>NC_143560.1:69646250-72395000 GCF_054136105.1 Typopeltis vanoorti | reverse complement strand
TTCGTAGGAACAACAAATTAGTCATTGACAAAATGAACATAAATCGCAGTGACCTCTGATTAGGGTTCACTGCGAATTAATGCAGCTGTCACCCACTCCTCTGTGCATGAAAAATGTGTTCTTTCATTAAAGAACACTGAATATCTTTCTAAAAATAAATATCTACTAGATTTTGCTGCAGTCATTCTATCATCTCTTTTCTCTATTTCTTTCTCTACTCACTCGTAGGCAGATCGATCTTTTCCACATTATGTCAGACTCAAGAAATTTCCCATACATATGTATCCCTCACACTTGAGTCATATAAAGGAAATAATGTTTTCCAATAAAGCTCGTCTGAATGCCAATTGGTAATCTTATGCTAACTTCTCAACTTTCAGAATCCGTAGCTCAGTCAGTTTCGATGATGCCCTTTGGTTAAAAAAACCTGGGTTCGAATACCATCTAGGACTTTCCATCATAACCTTTATCAGGGCTTTTCATCTGAAAATGAGTTTGCTAGTCTCATACGGAGTTTGCTCCCGAAAACTTGAGTTTTTTCGACCCGGCATATAGGTAATTCGGTCAGGAGAACACACGCAATTGATGGATAAATACATTATAAACCAACGGCTTTATATTGGCTTCATAAGATGGTGCTGTATCTGCCCGCATGGGCCTCGCGGCGTTGTATCATCATACGCTGTGTAGGTAGCATGATTTTAAGCAGAAGGATTTTACAATGAAGCTTGTTCATTAACAACTGTCATCATAGGAGCGATACATTCATCGCGATTCTATTTGTTCATAGATTTTTGTATAAAAATATTAATCACATTTGGCATCAAGTTTTTCTGATAATCTTATATCTTTCTGTATTTTAGATTCCTTTTACCTTTAGGCTGAGCACGTTGATTATATCAGGTCAATAGATGGCGGTTTATCAAACTCCAATCGTGTCATGGGAATTTTTAAATTGGATATCCAGATGGGCATTTTAAGGTTACTCGCTACTTATTACTATTTGGACACCTCCAAGGAGTCCAAAGACTCATCGGGGGAGGACAACCACTATCCAGCTGTCTCCATCACTACACCGAACCTCTACTACCAATCATCTTCACCAACACCATATACCGCCCACCACCACAACTAGTATTTTTTGTCTGTAAATTGCGGGTGTTTTAAAGGGCTGATTTTTCTGTAATGCGGGATGAAAAAACCACAGTTTCCGGTGGGGGGGGGAGCCCTATTACCTCCGTATGAGATCGGCTAACTCACCTTCAACTGAAAAAAGTCCATATAAAGATTCCTCTCGTCATGACGAGAATCGAACTTAGGCCTATTCCAATCGAAGGGAGCAATGTACCGTCGTTCTTCCAATTGCGCTACGGAGGCGCGTTATGACAGCGAACGGATCGGCACATCTCGACATTTCAACATTAACCAAGAGTGCGATGTTGACATTTTTGTTCTTCAACTTAATTCTTTCTTTTTTTTTTTCTCTTTTATCTTTGAACGGCCACTTTCGTTAAATCCAAAATGTATAACACATCAATAGTGTGTCTGGGTACGCGGTTAAGGAGAAAGTGAGAATCAGTTGATGGGTTTCTCGAACTACTGACTGAACCGCTAGAGGTTGTTTAGAGTGGAAAACAACTTGAGGAAGTTTTTTTAAAGGGCAGAAGCAGAAGAAATGAAAAAGCAGGATGAGAATTTGGTCCAGTAAATCGGAATGTGCACAATAAATAGCTGTTGACCAGCAACCAAAAAAAAAAAAAAAAAGTTTTTGCAGGTCGAAAAAAAAATACTCTTTTCTCTCTATAAAAGTGTTGCGTACTCTTGTTAACAAAATTATGAATAAATATTCGTTTAAAATATCCACCATACAATGAATTTGAAACTGCAGTTTACTATTAATAAAACGAACACATACCATTATTGTCGTGCAAAATACATTGCATATTCATCGAGGCTTCGGCACACTGTTCTGTGGATCTGACAACTATGGGTTGAGCACTTTTTTTGTACCTACACACCGATTTTTGTATGTTAAGAAGTACAGAATCGCTTTTAAGGTGTCGCTGTAGATGCAAAAGGAAATGATAATCAACATTACTGACATTTTTTCTGAATTTGCACTTCTAAATTGAATAAAAAGTGTATTTCTAAAATTAAGGCAACAGAACATCATAATTGAATGTGCATTGTTCTCTGGGAGTTTGAATACGTAAAGCTAGCTTCCGTATGGTTCTTTTGTAGAATTAAATGGCGTCACACGGATATATCATAGCTTCGTTAGTTGCATGATGTTAACCGACGGCTCTGCAGGATTCGAGCTTTATATGTTGAAAGTACTACACTGGAAGGGATTCATCGAGAGTCAGCGCACGTGTAGAGAAAATATCATACGACAGAAGCAAGTTTTCGGTTTAGTGGAACGCCTTGCTAATGGTGAGGATGCTCATTCAGCGAAGGCATTTCTATTAAATAGAATGAAATATCTTTTTAGACTCATTATCGTAATATTGTGCCACACTATGTCAGCCACATAAGTAAGTGCATACTTTAGCTGGAAGGTTTTGGATCACCTGCACAAGTCCTAAACTTGTAAGTAATCATTTCATCCTCTTTGATCCCATGGAGCACCTATCCGGGCAAAAAGATTGTGAGCTATATACGGAACGCTATCGTTTCCTTGTAAAAGAAACGCCGCTAATTTCTTGCACTCCTCACTCCCACGGTGGAATAAACATAAATATCTTTGTCGACTAAGTGGGAAAGTATGGTATAGCAAAGTCGACTTTTGTGTCATAAATACATCTTTGTCAGAATAAAGTTATTCCCACAGGAATGGTTGCTTATTTTTTGAAGCGCTTTCCTATTAGGAAACAGCAAAGCTATTTATCTTATCACCATTAACATCTTTGGAGGAAAATTTCACAGCTTTCCAACATTCCACTTAAAAACTGTACGAATACTCGAATTGCAGTTGCATCCTCATGAAGTGACCTTCTAACAGGATGGTATTAGGTGTGAAGAATGAAATTACGAGGGACGTCAGAAAGTAAGTTCCGATGGGCTATCAGAGAAACAAAAATATACTTACAAAAAAAAAAAAATAATAATAATAATAATAAAATATAAAAAATCGGAAATTAAAGTAGACATCTTTCGCTACTCTTCTACATAATTTCCGCCATTGTTCAGACACTTATCATAACGGGACACCAAGAGTTGTATACCTTCGTCGTAGAAGGTTGCCACCTGTGACGCAAACCACGTATTGACTGCTTCTTTGATCTCGTCGTCGTCTTGAAACTGCCGGCCACCAAGGAAAAATTTCAGATGTTTGAACAGGTGAAAGTCGCTTGGTGCGAGGTCAGGACTATATGGGGGATGTTGGAATTGTTCCCAGCCGAAGGTGGCGAGAAGTTGTTGTGTTACGCCGGCCGTGTGTGGGCAGGCGTTAGTCCAAATCGTCAGTCACTAAAGATGGTCGCCCGCTCCGTTCATCATCGTGCACCAGAAACGGATAACTGACCTAATTTTACATGCGGCGGGCGATTCGATTTTCTTAGACATTATAAACACACACCAAGAAGCGTACGCACTGCGAGAATGTCTGAAAATGGCACCAACGCCTTGCTAACGAATCAACAAACTCAGCACGCATGCGCACCATTACGATCGCAGCGCTGCAGTGAAAATATTTAAAAACGGAGCTTACTTTCTGGACTCCCTCGAACATGTGAAAATTTTTCACACGGTTTATCACAATTGATTATCATAAATCAATGAGATAAAACTTGAGTTCATTCCATCGAGTTTTCCAGTACGTAAATTTATGGTATTTAAAAAAAAAAAGAAAAAGAAAAAAAAGTGGTAGCTGCAATTCGAAGCAAAGTAAATCTTTATTTATTAAAATGTATTGCAAAGGTTGTTTGAAAATAAGTAACAACTGCTCGTTTTTGGTAAGTGTGCTGCGTTAATGTGAATATATGGGTACGTAACTATAAAGATGATACAAAACAAGCGCTTTTACCTCATTGTCTTTAATGTTTTCCATCTCCAGATGTCGATTTCCCTTGTCCTTAAAAATCAATCCTATTTTACTTTATAGCTGAAAGTTCACAGAAAATTATTATTGTTAATAGTTATCAATATAGTACATATACTAGTTTTTACCTATACAGTATTTTAAAACACACCTCTAAAATCAAGAATAACAGCTTGTCCAATTGCTCTCCGTAAGGTATTTTGGATGCTTCTAAAGCATTCTTCTCTTACTCTAAATCGAACTAACAGCCAGTCTTTTTTATTGTACAAACGATTTTGTTAACTGAGCTGCTGAAGTCTGCAAAGCAGAGTGGTCCATACAATCTAATACGATAAACAAAATCCCCAGTATATTGCAACAAAGAGTATCTTCTATATGAGTGAAACACACACACACACACACACACACACACACACACACACACACACACACACACACACACACACACACACACACACACACACACACACACACACACACACACACACACACACACACACACACACACACACACACACACAGTTTTTAAAGAGATTGGTTTAGAGGTGTAAATTTGATTACATCATATACACGCGTGAAGTGGCGCACTCTTACTATATCCCACGCATCATGCATTCCCTAGCTGGTGTGTAATAATTTATTCCGAATTCAAATTTTTTCCGGAAGTAATCTTGTTCCAAATGGCACTTCAGTACCTGAAGTAAATTCGAAGAGAGATATGAAAGTATAACATCTAGACCAGTGGCGCACTGAGGATGTAATCTTGGGGAGAAGGGGGGGGGGGGTAGTTGAGTAGACGATTTCAGAATACACACTATATATTGCATACAACCTATGACTGAGCATCTGCAGTGATCGCGGCCGTGATTCCGAGAGCTATAGGGTATTCCCACCTTATGTAACCGCTAATTCATAAGTAGTATAGAAATAGATGACACGACACAACATAATTTTAATTAGGAAAAGATTTTTGGAAAATTTTCTAGTATTTTTTCCTTTTTCTTTTTTTTGGGGGGGAAGGGCCCCTTGGCCCCCCCCTCCTTGGGTGCGCCACTGATCTAGACATTTAGAAGTGAATATACTTGAATATACAAAAATCCAGGACTATTGTTAGGGTACATACAGCCCCTAGGCAAGCACTATTCCTTCCCCCCCACACACACACCCGCCCTAAATTCACGAAAACGTGGAAATTTAAAAACAAAACACTGTTGTTTTATGGTCGAGATACCATATTTTGTCGACTTTTACTGTCGACCCTTCGTACTTACCGCTCCAAGATATTGCTTCAATTACGTAGTGCAGTGTTTCTAAAAGTGTGGTATGCTTACCCCCCGGGGGTACGCGAAAGGTCGTTAGGGGGTACGTGGCAATTTTCGGCTATGCATGTTATTATATTTTTCAACAAACAGTGCAATTAGAGACAACCGGGATAAAACGGCACTAACGATTGAATCACACCCCCTCTCCAACAGAAACTGCTGTATAGACAAGCAAAAGCATATGTTGCCAGTGGAACATATGGTTTTGCTTGACACCACCCCCGTCGTTAACGTGTTAAAACTAAGAAATATATAGTGCATGTGTTTCAGATATTATGGAATTCGGTTGAAGGGAATTAGCATTTCAACTCAACTGTTGAAATGCTAATTTGTCTTTGGTTCGCGCGATCTTTTGTTAATATCGCACCAATCATATGCAGTTCTTCGCTGCTTTACGTATCTCAAGTCTTGTAAATTATTGGTAATTTTTGCTTGAAATAATGGGAAAGAAGATAACGCTATTTGGGTAGATGACTTTCACAATGCACACACAGAAACTGTTCTCGATGCCAAAAGCAGTGATAGCGAGTAGGAGCTTCTTGGTAAGGCGCACCATTTTCAGTTTTTTTTTCTGAAAACTTTAGTTTCCGAAAATACCAGCACGTATCTCGCAACACGATTTTTTAGCTTTAATTTTGGGAAAAAAGTTAGAGTTATATTCGAGTAAATACAGTATTTTCTTTTTTTTTTTAGCTTTCAAATTCTTACGTATGGATCACTGGTTAAAGATTGGATTTATAAAACCCCCAAAAGAGAGCAATATAGCAAATACAAGAAGCTGTTAAGCAAGAAGAAAACGTTGATATTGCATCTGGATCAAATGAAATTGATGAGTGTGTCGTCTGACATCTCTAGAGAACCAAAATTTAAAAATAATTAAAGAAGAAAAAAAAGTTTAAAAAATCAAAGAAAAAAATAATTAAATAATTACATGAACATATAATTAAAATATTTAATTTTAATTAATATTTTTAATTAATTAATTAAGTTTAATTAATTAATTTGTTTTTAATTAATTAATGAATTTATTTTTAATTAATTAATTAGGGAGTACTTGGTAATAATGAAAATTTAAGAAGGGGTACGTGGATATCTGAAGTTTGAGAAACACTGACTTAGTGAATTACGACGGCCTATATTTGTAAATCTCCAGACCAAAACGTAACTCTGACAATACTTTCTCGACCTTCAGGAAAGAAAGAAAGAAAAAAAAAAAAAATGTATACATTCCTAGGTTCATATGGCCGTGAATGGTAGCGACGTTCTTGGCTAGCATACCCGTAACAGGCTGGCGTCCAGTCTATTTACTGTCGTAATTGAACCTTCGTATGTGCCGTATGCTATGGAGACTAACACGACATTTTCTGCGTATTGCTGATGTTGAGAAATGACGTTTTTAAGTCTGCCAGATGCATTTTTTTATTTCATTCTTTCTATTTAGAAGTTCAACTGCTGCATGTAAACAAATAGATTCAAGTAGCAATCTACTTTCTAGTTAAAGGCACTTAATTATATTGCAATTCTCATACGGATGTTTCGAGAAGAAAAAAGTCACAGAAAAAATAAAATAAAATAAAACCGATTTTTACTTACAGCTATAATATCGCTCGTTCTCTTCGAATCTCCAATCTCCTTCACCGTGTGACTAGAGGTCCAAGAGAGGCAATCAGAGACAACAACCGTGTATCATGGTTGCATTTCGACAAAATAAATTTTATCAAAAATCGAAATGGTTGCATATTGTTGCTTATCATCCATATAAATGTTACGAAGAACCCATTGTTATGGGTTCTTCGTAACAACTTGAAAACGTTCCCCACAATTATTACAGAAGCAAAGCACGTAACAATATCAAGTGCGCGTATTGAAGATTCACTAATGAAAATAATAAAGATGAAAATATTTGTAGCGTTGAGATTTTTTTTAAGAACATAATTTGATTGTGATATCTGAAGTAAACAGTACTCTTGCTTTCTAAAAGCCCCCATTACATAAATTATTTATTTATAGCTGACTATCGATATAGTGATAGCCAACTATAAAGTATCCCAAATATTCGAAAGTTAACTAGTTTACTGTTATTATTATTGTTTTTTTAATCGTAATGAATGTTTGAATGAAAGTAGTATTATTGGGAAAGATCTCTGAAATAATAACAGTTTCTCTTTCTATTTGTTTTTCTCATGCTGCCTTTCATCGTTGGTCGAGTGGAGAGCACTTCCGCTTTGAAACTGACACGCTATACGTTTAAATTACGCTTGAAAAAAAAAAAAAAAAAGCCTTTTTTTTTATGTGAATATCCTTCCCCCTGCTTCACCAACGAAGGTTATAAACTTATTGAACACACTGTGAGTTGGCTAAGGTCGTAAGAATGGTTTCTGGTATAACCTTAGTCAGTTTGCGCTGTGTGTGTATGCTATAGGTTTATAACCTTGGTAGGGAAGAACGGAGATTCACATAAAAATATATTTAATCTACATGGAATTTATGTGATTATAGAAGAAAATTGTTTCCCGCTCTTTTTAAGGTACGTTTTTCAAAAATGTACAAACATCTATTGGATTCTTGAAAGTTTGTCTGTTTGAAATACGCCATGCCATTCATAGTATCATTTAACCCTAGAAAGGGTACTTTGGGAGGAAGGATATCAGACTTCGTTATATACACTCATAACATTATAATCACCTATCCATTAGAGTGTAGGGCAACCTTTGGTCGAGACAACCACTTGTACTTATGTTGACATTGATTCCGCTAGACCACGGAACTTGTACTGAGATATTCTGGATCAACCAGATATAATAACGTCCGGAAGTCAGCGACTGGCAGGTGCCACGTTCCATACGATTCCAAAAATGTTCGATGAGATTCAAATCAAGGGAATTAGGTGGCCAGGGAAGTACATGGGATTCTTGGATATCTTTTCGAACCACAGCAAGACAACTCCCCGTATCTTATGATACGGGGAGTTGTCTTGCTGGAATTCTAGCTCCATTGGGGCCACAGTGTCATCATGTCGGGCAATACTTAGTCCGAAAGAATACCCAGGTTAGCGGTAAAATAGGTTCAATGGGGAAGAGAGGACCCAGATATCCACGAGAGTAATCCCCCATATCAGCTTACCACCAGCAGGGCCGTCGCCAGATTAGATCGCGCCCTGAGGCAAACAGTTTAATATCACCCTTGATGGTTATAAGACAAAAATATAAGAAAATCTCCAATTGCTATTATGTTTTTATTACAAGAGAAACATTAATGCAAAACGATTACATAATAATATTAATTAAATGTTTGCTCTACGGGGATATCGCACAATAAAACTGTTCATAAGCTCTTCTAAATTTAAATTATAAGCTACGTCCGCCTTTATCGATATAGTTGCTACACCAACCAATCTTTCTTGGGTCATTGCTGTTCGCAAATAATTTTTAATCAGTTTAAGTTTGGAAAAACTTCTTTCCGCACTTGTTACGCTAAAAGGAATTGTTTGCGTAACGACGGCGCCTACCGTAATATGGCTCAACGAGCGCCCTTATTAAGCCGCGCAGTGAGGCAGGCTGCCTCTATGCTACACCCTGTCGACGGTACTGACCACCAGCCTCTTTCCAGCCAATTGGCTCATGGTAAGTACATGAAAAGAAAGATTTTTATTTTTTATTTTTATTTATTTATTATTTTTTTTTGTAGCGCTTGGATTAAACAGGGTTAATTATTCCAAGAGCTACAAAAACATATTTTACAAATGACACAAAATGAACTATGTTTAGTAACATAAGCGAAAAAGGGGCCAAGTTCAACTGCCGCGATAACAAATACATCTAATTACAAGAACACTATTACAAAACGCACCTGTGTTGGATCGTTTTTATTTTTTTTTTTTGCAGGTAGATAAGTCCTCCTAGGAATGTAAACAAAGTCTCTCGAAGTTAAGGAACCGCGATTTCAGAAATGTCGGCATATATATTAACATATAAGCAATACAGAAAATATATAGGCAAGTAATATTAATATAAGCTACTAGTTAGGTTACGTTTATATTAATATACATGTAACCTACTTAGTAGTAATACAGCATATATTAATACTAATTAGGTTAATTAAGAAACGACTTTAAAAAAAATTCAGAAAACAATTAATACATTTCAAAACACGAAAATATGTATCTACGTCACTGAGAGAAGATTGACGGAAAATTCCGATCGCATAGATTTTCAAAGAAATGTTCATCTTCAAAATTTTCGAACGAAAGTTTTTACATTAAAATCTTTTAGTTTAGATTTTAGAAGAATATTCAGAAGGAAGTCAAGAAGTAACTATTTCCCGTAGGGCGTAAGGAATGCCAGCAGTCGGTGAACTGTCCCATTCTAACAGTAGTGAGTGCGCATGCTCACACTACAGTTCCATTCTAATAGTAGTAGGAGCATGCGCACATACAGAACTCGGAATTTGTTACATTCCTTGAAAGCCTCTTCTGAACTGCCTTTTGGGTTTAAATTTTTTGGTGGATGAGCTAGTCGTAACTTAATGGAGGCAATCGTCTCTTGCAAGATAATTTCGCTACCAAACATTTCGGCATAATCTCTCATCGAAAACAATCAAGCAGTATTTCTTAATCGCCGGGCAATAGCAAATAGCTGACTAGGCCGAGAAATCATGAAAATAATAATAATAAATAAAAATAAAATAAATAAAAAATAATTCCGACGTACAACCCTGAAACACTTCCCCACGTTTTCTGACTGCACTAAAAACAATATGCGCTTAAGGGACAGTGGCTCAACCTAGGATTATTCCCACTCCCATTTTCTCTGAGACGAAACTGGTTTTGAGCTTCCAAAGATGTGTACGCAAAAAAACTTTATTTGGTTCTGTGTCTTAAAAATTTTATTTATTTATATTAGCATTGTATCAGCTACTTCTCTTTTAAGGAGAATGTTATGCTTAATTTTTAGACTACCTTACCAAATATTTTAGCTACATTATTCTCAATAAGGGCTTAGGATAGCTCCGTAAGGCCAATAGGCCTAATACGGGAAAAAAAAGGAAGAAGAAGAAGAAAATTCTCAATAAGTAGATCGCAGAATGTTTGACGAGAGAGACTGCCCTAGTGCAATGTTTTTAAACTTTTTTGATGGCGACTCGCAATAAAAATTAAATATGTATAATACATGCTACACTTTTATCGTCGAGTAAGGCCCCAAGATAATCAACTGATTGTTGGAAAGCGGAGAATTGCTTGGAGCTTAATCCACATTTGCCTTGAGTTGTACTACCTCTAGAATCCTTTCACTCTCTCAGGGAGAAATGAAAAACATCACACACACCCATACACTAAATTAAATGAAAGTTTATTTCAAAAAAACAATACGTGCCTTTGCAAACATATAATAAAGTAAAAACAGAAACGTAACACATTAATAGGAAACATGAATTGAATTTTAATTAACATGTGAATACAAAATTGAAAAAAAAAAAAAAGACGAAAACTGAAATTAGGAAAGATTTTATTTAATGCAACGAGTGTGGGTTGCCATAAAACATAGAAGGATTCATCTTTATTCACAAGAATGAACTCAGTTTTTCTATCTGTGCTCATTCTCTTGGAAGACTGAAATGCAATATCCCTGTATAGTGATAAACATCCCCCTCCCCTCCCCAACAATAAAATTTTGAAAACATGAGCCCGCTCGACAGGGAAAGGAATATGATATACCATCAAGCGAGTTCCTGCTTGAAACAAAAAGTGAGATAGGACACTGTCCGGCGTGAACGTGTTAAAGGTACGAAATGTCTGAGATACACTCTGGCATATTCGATTACAGTGGCGCACCCAAGGGGAAGCTAAGGGGCCCTGCCCAAAAAATAAGAAAAAAGGAAAAAAAACGCTAGAAAATTTTCCAAAAATCTTTTTCCTAATTAAAATGTATTTTTTTTTTTTTAAGTTGGTGTCGTGTCTTCTATTTCTATACTACTTATGAATTAGCGGTCACATACGGTGGGAATACCCTATAGCTCTCGGGAATCACAGTCACTGTGAACGCAAGGCGAACGAAGTAGTGCTCGGGAGGACCGAGCGCTACATCGTTTGTCCGAGCCGGGGGCAAGAGGAGATCACGATTATCATGTATTTACGATCACTGCAGATGCTCAGTGATAGGTCGTATGCAATGCGTAGTGTGTATTCTCAAATCGTCTACTCAACTCGCTCCCCCCCCCCCAAGATTAAATCCTGAGTGTACCACTGTCCGATTATATTTCATTATAAAAATTTTTTAAGTTGAGACCTGCCAAACTGATTTCTCAATCCATTAAGGGGTGTGGTCCGCAGTTTAAAAACATTATAGTATTCCATAAAACGAAGGTGAAATCAAAATTAATATCCTGTTAGAAAGAAAAAAAACAGACTTTTTTTTAATTTTGTAAAATATTCTAAAAAGAGTTTATACACTGTTTGTTATATTAATATATTATTTTATCTGTTTTATATCTTGGATACCGTGTTTGTCTAACCAATTGTTGTTTTAATTTTGAGATTTCGGAAGAAATTTCTACCCACCGATAGCTCGCTTCCCTGGGTGTTGATCGGTGGTTGGCTTTGCCTGTCCTGGAGCAGGACCGATTTTATCATTAGGCGAACCTAGGCAATCGCCTAGGGACGCTAAGACTTCGGTGTACTTATCCACCAATACACTAAGATCCCTTGTCTCTTCAGTTTCTTGTAGCATAACCCCGCTAATATAATATGCCGCTGGAACTCTAATCACGCCAAAGTGCATAACTTTACACTTACTAACATTAAACTGATAGCCATTTTCGTTTGCCCAGATTTCCAGTCTGTTCAAATAATTTTGTAATTGCTGAATATCAGTAGCAACCTTGATTGCCTTGCCTATCTTCGCATCATCAGCAAACAATTGCCAATCTGATGATAGACCCTGCTTGATGTCATTAATTTATAGATTGAACAATAATAGCCCAAGGACTGAAACCCGGGGGTACACCACTGGTTACCTTAAATCTGGCAGATTCACACCCACTGTATGCCACTTTTTGATATCTGTCTGTCAACCATCCCCTGATCCAAGTCAATAGATTATATCCCAATCCCATATTCTCCAGTTTACTTAATAGCCTATCGTGTGGTATCCTATCAAATGCCGTAGAAAAATTCAACATTATCATAATGTCCATTCCCTTTATCCAACTCGGGCGTAACATTGTTATAAAATATGAGCAAATTGCTAAAACATGACCTTCCTTTAGTAAACCTATGCTGTTCACTACAGAGTATAGAAGGCTTGTCTACCCATTTCTGTATGCGAGTTCTTACCAACTCCTCTAATATTCGCTACCACACCAGAGATACTAATAGGTTGGTAGTTAGATACATCAGTTTTTGCACCACCCTTGTGCAATGGAACTATCATACATTCCTTCCATTCCTGTCGTATCATTCCTGAGTCGAGACTCAAGTCATACAAATGTGTGAAAGGCGCAGGCAATTCAGCTGAACATTCCTTTAGCACACAGGCAGATATTCCATCTGTCCCTATTGACAAATTCTTATCCAGGTTATGCAAGAGCTCTTCAACCTCCTTTTCATGAACCTCTAACTCTCCATCCAATGTAGCAATAGCACTGTGCACCATGCTACATACACCTGGTTGATATATCTTAGCAAAGTGAGCACTCATTAACTGAACAATCTCATTAGCTTCCGACACTCGAGTGCCATCTGCATTCAATAAAGTTATTCTTCCACATTCATTCTTTCTTTTGCTTGCTGCATAACGATAAAATTCTTTTGGATTGCCTTAAGTTTGCTTGGCCAATTTCTTTTCATACTCCGTTTTAGCTTTTCTCACAATAATCGCTACTTTTCTGGCCTGAGCTGTATATATTTCATAACTTCTCTCACGATATTCTTCCCACATCATCTTCTTCTTGTTTAATAAGGCTGCACATCCATTTCGCTCCCAACCTATTTATTCTTCGAACACTAGGGATACATTGAGGTACCGCCACATTCAAGCACTTTTTCAAAGATTCCCATGCATTGCTGACATTTTTTCCATTCAGTAACTGATACCATGGGACGAAGATAGTATTCTTCTAAGTTGATCATAATTTCCAGCTTTGTAGTTCAGCATGTAGCCTGTTTTAATCGGAGCTTCAATATAAGTAGATACTTCCCAAGAAAGAACAGCATGATCACTGTCACCAATTGGTGGCAAAATAACCATATTCTTGACAGAGATCCCTTCTGACGCTATGAGCAAATCTAACACTATTTGACCTCGAGTTTCTTCTTTCACATGCTGCTTGAGAAAATTGTCTAGCAACAATTCAATAAATTCCTATTCTTTCTTATCACGAGATTTCTCTTCTTCCCAATCAATGTTTGGAAAATTAAAGTCGCCCATAATGATCATTCACTTGGTAACCATAAGGCTAAATTGGCAATGCATTTCTTTGTCCCCTACAACTGAGCCGCCAGGTCTGTAGCAACATGGGACATTGTTACCATGACTGATTTCTTGTATTTCTACCCTAACTGGACTTAAGTCATCTGATATCATTAGTAACATCCCCCCCCCCTTCTCTCGTATCTCTTCTGTCATTCCTAAAAATAGTATATCCGTTACACTCAATCCCGCTTACTATATCTGATTCTGATAGCCATGTTTCACAAATGCCAACAATCTTAGGCCACATCGTATTCAATAAAGCAACAAACTCAACCCATTTGTTTCTAACGCTCCTGGCATTTGTGTATAGACATAATAATTTACGACATAGCCTATTCTTATATGCAGCCTATTTGGTCTTGTTCTAGAATTTTCTCTTTTCCCCTCCCCAGACATACTTAAAAGGTCCGAACCCAAAGCATATTTTTCCACTCCTTCGCCACATACATAACCATGTTCAAAGGCATTCAAATCTTTATCACGTTTGTATACCACACATTTTCCCCATTCCTCCCTTGATGATCTAGTTTTCCTGACTCTCTGCATTTGGTCTCATACCAAGAAGTAATTTCTCCAGGATTCTGATGCCAAATGAATTCAAATGCAGGCCATCATGCTTATACAAACATTTTCTGCCCATCAAACACACCCTACACATCTAAAAATTCACATCCATATCTTCTACATAGCCTGCGCGTGAAATCATTTGCTATCATCGCCCTCCTTCTTAACTCAGTACTATCATATCTAGGTGGTAATCCTACAATTTTTACTCTTTCGCATTTCTTTCTCGCTTCTTCCAATAGACCTTTCATATCTACTCTCATACTAAGTTTGTCACCACTTAAATTATTAGTAACTACCAGCACTACCATTTCGTTTACATTTCTTCTTTTGGTTTTCAATTACGTTTGTCATATTTTTAATTTTCGCTCCCTGGAAACTATAAGTGGTGACTCCTTCGGCAAGCGCAAAAATTTTAAAATTGAGTCACCATACCATATTCCCTCTTCTTTCTTAGATATTAACTGACTTCCCTTGTTGTTATTAATATTTTGATTTTCATGTTCAGTATTTTCCTGCCTGTTCTTGTTCTTATCCTTTCTCTTATCCTATCGAAGTTTAGACAAACGTTTTCCCTGGTCGATTTCCTAATAATTTTTTTTTTAACCGAGCTATTTCTAATGTCAACGTATCCTCGGATAATGCTTGGATAAGCCGGTAAAGACATTTTTAATGTCAACATTAGAAAGAAAAAAAAAAGTAAAAAGTTAAAAAAATAAAAATTAGCTATTAGCATTAAACTAAAAAAAAAAAAGTAAAATTAATAAATAGTTAAAAATTCTATTTAACAATAAATTGCATTCTAAGAGCTGTGAGATACACAATGCCATCGAAATGTGAACTGTCATCTTGGAGAGAAATGACCAAAGTAGTTAGAAAAAGATACATCTATCTGTCACTCTATTTACTACATATTTAAATGAAATAATGATAAAATGGAATAGAAAAAAAAAAAAAAAACAACATCAAGGTATTAAACTATCCTCTGAGGCAATGTTTTTCTGACCGCGACCTACAACAGCAAGTACATTTCACATCGCCACTGAGCATACACAAAATCTTGATCTTCAGTCAAAAGACAGAAGCGAAACCCCTGAGCCAAACACTTCGCCACCTTCTAAAAATACTGTATATTTTAATATTCAGGGTCCCATACAGTGGCGGCTCGTACATAAGCACTGCGACATTGTAATACCCCAAGGGAAAAAAATGAAAAAATTAAATTTTGTTTGTGTTTATAAATAATAACAATGCTTACAACGTTATACAGGGTGTTCGGGATAAATTTGACAGCTTCGTAAGGAAAAAGAAAATCTTCTTTGTATCTATTAAATTTAATGAATTGACAAAAAAACATTACAGGCAGAGTTAATTACAATACTATCAACAAGATTTACTCAAAATAACCACCATTAGCATCGATCACAGCTTCAATTCTGCTTCGGAACCTCGAACAAGCTGATGCTACAGTCTCCCTGGGAAGGGCCGCAAAAACTGTTTTAATTTTATCCATTAACTGGGCTTTTGTATTACTGGAAGTGCGATTGGTGTCTTTTTCAACTGCGCCCCATGCAAAATAATCCATGGGGTTAAGGTCTGGGGAGTTTGGAGGCCAAACATTTGGACTGGTGAAGTCGTAGAAATTTTCAGACAACCATTTTTGACTTTTCCCAGAGGTGTGGCAAGGGGCCGAATCCTGCTGCCATACATACGGCCTACCATTGGCTACCCTTGTTATCCAGGGCTTGACTACAGTTAGCAACTCCACGAACAAAGCCCGAATTCCAATGCCAGGGTTCTTCAACACCTGTTCCTGCAGATTTGCGAGGAATTCTGCTGTACGAACGCAATCAGATCGTCTGCTAGGGATCTTTCTTCTTGCTACATCCTCGTAGTCACCATTGCAAGTCTCTAGTTCATGCCTGATTGTTTTTACTGTATTCAGGGAGCATTGGGCAGCAGTCGTAATATCCTTATTTTGATGGCGGGCACGAATCATCATGATACAAGTTATTCTCTTCCATGATTCAGGTGGGTTCCAGCTATCCATCCTTTCTGACATCTTGTATATGAATGAAGAAGGGTCCAAACTTTTAAATGAAGAGAAATGTGTGTTAATACATGTAACTTACGGAAAAATATAATTATTTATAAATATGTCAAATTTATCCCGAACACCCTGTATAAATGCAATACAATATATTAAAGGTTACAGCTTATGTTTCGACAGTGATTGAATAGTTAATACTTGGAATTGTTCAATTAACGCTTTAGATTACGAAACAAATGCACTGCGATCTAACGCAGTGTCGGAATTATCACATTCGGCCAATCGCAGCTATACATCTCTATATATATATATATATATATATATATATATATATATATTATATATATATATATATATATATATATATTATATATATATATATATATATATATATATATATATATATATATATATATGTGTGTGTGTGTGTGTGTGTGTGTGTGTGTGTGTGTGTGTGTGTAATCTCTATATACAGAAAACCCACTCATACTAATAGATATCTGCACTGTCAATCTCATCATTTCCCACCACAAAAGCTCGGAACTATTTCTACCTTAGGAACCACAGAGCACGCTCTCTTTTAAATGAAACAGATGAACTATAAAAAGAAATTAACCGCCTTTCTCTTCTTTTTAAATAAAATGGATATTCTGAAAAAACGATTAAGAAATTTCTTCTGGATCCTCCTAGGCAGTGCACTACAGAAACTACTATTTTAAAGGTAGCATCTCCATCCCATACATTAGTTCAGTCTCCAATAAATTGGCTAAAGTCCTTAAAAAATACATCAGGAAGTTTTCCAATACTCTTCCTAAAATCCGTTCTCTTACAAGCCATCCGAAGCCTATTCATCACAACCTAAAATATCCAGGTGTATATAAATTATGATGCGATGGTAATATTCCTTATTTTGGACAGACTAATAAATCTATTGAACTAGGTATAGAGGAACATAAGAGAGACATCTCCTATAAAAGATCACATGCAAATACGTTATCCAGTAATGTTTTTTTCTCAAACAATCCTCATGACGATCTCCAAAGTCACCCAGTTTGCTGGGATAGATCCGAAAACATTTTTCGCTGCAGTGATGAGTTTGAAAGGAAAATTGTGGAATCCAGGGAAATCCTCCTTAATCCTGAACACTTAAACAACAATTTGAGTTACGACATCCCTGATAGCCATACTTAGTTGTTCAATACTGGCATTCACGAGAGCCTACAAGCACGCACGCAATAAACAATGGCACGTTGGATAGAACAACTTGAAAAAATACAACGTTTTTTATAAGTCAATTATGTATTGCTTTTTTACCTGTGATTCTCAGTTTTTTAGAAACTTCAATTTTTATTATTATTTTCTACCTTTAGTGGATACCTGATGAAGGCTGTAAAAAGCTGAAACTAGTTGTATCGTTCTCATTAAAACTTAATATTTTATCTCGGTTTAAAGTCATTAAATCTTTATTTTTAAAATGTATCATAACAACCGAGTCGAAGCTCATGATTATATATATATATATATATATATATATATATATATATATATATATATATATATATATATATATAATTCATTGCTAATATTTCTGTTTATTTCTCTAATGCACGAGAAGCTTATACTTGTGAGAAGAGACCAAGTACATTTTCTGTTTTTTATGACTTTTGTGGATATTAATATTGTTGGAAACAACTTTAGTTTTTGTTTGAGACATGGAAGCGTCTGAAAATTCGATATGAGTTTAGAACATGAGTATTAGAGATGAGTTTCTTTGCCGGCCTGGTAGGTCAAATAGTTATCGTATTCGCTCTCCATCAGATGGGGATATGAGGATTCGAATCCTGCCTCGGGCATGGATGTTTGTGATTGTCTTTTGTGCGGGACCCCCTCCCGCTTATTGGAGGCCTTAAGTAGCTTGACGAAGTTCTAGTATTTGGGATCTAGAGCAGAGTTTCCGGAATAGGTAAAAAAAATACAATAAATAATAAATCAATAAAATAAGGGTAATAAAGATAGGGATAAAAATCCCTAGCCTACCATCGGTACGAATGTACTATAGATTTACAAATAACCTTTCATGGGTGGAAGCTACATAAAAACGTTTTTGTGTGTGTAATACGAGAGTTTCTCAAGCTATTAATATGACCCCCCCCCCATTTTGTTACGTATAAAATGACACAGAAGAAATCTGTCACTTACATTGAAATATTTCATTTCTATTTATTTATTTTACTTTTAAAAGGAGTTATTCAGATTAGAAACGATTATTATTATCGTTTATTATTATTAATAATATTAAACGAATATTATTATCTAAAATAAATAAATTTTAGATAATAATAATGATAACACTGATACTGATCTATTAAGTAACAATGGCATTTAGAATAAACACAAATACATTGCCATTATCCCTAGTAGTATATAATGTAACGTAACCAGGATAATTGTCTTAACTCCACTTTTCCATAGTGTAATCCTGTGGACATTGAACCAGAGCCTCATCGGCTGTATTTTGGAGCTCGCGTTGCTGAATGGCACTAACTGGATGCACTACCATCAGGTAACGAAAGTCACATACTTGACGTGATCTGTTATGTATCACAAAGCGAGAACTGTGAATAGGAATCACACCTGCATCATAAAGCACTAACCCGATATAGGCATCATCTTTAGGAAATGAAACATCGCATCCTGCTGTGGTGAGCTTTTCCAGAATGTCCCTACTGATTAAATAACTGCCCCTAGCATAAGGAGGATAACCATCAAAGCAGAAGTCACGACTAGTCATAAACCACGTGCCATGAAGATCATCAGTAATATCTGTACTTTGACAAATATGTCCTACATAAAGTCCCGTACGAACTGTATTTTGAAAGGTAAGAAAACGAAGTATCACAGCTACATTGACAAAGCAGTCATCTTCTGTTTTCAAGAGAAAGGATGGCAGACAAAAACGATTAGCCCAAATTAATCCATGCCGAACTTTGATTGTGCGATTTCGATAGCTATCCATGTATTCACCAATTAGGATATCACCAGCAGAAAAATATTCGTTTTTAATTAATACATTTAGAGTTGGACTTGACGATCTCCCTACTAAAAATACAATTCTTGAAGAAAAATGTTTATCTAATTCACGAAATGAAGCCTTTCCCCATGTTTTCCTAATGGCTAATCTTCGAGCAAAATTTTCTGGAGACGAAACTATAATTATCAATAAGAAAGGCGACGTTGCACATGAAACATAACCTGGAAACATCCCATTCTTCATTTTATTCACTCTCCATAGCACGGAACCCGCTAATGTACTATCATTTTTCAGAGCTTGAAAATTATGTGGAGGGAGATTGGATATTATAGTGCTGAATTCTGTATACTTTTCAGTATGCATGGATGGAGATATAAGGTATTTCTGATTTCTTCCAAACTTTCCAACTTCTAGAGCAATCAGTGACAACATTACGAAAAGAGATAAGAAAAATACACCCCACAAAATAACCCTTTTAGGTAGTATACAAAGCAAAGGAGGTGGCATCCTGAACTTAGAGACCTGGATCCCCACTGAAAGTACTGTTGATTTTCTTCAGTCCCCAAAATAGTTTCATGCAAACATTTATTTCAAGTACTTACTTTTATATGAGGCTTATTACAAGTCACACAAAGCACTTGTTAAAAAAAAAAAAACTTCTTTCCTTAATATTTATAAGCAAAACGTTTACAGTTGCTGATAAACGTTGTCGTACACATTTTTAACGTATTACATAATAACAAACCATGCTGCATTTGGTTTAAAATCTCGAGACACGAGAAAACACGATATTACCATTGTTACGAGAAACACGTTTCTCTGTATTCCATACTAGAAGTTGAATAGTCTCTGCATAAATACACATAACCTATACCTTGCGCATTCTTGTACTGGCTTCTCCAATCAAAATGTCAGTAGTCACTGCTGCATCCTGGAACGATATTTGGTTTCTTAATAATCAACTAATGATCACTACTTTCTAGAAAATGAAAAAGAAATCTTACAAGAGGCGAATTTTCTTTTCGTTCTTTCTTTTTTATATACAATATAGAAATATTTGGTTGTCACATATATAAATCACTTTACACGGTTACCTGCTCAATGTAATTCTCATAGCCTAATGCGAAGAAACCTTTTAAATTCGACTGCGAAAGTTTAATCCATACAGTTACCTTCATGTTCGACTACACCTGAGTGTTAACTCCTTATGTTATTTTCTTAGAGCAATGTCAGCTTCGCGGCCGAGACATGGAGTATCACACAGACACAGATGTAGAAATGCTTTCCTGGTTTAAACTTTTAATTTATTATGAGCAATTTAACAAATACAAATACATTAAAAATATATTAAAAAAAAAAGGAAAGCAATACGATTATAATGGAACTTTTTTTAAAAAGTTCAGCAGTCCATAAACATCGTGATTCTATTGTCAGTTATTTTTAGGGAAAAAAAAAAAAAAGGTATATTATTGCTTAGTTTGGATGTTTGGTCAAAGATCATATACAAATAATGTAGAGGTATTTTCCGAAATTTACTTACCTTACCTTCTGTTAAAAATGTTACATATTATAAACCAAGTACAGTATCTACGAGATATTTTATAAAATAAAATTATAAATTATAACTGAGTACCCGCTCTCTTCAACCGACTATTCACGGGGTCGAATCCAGCAGTGGGCATTGATGCCTGTGATTGTCTTTAGATGGCAGGTTTATTGAAGGCTTGAAAAAGTTACATGTTTGGTCTCTAGAGCAGTCTTTCCGGACTATACAAAAATAAAATTTAAAAAAAAATCTATAATATAATTGCACCTATATAATATATATATATATATAATTGATAAAAATGGAAAAAACAAATCCTTAGTCTACCCACGGTACAAATATACTATAGCGTTACTAATCTTTCTTTCTTTTAAGTAGTTTGGTAAACTGCCTTTAAACATATCTCTAGAATGGTTAAATACTTTCAGCCCCGTTTTAATTTTAGATAAAATATCATTATCAAGTTTATAATCGTTTGTATTAAATTTGGTCATTAGTGTTACTGCTGTTGGTGGCCAACAAATCAATCATGAAATATTACATAAATAATCTCTAGATGGTTTTTTTGGGCAATTTGAATGACGCCCAGCATTAGCACAAAATCCTGCAAAGCAGAGAACTGATTATGTGGTTTCGTCCTGCCTTGCTATTAAATCTTCAAGAATTATACCATAATATTTCCCGTGAGTATGTAGTCAAGGGAATCAATAAAAAGTTATGATGCCAAAGAGTCTTCTTCAGATAAATGTTATTAATCAAGAATTTGAATAAACTGTCATAAAAAAGAAAATTAAACTAAAGAAAAGATACTTTCTGTCCTCCTAATATATATATATATATATATATATATATATATATATATATATATATATATGCATTAAGGATAAATATTAAGAATAGTGATCAGAGCTTATTACACCTTACCACGAGTTGCCTAGACTTGCACTACCTTGTGGGTCAGTTAGACTCACACTACGTGCAGGCGCAAACTTGACTTATATTTGTCTGTTTGCTTATATATTCATATATTTTATATTTTATATATATATATATATATATATATATATATATATATATATATATATATATATATATTGTTAAAGATACCAAGAAATTTTATATACTTGGTTTTAATCCTTTTCCCAATAAGCAAAACAAAGTTTTGCGCGTCAGTTATATTCACGTTTGAGCTACTTGTGTATAGAGACTAATGACTTCGTATCACTTGTCTTAGTATGTATCCAATAATGCAAAACACGCCCCCTCCCCTTTTCAGGCGTGTATAATGCAATGCATAATTGGAAGGGCCACTACCCAGACCGATTTCGACCTTTATTGTCTGTTTAAGTACAGGTCATCCCCAAAACTCGTGCGGACCCCAGATCACCCAACAATGAGCTGCCCGCAGGACCAAAAACTCAGCGTTGTTCTCCTCCGTAACAGACTCACCCTGTCACCGAGAACTCTTAGCGTTGGCTCTACCCGGCGGTGAGCTATAAGGGGCTTGCGCGAGGCCTTTATTAAATTTTTCGCAAATTTTCGAGCCCCTTGTTCTTCTTGTTTACTTTTTTATTTTTTCAAAAAAAAAAAACAATATTTTTTAAAATATATTAAACGACAAACTCATAACAAAAATTAGTCTATTTCGCAGTGTATAGATTATTTGGAATTATTGTTTCAACTCCTCTATAACGAATGCATCCAAGTTTGAAAATAAAATAAGCGCATGCGCTGTCTTTACCCTTCTCCCTTCTGGTAGCCAATCGTATGGTAAAATCGTATGGTAGCCAATCGTATGGATTATCACTTGAAGTATATAAAAAATATAATAGAGAAATATAACATATTTCACTATTATTGTGTTTAGATAATATTTATTTATTATTTATAGATTGCTTGTCCTAAAAATTTCTACCGCAAAAAAAACCCAAATTTATTTTGTTTATAAAAAATGCGAACTATTGCATATGTGCAATTATAAAAGATTTTATTCTTATTATATTTTGATAATTAAAAAATGTTTTTTTCATGTAAGATAAATGCAAATATTTCATGTTTAGATAATGAAATCTTTCTTTAAAAATTATGAGGGGACAATCAATCTTTACAGGTTGATTGTCCCCTCATACTTTTTGATATTTCATTGGCATTTGTACACAATCTGTACTAATAAAAGTTTTTGTGTGAAATACGCTCTTTTTTTTTTTTTTTTGCTAGACGATGCGAGCGCTTTGTTAAAATTTCCATAGCTCACCACTGGCTCTACCCTGTGGCAAGCTCATCCCACCACCGAGCAGAGCCGCTCATATTTCATCTGAGGAGTAACAGTAACAGCCTTGCTTCAGTTGACTTCATGGGCTACAGCTTTGTTATTCAATACCCCCCCCCCCCCCATGACCTGGGTGACAGCAACAGCTGAGCCTCAGTTAAAACTTCATGGGCTACAGCATTGCCATTCATCACCCAAGCTTTCAACCGGTTTCGACCTTTATTGAATGTTCAAGTACAGGTCAAACTCCAAAAACTCTGCGTTGTTCCTCAGTAACAGGCTCACCCTGCCACTGAGAACTCTCAGTTTTGGCTCTATCCCGTGGGAGGCTCACCCCACCACCGAGCAGAGCCACTCATTTGCACATATGTCATCTAAGGCGTAACAGCAACAGCCATGTGTAGTTTCAGAATATTTGTATTCGCGTGTGGATCAATGCGGGGGATGCGTAAGTAATGACCGGTCTTATTACCATTTTGTAAATTACTAACTTTGTGTTTGTGTATACGGTTTGCTTATTCTGTTGATCACAGGGTAGAGCTGTGCAATTACTTTGGATGTCTTCGAGGCTATGTGTCTTATATGATTGCTGAATTGGAGTTTTTTTTATCAAGTATCACTCCGAGATATTTGACTTCAGTCTGCCATGGAATCTTAACTCCCAAAAGATGAATATCCTCCATACTATGGATTTTCTTTCTAGAAAACAGTATGGCTGAGCTCTTTTGGGGATTTACTTGGATCCTTCAGTCTGCTAGCTATTTTTCGTATACTGCTTTTATATGTATACTACTTTTATATGTATACTACTTTTATATGTATACTACTTCAAAGTAGTATACATATAAAAGTAGTATACTGCTTTTATATGTATACTACTTTGAAGTCTTCTAGTTGCCAGTTTTGGGCTCAGAGATCTTGCCATTAATGCACTATCATCTGCATATAATGCAGTGAATATTATTCTCGGGTTCAGAGGATGCTATGTAGATTGAGGACATTCAGAAAATTCAGAAGAGAGCTCTGAGGCACGCCTGCCAAGACCTTGCATCTGGGTGATACTGTTTCGTTGATTTTGATTTGCATATATCTGTCTTTCAGGTTGAGTGGATTATTTTTGTTAACTTGATTGGCAAGTTAAATTTTATAAGTTTATAAAGAAGGCCTTGATGCTATACTTTGTCAAACGCTTTCTCAGCATCGATGAAGATGGCAGCTCTATGGAGATTATCACAAGAGGCTAGAATTTCCAATTGTAGCCTTTTGTGATATCTCCACTAGCCAGTGCATTTGTTGAACTGTGCTATGGGCCTTATGGAAGTCAAACTGCTCGTTGGGTAAAATTCCTAACTTATCTGTTTCTGCTTGAAGCCTTGTGAGATCACTTTCTCTGTCAACTTTCCGAGGCTGGACAACAGGCTGATAGGTCTGTAGCTTTTGAGGAAATGAGGGATTTTTCACGGCTTCTTCAATGACATGATGGTGGCTGTCTTCCAAGCAGTGGGAAAATGCTTGTATCTAAAAATGGCATTGGTAATGTTGACTAGATGAGATGGACTATGGTCTTTCTTGGAAGTAGTTTTATTATTCGGTTGGTTATGCCATCTGGGCCTGGAACCTTTTTACTGTTCAGATGAGTTAAGATATTTATTATTTCTGCCGGAGTATTGGGAGTGATATGTTCTGAATTATCAATATGCTGTCGTAAAGTTGTCCTAACATGACGGTGAATCTTGTATACAAGGTTAATATTTAAATTTGCATAAGATGGATTGCACTGTGAATCCAGGTTATCTATGAGAGTTTCAGCTTTCTCTTTATCTGTATGGACAATCCCTTTCTTGGTTTGTATAGGAGGTCTGAGTTGCTTTTTGGTGCGGATGGCTCTTAAGAATTTCCAGACGGAGTGATCTTTGGCATAAATGTTAGCCAATTTGGCTTCCCATTGATGGTGTCTGTGTTTTTGAAGAGCTTCACTAACTTGTCTGTTTAGGTTGTTCAGCACTGGTTTGTCTTGTGGAGCTCTTGTATTATGGAATCTCTTCCTGGCTCTGTTTTTTTTTTTGCTCTAATTAGGTCCATGATTTCCTCTGGGATATGGTTGGTTGGGTGGAAGACAGTGATTTGCTTTCTTCCTGAACAGCTCAGTTGATATTTTGAGTCCACATACAACTTTCAGTTCATAGATTTGCTTTTGTGCATTGCTGATTTCGCCCAACACCAAAGGCCTTGGTCTTTTATCTGACCTGAGCATCCTGCTCTCTTTAACTGGGGACAAGCCCTGTCTGGAGAGGATGGTGATCACATCTTCAGGGATGATACACAGACAGAGATTCACACCTTCAACAATCCCACGAAGAACACCTTCAGGTTTTTTTTTGCTGGGTAAAGCGAAGGTGTGGTATAAGAGATTTCATTGTCTCCATATATCTAGTAATTTGTCTATAGTCCATGACTGTGGCAGGTTGAATTTTAACTCCTTCATCGGAGTTTTAGGCCCATGAGAATGTGATGTTATGAGGGCTGATGAGACAGGAATCCATTTTTCTTTATCCCTTAAGATAACTGGTGGTACTTTTCTTTAGGTACATTGATTGATTCCATCTCTGTTGTTTTGGGTTCTTCTGTGATGGTAGAGATTTTTTTTTCTTCTTTTTGACCGTTTGGAATTCTGTATGTGTTTCCAAAGTCTGACAGATGCTGTCTTCGCATGTAGCATCTTCTAGATTTGGGGAGTGTACAAAGTTTGATTGCGTCTGTGTAATGAATCTGTCACTTATGCTATCCATTTTGTCTTCTATGATTACTGAGGGGGGGATATATCAAAAAGCTTAGATTTTTTCCCCACCAATTGTCATTCAATAGCTTTCCCAGTGTGAGGAATTCCTTATATACCTCCTCAAATATGGCCTCATTGTTTTGCCATGATAGTAATAGGTGAAATATGTGTAAAAACACAGACAGAGAAAGAATAAAGATTACTCAGGTGTCCAGAGCAAATTACATATAATCCTGTGGACTTTTGAGTGTCTACCAGCAAAACAATATATTAAAGTTTAAAATGCCCTAAAAACAGAGGAAAGGAATATCAAGAGCTCACTTGGCTACAGTAGGGAAACCTACCTCTCTAAATACCATTCATCCACCACTGGTCCTCGTTGCAGGTGGGGTCTAAGTAGTCATCAGACCTTGTGCATTTTTCATGCAGAGGGGAAGACAGTAGGTGTCAGACTGTGTTAGCTCCAGTGCAATGTGAGCCGGAAAACCTTGTATAATATCTAATCAGGCTCAATCTAAAAAGAACACGTCTGATCTCAATCACACTCCATCACTGAATCAGATACCAACGTATCTGATTCAATGAACAAAAGTTAACTGTTAACTTTTATGGCTGGATGGAACTCAATCACTTGGATTATAATCCCTTCATCTCTATGAAGTTGGGTTAATTTAATAAGAGATTATCGAGAACTTTGCTCGTCCAAATTAGGGCGGTGTGGGAGCGCTTGTACGGATGAGCAGAGCTGCTTTCAGGCGCTTGTGTTTCCACCTGTCGTTTTCATCATAGTTAGATGACTCTTGAATGAGTTTATTGGGGTGAATAGCTGCTTTAGTGAAATATGCAGAGGCAGTGACACGGAGAAACGTGGGAATATCTTGAATGTTAGCATCTCGATGAAGAACAGCATTCCTTACAAACCACGGAACATCAAATATCATGCGGAGACATTTGTTTTGGATAATTTGCAGTTTTTTGATGTTGCTGGGAGACGTGTGACCCCTAGCCGGTGATCCTTACGTTAAAGTAGGTCTAATAATTTTCTAGATCTGTAGCTTGTTTTCAATGCTTACTGGCTTCTTCGGTTGAGAAGAGAGTTGCTGGCATAGATGATGTGAGGGTTAAAATTGAGGTGGTTATCTAGTGTATACCTAGATATTTGGTTTTGGATTTCCATGGAACAGCTGTGTTGAAAAGTTTGACCTCTGCGTAGTGGGATGCTTTCCGTCTTCTAAAAAGAATGGCAGTGGTTTTGTCAACATTTACAGCTATGCTCCATTTTCTGAACCATTTTTCTAGATTTGTTGCTGCAATTTGTAAGCGCTGCGTAGCTAAATGCGGTCTGAGAGATCTGCTCAGAATTGCCATATCTTCCGCATAGCAAGCTATGGTGGTTAATGCCGTGCTCGGAACGTCTGCAACAAAGATGTTAAAGAGCAGCGAGCCTTGAGGAACACCTGCAGTGATTCTTTTCAAAGTGGATCTGAGCGCGCAGCTTAACTTGAAATTTCCGTTCTTTTAGAAAGGAGTCGATGAGCTTAGTAAGGTAAAGTGGAATGTTAGCTGTAATCAATTTATAGATAAGACCTTTATGCCAAACCTTATCAAATGATTTTTCTACACCTAGAAAGATAGCTGCTGTGTGCTGTCTCCAGTCAATCCAGTTGTAATAAATTCTGTCAATCTATGAACTTGTTGAGTTGTACTGTGCCCAGTACGGAATCCAAATTGCTCTTTTGGAATAATGTTGTTTTTGTTTACCTCATCTTGCAGACGATTGAGGACTTTTTCCGCAGTTTTCCCTACGCATGACGAGGCTGACGGGCCTATAATTCTGTGGGAACAGTGGTGATTTCTCTGGTTTGTGAAAGAGAATTATATCTGCTTGTTTCCATCGAGTGGGAAAGTAACTGAGTCTGAGCATTGCATTTATGATGGCTTCCAGATGCATAACTGCTTATGTGGTAGCGCTTTAATAGTTTTGTTGGTAATCTCATCGGGTACTGGAGCCTTTTTGTTGTTGAGTTTCTTTATGGTGTATAAACTTCATTAAGTGAAGTGAAACTAATATTTTGACGGCTGCAGGGATGATATAAAGTGCAGCAAACATGTCAGTTGATTTTCTCAATGAAAAGCAAATTCGCATGCGTGTAGTTAGGCCTACATTGAAGCTCCAGGGCATCTGCAAAAGCTTCAGCCTTCTCATCATCTCTGTACACTATGCCTCTTTCGCCGTGGATAGGCTGTGTGTTGGAATGATCCGTGTGGAGAGTTTTAACCAATTTCCACAGCGAGTTATCCTCAGCTTTTAAGGAAAACAGCTTTCTTTCCCACTGTTGATTCCTGAAGTCTTTGAGAGCATAGCGGAATAAATTGGTTGCCCTATTTAGTTCTTGGCGATCCTGTGGAGATAAAGTATTGTGATAACTGCGTCTGATTTCATTTTTACTAGACTAGATTTAGAATTTCTTCTGGGAGGAGGTTTGTTTAAGCTGGGGTGTTAACATTGGAGGCTGTAGCCAAGCCAGCATGTATTGTATTTTCTAGATTTTTAACTGCTGCATCGATTTCTTCGCAGGAGGAGATAGTTGGTACGGGGCCTATAAGAGTGCGGAGTGCGAATTTGAGTTTGGTGAAGTTTGTACAGGTTTGCTTGGGGATGAGTTCTGCATTCCCTCCTAGGCTTAGTAGTACTGGATTGTGATCTGAGCTAAGGTCGTTAATCACCTGTAGCTGAAAATGATGAGAGGTGTTCTTGAAAATGGCTATATCCAGCACATCAGGACTGCCTCGCAGTCCGTAATGCGTTGGTTCGATTGGGCCTGCAACTGCGATGTTTCTTAGCAAAGCAAACTTGTAAAGAATCATCCCATTATTGTTGAAACTTTTACTGTTTCATAAGGGATTTTTAAAGTTGAGATCTCGAGCCAAAATTGTTGCTTCAGTAGTATCGAGTAGTTAGGAGAGTCGAAGGGTAGGAGAGGTTTGCCTGGAGGGTTATAAACTGAGTGTAGCTTTAGGGTATCTGCATTATTGTGTGGATTTCAATGCCAGTTTCTTCCATATTTGTTGTAGTGGCTTTCTTTATTTCGTTATAGCGGATTTTTTTTAAACAAAGATAGCTGTACCACCGCCTCTGGCATTGAGCCTATCATTTCTAAGAAGAGAATAGTATCTAAGTTTAGGGTTGTCACAGGGCTGAACATGCGTCTCACTAATTAATAGGATATCAATTCTAAGGTGGTCTGCAAACTCCTGTAGCTCTAGGAGTTTGTTACTAAGACCATTAGCATTCCAGAATGCGATCTCTATGGAATTAGTAGGGATAGTTGGATTATCCATTAAGCATTTAGAATATGACTTGGGTATTTTTCAGGAACTTGATTGTATCATTCTGATTGGGGTTAGTTTTGCTGAAAGCAGTTAGCATCTTCCCTAAGGTAGCAATTAGAGTAGCTGTAGAGTTTTGATTGCTTGGAGCGGGTTTTATCGGTTTTGTGCACAAGGTAACCGCTTCGGCGTACGATCTTTGAGTTGTAATCTGCAAAGGGTTTTCTGCTGCAGGAAGTGTTGTACATTTTTGTGATTTTGGAGCTCCTGATTCTCTAGCTTTCAGAATGTTAGCTGGGTGGAATATGCAGCCTTTGTATTCGCCAGATACGGGCCGCCACAATTTGCGCACTTAACAGGAGTAGTGCGTGGTTTAGAGCATGCGTGAGTGGAATAGATGTGTCAAATGCAGAGATAAGTTTATCTCTGCATTTGACACATCTATACTCGGCTCTATAAAATTTCTGCGCATGCCCATATTTTTGATAGCGGTGGCATTGTCTGGCAGTTGTTATCCTTCTAAGTGGTTCAGTCTTGATTACTAGATTACATACGGTCTTGAGGACGTTGATCTCTCTCTGATCTTTAGTGATTTCCACCAAGGCATGGGGCGTTTGTCTGCCTGGTACATGCACAATATCTTTATTGGCTCTAATCCTTGTGCTTTGAGGTCAGTGGCTATCTCCTCTGATATTATTGTTTCCACTAGACCTCTGATGACTAAGTTCTTCTCGCTTTTTATCTGAAATGTGTGATATGGAATTTTCAGCTCGTCCATAAATTTAGTAAGCTGACAGTAGTCCGATGCTCCTTTTGGTTGAATGCAGACACCTTCATCTGAGTTTTTAGCAGAGGTGAACTTGATTTCGGTGTTCTTCATCACCTCCGTTGCTGTCGACCATTTGTCTTTAGATCTTAGAATCACCGATGGAATTCTTTCTTTGGGCTGAGCCGCTGTGTCCATTGGTGCTATCCTATCTTTGGGCTGAGCCTCTGTTTCCGTTGTTCTTTCAGGTACTGTAACTGGAGACTCCTTCTTACATTTCTTTCTGCAGCCCACCTGATAGTCTGTAGAGTTACCTGAGTCCGCTAGGGGCTGGCTGATAGCTGTCGATATAATCTACCTGGTGTTGTCTTGAGAAGTACCTGAGAGAGGATCTGGGGGTTGGTAGTCTTCTGATTCGACTTCAGTAATCTGGTGGATCTCTACTCTACCTGAAATCTACTTAACTCATTTGGAGTGAAGTAGATTTCCAACATGTTTGCAAACTGCAAGAAGTTTCTTAAAGTTTAAGTCATCATATGGGGTATTCATGGTTAAGCCTAATCTCTAGCTTGATGGGCTTTTCACGTGGAACAGGACCTGCCTTGTCCAAGTGTAGACTGCCAGTGGAAATCTCCTTTTTGAAGGCAGAAGACTGGTGCCGGGCACTGGGCAGGGAACAGGAGAAGGCCTGAGAACATTTCAGTGAGATGAAATCTTACCTTGTATAAAATAAAACTGAAGGAATGCTGTGTTGAAGATCAATCACTATCACGCTCAAATCCAACTCACGACTCTCTCATCAGTCAATCACTACTGCTACTTGATTGTGAATTCATAGTTTTATAACTTTTGTCACTTCTTCCACTACTACTGCTTGAAATACTTTGTGATTTCGTAGTTTTTCCTATTTCAGTATCACTACTACCACTCATTCCCCTAAAACATACATTATTCGTGTTATTATCACTATTTTATGGATCAGCATAAGATGATTAAAATGCGAGATCTAAACTAGAGATTTCAGATACCAAGGTGGAACTTGGAACTTAATTGGTTGATGGACTGAGTGTTTGCTCTTCATCCCTTCATCTGGATTTTAGTTTGTAGGTGATGGGATTATTATGGGTAATTTACCCACTCATTGTGAGCATTGTAGGGTGTATCGGCTTTCTCTTGCGATGGAGGATTACGGTTTTTTATGATTGAAACGATCTGAGGGTTTGCAGTGCGCTGCCTGTCGAATTAGCTCATTTGAGTGATTATCTGTGATTGTGAAGAATTTCTCTGCAATGCTCATGTGTGTCCTGATATCCGGAAGATTGGCTTCTTGGTTAACTGGATGTTTCTGATTAACCACGGGGCATTAAATAACATTCTTAGGCATTTGTTCTGGATTGTCTGTAATCTGTTGATGTTGCTTTTAGCTGTGTGATCCCAGGTTGGAGAGGCATAAGTTAGTTGTGGTTTGATCACTGATTTGAAGAGGCGGAATTTTGTTGCTTATGCTTAGGAAGCTGTTTTTATTCAAAAGTGGATATAGCTGTGCTATGGTCTGACTTGCTTTAGTGGCGACACTCTCTATGTGTCTTGAAATTTAGGCACCTATCAAGATGAACTTCCAGATATTCAGTAGAATTGTACCAAAGGGATGATTTACCAAACATTTGTATGCTTGTATTCAGTTCTGCTTTACGTCTGGTGAAAAGTACTACAGAGCTTCTTCTTTGGTTGATTGCGATACACCATCTGGTGTACCAATCCTCCAGTTCAATGACTGCTCTCTGCAGCTTGTTTGTGGCCAGATGTGGACGAAGGGATCTGGCTATAATGATTGTGTCATCGGCATATAGAGCGGTGATAGATGGGGACAGTTTGGAGAGATCTGCATGCATATATGGAGAAGAGCAGTTGATAGCAGAGAACCTTGAGTGAACTCCAGCCATGATTCTTCTCTCTGTGGATCTGATCCCATTGAGTTTTATTTAGAAGTTTATGTTATTTAGGTAGGATTTGATGAGTAGAATTAGTGGTAATGGAATTCCAACTTGGTGTAGCTTAAAAATTTGACCATGATACCACACTATCAAATGCCTGAGTGATGTCCAGGAAGACTGTTGGTGACATTCATACCCTTGGGTGAATTATTCGACAACTCTGTAAACTTGTAGCGTTGTGGAGTGATATTTCCTGAAGCCGAATTGCTCGCCTTTAATGACATGGTTGATATCTGCTGCTTCTTGAACCTCGTGTGAATATAACTCCTTCGGCTATTTTACCTACGCATGAAAGCGTAATTGGTCTGTAATTTTCAGGAAACTGGGTATTTTTCCCAGGTTTAGGAATTAGGAAAACGTCAGCAAGTTTCCATTGCTCTGGGAAATAATTTAGCCGAAGGATGGCATTAATGATGTCCGAGGTGCATACCCCTTTGCGAGGAAGTAGCTTGAGCACCTTGCTTGTTATTCCATCCGGACGCGGAGCCTTTTTGTTTTTTAGTTTTCTTAAGATCTCATATATTCTGTTGGTGACACGGATTTGTTGTTGGATTGGAGTGAGGCGTTTTGAGTTATTTTACGCATTTGTGTGTGGATTTTTCTTATGAAATTTATATCCGCATTGATATAATTGGGGCTGCATTGTTTTTCTAAACTGTCTGCAAATGCTTCTGCTTTTTCATCGTCGTTATAGACAACACTATATTCACTTTGGATTGGAGGAAGTGTAAAACTCTTCGAATGAGTGATCTTATCATTCTCCATGTTGACTGATCCTCTGTTTTTAATTGATGAATTTTGTTATTCCAGAGTTGGTCACGGTGATCCTTTAGGGCATACCGAACCTGGTTTGTTTGCTCTACTGCTTGTTTATTCGCTGGGTCCATTGTTCTCTGATATTGTCTTCTTAATATGTTTTCTCTTCGATAAGACGTTTTATATCCTATGGAAATTTATTTGATAGTGTATATTTGGTTATATTTGTTACCTGTTTTACACTGTCAGTAGTTGTTTTTCAAGAGTTTTCACTACTTTTTCTATATCTTCGGTGGATGTTATTATATGAGGTATTGGGCCAAGGTTTTCCTGGAAGGCTGAGGGAAGTTGTTTCCAATTTATAAATGTGGCGGTGTTTTTACATTAAATCTTGTATGGTGCCTAGTTGTAATATGATGGGGTTGTGATCAGAACTTACTTCGTTGATTGCTTTTATTTGATAGCTGTTCGTTATGTTTTTTTTAATATAGCTATATCTAGTACATCAGGACGTCCGGTTGCTCCATAGTGTGTTGGTTCAGTAGGTCCTATCACTGTTATATTTAGTGAAGTGGTATAAAAAATTAAAAAAAATCAGCTAACGTCTCTTTATTCCCGTATACAGGGAGTAGGCGAGGCCGTTTTAAGCCCTATCTAACTTTTGGAGACTGAGTAGGCAATTCAATCTCCACTGGTACCCAATCAGAGATAGCTGGCCCAAGGCTATCTCTAATTAAGCGGCACGCAGTGACGAGAGATGGCTTAACAAGTGCCGCCATCTCGTGGTCCCTAACCCTAACACTCGTATTTAATGTCTGAAATAATTTGGGTCCTACGATCAATTTTTTGAGTTTACGGGACGAAAAACCCGAGTTTCCAGGTGAAAAAACCCGCTTTGGCTTAACAAGTGCCGCCATCTCGTGGTCCCTAACCCTAACACTCGTATTTAATGTCTGAAATAATTTGGGTCCTACGATCAATTTTTTGAGTTTACGGGACGAAAAACCCGAGTTTCCAGGTGAAAAAACCCGCTTTCCCCTGCCAGAGATATCGAATAACTCGGGAACCGGTCGAAAAATGGCTTCCTAAAATTTCTTCTAGTTGCCGACTAGATTCGAAACCAAAAAGTGTTCCTTCGTGCGGTCAAGCGCTGTGGTGTGCAATCGTCACATCCACTGAGCTGCACAGGCGCCGTAGTGGTATAAGAGTTGAGTATTCTTCAGTTAATATTTGAGTTTCTGCTATTCCAGACTGAATGTTTGGCATTAAAATTTCTGGCTAAGATCACTGCTCTGCCTGTATTTAGTATCACATCTTAGTCAGATTCAAGGAGTTTTTTATTTGGGAGGTTGTAGGCTGCATATATCCTGATGCTGCTTGTGTTTTCTATATGTATTTCTATTCCTGTAGTTTCCATGTGTTCTGTTTGTGGTTCGGCTATTGAATTATGTTTTATGTTTCTTTTCACAAAGATGGCGGGCCTCCACCTCTGGCATAGGATCTGTCTCTACAGTAAGCGCTATAACTGTTAATTCTGATTTTATCACTTGGACGAAGATGCGACTCATTTATGAGGATGATGTCTGCTTGGGTTTCTGCTGCAAACTCCTGCAGCTCCTGTAATTTGTTTGATAGACCGTTGGCATTCTAGCTAACAATCTGTAGTGATTTTGGCTTTCTTTTGGCCTAATCTATTAAGGATTTCTACAAGGAGTGACTGTGTGTTCCTTAAGATAATATCCTTGGCTTTTTGAGGTGGGCTGGTTTGTCGGAGTTCAGCAAGCATTTCACCTATGTGACTTGTTATATTCAGTAGGATAGGTTTGTTGATTTGCTGTGACTGGTTTGGTTTTGAGTCTTTTAGGAAAGTTGATCTTGTAACTTCAGCATACGATCTTCCATCCGTTGTGGAGACTGTGGTTTGATGGGAGAACGTGCGTTCTTATATAGGTTTGCTGGTTTTGAGTTGTATCTTTTGTTTTTTAGGAAAAGCCCTATAGTTAGCAGGGTGTGGGCCTCCACAATTTGCAGACTTTGCTGGATGTGTGCGGTGTTTTTGGCATTCGTTTGTTGCGTGTTTGCTACCACATTTCACGCAACGATATTCAGCCTTGCGGCATCGTTGTGTGCGCAAATTTTTGGCATCTATGACATTGTGTTGTATTTGATTTATGTTTTAATGATTCAACTTTTATGACTAGATCACAGATAATCTGGAGATTGTATATATGTTTTTGGTCTTTACTTATTTCCACTAGAATTAGGAGATAGGGTGTTTTATCAGCTTTCCGTATTCGGCTGACTTTAATTGTGCTAAATCCCTTAAATAATCCGCCATTACTTCACTGAAAACTCCAATACAGATACCAAGGTAGGATGCAGGACGTAGGAGTTATATGGCGCAGAGTGCGAAGCTTGACGCTTTTTATATTCCCTGTTGTCTGTTTCGGGAGCAGTGATGGGGAGATTTTTGAGCTATTTTAGCTTGCCCTGAGTGGGAAGAAGTAGTTACACGTCGTTGAGTGTGTTTAGGATGGTTTTTGGTTTTTTATGTTTCCAGTGGTCATTACCATCATAGTTTCCGGCTTGTTGTATTAGTTGGTTTGGATGCGTCGATGTCTTCATAGAGAATTTTTTTGCTAGGGAGCGTAGTAGTGAAGAGATGTAGGGGATATTTATGTCCCGGTGGATTTGGGCGTTTCTGATGAACCACTGGGCGTCCAGGATCATTCGCAGGCACTTGGTCTGTAGTCTTTGTAGCTTGAGGATGTTTGTCTTGGAGGTATGGCTTCAGGCTGGGGAGGCGTATATAATTGTGAGACGGATCACTGTCTTGTAGAGTAGAATTTTGTTTCTTGTGTTTAATTTGCTGTGTCTGTTGATCAAGGGATAAGCTGGGCTATAACTTTTGAAGCTTTGGTGCATGTGCTCTTAATGTGGCTGTTGAAACATAATCGTTTGTCGAGAAGTATTCCGAGATATTTAGTTTCGGTTTTCCAGGGAATTTTAGAGTTGAACAGGGTGATGTCTCCTTTGAGGAATGCTCGTCTTCTTGTGAAGTGTATCGATGTGCTTTTCTGGGGGATCAATTGTAGTCGCTAGTCTGTAAACCATTTGTCTAGATTCAGGTTGGTGTCTTGTAGTTTTTTGGTTACGAGATGTGGTTGGCGGGATCTGGCTAGTATAGCCGTGTCATCTGCATAAAGGGCGATGGTGGATGTGAGAGGATTTTGAGGGATGTTTGCCATGTAAATGTTGAACAGGATCAGGCCTGGCAGTGATTCTTGAGGAACTCCAGCCAGGATTTTTCATTGGGTTGAGACTGTTTCATTTATTTTCACTTGCATCTTCCTGTTTGAGTGGTACGATTTAATCAGATGCATCATGTTTAGTGGAAGGTTTGCGATGATAAGTTTGTAGAGGAGGCCTTGTTGCAAGATCTTAGCGAAGGTCTTTGAGATGTATAGGAAGACAGCTCCGGTGTGCTGATTCCAGTTGAATCGTGTGGTGATGCATTCTACCAGTCTATGGATCTTTTGGGTGGTGCTGTGGTTTGGACGGATTGTTCTTGTGGAATGATATTTAGTTGGTTGACATTATCTTGGAGTATGATGAGGATGATTTTCTCTGCTATTTTTCCTAAGTTGGAGATCAGGCTGATGAGATGGCAATTTTCAGATAGGTGTGGGTCTTTGCCTAGTTTGTGAATTGGGATGATATCAGCTATTTTCCGTGACCGGTATTTTCCAGACGTTTATCCAACCACCTAATCTCACATATGTCACCATACATATAGAAGAAATACTTCGTTGATTATGTGAATCGATACAAGAGATGATAAAGTAGATGCATTAGAAGAGGTTAAGCAGTGAAGCAATAGATACATCAGATGATGATATGTATTTTGTACTGCTTATGTTGTAACTACACAAGAAACAATAGTTTCTGATGACTTATATTGCTCGAAATTAGCAAGTACAGGACTATTTTAATCAATCTCCCAAGTTTTGAGAGAGAAATGAGTATTACCCATTCCAGTTACTGATCCATTAGTAATAGGAATGGGCAATTGAGGAAACACCGCCCTTATAATTGTACGACCTCAAGCATGCGGTTGCATTACTAGTACTAGACGCTAGTTCTTCCACGTGTAAACAAAGTATCAGAGGTAGACTAACATTATTTTGAACTGAGTTCTGAGAGAATAAAGATCTGCACATTCTACTGTCTGTCTGTCTGTGGAAATTGGGCAACAGTGTAATCGAAATTATTTACTACATACTGTCTCCGGAAAAGCCTTGATTCATTGAGTTCATTATTAGCAAAAGACTGAAGGATCAAGACTGGCTGCTTATCCGTTTTCAGTAAAAGTTAGTTACTGCTAAAGGAGGTCTGCATGATGCCTTTGGAGCATAAAACAAGTTTCAGGGTTTATTTTATTTATATATTTATTATTTTTTAAAAATTTAAATGTAGGCAAAATACAGTGGCCAATATCATAGTGATACGCATCCACTCAGAGTATCTGTTGAATGACTTGCCAATAAACATTATTCCATACTACTTCTGTAATGACCAAAAAAAAAAAAAATCAGCTAACGCCTTTTTATTCCCGCATACGGGAGTAGGCGAGGCCATTTAGCCCTATCTAACTTTTGGAGACTGAGTGGGCAGTTCAATCTCCACTGGTACCCGATCAGAGACAGATGGCCCAAGGCTATCACTAATTAAGCGGTACGCAGTGAAGAGAGACGGCTCAAATGTGCCGCCATCTCGTGGTCCCTAACCCTAACACAATATATTTAATGTCTGAAATAATGTGGGTTCTACGGTCGATTTTCTTGAGTTTACAGGACAAAAACCCGAGTTTCTGGGAGGAAAAACCTGCTTGCCCGTGCCAGAGATCGACTAACTCGGGAACCGGTCGAAAAAAGGCTTAGAAAAATTTCCTCTAGTCGCCGACAAGACTCGAAACCAAGTCTTCCTTCGTGCGGCCAAGCGCGGCGGTGTGCAAACGCCACATCCGCTGAGCTACACAGGCTCCCTACGATTTTCCTTGGATCTAAGGGCCAATCTTTTCTCATATTCCAGTTTTGCCTTCCTTACCATACTAGTCACTCTTCTGGCCTATGTCTTATATTCTTCATGTATCTTCTCTTCACCTGTCTCCTTATATCTCTTCCATAGCCTCTTTTTCTTAATGACCATTATTTTCATTTTGTACAACATAAACTTTGTGGCATGGAGATAGTAGGATCTAGCTCCGGCATGTGTGAGATCGCATGGCCTTGATTTATTTTATGGTCTACCTTTCTGTTAGCAGTTAATGTTAGCAAATATGAAAAGTGACAGAGCTTTTTCCAACAGAAACTAAGTATTTTCCTGTGAAAATATACGATGACCAGCCAGGTACATACAGTTAGTAGTAAATGTGATAGTCCAGTCTGCACCTTTTAGTTTGTTTGGTGCAAATCATAAACAAAACAAAATATTGGACTTACACGTAAATAACCATGCCAGTTTGTGCAGCAGCAGCATATTTAGTTTGGCTTCTCTGCGTGAAGAATAGTTGTCTATTTGGAGAAATTGGAGGAACTATTTTGTTTTGGCCGTATAATAGGCTATATTATTCATTTCAATATGAAACATATTCACCTCAGACATATTTTGCAAGAATAAATTAGCATCTTGCACACACATACACACACACACACACACACACACACACACACACATATATATATATATATATATATATATATATATATATATATATATATATATATATATATATATATATATATATATATATATATATATATATATATATATATATATATATTAGGATAACCAAGCAATTTTATATGCTTGGTTATTTTAGCTCCTAATCCCAAGTGTGCAAACAATTAAGTTTGCACACTTGGGATTAGGAGCTAAAATAACCAAGCATATAAAATTGCTTGGTTATCCTAATATACAATATACCCAAGTTAAAAATTTATTCCCATATATATATATATATATATATATATATATATATATTAAAAGTTAACCCCTGCAGTGGGCGCTTTTTACGTACACAATTTTCCTCCCCATTTGGGCCGGGTGGTGTGTGTTATGAGATAAATAAGTTCAGTAATGTGGTATAAAATTAAATTAGGTTGCTTTTATCGACGTGTTTTGTTAAATAATGCCTTTGATTCTGTGTTTCCTTTTCTCAGGACTTTTGATGTGCTGTCATACACAGCAGAAAAGCAAAAGTTAACTGTGTTCGACGTTATTCATAGCTAGCCACTTTTAAGAAGGAGAATGTTTCATCCAGCTTGTTGTCTCTTTAATAACTTACAGAATGGATAGATGCTTGTTGTCTCTTTAATAACTTACAGAATGGATAGATGCTTGTTCATTGATTTACACCTTTTCATAGTGTTTTTGTTAAGAATCCCGTTAACTTAGTCTAATATGTTTAAATGCCGGACTCGTATTTACGAGTGGAAAACTGGCTGTGTAAATGCATGAATCTAAAGAACTAAAGTATTCGTGCTTACAAACTGATGAATATTTTAAATTCTGAATTTTGGTGATTTGGTTGCTTAAATAAATGACAATGGCCACGTGTAAGCAGACAGCGCAAGAACTGATTCAGGATGTTTTTTCCCCTTCAGTAGCTGTGCTGACGAGTAATGAAGCAGATCAGATATGCGAAAAAAACAATTTATCATTTGTTGAATTGGTGCAGCCGTTCTGCAGAATGAATACCGAAAGTGAGTATTTTTAAAGTTGTTTATTCAAAAATTTCAACAGTCTACTCAAGAGGTTTCCTTTTAGGCACTCTTATAAAAAAAGGCTGCGTGCTGACTTATTCAGTGTCATGATTTTAGGTTTTGTGTTTTTGCATTGTTGTGAATTACATGACACACAGTGAGTCGCGCAATGTGACTCATTGTGTGTCATGAATGAGGGATCATGTGCATGAGAAATGTTTTTGATACAAAGGAGGATTAAACATGAGAATTTGGGTGGTACATTTGAAATGGCTACTTGACAGGAAGGGAACATTTGAAAATACAAATAAGCAAGGAAGCAAAAAGCAAACAAACAAAAAAGAAAGAGCAAGAAATATGACATCCTGTCCAAAAGCTAGTATATCTTCTGCGTGCACACACACACACACACACACACACACACATATATATATTCTCCATTTCATCAAACCAAGAATAAAATCAAAGAAAGAAAGAAAAACTCACGTAAATTTGTTAAGCATTACTTTATCTTATATATCACCTGCTGTGTTTAAATTACTTTGTAATAAAATAAAGTAATGCTTAACAAATTTAAGTTAGTTTTTTATTCTTTGATTTATTCTTATTTTGATGAAATGGAGAACCATAGCATTAATACATTTAACTTTGCCATTTAGCCATTCACCAGTCTATAAATGTAACAGACTTTTTTTTTTTTTTTGCTGGTATGGTATTGTCCTATTCCAGAGAAAAATGAGAAAATGTTACCTCCATCAGTTGTTAGACAATATATCTGATGCAAAGACATGCTTTTTATTCACAAAGGACGTTGGTCTGGATGAGGGATTGTTTGTCGCAGAAATGTTTTTGATACAAAAAAGAGAGAGAGAAAAAAAAAAGTGGACCATAGTTTCTGACATTATTAACATTAAACCCCTGTGGAGTCAAAATATTCATCAGGGAAGGTCCACAATTTTGTGCAAAAGATCATCAAACTGTGTCTTAATCTTATTCGGGTTTTGCACTCACCACACTTCTAGGCAATGCATTTCACTCACCTTCACTCAACTGCTCCTCATGCCAAGAACCTACTCCTCACTCCATTGCTTAACCTTCCTTATACAACATCAATGGATGGTCTCTTATTCCATCCTTTCTACCTCTACACTATGAAAAATCTACTCCATATTAAACTCTTAACTCCTCACCAACTTACATCTCAGTGTATATTTGTGTATATTACATCTCGGTCATATTCCTTCTCCTTTTGCTCACAAGGTTCTGCAACTTGTATTTCCCCAGTCTGTCCTTGTATCCCACATTGCCTAGGCCATACCCTGACTGAATGAACCTTCTCTAGATCCTTTCTAAATTATTTTGAAAATAAAGTGGCCAAATCTTACATCTCAGTAAGATTTGGCCTGAACAAGGCCTTATACAAGGGAACCATAATCTTTGCTTCTTCATGTCAAGGTCCTCCTCATTATTGCCATAATTTGTTGTGATTTTCTTATAGTTTTTAGCAGTGCGACTTCTAAACTTCAATTATTTATCTACCTTTACCTCAGGATCTTGCATTTCTTCTGCCTTCAAATTCCTCTGCATCCCAATCTTACCTACCATATTTCAAGACTTTATATTTTGCAACATTAAATTGACTGCTCTGCTCACATAGTGTATTGAAATCCTCCTGCAAGGCCATAACATCTGTTCTGCTCCTTCGAACTGTGCATCATCAGCAAACAGCTTTATATTTCCACTTAAGCCTGTCCAAATATCATTAACTAAATTAAATAATAATGACTCTAAAACAAACCTTTGCAGCACTCCACTAGCAAATGTCTTCTTAAGGGATACTGATCTCCCTTCACCTATTCAGTGGACTAGTCTCTTACCCATTTCCTTCTGTTTCAGGTAAATTACTAGCTTATCATGTGATAATCTGTCAAAGGCCTTTGAAAAAAATCCAAGTTTACTATTGTATATGCATCTCCCTTATCCAGTGAAGTCATCACCTTGTAGTACATGACAAGATTGCTAAAACATGACTTCCCCTTAACAAATCTGTGCTGAACATCATAGTGAATACTGCTGTTATCAACCCAATTCTGAACACTAGTCCTCACAGCCCTTCTAACAACTTAACCACAATTATTTCCTACTTTCCACTCCTCTGAGACTTACCCGTTGCAAGATTCATGTTAAACAGGTGTTAAATGGCACCCTTAGGGATGCCATTAATTCCCTAGAGCATTCCTTCAAAACATGTAGTGATGTTAGTGATAAATCCTGCTGAACTTATTAACATCAAGTTTAATTATTTCCTCATATTGCTTGCTCACTGTCAATTTTTCCTCTACCACATCTTCCACACTTCAGCTTCTCACAATGTTGCATTCACAAAGATGCAATACCCTTATAACGGCTCCTTGAATACTTCCTATATCTTCTGCATCAGTTATTAGTCTACCATTATCAGCCAACATATCTTTCCATAATGACTTCCTTATCACACATTTGAAAGATTACTAGGACTTTTCTTGGTTTGATTAGCCAATTTTTGCTTATACTACTTTGGTAAAGATAGCAAAAGTGGCCTTCCTGATCTGCTTTTTGTTCTCCTCATTCAACTGATTATTATCAACATTCATCTTGTTGCCTCCACATTTTATGCTTACTTGCTTCATTCATCCATATTACTTTTACCTTATTTAGCCTTTTCACCTTTGGAATACACTCAAATACTGCTGCTGTTCAATAGCTCTGGATGCCCAAGCAGCACTTGTCTCCTTTCCACTCAACTGCCCTTTCTATACTATATCTCCCATTTGTTTCCTAAACTGTTCATATTCAATGGTCCTATAATTCCACATATCCCATCTTCACAGAAGTTCTTATATGACTGTTTATAATCTAAGTGATCACCTCCATTCACAGTTGTTTCTAATAATATGATCAGATCAGACTCTCAACCTTCATGTATTGTCCATTATCCCCCCCCCCCCATAGGGCAACTGTTCATGGTGGAGAGGACCTTTCGCGATGGTACTGGCCCTTTTCATTTTTACTCTTTTTCTTTGCTTTTCTTTCTGTATCCTGAGTCTTTCTTCCTATATACTCTTCCAGACCACCATCACTGGGATCCAATGCCATGTCATGTGGTGCAAACCGAGGACATCTGGAAAGGGAGATCTTGGTAGTCTTGAACTACTTTGGCCTCTGCTTCAGCATGATTGACAGCCCTGATGGCCCAGCCCTTACCTGCAAGGATCAATGGTGTTTCAGTAAATTTCTCACCCCATGGTCCAGAGTCAGGACCCAAGGCTGGTGCTGGCATAGTGTTTGGGGTAGCCCTAGCATTCCATTCCCAAGCGCAACCATTGCTTGCAGTCAGTAAACTTCTGTGTGCGACTCCATGGTGGTTGGGGGGGAGCTCTTGTGCCAAATAAAAAAACTCCTTGACCATGACTTCTTCCTCCTGAGATGTTTCAGGAGCTTTAAGAAGATCCCGAACAAGTACTAATACCATACATGTGGCATTTGGTAACTGAAGTGAGAAACAATATCCATGCAACAGGTGAAAAACCAATAGGAAAATATCACCTTTATTTAGAAGGGTTTTGAAGGACTGGCAGAATCTCTATAAACTGTTAAGAAACTATGTTCTGGTGATATCCTTGTGGAAACATGTCAGCATCATTTTGAGAAACTACTGAAAGCAACATTATTGGGTGGAATACCAGTCACAGTAACACCTCATAAAACATTCAAGTCTTGTATAGGAGTGATATCAGAATGGGGAGATGTTCCTAATGAGGAAATATGTTTAGAGCTGAAAGAGAGTGAAAGGTGTGAGGTGCATCCTGATATGTAGGAATGGTCATGTGGTTCTGGCCAGGAACATCATTCTTACTTTTGATACACCTAAGCCTTCAACATGTGTAAAAGCTTTATATGTCAGAAATATGGGCATGCCCAAACTGCCCAATGTAGTAGTAGTAGTAAAGAGCATAACAAATCTTGCTCCACAAAGAAAGCTGAATGTGTCAGCTATCAGGTAGATCATGCAGCTTACTCCCATGCATGTCAAAATTGTCAATATCTTATTACAGTATGTTCAATTTATTTACCACTGAGTGCTGAGTTAAATGAAATCGATCTTTATAACCTTATCTTGACTTGCCTGGGTCCATACTTCTTATGGATGTCTTTAATGTACACAACACTCTGTGGTGTAGTGTTGTTAACACAAATGGATAAGGTTGTATCATTGAACATGCTACAGGTTATTGGCATTAGTGAAACATGGCTGACAGAAGATGATATAGCTACTGGGATTGAATGTGAGGGGTATGGTGTGTTCAGGAGTGACAGGGAGAATAAAATGGGGGGAGGAGTGTTATTGATGATAGCTGATGAGCTACAGCCAAGGAGAATAGAAGTGGAACTGCAGGATAGAGAAAAGAGCGCATTTGAGGCTATTTGGTGTGAGATTGAGACTAGCAGAACAAAATATACAGTTGGGTGCTGCTATAGACCAGGTGATGGAATAGATGGTGGAGATAGTATGCATAAGCAAATAGAAGCAATGAGTGGAAGGAGGGTAATTATTATGCGGGATTTCAACTATGGTAACAGTGATTGGAAGGAGGAGAGGACACATGGGAGGTAGAAATTGGATTTTATGCAGTTATTAAGGGATAACTATCTGCGACAGCATGTAATGGAAAATACTAGGGGTCAGAGAGTGCTTGACCTAGTAATTGCATCTGAGAATTTGACTGTAATGAATATGACTATGTTATGACCCTATGATCACTCTCTCCAATTGGTGAGAGTGATCATAGGGTCTTGACTTGGAAGGTGGCTAAAGGTGTGGAATTTACAATTAAGACAGGGTACATGTGGAATTATTGGGTTGGTAAGTATGACAAGCTTAGGAGTTTGATTGGTTCAGTGCCATGGCATGTAAAACTGCAAGGGATGGATGTTGATAGTGCATGGGAGGCAGTTAAGAAGCATTTGCAGGAGGCAATGGCTGACTGTGTACCTAGAGTCCGAATAAAAAATCAAGTAGGGGTTAAATGGATGAATAACACTATTAAGCTTGAGCTGCAAAAAAAGAAACAACTATGGAGGGAATTTAAGAAGAAAGGTGACCGGTAGGCACATGAACGGTATAAAGCGCAGGCCAGAAGGGTAACAAGTGTGGTAAGAAAAGCAAAAGTGCATTATGAAAGAACATTAGCCATGCAGGCTAAAGAGAATCTCAATTTTTTCGATATGTGGCAAGTAAACGAAAAAATGTATATGGCAGAATGATTTTAAAGAATGCCGATGGTGGGGAGGTAACCGAATCAGTTGATATAGTTGAATTACTGAGCGAGCACTTTGCAAAAGTATATCATCCAGGTGGTGACATTGCAAGAATGAGTGAACCAATTGCTTATACGGGAATTGTGGTGAATGAAGTGGAGGTGAATAGCTATTACAAAACCTCAATGTCAATACATCTGTGGGATTGGATGGTATACCAGCTCTTGTCGTATGTAAAGCAGCTAAAGAATTGTCAGTGCCCTTGACCATTTTGTTTAATTTGAGTCTCGGGTCTGGGTTAGTCCCGAGGGGGTGGAAAGAGGGGAAAATAGTTCCACTGCATAAAGGAGGTTCCAAGACTGCTGTTGTAAATTACTGACCAATCAGCATATCAGGAATCATTGTCGAGGTCTTGGAGAAATAAGTCAAGAGAAAAATGCAGGATTGGATAGATGAAAATGGGATACTGTATGGGGGACAGCATGTTTTTGTGAAGGGTAGATCATGCCTCGGTAACTTGCTCACGTTTTATAACACAGTGACGGCTGAACTGGATAAGGGTAATGGGTTTACAGTGATTCTACTGGACCTTGTTAAGGCTTTTGACAGGATACCACATGGAATTCTAATCAGTAAACTGCAGCATATAGGGATGGATATAGGGTTGGTGAGATGGATAGGATGGTGGTTGATGGAGAGATATCAGAGAGTGGTTTATTCAGGAGTAGAGTCCAAAAGACAGTCTGTGACTAGTGGTGTGCCATAGGGTTCTGTTCTTGGACCACTACTGTTCAATTTGTTCATTAACGATATAGGAAAGGATCTGAGAGGAAGTGTTCATTTGTTTGCTGATGATGCAAAGTTGGGTAGAGCAATAGTGAGTACACAGGATGTCAAAATTTTGCAAGATGATTTGGATAGTTTGGAGGACTGGGCTAAGGAGAATGGATGCCAATTTAATGTGGCATAGTGTAAGGTTATGCATTTCATAATCATGTGAAAAGATTAGCAGCAGTATATCACATTGGTGGATTTGGGAGTGTTGGTGGATAGGGAGTTGAAGTTTAGGGGGCACATTGCAAAAGTGGCTAAATAAGCTCATCAAATCACTTGGTTGCTGAAAAATACTTTAACAAGCAGAGACAAACAGGTTATTGTTCCTCTGTATCGAGCCTTGATAAGACTCCATCTAGACTACTGTGCCCAGATATGAGCGCCAGGGTTTCTTCTTGATGGGATGGAGGAGCAGATCCAGAGACAAGCAACCAAGATGATAGCAGGTCTATGGAATGAACCTTATGAGAACAGGTTGAAGATTTGTGGGTTGTAGAAATTGCTTGATAGGCAGAAAAGGGGTGATATGATTGAGACATTCAAATTACTGAAGGGTTTTTATAAGACTAATTCAGAAGCTATTTTTGAGAATAGGACTGGTGGTGGGAGGACTAAGGGCCATACATGGAAGCTGGGCAAGAGTGTGGTTAGCAAGGTTTTAGAGCTAGGTTTTTTACTTGGAGAGTGGTGAATAAGTGGAATTGGGTGCCATGACTGTGAAATGAGTTCAAGGCGAGGTATGATAGATACTGTGTGAATGTCGAATAGTTGTTCTTGACATGATGTTAGGGCTTCACTCGATGAGTCTGTTGACTCCTTGGAATTGCCAGTAATAATGAAACTAATCCATGAAAATATTGAACTCCCTTTTGAATAATAGACTTGATATTTTCTTCCATGTGCCTACCTGCACATATTCTGCAGTCAATCTTACAATTGGCTTCCTTGCCATTTTTCCACTGCTCACATAATCTCGATTTCCACTCTGTCGAAAACTTTGGTGGACAAAAACTTTTGAGTGACAGCCAACCAGGAAAAAAAAAAAATCAACAGAGCATGGAGTATATTTCATAGACACCCGATCACATCAAAATTAATAGCTTTTACATGTGCTTAGGCCAAAGCACATTATTTCTGACATCAGAGTCAAAACCAATCTTGGATCCAATTTTCCTCATCAATTAATCAAAGAACTAGTTTAAAAATTTCTTGGGATAAAATCCAGAAAACAAAAGGTAAATACAAAACACACCATTTATATACCTTAGGCCAAAATGGATGTGTTGTTGCTGATCCCGAAACTAATTTTGGCACCAAATTTTGCTAGAATCTCAGCAACAGCTTCATATCCTCCCAAATTTTTAATATTGAAAGAGCAACAAGAGAAACAGCAGCTAAATTTTTCTAATCATGGGCTTGAGCTATACAATGTTATTTGTTAAGGAGGAACTAAAAAGCACTCATTTTCTGTCTCACTCTAGTGCAGTAGGTCCTGATGACATCCATTATGAAATGATAAAACATCTTCTGTGGATCTCCTCAGTACAGTAGAATGCTTGCAAAGAAAGGGTTTCTGGATTCTTGGCATAAGTCAGTTGTCATTGCTATCCCAAAACCAGGAAAGGATCCAACACAAGCAAATAATTATTGACCTATTGCTCTGACCAGCTGCCTTTTGTGAGATATTAGAGAAAATGGTTAATGCCAGACTTCTCTGGTATTTAGAAAGCGACTATCTTCTCTCCAATACACAGTGTCTTTCCCAGGTATTGTCCAACTTTGGACCATTTAGTTCTGTTTAGAAACTTGTATAAGAGACACATTGCTGAAACAAGAACATCTGGTTTCAGTGTTCTTTGACATGGAAGAAGTTTATGACATATCCTGGATATATGGCATATTAAAAGACCTGTAAAATTAGGTCTCAGAGGATGCCTTCCTGTATTTATTAAAAACTTAGGCAGTCTTTCTAAGTCCGAGTTGGAAGTATGCTATCTTGGCCATATCAAGAACAGGGTGTTGCTCAAAGCTCTGTCTTAAGTATGACACTTTTTGCTATCATAGTTAACTCAGTCATTGAACATCTTCTTCCCACTGTAGGCAATGCTCTATATGTTGTGATAACTTCGCAATTTACTGTCACTCTTGTGAAATGAGGGTATTTGAATGGCAACTTTAGCAAGCGATCAATTGTGTTTCTCTGTGGGCTCTTAGTAATGGTTCAGGTTTTATACAGAAAAGTGTTTATGTGCACTTCTATCAAAAATGCACTCTTCACCCAAATTCTGAATTAAGAATGGGAAAAACTGTTATTCCATTATCAACAAGAGCCAAGTTCTTGGGTGTCTCATCTTTGACTTTATAACCTTATCTTGGTTCCTTGCACAATTCATTAACCACAGGAAAAGTGCAAGGGAGTATTGTATCTCCTTCACACTCTATCCTCTACTGCAGCATTTCTCAAACTTTTCCTATGACTGAACACTTCACAAATCCTGAAATTTTAATGGAACACCTTGGTTAGAGTCAAGTATCATCAGTCTTGTATTCAATGTAAACCTAAGTGCATGCTATCGCTGCAGCAGGCTGTATCGCATCACAAAAATGTGACAGTGCACACTACAGGCATGCCGGGCCACAGCACATTGCATCGACCCTGCTTGTGACTGCATTTCCTAGAATAGATACCTCCATACTTCACTCGCACTTGGAGGTGTCGACAACTCTGGATGGCTGTCAACCAACGGTTGAGTCAAGGCCAGCATGCTGGCCTTAATAGCACAATCTATACACAGAGCGAGGAGCACCTGATTTTTAAACATGTTTGAACTTGTCACAGCATTTAAAACCATTCCAGGCTCATATTAATTTTGATTATTTTTCATGGAACACTTATTCACTTTCTGCGGAACACTGGTGTTCCAAGGAACATGGTTTGGGAAACGCTGTTCTACTAGATAGTGTGTGGGTTGATCTTCATTGCATCATCTTATGGGTCTGAAGGTTATGGTTTTGCAAGGCAGAATAACCTGCAATGTTTGGATCCCATCCATCTTCAGGATATATATGGATAGCTACTGGTGCCTTTTGCATGTTGTCCACTGTCTTTATTGTTGAAGTGAATGAACTGGTTCTATCACTTAGACAGAAACATTGATTCTTGTCATATGGCCTTTTGGTATGTATGTTAAAGAGATTACGCAACATTACTTGCATCAAACATAATAGCATTCCTCCATTGCAGGTTTACACTCCATCCTGCATCTTCTCACTATATCAACTACAGAAGTCTTGTATTTCATCATCGAGTGTTCAAGATCAGAGATCCATTGGCTGACATTACTATCTCCAGTCATATCCCACTTGATTGCAGTAATTACACAGTAGAGTTGCATGTCATTCAGCTTGCATTTGTGCGTTTAAAAGAAAACTGCTACCAAAAGTGTGTAATTTAGTATTTCCTCTTCTGTGTACAGTCTACATCCAGTGTGAGATGTTACATCTGTTGTACAAAATGAAAACCCTTAATTTTGATGTTCAGTTGTACTGGATTGCCAGCCACATTGGAATTGTGGGAGATGAGACTGCATATGCAGCTAATAGATCAGCTCATACTTTTTCAACTTACTGTTTGACAGTGCCATATACAGATTACAGACAGTTTATAAGATTGAAGCTAATTGCTCAATGGCAGTCATGGCAGGAAACACTGACGAACAAATTATACAAGATTAAGCAATGGCAGTCTAGTTAATATAGAAACCGAAGAGAGGAAGTTGTTCTTGCTAGGCTCTGCACAGGTCACAGCTATTTTACACATTCTTATTTACTGAGGGCTGATGACTGAACCTACCTATCTGTGAAAAATGCAACATGCATCTTACCACATGTCATATTCTGGTAGAGTGCCAGCACTCCATGAGAGAGGAATGAAATTTTTACCTATTTAGTCATATACACTCAGGCAGATGTTATCAGACTTAGACAAATTGTATGTTGTCTTTAACTTTTTTTTTTTTACAGATAATTAATTTAGACAAACACATTTGATAAATTTTATTTATATGTGGGTACTGCATTGTTTAACTTCATTTTTTTTACTTACAACATATTATGTAATCTATCTCTTTCTGACACGTTTACTAATAACATGTATACTGCTGCATGGCACAGTATGACCTCTGTTATCCTTATGCTAGTAAACCATAAATCAACCAACCTTCCATTATATATTGCCTAAGATAATCTCCCCCCCCCCTTACTCAAGAAATTCTCATCTTATCCTATCAATCTCCACCTCACACCATGCTGCTTCAGAACTGCTACCACTATTTTTCACTTGTATCTCAACCTTGTGTGGACATAATTCATCCACTATCATCAGCAACTCCCCCCCCCCATTCCCTTCCTGCCTCTCAAAAAACATTTTCTTCCATTTCTATTGCCATCAGGATGTCATTCTCATCCAACCAAGTTTTTCTTATTCCGACTATTTTGATGAATAAACTTAATCATGGCAACATATTTCATCTCCCTTCGTTTTGATATGTCTGTCATTTGTAAATAAGCATAGTAGTCCTGTCCATGCCATGCTTCTCATCTGTTACTTCTCTATACCTGCTCCTATCTGTTCACGTTTGTCCCATAAATGTCCCCAGACTCAGCCACTCCTCATGTATCCCATTCTATTCCTATGCTGATTTCCCATACATATATACATTCATTACTTCTAGAATTTGTTCTCCTTTATGCTATCTGTTCTTGACCTCCCTGGCTCTCTCTCTCCCTTTCCTTGTCCAACTTGCATTCTCTTCGTGCATTCTTATCTCATCTCCATTTACAAACACTTAGGTCTCACTTCATCCACTCTTCTGCTTATCTAAATCACCTCTGACTTCTGCTGATACCTTCTTGCATCAGTCATTACACTTCCTTCTAGCAATATTCTCTCCAGCTGATTTGCACCAAATTCAATTAAATGTAATCCACCTCTTTTATACAGTTCCATTGCACCTCAAATGTATTCCATATATTAAAAAATTTCTTAAGGAATTGACAACATACATAAGAATATAAATTAAATTGCACTTTAATAAATATTTCCAATATTTCGGCAACGTCACGTTGCCATCTTCAAAAGGAACTTACAAAACAGGCACGTGCACGTAGGCACTACAACACAGTAACTGAGAGTCAAGTGAGGAAGCGATTTTTCTCCTAAAAGTCCTGATGGTACCCCCTACTGGGCTATATAGGTGTTCTTGGCAGTTGGGCTGAAGGTTTGCTGATGTAAGCCTCCCAAATTTGGGGCAGTCTCATGCAACCAAATTTGTTGAGGTTTGGAGAGTTTCTTAGGACTGAGGCTGATTCCATGAATAGTCTTTTGAATTTGAACTTGCTACGATGTATTATTGTAGCTTTCTTCCACCGTATTCTGTGGCGTGTATCCAGAGCATGGTCTGCAATACCTGAATAGCTGTACTTGTGAAACCAGATGTAGTCCTTGTGTTCCGAAATTCTGATATTCGCTATCCTGCCTGTTTGGCCAAAGTATGACAATTTACAGCTGCAAGGGACTTGGTATACACCAGGTAGGTCTAGGGGAAGGGGTTGGTCTTTAGTGGAGCAGATAAGGAATGCATGACTTGACCTCCTGTTACAGACCATACAGAAAGTCAAGTCATGTTTTTTTAAGATTTTGGTAATTTTTTCCGAGGTGCCTCGGATGTAGGAAATGGTGATGGATTTAGAGTAATCCTTTTGTGAAGGGGAGGGGGTTGTGGTTTGTTGGTTTCAATATGTTTTGGATTTTATGAGGGGGGGGAGCCATTGGCTGAGAAAGTGTTGAGGATGTGATTTAGTTCAGTGTTTAGGGCCTTGTCATTTGAACAGATTAGTTTAGCCCTGTTATATAGTGTTTTCACCATTCCATATTGTTGTGAGGGGAGGGTGATTGTTGGTGAATGTACCTGTCTGTATGGGTGGGTTTTCTATAAACTGAGAAAACCAAGGTTCCATCATGCTGGCAGGTGATTAGTGTGTCTAGGAAAGGGAGGCTGTTGTTTTCCTCTTTTTCCAGAGTGAACTTGATTCTGGGGTGTTGGTTGTTTAAGTGTGTTAAGAAGGAGAGGAGTGTATGAGAGCCATGTGCCCAAATAGCGAACACATGATCAACATAGCGAAGCCATATGGTTGGTTTTTGTGGGACAGAGACTAAGGCTTTTTCTTCAAAGGTCTCCATAAAGAAATTGGCCAAAGGGCATCACACACAAAAAAACTCAGCCCACTTCAAAGCCAGCATAGAAAACCTTACACTCCAACATACTGACATAATTGTCAGCTTTGACGTCTCCTCCTTATTCACAAGTCCCACTCAAAGAAACTTTAGAGCTAATCCCAGCTAAATTTCTTCCCGATATTTCAGCCCTATTTCAGTTCACAATGAACTCGAGCTATTTCGTTTGGCAGGGAAAATTCTACAAACAAATAGAGGAGACATCCATGGGTTCACCACTCTCTCCACCCTTGACCAATTTCTTTATGGAGACCTTTGAAGAAAAAGCGACTTAGCCTCTGCCCCACAAAAACCAACCATATGGCTTCGCTACGTTGATGATGATGTTCGCTATTTGGGCACATGGCTCTGATACACAATCTCCTTCTTAACACACTTAAACAATCAACACCCCAGAATCAAGTTCACTCTGGAAAAAAAGAGGAAAACAACAGTCTCCCTTTCCTAGACGCACTAGTCACCTGCCAGCCTGATGGAACTTTGGTTTTCTCGGTTTATAGAAAACCCACCCATACAGGCAGGTACATTCACCTACAATCCCCTCCCCCCCCTCACAACAGAATGGAGTGGTGAAACCATTATACAACAGGGCTAAACTAATCTGTTCAAACGACAAGGCCCTAAACACTGAACTAAATCACATCCTCAACACTTTCTCGGCCAATGGCTACCCCCCCCCCCCCCCCTCCATAAATCCAAAAAATATTTAAACCAACAAATCGCAACCCCTCCTTCTCCCCCCTTCACAACAAGGATTACTCTAAATTCATCACCATTCCCTACATCCGAGGCACCTTGGAAAAAATTACCAAAATCTTAAAAAAACAAGACTTGACCTCCTGTTAGAGACCATACAGAAAATTGGCACCCTTTATTCGCTCCACTAAAGACCAACTACTTCCCTTAGACCTACCTGGTGTATACCAAGTCCCTTGCAGCTGTAAACTGTCATACTTTGGCAGGATAGTGAATATCAGAATTTTGGAACACAAGGACTACATCTGGTTTCACAAGTACAGCCATTCAGGTATTGCAGACCATGCTCTGGATACACGCCACAGAATACGGTGGAAGAAAGCTACAATAATACACTGTAGCAAGTTCTTATTCGAAAGACTATTCATGGAATCGGCCTCAGCCCTAAGAAACTCTCCAAAACCTCAACAAATTTGGTTGCATGAGACTGCCCCAAATTTGGGAGGCTTACATCAGCAGACCTTCAGCCCAACGGACACCTACATAGCCCGGTTTTTAAGTTCCTTTTGAAGATGGAAACGTGACTTTGCTGAAATATCGGAAATATTTATTAAAGTGTAATTTAATTTAGGGGTGCTTAAGGGTCAAAGCTGTATAACTGAGAGGAGACCTCCACATAGCCTTTAAAGGAATGTGGAGAACCGACCAGGGCTTCTGACCTAATGTCCAATCCTCACCTTCTCGTGGTGCACCCTGTTGGGTATCTACTTGGATACTGAATGAACGAGGATGGGCTGACAATTTGGGATTTTGCCGACCAAATTGTATTCTTATTGGTTAAACCAAAATAAAAAATGATAGTACAACATGACAAAATTTCATGCTGGCTGAGGCGTCGCCCGGTTAAACAAGTTTCCCGTTGTTTTCTCCAGGGAACCAGGGCGAAAGGCGAAAAGTCAGCTACTGGAACAAATCTGAAAATGAACCCCAACTCAACATCACCAGAGTTACAGATCGGTACTATCAACGTAAGAAGCCTGAATGACAAAGAAATGGACCTAGCCGAGGAATTAGATAAGTAACAGATCGACGTAATAGGGGTGACTGAAACAAAAAAGACCAAAACTGGTGAGATCTTTCTGAGCAATAAATACAAAATGTTATATTCAGGCAATGACAATCAAGGAAAAGAAGCAGTAGCCATAGCATTCAACACAAAATACGAGGCTAATCTTCTTGAATGGCAGTCAGTCTCAAGTAGAGTAATGTGGGAAAATATGAGAATGGGGAACTGGACAATGAGACTTATTTGTGCCTATGGTCCCATAGAAGGTTCTACTAAGGTAGAAGTGGATGAATTTTTTGAGGCTTTAGAAAAAGCAACTGACACAGCGAAAATGGAAAAGTTGGTCCTTGTTGGGGATCTAAATAGCAGAGTAGGAAATGATTGTGAGACATACAAAAATATTTTGGGAAAATTTGGAGAAAAGAGCAAAGCTAATAATAATGGCAAATATCTGTTGGACTTCTGCTCAGGACATGGACTGGTTATTATTAACACCATGTTCCAAATTAAAAATGTGCACAAATTCACATGGAGAGAAGAGGCTAGGAATAAGAAACTCTCCTTGACTATGTTATTGTTGATAGTGATGTTTTCTCCCTGGTGCAGGACACCAGAGTGTACAGAGGATTTGAAATTGGAAGTGATCACTATTTAGTCTTGAGCAGGATAAAATTGAATTTCATATTGAAAAGAATAACATTTGAGAGTTTTAAAGCATATAAAAGTTGAGCAGCTGTCAGATGTGAACTGTAGACTAAAATACAGAAAGATTATTGAAAAAAAAAAATGAAAGAGTTTGTGAACAGGAATCAAACCTTGGAGATTCAGTGGCAAACTCTGAAGAAAACATTGATTGATTCTGCCAGAGAGGCATCTGGTGAGGTTGTCTGCAAGGATAAAAAAATCAGAACTCCCTGGTGGACACAGGAAGTTAAAGAGGCAGTGAAGGAAAAGAAGAAAGCATATCAAAAATTCCTGTCAAATAAGTCAGCATGTGCTCTTAGAGAATATAGAGACAAATGCAAGAATACTAAACACTATGAAAAACTAGCTAAACAAAAGTCATGGGAGGACTTTGGCAAGAATATAGAAAATAAATATCAAGAAGGTGGCAAAATATTCTGGAGGTTGTTGAAGAAGCTTAGGAATGGAGGAAAGAGTGCTGTAAAAGGAGTTAGAGATGATAAAGGTGACATATAAATGGGAGAAAAAGATATCCTTGAAGTATGGAGTAACTACTTCGAAAAACTGCTAAATGAAACAAGCAGTGATGACAGCACAGTGGTAAAAAAGCACTGACCAGGCATGCAGTCACGAATACATATCCATACTTGAAGTAGAAAAGCCATCAAAGGCTTGAAATGTGGAAAGGCAGCAGGAGTAGATGATATTCGACCAGAAATGCTGAAGTATGGTGGTATAAGAGTCTTACAGTGGCTGCACTGAATAGTTCAAAAAGCCTGGACAGACGGACGAATTTCCAATGATTGGAGTAGAGCTCTCATAGTACCCATATATAAAAAGGGAAATAAAACTGAATGTGAGAATTACAGAGGTATTTACCTACTGAGTGTTCCTGGCAAGATCTATGCAAGTATACTTTAGAAACGGTTGAGAAGAATTGTGGAAGAAAAGCTGGGTGAACAACAAGCTGGATTCACTCCAAATAGAGGCTGTCAGGATCAGATCTTCACTTTACAACAAATAGTCAAGAAAGCATGGGAATATAACAAAGATCTGTATTTAAGTTTTGTCGATTTGGAAAAGGCATATGACAAGGTGCCAAGAGAGAAGCTATTCAATACACTGCCGTTATATGGTGTCAATGGGGCATTATATCAAGCAATATTTAGTCTTTGAGTTGTAAGTCGGCAGTTAGAATTGAAGGAAGTACAGGAAGATGGTTTAATGTTAAATCTAGTGTGAGACAAGGATGTACATTATCCTCTCTGTTGTTCATTATCTATATGCATCAGATTATGAAGGAAAGTGGTATTAAACATGATATCAAAATTGGAGATGTTAATGTCAGCACTTTGCTTTATGCGGATGATGTTATACTTCTAAATAAGTCTGCTACAAGTATCCAAGATTCTCTGACTAAATTGAATAGCTGTTGTAATAGATATGGTATGAAGGTCAGCAATAAAAAGACAAAGACAATGAAAATAGGCAGAATCACTGAAAATGTCAACTGTGTTGTGAATGGAGAACCTGTAGAACAAGTAAAACATTTCAGCTACTTAGGCACGATTTTTACTGAGGATGGTAAATTAAATATAGAAATAGACAACAGAATCAGCAAAGCTATTATGGTGGGAAGTCAATTGAATAAATTCATATGGAATAAGAGAGAAATTAGCCAAAACACTAAATTTGCTGTATTCAAGACAGTGTTCAAACCAGTTTTAACTTATGGATCTAAGAGCTGGGTCAGAAGTAAAACACTTGACCAAAGACTAGAGACCACAGATATGAGAGTCCTGAGAAAGATTATAGGCGTGAACAGATGGCATCACTGTCAATATCATATTAAAAACAAGGATATTAGGAAAGCACTTGACATTGTCAGCATCCAGGAATGCATTAGCAGAGCTAATCTCAGGTGGTATGGTCACTTAAACAGAATGGGCGAGGAAAGATTAGCAAAACAAGTGTTCTCTGCCAAGTTGGCAGCAAAACGACCCAGAGGAAGACCAAGTTATAGGTGGATTGATACGGTACAAAGTGCCTTAGACGATAGAAATATAAAATCTGATAATGTTGGAGTCTTGACAAGTAACAGACTGATTTGGAGGAAAATTGTAGATAGGAAATTAATAATGATGTAATTTTTTTCATGTAGTACTATCATATCCTGTACACCCCTTGAAGGTACATGGCAGGAATTTGATGATGATAATTTAATATTCTTATGTACATTGTCAATTGCTTAAGTGATTTAGTAATGCATAACCAACGTATAAGCTTGTCTACGAGAATAACAAATTTCACCCCTTTTTCTTTACACAACTCTGCTATATGAAGAAAAAGGGATGCAAACTTTACTCACAGTCTCAACTCATCTTCATACCTGGTCATTGCACCAACCATTCCTACCACACTTTTGTTTTTCATTCTCCTTAGGAACAAATGATTTGTTCACACCACTATCACCAGCTTTCTTACAGGTTTCTCATATGCAAAGTATCGATCTCTATTTTCTCCTCCCTCCTGGAAATCAGACTTTGTGTGTCTTCTCATTCACCATACCTTTTTATAATATGATCTCCATATAGTACTACTCTTAATCATCTGCCACTTCTTTTTCTTCACTGTTTCATTTTATTTATTTATTTTGCATTCTTCTGTTCATATCCACTAAACGTGTAATCTCATTTTGCATGTGCCTCATCTCAATTCTTATCTTAATAATTTCGTCATTCAACTTTTGCATTCTAGCAATCATGATCTTTTCTCTGTCCTTCATGATTACTTTTGTTCCTGCATTTGCTCTTGCATTTACTCTTTTAGTCACTTCTGAATTCACAGTCACCTTCTCTGCACTCATATTCTCTTGCTGATCCTGCTGGCCGATACCATTCTCAACTTTTATTGAAATCATCATAGTCCATTAAAATATCATGCTTTAGCAGACCCTTGGTCTCCTACTTCTCTTGTTCAATCTCTTAATATACATCTTCCACATTTGTCCATGTACACATATTACACTCCTGACAATGAACCATGTGTAAATAAGATGGCAACTTTAACATGTGAGAATGAAAGGAAGTAGTCACATTTTTTTAAATCATTTTTTTTTTATTAGCACAGTTTGTGAAAATAAGTTTTATGAGTGAATGTTTTGAATTTGAATTTTTTCTGTGTGTTTTTATTATACTGTAGTCCTCCCTTATCTGAAGTTAGAACTCCAGTCTGTAAATATTAAATAGTTCCAGAAATAAACAATTTATAATTACATTGGCAAAGTGGATACTAGATGCAAACGTTATTTCAAAATCGAATGTTTGTAGAAACTATGAAAGTTTCGTAAGTTGACCTGAGATCTTATGAGAATACAATCTGTGGCATCCCTGAGTTAAATTGCAAAAGAGACCTCTGAACTAACTGAAGGAAGCTAAGGCAACACACGTGATGCCGAGGATCGTATTCTCATAAGGTGTCAGGTCATCTTACGAAACTTTCATAGTTTCTAAAATCATTAGGAAAAAGGATTAAAACCAAGTATATAATATCTTGGTATCTTTAACGTATAATAAACCCAAGGTAAAAAATTTTCTGCATCTTTCTTTCATCCAGAGATTTTTATAATAAGTTTGAGCACCTTTTGGCTGCTTGTATATGAGATATATATGACTTCTGCATTACTTCAACCTTGGTATCTGAACGGAAAAAGATGACGACTCGTTGTTAGTGTTTCGTGTCGTGTATTATTGATGATGAATTGTGAACTTGATATGTTTTTAGCGATTTATTTATGCTTATTCCTTAGTAATAGAAGTTAATTGCTTTCTACCATAAACGGTCACTTTATTTTCCATAGTGCTTTATCCAGGTAAGTCATTTATAATTACAAGGGCGATACGCTAGTATCGCCATTGTTTCTTATAGTGACATTTTACTGCTGGTAGAGTGTCTACGGGATTTGCTAGTGGACCCTCAAAAGTCCATAGGATTATCTTTACCTGCTCAGGAGACCTGAGAAATCTCTACTCTTTCTCCATCTGTGTCTTAACACATTTTAAATTATTGTAATGGCAAAACTTCTGAATGAGACCAAATTCGAGGAAGTATACATGGAATTCCTCAGATTAGGAAAGCTGCTGAGTGTTAATTGGCCGGGGAAAGTGAAATTGTATGACACATTTCCTCCCGAATGTGTCTCAGACGTTGTCGCTGAAGATCATTTAGATTCGGTGCCTTCTACTCCTTCAGACTTTGTAGAAGTGCGCACATGCAAAAAGCAAAGAACAACAGAAGAACTGCACAATGACAATACTGAAATGGAACAGGATTCTCAGGGTTCGGACGTTGCTATTTCTCCCAAAGAAAAGGTGCCTCCGATCATCCTTAGAGAATAGCAGAAGTGGGCAGCTTTAAGATCCACAATATCAATCTGCATATTGGCTTCATTAAGGCCAAAAACATGGATGAAGGCATAAAGATCCAGCCAGCAACAGTGACAGACTATAGAAGGTTGACCAAAGAACTGGACGACAGAGGCATCCAGTATCATACCTTTGCGCTCAGCTCCGAAAAAAACTTAAAAGTGGTCCTTCGTGGTGTCTGTGAAGACATTGACACAGCAGAAATAGCTGCTGACCTAAATTCTCAGGATCTGCCTCCAGTCAAGGTCAGCAGAATGTACAAAGCAGACAAGACTCCCATGCCATTAGTCCTTGTTGAGATTCATAAAATATACAAGGATATCTACAACTTAAAAACAGTCTGCGGTCTCATCATCACACCAGAACCACTCCGGAAAAGATCATCTTCTGGGCAGTGCCACAGTTGCCAGAAGTTTGACTATGCCCAGAATCTATGCAGAGTGGAATATAGTTTAAAATGTGGAGACAGCCACCCAACCAATACCTGCACAAAGCCAAGGACCACCTCGGCCAAATGTGCCAACTGCAGTGGCCCTCATCCTGCGAACTACAAAGGATGTACTCAGCACCCAAAGAACAGAAGGATGGAGGCAGTCAATCAGCCCTCCTCCTACAGTACAAGAACACCAGAGGCCCAGGCATCAAAACTGGAGACTCAGCGGCCACAGTTGGAGACCTCCAATAATAGAGACACCCAAAAGCAAACAAGAAGTTATGCCAATGTGACCCGTACAATTAGACCAATTCCAGAACAAAATCAACCAACAGACCTAAAAACCTAGCAGCTGTTATTACGGCCTCACTAGCAAACATTCTACAAAATTTCAGCCTATCAAACCCTACTGAAACCTCCACTAAAAGATTTCTTCGTGAAATGCATGTCATCCTCACAGCTCTCATAAATGAATAGTAACAAACTCACTCCAGCATCTCTTCAGATAGTTGCTTGGAACGCAAATGGCCTCAAAAACAAAATTCTGGAACTCCGAGAATTCATATATAGATATCAACCAGATGTTATATTAATCAGTGAAACTCATTTAAGACCCTCAGACAATCCTAAAATAAGGGGTTATCGCCTATACAGAAATGACAGATTACTCTAAAGAGGCGGCAGCACTGCCATCTTCATTAAAAACTACATTAAGCACCACTCTGTGAGCAACCCTTCAACAACTATACTTGAGATCACTGGTGTGGAAGTAGTCACCAGCTCCACTGGCAAACTGAAAATCTACTCAGCTTACAACCCTCCCCAAAAATCTCTACTACACTCTGACCTAAATGCTATCTTATACGTCAGAGAGCCGACCATTATAGCCGGGATCTGAACTCCAAGCACCCTGCATGGAATTGCTCAACCACCAACAAGAATGGTTGCATCCTTTCCAATTACTTAGGATCAAGCAATGCTGTTGTGGCAGGCCCCACCGAACCAACTCATCTCAGTACGTTTGGCACTACTGACATCCTGGATATAGCTATCCTGCAGGATATCAAACTTCATTACAGCATTATATCCATGGATGAACTATCATCCTATCACAACCCAGTTCTACTACAGCTGGGAAACAAGAATACCTGTCTCCTCCTTCTCACTCGTACATAGCATGGGAAAGACTGTAGGATTATATTGGACCTGCTCCTCACATATGCACAAAAGAAGTAGAAACTGCAGTTAAAAATCTCACACAAATTCTGTTATAAAGGTAGCTTCCTCCTACAAATCTGCCCACAAGCCAGATCGTTTGCCTGATGACATCATGAACTTGATCAGAGACAAAAACAGAGCTAGGAAAAGATTCCGTAACACGTATGCACCACAAGACAAAACAAATCTAAACTGATTAAATGGGGCAGTAAGAGATGCACTCAAAGCTCATGAGACCAAGTATGGGATGAAAAGTTATCCTCCATTTCACCTACTGATCAATCCATCTGGGGACTACTGAAAAATATCAAAAACAAAGACAGATCCCTTCCCCCAATATTCTCTGACCAGGGCCTTGCTCACACAGATGTAGACAAAGCAGAAGTTATAACATACAATTTAGAGGAGCAATGCAGGCCTTCGTATGGAAACCTTGACTTTGACCACATATATAAGATTCATAGCAAGGTCAGACACTCACTCAAACTTCCTATCACCAGCACAGACCATATTGCACCAACATCACCTGCTGAGATATGACATTATTAAAAAATTAAAGAACAAAAAAGCTCCTGGGCCAGACGGCATTACTAATCGGATGATCAAACTTCTGCCCCGAAAAGCAGTAATGCACCTGGCCAGTATAATAAATGCAATTTTAAGATTTCGCTATTTTCCTTCCACCTGGAAACTGGCTGACGTAATTCCTATACATAAGCCAGGAAAAGACCCACACCTACCGCAAAATTATCGTCCAGTCAGTCTCATCTCCAATCTGGATAAGGTTGCAGAGAAGGTCATCCTCTCACGACTCCAAATCTCAGTAAATGACCTAAACATCCTCCCTAAAGAACAGTTTGGTTTTAGGCAACACCATAGTACTACCCAGCAAATCCACAGAATTGTCGAATACATCACCACCAGCTACAACTGGCGCCAGTGCAGAGGAGCTGTTTTCCTAGACTTATCCAAAGCATTTGACAAAATCTGGCATTTTGGACTCCTGCACAAACTTATCTCAGCCAGTACCTCACTAAAAATGGTTCATTTAATCCATTCATATCTGCAGAATAGATCAATGCAAGTAAAAATCAATTGTTCTACATCCTCCCAGTGCCACATCTTTGCTGGAGTGCCGCAGGGATCTGTACTGGCTCCAGTGCTGTTCTCTATATACATGTCAGACATCTCGCACAATCCGATGACTTCCATTTTGACCCTGTATGCAGACGATACGGCAATACTAACCAGATCTCTCAGACCCCATTTCATTACCAGAAAACATTTCAAGAAAACATTCTAAAGCTGGAGGGTTGGTTCTCTAAGTGGAGATTGGAAGTCAACCCCCAGAAAAGCTCAGCCGTTCTTTTCTCAAAAAGGCCAATGTCTCCTGTAGGAGATGTGTTACTATTCAATACTAAAATTCTCTGGCAGACAGAAACAAATTACCTGGGTGTAATTCTTGACAAAAAGCTATCTTTCAATCAGCACACCAAGTCTGCATGCACAAAAGCATCTAAAGCCATAGCTCAGATCTATCTGCTAATTAATAGAAATAGCAAGCTCAGCAACAGAATCAAATTGCAACTATACCAGATGACGATTCGTCTTATAATCACCTATGCCTCTCCAGCCTGGAGCCACACCTCTAATACTAACATTATCAAGATACAAAGAGTGCAGAACAAGTGCTTGAGAATGATTTTGAACGCTCCGTGGTATGTTAGAAACAATCAACTTCATAGAGATGCAAATATTCCCTATATTTTCTCTTTTCTACAATCCTTAGCATCCAAGTTTTTCCTAAAGACGTCCACACACCCCACTGATTTGGTTCAGCAAGCTGTAGCATATGAAGCAACGGACATATTCAAATATAGAAGACCAAAAGCTATATTAGCATCCCGTAGCGATGCATAATCTCCATGCCCATTCAGGGCGAGCAAACTGCTCATAAATTTTACCCTCACTGTAACCACAACAGATAGCAGGGAATATGAAAAGCATCTTGCTTCACCCCTAAAGACATAATTGTCAGTTGTCACCTTGGTATCTCTCCTGGGTCTGGCTTCCACCGATGAGACCTTAATAAAAGTTGAAAATGGTCTGGGTAGTGGCCCTTCCACTAGGATGTCCATTGAGGAAGTCCTATATTGTAAAAAGGTATGAGTGCTTGATTTTTGTACATGAGATTGAGGTACTAGTATTTGTTATTTACACACACACACACACACACACACACACACACACACACACACACACACACACACACACACACACACACACACACACACGGTGTGGCTATTAAATAATGAAACTGGTTGCAAAAATGTGGTTTATTACAACTGTACAACTTAATTGTTATCCCCTTCAACATACTCCCCCCCTCCTCTATCTATTCACCATTGCATACAAATTTTCCATTGTTGAAAGCAGTGCTGCAAGTCATTAGGTGTTATCTGCTTATTAGAACTACAGTTTTCTCTTTTACTTCATCCACTGACTGAAAATGGATGCCCTTCAATGCGGATTTCAATTTTGGAAAACGGTAAAAGTTACATGGAGCTAAGTCCGGTGAGTAAGGTGGATGGTCCAAGGTAATAATGTTGGTTAACTGTCTGACCCTCTGGTACCTATTCAGCCATTACCACACCATGTGATATTAAAAAAAAAACCGATCAGCATTGCCTTCAGTTTTGACTTGCTCATTCTTGCTTTTTTTCATTCTTGGTAACATGGGAGTTTTCCAGTGCATTGATTGTCTCTTTGTTTCTGGATCGTATTGGAAAGTCCATGTCTCATCACATGTGATGATCTTCTCCTGCAAGTCTGGCTCTGCTGTCAGCCATTCCATGATGGATGAGGTAAAGGAGAAACCGGCAGTGCTACTGAAGCAGATAATACCTGATGACTTGCAGCACTGCTTCCAACAATGGAAAATTCATATGCAACGGTGTATAGATAGAGGAGGGGAGTATGTTGAAGGGGGGGTTAACAATTATGTTGTACAATTGTAATAATAAACCACATTTTTGCAACCAGTCTGGCTATTTAATAGCCACATCTCGTATATGATGTGTATACATTTTATTGTTATTCAGGACCTACATGGAGTTATGAGTCATGGGAGTCTACTTTAGACAGCAAAGTCTACCATACCTCATTAAAGTCATTTATAGTCTGCACTCTGACCTCCCTCTTAGGCAAGCATTCCATGCTTCCTTCCTTCCACTTTCTGTGCAAAAAAAACAACAACAACAACTTAATCCCCTACTCCTTTCATAACTTCCAGGGATGGCTCGCTTGTTCTTTGATATGAAAAAAAAAAATGTTCCACTGTCCATCGGTATATACCTCTCAACTAAAATATCTGAAATATATCATAATTTCATCTTTTATCCATCAAACTACAGATTATCTTTTTCCCCAGTCTCTCATAATAGCATTCTATGTCTTAGTATTTTGTTACTTGCTTTCATACCCTCTAATGTTACTTCATTCCCTTCAAATCTTCATGACCAGATTCGAGCACATGTGCAATCCGGATGGAGTCTGATCAGACACATATACGCACACACACACATAATATAGTGGTTCTATTGTGTCAGGCTGTGTATAGCCTTATCCATAGAATTCCTACCCGTTTTCTTGGTTGGTCAGTATCTTTCTCACTATTGTAGCATCCTCTGGGTTCACCACCTTTGTAGTGTCTCCCAAAATTCAAATTTCTATCCAGCATCATCCCAAGATTCCATTTCTCCACCATTTCCTTCAGTGTTGTTCCACCAATAGAGTTTGTCCATTTTCTTTAAATTTTTCTGAAGAATTATAATCGAGTGTGGTGTGTCAGAATGGATTAAATTGTATTAGGGAATATTTTTCTTTGATTTGCAAGCATGCTGAATGAAGAACCAGTTTCCAGGAAAGGGGGGGGGGGACCTTGTTACCTCCATACGAGATTGCCTTCACTTGAAAAAGCCCATATAATGATTCATTCCTCATGTCATGATGAGATTTAGGATGCACTGTCCTATTGTTCTTTCTAACAAGCTCATACCAAATACTCATAATATCCAACATTAAGCATCGTTGTAGCATAGATGGAAGTCTATGCTACAACAATGCTTAATGTTGGATATTATGGGTATTTGATATGAGCTTGTTAGAAAGGGATCATTCCAGATAGTCTTGATGCTATGAAAAAAAAAAGAAAGAAAGAAAAAAAAAAGACAATCTAGGGAGGGTTTTATTGTACCACTCCCAAATTTTTAAATAGTACTATGAAGTATGGATTTGTGGGGTGAATTGTATAGGTAAAAATAGTGCAGTATTCTTTTTAATCATTAAAAGTATCCTTAGCCTATCCACAATACTAATGCACTATGGGTTTATAAACCCATAGTGCATTAGTATTGTGGATAGGCTAAGGATTTTTTTGAAATTATTTATAAAATTCTTTATTTTTTTACATAATCCAGATTTTGTTCCAGATTTAGAGACCGTGTTCTAGATTTGTAAAATCTAGAACAGGGTCTCTAGAAACCCTGTTCTAGAGACCAAATAGAACTTTTTCAGGCCTTCAGACCTCCAGTAAGTGGAGCAGTGGTCTCACAATGCTGGACATTGAAATTCATATCTAAGGACAATAACAAACATCTCTGCCCAGTGTTGAATTTGAACCCACAGCCTGTTGGTTGGAGCCTGTACATTAACCACTCAGCCTGCCATGCTGATAAGGGAATGGAAAAGGATTCAAAGTTTTTTGAATACAGAAAAGTTGTGAATGTGATGGGTTTGTGCCTTGGAAAGGCTAGCAGTGTGCACTATTTTGAATCACAAACAATATCTTAGATTTGTTGTTAATTTTTTAACGGTATATATTAGAACACAGAAACTAAGTAAATAATTAATTTATTAACTTATTGCTGATATTTCGCTGGTGTTATAACCAGCATCTTCAGATCACAAAAACACAGTTTGCCACAATACGTGAGACGATAACAACATGGTGTAATTAACGGACTAGTTAAACAAAATTGTAGCAGCAACACAAAGACTAGTCCTGATTTTGGGCGCCCTCTATCTGGAAAAAAACAAACAAAAAAACTGTAGCTATCACATATGACTAGAGTCCTAAAAAAAAAACTAGTTTTTTTTTAAGATGAACACCCGCATCAGCGAACACAAAAGATACGTCCGGAATTATCACTATGGCAAGTCGGGCCTAGCAGACCATGCTCTCGATACCTCTGCACACAGGATCAACTGGAAAAACACAAAAATACTACACAGAAGCTCTTACAAGTTGGAGAGATTGTTCTTAGAAGCGACAGAAGCCCTGAAACACACTCCAAATCTCAACAAATATGGCTGTATTAACTTGCCTAAGATCTGGGAGACAGTCATCTTAAGAAAAAACTAGTTTTTTCTTAAGACAGTCATCTTAAGAAAAAAAAACTAGTTTTGTTTAACTAGTCCATTGATTACTCTGTTGTTATAGTCTCGCGTATTGTGACAAACCATGTTTTTGTGCTCTGAAGAACACCAGCGAAACATCAGCAATAAGTTAATAAATTAATTATTTACTTAGTTTCTGTGTTCTAATATATACCGTTAAAAAATAAACAACATGTTTGACGAACACATAAGTCTGTCCACATGTTTAATGTCTTAGATTCTTGAATAGTAATGTCATTCTGTACTATAACAATCTAAAGGAGAAAACATTTTGCAAATTAATAAGCACTGGTAAATGTAACATATAATATCTTATTTTTAAGGTGTTTTTTTTTATTGATTTACTTTTACTTGTCATAATTAATAATAATCTGATGACTATTAGATTCTTTTTATCAGTCCATCCATATGCACATAGTAACCCTGCTCTGGATGAGTGAACGATATTCACATTTGTTTTGTCTGAAATTAGTCAGGCGTTCTCTGTTTTGGTTTCATTTGAACCATTTTGAATGGTAAAATGATATGAAGATTAAAATTACTAATGTTATCTCAGTTCTGGCTTAAACTGCTTTTAGTGCAAAATTTGGGAAAATAATTGAAAGTGACGTAAAAGATAGTAACAAAGTGTCTGAAACAACTGTAGGTTAATTCAAGAATATAGTTGCAAAATGTACCTTTTTCTATGATTGTCTCAAATCATTTCTGTACTTAGTCTAATTTTAGTATTTTGTGGCCTCATTTATACAGAAATTGAGATGGAACACAAACATCACTATAAATTGTAAATACCATTTCTCATTTTCCCTTTTGTATTAGGCTCAATAGCCTATTACAGCCAAGTCACTTGATCTTTGAAACCTAACAAATGGTCTGATATGGCAGTTAATCCTGTCTATGTAGTGTGTGTTATTGCTGTCAGTTTTAGGTTTTCTTCTGGCCAGTTTACATGTTTTTCAGAACAAAAAATCAGAGTTTCTGGAAGGAAAAGCCTTGCCATCTGAGCATGAGACTAGAGTGGGAAGGTTTTTCCTTTCAGCTCAGATTCAGTTGAAAAGCCTTGATAAAGGTTCTTTGCATCTAGACAAGATTCAAAACCAGGTCTTTCCTACCTGAGGGCATTGTTTAACTGACAGAGTTGCAGAGGCACTTCCTGTATTGTCTACATACCCAGAGAGAGCAAATTATAGGCTGGTTGCATTTCAGGAGTGGTGGTGGTGATGAAAGTATTAGAAATCAATGCCACAATTCAGGAATTGGTGGATATATGATACTGTACAAGACAAGCAGGGTTTTCTAAGGGGGTGGGTCTTGCTTTATTTTACTCATGTTTTGAGTTGATCAAGGAAATATCAACCTTCCAAAAGCATTAGAGAATACATTGCATAGAAATGTGTTACATAATAATTATTAGATGTGTGCTAAATTAGAAGATGTACTAGGTTTGTTTTCCTGGAAGTAAAATAAATAGTGTGATTGAGGCATGGTATGAGGAGTAAGCAAGCAAAGGAGTTGGTAGTTATAGTAGGGACAGATGACTTGACTGGGAACAAGGAGAATGCAAGATTGGATATGAGGAAGTTGTTGAGAAGGATAAAAGATAATAGTGCAATAGGAAATGTAGTCAGTGTGATGCCCAGGTATGACAGTGATGAGATGAGTTGGACAGCAAGAATTATGAATGATATGTTAGCAGACATGTGTAAAGAGAAAGGAGTGCAGGTGTGGAATGAGTTTGAAGGAAGAATTGAACTGTATAAGAGTGTTGGAGTGCATTTGAATGGTTTTGGTGTCATTTGGAGAGACTGCTGCTGGAAGGGAAAGTAATGAGTGCAAGAATGAATGATAATAAGGAAAAAGAGATTGGAGCAGTGCTTATGAATGAAGTGGGTAGCATGAGTGTAGAGAATGAGAGAACAAGTGTGCAAAACGAGCAGAAATGGGGAGACTCAGGGTGGACAGGGGAAACACAGCCTGAGAAAGGTTGATGCTCCAAGAAGATATGAATGCATGTGTTGACAAAAAAGGGAGGGGATAACCTGGGATGTAGGGAAAACAGTTGCATTTGAAGAAGGTTCTGGGATGAGTAAGGAGAAAAAGCTAAAGGAAAGTCTGGAGAAGTCACATCTAGTAAGTGGTATCAGTGAAACTTGTTAAGATCCAGGAATGAGCTGTTATGTTTGTATACAAATGCTAGAATATTGGAAATAAGGGAAATGAAATGTTGCATTGATTGAGTTCATTCACCCAAAAATTGTTGGAAAAAGTGAGACATAGTTGGATGAGGATGACATCTTGACAAGAATAGAAATAGAAGGGTGTGATGTATTTCGTGAAGATAAAGTGTATAATGGGAGATAGTGCTATTGATGATAGAAAGAGTTATGTCCATACAAGATACAGATGGAAGGAGGAAATAGTGATAGTGGTTTCGAGGCAGTTATGATGTGAGATAGAGGTGAATAGAATGAAATACTTAGTTGGATGTTGCTATTGACCTGATAGTGTGGAGAGTAGTGACCATGAAATGTATAAGCAAATTAGCCGAGTAAATACGTAAAGAGTGATCATTCTTGGTGATTTCGGTTATCACATTATAGACTGGGATGACGAGATTGCAACCAGAAGTAAAGAAAATGAGTTTTTGGAGTTTTTGAGGGACAACTACCTCATGCAGTATTTAAAAGAAGGCACACGAGGATTGAGGGTCTTAGATTTGATCATCTCATCAGAGGATGTCATTATAAATAAGGTCCATGCAGTGGCTGTGTGCTTCGCAACCATATGACTGGGGAAGGAGTGTCCCAGGTTCGATTTCCGTTGAAGACGTGGGGAATTTGAGGATCTTCCTCAGCCATAGCCAAGTTAGCCTGTCTTGGGCACAGGCAGTAGGGTTTTTTCTGCCAGTTTATCTGGCGTTTTTCATCCCGCAAGCAGGCAAACCGGCCCTGTGAACACACACGGATCTATAGCCATAAATACCTAACCCCCCCATGAGGGGGCTCAACTCGCCGCAATAGGGACGGGAGAGAAAAAGGGAGGAAACTCCATACGAATAAATAAATTATAAATAAAGTATCAAATCTCCCTCCAGTTTATGAGAGTGACCATGAAGTGATTACCTGGGTTGTTGCCAGCCATGTGAAGGCTTCTGTGAGGAAAGGGTATATGTGGAACTATGAGGCTGGTGATTATGAGAAGCTCGGGAGACAGTTTGCAGCTGTAGCATGGAATGAAGAGTTGGGTGGAAAGGAGATCAGTGCAGCTTGGGATATTCAAGAACTATCTAGTAGAAGCAATGTCTAAAGTATTCCAAAGGTCAGAAGGTTAAGTAAGGTAGGTGTGAAATGGATGAATGAAGAGATTAAGCATACAATACAGAGAAAAAAAGGCATTATGGAGGCAACATAAGAGGAGTGGTAATAATCAATTCCATGAGGAATTTAAAGAACAGACAAGGAGGTGACTTGGTTAGTAAGAGTAGCAAAAGTTCAGAATGAGCTGCAGGTAACTAATGAAACCAAAAAAAAAAAAAAAAAAAAAAAAAAAATCCTATGAAGTTCTTTTGATATGTAGCCACAAAAATAAGAATGATTATGGTAGGATGACATTGTTGGAGAAAGTGGTATAAGGACAACTGCTGCAATGGATATAGTTGCGATATTTAATGAGCAATTCATGAAGGTTTCTCATCCTTGTGAATGTGACATCATGCAGAGTTTGAGAGTAGAGGATGATGATAAGAGACTGACTGTGAGTGAGGAAGAGGTATATGGGGAATTAGACAAACTTGATATTAATGACTGTGGAACTTGATGATGCATCACCATGTGTTTTGAAGGAATGTGCCAGGGAGTTGGCATCTGCCTTGACATATTTAATGAGTTTCACAGTGGGTAAAATTCCAATGGAGTGGAAGGAAGGCAAGATTATGCCACTTCATAAAGGAGGTGGCAGCATTCAGGCATCAAATTATAAGCCAATCTGTCTCAGGTGTTGTTGTTCAAGTGTTGGAAAGATTGGTGAGAAATTAGGATCCAGAATTAGGTTGATAACAATGGTATTATCTTTGATGGGCAATGCAGAAAAAAGGGAGATCATATTTTACTAATCTTCTTATTTATTACAATAAGGTGACAGCAGCATTGGATGTGGGAGATGGATATACAGTAGTATACTTAGACTTTGCAAAGGCTTTGATAGATTATTACATGATAAGTTGATAGAGAAACTAGAGGGGTAGGGGATTGGGTATTAGGTTAGTGCATTGGATAGGAGATTGGCTGTCTGATAGGTATTACCAAGTTGTGTATGGGGGAAGCAATATCCCAGAAGAGGAAAGTCACTAGTGGTGTGTGCCTCAGGGTCTGTTTTAGGGCCATTGTTGTTTAAGCTTTTTTGTTAATGATGTTGGGAAATATTTGAATGGGGATATACAGCTGTTTGTAGATGATGCAAAGTTGGGACGAACTATGAGGAGTAGAGCAGATGTTGTAGTCTTACAAGAAGACTTGAGTAGACTGAGTGAATGGACATGAGATGGGAATGCCAGTTCAATGTTGTGAAAAAGAGGTTTTTCATAAAATGTGGGAGATTGGGTAGAACAAGAGGTCATCCGTGGAATCTGTATAAGGAGAGCGTGAGCAAGGGAATGAGAAGCAGGTTTTTTTCATGGAGAGTTGTGAATGATTGGAATGTATTGCCCGATAGCATGATGTCTGCAGAGAATTTGAATGTGTTTAAGGCACAGTATGATGAGCTGTGTGTGTTTGTGTGTATGTCTGTGTATCACAAAAGGGACCTCATTATTCTTGTTGAGAGGCTTATACGCTGGTTAGACATAATAACTATTATTTAAGGAAATTGACAGCGTATACTGGAAATATAGATTAAATAAACTTTAATATACACTTTCCAATATTTCGGCGAACGTTATGTTGCCATTTTCTTGGGAACTTACTAGAAGGACACATGCACACAAGTACTAATACAACAAATGAGACTGAGGCTAGGACACTAGCGTTTTCCTAAAGTCCTGATGGTGCCCCCTGGCGGGCTATATTGGTAGTTCTTGGCCTTTGGGCTGAAGTTCTTTTGATAAAAGTTTCCCAAATTTGGGGCAGTTTCATGCATCCAAATTTGTTGAGGTTTGGCATGTTCCTAAGGGCCGAGGCTGATTCCATGAATAGTCTTTCATACTTGAACTTGCTGCGGTGTATTACTGTGGCTTTCTTCCATCTTATTCTGTGGCGAGTATCCAGAGCGTGGTCTGCAAGCCCAGAGTGGCTGTATTGGTGAAATCGGATGTAATCCTTGTGTTCTGAGATTCTGATATTTGCTGTCCTGCCTGTTTGGCCAAAGTAGGACAGTTTACAGCTGCAAGGGACCTGGTATACACCAGGTAGGTCTAGGGGAAGTGGTTGGTCTTTGGTGGAACGGATAAGGGATGCCAGTTTTCTATGTGGTCTGTAACAAGTGGTCAAGTCATGTTTTTTTAAGATTTTATTGATTTTTTCTGAGGTGCCTCTGATGTAGGGAATAGTGATGGATTTAGAGTAATCTTTTTTGTGAAGGGGAGGGGGTGGTGGGTTGTGGATAACTGGGTTAAGTATTTTTTGGAGGGGGTAGCCGTTGGCTGAGAAAGTGTCACGGATGTGATTTAGTTCTGTGGTTAGGGCTTGATCATTAGAACAGATTATTTTTGCCCTGTTGAATAATGTTTTAATAACTCCATATTGTTGTGAGGGGGGGGGGGATTGTTGGTGAATGTATCTGCCTGTATGGGTGGGTTTTCTATAAACTGAGAAAACCAAGGTTCCATCAGGTTGGCGGGTGACTAGTGTGTCTAGGAAGGGGAGGGTATTGTTTTCCTCTTTTTCCAGGGTGAATTTGATTCTAGGGTGTTGGTTGTTCAAGTGTGTTAGGAAGGAGAGGAGTGAATCCGGGCCATGTGGCCAGATAGCGAAAACATCATCAACATAGCGAAGCCATATGGTAGGTTTTTGTGGGGCTGAGTTTAAGGCTTTCTCTTCAAACATCTCCATGAAAAAGTTTGCCATGGGTGGGGAAAGTGGTGAACCCATGGCTGTCCCCTCTATCTGTTTGTAGAATTTTTCCTGCCAAACGAAATAGCCTGAGTTCATTGTAAACTGAAATAGGGCTGAGATATCGGGAGGAAATTTAGCTTGGATTAGCTCTAAGGTTTCTTTGAGAGGGACATTCGTGAATAGGGAGGAGACATCAAAACTGAATTATGTCATTGTGTTGGAGTGTAAGGTTTTCTATATACTGGCTTTGAAGTGGGCTGAGTTTTTTATGTGTGATGGTGTATTGCCAGTATAGTGTGAGAGCGCTTTGGCTAAATGCTTGGCTAGTTTGTAAGTGGGGGAATCAATGCCATCCACTATGGGACGTAATGGCACATTTTCTTTGTGTATTTTTGGGAGCCCATATATGCGGGGGGGTCTAGAGTTATAGGGTTTTAGTCTGTTGGTAATCTCCACAGGCCAAGAAGTGACCTTCTTAAGGAGCCTATGGAGTTTTCTAATTTGTGAGCTGGTGGGATTGTAATCAATGGGGAGGTAAGTAGAGCGATCTAATAATAAAGCCTTGAGCTTACCTGTGTAGTCTTTAAGATTGAGTACCACAGTGGCGTTCCCCTTATCCGCTTTGGTGATCACTATTTTTTTGTTTCTCTTCAATTCTTGCAGTGCCTTGTATTCACTAATGGATATGTTGGATTTTGGAGGTTTTGCTTTATTGAGAACACAGGCTACATCGAATCTAATGTCGTTGGCGATGTGGGTTGGAAGTTGGCGGATCCCGCGTTCAATTTGAATCATTAATTCCTCGGCCGGTAATTTCCTAGGAGCAATGGCGAAGTTGTGACCACGTGACAGAGCGTGGATATCCACGCTCTGTCACGGCACTACAAGAATTGAAGAGAAACAAAAAAATAGTGATCACCAAAGCGGATAAGGGGAACGCCACTGTGGTACTCAATCTTGAAGCAAACTTTTTCATGGAGATGTTTGAAGAGAAAGCCTTAAACTCAGCCCCACAAAAACCTACCATATGGCTTCGCTATGTTGATGATGTTTTCGCTATCTGGCCACATGGCCCGGATTCACTCCTCTCCTTCCTAACACACTTGAACAACCAACACCCTAGAATCAAATTCACCCTGGAAAAAGAGGAAAACAATACCCTCCCCTTCCTAGACACACTAGTCACCCGCCAACCTGATGGAACCTTGGTTTTCTCAGTTTATAGAAAACCCACCCATACAGGCAGATACATTCACCAACAACCCCCCCCCCCCTCACAACAATATGGAGTTATTAAAACATTATTCAACAGGGCAAAAATAATCTGTTCTAATGATCAAGCCCTAACCACAGAACTAAATCACATCCGTGACACTTTCTCAGCCAACGGCTACCCCCTCCAAAAAATCCAAAAAATACTTAACCCAGTTATCCACAACCCACCACCCCCTCCCCTTCACAAAAAAGATTACTCTAAATCCATCACTATTCCCTACATCAGAGGCACCTCAGAAAAAATCAATAAAATCTTAAAAAAACATGACTTGACCACTTGTTACAGACCACATAGAAAACTGGCATCCCTTATCCGCTCCACCAAAGACCAACCACTTCCCCTAGACCTACCTGGTGTATACCAGGTCCCTTGCAGCTGTAAACTGTCCTACTTTGGCCAAACAGGCAGGACAGCAAATATCAGAATCTCAGAACACAAGGATTACATCCGATTTCACCAATACAGCCACTCTGGGCTTGCAGACCACGCTCTGGATACTCGCCACAGAATAAGATGGAAGAAAGCCACAGTAATACACCGCAGCAAGTTCAAGTATGAAAGACTATTCATGGAATCAGCCTCGGCCCTTAGGAACATGCCAAACCTCAACAAATTTGGATGCATGAAACTGCCCCAAATTTGGGAAACTTTTATCAAAAGAACTTCAGCCCAAAGGCCAAGAACTACCAATATAGCCCGCCAGGGGGAACCATCAGGACTTTAGGAAAACGCTAGCGTCCTAGCCTCAGTCTCATTTGTTGTATTAGTACTTGTGTGCACGTGTCCTTCTAGTAAGTTCCCAAGAAAATGGCAACGTAACGTTCGCCGAAATATCGGAAAGTGTATATTAAAGTTTATTTAATCTATATTTCCAGTATACGCTGTCAATTTCCTTAAATAATAGTTATTAAAAGGGACCTCCCAGATGAGTCTGTGACTCCATGAGGTATTATGTTAATAATAATCATAAATTGGAGTAAATGGAGATAGATATAAAGCTGGTGATATGAGTAAGATAGTATGATACATGCAAATTTAAGGAGGCATGTAACCAGTTGTTTGTCACAAGTTGTACTGGTATTGTTTAATTTGTACATTCATAATATCATGAATTTGAGAAGGAATATCCAGTTTGTGGATGCTAAACTGGGGAGGGCAATGGTTAATAAAGGTAATATAGTGATTCTACAAGATGATTTAAATAGAAAGTTTATTTTTCACTAGGTTAGACTATAATAAATTTAGTTTAATCCTTTATCCCAGTGAGAGCAAACAAAGTTTGCGCCTGAAAATATCTTCAGGAAAAATAAACTTTCAACATCTTTCTCTAAATGCAGAGTAATTTAATTAAAAAAAAAAAAAAAAAAAGGTGGCAAACCTTTTGATAACTCCTATAGGTAAAGATGACCTTGATACTGCTTCTGTCTGGTATCTCCAACTCTGGGCCTGGCTTCAACTGAAGAGACCTCAATAAAGGTCGAAACTAGTCTAGGTAGTGGCCAATCCCTTAATGCATAACAGTATACATATCCACAAGGAGATGTGTTTTGCATTATGGGAGATACTGGGATAGGGTGTTGGTATCTTGCTCCGCCTTTGCTACAAGTTGCCTGGTGTTGTACTACTTACCCAGGTAAGATAAGATAGTACAACACTATATTCAGTCCTGAAGATATTTTCAGGTGCAAACTTTGTTTGCTCTCTCACTGGGATAAAGGATTAAACTAAATTTATTATATGATTTAAATAGGCTGACAGTTGTGAGCAAAGAATAATGGTTACCAGTTCAGTGTGGTTCACCAGTTATTTAGGACACCCATTTTATTGGGACAAGTCTGGAAGAACAAAAAAATGAAAATATAACAATTTGATTTGTTTATTTGGACACAATGCTATTTAATTGGGCTCACCAATAACCTCTACTTTTTTTTTTTTTGCTTCAAAAATTTAGTGTTGATAACTTCTGCGAGGCTGACAAAAGAGCTATTTTATCATGCCACATTGGATGGTTCCCTGTGAGAACCATCCAATGTGGATGGTAAACAGTATAGAATGATCATGCTATACTGTTTGGATGAATGAAAGCAATGGATTTGTAATAGTTATGGTGTTCAAATATGTCAGGAACTGGTGAACAAAAGCTGTTAGTTATTAGAAAAAGGACAAGGTTTGTCCTTTTTCTAATAACTAACAAAGGATTACAAAAGAGAGTTTACCAGTTTTGTACCATGCAGAGAAAAATGCATTGATGATATCTGAATTTTAAAAGTAAGAAAACTTTTACTGGTTCTTGATAGTTGCTAAGGACATCAGTGTAAAAGTTCATCTTTTACAAGCAATGCAGTTTATGGCTGTAGTTGGCAAGGTATAAGCAGCAAGACCATTCCAAACTGTTTTGCTTACTATCATTTTAAGCATTCAGTCATGGAAATACTAAATATGGTGAACAGTGCAAATGACATTGTATTAGATGCAAATCACATCAGAAACTATGAAGATATAGTATGCCCACGCTTTAGAGATCTACACTTGGAAACTTGCCAAGAATAGTCGATTCATGCTGAAGGGGAAAAAAATGAAGGACGTACGAATTGGTTGGCAACACTCGAAATCACGTGCTTTATAGGTAAAATTTTCCAACTGTTATACAACCAACATAGTTAACTACAATGATCATAAAAGAGAAATTAATTTTCCCACTTGTAATAATAAATAACTCATCCCACAATACGAACTGATTACCCTATTATTGGAATGGATTCTCCTTCTGTTGACATGCGTAGAAGTGTCGAAGGGTCTCTAATCTGTGGGTGAACTATATAATGAATTTAGTTTAATCCTTTATCCAAGTGTGAGCAAACAAAGTTTGCACCTGAAAATATCTTCAGGACCGAGGTAAGCTGGTACAACACCAGGCAACTCGTAACAAAGGTGGACTGAGCTAACATCACTCCTATCTCAGTATCTCCCATAATGCAAAACACATCTCCTTGCAGATATGTATAATATTATGCATTAAAGGAAGGGCCACTACCCAGACTGGTTTCGACCTTTATTGAGGTCTCGTCAGTGGGAGACAGGCCCAGAAGTGGAGATACCAAGGCAGAAGCAATGGAGAGATCATCTTTACCTATAGGAGTTGCTAAAAGGTTTGCCACCTTATTATTAAATTACTCTGGATTTATAGAAAGATGTTGAAAGTTTATTTTTCACTTGGTTAGACTATAATAAATTTAATTTAATCCAAGTGTGAGCAAAGAAAGTTTGCGCCTGAAAATATCTTCAGGAACTGAGGTAAGGTAGTGCAACTCATAGCAAAGGTGGACCAAGCTAACATCACTCCTATCTCAGTATCTCCCATAATGCAAAACACATCTCCTAGGCAACTCCTACAGGTAAAGATGACCTCTCCATTTCCTTTGCCTTGGTATCTCCATTTCTGGGCCTGGCTCCCACTGACGAGACCTCAATAAAGGTCGAAACCGATCTGGGTAGTGGCCCTTCCCTTAATGCATAACATTATACATATCCACAAAGAGATGTGTTTTGCATTATGGGAGATACTGAGATAGGAGTGATGTTAGCTTGGTCCACCTTTGCTACGAGTTGCCCGGTGTTGTACTACCTACCTCAGTCCTGAAGATATCTTCAGGCGCAAACTTTGTTTGCTCACACTTGGATTAAATTAAATTTATTATAGTCTAACCAAGTGAAAAATAAACTTTCAACATCTTTCTATAAATCCAGAGTAATTTAATAATAAGGTGACACACCTTTTGGCAACTCCTATAGGTAAAGATGAACTCTCCATTGCTTCTGCTGTGGTATCTCCATGTTTGGATCTGCCTCCTACTGATGAGACCTCAATAATGGTCGAAACCAGTTGGAAGCTTGGGTGAGGAATGACAATGCTGTAGCCCCTGAAGTTTTAACTGAGGCTCTGCTGTTGCTGTAACCCAGGGCCTGCGTGGTGGGGTAATGAATGGCAATGCTTTAGAAGTTAACTGAGGTATGGCTGTTGCTGTTACCCTTCCAGATGAGCAAATGAGCGTTTCTGACTTTCTGATCCTGTGGGTCACTCATTATTGGGTGATCTGGGGATTTTACGAGTTTTTGGAAAGATTTCCCTTTGTTTCCCTTAAACAAAGCGAAACCTTTCCAAAAACTCGTAGTGGCTCTTCCCTTAATGCAAAACATTGTACATATCCGCAAGGAGATGTGTTTTGCATTATGGGAGATATTGAGATAGGAGTGATGTTAGCATGGTCCACCTTTGCTACAAGTTTCCCGGTGTTGTACTACCTTACCTCAGTCCTGAAGATATTTTCAGGTGCAAACTTTGTTTGCTCACACTTGGATAAAGGATTAAACTAAATTTATTATAGTCTAACCAAGTGAAAAATAAACTTTCAGAAACTATGAAGAGTTTTGCCATAAAATATTTTTATGGCAATATTTTACTTTAATTCAAGTCAATTGTTTAAGTTTATCTGTAAGTCAGTAATTTTGCTACACAATAAATGAAAAACTTGTCTAAACTTGTAATTTCTCTTACATACGTACACTTTTTAAACTTGTGATATGCAACTTCATTTAATTGTCAACTTCTTAATTGGGTCAAATTATTCTGTTCCCGATGTAGCCCAATTAATTGTAATCTACTGTCTCTTTATTGTAATATATTCCATAGTATGGACATTTAGTAATTGCCTTAATCATCACCAAGGCAATTGCAAGACTTGGCATTAACTACTTTTTCCATCTGACTTTACTTAAACTTACACTTGATGAGGACTTTTTTTTTTTTTTTTTATAAAATTTTTACTATGTTTCCATGTTTTACTTACCTGAGCAAACAAAAGTTTGCATAAGAAGTATCTTCACGACTAAACTGTTTCGAGCTGTTGACTTCATATCAAGCTGCCCATTGTATATTGCAAAGCAGCATGGATCTCCCATAGATCATGTGTATTGCTTTGCATTAGGATGAGCATCACTTCATGTGAGAGATGTCTTTTATTGTCTTGAAATGACCATCACCCTGCTTTTGGAGGTGCGAAATGGCTGCTGCCATGTTTCATCTTCAGGTCTTAAGTTACTGTCTCTCCCTTTTTCACATGCAGTGCAGGTGATGTAACAATGTATTGCATAACCTGCATCGGCTGTCCAGCTCACTAATAACATGCTGTATTATAAAAGTTTAGTACGAAATTTGACCAGGGCTTATGGGAATACACTAGCCAGATCTTATAGGAGAGATGATCGTTTTGCCCAAGCGTCCATATATTCACTTCCTATTGGTCCATTTTGATAGGTTTCACTGACCTGACAGCTGTTTCAAACTGATTAGTTTGAAATATGCATTACCTCTACAGATTTGGTCATCTAGCCATATCTGACTTAGGCTCTTGTACATTGAAACAGTAATCTTTCTTAAATATGTTGCAGTCTTCATCACTACCATAGTTTATAATGTTTTCATATTTTTCATGTGTTCCATAAATTCCATTTCTCTATTCAGGATGATGAGCTGACCCACATACCCTAGTTGGGTTAGCCAATTATCCTGCACAAAAAAGCAGGCAGCATTTGAACACCGAAACACAGGACAAAAAACATAACTAGAGATAGCAAAAAGAACTAAGATCTTTGTATAAACAAAAAAAACAACAACTGGATATTACTCTAAAATAGTGCAAACATATTTCAGCAGTAGAGAAACAAAAAAAAAAAACATCCTTCATATGCTTCATGTTCTGTTTCAAATGATTGTTAGTAAAATTTGCCAAGATCTTAAAAATATTAAAATGCCTTTATATATCACCTAAACGGATTCCTTATTTCTGTGTTATTTTAAAATGCTGCTTGCTCAGGGAAGGGGGTGGGTGGGAGGGAGAACAGGACACTCACAATATGGTGAGAAAGGTAGAGGATTTATAAGATCAGGGGACATCAGACAAGAAGTAACTGAAAAGAATTTAAGTGGAGATACACGCACATGAAAAAAAAAAAAAATCGGAAAGCTGTACAAATAACTCTCACTGGTAAAAACTAAAATGATGACTTGGCCACAAGCTTGGCATGCTTTTATATATTTCTGTAAAAGCATGTCAGATTTATATCTTTTGTTACTTGCAAGTTTTTGTGTGTGTGACAACAATGTATGAGGGATCTCAGCAAATACATTACAACAATAGACCACTACATGTCATATTCAAGACATGTAAGAAACTGGATGTTAAAAGTTAGAAAAAGCCAGATGTGAGTTATAATGATATAATGTTTGCATTATATACTAACCTTTGAAAAATCCCAGATGATGATGCATGAAAATAATATACTTGTTTTGTATGCTAGTTTCTTTATAACAGTAAAATCTTAATATTTAGATCCTACATACCTTCAAGCAGTATATGAGGAGAGGTCATCAAGTATTATACATTTAATAACATTCTTACAAGCTATCATGACTCAAATATTGCACTTGAGTGTCCATCGCTAAGCATCAAGTATAGAGAAATCCCATGAATTTGTTTTTATTTTATTAACATTTTTATTTTTATTTATTTATTTGAGCACAACAGACAACTTTACATATTACTGAGTGGACAGTAGTAGTTTCAAATTATACCATAATCAGTGGCTCTGTGATTGGTCATAGGAGAACAGCACACAAGTAGTTTTAAATGGCCCATGTTATAGATGCATGTATGAAGCAGAGAATAGCGATTGAATTCTTTATTGCAGTAGAGATGAGTCCAGTGAAAATTCATACCTCTCTGAAAAATGTTTATATGTATGGAGAAGAAACCTATTAGATGAGCACAGCCCACCAGAAACATGATTGAGGTCCTCCTTCTACATGAGAATATTGAACCTCACACCAGTTTGCACATAAAGGATGTAATTGCAATATTTGGTTGGAGCATGGTTAGCTGAGTGGCTATGCGCTTTGTAACCATATGCCTGGGAAAGGAGTGTCCTAAGTTCGATTCCCGTCACTGACGTGAGGAGCTTAAGGATCTTTCTCAGCCACAGCCAAATTAGCCAGTCTTGGGTGTGGAAAGAGGGTTTTCTCCCCAGTTTATCTGGGGTTTTTCATCTCGCAAGCAGGCAAACCGGCCCTGTGAGCACACAGGCTAGAGTCATAGGACACACCAGGAGGCATAGGGCTAGCCACCTTATCCTCGGGATGAGTACGGCTTAGAAGAGCTAAGGATAGCTCCATAACAGGCCACTAGGCCTAATACGTGAAGGGAAGAAGAAGAGAAGAATTTCCTTATCCTGCTTATAGCATAGATCTGGCATCCTCTAGCTACCACCTGTTTGATCCTTTGAAGGATGCACTCCAGGATGTCATTTTGCATATAGTGAGGAGCTGAAACAAGCTACTCATGAAGAGTTCTGACATTGAAGTGAAGTCTTATGGGGTTGGCATATAGCATCTCATTTATGATGGCAGAAGTGTATAGAGAATGATGGAGATTTTTGGAAAAAATGATAGAATTCTCACAAAAGATGAAGGATTTATCTATGTAAAAACCATTGTTAAATAAATTGCCTCCAGAAATCCAAGCTTTTGGGAGGAAAATTCCTGCCACCTCTGGCTAACTCATCTCCAAATGAAAAACTCGGGTAAAAGTTTGCATCATAAATGGAATTTAAGCACAGGTCTTTCCACCCAGAGGGCTTTGTCAAAATAGACTGAGGTACAGAGGCTCTCCTATGAGTTTGTTAGAAATATAAAATAGGAAACATTATTGGACTCTTAGAAAAATCATAAAATGTAATGTCATTATATTGTATTTTGGAAGGAGGTGCCAGCCTAAAAAAAAAAAATTATATGTAAATATTTTATTTGCATACATATAGTAGGTTAAAACAAAAGGTGCGAAATTGCATCCCCCCCCTTCTTCCAGTTTGGCATATAGCATCTCATTATTGTTTAAAAAGCGCCTTTTCTATAGCACTTTTTAAATTACTTGTGTTGATTATACATACCATATATGAAAAACAATCATCTGCAAATTTTGATGGAAGGCTATTGCAACAAGAAGAATCCTTTAAATACTATGACCGATTTTATTGGGTGTATCTTGATTTCACATGAGATTATGTGAATAACAAATGATAATTTTTGTGACATTTTTTAGATTCATTTCTTGGACAGCTTACAAATCAGTTAGCATTGCTTTTTCAGGTCATTCATTTGACTGTTTTTCTGTATGCTGTTGTCCTAGAAACTCAGGTCTATAAACAGTTAGACTGGCTGGGGATTACATGCAATTCATCATCATCAAATTCGTGATATGTACCCCCAAGGGGTGTACAGGATATGATAGTACTACATCATTACTAACTTCTTATCTACAATTTTCCTCCAAATCATTCTGTTACCCATCAAGACTCCAACATTATCAGATCTTACATGCAATTAACAGACATAATATGCTTGCCCCATAGCCTTAGCTGCTATTCCAACTAAGCCAATCTGGCTGCCTACATATAACATAGGTAATTGTTAGTAAAATTTGCAAAGATCTTAAAAGAGCAAAATGTTAAAATACCCTTTATATCACCCAAACAGTTTCCTTATTTCTGTGTTATTTTAAAATACTGCTTACTTGGGGAGTGGGGAAAAAAAAACAATACTCACAATATGATGTTTACATGGTGAGAAAAGTAGAGAATCTATTGGATCATGAGAGATCAAACAACACAAAGTAGTAACCAAAAAAAATTTAAATGGGGATAAATAGCCTGAAATATACTATTTTAGGTGTTTATTAAGATTTCATCTTTTGATTTTTTTGCAGTTTATGCCCAGCATCTTCAGAGTATAGTTTGTTATAACAGCAGAAATTAGATCAAGAGAAGTTTCCCAAGTATTATTTTGATCTTAAAATGATTGTCTCCCAGATTTTTTGCAAATTGATACAGCCATAGTCATTGAGATTTTGGGAAATGTTTCATGGTGACTGCTGTCTCTAAAACACTCTCTCCAACTTGTGATGACTTTTATATAGCACATTTTGATTTTGTCATCTAATTCCATGTGAACCTGGTGTCCAAAACATGTTTGTTTATGACTTTGCCATAACAATGGTAGCAAAGGTAGCAGTCACACCACATTATGAACGATCTATCCTATCAGTATAGCATCCTAAAAACACTCGCACATAGAGCCAGTGATATTGAATTTGCCTACCTTCACCTACGCATTTTTAGTCAGTGTCTATGATCTCCACTTTCTCACCATATAATAGATAAAATACTAAATGTCCTCCCCTCCCATTCTTCTTTTAATATAGGATCATAGTAAAAACTGCCATGTTCTGGGTATGTCAGGAAAGTTAGTCTGTGTACATAATAAATATAACCTCCATGCTACATATCAAACTAACAGCCCTCATCTGTTTGCCTAAGAACAAACACCTTCCTTTATCACATTCAGGAGTATATGAAGTGCCTTATACGTGTGCTGGCTTACTATTGGCAAATAGGAAGGTCTGTTAACATCTCCCTTGGATACAAATCCATTTGCCAGCATCATTATGCAGACTGCAGACCATGCTTTGGACATCCATTCATATAGGATTAGATGGAAATATACCAAAGTGCTACATAAAGATTATTATAAGTCAGAAGTACTGTTTTTGGAGTTAGCAGCCATGAAACATTCCATCCTCAACAAGTACAGCTGTATCAACTTCCCAAAAATCTGCACAACAATTATTTTATGATCAAATTAATACTTGTAGAACCTCTCTTTATCCAACACTAGACCTCAAAATTATTATTATTACCTAAGACCCTATGGAGTCAAAGACTCATCTAGGAGGTCCTTTTATCATACACACAGCCTATCATATCGTGTTTTAAATACACTCAAATTCTCTGCAGACACCACACACTTAGGCAAGGCATTCTAATCATTCACAACTCTGAATAAAAAAAACCTGCTTCTTACTCCCCTACTCACACCCTCTTTATACAGTTTTCAGGGATGACCTCTGGTTCACCCCTGATCGCTCACTATTTTCTGTAGAACCTCTCCAGCATTGATCCGATGACAACCCCTTAAAAACTTGTAGGTCTCTATGATATCTCCCCTCTTCCTCCTGTCCACCAGACTCTGCAAGTTGCATCTTCTCAATCTTTCCTCATACTCGACATTCCAGAGGTTAGAAACTACCTTAGTCAGTCGCCTCTGGGCCCTTTCCAAAATCTCTTCATCCTTCTGAAAACCAGGTGACCAAACCTGGGCACAATAGTCCATTTGTGGCCTAATCAAAGCCTTATACAATGGAACAAGAATCTCTCTACTTCTACAGGTCAGTGTCCTCAGCATCATTCCCAGAAGCCTTTGTGTTGTCTTCACAATTTTGGCTGTGTGTCCCCTAATTTGAGATCCTTATCCACTATCATCCCCAGATCTCTTATTTCCTCCACCTCCGACAATATATCCTCACCAAGCATAAATTCTGCATCCCATTTTTGTTTTCCAAATTTTAAAATCTTACACTTTGCAACATTGAACTCTCATCCCCATTCCCATGCTTAATCACTCAATTTATTCAAGTCTTCTTGTAAGTCCACAACATCTTCTCTACTCTTCATGGTTCGTCCCAACTTTGCATCATTTGCAAACAACTGAATATCTCCATCCAAATCTTCACCAATATCATTAATATACAAGTTAAACAGCAATGGCCCTAAAACAGACCCCTGAGGCACACCACTAGTAACTTTCCTTTTCCTGGATATCGCTCCCCCATACACAACTTGTTGATACCTATCGGATAGCCAATCTCCAATCCAATGCACCAATGTAATATCCAACCCCATCCACTCTAGTTTGACTATCAACTTATCATGCAGTAATCTATCAAAAGCCTTTGTGAAATCTTAAGTATATTACTATGTATCCTTCTCCTCTGTACATGGAAGCAGTCACTTTATGTAATAAGTAAGTAGATTACTAAAACATGACCTCCCTTTAGTAAATCCATGCTGTCCATGAAAGATAATACCATTGTTGTCAACCCAATTCTGGATCCTAGTTCTCACAAGCTTCTCCAACAACTTAACTCCAACACCTGACACACAGATAGGTCTATAGTTTGTTGCTTGAGTTCTATCACCTTAAGCATCAAACTATAGCTTTATCTGTGTGTCAGGTGTTGTAGTTAAGTTGTTGGAGAAGCTTGTGAGAACTAGGATCCAGAATTTGGTTAACAACAATGGTATTATCTTTCATTAGGACTATGTCTTGGTCATTACAATTTTAAACCATTCTCCACTATTAACCAATCTTTGCTGTTTGTGTACTGTGACAAGATTTTTTGTGCTCTGAAGATGCTGTGTATAAACCAGTAAAATATTAGTAGCCTAATAATTAAATACATCGTATTATTTTATTTATTTATTTTTATTTTTTGTGTTGTGAATTAAACTGCAAACTGCAAAAAAAAATCAAAGATGAACATTGCCAACATGCTTTTTTACATGTTTACCAAGATTTTTTTGGCTGTTTCAGTAATTGTTTTAGTAGAGAAGCTTAAGCTAGAGTTAGTTTGCAATCCTTGGATCATTTTGCTACTTTTTTGATGTGATAGAACATTAAAAAAAAACAAAAAAAACTGAAATTTACTAAGATTATTAATAGAGCATTACAATCTTTTTCCTGCATAGGCCAAGAGCTTTTCAAAACAATCAGTGCAGATAATTCCTATTGAATTAGTATATATGTTGAAAACACAAGCGATATCATTAGTATCAACTTTAATTTGAAATAATCACTTTTGTTTCCGTTACTAGAATAGTGTGGCTTCAAGAGTGTTCTGTGCTTATAATTGCAATATAAACTTAAAAAATCAGCCTTATATTATTTATTTTTTTAAAAATCTAATATGTGGTCATTATCATATATTATATGCAATTTCTGATAAAAACTATAAAACTTATTGGAAACATTTTGTAATTTTCAGATGTGGCTAACTTTTTTTTTCTGTATATATTTGTTTTTTTTTCTTTTTTTTTTCTGTCTTTAGTATCTATTCGAGATCAGTCTGGATTTTCATACAGCATTAAAAATCTACGAATCGTTATGAAGAATATGAACTTTCAACCTCCACCATCTGCTGTAGCTAAAAAAATGTTGAATGATACTGTATCTAACTGTCATTTTCCTGTCACCGATGGAATACTCAGTAGTAATTTATCTGTTGGAAACTATGATTTTAAATATCATGGTAAGTTTGATCGTTTTGAATTGATATTTTAAATATCGAACATTTGTTCAATATTTAATATCAGTGCATTGCTTTGTTATACTGCTTTAAAATTATTTTATATTCAATGGAAGGAAGTGTTATTGCAGAGGTTCAGCTAAAGAACATAATTTAAGCTAATACAATCGCCCTATAGAATTCCATAAAATATTCTGTTAGAGATTGCTATAGTCCAACCACATAAGCGAGAGCTCTCATTGGCAGACTGCCAAGAAGAGTCGATTCATGTTGGAGAGAAGAAAGAAATAAGGTGGTGTACGAATTTGTCACCAACACGTGAAATCACGTACTTTATATGTAAAATTTTCCAACTGTTATACAAGCAAAATAGTTACCACTTTAAAAATTACAATGATCTTAAAAGAGAAGTTAATTTTTTGATGTGTAATAATAAACACTCATCCCACAATACGGATTGATTACCCTATTATCAGAATGGATTCTCCTTCTTTTGACATGTACAGAAGTGTCGAAGGGTCTTGTATCTGTGGGTATACTATAAACCTTATATCCTCATTATCTGGATTTCCTGGCATCACTTTGTTGCTCTCATTTATTGTGCTCCTAAGGTTTGATCATCACATTGACCTCTTTGATTGTATAAATAATATATTTCAGAGATAGCTCTGAAAGCTGATTTCTTATCTAAACAGTGACATCATCTTTCTTTGAGATTTCAGCGTTGATAATTCAACCTTTACAGATCAAGTTGGAAGAGAAGTGAATTATTTCTGTCATTAATGTTTTAACAAATTATTTACCTATTAATTAGATACTAGATAATTCTCATCATTCTCTCACCATCCTGGACTTTTCTTTAAGTAGCTGTCCCCTCATATGTTTTGTAAATGTTAACTCCTCTTGACAACTCTGACCATAACCTTGTCCATATTTCCTTTTCTGCAGATCAACCCACATGACCTCTGAGATTTGTATGCTTCTTTTTCATCTGAAATTGTCCTTTCTGTGAGGGCCTTCATTTCCTGTTTCACACAAAACCTCTGAACACTACTGTCAAAGAACTAGAGGATGAGAATGGATGGATGCATTCTTGAAAGCCTATGTAAACTTTGTCCAGGTAAAACTTTTCTCCTACTCAAATGGCAGCAGCAGTCACTTTCTGATCCCTCAGTAAGGTTCTTGTGCTCAACCTTTTGCTCTTCTATGCTCACGTCTCTCACATCCAGAGAGTTGTCATACTTGAGAATTTGATCTTCACGTAGTTGGTAAAATTACAAATAATGACATCACAACAATTTTTCAAACTTTTCAGTTATAGAGGGATTGGTTTTTCATATAATTGATAAAATTGCAAATAAAGCATTACAATGCTTCAGGTTTTGAACTTTTTAAATATTAGATAAGGGTTCACTGTTCAGATAATCAGTAAAGCTACAAAAATGGAATCACCAAAAATGGAAATTCTAATGGAAATCCTAAATTTTGTTGCTATAGCTTTTGCATCATCTCATGTGTAGGATTGATCATCATCATCATGATTTAGGCCTAGATTGGCCTATTCTGGCCTTAGAAGTCATCTTTTTCCTAACGGTTTGTAATTTAAGGCTTGTTTTGGTAATCTTGCTGTTTTCATTCTTTCAACGTGTTCCATCCATTTGCGTTTATATATTTTAATTATGTCCTATAAACTTCTACTATAATTCTACTATAATCTACTCTTTCCTCTTCAATATACCATATTCCTCCTGTGAGTTTAAATTTGGAAGAAGGCTAGTCCAGAAGCCTTAAGCTACCAGTCCTATCACCGGACTATCCATTGCCAGGTTAGTCACCTGACATGGAGAACATTATTCTACTTTTAAGAAGACAAAGAAGAGTAATCAAAATGAATCTATGGAAAATGACCCTGGAATGGTGTAGGATTGATAATAATAATAACCTAGAATGACTGATTCTGTTATACTATAGTTTGAAAATATCAGCCAACTAGAAGGGCAGATATTAAACAATTAGATGTCATGTAACTCACTGTGTTTTAAGTTGCTAGTAATTATGTAGATTTATCTTAAATTTCATTTTCAGTATATTGGTTTCAGTTATAATTAAGATATTGTTGATGTTTACCTCCAGTTATTGCTCTCCTTACAGATATATATTATATGTTAAGTGAAGGTTTGTTTATTTTATCAGCCACTTATATCCCACTTTATTTATAATGGATTGCAGTAAATAGTTATAGCAAAGGGTATAAAAGAATGGTGAATTTTTCTTGGTAAACATTTGTTTAACAATGAAATTGGACTCCCTGGAGGTGTCAAATAATAATAAATATTAGTATTGTTTTATCATACGAAATCCATATAAATCATTTGTCTTGCATTGAGATTCACTTTTTTTAGTAAATGTAAAACCTTTAAAACAGTTTGAATAGTCATTTAAATAGACATTTAATGATAATACAAATGAAGAAAAAAATTAACAAATGCCTATGAAATTTCTGTGGTGTTAAAACTGGTTTCCTCTGTTGTTCAGTTGGTTTCTGTGAAATTCTTTTGATTGGTAAGACGATGCAGATAATCTTTATCAGGACACTTGGTGAGTTAGTCAGGTCCATATAGATATATCAGGGTGTTTCCTCTTAGAAACTTTTTTTATTCTCTCACAGCCAGGCATTCTGTCCAAGAGAACATATGCAATTTATATACAAAAATTATTTAGGCATAAAAGCCATTCTGGGTAGACAGGCACTTCAAATACTGCAAGTGGACCTGCTACTACTGCAAGTTATTATTACAACCAATAATGCTAGTTGTAATTTAGCTGAGCTGATGGTTAAGCAAAAGAAAGAAAAGTACAAAGGCTTTGTTCACATTTCATGTCAGTTTATTTGATTTGGGATTTAGCCGACCAAATTGTATTCTTATTGGTTAAACCAAAATATAGAATGATGGTACAACATGACAAAATTTCATGCCGGCTGGGGCGTCGCCCGGTTAAACAAGGCCCCCGTTGTTTTCGCCAGGGAACCAGGGCGAACAGCGAAAAGTCAGCTACTGGAACAAATCTGAAAATAAACCCCAACTCAACATCACCAGAGTTAAAGATCGGTACTATCAACGTAAGAAGCCTGAATGGCAAAGAAATGGAGCTAGCTGAGGAATTAGATAAGTACCAGATTGACATAATAGGGGTGACTGAAACAAAAAAGACCAAAACTGGTGAGCTCTTTCTGAGCAATAAATACAAAATGTTATATTCAGGCAATGACAATCAAGGAAAAGAAGGAGTAGCCATAGTATTCAACACAAAATATGAGGCTAATCTTCTTGAATGGCAGGCAGTCTCAAGTAGAGTAATGTGGGCAAATATGAGAATGGGGAACTGGACAATGAGACTTATTTGTGCCTATGGTCCCACAGAAGGTTCTACTAAGGTAGAAGTGGAGGAATTTTTTGAGGCTTTAGAAAAAGCAACTGACACAATGAAAAATGAAAAGTTGGTCCTTGTTGGGGATCTAAATAGCAGAGTAGGAAATGATTGTGAGACATACAAAAATATTTTGGGAAAATTTGGAGAAAAGAGCAAAGCTAATAATAATGGCAAATATCTGTTGGATTTCTGCTCAGGACATGGACTGGTCATTACTAACACCATGTTCCAACATAAAAATGTGCACAAATTCACATGGAGAGAAGAGGCTAGGAATAAGAAAAGTCTCATTGACTATGTTATTGTTGATAGTGATGTTTTCTCCCTGGTGCAGGACACCAGAGTGTACAGAGGATTTGAAATTGGAAGCGATCAGTATTTAGTCTTGAGCAGGATGAAATTGAATTTCATATTGAAAAGAATAACATGTAAGAAAGTTTTAAAGCGAATAAAAGTTGAGCAGCTCTCAGATGTGAACTGTAGACTAAAATACACAAAGATTATTGAAGAAAAATGAAAGAGTTTGAGAACAGGAATCAAACCTTGGAGATTCAGTGGCAAACTCTGAAGAAAACATTGATTGATTCTGCCAGAGAGGCATGTGGTGAGGTTGTTTGTAAGGATAAAAAAATCAGAACTCCCTGGTGGACACAGGAAGTTAAAGAGGCAGTGAAGGAAAAGAAGAAAGCATACCAAAAGTTCCTGTCAAATAAGTCAGCTTGTGTTCTTAGAGAATATAGAGACAAATGCAAGAATGCTAAACACTGTGTAAAACTAGCTAAACAAAAGTCATGGGAGGACTTTGGCAAGAATATAGAAAATAAATATCAAGAAGGTGGCAAAATATTCTGGAGGTTGTTGAAGAAACTTAAGAATGGAGGAAAGAGTGCTGTAAAAGGAATTAGAGATGATAAAGGTGACATGAAAACTGGAGAAAAAGATATCCTTGAAGTATGGAGTAATTACTTTGAAAAACTGCTAAATGAAACAAGCAGTGATGACAGCACAGTGGTAAAAAACACTGACCAGGCATGCAGTCAGGAATACATATCCATACTTGAAGTAGAAAAAGCCATCAAAGGCTTGAAATGTGGAAAGGCAGCAGGAGTAGATGATATTCGACCAGAAATGCTGAAGTATGGTGGTATAAGAGTCTTACAGTGGCTGCACTGCATAGTTCAGAAAGCCTGGACAGAGGGACGAATTCCCGATGATTGGAGTAGAGCTCTCATAGTACCCATATATAAAAAGGGAAATAAAACTGCATGTGAGAATTACAGAGGTATTTCCCTACTGAGTGTTCCTGGCAAGATCTATGCAAGTATACTTGAGAAACGGTTGAGAAGAATTGTGGAAGAAAAGCTTGGTGAAGAACAAGCTGGATTCAGGCCAAATAGAGGCTGTCAGGATCAGATCTTCACTTTATGACAAATAGTTGAGAAAGCATGGGAATATAACAAAGATCTGTATTTAAGTTTTGTCGATCTGGAAAAGGCATATGACAAGGTGCCAAGAGAGAAGCTATTCAATACGCTGCAGTTATATGGTGTGAATGGGGCATTATACCAAGCAATACTTAGTCTTTATTTGAGTTGTAAGTCAGCAGTCAGAATTGAAGGAAGTACAGGAAGATGGTTTAATGTTAAATCTGGTGTGAGACAAGGATGTACATTATCCCCTCTGTTATTCATTATCTATATGGATCACATTATGAAGGAAAGTGGTATTAAACATGATATCAAAATTGGAGATGTTAATGTCAGCTCTTTGCTTTATGCGGTTGATGTTATACTTCTAAATAAATCTGCTACAAATCTGCAAGATTCTCTGACTAAAGTGAATAGCTGTTGTAATAGATATGGTATGATGGTCAGCAATAAAAAAACAAAGACAATGAAAATAGGCAGAATCATTGAAAATGTTAACTGTGTTGTGAATGGAGAACCTGTGGAACAAGTTAAACATTTCAGCTATTTAGGCACGATTTTTACTGAAGATGGTAAATTAAATATAGAAATAGACAACAGAATCAGTAAAGCTGGTATGGTGGGAAGTCAATTGAATAAATTCATATGGAATAAGAGAGAAATTAGTCGGAACACTAAATTAGCTGTATACAAGACAGTGTTCAAACCAGTTTTAACTTATGGATCTGAGAGCTGGGTCAGAAGTAAAACACTTGACCAAAGACTAGAGACCACAGATATGAGAGTCCTGAGAAAGATTATAGGCATGAACAGATGGCATCAATGGCAATATCATATTAAAAACGAGGATATTAGGAAAGAACTTGACATTGTCAGCATCCAGGAATGCGTTAGCAGAGCTAATCTCAGGTGGTATGGTCACTTAAATAGAATGGGCGAGGAAAGATTAGCAAAACAAGTGTTCTCTGCCAGGGTGGCAGCAAAACGACCCAGAGGAAGGCCAAGATATAGGTGGATTGATACGATACAAAGTGCTTTAGACGATAGAAATATAAGATCTGATAATGTTGGAGTCTTGACAAGTAACAGACTGATTTGGAGGAAAATTGTAGATAGGAAATTAATAATGATGTAATTTTTTTCATGTAGTACTATCATATCCTGTACACCCCTTGAGGGTACATGGCAGGAATTTGATGATGATGATGATGATGATTATTTGATGGTATTAGTTACAACACAGAATGATAAGAAAATAATATTTAACTTATTTGCTGATATTTTGCTGGTATTATATACAACATCTTCAGAGAACAAAAACTGTTTGTCATGGTACACAGACAGCAACAATTTGATTAACAGTGGGATCAGTTTTAAGTCCAATTGGTGCCATCTGTTTTTGAATAGAGAGAGAGAGAAAAAAACAAGTATTAATTTGATCTTAAAATGACTGTCTCACAAATTTTTGGTAAATTGATACAGCCATACTTGTTGAGGTTTGGAGAATGTTTAGAAACTGCTGCTGATTCCCAAAACAATCTCTCTGACTTATGACTTCTGTGTAGTTCTTTTTTTGTACTTTTGGTTTCTTCATTTTATCCTGTGTGAAGGGGTATCCAAGGCATGGTCTGCTAGTCCTGACTTGCCATAATGATAGTGCTGAATATATTTTTTTATGTTGTCCAAGGCAGATGTTAACATTTCTTCCTGTGTGTCCATTGTAAGTGAGGTCGCAAGTACAGGACATTAAATATGCTCCTCGATGTGAAAAAAAAGAGTTTGTCCTTAGGTGGACGAATGAGAGTTGAAAATTTGATATATGGTTTAAATGTAGTGCAGAGCTAATATTTATTAAGCACTCTAGATATCTTTTTTTGGATGTTCCCTGAATATATGGGATGGTAACAATTTTGCTATAGTTGTGCATATTAGGCAATAAAGTTAACCTTCCTACCGGCTAGGACGTCTATAGACGTCCAAATAAATCTGGATAAGATTCAGCCCACCTGTTTAAAGAACCTGGATAAGAAGTGCAATTTGACTGTCATGTCCATTAGAAGGTGTGATAAACCCTCGCGCTGAAGAGAAATGTTAATCGGATTATCTCCTGTTCGTAGCTGCCTCTCAGTTGCCTATAACAAGAAACGGACTTTCTTGTTCCATGCTGGTGAACTGGATTTTAGTTATATATGATAGACTAAAAATAGAGAAATTATTTATATTTTTGTTTTCTCTTTTTATTGTACAATACAATTTTAATTTCTGGACAAAATAAAGGTCTTGCATAATTTCTTCACTTAACCAATTTAATTTTTTATTTTTTTGCGCTAATTTTTTTCTAATCGCTACTAGACAAAAGATTTTTCTTTGTTCTCGAAGAAATTAATTCACGATAATTATTTGGAATATTCTTTTAAAAAAAGAAAAGAAAACCGGCTGCCGACGTTCCAGGTTATATTAATTTTATTTTTGTACAAAACCATGGAAATCGAATAATACTTAACAGATTTCCTTTAGGACACGCTTGAGCAACTTTGCTTTATAGAGAATAACATCAAATTCTTTAATCATATTACTAAATTTTTTCTTCATGTTGTATAGTAATCTGTACTTTCACTTTCTTGGTTTCCTTGTATAATTGGTCATTACAAAATGAAATTAACAGTTATGATTTAAATTTATATTTTCTGCATAATTCAGATATTTTATTCTCCAATTTTTAAAGTAAGCGATACATTTGCTTATTTTTATCATTCAAAATATGTATATCAAATGTGAAAGTTTATTTCCATATTTTTACAATAGAATTGAACTTTATTTCGCCTCTGATAGTTTAACCCCCCCCCCCGTTGCATTACTATCACACACCCGAAAACTGTTATGAAACATAGGTACAGTTTTTATTTAATACGTTATTTTTCTCTAGTAATTGTTCCACATAACTTTAATTTTTCGATTCTGAAACTATGTGGTGATTATTATAAATTAGCAAATTATAAATCAGACAATATACATATTTTGTGATTATTATAATTCAGGAAATTATGTGATATTCGGATACAAGTGAAATTAATATTTAAAACCACTGTCATCCTTCAAATGCAATATCAGAATAAAAAAAGTGAAAAACCCGAAGTTTCGAAATACATTTCGAAAGCCCGCTCTCGAAATGTATTGGTCTACAGACTGGATTCTGAACACGCCAATGTTTCATGATGTTATGACTGAAAAACAATTCAGTCTCATCATGAAGTATTTGCATTTTCAGAATAATGAAGAATACGATCAGGCAACACATCCTTGCCCAGTCCTCAACAAAATTTATGATTTTCTGATGAAAATCCGTCAAAAATGTAGATTACTCTACATTCCTGAGAGAGACTTGAGTATCGATGAAAGCCTTATGCCATTCAAAGGTGGACTGAAATGTAAGCAGTATATTCCCAAAAAGAAAGCGAAGTATGGAGTAAAATTTTTTATGCTTTGCGAATCGAAAAGTGGATATCTTTGGGATTTCAAACCTTATACGGGAAAGCAAACTGTAATCGAGCACGATAAATATTCAGATCTCCCCTTGTCGATGCGTGCAGTAATGCAGTTACTAGACCCTTTACTGGGGAAAGGTTACTGCATTATAATGGATAATTACTATACATGTGTCCTGAACTCGCTGATTTGCTTTTACAGCATCTTACAGATAGTTATGGTACTGTAAATGCAAAAAGGCGAAATATGCCTCCAGATCTGGCTTCAGGAAAGCTATCGAAGGGGGAAATCCGAACTTATCAGCGAGGGAAAGTCTTTGCACTACGTTGGAAAGACAAAAAAGATGTTTTTCTGCTATCTTCCCTGCACAATCCATCAGCGGAATCCCTGAAGAAGCATGGTTTGAAGAAAGAAAAACCCATTGCTGTGTGTGCATACAACGACACTATGGGTTGAGTCGACAGGTGCGATCAGCAGCTATCATTCTACTCTGTAATGAGGAAACAGCATAAAAAATATTACAAAAAAGTGTTTGGACATGTTATTTGAATTTTGAAGTGTTTGGATTTTGTTATTTGGAACAGTTTCCTCCTGTACAAGAAAAAATGTTTGTCTACCATAACATATCTAGAATACAGAATAGAAATTGCGAAAGCATTGCTGCATGCACATGCGCCTTCTTCAGCAAGCAGAAAAACAGGAAATCCTGCCAGACATCTGAGGTTGAACGCTGCTAACTCCAACTATTATCCCGAAAATCTACCACCAACGGCTAATAAAAAAAAAACCTCCACCCAAATATTATGTATGTAATAAAAAAAATATCAGAAAGGAAACAAAAATCTGGTGCCCTGAGTGTAAAATTGCTTTGTGTGTTTACCCTTGCTTCAAGGTGTTCCACGCTGTTCAAGAATTTTAAATTCTGAACAGTATGAAATAAAAAATGTTTGTTTTCAAGGCCATCAAAACAGTCCTTTTCAGGACTACAAATATTGATAGAGGGATACCCGAATGCACTGTTTCTTTTTCATCTTGAAGGCTAATTTTTCAGTTCTTTTTTGACACAAAGAAACTGGAAAGAGTATTCCAGGTAAAGTATTTCATCAAAAAAATAATGAAATAAAATCTACCCTATATATATATAAAATGATAAGCTTTTTTATGTCATGTTTATCGAAACGTTTTGAAACTCAGGGGCTACCCTGAGTGTCGAGTCCTTAAAATTCGAGTCATCAGAATTCAGTGGCTGAACCCCCTTTCGAGTTATCACAATTGAAGGAGAACTGGTCTACCATACCAGAACACGGGGGGTTTGGCATAGCCCCCTAGTTAATAAATGAAATATATAAATAATAACGGGAACATTTTCACCTTGCCAACACTCAACATTGATGTGATATGGGTTCCAAATTTCTTGTTTCGGAGATATATATATATATATATATATATATATATATATATATTACAAAGTTTTGTAATAAAAATTTCTGCTACAATGAAGTTTGGCAGAATGAACAATATTATTACCACCTTATTTCTGTTTCTCGTGTGGGAGAAAAACGGTAAAATGTCACTCTTATAATTATATGAGATGTTATAATGACAAAAATAGTAAGAAAAAAGTCATTTGCAGTTTCTCTTCAAAACACAAAGAAAGAACATTGTAAATTCAGCCAGTGGAAAAGAAAATACTACATATTTTTCTCCTGTTATCTGATTTTTTTTCTTATAGTTCAAAGAAGAAATCACTGCATATAACATGAAGTCTGCAGGAGGGAAAAAAATCTGGAAATTGGTTACATTATAACGAATAGAGAAATCATGTCAGAAAAATTATTCACGTATGATTCTAATCTCAGCAGACATAACATTTTCTTCTAGATTAGATATCTAAAGTAACATGAACCTTTGCTACTGTTTTACACTAAAATGAATGGGTATGTTCTCCAAGTGATTTACGTTTGTAACAGCTGTCTTGCGAACGATTTATGAAATAAATTATCTGAAATATCTGCAGATTGCCTAGGTCTATATCCCCCCCCCCCCAAAAAAAAGAAGATTATGAAACGCATATGCGCCTTTTCTTTGAAAATAATTCAAATCCTCTTTTTCAAGATAATTGTATGATTTAATTTCTAACTTTTGATAATAAAAGTGAAACTGATCATTATAAATTAAGCAATTATTTTGGCATAAATAATATATAAGCATGTAAACGAAATATCAGTATTTCTGTTAGAATATAGGTAATCAACAATCGAAAAGGAAACAAGACATTCTTGACATATTCTGCACTACAGCCTGGGGCACTTTAGTGTTCTCCCCTTTCTTCTCAATAGCACTGAGAGTAATAAGCCTTCAACCTTTCCTCCAGCTAAGAGGAGATTACCAAGTATTTAGAAGACGTAGATTATTTCAGAAATAGCTTCCAGCAGCAGAAGTAATATTTAGATTTTTTTAAAGAAAAACAAACAAAAATAATACTACTGAACTTTCTTTTGTGTGGTATGCATATAAACAATTTTGCATGGTGAAAATATAGCATATTATTTCTAAAATTTCACATAATTTCAGCGGGCAGTAGAACAGCTGGTTTTAGATTGCAAATAAATAGAACAGAATTAGAAGTTTCACAATACAATCTGATTGCCGTATATCTTTTGTCAGAATGGTAAAATGAAGTAATTGATTTTGAATGCTGTCTAGAAAAGTTTTCAAACCTGTGAGTTCTAAGAGAGGATAAGGAGGGGGGGGGGAAAGCATTAGAAAATCTTCAAAATGAAAAAGAATTTTGAATCATTCCGTATATGATATTTTCCTCATTATATTTTCAACATATCTACAAGGATGTGCACTAGATATTATCGTAATATGCATAATACAAATAAATAAATAAATAAATGACGAAGGCGAAGAATCACTGCTAAAATATCATTGGATATAAATTTTTGATACCAAAAAGACACACAATCGGAAACCGAGTAATGCAATGTAGCATTTTAACATTTTTTTTTATTTTGTCTTTATGAATAACAAAAAATCGTTTCTAAAACTGAAATGTGATGATCCATATAATGCTATTTCGCTAGAAACGAAAGAAAAAGGACATTTATTTCAATAAATATTGTTTAAAAATATAAATATTTGACATAATATTTTCAAAGCAAACATTTGAAAATTCTGAAATTCGAAAAAAAATTATTCAATTATTATACGTAAAGTGAAAGAGCAACTCTTCCGGTGCACTGATTTGTAGAATTACCAAGTATTTATAAGACGTCGATTATTTCAGAAATAGCTTCCAGCAGCAGAAGAAGTAATATTTAGATTTTTTTAAAAGAAAAACAAACACAAATAATACTACTGAACTTTCTTTTGTGTGGTATGCATATAAACAATTTTGCACGGTGAAAATATAGCATATTATTTCTAAAATTTCACATAATTTCAGCGGGCAGTAGAACAGCTGGTTTTAGATTGCAAATAAATAGAACAGATTTAGAAGCTTTACGATACAATCTGATTGCCGTATATCTTTTGTCAAAATGGTAAAATTAAGTAACTGATTTTGAATGCTGTCTAGAAAAGCTTTCAAACCTGTATAGAAATTTAGAGTAGTTATGCAATTCACTTCCAGGAGAGAATAAGGAGGGGGGGGGGACATTAGAAAATCTTCAAAATGAGCAAAAATGTTGAATCATTCCGTATATGATATTTTTCACATTATATTTTCAACATATCTACGAAGTTATGCACTAGATATTATCGTAATATGCATAATACAAATAAATAAATAAATGACAAAGGGAAAGAATCACTGCTAAAATATCATTGGATATAAATTTTTGATACCAAAAAGACACAATCGGAAACCGAGTAAGGCAATTTAGCATTTTAACATTTTTTTTATTTTGTCTTTATGAATAACAAAAAATCGTTTCTAAATCGAAATATGATGATCGATATAATGCTATTTCGCTAGAAACGAAAGAAAAAGGACATATTTATTTCAATAAATATTATTTAAAAATATAAATATTTGACATAATATTTTCAAAGCAAACATTTTAAAATTTTAAAATTCGAAAAACAATTATTCAATTATTATACGTAAAGTGAAAGAACAATCAGTGCATCTCTTCCGGTGCACTGATTTGTAGAATAAAATACACCAAATTCACTATCACTAAATAGATTCATTGCAAAAGCTGATCAGTGGGCATTTCAGGATTGATTTTTTTTTCGCATATGTGAAATTGGTTTCAATTTTCGGGAAGAGACACAATAAATCATTTTAGAGGCAAGAAAGGTCAAATAACTTAGGACAGTAAATGAAATTCTAAGCAACACAATAGACGTAAAGACAGGGGGAGGGGACACAAAGGTCACTCAGCAACAGTTAATCCACTAATGCTATAGAATAGCCGTAACGAGATTAACGGCGGAGGAAGGTAATGGCATGATAAAAGGTAGAATGCCGACGAAGTTTTGATCCATGAAAAAAGCTAGGGAGAGCTGACTATATCATCCACAGCGGCCGGTTGGGAGGTTAATTACTGAAAATAAAAGTCACTTCCTGGCCAAAAGAAACTGTTATAAATTCAAGTCTTTGCATGTAAAAACACCTGGAAATATGGAGCATTTAAAATTCACAAACAAGATACACCCCTATGTCTAATATTGTAGATAGTATAAACAGTTCTACACACAAACTTGCTAAACATTTGGCTAAATTACTAGCTCCCCAGGTAATTCTTCCTTTTTTTGTTAAAAATTGTGTTCACCTAAAAAGTGTATTAAAAGACCATATTTTAAAGAGTTCAGACATAATGATTAGTTTAGATATTATTTCACTGTTTACCAGTGTACTGTTAACTGAAATCCTGGATTTGCTAAAGTCACATTTTCCCCCAAAAATATATTTCAATTATTGAAATTTAGAGTACATGCTGATTATTTTGCATAGAAAGGGAAGATATACAAACAACTCGATGGGACAGCCATGGCTTCCCCCTTTAGACAATTTTTACATAAAACATTTAGATAACCAAGCAGTCAATACAGCCACTCTCAAACCAGTGGTTTGGCTGTGCACTTTCTTTTTGTGTTTGCTTTGTGTTTGCTATTTGGCCACATGGTCCAGACTCATTAGATATATTTTTAGTGCATTTAAATAGCCAACACCCTAAAATCCATTTCACAATGGAACAGGGACCTAATGACTGTCTGGCCTTCTTAGATACACTAGTCGCACCTTCTTGATGGTTCATTATCTTTTTCTGTTTATAGAAAACTTACACATAGAGATATTTGAACAAACAGTCACACCATCACCTAGCTCAACAGTATAATATCCTAAAAACACTAACTCACAGAGCCAGATCTATCTGTTCCAATAACCATGCTCCTATCACTGAACTTACATGCTTCACACTTTTTTTTTAGCTAATGGTTATAAATCCTTAAAGAACAGACAAAATACTAAATGCTCCCCTGAAATCCCCTTTGTTGTCTAATATGCAAGACTACAGCAAAACTGTTACCATCCCATACATTCAGGACACTTCCAAAAAGATATCCAGAGTGCTTTTAACTACATTTAAACCATATATCAAATTTTCAACTCTCAGTTATTCACCCCTCTCTCTCTCTCTCTCTCCCTCCCCTTTTTCACATCCAGGAGTGTATTTAGTGTCCTGTACTTGGGACCTTATTTACTATGGACAGACAGGAAGAACTGTTGACATCTGCCTTGGGCAACATTATATTCAGCACTATCATTATGGCAAGTCAGGACTAGCAGACCATGCCTTGGACATCTCTTCACACCGGATCAAATGGAAGAAAACAGAAGTCATAACTCAGAGATATTGTTTTTGGAATCGGCATCAGCTTCAAAGCATTCTCCAAATCTTAGCAAGTATGGCTGTATCAGTTTCCCAAAATTCTGAGAGACAGTCATTTTAATCTTTTTTCTCTCTCTCTCTTTATCCAACAACAGATGGTGCCAATTAGGACTTTAGTTCTTTCTGTTGTCTGTTACAATACAGCCACTATGTTTTTTATTTTTTAAAACTGATCCCACTGTTACTCAAATTGTTGCTGCTGACATACTGTGACAAAAAGTTTTTTTTGCTTTGAAGATGCTGGATATAATGCCAGTGAAATATCGGCAACTAAGTTAAATAATAATTGCTTTCTTATTATTCTCTGTTATGAATTAATACTGTCAAATAAATTGACATAAAAAAGTTTACCGTTAGCTGAACATCGTTCTAGTTGAGGCAAATAGTTTATACTTGCATATGTTGCTTGGTATTTGATGCTTATTGTTGCATTTCTTTTCATTGTTTGCCATTGTTGTAACCATTGGCACTAAGTCTGAATTAGGTATGATAGCTTCTTTTGAATCTGTTTACTAGATGTCACTTAGCATTAATCATAGATATTGTACAGCTCAGGTTGGGTATTAGAATAATGTAGTATTCCTCTTAAATCCTTGAAAGAATACAGAACATTTTACTAGCTTTCAAGAAAAAATTCCCATGTCTGGTCATTATTTCCCTGAAAAATTACTTCACCATCTTCCTAAATTAATTCTGTTTTCCCTAAAACTAAGCCATTCTTGCTTGTTGGTTATTTCCACATCTCAGTGACTTTTATCCAGTAATTGTATTCACATTTGGAATGAGATAAGAAATTTGTTTCATGAAGACCTGATTAACATCTGTTATATCTTGCCTATCATTTGAATGTGGCACTTTCTTTTGCAAACATCATGCACACCATATAATTTCTAAGCAGTTCTGTAGGTATCTGTAAATTTTCTCGACTCAGTTTTCAATTTTCTAATGGAGATTGTCACATGTGCTTTCCTTATTCCATAATTCTTTGAACTAAATTTTGAATGACACTGATTATGAAAGCTATATTGATATTTTGGCTGTTCTGTTTACATTTGTCAGGGATGGAAAACTGGTTATGTAGCACTCCCCCCCCCCCCCCCCTTATTCATTGAAAATTATGCTACTCCACTAAAAAACATATGTACTAACCACAGTAATGATTATTTAATTGTATGCTATTCCAACTTTGTTTCATTTTTTTTTTTAAGTTACTATACATAAAGGCCTGAATTTTATTCTTGCCTTGCAACATATTTTGCAATGTATGGTTTCACATCTACTTTGTATAGCCTCTGTACAAACCATGTGGCCCCAAGGAGTATAATCCCACTTCTTTTTTTTTGTGACTTGATAGAAGGCAATTAGTAATCAGGAAGCAGAAATCCATTTTATACAACATAATATATAGAATGATTTACTGCTTTCTGTCATAACTTCAGTCATAACTTCTGTCATAACTTCAGGAGCTTATAGCTGAAATCAGCTCAAAATGACCAACCTTTGTCTCTATATACGTTGCGGTTTATCTCTGAATTGAACAGGTGACTCATTAATTCATTATTATTGTCTTTTATGTGGGGTATAGAGCCTCCATAGCTCAGTTGATATAGACGAAGCCCTTTGATTGGAAAGACCTGGGTTCGATTCCCGTCGGTGACGTGAGGAACCTTTATCTGGTCTCTTTTGATGAAAGGTGAGTTAGCTTGTCTCATGCAGAGGTAGGTTTTTTTTTTTTTTTCACCTGGAAACTTGGATCTTTTGTCCCCCCCAGAACAGGCAAACCAGCCCCATGAACACATGCATCTACAGACATAGAACACTGGGAGGAATAGGGCTAACCACTTTATCCTCGAGTTATGAAACCCAAGAATAGTTGGAAGGTCATGGTTGCTTAAGTGCCTTTTAGGACCACTGATGATGATGATGATATGGATATAATCAATAATCTTACTACGAATACTTACTTACTTACTACGAAGTGTCCAATTTTTTAACACCTCAGGTTTTTCATGTCACCAGAAATAAAAATCTAGTGTTGAGATCTAGAGACTTAGGTGACTGTTCATGGAAGTGATGAACAAGAATGTAACTCCATGTTTCAAATGGATGAAAGTTATATTATACTGAATATACTTATGAGATCTGTTCAAAATTGCTTGTAGTGAAATGACTGTGACACAAAAAGACATTTGGAGTTTAATCCTCTTTGAGCCTCTATAGCAGTGATGGCGAACCTTTTTACCCAGGTGTGTCAAACTTTTTTTTTTTTTTTTTTTTTAAATATTGACGTTGTTGATGTGCCACTTGCATACATGCATTATAAATGTGACTACATAATCATAGATGGTGACTTATACATATCATATTAGGCTATTTATTTAATTAGACATTGATATAAAATCTATGAATTCATCATCATCATCAAATTCCTGCCATGTACCCTCAAGGGGTGTACAGGATATGATAGCACTACATGAAAAAAATTACATCATTATTAATTTCCTATGTACAATTTTGCTCCAAATCAGTCTGTTACTTGTCAAGACTCCAACACTATCAGATTTTATATTTCTATCGTCTAAGGCACTTTGTACCGTATCAATCCACCTATATCTTGGTCTTCCTCTGGGTCGTTTTGCTGCCAACTTGGTAGAGAACACTTGTTTTGCTAATCCTTCCTCGCCCATTCTGTTTAAGTGACCATACCACCTGAGATTAGCTCTGCTAACGCATTCCTGGATGCTGACAATGTCAAGTTCTTTCCTAATATCCTCGTTTTTAATATGATATTGCCATTGATGCCATCTGTTCACGCCTATAATCTTTCTCAGGACTCTCATATCTGTGGTCTCTAGTCTTTGGTCAAGTGTTTTACTTCTGACCCAGCTCTCAGATCCATAAGTTAAAACTGGTTTGAACACTGTCTTGTATACAGCTAATTTAGTGTTCTGACTAATTTCCCTCTTATTCCATATGAATTTATGGAATAAGAGGGAAATTAGGGAAATCCCACCATACCAACTTTGCTGATTCTGTTGTCTATTTCTATATTTAATTTACCATCCTCAGTAAAAATCGTGCCTAAATAGCTGAAATGTTTTACTTGTTCCACAGGTTCTCCATTCACAACACAGTTGACATTAATCAAAAAACAAACTGATGGCAGTTTAAATCTATCGGTGTACAGAAAACCGACCAATACAGGTCGCTACCTACATTTTAACTCCTCTCACCACATATCACATAAACTCAGCATTATACACATGTTAAAGAAAAGAGCTATTTGCATCACAACGGACAACAAGACCCTTCAAGATGAGTTAAAATTTATTTCCAACAATCTGTACTTGAACGGCTATCCAAGAAGACTAGTCAATAAAATCCTTTTCTCTGAACCACCACAAAGAGAACAAGAAGAGATTCAATATATAAAAACGATTGCAATTCCGTATGTAAGTGGCATCTCCAATAAGCTCACCAATCTCCTCAAACAACACAAAATAAGAGTAGCATTTCAGCCTATAGATACTATTCATAAACTACTACGATCTCCAAAAGACAACCATCCTTTCTACAAATATGCTGGAGTCTATAATATTCCATGCTCATGTGGCTCTAATTACATCGGACAGACTTCGAGAAGCCTCGAAATCAGGCAAAAGGAGCACATTGGCTATGTCAAAAACAACAGACAGGACATTTCTGGCCTATTGTCTCATTTCTCCACAACTAACCATGTCATCGAGTGGGACAAAAGCTGTTCCCCTTACTTAGAGGAAGATTACCATTCAAGAATGTTCAAAGAAGCAGCCACAGTCGCCCATTCTACTGTGAACGTTAACAGAAATCAAGGCCTAATACTCCCAGAGATATGGAAAACCCTAATCAGAGCCTTAAAAATGGAAGAAATAAACTTTAATACAAACTACAGAAGGTTCCTCAGCAACAGCTAGCTGATCTTGTACACGCGATACGTGTTTCACTCACGTTCGATACTATTTTATTTGTAATTATTCTAGTCAGTTTTTATTCTTGTCAGTTTTGCAGTTACGCATAATTGTGAGAGTGTTTAAACCTATATGTAAGTGCCCTGAAGAAGCCAACAGATAAGTGTGGCGAAACTAGTTGGTTCAGTTAATTAATAAAATTGATCAACACTTGATCGGTTAACCAAATATTATTATTTACTAATTTATGATCAAGAAAACAACCTTCATGATGAACAGTTGACATTTTCAATGATTCTGTATATTTTCATTGTCTTTGTCTTTTTATTGCTGACCTTCATACCATATCTATTACAACAGCTATTCAATTTAGTCAGATAATCTTGCAGACTTGTAGCGGATTTATTTAGAAGTATAACATCATTCGCATAAAGCAAAGAGCTGACATTAACATCTCCAATTTTGATATGTTTAATACCACTTTCCTTCATAATGTGATCCATATAGATAATGAATAACAGAGGGGATAATGTACATCCTTGTCTCATACTAGATTTAACATTAAACCATCTTCCTCTACTTCCTTCAATTCTAACTGCTGACTTACAACTCAAATAAAGACTAAATATTGCTTGATATAATGCCCCATTGGCACCATATAACTGCAGTGTATTGAATAGCTTCTCTCTTAGCACCTTGTCATATTCCTTTTCCAAATCGACAAAACTTACATACAGATCTTTGTTATATTCCCATGCTTTCTTGACTATTTGTCGTAAAGTGAAGATCTGATCCTGACAGCCTCTATTTGGCCTGAATCCAGCTTGTTCTTCACCAAGCTTTTCTTCCACAATTCTTCTCAACCGTTTCTCAAGTATACTTGCATACATCCTGCAGGAATACTCAGTAGGGAAATACCTCTGTAATTCTCACATTCAGTTTTATTTCCGTTTTTATATATGGGTACTATGAGAGCTCTACTCCAATCATCGGGAATTCGTCCCTTTGTGCAGGCTTTCTGAACTATGCAGTGCAGCCACTGTAAGACTCTTATACCACCATACTTCAGCATTTCTGGTCGAATATCATCTACTCCTACTGCCTTTCCACATTTCAAGCCTTTGATGGCTTTTCTACTTCAAGTATGGATATGTATTCCTGACTGCATGCCTGGTCAGTGTTTTTTTACCACTGTGCTGTCATCACTGCTTGTTTCATTTAGCAGTTTTTCAAAGTAATTACTCCATACTTCAAGGATATCTTTTTCTCCCATTTTCATGTCACCTTTATCATCTCGAACTCCTTTTACAGCACTCTTTCCTCCATTCCTGAGCTTCTTCAACAACCTCCAGAATATTTTTCCACCTTCTTGATATTTATTTTCTATATTCTTGCCAAAATCCTCCCATGACTTTTGTTTAGCTAGTTTTACACAGTGTTTAGCATTCTTGCATTTGTCTCTATATTCTCTAAGAGCACAAGCTGACTTATTTGCCAGGAACTTTTGATATGCTTTCTTCTTTTCCTTCACTGCCTCTTTAACTTCCTGTGTCCACCAGGGAGTTCTGATTTTTTTTATCCTTGCAGACAACCTCATCAGATATAACTCTGGCAGAATCAGTCAATGTTTTCTTCAGAGTTTGCCACTGAATCTCCAAGGTTTGATTCCTGTTCACAAACTCTTTCATTTTTTTTTTCAATAATCTTTCTGTATTTTAGTCTACAGTTCACATCTGAGAGCTTCTCAACTTTTATTCGCTTTAAAACTTTCTTACATTTTATTCTTTTCAATATGAAATTCAATTTTATCCTGCTCAACACTAAATAGTGATCACTTCCAATTTGAAATCCTCTGTACACTCTTGTGTCCTGCACCAGGGAGAAAACATCACTATCAACAATAACATAGTCAAGGAGCGCTTCTTATTCCTAGCCTCTTCTCTCCATGTGAATTTGTGCACATTTTTATGTTGGAACATGGTGTTAGTAATAACTAGTCCATGTCCTGAGCAGAAATCCAACAGATATTTGCCATTATTAATAGCTTTGCTCTTTTCTCCAAATTTTCCCAAAATATTTCTGTATGTCTCACAATCATTTCCTACTCTGCTCTTTAGATCCCCAACAAGGACCAACTTTTCCTTTTTCATTTGTGTCAGTTGCTTTTTCTAAAGCCTCAAAAAATTCCTCCACTTCTACCTTAGTAGAACCTTCTGTGGGACCATAGGCACAATAAGTCTCATTGTCCAGTTCCCCATTCTCATATTTGCCCATATTACTCTACTTGAGATTGACTGCCATTCAAGAAGATTAGCCTCGTATTTTGTGTTGAATACTATGGCTACTCCTTCTTTTCCTTGATTGTCATTGCCTGAATATAACATTTTGTATTTATTGCTCAGAAAGATCTCGCCAGTTTTGGTCTTTTTTGTTTCAGTCACCCCTATTATGTCATTCTGGTACTTATCTAATTCCTCAGCTAACTTCATTTCTTTGCCATTCAAGCTACTTACGTTGATAGTACCGATCTTTAACTCTGGTGATGTTGAGTTGGGGTTTGTTTTCAGATTTGTTGCCGTAGCTGACTTTTCGCTGTTCGTCCTGGTTCCCTGGCGAAAACAATGGGGGGCCTTGTTTAACCGGGAGACGTCCCAGCCAGCATGAAATTTTGTCATGTTGTACCATTATTTTTTATTTTGGTTTAACCAATAAGAATACAGTTTGGTCGGCTAAATCCCAAATTGCCAGCCCATTCTTGTTCGTTTAGTATCCAAGTAGATACCCAACAGCATGCACCACGAGAAGGTGAGGATTGGACATCATGTCAGAAGCCCTGGTCGGTTCTCCGCATTCCTTTAAAGGCTATGTGGAGGTCTCCTCTCAGTTATACAGCTTTGACCCTTAAGCACCCCTATGAATTTATATTATACAATTAATTTAATAAACTGAAATTTCAAACTTACATTATATTTAATGACTTTTCTGTTGCTGACTACTGGTAGAAAGTTCTTTCAATGAACAAACCTACCTTCGCCTTAACTGAGTGCAATCTTACATGATTTATCACAGTTTTTTCATTAGAATACCAATATTTTTCAACATCCATGGTGTGTCACCTGAAACCCTCAAGTGTGTTAGTGCTGACACACGTCATAGGTTCGCCATCACTGCTTTATAGGTACTTTATCCATCATATATGCCACTGCTGGAAACATTTATTGAAATCTGTTTTTGTTTGCTCAAAAATGTTTTCATTAAATTTTGTTTAAAAACTTTTAAATCTGTGAATTGGGAACAAAATGTCAATATGCCAAATGGTTAGAAGTGCTGTCTGGTTGACCAGGATAGTCATTATGTATTTCAACCAGTAGCTTGTGAGCTTGATTACCATAGTAGGTACAGATGTTTGTGAATGTCTTTAGATGGTATATGAATTTTGCTTGTTTTCTGGATCACCTAACCCTAATCCCACCCACGGTACTAATGTACAGTTGATTTATAACTTTTGATGGGTGGGATGCACATTAAAAAAAAAAGTTACATAGTCAGATTTGGTGAATACAGAAGCTGATATACTTGTATTCCATTTCATACAAAATGTATTGGATGAGTTGAGATGCAAATGTATTATTCTGATGAAGCATCATCAACTTACCACATTCACATTTTATTAGATGTTTCCATTCAGCTATTTCCCTTAAATATCTCAAAACCTGAATATAACATTTCTTGTTGACTATATCACTGAGCTTATTCATAGTAAACAACACCTTGATAATCAAAAAAAGCCATTATTATATTACTTCAGCTTTGCTATGCTCTTCTGTGCATTGTTTTGATGTGTAGGATGATATTCTCTTACTGAAGCTATTGCTTTGTTTCCGAATCACGCATATAGCCGGCATCTGGTTATGTATTATAATTGCTTTAAAAATTCATAATGCATGTTCAAAAAACCAGACATAGTTGGCAGATATCAGGTCATCCCAAAAGTAATGTCATTTTTTACACTGTACTTATTCAAACATGTCTCAGCTTGTCTAAACATGAATTTTTAGAGCTTTATAAATACCACTAAGCTGATGCAGCTTCATTCTAAGGAATTCCAACTTGCGAGCACATCATAAGTTATTGTTTAAATAACCCTTTATTACTATGGAGGTCACTGATGAGCACATAATGCTTAGAGTTCAAAAAAGGCAACAATGCTGTTAACACTGTAAAAAATGTACACGAAGTGTATGGTGATAATGTTTTGAATGTGCGAAAGTGCCAGCAATGGTTCCAAAAATTTTGACAAGGGAACTTTAGCTTGAAAGACTCCCCTTGCTCTGGGCATGCTCTCTTTCACTCTCAATAATGATATGCTGGAAGCCGATTTTGCATGAAATACCAATGCATCTGTTGAAGATTTAGCAAAAGATCTTAATTCATCATCATCATCGACCATCCATTGCCATTCACAAGAACTTGAAATAGTGTCTAAGCTCGGCACGTGGGTTCCTCACAAACCGATGAACAACAATCGAAGAAAGTGTGTCAACATCTGCACTGCTTTTCATTTTTGAGAGGTTTGAGATCTGTTTTTGAGTGGTGTAGCCACTGGTGACGAAAAAGTGGACATTTACAAGAATGTTAAGTGGTGAAGGCAGTGGGGTTCATTCAGGAGAACAGGCTAAACCTCAGCCAAAACAAGACCTTCATCCCCAGAAGGTTTTGTTAAGTGTTTGGTGGGATATGGCTGGTATTATACACTTTTGAACTCTTGCCACAAAACCAAGCAATCACAGCTGAAGTACACTGTGAACAACTCAATCGATTGAATGAAAATAGTTTTTACAGTAATCCCTCAACTTACGTCGGGGTTCTGTTCATTCAGGCAGGACATAAGTCGATACATTAAATCACCAGAGTTATAGGGGTTAGGGACTTAACAGTAATAATAAGTATACTATCATTTTAATTCTTAAACCTTGTTATAAAACTGTACTGCATTACTGCCACTATAAAACAGGAGAATAATCACCCAAATCTTCCTGCACAATCACATCTTCATTACCTTCCCTATGTGAAGAACCAGGCCTGCGGCTCTTCTGCTTTAACTTTTCATTCATTTTGAGAACACTGCTAACTGCCGAGAACATTTCTGCAAGACCCTTCACTGTAAATTGGTTAACTGCCCTTCTTGTTTCTTTTTTCCCCCCCTCTTCTTTTTCTTGTTCTTCCTCTTCAGCAACGCATTGTTCTGCCAGTTTCCAATTCTTCGTAGGTCAACTCTTCAGGGGTACTTCCTATGAGTTGATCTATGTTGTCATCATTCACTTTGAGATTCAGGTTGTTTGCTAGGCCCACTATTTCTTCACGCAATTTACAAAGGTCCATTTTTTTTCAAAACTTCCAAAATCGTGCACAAACCTTTTGAATATCTTTTTCCATATGCCACTTGTATATTGAGGAGTCACTTCGTCCCAAGCCACAGCAATATTTTTAATAGCATGATAAATATTGAATGCTTTCCATAACAATGAAGGAAATGACTTCCACAAGTCATTTCTTTCATTTGCAGAAATGGCTTGTGAAAAAGTTCTCCGTAGAAAATAAACCTTAAACACTACTAGAACTCCCTGATCCATCGGTTGGATCAATGAAGTAGTGTTTGGAGGGAGAAACATGACTTGGTGAAGATCACTGATATAAGATGGATGACCTGGAGCATCATCTAGAATTAATAAAATTTTAAATTCTGCATTTTCTTTCACACAACAGTTTTCCATTTCACTCGCACAACAGTCGATTGATTAAGGCATCTGCAAACAATTTTTGAGTCATCCACAACATTTTTTGAAGACTCGAGGATTCTCACTGTGTCCATATCACAAATGGTTTCAGTTTATATCCAGCCACATTACTCCCTAACAGAATCGTAACACGATCTTTAAGAGCTTTGAAACCAGGCATAGATTTTAAGCTTTTTGTGGATGAATTGTCCGCTTGGGCATTTTTTTATGAAACAAGGAGTCTCATCCATATTAAATATTTGCTGTAGCAAATAATTTTCCTCCGTAATAATTTTATCCAATTTCTCCACAAACTCCTTCAGCCTTCTCATGCAGATTCACCATACATTTTCACATTATGCAGGGCAAAACACTGCTTGAATTTCATGAACCAACTGGAAGCATTGGATTCGTAATCGGGTCCTGCTTTCTCCTTCAACATGTTGAAGAGATTTAGTGCCTTAGTGGTTATGGTCATATTGCTAAGAGGTATGCGCTTTTGGTTCGGGTCCTCTATGTGTGATGGAAGTAGCTTTTCCAATCACTGATAGGACCTTGTCATTGCTTCGTCACTATTGTTGAACTTGCAACTTTGTTTCAAGATCAATTGCTCACTTCTTTTTCTCTGATTCTTCACTAGGTGTGTAGGGGCCATGTTGCACAAAATATCGTGAAATATTTAACGATAAATACACAAATAACATATTTTTCAAACACAAAATCAACAGAAGAACTGAAGCCAAGTGCCGACTGTCGAGGGAGGTTGCTGCTGAATGGACTGTGCCATTGCATAGTTGCATGATGCATTGTTGCTAAATAAAAACCTTTTTTACTTTACACTTGCTTGCATCTTGTATGAAAGTATAGTCAAAATTGTTATTTATTCCATTATGGAATCATGGACATAACTTGAACGGACGCAAGTCGAGAGGTGACTATTTATTTATTTATTTATTTATTCATGTGAGGTTCCCCCCTTTCCTCAACTGTCCCTTAGGACTGGTTGAGCCCTCCTAATGATGATGGGTTAAGTATGTATTTAAGGAAAAGAGCTGCTGTTCTCTGGATAGCAGCATGGATAACCAAGATAACACATGCCCTCATAGTGCAAGAATCAACCTATACCAAGATTGAGGAGCTCAGCTGGGAAAAGCTTCCACATCCTCCATATTCTCCTGATCTTTCACCTTCAGATTAACACTTATTTCGAAGTTTGCAACATTTCATTAATGAAAAACAGTGATGCATTAGAGGCACTGAAATTGAGTCTATGTGACTTCCTTGCCTCCCGAGTTCTATAGAGATGGCATTATGAAGCTTTCACAATGTTAGAAGAGAATTATTGATTCAAATGGAGAATATATACTTGATTAAATTAGCAAGTGATTTATCTTTTATATCCTTTCAAAACATAATGCTTTCAAAAGTGACATTACTTTTGGGATGACGTAATAATTTTTTTTTTTTTTTGCTTCTATTTTAGCAGAAGTGGCATTGATGAACTTCACTGAAACATCAGAAGATTAGAAGAAAAAAAAAATCATAATATGCTTCATGTTATGAATTTTAAGTTAAAATAGTCCTTGAATAGCCTCTCACGTACCAATTTTCACATAGTTCTTTGTTATGTATGTATATTTAGAAGTAGCCATATACTTTGTCTTCTCCACTGATAATTGTCATAGGTTTGACATTATAGTGATAGCATTCATGAATATTATTACATGCATCTTAATAGAGATTGTATTTAGCCTCACATGGTTGTCTTAGAGAGAGAAAGAGGAGGAGGTGATATTACTTTCAGTTTAACAATTGTTTATTGACCATGATTTTTTTTTTTTGTTTGTTTGTTTGTTTTTGTTTGCTGTGTGAGGGCTAAGGATTTTTTAATTTTTTTAAAATTAATTTTGCTAATTTTTAATTTTTTCATAATCTGGAAACCCTGCTCTAGAGAGGCTCTTAAAAAAAGGCTCTAAACATAGAGCTTTTTTTTTTTTTTCAGACCAATATAGATCTTTAGTTAAGCAGATTGGTGGTCTCGCACCAAATGATGAAATTCATCTCCCACTAAAGACAATCCTTGACATCTATGCCCGCAGCAGGAGTTGAACCACAGCCTGTTGGTTGGAGAACATATTAACCAGATTAACATTATTGCATAATTTTAATTAATTCACCTTTTTTGTTTATATTATTCTTTGAAGTTTGCATTCACAGATGTCATAACCAAAACAGAGTATTTCCTCTTGTAATTTCTGAAATTGTTACTACACATTCATTTCGATTTCTTGGATTTGGATACTGTTTGCTGGTCTCTAGCAGTCATGTTTGCATCAAAAGCTATAAACATCTTCAAAATGTTTGTGTTCTGAATGACATTTTTAGACAGCCATTTAGCATTCGAAAAATGTAAATACCATATTAATGCACAAAGTGCATTGTTAGCAAGCACACTATCGTTTATTGAGTCAAGTATCAGTTTGACTCAAGGTCACATCCATTTTCCAACATGACATCACAATTGTTGCAAATTGGTAATATGTTTATATAAAATTTTTGAGTGAAATTCAACTTGAAATAATTTTTTTGTTGAAAATTTATTTTTCACTTGGTTAGACTATAATAAATTTAGTTTAATCCTTTATCCAAGTGTGAGCAAACAAAGTTTGCACCTGAAAGTATCTTCAGGACTGGGGTAAGGTGGTACAACATCGGGCAACTCGTTGCAAAGGTGGAGCAAGCTAACATCACTCCTTGCTCCACCTTTGCAACGAGTTGCCCGATGTTGTACCACCTTACCCCAGTCCTGAAGATACTTTCAGGTGCAAACTTTGTTTGCTCACACTTGGATAAAGGATTAAACTAAATTTATTATAGTCTAACCAAGTGAACCACCCCAAGTCCTGCTATGCTGCCTCACCGTGGTGGTGGGGTGTTCCTGGGTAGGATGGGCGAAGCACGTCGGGAGTATCATTACTCCTGGTAGGGCCTCCCAAGGCGTGAAGGCCATCCCACTATGCCCAGCTAAATGCTAGCAGGCGAAGACAGAAGAGGAGATTCGCACCATCTGTCTTAATTTACTGCCCATTAAACATTCATGGCGAAGGATTTAACACAGCACACAATGCCGGCTCAGACGTCGCCTGGTTCAACAAGGTCCATGTTGCCATTTGGTAGCAGCTCCAGGGGTGGCAATGCGAAGTTAGTGACTGGCGCTACCACTATCACTGACAAAAATAATGGAAAAACTGGATCCAGATTCAGACTCTGCAACCATTTAATGACCGGAACTTGGAATATTAGGACTCTACTACAATCGGGTCAACTCAAATTTACTCAAAATTACTACAACATGAACTTAAAAGATATAAATGGACTGTTATGGGACCTTGTGAAATTCGATGGCCCAAAACAGGAGAGCTAACAACAGATGAAGAACATTTGCTTTTTTACTCTGATTGTGACTGCAGCGGAAAGGAAGGTGTCGGGTTTTTGATACACAAATCATCACAAAATTCTGTCATGGAATTCAACCCTATCAATAGCAGAATTGCTCTAGTCTGCCTGAGAGGAAAACCACTCAATATCACCATCATACAGGTCTATGTCCCAACCACAGATCACGAGGACTCCGAAGTAGAGGAGTTTTATGGTCAACTTAATGCAACAATCACCAGAGTGAATAGAAAAGACCTTTTGATTGTACCAGGCGATTGGAATGCCAAAATTGGAACAGACATCGGCAAGGATTATCTCCCATTTGTCGGACCATATGGCTATGGGGAGACAAACGAAAGAGGTTTTGAATTGATCAATTTTGCCTCACAAAATGAACGTACCATTACCATCACTCTATTTCCCCATAAACCTTCCAGAAGATGGACATGGACTTCCCCTGATGGTAAAACACACAACCAAATTGACTTTATCCTTGTAAGCACAAGATTTAAAAACTGCATCAACCTCACAAGAACCAGATCATTTCCTGGAGCCGACATTGGCAGCGACCACAATATGGTCATCACAACTGTGAATATGAAAATGAGGGAAAGATTACCTACAAAATCAACTCGTAAAAGATATAATATAGAAAAATTAAAAGATCCCCAAATAAATACACTATATAAATACAAATTAAAACAAATTTTTGACACAAGCTTCAAGAAACATAATAGTATCGAATCTAAAACCAAATACTTCTCACAAAAGATAACTGAGACAACTGAAGAAATCCTTGGATACAAAAGGAAAATAAATAAACCACGGATAACCAACAATATTTTGGACCTATGTGACAAAAGAAGATATTTGAAATCTCATATTAATGGTGATAATAGAGAACAGTATAAAAATATTACTGAGATTATTAAAAAAAGAAATCAAACATGCTAGAAACTTATGGATATGGATGAATGCAAAAATATAGAAAGGACTTAAATAAAAATAATTCTAAAAGTGCTTTTCAAATTATCATTAAGCTAACCAAACCTTTTACCACAATTAATTGGAGCATAGAAGATGAAGATGGAACTCCTATCATGGATAACCAGAAAATAATTGATAGATGGAAATGTTACTTAACCAAGCTTTTTCAAAAGGACCCTCAACTGACCGATGATATTTTGGATGGAATTTTGCCAGAGGTTCGGAGGAAGGAGATTACCCGATATTTAAAGAAGTTATTGCAGCAGTTAGCTCCTCAAAAATTGGAAAATCACCAGGAAGTGATGGTGTCACAGTGGAACTGATATGCGAAGGAGGTGACATCATCATAGACACCTTGCTAAATTTATTCCAGGACGTATGGAACACAGAGACTTGGCCTTCTGATTGGCGGACTTCTGTCCTTGTTAAAGCAAAATCCTGTTAAAAATACTATTGTCAAGAATCGAAAAGAAAATAGAAAGTAGGTTTCCGGAAGTCCAGAAGTACAATCGACCATATTTTTACAATACACATACTAGGTGAAAAATACATAGAACATAATAAAATAATCTGTCACAACTTCTTAGACCTTCATAAAGCTTTTGACTCAATATGGCACGAGGCATTATGGAAAATTTTAGAACATTATGGAATTGACAACAAAATCATCAGGATTATTAAATCTCTTTATTCCTCATCTTATATGAGAATTGAAATTAAAAATTACAGCAGTGAACCGTTCCGGGCAGAACGGGGGGGATAAGACAGGGATGCATCTTGTCCCCTCTTCTTTTTAATTGTTTTCTAGAATATGTCATAGATGACGCGCTCTTTATGAATATGACACTGGAATAGTAGTTGGCGGACTAAGAATAAGTAACTAACTTATGTTTTGCTGACGATATCGATCTTCTGACAGAAATTGAAGAAAAATTACAAGAGATAACCAGCCGTGTTTTCGGAACATTAAAAAAATATGGATTATACATAAACCTACAAAAAACAAAAACAATGATAACCTCAAAATCAGACATTGAATTCTTAAAGATACAAATTGGCAATAAGCAAATTGAGAATGTAAAGAAATTCACTTATCTAGGAAGCACATTGAGTCAAGATGGTCGTTCAAAAACCGACATTAAATATACCGAATTGCTAAGGCAACCATGGCCCTACAGAAGTTAAAACCATTGTGGGGAGATAACAGAATAGCAATCACAACCAGACTAAGACTAATTGACACCTTGGTGAATTCTGTCCTTTTGTATGGTTGTGAGGCCTGGACTTTATTGAAGGAAGATGAGAGGAGACTCCCGTCTTTTGAAATGAAAACTTACAGAAGACTTTGGAGAATTCCCTATACCGCTCACGAAACCAATGAAAATGTCCGAAAACTGATTGACTCAATAGATGGGAGAAAAAGGAAAAATATTCTGACAGTCATCAGAAGAAGATGGATGAAATGGTTCGGACATGTGGAGAGGGCTAATGGCATTCCAAAGCAAACCCTAGAAGGAATCGTTCTGGGATCAAGGGTTAGGGGCTGGCCTCAATTAAAATGGACCGATAACATCAAAAAATGGACAAATTCCTCCCTTTCTCAACTGACATCAAGAACAAGAGACCGAGCCGACTGGAGAAGGCTACCAAAGAGTATCACCTACCAACCATGAATGACCCAATGGTTCATTTAGGACTATGGGAGAAGAAGAGGAACCAAGTGAAAAATAAACTTTCACCATCTTTCTCTAAATCCAGAGTAATTTAATGAAAAGGTGGCACACCGTTTGTCAACTCCTATGGTCGAGATGACCTTGCTAATGCTTCTGCCTGGTATCTCCACTTGGGCCTGGCTCTCACTGAAGAGACCTCAATAAAGGTTGAAACTAGTCTGGGTAGTGGCCCTTCCCTTAATGCATAACATTATACATATCTGCAAGGAGATGTGTTTTGCATTATGGGAGATACTGAGATAGTGATGTTAGCTTGCTCCACCTTTGCAACGAGTTGCCCGGTGTTGTACCACCTCACCCCAGTCCTGAAGATACTTTCAGGTGCAAACTTTGTTTGCTCACACTTGGATAAAGGATTAAACTAAATTTATTATAGAAATTATTTTTATCCTGTATATATAAGAAAATACATTTCATCACCCAAGTTGTTTGGTGACCTGGCTGCAGGTTTGAATCCTACCATGGGCATGGATGTTTGAGATTGTTTTTAGATAGATGATGAGTGTCATTGCTTGGTGTGAGACCACTGGCTCCCCTTATTGAGGCCTGAAAGGTGTGAAAAAAGTTCCATGTTTGGTTTCTAGAGCAGGGTTTCCAGACTATATACAAAAAAAAAATTTAAAAATAAATAATAATAAAAAAAGAAAATAAAAAAAAAAGAAATAATCCCTTGCCATCCATGGTACAAATGTCCTATAGATTTACAGAAAAAAAACCTCTTGTGAGTGGGAGCTTCACAAAAAGGTCAGGGAAAGTATTTGCTTTCCCTGAAGTTTTTGTTCACATATCTAAACCTTTCTTGCCCATGAAAAGATTTGCCATAAGGCAAACCAGTACTGTAACTAGCTTTTCATGGGTCCTGTGCAAGAGTTTATTTTTTGGTCCCCCCCCTTTTTTTGGGGGGGGGATACGAATCTGATAGAAATAGATCAGTTAATTTTTAATTTTAACCAAAAATGTTACTGAATCGTCCCCCTTGGCAGCAAAATTTAAAATTTGAAAATGAAAATATAACACTGATTGTTATTATTATTTTGATACTCCATTTCAGGCCTTCCTTCATCTTGGGCCCTGTGCACCTGTTGCACCTGCCTAATTACAGCACTGGGTAAGACAATGATGATTTCCATGGCAAACTCATCCTTCTGTTGATAAAATGTTTCCTCTGTTAGAAAAAACACCTCATGTGAGGTATAGGAAAAGGGTTGGAGATATTTGTTAAGAAATTATTGCTTAGAGCTGTCATTCAGTCTGTAATATGTTGAATTGACAAATGTATAGAGTTGATTTGCAGATTCACTGTCTGTGGCAAGGTTTATAAAAGTTATATCCTTCTTTGTAGACATGGCAACATAATTTAGTTTTTTATAATGTTATAAAACTGGCTTAAATGTTTTCTTCATTTAAATTATTAAAAATATTTCATTTAAATATTTACTTTTGCATTTTATAAGCTTGCTATACAATCTTATGATGTATTTAATTATCTATGATTTTTTGATCTAATTTAGCAGCTACACCATGGTTTGAAGCTTATAGAGAAGTATTTTTCCAAGTTACCTGCCCGACAGAACATGACTTTACCCATCATTTTCTAGCTTGTATCCTTTTGTTTTAATAATTAAATTTAGTATGTATATATACATACATACAGGTACACCACTGATTTTCTGGCAACCTTAGTTCCAAAGCCATGCTGGATTAGCTTTCTGCCAGACCAACTGATGTTATGTAATAATAATTTATGGTATACCTTTCACCTATTAGTTTTATCCCTCCAATTGTCTCAAAACTATCATGGGTGACTAGAAACTTAACCAGTAACCAGTCAGAGAGATGATTGACCCATGACTATCACTAATTATAAGCGGCAATTGATGAAGAGACAGGCAAACAAGTGCTGCCATCTCTTGGTACCTGACCCTAACAGGATATGTTAATATCTGAAATGTGGGTTGTACGGTCAATTTAATTGAGTTTATGGGTTGAAAAACCCAAGTTTCTGGAAGAAAAAACCTGCTTGCCCATGCCATAGATAGACTATAATAAGTTTAGTTTAATCCTTTATTCAAGTGTGAGCAAACAAAGTTTGCACCTGAAAGTATATTGGACTGAGCTAAGGTGGTGCAACACCAAGACAACTCGTGGAAAAGGTGGAGAAAGCTATCATTACTCCTATCTCAGTATCTCCCATAATGCAAAACACATCTCCTTGCAGATATGTGTAATGCTATGCATTAAGGCAATGGCCACTACCCAGACCGGTTTCAACCTTTATTGAGGTCTTGTCAGTGGGAGCCAGGCCCAGTAGTGGAGACACCAAGGCAGAAGCAATGAGAGGTCATCCCCACCTATAGGAGTTGCCAAAAGGTGTACAACCTTATTATTAAATTACTCCGGATTCAGAGAAAGATGTTGAGAGTTTATTTTTCACTTGGTTAGACTATAATAAGTTTAGTTTAATCCTTTATCCAAGTGTGAGCAAATAAAGTTGCACCTGAAAGTATCTTCAGGACTGAGCTAAGGTGGTGCAACACCAAGGCAACTCTTGGGCAAAGGTGGAGAAAGCTATCATCACTCCTATCTCAGTATCTCCCTATATCAGTATCTCAACATTAAACTCTCAACATAGATAGACTAACTCAGGAATCAGTCGACAAAAGGCTTAGAAAAAGTTCCTCTAGTTAGTGACCAGACTTGAAATTGAGTCTATCTTCAGGCGGCTTAGCACAGAGGATGGAAGCACTACTTCCACTGAGCTACACAGGGTCCTTAAAAACTTAAATATTAAATGTGATTTAAGTGTTTAAATGGAATAATTCATTAGTATAAATGAAACAGTGCAAGTGCATATGGGCTTATGGTTGACACCAACACTACTGGGAAATGGCCCATACATGCATGCTTGTGTGTGTGTGCACACGCACACACTGAAATAATTGTGGTCCAGTTAATTAGTCGGGTGGTTGCAGAAATTTCAAGTACACTCATAATTTTGTCTGAACTAAAAGAAGTGCTGTAAAATCGATTGTGTACCTGTGTGTGTGTGTATTTTATTTTTTTAGTGTCCCAATGAATGTTGAGGTGGCTGTTATTGTTGATTAATAATATAGCTAAGATAAACTGTTTAATTTTTTTTATCTAGTGGTTTAACAAAACAAGATTTCTCCTTAAATTTTTCAGAATTTTGTCCTAGTTTATTATTATTATATAACCTTCATGGAGTCAATAGACTCATATTGGGAGTCCCACTGAACCATCAATATATCTATCATATTGAACCTTAAAATTATTTATACTCCCTGCATTCACAACACTCTGGCAATGTGTTCCAATCACCCCCCCCCACACACACACACACAAAAAAATCTACTCCTCATACTCTTCTTCATCACCCCTTTTCACAACTTCTAGGGATGGCCTCTTATTCTTCTCATCTGACTGTCCACTTTATACTTTTATAATTTTATAATAAGAGTATAATTCCTGCAGCATTAAACAGCTTGTTCTTACAAGTAAATAATATACATCACTAAAAAACACATGCACTAACCAAGTAAATATTTCAACTCAAGTATCTTGGGACGTCATCAGTACAGTAGCTCATTACAATAGATTCCATTGTAATCATGCATCCTAACTGTATGTTATTTCTAGTATTGTTTGAGCTACTGTACTGATGATGTCCCAAGATACTTGGGATGAAATGTTTACGAATTAAATGGTCATTACTGTGGTTAGTACGTGTGTTTTTTAGTGATGAATTCACCACAGGTTTCGTTATATAAAAAAAATAATATACATGTTAGTTATTTTTAATTCTTTATAGTGTTTATCTGATTTGAGTTGTGTTTTTTAAAATGAGTTCAGAATTGACCAATTTAAGAACTCTTACTTGAATCTGAACTTAACATACTGCAGCTGAGACAGTCCAGAGCATCAATAAAGTGAGAGACCAGAATTGCAAAGAAAAGTATTGTCTCTCATCATCAAATTTCTGACATGTACCCTCAAGGGGTGTACAGGATAAAGTATTGTCTCTGGATACTTTAAATAGTTATATCAAAAGCTCTACCCACACTTTTAAAAATTACTTTTTTTCCCTTCTTTAATATGACTTCTTTCATTTGAAGCCAAGTCGTTATCATCAGCTAAGCAAGGTCTGCAGAATTTGTCAAAATTCTGTGCCATTAAAACTGTAAATCATCATTATCATCAAACCTTACATGAATTGACACCCTAGTGATCATTATTGTTTGTAGAGAATTGCTAAGACCATGTTTGGACAAATGTTTCATCCAATGTATTGCCCCATAATGACAGTAGAGTCTTTTTTAACAATTTAAACATAAAAAAATTATTGGATTAACTTAGGCAAAACAGAATTTCTAGTCCTGATATGAAGTCAGTTTGAGAATAAGGTCATGTTCTTCTGGAATTTCAACTTTGGACTGTAAAATGGAAATTTCCAGAATAGACTGCAAGGGCATAGTCCATTTTGAGCTCATTCCAGAAGACTGCACTATTGGTTAATTCTTTAAACAGCTAGAGAAAATGTATGATGTTCTGCATAAGTGCATCCTGGCACTGGTCAGTGAAAAGTGAGGGTTTCACAAATATGCTAAATCTTCCAACATACACTGTAGAACTAGCACCATCTGGTTATTGCCTATTCCATTAAGTTGTTTACTTCCTACATAAAGAATACCTTATTATTGTTGAGGAAGTTAAGTTATTTTGTCTTTGGTGCCAAATAAATTTCAGGTCTGGTGTTATAAAGGGATTGAACTGCTTCTGAAGATGGATCAAGACTATAATGGCTTATATTTTCTTTGTTCTAATTTAAAAAAAAAAATCAGCCAATGCCTTTTTATTCCCGTATATAGGGAGTAGGCGAGGCCGTTTAGCCCTTTCTAACTTTTGGAGACTGAATGGGCAGTTCAAGCTGCACTGGTACCCAATCAGAGATAGCTGGCCCAAGGCTATCACTAATTAAGCGGCACGCAGTGAAGAGAGATGGCTCAACAAGTGCCGCCATCTCGTGGTCCCTAACCCTAACACTCGTATTTAATGTCTGAAATAATGTGGATTCTAAGGTCGATTTTCTTGAGTTTACGGGACGAAAAACCTGAGTTTCCGGGAGAAAAAACCTGCTTACCCGTGCCAGAGATCGACTAACTTGGGAACCGGTCAGAAAAAGACTTAGAAAAATTTCTTCTAGTCACTGACTAGATTCGAAACCAAGAAGTCTTCCTTCGTGCGGTCAAATACCATGGTGTGCAGACGCCACATCCACTGAGCTACACAGGCTCTTGTTCTAATTTTATGAATTGTTAAAATAATAATGTCACCTGTGCATGTTTTAAGCTTTTTTTTCAAACAAACTTGGCTTGATCCTGTAGAAAAGAGCCAAGAAGGCCTCAATTTGCTACCAGATTTTATGAAAAGAAAGAATAAATATTCATTGTTGTTTTATAGCTGAGACAAGCGAGATTTACTTGTTTAACTATAAAACTATATGCACTTTGCAACCTATGCCTGGGGAAGGAGTGTCCTAGGTTTGATTCCCATCAATGATATGAGGAGCTTAAGGATCTTTCTCAGCCATAGCCAAGTTAGCCAGTCTTGGGTGTGGACAGCAGTGTTTTTTCCTCCAGTTTATCTGGGGTTTTTCATTCCGCAAGCAGGCAAACTGGCCTCATGAACACACAAGGATACAGTAATGAATATTGCCCTTAGGGGATGTAGCAGAGGATTTCAAACCTGCTGCATTAATATGTCAGTAACCTCTCATTAGGAGGGGACTCAACCCGTCCTAGATGGATGAGAAGGATATATATATATTTATTTGTTTGCAGATTGACTCGGCTTATGAATATGTTCAATAATTTTAATGACTTAAAACACCGAGATAATTAAGAATAAAAGTTTAATAAGGACACAACTAATTTCTTTGGTAAGCCAACTTCATCAGGTGTCAAAGTACAAAGGTATATACAAAAAGACTGACAGAAACATTACACACTTACAACAACAACAAGCTTTCAAAAACTGTAGTTAAGTTTGAATTGGAGTCTGTTCTTCAGTTCTAGCATATATTTATATGCATGCATGTGATCTCTTGAGAATGCCAATACTGAATAGCAGAGCTATGAGAGTCTGGTAAATTTTAACTAAGGTTGCTATTCATGTGGGTAGAATCGAGGGCGATTTCTTTTGACTCCAGGGTACGTCTTCAAGTTCATTGTAACATTTGTGAATATTAGAAGTTAGATTCCAGTCTATTTGGTGTTGGCGGCCTTCATCAGAGTTTACAGAGAACAAGATGTGGCTGGCGAGGGTGCTGGCTCAGATTTTATTATAAGAGATGTCTCTTTTGTGCTCTTCAAGATCGAGAAAGATTGATTTATCAGTTTGTCTGTAATATGGTTTACCACAACTAATTCTGTATACTCCTGGGAACTGAAGACGGTGATGTTTTTCTTTAGACTGACTTTAGGACAGATCATAGTTTTGCTAAAGTAGAGAAGCACATTTTGATGTTGAACTATTTTAATATTCTTGCCAGTTTGGAGGAGAGAGAATGATGTAGGGTAAGGAGATGCAAGCTCTGGGGGGGGGGTAGTAGAATCATTGGTTTGTTGATGATGGTGAAATAGAAGTTTCTAAATACTTTTTGGAGAGAAACCATTATTGATAAAGGTCCTTTTGAGGAAATTAATTGCATTTAGAAGCTCTTCGTTATCTGATGATAAGGATCTGGCCTGATGCGCCAGAGTAGATATGATGCCATATTTCTGTGGAGGGTAGTGGTGAGAGGATGTGTGAAGGTATTTATCTGTATGTGAAGATTAAAATTTTAATATTATCAATATTACCTGGTTATCTTTATGTCTAAAAAAGAAAGACAGTTAACTTCTAGCTCAGAGGTGAATTTGATGTTGTGATGAAAATTATTTAAATGATCCAAGAAAACTTTGAAGTTATCTGGGCCATGTTTCCATATAAGAAAAACCTCGTCAATATAACAGACCCAGATTTTAGGTTTCAGTGTCTGGAAGAACTTTTTCTAAGCCTTTTGTCGACCAATTCTTAATTGGTGATTTGTCTTGGGCATCGGTATCACTTAAAAGCATCAAAACCAAATCTGATATTCCTAAACCAAACCCTGATTGGCATCATTCATGACCACAGTCCACCCCATCAGGTTGTGAGAGCAAGGAGCAGAAGTTATGCTCAACAGTCTTAGTCAAGGACCAGAGGTCTCAACTGCCAGATGAGTAGGATGCAAGTTTATTGCATTTTGCCCTTGACAAAGTCTGTTTGGATTTGCTGATAATATTCTTAGTTGTGTAAGTTTATTAAGAATCTAGAAGTTTTTATTTGAGTTCTTGAACATATTCTGCATTTTTATTATGGATTGCCTTTTTTTTTAGAAAGCCATAGAAGGGTGAAGAATGAAGGTCTTTGTTCCAGTAAGGATTATTTCAGTTATTAGTTCAAAGCAGGTGTTTGGATCAGGAGAGCAGAATAAACAGTAATTTGACCATTGCAATTTCAGAGGTCATTCCAGTTAGCATTGTTGTTATTGTGCCATATGGTTTGACTGCGATTGACTGGGAGGTGATTGGTCTGCAGAAAAGGAGACCTGGATAAGAATATGGTTAGTTGCCAAGAGGAGAGTAAACATCCAGTCTATTTCATGGGAGAGCTAGTTAAGAAAAAGGTCCATAGTATTGGAAGAATAATGATTGTATGATATTGCTGTTGGTATTAACCTTTTTTTTTTTGTTAGGTTATGACTCTTGGTTAGGTTTGACATTTGACTAAGTATCAAATGATTTAGCTTCCCTTCTGGCCTAATCTGTGAAGTTGAAGGGCCAGTTTGCATTATGAAAATTAGCTTCCTAGGAAGATGATCTTACAGTTTGAGTGATTAGACTGTATGAAATCAACTTTAAGAGATTAAGTAGTCAAAAAAGAGCAGCATGGATGTGTAAATTAGGAATGGAATAAAGACATCAAATGAAAGCTATAAAACAAAGCTAGGACTTCTGATTTGATATGTTGATTTGACAAAGTGTGCATCCTTCCCTTTTTTTGCAGAATGCTTCATGCAAAATATAGTTGGGATAGCTGGGGTGGATGTAGTCATGAAGGATGCCAATCAGGGTTTAGTTAGGAATATGAGATTTGGTTCTGATGCTTTTAAGTGCTGCTGATGCCCTTAATGTTGGTAAAAATGGATTTGGATATGTTTTTATTGGATGAAGTTGTAGATGTTATTTTGTCTTTTTTGGGTATGTTTGGTTATTTGGTGCAATTTTTTTGTTGTATTTATCATATTTTTTGCGATTTTAAAAAATGGTGTTTTTTTTATATTCACAATGATGCTGTGGATATAAAAAAAAAAATTGGTGTAGGAAATTAAAAGAGCATAGGTATGCAGCCAAGGTAAGGGAGTTGTGCACATAATTCCCACACAGGGAATGCCAGGACTAAGTGTGACATTGAATTTACTCTGCACATAATTATACTCTGACTCCTTTCAGTCAAGACCTACCATGGTAAGCAGTATCATGATTCTTCAACAGCTGATCAAGTTCAAATTGCTCTATTTGCTGGTAATTTTTTTTTTTAATTTTAATTCATTTTTATATTTAAAAATATGCACTAAAGTAGGCTGTACTGAATGCAATTCCATGGAAATAATATTTAGAGGCAGAAGTTCCATAAGTGTTGGAAGTTTGAAGACCACTGGTTTAGATTATCTGGTACTTGATAATTCTGCTTCAATTGACTTTATCTGGCACTTGAATATTGAAGTTTTTCTGAGATACAGGCTTTCAGTTAAGTTATAGCAATAATGCAGTGTACCAATTTTTGTGCTTTAATGTGGTTTAATGTTGATGAATCCTATAAGTCCTTAGTTATTTAATGATTTCTTTAAATCTGCAAATGTAAGAATAATTTATGATCAGTAACACTTTTTTAAGAATGTAGTTGGGTGCTTAATTACCCAAAGGTCATGAGCACATAACAGTGCTATAGAAGATATATGTATTTCATGCATAATATTGAACAAAGTGTATATGATCTTCAAGTGATCTAACATGCTGCTATGAGATTACAGACATTCTTTACAATGCAAGATTATTTCCATGTAACATTTCCACAGCAGAACTTCAGACCTTAGAATGCTTTTAGAAATAACTCTAATATTATAACAAAAGCAGAAAAAAGACAAAGCAAAGACTGGCTAGTTGAGAAGAGAACTGAATGTGCACAGATTTACAACGGATTCACATGATGTCTTGAATCCATGAATGAATGAATTCGAGAACAGGTATATCAGCTGGTGCAAATATTATGGCCTTCCTCGATGAGTTCCTGACTCTGAAGGTTTCTTTTAATAATAATAATAAAAATTATGATATTTGGAAGGAAGATAATGTTACCATTCAGGATAAGAGTTAATCTCAAATGGTATAATCACTTAAACAGAATGATAGAGGAAAGATAATCAAAGCAAGGAATTCAAATGTCTTGAATCCAGTTAGAGTTGAGACCTATAACTGCAATACTAGTAACAATTTTTCATGTCACAGTGAGTTTGAAGCCATCTGGTGTGAGTTGGAGTCTAACAGGATTAAATACACAGTGGGATGTTGTTACAGACTTGGATCGGTTGCTAGCGTAGGCTGTAAATAATTACAATGGATGCAAAAGGAGTAATCATAATGGGAACTTTAATTATCTGAACATTGATTTGGGTAGCTATGAAATCACACAAGATGAATGAAACTGCATTTATTGAGCTGTTGCAAGACAACATCCTCAAGCAGCAGGTGACAAAAGAAACTCTAGGTCAAAGAGTGTTAGATCTGATTATAGTGTTGGGGGGGGGATTCAGTTAAAGACATAACTATTTTGCCTTTGGTTGGTGAAGATTCATAAACTTAGCCACTTGGAAGTGGATAAGTTTATGAATGTTCCATTCAGAAAAGGTTACATGATAACTAATAATTAAGGAATTGACAGCGTACACTAGAAATATAAATTAAATAAACTTTAATATATACTTTCCAATATTTTGGCAAACGTCACCTTGCCATCTTCTTGGGAACTTATTAACAGTTGTCTTTGTAATAAGTTCCCAAGAAGATGGCAACGTGATGTTTGCCGAAATATCGGAAAGTATATATTAAAGTTTATTTAATTTATATTTCTAGTGTACGCTGTCAATTCCTTAATTATTAGTTATCATATATAACCAGCGTATAAGCCTCTCAACAAGAATAGGAAAAAGGTTACATGCTGAACAAAGCGGGGAAATTATGACCACATCAGGGATGTGCTGGATTCTGTGCCACGGTATCAGTTATTCAATGGGAAGGATATTGACAGTGCATGGGAAGTGTAAAAAAATACTTAAATGATGCGATATCAAAATGTATCGCTAGAGTTTGAAGAATAATTAGAGTAGGAGTGGAATGGATGTGTCATCCAATTAATCAAGAAATTCGTAAGAAAAGGATGATGTGGAAGGAATACATAAGGATGATGTGAGTTATGATAATTATAAGCAGCAGGTCAGAAGAGTCACAAGTGTTGTATGGAAAGCTAATTCTGAGTATACAGAAAGAAATTGGCTCTGCAAGTTAAAGACAACCCAAACAAATTCTATTCTATTGAAAGAATAACACTACTAAATGCAGATGGTATGCAGGTAACTGATGTAGAAGTGATTGTTCAACTAATGAGCAGCCATTTTGCTAAAAGGTACCAACCCGATGAATGCAACTTGAACTCGCCATTGCCTCTTTACCGTGTGAGGAAACTCATGTGGATGCGAGGAGGAAGTAACAGAGCTGTTACACAAACTGAATAAGAATTATGCAATAGGAACTGCTGGATTATCAGCATGGATGCCAAAAGAATGTTCAGCTGAAGTGACTATTCCATTGACCAGACTATATAATTTAAGTCTCAAAACAGGGAAGACGCTGCAGCAGCGGAAAGAATGTATGGTAATCCCATTGCACAAGGGTTGTGCAAAGACCAACGTGTCTTTGCACAAACTATCGACCATTCAGTATCTTGTGAGTGATGGTGAAGATTTTGGAAAAGTTGTTTAGGGTTTGAATTCAGAAATGGGCTGACAGAGAATCTCTACTTTGCAATAAACAGCATGAGCTTGATAAGGGAAGGTCATGTTTTAGTCAATTTCCCACATTCTGTAATAATGTTATAATTGAGCTAGATAAGGGGAATGGACACACCATGATACTTTTGGACTTTGCTAAGGCTTTTGACAGAATACAGCATGGAAGATGCATAAATTGGAAAATGTGGGTTGGATTATAAAATATTAGTGTGGATAAGAGGATGGGTGACTGACAGACATCAAAAGGTTGTATACAGGGGTTGTGAGTCTGCAAGATTTAAGGTAAGAAGTGGTGTACCGCAAGGATCAGCCCTTGGTCCACTGTTATTCAATCTGTACATTAATGACATTGGGAAGGATTTGACAGATGATATTGTTATGTCCATTTCTTGTCTTTTACTTTGTACAATGGTTGTATTTTTTTCAATCTTTTCTAACCTAAACCTTTTCTATCTTGACCTTATTCTATCAGTATCCTACTGCCATTTATGTTGTATCGCCTCTCCTTATTCACACTTATTTTAAACCTTTGATGCTTTATCTCCATAATACACTATAGAGTAGCACGTGGTACCTCTGAGGGACAATGGAATCTCCTTGAGATAGAGGCAGTATCAGAGTGTCTAAGATTTACCTCTCGTAAAACGCCAAGAAATTTATTTGTTTTGCTGCGCCACTTAGCGCTATTAGATTATTAAACATTAACAATCAAGAGGTAATCTCTGGACAGTACTTAATGATACCTATCAACTCTGCAGACGTGGCCAAAATATACCCTCTTCAAATATCCCGCATAGGTTCGCATTAATATTTTATAAGCAGTGCATCGGATTCCAGAAATCACAGAAAGTCTTTGTTAGAATCAAAAGCAAGGTTTATTATACTCAAAAGTTGATACACATAATAACACTAAATTAAATCCCATCTTAAGGGAGTTTCAGACAAGGTATATAAAATTCAAACACTACTTTTACACTTATAAAATATTATACAGTAGCTTCCTAAAGTAAGAATTATATTAACCTTCGCTAATGCATTAGTCATGTACTATTATCACAATCAATCTATAACTCCGTAGCTCTGTCAGACTACACAAGATAACATTTATATCTTTCACAATCTCTTTATATTTTACCAATTCTTTACTCTAACATTTCCTTAATCTCATTCAATATAAAAGCGAACTTAAACATGACAGATAGTAAGATTAAATTCAATATTCTTCTAAAGTCCTAGCAATACAATCCTATCCTAGATCATTAATGTTCTTCTATAACATATTAATGTGACACAAATCTTTCATTCCTATTCATTATAACACAAACAAAGTTTACTTATCTTCCCTTTTCGATTCTTTAGTGCTTCGTAGGGTCACAGGAACAGGCCTTCTGTGGACTGCAGGACTTGCTTCTTTTCGCAGCGAATACGGCCACCAAGACCCGCGACTGCCTATCGGGATCCGTCCGACATCGAGGCACTCTCACCTTACGCCACCACGAGAGGCAAACACACCAGGAAAATCCAGGAACAAAAGGCATTGTTACAGGGTCGCATCACCCTTATATTTTCTCTTTCCTTCTCGGCGATTCTCGCCCCTTTCGATGTCTGGCCGACTCACACTTGCTATTACGTCACGGCATCCATTCTCTGCCCTGCTTATTGCACGTACGCTGACGTGCGAGCCGCTCCTCCGTGTAACCTTTGGACTTGACTCCCCCCCAACTGTTGAATTTGTGCTTACATTTTATAATTCTTTTACACAGGTTAATTTTTAAGGTTCTGGTAATGTTCTACATTTTCAATACTAAATTAACCACGTTCACAAATGGCACAAAATATCTACTTATTTACCCTTTCATTACAGAACATGCTTGATATATATATACATATTACTTATTTTACACTTAGAGGCAATTTACTGTATTTATCTCATTCTTTTGTTTGGAAAAGCATGTTAGACTGTGATAAGATAGGAATTCATAAATTTCCACTCTATCACAATCTAACATAGGCCACCCCTTCCAATAAAAAATTTTCTAAAAATTTTTTTTTTCTCTCTCAAGTGTTCCTCCTTACTGTTCTAAATGGGGGGGGGTCTCTCCTTTAATGCCATCTCATACTTTCATATTGTGGGTTTCGTTTACTCCTGATACCCCTGTGATAGTTTGCGTCTCACTTAGTGCCTTATTTTGCTCAGTCTCCTTAGCTTTTTCTTTCTCACTCACTACGATCTTTGTTCCATCCTCCTTCAACCCTTTAGAGGTGTCCTGTTTGCCAAAGAATTGCCTTGTGAATTGGAGGCAACTAGTCCTGCTAAGTTCTTTATCAGGATGGGGACTAGGCTCTCTCATTTTCCTCCATTTCTTCTTCCTAGCGCTACCGTGACTTACTCTTGGGACATTAGGCTTAACTGTGTCTACTTCTAGGCTCCCAGTGCCAATTGAATTTCCCTGGGAAGTTTGTGCTACCAAGGATACCTGATTCACATGAGGGCTTGTCTCTGCTGACAAAGTGTGCTCCTTCATGTTTGAGTAGTCATCTGCTAGTTCACCTTTAGACTTATTTACCTGGGTTTTAAGGCTACCCTTGAAAGCTCGGATTCTTGGTGAGTTCCATCTGCTATTATCCAACTCTGACTGAATTCCTTTCCTCATGTTTTGCCTTCTTCCAAGGAGATATATTTCTTTCCTCGCGTAATCACACTTAAAGTTGTATCTCATTAGAAAATCATTGCCCAGAATCAGTTTTATGTGTGGGAGAGAAGATCCTGACAAGACCAGAAACTCTTGCCAAACACACATTCTGAACTCAGGCAGATACACTTTAAGATTCACTGATTTAGAAGCGTGAAATGCTGAGGCTGTACACCCAAATATTCTCACAGATCTTTTGAGGTAAGTGATTTTGTCCTTAATATAGGGTTCTAACCTTTTAAAATAGTCTCCAGAAATGATGGAGGCTTGCGCTCCAGTGTCAAGTAAGGCATTGCAATGCTCTCCAATCACACTGGTTTTCACTATCATTTCATATGACTGCCCTCTTATTCCTTGTCCCTTCTTCCAAGTCCTATTAGCATAAGTATGAGATCTAGGTTCGTTTTTGTGACCTCTATAAAAGCGTCCCCTGCGTTTGAAGCAGTTGCGAGCTATGTGCCCAATTCTATCGCACCAATAACATCTGGGAGGCTCTCTTCCATTTCCTTGCTCATTGACCCTATGCTTTGATCGTATTACAAACTTTTCTTGGGAGGTAATAGCTGAAAATTTTTCCATTACCTCGTCCAGTCGGTCAAGAAGGGGCCTTTGTAGTCTCTCTACCTCCTCTCTAATTAGACATTTAGTTTCGACCGCCTCAGAGATATTTGGTTCTGGGGCCTTCACTGATAATGACTAATCTTTTCATGACATCGTTCAATCGCTCCATGACAGGTTTTTGGAGCAGTTCCGCTTCCTGTTTTATTACATCCTTGATCTTACAAGTCTCAGGGGGGATTTCAGTTAACTTATTTACTGTCTCTATTATTGCCCTCGTTTCCTTTTCTTGTCTTGGTTCATTATTGGGCAGCATTCTTGCTCAACCAAGTTTACCAGACCGGCAGCAGACGTGGGATGTATGTCTCCAAGTATCTGCTCCCTTTCTCTGACGGCATTGTAGCATTCATCCAAGTTAGTCACTTTTTTGTTGAAGGCAGTTTCCTTAAATTCCTTTCTTACCCCTTGTCTGAATTGCTGAAAGCCAGCCCAGTCCAAATGAGGTTTCTCTTCGTTGTGGACACTCAGGGTATTGGCCACCGTTAGTAATCTGTTCTGAAAATCAGATACACTCTCCCTGTCCTGAGTGCACCTCTGGAGTTTCCATAAATTAGACCCCAAACTTCCTAGTTTAGAGAATTGGGAAATTAGGACCGTTTTAAACTTTGAATACTCCAGGGTTTCTCTTAGAATGGGAGAGGAGTATAGGAAGGTTTTTGCCTTCCCTATCAGTTTACTTTGGAGCAAGACCAGTAACTGAAAGTCAGTCCATCTTCCAACTTTTCTTAGTTCTTCTATGTATGAGAAAAACGAAATGACATCATCAGAATCCTCGCCTGAGAACTGGGGGAACACTTGTTGGGGGTTAATACATGTAAAAAACTCGTTGCCGTCCATTATTGAGCTACTCGTAGGGTTAGACGTATCTGCCTCTAAGTTTACACAAATATTTAATCAACCTTTGCCTTTGTTAAGAAATTCTGTTTGGAATCCGAAACCTGCTTACTGTGTTTTATAGAAAGTACTTATTTAGTTATATAAACCACATCCTGTCGGCTGCGCCATTTATGTTGTAACCAATTCTTGGTTTTTTATTTATATCTTTTCTAACCTAAACCCTTTTCTATCTTAACCTTATTCTACCAATATCCTACCACCATTTATGTTGTATTGCTTCTTCTTATTCACACTTATTTTAAACCTTCATTGCTTTATCTCTGTAATACACTATCGGGTAGCACGTGGTACCTCTGAGGGACAATGGAATTTCCTCGAGATAGAGGCAGTATCAGAGTGTCTAAGATTTACCTCTCATAAAACAAGAAATTTATTTGTTTCGCTGCGCCACTTAGCGCTATTAGATTATTAAACGTTAACAACCAAGAGGTGATCTCTGGACAGTACTTAATGATACCTATCAACTCTGCAGACGTGGCCAAAATATACCCTTTTCAAATATCCCGTTTTAATATCCCGCATAGGTTTGCATTAATATTTTATAAGCAGTGCATTGGATTCCAGAAATCACAGAAAGTCTTTGTTAGAATCAAAAGCAAGGTTTATTATACTCAAAAGTTGATACACATAATAACATAAATCAAATCCCATCTTAAGAGAGTTTCAGACAAGGCATACAAAATTCAAACACTACTATTACACTTATAAAATAATATACAGTAGCTTCCTGAAGTATGAATTATATTAACCTTCGCTAATGCATTAGTCATGTACTATTATCACAATCAATCTAAGACTCCGTGGCTCTGTCAGACTACACAAGATAACATTCATATCTTTCACAATCTCTTTATATTATGCCAAATCTTTACTCTAAACATATCCTTGATTTCATTCAATATAAAGGCGAACTTGAACACAACGACAGATAATAAAATTTGAATTCAATATCCTTTTAAAGTCCTAGCAATACAACCTTATCCTGTATCATTAATGTTCTCTTTTATAACATATTAACGTGGCACAAATCTTTCATTCATATACAGTGAAATACAAGCAAAGTCTACTTATCTTCCTTTATGGTTCTTTAAGGCATCATAAGTTCACAGGAAACTGGCCTTCTCTGGATAGCCTGACTTGTCCTTTTTCCTGCGGAGATACTGCCACCAAGACCCGCGACTGCCTATCAGGATCCGTCCGACATTGAGGGCGCTCGCACATTACGCCACCACGAGAGGGGAACACCGGAGATCGAGAGACAAAAAGCCTTGTTACAGGGCCGCATGACCCTTATATTTCCCTCTTTCTTCTCGGCGATTCTTGCCCTTTTTGATGTCCGGCCAACTAACACTTGCTATTACATCACGGCATCCATTCTCTGCCCTGCTTATTTCGTGTACACTGACGTGCGAGCCGCTCCTCCGCGTAACCTTTGGACTTGACCCCCCCGCCCCTCCAACTGTTGAATTTGTGCTTACATTCCATAACTCTTTTATATATGTTTTATAATGCTCTGCTAATGTTTTACACTTTCATATTAAATTAACCACATTCGTGAATGGCACAAAAATACATACTTATTTAACCTTTTCATAACAGAACACACTTGATTTACATATACATAATACTTATTTTACACTTAGAGGCAATTTATTGTATTTATCTCATTCTTTTGTTTGGAAAAGCATGTTAGACTGTGATAAGATAGAAATTCATAAATTTCCACTCTATCACAATCTAACAATATACAGCTATTTACTGATGGTGCAAAGATAGGGTAATCAGTAATGTGGCTGATATGCAGTACTTGAGGAATGATTTGAATAGACTGGAATTCTGGGAATGTGAAAGTGGATGTTAGTTCAATGTCAATAAATGTAAAATTATGCACTTTGGCATGATTATTTATCCAATGTTGTATTATATTGGTAGGATTATGCTAGAAGAAACTGATCAGGCTGTGGGGATCTTGGAGTGTTAGTTGATAGGAAATTGAAGTTCCAGGGCCATGTAGTGAAGATTGCAAATAGAACTTAAAAGATAATTGCAATGCTGAAATGAACTTTGACATATAAAGATAAGAATGTTATTTTTCCTCTTTACAAGGCCTTGATAAGACCTCACTTGGACTATTATGCACAGGTCTGCTCTCCTGATTTCTGTTTTAGTTCTGATACGGTGGAGAGAGTGTTAAAAATGACATCAGGATTGTATTGTGAACTACTGATTATTGAGAATTAAGAATACCTACCAAAAAAAAAAAAAAAAAATTAAGAATTCAGATTGAGAATTTGTTGACTGCAGACAGGAGAAAGAGAGGTTATATGATTGAGACTTATAAACTTTTGAAGGGTCATACAGGATTTCATTTGATGGAATTTTTAATTTTATGGAGAGTGGAGAAAGGACAAGAGAGCATCCTTGGAAGCTGAGAATGAATGCTGCCAAGAAGAGGGTGAGATCTAGATTTTTGTCTCATGGAATGGTGTGTGTGATTGAAATGGATTGCCATTGGATGTTGTGTGCAAGCAGTGTGAATGAATTCAAGAACAAGTATGATAGCTGGTGCATGTAGTATGTGGCCTCCCTTGATGAGTCTGTCACTCCCTGGATGTCTCTCTTAATAATAATAATAATAATAATTATTATTATTATTATTTTAGTGGGAGATCTTAATGCTAGAATAGGAATGAAAAAATTAATAATATAGAAAAATTTGGAGAACCAAGAGTAAACACAAATGGAAAACGACTCATTCAGTATATAATACATAATTTAAAAATAACGAATACATTCTGTTAACATAAAAATATACATAGATACATGGTGCAAGAGAAAAAAAATCAATAATAGACTTTATAGCAAATGGAAAAGCAGCAAATCTTTTCCTAGATGTTAAAGTCGGGAGAGGTCTAGAAATAGATATAGATCATTATTTAGTGCAGGCAAAATTAAGGTTTCCATCAAATCCGTTACAAAATATACAAAAAAAAATATAAATAATAATAAAATAAATAAAATAAAACTTGAGAAACAAAATCAAATTAAAAAATATAAGACTACTAAATGATTTAAATATAAGAAATTTATACCAACAGAGAATTAATAACTATTTTAGGAAAAGTACAAAAAAATGAAGATATTGAGAAAACATGGTATAAAATGAAAGAAATTATTACATTGGAAGCATATGAAAGTGTATGTATGGACACACAAAAAAATCCTAAAAAAATTACATATATATAGGACAATGAAATAAAAAATAATTGAAAATAAAAAGCTGGTTTTTAAACGATGGCTGAGTAGCAAAAAAAACAAGAAGATGAAATTGAATGTAAAAGAAGATGAGCAATAGCCAAAAGAGAAATCTTGGAAAAATTTGTATCATACCTAGAAAATGATATATACAAAATAACACCCATTGCGTATAAGATAATAAAGCACATGAATGCAAATATAAAAGAAACTGCAAATATAAATTACGAAATAGATTTAAAAGATGAAGTTTTGCAGTTACGCATAATTGTGAGAGTGTTTAAACCTATATGTTAGTGCCCTGAAGAAGCCAACAGATAAGTGTGGCGAAACTAGTTGGTCCAGTTAATTAATTGAATATTGATCAACACTTGATCGGTTAACCAAATATTATTATTTAATAGATTTAAAAGAATTCTTGAATTGCTTTACATATCTTTAGACAGATAACACTAACATAAAAAAAATTATGACAAAAACTTACAAAATGCTTTAAATGATATAATAACAATGAAAGAATTAAAGGACAACCTAAGTAAAATAATGAAAAAAAAAAAAGTAAATCAGCATGAGAAGATGGGATGAAATCTGAACTGGTGTAAATTTGCTGAAAAAAAATTTCAATAGAGATTATTAAAATTTTTAAATAAAATATATGCAAATGGACAAATACCAAGAGAATAGAATACAAGTATAGTAATACCTATATTTAAAAAGGGGAATAAAACAAAACTGCTAATTACTGAAGCATTAGTATATTGAATATCATCATCATCAAATTCCTGACATTTACCCTCAAGGGGGTGTACAGGATATGATAGTACTACATGAAAAATTTACATCATTACTAACTTCCTACCAATTTTCTATCAAATCAATCTGTTACCTGTCAAAGCTACAACATTGTCAGATCTTATATAAATATATCTATCTTCAGAGGCACTTTTTACTGTATCAATCCACCCATATCTTAGTCTTCCTCTGGTTCTTTTACCTGCCAACCTGGCAGATAACACTTGTTTGGCTAATCTTTCCTCGCCCATTCTGTTTAAGTGGCCATCTGCTAACGAACGCATTCCCGGATGCTGATGATGTCACATTCTTTCCTAATAAACTCATTTTTAATATGATATTGGCATTGATGCCATCTGTTCACACTCCTAATCTTTCTCAGGACTCTCATATCTGCGGCCTCTAGTCTTTGGTCAAATGTTTTACTTTTGACTCAGTTCTCAGATCCATAAGTTAAAATTGGTTTGAACACTGTCTTGTATACAGCTAATTTAGTGTTCCGACTAATTTCTCTTTTATTCCATATAAATTTATTCAGTTGACTTCCTACCATACCAGCTTTGCTGATTCTGTTGTCTATTTCCATATTTAATTTATTATCTTCACTAAAACTCATGCCTAAGTAGCTGAAATGTTTTACTTGTTCTATAGGGTCTCCATTCACAATACAGCTGATATTTCTGCCTATTTTCATTATCTTTGTCTTGTTATTGCTGACCTTCATACCATATCTATCATAACAGTTATTCAATTTAGTCAGGGAATCTTGCAGACTTGTACTGGATTTATTTAGAAGTATAACATCATCTGCATAAAGCAAAGAGCTGACACTGACATCTCCAATTTTGATATCAGGTTTAATACCACTATCCTTCATATTGTAATCCATATAGATAATGAATAGCAGCGGTGATAATGTACATCCTTGTCTGATGCCAGATTTAACATTAAACCATCTCACTGTAGTTCCTTCAATTCTAACTGCTGACTTACAACTCAAATAAAGACTAAGTATTGCTTGATATAATGCCCCATTGACACCATACAACTGTAGCATTTTGAATAGCTTCTCTCTTCGCACCTTGTCATTACGCTTTTTCCAGATCTACAAAACTTAAATACAGATCTTTGTTATATTCCCATGACTTTTCAACTATTTTTCGTAAAGTGAATATCTGATCCTGACAGCCTCTATTTGGTCTGAATCCAGGTTGTTCCTCACCAAGCTTCTCTTCCACAATCCTTCTCAACCGTTTCTCAAGTATACTGGTCTAAATCTTACCAGGAACACTCAGTAGAGAAATACCTCTGTAATTCTCACTGTCAGTTTATTTCCCTTTTTATATATGGGTACTATGAGAGCTCTGTTCCAATCATCTGGAATTTGTCCTTCTGTCCAGGTCCTCTGAACCATGCAGTGTAGCCACTGTAAAACATTTATACCTCCATACTTGAGCATTTCATGTCTAATATCATCTACTCCAGCTGCCTTTCCACATTTTAGACTTTTGATGGCTTTTTTCTACTTCAAGCATGGATATGTATTCCTGATTTCATGCCTGGTCAGTGTTTTTTATCACTGTGCTGTCATCACTGCTAGTTTCATTTAACAATTTTTCGAAGTAACTACTCCATACTTCAAGGATATCTTTTTCTCCAGTTTTCATTTCACCTTTGTCATTTCTAATTCCTTTTACAGCACTCTTTCCTCCATTTCTGAGCTTCTTCAACAATCTCCAGAATATCTTGTCACCTTCTTGATATTTATTTTCTATGTTCTTACCAAAGTCTTCCCATGACTTTTGTTTAGCTAGTTTTACACAGTGTTTAGCTTTCTTACATTTGTCTCTGTATTCTCTAAGAGCACAAACTGACTTATTTGCCAGGAACTTTTGATATGCTTTCTTCTTTTCTTTCACTGCCTGTGTCTACCAGGGAGTTCTGATTTTTCTATCCTTGCAGACAACCTTACCACATGCCTCTCTGGCAGAATCAATCAATGTTTTCTTTAGAGCTTGGCACTGAATCTCCAAGATTTGATTCCTGTTCTCAAACTCTTAATGAAAAATTGAAAATATATAGCAAAAACATATTATTTGAATATCAAAATGGATTTAGAAAAGGATGCTCTACAATGAATACAGTTTTTGTTTAAAACTACTTATAAAGAAGATAAGAGAATTTAATTTAGAAACTCATCTTTTGTTTATAGGTTATGAAAAAGCATTTGACAAATTAAAAGGATATATACTGTTTGATATACTACAAAGAATAAGATACCTAATATTTTACTGCATGCAATATTGAATATATTCCAAGAGAATGAAATAAAAATAAATGAAAAAAAAAAACAAAGTCTGAAAAACCATCTATTAACCAAGAAGTAAGACAGGGATGCCCTCTGTCGCTAATAATATTTATATTAATGAAATATTAATACAGTGGAACACCTTAAATAATCCAGATATAGAAATTTCCTGGAATAACAAAATCTGTATTATTTGCAAGATGATCAGGTAATAATATCAGATGAGTAAGACAATTTACACAGAGCAATATATAATTTAAACATTATATTAGAATGGTTTGCAATGTAAATATCTATAGATAAAACTAAAACAATGGCATTTTGTGGACAAATTCCAGTTAGAAGTAAAATAGTTAATAATAAAATAATAGAACAGATAAATACTTTGTTATCTTCTATGCGAAATATATGAAAGAGAAAAAGACAAAAACTTCAAAATTTTTATAGATTATAGGCTTGATAAATAGAACACTCAATCCAAATATTGTACAAAAAGAAACATGCTTGAAAATATACAATACTTTAGCATTGCATACATTATTATATGGCATCAAAATTTGGACAATAAACAAACAAGATAAACAAAGAATGAAAACCAGTGAAATGAGATTCATGAGAAGACCTGCAAAATACACGTTATTAGACAAAAAAAAATTTAAAGATATTTAAAACAACTAAACATAAAAGCAATAGAAAAGTAGCTAAACAATTATAAACAAAATTGGATAGAACATGTAAACTGAATGGGCAATACCCAATATTCTAAAAATTAATAAAATATAAACCAGTTGGAAAGAGATGGCTGGGTAGATCTCAAAAGAGGCTATTAGATGGATAACGAGACTGGAACAGACCAATATGGTCTATATCCGTAATTAGCATTATGATGATAAAGCAAGAATGTTACTGGTGACACATTCATAGCAAGCCATATATGGTTTCAAAGATTTAAGGAGACATGGTGAGGCTGTAACTATATAGTATAAGGGGGGGGGGACACAACTTGTTTATATTTAATTATTCTTTGAATTGAAAATGTATGTCCAAAATACACATCTGACATAAGGTTTCAACTTCAGCAGAAACCTTGAGAATGAATTAACCGTATAAGTTGAAGACTTGCTGTGTAAAGCAAAAATGTGGATCCCAAATAAATCATTAGTGAAACAAATAGAAGTCACCAAAAATGAATATTTATAAAACTTAAATATTCACATTTAAGTTAAAAAAAATGAAATGTCAAGGGTGACTAACTCCAAGAGACTTCTTTGAACTGTAAAGAATTAAAAAAAATACCTGTTTTGGACACATGATTTGAAAAAGGGTAATACAAAAGTTATTTTTAGTGAGATATATTGAAAGAAAAAAAAAAAGGTGTAGGCCTTGAACTGGCTAGTTTAACAACATCAAATACTCGACTTCATGAAGAGCAGTTCAGAATGTCTGAGAGAAGATGGCAGGCCTGACCTTAAAGGAGATGGCACTTTGGATATGGATGGATACTGATATATATATATATATATATTTTTTTTTTTAAAGAACTGTTTAGAATGTTGGAATTGTTCTTTTATCTTGTATAACATTTTATAAACTTGAAGTGGATTAGTTATTTTCCTTATATAGTAAATCAGGTATATTTGTAGTTTCAAGTCATTCTGATCCTTTAAATCAACTTGTAGATCTTGTTCAGCAGCAACAAAATCATCAGCAGAATTCAAGCAATACAGCAAGATGGTTTTTTCCAAATATCTTCAAATATTATGTCCTCTTGCATGATGTTTCTGAAGAAGATCTTACAAAGTACGTTTTTCTATTTGGAGAATAGTTGATTGAAAAACATACCTAATTTCTCTTTTACTATGAAAGCATTTCTTTTCAGCTTTATTTTCATGGTATTTTGATTGTTTGTTTACTAGAGCTGAAACTGTCTATCAGCAAATGAAGAATTCTTATGGTTCATCCTCTTGTCACTTATTGCAAATCAATTCTGGCCCTCAGAATTCAGATAGAACAGTTGCTGAACAAGGAGAACCTAACGGAAGTGCCAACATGCCTGATCCTTGGAGCCAGTTCCTTCCAAAAACATTGTCAAATAGTGTAAGTATTGTTGCACGTGTGCCAACATATACTTAAAAAAAATTATCTATGATATTGATATAGAGGTTATATTAGAAGGTCAATTTAAATAAAATTGGCAGCAAATATAACTTCATTGCATTTTCACTTTTGGATATATAAGGTTAGTTTAATTTTGTGTGTGTTATATTAATAAGGTTATATTAATCTTTCTGTAGCAAAATAACGTTTTTAGACAACATGTAATTGCCTTTTTTCTAAGATAACTCCCATTCACAATCTTTTTATACCTTTTCTGTTTCTCTGAATTTCACTTCTTTCCACAAAAATTCTAGTACAGCTGGGCTGAGTTAGATGATAAGCTAGACAAAGAAACAGCAGCACAGAGAGAGAGAGAGATCATTTTGGATGAATGATGGTTTTATTTTCTGGAGCAGATATAGTATAATTCTGGCATAGTGTGTTAATGAGGTGTGATTATGTTGAAAGATGATATTTTCCACATTATAGTTCAATTAAAAAGTTTAGTAACATACATCCCACCTTCTCTTTGTGTTAGGCTCAGCGGCCTATCATGGCCAAGTAACTCTGCTTCTTATAAACCTATTTACTGCTTATGGTAGGGCAGTTAGTCCTATCTGTATTGTCTGCTATGCCTGTAAGTTGTGTGTGTTTTCTTTTCGCCAGTATGCTTGTCTTGCAGGACAAAAAACCAAGAGTTTGAATGAGACCAGCTAACTCATTTTCTGTTGAACCAGATAAAGGTTGACATCCTAGTTTGGATTCAAACCCAGATTCTGCCAACTAAAGGGTGTTGTTGATATCAACCAAGATATACTGAGGCTACAACATCTATTAGCAACATCCTACCAAGACCTGGTAGGATGTTGCTAATTTTTTTAATATAATGCACATCTTTTCATTCAAACTAAAGACCTAGAAATGATCCTTTTAATGACCAATCACTACTTTTCGTTGCTTGATAAAGTTTTTTGAGAATTTTGATGAATTGTATTTCGCTAGTAGTGTGTGTGTGTTAACACATGATATTTCATATTATAATTCAGAAAATTATATTTATGGTGGTTGCATGTTAAACTAACTTTTCAGTTATAAGAAACTGAAAAATAATTCTGTATTTAACAGTAACAGGTATATCTCAGTTAGCATTACCTCTGGTAATGAAGCCTCGATATAACAAAGTCCACAATTTCAAGCCCCATTTTATGTAAAAATATTAAAATTTTAAGGTCAATGCTCGGCAATCATCCAGTTGGCGAACGACAGCGACTTGTCACGTACTCCCAGGCTGTGGGTGTGTCTGTTTTAGCCGTTTCGCACGTCATCAGCATTAATTTAGTCATTGCGTACACTTCCTAGGGTGTGTTTCAATGTGATGCATTGCAATAAATGACGTATGTTCTCTGATAGCATTATTGTAGATTTTGTAAATATTAATTGATATTTTGTTTTTCTACCCATTTAGTTAAGATGTCAGAATCAAGGAAAAGAAAAGCCAATTATTATTTAGAAACTAAATTAAATATCGTATAACTTGTTGAAAGGGATGAAAGAAAATCTGATGATGTGGCACATTCTTTAGGATTAGCGCAGTCAACTTTAATAACCATACTTAGTCAATCAGAAAAAATAAAACAGTCTGTTCAGAATTGTACAGATGGCAGCAAAATTAACTCACTTAAGGAGTCCAATTTTAGAAAAAAAATAGAGAAAATGTTAAGTTTGTGGATAGATGACATGCCACAATGTCATATGCCTTTAACCCAAATGGTGATTCAACAAAAAGCATTATTTTTGTTTAATCACCTGAAATCTAAACAAACTGAAGAAAATTTTGCAGCTTCACATGGTTGGTTTGAGAAATTTAATAAATGGGCCAGAATTCATAGTGTAAAATTATCAGGAGAAGCTGCAAGGACAGATGTTGAAGCTGTGAATAAGTTTCCAGAAAAACTAAAGGAAATAATCGAACATGGAAAATTTTCACCAAATTTGGTGATCAATGTTGACGAAAACAGTTTGTTCTGAAAATGGCTACCATCAAAAAGCTTCATTTCTATTGAAGAAAAATCAGCAGTTGGGATCAAATGCCTCTGGCGATTTTAAATTAAATTGTTATCAGTTTACCGTTCGGAAAATCTGAGAGCGTTAAAAGGTAACATAAAAATAAATTTACCTGGAAATAATAATAATATGGAAAGCTAATAAATGCGTGGATTACCAAGAAGTTATTTACTGATTGGTTTGTTAACCATTTTTGTCAGAAGTGAAACGGTATTGCCAAAGAAATAATTTTGAAGAAAAAGCTCTTTATTTGTTGTTGGAAAGTGCTTCGGGACATCCTAATGATCTTAATATGTTAGACACATGCATTCCTGTCAAAGTTGTCTTTCTTCTAGCAAACACAACTTCCCTGATTCAACTGATGGATCAGATAGTAATAGCAACATTTAAAGCTTATTATCTGTGTGGTATATTAAGCAATTTAATGAACTAGAAGATAAAGAGATGTCAATTAAAACTTTTTGGAAAAACTACACCATTAGAGATGCAATTGAAAAGAAGTCACTCAGAAATGCTTAAATGGAGTTTGGTGCAAATTATGGCCAGAAGTTATGCTAGAAGAAAAAAATGACATTCAAGAGATTAGAAATGAAGTTATCCAGAATGCTCAATCAATAGGTTGCAAAAATGTCAATGTAAGAAATTTATTAAATGCAGAAGATGATGGTTTTTCAGTGGAAGATTTAGAAAAACTTGTTAGCAACAAAGCCAAAGAAAATGAAGACGGAATTAAAGAAGTTCCTACCAAAAAAGTGTTAGCAACCAAAGATTTAAAAAGGTGCTTGAATGACATTAAAAACGTTTTAAATTTTCTCAGTGAAAATGATCCCGATATAGAAAGAAGTGTTATTGTTAAGCGATCAATGTTAAATGCAATAAATCCGTATAGGCAATTGTTAAATGAAAGAGAAAAAAAGCATAAACAATGAACTTTGGATTCGTATTTTAAAATGTTGTGATTTTATCTTTGTTTGGTATGTAATATTGATGTTTTATTTAATAAAGCTTTTCTTTTTTTTTCAAAAAAAAGTCTTTAATTTTCTTTACGTACGAACGTATCCCTATTATGGCCATAGTATTTTTTACCTCTGAGAACGAAGTTTCGCTTAACAAAGTAATCCTCTTTGTTAATTGAGGTATACTCGTACTTTATAAGTACTATTTCACACACTTATGATATTACATCACAAAAGGACATCTTCAGAGCACAAGAACTCATTATATTTGTGCTGTAATGAGTTGTTGCACTCTGAAGATGCTGGTTTGAAACCTAGCAAAATATAGCAGTTCATAAACATCTTTATATGATTTATTGTGTTTTGTGATGTAATACAAAAAAAAAAAACCATGGGATGCTGACTTACTGTAAACAGGAAATAACACCATTACAGTTTTGTTTAATAATTTGTAGTATGTTTGTTTGACTTTATTTTCAATTTTATTCTTGGTTGTGTCATATTGATAGTTATTTGCCATACTGAATTGATTTTCCACTTTTTTTAATATATGTTTTGTGAAAACGTTTATTCCTTATTATAAACATATAAAAAGTGTTGGTGTAATAGAAAGAATATTATTGGAAATGGTCATAAAAAGTGCTTTAATAGTAGCATTTTTCTATAGCAACACTAGATATTGTCATAATAATTAAATCTAGAGCCATTTATAGTTTATACACTGTAGAGACAGTTTTCACCATCAAATTCTTCATATGTACCCTCATCAAACTTCAGCCATACTTCAAAATAAGGGTTTTTCAACTGAAGGTTAATTAGCTGCTCTTCTTTCCTTCCTAGGAAAAAATTCTCTGTATGAGATATTCATGACAGGGTTTTTTTTCCCCAGGAAGTTTTTTATCCTGCAAAGTGTGCAAACTGGCCACAAGAATATTCTTGAGTAACAAGCATATTATACTGACCTCATAATCTTTATTGATTCAGCCATACTTCAAAATAACTCAACACTAAGCCTAATTTTTTTGCCACTAAAAATCATTTGACAAAAACCAAAATTGAGATGACTTAACAAATTTTATTTTGAATTTCAAATGTATGTCTGGATAGAATTTCATTAAATTCTATCCAGACAGAGCAGAATAATTACCCTGCTATTGTTCCAAATTATTATTATTATTTTTTTTTGCAAAATTTGCCAATAAAACATCTAATTATAATCAAAATTAAATTGTGTAGACACATTAGTAGACATACTAAATAACAAATTTTATATAATGTCACCCAGAGGCACAATTATTGGTTTGCATAATTTTGAAACATTCTGCTAAATTTTGCATGTGCAAATATTCTGATGAAAATAAAAATCAAGATGGATGTGCAATATTTTTTAAGGATTCCAAATACCAAATTTCTGTCTTGCCTGAACCAAAAAATAACTTGCATCTGGGTATACACACAAGACAAATGTAATTTACATATTTTGTAAATGGATGTTTGGGTTAGTGTTCTTGTATATTGATATCATCATTGCACAGTTAAACCTAGAGCTGTTATTAGCTTATGTACTATAGATATTTTATTTGATTTTGCTTAATTTGTCATCAAAAATGGTCTTGCGTGTTTTGGACACTTATTGGATATATCATTTTAATGAAACCAAATTAATACTAAATATGAAACATTCAGCATTAATTTGGTTTAAATTCAGTCCCTATATTAAAAGATCAACAAGGACATCAACCCTATATTAATTTCAGTCCCCTATATTGAGGACATAAACAAGATCACAAGTGGATACAGTAGTGACAAATGGGATAGGTAACTAATGTATACAAATCAATTAAGTTGTTAGCAGTGACACGTAATTGAAAAAAAAAAAAAAATTTCTTACATTAAATAGGTAAAGCAGTAGAAAAGATGTTAAACTATAATATTTAGACTTGCTAGTTGATTTAGGATCTTATATTCAATTCAGGATTGGTCCTAGGTTAGTTATATTTTGAATAATGCCATATTTTTGTTTTTCATATATTTTTAAAAAAAAGTCTTGTACAGTTTTGTTTTTATAGCACATCTAATACCTGTTATTATACAATGGAAGAGAGCTAGTTGGTAACCACTCCTATCCTTATTGATGGATTTTAAAATTGTCAATCTTGTTGGACACTTGGATCCTGACTATACTAGAGAAACATAACATTTGGGAAGGGGAGGATATTTAGACTTTACAGCTTAGAGATGTTGACCACTTAAGATTCCTTGGAGAGAGCAAGTTAGGATGTGATGTTCATTCTTGACAGTTGGCAGGGAGAACAGAAACAGTTATTGCATACCTGGGATCTTAATTCTGTCATTCCTAATTATGCTTGAGTTAATGAAGAATGGCTTGGCATATTTTGAATTTTCTTTTTAACTAGGGCCTTTTTTTATGTTGCTCCCACCCATGAAAAGCTATTTGCAAACCTATAGTACATCTTGTGCCATGGGTTGGCTAAGTATATATATATTTTTTCTATTTTTATCAATTTTATATATATATATTTTTTGTATTACATAAGCAAAGTGGATATTAGATCCAGCATTATTTCAAAGCTGAATGTAGAAACTAAGTTTTGTAAGATATGTTGATCAGAGAGCTTACAGGAATACAAATACACTCCCTGACATTCAAGAGTTGCCTTAGTGTGGACTACTTTAAAAACATAGGCACTGCCCAAGTGTTTATATATTTGCCTTTTATTACTCCATTTTGATAAGGTTTCACTGGCCTGATAGCTGTTGACTTCAAAAACTCTCGTTCAGTACTACGGAACTTGAAATGTCAGAGAAATGTATTTTTTGTAAGCGAACTCTCTGTCAGTGCATAAAAGTAATTACTAAAATAAAGAGCCAAAAGGCTCTTTATTTTAGTAATTACGTTCGTCGATGCAAAATTACATAAGCAAAGTGGATATTAAATCCACTGTTCGTGAATGTCAGAGAGTGTATTCTCATAAGCTCAACTTACCTTAAGAAACATTCATAGTTTCTACATTCGGCTCTGAAATAATGCTGGATCTAATATCCACTTTGCTTATGTAATTTTGTATATGCCAAACTGAAGCCTTTTGGCTCTTTATTTTAGTAATTATTTTTTCAGTTTTTAATTTATTTTTTACATAGTCTGAAAACCTTGCTTTGAGACCAAACATGAAACTTTTTCAGGCTACTTCAGACCTCCAGTAAATGGGGTGGTAGTCTTACACTAGCCAGCGAAATTCATCTCCCACCTAAAGACAATCGCAGACATTCATGCCCACTGCAGGATTTGAATCTGCAGCCTGTTTGCTGGAGAGTGGCAGGCGGTCCTGATAGGATGTTGGTGATATGTGTGTTTACATTCGGTGCTATGGTAGGTCTTGAAGTCATGACTTGAGAGGCCTGATTTGCTAAAGCATAGTAAACTGATGTGCTGTTGATGTTCATATTTTCAGATGCCTAGTGATAAGCTATTTCTCTGTAGAGGTGATCTCTAGTGCAACCAATCTGGTTATATTCCAGGCCTGGTAAATAGTGAAAAGAGGGATCTTTAGATGAGATAAAGAAACATTTTTTAACTTACACTACTGTCCCAGTACTTATTTCAGCAGTATTTCAGAACCAAAATTGCATACACCTCAATAGATGTAGGTTCTCCTTTGGCTCCAATCATACTTTTCAGTGGTTTATTGAAATGAGCTACATATTGAAATGAGCGTCCAATTTTATTTCAGTATGAGCAGTGGTCCATTGTATTGTTGTAGGATGCAGTAGTCTAACTTGCACTAATCTCTTTTTTCCCCATACTTAATATTGTTGCAAACAAATTATCAGCAGGTTTGAAAATTTTGAGAAAACAAATAGCAGGAATTGTACATTTTCGAAAATAGTAGTTTTACTTTTTGATCACTTAGTAGAATTAGTTGTGTCAACTTTTGTTCGACTTCAGTTTTGCCTTTGTTTCCCAATGATTTTACTAGAGCTACCTTCATAAAAAAGCCAGTGCCTCTCTTTTTCGCTTTATACTCATCTCCATTGCTGATTTAGTAAATCTTCTATCATTTTATACATATTGCATCTGGTGCCCTCTTTGATTTTTGGCAGTAAGAGATAAGAAAATACTTACCTATTCTTGATACCAAAAAGTTCTTGGTTGATGGCATTTCATGTTCTGAACCCACCTTTCACTGATAATTATTCTTCAGCTTAGAAACTGCTGGAACTAAAATAAAAAATAAATTGCCTGAATGGATTCCCCCCCTCCCTCTCTCCCCCACATGCATTTGATTCACAGGGATTGGTGAAGTGTTGGTTTCTGATCTATAGGGAAAATGCCATAGAGATATCAAAAAACCAACATAAGAGATTGATAGATTGACTTATATAAATGTCTTAAGTATGCTCCCATTCTATGATCTATCTTTTGCATTTGGGTTGCAGTTTTTTTTTTTTTTTTTGGTCATACTATGTATTGATGGTAGATGAATCTTTGTCCTCTTTATAATTAATCTGAATAGCTAAATGCACCATTATTCTATATAATAATGGTTTGCTTTCTACTTGAATAGAAATATCCTATCCACAAAGTTTCTCATAGCACATTGCATTCTTCTTTCTTCAACACTTAATATCTATCTCTGTAACCTAAAACATTGATCAGTAAATCATTCATGGCTCTGTGATGATCTAATCACCTTGTTATCTTAGTCGTAAGAACCGTTGGTCAACACCCCCCCCCCCCCCTCCTGCCTTGCTTTCTTACATCAGTGATGGTTTAATGTCCATAAACATTTAAAGATATATCAACAGTTAAAGGCATACTTTTGTATATTTAGATATGTTTTTTTGTATTATAGTAACTTTCATTCTTGATCCATTCTTAGGTTCAAGACTGAAGAAGAAGAAAAAAAGTTTTTTTAGTCTTCTTTCTTTCACTATGCCTTATCCCATGTTAAACGGGGTCGGCACACCGATCTTTAACCCTCCTCTTCCAAGTTCTCCGGTCCAGGGTGTCCTTCGGACTCCATCCTTTCTTCCTAAGATCCTCTATCACCTTATCCCTTCGCCTGAGCTTGGGCCTGCCTCTTTTCCTCCTTCGCTCCAACTCCATATACTCCACCCGTTTACCAACATACTCCTTACCCTTCCTCTCTACATGTCCGAACCACCTCAGCCTACTTTCTTGTATCTTCTTGCCAATTGGTCCCACCTTAACCGACCTTCTGATGTAGTCATTCCTTATCCTGTCCTTCTTTGTCACACCACTCATCCATCTCAACATCCGCATCTCTGCTACCTCCATCTTCCTCTCCTGTGCCTTTGTTATAGGCCACGTCTCCGTGCCATGGAGCATCGCCGGCCTCGCCACCATCTTATACAGCTTTCCTTTCCTCTTACAATTCACTCTCTTGTCACACAAGACCCCGCTCATCTTCCTCTAATTCATCCAACTGCATGTTATTCGGTGCTGTATTTCCTCATCCAAGTCACCATTCCTCTCGACAACCGACCCAAGGTACTTGAATTTCTTCCCTGAAATTTTTTTTAGTAAAAATGTAAAAATGGAATTAGAATAGAATTAAATTTTTTTTTTATAATTCCATTTTTGTTAGTAAATTTTTTTTATAATATGAATCTCATCCAAGAAAGTTCAGAAAACTTAATACAGTTTAGTACCATGGATGAGCTAAGGGTTAGACAATTAGGAAAAACTGCTCTAGAGACCAAACATGGAATTTTTTCAAGCCATTTTGTTCAGTCATTTCAGTTTGATCATTTTAATGCTAAAATTAGACAAAACAAAATTGTCAGCATTTACCAAGAACAGCTCTAGGTTCACTTGTTGGTTGGCTTTATACAGTGTAGTGTACCTTGTTTATGATCATGTACAATTATTTTTCTTTACTTGTTTTTAAAATATATTTTGGGTCACTTATTTTTTATAATTACAAAATAATTTTTTTTTATTAATAGTGATAACAGAATTCTCTTTATAAACACATTATTCTTTATGTGAATGAGTTTTCAACTCTTGTAAATCATGTGAATATGATTTACAAGAGTTGAATAATTGTCCTTTGTAAGTAAAGAAAACATTTTTCCATGTCATAAGGACATCCTCAGGAATATGCTACACAATTAGAAGAGGCAACTACATGTTTTGTATAGTATCTGCTAAACAGTTGTGCATTATGAGCATATCGTGCGCCTTTGTCCAGTGTTGTCCCCTGAATAGCAGTCTCCTTGGTTTGGGCATTAGATCAGTCCAAAAATTTCATCACATTTACGTAGTTATTTTTGTTAAAAGTAAGGTAGTGGATAAGTATTTCAGTTAATTTCATGAAAAGACATTTGATTTGAGTTTAGTCTTATGAATCACTTTGGTCTGTTTGCTCAGGATCCTGTGCTGCTTATTAATTGCATGGTCAAGCTATTTATTTGAAATGCAATTAGCATCTTTTCTAAGTGGTCTCTCTGACATTGCATCATGCTGTTGTTGTTTCATTTTCCAGGAAAGCATATTGAGTAGTAAATCTTTAGAAGAAAGTCTACAGATTTCTCAGTATTCGGTGGAAGGAAGTCAAGAACAAGTAGGTAAGAATTATAATTTATCTGCAGTTCAAATTCATATTGGTGTGTGTGTTTATTTATTTTCCAATACTTCAAAAACATTAAAAGTTTGTCTAATAATGTATCATTTTCATATGTTAATTTGTAGATTTTATGTTTGTTAATTTATACAGAAATTAACTGATTTCTAATTTCTATATAATTCATGCACATGAATTATGTAGAAATTAAATTTATGTGCAATGGCATGGATAATTATAAATCTCCTTTCGCACTGTAGTTTTAAAAATCTTTTAAGATTGTTTGTGTGTGGTGGTGGTGGTAATATATACTATAAAACCATGTTTAATCTCTCAAGAATTCCTAACCTACTTGCAAATTGTAATAATCTATACAGTGATATAACATTGATTTACGACAACCTACTAGGATATTGGTATGGATCTTTACCTATGATGGCTGCAAGACGTGTAGTCCCTTGGAATGCATACCTATGTCTCACAGCACATTATAGCACAATTCCCAGGCATTTGATTAGATTGAAATCCAGTGAATTTGTTGACCGTATATGATGTCCTTGATATATTCTTCAAACCAGTTGCTTACATCATGCACCTAGTGATTAGGTGCATTTTTGTCCATAAATCTCTTAATCCCCTCCCTGTGGGAGCCTCTGTTTGTGGCAGAGGGAACTTCCCAGTGATGGTCCTAGCCCTTTTCATTCTTCCTCTTTTTCTTTGATTTTCTGCCCATATTTTTTGCTCTGCTTCTCTTGAGTCTTTTATTGATATTTAATCCTATCTTCCAGACCACCATCACTGGAATCCAGTGCTCTACTGCATTGTTTGCTGTGCAGTGCAACCCATGGACATCTGAAAAGGGGGCAGGAATCCTTGGTTGTCTTGCACCACTTTGGCCTCTGATTCTCCAAGACAGGCAGCCCTGGATTGCTCAGCTAAGATCAGTCAGTCAGTGAACTTGCCTGCAATGGTCATCAGTGTTGCAGTAAGTCTTACTCCATGGTCCATTGGACAGGGCCCAAGCCTTGCTGTTATGTTAGTATAGCATCCAGGGCAACTCTAGCGTTCCACTTCTGAGTGCATTTATTTCTTGCCAGATAGTAGGCATCCATGTTTAGCTCCATAGTGGGTGGAGGAGCTATGTTGCCAAACAATAAAAACCCCTTAAGCATGAATACTTCGCCTTCAAATTTTTAGGGACTCTCATAAGGTTCCATCGAAGTAATGATACCATACATCAATCATTTGTTAATGGAAGTAAGAGACAGATGTACTCATCATCCATACAACATTGAAAAGCCAATTAGGAAATTGTCACCTTTTTTCCTTCTAAAGGGTTTAGAAGGATTGGCAGGATATCCCAAAACAGTTGAGAAACTACATTCTGGTGATATCCTTGTTGAAACATAATGTAAGCAACACTCAGGTCATCATGGGTGGAATACTAATTACAGTAACGTAACCTCTTCTAGAAGAGTGATATCAGAATGGAATTTCCTTCATGTTCCGGAGTACATAATGCCAGCAATGAAATTCGGAGGTGTTAGTGTGATGATATGGTTGTGTTTTTCCTGGTTCGGCCTCACACGTTTGTTGACCTTCAACGTTTGTGGCACCACGAATGTTGAACTTCTAGAGGTATTTGAACATTCTGGACAATGCAATGTTCCCTACTTGTGGCATTTCTACAGGAATGACTATTGTCTCTTTTACCAAGACAATGCACTGTGTCATAAGGCTCCTGCTTGTAATTGCATGATTTGTGGACTTGAACATCACCACACTTGACTGGCCTCCACAGCTCCCAGATCTCAATCCCATTGAACATCTGTGGGTTGAACTGGAGCATCAGGTGAGGTCAAGGAATGTCCATCCCACAACAATATAGGATCTCATTACATGCCTACAGGAAAAATGGTCCAAAATTTCCATTTATTGCTATTGTATGCTTGTGGAAAGTATTCCCTGTTGGATTGCTGCAGTCATTGCAGTGAAAGGAGGTCCTACATCTTATTAAGATGAGTACCATAGCTGTTTGTTCCTAACACTATGATGTTGGTTGACTTCTTTCCAAGCAGTGTATATGCAACTTAAGTCATATTGTGTTCAAAAATTAAGTGAATAATTTTTACTGCTTTGTTTGTATCTGCTTATTCAAGAAAAATAATATTACAGTCGTACTTTAACATAAGCAACAGCATTCTGCTGTGACTAATGTACATTAAATTGACATAAATGATTTATAATATATGCCATTTATGTATGCATCAGAGTAAACCATAAAGATGGTTTGCTCAGATTGAGTTAAAAGTTTTTACATTATAATTAATATATGCACTCTCAATGAAATGTGTAAAATTTATGGGGTTGCTGAATCAACTAGAGGTTTTCAAGTTTGTTATCAAAATACAAAAGTCAAGAAGATAAGTGCAAAATTACATTCAGTGATTGTGATTAATATTTCAAGACTGATTAAAATCAGTGTTGCTAAAGGATTATTCTGTTGCATGCATCACTTTAAGTGAAAATTGTATTTTGTTCTTCATGTACTCATTAAAGATTAAATGAAGTGAAGAGGCACTGAGAAAGGATTAAAAATAATATTTAATTCTAATATTTTGTCTGTCACATTATTAGGGAATAAAATATGAAACTTGTAATACACACAAAGGCAGCACAAAAATTAAATTAAGTAAAACGTGTTTACAGAAGACTAGTCTACTAAGTGATGTCCCTTCTGTAGGCACCTGTTGGAAGCCAAGGATGCAAACTGGGATCTCGAAGTATTGTTGTTTCCCATATATTGGGAAGGTTTATGCAACCATTTTTATTCAAATTAGGCTGATATTTGAGAGAAGCTACAGATTCTAAAAACCATCTTTCTCTTCTGCAATGGAGTATGATGGTCTTTTTCCGATTGAGTCTATAAGCCCAATCCAAAGCATGGTCCGCAAGGCCCAACTGACCATTGTCATGGCTGCAAATGTATTTTTTTTATTCTTCCATGCAGATGGTAGCCGATTTTCCTGTCTGTCCATAGTAGGCCAACTTGCAGAACAGGGAACTATATACAGTAGGAACTGAGAGAAGAGGGAGTTGGTCCTTAGTAGAAAAGATTATCCATTCCTCTTGGAAGAACAAAATTTATGAAAATACAAATCCATATAAATTTATAAAGATAGAGGGGGCACCTCTATGGATTTTTCCTCCCATCCTGCTATTTCTTACATGGAATATTTTGATAAACAAGCTCTTGACTCAGCTCCTCCCAAACCTTCTGTCTGGTTAAGATATGTGGATGATGTGTTCTCTATTTGATCTCATGGTCCAGGCATATTACTCTTTTCTTGCTCTCTCTCTCTTTCACCTCAATAGGCTTAGCCTTTCTTAGACACCGTGGTAACATGCCTATTTTCAGTATACAGGAAACTAACTCACAGAGACAAATGCATTCACAAACTTTCCCATTACCTTCCCCAATCCATCAATATGATATCATTCAAACATTAACTATATCTAGAGCCTTTAACCCTTATTCCTGTGAGGCCTCTTGTGGCAGAACTTAATCATATGCATCACATCCTCTTATCTGATGGCTACATTTCCCACAGTATCAAAAAAAAAAAAAACAATCAATCCTTCCCCCAGCCCTTGACTTTCTCTTCAGAAGGATTTTACTAATGTTGTCATCATCCTCTTTGTCTGAGGTAGTTCAGGAAAAATAACCAGAATCTTAAAGAAATACAATTTCTGCACAGCTTTCAAGCCCCACTTGAAACTACCTTTATCTGCTCCATTAAGGACCAAATCCTTCCTCTCTCAATTCTGGTGTATGTAGAGTTACTTCTTCCTGCAAGTTGGTCTACTATGGCAGACAGGAAGATCAGCCACAATCTGCATGGGGAAAAAAAAAAAAAAAAAAAAATCATAAATAAATCAAAATTCTGTTGTGTTGATTATTGGTCAATTGGGCCACAGGTCATGCTTTGGATTTGGCCTTTAGAATCAGTTGGAAAAAAGACCACCATGCTCCATCACAGTAAATTTAGAAGAGAAAGACTTTTTAGAATCTAGTTGCTTTTGAAAATGAGCCTAATTTGAATAAATATAGTTGCATAAAACTTTCCAAAATATGGTAAACCGAGATTTCAGTTTACTTCCTAGGCTGTCACCAGTTGCCCACAGAGGGTGCCCCACCTGGTTAGAACTTTAGTTTTTTTTTTTTTTTTTTTCTGTCCCCATGTTTCACTCAGTTCTGTGTTGCCTTTGTGTGCGTGTTACAAGTCTCATATTATACTCTTTGATGATGTCTCTATGATGCTGAAGAAGTATTGGAAGAATTAAATATTATTTTTAATCCTTTCTCAATGCTGTTTTACTCCATTAAGCATGTAACATGAGTTTCTCCCAGCACTTAAGCCTTAACACATGATCTTAATGAAATTGATAGTTATTATTGTCCTGTTTTAACAAACCACAGATCTTCCTCAAAAACTTGATTAAAGTTCATCAAAATTGTTTTTTTTTCTTAATCCATTTTATCAAATTGTTTTATGAGGATGGACAGATATACAGAAGTTAATAGATGCTATATCTCATATACGTACCTTAAAAACTGCCACATATTACAAATCTAATGTTACAGTGTCTGCTTTGTTCTGAGCATCATCAGTCCTCTTGTTTGCATAAACATCATACATTTTATATTCTGCATAATTTTTAAAATTATCTTGACCTTAGCTTAGTTATTCATTATTCTTTCATGATATGTAATTCTACCATATTTGTTGCTTTTATTTCTGTAATAAACAGAGAAGATTGCACGGAAAATTGCTATATTGTTCTTGATTATGAATTTAGAAGTTTTTGCAACCCTGAAACATCTTGATATGATAAATCTGAGAAGTATAGTTTATGTATAGTTAGTATTTATAATATTGCTATCTGTCAGATATGTAATAGCATTATTTCTTCTCAGTAGATGGAATTGTAAATGTCATCAATGAATCTCTTAATCCTATGCACCATCCACTGCTCACCAATACAGATCAAGTTTCGCCGACATCAGAGTTTATGGTAAGAAAGATTGAACAACAATAAAAAAATTCTTGTTTTTAATATATTGAATACATTGTTCTTGCACCACTATGCTTTTAAGAAAGTAAGAACAAATATACGTATGTGGATTTTTGCTTTTGATACTTCATATCTTAGAAGTTTGTATTTCATATCTTGTTGCGCAGTCCATATATGCCACTAATCATATAGTGTTTCACAATCCTGTTATCCATTTGGTGATATTTTTCTTCATCAATTTCATCGTTCCCTTATTACCCAGAATTCTAGTATTCCATCAGGGAACATTAATCCAAGTTAAGATTACTATTTGCATATGAGAAGAGCTTTTATTACAAGAGGAATTTTTAATGTGCTTTTTCAATTGAAAGTGAGCTAGTCAATTTCATAGGAAGGTTTTTCTCCCAGGCACTCTGTTCTTTCATCCTGTATATAGGAAAATTTGCCAGAGAACTCGCATGCATTTAACAGACAAAAATGCTATCAGTGGATAGTAGATGGTATGTTGTATGATGATGGATGGTGTGGAAAGGATTATATAGAGTGGTACCTTCCTGTGATGAGTCCTTGCACTTGGAAGTGTCATAATAATATACAGATGCAATGCCAGTTTTTCTTATCCCTGCTGGTCTGCATTCTCATCATCATAATCATTGGTATCTTAATATTCCCTGTTATGCAACTTCTAAATTTTTATCTTTTTGATATCCTCATTTGCTTTCAGTTGTTGTCAGTTAATATTATAGCTAGCCTAAATTTTATGCTGACAAATCATTCAAATCTTCCCTACTACTACTCTCATTATTATCTGCAAAAAAAAAAAAAATTCTACAACTCATTTCACAGTATCCTCATTATACCAATTAAATGAGACCGAATCTGAAGCTAATTCCTGACACCAACTAGTCACCTTCATATATACTATGCCCTCAGTCTGAAAATGCTTACTGTGTAGTACCTTGTCTGATGCTTTCTCATAATTCAGATAATTACCACTATAATCTAGAGTTGCATCACTTGCTCAGGTTACCCCCTTTCTTAAAACAGTAGTAAGTTAAAGTGAGACCATCCTCATCTTAAATCCATATACCTTCATACATCTTTCTTTCATCAGCTATGTCAGACATTTTTTTTCTTGCTGATTTCTCCTTGCATTTAACAGCAACAACTACAATACAGAAATAGCACGTGAGACGATACTTGTATTTAGACAGAACTTCACATAAATTGGAAGTAAGTCTGATATTTTATGCCTAAAAATGGCATGTCCTGGTAATGATGCAATGCCATTTCATCATTACCAGGAGATACCATTTAATATCGATGCCTATTCTTAAAAATTAAAAATTTAGTGCATTAGAGAATTCCTCTAACCTGAATTAATGCACATGCCAGAAACAACCAAATTTGAAAAACTTCGATCTCATATCCCAACTACAGGTCCTGATAATTACATCCAGAGGATGTACCACCCTTAAGAAAAATTATATTAACCAGGCTTACCACTTGAGCTTATATAGTGCTTTGTGTAGCTAGGTTATAAGAGTAGTGGTGATGCCTGATGATGTCCATATGACTTCAGTTTAATTTTTGTTTAAGTTTTCAGACATACACCACAAGGTAATAGGTGATTTTCATTGCCTGATGTGAGATCTTTCATTTGCCAGTGGCATGAAATTTCTTGACTCTAGACAGCAAGGGTTATTGGATTATCTAACCCTTAACCCATGCAGGTTTAATATATACTGTAGGTTTACAATGTTTTGTGAGTAGGACTCACATAGGGAAAAAAATATACACTCGTGTTCATAGTAACCACATCACTTTACATAAATATAGTTTTTAGTAGTTAAATGGTAATTTTCATTGGTTTATCATTATACATTTCATTGTATTGCATCATCTATCATTCCTACGGTTTCTGTGTAATGTAATAGTTGCTGCTATTTCGTCACAATTTTTTATATTATAAATAGACAGCAAGAGCCAGTTTTTACATTTTCATTCTGAAATTGTTATAGCTAGTTAAGTGCAGTTAACATCTTGCAGAAAAAAGTTGATTCAAGCTTTGAATAAAGAAAGCTGTTTCTCTCCTGAAATAGCTAAAAGGGTCTCCTGTAGTCAGTCTACTGTGGTAGGCTGCTGTAAAAGTGAAGGAAATCAGATCTGCTGAAAGGAAGAAGAGAACAAGAAGAAAGCCACTGTCTACACCATGTCAACATCGAATTCTAAAGCAGCTCTGCCTCAAAAATCGCAATGCATCATCTGGAGAACTGAAACTAGATCGGGAAGAAAAGGAGTTGTGATGAGCTTTGTAACTGTCAGGAGAAGACTCATTTGACAGGGACTGATAGCCAAATGCCCTAAAAAAAAGCTCTTGTTAACCAAAAAAATGAGATTGACTTAGATGTGCAATGCACATGCAAAATGAACAACTGATCAGTGGAAAAGAGTAATTTTTTCTGATGAGAAAAAGTTTAACCTGCAGGACACCAATGGCAGACAGACAGTTCGAAGACGATCAGGGGAAAAATTCAAAAATTCAGCCCCCCAGATCATCTGACTGTCTCAGCCAGTCAGATGATCTGGAGGGCTGCATGTTGTATCATGGTGTTGGTCACTTGCATTTCACAAAAGATTCAGTGAATGCACAAGTGTACCAGAAAATTTTAGAAGAAGAAGAATTGCTGCCTACTATCAGAGACCACTTTACTATAACAGTAAACTGCATCTTGCAGGATGACTCTGCCCCTTAGGGCAGAGCCATAGGGTAAAAACCTGCCATAGGGCAAAAAGTGTATGTAATGCTATTATAACCCTAAAATGTATCATGTGAATTGAGTTTAGTACTTAAAAAAGTTTAGTTGTTTCATTGAGAATTTGTGGTACCAAATGGAGACTGAAATACACAAGAAGAAGCTGAAAACACTTCAGGAGCTCCAAGAAGCCATTATAAGGGTATAGAACCAAGAATTGACAGTTGCATCCATCAGGAAATTGATTTTGTCAACTAGCTAATGCCAAGCTGTAATAAAGGCAAGAAGAGCACCCACAAAGTGCTAAACAGTTAAAAGTGAATTTTTAGCTTTGAATGTTAGTAAAACTGTGTAGTTTAATTAAATTTTGATACTGGTATTTGTTTTTTCCAGTGAAAATATCACTGTCCACTCAATTTTGAAATATTTGCAAATTTGTCAAGTTGTTGTCATTTTCTAATTTATGTTACTCTTTTACTAAAAAGAGCCAGATATTAATCAAAAATAAAAATGTTATATTACCTTCTTCATTATTTGATGACAATTATTGTGTTATTATCCCTTTTCAAATAGGCATTCAAATTTAATTACCAAAAAAACACGGTTACAGCGGGTGATGCAGTTTCTATATATGTTTATATATGTTAATTAACACCCACAGATGCGTCTTTGTCCTATTGCTTTACTCTTATCACAGTGATACAATTAAGTGTTAATGTAGTAATCTTTCTGCATTATCATTTAATATAACAAGCTTACTTGAGTTGAAATACATACATACTGTAAAACATTTGCACAGTACCAGTACTTGGGCTATCTGTTGTGGGTAACTATTCCTCACCGTTCAGTAGTATTATTCTTCCAGAAACATTCTTTCTTTTGTATACTATACTGTATCATCAGAATTGCTTCCTTGTAGATCTGTGTGTTCAGGGTGGAGGATTGAAACATTAAATATCTCAATTCACATTATCCTACAGATATATGGGATTTAAATGTGGCAACTATGATAATACCTGGAAGGCACTGCCATGTTAGGCAAACACCACACTGATATAATACAGGATAATGTGGCATGTCACGTTATCCTGCTAGAACATGTCTATGCATCTTGAAAGACAATCACCATGAAGTGTATCGTTGATCAGCCACAATGGATAGGTGCTTAGTAGCATTCCTGGTGTGGTCTACAGAAGTATCAGGGTTCCAGAAGATTTCCAGGAAAACATACCCCATACAATAATGCTGTTATTTTTTACCTATTTCTGCCGACTTGTGCCTGAAAACAAGATTCATCCCAAAAGGTAACTTTTTTCAGTCTTCAGTAGTCCACTGATATCTCTTGGTTGCTTGCTGTAGTAGTCATAAATGATTAAGCTTAGCTACCATGGCATAGCCTACACTGTATAACCTCCAAAAAAAGAAGCCATGTTGGATTGTGGTCTGGGAAATGCTGCTGTTTATCCCTGGTTAAATTCCATGATCAACCATTTCACAATTTTTTGTTTATGTGCTTGCACAGGGTGGGACAACTTGTTCACCATAAGCATCAGTGAGGTATGGGTCACCACCATTGACCCAATGACTACTCTCCTGTATCCTTCCACTCTTGGAACATTTCAAACTACAGCACTCCACCTACAATATTGGTAGTTTTTTTCCCCGTATACTGTATATATTGTCAGCTGTATACAGCTCCTAGGAGCTAAGTTCACATTATGGGTAAATACCAAGAATAGTGATCGGAGCTTGCTCCACCTTTACTATGAGTTGCCTCAGTTTGCACTACCAAATGGGTCAGGTATTGCACTATCCAGGTATTTGCTTACACTTGGAATCGCCGAACTTTATATAGTTTCTATATTTGGCATGAAACTCTTTGAGTTTCTTATTCGGCTAAGAAACAGTATGGGATGTAATATCCCTTAACTTAAAAAATGGGAGCATTATTCTGTTGAAACATGACTGGCTGTAGGAGAAAAGTGTGTCAACATGGGATGAAGATCATCACTTATGATTCAAAGATAACATGCAGCATCCACTTTGCCTTCCATTACAACAAATGCACCCAAACCATGCCATGATCATGCACACCAGACCATTACAGAACCACCAAAACCTTTCACAGTTGGAAAGAAGCACTCTGGCTGGTTAGCTTCCTTTGGTTGGTGCCACACACATATTCGCCTGTTTGTAGCAAATAATGTGAATATGGATTCATTGGACCATATCACATCCCTCTGGAACATTGTTGTGTTCCATTGCCTGTGATCTTTGCACCATTGGATGTGACAATGTGCATTGATGGGAGTGGTCAAAGGCTTGTGTAAGGCAACCCAACCATGATATCCACCTCTCTGTAGTTCCCCGCACATAATTTTTGTTGAAATGGGTGTAGCCCACCTATTTATGGTGTACACTGCACTAATGCTTGAACTAGTCCATTGTTCTTACTCTTATGCTTACTGCTCTTGCAGTAAATGCTTTCTTCCACTATTGCATTTCGCTGATGATTTTTGTTCTGTTGACTGCCATGCTGACATAACCCTAGAGACTGTTCCTCAACTAACATGTGCAATTTCAGCTATTCTGGTCACAGGTGCACCTGCCATCCTGGCTCTGACAATCATGTCTCTTTCAAAGTCACTGTGATCCTCTCTGGATTCCATTCTAACATGCAATAAATGGTAGCAGGCCTCTGTTTGTCTTTATACACACATCCCTAGGAATGTTGGGAGTATATTTGCATATCAGCTACATCTGTGTTTGGTGCATTGTAGACACCGCTTTGCACAACTACTGATAATGTGACTCGATAACTCACTGTTTGCATTTTTTTGTCCATTACCTGTATATGTGTCACGTTATGAAGGAAAGGGGTATTAAATCTGATATCAAAATTGCTGATGCTAATTTAGCTCTTTACTTTATGCAGATGATATTATACTTCTGAATAAATCCAGTACAAGTCTGCAAGATTTCCTGACTGAATTGAATAACTGTTGTAATAAATTTGGTGTAAAAATCAGCAATAAAAAGGCAAAGACATTAAAAATACATAGAAGCATTGAAAACATCAACTGTATCCTGAATGGTAAACTTGTAGAAAGTAAAACATTTCAGATATCATCATCATCATCATCATCAAATTCCTGCCATGTACCCTCAAGGGGTGTACAGGATATGACAGTACTACATGAAAAAATTACATCATTACTAACTTCCTATCTACAATTTTCCTCCAAATCAGTCTGTTACTTGTCAAGACTCCAACATTATCAGATCTTATATTTCTATCATCTAAGGCACTTTGTACCGTATCAATCCACCAATATCTTGGTCTTCCTCTGGGTCGTTTTCCTGCCAGCCTGGCAGAGAACACTTGTTTTGCTAATCTTTCCTCTCCCATTCTATTTAACTGACCATACCATCTGAGATTAGCTCTGCTAACGCATTCCTGGATGCTGACAATGTCAAGTTCTTTCCTAATATCCTCATTTTTAATATGATATTGCCATTGATGCCATCTGTTCACGCCTCTAATCTTTCTCAGGACTCTCATATCTGCGGTCTCTAGTCTTTGGTCAAGTGTTTTACTTCTGACCCAGTTCTCAGATCCATAAGTTAAAATTGGTTTGAACACAGTCTTGTATACAGCTAATTTAGTGTTCCGACTAATTTCTTTCTTATTCCATATGAATTTATTCAATTGACTTCCCACGATACCAGCTTTGCTGATTCTGTTGTCTATTTCTATATTTAGTTTACCATCTTCAGTAAAAATTGTTCCTAAGTAGCTGAAATGTTTAACTTGTTCCACAGGTTCTCCATTCACAACACAGTTGATATTTTCAATGATTCTGCCTATTTTCATTGTCTTTGTCTTTTTATTGCTGACCTTCATACCATATCTATTACAACAGCTATTCAATTTAGTCAGAGAATTTTGCAGACTTGTAGCGGATTTATTTAGAAGTATAACATCATCCGCATAAAGCAAAAAGCTGACATTAACATCTCCAATTTTGATATCAGGTTTAATACCACATTCCTTCATAATGTGATCCATATAGATAATGAATAACAGAGGGGATAATGTACATCCTTGTCTCACACCAGATTTAACATTAAACCATCTTCCTGTACTTCAATTCTAACTGCTGACTCACAACTCAAATAAAGACTAAGTATTGCTTGATATAATGCCCCATTGACACCATATAACTGCAGTGTATTGAATAGTTTCTCTCTTGGCACCTTGTCATATGCCTTTTCCAAATCGACAAAACTTAAATACAGATCTTTGTTATATTCCCATGCTTTCTCGACTATTTGTCGTAAAGTGAAGATCTGATCCTGCCAGCCTCTATTTGGCCTGAATCCAGCTTGTTCTTCACCAAGCTTTTCTTCCACAATTCTTCTCAACCGTTTCTCAAGTATACTTGCATAGATCTTGCCAGGAACACTCAGTAAGGAAATACCTCTGTAATTCTCACAGTCAGTTTTATTTCCCTTTTTATATATGGGTACTATGAGAGCTCTACTCCAATCATCGGGAATTCGTCCCTCTGTCCAGGCTTTCTGAACTATGCAGTGCAGCCACTGTAAGACTCTTATACCACCATACTTCAGCATTTCTGGTCGAATATCATCTACTCCTGCTGCCTTTCCACATTTCAAGCCTTTGATGGCTTTTTCTACTTCAAGTATGGATATGTATTCCTGACTGCATGCCTGGTCAGTGTTTTTTATCACTGTGCTGTCATCACTGCTTGTTTCGTTTAGCAGTTTTTCAAAGTAATTACTCCATACTTCAAGGATATATTTTTCTCCTGTTTTCATGTCACCTTTATCATCTCTAACTCCTTTTACAGCACTCTTTCCTCCATTCCTAAGCTTCTTCAACAACCTCCAGAATATTTTGCCACATTCTTGATATTTATTTTCTATATTCTTGCCAAAGTCCTCCCATGACCTTTGTTTAGCTAGTTTTACACACTGGTTAGCTTTCTTACATTTGTCTCTGTATTCTGTAAGAGTAAAAGCTGACTTATTTGCCAGGAACTTTTGATATGCTTTCTTCTTTTCCTTCACTGCCTCTTTAACTTCCTGTGTCCACCAGGGAGTTCTGATTTTTTTATCCTTGCACACAACCTCACCACATGCCTCTCTGGCAGAATCAATCAATGTTTCCTTCAGAGTTTGCCACTGAATCTCCCAGGTTTGATTCCTGTTCTGAAACTCTTTCATTTTCTTTTCAATAATATTTCTGTATTTTAGTCTACAGTTCACATCTGAGAGCTGCTCAACTTTTATTCGCTTTAAAACTTTCTTACATGTTATTCTTTTCCATATGAAATTCAATTTTACCCTGCTCAAGACTAAATGGTGATCACTTTTAATTTCCAATGCTCTGTACACTCTGGTGTCCTGCACCAGGGAGAAAACATCACTATCAACAGTAACATAGTCAATGAGACTTTTCTTCTTCCTGTTCCTGTTCTCTCCATGTGAATTTGTGCACACATTTTTATGTTGGAACATTGTGTTAGTAATAACCAGTCGATGTCCTGAGCAGAAATCCAACAGATATTTGCCATTATTATTAGCTTTGCTCTTTTCCCCAAATTTTCCCAAAATATTTTTGTATGTCTCAAAATCATTTCCTACTATACTATTTAGATCCCCAACAAGGACCAACTTTTCCTTTTTCATTGTGTCAGTTGCTTTTTCTAAAGCCTCAAAAAATTCCTCCACTTCTACCTTAGTAGAACCTTCTGTGGGACCATAGGCACAAATAAGTCTCATTGTCCAGTTCCCCATTCTCATATTTGGCCACATTACTCTACTTGAGACTGACTGCCATTCAAGAAGATTAGCCTCGTATTTTGTGTTGAATACTATGGCTACTCATTCTTTTCCTTGATTGTCATTGCCTGAATATAACATTTTGTATTTATTGCTCAGAAAGATCTCACCAGTTTTGGTCTTTTTTGTTTCAGTCACCCCTATTATGTCGATCTGGTACTTATCTAATTCCTCAGCTAGCTCCATTTCTTTGCCATTCAGGCTTCTTACGTTGATAGTACCGATCTTTAACTCTGGTGATGTTGAGTTGGGGTTTGTTTTCAGATTTGTTCCAGTAGCTGACTTTTCGCTGTTCGCCCTGGTTCCCTGGCGAAAACAACGGGGGCCTTGTTTAACCAGGCGACGCCCCAGTCGGCATGAAATTTTGTCATGTTGTACCATCATTTTTTATTTTGGTTTAACCAATAAGAATACAATTTGGTCGGCTAAATCCCAAATTGCCAGCCCATCCTCGTTCGTTCAGTATCAAAGTAGATACCCAACAGGGTGCACCACGAGAAGGTGAGGATTGGACATTAGGTCAGAAGCCCTGGTCGGTTCTCTGCATTCCTTTAAAGGCTATGTGGAGGTCTCCTCTCAGTTATACAGCTTTGACCCTTATGCACCCCCATTTCAGATATTTAGATATTTAGACACATTATTTACTGAAGATAGTAAACTAAATATGGAAATAGAAAACTGAATTAGTAAAGCTGGTATGGTAGGAAGTCATACCATACCAGCTTTATATGGAATAAGAAAGAAATTAACCAAAACACTAAACTATCTATATATAAGATAGTATTCAAACCAATTTTAACTTATAGATCCGAGAGCTGGGTTAGAAATAAAATATTTGACTAGAGACCTCTGATATGAGAGTTCTTAGAAATATTAGTGGAGTAAACAGATGTCATTGATGGCAGTGTCACATTAAAAATGAGGATATTAGGAAAGAACTCTCTATTGTTAGCATTTGGGAATGTGCTATTTGAGCTAATCTCAGGTGGTCACTTGAACAGAATGGGTGAGGAAAGATTAGCAGAACAAGTGTTCTTTGTCAGGTTTTAAACGTTTAAGTGGTGATGCACATAATTTAAATCTGTGATAAGACTATAATTATTGGTGAAGTGGATATGAATTTTTTAGTAGATTTGCCATTTTTATGTTTTTTTATTTTTTTATTTTTGTTTCTTAAGTTTTTTGGTTACTTTTTTGTTATTTTTATATTTTGATTCACAGTGCTAATAAAATTACCTCTCAAGCTGAACAAAAAAATTTCCTGCTCATTTCTAATATCTGATAAGTATATAACAACATTACCAACAGAGTTTTTAGCACATGCTGTAAAAGATCAATTCAAACATCTCCAGAGTAGATTGCATAGACAGTGAAAAAAATATTTGCCCTCTTGTCTAGAGGAGGAGGAGGGGGCGGAGAACTACATAGAATTTATTTATTTTTTCTTGATTCGAAGTATTCAATTGGCAGCATTTGAAAATTCATCGTCCAAAATATATGTCATCAGCATCAGAAATATAAATTAGTAAACTGCACCTGAGTGGTTGTATGCATTGAAATGTTTGTGTAATTTCTGTGTAAAGATGAATAAATTTGAAAGTGCTCATTGTACTGAAGGCAGTGATTCTTTCTATTAATCCCCCCCTTTTCCATTCAGTATCTTGAACTGTATATCTTGTCTTTTCAACATTAGAACAAACTCTTACTATTCCCATTTAACTACTACAGCTTTCAGAATGCATTGAAAATGTACATTATAATTATAAATTGAAGATATGGTAAATGATAAGAAACATAATTGAAACATGTGAAATACTCAGCGAAAGTAAAATTATCAGTCTTTGCAGTTTATTTATTCAGAACATTCAGAAATTAGAAATGAAATGAAATTAGATGAGTACATTCAAAATTTAAAGCAAAAGTTCTCATGTTAGATAATTTAGACCACTATTCTGACCACTGTTAGGATGACCAATGTCAAACAGTAATATGTGTTACATAATTGTGTATTACTGACTGTTTCTCATATTCACATTATTTGCATTGTAAATGCAGATAACACATAAAGGTAATCTTGAACGTATTTACTATGCATTAAACAGGAATTTAGGTAATTCATGCAATTCATATTGTCATCTTAGATGCACTTAAGTCTCCATTGGAAGAACTGAAAATACTCATGTAAAATGATTAGTGATTTAAATGATTAAAATGAAAATGATTTGAATCGGAATGAATAAAATAAAGATATAAAATAAAACTTTTTGTTTCAGTCTGAGCTATCTGTAGAAGAGGAAACACCTAAAACAACTCATATGGTTAGCAAATGGGCAAAAAATAGTAAGCATTCTAAACGCCATGGTGTATGTTTAACATTGAGTGATATGGATCGTATACGTGTTTTTGTTCAAGAATTTTGCATTCAAGGCTTGGTTCCATTTGCTGAAAGACAAATAAGGATTTTAAATGAACAGGTGATCCCTTCAGATCTTGTTTTTTTATTATCTTGTGATCTAATACTAGCATTCAGTTGGTAAATGTTATTTGTGCTAATTGAAAATGCTTAGAAGGCTTGAAATTTGTATTATAAAGTTATAGGAATAAAAGATATTATAAAACCATCATTATTTCATAATCAAATATTTAAAACTTAAATGTTTCAAAATTGACCAGAGTGCTTATGAAAATAAATCTTCAGCATCAGAATTGCTGAAAGTTACTGGACCAGGAAGAAACCTTATATGGGCATGGATTTCTGCCTAGTCTTGGATGAGAAAAGACTGTTTGAAACATCTGTTATTCTGTGAAACCTTAATTAAGAGCATTAATAAAAGATAAGCAAGTGGGTTCCTGGGCAGAGTTTTGACTTTTTAGTACAGTACTTGAAGCAACTGCAATGCCAAAGATTATGAAAATAACGTCTGTGGTCAGTTTGAAACTTAAGTTTTAAATATTAATGATGATTTTTATCACCATTAATATTTATAATATTATAAATATTTTTTTATAATATCTTTTTTCTATATGATGTGTTCTTATTTTTGCTTCTCTTCCCCACAAGAAATTACCAGTGTATTTTTAGAAAAAATGCCTTAAGAGGTATTCATGTAACTCTGTCTATAGTAGAGTGAAGAATGAAGGATTAAAATCTGATCAGTCAAAGTAATTGTGATAGGCAGGTATTCCCTAATCTATTTGCTAACCCTAATCAGGATTTCCCAACTCAACATTGAAAGAATCCATAGCTGTCATTCAAGAGATGCACACAGATAATGAACAACAATTGAAATCTAGAGGAAAAATTGCAGGGTGTGATACACTAGTTGCTACACATTACCAAGCTCATGGCTGTGCAACTTACATGTGCAATAATATAGAGAATGCTCACTTAATATCAGCCCATATTAATCAGAATATACACACTATCTTAACAAGAATTGAAGATCTCACAGTGGTTAACATCTACAATCTTTCCCTGGTAGAATGGCCACCTGAAGTAATTCCCATATTTCCATCCTGTTATTTACATAGGAGATTTTAACAGCCATCACACCCTGTGGAATTTCAATAATAATGATGGAAATGGTGAAGCATTAACAAACTGGGCTGAGCAAAACAATCTGAGCTTACTATTTGATGCAAAGGACAAATGAACCTTTAAAGCTGCAGCATGGAAGAGGAAATACAACCCAGACCTCTGCTTTGTTACCCAAAATTTGCAAAATCAGCTGCTAAACACAACAAGATGAGTCCTTGAAGATTTTCCACACAGCCAACATTGCCCAGTATTGGTAGAAGCAGGAACACAAATGCAATAATACGTTCCATTCCATGACCAAGATGGAATTTTAGGAATGTGAATTGGCAGATTTTTCACAAAAACTGGATAAAATAGTAAGATGGATACCACCTGTGAGTGAAAACTACAGCAGATTCATTGGAGCATTTATATCAACAGCGAAGAAGTATATTCCAAGGGGTTTCTGAAAGGGATACATACCTGGCTGGAATAAAGACTGTGAAGAGCTATACCAAGTCTGTTTAGAATCTGGTGGCTGCAACATAGCTGATGAATTACTCCAAAAGCTTGATAAAGAGTGCAAAGCAAAATGGATAAAAACTGCAGAGGACTTAGACATTAAAAAATCAAGTAGAAAAGCATGGAGCCTATTAATGAAGTTAGGTGGAAGTAACCCAATCACCTGTAAAGATCCTCTGACTCCAGATCAAATTGTCTTTCAAATAACCTCGCTGTCTAGAGCCCCTTGAGATCATCAATACACATAGGAGGTTAAAGGATCAATCGGAAACTTATGACAAAGTGCAGCTGTGATAGTTCCCAGTTTTCAAGAGAATTTACCACAGATGAAATAACTGAGGCTTCAGAGGAGATTACAACCGGCAAAGAAGCATCAGGCTTTGATGGTATTCATCCTGAATTCTTGGTTAACTGTGGAAAAAATGCTCATCAATGGCTAACAAGATTCTTTTCTCACATTTTAAGGCCACTTAAAATGTGAGAAAAGTTTCCAGTGGCCACTTAAAAGAAACCTTCCAGTGGCCTTTAAGAGAACCAAAATTATAGCCATATTAAAACCCAACAAACCTCAAGATCAAGCAGAGAGCTATTGCCCAGTTGCACTCCTCAGTTGCTGTTATAAGCCCCCTTGAAGGATTCCTCCTTAACAGAATTGGGCCAAAAATATCTGAAGTTGTCTCTTCCGAGCAAGCACACTTTAGGGCTCAACGTAGTATGGAACAAGTACTAAGCCTTATTACCCATATCAAGGCAATCTTTCAAACTTCTATTGTGTTTGTTGACCTTATTGCTGCATACGACACAGTATGGAAAGAGGGATTGCTATATGAGATGATACAAGTCATACCATGCCAATCCATCATACGACTTACTGGTAACATGTTTTCTGACAGGTTCTTTCATGTGGTACTAGGAAACAAAATGAGCAAACTGAAAAAGCTGGACTCCCACAGGGCTGTATTAGCACCAATCTTATTCATCTTATATACATCTGATCTACTGAAAACTTGGTTAAGAAAATTTGCTTATACTGATGATATAGCCTTCACCACCCAACATAAGAACATCGAAGTAACTGAAGATATTCTCACAAATGAAATTAGAACCATTGAGGAATACTCTCATAAATGGAGACTAACACCAAACCTCAATAAGACCGAGGTTAGCTTTTTTCACCTAAATACAAAATTGCCAAATAGGAAACTTCAGGTCAGCTTTCACAACACAATGCTGCAGCACTAAGTGTTACCTAAATATCTGGGTGTTACCTTGAATAGAACACTATCTTTCAAAAGTCATCTGGAGAATATCTCTTTAAAGATCAGAACCTGTAATACCATCGTACAAAAGTGGTATGGCTATACATGGGGTTCTTCTGCTACTACACTGCAGTGCTCCATGTTGGGCCTAGTCTACTCTGCCGCAGAATATTGTTCACCAGTATGGCTAAACAGTCCTCATATCAAGAAAATCAACACGCAAATAAATGCAGCAATGAGGACAATAACAAGCTGTGTCAGATCCACTTATCTCTCCTGGCTTCCAACTTTGAGCAATATTCACCATCAAACCTGCTCAGACAAGATGCTCTTGTAAAAAGAGTACAAAAAAAAATAAACAGCAATCCTCTGTTACTAATACATGAAGACCTCCCACATATAAGTATAAATCACCTTAAATCCCAATGGCCTCCACTAATACTGGCTGAAGAACTAGTAGATAGTGATTTGAACATGATTCAAAATGGCTAGAAACTTGGAAAGAAAAATCGCCACAGACTTAAACAGTATATTCTTTCCAACCAATATCCGAAAGCTATTGAGCTTCCATGTCATCTGTGGAAAAGCTTAAATAGAATATGCACAGGACATGGTATCTGCGCAGACAGCTTACACAAGTGTGGGAAGATCACCTACATCCCCAGTGTCGACTGTGGGGCCATAAATCAAATCTTCTGGCACATTGTAGAGGGCCGCAGCATAAGAGCCTACCCAGGTTACTTGAGAGACTTTTTTTGAGGCAGATCCTTCAGCTCTTGAATGGCTACATTCTAATTTTAATAGCAAATTTTAAGTCTATTTTGCTTAACTAGACTTGAAATTTTAGTGACTTTTTTACCTGCTATTTGTATATGTACACTACCGGTCTCATTTTTGTCTGCACAAATATGTATTTATATATTTTGGTGTCTTTATTTTTTTTTATTATGTCATATGCTAAATAAATAAATCCCTAATCCGTTTTTATTTCTACAGAACGTAAAGTTCTCCATATATTTTTATCAAATTGGTTAATTGCAGTGCACTTCTTTCTTGCTGTTATAAAATTTTGTTTTAAAGGAAATACATACAAAATATGGTTATTTTAGATGTATGAGGGTAGTCTGAAAAGTTCTCCGCCTAGCAATGAAAAAATAAATTTATAATTTCAAAATTATTTTTATTTTTCAAAACATAATCTCCCTTAAGACTAATACATTTATTCCAGCGATGCTCCAGCACCATTATCCCATCCTTGTAGTGGTTCTCAGTATGATCTGCAAAATACCCCTCTACAGCTGCAATCACCTTTTGATTCGAAGAAAAACTCTGATCAGCGAGGAAGAGTTTTAGTTTTGGGAAGAGACAGAAGTCAGAGGGAGCCAAATCTGGGGAATAGGGTGGATGTTCCAACAATTTATTGGGTAGATCTCTTAATTTTCCCATTGCCAAAACACCTTTGTGGGCAAGTGCATTGTCCTGATGAAAGATGATTTTTTTCTTCTGCAAACCGGATCTTTTCTCATGAAATTTTTCATCTAGTCTGGTTAAAAGATCAGAATCATATTCCCCGGTTATTGTTTTACTCTTTTCAAGATAATTAATAAACATAATGCCTTTAGTATCCCAAAACACCGATGCCATGACCTTTCCTGCTGATGGAACCGATTTTGTCTTCTTTGGCACTGAACAACCGGCGTCTGTCCACTGTTTTGACTACCGTTTGGATTCTGGTGTGTAATGATGAATCCAAGTCTCATCCATAGCAATAAATCGACTCACAAAATCAGTTTTATTCTTGTTAAAATGCTCCAAGCACTGTTCAGAGATTTTCATGCGAGTGCGTTTTTGATCTGCTATGAGCAAGCTTGGCACCCATCTTGCGCAAAGCTTTTTCATTTGCAATTCTTCATGCAAAATATATCCTACATGTTCTTTTGAAATACCTATAGTCTAAGCAATTTCACGCTCTTAGACTCACCGGTCATCCAATACCATATCATGCACTTGATCAATGATTTCTAGTGTGTTGTTAACACTTTTTGGACATCCTTCATGTGGATTATCTTCAAGGCTGGTACAGCCATGTTTAAACTCTGCAGCCCATTTCTTAATTGTCGAAAACGAAGGAGAAGAGAGCCCATAAACTTTTATGAACTTCTAATGAATTTCTTTTGGCTTTAAATCTTCTTTTACAAAGAATTTTATAATTGCACGATACTCAATTTTATCTATTTCAAGGGATGCAGACAATACTTTTGCTTCAGACAGCTGTATAAAACAAACCACTCGATAGAATGACTTGGAATTTCACATGGATGCTTATGACAGATGTACCAACTTAGAAAAAAAAATCTTGCTGATAGTGTTGCCATCTATGTTCGTGGCTGAGAACCTTTCAGACCACCCTCATTATGCAACATTAACATTTTAATCATTATCTGTGAGTAACAAACTGAGAAGCACCTTGTGCAAATATGGAAGTGCATTTTATTAGATTAAAGCTAAACTGAACTCCTTCATTAGTTGGTGCATATCCTATGCAGACTAATGTAATGCACCAACTTCTTCATTAGTTGGTCCATTACATTAGTCAGCATAGGAAATTGAAGTTTCACACATTAAATGAAAATAAAGTTAGCTGTTACACCTTACAAACTTTGTGCCATAATTTTGAATATAACAATGGTCTATATTTTCAGCTATCTTTCTGAAAAGTTCTCGGCTTCCCGAAATGCACTTGCCAACAGTTGGCACGTGTCTTCAACAGTTCCTCTGTTGATCTTGTGTTTCAGAAATGGGTTATTTGTGTATTTATTGTTAAATAATTCACGATATTTTGTGCAACATAGCCCCCTACATGCACAATCAGAAAACCCAGTGAAGAATCACAGAAAAAGTGGCAATAAATACCAACATATATTTACATGTTGGTATTTATGTTTACATTTCCTCTTCAACTAATATCATGTTTATTTTAGAACATGGTATTGAGTATGTGTGGGAGGAAATATGGTAATTTTTTCACATTATGTACCTCAAACATATGAAATAACCGTCATAAATTAGAACTAATTTGCACGTGTGTGTGTGTGTGTGGAGGAGGGGAACTTTTGTTTTGTTGCCAGGTTTTATGTAAAAAATGCATGAAAATTTCTTTTTCATTATACTATTATTATAATTTGCTTTTGTCTTCAGCTGCAGCATTTTATAGAAATAGTGTTATGAACAATGTATTGTGAAGCACTGTTCACAACAGTGAAGTGATTCACAATACACACACACACACACACACACACTCTCTCTCTCTCTCTCTCTCTCACTTCATTTGTTTCTTCCTTTCCGTTTTTTGTTTATTCATACCTACCATGTTAGTTTAAATAACTGGATTAAAAGAAAAAACTGACTGTATGTCCTGTTATGTTAGTTTTATTCCATCTAACTATACTGTGTTGTGGGGAGTATGTGAATGTATATGCATACCAGATGCATTTCATTATCTGGTGTGAGGAGGTCTGAGGTGACCAGGAAAAAAATGTTCCATATTTAGTCTCTAGAGTTATTTAACCCCTATCCCATTCACAGTGCTAATACTAATGTACTGTCATCCCTCGACTTACATCCATTCGAGTTACTTCCTCTTGAAAATATGTCCATAATCAAATAAGGGAATAAATAATATTTTCGGCTATACTTTCGAACAAGATGCAAGCGAACATAACGTAAAGCATGCACAGTGGCAACAGTGCCTTCAGCTGCAATCTCCCTCGGCAGTTGGCACTTGTCGACCAACAGTCAGCACATGTCTTCAACAGTTCCTCTGTTGATTTTGTGTTTGAGAAATGGGTTATTTGTGTATTTATCATTAAATATTTTGCGATGTTTTGTGCAACATGGTCCCTACATGCACAATCAAAAAACCTAGTGAAGAATCACAGAAAAAGAGGCAAGCAATTGATCTTGAAACGAAGTCGCAAGTTATAAAATTCTACAGTTACGACCGAAAAATAAGGATAAAATTGTAGAGGTTGTAAAAGGCTGCTTCCATTAAATCGACGATATTGACGAAGCAATGACAAGGTTCTGTCGGTGATATGGAAAAGCTACTTGTATCATGGATAGAGGACCTGAACCAAAAGCTCAATACCCCCTTAGCACTGTGACCGTAACCGCTAAGGCACTAAGTCTCTTCAACATGTTGAAGGAGAAAGCAGAACCTGATTATGACTATGAATTTAACTCTTCTTCCGGTTGGTTCATGAGATTCAAGCAGAGTTTTGCGTTGCATAATGTGAAAATATATGGGAATCTGCAAGGGCTGAGAAGGCTGCCAAGGAGTTTGTGGAAAAAATGGATAAAATTATTACGGAGGAAAATTAGTTTCGGAAAAAAATGCCTGAGCAGACATTCATCCACAAAAAGCTAAAATTTATACCTAGTTTCAAAGTTCTTAATGCCCGTATTACGATTCTGTTACAGGTAATGTGGCTGGATATGAACTGAAAAAACCATTTATGATATGGCACACAGAGAGAGAGAATCCACGAATCTTCAAAAACATTAGGAAGCATACTCCCAGTTCATTATCAGAGCAATAAGAAGGTGTGGATGACTCAAAAATTGTTTGAGGATGCCTTAATCAACTGTTATGCGAGTGAAATAAAAAGCTATTCTGTGAAAGAAAATGTAGAATTTAAAATTTTATTAATTCTAGATAATGCTTCAAGTCATCCCTCTTATACGTCTTTAGCAGTTATCTTCACCAAGTTCAAGGCCAAACACTGTTTCATTGATCCAACCGATGGATCAGGGAGTTCTTGCAGTGTTTAAGGCTTATTATCTATGGAGAACTTTTTCACAAGCCATTTCTGCTACTGAAGGAAATGACCAGACTCTCATGCAATTATGGAAAATATTCAATATTTATCATGCTATTAAAAATATTGCTGTGGCTTGGGATGAAGTGACCTCTCAATGTATGAGTGGCATATGGAAAAAGACATTAAAAAGGTTTGTGCATGATTTTGGAAGTTTGTAATAGTGGGCCTAGCAAAAAATCTGAATCTCGAAGTGAATGATGATGACATAATTCAACTCATAGAAAGTTCTCCTGAAGAGTTGACCAATGAAGAATTGATCGAACTGGAGGAACAACTGTTGCAGAAGAGGAAAAACGAGAAAAGGAAGAGGGAAAAGAGAAACAGGAAGAGGTAGTTAAACAATTTACAGTGAAGGGTCTTGCAGAAGACAGTGAAGATTCATTGCAGTTAGCGATGTTCTCAAAATGGCTGAAGACATGGATCCCACTGTTGAACACTACTTAATAATAGAAACAAAAGTACATGATGTGTTTGCTTGCTTTGAACAAATTTATGATGAAAAGAAGAAGAGGAATCAGCAAATCGCATTGGACATTTTCATCAAAAAAACAAAGATTACACCAGAAGAGAGACAGCCTGGTCCTTCACACAGGGAAGGTAATGAAGATGTGATTGTGTAGGAAGATTTGGGTGATTATTCTCCTGTTTGATAGTGGCAGTAACATACAGTACAGTTTTATAATAAGGTTTAAAATTAAAACAACAGTATACTTATTATAGTTAAGTCGCTAACCCCTATAACTCTGATGATTTAACATATCGATTTATGTCTGACTCGACTTATGTTCTACTGGATGGAACGGAACCCGAACGTAAGTCGAGGGATGACTGTACTCAAGGCTAACAGCCATTTGTGGGCAAGAGTTGCATAAAAAAACATATAGAATATCACCAATTTTAAATTACTTATTGTCTTGCAGTGACAGCAGCTGTACATACAATACTTTCCGCCATCACTCTGCATAATATTTAGTGTCCAATTAAGAGATCATTGGATGGAGATGACTGCATCAAGCATGGTGCTCGAGTATATAAATAGTTAAAGTATGTGTGCACTGGTATGTGGAGAAAAACACTTACTTTCAATTGTGTAACTACTTGTGTATATAACAAGCAAGACATCGCTACTGCACAGTGACGTTTTAATATATTCCAGGTATCCTTTAATGTGAGATTAAGGTTGTGTTAAGTAGCCAACGGTCTCACATGTTCAATAAACCAGTTTATCCCATGTCAGTTTTTTTTTAACATGAATCCCACCCATGCAAGGTTGTAAACCTATCATATGTCAGTATCATTAGTAGTTTAAGGAGTAGAGAATCCAGAACCCCTGCTTTAGAGACCAGACATAGAACTTTTTCAAACAACTTATGGCCTTCAGTAAGCACAGTAGTTGCCTTACACCAAGTGATAAAGTTAATCCATATCACTTCAGAAACACTTCATGTTTCTATAGTGATATGCAGCGATGTGCAGTAAACATTAGTGTTAGCCAGAAAAAAAAAAAAAAAATCTAATTGGGTTTAGTTACTAAGGTTGGACAGATCTTTTTTTCCTCCACCTGCAATTCACCCATTAGTAGTATAGGAATTGTTATAATCCTGCTTTCTTCATTGCCTTATTGACATAACATCATGTTATGTCAGTAAGGCAGTAAGTTGCATGGACATCATATTTTCCCTTTGTTTGGAATGACCTAAGTTTTTCAGCTAAAGGTGAATTAGCCAGTCTCTCATATGAAGACAGCAGGGTTTTCCCTTCTGGAAACTCAGGGTTTTTTTAATCTTGCAAAATAGGCATGTCAGCCAGAACACATGCAATAACAAACTTGCTTCATATGAAGTCTCAAAAGTTCATTTTGCCATAATTCAAACAAATTAGGCTACTTCCTTACTTCATACCTAAATATTGATTGACTTGGTTTTGATATGGTCTCCAAAGGAAGTTAAGCAACATGCTTAAAATAGGACAGCCTTTGTAGAATGCACTGTTCTGCATGAGTAAATAATTTTCATGAGCTGATTTTTTTATTCTTTCAGTGAACTTACTGACTTGCACATTAATATACAGACCTTTTATTTTAAGGAATCTATATGTTAAAAATGCAATTCAGTAATTTGTAAATTTATTAGCATTTACTTCAACTTTTACTTTCTGTTTTAGTATTTTTTTCTTGCAATGCTTTTGATTATCTTTTGTAGAGCATTTGAAAAATTCATTAAATTCAAAATTAAACTGTCATTAAACTCAGAATTATAGCTTCCAGTTTACCTATTACTAATTTATTTTTATTTTGTGTTCTTTCTTTAGTATATAATTTAGACAGAACATGAATTTTACTACATATATCATTCTCTATTTGTACCTGAAGAATTATATTACTTCCTGCTAGGCCATCATTCTCACACAGAACTGGGATATAACAAGAGGTACACAAGATATTATGAGAGACAATTAAGATTACTTGTGACAAACAAAGTTTGCACTTGAAGTAACTTCATGACAGGCCAACGTATATATAGAGGCTAATAACTTGCATCAATTACATCTTTTTTTGTCAATTTTCCAAATTGCTCTGTTATGCTTGATCTCTAATTTTATCTGGCCTTATGTCTTGTAAGAGGATTACATCATTCTTTTTGTATCTTGTTCTTCCTCTTTGGTTTCTCTGCTATTTATGCTTCAAGCATTACTCTCATTTATTTTTCTAGCTTGAATACCCAGTTCGTTAGTATCTCTGCTTTGGAACTTACTGTTTTTAGGGTTATTCTAAGTAAATAAATTGCAGAATTCACTTATATAAGTTAGCAATAAATATTTATTAATAGAAAATTTTCATCTAGTTTCAAGACCACTCTTAGTGCAAACAGACATTAATGGAACATGTGTACTAGACATATTAATAGCTACTTATACAGCTTACATAATATATATATATATATATATATATATACACATAAAACTCCTTTTTTTACACTTTCCAGGGAACTGATGGAAAAAAGTGTAAATAGCAGGAAATGTAAAAAACATTAAAAAAAAGGCCAAAAGATGACTTATTGCTAGCATGTGACTCTACATACTAGATTACAAAATTTAATAACTGAAAATAAATGAATTTACAATTACTTATATTTTTCTATTTAAAAAAAATCTTTAATTGTTGATTGTGTTTGCTTTTTCTGCACTCTTATAAGTTCCACCTGTCTCTGCACAGTATATAAGGCATTAAATTCCCCATCGTCTCCTGAAGCACTTCAATATACTGCCTCAAAACAGAGATAGCTTCCATTGCTTCTTTACTAGTAGGGACGGTAGGTTCTTGATCACAGTCTTCAACTGGAATACTCGACACTCTTGTAGAAACAAACCACTCTGCCACAAGTTTATCCAATTCATTGTATGTCGATGTCCGGATATATTTCCGTTTTTTTTGACATAGCGCCAGATTGCTTTCCATCGAGTTCAATGCTTAACTTGTTTTTTGCTATCATGTTCAAAGTGGACACCGAGAGTCCAAGATCTGTTGCTAATTGCATGCATGTTCCAGCATGCCAATCTACACATAGCAAAATTGCCATCTTTTCTTCTACCGAAATACATTTTATGTCTTTTTTTATCCATGTTACTAACATGGATCATCCACCACCACAACTATCACACGCTAAATTACATAGCAGAAATTCTGCAATATATCACATACTTCTGAATTCCGACTATGAACACCAACACTGCAAGTTAGTGAAGCAATATTTTATGAAATGTGGTTTATTCACTGATATCTAATATTCATGAGTAACAACTCTTACTTGGTAGAAGTGTGAATGTGATTTCACAATTTGTGTATGATCCTTGTTCACAATTTCAATACAGCACTGCGAATATGAAATCACAACACATTACGGGTGCCACGAGCTACTGACAGTTTAAAATTACTGATATGAAAACTTCACGGTATAAATTCGTACTGTGATTGAAAAATCATGGTATATTTCCCATCACTACATCACTGCTGCAAGCGTGCAAGTCACCGTGATGATGGAAACGAAACTACAGCTGAAAGCAATGTCATATGGGAACAGAAATTTGCAGATTTCTGCAGAAATCGATTTGAATGAGGGGAAATAGATTCAAAAATCAGTATTGCCACCCAAAAAAATCCGCAAAATCATGGGAAATACGTCCACATCAAGTTGTTAATGGTGGGAAAACAATATATCGTAAGAATAGGCCTTAAGACAGGACCAACGGAAAATGACGTAAATGGCAGAAAAACGTAAGTTGAGGCGAATGTAAAAACGGGGTTTTACTGTATATAAAATTTTATTCAAAAACTGATATGTTTCATCCATTGTAACATGAACATTATTAGGGAGAAAGACTGGTAACCCTAGTTACCAGTCTGTCTGTTACCAATTTGCCAATTGGTGATTTTTGTCTGTTCTTATTGTTTTCCCTTAGAAAATTAGTATTTTGTAGTATACTATTATAGATTTTAGTGTTTTATAGTGTATTTATTATTTTATCATATAAAATAATAAATACACTATTAAGATATTAATATTTATTATTAATATCTTAATAATAAATATTAAGAAATATTAAGATATTTCAATATTTAGTTTACGTTTAAAATGGTGCCAAAAAAGGGCAAGGAATGTAATGCTAAAAAAAAGCACTGCAGGCGAGAACAAGAAGCTTAGCCCTGCCTAACGAGGTTATTGTACACATGGAGGAGGTTAACAAAAATGAACTAACTGCCAAAACAGCGAAGTTGAAGCAGATCATCAGAGAGACAATGTGGGAATTGCAAAAGGTTGAGACGTTTAAATGAGCATAGGTAAAAAAAAGAAAATGAACAGGAAAATAAGAAACAACAAAGCAAAGAAACAGGTAATTCAGGAAATAACGGAAATGAGGTAAGTGACGTTGTTAGTAAAAAGAAAGAAGTTATTTGGTATGGTGACTCTATAATAAAACATGCTATAGATGAGCAAGTTATAACATTGAGTTTTCCTGGAGTGAAAATTAAAAATATCATTCAAGCAATTCAAAAACAGAAAAGAAAAGTAAATGAAATTGTAGTTAGTTGTAGTAGGTACAAACGATTTAACTGGTGATAAGTTCAGTATGAGAGAGGACATAAAAGGGTTGTTGGAAGAGACAAGAGTGAGAAAGTGAAAATCGTTAGTATTTTACCTCGCTTTGATAAAAATGAATTAAAAAGAATGGCTATGATGGCAAATGATTCAATGTGTAGGCTATGTAGAAGGAATGGATGTGAATTTTTGGATGTGTGGAGTGAGTTTGAGGGAAGATTGGATTTGTATAAGAGGGATGGCCTACACCTGAATGTGTTTGGTATCAGGAGTCTAGAAAAACTAATAACTGATATAAGACCTAACACAGTGAGTCAGGAAAACTAAATTATAAAATGAGGAATGGTGTGAGTGTAAGAGCGACAATGTTATATAACTGTGTTAATGATGGGAATTACTGAACAATCTGGTTTCAGACCAGGAAGAAGTTGCTGTGACCAGGTCCTGGCCCTGACTACTCAAATTGAAGCAGGCTTCCAGAAGAAACTTAAATCTGAAACTTAAAAGCCAATTTCATTGACCTAACATCAAAAACTAGGGAATATTGTAAAGTGCAAAAAAACTCTACAAAATCTATTCTCTCCAACAGAAAGATCCAGATCCATATTGGCAGAAAAAAGAGCAGGCCCAGATTCCTTCACAACGGTCTTCCTCAGGGCTCTGCGTTATCCCCTTTACTTTTCAACATCTATGTGTATGATTTACCTCATACCAGATCAAGCAAGTATATGTACGCCAATGACCTAGTGATCTTACATCAATCCACCTCCTTTGCCAACCTAGAATCAACCTTGAATACAGACCTGAACACCCTGGAAGAGTACTTCAAGCAGTGGTACTTGAAGCCAAATCCAACAAAAACAGTGTCCTCAGTATTTCACCTGTACAGTGCAGAGGCGAATCGACAACTCAACCTTTCTTTCTGTGGAAAAATGGTGGAACACGAGCCTCACCCAAAATACCTTGGAGTGAGCCTAGACAGAAGCCTTACCTATAAAAGGCACATCATCAACTTCTCTAATAAAATTAAAACCAACAATATCATTTCAAGGCTTGCTGGAACAACCTGGGGTTGTGGTGCAGAAGTCCTAAGGTTGTCTGCACTAGCCCTTGCATTCTCTGCAGCAGAATATCGTGCCCCTGTCTAAGAAAGAAGTGCACACACTAACATTATAGACACGCAGCTAAACTCTACCATGCGCACAATTAGTGGGACAGTGAGAAGCACCCCTCTCTCCTGACTACCTCTACTATCTAACATTGCTCCACCAAACATACGGAGAAGACAAGCCTCGATTAAGGAATTTAATAAAGCAATGAGCAATCCACTCCTGCCCCTGCACCAGACTCTCCTAAATCCACCTAGTCTTCGCCTCAAATCTAGAAAGCCTCTCTGGTCCATGGACGAACTCTTTTCAGCTGCGCTGCCATCAGTATCTGACATATGGAGAGAATACCGGTCTAACAATCTCCCAACAAATGGCTTCCTGGAAGGGATCCCTTCCAGAGATCACAAAAGATCCCTGTGCTCTGCAGCCTGGTTTTGCCCTTCCTAGGAAGATTTGGTCATCAATAAACAGGATCAGGGCAGATGTGGCTACCTTCTACATTAATGGGAGCTGTTAGATCACTCTTGTTGTGATTGTTTGCCCATGGCTCAGACGATTACTCATATTGTGTATGACTACCCAAGGCGCCAATTTCACGGTGGTGGCCTACAGGACAACCACAAGGTGACAGATGAGGCCTTGGATTGGTTTTCCAGACTGGACCTTGACCTGTAGTTGGTATGGTCGTGGCGGTGGTTATGGAGGAAACAGAAGATCACAGTCCCGTCTCACCACAAAGACGTTATTCTCATAGTGACTCTCATAGCCCTCGTCATGGTATCAGCAGAAAACTCCTCCTCATGTTAGAAGATAATAAGTGTGAAATGGGCCTCCTCTAATGGATCAAGTTTCTCGCACAAGACACAACTGCTCTCTAATTAAACCTCGGATACAGCTATATTATGTTGTGAGAACATGCAGCCTTGTCATACTTGGTGCAGCAGGGCGATAATTGCCCCTGGTTTATTCTGACACGTTACATTTGCTTTATTTTAATTAAAAAAGAAAGACTTAGAAAACAGGTTGTGCCTTTTATGTAATGAATTTTATATGTTTGAAGATTTTCATCATTTGTTTCTGGAAATTTGATTGTACTTTTCACTTGCCAGTTTCTTGTAGCCATAAGCATAAATAAATAATTAAATGACGGGAATGGGCTTTGTCATGGAAATGCTGACAAGGGTTTGTGTTCATCTGGTTCGGATCCATCATATGCGTGCAAAGATGTCTACATGTGTAAGGCATTAAAGAATAATAGAGATCTGCAAGTTGTTCAACTGTGTCAGGCAGACAAGACAATACGAAAGAACCAACAGGTAGATTATTATGTCTGTACACAAATGCTAGTATCAGAAACAAAGGGATAGTTTGTTGCCTTAGTCAATATGCTGTGACCTCACATTGTAGGTATTAGCGAGACCTGGCTATCAGAATCAGACCTACTAACTGGTATCAAGTGTCATGGGTACAGTATTTTTAGGAAGAATAGAGAGGATAGTAGAGGAGGGGGCATGCTGCTAATGATATTGGATGACTTAAATCCAGTTAGAGATGAGACCTATGATTATAGTAATACTACTAACAATATTTCATGTGGCAGTGAGTTTGAAGCCACCTTCGGTGAGGTGGAATCTAACAAGACTAATTACATAGTGGGGTGTTGTTACATACCTAGATCGGTTTCTAGTGATGAAGAAATGCATCACCAAATAGAAAAGATGAGTGCAAAAATAGTAATCATAATGGGAGACTTTAATTATCCAAATATTGATTGGGTAGCAGTAGAATGTCATGAGAAGAATGAAAATGCATTTATTGAGCTGTAGCAGGACAACTTCCTCAAGTAGCATGTGACAGAAGGAACTCGAGGTCAAATAGTGTTAGATTTGATTATAGTGTCAGAGGCCATTTCAGTTAAAGACGTAACTATTCTGACTCCAGTTGGTACCAGTGACCATGCAGTACTCACTAATTAAACCTTGGATACAGCTACATTTATGTTATGAAGTGTTGTGAGAACATGCAGCCTTGTCATACTTAGTGCAGCAGGACGATAATTGCCCCTAAGTTTATGAATGTTCCATTCAGAAAATGTTACATGCTGAACTATAAAGCAGGAAATTATGACCAACTGAGGAGTGCACTGAGTTTAGTTGAATGGGATCGGTCTGGGTGGAAAGAATATTGACAGTGCATGGGAAACATTTAAACAATACTTAAATGATGCAATGCAATATCAGAATGTGTCCCGAGAGTTCAAAGAATAAATAGAGTAGGAATCAAATGGATGTGTAATCTTATTAAGCAAGAGATTTGTAAGAAAAGGATGATGTGGAAGGAATACCATTTGTATAAGGATGACATCCATTGTGAACGTTATAAGCAGCAGGCTAGAATAGTCACAACTGTTGTATGGAATGCCAAGTCTCTGAGTATGAAAAGAAACTGGCTCTGTGTGCTAAAGACAACCCACAAGAATTCTATCGATATGCTGCAAGTGAATGAAAGAATAACTCTTCTAAATCCAGATGGTGTGAGGATTACAGATGCAAAAAAGGTTGTTCAGTTAATGAGTGCCCATTTCGTTAAAAGTTATCAACCTGGTGAATGCAACATTGAGCTCACTGTTACCTCTTCACTAGATGAAGAAACGCAGGTGTGTGAGGCCGAGGTATTAGAGCTGTTGCACAAATAGAATAAGAATTCAGCAATACGGACTGATGGAATATCAGCATGTGTTCTAAAAAAGTGTTCAGCTGAACTGGCCATTCCTTTGACCAGGATGTTTAATATTAGTCTCAGAACAGGTAGGATTCCTCAGGAATAGAAGCAGGGGTGAATGCTGGTCTTGAAATTCATGCTTGCTCTTGTTATCATTCAGGAAGTGAGAAGTGTGATTGAATTCTGATTAGAAGAATAATGATTTACTGACCATTTAAAACTATATATTTAGAAATTTATGTATATTTAATCATACAAATACAACATTGATTTTACAAATGGTATTCTATCTTTTTCAATTTAGCTACTTGAATACAAATTCTACCCTACGGTTCTTCTTTATGAACTGGTCAATAACATCGTCATAAAAAGTTGGTTGTAACTTAATTTTCCCAAGCAACATGCACATTTGTAAAGGCTGGCTGAAGCTCACTGGCCAGAGCTACTTTGAATGTGTGTGGTCTGTGTTTAAGACAACGTGAAGGGAGCAGAAATAGCTATGCGCGCGCATGAAATCACAGTGCTGCAGCGAGGAAATGGAAGCTTCTACAACTGAGCAAGCATCGGTCTTCGATACACAACGCAAAGCTCAATTATTGCCGCACAAGCTTAAGACATCTTCTGTCTACAAAAATAAAAGCCTAAATGGAATGCTTATAAATGCATGCATTTATTAACAAATTAATATTACTTCTTTCTCAGTTAATGAACTTGTGCAGCAAGCATGGAGAATTCGCCCCTGAACGGAAGGAATGTATGGTAATTCCATTGCACGAGGGTGGTGCAAAGACCGATGTATCCAACTATCTACCAATTAGTATCTCAGGAGTGGTGGTGATGATTTTGGAAAAATTGGAATAAAATTGGTTACAGAAATAAATAAAATATTGTTGCCACGAAAAATACCGCAATAATCGAATCCACAATAATCGGGATAAATAATGCATGTGAAATGGGTGATTATTGCCAAGGATTTTTCGAATCTATTAATTAAATTTTATATAAGAAGTAAAAAAGAAATGTGTTAAACATGTTAAGTAAAAAATGAAGGTTCATTTAGAAAAACAAGATTATTCTTTAATCTTTATTTATATATAAGGAGTACATACAGTACATACAATTATTCTTTCTTGGATAAAAATTGGTGTAGAGTTGTCCGTTTGAATTTTTTCTTTCTTTTTTTCCTTCATATAAAACTTGGTAGGATATAAAACGGATGGAATTTTCAATTTCCTGACAAACTTTCATTGATCGCTTGAGATTAGGATCGCCATTCAAGATTTTTTTCTTTAAAATTTTCAGCAATTCTAAACATTTCGTTTATTTCTTTGAAGGTAACTTTGGTGCCACGTCAATTTGTTCATCATTATCATCGATTTGAGCATCGTAAGCATGTTCTCTCTCTAGGTTAATTAGGTCTTCATCATCCAGCTCCTTATCATGTGACTGAAGCAGGTTCTGATCATCACCTTTTTCGATTTCTTTTAGTCCTAGATCGAAGCCAAGCTTAGTTATGTCATTGATAACACAGGTTACTTCATTTTCAAATCCTTTAAAATCATTTGCACAATAAGGAATAATCTTTTGCCATGCCACTGTCAGGTTGCTAGATGTTACTTTACTCCATGCTTCCTTGACATTCTCAATGCAATTTTTGATATTGAATGCCTTCCAGAATTCTGTCAAAGTCATAGCTTCATCTCCTGTAGTTTTTTCTATTGCTTGTGAAAAAAATTCTTCGTAGGTAATATGCCTTAAAGAATGCGATTACACCTTGATCCATTGGCTGGATAATGGAAGTGGTATTAGGTGGTAAATAAATAACTTTTACATTTTTGCACAAATCATTCAGTGCTGTTGGATGACTAGGTGCATTATCTAATATCAACAAGATTTTAAAATCAAGATTTAATGATGCAGTACCTTTCAGCTTCAGGACAAAAACAGTTTTTAAACCAATCCTCAAAAATAGTTTTTGTCATCCAAGCTTTACTATTGAATCTGCAATGAACAGGGAGAAAATTTTTATCTAAACTTCTAAGCGGGCGAGGATTTTGTGAACAATAAATAAAGAGAGGCTTCATCTCGTAATCTCCAGAAGCATTGCCACATAGTAAAAGTGTTATACGCTCCTTCGAAACCTTGTAGCCAGGCTATGATTTTTCATTTTTTGCTAAAAATGTTTTAATGGGCATTTTTTTCCATAATAAGCCTGTTTCGTCAGCATTAAATATGTGATCATCAGTATAATTTCTTTCTTCAATGATCTGTTGCAATTCACCAAGAAAACTAGCTGCTGCTTTTTCATTGGCACTTTGCAATTTCACCTTGTACACGAACACTATGAATGCTTGATTGCTTTTTGAACCGATCAAGCTACCCTGAACTTGCAGAGAATGTTTCTTCCACTACTGATGCTGAATCATTTTCGCTTTCTAATTGTTTTCTTTTTAAAGTTTCAAACAAATTCACTGCTTTTGTTTTTATAGTCATTTGACTAAGAGGAATTCTCTTTTGGTTACAATCTTCTATCCACACTGACAATAGCGTTTCCATTTCAATCATAAGATGGCTTCTGTTTCTCGTAGTTTGAGACCCAGACGAGGTCGATGCACTTTGTCCTAGTTACTCATAGTTTGCAGCGTGGTCTAAAATATGGCGAACAGTTGATTCATTTAGACCGTACTCTCTTGCAATTTTGGTTTTGGTTATGCCTGCTTCATACTTATTTATCATATACAACTTATCTTCTAAGTTGATCACTCTACGTTTCTTCTTGATAGCTGTAGACTTGATATCATCCTTGTTTTTTTTAGCATTCATTGTAGGGGTAAATAAGAAGAGAAATAAATATCCACATGTACTTCAAGCAAAGGCAGACAGTTACTGGTGAGTGGTGAGCAGGCACCGTTGGATAAAAATGAAGCACTACAAGAGAGCGATACCTGGAGAGTGGTGACTCGAACTGGTTGCATATGTAGTGGGCTATATATCGTGGCCGCAATAATTTGAATTTGGAGCGCAATAATTAGAATTTTGGTATCAAATTACAAAACCGCGATAATTGAGGTATTCCTGTATATAAATTCTGAATTTAAAAAAAAAATGAACAATTAATAGTAATCATTTCCCAAAATTTAGAGATTTGCAAACAGTCATATCCGTTAAGGTTCGGATGATTTCATAGTCTTTTAAGAAAAGATTAAATTTGAACCTACTGGAATGAAGAATCTTTGTCTGTTTCCAAAGAACTCGTGTACTTAATGTCAGTATCATGAGAAGTAAGACCAAGTCAGCCTTGCTTCTAATCATGTAATATTCATTGCAAGAGGAAAGCTCTATCTGTAACTATTATGATTCAAGGAAAGGACATTGAAATTATGAATTAATAAATTATTGAACACAATCACAAGGTGTATTTGAGTAAGATAATTTTCCCAAACTGGAAAAGTTTGAGATTCACTTATTTTAGTTTAGGATGATGAATGTCATTTTCACAGTTTTGTTTATACAGTCTTTCTAATAACCAATCTGCTCCTGTGTAAAAACTTAGTTTTATTCCAATGAATTCTGTGTGTGCTAGATATGCATGACTAGAGCAAGATCTGAATTATCAGAATCATGATTTATATTTGCATTGAATATTGCATCATTCACTATAATTTTCAATGGTTATTCTATTGTATTTTGTCTCTAACTTGAGAATGGTCTTGAAATTAGACCAAAAATTTTTGCTTTTAATAAATATTTATTTCCAGTGCAAGTCCATTATTTATTTACTTAGGAATATCTATTCCTCTTAATTTTTATATTTCTTAATGGTTGCACGGTTCAATCCCTCTGTTGTAATCCTCTGGTTTACCACCATCACATCCCTCTGAGGCAATTTGCTTTTTGTCTCAGAGGGGTGTAATGGTGGTACTAGGATTTCAAAAGGCACACAGGTACTGAAAGTATCTGAAACACTCACTAGACTGGTCTTCACAGTCAGAAAATACCTACAGTTGACAGAAAAAACATATTGTGGTTAAACACTGATCAAGATCAAACATTGCTTATAGCACTAAGAACGTTTCTGTGTAGCTAAATAAATACATCAGTACTTTGCATGGCATGGTTTTGAACTATGCAGGTTTCATTATATCATGGTTTATAATTTTTAACAATTTAAAACTTTTTTTTAACAGTAGTAGAGTACTGTACTATTACTGACATTCTGACTGCTAAAACAGTACCATAGTGATTTAACATACTGCAGTAACATCTGCATCGATGCATGCTTTAGTATTTTTTCAGCTTTGGTGCAGCAAAGTCATGGTTGCTCTACAAATTTATTTTTTATTTTTCATTTTTTATTGCATACGAGTGGCCTTTTATATGCAATTATGAGTGGGAACCTGGTGAACTTTGGAAATATAAATGGTTAACACTAGAAAAAAAAACTTGACATAAAGCACCATGAAGAAGGAGCATCATATGCTAAAGTAGCACATGACAAAGGAATGAACAAGCCATCGGTATGAACAGTAATGGAGATGATGATCAAATCAAAAAACATGGAATAGCATCTTATATCACAAAAGTGATTATTAAAGATAAAAGCTATGCACTGGATAATATGGAATGACTTTTAATGATATAGCTTGAAGACTTCAATCAGAAAATTATGGAGAAGAAAACAGAAATGAAGAGGAAACATTTTCAGCAAATCATGTCTAGTTTTATAACTTTAAATAGCATACAGTGCTCTATGATGTTCAAATTGTAGGTGAAAGTGCAAATGCTGATAATAATCTTCTTCTGCAGCTTTTCCCACTTAAGTAGGGTTGCTGTTTGTGGTGAGTCTCCTCCACAACTTCCTGTCTTGGGCTGTGCCACATCCAAGTTCTTCATCCTCAAGTCCTTCTCCACCATCTATCTCCCCCCCATCTCTTCTTTGGCTGTCCGTGCTTCCTCTTCCCCTGCACATCCATCTGCATGACCTTTCTTCCCACATACTCTTCCTCCCTCCTCATCACATGACCAACCATGTCAACCTTGCCTCCTGTATCTTTGCTCCTAAGTTCATAACTTTCACCATTCCCCTTACATAGTTATTTCTCAGATGATCCTTTCTGGTCACACTGCACATCCACCTAAGCATTCTCATCTCCGCTACCTCCATCCTGCTGATGTTATTTTTCCTCAGGGCCACAGTTTCCAAAGCATACGTCATAGTTGGTCTCACTACTGTCCTGTACATTTTACCTTTTAGATTGATCGGCACCCGCTTATCACATAGCACTCCAGCCATCTCTCTCCAGTTCCTCCATCCTGCTTGTATCCTGCATCCCACTTCCTTCTCAGTCTCACCATCCTCTTTCATTGTTGAACCTAGGTATCTAAAGTCACTGACCTTCCTGATGACATTTCCTTCCAGCTCCAGATCTGTCTCCTGGCTGCCATCCACTTTGCAACACATATACTCAGTCTTACTTCTGCTCAGTCTCACACCTCTCTTTTATTTATGCCAGTACTTTCCTCCAACTTTCCAGTTTGGCTGCCACTTCTTCTATTGATTCTGCACACAGCATGATGTCATCTGCATACAACATAGTCCAAGGCACGTCTTCTCTCACTTCCTCCATCACCACCTCCATCACAACATTAAACAGGAACGGACTTAATGCAGACCCTTGATGCAAGCCAGCTGTCACCGGAAAACTTTGTCAGTCCCAGGCAGATTTGAACACTTGTCTTCACATTTCTGTACATCTCCTGCACCAACCTGACATATTTCTCCGGTACCTTTTTCTCACTCAGACACCTACAGACTTCTTGCCTTGGCACTCTATCATACGCTTTCTCCAGATCAATAAATACTAGATGTAGCTCCCGTTGCTTTTCTCGAAACTTTTCCATCATCTGTCGTACCCCAAAGATAGCATCTGTGGCCGATCGACCAGGTGAAGCCAAATTGCTCCTTTGCAATCTCCACCTCCTTCCTCAGTCTTCCATCAAGAACCCTTTCTATGATTTTCATTGTGTGGGACAATGAAAGTGCTCATAATAATGCTGCTGCAAAATTTGCCAGTGAGTTAAAACAAATGATTGAAAAGGAGGCAATAAGGATAAACAAATTTTTTAATGTCGATGAAACAGGTTTATTTTGGAAGAAAATGCCTTTGCACATTTATTTAGCAGAAAAAGGAAAGGTTGTAACCAGAATATAAAATTTCAAAAGACTGTTTGACACTTTTATTAGGTGGAAATGCATCTGGTATTTTAAATTAAAGCCTTTGCTTGTTTACTGAGCTGAAAATCCAGAAGCTTCTAGCTTAGCCTTTAGGTTTTGATAGAAGCTTCTGGATTTTCATAGCCATAACTTCGTTAGATTTTTTGAAATGTTTTAATATCACATGCTGTTGAACATGTTGTTGAATCGTGACTTGAAGTAACTGCTAGCAATATGAGAACTGTGTGGCAATATGCTATACTGCATTGTGGGAATGATTTCACTAGTTCTAAATCGCAAATGAAAACTGTTTCTGAAGACATTGTGCAGATTGGGAAAGATCTCGAATTTGAAACTTTGGATTCTTACAATGTGTGTGAATATATTGACTTGCATTCATATGACCTACATGATGAAACTCTCGTGAAGATGGATCAACAACATTTATACGAAGAAGAGGAAGATAAGTTAATGAAGCTGGTGCTGAGGTGCAACAAAAGAATTCTCATTTAATGAACTTTTGACTTTTATTGGAAAAATAGGCAATTCTTCTGATTTTCTTATGGACAGCAATTGTAACGTTGAACTAAGAATTGTGTGGCAAGCATTGCAAAATGCTGCTTGAGGTTACAAAGATATGCATGCAAAAAAATGAAGAAGAAAACCTGTGTAAACTACATTCTTTAAGTAAATTTTTCCCAATAAAAACTTGTTCAATTGTCAACAGTAAAAATCTTTGATTTTTTTAAAATTTCATTTTAATCCTTTTTAATTTTTCTGTGCACATTATTTAATATTTCTAGTGAGCTTGCAGTAAACAAATGATGCATAATTGTTTATTTTTCACCAGTACTGTAATTATTGGTTTGCAATACATTATGCTATAACACATAATAACCTTTTAAACAGTGTAGTTTTGCATAGCATGGAACTTTTTTTGGCACCTATTAACTACACTAGGCAAGGTATTACTGTATTTATGCTTTGAGGGCTATGACAATCCCTTCAGTATAAATGTTAAAGTGATGAGACGAGTATTTCCTTCAAATCTGAAATCAAATAATCTGCTAGTTTTTTTTAGTTTTGAAAGTTTGCAAGTATGACTGCCTTCATATTCAGTGTTTGCTCTTGTACAAACTCCTTAGTCAGCTGTGTCTTACTTATATCAGTTATTAAATTGACTAGAATCAGTCATTGAAATGAATTATTGTCCTTCATTCCTAACACTCTTGGCATTGGTAAATAGACATTTCTTTCTTGGTCATCTGTTGTTTTCTATTTGTCTTCTTGGGAGAAAAGTAGAGATAGTATTTCATCTCCTGATTTTTTGACAATCTGAGTAATATGTAGTGAGAAAGATAGCAAAGACTGAACTACTTGACCTTGAAAATATAATCTCGTGTTCTCTGTTTTATCATTCCCAACAATGTTTTCAAATCTCATACTATCATCATCATCATCAAATTCCTGTCATGTACCCTCGAGGGGTGTACACGATATGATAGTACTACATGAAAAATTTACATCATTACTAACTTCCTATCTACAATTTTCCTCCAAATCAGTCTGTTACTTGTCAAGACTCCAACATTATCAGATCTTATATTTCTATTGTCTAAGCCACTTTGTACAGTATCAATCCACCTATATCTTAGTCTTCCTTTGGGTCGTTTTCCTGCCAACCTGGCAGAGAACACTTGTTTTCCTAATCTTTTTTCTCCCATTCTATTTAAGTGACCATACCACCTGAGATTAGCTCTGCTAATGCATTCCTGGATGCTAATAATATAAAATTCTTTCCTGATATCGTCGTTTTTAATATGATGTTGCCACTGGTGCCATCTGTTCATGCCTCTAATCTTTCTCACGATTCTCATATCTCTGGTCTCTAGTCTTTAGTCAATTGTTTTATTTCTAACCCAACTCTCAGATCCATAAGTTAAAATTCATTTGAACACTTCTTGTATACAGCTAATTTAGTGTTCCAACTAATTTCTCTTTTATTCCATATGAATTTATTCAATTGACTTCCCACCATACCAGCTTTATTAATTCTGTTGTCTATTTCCATATTTAATTTACCATCTTCACTAAAAATCATGCCAAAGTAGCTGAAATGTTTTACTTGTTCCACAGGTTCTCCATTCAAAACACAGTTGACATTTTCAATGATTCTGCCTATTTTCATTGTTTTTGTCCTTTTATTGCTGACCTTCATACCATATCTATTACTACAGTTATTCAATTTAGTCAGGGAATCTTATCATGTCATGATATCTTATGATATCATGTTTAATACCACTTTCCTTCATAATGTGATCCATATCGATAATGAATAACAGAGGGGATAATGTACATCCTTATCTCACACCAGATTTAACATTAAACCATCTTCCTGTACTTCCTTCAATTCTAACTGCTGATTTACAACTCAAATAAAGACTAAGTATTGCTTGATATAATGCCACATTGACACCATATAACTGTAGCATATTGAATAGCTTCTCTCTTGGCACCTTGTCATATGCTTTTCCAGATTGACAAAAGTTAAGTATAAATCTTTGTTATATTCCAATGCTTTTTCAACTATTTGTCATAAAGTGAAGATCTGATCCTGACAGCCTCTATTTGGCCTGAATCCATCTTGTTCTTCACCAAGCTTTTCTTCCACTATTCTTCTCAACCGTTTCATATATCTTATCAGGAACACTCAGTAATCAAATGCCTCTATAATTCTCACATTCAGTTTTATTTCCCTTTTTTATATATGGGTACTATGAGAGCTCTACTCCAATCATCAGGAATTCATCCCTCTGTCCAGGCTTTCTGAACTATGCAGTGCAGCCACTGTAAGACTTTTATACCATACTCCATATCATCTACTCCTGCTGCCTTTTCACATTTCAGGCCTTTGATGGCTTTTTCTACTTCAAGTATGGATATGTATTCCTGACTGTATGCCTGTTGAGTGTTTTTTACCACTGTGCTATCCCTGCTTGTTTCATTTAGCAATTTTTCAAAATAATTATCTCATACTATTCTATTCTCTGAGATATATTTCCTTCTAAATTTTGTTTTCATTCCTGCTCTTGCATGCTGTTAGAAATAGGTAATTGATATCAGATGATGATTATAAATGGTGGTATAAGTCATCTATGTTATTAGAAATTATTGATGTTTATGAACTGGACATGAAAGGTTTTTTGAGAGGAAGTGGATGAATTATTTTCATTGCTATTTTCATTACTGCAGAAGCCAAATGGTAAAAATATGGTAAACCATGGTTTACCATATCAGTGCGTACTCTTGTTTCCCAAACTAGCCACAGCAGCATTGTCTAAACATTACAGTCTGTTTTGAAGGAAATGTTATCTTTTTTGCCTCCTTAAACTCGCTTTTCTTACATATGATGTCACTACTTACTTATTTTACAATTTTTTATTTTTCAGTTTTAAAATTACTTACTTTTATTAATTTTCTATAAAGTGCACTTTTTCCCCTTTAAGTTTCAGCTTGACTACACCATCCACTAGTAGTTCACTATCAAGAAAGAATAATAAACATTCCTTTTTTTTTTACTCTGTTGCAGCATATTAACTCAAGAAATAGTAAATAAGTATTAGTATGTATTATAGAAATGAGCAAGAACTGTATATTAATTTCAATATACTGCAATTATAATAAAAAAAAAAATTGTCAGTCACTTTCAAAATAAATTTCATATCTTTCATGAAAAAAATTGTTATATGCAAAACATTTATTATTAAGAGGAGTCAGGGACTGATTGAGAGAGGCCACATACTATCTGCACCAGCTGTCATACCTGTCCATGAATTCATTCACACTGCTTGCACACACAACATCCAATGGCAGTCCATTCCGGTCATGCACCGCTCTATGAGAGAAAAATCTAACTCTCATCTCTTTTTCCTGATGGCATTTATTCTCAACTTTCATCCTTTTCCCACCCTCTATAAAATGAAAAATTCCATCCACTCATATCCTATAATGGCCCTTTCCAAAGTTTATGTCTCAATCAATATCATCCTTCTCCTGTTTCTAGTATCTTCAGTCTAGAACTTCTCAGTCTGTCTTCGTAATCAGTATTCCACAATTGATGTCATTTTTATCACTCCACTATGTATTCTCTTTGCTGTATCAAAATCACTACTTCCTTAATGTTAAAAAAAAAAAAAAAAAGCTGAACATTACTTTCCGAAAATTTTATGCATGGAATTATTTTAAACGATAAAGGTGACATGAAAATTGATGATAAAAGTATTTTGGATCTGTCAAGGTTTTAAATGAAACAAGCAGGGACAGAAGAGTGGCAGAAAGTATTGAAGAGGATTGCACTCAGATGTACATATCAATATCAATTAGAAAAAGCCACCAGAAACCTGAAAAGGAAGGCCATATAGGCTTATATGTAGGTATAGCTATTTCATGACTATGTTGCATAATTTAAAAGACTTGATCAGAAGGTTGAATTTTGTATAGGTGAAGTAGAATTATCATAGTAGTAGTCATCTGAAAAAAAAAAAAAAAAAAGAAGGGAAATGAAACCAAATGTGAGAATTACAGAAGAATTTCTTTACCAAGTGCTCAAATAAGATTTATGCAAGCATACTTAGGGATTATGCTTAGAAAATTTGTAGAAGAGAAACTTGAGAAAAAACTAGCTGGATTCAGACCAAGTAAGGGTTGTTAGGATCAGATTTTCACTTTAAGGTTAATAATTGAGAAATTATGAATACAGGAAGGAAATATATTTGTTTTGTTTATCCAGAAAAGGCATATGACAAGGTGCAAAGAGAAAATCTTTACAAAATAGTACAATTGTGCAGTAAATAGGACATTATATGGAGCAATATATAGTCTATATTTAAGTTGTAAGTCAGCAATTAGAATTGAAAGAAGTACATGAAGATGCTTTGATGTCAACCTGATATCAAAACTGGAGACATTAATCTCAGTTTTGTTTACTTGTAAATATTATGTGCTTAAATGAAATCCAGTTTAATTTAATCTCATCATCAATTTAACCTAAATTTAGTTAAGGATTTCTTAACTAAATTGAAAAACTGCTGTAACAAATTTGGCTTGTAAATCAGCAGTAAAAAGATGAAATAGATCAACTGCATCTTCAATTGAGAATCTATAGAACAAGTAAAAGATTAAATATGGAAATGAGCAAAGTTTGTATGACGGAAAGCAAGTTGAATAAATTTATGTGAAATAAGAAATAAGAGTAGTCAAAACACTAAAGCAGTGTATACAGGAACAGTAATCAAGCTAATTTTAACAATTCTGAGAAACGTTAGGGGGAAGTGAACATGTGGCATTGGTTTGCAGAATCATTAAAAATAAAGATATTAAGAAGGAATTGAACATTGATTGCTAGTATTTGTGAAGTGTGAACAGAGCTAATGCAAAATGGTATAGTCACTTAATGGGAGAGGGTTAACAAAACAGATATTTGATGGAAGGAAGAAAACCTAGAAGAAAACTATAATCAGGTGGATTGATGCATTTAAAAATGACTTAGAAGACCAAAAACTCTGACAACATTGAAGTTCCAACAAATAATTGACTAATTTGGAAGAGAATTGTTGAAAGATTGTTAGTAATAATGTAAACTTATGGATGTCTTTAGGTAGGAAATTTCATCACCTGGTGGGAGATCACCATCCCACTTATTGGAAGGAGAAGTCTGTGAAGTAGCTTGAAAAGTTCCATGTTTGGTTTCTGGGCAAGGTTTCTGGATTATATAAAAAATAAATTTAAAAAAATATAAAAAAACTATATATATATATATAATTAATTAATAAAGAAAAACATAATTTGAAAAATTAGTCTTATTTATTATATATATAATTATTAATTATATCTTTCTTATATATATTATTTCTAGGAAAACTCCCATGTTACTCCTCTTTATAAACTATTATGATTACAGCTATTTTGCCTGCTTCAGTTTAGGAGTACCCCTGTTTAAATGTCATTGGCTATTTACTCATGGATTCTTAGGGCATTATGAGTGTAGATGTACTAAAAAGTATATGTAGCCTAAGGAATAGAAAATTGCACATACCTTTTTCTGGGTGTTGTGGCTTTTCCTCAGTCTGCGATGTCGAAAACTGCAGTGTGTGTGTGTGTGGGGGGGGTAGGCAGTATGGTATAATAAGTTAGAAAAACCCGGGTTTTTTTTTTTTTTTTCGTAACATATAGAAACATATACTTTTATATAGGGCGGGGAAAAAATGAAAGGGTTAATTTTTTTTTTTTTTTTTTTTTTTTTTTTTTTTTTTTTTTTTATAAATAGGGAGGGGGAAGGGGAAAGGTGGTTGATGGGGTGTGGACCATTTCGACTATTCGTGGTCGTCATCTGAACACATTGGGAAAGTGGAAGCTATGTCAGGTCGGGTGAGTGCTTCTGCTTTAGAGGTGTTTGTGTTGTCTCCTATTGGTCGGGGTTGTGACCTCAATTTTATGTTGTGAAGCTTCCAAACATAATCTCCGAGGTTTGGAAGCTTCACAACATAAAATTGAGGTCACAACCCCGACCAATAGGAGACAACACAAACACCTCTAAAGCAGAAGCACTCACCCGACCTGACATAGCTTCCACTTTCCCAATGTGTTCAGATGACGACCACGAATAGTCGAAACGGTCCACACCCCGTCAACCACCTTTCCCCTTCCCCCTCCCTATTTAAAAAAAAAAAAAAAAAAAAAATTAACCCTTTCATTTTTTCCCCATCCTATATAAAAGTATATGTTTCTATATGTTACGAAAAAAAAAACCCGGGTTTTTCTAACTTATTATACCATACAGCCTACCCCCCCCACACACACACACTGCAGTTTTCGACATCGCAGACTGAGGAAAAGCCACAACACCCAGAAAAAGGTATGTGCAATTTTCTATTCCTTAGGCTACATATACTTTTTAGTACATCTACACTCATAATGCCCTAAGAATCCATGAGTAAATAGCCAATGACATTTAAACAGGGGTACTCCTAAACTGAAGCAGGCAAAATAGCTGTAATCATAATAAATATCTTTCTTATATTTCTATAAGAAATATAAGAAAGATATTTCTTAATTATTTTTTATATTATTTATATTATCATTTTTATTAATTATACATATTATAAAAAAAAAATCCGGGTGTACCCTTTGAAGAATGAACATCAGAAATTTGATGTCATTATTTTACTTTTAATATTTATCTTGCCAATAAAGCTTTCCTTTTAGATGGAAAGGCTTGGTTTGATTCCCACATAGAATGCAAACAACACAATTAAGCACTTTTCACTTGATAAGTTAGCTAGTCTCTCATACAGAGGTGGTGTAATTAATGCATATAGTAGTATGTCTGTGAAGCTAAGTTACTTGACCATGACAGGCAATTAGATGTAATGTATATGGGGAAGAAGTAATTTTTTAATATACTTGAAATCCAGTATAACCTTATCAGTTTTTGGAAAAGGTATATAATAATTCAAATTCTTTTAGTTCATATTTGATAATTTATAACCAAATAAAAATTTTGAAATTGGATTCACTGCACTGTTTAAGGAATATGAACCAAATTCCATGTATTTATTTGTGCCCATTACATGTTTTTTGCTAAATAGAACTTTGGCTAAGCATGTGAATAATTTTTCTCTTTTTATAATAAATAACAAATGTATTTATTAAAGTTTAAACTATTTGTAATGGTTTAAATATTAAAATATTTTAAATCTGAAATTTTATCTGAATTAAATTTTAATAATAAAATAAATTTATAAATATTCAGATATTTTAAAATATTTATGCACATATTCAAAGTGTGTGTAAGTAAATATGTAAATTTATGTGATAGCTAAATTTACATATTTACTTTTGTATTTATAAGGGAGTGTATTTATTTTTATTCAGGTGACCAACAGAAAAGGAATACACCGTTCCATTTTAAATGTTACAAAGAAATGGTTTGGTCCTAACAAACCAGGTATTCAGGGCTTAGCTGCATCAACTACATCTGTTGTGTAAGCTGAGTATAGTTATAATTTATATGCAGTTATTTTTATGGAAATGAAAATTTTTTCTAATACATGCTATTTTTTAAAATTTGTTTCTTGACTTTTAAAGTCATTTAAAACCTGAGCAGAATGATTCTTATATAGTATACGAAAGTTCTGAATCATCAAAATTGATAATCTTATAAATTGATTTAAAATTTTGATTAAAAATTACATAATGTATGTGCTTTCTCGTCTGCATGGTTAGCCTAGTGGCTTTGCTCTTCGCAACCATATGCCTGGTGAAGGAGTGTCCTAGGTTCGATCTCCATCGGAGATGTGAGGAGCTAAAGGATCTTCCTCAGCCATAGCCAAGTTAGCCGGTCTTGGGCATAGAGAGCAAGGCTTTTTTCCCCCAGTTTATCTGGGGTTTTTCATCCTACAAGCAGGCAAACTGGCCCCATGAACACATAGGGATACAGCCAGGAATACTTGGAGGCATAGGGGTGACCATCCTATCCTCGTTCTTCGGTTACGAGGATAGGATGCCCACAACCTTCCAAGCATGCTTGGAAGGTTGTGGATCTTAAAGGTCTGTTAAAGCCATTGGGATAAGATAGGATGTGCTTTTTCTAATTTGGTTGATCAATGAAAAATTTTTGGTTCAAAATCAGAAGAGCTTCTAAAGATTATAATATATCTGTAGTATTGCATATGTACCCATGCTTACCATTACTGGATGAGTAGGTTTACTGACTTGACTAGCTGGCATCTGTTGCAGATGGTAACTATTCCTGGTCTGAAATAATCTCAATTATCATCATCATCAAACTGATATATACCCTCAAGGGGTGTACCGGATATGATAGTATTACATGAAAAATTACATCATTCTAACTTCCTATCTACAATTTTCCTCCAAATCAGTCTGTTACCTGTCAAGACTCCAACATTATCAGCTCTTATATTTCTCTCTTCTAAGGCACTTTTTACTGTATCGATCCACTATATCTTGGTCTTCCTCTGTCTTTTTCCTGCCAACCTGGCAGAGAACACTTGTTTTGCCAATATTTCAATAAGTGACCAATACCACCTGAGATTAGCTCTGCTAATGCATTCCTGGATGCTGACAATGTCAAGATCTTTCCTCATGACCTCGTTTTTAATATGATATTGCCATTGATGCCATCTGTTCATGCCCTAATCTTCCTCAGGACTCATATCTGCAGTCTCTAGTCTTTGGTCAAGTGTTTTGCTTCTGACCCAGCTCTCAGATCCATAAGCTAAAATTGGTTTTGAGCACTGTCTTGTATACTGCTAATTTAGTGATCTGACTAATTTCTCTTATTCCATATGAATTTATTCAATTGACTTCCTATCATACCAGCTTTGCTTATTCTGTTGTCTATTTCTATATTTAATTTACCATCTTCACTAAAAATCGTGCCTAAGTAGCTGAAATGTTTTACTTGTTCTATAGGTTGTCCATTCACAATGCATTGATATTTTCAATGTTACTGAATAATTTTCATTGTCTTTGTTTTTTAATGCTGACCTTCATACTATATCAATTACATCAGTTATTCACTTTAGTCAGGGAATCTTGCAGACTTGTAGCAGATTTAATTAGAAGTATAACATCATCCACATAAATCAAAGAGCTGAGATTAACATCTCCAATTTTGATATCAGGTTTAAAACCACTTTCCTTCATAATGTGATCCATATAGATAATGAATAAGAGAAGGGATAAAGTACATCCTTGTCTGACACCAGATTTCAAATTAAACCATCCTCCTGTACTTCAATTCTAACTGCTGACTTACAACTCAAATAAAGACTAAGTATTGCTTGATATAATGCCCCATTCACACCATATAATTGTAGCATATTGAATAGCTTTTCTCTCGGCACCTTGTCATATGCCTTTTCAAGATCTACAAAACTTAAATTACAGATCTTTGTTATATACCCATGATTTCTCAACTATCTGTCGTAAAGTGAAAATCTGCTCCTGACAGCCTCTATTTCTGGTCAGTGCTTTTTATCACTGTGCTGACATCACTGCTTGTTTCATTTAGCAATTTTTCGAAGTAATTACTCCATATTGTTTATTATTTTAACAGTATAATAGAACACAGAAACTAAGCAAATAATTAATTTATTAACTTGATGCTGATATTTCGCTGGTGTTATAACCAGCATCTTCAGAGCACAAAAACACTGTTTGTCACAATACGCAAGACTAAAACAACATGGTGTACTTAAACAAAACTGTAGCAGCAACACAAAGACTAGTGTCCTGATTTTGGCACCCTCTATCTGGAAAAAAAAAAAAGCTATCATATATTACTAGAGTCCTAGAAAAGTGCTAGTTTTTTCTTAATATGACTGTCTCCCAGATCTTCGGCAAGTTAATACAGCCATATTTGTTGAGATTTGGAGTGTGCTTTAGGGCTTCTGTCGCCTCTATGAACAATCTCTCTGATTTATACGGGTTTCTGTATATAGTCCCACATACAAACTGGTATAAATAGTCTTACATACAAACTGGCTAGACATTTAGCGAAGCTACTAGCCACTCTCACTAACAATTCTCCCTCCTTTGTCAAAAATTCAGCACACCTAAAAAGCATCTTACAACACCTTACCCTAAAAAGCTCAGACTTAATAGTAAGCTTTGACATAACTTCACTATTCACAAATGTACCACTAATAGAAACCCTCAATCTACTGAAGTCACACTTCCCCCCTGATATATTTGGACTATTCAAATTCACAATACATGCAGGATATTTCACATGGAAAGGGAAAATATACAAACAAATTGATGGGACAGCCATGGGCTCCCACTTCCCCCCCCTAGCCAACTTTTACATAGAACACCTGGAAAAACAAGCAATCAGTACAGCCACTCTCTCAAACCAACACTTTGGCTACGCTATGTTGATGAAGTGCTTGCTATTTGGCCACATGGCCCTGAGACATTGAAAACTTTCTTAGCACATTTAAATAGCCAACATCCAAAAATCCACTTTACTATGGAACTGGAAGCCAACAACTGTCTGCCCTTCCTGGATACACTCATCACACGTCTCCCAGATGGTTCCTTATCATTTTCAGTTTTTAGAAACCCACACATACAGGCAGATACTTACACAAACAATCACACCATCATCCTTCTTAACAATATGGCATATTAAAAACGCTAACCCATAGAGCGAGAGCAATCTGTTCCAATTACAAGGCTCTTACTGCTGAACTGACTCACTTACGCCACACCTTCTTGGCCAATGGCTACAATCCACATAAAATAAACAAAATACTAAACACTCCTAAGAAACCCCTCCCACCATCCACCACAGAAGAACTACAACAAAACAGTCACCATCCCTTACATTAAAGACACATCCGAAAAGATCTCAAGAATTCTCAATAAACATAAACTACGCACTACATTCAGACCATGTAGCAAATTAGCCACCCTCATCCGCTCACCCAAGGACAGCATTCCTCCTTTATCACATCCAGGAGTCTACCAAGTACCCTGCTCATGCAATCAAGCCTACTACGGTCAAACAGGAAGAACTGTGAATATCCGCATCAGCGAACATAAACGATACGTCCGGAATTATCATTATGGGAAGTCGGGCCTAGCAGACCATGCTCTGGATACCCCTGCACACAGGATCAACTGGAAAAACACAAAAGTACTACACAGAAACCCGTATAAATCAGAGAGATTGTTCTTAGAGGCGACAGAAGCCCTAAAACACACTCCAAATCTCAACAAATATGGCTGTATTAACTTGCTGAATTGTAGTGTTGCTGCTACAATTTTGTTAAAGTATACCATGTTGTTTTAGTCTCGCGTATTGTGACAAACAGTGTTTTTGTGCTCTGAAGATGCTGGTTATAACACCAGTGAAATATCAGCATCAAGTTAATAAATTAATTATTTACTTAGTTTCTGTGTTCTATTATACCGTTAAAATAATAAACAACATGTTCGACGAACACATAAGTCTGTCCACAAGTTTAATTACTCCATACTTGAAGGATATTTTTTCCTCCGGTTTTCATGTCACCTTTATCATCTCTAATTCCTTTTCACTCTTTCCTCCATTTCTGAGCTTCTTCAACAACCTCCAGAATATCTTGCCACTTCTTGATATTTATTTTCTGTGTTCTTACCAAAGTTCTCCCATGACTTTTGTTTAGCTAGTTTTATGCAGTGTTTAGCTTTCTTACATTTGTCTCTGTATGTGCTTTCTTCTTTTCCTTCACTGCCTCTTTAACTTCCTGTGTCCACCATGGAGTTCTGATTTTTCTATCCTTGTAGACAACCTCACCACATGCCGCTCTGGCTGAATCAATCAGTGTTTTCTTCAGGGCTTGTCACTGAATCTCCAAGGTTTGGTTTCTGTTCTCAAACTCTTTAATTTTTTTCTTCAATCATGTTTGTATATTTTAGTCTACAGTTCACATTTGAGAGCTGCTCAACTTTTATTCGCTTTAAAACTTTCTTACATGTTATTCTTTTCAATATGAAATTCAATTTTACCCTGCTCAAGACTAAATGGTGATCACTTTTAATTTCCAATGCTCTGTACACTCTGGTGTCCTGCACCAGGGAGAAAACATCACTATCAACAATAACATAGTCAATGAGACTTTTCTTCTTCCTGTTCCTGTTCTCTCCATGTGAATTTGTGCACACATTTTTATGTTGGAACATTGTGTTAGTAATAACCAGTCGATGTCCTGAGCAGAAATCCAACAGGTATTTGTCATTATTATTAGCTCTGCTCTTTTCTCCAAATTTTCCCAAAATATTTTTGTATGTCTGACAATCGTATCCTACTCTGCTATTTACATCCCTAACAAGGAGCAACTTTTCCTTTTTCATTCTGTCGGTTGCTTTTTGTAAAGCCTCAAAAAATTCCTACACTTCTACCTCATTATTAGCTTTCTCTTTTCTCCAAATTTTTCCAATATATTTTTATATGTCTGACAATCATTTCTTACTCTGCTATGTAGATCCTCAACAAGGACCAACTTTTCCTTTTTCATTGTGTCAGTTGTTTTCTCTTAAGCCTCAAAAAATTCCTCCACTTCTGTCTTGAACCTTCTGTGGGACAATAGGCAGATATAACTCTCATTTTCCAGTCCCCATTCTCATATTTGCCCAAATCACTATACTTGAGACTGCCTACCATTCAAGAAGATTAGCCTCATATTTAGTGTTCAATACTTTGACTACTCCTTTTCTTTGATTGTCATTGCCTGAATATAACATTTTGTTTTTTCTTGGTTTTATTCATTGACCATATATTAATAAATAATATACACAAATTATCAACAAGTTTCACCAGCTATTCTTGTCTGGCTTCTTCAGGACAAGTATGATGGCACAATAACATTTGCTAGTAAAAAAAGAATGGAGTAAAACAGTCAAATAAATTAAAATTAAAACTGACGCGTAACATCATAAGCATGGAGTGTGGTGTCTCAGTCATTGTTTATTGAGCGTGTTGCATAGTTTTTAGCGAAATGAAATTCTGGTAAGCTGAGTGAATTTATTAGGCTTTTCCAGATGTCTTTCAGAATCATTCCTTGATTTCTATTTAGATTTTCTCCTGAATGGACTACAACCATGTCTTCTTTGAAGTTTCTACATCTATAATCTTGTGCTATATAAGGCATGGAGCTGTTGTCCCAATCGATGGTGTGGTTAGAGATCGATAAGTGAATAAATAAATAATTGAGATTGGGGTGCTTAAGGTCAAAGCTATATAACTGAGAGGAGAACTCCACATAGCCTTTAAAGGAATGCAGAGAAATGTGAATTATGATAATGAGACTAATTTGTGCACATAGTTTTCACGAAGAGTATTTGAGCTTGTTTTGCTCAGAAACCTCTATGAACATGTTTAAAAACAGTAATGACATTAAAATAAGATCAAATATCATACTGAAAACCAGGGTGGAAAGCAACAAAAAAAAAGTCTATAACATCACTGAAAGAAATGAAGATGAGATCATCAGCATAAAAAAAAAAGCATTAATGGAAAAGTTGAGAAGAATAAGAGAAGTGAACATAACTTCTGCTACCAGTCTCTCTAAGTACTAAGTATAAAATTATTTACTTAGCTAGTAAGGATCTGAGAAAGGAGGGAAAGCTATGGTGTTCAATAATAAGCGTGAACATAAACTTGAATTGGAATCTCTTTCAAGTAGAGTAATGTGGTCACATTTCAAAATGTGAACTATGATAATGAGACTAATTTGTGCACATAGATTTATGTGCACAAATACGAAAGGTATTTGAGCCTGTTTTGCTCAGAAACCTTTTTTTTTTTTTCAAGCACTTCAAGCCTTTAGTAAGCAGTGATGATCTTCTATTTGGCAAGAATTATTTTTCATTAGACATTTCACCAATATCTGTCCCAAAGGCTGTAGGATTGAAACCCACAGCCTGTTAGTCGGAAAGTAGACAAAGTAGACACTCAACCAACCAGACAAGTCTGTTATTTCAGGTTGTAATGATTTATTAGTTAATGCATTGGCTATGGGCAATGAAAGTAGAGTATGTACATAATTCAAACATAGAACAAAAAGAAGTAACATATATGTTAATTCTAACTTGTGATGATGGCCATGAATTTCTGCCCAAAATGAGTTTCAGTTAGAACAGATTTGGTTAATTTAATACAATGTTCATATTTTATTAATAATTAGTTACTTTAGCTTTTATTTTACATTTAGATTTCTTTTTAACAGTAGACAGTTTTTTCAGTTGGTGCAAAACCATTACTCTGCTTGTTTGGTGGTATGAAGTGGTTTGAAAAAGATTCCATGTTTATTTAAAAAAAAAAAAGTTTCTGAGCTAATGCACAGCTAAACTTGTATTATGCATGCATTTTAAATGAATTTAAGTTGAAATGCACCACTGTAAATAAAACATTTTAAGGAGTTTGATTTTTTTTTTGTTATTCCTCTTGTTTCTTCTGTGACTTTTTTGAAATGCCATGTTCATTTCAAGTAATAAGAATATTATTTATTTTAGATATGGACAAGATGCACCAGAGTTGCAAGTACGAAAACTTGGAGATTTGGCTTTTATGTTTCAGTTATATGAGCTGTCATATCAGGCTTATCATAATGCTAAACGAGATTTCAGCAGTGATCAAGCATGGCTTTATTTTGCTGGTGCAGTGGTAAGGGAGAATCATCACTTATATTTTCATTTTAATAAAATTGACACATGTAATGCTCTTAGTGCTACAATCTAGCAAAACACAAATGTAGGTAATAATTTAGTGAATTTCTGCACTTGAAGTTCACATACTTCTGTTTTTGAGAAATATTGATAATTTATTTAAGAGGTTATTTTATGGAGGGTCTGTTTAAGGATCAAAGCTGGATAACTGGGAAGAGATCTCCACCTAATGTTTAAGAAATGTGCAGAACTAACTAAGACCTCGGACATAATGTTTGATTCTCACTTAAGTGTGATGTGCCCCTTTAGCCGGTGTCCACTGGACACTGAATGAACGAGGATTGCAGGGCAATTTGGCACTTAGCCAACCAAATTGTACTTTGTATTGGCTCAAACCAGAAACAAACATGATAATACAATATGATGAAATATCATACTGGCCGGGCATTGCCAAGTTCAACATGGACCCTGCTCTTTCTGCCGGGGGGAACTAGGTCAAACAGTGAAAAGTCAGCTGCAGAAACAAACTCAGTGTCAGCAGAATTGAAGATGGACACCATCAACATAAGGGGTATCAATGGAAAAGAATATTGTAGAAAGTTTTTTTCACTTGTTTATAATTTAAATAAACTAAATTTAAATAAAATAAGAATATAATTTCTTGGCAAGTTTAATTTCAATGGAAAAGAAGTGAACTGGAAGCACTAGAGAAGTGCATGGACATAATTGGTATTATTGAGACGAAGAAGACTAAAAGAAGTGAGATCCTAATAAATAATACTAAATAATAAATATAAAATGATATACTCGAGCATTAGTGATCAAAGAAAGGAAGGATTAGCGATAGCATTCAACCTTTTTATTTATTAGCTTTCTTGAGTCTAAAATAAAGTTAAGTCACAACCAATCCTATAAGTCGACTGCGCCATTTGTTTAGAGATTGTTTTTTATTTTTATTCATCTCTCTAAAGAAGATTTTTTTAGTTACATCAAGGTTCAATTCTGATTGGTGCAGCAGTGACTTTCAACTATTTCTTTTAGAATCTGGAAAATCACTGACTCAAGACCAAAAAATATGTATATACATTTAATAAAACTAAAACAATATATTCATTTAAATAACATTACCTAAATAACTACAAAATTAACTGGATTCAAGGCCTTCTAAATTAAATCTACACTTTAGGGATTTTCTTATCTAAAATATTAAAATCATTCATTCTCTGACTCATTTTATTATTGGATTGTTTGACATATACTTAATCACGTCTACCAGACTTAAACACCTTGTTTTCATACCAAGAAAACTGTTCATCAGAGTCAGTTTCTTTGTTAAGGCCTTTTCCGAAAATATAAACATTTTCTTCTGTTTTTCCATGGGATCTTTTCTTATCATCCTTATGTAGCATACAATATTATTCCCTCCTGTCTCACTGAAGTATAAATACTCTTACCTCCTGCAGTTCAATCTGATGCACAATTTACTAATTTTTGTATCAGAGAAAGAAGTTTCTTCTACTACTTTATAAACAACATATCTAAGTTTAGCTATTCATTTTAAGTCACTTTACAGTTTCAAATTTCACTAATTGCTTTTTCCATAGTAATCCAGTGTCCTTAAGACAGAAGATGAAATTTTCCATTCAGTGTTTCCTTGAACATTCAATTAGAACGCCGACTGCAATATTTTCTTTTATTTACAAAATACTTGTTGACAGTCTCAACTCCTCCAATTTAAAGACTCACAGTTCTACAATTACTTTTTGGAATCTTCTATTAATTTTCTCCCGACTCACGTAAAACTTAAAAACATCCTAAGAACAAACTTTCTTCGGTCTGCATTCTTAAACTTCCATTATCTCTCTCTCTTGTTTTTCTCATTACCCTGATACCGAACACACACACTCTCTGTCAGCTGTCAATCACTCATGAAACTCCTCAGCGAGCATGTGCACTCCATCTAAATGGCAAGTGAGAAGCATAGTATAATGGCTGACACATTGTCTCCATTAGCATAATGAGAATGTCTTTGCAAAACATACCACTTAATAATTTTAAATTACAATAAAAAAATTTTGAAAGTAACACAACTTCAGAATCTAGTAAGTACATCAAAATTTCAAATGCTTTACATTTCATTTTGACATTATTAATATTGATAATGGGCACGTTGCAAGTGCTGATGTACGTGTTACGAAACAAAAACTAATAATATATTAATAAAGAAATAATTGTAAAAATATTCATAATTGTAAATTATGATTATTTTTACAGTATGTCACCAATGTGGTTCAAGATCTAGTTGATGCAGCCTTGGAGGATTGGAACAGACAGTACCATGGAATGGGTATAAACATAGGAGATTAAGTTCTACATTCTCTTTTTGCTGATGAAATGGTAGTTCTTGCACGGGACAAGGAGGATGTGGAATACTAGATGAGAAAACTGTTAAATACATATGAACATTGGGGCCTGAAAGTCATTCTGTTAGCAAAAACAAGTACCTACTAGTTGGAGGTGATAGTTTAACAGATCTTGAATTAGAGGTGGGAACTATAAGATCAGTGGATGTCTTCAAGTATCCTGGCTCCATGATGAATAAGTCTGGCCAGCATGAAGTGGGCATAGCATTTTGAACATAGCATAGCAGTTATTAGAACCATGAATAATATTTTATGGAGTCATAAGGTTTTGAGAAAAACTAAGAAGATGCCATATCATGTGATCATAGCGAGTATAATGACCTATGGATGCGAGTGTTGAACTCTCACTAACAGCCAGAGAAAACAAGTAGAAGTTGTGGAAATGGATTACCTCAGATGAGGTATGAGAACTAACCATGTTGATTGTCTGATGAGTACATATATTGGAACAGAAATGGAAGGCAGGCAGCTTGTTATGGAGAGGATAGAGGCCACATGCTTTGAAATGATTTGGACATGCCCAAGGGCTACATGGAGGGGGACTTTTATGACATTGATGGAGGTTTGATGCTTACAGGATGAAGACTTGAAGGAATCATGAAAGTGAAGTGTGAGAACAGGCAGCTGCTGACAAGTGGCAAAGCTTGCAAAAAGTAAGTAAATTATTACTTGCGAACTGTCTTATTGATTTAGGGGGGAAAATGCTATATACTGTATGTTTGGCACTACATTAAAGCTGTTTTTCTTACCTGTATAGAGTACAGCAGGGTTTCTCAACTGTGGTTCTGCAGAACTTGTGTTCCACATGTCACTAGGTTTCCATAAGATGAGAGATCATGATTGAAAAAAAAAATTTGTATAAAATGCCTCTCTTCATTAGATGCCATTTGTAATTAGTGATAGTCTTGACCCAGCTATGTGATTGGCTACCAGTGGAGATTGAAATGCCTTCTTAGTTTCCAAAAGTTAGGGGCTAAAATCGCTTCATCTACTCCTTATAGGGAATAAAAGGCATTAATATATATATATAAATATAAAATCATACACTGAAGTGCCATTGAATTAGGGATCGAAGATGTTATGCAAATTCTGCACTGCAACTCCCACATTTGCGCACATGTGTGGCCAAAACTGTGGTTATACTTAGCTGTCAGCATTGGCTTCCCCAAGCATTCTAGTGAAAAGCATAATGGGAAAGGCACGGGATTTAGATGCATTTGACAGATTGTAAGTGCCTGACGGATGGGTCACTCAACCTCTGAAATTGTCAATGAAATTTTTCTCGTATGACAGTTTCAAGAGTGTTGCAGAAATACGAAAATTCGGCAGAAAAAAAAAATAAATAAAAGCGCCTGGACAAACTGCAAAGGACACACCTTGAATGATCATGGCCTTTGCTATCTGACTCACATAGTGTGGACCAATAGGGGCCGGACATTGTCTCAAATCACCTCCCATCTGAACGAGGGTTCCAGCCGGAAAGTCGGTGCAAGGACCACAATGTTTACTTCACCATCTCGGCTTTGGGAACTGGGAAACTAACTTGTAAGACTCTCATAGGTTGTAAGACTCTCATACGGCATGATGCTGGGCTCGAATTTCTTTTCTGGACTAAAGAACATCAAAACTGGATGAGTGAAAATTGACAATGTGTAGCCTGAAGTGATGAATCCCGATTTAAACTTCATAGTACTGATGGGAGACTGAGAATGCGGCACCAACTCCATGATGCCATGGATCCTGCGTGTCAGGTTGGAACTATATAAGCTGGTGGTGGATCGGTGATGGCCTGGGGTGTCTTTAGTTGGATGTCATTGGGACCTTCAATACATGTACGAATGACTCTCAATGCATCCTGGTATGTGGAACTTATGGCTTACCATTATGTCCAATGTGCATCCCAATGAAGATGGCATCTACCAGTAAGACAACTGTTCTAACAGGTCCAAGAAGGCTACTGCTTGGTTCCAGAAGCATTTTGTTGATTTTAATGAAGTGGCCACCTAGAAGCTCTGATTTAAATCCCATTGAAAATCTTTGGGATATCAAGTAGAATGTTTGGGCTTGTGTTCCATCACCGCTGAACTTGAGTAAATTGTGGATAGCTGTGAAGGATGCATGGGTCACCATACCTGTGAAACAATTTCGCTAGCTTGCAGTGTCTTTGCCTCATGTGGCAGCCATCATCAGGGTTGGGGGGGGGGGAGTCAAGCACGTTACCAGGTAGCTATCCCTAATTCAATGGCACTTCAGTGTATAATATATAAATAAATAAACATAAATATATAATGATTTTTTTAATAATTTTTTGAGAACAAGAAAATTATTTCAAGGTTCCTTCAGGATAAAAAGATTGAGAAAGGCTGCAGCACAGTATCTCTGAGAGGAGAGTTGTTTTTCATTATTCAGGATATTTTCATTCCAGTTGTCTCTAATTACACTGATTGTTGCTGAATACAATAAAGCTATGCTTTTGTATTGGCATGGCTTCTGTTGGGAAGAGAGATTTTTCAGTATATAGGGACCTTTGAATTTTGGTCTTCTGAAAGAATATGAATAGTGAGCAAAAATCCATTTGTACATATAAATGAAAATGAATTCTATGAGGGGGTTTCCAAAAAGTAAGGTAACACATTTTTTTTTTTCTTACTAATGGTGAAAGAGAATGAGATAAAACATGGTGGACAGATAGACCTCATTGCGGTGCTACTGTTGCCTCATGGCTAATTTCAGTTGCAAGATGGCAACTACTGTGCAAGTGTGGTCCAAAACAGGTGTCCATGAAGTTATTCATTTTTTTACAAGCAAAAGGGGCTTCACCAAGTGACATTCATCATTAACTGGTTGCTGTGTATGGCGAAAAGGCGATGTCAAAGAAGCAGGTGTATTTTGGTGCATTGAATTTAACATGGGCCATGATTACATTGAATATTGACATCAGATGGGCATGCCATCATAAGTAAGACAGAAGACAACATTTTGTGCATCAAGGGTTGAAAACTTCTTGAAAAATTGAAAAAATTGAAATTGAAAAGTTGGAAAAATTCTTGAAAAGTGGTGAGTAAAATGGCATGAAATTGTACAAGTGGTGAATGTTCACATTGTTCTTCACTTTCAAAAGGTGTGTTCCCATTCGGTGTCCCGACGACAATTGTCAGAGTAGCACAAGGCAACACGCATGGAGATGTGTTTGGAGAATCTGTTGCGACATACATCAATAAAGGCAAGGATTTTCTCACTCACCTAGTCTCAGGAGACAAAACATGGGTTCATCACTTTACCCCACAGAGCAAACAAGACTCAATGACCTGAAAACTTCCACAATTTCCTGTGCTCAAAAAATTCAGAACTATCCTTAATGTCTGAAAAGTCATGGCCACAGTGTTCTCAGATCACCAAGGTGTTCTGTTAGTGGACTTCTTGCTGTGAAGGGAGGAACAATCAGTGCAGAACTTTACTGTGCAATGTTGGCCAAATTGAAAGCCAACATTTGATGCAAATGACAGGACTCCTGACAAGTGGTGTGATTTTGGTGCACAACAACACTACTCCATATGCTGTGCATGCTACTCATGAGTCATTAGTGTTTGTGCTGTAATTGTTAGGAAACTGCCGCAGCCCAGACTTAGCACCTTCAGACTTACATTTGTTCAACCCCCTCAAGAAATACCTTTCCGGAAACATTTCACTACAAATGAGGAATTTCTTCAGACAGTGCAATATTGGTTACTGGGTTTGGACATGGACTTCTTTAGTACTGGCATTGATACTGATCTATTGTTGAGACAAGTGCATCAATAAATTTGGAGACTTTGTGGAGAAGTAGTGCGTGTTCATTTATTTCTTGATATATAATTTCAACTTCCTATTATTAAATATCTTCAAGAAAAGAAAAAAAAAACGTGTTACCTTACCTTTCAGAAACCCCTCATATGTTTTATAAGAAAAGGAATGCATCTAGTGATATCCAATAAAATGTTAGCAAAGACATCATTGAGAACTTATATAAAATAATATAAATTACAAATCCAAATATAATAATACAAATTACTCATGTATATATACTGCTTGGAAAGAAGTCAACAGACACCATAGTGTAAGAAACACCCTCCTTTCACTATGATGTCTGCAGCTGTCCTACAGGGCATACTTTCTACAAGCATACAACAGCAGTCAATGAAAATTTGGACCAAGACTTTGAAAGGACCAAATGCTGTAAACTCGTTTCCTACCCAAATGGCAGTCTCTCCTTCTTGTCCCTTGCAAGGGCCATTGGCTGCAACTTCTGCCTACCCAGGTTTCTGCCATTCTTGCATCCCAATTGTACTGTAGTTACCTCACCAAAAGACAAGGCCAACTTACACTCTTACATCACTTTTCTCTTCCAATTCCTGCATTGATGACCTGGGCAAAGTTCTCTCCACACACAAAGATTGGCTCCCTTCATGTCTCCCATAGTCTTCTGACAAAAAGAAATCCAAAGAATCCTTAATGATCTGAACACAAACAAGGTATCTGGTCCTGATGGTATCCCACCATTTTGCATTAAAAAATTGTGTCCCAGAACTAATACCTACCCTATATCACCTCTTCAATCTATCCTATTCAACTGGCATCTACCTTACGACATAGAAACACGTCTGCATCCAGCCCATCCCAAAGAAAGGTGATAAAAGTCAACCTATGAACTACCATCCAATTGTTCTCACTTCTGTTCTCTCAAAAATTATGGAAAAGATTATCAACAACCAACTCTTGAACCACCTAGAGACATATCAATTAATCAGTGACTATCAGTATGGATTCTGCCACTCTCAATCTACAGCTCATCTTGCTTTTGCTACCTGCCTTTGGACTCAGATAATGGAGAAATTTGGAAAAATGCATGTGATTTCCCTTGACATTTCAAAGGCATTGGGTCAGGTTTGGCACAAGGGCTTACTCATCAAATTGCCATCCAGTGGTGTGCCGTCCTCACTCTGCAACTGAATCACCAACTTTTTCACTGGTCGCTCACTTTGTGTCATGGTGGATGGTTTACTATCCTCAGAATTCCCCACTAATGTAGGAATACCTGAAGGTTCTGTTCTTTCACCCACTCTCTTTCTCTTGTATACAAATGACCTGCTCTCACAGATTTCCAAGCCTATCCATAACTTTGCTGACGAAGTACATTCCACTCCATTTCTCTTTTACATTCGACAAACCTTGTAGTGCTCAAGTATTAGAATCCTGAAGAACAACCACAACCAGGACCTGAACTTAGATCTTCTAGCTATATCCCAGTGGTCTTCCTGACCAAAGGGCTTCGTCTATACTGACTGAGCTATAAAGGCTCTCATCAGATGTATAGAAATATTTTCATTTTGAGGGATGAAACATCAGAGTTTCAAGGAGAAACCATCTCCTTATGAGACTGGCTAACTCACCGTTAGTCGAAAACACCTGATAAAGGTTCCTCACGTCATAGACTGGAATCGAACTCGGGTCTTTCTGACTGAAGGGCTTCGTCTACACTGATTGAGCCACAAAGCTCCTAGTGTAACCATAGGTAGCAGTAAGTTTCATCCAATTCCCCATTTTGATATTACTCCACATCACTCTACTTGATATTACCATCCATTCAAGATGATTATCTTCATATTTAGTGTTGAATATGTTCCTTCTTTCTCACCTGAAATCCATGACTTGTCTGCCTTGTGTTGGCCAGACTGTATGAGCATGATATTCTAGCCTCATCGAGTGTTCGTAAAATGGGGTGAAATTTGTCCTTAGGAGACCTGAGAATGCTGTGAATGATTTTAATTGGCTTAAAAAGGAGTAGAGTGACTTTCACTCTACTCCTTGCTGGCAAAGGTTGGTCGATTGGTAGAGCCCCTGCTACTAATGGCTCAGTTAAGTAAGTTTGAGCGTGGTTAGTAGTTGGAAGGGGACTAATCGTTCGATGCTGTTGGCACACTCTCCCTCGATGAGTCTTTGGACTCCCTGGAGGTGTCTAATAATAATAATAAAGAGAAGCAGTCCTAATGGATAGATTACTAATATATGGAATGGTGATCGAATCTCTTTATTGAACATTCTGATTATGGAGAGTGAAATGATTTGAAAATAAAATCTTAACTTTTTTTTTGAAATAGCTATTTAGAACAAATAGAAAGGCTAGAAGTTCTGTCATAAGTTGATCTTCATTTTGCAAAATCAAACATGCTTGAGAATGTGAATATACCTAGCTTTTGTGAAGGATGGTGAAGGGTTGAAGAATGCAGATAATGTCCCTTGTGATATACTTCCAGAGTGACACCATTGTCAGGTTTCTGTATAATGAGGATATCTAGGAATGAAAATTTACTATTCTTTTTGATTTCTAATGGAAAATTCATTGTAGGTTTAAACAAATTAAGAGAATGAAGAAATAGCTGTAGACATGGAAGGTCATGTTTCCAAATAATGAGGACATCATTGATGTATCTCTACCAAATGACTAGTTTCAGGCTTGCTCTGGGCATATGGCATATTTTAGGTTCCAGACCACTTTCATATAGCGAATCACTGCTTTTTACTTGTAGTTACATAATTTTTTAAGTGGTTTATATATTTGTGTAAATGATGTAAATGAATCATTAATTTATCTCAGTTACACAAATGAAAAATTTAAAATAATTTTTGCACACAAAAAAAAAAAAGTTATTCTGAATGGGTTGGATTAAGGGAACATGCCAGCCAATTTAATCATCAGTCTGTACCATTAAAAGTTTTTCCATTTCAACAGTCAGATTGCCAAGTTTATTGATTAACTATACCCTGTTTCACTTTAAGATTGCAGGAATTCATTTCCTCACAGAAAACGGCCAATTCTGTTAACAGAAAATAGTTCCTTCTTAGGATGCAATTAAAATATCATTTGGACATAAAATTATGAACGTGTTTAGTTTTTTTAAAAATTAAACAATGTTTAAAAAATAAGTACTTCTTAAAAAACGCAAAAATAAATAAATGGCTGATTGTTTTGACCACTCACATTACTCTGTGGTTGTACCAGAATTTCAAAATCAGAACAAACAACATTTTGGATGAGACAGGTGTTTCGATTGCAACTTCAGATTTTTTTATTTGAAATTCTCATGGAAAAACATTGACTAATCAGTGAAAGCTAATTTTGTTGAACGTTCATGTGAAACTGCAAGTTTCATACTCTGGCAAGACCAAGAAGGAAGGTGTAGTAAGTGAACTGAGTGCAGAGGAATATGCACCTTCCTTGCAGTGAGCAGGTGACCATCTTAAAGTGGAGCATAGCATAGCACTTTTCACTTCATCTGTTTTTACTGTAACAACAGTAGCACGAGCTAAGTTTAGTGTGCAGCCTATCTCATTGTTTGATACCATCACTAAATTTAATCATTTTAATCTATCTCATCATCATGTCTATCAAGGATTTAGGCCTAGAGTGGCCTGTTCCAGCCTTAGAAGTCATCGTTGAATCTTTTAAGAGGACGCCCTGGTTTTCTTTTTCCTAGTGGTTTGTACTTTAAGGCTTGTTTTGGTAATCTTTCTGTTTTCAGTAATAGAAAAAATTAAAAAATATAAACACAAATGGATGGAACATGTTCAAAGAATGAAAGAGTATACTTTGCAGTTTTTCTCATAAACTTCATTTCAGCTGTTATTAATCTTTGTTTGTCTTTTTTTTTGTTTTATTGTCCAGATTTCACTTCCATACATTAGGACTGGTAGGGCTATACTTTGACTGGTATTGCATACTTTTAGTCTGGTTTGTTTTTGAACTAGGTTTGGTTTTATATTTTCCTTATCACTGGAAGCAATACCATCCTTACTTTGAATTTTATCTATCATTATTAACAACAATAAAACAAAATAATAGTTATAAGTAGTTTATAATTCACATCGAAACACCAAAACATAGAGAAATGCAATAATGTTGTTGACAAACAGTTCATGAAAACTGCACATCAGTTGATTCATGGGAGCACCGTGTTGCCAGACATGTTGTATGATTGAATGCAGTGTTGTATAAATGGTCATTGGTCATAATTGAAATGTATCACATGAGTGAATCCTTGTAAAGTGAAGTGTCATAATGTTTGGGTAATACTGTAGTTTGAGATAGAAAAACTTTTTCAGAATTTTTCATGAAAAGATCAGCTGATGTAATTAGATATCCACCATTCAGCAGTTCCTAGAACTGAACTGAAGCATGTATTTCAACAGGTATCACACATTGCTATCATTAACTTTGTCGAAGTATCAATATATGCTCAGTGGGAAAATATCTGTTCAAGACTTGAACAGATATTTTCTATGAAATTTTGTAGGATTGTAATAGTGATTTACAGGATAACAGTCTTTCAAATTAGGACCTTGGGTAGGGATCCCAGATATATTGGAAAAAAAATACAGGACACTTATGACTGTGGGTGAAAGTTTAGTATGCGCATCATCACATATGCCAGTCTTACAAAATGATTCTAACTTTCCAAGTATGTGTGTAGTAAGGTTTACTATGCACACACTACACTAAGTATAAGTAAACAAATAGTAAATCCAATTGTTAGGCTGCATATTTTCATTAAGCCACTTTAAGTTGCCTTCAAGTGGTACTATTATAGATACAAAATAGATTGTTAATACAGTAATGCTCTTCTCACCTGACAATATTCTTATTAATCAATCAGTCTTTCTCACTCTTGCAATACTTTTCTCAGAAAAGTATTGCAAGAGTGAGAAAGACTGATTGATTAATAAGAATATTGTTAAATTTTTAACAATATTCTTATTAATATATAATAATAATTATATTATTAATAATATAATTATTAATCGTTATATATTATATATTAATATTATTAATATATAATATATAACGACAAAGTTAGTGATAGCAATGTGTGATACCTGTTGGAATACATGCTTCAGTTCAGTTCTAGGAATTGCTGAATGGTGGATATCTGATTACATCAGCTGATCATTTCATGAAGAATTCTGAAAAGTTTTTCAGAATTCTTCATGAAATTTCAGAAGTGAAGAATGAATTCCGAAGAAAGAATGCGCCTGTTTCATTCTTCAGAATGAAACGGGACGCATTAACCAAAAATGGGACTATCCTGTATTTTACGGGACGTCTGGGATCCCTAACCTGCCAGAGGGAAAGAATACCTAAAGTGGTATCTTTTTTTTTTTTTAAATCTGTACTTGCAATGGAGCTCATGTCTATCTGATGTTTGAGGGCACTTTGAAAAAAAAAAAAACACATACAGGCAGCCCCCAAATTTCATAACTTTTGCTTATGCGAATTATCCTGAAAGGGCTATGAAAAATATTTGACTTATAAAAATTTTAATTGCTGTATGTTACTCACATGCCACCTTACAGCTGTCATCTACGAGGTAGCTTATGCACATGACCACTGTTAGGCAGACAGCCTATACACATACAACTACTCTTAGGCAGATAGCCTCTACATTTGTGTGGCTTCTTACTGTTGAACATGGACATGCTGTGTATTTGTATTCATACAGTTCATTAATTTTTGGTATTTGTGTACACTGGGGTACACGACTGGAAAAAGGAACAGAAGTAGAAAAGTAAACCCATGCATAAACCCATCAAACTTGCTCTAGAGATTGGGGGGGGGGGATGTTATCTGGATGTAGATTTTATAAAAATCTGTGCCAACAATTATATCATGTGTTTATGAAACATCAACCCATTTTTAGCGTATGTGTTAGAGGCATAATTTTGTTTTGCTATTTTTGATATTTATCTTTAAAAAAATTCTGTACCAGGTACGTAATGTGTCCTCCCTTGTATTGAGAAGTTTTCCAAGTTGATTTTTGTGTTGTGACAGACATGAAAAACATATTTACCATAAGTTTCCTTTACATGCACACAATATTCTTGAATGTGACACTTCTATATTGCAGTGATTCTGTAACTGAATGCTTTATCTTGATGAAAATTTTTGGATAACATTGGTAATGATATTCTTAACATCGATATGATGGTTGATAAATAATCGGAGGATGAATCCTAATGCTTTAAAAGCCCAGAGAGAGAAATACATGACTCTTTTAGCTCATTGTGAGCTTTATGAAGTTATGACAGGAAGCCACTGTTCAATAATTTCTCGATAATTTCATATGGAAGGTTGAATGGGAAAATTAAATATTTTTTTGAAAATTTTCTCATGCTATTTATGCTTTATAAATAGTAGGCAGGAAGTAATTGTGCCTTATGTAACATTCGAGTTGCATAAAGTTTGGGGAACATAACTCTTATGTAAGTTGGGGACTGAGGCATAATTAATAATAGTTCAGTATAGAGGAAAACTTAAGCAGTAATGAAATCTTGTGTTGGGTTGTCATGGTATGTTTTAATCCATTTCGGTTGATGATAAAATTCCAGAAAGTTATTAATATGAAATATCTGTTTTTATCTCTTGCTGATGAATGCTGCTTTTGTTTGTTTTGTTTTGTAATTTATGTAAGTTTCTGCTCATATGAAAGCAAATTAAGATATTCAGACAATTTTATTTTCATTAGAATTAATTTTCAATTCTGTAAAATTGTGTGTTGCTAAATTGCTTTTATCTAATATTTGTCATTATTATTTACTTTTTTTGTTATTGTATATAGGAAATGGCAGCATTATCTCTATTTATGCAAGGTGCTAATACCCAACGTCCATATCCTCTACATTATATGGAAAGTGCTATCAGTACTTATTTGAATGCCTGCAAGTAAGTTTAGGTTTTTATTTTTTATAAAAAGTAACAAGTTTACAGAAATTAAAGGATATCATCACTATTCTAATATCTTAGTATTAACATTTGGAAATTCACGGATTGGAAGTTTTACATTTTGTTTATGACTTTTATGGTTTCTTTTGCCAGATATGGAGAATTGTAAACAATCATAAAGATGCATTTAATAATGGAGTCTTGTATACACAGTGTTCATTTCTAAACATTTGAACGTAGAGATATTTTTAGGCTATAAAGTGATTAATGATGTTGCATTTGCTTTTTCTTAAAAATATTTAGTTTGCAAAGTTATTTATTCTTCCTTGAATTCAAGCAAGGAAGTTATAAAACTTCCTTGCTTCCTCGAATGACCTTCAGCACTATTGTTTCCTTTCGCATCCCAGACATAATCCTTTTTACTCAAGGTAAAAATTTTTTATGCTATTTTTACACTATCACTCCTAGATTTACGTTTAAGTGCACAATTTAAATATTTATACTATTTCAATAATTTTATGAACAATTCAGTGTTACCCTTTTTTTTTCCAGATACCCTTATGGGTTTACAATCAGTATGGCAACGTGTAGTTTTATTATATTCACAATATTTACGACCTCTGTAAAAGTCGATGCCTAAAAATTAAGAACTTCTATTGCATCGAATTTTACAGTACCTCTGCCAACAATTATATCATGTGTATGAAACATCAACCCATTTTTAGCTTATGTGTTAGAGACATAATTTTATTTTGCTGACTTTTGCTACTAGGTAGGAAATGGTCTGATTGAAAAACCAAAAGTGAAATGACCCTGACAAATTTTCAAAAGATGTTCTAAATACCAAATTTCATCCAACCAGACTGGAGTTATTATAATTTAGGTCATTCATTCTCATCCATTCAGGGCAGGTTGAGTGTTCCATAATTTTTTTTTCCCATTGAATTCTGTCCTCTACCAGCCTTTCCATTTGTTAGGATGAGGTCAAGCCTGATCAGATCTTTACAACTTTATGCCATCTTCTTCTTCTCGGTTTTCATCTGCCTTGGTCACCTCCAATCATTTTGTAAAGGATGTAGAGGGCAGTCTTTCTTGGCACATCCTGGCTCTGTGCCCTAATCACTGTAGTTATCTTTTATGTAATCTATTTAAGATGTTATCTGTAACCCAACTGTTCTCTTACTCTTACATTTGTCTATTTTTCAGTCCATTTTGAACAGTTGATTTTTCTTAAGTACTTTGATTTGAAACCTTTTGATCTGTTCTTATTTGCTAGATCCAGCTCTTTTTTATGTAGCACCACTGAAGGATCATGGAGTTTGAAGAGTAGTCTTTAGGCTGTAGCTAATATTTTTGTTTCTGTATATTTTGTTTAATGTGTTCATAGTTGATTATCCTAGCCTTATTGTTTGCTTGATAATTTTCTGTAAATTAGGTTTTTATTGATTAATGATCCAAAATAATAGAATTATCCAATATTCTATTATTTTATTATTTATTGTAACAGTGACATATTTTTCCCCATCTATTGATTACCATAATTTTTGTCTTATTCTGATTTATTTCCAAGTGTATTTGTTGCTAGTTAGATTTAGATTAGAAATCATTGATTTTAGGTTCTCCAAATTATTGACTATCAAAACAATATCAGCTGCATAATTTAAGTGAATGATGTTTCTTCCATTGACATTACTCCCAGGCAATTTTCCAAGGATTCTCTAACCACATCTCTGAGGATAGGTTGAACAAGCAGGGAGAGAGAGAGAGAGAGAGAGAGAGAGAGAGAGAGGACAGCCCTGCATGACCCCCTCTCTCTGATGGAATTTTACTTATTTCAATATTCCTGAATTTAGTTTGTCAACTGAATCAAAGGCTTGCCTGTAGTCTATAAAGCTCACAAAAAGACTTTTTTTTTCCTTGTTGTTGTTTGTTCTTAGTCAAATCTGCTAGTCTCCATTTAACAAAGATTGTATCTAGCTCCTCTTCCATCTCTGAATTCCATTTCTTCTTTTTTTGTTACTTCTTCATACTCTTTCTCTATTTTGTTTTGAATAATTCTGATAAATATTAAACTAATAAAATCTAATAGATGGGTTCCAAAGGGATAAAGAACTATGGAAAGGCTACAACAGAGATGATATCAGGATTATGCAATGTGGATAACAGGGATAGATTGAAGGTATGTGGATTCCAGACACCAGTAGGAGAAAGAGGAATGATATGATAGAAGTCTATAAACTTCTGGAGGGGTGTTAGGATATCAACTGATAAAATTTTTCATTATATGGAAGGTGGGGAGAGGACAAGGGAAAAATCTGTGGAAGTTTGTGTACTGTTAAGAAAAAGGGTAAGAGCTAAATTTTTCTCTCACAAAACTGTGCATGGAAGAGTTTGCTAGTTAAAGTAGTCAATACATCTAGTGAATGAGTTGAAGTGTGGGTAAGAGACTGATGTGGGTGATGTATGGCCTGCCTTAATGATTCCTTAACTCCCTGGAGATTTAATAATAATAAAATATTTTATAAGTATTGTTCAGCAAGGATAATGAGTTTATATTTGTTGCATTTTCTTTTGCCTCTTTTATATCTTGGGATGATTTTACTCAGTCGCCAGTCTTTAGCAATTGACTCTTTTCCCTAAAGTTAAATTTTAGATATTTCAAATATTGTATAGTCCCTTTTCCTCCTCCCTCCCATAGTTCTCTTGGAATGCTCTCTAGTCCAGATGCTTTTTATTGCCATGATAAGTTCTTCATCTAGAATTATTTGGCTTCTGTTTGTGTGATATAATGGGTCTGCTGGGAATTACTCTTATTTTTGAGTAATTGTAAAAAGTGTTTTGTCTGGATTGTTTCTATTTCTTCCAAGTTTCCTGTCATATTGTTTCCATTAAACATAGTAATGGAGTAAGTGCAGTAGCTCTTTGCAAATTGGTTGATTGTTTTGTACAAAGTTCTGGTGTCATTGTTTTCAAATGCATCCTTGCGTTCTTCTCTTTTTTATTCGTCTCTGATCTTTTTTTCTATACATTTTCTGTATATTTGTTTCTTGAGTAATTAAAATTATAATAACGGAATTAACTCACATAAAATATTATTTATTAGTAGAATTTTCACCTGAGTATCACAGGCATCTTCGATATATGTGAAAAGCTAATTAAATAATAACCGACAATTCCAAAAGCGCCACCTAAATAGCTAATGTAAGATAACTAAAAAAGGTCATTAAATTTCTTTTTTTAAATTCAATAAAGTCATTACATTTCTAATTTTTTTAAAAATAAGTTAGTAAATTTAATGACCTTTTTTAGTTATCTTACATTAGCTACTTAGATGGTGCTTTTTGGAATTGTCGGTTATTGTTTAATTAGCTTTTTACATGTACTGAAGATGCCTGTGATACTCAGATGAAAATTCTACTAATAAATAATATTTTATGTGAGTTAATTCCATTATTATAATTTCAATTAATATGTCTATTCATGGTATTTCCTTACTGAATCATATATCGAGACTTTACGGAGAGTCTACTTCCAAGCAGTGTGCTAGATACAGTGAAGTATTAGTAAAGACGACTAAATACATTGACAGAATAATATTTCTAAAGCGTTGTAAGATAGCTCAGGTTATTCCTACCTGCTGTAAATTAAAAAGAGTTTTTAGGTTTCAAAGGGCTCATTGGATTTATTTAAAGGCCAATAGGTCACTTTTGTCATGTTGTACCATAATTTTGTATATTGGTTCAAGCCATTAAGAATACAATTTGGTTGGCTAAATCCCAAATTGCCAGCCCATCCTCGTTCGTTCAGTATTCAGGTAGATACCCAACAGGGTGCACCACGAGAAGGTAGAATTGTTGAAAATTGTTGAAAATGTCAACTGTGTTGGGAACGGGGAACCTGTGGAACAAGTAAAACATTTCAGCTACTTAGGCACGATTTTTACTGAAGATGGTAAATTAAATATGGAAATAGACAACAGAATCAACAAAGTTAGTATGGTAGGCAGCCAATTGAATAAATTCATATGAAATAAGAGAGAAATTAGTCGGAACACTAAATTAGTATACAAGACAGTGTTCAAATCAGTTTTAACTTATGGATCTGAGAGCTGGATCAGAAGTAAAACACTTGACCAAAGACTAGAGACCACAGATATGAGAGTCCTGAGAAAGATTAGAGGCGTGAACAGATGGCATTAATGGCAATATCATATTAAAAACGAGGATATTAGGAAAGAACTTGACATTGTCAGCATCCAGGAATGCATTAGCAGAGTTAATCTTAGCTGGTATGGTCACTTAAACAGAATGGACGATGAAAGATTAGCAAAACAAGTGTTCTCTGCCAGGTTGGCAGGAAAACGACCCAGAGGAAGACCAAGATATAGGTGGATTGATACGGTACAAAGTGCCTTAGACGATAGAAATATAAGATCTGATAATGTTGAAGTCTGGGCAAGTAACAGACTGATTTGGAGGAAAATTGTAGATAGGAAGTTAGTAATGATGTAAATTTTTCATGTAGTACTATCATATTCTGTACACCCCTTGAGGGTACATGTCAGGAATTTGATGATGATGATGGGTCACTTTTAAATTATCAGCTACACGAAGCTAAAAAATCTCTCTCCCTCTTAAATAGAGAAATTGTTGATATCAAGAACTCTCTAGAATTTGAATTAGTGGCTGAAACTTTTAACACTATTTTGCGCATATCATCAACTTCATACTTAAAGGTTTTTAATGCTTCTCATGATAAGTTAAAGCATAAGTTTCATGCACTAGTGAGCCTCCCTAGATCCATTACTGATGTCTGTGATACACATAGAGTAGTTATCAATGTTTCCAGCCATCCACCAACAGACAGTGAACATTTTGTTTTATCAAAAGGACATAATTTCGTTTTATTTTTAGAAATTATGGTCTTTTACAACCATGTTATAAATAACTCTTTTAATTTCCTGATGTTTTGATCTTCATATTAAGATCATCATCTGGAGCATATACAGATATACATGACAAGCTGAGTTACATTACATTCAGTAAGTTAGAGAAACAATGATTTGATCATAGGTTATTCTGCTGGCATGACCGCTAATGGAAGAAAAAAAACAACTTACAAATTAATTAATTATTTAGAAACTACATCTAGCTAAATTCTCTTTATGATAACATGAGTAAACATTCTTTCTTATAGATAGTTTTCTTTCAGTGACATTGATGTCATATTATGATGTTCAGATAATAACTAGTGCCGATAAAGGAAGTGGCACCGTTATTCTAAACCGAACCAATTATTTAAAAAAAATTCTGCTAGTCTCGGACAATAATACATACCAACTCATTAACTATGAACTAACCAATAGAATAAAAAAGAAAACAGAGAAACTACTTAAATCAATTACTACATGGTCCTAAGTACGGTCAAAAAAACTACTTCTGCACTACGCTCGTTCTCCGAGAATTTACGGGCTACTGAAAATACACAAACAAAACACACCACTCCAGCCATTAGTCAAAGGGATAGATAGCCCGAATTATCACCTAGCCAAGAAATTAGCAGCAATACCTGAGTTGGTAGGTCATTCCCCTCCTATATCAGAAGCACACAACACTTCATAAACATAATCATAGACATTACATTAGAAAAAGATTATTTATTAGTCAGTTTGATGCCTCTGCCCTCTTTATGAATGTCCCAATCAATGACGCAATCCTTCTTTTACAGAACAGATTCCCTCCAGATATCACGGTGCTCTTTTGTATCACATTCTGGTTATTTTATATGGCAAAATGCTTTCTACCTACAAAAAGAAGGCACAGTCATGGATAATGGACTCACTATTATCCCCCCTATTGCTAACTTCTATATGGAACATTTTGAGCAACATGCTTTAGATTCCTCTCCTTTAAAACCCAAAGTCTGGCTTAGATATGTTGACAATGTTTTCACGATCTGGTCCCATGGCTGCCAGACACTAGATACTTTCCTTAGCCACCTAAACAAACAACACAAATGCATTCAGTTCACAATTGAGATTGAAAAACAGAACACACTTCCGTTTCTAGATACACTTGTCACACATCTTCCTTCTGGCAATCTTTCCTTCACTGTTTACCAGAAACCGACCCATACTGACCAATATATACACAAAAACTAGGTGTCGTTAATACTCTAAAAAAACAGGGCTTTGAAGATCTGCTCCAATGAACAAGAGATGAAAGACGAATTTAAAGTTATCAGCAATACTTTTCTAAAAAATGGTTGCAGCCAAAACACTATTAACAAAATTCTCTACAAGACCCTCAATAAAAAACAAAGATAAACTTGACTACAATAAAACTATAACCATTCCTTACATTAAAGGGACATCAGATAAAATAAACAGAATACCACAAAAATACAACCTCAAAGCCACCTTTAAACTTCCTGCAAAATTAAAAAGCTTACTCAACTCATCCAAAGACCCACTCCCTCTGCTGGACCCCCCTGGAGTAGACCGTATTTATTGCACCTATAACATACCATATATAGGGGAAACAGGATGCACAATTCCTATCAGACAAAAAGAACATAAACAACACATTAAATATAATAACTATGGTGAAACTGGCCTTTCTGATCATGCCCTTGAACACCTTACATAGAATTGACTGGAAAAGCACCAGTTGTTTACATCACGCCCAAACATGGTGTAAATGTAAATTTAAGGAAGCCTGTGAGATTATTATCAACCACTCCAATCTGAACAATAATGATGGTCTAAAAATCCCAAACATATGGAAGGCACATTCGACTCACGGAACCTTCCTCTCTAAGAGTAACTATAAACAGGACTGTAGATTATCTAGGATCCTAAATCAAAAATAACAATTGTAATGCTAAAAATAGGACATCATTGTTACTGAAAGAAAACTATCTATAAGAAAAAATATTTGCTCATGTTATCATAAAGAGAATTTAGCTTGATGTAGTTTCTAAATAAAAAATAATTAATTTGTAAGTTTTTTTTTTTTTTTTACTAGAGGTCATGCCAGTAGAATAACCTGTGAACAAATCATTGTTTCTCTAACTTACTGTACGTAATGTAACTCAGCTTGTCCTTTATATTTGTATATGCTCCAGATGATGATCTTAATATGAAGATCAAAACGTCGGGAAATTAAAAGAGTTATTTATGACATGGTTGTCCACAATTTTTAACATGAATGCTTGATCGCCTTGCAACACTAAAAGAAAGGACATAATTTCACTGTTGCTTTGAATAAGGTACCCCTGATGGATTTTTTTCATAGCATAGACAGAGGTATTCGATCCTTATCCCAAAAACAGCTAAAGGGACACGTTTTGAATGTGCAAAAACATAGAGTTCATTGGAACAAGACAAGAGTCCTTCACAAAAATCAGTTCCTCATGAAACGGCTTTATAAAGAAACATGTGAAACTTTACTTCACTCTCCTAGCTAATCTTTCCTGAATTTATTGTATTGTATGTGTGTTTGTTTAGTCAATTTTTTCTAACTTTTTAATTATGTATATATATATATATATATATATATATATATATATATATATATATTATTTCTTCTTTTTTTTTAAATAAGTTAGGAAATTTAATGACCTTTTTTTAGTTATCTTACATTAGCTACTTAGGTGTCGCTTTTTGGAATTGTCAGTTATTGTTTAATTAGCTTTTTACATGTACTGAAGATGCCTGTGATACTCAGGTGAAAATTCTACTAAGAAATAATATTTTATGCGAGTTATTTCTGTTATTATAATTTTAATTGATATGTTTACTCACAGTATTTCCTTACTGAAACATATTTCTTGAGTAAATTATAAGAGATTCTGTTTTCAGGAGTGTTTTTTACTGATAATTTGTATTTCATCTCAGTCTTCTCCTCTACTAGTTCTAAAATGTTTCCTGTCATCCATTAATTGTTCATCTTCTTGAGGTAACCCAGGATCTTTGTGCTTTATCCAGCAGTTTTTCTTTACTTGATTCCAGCAATTTTCCGGCAACATATAATATATAATTTCAAAATTTAATAATTATACTGACAAGAGCATAATCAGTATACTAATAATGTGCATATTAAAATCCTTTGAACAATTGTTATCACATACAACACTAATTATCCTTAGGCTATTAGGAAACCAGTTGTTTTCCTAATAGCCTATATTAGGAAATATAACCTATATTAGGACTATATAAATAATGTCTTGTTTCATTAAAATTTTTCAGGTACAATGTTTGTTAACTGTATTTGTCAAACATTTGCTTACTTTCACCCCCTGCCCCCTCTTTCTGGTAGATAATAAACAAGAGAACAAAAAAATGAAGATGTCTACCTTTGTAGTAATAAAAACAAAAGTAAGATTTATCATGAAGTCTGTTATTTTATCTACATGAATAATTTTCTAAAATTATAATAATTGACAAATATGATTAGTGAAATTTCAAAAAAAAAAATTGGAATGAATGTTTACAATCATTAACACATCTTATGAAAAGTAGGCTTCATGAGCAAGTAATAGTAATTTCAAGTTAACAGCACATGATATAAATATCTTTTTTTTTTTTTTAAATTTCTGACATTAATATACAGTTCAAAAACTTTGATTTATGTATTTATATTTATATATGCATTTTTTCCCCCCATTAACAAATAATTTTCTTTTTCATGAAATAAAAACAGGTGATTATAACTATTTGTTTATAGTCACAAATAACCAAATCTCAATAATCAGAGACTTGATTATTTAATATTACTGATTTTTTTGATAAATGAAACATACTAATCACTATATATTATATTAGATGCACTTATTGAACTGCTCTAAAGTATGAGACTATGCAATGATGGACCAAGTGCAGGCTATCACATTATGTAAAAAATACATAAAACAAAAATAATTAATAAACTTTTACCCATCCACAATACTAATATATTATAGTTTTACAATCTCTTGTTGAGAGTGGCAACAAATGGACCACTGAGGGATTTTTTTCAAACCTTGAGTGATATCAATATCAGCTCAATGAAAATCAGTGAACTTGCCTTTCTTCATATCATTGAAATTTAAGTGTTAATGTTATGAATGTGTGCTCTTTCTGAAAATAATAGTGCTCAAGAAGTTATGCACATTTCATAAATCTTATGCAGCATTTATGAAAATTAACTTCATTAAAAAATATGTTTTGATTTCATCTAACTGATAAACATCTTTAAAATTTGCTACAAATGTTAAGTAGAAATTTGGCTTTATTTTTGAAAATCATTGTAGGAAAGTGTCACTTTTCTCATTAAACTTGAATGGACACATAGGGAGACAGAATAGGGACCGAGAAAGGGTGCATGGCGGCCATTGAGTAGGAAGGAGAGAGGATTTTGGACTTTGCGGTAGCATTTGATCTGGCAATTGTGAACTCCTTTTTCTGCAAGAGGGAAGTACATTTGATAACATCATAACATTTCACAGATTGACTACATTTTTGTAGTCAATCTGTGAAAGTCTACTGCCTTAAGAAAACATCTTAAGGCAGTAACAAATTGTAGAGTAATCACAGACTTTAAAATAAGGTTGAAGATAAGAACCTTTGAAAGCCAACGGAGGAAGACAATTAAGTGGTTTTGCTTAAAAGAAGAGATTGTGAGGAACTGTTTTAGGGAGAGGGTGTTAGAGAGGATTTCGGATGGACTAGAAGGTGTACAAGATTGGTGGAGACATAATTCAAAAGCAATTCTAAGCTGTGCAATTGAGGTGATTAGTGAATCATCCGGAAAGATTTAAGAGCAGAAGGAGGGTTATTGGTGGAATAATAATGTACAAAAGTAGTGATGGCTAATAGGAAGGCAAAGCAGAAGTAGGATGAGTCAAAAGTGGAAGAGGACAGAGAGGAGTACAGAGAGAAAAAGCAAGAAGCCAAGAGAGTTGTTGCTCAGGTGAAGCCCACGGCATATCACGATCTTCATGATCAATTAGAAACAAAGGAAAGACAGAGAAAAATTTATCGATTGGCAAAATGTAGAAATAAGGCATCAAAGGACATCTTACATGTCAGGCAGGTCAAAGACTCTGGAGGAAGGGTATTAAGCAGGGATGTGGATATAAGAAACAGATGGAGAATATACTTTGAAGGGCTTTTAAATGAAGAAAATGCAAGGACTCACAGAGAAGATGGGCAGCCTTATGAGGGGATGGTGCAGAACATTAGTAGAGTGGAAGTGAAGGATGCCTTAAAGAGGATGAAGAATGGAAAATCGGTGGGCCTGACCGGATCCCAGTGGAGGCATGGAAGGCACTAAGGGAATTGACCTGCTGTGGGACCTGTTAATAAAAGTTTGTCAACAGAAAAATATACCCAAGGAATGGAGGGAAAGTACTGTTCCCATCTACAAGGGTAAAGGAGATGCACAAGACTGTAAGAATTACAGAGGAATAAAGTTGATGTCACACACAATGAAAATCCTAGAGAGGGTTCTTGATGGAAGACTGAGGAAGGAGGTGGAGATTGCAAAGAAGCAATTTGGCTTCATGCCTAGTCAATCGATGACAGATGCTATCTTTGGGGTACGACAGATGATGGAAAAGTTTCGAGAAAAGCAACGGGAGCTACATCTAGTATTTATTGATCTGGAGAAAGCGTATGATAGAGTGCCGAGGCAAGAAGTCTGTAGGTGTCTGAGTGAGAAGAAGGTACCGGAGAAATATGCAGGTTGGTGCAGGAGATATACAGAAATGTGAAGACAAGAGTTCGGACCTGCCTGGGAGAGACAGAAAGTTTTCCAGTGACAGTTGGCTTGCATCAAGGGTCAGCATTAAGTCCGTTCCTGTTTAATATTGTGATGGAGGTGGTGACGGAGGAGGTGAGAGAAGATGTGCCTTGGACTATGTCGAATGCGGATGACATTGTGCTGTATGCAGAATCAAGAAAGAAGTGGCATCTAAACTGGAAAGTTCGAGGAAAGTACTGGAAGAGTACTAGACTGAGCAGAAGTAAGACACAGTATATGTGTTGCAAAGTGGATGGCAGCCAGGAGACAGATCCAGAGCTGGAGGGAAATGTCATCAGGAAGGTCAGTGACTTTAGATACTTAGGTTCAACAGTGAAAGAGGATGGAGAAGATGAGAAGGAAGTGGGATTGAAGGATATGAGCATGATGGAGGAACTGGAGAGAAATGGCCGGAGTGCTATGTGATAAGAGGGTACTGATCAATTTAAAAGGCAAAATCTTCAGGACAGTAGTGAGACTAGCTATGACATATGCTATGGAAGCTGTGGCCCTGAGGAAAAATAACATCAGCAGGATGGAGGTAGCGGAGATGAGAATGCTTAGGTGAATGTGTGGTGTGACCAGAAAGGATCGTCTGAGAAATGACTATGTAAGGGGAACGGTGAAAGTTTAGAAATTAGGAGCAAAGATACAGGACGCCAGGTTTCGATAAGCTATGGTCATGTGATGAGGAGGGAGGACGAGCATGTGGAAGAAATGTCATGCAGATGGATGTGCGGGTGAGGAGGAAGTGCAGGCGGCCAAAGAAGAGATGTCGGGAAATGGTGGAGGACGACTTGAGGATGAAGAACCTGGATGTGTTTATGGCCCAAGACAGGAGGATGTGGAGGAGACGCACTACAAACAGTGACCCTATTTAAGCGGGACAAGCTGCAGCTGAAGAAGAAGATTATCATTTATTAAAACATTGTCCATAACAAGTTACTATGTTTTTTTTTTTTTTCGTAAAATGAACCAGCCAAAAAGAAAGCTAACTGGAGATTCTTGCTCAAGTGTGTAAAAAAAAAAAAGTCATTTGCACTCTCACACACCTTCAGAAATATGGAAAATAAATGAAATCAGGTTACTTCAGTATAACAAAATATAACAAATGCCTAATGAATTTATGTGAGAAAAATCAATTAATGTGAAGAACTATGATATGGTCTTCTTATTAGTGTAGTGCATTCTTCTTTATCTTGGAGGATAGAAAAAGTGATATTCTTATTTTTTATACTGTAATAATTATATATTCCTCATTTTGGTGTTATAGATTTATTTAGGAGAGAGGAGAGTACATTGTTCAAGCATTAAACTTGTGTTTCTACAGAACTGCAGCTATAAATTAAAACTATCACTTCTTTATCTATGTCTTGTCAGCATGTCTTCAATAATTCATATGCGAGGACCTAAGAAAAGAAGTGAGAATATCCAAAGTGATTTCTAAAACTACTGAAAACAGTGATCCAAGTTCTCCTTCTGAACATCTGTAAACTGACATAAAATTAATTTGGCAAGATCTGCCACTTGTTGAGAATTTTATCTATGTTTTGACATGATTCAGTATAAATTTTCACCTTCTTTATGGAAACTGCTGATGTGGATATACCTGCCATTTTAAATTCAGTTCTTGATTTCCAAATAGTTTTTCTTCATTTTGCTTATAACTGGATATTTTGAAAACTCTTCATCTTCATTTGATAAAATCATTCAGATGCATGATTTTTCCCACAGCTTTTCAGCCCAGTAGCCTACTTAACACACTATAATAAGTTTAGGCAGCATTATTGAAATAGAATTTATATGTATTCATACTGGATTCAGATGTTTTTCTAGTACAGTGACATGTCTTGATTATACACCATACCAGTTTTCTGTGGACTGGTTGTAGGAAGTATGTAGGTAATGCATAGTATGTGTTGATTTTTCTGTATATTTTTCAAGAAAAAAGATGCTTTCTATTAGTATTTTTGATCAGTATATCCATATAAGTTAGAGCCTTTTTTTTCTTTTTTTCTCCAAGTTTCATGATAAATGCTATTTTCAGGTTACTGAATGTCATCCATGTCACTTTCTATTCCCCCATGCAAAAAAAAAAAAAAGGAACGACCTAGAGATTGTCACCATACTTAAACCCTATTATTGAGACCTAATGAAGATAATAAAAATACAGAACTAAATCTCTTGAATCATTACAGCAGAACCTCAAATAGTGCAGTTTCTAACAATGTGGGTTTCACTGTAATATGGTTTGTAATTCGTGTAAAATGCATTAGTGCACTTATTGTAATTTCGTCAGAAAGGCAATGGATTACATTTTACATAAATAGTTATTCATTGCATTACAGTAGCAGTGTGCATGAAATTAAGGCACAGTGTATTTCTGAGCATTACAAAAACGTTCTCAGATGTTCTCTTGTTCATATTTATTGCATTGAAATGTCTAGTCTCAGCACTTTGACATATAAATAAGGCCTGTTAAGGATCTGTCTAATCATGTTTGTTTTTTTGCACTAATAATTGTCTGTTTTTGTACCACACACAAAAGGTTATAAAATTATAATACAATAATACTGCTTTGGTGGGCTAAGGATATTTTTATTGATTTTTTAATTTTTTTGTATTTTTATTTATTTTTTTTTGCTAATTTGAAACCGTGCTCTAGACACCAAACATGGAACTTTTTCATGCCACTTCAGACCTCTAATAAGTGGAGTAGTTGTCTCACTTTGGGTGATGAAATTCATCTTCCGCCTAAATTTGGGATGCATTACACTGAAGCCCATTTTATTATATTAATGCTCTGCTCAGTGTGTACTTGATTTCAGTTTGTACTTGATATTTTCAGCACTCATTTACTGCACTATGTATTATATAATGCTGTTCTACTAAATGTCTGCATCGAAAAAACATGAATTTATTTTTTTGTTTGTAATAAACTCATCCAAACATCATCTATTCATATAGAGCAATCTTCAAATTTCAGTAATTTTGTGAGGTATAAAGCAGTGCTTGTGAAAATAAACTACAAAAATATTTTGAAAACATGTCATATGTCATTTTCAAGTTAATCTAAAAACTATAGTCATTGTTTCATACTCAAAAAGATAAACATCATATTGAAAAATACCTGAGAGCATATAAAATAAGCTTAATTTGTCCAAACTAGCTAATTTACCAGAGTGAAAGTTCCAAAAAAAGTTAGCATGTCATTGATACAACAGACGACTTTGGAAGAGGTTCATTCCACAAAGCTAAATAGATACATGTGACCAAATAAACATGGATAATAAACTTTGGAATTATCAGTAATATACTGGTGAATGTATTACTCTTCAGAAAAGATCCTTCTAAAACTTTGAACTACTGAATGTGTAAATAATTTATATAGTAGACCGAAGATTAGATTGCGCAGTGAGACTGTAAGGACTACTTGAATGTAAAGAGATTGGACTTCTTTTAGTGGTACTTTCTGGTGATAGGGTATGGGAGGTAATTGATTGGTGAATACAAATCTTTATAATAAATCTTTTATGCAATGTTTATTTTAAAATGTTAAAGGCACCCTTCACATTGCCTGTGCTACATGAAATTTTCTTCCTGCCTTCACCACTCTAGTCAACATCATGCAACTCTTCTTTTACAGAACTGATGACCTCAGTAGTATAATTATGAAAATTAAAAATGGAAATATCATATCAAAAAAAGAACTTGGAATTGTTAATTTTCAAGAATATGTAATTATGCATATTAAAAATGATGATATCAAAAAAAAAATTGGAGTTAATATTCAAGAATATGTAAGCTGAGCTAATGTTTGGTCACTTAAACAGAATGGAAGTGTAAAGATTAGAAAAATATTGTAATCAAAAATGACAGGAAAAAGAGGATGTTGGATGTGTGTTGGGGGGAAACTGATGCAGTCAGAAGAGCTGTGAAGATAAAATGTAAGAAAACAATCAAAGATGCAACAAATAATAAACTAGTGAGGAATAAAGTTGTCAATAGGAAACTAGACATGGAATGTGTTGGACTGTCAGTCTGGTACAGTCCATGTAGGTATACCAGAAAATGATGGTAAATACTCTATTTTCCAAGGTCAACTAATTGTGGAAGCATTGTATTTTCTTGCTCATAAATTGGAGTTAATTTTTAGTTTTTGTTATACATTCTTTGTGTTAACTTGGCTAAGTTTTAACACTTGAAATAATCAGAATATTTTAAAAATTAACAAAAATTAGTAGTATTGCATATCTCTATCACTGCCAGAAACTGTTGTGGCTGCTTCTGCAAACAGAAATTTTATTCTCATTGCTATTAAACTTTAGAACTTTTGGTTATAAAGTTCAATGAGCTCATTCATTCCTTTGCAGTTTGAAAATCCAAATTTTAGAGAAAATAAATGAGCTAATGTATTCTATCAGAATGATTTTAGTCCATTATTTCAGTGGCCCATACTGTTTCTGAGAATATTATCTTCTGCAAGTAGATCCTTAAAGCTAAAATGGTTTTTATCAAAACCAATAATTCTGATGGGCCAAAAGATGAGATTTTTACTCTTATTATAAACAAATTTTGAGTTGAAACGTGTAATTATAGTCTTACATTTAGTTTGAGAATGTTTCTTAAGCACCCCATTCAGTAATTATATAAGTAATTTTTGTAAATAATGGTATAAGTGGTAATTTTTGAGAGAAAATGATTGTGTATAAGTTTTTTTCATGTTTGCAGTTAACATATTTTTTAATAATGTCCACACATGTAGCTACTAATTTTATGGCCATATGCTGATTGGAGTTCTATCTTAAATGCATTCATCTGAAAAAAAATTAATCTGTTATTCACCTTTGTTATCATTTTTAATTATGTATTTGGATGTTTTTGACAGACTTCCCCAGTTTGCAGTACGTGCTACTTTATTAAGTACTGAATGCCTAAAGAGTAAAAATATGTACAGTGATGCTGCAGTACAGTTTATTCGTATGATTGGTGATGTAGACCTGTTGAGTGCACTTCTTCTGGAACAAGCTTCACATTGCTTTATCAATTGCAAACCTGCTAAAGTAAGAAAGTATGCTTTTCACATGATTTTGGCAGGTCATCGATTCAGCAAAGCAGGTCAAAAGAAGCATTGCTTAAGAGCATATAAACAAGCTCATCAGGTAAGGAAGTGTTTTGAAATTCTCATTTAAATGACAAGTCTTTATATTGTTGTCTTGTGACTTTTTATGGTCTTGTGATTTATATAGTGAAGTGAAAGGTTGAATTGTAGGATGTACATTTCATCACTTCTTCCCTTGCACCTCAAAATCAAAATCTTTTATGTAATTAGCATGGAATACTCAAAACCTGTAGTCTAGCAGTGCACCAGTGATTAGGCAGAAAAAAAGGTTGTTACAGTTTTATTTTTTTTTTTTGAATACCTACTTGTTATAGTTTCTTGGAAATATCTCCAGCAGATGGTTCCATGTAACAGAAGGTATCATGAATGAAAAGGATAACAGTCAGCTTGGTGAGTCTAAACTGTAAATTGGTATTGAGTGATTTAATGCCTTGTGGATTTTAATAGAAGAGCGGTAGCATTATAGATGAATATATGGCATATTCTTGATCTATAGAGGAGGTGAGCAGCTGATGTTGAGCATCTGTGCTGCTAAGAAAGCAGATTGAAATGAGTTGATAAGAAAGGAGTTATATTAATCTCTAGAATCTGAAAATTTTAGGAATATTTTGGAAGGCATTTCTCCATACATGGGAGCAGCATTACATGCCCAGATTGAATTTGCCATTTTTAGAGGATAACACTTGCTCAGATGAAAGTAGCATTTGAAGAGGAAAACCAGTTTTTTGAATGTATAAGTGTTTTTGTTTATGCTAGAGGCCTCAAGTAATTACTTTTGTTCTCATCCTGAATGATATTAAAAGCAAGATGAGATGGAATGGATTCTTTTTTCCGAGAATTGAGGACTGATTTGATCATTGCTTTCATATCAGCCTTCTAAAAGCTGCATCACTTCACATCTATTTTGGTCTTCCTCTGGTCTTTTCCTTGTCATTTTTGTTTCAAATGTTTTGCTTTCCATCTCCTATTCTATTTAAGTGATTCTCCATCTTAGATTAGCTCCATTTACACATTCTTGAAAAATGATGTTCCTATTTTTAACGATTCCGTCATTTAATTGCATCTCTAATTTTTCTCTACAACTCATATCTGTGGTTTTCTATCTTTGAACTTTTATTCTAACACAACTCTGATCTATATGTTAAAATCAGTTTGAACACTATCCTGCATACTTTTGGGCTTTTAAACTTGCTATAGAAGAATAATGCCAGCTTTTCAGCTGGCTTTCTATCATCAGTCTTCCTTATGTTTTTATGTTTCTACAGTGGACTATTAATGGAGTAGTGATGCACAGCATATAGCCTCTTCCAGCCAAGTCAAGTACACCTTCCTGCATTGTGACCCACTTTGACAGATGATTTTTTTGAGTACTGCTGCCCTAAAAGCATATCCTTCTAGTCTAAAGGAAATATCAACTAAACCTCTAGGTCAGGCCTGCACAACTTGATTGTCTTTGAGGGCCAAACCCAACTTGGACCATCTGACCAAGGGCCAGATCACTTCGGACCTAGACTAGAATAGACTAGTCCACTGCAGCTAAACTTAAGTAAATTTGTTAGTAGGTCTACAGTAAATACTAATTAATATGCATATTTAAATTTTTTTAGAGAGTGACAATTAAAATTATAATCAAAATTATTTACAAACAGATATAGCTGCAAAATTTCTCAATAAAAACCACTTAAACATAAACACAAAGTTTACTAATAATTTCACTGAGAATATCACATTTATTCTGAGTGAAATATCAGTGACTGAATGTCATATTGTGACATTCAGAATGTCACAATGTGACGCATTGTATTTCTTTGTTGCCACTATTTTATCAAAGTTTGGTGTCATGTTTGAAGTGGCCGTTCTTAATATGGCCTCTAAATTGATATCACTTAAAGATGAATGCTGTTTGGTTTTGTTCAAGTTCATGACCGAAAATGTTTGTTCACAAGTATATGTGCTCCCTATTTGCAGTATCCAACAAACTTAAATTTATCCTGATCCAGAATAGAATAAAACTCTTGTAAAGTACTCTCCCTATGCTTGACCCGATAGTTTTCAGAACACTGGAGATCAATAATTTCCATCTGGAGTTCGACGTAGATTTCCTGCTTCGACAGAAAATGGATCCTCAATCACTTTTATGCGGACTTTGTCTTCATTACTCAATGGCATTCTTTTCTGAAACTCCTCACTTAGAAGTGATATGTGCTTCTTATATTTTCCACCCGCCACTGAATGATATTCTAATAGAATATTCTGTCGACAAGCTAAGAAATGTGACATATACCCCTTAGCAAGTTGATTTTCAAACAAACGTAATTTCATTTTCCTTGAAGAAAAACAAACATTTTTTCCTTGAAGCTGTAAGTTATGGTTATTCAAATGACCCAAAATGTCACACAAGAAAAATAAATCTTGATTCCATTCTTTATCCATTGGGAATTTTTCCATATATTCTTGAGATTCCAAAACTTCATCTAGTTCATTTTTTAGAGCGACAAAGCATGACAAAACTTTACCACGGCTCAACCAATGTACATCAGTGTGGTATGGTAGATCCCTGTACTCAGCATTATTTTCTTCTAGAAACGCCTGAAGCATTCTGTTTCAAATCCCAAACTCGAATATAGTTGACCAGAGCAAATACTATAATCACATGATCAAACTGCAAAACCTTTGAATATAACACCTGCTGATGAATTAGGCAGTGAAATTTTGTCAATGGTTTACTTGTATACTGTTCAATAAATGTTACAGCACCAACATTTTTGCCACACATAAAGGGGGCACCATCAGTGCAAACTGCTACTTAATTCTTGAAATTTAAGGATAGTTTTCAGTTACACACATCTTTGCATTTTCTGCGATCTCCTTTCCTGTTGTTCTTCCTTTCATTGAACACAAACCAGCAAGCTCCTCTGTCACCTCAAAATTCGTATTAATGCCTCTTACATATATTAAAAGCTGTCCAGTATCTTTCACGTCAGTACTTTCATCCATAGCAAGTGAATAATGGACAAATTCACTAGCCGATTTTTGCAGGTTATCTTTAAGATCATCGGCAATATCAGCTACCCTGCACTGAACAGTCATACAGGACAAACTGATATTTTCAAAATTATTTTTCTTATCAGGACAATTCAGAAACTGCAATCATCAGACACTTTTTTATCAACTCTCCCTCAGTAAATGATTTGTCAGCACAAACTATTTCTTGTGATATTTTTAAGGTTACCTTTGTGACAACTTCATTTGCAGAAGTCACTTTTTTAAAGGCTTGTTGCTCACTGCTAAGGACTTTCAATAACTTTGCTGCTTTTATTTGCTTTTCACTTGCATCCAACTTGCCAAGGCTAAGATGTTTCGATTCAAAATGACGTCTCAGATTGCACTCTTTTGGCACAGCGATAGATTCCTGGCAAACAATGCACACTATTTTGTCCTGAAACAATGTAAAAAAAAATTTGTTTGTCCACTCAGGGTTAAATGCTCAATGTTCCAAATCTATTTTACGCTTTTTACTTAAGCTCATTGTGTTGAAATTGACGATATTAATTACAAAAAAACTAATGATGAAAAACTCACAATAATGCAGGTTATGATAACAGTTATGTAATGTATTTTCCCCAGCTACAACCACTATGCTGGCAAAGCCAATCAAGGCACGGCCAACTTTGTGTAATACGTCTCATTCGTAGACATCAAGTCATTATCATGGAGATGTAACTTTGAATTTCCCCACAGCAACACTAGCGCTAACAAAACCTCAAAGCAATTGTAATAATTTGTTATTAAATACAGTGAGAATAACTCCAAATGCAATTTATTGTCAAGTTGAAAGAAACATGATTGTGACATTAATCGCACGAACGTAAACATGCAGAGTCTTAGTAAAAATTTAATTCAACGCTAGGAAAAATTCATCTAATTTCATATTCCCCCGTATGATTAAATAATTCAATCAGGCAGACGGGCCAAAATAAATTGCATTGCAGGCCGCATGTTGTGCAGGCCTTCTCTAGGTGGTAGATGACTTTTGTCACCTAGTTAAATACCACATTTCTTATTGGAGGCTTGAAGTGACTGTTCCCATGTTTAAACTTCATATCGCAGTTCTGGTTTGTTTTCCCCATCCTGTCTTTTATGTGCAGTATGGGTGACACCTTTCATGGATATGTCAAATTGCCATTTATTCAAGGCTGATAGTGCCTGATGAAAGTCCAAGTATGACTATGTGCAGGTAAAACTATTGAGTTGGCTTGTTTTGAAATTATGATTAAAGCAACTTAAGCCGGTGCATTATGTCTGTTAACTGCATGTGTTCTTCTGGCTTGTGTGCTTGTTTTATGGGATGAAAAACCCAACTGTACATAATAAAAATAAAAACCAGTCATCTCTGTATAAGACTTGCTAATTTGCCTTCAGTTGAGAATTTCATGTAAAAGTCTTTATATCCCAGAGGAGATTCAAACCCAATCTTTCCAACCAAAATGGTATCATCGTTACTTTATTTATTCATATGTGGTTTTCCTCCCTGTCGCTTTGGGGGGGGGTGCAGTTGAGTCCTCCTTATGAGGGATTAGGTATATATATATTTTATGACTGTAAATCCATGAGGGATGAAAAACCTGAGTTTCTGGATGAAAAAACTCTCTCTCTCTCTCTGCTTTCATATGAGACCGGCTAACTCACCTTTAGTTGAAAGAGACCAGATAAAAGTTTTTTACGTCATAGATTGAAATGGAACCCAGGTCTTTCCGAGCAAAGGGCTTCATCTACACCAACTCATCATTGTTACTGACTGAGCTACAGAAGTTTGGCATTGTCAAGGCCACAGATTTAACAAAGAGTAGGTGCTTTCTATGTGGGAGATGTGAGAAGTGTCTTTAAGTCTTAAACCTTACGTTTCATGCCTCAACTTTTAATTAACTCTTTCTCAACATTCTACCATTTAGGGTCCATAAATAATTTTGATAACACTGTGCCTCAAAAAAAAAAAAACTTAGAAAACAATACCAAAAATATTTATAGAAATGTACACAATGGAAATTGAACATGTGTTTAAAGAGAATTGAAGGGAATTGGTAAGAAATGAATCATTAATCAACCTCATTTTCTCTTCTGTAATGAGTCAAGTATTATTAGGGAGGCCTTTGGGATGTCACCCCTAATGGAAAACAGTATTTAATGGCTGGACAGATTTTTGATTGGTATATATTAATAGTTGTTTACAGAGATAAAATAGCATCTTGAACAAAAGAGAACCTAATTTCTTGAATGTTGCAAAGTTGATATTCCACTTTTTGTGCTTTTACCATTTGCAGTAGTGAGCTTAAATAGCATTGAGTCTAGACTTAGGCTGGGGCTTTTTTTGTAGTTCATTATAGTGCATTATTTTGTTATAAACTATAGAGCATGTCTGCTGTATCATTGTAATAAGAGTATTTATATTTAAATTTCTAATTATGAATGGTTTGCATTTTTTTAAACTCTCTGATAAACTAGCCATAATGTTATGAAATGAATTAGGAAAGCGAATCAAATCTGAACGACATCAGAATTGAAGTTAAGAGTTAAGAGGTAAGAATGTCTGATAGAGAAATTCTTTAATTTATCTTAACCATTGTGAACTAGTCAGAGAAGTGAATTGTGATAATTTTTTTTCAAGTAAGCTAATGTTAAAAGAAGGGTTCCATCTGAAATAATGAAATAAAATTCAAAACGAGAAGTAAGTCACAAGTGTTATTATAAAATTCTTGGTGGTATTACTTAAAATCTTTGATCTTTTTGCTTTAATTTACTTGTAATTCTTCTATATGATGTTTCATAACTATTAATTAATTTTTTTCTCAGTCGTGCAATCAACTCTTAGATGCCACTTAATTTACTGATAGAGTGTGCAAAGCTTAGCTGACAAAGGGATTACCTCTGGCAAGAGCCATTTCCTTTGTTTCAATTCTGGTGCTAATCCTTCTTCAAATTTAGGAAAAATTTATTTGATTATGCTGCACCATCCAAAATTCTAGACAAGAGGAAATTTCATTGTCAAGGATCTAGCAATCAGAAATACACACTATTCCTTAAATCGATATTTTCTGTTCTAAACTTTGATATATAAATCTTAAATTTCTCTGCAGTCATAGCTATCTCTAAACGTTAATTCCGCACAGATTTAAATTTTCATGAGCGGTGCATTGAGACCAAGATCAGGCAATCTATTTGATTGACAAAAAAGGGTTTATTCATTGAACTAAATAAGATACAAATAACAATTATTTGGTTAAATACTAAAGCAATCATACAGGTTAACGTTAGTTAACAAAACATCTCCAGGTCATTCTTAACATCTCGTTACACAAATCTATATCTCATATTAAGCTAAGTTTAAGCTCCTTCTAATTGCTTAACATTTCCAGCTAATCATTCAACAATTCTCAGAACTAGAAGCCATCAGACTAAACATGCTATAATTCATTTAACACAATTCCGTACAATTCTCAATCCTAGAACTTTACGGTTCCCTGTTAAGATTCTGGTTTTCTAAAGTCCTAGCACGCACTGTAAATCTAGTAACTAATCAGTTCCTTTCTTAGACTCCTGTTACTCCTCTCAGTACACAAGTAAATTGAATAAGATTCTACTTTACTAGGGATTCTGAAATTCCTTGCTTCCTCCTTGATTGTCTGTAGGATGTCTAGGTCTCGTTGATCCTAAGTCTGCTTAACCTTTCCAAATAAAACGGACTTGTGGGTTCGCTCATGACTCGGTTCCATCAGTGTAGGCAAATCTGATCTGCTGCGATCAGATCAAGTGGTTCTGCATAATTTCTCGGTCTATGCTGTATTCTCTGCAGAACTGAGGTCTGTACTCGAACTGGATTTTTGCTTGACCACCGGGCTGCTAACTGACATTGTCTGCTTCGATCGTACTCCTACCACCATCCTTGGGAACTTCGGATCCAGATGACCAGCACAATGGGAGAAAAAGGGAGAAAAATGGCTCGAGTTCGCGTCGCTTAACTCTATATATGTTCGTCATGATGTTCTCCCTCTTACGTCACATTTTTTTCTCTCGGCACCTAAATTTTCTTGCATCCAGTGCCGTTACTTCTCCTTGTGTGTTTATGGATAACTTCCATGCACAATTCAGTCCTTGTGTACGTGACTGCCTCAGGCCTTCATTCCTAATCTGCCTAGTTTGCTAGTACTATGACTCAGATTTTCTCACACTAATATAATCCTTACATATTTTCAAGTTCTGATAACTTCACAAGAACTAATAACAGTATAAGGCATAAGGAAAATATTCAAGTTATGAACTTTATCGATAATTCACGATCAACTTTAATTTTACTAATGTACAAATATTGCTCCTGGAATTTTGTTACTTGTTAAATCTGAATGAAATAATTTAGAATCAATTCTCTTTCATTCAGGAGGATTTAACATTATGCACAATTATGAATTCTGAAAGATAATAAAATATGAAATGATCTACAACTGTGACTGTGCAGAAATTTAAACAAAATTTAAAAGACACAGAGAATATATTATAGTGTATGTATTCTGTATTTAAACAATTAAATTTAAGTTACCCATATACATTAACTGATTTTAGCTGTGTACTACCATTTGTTGCTAGCATTTCTTTACTGATATCACTGAAGTCACTTTAAACTACAATAGGTGGTAGTGGAGGGAAGAAAGCATTCTATTAATCCTGCTACTAAAATAGCATTGAGTCCATACATCCATGAAATAAATGATTATATCAGCAAAATATTTTTTGCAGTTAGCTGCAGTGATAATGTCAGCTATGTGATATTTCATAATTCATATACTGAATACTTTTCACGTGGTAAGAGAAAAACCAACATTAAAAAGAAACTGATACAAAACTGAGACTTTCCTAGGAAGCATATTATAGAAATTATAGAAACATTATAGAAATAATCAATTTGAATGATATTTGAATGAATCAGCATGATACTTAGGGAACTCAGAGATGATATTCTTCTGCCTTAACAAATCTGGCCACTCTTGACTGCACCACCTGCAGGCACAATTAGGATTATAGTTTTGAACACCAGTTTGATTATTTGTAATTTTCCACCCAAACTGATTTCTTTTTTGTCTACTGTTACAATTATATTGTGAGCCATTCTAAAGTAGAACAATCAACTTTAGGATGACTCAGTAACCAAAGGTGAAATATTGGTATTATAGTATTAAATGGATTCATAAACTTTGTTGTACAAATCCATTTAATCTTCATAGTAATCCCATGCTTTGTTATAAATAACATCTCACACTGACACTGATATTGTCTATTGTTACTTCTGGTCTAGCTGCCATACTAGTTCTTTAAAGGACAATGTATTGGATTCAATTTTATGCAAATAATCATGTGTTTCTTGTGGTAGCTTATTATGCACTATCGTAATGAGTGTGAAATACTATTTCTAAATTATACTACTTCTAAAATTGTTTTTGTATTATTTCTTTTTTACACTTGTAATAGGTGTACAAAACTCGTGGGTGGAATTTAGCTGAAGATCATATAAACTTCACTATAGGTCGACAGTCTCTTCATCTTAAACAGTTAGATAGTGCCTGTGCTGCTTTCAGGTGTCTTTTGGGTCCTCATAGTCAGCAGCCATGTAATGAACAATCCTCATATCTTCGAGAATATCTCTTTGTATTAAAGGTATAAAATGTAATATGCATATACTTTTTTTTTTATTTAATTAATTAATTTTTTTTGCTAACTGCAGCCACATATTTCCCAATTTTCATTCATTTCCATGTGTTGCCATTTTGGGAAGCACATTGTTTAAACATTTTTAAGATTTGATGTATATGCAATGTTCCCTCTAAGTTGTGCAGGCATGTAGTAACTGATATATGTTTTTATGCACGCTGAACTGTTGCCATGTAGCTGCTGGTGGACTTAGTCTTTTTTTTTTCTTTTTCTCAACCAATTCAATCCATCTACAATCATGTTCTCATGCTTATTGACAAACTGACTCTTTTAATATCAATGAAGTGCTGTCTAGACAGTGAGTGTTGTATCTGGATTATACTGGACACGGTTGAATCTATCTCAGCACCTTGATTCTTTTATGTTTCATGCAATCTGGTATGATTAAGCAGCACATGATAGCTCATGTAGAACAGCTTGCACTTACTATATTTATTATAAATAGCAGTTATCATTAATGGTGAACTCTTTTAAAAAATAGCCTCGAGTATACTGTTCCCTTGAAATCCCATGAATTGTATAACAATGTTTCATCTCAGACAGACCTTTTATTAAGATTAGAAGTGCTGATTCATCCTGGGTTAATCCACTGATTTTTGTAATTTTGAATTGTTGAAGCATGTCTGTTTTCCACTACAAGTAGCAATTTATTTGCTATCATATTCATATTTCATTAAGAAATATGGATAATATATTATTCTTAATTACTCTTACTAAGTTTTGAAGTCTTTAACTAAGTTGATTTCAAACATGAACTCCATTCCACCTGTCATAAAGTATGTTCTGGATTTACACCTGTCTTCTGATAATAATCCTAAACAGGTTAAAGACATTGGTTCCATCATTCTTTCCTTGTAGCATTAAAAATTATGTAACACTCATCACTAAAAATTATGGGATAAACTTTTATTTTGGAAAAATGATATATTAATTTCTCAGTGTTTCATCCCTTATAACACAATGCTGCTATTGATCATATGTATACTTATGTAATGTCGTTGATTTTTTTTTGTTTATATTTCATTAATTGTTACTTGTTTAAACTCAGTTAAATCCTGAATGAAATGCGCAAGAATAAATTAAGCCTTTCATTCCAGATATAACACGTATGCACTTAACAAACAAATAACAAACCATTACAACAAGTCTGACATCTGGCATGAAATGTATATCTATTAAAATGTATATTGTCATCATCTGTCATTTCCTACTATGTACCTTCAAGAGATGTACAGCCTGCTATGACAGTGCTACGTGATTAACTTTACATTATTTTTAATCTCCTATCAATACTTTTTCTCCAAACTAGTCTATTACTTGTCAGCACTCCGATATTGTTGTATCTAACAATTCAGTCTTCTAAGGCACTTCTTACTGAATCAATCAACCTAGATCTTGGGCTTCCACTGGGTCTTTTTCCTGCCATCTTGACATCAGACACCTGTTTTACTAATCTTTTCCATTCTGTTTAAATGACCATACCACTTTAGATTAGCCCTGCTCGCGCACATTTTTGAATGCTAACAATGTCAAGTGCATTCCTAATATCTTCATTTTTAATATGATTATGCCATTGGTGCTACTGTTCAGGCCCCTTGATTTTTCTCAGAACTCTCATGTCTGTAGTCTCTAATCTTTGATTAAGTGCTTTATTTCTAACCTAACTCAGATCCATACTTGAAATGGTTTGAATAGTCTTATATACTGATAATTTAGTGTTTTGACTAATTTCTCTCTTATTCTATATAAATTTATTCTGCTGGCTCCCCACCATACTGGCTTTGCTTATTCTGCTGTTTATTCCCATATTTAATTTGCTATCTTCACTAAAGACTATGTCTAAATAGCTGAAATATTTTACTTGTTTTCTAAGTTCTCCATTGAGAATGCAGCTAGACTCCTTCCTCTGTCACCTTAATAGTCTACATCCAAGAATCCAGATGAAAAAAGGAAAATAACAATTGTTTACCTTTCCTAGATACCTTAGTAACTTGCCTTCCCAGTGGTAACCTCTCCTTCACTGTATACAGAAAACACACCCACACATGTAGATACATTCAAGACTTTCCTACCACCCCCTCTCAGCAACATGGCATCATTAAAACTCTAACTAATAAAGCATACAATCTTTGTTACAGTGGAACCTCTCTTTCAACAGAATTCAACCATATACACAACACCTTCGTATCCAATTGCTACAGTGCTTACAGAATAAGAAAAAAAATAATCAGTTCCCCAATCCTCGGCCATCCCTCAGAAGGATTTCAGAAATGTCATCATCATCCCCTACATCCAGGGTACATCAGAAAAAAATAGCCAGGTTTTTAAGAAAGTACCTCTACATAGCTTTTATCCCCACTGGAAACCTGCTACCCTTATCTGTTCTGCTAAAGATCAGCTCCCTCCTCTCTCACCTTAATAGTCTACATCCAAGAATCCAGATGAAAAAAGGAAAATAACAATTGTTTACCTTTCCTAGATACCTTAGTAACTATCCTATCCAATTGCTACAGTGCTTACAGAATAAGAAAAAAAATAATCAGTTCCCCAATCCTCAGCCATCCCTCAGAAGGATTTCAGAAATGTCATCATCATCCCCTACATCCAGGGTACATCAGAAAAAAATAGCCAGGTTTTTAAGAAAGTACCTCTACATAGCTTTTATCCCCACTGGAAACCTGCTACCCTTATCTGTTCTGCTAAAGATCAGCTCCCTCCTCTCTCACAACCTGCAATATATAAACTATCCTTTTCCTGCAAGTTGGCTTACTTCAGGCAGACAGTAGATCAGTATTATCCATTTTTAGATGAACACAAAACTTACATCTGCAATCATGACTGTGGTCAATCTGCTCTTATGGACTGTTGATACACTCAGGATCTTCTTGAAGAAACCATCATGCTCCCTGTCACAGTAAATTTACAAATGAAAGATTATTTTTGGACTCTGCAGTGGCACTTTTAGAAATCAACCAAATACATACAAATACAGATGCATAGAACTTCCCAAAATTTGGGAAACATTAATCATCAGGGGTCCCAATTTACACCTTAGGCTGCCTACAAATGCCCTTGGAGGGTGCACCAGCTAGATAAGAAGCATTAAAATTTTGTTTTTAATCTTTAGTGCTGTCAGTACTCCATTAAACTTCCAAGATGATGATCTCTCTCTTACTCACACATACAGCTCTATCCATCTATTGACTAGTTACCATGTTCTTTTCACTTGCACATGCTCCAGCAGCAGCATATGATACTTTTGGTTTTGCTTCAGTTGTAAAGTGAAGGAAACAAACTGTTGCCATTACTTGTTATCATTATGGTGCTTTGCTTGAAAGCAGTAAAAACTCAGTTTCGGTCAACTAAGTAAGTGTTTTTAACTTACAGTATGTATTTCAAACATACATAACCATTAAACTATAATACTAATTTTGGATACAGCAAATATTCTTCTACATTCACTTTGTTAAAATTAGTGCTACAGTAAATATGTAAACAATGTACAACTATATATATATATATATATATATATATATAAACAATTAATCGTGCAGTTCTCACAATATAAATGTGCAAATAACCAAAAATTGCAATTTAAAACAATTTTTTATAAATTTATACAAACAATTCTGTAGAACATCTGTATGGATATGGTGATGGTCTCAATCATAAATTTGATAATAACATCAGAGGAATTATTGAAGGATCATATTAACTCCTATGTGACATTGATCATTTCACTTTGGAAGGAGAATTAAGATTATGGAAGGAAAGAACTGAAAATCACCCCAGTGGAATTTCAAAAAAAAACCTAACTTTTAGAGTATGTTAAGAGAATTAAGAGGTATTAACTGGAAAATATTCTTCAACAGAAGAGATACTAATATGCAAAAGAATAGTACAGTGAGGGAACATCTTGCATAATTTAATGTTAAAGCTTATCCCTAAAAGTAAATTTTATAATGAAGTTGAAGTCAACTAGATGCATAATCTTCTTCTTCTACAGCTTTTCCCACTTAAGTAGGGTCTCTGTTTGTGGTGAGTCTCCTCCACAACTTCCTGTCTTGGACTGTAGCCACATCCAAGTTCTTCATCCTCAAGTTCTCCTCCACCATCTCTCTCCATCTCTTCTTTGGCTGTCTGCGCTTCCTCCTCCCCTGCACATCCATCTGCATGACCTTTCTTCCCACATACTCCTCCTCCCTCCTCATCGCATGACCAAATCATCTCAACCTTGCCTTCTGTATCTTTGCTCCTAAATTCGTAATTTTCACCGTTCTCCTTACATAGTCATTTTTCAGATGATCCTTTCTGGTCACACCGCACATCCACCTAGGCATTCTCATCTCCATCCTGCTTGTATCCTGCATCCCACTTCCTTCTCAGTCTCAATATCCTCTTTCATTGTTGAACCTAAGTATCTAAAGTCACTGACCTTCCTGATGACATTTCCTTCCAGCTCCAGATCTGTCTCCTCTGCCATCCATTTTGTAACACATATACTCTGTCTTATTTCTGCTCAGTCTCATACCTCTCTCTCTTCCAGTACTTTCCTCCAACTTTCCAGTTTAGCTGCCACTTCTTCTCTTGATTCTGCACACAGCACAATGTCATCTGCATACAACATAGTCCAAGGTGCGTCTTCTCTCACCTCATGTGTCACCACTTCCATCACAATATTAAACAGGAACGGACTTAATGCTGACCCTTGATGCAAGCCAACTGTCACTGGAAAACTTTCTGTCTCTCCCAGACAGGTTCAAACTCTTGTCTTCACATTTCTGTACATCTCCTGCACCAACCTGACATATTTCTCAGGTACCTTCTTCTCCCTCAGACACCTACAGACTTCTTGCCTCGGCACTCTATCATACGCTTTCTCCAGATCAATAAATACTAGATGTAGCTCCCGTTGCTTTTCTCGAAACTTTTCCATCATCTGTCGTACCCCAAAGATAGCATCTGTCATCGATTGACTAGGCATGAAGCCAAATTGCTTCTTTGCAATCTCCACCTCCTTCCTCAGTCTTCCATCAAGAACCCTCTCTAGGATTTTCATTGTGTGTGACATCAACTTTATTCCTCTGTAATTCTTACAGTCTTGTGCATCTCCTTTACCCTTGTAGATGGGAACAGTACTTTCCCTCCATTCCTTGGGTATATTTTTCTGTTGACAAACTTTTATTAACAGGTCCCACAGCAGGTCAATTCCCTCTTCCTCCAGTGCCTTCCATGCTTCCACTGGGATCCTGTCAGGGCCAACTGATTTTCCATTCTTCATCCTCTTTATGGCCTCCTTCACTTCCAGTCTACTAATGTTCTGCACTATCCCCTCAAGGCACCCCATCTTCTCTGTGAGGCCTTGTATTTTCTTCATTCAAAAGCCTTTCAAAGTATATTCTCCATCTGTTTCTTATATCCACATCTCTCCTTAATACCCTTCCTCCAGAGTCTTTGATCTGCCTCACATGTACGATGTCCTTTCATGCCTTATTTCTACATTTTGCCAATCGATAAATCTTTCTCTGCCCTTCCTTTGATCATAAAGGTCTTGATATGCCATGGCCTTCACCTGTGCAACAACCCTCTTGGCTCCTCGCTTTTTCTCTCTGTACTTCTCTCTGTCCTCTTCCACTCTTGACTCGTCCCACTTCTGCTTTGCCTTCCTCTTAGTTGTCACTGTTTCTTGTACATCTCAAATGGCTAGATGCATAATCCAGTTTTTAAAGAAATGCATTACAAGAAAAAGGTCCTGAAAAGAGAATTACTGATAAATCCATTAAATGATAGATATAATCATCTCATAATAACTAATGTGTTAATTAAAGATTGTCATGCACAGTTTGAATTGCAATATTACTTCATGCTAGGGATTCCAAAATTAATATGAAAAAGCTTTTATAGATATGTAAAAAAAAAAAAAAAAAAAAAAGATACTAAAAATTAATTAATCAAAACTAATCATTTATTCTGGACTAATTTTGAATGATCCATCTGTGGTTGCAGAACAATTTAATATTTTGCGTGCATTTATGCAAATACTAGTCAGAAGAGAGAAATAATATTTGATAAACAAGATTTGACTAATGACATAATACAAGAGGATAACATTTTTGATATCTTAAATCACTTGGCAATTTGATATGGTTGAATGTAGGGATGATATATCCACTGTGGTAGTAAACAAATACATGCAGAGTTGATTATTCTACTTTTATCATCTTCAGTGAATGGTTGAGTTGGAAATAGTTCCTTATGATTAGAAGTTTGCAAGAGTTATTTCATAATGACGATTCACTACACACAATGGAGAATTATTAACCAGTGTCTTCCTAGCATAGACAGAGTAATGGAAAAGGTAATTAGGAATTGTATTCAGGATAATCTTGAAAGGGATCACTTGTTGAGCACAGCACAAGGGAAAATTGATTGTGATTAATATGGTTACTGTTTTATGAGGGGAAATAGGCTGTGATATGATTTATTTGGATTTTAGCAAAACATTTGATGGCATCTCAAATAAGAGCCTACTAATTAAAAAAAAAAAAAAAAAAAAAGTACCAAATAGGTGTTGATCAGCAAAAGTGGTATAAAAGTGGTTGCCTAATAGATGATGGGAAATAGTGTTTAGAAGATAGTTGTTAAAGAGCCACACTATTAGGAGTGGAGCACCACAGCGCTTAGTGTTTAGGACCTTTGTTTTAATATATTCATGAATGAATTATATTATTATTATTTGTCACCTCTATGGAGTCCAAAGACTCATCGAGGGAGGGCATTTACTCTACAGCTCTGCTTCCACCACTCACAATCCATCATTTGACCGCAACTACACCAACGCCATCTACTGCCAATCACCACCACCACTGGTATTTACACAGACAATCGCAAACATCCATATCCATGGTGGGATTCCAACCCACAGCCTCTTGACTGGAGAGCGGACACGCTAACCACTCGGCCAGCCAGGTTGGGTGGGTGGTTAGCATTTAGAATATCCATAGAATGAGCAAATAGAATATTAAAAGGAAACTTTTTTCTCATTGTTGATTTGAAGTTGGGCAGAGTAGTCGATTGTTTGAATGGTCTGAGTTCTTTATGTGATGATCTTAAAATATTAAAAGAGCGATTAGGAAAGTGAGATTTAAAATTTCATGTGGACAAAGGCAAGTATATCTGATTAGTTAAGAAAATAAGGCTCTCATCTTAACTCTCCAAGATTTTTAATGGATGTCAATAAAATCTAAGGTATTCAGAGTAGAGTAGAGTGACTGTATTATAATAATTATGAGAATTGTTTTGTTGCAATCTGATGAATTTATCTAACAGGAGATGGAGAGGAGATGTAGTCCTAGTTTATATTTTTTACTGTCAAAATAGAAATTGTGGAATGGCCTTCATCAGTGGTTAGAGAATAAGTAAATTTATGTAACTTTAAGGCAGAATTAGATTTTTTAGCTGGAGGATAGGCTAATTAAAATTTTAATATAACAATTACTTAATTTGACATTGTTGCACATGTTAGTATTGTTGTGGGTGTATAAAATTATTTAAAAATATAAAAAATGAGAAAATAAATGAGGAGAAGATAAGCTGAGTGAATTATACACAAGCCATCCTATAATGCTGGTGGTGCATTTTTACTACACATATTGGTTTGGACAGTGGTGATTAGTCCATACATTTTGTTCATTTGCTGTTCATTAAGTTAATCAAACTTACCATGGCTATGCAGTTAATTTTCTCTGGGTGCTTTGATTTATCCTTCTGAAAACATAAAACTTATTTTGAAAACATTTGGGAGTAGTCATATGATATATCTCCTAGTATAAATATGTATTTGTGTAATTTTTGAACATTGTGCCCTTGCCACCCTAGATGGACTTTGTCTTCTATTTGAAGGCTGATAATAATTAACAGTGATTACTGAAAAAAAAAAAAAAGCAGTCAAAATTGTTTCAACTTATAAAATCTAATGCCAGTTTCAAAAATAGTTATCCTTACATTAAAAACCTGTCTGTAAACCCCATGGGTCAAACCTGCATTCGAACCTCTCCTGAAACTTGGACATCTATTTAGTTTTTTAAAAGATACCTTCTTCCTTCCTTTCCATCTTGGAGTCTACAAAATACCATAAAATAGAAGAATGAGCCCATGCAATGTTAGTTAGAACAGAGGAATACAGGAAAGGTGACCTTTCTTGCCACACATTTGAAACAGAACACAGAGGCAACTGTAGAGAAACAAATTTAAAAGAAGCCCATGAGACCATCATTAATTTCTCTCAACATGAATAAAATAATGGCTTGAAAGTCTCCAGGATTTGGTCTGCTCATGTGGGGCATCCTTCTACAGTACCTCAAACTTCATACTTTCAGGGCTAGATTCCAATAAGTCCACCTCTACAGCCTGAATCTTCAGTATCAGCAACTGAGATCTCAATCTACAGAAACTCAGTTGACAATCTACATATTGAGTTGGAAACAAAACACTCATGCATTTCCAGTGGCATTGTTCAGATAAATGAACTGTCTATAGTTTTTTTTTTTTTTAAAAAGAATGCCAATGGTTTATAAGTGTCCGTGGCCCACATATGAATAATTCATGCTCAAGGGCTGTAGAATGCTAGTACAAGATCATCTCTTCATTACTCCAGATTTAATCTACTTCAGACAAATGTTCCTGACTAAATACAATAATTTTTATCATTTAATGTCAGTTTTTATATTGTGCTGATTGTTTTTATTATTATTATTATTATTATTCCGGGCAACTCCAAGGAGTCGACAGACTCATCGAGGGAGCCCCTAACATCATGTCAAGAACAACTATTCGACATTCACACAGTATCTATTATACCTTGCCTTGAACTCATTCACGGTCGTAGCACCCACAACAGACTCTGGAAGCTTATTCCACTCATTCACCACCCTCCAAGTAAAAACCTAGCTCTAACACCCTTGCCAACCACACTCTTGCCCAGCTTCCATGCATGGCCCCTAGTCCTCCCACCACCAGTCCTGTTTTCAAAAATATCTTCTGGATCAATCTTATAGAAACCCTTCAGTAATTTGAATGTCTCAATCATATCACCCCTCCTTCGCCTATCGACCAATTTCTGCAACCCACAAATCTTCAACCTATTCTCATAAGGTTCATTCCACAGACCTGCTATCATATTGGTCACTCGTCTCTGGATCCTCTCCACTTCCTCCCCATCACGAAGAAACCCTGGTGCCCATAACTGGGCACAGTAGGCCAGATGGGACAGAGGAACAACAACTTGTTTGTCTCTGCATGTTAAAGTATTTTTCAGAAGCCAAGTGATTTGATGAGCTGATTTATCCACTTTTGCAATGTTGCTCCCTAAACTTCAATTCCCTATCCACCAACACTCCCAAATCCCTGGCCTCATCAATCTCCTGGAGTACGGTTCCACTAATGTGATATACTGCTGCTATTCTTTTCACCCCAAAGTGCATAACCTTACACTTTGGCGTATTAAATTGACATCCATTTTTCCTAGCCCAGTCCTCCAAACTATCCAAATCATCCTGTAAAATTTTGACATCCTGTGCACTCACAATTGCTCTATCCAACTTTGCATCATCAGCAAACACGTGAACACTTTCTCTCAGATCCTTTCCTATATCATTGATGAACAAATTGAAAAGCAGTGGTCCAAGAACAGAGCTCTGTGGCACACCACTAGTCACAAGCCGTCTTTTAGACTCCACTCCTGAATAAACCACTTTCTGGTATCTCTCCTTCAATCACCCTCCTATCCATCTCACCAACCCTATATCCATCACCATCTGCTCCAGTTTACTGATTAGGGTTCCATGTGGTATCCTGTCAAAGGCCTTGGGAAGGTCCACTAGTATCACTGTAAACCCATTAACCATATCCAGTTCAGCCGTCACTGTGTTATAAAATGTGAGCTTTTTATATGTATGCATATTTTTTTATAGTTGGCATCTTAATGCCAGGCCTTTTGTAGTGATTTGTTTGGCTAATACATTAGCTTTCTGTCATTTATTGTATTGCTTGTTAGACGTATGTAATAAACATTATATATATATATATATATATATATAATGTTTATTATATCACACACACACATATATATACAAGGGTGGTCTGAAAAGTTCTTGGCCTCAACCATAGATGGCAACACTATCGGCAAGATTTTTTATTTTCTAAGTTGGTACATCTGTCATAAGTATCCATGTGAAATTGCAAGTTATTCTATCAAGTAGTTTGTTTTATGCAGCTGTCGAGCAAAAGTGTTGTCTGTATCCCTTGAAATGGATAAAATTGAGTATCGCGCAGTTATAAAATTTTTTGTAAAAGAAGGATTAATGCCAAAAGAAATTCATTCGAAGTTCATAAAAGTTTAGGGGCACTCTTCTCCTTAATTTTCGACAATTAAGAAATGGGCTGCCGAGTTTAAACATGGCCGTACCAGCCTTAAAGATGATTCTTGTGAAGGATGTCCAAAAAGTGTAACAACACCAGAAATCATTGATGAAGTGCATGATATGGTATTGGATGACTGGCAAATTAAAGTGCATGATATGGTATTGGACTGGCAAATTAAAGTGCATGAATTTGCTGAGACTACAGCATTTCAAAAGAACGTGTAGGATATATTTTGCATGAATAATTGCAAATGAAAAAGCTTTGTGCAGGATGGGTGCTGCACTCGCTAACAGCAGATCAAAAACCCACTCTCATGAAAATCTCTGAACAGTGCTTGGAACGTTTTTAACAAGAATAAAACTGATTTTGTGCGTCAATTTATTACTATGAATGAGAATTGGATTCACTATTACACACACCAGAATCCAAACATCAGTTAAAATAGTGCACAGAAGCCAGTTGTTCAGTGCCAAACAGACTTTGTCTTCTTTGGAAGACAAAGTCAGTTCCATCATGAGGAAAGGTCATGACATCGGCGTTTTGGGATGCTAAAGGCATTTTGTTTATTATTTACCTTGAAAAGGGTAAAACAATAACTGGGGAATAATGAGCTTGTATTTTCTTGATCACAGAACTAATGTAAATAACTATTTGGGAACATTGATCAAGTGTAAATGGATAAGTATTTTAATACTGACTAGTTTCACCAAACTTAAGCTGTTGGCATCGTCAGGGTACCAGCACTGAGGTTAAAACATATCACAAAATAGATCTTAACTATAAATTCTAAAAATTATAGTTACAAACTAAAATAGCATTGAACGTGAATAATACACGTATCACGTGTACATGATTTACTAGTTGTTGCTAAGGAACGTTCTGTAGTTAGCATTAAAGTTCATTTCTTGTGTGTTCAGAGATCTAATTAGGGTTTTCCATATCTCTGGAAGTATTAAACCTTGGTTCCTGTTAAGGTTATCTGTAGTGCGTGCGACTGTAGCTGCTTCTTTAAACATTCAAGAGTGGTAATCTTCTTCTATGTAAGGGGTACAACTTTTGTCCCACTCAATGATATGGTTTGTTATGGAGAAATGTGATGACAGGCCGGATATGTCTTGTCTGTTATTTTTAACATAACGAATGTGTTCCTTCTGTCTAATCTCGAGGCTTCTCGAAGGCTGGCTGATGTAACTTGAACCACATGAGCATGGAATATTGTAGACTCCAGTATACTTATAGAAAGGATGGGTATCTTTTGGAGATCGTAGTAGTTTACGAATTGTTTCTATAGGTTTGAATGTCACTCTTATTTTGTGTGGTTTGAGAAGATTAGCGAGCTTGTTAGAGATACTGCTCACATACGGAATGGCGATTGTTGTAATATATTGAGTGTCTTCTTGTTCTCTTTGTGGTGGCTTAGAGAAAATGATTTTGTTGACAAGTCTTCGTGGGTAGCCATTCAAGGCCAGGTTATTAGATATCAATGTTAATTCATCTTGGAGATCCTTTTCATCTGTTGTAATGCAGACAGCTCTTTTCTTTAGTATGCTGAGTTTGTGAGAAATGTGGTGTGAGGAGCTGAAATGTAGATAACGTCCTGTATTCGTAGGTTTTCTGTAGACTGATAAGGTTCATAAGGCCATTAACTTGCTTCTTAATTAAGATGTCTAAGAACGGTAGTTGTTTTTATATAACAAAACCTGTGGTGAATTCATCACTAAAAGCACACATAATAACCACAGTAATGAATTTAATTCATAAATATTTCATCCCAAGTATCTTGGGACATCATCAGTACAGTAGTTTAAACAATACTAGGAATAACATACAGTTAGGGCGCATGATTATAATGGAATCTCAATATGCGTGCAGTAACGTGTTATAGAAGTAAATTAAATATAACTGGGGAAAAAAAAAATATATATATATATATATATATATAAAGATTATTTTACACAATTTTGTATGACAATTTCCCATACTTTAGGAATAGTAAGAACATCTTTGGGGTTTAAATTTGGTCTGTGTAGTAGGGCTTCAGCACTTTCTTTATATAAACGTTCATATTTATATAAAGATCTGCGTACAAGTTTCGACTTCTCCCAATGGATCCTATGGTTTGGATTTTCAACTCCGTATTGGGAGAGACCAGATTTCTGCGGTTTGAAAAGATGAATGTGGTCTTGATGTTCCGAGATGCATTTCTGAACAGACCTACCTGTCTGACCAAATTAAGACAATTTGCAGGAGCATGGGATCTCATAAACGCTAGGTAACATCAGAGGGGAGAGTTTGTCCTTGGGAGAAGAGGTAACAAGTTATAGATTTGGTTGATAGGTTTGTAAGTAATGGCAAAATTGTATTTCTTCATAATTTTTGAAAGACGTTCGGAGATGCCTTTGACGTAAGGTATGGGAATCCTATGGACTTCTTCTCTGGGTTGATGTGTGGGAAGGTGACTGATGATTTTTTGAGTTGTTTTACGATTATATCTGTTTAGTATAGCTGTATTTTTCATTATTTCAGGTTCTTGGTTTAGAGAATCTTCAGAGGAGCAGAATTTGTGTGCTCTGGAAACTAGCGATTTAATGATGCCAAATTTCTGAGATGGATGATGAGCGGAAGAATTGTGAATGTAATGACCTGAAAATGTAGACTTGCGATAGACAGATGTTGCAATGGAACCATCTTCTTTTCTTTGAATGTGTAAATCAACTTTACGCTAGAAAAAGAATCTGCACAGGGTATCTCCTTTCTGGATTTACACATTCAAAGAAAAGAAGATGGTTCCATCGCCACGTCTGTCTATCGCAAGCCTACATTTTCAGGTCGCTACATTCACAATTCTTCCGCTCATCATCCATCTCAGAAATTTGGCATCATTAAATCACTAGTTTCCAGAGCACAAATTCTGCTCCTCTGAAGATTCTCTAAAGATGAAAGGGGGCTACCCATTGCCAGGTCAGTTAATTGTTGGTAAATAGTTTTCTTCCAAGAAAAATAGTTTGAATTTAGGCAATGATTGTACAGCGAGGTTATATCTTGTGAGAATAAAGTGCCTAAGATGTTGATAACTTTCATCACAGGAACTTTTTTAAAAAGAGAAGTGACATCTAAGCTTGCAAGTAGATCATTTTCAGATATAGTAATGTTTTTTAATTTATCCACAAAATGTTGTGAATTTTGGACATAAATCTCTGATTTATAGATATGTTGTTATAAGAGTTTAGAGAGATGCTTAGACAATAAGTAGATGGTGAGTTAATGCCATCTACAATGGGGCGTAAAGGAATACCATCTTTGTGAACTTTTGGAACCCCATAAAGTCTTGGAGTTAGAGGGTACATGGATTTTAATTTTTTAATTAGATCTGTTGCCCAGTTGATCATATTGCATAGTAATTAGTTTGTGTCATTGTAGTTTTTTAATGTAGGATTTTTGTTAAGATATGGTAAACAGACATGTTCGACAGTAGATTATTGACTTTATCCTCGTAGTCCTTGGTGTTTAATATCACAGTACTGTTACCCTTGTCTGCCTTAAGTATTATCATATCTTTCTTTCTCTTCAAATTATGAATGGTTCTTTTATCTAGAGAGGTGAAGTTTTAGTATGGGGTTCTAGAAGAGGAGAGTATTATGCAACTTTTTAATCTGAGGTCAATTGCTATGTGTGGTGGTAATAATGAGATTGCTTTGTCCAAACTGCAGATGAAATCTACTTTTGGTATCTGTTCAAGTGTTATAGCATAGTTGAAACCTTTTTTGAGGATAGCGATTTCAGGTTTGGTTAAAACGTGATCTGATGAATTAAGAATAACTTGGTTATCTGGCCGAGAAGGTTTGGACTTAATATGGTTTGTATAAAGATGGTTAAATTTCTTGATTTGGATCTGTTTGCTTTTATTGAAAACTTTAGCGTAGCTAGTGTTGATCATTCTGTCTAAGAGTTGCCAAACTTCTTGGTCTAGAGAGCTCGAGATATCCATGAAGGAATCGTAACATTGTGAGTCTATTTGACTTAACAAAAATCTTGTGCGTTGTATCCTTTCACGAAGGAGCGAGAGAGATGTATTGAAATAAATATTTTTAGCCCATCTTGAATTGAATTGATGTTTAAAATACAGTAACTTAGAAATTATACAGTTATCTCGACAACTTTTTAAAAAAGTGAGATGATTTAGTCACCTTGCCTTTTTGCATTTTAAGAATTCAAAACGGGGTACCTTTATTTTTGTATCACCATTGATTCTATTCATAATGAGCTTGTATTTTCTTGATCACAGAACTAATGTAAATAACTATTTGGGAATATTGATTAAGTGTAAACATATAAGTATTTTAATGCCGACTAGTTTCACCAAACTTAAGCTATTGGCATCGTCAGGGTACAAGCACTGAGGTTAAAACATATCACAAAATAGATCTTAACTGTAAATTCTAAAAATTATAGTTACAAACTAAAATAGCATTGAATGTGAATAATACACAAATAATACACAGATCTAATTAAAATCCATGCACCCTCTAACTCCAAGACTTTGAGGTTCCAAAAGTTCACAAAGATGGTATTCCTTTATGCCCCATTGCAGATGGCATTAACTCATCTACCTACTTATTGTTTAAGCATCTCTCTAAACTCTTACAACAACATATCCATAACTCAGAAAGTTATGTCCAAAATTCACAACATTTTGTGGATAAATTAAAAAACAAAACATTACTATATCTGAAAATGATCTACTTGCAAGCTTAGATGTCACTTCTCTTTTTACAAACGTTACTGTGGTGGAAGTTATCAACATCTTAGGCACTTTATTCCCACAAGATATAAACTCACTTTACAATCGTTGCCTAAATTCAAACTATTTTTCTTGGAAGAAAACTATTTACCAACAATTAACTGGCCTGGCAATGGGTAGCCCCCCTTTCACCTTCTTATGCTGACCTATTTATGGAGGATCTCGAAAATAAATTTCTACCTCAAATAAATCCTAAACCAATAATTTGGTGGAGATATGTAGATGATATCTTCATTGTATGGAACCACAACAAAGATGACTTAATTGATTTTCTCAATAAAATCAACTCCTTTTGCCATTCTATTAAATTTACTCTAGAACTTGAAAAAGACAAACAACTACCGTTCTTAGACATTAATTAAGAAGCAAGTTAATGGCCTTATGAACCTATCAGTCAACAGGAAATCTACGAATACAGTACGTTATCTACATTTCAGCTCCTCACACCACATTTCTCACAAACTCAGCATAGTACACATACTAAAGAAAAGAGCTGTCTGCATTACAACAGATGAAGAGGATCTCCAAGATGAATTAACATTGATATCTAATAAGATATCAATCCTGGCCTTGAATGGCTACCCACAAAGACTTGTCAATAAAATCCTTTTCTCTGAGCCACCACAAAGAGAACGAGAAGACACTCAATATATTACAACAATCGCCATTCCGTATGTGAGCAGTATCTCTAACAAGCTCGCTAATCTCCTCAAACCACACAAAATAAGAGTGACATTCAAACCTATAGAAACAATTCGTAAACTACTACGATCTCCAAAAGATACCCATCCTTTCTATAAGTATACTGGAGTCTACAATATTCCATGCTCATGTGGTTCAAGTTACATCGGCCAGACTTCGAGAAGCCTTGAGATTAGACAGAAGGAACACATTCGTTATGTTAAAAATAACAGACAAGACATATCTGGCCTGTCATCACATTTCTCCATAACAAACCATATCATTGAGTGGGACAAAAGTTGTACCCCTTACATAGAAGAAGACTACCACTCTTGAATGTTTAAAGAAGCAGCTACAGTCGCACACACTACAGATAACCTTAACAGGAACCAAGGTTTAATACTTCCAGAGATATGAAAAACCCTAATTAGATCTCTGAACACACAAGAAATGAACTTTAATGCTAACTATAGAACATTCCTTAGCAACAACTAGTAAATCATGTACACGTGATACGTGTATTATTCACGTTCAATGCTATTTTAGTTTGTAACTATAATTTTTAGAATTTATAGTTAAGATCTATTTTGTGATATGTTTTAACCTCAGTGCTGGTACCCTGACGATGCCAACAGCTTAAGTTTGGTGAAACTAGTCAGTATTAAAATACTTATCTGTTTACTCTTGATCAATGTTCCCAAATAGTTATTTACATTAATAACTGGGGAATATTATTCTGATCTTTTAACCAGACTAGACAAAAAAATTCATGAGAAAAGACCCGGTTTTCCAAAGAAAAAATCATCTTTCACCAGGGCAATGCACCTGCCCACAAAGGTGTTTTGGCGATGGGAAAATTAAGAGATCTGCACTATGAATTGTTGGAACATCCACCCTATTCCCCAGATTTGGCTCCTGACTTCTATCTCTTCCCTAAACTAAAACTCTTCCTCGCTTTTTAGCGTTTTTCTTCGAATTAAGAGGTGATTGTAGCTGTAGATGGTATTTTGCAGATCTTACTGCAAACCACTACAGAGATGGGAAAATGGTGCTGGAGCATCACTGGAATAAATGTATTAGTCTTAAGGGAGATTATGTTTTGAAAAATAAAAATAATTTTGAAATTATAAAGTCGTTTTTTCATTCTGGCCGAGAACTTTTCAGACCACACTCATATGGGTGTGTGTGTGTGTGTGTATATATTCTTGAGAATGAATGACCTTGAAGTATGTGCTGAAACAATGATGGATTAATATTTTATTAATGTATATTAACAAAATATATAACATAATTACAACGTGTAATCAGTATGTAATAATTAATTTTAATAACTTAATCTTTATTAATAATTAATAAATACCTTTTCCCTGAAATGATAGTTTATCCCATGTTTTAACAGTGAGTGGCTTTTTCTCTGGTTACTTAAAGAATTAGTGGAAAGAAAATACAGTCCATTGAAATGTTATGTTTCATGGGTAGTACAATTCTGAGATAATTATGAAAAAATAGTACAATCCCTTTTTTACTTTTTTACTGTCAATGACAGTAAAAAGGGGATTTGTGTTTGATTATATAAATTACATTAGTTAGAGTTGATTTAAAGTGTAAAAATACTTTTGTAAATTATTAAATTAAATTAGAAGGGTCAGTGCAAATAACTAGTAAATAAAAATTAGGAGAAATTCTTTTACCTAAAATTGATTCATTATAATTAATACGTATTCAATTTCTTGCAGCAAATTTTAAATCAAAACAGTAATGCTAAACTATTTGAGTTTCCTTCTTTACCACTGCCAATAGTAGATTGCCAATTTACAAAGCTCTTATTAGAGGATACTGATTCCATATGCAAAGGAGGTGAGTTTTGTTTTGTAAACATATTGGATGGAGAAGTGAAAAATCTTTATTTTTTTTTTACAGCTGATTTCTTTGTGCACAAATAAGATTAAAATATATATATATATATATATATATATATATATTTTATATGGATTTTATAAGATGTTTGTAGATTTGTTTTGTCTGTTTATCCATTTGACAACATTTGTATAACTTTTCTATAGCTGGATTGGTTTTAATAAAATCTGATATTTGTATTCCTTAGAAAAATATGTTGAGATTTTTAGTTTAAATGACTATATGTTAGAGCAAAAAAAAAATTTATCTGACTCCCATCCACAAAATGTTGTAAATTTATAGTGCATTAGTAACATGGGTGTACTAAGGATTATTATTATTATATTTTATTAATCGTGTATATGTGTGTGTATAATGTATCACATGTTTATTTTTTACATAATACACATCTGGAAAAACTTTTATTGGAATTATATTGATCAAGTGTATATAATAAACAACTAAGTTATACCAACTAGTTTCACCAACTAAGTCTGTTGGCATCTTCAGGGTACATAACTGAATGAAGGCACTAAAAAGTAAAAAACTGTTACAAACTAAAATCAACTGATTCCAATTATATTAAACAAAGAACAGAGCGCATACAATACATTCATAGAGCGTGGATGATCTCACTTATTGTACGTGCTCTGTTCTTTGTTTAATATAATTGGAATCGGTTGATTTTAGTTTGTAACAGTTTTTTACTTTTTAGTGCCTTACATTCAGTTAACGGCCCTGAAGATGCCAACAGACTTAGTTGGTGAAACTAGTTGGTATAACTTAGTTGTTTATTATATACACTTGATCAATATAATCCCAATAAAACTTTTTCCAGAGCTTTTTGGTCAAGAAAATTAAACGTTTTTTAACAATAATACACATCTATTCACCAGTTCCCCACAAACTTCATTTTCCTGGAGTAGATTTTCATCGATGTGGTGCACAACTTGTGAAGCAGTGGTCTAAAGTGAAGCAGTGGTCTAAAGTAGTAATGCCACTCTGCATGAATAGAATTAAAAATAATTTGCTATTTATGATCTGTACTAAGATTTGTAATATCTCCATATTTGTTTAAATTGGAAAGCATTTTTTGGCGTGTTAAAATGATGCAAGATGATCTGAGACAATATAGAATTATGTTATAGATAACAATAAATGGATTACTTGCAATGCATAAGCCAAAAAAATTCTAAGTTCAATTACTAGGCTAATGAATTGCACCAGCATCAGGAATACATTTGCAGTTCATCCCTTTTTATGGTTACCTGTAGAGCTCTCATGGATCAAAGGTAAGGTTTATGTTCTTTACTTTATAGTATTGCTGTTTAGATTACATCAAAGCATCTAAGGCTATGAAGGGAATATATTTTGCTTGTAAATTGTGAGTTCTTCAGCAGGTTTTTATTATGCAGTTAAAAAATTGAGACTACAGGATGGAATATGATTACCTACATAAGAAACTTATTGTTTGTTTCTTTTTTTTTTTTTTTTTTAAATCCTGAAATGTGGTAAAAAATGGGTTCAACTTATAATCACAGGAAGTTTGCAGCAGTATATGACACACATTTCCATCAATGTGGTGCACAATTTGTAATCTTCTCATCCCCAAATTCATAACTTTACACTTTCTGCATTAAGCTGTACCCATTATCCTTTGCTCATAATGTCAGTTTATTTAAATCATTCTGCGAACTCTCTACATTGCCTTAATTATTACACTATATTATTTCAGCAGACACTGAATATTTCCTTCAAATCCTTTCACATGTAATTTATATACAAATTAGCAGTAGACTAAGCACAGAACCTTGCAGTACACTGCTAGTTATCTTCTTTCATCCGAATTCTGTGCCTCAATATTTTACTCTTTGGTATCTGTCCATCATAGAGTGACAGCCAAGTCTTGTATCCAGGTTTCATGTGATACCTAGTCAGAATTCGGCCATACTATCATGTAATCATTCCTTTTATTCAACAAAAAGTTAGTAATTTACTGAGACATGGTAACTTCAGTGGCACTTGGGCAATAAATCAAATTCTGAAACATGTTCAAGAAGTTTAATAACACTTTATTAAATTACATATTTCATTCTCAAAATGCCAAATTATTGTCAGCGATAATGAGAGTTCAGCAAGGTAGAATAATAGATTTCAAAAAATATGATCTGCATACTAGGGTAATATGGTACTGTAGATCGCAAGATGTGATTTAAAAAAAAAAAAAATCCTGTTGCTTGCAACTCAAAGGATAACTCTCCCATATTTTAGGAAAAGACAGATCAAGCTTACAGGTTTATCATAAATAATGTATGATTGGTGTTTCTGTACTCTTTTTTTCAGTAGAACATCCTGTTTACCCTAAGTAAAAGAGACAGTTATCACAAGGAAGTTGGTAAACATCTGGGAGGAATAGAGAAGACTGTTTATCTTTGGTGGAGGATAACAAAGAAAGTTTATTGACAGCAAAATTTGTGGGTGCTAAATTATGTTTCTTGAAGATCTTCAAAATTGGTCCAGAGATTCCAGCAGCATAATTGGAAATTGCTGTACATGTTCAAGATTTATTATTAATATGCTTGTATCAGTCAAGGATGCATTGAATCTTCTGCTGTAATTCATTGGATGGTGTCAAGTTCTCAACAACATGAACTCTATTCAGCAAAGTTTTAATGATTCCCATTTTTGAGATAGATGAAGGTAGGTTTATGATAAAACACAAGTAGTCAGTACACCAAAAAGTAGAGTGGCATGTCCAAGAAGGCCAGCTTTCTCTCCTTTTCTGTCTCCATGGTGAAGGTTTAGAGCGAGATGATACGGTGAAAATATCATCCACATAGTGTACCCAAAATGATGAATGCAACTGTATGGAGGAGAATAGTGTTTTCTACAGGCTCAAGGTAGAAATTCTCCAAGACTGGAGAAAAAGGGCTTACCATGAAAGTAGTTTTGATCTGCTTGTTGAGTTTATTTTTGGAAACAAAATACTCAGGGGATATTAAATCCCACATTGTTTTAAAACCGAATAAGAAACTCAAAGATTGGAATCAGAGAGTTTCTTGCCGAATATAGTAAACTATAAAGTATCAGCGACCACTAGCGTGAGCTAATGCAAGTGACCCTAGTACGTAGTACAATACCGGACAACTCGTAGCAAAGGTGGAGTTCTGATCGCTATTCTTAGGTATTTCCCATAATGTAAAAACACATTTCCTAGGAAATGTATGCTGTTATTAGATTATGGTGGAAGACCGGTTTCAGCCTTTTTTGAGGCTTCATCAGTGAGTAGCTAGACCAATTAATACCAAAGTGTATAGCGAAAAGAACTTATGTACTCTGCTATACGAGTTACCAAACAGGCACAACCATTAAGTTACTTAAATATAAAGAGCTAATAAGCTTCATTTCGGCGATATAAACATCATTTAAATTAAGGGGATATTAAATCCCACATTGTTTTAAAACTGAATAAGAAACTCAAAGATTGGAATCAGAGAGTTTCTTGCCGAATATAGTAAACTATAAAGTATCGGCGACCACTAGCGTGAGCTAATGCAAGTGACCCTAGTATGTAGTACAATACCGGGCAACTCGTAGCAAAGGTGTGTAGTGACCTTCCACCATAATGTAATAACAGCATACATTTCCTAGGAAATGTGTTTTTACATTATGGGAAATACCTAAGAATAGCGATCAGAACTTCTCCACCTTTGCTACAAGTTGTCCGGTATTGTACTACGTACTAGGTCACTTGCATTAGCTCACGCTAGTGGTCGCCAATACTTCATAGTTTACTATATTCGGCAAGAAACTCTCTGATTCCAATCTTTGAATTTCTTATTCAGTTTTAAAACAATGTGGGATTTAATATCCCCTTAATTTAAATGATGTTTATATCGCCGAAATGAAGCTTATTAGCTCTTTATTTAAGTATACTCAGAGTTTGTTGAAATCAAATGATTTGACTATGTCTGGAATTGCTGTGATAATAACGGAAGAGTTTCAGCAAGAGGTAGTACATTTGCAAATAATGACTGAATTCAAAACTGAGCATGATGTCAGTATACTGTAAGGATTAGATTTTCATTTTCGTCAAAAAATCTGAAGAGGTTTTAATAAAATAGCAGAATGACCAGTCAGAATGCTTAAGAGTAGTGATAAGAATTTTGCTAGTCAGTAAGCAGGAGTTAACTTTGGTAGACCAAAATTTTTGGCATCCCACATAGATTAGAAGCACTTGGACTGTTTGTCTGCAGAAATAAACTCCACAAGAAGATTGAAGCTTCACTTTATGACAAATAATTGAGAAATCATGGGAATATAACAAAGATCTGTATTTAAGTTTTATAGATCTAGAAAAGGCATATGAAGGTACCAAGAGAGAAGTTATTCGAAACACTACAGTTATATGGTGTCAATCAAGCATTATATCAAGCAATACTTAGTTTTATTTGAGTTCTAAGTCAGCAGTTAGAATTAAAGGCAATACAGGAAGATGTTTTAATGTTAAATCTGGTGTCAGACACGGATGTACATTATCTCGTCTGTTATTCATTATCTATATGGATCACATTATGAAGGAAAGTGGTATTAAACCTGATATCAAAATTGGTGATGTTGATGTCAGCTCTTTGCTTTATGCAGACGATGTTATACTTCTAAATAAATCTGCTTCAAGTCTGAAAGATTCCCTGACTAAATTGAATAACTATTGCAATAGATAAGGTATACAGCAATAACAAAACAATGAAAATAGGCAGAAACATTGAAAATATCAACTGCATTGTGAATGGAGCACCTATAGAACAAATGAAACATTTCAACTGCTTAGGCACGATTTTGAGTGAAGATGGTAAATTAACAATTTACCATCTTCACTAAATTTACCAAATTAAATGGGAAGTAGACAACAGAATCAAACAAAGCTGGTATATACTGTAGGAAGTCAACCAAATAAATTTATATGGAATAAGAGAGAAATTAGTCAAAACACTAAATTAGCTGTATACAAGACAGTGCACAAACCAATTTTAACTTATAGATCTGACAGCTGGGTTAGAAATAAAACACTTGACTAAAGACCATAGATATAAGAGTCCTGAGAAAGATTAGGGGCATGAATAGATTGCATCAATGGCAATATCATATTAAAAATGAGGATATTATTCCAGCATCCAGGAATGCATTAGCAGAGCTAATTTCAGGTGGTATGTTCACTTAAACAGAATGGGTGAGGAAAGATTAGCAAAACAAGTGTTTTCTGCCAGGTTGGCTGGAAAAAGACCGAGATATAAGTGGATTGATATGGTGAAAAGTGTCTTAGAAGAATAGAAATATAAGATCTGATAATGTTAGTCTTGACAGGTAACAGACTGATTTGGAGGGAAATTGTAGATAGGAAGTTAGTAATGATGTAAATTTTTCATGTAGTACGATCATATCCTGTACACCCCTTGAGGGTACATGACAGGAATTTGATGGTGATGATGAGAAGATTGAAGTTACTTCCATGGGAAGCCTTTCTCCAGCCTTAGTCACTTTCTACCCTGAGCATATAGATGACACTGATTTCTTCCATACAACCTCAACCATCATTTTGTGTATTCTATATGGATGATGATCTCACTCTGAAGATGCTATTCCTCTTTTTTTAACTAAAATTGACAACCTACACACTAGTATCAACTTCACTGTGCAGTTAGAAAAAAATAGTAAATTGGCCTTTTGAACATCCTCTCCACATATCGTCTACTCTCCTTTTTGATGCATTGACAACTTCACCAACTTAACCAGCCTCATCAGAGGCAATACCAATTCCTTTGTACATTCTTGTAATATGCAAGCTGACGTCACATCAAATCTCATGGCTATATTTGAGTTAAGATGCTGCAGTATTCTAAGTTCTTCCAATTCATTAACCCCTATTCTCACAATGGGTCTTTCCATAGCAGTATCTTCACTTGGATAGTAAACCCTTGCATAATGTTCACTTAGTAACTCAATTATTTTGTCTGTTTCTGTCACCTTCCTACCACTCCATCAATTGAAGTTATCCATAGTCATTCTTACTTTTAGCCACTTCCAAAAAAAACTCTTGGGGATTTCTTTGGCCTGCTCAGCTAATTTCTTTTCATCTAATTTTTTTTTCTTCCTTACCATGCTTTACCTTGTACTACTTGTGAGCTTACTGTGATCATCTTTCTCCTTATATACCTTCCATGACATTTTATTTATTTTTTTGCAGCTCTTGACCTTATGAATACAGTAGATCCTTCAGCTATTGCTTGACCATCACCCATATACTGTTAACATCTTTCCCTTGCAGATTTTTGACTTGGTACTATGTCTAGCTACTGCCTACGTTTTTCATAATCACCTACCCTTTACCACATATAAAATTCCACATTTAGCAATATCCTAAGTCAAGGCTGCATAATCATTCTCCCCTAATAGGAAGACAACTTGGCTAACTTTGTTATTGACAGATCTTTTGATCCTGTGATCAGATCTTCATTGTGCACCAAGTGAGTAAATCACTAAGATAAGACCTCCTGTTTGCAAAACTGTACTTTCCTCTATAAGAATATCATATTCTGATCCTCTTATTTTTGAATTTTGCTCTCTATCACACATTTTGTGATGCATTAATGACCTCTCCTGAGATATTAATTAATTTATAATTTGCTACATTTTTTTATGTAATGGGTTTATTTTTGTCCTCTTTCTACTTCCTTAGGACTCTACCAAACCTTCAAACTTCATGGCAGTATTTACATTGGGACTTCTTAATATTCTAAAATCTCCAGTTCATCTGCCTCTATTCTCATGCTGATCACTGTTCTATTAGTTACTGTATTATCTCTGACCCAGTGATACCTCCTCACAAAGTGATCACTCAGAAATTCAACTATTTCTCCCACTTCTCTCACTTCTCTGTCATCTGTTCTCATTAAAGTTATCCCTTCAAAATATCATTCTTCCATTTTACTTACTATACAGTAATATTAAAAAAAAAGAAAAAACTTTTTGGGAGTGTTTTTGTCCTGTTCAGCAAATTTCATATTACTGTCTGATTTTGCTTTAGTTACCATACTGCAACAATCACCAGAGTGAATAGAAAAGACCTTTTGATTGTACAGGGCGATTGGAATGCCAAAATTGGAACAGACATCGGCAAGGATTATCTCCCATTTGTTGGACCATATGGCTATGGGGAGACAAACGAAAGAGGTTTTGAATTGATCAATTTTGCCTCACAAAATGAACTTACCATTACCATCACTCTATTTCCCCATAAACCTTCCAGAAGATGGACATGGACTTCCCCTGATGGTAAAACACACAACCAAATTGACTTTATCCTTGTAAGCACAAGATTTAAAAACTGCATCAACCTCACAAGAACCAGATCATTTCCTGGAGCCGACATTGGCAGTGACCGCAATATAGTCATCGCAACTGTGAATATGAAAATGAGGGAAAGATTACCTACAAAATCAACTCGTAAAAGATATAATATAGAAAAATTAAAAGATCCCCAAATAAATACACTATATAAATACAAATTAAAACAAATTTTTGTTTTAATTTGTATTTAAAATATAAATATAAATACACAAGCTTCAGGAAACATAATATTATCGAATCTAAAACCAAATACTTCTCAGAAAAGATAACTGAGACAGCTGAAGAAATCCTTGGATACAAAAGGAAAATAAATAAACCACGGATAACCAACAATATTTTGGACCTATGTGACGAAAGAAGATATTTGAAATCTCATATTAATAGTGGTGATAATAGAGAACAGTATAAAAATATTACTGAGATTATTAAAAAAGAAATCAAACATGCTAGAAACTTATGGATATTGGATGAATGCAAAAATATAGAAGAGGACTAAAATAAAAATAATTCTCAAAGTGCTTTTCAAATTATCAATAAGCTAACCAAACCTTTTACTGCAATTAATAGGAGCACAGAAGATGAAGATGGAACTCCTATCACGGATAACCAGAAAATAATTGATAGATGGAAATGTTACGCAACCAAGCTTTTTCAAAAGGACCCTCAACTGACTGATATTTTGGATGGAATTTTGCCAGGAGGTTCGGAGGAAGGAGATTACCCGATATTAAAAGAAGTAGTTATTGCAGCAGTTAGCTCCTCAAAAATTGGAAAATCACCGGGAAGTGATGGTGTCACAGTGAAACTGATACGTGAAGGAGGTGACATCATCATAGACACCTTGCTAAATTTATTCCAGGACGTATGGAACACAGAGACTTGGCCTTCTGATTGGTGGACTTCTGTCCTTGTACCTATCCCTAAAAAGGGAAACAGCAATAAATGTAGCAACTATAGAACAATAAGCCTTATTAGTCATCCAAGCAAAATCCTGTTAAAAATACTATTGTCAAGAATTGAAAAGAAAATAGAAAGCAGACTATCAGATGAACAAGCAGGTTTCCGGAAGTCCAGAAGTACAATCGACCATATTTTTACAATACACATACTAGGTGAAAAATACATAGAACATAACAAAATAATCTGTCACAACTTCTTAGACCTTCAAAAAGCTTTTGACTCAATATGGCACGAGGCATTATGGAAAATTTTAGAACATTATGGTATTGACAACAAAATCATTAGGATTATTAAATCTCTTTATTCCTCATCATTATTCCAAAATTATTCCTCATCAGAATTGAAATTAAAAATTACAGCAGTGAACTGTTCCGTGCAGAACGGATCACGTATCAGATCACGTATCAGAACGGAACGTATCAGATGAACAAGCAGGTTTCCGGAAGTCCAGAAGTACAATCGACCATATTTTTACAATACACATACTAGGTGAAAAATACATAGAACATAACAAAATAATCTGTCACAACTTCTTAGACCTTCAAAAAGCTTTTGACTCAATATGGCACGAGGCATTATGGAAAATTTTAGAACATTATGGTATTGACAACAAAATCATTAGGATTATTAAATCTCTTTATTCCTCATCATTATTCCAAAATTATTCCTCATCAAAATTGAAATTAAAAATTACAGCAGTGAACTGTTCCGTGCAGAACGGGGGGTAAGACAAGGATGCATCTTGTCCCCTCTTTTTAATTGTTTTCTGGAATATGTCATAGATGAAGCTCTTTATGAATATGACACTGGAATAGTAGTTGGCAGACTAAGAATAAATAACTTATGTTTTGCTGATGATATCGATCTTCTGGCAGAAAGTGAAGAAGAATTACAAGAGATAACCAGCCGTGTTTTTGGAACATTAAAAAAAATATGGATTATACATAAACCTACAAAAACAATGATAACCTCAAAATCAGACATTGAATTCTTAAAGATACAAATTGGCAATAAGCAAATTGAGAATATAAAGAATTTAAAGGAAGAACTTATCTAGGAAGCACGTTGAGTCAAGATGGTCGTTCAAAAACCAACATTAAATACCAAATTGCTAAGGCAACCTTGGCCCTGCAGAAGTTAAAACCATTGTGGGGAGATAACAGAATAGCAATCACAACCAGACTAAGACTAATTGACACCTTGGTGAATTCTGTCCTTTTGTATGGTTGTGAGGCCTGGACTTTATTGAAGGAAAATGAGACTCCTGTCTTTCGCAATGAAAACTTACAGAAGACTTTTGAGAATTCCCTATACCACTCACGAAACCAATGAAAATGTCCAAAAACTGATTGACTCAATAGATTGGAGAAAAAGGGAAAATATTCTGACCGTCATCAGAAGAAGACAGATGAAATGGTTCGGACATGTGGAGAGGGCTAATGGCATTCCAAAGCAAACCCTAGAGGGAATCATTCCTGGATCAAGGGTTAGGGACCGACCTTGATTAAAATGGACTGATAACATCAAAAAATGGACAAATTCTTCTCTTTCTCAACTGACATCAAGAACAAGAGACCGAGACGACTGGAGGAGGCTAGCAAAGAGTATCACCTACCAGCCATGAATGACCCAACGGTTCATTTAGAACTATGGGTGAAGAAGACCGTACTGTTCACTCTGTTTATCTGTTCTTGAGTTAGCTGTTCACATTTCTCTTTATGCTCTGCACTTTTTTTTTTTTTGCTTGATGCTGCTGCAGCTCATTCATTTAACTCCTGATTTATCCTCCTGACATTTGTTCTGATTGCATATATTGGATAACAATGTATGTTTTATATTTACAGCCATTTCAGTGATTCTTCAACGAACAGTACTATTTGAAAGGCAAATCCCATGAAAAGACCTTTTTGCATTATCTGTGATCATAATTTCTACTATTATTTTTGATGCAGGCTTGACCAAAGTTTCACCAATTGTTTCTGCTGCACCACTTTTTGCTGTTAATAGCGACACATGATATGAAGCTTCTAAAGCCTTCTTATTTTTGCCTCCTGATACAATTAATATCATTTTTTGAGATTCTTTTAAATTTTTTAGTTTATTTTGAAAAAATTCTATAGGTTTGTCCTTGTATTTTCATTATGTTTCGATTCAAAATGGCAATTTAAATTAGATGGTTTATACTTTTTTTTTAAAGTTTCACCACAAATGACACATAATGGAATAGGTTTCTTCATTTCCCGTCCATGAAAATCCACATTTCAAGTAATTCATATCGTACTTACGAAGTTTTTCATCTTCTTCCTAGTTGGTTCTTTAGAGATGTCAGACAACACACCCTTATCAATTTCATTTCATCCAGATACAATATCAACGTTTTTTTGTTGCTCACAGCTACTTGTATCTATTATATTGCTCTCTTTTGTGTTTTCTAAATACAGTCTTTAACCAATGATCTATACTTAAGGATTTGAAACTAGAAGAATTATAATATTTATTATAGGTATTATAACTTCCACACATTATTAAAGCAATTATATGACTGTAAAAGTAGTACAAACCTATTGTTATTTTAACTAACAACAAATTTGTAATATGATCAAATAATGAAGCACATTGATTAATATCTACTTAACTGTCTTAATTACATCTGCTAATGATTTATATAATTACTTTTTTATCAGTCACTATTGTATTCTCTTCGCGATGTTGCAGGCTCGCAGTGTATTATACAAAGCTGAATGAAGATTCATGAGTGAACGCCTACAAATTTGCAAACTATTCAAATGAAGCAGTTATCACAATTTGAGTAGGAGAATTCATACATAGTATATAGTTTATTGAAAAATATATACATTTAAAATATTTTTTTTTCTTAATAACGATTCCATGCATTAAGGATGCATAGCCGAAAATTGCCATGTATCCCCAAAGACCTTTCACGTACCCCCAGGGGTACACATACCACACTTTGAGAAACACTGCCTAACCTATAGTAGCAACCAACCATATTTTGTCCTGTTAGCTTTCATCTAGTACCCATATAGCTTCAGATGCACTACCTCTCTCATACTGTCGTGCTGCCCTTCTTATCTTGTTGGTTGCAGTTCTTCTCTTGTCATTAGCAGTGTATTCCTCCCACCCCACCCCCCATGCTGTTCTCTCTGTCCTTCCTGAAAATACAATATTCCTTACATTCTCTCATTGTAGTTATCTTTTATTGTTGTTCATCAAATGATTAATTTTTGGTCAAGTTATTATAACCATTAATGTAAAACTTATCACCCCAGTTTCTGATACTTCTGTCATTAATATAAATTTATTTATTTTTGTGTGATTCCCACTCATGAAAGGTTATAAGCCTACTGAGGTCCTGTGGTACACCATTTGTCACCTGTCTTCTCTTTGATTCAGTTCACCATATGCTACTCTTTAATGTCTTCAGGCACCCTCACCAGATTTGTGTCCCTCCCCATTATATAATAGTTTACCTAATAGATTTTCATGTGGTATTCCATGAAATTCGGATATTATTTTGATTTATTAATTCTGATACATTAGTCCGACAAGTGGGTTAAGGATTTTTTTCTGTTTATTTATGTGTTTTATAATTTTTATTTTTTACATAGCATGGAAATCCTGCTCTAAAGACTAAATGTGGAACTTTTTACAAGCCATTTAAGACCACCTATAAGCAGGGTTGTCTTAAATGGTTGGTCTGGTCTGGTTTTTCACCATGCAATGAATTTCATCTCCCACCAAAAGACAATCACAAACATCCCTGCCCATGTTGGGATTCAAACCCACAATCTGTTGGTTGGAATGGGGATACTCAAACCACTTGGCCAAATTAGGCTAGCAATTTGAATTGCAATATCTATCTTTGCCCACAGGGTTCCCTTCCATCTTTTATCTTTGAATGTTCCCTTTCGACTTGAGAATTGAAAACTGCATTCTAATTGACATTATAAGTTTTTTTCTTTTAAATGTTCTAGAACATGTAGAAATACTGGTTGTTGAAAATTGTAATATTTCCCTTGTTGGAAAATTTTCACTTTGGTGCATTCATTCACTGGTTGCAGAGAAGTGATCATATTCCTCTAGAGGCATTATTTAGCATAAAAGGGTATAATCCTTGTACTGTTTATTCATTTTTAACTTGTGATATGATATGCACATATAAATCTTCTCTCACAATTAATGTGTAGTCTTGTTTCTTTTTTTTTTCCTCATGTATCACTTTTTTAAAAACTTTTTTCTGTTTAACTTTTGATAATTTTTTTAACTTCTTAAAAATTTTGTTTCTCTTATATAGTTCATATAATTTACTTCTCTCTGATAATATTTTATTTTATTTAGATGGATTTGTAATTATCTCAGGGATAAGTTTTGACAAAGGAGATTGTAACAATGCTATGTGGATTAAGCTGGAGGAGCTAGTTATAACCACTGCCCAAGAATCACCTGCTATGTTTTTCACTCCTCAGCTGCACTGTTTTACTAGCAATACCAGAAATATCTATAAACCAGTAGCTGTTGTAGGAGGTAAGAATTTAATAATTTTTATTGTTATAGAAATTATTACTTTCAACATTCATCATTTAGAGAGTATTATGAAATGAGAATATTGAAAAAATACAATTTTAGAGATGTCCAGAAAGCTTCAAGCTTAAATAGGGATATTAACACTACCAGATAATGTTGTAATATGAGATTGGTTGCTAAAATCTCTTTGCCTTTATTTCAAGCCAAAAACATTTAAATTTGCATATGGGAGATCTAATCTTTGCATGGTATTCTTTACATAGTGTGAATTCATATTTTTCAGGAACTTTACCTACATGTTGTTATATTTAGATTTCTTTGGAAGTTTCATACCATGCATATTTTGGCCATTGCTCTTAATTTTATTGATTGTCTTATTGATTATCAGTTTAAATGGTAGTTGGGCTCAAATAATTATATTAACTAATACTGTTATTTAGCCTCTGGTATCATTTAATAGAGCTGGAGAATTTTGTTATCTGTTGTCACATGCACTGTAATTTTGATCTCCTTTTCCTCAGTTTGTTTAGGATTGATGAATTCTTCATATTCTTACATGGGATTCAAACCTAGGTTTTTTCCAACCAAATGCCATTATTGACTGAGTTATGGAGACTAAGAAAATTTTGATATTATTTCATGAGACCTCTGGGAGTCCAAAGACTCATCATGGGACGCCACCCTCACTATGCTACCTGCTGTTAGTATGGCATAAAGTCTGTTGTTTTTGGTTACTAATTAATTATTTTAATTCTGTGCACAATTGACTGTCATTTTATAGTATCCACACTATGCCATCTACGTTCTACTACATCATCCACACCATACCACCTACTCACTACATAGTATTTTTTTTATCTTTCATTGTAATTCTTTTAATTATATTTATATTAATTAATTATATTTATAGAATCACTCAGAGTGATGGAAAGGACTTGTGATACAAGAACATTAAATTTCATAATAATGTCTGAGAAGTTGACCATTATGCCTTTATTTGATGAGAGTGATCATGCAGTCTTTACCTGGGAGATGACAGTACATTTAAGAGCTCTGAGAAGGAACTGAAAAAAAAGCAAGCAGGTGATTATTATAAACTGTGAAGGCATCTTGAAGTAGTGACTTGGTATGAGAGTCAAATGCTTTTTGTTGAAGGAAACAATATCTGACTACATCCCCAGAGTTAGGAGAATAAATGACATTGGAATTAAGTGGATGAATAGCACATTAAAGCAAGAACTACACACACATATATATATGTGCAGTATTTTTTGTCTTTTATTATAATTCTGTTAATTATAATTATACTAATTAATTGTATTCATAGAATTAAGAGTTCTGGAAGGGACTTGGGATACAAGAACATTAAATTTCATAAGAATGTCTGAGAAGTTGACCAGTATGCCTTTATTTGGTGAGAGTGATCATGAGACCAGAGAAATTTTTAATGAAGAAGAAAACAGAGGATTCATCATGCTCCCATATATTAGCTCTGTTTCTATAAAACTAGCAAAAATACTTAAGGAATATAAAATTAAAGTAGAATTTATCCACTTTATCAAGATTAGATCATTACCAAGTTCTGCAAAACCTCAACATAGCCCACTTCTTCAATATGCGAGTGTTTATCGGCTATGGTGCAATTGCCAGTCATCTTTCTGTGGACTGAGAGAAAAATCAATTGAACAACATATTGAAGAACATGTTCGAGATATTGAATATAAAAATGAAGCCTCAGCTTTGTCATCACACATGCTCTCTCTTCAGCTGGACCACAAGACACTTTGGAAATGAGACATCAAGTTTTATAGGATAAATCAGAACTATTACACCATTATTAGCCAAAGTATTAACTTGTTTGAATACATCTTTGCCTTCATTAATCATCATCAAATTCCTAACACGTACCCTCAAGGGGTGTACAGGATAGATATGATAGTACTACATGAAAAATTTACGTCATTACTAACTTCCTATTTACAATTTTCCCCCAAATCAGTCTGTTACTTGTCAAGACTCTAATATTATCAGATCTTATATTTCTATCGTCTAAGGCACTTTGTACCATATCAATCCACCTATATCTTGGTCTTCCTCTTGGTCGTTTTCCTGCCAATCTGGCAGAGAACACTTGTTTTGCTAATCTTTCCTTGCCCATTCTGTTTAAGTGACCATACCACTTGAGATTAGCTCTACTAATGCATTCCTGGATGCTTACAATGTCAAGTTCTTTCCTAATTCCTCGTTTTTAATATGATGTTGCATTGATGCCATCTGTTCATGCCTCTAATCTTTCTCAGGACTCTCATATCTGCGGTCTCAAGTCTTTGGTCAAATTTCTCTCTTATTCCATATGAATTTATTCATTTGACTGCCTACCATACCAGCTTTGTTGATTCTGTTGTCTATTTCTATATTTAATTTACCATCTTCAGTAAAAATTGTGCCTAAGTAGCTGAAATGTTTTACTTGTTCCACAGGTTCCCCATTCACAACACAGTTGATATTTTCAACAATTCTACCTATTTTCATTGTCTTTGTCTTTTTAATGCTGACCTTCATACCATATCTATTACAACAGTTATTCAATTTAGTCAGGGAATCTTGCAAACTTGTAGCGGATTTATTTAGATGTATAACATCGTCCGCATAAAGCAAAGAGCTGACGTTAACATCTCCAATTCTGATATCATGTTTAATACCACTTTCCTTCATAATGTGATCCATATAGATAATGAATAACACAGGGGATAAAGTACATCCTTGTCTGACACTAGATTTCAAATTAAACCATCATTTCTAACTGCTGACTTACAACTCAAATAAAGACTAAGTATTGCTTGATATAATGCCCCATTCACACCATATAACTGTAGTGTATTGAATAGCTTTTCTCTTGGCACATTGTCATATGCCTTTTTCAGATCGACCAAACTTAAATACAGATCTTTGTTATATTATATGCTTTATCAACTGTTTGTCGTAAAGTGACGATCTGATCCTGACAGCCTCTATTTGGCCTGAATTCAGCTTGTTCTTCACCAAGCTTTTCTTCCACAATTCTTCTCAACTGTTTCTCAAGTATACTTGCAGAGATCTTAGCAGGAACACTCAGCAGGGAAATACCTCTGTAATTCTGACATTCAGTTTTATTTCCCTTTTTATATATGGGTACTATGAGAGCTCTACTCCAATCATTGGGAATTTGTCCCTCTGTCCAGGCTTTCTGAACTATGTAGTACAGCCACTTTACATGTCATCTTTATCATCTCTAACTCCTTTTACAGCACTCTTTCCTCCATTTCTAAACTTCTTCAACAGCCTCCAGAATATCTTACCACTGTTTGATATTTATTTTCTATGTTCTTGCCAAAGTCCTCCCATGACTTTTGTTTAGCTAGTTTTACACAGTGTTTCACTTTCTTACATTCATCTCTGTATTCTCTGAGAGCAAAAGCTGACTTATTTGCCAGGATCTTTTGATATACTTTCTTCTTTTCCTTCACTGCCTCTTTAACTTCCTGTGTCCACCATGGAGTTCTGATTTTTCTATCCTTGTAGACAACCTCACCACATGCCTCTCTGGCTGAATCAATCAGGGTTTTCTTCAAGGTTTGCCACTGAATCTGCAAGGTTTGGTTCCTGTTCTCAAACTCTTTCATTTTTTCTTCAATAATCTTTGTGTATTTTAGTCTACAGTTTACATCTGAGAGCTGCTCAACTTTTATTAGCTTTATAACTTTCTTACATGTTATTATCAATATAAAATTCAATTTTTTCCTGCTGAAGACTAAATAGTGATCGCTTCCAATTTCAAATCCTCTGTACACTCTGGTGTCCTGCACCAGGGAGAAAACATCACTATCAACAATAGCATAGTCTATGAAACTTTTCTTATTCCTTGCCTCTTCTCTCCATGTGAATTTGTGCACATTTTTATGTTGGAACATGGTGTTAGTAATAACCAGTCCATGTCCTGAGTAGAAATCCAATAGGTATTTGCCATTATTATTAGCTTTGCTCTTTTCTCCAAATTTTCTGCAAATATTTTTGTATGTCTGACAATCATTTCCTACTCTGCTATTTAGATCCCCAACAAGGACCAACTTTTCCTTTTTCATTGTGTCAGTTGCTTTTTCTAAAGCCTGAAAAAATTCCTCCACTTCTACCTTAGTAGAACATTCTGTGGGACCATAGGCACATATAAGTCTCATTGTCCAATTCCCCATTCTGATATTTGCCCACATCACTCTACTTGAGACTGCCTGCCATTCAAGAAAATTAGCCTCGTATTTTGTGTTGAATACTATGGCTACTCCTTCTTTTCCTTAATTGCCATTGCCTGAATATAACATTTTGTATTTATTGCTCATAAAGATCTCACCAGTTTTTGTCTTTTTTGTTTCAGTCATCCCTGTTATGTTGATCTGTTATGTTATGTTGGTACTTATCTAATTCTTTAGCTAGCTCCATTTCTTTGCCATTCAGGCTTCTTACGTTGATAGTACCAATCTTTAACTCTGGTGATGTTGAGTTGGGGTGTGCTTTCAGATTTGTTCCAGCAGCTGACTTTTTGCTGTTCGCCCTGGTTCCCTGGCGAAAACAATGGGGGCCTTGTTTAACTGGGCGACGCCCCAGTCGGCATGAAATTTTGTCATGTTGTACCATCATTTTGTATATAGGTTTAAGTCAATAAGAATACAATTTGGTCGGCTAAATCCAAAATTGTCCGCCTATCCTCGTTCGTTCAGTATCCAGGTAGACACCAACAGGATGCACCACGAGAAGGTGAGGATTGGACATTAGGTCAGAAGCCCTGGTCGGTTCTCCTCATTTATTTAAAGGCAATGTGGAGGTCTCCTCTCAGTTATACAGCTTTGATTCTTAAGCACCCCTTCATTAATCAAGATTATTCAATTGAATGCATAAACATGCAGAACGTTCGGAACAATTAGAAATAATTTAAAAAAAGTCACATCTATCACATTAGAAATAATTTTAAAAAATCACATCAGCAGAATATTAAAAACAAAATTTTTAAGCTTTGTCGTGTCTATAGGTACTTGAATTAGCCTAAATGTTGTTTTATTATTCCCAAACATACGCTTGGAGATATCCTGAATTTAATTAAACAGTATTTCCCATTTGTCACTCTTAAGTTTATTATTAAATTTTTTAATCAACACTGATTATTTCAATTGTTCAGACAAACTATATAAATGCAGACAGAAAGGAGCATTACCATCGATTCCTGACGGTGTCCTCAGATTGTACAGGATTCTATGGTTGTACTAAATTATTAAGTTTATATTATTACTAACTTCTTATCAACAATTTTCTTATTAATGTTATTTGTCAACTCTATAATGTGGTTATATCTTACATTTCAGTCCTCAGTAATCTGGAGTAACAGATTAGCTCAGCTTGCACGTCCTTGAATGTTAATGATGTCAACTTTCTTTGTAATATCTTTATGTTTAATATGATTCTGCAATCTGTTTGCTCTTCTAATTTTTCTTGGAACTCTTATATTGGTAGCGTCTTGTTTTTGATTAACTGTAGTATTTCTAACCCAGCTCTCAGATCCCTAAGTTAAACTTGGTTTGATATTGTTAGTTTGGTAATTCTGCTGATTTTTCTCTTATTCTTTATTAGCTTATTCAGTTGGCTTCTCAGCTTTGCTTATTCTATTATCTATTTCCATAACTAATTTGCTGTCTTCACAAAAAATTGTCTAAAATATTTTACTTATTCTATAGGTTCTCCATTGAGAATGCAGTTGATGTTTTCTGTGTTCCTGCCTATTATTATTCTTCCTGCCTATTACTATTATTCAATTTAGCTAAAGAGTCGTGAAAAAATCGTGAAAACTTGTAGAGTCAAGCCCTCTAGTGGATTTATTTAGGAGTATAACATGATATGCATGAAGTGAAGAGCTGAGTTATTATCTCTGATTTTAATGTCAGGTAATGTCATTTTCCTTCTTAATGTAACCATATCGGTTTGATCTTCTTCTACATTAGTTGAAGAATGCGCAAGAAAGTCAAACCATCTTCTTGTACATCCTTCAGTTCTAATTGCTGATTTACAACTATATGTTGTATATTGCTTTGTATAATGTCCCATTTATACTATAGAATTGTCGAATTTTTATTAGATTTTCTCTTGGTACCTTACCACATATATTTTCCTGACTTACAAAACTTCAATACAGAGAACGGAATTTTTTATGGAACCTTGATTTCTCAACTTTGCCCCACCTATTTAGCTTTGTTTGTTCTTCTCCAAGTTTTGTTTCCACTTTTTTTTCCTTTTTTTTTTTCCTCAAGTATACTTGCATAAATCTTATCTGGAACACCCAGCATCAAAATTTCTCTCACATTCAGATTGGCTAACTATCCTGAGGAACTTGGAAAAATTTTTACTCTGCAGTTTAATGTAAACTTTTTGTGGTATAAATTCACAGTAGGATGAAGTTAGCTGAGTTCCAAGATTTTGTAAACATCATTAATACTGTTCATTATTGGTCAGATGTTCAGTGACACTTGCACCCGCAAGGCCGTAAGTGGATATAGAGCTACTCCATTTTCAACTGCTTAAGAAGAGAATAACCATGTGACTTTACCTTCAAGTTACATTCCATTTTCTCTGATACCCTTTTTCATTTTTAACATCTGAAAAATAAACTACTTTCTCACATTCCTGTTTATATCTGTTTATCTTATCACCTTGTTTTATCTTATTTTGCCCAGTCTGGAATATATGCAGCTATTTGTTTAAAAGAAAAAAAAAAAAAAAAAGAAGAATTATAAGAGACACATCAAGTAACATGAGCTGGCATAGTCTGGGTTTGGAGCTATCACTTTCATGTACAATGGAAAAGCCTTATAAAAATCTATATAAGACAAGCCTAATGAAGAGACTTCTGGTAGAAAGGCTTATATGTAGGATGTTCCTATTATTTTTGACAAAATTACAATAACTTTAATTGCATGCACATATCATTGTTCTGTGTTCTCTGATGATGACAGTTTGACTTTGTTAAAATATTGGAAGTGCTGAAGTTATTGTAATTAATATTAGTATATGCTGTAATTTCTTCAAGTTAGAAGAAAGTTTGAAATATTACAAAAATTCCCTACATGTTCCAGATTTTAAGAAATCCAGTGGACTGTACTTTCTCCATTGTGCAAATGTTACTTAATATTACTCATTGGTGTTAACTGTTATTTATTTATTATGTGTCTATTTGTACCATTTTACTAAGTCTTGCTAATACAGTAGTATCTTGCTAATCCGAACCTCTTTAGTCCGAACCCTCCAGTAATCCGAACTGCGGTTTGAAAGAAAAAAAAAAGTTTTATCTATTACGCATTATTATTTTGTGTGCTATTATTTTTATTTAATAATTATTATTTTAACTGTTATTATTTATTTTATTATTATTACAGTACAGTATATATTTTTTTCATACTGTCGATTGTGTGGTTACACTGCAGGCCTATTTTGATTTATTGTGTGTTCACATTCGCTTTTTTATACTGTACAGTACATACTGTATTATCAGCATGAATCACCACTGTCGAGCGTCATGGAAAAAACTGTGGCCTTCTAGAATTTACGAAGATAACTACAGTGATACACAAAAAGCGGATATTCAAAACGGGCATAATTTGGTTAAAAATATAAATCCAAATGTTGAAATTTCACAAATAGATGTTATGGAATGGATTACAGGTAGAACCGAAAGTGAATTCGAAATCAAATCAGATGCTTAAATTATAAATATGATGTTACAGAATGAATTAGCAGGCGATGATGACGATAAAGAATTCGAAGAAAAAAAAAGTAAAACACGAAGAAGCAGTTGACAGTTTTAATGTGTGTATAGAATGAGCTAAGCAGAATAATATGCCATCCCACAAAATTTTATTGCTAATGCAGCTCCGAGAAGAAGCAGTTGAAAAAAGTTTAGCTTCCAAGAAGCAAAAGAAGTGACTTTTTTAAAAAGAAATAAAAAAAAAATTTTTTTTTTTTGTGTTATTTTGTGAAACTTTTTTTTGTGTGTTGTGTACAAGAAAGTGATATTTTTTACGCAAATTAAGTTATGTACTGAACTATGCAATTTTATTAAATCAGAATCCTCAACAATACAGGTAAATACAAACTAAATATTTTACTAAAATAAACTTGCGTACTATATTATTTTTTCAAGTTTTATATTACAGTACAGTAGCATTTTTCTATCAGTTAATTCATTTATTTACAGAATTGAATTGATGTACCATTAGAATCTGATTATTTTTGTCTTAAACGCTAGTTATTGTTGCCTCTTGGAGGAAATTCGCTAATCTGAACGAGCATGGTTTTTATTAGTTTGGATTAACGAGATACGACTGTACTTCAGTTGTATCTCTGCATGCTACAGAAAGTGCATTTTAAGCAACAGTAGATGATTTATAATCATATGTGCTGACTATAACAATTATAGATTGCTTTAAAAACACTTTTTGTTCAGCAAAAGTCAGCAGTATTAAGCTATATAGTTCAAGTTTTATATCTAGGGGTATGCAGATACATTAGGATTGTCATTGCATCATGTGATGTGTCACTATTCATTGAATTAGCTTCATTCATAATAGCATGATTGCACTGCTGTGTATAGCAAGAGATGCTGATATATGGCCACAAAATAGTGCCATCAGGGTTTTGATGTGATTTGATGTTTTCATGTTAGTTGGCAGTTGCTTTATCTTAAGTTGTTGTGTGTTAAAAGTGTCTTTGTGAAGTGTCTTTTGTTATAGTTGCTCATTTGTCATTGCACAAAGAGTAAATAGGGTGATTTTAATTGCTGTCTGTAGTTGCTATTGTAGTGTCATGTAAGTGTATGAACAGTATTGATGTATTTTGCTACTGCATGCATGTGCGTGCAGTAGAATGACATTAAAATCCATAAAAACAAGCATTTGGACCTTCTAATATGAAAACATATAAGTTGTACTCGGATGTAAAGTAAGATATCAGCACTCAACCTTGGTTTTGCATATTTCTCAGGTATGCACTCTTATTTAATATATGGTTGAAGGACATACATTTATTGATGCCATTTGCTGTCCCAGGAATGTGAATTGAGAGAGAGAGAGAGATCTTTGAGACCATGCAGGCTATTGTTACTTCTGTTTAACAAACATTTGTGATTTTGGGTGCTTAAGGGTCAAAGCTGTATAACTGAGAGGAGACTTCCACATAGCTTTTAAAGGAATGCAGAGAACCAACCAGAGCTTCTGACCTAATGTCCATTCTCCACCTTCTTGTGGTGCAGTATGTCTGTTAGGTATCTCTCTGGATACTGAACAAACAAGGATGGGCTGGCAATTTGGGATTTATCCAACCAAATTGTATTCTTATTGCTTAAACCACGAGTAAAATGATGGTACAACATGACAGAATTTCATGGTGGCTGGGACATCGCCTGGTGAAAAGTCAGCTACAGTGAAAAGTCAGCTATTGGAACAAATCCTGAAACACACCCCAACTCAACATCAGAGTTCAAGATTGGTACTCTCAACATAAGAAGCCTGAGTGGCAAAGAAATGGAACTAGCAGAAGAATTGGATAAGTACCAGATTGATATAATAGGGGTGACTGAAACAAAAAAGATGGTGAGATCTTTCTAAGCAATAAATACAAAATGTTATATTCAGGCAATAATCAGGGAAAAGGAGTAGCTATAGTATTCAACACTAAATATAAGGATAATCTTCTTGAATGGCAGGCAATACTAAGTGAGTGATGTATGCAAATATCAGAATGGGGAACTGAACAGTGAGACTTCTTTGTGTCTATGGTCTCACAGAAGGTTCTACTTAGTAGAAGTGGAGAAATTTTTTGAGGCTTTAGAGAAAGCAGCTGACACATTGAAATCAAAATCCTTGTTAGGGATCTAAATAGTAGAGTAGGAAATGATTGTCAGACCAAAATATTTCTGTATAGAAATATTTTGGTTAAATTTGGAGAAAAGAGAAAGCTAATAATAATGGCAAATACCTGTTGGATTTCTGCTCAGGACACGGACTGGTCATTATTAACACAATGTTCCAACATACAAATATGCATAAATTCACATGGAGAGAATAGACAAGGAATATGAAAAGTCTAATTGACTATGGTCACGTATTATCACTTAAACAGAATGGGAGAGGAAAGATTAGCAAAACAAATGTTGTCTGCCAGGTTGCCTGGAAAAAGACCAAGAGGAAGACCAAGATATAGGTGGATTGATACAATAAAATGTGCCTTAGAAGACAGAAATATAAGATCTGAGAATGTTGGAGTCTTGACAGATAACACATTGATTTTGAGGAAAATTGTTGATAGGAAGTCGGTAATGATGTAAGTTCTTCATGTAGTACTATCATAATATCTTGTTACGCCCCTTGAGGTTGCATGTCAGGAATTTGATAATGATTTGACTTTTCAATGTTGAAACACTAAATAACAAAACTTGCCAACAGCCACATGACCAGTCCCTCAGCATAGCATGTTGCCAGTTCCTAAACTATCTGAGACATGAACTATTCATGAAGACAATTGCCAATAGACCTGAAAGTACAGCATCGTGTCCTTGTGAACTGGATTCAGCTGCAGTTATGTAAGCATCTCATTTGATAACCCAATTAGAATTTAAAGGTATTAAGAAATATGAGCCCTACCAAACAAAAGCTGAAATATCAGGGTCTAGATTGTACAGCTGGAACCTCCTCCAAAAGGAAAATATCACCTTGTTTTGAAAGTATCAACAAAATTTATAGTTCACTCTTATTACAACCACTTTGTAAGGACTGCAGGAATTGTTTAGCAGATAGTTTGCTGTAGTACATTTCTCTTAGCATAACATTTTAGCTATAGGGCTTTAGTCAGGACTTTTTAGCAGTTGGTTATAATAGTATTTGCTATAGTGAGAGCAGCTAGATTTTTTTTTTTTTTTTTTTGAGTGACCTGTTGAGTACTTTTTCATTTACAGATGTTTGGAAGCGCTTCTACACACGCTGAAAAATAACACTCTGTTTCAATAGAATCTGTTCAAATGAATAATTTCTTTGAGAATATGGCTTTACTTATTAAATATGTTACAGTGAATATAGGTGGAACATTTTCAGTGATTTTAAATTGATAGTATTTTTATGAGCATGCAATCAGGCTTCACAATTCATTACTTTTTTTATGCGAGTGTATTATGTGATTGGATTAGCTTAGTTTTTTTTAAAATTAAATTTAGTGTCAGGAAGTTATTTTTATTCCAGTGCACTGCATTAAACTTGATTTGATGAAAAATTTTATTAATACTTTATATAATAGGGAGGAACGGAACTACCATCCCAGCCACCCTACACAGAGAACAAGTAGACAACTTCATATATCTTGGATCAAAACTAACAGAAACAATAGATGAACTCAAAACAATCAAACACAGAATAGCGATAGGATGGACCACCATGGGAAAGTTACAGAAAATCTGGAAAACAAACAAGATATCTAAGCAAGCCAAAATCAAATTATATGAAGCAATAATTATATCAACAGTCATCTATGGAGCAGAAGCATGTTAAGAAAAGCGAGGAGAAAAAACTGCTGGCATTTGAAATGAAATGCTTAAGAAAAATAAATAGAATAAGGTGGATAGAAAAGAAAACAAATAGCACAGTCAGACAAGAATTATTGTATAAAAAGACAATAATACAAAAAATTAGAAAACAACAACTGAGATGGTTTGGCCACACTGTACGCATGGATGCAGACAGACTTACTAATGTCCTAATCAATACTTTTCCAACTGAAAAAAAGAAGACCCGGAAGACCAAGAATTACTGGCTGAAATTAATAAAGAACATCTCGGGATGCAGAACATATAAGAAACTTTTTTGAACAGCTCTGTCTTCTCTTGAAGAAGACAGAGTCTTCTTCAAGAGAAGACTCTGTCTTAGACGGAAGAGAAGAAGAAGAATTTGCATAATAATGCTAGTGATTTTCGATATTTAAAGGACATGTTTGCAAGAATAAGAATATGAAACAAAAATATGAATTCGTTTTAAAGGAAGAATATTAAATATTGATTATTTTTTCAGTGAAATATGTTGAAACTTAAAGTTTTGGAAGTGACCAGGGAACTTATAATGAGGTCACCTTTGTAATTGGCACTACTTAAAAGGATGACGGAATTTGCCAACTTATATATTCTTCTTTTATTAGTCCTTTTGATTAAGGTTTTACTGACCTAACAGTTGTTTTTAACTATGTCTTCTAGTTTTCTAATTTGAATGATATCTCTGACAAATAGTACAGGCGATTCAATAATTAATTAGCATATGATAATATGATTGCTGGTCTGGTTGGCCGAGTGGTTAGCATATCTGCTCTCCAGCCAAATGGCTGCAGGTTTGAATCCCACTGGACATGATTGTGTGATTGTCTGTGAAAATACTAGTGGTGGTGGTGATGGTGGGCAGTAGATGGTGTTGGTGTAGTTGCGGTTCATTGTAGTTGGTGGATTGAGTTTTGGAGACAGAGAGTTGTAGAGTAGGTGTCCTCCCTAAATGAGTTCTTGTACTCCCTGGAGGTGTTATGTAATAATAGTAATAATATAATGTCCATGAAGTTCATGCAGACAGTTACATCAATATCTTTTTAACCAATATATTTCTATAGGTTGTAATTATTTTTGTCTGTAAATTGCATATGTAGTCTGGCCAGTATTTTATAAGATGAAAAAATTGAATTTTACATGGAAACCTGTCACCTTCATTTGAGACCAGCTAACTTACCTTCAGTTGAAAAGCTCTTTTAAAGATTCTTCATCTCCTGATTAGATACAACCAAAAGGCATTGCGTTACCGACTAAGCTACAAAGGCTCAAGGGATTCTATCAGGCAAGAGAAACTTCAGTACACTTACTAATTTTTGCTGGGTCTTAATCAAAAGGACACTGATGAGAGCCATGAGCAGAAGATCTTTTAAATTATAAGTAAATTTGCACATGTGTGTGTGTGCGTGCATATGTGCACGCATGCATACTAGGTTCCTGTTTTATGCCTGCACTTAGATGACCCACATCATATCATGCAGGCATTCAAAACCAAATCCAATGGAATAGACAGGTCAGTGCTTGTTGTTTATTTTTTAACGGTATATATTAGAACACAGGAAAATAAGTAAATAATTAATTTATTAACTTATTGCTGATATTTCGCTGGTGTTATAACCAGCATCTTCAGAGCACAAAAACACAGTTTGTCACAATATGCGAGACTATAACAACATGGTGTAATCAATGGACTAGTTAAACGAAATTGTAGCAGCAACACAAAGACTAGAGTCCTGATTTTGGCGCCCTCTATCTGAAAAAAAAAATTGCAGCTATCACATAAGACTAGAGTCTTAAACAGAGAAAAACGGTACTAGTTTTTTCTTAAGATGACTGTCTCCCAGATTTTAGGCAAATTTATACAGCCATATTTGTTAAGATTTGGAGTGTGTTTCAGGGCTTCTGTTGCCTCTAAGAATAATCTCTCCAACTTATAAGAGCTTCTGTGTAGTACTTTTGTGTTCTTCCAGTTGATCCTGTGTGCAGGGTCCAGAGCACGTGCTGCTAAGCCTGACTTGCCATAGTGATAATGCCGGATGCATCTTTTGTGTTCGTTGATGCGGATGTTCACAGTTCTTCCTGTTTGACCGTAGTAGAGTTACTTACAGGGTGTTCGGGATAAATTTGACAGTTTCGTAAGGAAAAAGAAAATCTTCTTTGTATCTATTAAATTTAATGAATTGACAAAAAAACATAACAGGCAGAGTTAATTACAATACTATCAACAAGATTTACTCAAAATAACCACCATTAGCATCGATCACAGCTTCAATTCTGCTTCGGAACCTCGAACAAGCTGATGCTACAGTCTCCCTGGGAAGGGCCGCAAAAACTGTTTTAATTTTATCCATTAACTGGGCTTTTGTATTACTGGAAGTGCGATTGGTGTCTTTTTCAACTGCGCCCCATACAAAATAATCCATGGGGTTAAGGTCTGGGGAGTTTGGAGGCCAAACATTTGGACTGGTGAAGTCGTAGAAATTTTCAGACAACCATTTTTGACTTTTCCCAGAGGTGTGGCAAGGGGCCGAATCCTGCTGCCATACATACGGCCTACCATTGCCTACCCTTGTTATCCAGGGCTTGACTACAGTTAGCAACTCCACGAACAAAGCCCGAATTCCAATGCCAGGGTTCTTCAACACCTGTTCCTGCAGATTTGCGAGGAATTCTGCTGTACGAACGCAATCAGATCGTCTGCTAGGGATCTTTCTTCTTGCTACATCCTCGTAGTCACCATTGCAAGTCTCTAGTTCATGCCTGATTGTTTTTACTGTATTCAGGGAGCATTGGGCAGCAGTCGTAATATCCTTATTTTGATGGCGGGCACGAATCATCATGATACAAGTTATTCTCTTCCATGATTCAGGTGGGTTCCAGCTATCCATCCTTTCTGACATCTTGTATGTGAATGAAGAAGGGTCCAAACTTTTAAATGAAGAGAAGTGTGTGTTAATACATGTAACTTACGGAAAAATATAATTAATTATAAATATGTCAAATTTATTCCGAACACCCTGTACATGAGCAGGGTACTTCGTAGACACCTGGATGTGATAAAGGGTGAATGCTGTCCTTGGGTGAGTGGATAAGGGTTGCTAATTTGCCACATGGTCTGAATATGGTGCGTAGTTTATGTTTATTAAGAATTCTTGAAATCTTTTTGGATGTGCCTTTAATGTATGGGATGGTGACTGTTTTGTTGTAGTTCTCTGTGGTGGATAGTGGGAGGGGTTTCTTAGGAGCGTTTAGTATTTTGCTAAACGCTCCTAAGAAAAGTATTTGCAAAATACTGAATGCTCCTAAGAAACCCCTCCCACTATCCACCATAGAGAACTACAACAAAACAGTCACCATCCCATACATTAAAGGCACATCCGAAAAGATTTCAAGAATTCTTATAATAAACATGAACTACGCACCACATTCAGACCATGTGGCAAATTAGCAACTCTTATCCGCTCACCCAAGGACAGCATTCCCCCTTTATCACATCCAGGTGTCTACGAAGTACCCTGCTCATGTAAGCAACTCTACTATGGTCAAACAGGAAGAACTGTGAACATCCGCATCAATGAACGCAGAAGATGCATCCGGCATTATCACTATGGCAAGTCGGGCTTAGCAACCCATGCTCTGGATACCCCTGCACACAGGATCAACTGGAAGAACACAAAAGTACTACACAGAAGCTCTTATAAGTCAGAGAGATTGTTCTTAGAGGCAACAGAAGCCCTGAAACACACTCCAAATCTCAACAAATATGGCTGTATAAATTTGCCTAAAATCTGGGAGACAGTCATCTTAAGAAAAAACTAGTACCAGTTTTTCTCTGTTTAAGACTCTGGTCTTATGTGATAGCTGCAATTTTTTTTTTTCAGATAGAGGGCGCCAAAATCAGGACTCTAGTCTTTGTGTTGCTGCTACAATTTCGTTTAACTAGTCCATTGATTACACCATGTTGTTATAGTCTCGCGTATTGTGACAAACTGTGTTTTTGTGCTCTGAAGATGCTGGTTATAACACCAGCGAAATATCAGCAATAAATTAATTATTTACTTATTTTTCTGTATTCTAATATATACCGTTAAAAAATAAACAACATGTACGACGAACACATAAGTCTGTCCACACGTTTTAGGTCAGTCCTTATTTCCATAGTGACATACATTGCTTAGAAAGAAGTCAGTTTAATCCTTTATCCCAGTGAGATCAAACAGAGTTTTCACCTGAAAATATCTTCAGCTCTGAATATAGTGTTGTACTATCTTACCTGGGTAAATTACCCAGGTAAGATAGTACAACACTATATTCAGACCTGAAGATATTTTCAGGCACAAACTCTGTTTGCTCTCACTGGGATAAAGGATTAAACTAAATTTATCATAGTCTAACCATAGTGAAAAATAAACTTTCAACATCTTTCTCTAAATCCAGAGTAATTTCATCAATAGACCTTGACATGTTCAGGGCCTCGAGGGAGGCCCTGAACATGTCAAGAAGTATCCAACATTTTTGCAGTATCTATGATATTTTGCTTTGAACCCATTCACAGTCATGTCACTCACAACAGACTCTGGCAACCTATTCCACTCATTCACTACTCTCCAAGTTCTAACACCCTTGCTATCTACACTCTTACTCAATTTCCATGGATGGCCCTAGTTCTCCCACCACTAGACCTGTTCTGAAAAATTTCCTGTGTGTTAATCGTGTAAAAAACCTCTCAGTAATTTGTATGTCTCAATCATATCATTCCTTGTCTGCCTATCAACCAGTTTCTGTAACCCACAGATCTTCAACCTGTTCTCATAAGGTTCATTCCATAAACCTGCTACCATCTTAATCACTTTCCTCTGGAAACTCTCCACCTCCTTGTTATCGCTAAGAAACCCTGGCACCCAGATCTGCATGCAGTAGTCAAGACGGGATCTTATCAAGGCTTGATAAAAAGAGAAACAATAACCTGCTTGTCTCGTCAGAGTATTCTTCAGTAACCAAATAATCTGAGCTTCATTAGCCACTTTTGCTATGTGCCACTGAACTTTAACTCCCTATCCACTAACGCTCCCTAGTCTTGAGCTTCATCAATTTCCTAGAGTAGAGTTCCACCAATGTGGTATACAGCTGGTATTCTTTTCACTCCAAAATACATAACTTTTCACTTTCCACATTAAACTGATATCCATTCTCCTTTGCCCAGTCTGCCAATCTATCCAAATCATCCTGCAAAATTTTGACATCATCTGTATTAACTATTGCTCTACCTAACTTTGTATCATTGGCAAACAATGGAACAGTTCCTCTCAGATCCTTTTCTATATCGTTAATGTACAAATTAAACATTGGCAGTCCAAGAACAGAACCCTGTGGCACACCACTCGTCACAGGCCTTCTTTTGGAATTTATTCCTGAATAAACTGTTCTCTAATATCTCTCCATTAACCACCATCCTAATCAACCTCATCAACCCTATATCCATCCCCATGCTGCAACTTACTGATTAGAATTCCATGTGGCATCCTGTCAAAGGCTTTTGCAAAGTCCAGCAGTATCACTGTAAACTTGTTACCTTTATCCGACTCAGCTGTCACTATATTATAAAACGTGAGCAAGTTATTGAGGCATGATATACGCTTCACAAAGCTATGTTACCCACTGTACAACCCCTGATATGTTGGTTGGTCGGTAATTTGCTTCATCAGTCTTGGAGCCACCTTTATGCAGTGGAACTATTTTTCACCATCTCAGGACTAACCCCGACACTGAGACTTAGATTAAACAATATGGTCAAGGGTACTGACAATTCCCTCGCACCTTCACATAAAACTTGAGCTGGTATACCATCCAATCCCTCAGCTGTATTTGCATTAAGGTTCTGTAATATGTTATCCGCCTCCATTTCATTTACCTCAGTTCCCATATAAGCCTTTGCCTCTCTTGTTCCTGAAATATCACCACCTGAATGATATACTCTTGCAAAGCGTTCACTTAGTAATTCTACTATTTTGACTGATTCAATTACTTCCCTACCATCAGCATTTATTAAAATCATTCTGAAGAAAAGGTCCAATATATTGTTGAGGATTATTTTGTCTTTCTGGCCAGAGAGCAGAGGAGGCAGGAGGCATATAGTATCTGTTCTTGGTATAGTTAAGTGATTTTTCTTTTATCCTCCTGGCATATGTTGGAGGAGCATATTTTTCATAACAGTTTTGGTGGGAAAACTAGGGACCATCTTTAGACATTAAGCAAAAAGTGTAGTCAGAAGGGATCTGAGAACTACATTTTTACTTTGAGAGTGGTGCATGAGTGGAATGGTTTTGCCAGAGTTTGTTGTGGGTGCCATGACTATAAATGAGTTCAAAGCAAAGTATGATAAATATTGCCTGAATGTTGGAATAGTGCTTGGTATAATGTTTAGGACCTCTCTCTTGATGTGTCTGACTCCATGTTGTTGCCCATAGAATAGTAATAATAATCTGCTATTTGGTGTAAAGATTGGCAATTTCTGTTAATCATTATTTAACAATGAATACTTGGCTTCTTTTCTAGCTTGGTGTGTAGAGTTAGCATAAGAAACGTGTGAAATTGATCCCAAGGATGATAATGTCATTGTTTAGATAATTAGACTGTAGAAAATCAAGTTTCAGAGAGATAAGTAATTAGAAGATCAGAATAGGTAAAATATGGAGGGTGAGCAAGAGGCAAATGAATATGACAATGTGTGAGAAGAAAATTTTGGATTAGAGCAGATTAGAAAGAGTAGCTTTGTGTTTGGTATTCTTTATCATGGAATGTCAGATTCGAAAAATGCATGCATACTGCTCTTTTTTTTTTTTTGAGAGTATCATGTAAATGCTGTTTGGATATTTGAGGTGGACAGTGAGTCTTGAAGCTGACAGTTGTATTTTTGTGAGAAATAACAGAACAGAAACTGTCTGGTTTTGATCATTGGTGGTGTGCATAACATTTGTTTGTGTTAAGACATGAGATTTGTTGATGCAGATTTTTTTTTTGTTGGTTGTTTTTGTGATATTTTTAGTTTTACCCTTGATATTTGTTATCATTTTTAAATATATTAATAAAGTATCATAGTTATTTTTGTTTTGATTGTCACTACTGTTAAAGAAGTTAATACAATTGCCAATATCCGAGCCCTTTTTTTTTTTGTACTTATTTAAAATGAGCTACTTCTTTCTAAAGATCATAATGTTTTGTTTTTTTATTATTATTGTTCTTTTCTTTTAAAACTTGCAAACCTGTTAGAGAAAGAATATTTTAATGTACGGCTGATAATTGATCAATTTTTTCCTTTCAGAAATTCTCACTGTAGAACTACAGCTTAGAAATCCATTCCATATACCTCTGGTGATAGATAATGTCTTCCTTCTGTGGAATTTTACTCCTTCAAGTGACAACAGTAGTGAAATTCCACTGCGAATTACAAATGAAGTAGATCCAGGCAAGGTGAGCTGTTCTGTAAAATGTATTTTTAATAATTCCAATATTTTAAAATAAAATATTTCATAAGCCAGTAATATATGATAAAAACTTACTTTCATCTTAAATGACTTTATCAGAAAGTTATATTTCTCTATATTAGTACAGTCATAATAGTTCTCAACTTATGGAGTTCTGTTCCAACAAACTGATTGTGAGTAGGAAATTACTATGTGATATGTTGACATTTAACATTCCTGAATGCCAAAATGTGTAGGTCTGTTTTGTTATATTTTTAACTAATTTTACCCTGTTTATAGTGAAATAATACGATGTATCATACAAATTGACATAAAATTACTACATACTGTACTGTGATACATAATGAAATATGAATGTATGGTTGTACAGCGCTTCTGTGCACTTACCAGTAAAATAATTAGCTGGAAACTCATGGATAACAGTAATTCTTCAAAGCTGCAGATTTAGTAATTGGACAATTTATTAGAGCACACATAGAAGGCTAAGGTTGTCAACGTAAGGCAGTGGGATTTTGCAACAAATTCTTCAGATTCAGGAATTGCAACAAAGTGTTCTGAGAATAGTTCAGCAGATGCATAATTGTGGAAGATCTAGGCTTGTTTTCCTGAAGGTAAGGTGAGTGGAGTGGACTTCTTTAAAAAAAAAAAAAATGTACATTGCATGCAACTTAGACTGTTTGCCTTTTCTTTTCTGCATACATTTTGCCTGCACAGTTTGCCTTTTCTTTTCTGCATACATCTTTCCATGTCTGTTTCTTCAAACAAATGAATTGCATTATTAACTGAGATACTGTGAACTTCTCTGACGGCTTGGCTTTTTCTTTTCTTGTTCCAGTTTTTTTGCTCTCTTTTATTTTTAGTTCTGTGCTTCTAGCTCTGCAAGTTCTTCATTTGAGAGCTCCTCTTCCAGAGTTTCCACTAGCTGCTCTAAATCATCGTCAACCTTCAACTCTTTAGCTAGCAGCACTATCTTATCATCAGTCTCTTGCAAGGCTTTGTCAAATCCTGTAATGTTTGAGCATTTACTTTAGTAGCTCCTTCCAAACTCCATTTATGCATTCTACTTTCATCTGCTATATGTCACATCTACATTCTTTGTACAATACAATGAAAGGCATATTGTATAACATTGCAAAGCAGAGAATAATTGCAGTGCTCACACAAGCATAGTAAGTAATTTTTCTTTTTTTTTTACAAGGCTTTTATACAACCTTACCCAGACTGTTGTTAAGAGAACTAGTTTCTGATGCAGATACAGTGGAGAGTGTTAAAGATGACATTTGAATTGTGGAATAGAGATTATGTGGACAGATTGAGAATTTGTGGACTGCAGACACTAGCAAACAGAAGACAGGAGGGTGATATGATAAAGACCCACAAACTTCTAAACAGCATGCATGATACCAGTAGATGGAATTTTTCATTTTATGAAGGGTAGGAGGGAGGGAGAGGATGCAAGAGGGGGAAGGGACATCAAATGAAGTTGTAAAGCCAAGAAAGGGGATGAGAACTAGATTATTTTTTTCTTCTCATAGTGTGCTATGCAATTGGAATGATTTGCCTTTGGTGGTGGTGGTGGTGAGTACAGTTAGTGTGACTGAATTCAAGAAAAGGTTATAACAGATAGTGTGAATAATATGTGGTCTTCCTTGATGAGTGCTGATTTCCTAGCGGTGTCTAATAATAATAATATACTGGAACATTTATTATAATGTAAAAGGCTTTTTAACTTATTTAAATACAGTTATCTTGCAAAGATGAATCGGTGATCAATCACGTGACTGATGTGAAAAGTGAGTCTGGCTCTGTAGCGAATGTTAACTACTTTCTTGTTGTTCTCACGAACTTTATTATTGGGTTTGCAAATGAAATGGCCGATTTTAAGGACGATTGAAAAATAAGAAGAATACCTGTTTAATCAAAATAATCTCCAGCAGCATCCATGCATTGTTGCCAACGTGTGGCAAGGTCATTTATACCACATTTGTAAAAATCGGTGTCTCTGGAAGTGATAAAGTCCTCCACTGCCCGATAAATTGATGCATCATTGGCAAAGCATTTCTTTGACAAAAAATGGCTCAAGTGCTGGAAAAATGGTAATCTGTTGGGGAAATGTCAGGAGAGTATGGAGGATGAGGCACAATTTTGTTTTCCAAATTGTTGATTTGCTGTATGGTTGACACTGCCGTATGTGGTTGGGCGTTATCCTGAAGCAATAGGACTCCATGTCTATTCACAAGTCCTGGTTGCTTAAGGCACAATTTGTCATGCATTTGCCACATATCTGTACAATATCGAGCTGCATTTATTGTTTCACCTCGTGGAAGGAATGAGTAGTGAATAACACCAGCAGAGGTGCCTTTGGAGCGTCTTTCACTCCCAACCACTGTGACGAATGTGTACGATTGTTGTAGAATATCCACTTCTCATCCACAGTCACAGTTCGTTGCAGGACCCTTTCTTTTCTACTTAAGAGAGAAGAGCACACTTCCAAACGGCGTGCTTTGTTTTCATCAGTAAGTTCGTGAGGCACCCACTTGTCGAGCTTCCTTACTTTTCCTATTATTTCCAAGTGCTGTGAAACAGTTGAGAAGTGTTTAATTCATTCAGATCAATGGAGGAAGGAACGATGGCCACAGGGTTTGTTTTGTAGCCTCAAATCTCCTGAGTGAAATTTTGCAAACTAACGGCGAGTGGATCTCTCATTAGTTTTTCCTCCACCGAATGCTTTATTGATGTTTTTTACTGCATCTGCTGCAGAATTTCCCAATTCAAACTCGTAAAGGTATAGCAACCTTAATTGATTGGGTTCCATGATTGATTTGATGTCAGTAGTATTCAATCTTTAATGCTCATTGAACGAAACAAATACTACAATTGCATCACCCACGTGTGACGCTGTCACATGACATAAAAAATTTGTCTATACCTCAGCGTTTGCTTTCTTCAGCAACCAGTAGAAACCTGACAGTCATTCAACAGCCATTTCATTTGCAACAACCCAATATTTTTCTTTCCTATTGAATTATTGTTAGTGGATAATTTGTATAAATTTACTCTTCATTATTATAAATAATAAATGATAGGAAATACAAATGACACTTTTCAGTTTTATAACATTTCACAAAACTAAAGGAAAAGATAGGGGACCAGAAATGTTATAAAGATTTGAGAAAAAAAGTTCTGTTGTATCAGGAAGTAAAAATAAGATGTACTTTCCAAGACAAATAGAAAGTTGCATTTTGCAATGTATGCAAAAATATCTTGGGGTTACTGACAGTTAATATAGATTACTACAAGGTTTTCCTTTCATAGTTGAGGACCTTTCAAACATTTAGATTTCATTCTGTTCTCATGGAAAATGTTCTGAGATAGACTTAACCAGTTGTTATATCAACACATTATGTTGTATATAATTTGAATCTCGCTGTTTTAAATTCCATTACTGATGCTCACTTTACTGAAATTGAAACTGTGGTTAAAAAAAAATACTGAAAGAATTGCAGAAATTACCAACCATGTTACAAACAAAAATCCTCAAGTTCAGGTATTTGCATCTGGCAAGCACACCTCCATTTGCTTGGCAAAGAAAGATGTTCTGAAATTTTCAAATTTTCCTTGGATACATTTTTAATACAGCCTATGACAAATTAAATGCAGTAAATCATTTGCAGATGTCAAAAAATTGGTAATCCTGCTAAATAAGCATGTTGTAGATCCAGGTCCAGACTCAGTAGTAAAAAAAAAAAAAAAAAAAAAAAAAAAGTGCTGTGATGTCATTAAACAAGAATTAGTTAAGAAATCAAAGATTCCAGCAGAATGAGTCTTAGATGCTTATTATAAATATTTTTTAAATGAGGAGAAGCTTTATATAGATAAAAGTTGGAAACTGAAAGAGCATTTGTTATCTTTATTTCTCTCCCAAACTCATCAGCTGCAAGTTACTTTGATACATTAGAGCACAGTTTCATAACCAGGAGAAAGCATTCCTAGGAGTTTGAGCTGGAAAATATTCCAGCATATATTGACTAATTATTTAAATCACATTTGCTCTTTCCATTAGAGGAAAAAAGTTACGCAAACTAAATTATATTTAAGATATATAATCTTTCAACCCATATAGAATTATTCTATTTCACTAAGAACCATTAAATATAAGTTATACATATTTCTTATCTCTTACATTTTAAGAAATTAACCACTATATTCAAAAAATATCCCTGAATGTACTGCCACTCACAAATGCTCACGCATGTGCCCAAGCCAAACGCACGGATACTTGCTGTGCATACACTTGCCATTGTCATGAGAAACGTTATTTCGTTGTGTACAAACATCAACAAAGTGGATCACGTGACAAACAAACACTATTTATTTTGTTTTACCGGTAGTAATCAGTAAGTAAAGAACAATTGATTAAATTTTTTTTCTCGAATTATGAAAAAGTTTAGTAGGAACTAAAATTAATTTTTGTTTACACGTTATTTTATAATTTTCTTAAGGAACCATGGCCAAATGCATAGTTAAATAATATGTAAATATTAATTTATTATTTGTATTAATCCTTGCCATGTCAAAAAGACGCCAATGAAAAGATGATTATGTTGCTTATGGATTTACTTGTGCAACAGAGAAAGATGGTACTCAAAAACCACAATGCATTTTATTTGCAGAATATTTTCAAACTCCAATCTTAAACAGTCAAAGTTGTTAGAACATTTCAACAATCAGCATGGTAGTAAAAAAAAGCTGCAGGATTTCCACTTAACATGTTTAAGTCTAAGAAGGCACGATTCGATAGCAGCAGTACCATTACAAATTTTACTCTGGGGTAGTTCAGAAGCCTTTGCTAGAAGCTTCTTATCAGGTGGCATAGCTTTGTGTAAAGGGAAAAAACCTCATACAATAGCTGAAGAATTGGTAAAACCATGTGCATTGGAAATTGTGAAAATTGTATTAGATTCTGAAGCACATAAGAAAATTCAGCAGATTCCATTATCAAACGATGTGATTCAATTATGCATTCAAGACATCAGTCAGGATATTTTACTGCAAGTAGTACAAGATATTAAAACCAGTTGTCTGAAAGTGTGTATTCAATGGGACGAGTCAACTGACGTTGATAATTACAGTGGGTTATTAGTATTTGTGCAATGCATAAAGGAAAAGGAAATTTTGGAAGAATTTTTATTTTGTGATCAACTGGAACTGACAGCAAAAGGAATTGATGTTTTTAATCACATTAAAAACTTTTTCTTGAAACATCAAATACCAATGGATATAATTAGCTCAATATGTACTGATGGTGCACCTGTGATGTTAGGCAAAAATTCCATTTTTTTTGCCTATATCAAAAAAGAAGTACACAAGTTACAATAATACATTGCATGTTGAACCGCCATGCACTTGCATCAAAAACTTTTCCAGAGAACTTTAAAAAAATATTTAGCTACAGCGGTAAAACAGTAAATTATATTCGAGGACGGGTGCTTAATCATCGTATCTTTCGTGCTTTTTGCGGAGAAATCAGTGCTAACCATAGTGTGCTTCTTTATCACACTGACATAAGATGGCTCTCCAAGGGACGTATGCTTAGCAGGGTTTTTGAAATGCACGAGAAGATTATTCAGTTTCTTACTAACCAGAATTGTAATTTAGTTTAAGACTTTGAAAGAAGAGATGCAGTAATTCGATTGACCTACTTAGCAGATATTTTCACTCACCTAAATGAATTAAATATATCAATGCAAGGGTATGGTAAGAACATAATAACATCTAGTGAAAAATTATTTGATTTTATTGAAAAATGGTAATTTTGCAAACTTTCCCTTGCTTCATGAAATTGTTCTGGAAAACAAAAAAATCACAAATATTGCAAATGCATTACAATTTTACCTGAAATTGTAATACATTTGCAACAATTGATTCTTTTCATAGATATTTTTCCATGGGAGAAATATCTATGAAAAGATATTTTCATAGATATTTCTGGGCAAAGAGCAGAGGTGGATACTGGATCCATTTCTTTTTGATCTGAATTCTATTAAACGATGGTAATTTAATAAAAGACAATCTTATTGAAATGGAGCCAGTGCACATAATCAAATGGAATTTGAAAAATTGGATTTAGAGCAATTCTGGTGTACTCAGTTAGAACAATTTTCACAACTGGTGAAGACAGCATTGCAGACACTTCTACCCTTTGTTACCACCTCATCATCATCATCATCATCATCATCAAATTCCTGTCATGTACCCTCAAGGGATGTACAGGATATGACAGTACTACATGAAAAAAATTACATCATTACTAACTTCCTATCTACAATTTTCCTCCAAATCAGTCTGTTACTTGTCAAGACTCCAACATTATCAGATCTTATATTTCTATCGTCTAAGGCACTTTGTACCGTATCAATCCACCTATATCTTGGTCTTCCTCTGGGTCGTTTTCCTGCCAACCTGGCAGAGAACACTTGTTTTGCTAATCTTTCCTCTCCCATTCTATTTAAGTGACCATACCATCTGAGATTAGCTCTGCTAACGCATTCCTGGATGCTGACAATGTCAAGTTCTTTCCTAATATCCTCATTTTTAATATGATATTGCCATTGATGCCATCTGTTCACACCTCTAATCTTTCTCAGGACTCTCATATTTGCGGTCTCTAGTCTTTGGTCAAGTGTTTTACTTCTGACCCAGCTCTCAGATCCATAAGTTAAAATTGGTTTGAACACAGTCTTGTATACAGCTAATTTAGTGTTCCGACTAATTTCTTTCTTATTCCATATGAATTTATTCAATTGACTTCCCACGATACCAGCTTTGCTGATTCTGTTGTCTATTTCTATATTTAGTTTACCATCTTCAGTAAAAATTGTGCCTAAGTAGCTGAAATGTTTTACTTGTTCCACAGGTTCTCCATTCACAACACAGTTGACATTTTCAATGATTCTGCCTATTTTCATTGTCTTTGTCTTTTTATTGCTGACCTTCATACCATATCTATTACAACAGCTATTCAATTTAGTCAGAGAATCTTGCAGACTTGTAGCGGATTTATTTAGAAGTATAACATCATCCGCATAAAGCAAAGAGCTGACATTAACATCTCCAATTTTGATATCAGGTTGAATACCACATTCCTTCATAATGTGATCCATATAGATAATGAATAACAGAGGGGATAATGTACATCCTTGTCTCACACCAGATTTAACATTAAACCATCTTCCTGTACTTCCTTCAATTCTAACTGCTGACTTGCAACTCAAATAAAGACTAAGTATTGCTTGGTATAATACCCCATTGACACCATATAACTGCAGCGTTTTGAATAGCTTCTCTCTTGGCACCTTGTCATATGCCTTTTCCAAATCGACAAAACTTAAATACAGATCTTTGTTATATTCCCATGCTTTCTCGACTATTTGTCGTAAAGTGAAGATCTGATCCTGACAGCCTCTATTTGGCCTGAATCCAGCTTGTTCTTCACCAAGCTTTTCTTCCACAATTTTTCTCAACCGTTTCTCAAGTATACTTGCATAGATCTTGCCAGGAACACTCAGTAGGGAAATACCTCTGTAATTCTCACATTCAGTTTTATTTCCCTTTTTATATATGGGTACTATGAGAGCTCTACTCCAATCATCGGGAATTCGTCCCTCTGTCCAGGCTTTCTGAACTATGCAGTGCAGCCACTGTAAGACTCTTATACCACCATACTTCAGCATTTCTGGTCGAATATCATCTACTCCTGCTGCCTTTCCACATTTCAAGCCTTTGATGGCTTTTTCTACTTCAAGTATGGATATGTATTCCTGACTGCATGCCTGGTCAGTGTTTTTTACCACTGTGCTGTCATCACTGCTTGTTTCATTTAGCACTTTTTCAAAGTAATTACTCCATACTTCAAGGATATCTTTTTCCCCTGTTTTCATTTCACCTTTATCATCTCTAATTCCTTTTACAGCACTCTTTCCTCCATTCCTAAGCTTCTTCAACAACCTCCAGAATATTTTGCCACCTTCTTGATATTTATTTTCTATATTCTTGCCAAAGTCCTCCCATGACTTTTGTTTAGCTAGTTTTACACACTGTTTAGCTTTCTTACATTTGTCTCTGTATTCTGTAAGAGTAAAAGCTGACTTATTTGCCAGGAACTTTTGATATGCTTTCTTCTTTTCCTTCACTGCCTCTTTGACTTCCTGTGTCCACCAGGGAGTTCTAATTTTTTTATCCTTGCACACAACCTCACCACATGCCTCTCTGGCAGAATCAATCAATGTTTCCTTCAGAGTTTGCCACTGAATCTCCAAAGTTTGATTCCTGTTCTCAAACTCTTTCATTTTCTTTTCAATAATATTTCTGTATTTTAGTCTACAGTTCACATCTGAGAGCTGCTCAACTTTTATTCGCTTTAAAACTTTCTTACATGTTATTCTTTTCAATATGAAATTCAATTTTATCCTGCTCAAGACTAAATAGTGATCACTTCCAATTTCAAATCCTCTGTACACTCTGGTATCCTGCACCAGGTAGAAAACATCACTATCAACAATAACATAGTCAATGAGACTTTTCTTATTCCTAGCCTCTTCTCTCCATGTGAATTTGTGCACATTTTTATGTTGGAACATGGTGTTAGTAATAACCAGTCCATGTCCTGAGCAGAAATCCAACAGATATTTGCCATTATTATTAGCTTTGCTCTTTTCTCCAAATTTTCCCAAAATATTTTTGTATGTCTCACAATCATTTCCTACTCTACTATTTAGATCCCCAACAAGGACCAACTTTTCCTTTTTCATTGTGTCAGTTGCTTTTTCTAAAGCCTCAAAAAATTCTTCCACTTCTACCTTAGTAGAACCTTCTGTGGGACCATAGGCACAAATAAGTCTCATTGTCCAGTTCCCCATTCTCATATTTGCCCACATTACTCTACTTGAGACTGACTGCCATTCAAGAAGATTAGCCTCGTATTTTGTGTTGAATACTATGGCTACTCCTTCTTTTCCTTGATTGTCATTGCCTGAATATAACATTTTGTATTTATTGCTCAGAAAGATCTCACCAGTTTTGGTCTTTTTTGTTTCAGTCACCCCTATTATGTCGATCTGGTACTTATCTAATTCCTCAGCTAGCTCCATTTCTTTGCCATTCAGGCTTCTTATGTTGATAGTACCGATCTTTAACTCTGGTGATGTTGAGTTGGGGTTTGTTTTCAGATTTGTTCCAGTAGCTGACTTTTCGCTGTTCGCCCTGGTTCCCTGGCGAAAACAACGGGGGCCTTGTTTAACCGGGCGACGCCCCAGCCGGCATGAAATTTTGTCATGTTGTACCATCATTTTTTATTTTGGTTTAACCAATAAGAATACAATTTGGTCGGCTAAATCCCAAATTGCCAGCCCATCCTCGTTCGTTTAGTATCAAAGTAGATACCCAACAGGGTGCACCACGAGAAGGTGAGGATTGGACATTAGGTCAGAAGCCCTGGTCGGTTCTCCGCATTCCTTTAAAGGCTATGTGGAGGTCTCCTCTCAGTTATACAGCTTTGACCCTTAAGCACACCACCTATCTTTGCGAAATGGGATTTTCATCACTTTTGCACATAAAACAAAAACCCGAAATCACTTAAATGCAAGTGATGATATGAGCACAGCCTTTTTGAAAAAGGAACCTCACTTTCAAAATATCATGAAAAAGCAACAACAAATTAGTCACTAAAAATTGATATGTTATTTTGATTTTATTTTGATACATATATGTATATGTATTTTTCAATAAATTGTTTTGCAATAAATTTTATTTTCTAACAAAAAAAAACACATTTTTCAAGGGGGTGCAAGAATTAAAATTGAAGTTCACTGGGATGCGGGCCAGTAAAAAGGTTAAGAACCACTGCATTAGGGGTGAAATGAAGAAATTATTCTTGTCATGGAAGACTGATAATTGGTAGTAGTTATCTGAAAACAAATGGAGGCAGGTATCATACTTGGGAGGAAGAAAAAAAACAACTATAGGCTATTGTTCAAAATTAAAGAAAGACATGCCAATTGTTATATCAACACATTATGTTGTATATAATTTGAATCTTGCTGATTAAATTCCATTGCAGATGCTCGCTTTACTGAAATTGAAATGTGTAAAAAAAGTAATTGATAGCAGTTATCTGAAAACAAATGGAGGCAGGTATCATGCTTTTTGGGGGGGGGGGTGCACAAAAACTTAGGCTATTGTCAAAATTAAAGAAAGACATGCCAATTGTTACATCAACACATTATATTGTATATAATTTGAATTTTGATGTTTTAAATTCCATTACAGATGCTTGCTTTACTGAAATTGAAATGTGTCCGGACAGTTCATCGGCAACAATTTATCACAGGAAAATTGCTGACAATTCATTGCGAGGAAAATTCCTCGCAGAGATTATTAATCACTGGAAATTTAATCATTGAGAAAATTAATCACACGAAAATTCATCATGGATATATTGTGAAAAAAAAAATTTTTTTTTTTTTAATAAAAAATAAAGAAAACAATTTGTAACAGATGGAGGCTGTATTTATTTTAAGATTCGGATTTTAATGAATTCATAAAATAATTGTTTGACAGAAATGATTATCTTGAATCAAGTTCTAGGAGAATAAAATGTATTGGCAACTAAGATTAATTAGCAAAAAAAAAAAAATAATAATAGTGACATTGTTCTCCAGACTGATACAGTCTTAAGTGAAGAAATATGAAAGGCTCTCTTATTTGCACTGGCATTAAAAACTATAATTATACGATAAAACAAGTAGAAAAAATAAATGTAACTTGCAGGTAATATAATTTAGATTCCAGTTACCGAGCAAACGGCAAGCAACTGCATTTCTGACAATAGGTAACTAAAGATAGCTATGTATATGAGGTAATCTGGTTAAGTGTTCTCATTAGCGTAAAGGATTATCGCACATTCTAATGGATATGACAGTCAAAGGCACTTGATATCCATGTTTTTTCAACAGGTGGTCTGACTCATATCCAGGATTTGCTGGATGTATATATACGTCCTGGCCGGTTGGGAGGTTAACCCTGTGGAGGCCGTGATTGAAAAAATTGCAGCTTAGGTCGTGTGTGTCCGAGAGATACATTCATTATTAGTATGTGCTGAAATGCAATAAAACTTTAAAAAAAAACACTACAAATATAATACATGATGATGGCTTATTTATTTTCAGTTACAAACTAGAAATTATTGAAAAAAAGAAACAACTAAACCCATACTATACTGACATTGGAGTTTGCGATATCTCTCAGATACAGTTTACTATCAAATATCACTTTCGACTCTATCATTCTCATCATCAGACTCGAGTAACATTTGTTGAATCTCTTCAACATCTAATGGATTATATTTTATTATAATATCCTGTCGATATATTTTTCAACTGTAAATAAAAAAAACAACTAAATTAATACTATACTGACATCGTAGTCCACGGTATCTCTTAGATACAGTTTACTATCAAATATCACACACCTCTACGTAACACGTGTTAAACCAAACTAACTTCAATTTTCTAGTGAATAATGCTTTCAGCAGAATTTTTCTTCAATGATTTTTCCTGCAATGAATTTTTTCCCCCTGATGAATTTTCCCTGCGATCAGTTTTACCTCGATGAATTGTCCATGAACCAAATTGAAACTGTGGTTTAAAAAAAATACTGAAAGAATTGCAGAAATTAATGACCATGTTACAAACAAAAATCCTCAAGTTCAGGTATTTGCATTCAATAAGGCAGGCTAATAGAGTAAGGGCTCTGACTACATTTGTTAATCGCTCTGCAGTGCACGGGATAATATTGCAAAATAAAAAGGTTTCCTAAAATATGAACATATACTTATTCAGTCAATAAAATCTTCAGACCAAGTTTACTTGGTCTGAAGATCTGGAAGTGGGAAGGAAGAAATTAAGATTTCGGGTAAATTTCAGCAAATATTTTGATAATAATGAAGTAACAATTTCAATAAATAAATTTGATGACAGAGAGGTAGGAGTTCAGAGTTGTAGGAATGCATTTAAGCATACAAGATCTTTTTGAATAATGTGCAATAAGGACAGTTTTCTGTTTCTCTCAAATCTGCTCTATCAAACTGTACCAGCAAGTACTTCAAAGGAATGGGGTTTTATTAGATGAATTTCATTAAAGGGAAGTAGAAGTCATCAATGAATAGATCTTTTTCTGCAAGACTTTTTTTTTTCTAGAGAAATCAGTGGATAAGTGGTATTTTGCAATCAAGAAAAGATACACTGGAGGGCATTTTAAACCCACGTAAAGGAAGGATATTATTATATGGGCACCTGTATGGAGTCCAAAGACTCATTCAGAGAGAGACCCATTCTACCAACATAATCTATCATACCTCTCCTTGACAGACAAAGCACAACTGATTTTGGCTACCCATTCCACTCATTCACAACTCTCCAAAAAATCTAGTTAGTAGATTTTTTTTTTTTTTTTAGATTTTTTGTTTTGATTTTTTTTTCTGTGGTTAGTAAGGGTGTGAGATTATATTCAACTTCCAGGGATGACCTGGAAGTTGAATATCCAACCTATATTCAACTTCTAGGAATGACCCCTTGTTCTGGTCCCTCTAGCCAAGTGCTGAAACATTTCCCCTACATCTGTCCTATAAAACCCTTTAAGTAACTTAAATATTTCTATCACATCCCCTCTTTTTCTCTTATCAACCAACTTCGGCAATCCACACACCCTCAATCTGTCTTCATAGGGAACATTCCACAGACCACTCACCACCTTGGTCACTTGCCTCTGAATCCTCTCCACCACTTCCTCATCCCCAAGGACTAGACCACAGTAATCCAGATGTGGACATATCAAGGTCTTATAAAGAGGAATAACAATTCCTATCTTTACTATTAATGTGTTCTTCAATACCCAAGTAATCTTATGGATTACCTTAGCAATACATCCTCTTAATTTAAACTGTCTGCCTATCACCATCTCTAAATCTCTAGTTCCATCTATTTCATCCAGTATCATATTTTTATCTACCCATTCTTGAATTCTCTTTTTTTCTAATTTTTCTAGTACTTTTACCAGCACACCTGAAGTACTGATTGGTCTATACTTTGCTACTGCAGTCTTAGAACTTCTCTTATACAAAAAAAACAATTTTGTCCTCTTTCCACTCCCTTGGAACTCTACAGAGCTGAGACTTAAAGAGCCTAGTCAAAGGCATTGCAAGTTCTCTTGGCACATTCTTGCAAAACCTTAGCTGATATCCCATCTAGTCCCACATCTGTATTTACATTGAGATTCTACAATATCCTAAGAACCTCCAATTCATCCACCTCTGTTCCCACATTAGTGCCTGTCACTTAGGTTAAAGCAGTAACCTCACTAGGATGATATGCCCTTGCAAAGTGGTCACTCAGTAACTCAACTATTTTATCCACTTCTGTCTCTCTTCATGACCATCATCACTTATTAAGGTTAATCTTCCATAGTCATTCTTCCTCTTACTTGCCACATAATGAAAGAACTCTTTGGGATTTCCTTTGACCTGCTTGGCTAGATTCTTCTCATAATCTGATTTTGCCTTCTTTGCCATCTTGGTCACCTTTTATACCTGAGCCTTGTACTGTTCAGAGTTTGCTAGTCACCTCTCTCTTTATATATCCTTCACAGCATTTTCTTTTTCTGCAGCTCATGCATAATGATATTATTCATCCATCTAACTCCTACCTGATTAACCCTGCTTACCCTAGGTATACAATTTAATACTGCTTCCTCTAGATGACCCATAAATATATCCCATCCTATAACCAACTACTACTAACATCCTTAACCTGCAGTGTTTTGTGCCATTGTACAGATTTAAGCTTCTTCCTGAGCATGTCATAATCACCTGCCTCGTAGTTCTACAAATACCCCTTCTTGATAGAATATTCCTCATGTTTTACAATCTCCCAAGTCAACATTGCATGGTCACTTTCACCAATTGAAGGTAATATTGTCACCTTGGTTATGGATAGCTCTTCTGAACTTATGACCAGATCCAATACTCTCTCACCTCTAGTCCTCTCCATCATATGCTGCCTTAAGTAATTATCTCTTAGCAGGTGTATAAATTCTGTTTCCTTCCTGCCATATGATCTTCCTTCCTTCCAGTCTATATCTCCATAATTGAAGTCCCCCCATAATAATCACTCGATCTACTCATTGTACTAATTTGGCGATTCATGTCTTTCAGATCATCTGTGAAACTCCCTGGTCTCTAGAAATAACCAACTGTATATTTTGTCTTACTGGTCTTAATCTCACATCAGATTGCTTCAAATGAACAGCCACCCTTCTGCCTGTCTCGTATTATTTTTGGTCAATTCATCTGCTATCATCAGCAGTGCTCCTCCTCTATCCTATCTTCCCTAAAAATACTAAGCTCTTTACATTTAGTCTCTGTAACTACATCATCTGTTGTTATCCAAATCTCACTTATGCCTATAACTTTTGGCATTTCTATATATTACTATATAATCATGTGCAAGATGTATTGAGAATTAAAGAATATATTATTTTTATTTCGTTGTCATAACATTTATCATTTTTTATTTAAAGCATCATGCAAAATATATAAATTAGATTGATATGCAATTATGGGCAAGTAAAATTTTTTGTGACTTAGTGGCTTTAAGTTGTATTTCTGGAGTTCTGGTCATAAATGAATTAGTAGCAGCCATTTTACTTGGCTGTAACACCACATAACATGGCTTCTTATGGATATAATGATAGGATGATTAATCCTGTGGTTTGTTTTGAATAAATAAAATCCCAAATTTCTGTTTGCATATGTGTGAGAAGAGGAGAGAGACGGAGCTATTTCTGTTGTGGGGTTAGCTGATTCATTTTTATTGATGGTCGACTCCAAATATGGTTGATTTTCATGATTTTTGCTATAGCAGACTTGTAGAGATAGCAGAAATACTTTGGTTTTGTATAGAAATGTTTGTGTTAATTTTCTATAGAACAGCATTATATCTATGGGTTTGATCAGGACTTTGTAATTTATCATAGTAAGTTTGTCATATTGATGTTTGCCCTCAGTTTGAGTGGAGTGTAATAGTTTCTCCTGTTGTCTACTGGATACAATCCTAGAGATCTTTCACATTAGAGGTGATGTTACCAACTGTACTATGGAGCCTGTGTATGTAAGTATGTGTGCATGCAATTTAAATCGCAATTAATTTACATTCATGTAAATCACTTCTATAAGCGAAGATATATATGTTTTTTCATTGGCATTAGTATCAATAGTATAGTATTATCTCCACTACCATAGGTGATTCATCAGGACAATACTTTTTATCCTCTGGTTAGAAAGATACAGGTTCAAATCATGTAAGATATGAGGTCCTTTATAAGACTTTTCTGAAGGCAAGTTAGCCAGTCTCATATGGAGGTGGCTGATTTTTCATCTGAAACTTATGCTCTAGAATGCTTGAAGTTAACAAATAGGGTAAACTAGCCCATAATTATAGTTGCTTCCACTGTCATTCTTATCTGCTTTCGTAATCGTGTAAAAATCTGCCTGAAAATAACACAAATGTGTATACTTATGTTTGTCTTATTCTTTTGAATAGTTCTTATTTTTGTGCTCCATTACCAGCAATATTTTTGCTGTTAGTGTTGTTTGATCACTCAATTTTTATTTTATTTTATTTTTATTTTTTTGTAACACATATTTACATGTTAAGCAAAACAACTTAACAATTGTGTAAATATTTTATACCACATGAAAAACACCTAAGACAATTATCAAAAACAAAACTGATATAATCGATCATAATTGGAACAATATGATATTTCATGAGTACCAGGTGTAGCAATTATTCTTTGCTACATACTCAATAATTTCAAATGAAATTGTTTACATAGCATATATGTAAGAACTCATTGAAGAATAACCCAAGCATAAACATTTGCTTGTGTTTCATTGCAGGCAATTTTTTCATAGTGAAGTATTTTTTGACTGGTAATGCACAGTAAATATAATATATCTTTATACAATATATTACAAAAGAATGACCTAAAAGTTTTCAAAATTTTAAAAGTTTGATTGACCAATGCTGAATAACACTTGCACAGAACAATATGCACTTACTCTCTAATAATAGTCTGCATAGATGGACCACACTTCTGAAACAAAATCAAAGTGGACTGTATCATCAGTGTTTCATCATATGCATAAAATAACTTATCAGAACTAGAAGTGCTTCTTCACTCAGGTTGATTTTAAGTTGTCAAAGTTTGCTGCTTGAATTGTTGAAGCAGACTCATCATTTTTCATTATAGATAACCATTCATTTGAGAATTGGTAAGAAGTTTCCTGTAGAGTCAATGCATTGCTGAGCTTATTCTAGTGTGAATTCATGTAGACCATTTTAGCAGTTTCAGTTGAAACCCAGCTAAGCTTGTGAAAACAACATTGCAAAATTTTTCTTTGGTTATTGAGTTAATTTCATCTACAAATGCATGTGGCTTGGTTTGTTTCACTAGCTTGATGCATTGTCTTGAGATTAATTGAAAATTGCTATCTGATGATTAGAATTTATCAGTTATGTCACAATCTTGAGCTTTCTAAACTAGTCATACGAATTGCTAATGTTTCAGACTTACCTGCAATGTATTGAAGTTTATAGGAAACTGCTCACCAATCCTCAAATGAATGGTTGTCTCAGTGAAAAGTGATGAGTCTATTTGAACAATTCAAACAGTGAACTTTAACAACTTAAAATCAACATGAGTGAAGAAGCACTTCTATTTCTGATAAGTTTCAGGATGACTACGATGCGACATTGTGATTCAACTTAAATGGTATTTCACTCATCAAACTCTCAAAGAACCGAGAGTTTAAAAGTAATTGTTTAGATAGTTCTAGAGTATTGTAGATGCAGGGGAAAAAAAAAAAAAAAAAAAAAAAAAAAACACCCCTGCATGTGCACATGCATGCACACACAAAGCACAGAGTTAATGCTATCAGTGTCAAGTTCTTTACTAATATCCTTGTTTTTTTAATATGATACTGCCATTGATACCATCTGTTCACTTCCCTAATCTTTCTTAGAATGCTCATATATCTGTGGTCTCTAGTATTTTATTTCGAACACAGGTTCTCAGATCCGTATATTAAAATTGGTTTGAATATGTCTTATATATAGCTAGTTAAGTGTTTTTTCCTAATTTCTCTCTTATTTCATATAAATTGATTCAGTTGACTTCCTCCCATGGCAGTTTTGCTAATTCTGTTGTCTATTTCCATATTTAATTTGCCATTTTTACTAAAAATTGTGCCTAAATAGCTGAAATAAATTATGTACTATAGGTTCTCCATTCAGAATGAACTTGATGTGTTCAATGTTGCTGTATTTTCATTATTGTTATTTTTTTTTATTGCTGATTTTCATACCAAATTTATTACAGCAGTTGTTGAATTTAGTTAGGGAATCCTGCAGACTTGTACTGGATTGATTTAAAGTATAACATCTGCATACAATAAAAAGTGGAGATTAACATCTCCAATTTTGATATGAGGTGTAATATCACTTTCCTTCATAATGTGATCCATATAGATAATAGCAATGGAGATAATGTGCACCCTTGTTGAACACCTGATTTAACATTCTATTTGGCCTGAACCCAGCTTGTTCTTCTCCAAGCTTCTCTCTCACAAATTTTTTAGCCATTTTTCAAGTATAATTGCATATATCTTACAAGAAAACGCTCATTAGGGAAATTCCTCTAATTCTCACAGTCCACTTTTCACTGTTTTCACAATGCAATTTTTAGCAACACTCTTCATAGAAAATTATTCCTACGGCGGTCCTTGAGAGTTTACTGTAGTTAGAGTTGACTGTACACTGTAGGATTGGAACATGCTTTTTGTATTATGTACTTTTGACCCTTTGTAACTTTTATATTATACTTTTACTATTAACTAAGCATATTAAGATGTAGGTAGTATCATGATCATTTTAATAGAAAAATTCAACCATTACCTCTATTGAATAAAAGATTTGAGTGAAACCACTTGTGAGGAAAAACATGCCAGTTGTAAATTTATTTATGAATATAAGAGAATTAGTCTTAAATAACAAGATGAAAGTAATTGGAGGAGGAAAAGAACTGGATGTAAGAGCATCAGGTCTTTATAAGATCATCAGGAGAGTGTCTTCAGTTACATATAAAATTATGGAAAATTATTCACTTTATAATAGTTCATTCTGATAGTATAAAGAAACACTGCTCTGAGGACAGTTGTCATTTCATGGGTTAAATTTGAAAAATTCTGGAAGATAAGGCATCGCTAAAAAAATGAAAAATGGCCAACATTCCATCTCCATCTGATCATCTGATGGCACAACTGCTAATTATGATAGTGCTGGTTGTAAAAATAGTAGCCTAATTTATTTTTCAAATTGGTAATTAATTTGTTGAGTGGTTTCCTTTAAACTTCTAAACTAGATAGTATTTGGTTTCTTCTGCAGATCTTGTCTAGAGAAAATTCTCATTACTGCTTTGTTCCCTGAATTAATTATTTTTGCACTCTTGTTAGTTAAGGTATTCAACATCTATATTAGTGATTGGTGGTGATGAGGAGATTGTGATGGTTTCACCCTCTCCTCATCACCACCACTTTATCATATGAACATATATTATATCATATCATATCATATGAATCAATGAAGATTTAGCAACTTGATATGTCTAGATACTATCAAAGAAACATGTTTCATAACTTCCTACACCACCCATTCAAATTCTGTACTTTCTTGAAGGGATCATATGTTCTTTATATATAAATGTATAAAGAATTTATATATATTATTCTTTTACTTATTTATTTGTTATTATTATTTATTTATTATGTATATGCATAGACTTTATGTGCTATAAGAGGAATGTTTTATTGTAAGTTAATAACACAGCTTTTACATTTGAGTAAACAGATTGTAGCCATTACATTCAGATGCTTATGTAAAATTATTAGATTTTAAAACCTGCCATCATCTTAAGGTTATTATCTGAAATCACTAAATTTTAGATAATCACTTTGTTCATCTAAAATAATGACCAGGAGCATTATTTAAAATCAGTAGAGCTTTAAATGTGTAGTTTCTTTAATTCTAAATATTTTTCAGCTGTATGAATGAAGCAGTAACTAATCTAATCCAGTTCATAAATAATATAATATTCACACATTTTCCTGTAGGTTTGCTGGAATATCCTAAACCAGTTCTTAATTTTCCCTTTGAGTGGGCTAGGGTTGAGAATTTGCTAAAGTGGCACTAGGTTCATAATGAAGTCTTCTACAATATTGCTGAAAACATGAATTGTTAATTTTTGCTTGGAAAAGAAGGTTCCAAATGGCATGCTTTTCTAAAAATAATCCTTCTTCATCCATATGAAACTATTCTGGCTGATGTTTATGCTGCTTATTTTATCCCCTTTGATCACATAAACCTATCTGTTGCATCTTCTTCTACTCATCAAATGGGTGTGATCATTTTCTGCTTAGCTTTCAATAACTTATGTTGCTGGCATTTTCAAAAGTAATCATATAGTTTACTTTTCTTGTTCACAAATATTTGTTATTTATAAATGTTAATGATAGCAGTGCCGTTTCCTGTAAATATCACCTATAAAGTTGTTGGCCTGGTTGGCTGAGTGGTTAGCATATCTGCTCTTCAGCTGAAAGGCTGTGGGTTCAAATCCTGCTGTGGGCATGGATGTTTGTGATTGTCTGTGAAAATACTAGTGGTGGTGGTGGTGGACAGTAGATGGCGTTGGTGTAGGTGATGTGGATTGAGTGGTGGAGGCAGAGAGTTGGAGTAGGTGCTCTCGCTCGATGAGTCTGGGACTCCCTGGAGGTGTCAAGTAATAATAATAATAAAGTTGTATCTTAATGGAGATTTCATTTTGTCTCAAATGGATGACTTGAGACAAAATGAAAATTGATTTTCATTTTGTCTTTTTGAAAACCGATTTTCAAAAAGACAAATTAATTGTGATTTGTTATTGTGTTTATTAGTTAATGTTGAATAGTATTCTCATAAAATTAATAAAATAATTTAATTATTTCATGTTTAATAACTGTAGTTTTCTTTGCAGTTAATGCTTGCAGATACTGTAGTCCAAACAAAGATTTTTCCTGAAATAATTATTGAGCCTCTTCATGTAAAAAAAGTAAGTTAACTTCTTTTATTCTTTTCTGTTTTGACCAAAAATATTGTAATGTTGCATCTCCAGAAACATTTGCTGAGAACAGTGGCCTATTGAATAATCACATGTAAAAATTTTTCAAAAAATAATTCTTAAACAAAATATTGCTTCTCAGCCTGATTTTGACATCACTTTCAATATTGGATTGAGGCAATAGGAATTTGGCAGTTATCTGGATAGTAGATATTAACTAAAAATATTTAATTATTACTTCCTATATTTCATCAAAGTTAAATTGGCATCTTCAGGGATTATTACTCTGGTATTAAACACATGCATGCAGGTACACTTCAGAAAACAATGATGGAACAGGATAGAGACAGGAAGACCTAAAATCCTATAATTATGGCACTTATTGGTTTTGGTTAGGTGTTCTTTACTGTTGGGCTGACTAGGTTTCTCATGTGAGATGTAGTTTGAAACAACCATATTTGTTTAGTTTGGGATAGTAATAGTTATAGGAAGTAATAATTAAATATTTTTAGTTATCTAGTCAATGTTGTTAATTTCCTTAAGCCTAAACACCAGGATGTAGTTAGAATTTTTTAAGTTAATATTCAGCAGTAAAGGAAGGAAAGATTATGTTTAAGAATGTCTCAGTTTTGGCTAGGGAGGATGCTTGAATAAATATACTGAGTATATTTATCCAGATATAATATATAATTTGGGGATAATATATTTGTTGTAGTAACAAACATAACTGTGAAGTCAGCACAAGCTAGCTGGCACATGGAAAATACTGAAAGAGCTTCATTACTGATTTTGGTATTAAAAAAAAAAAAAAACAAATTATATATGCAACACTATTTAAATAGTGTGCCTGAATTTTACAGTTTTTCCCTAATTGGATTTACCAGTTATAATTTAATACTTGGGTGGTGGGGGGAAGTTCTCTTCCTCAGCTTTGGCCATTGTTTCAGTTCAAAATATCACCCTATCAGTCCATAGGAATTGGGTAAACATTTAGAACTGCCAGTCAGTAAGTCATTCACTCACTGATGTATATAGTAATCGTAGTGTGTATATTTTATAGACATTTAACATTGGTAATAACCAGATTATGATAAACTACAAAGTTTTTTACAATGTGGTTCATCTGTAGCTAGAAAGATTCTGTCTAGCTACAGAATTCTAGATTCTGGATGCTAGAATCTCTAGCATCCTTGTTAATTATTCTACAAGTTGAAAATTCTAAACCTATATATTAAGCTTGTAGAATCTCTGGATGTTATGCTTCACTTCACTTTAAGTCCTATGCTCTGTACTTCCTAGTGAAGTGTTTTTTAATTTATAGAAATTTTAATAATATATGAATCTACTTTATAAACTGGCAAGCATTAATTTCTTTGTTTATTGTTAGATGCAGCTCTTTATATAATCCTAGCATACTGCACCATTTTGTTTATTCTTTTATTATTTTGTTTTGGTATATTGTGGGTTATACCATTTGATATAAATATATTTTCAAACATATAGACAGGTCTTTCTTCAGTGTATTCTATGCTTCACTTAAAACTTAAGATTAAGTTTTTAGCAGTCAAATAAATCAAAGATATGTCTTTTCAGCATTTTATTATCAAAGTGTATATTTTTTCCTGAAATTTGATATGATATCAAAGTTGACCATTTTTTAAAGGTCAACTGTAGACTCAAAGACAAAAGTATTTTGAAAACAAGAACCAAACTTTGGAGATTTATTGACTGATCCTGAAAGAAACAATGATGGATTAAGCTGGAGTCATGTGGTGAGGTTGCCTGCAAGGGTTGAAAAATCAGAGCTCCATGATGGACTCAGAAAGTTAGAGGTGGTCAAGGAAAAGAAGAAAGCTTATCAAAAGTTCTTGGCAAGTAAGTCAGCATGTGCTCTGAGAGAAATACACAGAAAAATGTAAGAAAGCAAAGCACTGTTAAAACTAGCTAAACAGGAGTCATGGGAAAACCTTTTGTAAGAACACATTGCAAATAAAAACTGAGGATATGACAGAAAAACTGAAGATAAAGACATTCTAGCTATCTAGAGTTATTACTGTGAAAAATTGCTAATTGGAACAGGCAGTGACAACATAGTGGCAGAAAACATTGAGAGGAATGCAATCAGGAGTATATATCAACACTTATAGAAAACACATCAAAAGCCTGAAATGTGGATAGATGATAATCAATGCAGAAATGCTCAAATATGTTGGTATTTAAAAATTTTATGTTGGCTAAACTATGTAATTCAGAAAGCCTGGTCAGAAAGTCAAATTCCAGATGGTTGGACTGGATCTCTCATAGTATACCTATCTATACAAAGGAAACTGAATGTAAAATTGCAGATTTATGCAAGCATACTTCAGATAAGACTAGAAAAATTATTGAATGTGAAACTGGAAGAACAATGACAAAATGGTCAGGATTAGATTTTTACTTTTAAGACAGATAGTTGAGAAATCAATGAAATATAATATCTATCTATAAGTTTTGTAGTTCTGGAAAAAAGCCTATGACAAGATGCAAAGAGAAAAGTTATCCAAAAAGCTACAATTATATGATGTAATTACATAGGACATTATATTAAGCAATATATAGTCTATATTTGAGTTGTAAGTAAGCAATTAGAATCAAATGAGGTTGTGTAAAAAGATGGTTTGATGTTAAATCAGATAAGAAACAAGGGTGTACATTATCTCCACTGTTATTTGCCCTTTATATGAATCATTACGTTGGAAAGTAGTATTAAACCTCATATCAAAATTGGAAATGTTATATTCCTAAATATCTCCGTTTAAAGTGTTCAGGGTTCCCTGACTAAATTGAATAACTGCTGTAATAAATTTGATACGAAAATCAATAAAAAAGGCAATAGCAGTGAAAGTAGGCAGATATATTGAAAATATCAACAATCAACAGCATCCTGAATGGAGAACCTATAGAATGTGTAAAACATATGCTATTTAGGCACAATTTTTAGTGAAGATAGAAAATTAAATTTGGAAATAGCCAACAGAATTAGTAAAGCTGGTATGGCATGGTGGGAAGTCAAATGAATAAATTTGTATGGAATAAGAGAGAAGTCAGTCAAAACACTAAACTAGCTGTATACAAGACAGTGTTCAAACTAATTTTAACTTGTTTAAAGTTTTTTTTCACTTGGCTTTACTATAAATTAAAGATGCCAATAAATTATATTTTGGAGTTAATCCTTTATCCAGGTGTGTGCAAAGTTTGTTTGTACATGAAGTATCTTCGTGACTGGGCTACTTGTGAACATACTTCACATATAAACTTTGTTTGCTCAAACTTGAATAAAGGATTAAACTAAGAATATAATTTCTTGGCATCTTTAATTTATAATTTAACTTATGGACTTGAGAGTTGGTTAGAAATAAAACACTTGATCAAAGACTGAAGACAGCAGCTGTTATGGGAGTTCTGAGAATAATTAGAGGAATGAAGAGATGGCATCCATGATAGTATCATATTAAAATTAGGATATTAGGAAAAATCTTGTTAGTATTCAGGAGCATGTGAGCAGAGATAACTGCATGTGGTATCATCATCAAATTCCTGATATGTACCCTCAAGGGTTGTGCACGATATGATAGTACTGCATGAAAAACTTACATCATTACTAACTTCCTATCTACAGTTTTCCTCAATCAATCTGTTACAAGTCAAGACTTCAACATTATTACATATTATATTTCTATCTTCTAAGGCACTTTTTACTGTATCAACCCACCTATATCTTGGTCTTCCTCTGGGTCTTTTTCCTGGCAACCTGGCAAAGAACATTTGTTTTGCTAAACTTTCCTCTCCCATTCGGTTCAAGTGAACCAATTAGCTCTGTTAACGCATTTCTGGATGCTAACAATATAAAATTCTTTCCTGATATCGTCGTTTTTAATATGATATTGCCACTGATGCCATCTGTTCATGCCCCTAATCTTTCTCGGGACTCTCATATGTGTGGTCTCCAGTCTTTGGTCAAGTGTTTTACTTCGAACCCAGCTCTCAGATCTATAAGTTAAAAAATTTGTTTGAACACCGTCTTGTATACAGCTAATTTAGTGTTTTGACTAATTACTCCTACCTTTGACTTCCTACCATACCAGCTTTATTCATTATGTTCTCTATTTATATTTAATTTACTATCTTCACTAAAAATCGTGCCTAATTAGCTAAAATGTTTTATTTGTTCTATTGGTTCTCCATTCATAATGCACTTGACATTTTCAGTGCTTCTGCCTATTTTCATTGTCTTTGTCTTGTTATTGCCGACCTTCATACCAAATCTATTACAAGAGATATTCAATTTAGTCAGGGAATCTTGCAGACTTGTAGCAGATTTATTTAAAAGTATAATATCATCATCTGCATAGAGTAAAGAGCCGAGATTAACATCTCCAATTTTGATATCAGGTTTAATATCACTTTCCTTCATAATGTGATCCATATAGATAATGACTGACAGAGGGAATAATGTACATCCTTGTCTGACACCAGATTTAACATAAAACCATCTTCCTGTATACTTCCTTCAAACTGCTGACTTACAACTCAAATAAAGACTGAGTATTGCTTGATATAATGCTTCGTTGACATCATACAACTGTAGCACTTTGAACAGCTTCTCTCTTGGCACCCTGTCATATGCCTTTTCCAGATCTACAAAACTTAAATACAGATCTTTGCTATATACCCATGATTTATCAACTATTTGTCGTAACGTGAAAATTTGTTCTTGACAGCCTCTATTTGGCCTGAATCCAGCTTGTTCTTCCACAATCCCTCTCAACCCTTTTTCAAGTATACTTGAATCAATCTTACCACGAACACTCGGTAGAGAAATACCTGTGTAATTCTCACATTCAGTTTTATTTCCTTTTTCATATATGGGTACTATGAGAGTTGTACTCCAGTTGTCTGGAATTTGTCCCTTCTGAACTATGCAGTTCAGCCACTGCAAGACTTTTATACCTCCATACATAAGCATTTCTGGTCGAATTTCATCTACTCCTGCTGCCTTCCCAATTTTTAATGGCTTTTTCTACTTCAAGTATGGATATGCATTCCTGATTGTATCTGTTGAGTGTTTTTTACTACTGTGCTGTCATGCTTGTTTCATTTAGCAAATTTTCGAAGTAATTACTCCATACATCAAGGATATCTTTTTCACCAGATTTTATGCCACCTTTATCATCTCTAATTCCTTTTATAGCACTTTTCCTCCATTTTTGAGCTTTTTCGACAGCCTCCAGAATATTTTGCCACCTTCTTGATATTTATTTTCTATTTTCTTACCATGACTTTTCTAAACATTAGTCTTCCCATGACTTTTGTTTAGCTACTTTTACATAGCGTTTAGCTTTCTTGCATTTGTCTCTGTATTCTCTAAGAGCACAAGCTGACTTATTTGCCAGGAACTTTTGATATGCTTTCTTCTTTTCTTTCACCACCTCTTTAACTTCCTGTGTTCACCATGGAGTTCTGATTTTTCTATCCTTGCAGACAACCTCACCACATGCCTCTCTAGCTGAATCAATCAATGTTTTCTTCAGGATTGGTCACTGACTCACCAAGGTTTAGTTCCTGTTCTCAAATGCTTTCATTTTTTCTTGAATAATTTGTGTATTTTAGTCTACAGTTTACATCTGAGAGCTGCTCAACTTTTATTCGCTTTAAAACTTTCTTACATGTTCTTCTTTTCAATATGAAATTCAATTTTATCCTGCTCAAGACTAAATGGTGATCACTTCACTTCATGTTGTATGATCACTTAAACAGATGGGAGAGGTAGGATAGCAAAGTAGGTGGTTTTTTGCCAGGATGGCAGGAAAAAGATGCCAAGAGGATGACCAAGGTGTAGGTTGAAACTATAACTCATTTTTTAGGAATGTTAGCCAAGTGAGTAATATGTATTATCCGACTAGCTTCACCATTTTTTGCTATCAGCATCTTCAGAGATACAATTGTAAGCGATATGAAGGTAACAGATTAGGTTTTAACTGACAGTTCTAATTCATACAAAATTAGTACTGTGTGTGAGACAATATGCAGGTACATGATTTATTGGTTGAGAGACATAATGTAATTGGCGTGAAAATTCATTTCTTTAGTGTTTAGTGATCTAATTAAAGTTTTCCAAATATCAGGTAGGATTAGACCTTGATTATTATTTAGGTTTCCTGTTGAACAGGCGACTATAGCAGCTTCCTTGAAGGTTCTGGAATGGTAGTTCTCTTCTATATAGGGCATATGACTCTTATCCCACTCAATAAGATGGTTGGTAGTGGCGAAGTGGGAAGAAAGGCCTGAAATATCTTGTCTGTTGTTTCTAACATAGCCTATGTGCTTCTTCTGTCTCTTGTTTCAAAGCTTCTAGAGGTCTGACCAATGTAACTAACACCACAGGAACAATATATATTGTATACTCCAGAGTACTTGTAGAACGGATGAGGGTCTTTCGGTGATCTTAAACATTTCCGAATAGTGTTGACTGGCTTGAATGTTACTCTAATATTGTGTGGTTTTAGAAGGATAGCCAATTGTTTTAGAATGATAGCACCATTTCCAATTGTAGAATTGAAAATGTATGATCTAACAATATTTGAGTCCTGAAAGATAACAAATTAATTTGGTGGAAAATTGTCAATAAGAAGTTAGTAATGGTGTAACCTTTTCATGTAACACTATCATAATATCCTGAATCAAACATAAAACCATTAAAGCTTCATGAAACAAAGACCTGTTTACTATTCACTGACATCAACATGCTTTAAAATTATGGATCAGGACTTTTCTAATATTTTTAAATTGTCTGTGGAGACAAAAAGTAACATATTTGTTCCATGAATTATACACAAAATATCAAAAGTTTAAGAACACTTGACTAATCTGGTCCTTAAACTTCAAAATGCACACTTTTCAGTGCAATTCTTAAATATTCTAATACTGCAGAGATTTGCTGCTGCTATTTATTTCTCAAGAGAAACAAATAGCAGCAGCAAATGCTTTTTCATTCCAATTGTATTAATGATTTATTTACAAGCATTACTGTTCATTGATCAAGTAAAGCACAACTACTGTGGAACATACTTTTCTACTTGACAGCTATCAAGTCCATAAGCATGTTGTCATTTCCTTTTTAATTTCCATCACAAAATACAACAAAGTTATGCTATCCTTTCTTTTAGTATTGCATGGTGATCAGCATTCATTTTAGAAATTATGGACTTTACAACCGTGTTATAAATAACTATTTTAATTTCCTGACTTTTCGACTTTCATATTAAGGTCATCATCTGGAGTATATACAAATATGCAAGGACAAGCTGAGTTACATTTCCCACAGTAAGCTAAAGAAACAATGATTTGATCACCGGTTATTCTACTGCCATGATCTCTAGTGAAAAGAAAAAAAAATACAGATAAAATTATAAATTAATTAATTATTTAGAAACTACATCAAAGCTAAATTCTATTTAAAATAGCATGAGAGAAACATTCTTATAGTTTTTTTACAGTAACAATGATGTCCTATTTTTAACATTACAGTTATATTAAATTTAGGATTCTGGATTATCTATCAAAGACAAAGACAATGAAAATAGGCAGAATCATTGAAAATGTCAACTGTGTTGTGAATGGAGAATCTGTGGAACAAGTAAAACATTTCAGATACTTAGGCACGATTTTTACTGAAGATGATAAATTAAATATAGAAATAGACAACAGAATCAGCAAAGCTGGTGGGAAGTCAATTGAATAAATTCATATGGAATAAGAAAGAAATTAGTCAGAACACTAAATTAGCTGTATACAAGACAGTGTTCAAACCAGTTTTAACTTATGGATCTGAGAGCTGGATCAGAAGTAAAACACTTGACCAAAGACTAGAGACTGCAGATATGAGAGTCCTTAGAGGCATGAACAGATGGCATCAATGGCAATATCATATTAAAAATGAGGATATTAGGAAAGAACTTGACATTGTCAGCATCCAGGAATGCGTTAGCAGAGCTAATCTCAGGTGGTATGGTCACTTAAATAGAATGGGAGAGGAAAGATTAGCGAAACAAGTGTTCTCTGCCAGGTTGGCAGGAAAACGACCCAGTGGAAGACCAAGATATGGGTGGGTTGATACGGTACAAAGTGCTTTAGACGATAGAAATATAAGATCTGATAATGTTGGAGTCTTGACAAGTAACAGACTGATTTGGAGGAAAATTGTAGATAGGAAATTAATAATGATGTAATTTTTTTCATGTAGTACTATCGTATCCTGTACACCCCCTTGAGGGTACATGGCAGGAATTTGATGATGATACACAAAAAGAGAAAGTAAAAAGGATTGAATCTCAAATGAAGTAAAAAGATTAAGTGATCAAAGGAAAACCATGAAACTATAACAGAAATGAATATAATAGATTAACCAGAGAAATTAGAAAACTAGTTAAAAGAGACAAGAATAACTGGTTAGAAGAAAAATGCAAATTGGGAGAAGCTATCAAAAGAAAATAACCTCCATGGATTATATAAAGAAATAGACCAAATTAATAAGATATGGACAACAAAATTTTAATGATCAAAAACAAAGAAGAACAACTAATTGAAAGTAAAACAAAAAAGAATGGCCAGATGGGAAGAATACTTTAGAGACTTATATAATAAAAACAGCTCCCAGGATATTACTATTCCAACCACAGAAATGAAAGAGGAAACAAATATCTTTACCAAAGAAATAATAGCACACAACACAGAAAAACTTCAAACTAGGAAAGCACCTGGTATTGATCAAATACAGCAGAATTCTTAAAAGCAGGAAAGGAACAACTTTTGGAACCATTAAAAACATTATTTGACAGGATCTACAAAAATGATGCAGTGCCTATTGATTGGACCAAATCACTTATAACTCCTATATACAAAAAAAATGAGATAAAATAGAATGCAATAATTACAGAGGCATTAGCCACCTCAGTATTCCAAGTAAGGTTTTTACGAAATTACTCCAAAAACAAATTAAGCCATATATAGAACTAGCACTGGGAGAAGAACAAGCAGGTTTCAGACCGGGACAAAGCATTTGATCAACTATTCACCTTAAGACAGCTCATAGAAAAGACACTAGAGTACAACCAAAGTTGCGACATAAATTTCATAGACTTTCGTCAGGCATTTTATTCAATCTGTAGAAGAGAACTATGGAAGAATTTGGAATTCCCAACAAAACTATAAGAATAATAAAGAATCTATATGAGAAATCTGAAAGTGCAGTACGAATGGAGGACACCTTAACCAACTGGTTCCACACAGAGAGTGGAGTAAGACAGGGATGCAATCTGTCACCAGACCTGTTCAGTCTTACATTGGAAGAAGCAACTAGTAATGTCTTAAAAAATGAAGACTTCAGAATCAAAATATATGGGAAATTTGGAAGTTGGAAAAATTTAACAAATTTAAAATTTGCAGACGATATTGCATTACTTGCAAGCACAGAAGAAAATCTATAACAAATTCTGATAAAATAAAGGAAGAATGTATAAAATTTGGATTAAATATAGACAAAACAAAGATTATACAAATAGGAAAAAGAAACACCAATCTGAAAATTGAAATTGATAGTAAGAATCTACAGCAGGTAGAAAACTTCACCTACTTTGGAGGAGTTATTGAGTACAGTGATGAAATTACAAAAGATATAAACAGACGTATCAATCAAGCATCCCAAACTTTTGGAAGACTTAATAATAAAATATGGAAGTCGAGACATCAAACAAGTAACAAAAGTAAGAATCTATGAAACAATGGTCTTCCCAATACTCCTTTATGGAAGTGAATGCTGGAATCTCAAAAAGACTGAAGAGAAAAAATTCTGAACTACTGAAATGGGGTGGCTAAGAAGATTACTTGGAATATCTCTGCTGGATAGACTAAGAAACGAAGACATAAGGAAACAAGAAATAGCAATAATAGATAAAATCCAAGAAAGAAGACTGTGATGTTGGAAGTTTATTTTGCACTTGGTTAGATTATAATAAATTTAGTTTAATCCTTTATCCAAGTATAAGCAAACAAAGTTTGCCCCTGAAAATATCTTTAGGACTGAGGTAAGGTGGTGCAACACCAGGCAACTCCGAGCAAAGGTGGACCAAGCTCTCATCACGCCTTGTCTCAGTGTCTCCCATAATGCAAAGCACATCTCCTTGCAGACATGTATACTGCTATGCATTAAGGGAAGAGCCACTGCCCAGACTGGTTTCAACCTTTATTGAGGTCTCGTCAGTGGGAGGCAAACCCAAACGTGGAGTACTAAGGTAGAAGCAATAGGAGAGGTCATATTTACCTATACAAGTTGCCAATAGGTGTGCCACCTTATTATTGAAATGCATAGCAGTATACATGTCCACAAGGAGATGTGTTTTGCATTATGGGAGATACTGAGACAAGAAGTGATGAGAACTTGGTCCACCTTTGCTCGGAGTTGCACCACCTTACCTCAGTCCTGGAGATATTTTCAGGTGCAAACTTTGTTTGCTTATACTTGGATAAAGGATTAAACTAAATTTATTAAAGACTGTGATGGTTTGGCCATGTGACCAAAATGGGAACAAAAAGACTACAAGCTAAAGCCCTGAATATAACGATGGAAGGTAAAAGATCCAAAGGGTGACCCAGAATTAGATGGATAGACAAAATAAAAGAGGACCTGAAAACCAAATTCCAACAAGCGACACCAAACTGGACAGAATTGTTCGGACTCTCCAGGGACAGACAGAAGCGGAAAGAGTTCATTTGGCCTCATCATCATCCACATAGATGATGGAAGAGAGAAGAAGAAGATAATTTCAAAAGTATAACATACTTTGTAACCAAACAAAAAATCTTTTATGGGCTTGTGACTAAGATAGATGAATGGGTAACATATGTATTTAGTATCAAATTCTTGTTTAACTTGTATATTTAGGATTTGGGGATTGGTCAGGAATGTGACATTATTTGCCGATGACAGAGTTCAGATGGTGATAAGAGACATTTCTTATATAAAATCCTTTTAAGCTGATTTAGATGAGGTTTCGTGGGCAGATTATAATGAATGTCAGTTCAGTGTTACTAAATACATGGTAATGCCTTTTGTATTGAGGATATTGTAGCAGAGCTTTACATTGATGGCAATTTGATGCAAGTCAGTGAAACTGGAAATGTTGGGGTGATGGGAGACAAAGTTAAACTTTAGGGAACACATTGGAATGGTTAATTCATTACATTCTGTTCCTTATTCCTACACTGACTTGTAGGATTAAGGAAGTTATTCTTGAACTGTATCTAGGCTTTGATAAGACCACACCCATCTTGATTACTTTGCTCAGATATGGTCACATGGGTTCAGAAATGAGGAGATTGAAAAGATCCATCAGAAACCAAATTAATAGCTGGAATTGTGCATATAAAGATTAAAGTTTGAATAAGAGAGAAAAGCAAGTAGATATTAATAGAAACATGTAAAATGTAAACATATGAATATATTTATGACACTAAGTGTGGGAAGAACACAGTCATCCCAGGAAACTGAATAAGTTAGGAAAGTTAGATTCACTTTCTTTTCATAGTGTGAGGAATGGAGAGACTGTCATTGGATGTTGCGAGTTCATCTTCATTGCTTTTAAAGCAAGATATGAAAGTTATTGTGACATTGTGTAGCTTTCAAGGGCTTCTCTCCCTCCTTCCCTCAGTGAGTTCTTCCATTCCTATAGGAACCTATATATAATTATTATTTTTGTGTACCTGATTAGCATTTCTTATGCTTGTTTCAATTATCCTTTCAAAAATGTTAAACAGTATACTGCTGTATTTTGTACAAATAGAACATATCTACAGAAAAGGGTTTCATGTTCTGCATTTTTACATGACTTAACTATATGAAATGTCTGCTATAAAGAGCTGAGGGGTAGGTGGAGAATGACTCATGTATTTACATTCAACTGGTTGTTGAATGTTACCATTGTTACTTGCTTGCCATTTTCATTGAATTTATTAAATGTAGATGCATCCACCACCCTTTCAGTGTATTCAACTTCCAGATAGTTTCACTAATCCATGAAAAATGTATTCTGTTAAGCTCCTGTTAGCAGTTTATATCTCATATTTCCTGTCTTTTTTTTGCTTACCTAGCTGTGTACATTTGCATTCCTTCAGTCTGTCCTCATAATTAACTTTTTTAATTAGAGATATTATTTGTGGCTGCTCATTATTTTTGTTCAGTCATTCCCCAGTATTTCATTGATCTTTCCTTCACTCAACCCTTCAACAAAGGTAACTAAATTGGATACAACAGTCTGAATGAGGTCTTTATCAATTTGTTATTTATGCTCATAAATAACAGTATAAAATATTTACATTACCAGTTGAACTTTTATTTTAGGAACCAGATCCTGAAACACACTATTCATTATACATGTTTTTTTGCAGGTTCATTTACCACTGAAGCCACTGAAAACCGGCAGCCTTAATATCACAGGCATGTCATTTTGTTTACATGCCCAAGCCAATTCAGGTCAACATAACAGCAATGCAGATGCTGACACAGAAAATGTTACTCAGAAAAATGGTGCTGTTTTATCTGTACAGGGCAAGCAGAGTATAGAGCTGAAAGGACCACGAATCACTAATGTGCAAATTGACAAAACATATGCTCCTGATTACAGGTTAAATCCTATCATTGTAGATTCAATGCCAAAACTTCAGGTACTTATTACAAATTATTTCTAAATGGTCATTATAAAAATATGTGAAAATATAAAAATGGTCATATAAAAATGTTTCATAAAGTTAATAACATGGCATTACCTTTATGAAAAAGAATGAAGATAATGAATGTAATGCATGATAAATTATAATGTCATCATCTTGGCCAGCATGGCTGGCCGAGTGGTTAGCGTATCTGCTCTCCAGCCAAAAGGCTGCAGGTTCGAATCCTGCCGTGCACATGGATGTTTGTGATTGTCTATGGAAATACTAGTGGTGGTGGTGGTTGGCAGTAGATGGCATTGGTGTAGTTGCAGTCAGTTGGTTGATTGAGTGGTGGAGACAGAGTAGGTGCCATCCCTCAATGAGTCTTTGGACTCCCTGGAGATGTGAAATAATAATAAAAATAAAATAATAATTTAATGCTTTTTTATAATTTATAGTGCATTACATTCATTATCTTCATTCTTTTGCATAAAGGTAATGGCTATGTAATTACCTTTATCTGCACTTCAGAACATATGCCAATTAATGTTTATTATTCCCTCTCTTCAACAACTTTTACATTTAAATTATTTTCAATTTACATACGCTATTGATATATGATGATTATATGCAATTTACCTGTTGAATATATGTTAGAACTGTTAAGTAGATGTGTATAGATGTATATGTTAAGTAGATGTAGCAGTGTTTTTTCTCCCAGAAACTCTGGTTTTTCATCCCGCATACAGACAAATCTGCCCTTCAGAACACACGCAATTTACAGACATAGAATACTAGTTGTGGTGGTGGTGGGCGGTTGATGGAGACGATTTGTAGTAGAGGTTCGGTGTAGTGGTTGAGACAGTTGTATCAGTTGAGACAGTTGTAGGTGTCCTCCCGCGATGAGTCTTCGGATTCCTTGGAGGTATCAGGAATAATAATAATAAGACAGTGTGTTTAAAAAAAAAAAACTAAATTTACTTTATTTTCCTTATTTACTAATGTACCACCAACACACTCTCTTGATTTATTAAAGTCTAACTTTCCTCTTGAATTATTTCAATTTACTATGTCTTCTTCTTCTTCCTTCCACAGTATTATCACTACTGGCCTATTCCAGCCTCACACCATCTTTTTAGGGGTCTTTTCTCTATTTTCCCTTTTGGTTTATAATTTAGTATACCTTTTGGTAATCTTTTTGGTGACATTCTATTTACATGTTTAATCCATTTATTTCTGTAATTTTCTATTGTTTGTAAAATTGGTTGTTGAAGTTCTTTTAAAATATCTGCATTTCTTTTCTTATCTAATTTAGTATAGCCTGCAGTTCTTAGAAATTTCATTTCTGCTGATGTTATCTTTTGGTAATCTATTTTCTTCATTATTCATATTTTGCTTCCATATAATATTACAGGTTTTGCTAAAATGTTGAATATTCTTAATCTAGTATTTCTTTGTACCAAATTTGTCTTGAAAATATTATTAATCATGTCTATAGTTTTGGTGAATTTACTAATTTTATGTTTTGAATCAGTTTCTTTAATGTAACTTACAATCGAGTTAATTAAAATTATTAACCTGTTCAATTGGTTTGTTGTTTAGAACTATTTTGCTTCTTATTGGTTCCCTTCCTTTAAATGCCATAACTTTTGTTTTTTTTTTTGAAGATATTTTCATGCCGTATTTGGTAACAATCCTGTCAAGATTTTAGAGAGACAACTGTAATTCGTCTTCTGTGTTAGCGATTAAAATTTGGTCATCTGCATATAATGTATTTAAACAGTAATTTATTTCTAGTTGTATTCCTGTATTATTGATACATCACCATTCTTTTAGTATTTCGTTTATATATATATTAAAAAAGAATTGGAGACAGGCTGCATCCCTGTCTTACTCCTCTATTTTTATCCACTCTGTAGGTGTGTCTTTGGTTTTTACTGTTATGATACTATTTTCATAAATATTGCCCACTGCGCTTTTATTAATTGTGGAGGTAATTCTATTTTAATTAATATTTCAAAGAGTTTATTTCTTTTGACTAAATCAAAGGCATTTTCAGTCTATAAATAATACATGAGTATCTAGAGTTATATGTCTAGGTTAAATTCTATTTTTCAATTAACTGTTTTAAAGTGAAGACTGAGTCAGTGCATGATTGACCCTTTCTAAATCCATTTTGTTCATCTACTAAATGTTTTTCAATATAATTGTTTATTTTCTTTTTCAAGAGTGCTGATAAGTTCTGGATATTTTATATCCAGAATCTCCAGCAAACTTACTTCCTCTGTAGGTTGATCAATTTGATTTATCACCTTTTTTATAAATAGGTAAAATAATTGATTTTTTCCAGTCATCTGGAGCTGTTCCTGTGTGTAAAATTTTGTTTAGCAAATTTAATAATCTCTGATGTAGCTCAAAGCTAGCATATTTAAATAATTCTAAATTTATTCCATCATTACCAGGCGCTTTCTTATTTTTCATTTTCTGTAGAGTTTCCGTTAATTCATCTAATGTTATGATTTCTGATTTATCATTTTTGAGTGTTATATCAGGAGTATAAAAATCATCATCTTTCCATAAGTTTTCATAATACTTAATCCATTCCTTTTTACTTATAACATCTATGCTAATTTGTTCTTTAATTTCTTTAAGTATTTCAAGATTTTATATATGTTGTTTGCTGCATACTGTATAACTCTGCTTCTAACTCTTTTATATAGTTATTCTATTTTTCTCTATGTAAAGATCTAACTTCTCTTATCACTTTGGTGTTTTTCCTCTTATAGTTTAATTTATTTTCAATTGTATCTGAAGATAACCATTTCCTATAGGCTTCATTTTTCTCCTGTATTATTTTTTCTATATGTTCATTCCATTTTCTTAAGCCTCTTTTCCTGTGACATTTCTTCTTTTTTCCCAGACTGTCATTGGCTGCTTTCTTTATTATGTTGCAAATGTTCTTCCATTCTGTTTCAATATTTTCATTTATCGCTATTTCTTGTAAGTTCTCTTTTAGTTTAGTTTGGTGATTTTTTAATTTCTTTTTCTTGTAATAATTTTAGCAATTTAAGCAAACTGGAATGCAAGAAGAATAGCATATAAAGAAATAGAATTAGACCAAATATTAAAAGAAAGAAATTTTCAAATAGCAGTAATCAACTGAAAAAAAAAAAGATATCAAAAGGAACCATGAGAACTGAAAATTTTAATGTAATATATAGTGGAGTTGTCAGAGACCAAAGAGCACAAGCAGGTGTTATGATTGGGATTCATAATTTCCTTTCAAAACAGTTAAAACATTATAAATTATGGAATGAAAGAATAATAGAAGCTAGAATAAAAATAGATACTGGTTATTTAACAATAACCAGTTTATATGCCCCAGAAGAAGGAAGAGAACAGGATAATATTTAATTTTTATAATGAGTTACAAAATATATATATATAATAAAAAAAAAATTATTATGTAATATTAGCAGGAGACTTAAATGCAAGAATTGGAAACACGAAAATAATAATATAGGAATATACGGAGAGTACTCTAAACAGGAATGGTAAATTGATAGACTCTGTAGTTTATATTAACCTTAATATAATGAATTCTTTCTATAAACATAAACACATACATAAATATACTTGGGCAGCAAGAGGATGGAAATCAATATTAGATTATTTTATCTTAAAAGACATCAAAGTTCTCTTCAGATGTTCGAGTTCAGAGGATATGAAATAAGTAGTGACCACTTGTTAAAATTAAGATTACACCTAAATGGCTACAAATAACAAGAACAGAAAGAAAATTTAAAACATTTGTTTATAAAACTAGATTATTAAATGACACAAATATACAATAGCTATATGAACAAAGAATTAACCAATATTTAGATGAAATAAAACAAAATGTAGAAATAGAATGGCTTAATATAAAAACAATACTAAATACAGCAACAAATTAAAGTTTAGGAAAGACCTAAAAATTCAATAAAAGAAAAAAACTGAAGATATGGGATGATACAATCAAAGAAATAATCAAAATGAAAAAAGAAGCCTATCACAATTGGTTAAGCAGTAAAAGATTAGAAGATGAAATAGAATATAAAAGAATAAGAGCCATAGTTAAAAGAGAAATCAGAAAAGACATAGAGAATCATAGAACAAATTTGTTTCTAATTTAGAACATGATTTATATAAAATAGGACCCAATGTATATAAGATTTTGAAACACCTAAATGCAGATACCAAAGAAAACATAAAATTAAACACTGAATTGAAATTAGAAGAATTTCTAAATTACTACACAGAACTGTGGACAGACAAATATTTTAAAAAAGACAACTAGCAAACAATTAACGAAAATGAAAATGAAATAACTAAAGAAGAATTAGAAATCATCCTGAAAGAAACAAGAAACGGAAAATCACCTGGAGAAGATAAGTTAGGTTCAGAATTATATAAATATGCAGGAACAAGATTCAAAGAAAGACTCTTATTATTTTTAAATAAAATCTATTCAACTAGTAACCTCCCAATAGAATAGGAAAATAGCGATTGTGATCCCGATCTTTAAAAAATGGTAGCAGAGATCACCCTATAAACTATAGAGGTGTAAGTATACTAAATTCCTGTTACAAAATATATAGCAGAATTTTAAATGACAAACTAATAAAATATTCTGAAAACTTTATTTTAGAAGGATGTAATGGATTTAGAAAAGGATGATCATGTATAGACCCAGCCTTTTGCCTAAAATTGATAATAGAGAAAAGAAGATAATACAATTTAGAAACACGTGTTACATTTGACTTTTAAAAAGCATTTTACAAATTTAAAAGAAGCATTTTATTTAACATATTAAAAGAAAGACAAATACCAAATAATATTCTAAAAGCTATCATAAGTATATATGTAAATAATCAAATATAAATATGATTAAATCAGGAGCTATCATATATGAGAGAGATAAACCAAGGAGTCCCAGGGATGTTCCCTTTCAGCAATTCTTTAATATCTATCTAAATGAAATAATAATAAAATGGAATAAAAATTTCCATCAAGGTATTAAACTTTCTTCTACTGTGAACTTGAGCACTCTCCTTTTTTCCGATGACCAAATAATAATTAAAAATTCTGAAGATAACTTACAGAAAGCTATTTTAAATTTAAATGAGATGGCCAAAGATTATGGAATGATAATATCAACAGAAAAAATCAAAAACAATGATCTTTAAAGGACGAGATCCAGTAAGAACTAAAATAGTAATAGATAACAAGATTTTAGAACAGGTGAATTCATTTAACTACCTAGGATATACACTTGGATAGACTTATGTGTTCATCAGACATGTTGTAATAGATTTCACGGTATGATATGAACACAAATGGATAAGAAAATAACTATTTATTAACTTAAAAGCAGATATTTCGCTGGTATTATATCCAGCATCTTCAGAGCACACAACACAAAGTTTGTTACAAATGCAAGACAACCAATCTGGTGTAACAGTGGGGCTAGTATAAGTAATTGCAGTGTGCAACACAAGACTGAAGTCCTAATATGGTGCCATCTAGGTTTAAAAAAAAAAAAAGAGTTCAAAGTTTTGAAATAGTAGTCTAAATGATAGTCTTAGAAAGCTTGAAAAAATAAAATAAAATAAAAAATAAATAAAATAAAATAAAAGTAATAAATATTAATCTGGTCTTAGGATGACTGTCTCCCAAATCTTTGGCAGATTTATACAGCTTACTTATTAAGGTTTGGAGTATGTTTTAAGGCTTCTGTTGATTCCAGGAACAACCTCTCTGACTTGTAGAAGCTTTTGTGCAGTGCTTTTGTTTCTTTCCAATTGATCCTGTGTGCAGGGGTATCCAAAGTATGGTCTGCCAGACCCGACTTGCCATATCGAAAGTGTCGGATATATTCTTTGTGTTCATTGAGGTGGATATCCACAGTTCTTCCTGTCTGTCCATAGTAGGCTTGATGGCAAGAACAGGGCAGACTCCTGGATGTGATAAAGGAGTGCATTTGTCCTTAGGTGAACGGATGAGAGTTGCTAATTTTACATAAGGTTTAAATACTGTGCGTAGTTGGTGTTTGTTAAGCACCCTAGATATCTTTTCAGATGTCTTTTAATATGGGATGGTGATAGTTTTGTTGTAGTCTTCTGTGGTAGATAGAGGGGATTTCTGGGTAGCATTTAGTATGTTATCTATCTTGTGGGGATTATAACCATTGGTTAAGGTGTGACGTAGGTGAGAAAGTTCGGCAGTGAGAGCAGTGTCATTGGATTTTATTTTTGAAATTCCTCCATCAGTGTACTACGTAATATATTATCTGACATTTCGAACCTGGAGCTATGGGATATCTTGGATAGAATCTCCGACTCAACAGCCAATAAAGGATTTGCTAAAGTTAAAAACCGACACCAGAAAAATTTGAAATCCTCCAGCAACGTAATGTTACGCAGTGGCCACAATTTCATCAAGATGGCGTCGTTGTGAACTTATCATCGACAACATTATCCAAAGAAGCCATGAGTGCATTAAGTCTTGGACACAATTTTGCCGTTACTCCTAAAGATGTGCCTAAAACCAAAATAATGGCTTCCATTGAATGCGGGATTTACCACTTGCCTCCAGCTATAGCCAATAATATTAGGTTAGATGTGGCCAATATCCTTATCCATTCTAAGCCTCCCAAAAATAATATCCCACATAAAGAAATAATAGCTCTAAAAGAACTACGCAATAATAACCACATTACAATAACCAAATCAGACAAAGGAAACGCCACTGTAGTAATGGATACAACAGAATATGAAAGCAAAATGCATGCACTGCTCCAAGACTGGTCTACATATTAAATCATAGATCGAGATCTCCCCAACTCACAAAAGAATAAGGTGTGCAAGTTACTGAACAAAGTCACTTCCTGGCCAAAAGAAATTGTCAAAAAACTCAAACCCTTGCACGTTAAAACACCCAGAATATATGGTGCTCCTAAAATACACAAACAAGGTACACCTTTGCATCTTATTGTAGATAGTATAAACAGTCCTACATATAAACTAGCTAAACATTTAGCCAAATTACTAACCACTTACACAAACAATTCTCTCTCTTTTGTTAAAAATTCTACCCACCTAAAAAGTATTTTAGAAAACCACACCTTAAATAGTTCAGACCTAATGGTGAGTTTGATATCACCTCATTATTCACTAATGTACCACTGATTGAAACACTTAACTTACTAAATTCACAATTTCTCCCAGATATATTTCAGCTATTTAAATTCACAGTACAGGCAGGTTATTTTACATGGAAAGGGAAAATATACAAACAATTAGATGGGTCAGCTATGAATTCGCCCCTTTCTTCCCCTTAGCCAACTTCTACATAGAACATCTGGAAAAACTAGCTATCAACACAGCCACTCTCAAACCTAGTCTCTGGCTATGCTATGTTGATGATGTGTTCGCTATTTGGCCACATGGCCCAGACACATTGAATACATTTTTAGTGCATTTAAATAGCCAGCACCCTAAAATCCATTTTACAATGGAACTAGAAGCCAATGACTGCCTGGACACACTGATAGCACATCTTTCAGAAGGTTCCTTATCATTTTCGGTTTATAGAAAACCACCCACACATACAGGGAGATACTCACACAAACAATTGCGCTATCACCCTTCTCAACAATATGGTATCTTAAAAACACTAACTCATAGAGCTAGAGCAATCTGTTCCAATGACATTGCTCTCATTGCTGAACTTTCTCACCTACATCACACCTTAACCAATGGTTATAATCCCCACAAGATAGATAACATACTAAATGCTACCCAGAAATCCCCTCTATCTACCACAGAAGACTACAACAAAACTATCACCATCCCATATTAAAGGTACAACTGAAAAGATATCTAGGATGCTTAACAAACACCAACTACACACAGTATTTAAACCTTATGTAAAATTAGCAACTCTCATCCGTTCACCTAAGGACAAATGCACTCCTTTATCACATCCAGGAGTCTGCCCTGTTCTTGCCATCAGCCTACTATGGACAGACAGGAAGAACTGTGGATATCCACCTCAATGAACACAAAGAATATATCCGACACTTTCGATATGGCAAGTCGGGTCTGGCAGACCATACTTTGGATACCCCTGCACACAGGATCAATTGGAAAGAAACAAAAGCACTGCACAAAAGCTTCTACAAGTCAGAGAGGTTGTTCCTGGAATCAACAGAAGCCTTAAAACATACTCCAAACCTTAACAAGTATGGCTGTATAAATCTACCAAAGATTTGGGAGACAGTCATCCTAAGACCAAATTAATATTTATTACTTTTATTTTATTTTATTTTATTTGTTTTTTATTTTATTTTATTTTTTCAAGCTTTCTAAGACTATCATTTAGACTACTATTTCAAAACTTTGAACTCTTTTTTTTTTTTTAAACCTAGATGGCACCATATTAGGACTTCAGTCTTGTGTTGCACACTGCAATTACTTATACTAGCCCCACTGTTACACCAGATTGGTTGTCTTGCATTTGTAACAAACTTTGTTGTGTGCTCTGAAGATGCTGGATATAATACCAGTGAAATATCTGCTTTTAAGTTAATAAATAGTTATTTTCTTATCCGTCTGTGTTCATATCATACCGTGAAATCTATTACAACATACCTAGGATATATGATTACATGTGAAAATGAAAAAGATATAAACCTAAAAATTGCAAAATATTTAAACATAACAGGTGTAATTAATTCTATATTTAAACCAAACCTAGTACAAAAACAAACCAGACTAAAAGTATACAATACATTAGTCCTATTGTATGGAAGTGAAATTTGGACAATAAAACAAAAAGACAAGGATTAATAACTCTTGAAGTGAAGTTTATGAGAAAAACTGCAAAGTATATTCTATTTGATCACAAAAGAAATGAAGAAATTATAAATGAATTAAACCAGGAATGAGTAATAATGGAAAAAATTAAAAAATATAAACACAAATGGATGGAACACTTTGAAAGAATGAAAACAGACAGGTTACGAAAACGAGCCTTAAATTACAAACCATTAGGAAAGAGAAAACCAGAATGTCCTCTTAAGAGATTCAACGATGATTTCTAAGTTGAAAGTTTATTGAAAGTTTGTTTTTCACTTGGTTAGAGTATAATAAATTTAGTTTAATCCTTTATTCAAGTGTGAGCAAACAAAGTTTGCACCTGAAAGTATCTTCAGGACTGGGGTAAGGTGGTACAACACCAGGGCACTCCTTGCACAGGTGGAGCAAGATACCAGCACTCCTATCTTAGTATCTCCCATAATGCAAAACACATCTCCTTGCAGATATGTGTAATGTTATGCATTAAGGGAAGGACCAAGATACCAGCACTCCTATCTTAGTATCTCCCATAATGCAAAACACATCTCCTTGCAGATATGTGTAATGTTATGCATTAAGGGAAGGACCAAGTGAAAAATAAACTTTCAACATCTTTCTCTAAATCCAGAGTAATTTATTAAAAAAGGATGGCACACCATTTGGCAACTCCTATAGGTAGAGATGACCTGCTAATGCTTCTGCCTGGTATCTCCACTTGGGCCTGGCTCCCACTGAAGAGACCTCAATAAAGGTCGAAACTAGTCTGAGTGGTGGCCCTTCCCTTAATGCATAACATTAGACGTATCCGCAAGGAGATGTGTTTTGCATTATCGGAGATACTGAGATAGGAATGCTGGTATCTTGCTCCACCTTTGCAAGGAGTGCCCTGGTGTTGTACCACCTTACCCCAGTCCTGAAGATACTTTCAGGTGCAAACTTTGTTTGCTCACACTTGGATAAAGGATAACTAAATTTATTCTAATATTAGACGATTTCTAAGGCCAGAACATGCTCTCTAGGGCTAAATCCTTGATAGGCATGATGATGATGATGATGTAATATTTTTATTTTAAATATGTTTTCTATTGGTTCTTTGTTTGTTTTCAGCTTCAGCCATTTTGGGGGTATTGACATATTTCTGATTACTGCATAATGATCTGTATCTAGATGTAGACTTCTATAGACTCTAACATCTGTAATTAAATTTGCTGTTTTTTTTATTTCCTATTATGTAGTCTATTATAGACTACATAATACATGCTACTTTTTCCTAGTTTGGATGAGCAGCAAGGAACAAAATGACGAGCGATGCACAGTTCAGGATGGGATACCTGGGTCCAGAATTGTGCAATTGGCTACCAGGGAGGTCACTTGTTCCAGTACGGATGTTGACCATATTGCATGTCAGTCATATGAATCTTCTTTACTAAAGACTGCGGGAGGTGGAGAAGAGGAAAATGGAATATATTCATGTGGAAAAGGGACTAAAAGTAATTTTCACATTGGATTTTGGAATGTTAATACCTTACTTCAAACTGGAAGATTGGAGATTGTAAAGATGGAGATGCTAAGATTGAAAATAGATGTTCTGGGAATGGCTGAGGTGAGATGGAAAGGAAAAGGAGATTTTAGAACAGAGGATGGAATGAGAATAATTTACTCAGGAGGGGAAGAACAGCATCAAGCAGATGTTGGTATAATATTGAATAAACAAGTGGCAGGATGTGTGGAAGGCTAATCTCAGGCAGAGTTTTGGTGGTAAAGATGAAAACAAAACTAAGAAATATTCTACTTATTCAGATATATTTACCTACTTGTGATTATGAGGATGAGAAGGTGGCAATATAGAACAGGGTTTGGAATGTAAAGAAACAAAAGATACACAGGGAGATATGAATGCAAAATCGGAAGAGAAAGGAAGGAAGATATTGTTGAGCTATATGGATTGGGAGTGAGAAATGAAAGCAAAAATATGCTGTTGGATTTCTGTAGAAAATCCAACAGCATATCTTGTTGTTTATTTATATTTATTCCAATTCTAACATCTATATAGGTGTTAGAATTGGAATAGTTAAACCAACAGTTTGGAGTATTGCAACTATGGAAGTGAGTCATGGACACTCAGAAAGAGAGATATGGAAAGAATTAATGCATTGGAAATGTGGTGTTATAAAAAGATGGAAAAGATTAGCTATACAGAGAGAATATCAAATCAGAAGTTTTAAGAAGAGTTGGGATGGAAAGAACACTGCTCAAGAATATTATTCAAAGAAAGACCAGATTTGCAGGACATCATGTGAGAGGTTCTTCGGGACACCTGACAAGAACTATATTACAAGAGAAAGTTGAGAGGAAGAGAAGATGTGGAAGACAACTAGAGAGTGGTTCAATGACATCGTGGAATGGACTGGTTTGAATGATGGAGGTGACAGACAGAGAGAAATGGAGAAGAGTTGCTCATCCGCTGCAACCCTCTTGCTAGAGGATACTACCGGATGATGATGACGAATATAAGTATATAGTCATTTTTATTTGTTTTTTTTAATTATCTGTTGGAACTGTTTATAAAATTCTTCAGATTCTTCTTCTTTATTCTCCTCAGTGACATAGACCGTAAATATTGTTATATTTTCTCTTTGCATTTTTAATCTTGCTTCTATTATTCTTTCATTCCAATATTTGTAGGTAATTATGTTATTTTTCCATTCTTTAGGTATCATTAATATTGTTCCTGCTTTTGCTCTTTCTGATTTCTTTATGCCGCTAAATATTTGAATGTAGTCATTTAACTCTTTAATCCCTTTTTGTTTTCTTTTTGTTTCTGCTATTGCTGCTATTTTTATATCATATTGTTTTAGTATTTTCTCTAGTTTATCATCTTTGTGAGATATTCCCCTTGCATTCCATGTTAACACTGATATTTTCATTATATCTTTTCTGGTTTTTCAGTATCATTTCCTTTGCCAGTCCAGGGTTCGTTTCCAATTTGTCCATCTGGTTTCTGCTTGTGAGAGACTTGTAAGTAATAAATTGGTCTTCTGATTTGGTTATCAGCCATATCAGATTAAGTCTGATGACAGGAGTGCTGACTGTAGCCTTCAGACCAGGTGTATATATATATTCAGTATTTCTCTGAATATATCCCCCAATCTGGAGGACCAGGCCTCCATGTTTATGACCCCCAAAAACAGGGTGGCCCAGGTATAACCCCGTGCACTGGATACTCACTCTAGTCGCTTCGTATGACATGCGTGGGCTACAGTGGGGCTATTCTTAATCTGGCCATCATACGGGAAATTTATTATATATGCAAGTAAATTTCATGTATGTATGTGATTTGATGATTACATATTTCATATGAAGCACTGGACAATGAAATGCAATGCCAAAGATCACGCTAATTTATATATATATATATTTACATTTTTATATAATGTAAACTTTTAAGTAATAAAAGATTTGATTATAATGTAAACTTTGTATGTATTCATTTAACAAAAGAATTCAAAAAATTTGCTTGAAAAAATAGAAGGTGCCCATCACCCTATCAGTATTTTAGAATGTGCTCTAGAAAACAAAAAGGTTAGGAACCCCTGCCTTATTCAAACCACCTGTCAAATTTGTTAGCCCTGATTCACTCTCCTGAGAACAAACTCCATCCTGTAGCATATACTGAATTGTATGAAGAGTGCCCTGTAACTTAACTTGCTATTATTATAGCAAGTCAGGACTTGACAGGCTATGCTTTGGATAAGGATTAAATAGAAGAAAACCAATATACTATATAGAAGGTGTTACAAGCCCTATTTTTAGAGACGGCAATGTCTGTGAAGCATTCTAACCATAATAAGCATGGCTTCATTAATCTGCCAAAAACTTATTTTATACAAATTTTGATATCAAATTAGGACTTTAGATCCTTTCTTTCATTTTAGAAATTATGGACTTTACATCCGTGTTATAAATAACTATTTTAATTTCCCGACTTTTCGATCTTCATATTAAAATCATCATCTGGAGCACATATAATATACAGGACAAGCTGAGTTACATTACATACAGTAAGCTAGAGAAACAATGATTTGATCACAGGTTATTCTACTGGCATGACCTCTAGTGAAAAAATAAATTTAATTATTTAGAAACTACATCAAGCTAAATTCTATTTATGATAACATGAATAAACATTCTTTCTTACATATAGTTTTCTTTCAGTATTTTTTATTTTTAGCATTACAATTGTTATTTTTGATTTAGGATCCTGGATTATCTATAGTCCCTGTTTATAGTTACTCTTAGAGAGGAAGGTTCTGTGGGCCGAAAATGTGCCTTCCATATGTTTGGGATTTTTAGACCGTCATTATTGTTCAGATTGGGGTGGTTGATAATAATCTCACAGGCTTCCTTAAATTTGCGTTCTACCATGTTTTGGTGTGATGTAGACAAGTGCTTCCCAAACTTCTGGATGCCTGGGTCCCCTTTGGAAAAATTAAAATATTTCAAGGCCCCGCCTCGAAAAAAAATCGTAATATAGACATATATTATTATAATATTTATTGTATTTATATTCAATACAAAACATATGCAGCGAATATTGCAAAAACCAAATGCAAATATTACATTTTTAGCATCTTACATACACATTTGACATGGCACATTATCTCATTTTTATATAGATAGATATATTGCTATTGTACATTTGCAGTACAAGAAACGTAAAACGATTAATAATAAAGAAGGAATTTAAAACTTAAAGAAGTTTAATAACAATTTAATATGATGGATGTGTTTCAGTACTGCTACACCAATAGCAGGTGAAATATTTGAAACTGCAATTCTTAGATTTCTGCTTTGAAATGAAACTTATATGAATAAGCATATATTTACTAATATTTATTAAGCGTCGAAATACACAGGAAGCAAAACTTCCGAACCTGCACCAATGTGTGATTTTTTCCATTAAAATATAAAAAATAACAAAAAAGAAACAATAAATAATAAAAATTAAATACATTTCTTTTAAGATCAAAAAATCTACTTAGCCTTAAAAGATTTTAAATTTGTTTTCATTATTTCACGGCCCCCTCAACAAAATCTACTGCCCCCAAGGGGACTGCTGCCCACAATTTGGGAAGCGCTGATGTAGACAACTAGTGCTTTTCCAGTCAGTTCTATGTAAAGTGTTCAGGGCATGATCAGAAAGGCCAGCTTTACCGTAATTATTATATTTAATGTGTTGTTTATGTTCTTTTTGTCTGATAGGAATTGTGCGTCCTGTTTCCCCTATATATAGTCTGTTACAGGTGCAATAATGACATGGAAGAACTAGGACTAATTCTTGACAAAGTTAACAAGATCAGTAATAACAGAGGACTTCAACTCAATTCTAGCAAGACAAAGATCATGGTTCTCAAAGGAAAAACAAACAGAGAAGCTCTTGAGAAACAAATGTATCTTAATGGAGAAAGAATTGAGGAAGTCAGCAAGTTTGAGTACCTGAGATCCATTATTAATGTGAAGAATTGCTGTTCAGAAGATGTCAGAAAAAGGTTAGGAATGGCTAAAACAACAGTCAGAGACCTGTCTAAAATCTGGAAGGATGGATCTATCTCCATGGGAACAAAGTTGAGGATTTTGGATGCAGTTGTTTTTCCAACAGCAACTTATGGATGCGAGACTTGGAACCTAAAGAAGTCGGATAAGAAACGGATATCTGCTTTTGAGATGTGGTGTTACAGAAGGCTGTTGAGGATATCATATACTAAAAGGTGTACAAATGAATGGGTATTAGAAAAGATTAGTAGAACTTTAAGGCTCCTTAAGGATATTGACAGAAGAAAATTAAAATATTTTGGACACATAGAAAGGATGGAAAGAGGACTTCTAAGAACAGTAATAGAAGGTAAAGTTCCTGGAAAAAGAGGCAGGGGTAGACCATCAATGAGATGGATGGATGGCGTGTGTGGAGTGACTGATCTTCAGAGAGTTGAGGCTGCCAGAAGGGCAAACAACAGGACTACATGGCGTGGCCTAGTGTGGAACATCATCGAGCATCGGAGTGACCATACGGCATCTGTAGATGCCCAGTGAACACAGACAGGTGCAATAAATACAGTATTTTCCATAGTAGGCTAGTGGAGGGAGTGGGTCTTTGGATGAGTTGAGTTAGCTTTTTAATTTTGCAGGAGGTTTAAACGTGGCTTTGAGGTTGTATTTTTGTAATATTCTGTTTATTTTATCTGATGTCCCTTTAATGTAAGGAATGGTTGTAGTTTTATTGTAGTCTGGTTTGTCTTTGTTTTTTATTGAGGTCTTGTAGAGAATTTTGTTAATAGTGTTTTGGTTGTAACCATTTTTTTTGAAAAGTATTGTTGATAACTTTAGACTTTAGATCTTTTGTCCATTGCAATTTTAATTGTTTCACTTACTCATTGTTATGTGCAGACTGTAGCAACTGGTGCTCTGGGGATGCTAATTTGAAATCCACTGAAATATAAGATAGTCAATAACCGTAATAAAAAATAACTAACACTGGGTTTATTGGTCATAAAGATTTGATACAACTAGTTACTGACTAGTTTTGCCACATAAACTAGTGGCTTCATCGGGGTTTGGAAACATACAAATATAAATAAACAACAAACTTTGATTATGAATCAGTACATTACTAAAAAAAAAAAAATGCCGAATGTGTATACAAATATAATAGAAACACGTGGAGCATGGATGCTGGCACATGGTCAGTTCTTGTTCAGCAGTTGCATCCGATAGCAGAGAAATTAAACTCTGATGTGTTTAGAGATCTGATGAGGGATTTCCAAATGTCACACAGAATCATTCCTTGGTTTCTGTTTATGATACCTTGTGAGTGGATTACCACTGTAGCCTGTTGTATGTTGTGGGAGCTGTAGTCCTCTATGTATGTCATGGAGCTCTTATCCCATTCAGTGTTGTGATGAGTGTTGGAGATATGGAATGCCAACATGAACTGTCTTCTCTGTTGTTGACATCTCCAATATGTTCCCTTATCTTATTTCTAAACTTCTCGAAGTTTGTCCTATGTAATTAAGACCACAAGAACATGGGATGTTGTAAACTCCAGGATGTTTGTTGAAAGAGTTGTGGTCCTTGAGTAAGTGTAACAGATTTCATACTGTCATAATCGGTTTGAAGGCTACTCTAATGTCATGAGATTTCAGGATATTAGAATTTTTTGCAAAAGTTTGCCAACAAAAAGGGGTGGAAATTGAAGTTCAGTAATGAATGTCATGGATTTGTTGTAGGGAGGGATTAGAGAGTAGTATTCTTTTTGCTATTGTTATAGGATATCCATTGCTGATCAGTTGGAGAATGAAATGTAATTCTTCTGTTAATGTTTCTTCATAATAGAGATCGCCCTTTTTTTCAGCATATGTACAATGTCCAATTTTTGTGAAATATGGTGTAATGAGGAGAAATGTAGGTAACAACCTGTGTGGGGTTGGCTTATGGTACACATTAAGAGAAATGCCTTTGTCTGCTAGTTTCATAATTAAAATGTCCAGAAAAGGCAATTTTCTGTCATTCTCAAGTTCTAAGGTGAATTTGATTTTATGGTGGAAAGAGTTAATAGATGCCAGAAAATCATATAACTCAGCTACACTGTGTTTCCATATTATGAATATGTTGTCTACATATTTCCACCAAATTGACGGTTTAGGATTTATCTCTAATCCCTCTCTACAACAAATCCATGACATTCATTACAGAACTTCAGTTTACATCCCTTTTGTTGACGAACTTTCCCGAAAATTGCTAATCTCCTGAAATCTCACGACATTAGAGTAGCCTTCAAACTGATTATGACAGTATGAAATCTGTTACACTTACTCAAGGACCACAACTCTTTCAACAAACATCGCGTAGTTTACAACATCCCATGTTCCTGTGGCCTTAATTACATAGGACAAACTTGAAGAAGTTTAGAAATAAGATGAAGGGAACATATTGGGGGGGACGTCAAGGACAATAGAGAAGACAGTTGGAGAAATGGCATTTCATTTCTCCAACACTCACTACAACATTGAATGGGATAAGAGCTCCATGTCATACATAAAAGAAGACTACAGCTCCCACAACATAAAAAGGCTACAGTGGTAATCCACTCACAAGGTATCTAAACAGAAACCAAGGGATGATTCTGTGTGACATTTGGAAATCACTCATCAGATCTCTAAACACATCAGAGTTTAATTTCTCTACTAATATCAGACACACCTGCTGAACAGTGACTGACCATGTGCAAGCATCCACGCACCATGTGTTTCTATTATACTTGTGTAACAATTCCTATGCATTCTGTAAATTTTTTTTTAGTAATGTATTGATTCATAATCAAAGCGTGTTGTTTATTTATATTTGTATGTTCATCCAAACCCAGGTAAAGCCACTAGTTTATGTGGCGAAACTAGTTAGTAACTAGTTGTATCAAATCTTTTTTAACCCAGTTTTTGTTATTTTTATTACATTAGTTTTGTGATTGAAAATAACATACTGATCATAGTCAATAAACAGCTTTTTATAATTTAGTATTTTTGTGTTGTAATACATTTAAAATCTGATTGTTCACTTATCAGAATGGCAAATTGCCTTCTCACTGTGATTGGATAAATAGTAGATTACTGCAAATTATGAAATTGTTCATGACAACCAAAATATCAAATTGTTCTAACCACTCTTCAAATACTTTAGATGACCTTTCTGTGGGTATTGTTTTTCTTCTAAATCAGACCACAAGTTTTCTGACATTATAAGAATGCCAAGTAATTGGAATGAAATTGTTACTTGGGCATCATTTCCTTGATTGGATTATTGTTTTCAGCCTTCTGATCTAAACATCAGTACTGAATGTATCACCAAAAGCTGTTTTTATTGATATGGAAACCTTTATCCCCATCTCCCACTTGAAATTCATGTCTCTTATCTAAGAATTTGTTCAACAAGTAAGCCAAGTCTGTACAAGAGAAGAAGCAAGCATGTTGCAGTTGGCTTTCAGCAATATCTCTACTTGTTTTTTCTGTTTATACCAAAGACCAAAATAACTGTTAGTATATTATCATTGCATTCAGAACTAATTTTGTTGATTTTGTCCAAGTGGCAGTTGTGTTTTCTAGCATCTTGTCAAAACTATTTGCATAACTTTTGTCCAGTTTCACTTCCATTTCTCATTTCTTTCACCTTGAGATTGTTTTGTGCATTGTTACCAAAGAATAAAGCCTATCTCCTTTCTTTTTGCTTTTCGATTGATATCTTGGTAAATGTTCTTTCCTTGTAAATTACCTTTCCTTGATTAAAAAAAAACAAAAAAAACTTCATGTTGGCATTTCTGTGATTGTACACAGATTTTATAATCTTCAACTCTGTGATCTCAGAGAACAAACTCTGATTTCCAGAGTTTGTGCTCCTCTTCTAGATTGCCTTTTTATTCTTTCCTGTTTCATTGATATGTGTGGTGCAGGCTGGAAGTTGGACTATATTCAACCCAGTCTCAAGAAGGACAACAAATCTGTCTTCTAATTACTGTCTGCTGTCACTGACATCAATTTTTTCTAAAATAGTGGAGAGAACTATTACTGCCCAACTTCTTCCTATCTTGAAAACTAGTAAATCATTGCCAGTATGGATTCTGCTACTGGTGATCAACAGAGGAGCTTTCTGCTGGTATCTCTAAGGCTCTTGATCAAATTACTCAAAAACCTATTATGCTCTCATCACATGGTCTTGCTTGTGACTGACTTCTGCAGCCAGATTGCCAGAAAAAATGATCTCTGAGATGGTTTTTTAGAGATTTGATTTCAGGGTTTGACTATCTTTTACAGACATACATCCTAGTTGATTATTGGGACTTTGTGGTTTATGGGGATTTATCAGTTCACAAAATTTTGTATATAGTCACCATATCAAATATTGAAATTTGTTTGCAGTAGTAGTGAACATAAACATTTGGTGTGAACATAAAGTACATGCCTTTTTTTTTTTTTTTTAAGGAAAATGTAGAGTATACAAAATATTATTGACTGTATAGAAATTAATGGAAATAATTTTTGCTTTTCCAGAAAACATTTAACCTACAGATAGCTTTTTTACTGATTTTTTTAGGTAAAATTATCTGGTTTTCCATCTGTGTTACTTTGTGGAGAAATTAGACAAGTGTCAGTGGAGTTTACTAATATTGGGCAATGTAATTTGAATCGGCTTTTGGTGGCTTCACCTACACCAGAACAATTCTCTTTCAATTTGCCAGATCATGATTTGGACCAGAACAGTTCTTGGTTAGTCTATAAAGAAGTTGCCTGCAATCCCACTAAGCTATTATCTCCAGTTATGGCAGAGTGTAACAGTATTGATCAGGTAACAGAAATATTTCTTTATGATGGTAGTCAGTGTCATTTAAACCCAGGAGATACACTTTGTGTTCCTTTGTGGATTCGTGGTCAAGATCTTCCTGGAGAGTACAATTTGGACTTTCTCTTTTATTATGAAACTGCACCACCTAACCCAAAACTTAGGTAAGGAGCTCAGTATAGTATTGGCTTAGAATTTTATAAACTGATATAGAACTGTTTAACAATTCATTTTTAATAGTATTACATATAGTCAATGTTGTTCTTCAGAGCCAGTTTTAGATTAAAATTTTTGTCTGGTTATGCATGATGATGATGTTTTTATATGGGATTATGTGAACATTTTTTTTTATTTTATTCATTGGACATTTTTGTTTCTGCAAATCCTGATCTTGTACAAGGTCTGTTATCAATACTGTAATCTGAGTTTGATAACCACTCTTAAGCTCTGATGATGTTACACCATCACTTGATATATACAGGGCGATTCTATGCATTGTCATAATTTGAGATTTTTAGTCTACACTTCAAGACAAAAATTTCACAATAAATATGGGTCTAGAAACCCTGCATTTCCATGCTATAACCTTTCATAGCAGCAGCACAAATACCAACAACCTGCAATCCAGATAAAAGGGAAAATGTCAAGGAATAAGCATAAATTCCTAGCTGGTGAAATAAACACTGTAGGATGAGTATACCTTGTAGCAAGTATTCAAAATGACATCTATTGCCAGCCACTTATGTCTCACCATTGACAGTCTCATGCACATGAAAGTTCCTGGCTGGTGTCTGATGGCAGTGCATATGTTCAGCATGTGCCTATAGTTCATCACCATGTTACATTGGAGTAGAGTAAACCAGTGATTTCAAATGGTCCCACAAATAAAAATTACAAGATTTAGGTCAGGAGATCATGTAACTGGCTTACCTTGCCCGATCCATCTTTCAGAAACTTTTGGTGAAGATATCCTTTGGCCCTAACAGTTGAAGTATAGTGGAGAAACTGATTGACTGAACATTCTTGAGCACATCGTTTGATGCTCTCAAGAATGTTCCTTTAGTAGAAGTCATGGCAGAAGCACCTGTAACCTGTTTGAAAGAAGATATGGCCCTATTAATGCCACTGGATACAATATATGTTTTTCTTAGTTTCTAGTATCCTCATGGTTCTTCAACTACTCCTTTTTTTTTTTTTTTCCCATGGTGCAGAAACTGGTACGCTCACATAGGAAGTAATGAAAATAAGTGAATATTTGAGAAACGGAATTCACTGAGCAGAGAAAGCCTCTTGATAAAGCTGTGCTTCTTGAACATTTCAATTGGTATGTCCACAATAAAAGTGCATATCAATTAGTTTGGAAGTAACTGGAGGTAACTCTACATTTATAAGTAAATGTAGAGTTACCTCATTGCAAAACACCAGTGTATCACTAAGAAGCAATGATGCAGATAACAATTGCCAGTTGCTCAGGGTGAACCTGTTAAACTGAATGTAATTATGACTTTGATTGTTTCAGTTACATGATTCATCCTCCCCCCCCCCCCCCACATGCACACATCTTAGTTTCTCATCCTTTAGTTGAATTATTATATTTGTAGTTTATCATGGTTTATATTTTTTTTATTGTAAATTAGAGATATTCAGTTGCTGAACATATTACATGTACTTTTGCTAGCTGTATATGTAGTCAGAGTACAAGTGATGTTTAAGAATTTGATGGCTTGTATCTGCATAAAATACTTTATGATCAATCAGAATTGCATTCTGGTTGATCATAAAGTTGTATGTCACCTAGAAGTGTGCTGTCCATTAATGCACATATAAGGCAATTCATAGTGAAGTCTTCTGTTTTGTCATTATGTAGGTGGTCATACGGTCATGTAGCAAACAAGAGTTTGCATCCTAGGAGAAAATATGAAAACAAGAATATAATTTCTTGTTATGTATTATATATTATCCAGCCAAGCTATATATTTTTCTTCTTACACTACATTCTTTTGTCTTACCTGAAAATCAACTAGTGTGGAACATCGTATTTTATATTCTCAAATATCTCGAGTATTATGACTGAATGTTCAGTAATTTTCACTTTTCTTCCAACAAGAGTTATCTTTGTAAATCTCTTCCTACCATTCCACACATGTGACATTCAATGTCCCCTTTGATTTTTGTCACCAGAAAAGATGAGAGGAATCTTGTCTAAACTGGATACCAAAAAGCTTTCTTGTTCTGATGGCATTTCTTTGATTCTTCTGATGGTTTATGCTTCATACTAATTCCAGCTCTTTCAATTTTCTCCTGTTCCACTGGTATCTCTACTGAATCTTGGCTAATATTCGCTCATATTGCACCCATTCTTAAGAAGGCTGTCACAATTACTATCCTATTTCTCTCACTTCATTTCTTTTTAAAGTAGTGGAGAACACTCTACTTATATATGACCTTTGGACACCTTTCAACTAATAAATTATCACCAGCATGGATTCTATCCTCTTATAATTGAATATGTGTGTGTGTGTGTGTGTGTGTGTGTGTGGGGAGAGATCATTTTGCATGTTTCATGATATTTGTCTTCGTTGACAAATGCCATGGAGAAGTCTGAGGAATCTCAAGTGGTTGCCCTTGATATCTCTAAGGCATTTGTTAGTATTTGACACAAATGTCTGTTAACTAAGTTTGCAACATGTAGTTTTGTCGTCTGATTTCTGCATGCACATTATCAGCTCTCATTGGTCTACCCCCTCTTCCTTGTTCCTTGCAGGTTCCACTCTAATGCTTGTTTGACTTTATCTTTTTCAGGTTTTCTTATTACATGGTTTATCCATTTTCATTTTCTCTCATTTATGTCATACATTGTTGATTTTTTATTAGTTTTTTGCCATAATTCTTTATTGGATATCTTTTCTGGACATTTTGTTTGTAGAACCTTCTTAAACGTTTATTTACAAAGCTTTGTGTTTTTGTTTTTTGTTTTTTTCTTCTCCAAATTGCTTTTGTCCATGTTTCTGATGCATGGAGCAGAAATGATTTAATATTTGTATTGAATAATCTGATTTTGTTTTTTAAAACCTTTTTCCTTTGATCTCCATATTTTTCCTAACGTGTTAAAAATTCTCTCTATTTTAGATTTTATGTCTTCCTCTGCTCCTCACTGTTTATTTATTATTGATGCTAGGTAATTAAATTTCTCTACTGTTTCTAAAATTTGACCATCCAGTACTATGTCTTCTTTTTTGTTTATTTTCATTAATTTCAAAATTTTTTGATAGTGCTCCATTGTGTATGATTTGTATTTTATATTTTTCATAAATTTTTTAACTATGTTGATAAATTTACATGGTGTGCCATAATATGACTAATTTCTACATTGTGGCCCTGTCAATGCTGTCAAAAGCTTTTTTGAAATCAACAAAGTTGAAATAAAGATTTGACTGCCATTCTGTTGACTGTTTGTTATTATTCTGAGTGTTGCTATTTGATCTATATATGACCTCTTGGCTCTAAATTTTGACTACAACTCTTTTAAAATTAAGAATGTATTTAAAATTGTTAATGAAAGCAATCATAAATTGATATTATTGCATACCTTTTCTGTATTGGCAGTAAAAGTTTTAGGAAGTTTCCTAGAGGTTTGCCCTTATTGCATCCTATATCATATATATTTTATTACATTTTTGCATTCTTAGGTAATTTAATTTTATCTTTATTATACTTAAAGTTTTAAGATTCCTAGGCTTTTAATGTATCTTTTATGTTTGACCAATGTTTATTATTTTTTTCTGAGCTTTATCTTTATCTTTTTTTTTTTTACTTGTCATCAATATCATACTTATTCATTATTGATTTCTTTACTTGTTGAGTATCATACACCTTCGTTATCATCAACATTATACTCGTTCAATAATGATTTATTTTATTTCATCTTTTACATCAATTTTTAGAAATCTTAACTTGTAGGAAACTTCCTAAAGATTTTGCTACCAATACATAAAAGATAGGCAATATTATCAATTATGATTGATTTCATTAACGGTTTTAAACTCATTCTTAATTTTAAGAGTTGTAGCCAAAAACATTTAGTACGTAGGGCTCTCCATAGAATAAAGCTTTGTGTATTACTTTATACTAAAACTCACAGAAAGGAGATACATAAACCCTAGGTTCAGAGATACTGTAAGTCCAGTCTGCAATTTTGCTGATGACAGCACTTGCACTGCTTTTCTTATTTGATAAATATTCTGCTACACAAATCATCAAAACTCCCAGATTATCAACTTATTCTTTAGAAATTCTGATTTCAAAACCATTCATCAGTGAGGTTCTTATAACCTTATTAATTCAATGCCGGTAAACCTCACTGCTATCTTATTTCTCAGATTGGTTCTTTTATTTGAAATGAGATTTTTATTGAGAATAACTAATCCCCAGTCTTTCTGCTCATAAACATGCTACAAATATTGCTTCCTCTGCATCCAAGAAATGTGATTTTTGTTTTATTTCTGAAAACAACTATTGACTCTACACAAATCAAAAAATCTGTCAGTCCATTGAATCCCATTCTCACATTTGGGATGACACTCCTATGAGTTCCCTTAAAAAAAAAAAAAAGCTTGATGTGTTACAGAAGAGAATAGCAAGTTTAGTTAATGACTCATCTCTTGCATGTGGAAGTACTGTAGTTAAGAAAGTTTTTTACAACATGGAAAAAAAATAATAACCTGCATGAATCCAATATATTATGCCAAAATCACAGACATCCTAGCATTTTGCTCCATGTAGGACACATACTGGTATTGTATTTCATTCGAGGCAGGCTGTGCATTGTTTGTGATGGTTTTTTAATAATAGTTTATAGAAAAAAAAATCAAGATCAAGTAATTTTTAAACCACTATAATATTCAAAACTATTTTTTACTGTTGTTTCCAAAACAGACAAAGTGCTGAAATATTTTCTTTGAATTAATCCTATATAATCCTTCAAGTAACTTATATATTTCTATCACCCCTAACCCTTATCATCCAACTTTCGCAACCCACAAACCCTCATTCTGTCCTCATAGGGAGCATTCCAAAGACTGCTTGCCTCTGGATTCTCTTCAGCATTTCCTCATTCTCGAGAAACCCAGGTGACCATACCTGAGTGCAGTAATCCAGATGTGGTTGTATGAAGGCTTTATAAAGAGGAATGATAACTCCCTTATCTCTGCTTACTATTGTTTTATTCAATAACCAAGTAATCCTGTGAGCTATGCTATCCTGGCTACTTTAGCCATATGTCGTCTGAACTCCAACTCTCTATCTACTACTACACCCAAATTCCTGGCTTCATCAATTTCCTAAAGTACAGTTCTGTCAATGTCATACACACCAAAACACTTTTCCACATTAAATTGACATCCATTATGTTTTGCTAATACTGTCAGTCTATTTAAATCATTCTGCAAGTTCCCTACATTACCTTCATTAACTATTACCCTATCCAAGTTTGCATCATAAGCAGACAACTGAATATCTTCCTTCAAATTAATTCCTATATAATTTATATGCAGATTAAACAGCAGTAGTCCAAGAACAGTGCCTCATGGCACACCACTAGTTAATTTCCTTCTTCTGGATTCTGCTCCTCCATATGACTTTTTTGATATTTGTCCAGCATAGCCACATAGCCAGTGTCATATCTATCCCTATTTGCATACGAGTTCCATGGTATTCTGTCAGATGCCTTTGCAAAATCCAACAGAATTACTGTGTAGCCATTTCCTTTATCCAGCTCAGCTATCACTCCTAATTATAAAAATTTTGGCAGTGTTCATCAAATATCTTCAAACCTGAAAACCAATTATTAATGTATAAAATAGTAATGGTCCTAGCACAGAGTTCTGCAGCACACTGCTAGTCACTTGCCCATTCTTCAGGATTCTGTTCATCCATATATACTACTCTTGGATATCTATCTATTAGCCACCTTCATGTCCTTTACACCAGCTTTCATATCTATTCCAATTTTGGTATATATGTATAACAGAATTCTGTATGATATCCCCTCCATTACCTTTGCAAAGTCCAGTCACTCTGTTGTCATTCCCTTTATCCATCTCAACTGTTATTATTATAAAAAAGTGAGTAATTACTAAGGCACAATCTACTCTTTGCACTGTCATTCTATTCCTCCATAGAATATATTCTTATCCATTCATTCCTGAATTTTGTCTTTGACCAACTTCCCAATACCTTTCTTCTACTCGTGATACTGACTGGTATATAATTTTCTACCTTTGTCTTGGAACTTCTTATGCAACAAAACTGTTTTGCAATTCCATTGCCTTTGAACCTTACCAGAACTGAGATTTAAGTTTAACAGCTTAGTCAGAGGCAGTGTCAATTCCTTTGCATATTATCTTGATATGCAGGCTGATATTCCATCTGATCCCATGACCATATTCACATTGAGAGTCTGCAGTATCCTAAATGCCTCCAATTTATCTACCTCTATTCTCATATCAGTTACCATTATATCTGTCACTGTAACATTTCCATCTGCATGATATCTACAAAGTGATCACTCAATAACTCAACTATTTCATCTGCTTTGGCCATCTCTTTGCCATCAGCTCTCATTTAAGTTATCTTTATCTAGTAATTCTTCCTTTTACTTGTCATAGTGAAAGAACTCTTAGGAATTTGGCCTTCCTGACTAATTTCCTCTTGTGATACTGATTGGTCTGTAATTTTCTATCTCTGTAGAAAATCAAGTTTGATTAATTTGGTATGATGGATTGAAGATTGGCTTTCTGAAGGATACCAGCAAGTTGTGTATGATGGAGCAGTGTCTCAGAAAAGGAAGGTGGAATGTGGGCACCTACTGTCTAACTTATTTGTTAAAGATATTTCATGTCAGTTGATGGGGGATTTTCAAATGTTTGCCGATGATGCAAAGTTAGGTAGAATCATCATCAGTAGCGCTGATGTTAATTCTCTACAGGAAGATTTGAATAGACTTTTAGCTTGGACAAATAAGTAGGGTTGCAGTTTTAATATTAATAAATGCAAGGTGTCTCACTTTGGGATACAGAGATATAAGGCTATTAGTAGAGCTATACTTCAGGAAGTGGATGAGATTCAGGATCTTGGAGTGATGGTAGACAGCTGACTGAAATTCTGAGGGCACAAGTGTTGCAAAGACTGCACATCACATTGCTGCCATGATAAAAAGTACATTGACATGTTGGGATAAGGTGGTGGTGGTGATGCCTCTGTATAAGGCATTGGTCAGACCACAAATGGTTTATTGCACTCAGATTTGGTTACCTGGTTTTCATTGTGATGTGGAAGCACTAGAGAGAGGATCCAAAGACAAATGACCAAAGTGATATCAGGACTGGAGTGTCAGTTATGAAGAGCATTTGAGGGAATGCGGATTACAGAAGTTGGTGGATAGGAGTAAAAGAGGAGATATGATAGAGACCTTCAAGTTAGTTAAAGGATTTTATCAGATTAACACGTTTGCTGCCAACTATGAGTATACTCGTAGTTCGTATATGAGCTTCACAAGCCAGCTATGAGTATACTTGTATGTCAATTTACTGACCTCCTATGCCAAACACGAGTTAACTCTTAGTATAATTACCTTAATTTGGACCCTTGGATTCTGAATAAAGTGGGGAGCACGTCTGGGGACTTGGTAGAAGGGAAATAATTTCAACTAAAATATAGTATATTATATACATGCCTCAGAAGCCAACAATATACTCGTATGTTGATTACCAACCTCCTATGCCAAGCACGAGTTAATTCGTAGTATAACACGTAATTTGTAAATCAATTTAAAACTAATAAAATCAATAAAAATAAAAACCAATTCATAAAATAAGAAAAACAATCAATAAAATAAAAAAATAATTTATTCAAATTAAGAACAGTACATTTTAAAACAATTTTCCACGCACAATGGTGGTTTTTCCTGGCAAACAGGACAATAACGTGTTTCGTGTCATTTGTTTCGTGTACACATGGCATGGCTTTGTTGGGTGATTCTTTTTTTTTCTGTTGGTGGTGAAATTTCCAAATAATGAAAATCCCGATTCCTCCTAATATTCTCTGATACTGTAAGCTCATGCATTCCAACAAAAACTGAGATAAATTGATCTCTAAATTTTAACACAGTCATTGCATTTCCAGTAATCATGTTATAAAATTTATGTACATTTTGAATGTATACCTCAAAAATGCATATTGCCAATTTCTTTGGCCATTTAATTGTCTTTCGTAAGGTGGAATATTTGAGTAAGAAAGCATCGGAAAGATTGGTGCTGCGTGACATACCCAAATTATAATCCCTAATGATATTTGGTTTTAATTGAAATTTACCATTTCAAATTTGTGCATATTTGAAATGGAAAGAACTTCCCTCTTATCCTGCCATTTGCTGACTACAACAGGACTTCTTCTTTGCCAAACAAATTCCCCTTTCTTTAGTTTCTTCTGAATAACATCTGGTTTTTCCTATTATTTCTCAGCGTTCCACACACACGTACATTTTTCTGTCGGTAAGCGATTCTGTCAGAGCTACAGAATTATAAAAATTGTCCATATGCAATACATAACCCCTGTCTAAATATTCTTCCATCAAGTGGAATGCAATATCATATGTGTGGCCCATTTTCGCTAAAGAGCATTCAGATTTTCCTGTATAAATTTTTATTTTTATCACCAATCCATTCAATTTGCATAGTTCATAGAATTTCACACCATATTTATGTTTTTTGTTTTTTTATGTATTTGCCGAAACGCCAGTCTACATTTTAATAGTGTAATGTGAAATAGCTATACACCAGACAGAAACTTATGTATTGATGAGTCAATGGTGTTGTGTAGCTATTTCACATTACACTATTAAAATGATCTAGGACTGGTCTTAATTTGTGCAATTTATCATTAGCTGCTTGGGAATTATCTGCGAAATGCAAATGACGCAATAAAATTTGAAATCTATTTTGGCTCATTTTAGAGTGCCAAACTGGCAAATTGTAAAGTTGATTTGTACTCCAATAATGCTCAATAGACGGTAAATTACAAGGACCCATATGAAGTAAAAGTCTAAGAAATAATTTCTTTTCAGGTCTGTTGCTTTCCAGTTTTGAAATTCTTTCACTTTTTTTGATCTGCGCTCAGCTTTGCTCAATATTTTGTAACGCGCATAAATTGGTTTGTTCTACTAAAATTGTGAGAAAATCTTCAGAAAAGTTCAACTAACCTTTTGATACTGAAATTTCCAGTGTCAATTTTAAAACCTGCAGTTTCAACAAAGTCAAATTGTGAGGGCTCTTGTTCTGAATTTTCCCAATAAGTAAATGTTGATGTATTTGGCTGGATGCTAACTTTATCTTCAAAAGTTTCTTTACCATCTGAGTCACCACTAGAGTCGTCTATAGGATCATCTTTGGAATCGGAACCATCATCGCTCATATTAGCATAAGTTTCTTCTTCTATATCATTAAGTTTTCTTTTACTGGCCATGGCGAAATTGAAGGTTCAAGTTCTTAGAGACTAGAAACTAAAACTAGACTAGACGCAATAAACACCATCGTCAACGCATGCAATATATAGGTGGAAGTGATACGAGATTACTTGTCCTATGAAATAAAATTCTGTCTGATATGCCAGCTACGAGATTACTTGTAGTGACCTTGAAGATGGGGGTGATACGAGATTACTCGTAGTTGGTGTATGAAACAAAATTCTGTCGGATAAGCCGGCTACGGGATTACTTGTAGCGACCTTGAAGACGCGAAAGTGCTTGTCGTGCAGGAACAAACTATGCCTGAGGAGTGTGGCAGTGAACGTGTTAATACAGAAGGTATTATAAAAAGAGTGGATGTTAAGATGGGAAGAATGAGAGGCCATTCCTGGAAGTTATATAATAGTGAAGAATAGCGTGAGGAGTAGATTTTTTATGTGGAGAGTTGTTAGTGAGTGGAATGCATTGCCCGAGTGCATTGTGAATGCAGGTAGTGTAAATAGCTTCAAAGCTCATTATGATAGACATATTGCTGGTTGATTGGGCCTCCCACGATGAGTGTTGACTCTATGGAAGTTACCAAAATAATAATAATAATGTGAGTTTGCCTTTTTACCATGGTGGCCATCCTTGCTGACTGTGCCTTGTGCTGTTCAAGAGCTTGTTGATCATCTTTATCATTATATACTTTCCACAGTATTTTCTCCCCAGCTCCTTAATGATATCACTCATTCTTCTAACTCCAAACATCTTCCTAACTTTGGATATACAGTCTGATATTGCTTCCTTCAAACCATCTTCTATACATTGCTAGCCTTAAGCCATAAAACCTGAGATTGGTATTTACTTCATGTGTTTATTGGTGTTTAGTTAAGAAAAGAAAAAAAAAGCTAGCAATACTGTCTTAGCTCTTTTTATTGTATTTGGTTTGATTTTGAAGCTTGATATGGAGATTTACTGATTAAAGGAGTAAATGAAGATCATATAGATGATGGTGAGTTTCCTGATTTGAAGATTTGAAATATGACTGAGACATTGCAGGTGCAAAAAATAACAGTAGGATGAGATGATTATACCATCGAAGACTGATGGCTTGAAAGGAGGCAAGTATGGTATGAGAGAACACATGAAAGGATTGATTGGTGGTTGGGGTAACAAGAAAGTTAAGTTTAAGTCTATTTAGAGGAAGACATAAATGAGTCATCGCAACAGTGTCATAGGAAGCCTGACATATGAATGGAAGATTTTGAAGGTAAAGATTTGTATTTCTGTGGTGAGTTAAGTTTGAATTGATTAATTTGTGAGAAAGCAAATGTGAATCATGAAGGATAAAAGAGAATATGAAAGGATTACTGGAAGAAATGAGAAAGAAGAGTGAGAGAGTGAAGATTGCCAGTCTACTGAATTAAAAAGTAGGGCTTTGATAGTAAACGACTTGATGTGCATGCTATATAGAATAAATGGTGTGAGTTTTTCAATGTGTGGAGCAAGATTTATGGTAGAAAGGGCTTGTATAAGAGGGATGACCTGCACTTCAATGGATTTGTCCTCAGGAGACTGGAGAAATGATTTATTAGAGTGAAACCTAATGTTGTTTCCTGGATCATCATAGGAAGAATGGCGAGAATGTATGTATAGCAACTAAGGTATAGAGATGTCAGAATGATATAAATGTCATTTAGCATGATTTTGAATCTGAAGAGGCAAACCTGTATGCATCTGGTTTGGATATTTTGAATGTGTGTGGGGACAGGAAAGAGTATGCTGCCCAAGTCACCCAAGCTGATGTAAGCATATGAAAAAGTTAGGAGTAACATATCTATGCACTAATGTCAAGTACAAAGGGATTGAATTTGTGGCCTTAGACTGTTTTCAATCGTGAAACATGGTTTTCAGAAGCAGATGCTATAACTGGAATTAAGTGTAGGGTGTATGGTATTTTCAGAAGAGATGGGAGAGGTGTAGAATGATATTAGATGATTTGTTTAGTTAGTGTAGAAATTCATTGAAGCATTAATAATGTTCCATGTGGCAATGAATTTGAGGCACTTCCAGGAATGGCTGTCTAGTGAAGTGGAGGCTAACAGGATGAAATATAGGGTGGAATGTTGTTACCAACCTGAGGATTCACTTGCTTGGTATCATAAAATGCTTCCAAATTATCCTGAAACTAAATTAATAATCATTATTTGCAACTTAAATTAGCCAAATATTAATTGCATAGCAAAGAAAACTTATAGAAATGAAGAAGAATTTATCATTTATTGCAAGACAACATTCTAAATGGCATGGGAAAGAAGGAACTCAAAACCAAAGAGTGTTAGATTTCATCATAGCATCAGAAGTCTCAGTTAAGGATATGGCTGCTTTGCTACGAGGTGGTACTGATACTTTTAGCATATTGTCCATTCAAAGCCTTTACATCAAAGCAAACGAATCTTCTCTTTCACTTCAGCGGAAACAGTTTTCTCTTAACTGTGTCCTAAAAATAGTCTCTTCTAAAAAATCCTATGTGGACTGTAGTGGTTTTTAAATTGGAAAGCTCAGTATTATAGTATTACATACCATATTTTCCAGCATATAAAACGCACTTTTTTTCTTTGAAAATAGGTCTGAAAAACAGGGTGCATCTTATACACCGATACTCAGTTTTTTGTTATTTTCATTTCTGGAAATTTTCTCTGTTTCGAGTTATGCGATTTCTTTATTGCTTCCTTGCGGTGTGTGTGAGAGCATTCCAGTTATGTAGAGCAGTGTTTCTCAAACTTCAGACATCCACGTTCATATGATTGGTGCGGTATTAACAAAAGATCGTACTACTAAATGAGAAAGACAAGCCAACAGTTGAGTTGAAATGCTAATTCTCTTCAACCAAATTCCTTATATAATATCTGAAACACATTCACTATATATTTCTTCGTTTTAACGCGTTCACTCAAACAAAACCATATGTTGCACCGGCAACATATGGTTTTGCTTGAGTCATACAACATTTTCTGTGGGAGGGGGACATGCGATTCATTAATTAGTGCCTTTTTTATCCCAGTTGTCTCTAATTGCGCTGTTTGTTGAGAAACATATTGCACAGCCTGCAGATGTCTGTGTACCTTATTCAGTGATACAATAGGAACATTTTACAATCTCGAACTTCACAGATACATTGAATTTTATTCTATGTGTTAATAATGCATAGCCAAAAATTGCCACGGACCCCCCTAAAGACCTTTCACGTAACCCCGGGGGTACACATACCACACTTTGAGAAACACTGATGTAGAGTTCAGTGGATGCAGATGCGCTGTCATCGACGATCACAGCTGCGTCCTGTTTGTTTAAACTTTCTAATTGTTGTCACAGTTGTGAATGGTGATAAATTTCTGCTGTTAAATTTTCTATAAATTTCTTGGCAAATTATGGCTGAAAAACGTCGGCATTGTTACAATATTGCATACGAGCTACGTGTGATTGTGTATGCTAAAGAACATGGAAACAGGGCTGCAGAGAGGCATTTCGGACCACCTGAGAAAATGATAAGAACTTGGCGGAATTAGGAAGAGGATTTAAAAAAAGCAGCTCACAGTAAACATAACCTATGAAGTGGAACTACAAAATGGCCAGAACTTGAGAATGAAGGAATGAAGTTATGGATAGATAAAATTTGGTCAAGGCATCCTGGTGGACTGTTGAAGAGGCCTGCCATGCTAGTATGGGATCAGTTTCGCTCTCACAGAACAGACGATGTTACAAATAAACTCAAGGAATTGAAAACTCGGTTAGCTGTAATTCCAGGAGATCTAACTAGTCAGCTTCAACCTTTTGATGTCTATATTAATAAACCATTTAAGGGATTTATGAAGGAGAAGTGGAACAGCTGGATGCATTCTTCAGATTTTGAGGTTACACCATCAGGAAGAAGGAAGAGGCCTAGCATTCCGCAAGTTTGTGAGTGGGTCAAAGCTTCATGGGATGCTGTGAAAACTGAGACAGTGGTTAAATCATTTAAGAAGTGCGGAATTAGTAATGCACTGGATGGTACAGAGGACAATTTGTTGTATGAGGACTTGGATTCTGATTTAGAAGAGGTTTCAAGTGTCTCTTCATTTAGCTCTGGAGATGAATTTCTGGGTTTTGACGATTAAAAGGTGGGTACTCTTTCCTAGTTAGATTAGGTATTTGTCGAAAGTAGACCTATTTATTACTTTATATTTGAAATACTGTAAATTCATTATAATATTCAGTGATAAAGTTTTTTTCCTAAAAAATGTGTACAAAAAAGGTGGTGCATCCTATACGGCAGCGCATCTTATACGCCGGCAAATACGGTATATCAAATTACATTCACCCCTCAGGTTTGTTTGTGAAAGAGATTATGCAAACCGTTGGTATGAATGTTGACAATATTACCTGCACTGAATATAACAGTACAGGTAATATCTTCTATGGCAGTTTTCCACTGCATTATGCAACCTATCACTGTGCCAACTAAGGACGTCTCATACTCCATGATCCATCTGCTTGCAGTTATTTAATTTGTGCAGAACAGAGCACTATGATTTCTTACCTGCCTATACTGATATTTTCAAGATCTAAGACCTCTATTAGTTGTACTGCTGTATTTCCTGATCTCATTATATTTGGTCAGATCCCACTTGAATGCAGTAATTATACAGATAAGCTGCATGCCATTCAGCTGGCACTTGTACATGTAAAAGAAAACTGCTAACAAAACTGTATGATTTATACAGACTCATTGAATTTAAGTGTGTAATATTGAGCTTTCCATCTTCTTTCGTGTGTGCCATCCACGTCTGGTGCTTTATGGTATTTTATAATTGCTGTATAAACTGAAGATTCTCAATTTTGATGTTTGGATGTGCTAGATGTCCACAGCAAAATTAAGGGTAATGAGACTGCAGCTACTAGGTCAGCTCATAGTTTTTTCCATGTACTGTTTGTCAGTCCCATATACAGACAGTAGACAAGTTATAAAATCAAGTTTAATTAATCAGTGGCAGTCATCATGGCAGGAAGCACAGACAAATTTCATGAGATTGAGTCTGAAATTAAGCATTTATAGTTTTTGTAGAAACGGAAAGGAGGAAGTTGTTTTTGCTATGTTTCCGCATAGGTCATGGTCATTTTACACACTTATTATTGCGTGTATATATATATTTTATATTGGAATTTTACTGACTAGAAACCGTGGCTTCAATACATAGGTGACATCTTCGTCATCTGGGAATATTGTAAAATCTCGATGTAGCTTAAAAATACCAAAGCGCTTTACATCGATTTTTTACAGAGGTCAAGTCTCGTGTGAACTGTTACAAAAATAATCTTGTTTGTGTGTATGTATTTTTATTAATGTAGTTAACCCTGTGGGAAGTGAATGTATTTACTGTTTTAACATTGAAAACAAAGGCAATGCTTTGCCATCGGAACTTTGTACATAATTATGTGTAAGAGCGCAGGAAAGTTGTTTACTAATTTTGTGTATGAGAGAAGTGTTTACAAGCTCTGTGCTAACACCTTTAAAGTTAGTATCTAAAGTTAGTAACTAGGTTTAGAGAAGTTTCCGCCGCCTGAAAGGACAAGAGGAGTATCAAAGAGGTCCGCTAGTTTTAGACAAGTTCTGCGCCTGGAAAAATACGATCAAAAGAATGCACGGAGGAGAACAAAGAGTGGGTCAAACTTATAGGAAGATGAAAGAGAAATGCCGAATTCTTTGGGATTTACTACCCTTAGTGCAAGGACCCGAGATCAGAAAATAAAAGGGGACTGAGATGAGCATAAGGGGGTTCTGGACATCAAGAAGAGTCATCAGAAATCGGAACTAGAGGTAGTTGGAACCAGAGTGGAAGCGAGCTGAGACTATATGTGGAGTCCGAATCAGAGCAGTAGTGACAAAGAATGAGGAAAGGCAAGGCCCCAGTTACAAAGAGGAGAGTCAAGATCCAAGTGCCTAAAGAGCAAAGGTGAAGTGCTGTTATTGAGAAGAGCCAGAGCCAGTCGGCGGCAGTTGCAGTCATTGGCGATTAGTAGCAGAAGTTCCCGAAGTAAGGATCCAGGGGAGAATTTGCCTGTATGCTGAAACCTCTTGTATGTGCTATTCGAGTACCACAGATTGCAGTCAAAAAGCCCGCTAATATCCCGAAGTGATACCGCTGTAGCAAGATACTCCTTACGGAAGCCTAAAAACTCAAGATGAAAGAAAAGCCATAAAGACTTTAGTAAAAGACTCTTGACTGAATGTGTGATACAGAGCCTCTGTAAGTTACTTCCCTTTGTATATTTTCTCTTATAATCTAGGAGATATGTTGTATATGGACTGTTAAGAATTAGTTTAAGATAGTAATAAGAAGTTGTCCATAAGAGAATCAATTGGCATGTTAGAAGTTGATATCTAATTTGTAAAAACTAACCTCTTTGCAAGTAAACTAGGAGTTTAATAAGTTGAAATTGTAAGCAAAGAGTAAATAAGTTTTTGAGTTAAAGAGATTATTTAGTGTTGAAATAAAAGGGTTCTAATTTCATGCTAAAATTTTTATAGATGTATAGAGAAAGCAATCTCCCTATTGTTTAATTCATGTATATTTCATATTAATGTAAATAAATGTGTTTTAAGTATTTGTTAAAAGAGTGCTGCCTGATGATTTATTTTACAACAGCACTGTTCCTAAATAAATCAGACTTGTGATTGGGGAAACAACTAAAGCGTTAAAAGTGCAGTTTTATTACTTAAGAACAACGACTGTTTATGTAAACTTTGTTGAAGGAAGTTACGCTAGTAAGAGAGAGAGATCTACCGGAAGTTTTATTGAGTCTTATGCCGAATATTTGATATACTGATGGCACAGTCTGACAAATTAATTTTTCAATGTTCATAGGCATACGACTAATAAATACGGAAGGTGGATAAATATAATACGCAGTAGAGTAAGTTAGAAAGGTTATGAGAGAGAAAGCGCGCACAGCTAATTAGAATAACGATAAAATAAATAAGCAACAAACAGAATTCATTTACAATATGGTCCAGAGAACTTAGAAACCTTCCTAGATCATTTGAACAATTGCCACCAAAACATCAAATTCACATCGGATCTTGAAGTGAACGGTGTCCTTTCCTTTTTAGATTTAAAGATTACTAAGATGCCTAATTGTCTCAAATCTTCTATCTTTCGAAAAACAACTCATACGGACAGATACTTGCATGCCTCCTCTCATCACTTCCCTCTGCAGAAACTCAGAATTATCACCACTCTGGCTCATTGGGCGAGATCTCTAATTTTAGAAGAAGGTGGTCTTCAAATCGAACTTAACCACCTCAAAAGAGCTTTCTTAAACAACGGCTACTCACCTCGAAGCATTTCTAACAGTCAATACCCTCGTCTCCAAACTCGACAAGAAGTTTAACTCTAACCCTATTGCACACATTCCATTACCATATGTGAGTTCTTTATCATCCAGATTGGCAAAAATTATAAAGAAATTTAATATTAGAACTTACTTCACTACCCTACAAAGCCTCGTTCTTTCTTGAGTCAACCCAAGTCAAAACATCACCAACTTCAGTTCCCAGGAGTATATAAAATCATCTGTAGTTGCGGGAAGCTGTATTATGGGCAAACTGCTAAGTCTATCTCACTACAACTTGAAGAGCACCAATGTGATATCTCATACAACAGAACCCGTGCAAGCGCCCTCTCCAATCATGTCCTTTTCTCTGCCAACTCTAATTTAGAAGAGGGTCAACACAAGATAGACTGGAATCTTACTACAAACAGCCATAAATGCCCTGATGAACTAGAAAGATGCATCTTAGAATTGAAAGAAATAGTTCTGTACCCCTCACACATGAACAGTAATTTAAGTTATAACTTACCTGATTCACATAGCGCAGCAATTCAATTTTGGCGTTATCGAGATAGTTCCCACTCACTAATGCCTCGCTCTAGACCTGCTACGTGGCTGCCAGTTCAAACTTGACTGTTGTTGTTTCTAACTTGTTCATGTGAGAAGTTCACTTTTTTATCTTGCTATTTTTTCCAGTTTTTTGTGATAGTATGTACACCTGAAGAAGTCAGCATTCTGAAAACTATTTGTGTTGTAATTAAAGTTTTTGTCTTATCTCGGTGTTTCTAGTAAGTAAAATTCTAATATAAAATATCTATAATCCAAGTAAATACTCTTAATAATATATATATATATATATATATATATATATATATATATATATATATATATATATATATATATATATATATGCTTATTATATATATTACACACCCACCCATTTGTGAGCAGTGTGACTTGTCTTACCATTTACTACGTTCTGGTGGGGTGCCAGCACTTCACCAAAGAAAGGGATGAAATTTTTACTAATCTGGGCTGAGCCATATACACTCAGGCTGATTTTATCAGACTCAGACAAACTACAGAATTTTTAACTATTTATAAAGGATTTATTTATACAAACACATTTGATCATAATTGCTATCTGTGTGTAGATATAACATAGCTTGATTAATTTCTTAACTTCAGTTAAAAAAAATTGTGCATATTATTAACTAATTTGTCTATTTACTATTTTTTATTATTACTTTGTGTACTGTAACCTTTGGAATGGTGCAGTATGACCATTGCTTTCCTTTAATCAGTTATTCACAAAAACCAACCAGCCACTAGTTGGTGACAACGATCACACTGTACTATACTGGAAGTAGCTAATTTTATGGATGTTCCAATTAGGAAAGGATACATGCTGACTTATAAAGCTGGAAATTAACAAACTCAGAACAATACTATGTTCACTCTTGGTAGTTATTGAATGGGAAAAATATCAGCAGTGCAAAGATGCTTAATTGATGCAGTACCTGAATGCATCTCTGGCATTCAAAGAACACAAATAGGGTGGGATCAAAATGGATGTGCAGCATGAAAAGAGTTATGAAAGATAAAAGAGTAGACCAGTAGTTACATATCACAGGTATTGGATGGAAAGCAAAGTTGGAGTATGAAAATATATTATCTGTATAGGACAAAAGCAACCCAAAACAATTTTATTTTTATGCTACAAGTAAAATAAGTAATGAAAGCGGAAGAATAACTTTATTGAATTCTAATGGTAAATTTGTGTCTTAAGTGGATGCAATTGTTCAAATAATGAGTGCTTACTTTGTTAAGGTCTCATTTTGTTAGGACCACCAAGTTAACCTGGTGTATGCCACTGCATTGGATGGATATATATATATATATATAGAGAGAGAGAGAGAGAGTGTGTCTTTATGAGGAAATTATAGTACTTTTACAGAACCTGGAAAAAAAAAAGATGAATAAAGGAATGCTAGTCAATTATATGACCAAGTCAAGGGCCTAACTAGTTCAGCTGAACTAGTTAGGTCCTTGACTTGGTCATATAATTTGAGTCTCAGCTCAGGAATGATTCACAAGAATGAAATTAATATATGATAGTCATTATACAAGGGTAGTGCAAAAACTGATGTGTAATTACTGACCTATCGGTATCTCTGGAGTGGTGGCAAAGATTTTTGAGAAGTTGGTAAGAACTTGCATAAAAATGGATTGATGACAAGGTATACTTTGCAAGGAACAGCATGGGTTTACTAAAGGGAGATCATATCTGATTAATTGCTCATATTTTATAATATTATGTCTGAGTTGGGATAAAGGGAATGAACATACTATAGTATTGTAGGCTTTGCTAATATATTTGACAGGATACCATAATGAAAGATTGTTGCATTAATCAGAGCACAGATTGGAATATAAACTATTAACTTCATTAAATAGATGGTTGGTAGGTATCAGAAAGTGGTATATGGAAGGAGAGGGCAAGCATAGCAGATTTAAGGTGACTAGCGATATTCCCAAGGATTAGTTCTTAGATATTGTTCAGTCTGTACATTGATATTGCGAAGAACCTGACAGGAGATGTTTGATTGGTTGCTGATGATACAAAGATAGTCAAGGCAACAGAAATGTTACTGATATTTAGCACTTATAGAATGGCTTGAATGCGCTGGAACTGTGTGGCAAACGATAATGGTTGTCAATTCAGTTTTAGTAAGTGCAAAGTATGCACGTTGCTGCAGATTTCCAGCAGTATTATATTGGTGGGATTATGCTTGGAAAAGCTGATGAAGCCAGGAACCTTGAAGTTCACAGGTCACATAACAAAAATTGCAAGTGCAACTCAGAGGATAATTGTGATGCTGAAACAAATATTTTTGAAGGATAAGGAAGTCATTTTGCTTCTTTACATGGTATTGATGTGAACTCACCTGGATATTACTGTGCATAGATCTGATTTTCTGGGTTCTAATGGAATGAAAAAGCTGTGGGTAGGATGCAGTTATGGTATTGGGATTGTGAAATGTAGGTCATGATGGCAGATATAGACTGCAGACACTAGTAAACAGAAGGAGACTCGGGTGATATATGATATGATAGAGACCTATAAACTTCTGAAAGGATGTTATGAGATTCTGGTTTAATGGCTTTTGATTTTTGCATTATATAAAAGGTGATCATTATATAAATGGTTGGATTTGGATATGTGTGTGTGTGTGTGTGTGTGTGTGTGTGTGTGTGTGTGAATTTATTCAAATAAATTATATTTAGTTATGTGAATCCCATTACAAGACTAAAAGGCTATAGTGCATAAATGTTGGTATGGTGGGTAGGCGAAGGATAATCCAGAAATCCTACTCTAGAGACTAAATATTGTGTCTTTTTCAAAGCCATTAAAATACCTCCAATAGGGACAGTGGTGGTCTCACATTGAGTAATGAATTCATATCCAACCTAAAACATTCACTAAAAATGTACATGCCCATGGTAGGATTCAAACTCATAGAACAGTTTGTTGTACTAACCTCTTGGCCAAGGAGGCCAACAAAGTAAAATGGTCATAAGTAAGATGGCAAAGGAATTTTGATGTTATGTTGTAGGTCATTCCATTGGAGTAGTATAAGAGACTATTAAGGGATGCTTGGGTACCTGTCATCTTGAAGGGTAGGGAAATTAAAAAATAATAATTTTTTTTTTATTTAATTTTTATGGCAGCATCTTTTAGGAGAGATTCCTATCAACAATTTTCCTCCAAATTATTCTTTGTATGCACATGCACCTGTTACTAGTAATTTATTAAAAACAGAATACCTGATTTTATTACAGTTTTTGAATATCCCCTTGTCATTCTTCTTCCAACATAGGATTTTTATATATAAATGAATTGTGAACAGAGCCATCCCATGAGTAAGAGGTGCCTTTGTTCAAAGTTATATTTCAGCATCCCCATAAAATGGAATTTGCAAATTAAAATGAAATTAATTTCAAGAAATTTTTATTTATTTAATATATAAATACAAGATATGTGTATATAAAAACAGAGCATCTCAAAAAAAATTTTTTTTTTCAGCTATCACAAAAAAATCACACAATTCATATCTGCTTTTTGACGCACCACTCATGAAGCTGTATGTCAAAGCAAAGTGGCTAATCAGTTGTTGAGTTTATTGTTCATTTTTTATTGCCTTACTGTTTATTTTAAGTCATGCAGTCTATGTAGTAAAGTTTTACTTAATGAATAAGAGCATTGTATAAAAATTTACTATTATTTATCGTCTTGAAATGGTGTCCCTCCTGATCAGGCACCTTTGTGTGGAAAACACCCTGAACATCCACACAGAGCAGCCCTAATTGTAAAAGCTAGCACAAATCAAAAATCATTGTCAGCTTGGTTGGCTGAGTGGTTAATGTAACTGTTCTTTTCAACAAACAGGTTGCATTTCAAATCCTACCATGGACATGGATGCTTGTGAGTTTTTAGATAGGAGATGAATTTTATAACCTGTTTTAAGACTACTGCCGTTGTTATTGGAGGCATGAAATGGCTTAAAAAAGTTCTGTTTGATCTCTAGGAAATCATAAGGAATTCCATAAGAATGATGTGTTCCAACATTGGAGTACATAGAGGCCTGCTAGGAATCATTATGAAAAAGACTAGGACACACTTCTGCTGTTTGGTAATCATTCTTGGGTGGGTTGGGTGGGGGAGAACTATTTTTGTTTAAATAAGAAAAAAAAAATGCGAATTCCGAAATCAGTTTTTCTATCATTTTGATAGAAAAAAAAATATTTTAATAGAAATTTGATATTTTAATACCATAAAAATAAAAGAAACCATTAAAATAAGAAAAATATGAAAGTTATGCAATAGAAAAAAATGTATCACTCTAAAGGAAGTAAAAAATTATAAATAATTAACATTTATGTTGATCAAGTAAGAAATTAGTGACACTCACCTTGAAGAGATATGAATTGAATTTTGCCAAAAGTTATGAGAAAAGAGGTGGTCAGTTTCTTTGAAACAGAAGACTGGAGAAAATGAGATTCAAGCAGAATTGTTGAAATATGGAGGGAAGATGATGGCTGATTCTTAACACTTTGTTTATAAGAGAGAAAAATCTTAGAAGTAGATCAATGCATTAATAATAATAATTTACAAAAAAAGGTAAAATGGAAAATATCAAATCCATTAATTTATTATTGTCAGTACACAGTTATAAAAATAATGAACAGAATAATGCATCAGCTTGTGTATATGCAGTCACAGAAGCAGACAGGGTTTATATATAATTATAAGCTGAAGTGCTATTGAATTAGGCATAGGAGATACTATACAAATTCTCTACTGCAACGCCTGTATTTGTGCGCATGTGTGGCCGAAACTGTGGTTATACTTAGCTGTCAGTGTTGGCTTCCCCAAGCATTCTTCATGAAAAGTGTAATGGAAAGGTGCAGGATTTAAATGCATTTGACAGAGGGCAAATCATAGGTGCCTGATAGATGGGATTGCTCAATCTCTGAAATTGTTAATGAACTTGGGTTTTCTTGTATGACAGTTTCAAGAGTGTTATGGGAATATGAAAATTCCGACAAAAAAAACAAGCACCCAGACAAACTGTAGAGGGTAACCAGTCTTGAATGATTGTGGGCTTTGCCATCTAACTCACATCGTACAGACCAATAGGGATCAGACATTATCTCAAATCACCTCCCATCTGAATGAGGGTTTGAGTCAGAAAGTCAGTGCAAGGACCATGCAACATTCACTTCACTGTCTCAGCTTTGGGAGCTGCCAACCTTCAAGAGTGTAACGTCTAACGGCACAAGCCTGGGCTAAAGAACATTGAAACTGGATGATTGAAAATTGGTCATGTGTAGCCTGGAGTGATGAATCGCAATTGAAATTTCATAGCACTGAAGGAACTGTACAGGCTGGTGGTGGCTCGGTGATGGCCTGGGGTGTCTTCAGTTGGATGTCTTTGGGACCTTTGGTACATGTACCAATGACTCTCAATGCATCCCGGTACGAGGAACTCATTTACACCCATTTGTGTTCATTGTGCATCCCATTGGAGATGACATCTACCAGCAAGACAACTGTTCATCTGACATGTCCAGGAAGACTACTGCTTGGTTCCAGGAGCATTCTGTAAACTTCATTTAAAAATGCTAAAATAACATATATACAAGAAAAACTATTTTGAAGAATTTCTTTTCAGTTCATTGAAAAACAATTATTTTTATAGTTGCTTTATTTTCTTTAAAATAGTCTTTCAAAGGTTTTTTTTATATATTATAATCTTCATTTTTAGGTGAAGTTCATTCCCCTTCCCATGATTTGCATTCTCAAAATTATTTTGTAATTTGCCCTTCAGTAAGTTGTTTTCACTGAATTTTCTAGGAATCTGTTTTTATATGCAGATTTATGAATCAAATTATAAATCTGAAATTAAGGAATTTTTTTTATCTCAGTTATTTAATACTGATCTGATTATACTAAAACTGCTGTCATTATGGAAAAAAAAATTCTATATATCACATTTTATTCCTTTCTCAGGCATAGGCTACTTCATTACACTGCTACAATTACAGCTCTTCCATCTCTCTGCTTCTCTGCTGAAGTGTTTAGGAGTTTATCATTTGGGGAAAAGTGTAACCCTGGTCGGTGTTCTGCTGCTGATGTTGATAACAGCCTAGTGCTTCATGTAGATGCCGAAAATGTCAGTGAGGTAATGCATTTATTTTACTTGCTTTCTTTACAGTTATGAGATCAGTGAAACATTGATCCTTTTCTTTCCCAAATATATATATATATATATATATATATATATATTTTATATAAAAAAAAAAACACAAATGTTTGAAGAGTGGTGTGTAGTATGGTGAATGTGTAATATCTGTAGATCAAGTAAGACATGATTGGTGATTTTTGTGATTATGCTATGTCATTTACATACCACGGAAGTTAAAGATTGTAATATGATTATGATAATTATTTTCTCTCCAAATACTGAAGAAAAAGTCCTTATTAAGCTTTCTAATACTGCATTAGTTATTTTTTGATATAATTTCCTGCTTTTCCTGAATTCAGGTTATTACTCTTCATTTTCAAGTATTTTTTGGACTATTTATTTAACTATGAGTTTTTTTTATAGTTCTTTGGAGGTGATATTTATGCATTATCAAAGTGATGTGACATGTTTTTTCCCAGAGAATAGAAAAAGTTCAGAATCATTGCACTGATTAAGTTCAGCATAATGTGTATTTATTATCATCATCATCATCATCATCAAATTATTGATATGTACCCTCAAGGGATGTACAGGATATGAAAGCACTACATGAAAAACTTACATCATTACTAACTTCCTATCTACAATTTTCCTCCAAATCAATCTGTTACCTGTCAAGACTTAAACATTATCAGATCTTATATTTCTATCTTCTAAGGCACTTTTTTCTATATCAGTCCACCTATATCTTGGGCTTCCTCTGGGTCGTTTTCCTGCCAACATGGCAGAGAACACTTATTTTGCTAATCTTTCCTCACCCATTCTGTTTAAGTGACCATACCACCTGAGATTAGCTCTGTTAACACATTCCTGGATGCTAATAATATAAAATTCTTTCCTGATATCGTCGTTTTTAATATGATGTTGCCACTGGTGCCATCTGTTCATGCCTCTAATCTTTCTCAGGATTCTCATATCTCTGGTCTCTAGTGTCTAGTCAATTGTTTTATTTCTAACCCAACTCTCAGATCCATAAGTTAAAATTCGTTTCAACACTTCTTGTATACAGCTAATTTAGTGTTTTGACTCATTTCTCTCTTATTCGATATAAATTTATTCAATCTACTTCCTACCATACCAGCTTTATTCATTCTATTGTCTATTTTCATATTTAATGTATCATTTTCACTAAAAATTATGCCTAAGTGGCTGAAATGTTTTACTTGTTCTATAAGTTCTCCATTCACAATGCAGTTGATATTTTCAATGTTTCTGCCTATTTTCATTGTCTTTGCTTTGTTATTGCTTACCTTCATACAAAATTGCAACAGTTATTCAATTTAATCAGGGAATCTTGCAGACTTGTACTGGATTTTTTTTTAAACGTACTGTTAAATTGTGAATGAAGCTATGTTATGTAATTTATTATTTTTCATTCACATTTAACATTGCTTATTAAATATTAATCATGGCTCATATAAATTTATTTATTATTCCTTAAATAAGAATTACTAATTAAAAATTTATTCAAAACCTGACCTATTATTAACTTATAAAATAATAATATGTTTAGAATTTTGTATAACTAAATATATATGGTGTAACGTAAAGTGTATTTTTATATTTAACTGTATACGTAATCAAAAGTTGAAGAAATAGCTTAAATATTATATTGTTCTTATTTGTGAAATATTTAATGTTATGTAATCACTCATGTAGCAGTAATATAGCATACATTACATTGGCGAAATGTTTACGCTTAGTCTATTGTCATGGAAACGCACGCGTAAACAACCACGAGTGGAGTAGAGCGTGGCGTTCGAACGTAAGGTGGGAGTGAAGGTCATAGATAGATAGGAATAGATAGAGCAGAGAGAGAAGGAAGGTCATAGATAAGACAGGGAAGGGAGAGGAATTATTATTTAGCGAGTGAGGAGAGAGTTTTGCGGAACCAAGATTATAAAATCCTGAGGGCAGAAATTTATGAGTTTAGTGTTCGGAAGTGAACCTATAAGTAGTGAAACATAAAGTTTAATGTTATAAGCGAAATCTGCTGTTGTTATGAAGAAAGGTTGATGCCGTGATCAGATATAAGGAAACTGGACAGTCAATGCGAAAATTCTGATTAGTTCTAGTTAATCTGGATTACGATTAAATTCTGTGTTGCCCTAGGAAAAGGTTATATTGATTACTTGGAGAAAAGTGAACAGGAAAAGATATTAGTACCTAATTACTGTTGTTTGGAATAGTGAAGTGCGACTTACAGTGATACAGTTTAAACTATGGAGAATATTTGTTATGTGTGTTCCGCTAATGTTAATTAAGTTAATTCATAAGTGCTCTCTCAATAATTTGATGTATTGAAGAATTTGTCTGGTAAGAGTAGTTGTATAAGTTTCTCTATTCTAGCATTAACTGTAATATATCTCCGATGCTCAAGATCCGGGAATATATTTGCTTTGAATATAGCTTACGTAGTTTATTGCCTGCTGTGAATATAAACATTGAGCTGATAGATTTGTGAAGACTGATTAAATGTGAAATTGTTATATTAACTTGAGATAAGAAGATTTGTGTTTGTGAGACTGTGAATAGTATATGAAAGTTAGAACATTGAATTAGTATCAGTGACCTAAGAAGATGTGTTAAGTTAATTGTATAGTTCCATTTTAAAATAGAGTTCATGTATTTGTTAACCATATCATATATTAAATGTTTTATTTTGTTGATCTAAATATTGTGTTTGCCTGAATTCCTTATTATTGCACCGTTCATAAACATTCGAATCTTGCGGGAACCCCAAGTAAAAATGATAATAGATGATTCGGCCTAATGAGATGACTGCTAACTTAATTTAGAACTGATCCTACTATTTATATAGACTAATCTAAGAATAGGGTGGCGCAGTATAAATATAAATTTCCCTACTTTTGGATCGGTGATCACTTCGTAATTAGTTGTATTATTCATAAAAGTGACTTGAAACTAGATAGATTTAGAACACGACAGAAAAGGTCGTCACAACAAATGGCGCAGCCGACAGGATGTGATTTAATAGGTAGGAATTAAATTTAACAACTATAAGATAAGAAATTGAATTTAAGTTTAGTGATAATAATCGTAGAATTACTCCCTGAAATTTTAGAAAGTGAAATAATTAAATCACAGTGAACTGGTTATAATCTGGACTCAGGCAAAGATAAAAGTTTATTTTAAAGTAGAAAGATTGAATTAATTGAGATAGTAATTTATTAATCACTATGGCTGTCACATCAAGCTCTGAAATGAATGACAGTGAATTCTTTCGTACGGTAAACCCGCAACAGGTTTTTCCCCAATATTCAGGTGAAGAATCAGATGATGTACTATTTTTCTTTACCTATGTTGAAAAACTTAGAGAAATTGCAGGTTGGACTGATTTTCAATTACTAGTTCTGATTAGAAGTAAATTGGTAGGTAAAGCAAAAACATTTTTGCATTCTTCTCCAATACTTCGAGAAACTTTTGAGTATTCCAAATTTAAAGACACCTTAATGTCTCAATTTTGTAAACTTAGAAGTGTAGGTCCAAACTTGTGGAAATTGCAGAAAATTGTTCAAAAGGATAAAGAGACTGTTACTGATTTTCACAATAGGTTATTAACATTGGCCAACAGTTTGAATGTTACTGGTGAAGATAAACCTCACTTAGATTGGGCTGTGTTCCAACAATTTAGACAAGGTGTTAGGCAAGAATTAAGAGAAACAGCCTACAAGAAGAAAATTTCTACTTTAGAAGAGTGTCTCAAAAGTGTTAAGGAAAAAGAACAAATACTAGGTGACCTTTATCCCTCAACTAATGCAAGTCTTGTGAATGTCGTGAATAAAACTGATAGTTCATTCAACCAATCAGAAATAGAAAGGAGAAGTAAAGTTGAAAAGGAAAAAGCAAAGAATACTGGAGAAAATTCAAGTAGTGTAAACTACATGACAGAGAGTAAAGAGCAATTGGACAGGAAACTGATGACAGAAGTAAAAACTTTAATTCACCAGGAAGTGAATAAGTTAAATCAGCCTATAATGGATAGTCTTAATGAAGTTGTGAGACAGTTATCAGCTATTACTCTGAAATCTCAAGAAAATCAAAATCCCACTACAAATAAAATTGATGAGATGATCAAACATCAAGTTGAACAATAAAGTCAACCTATTTTAAGTAGTCTAGATAGGGTAATGCGAGGATTAAATGATGTTAGACAACAAATGTCTGCTATCCCTCAATCCAAGACAGAGATAAAGCAAAGAAATCCTCTTAGGTGTTACAATTGCAACAAAGTTGGACATTATGCCAGGAACTGCTTCCATAACAAAGAAAACTACTATAACAACAGATGGAATTCAAAATTTGGATATGTGAACCACAGAAGAAATAATGGAATTCAGAAACACCAGGCACCTAATGAAAGAATGATGACAGTTAGAGGAGAAATCCTGGGTTCTAAATGTGACATCTTATTAGATACAGGATGCAATGCCTCTACCATCAGGATGGATTATTTCCTAACATTAAAAGACAAACTGTGGAAGAGCACTGCCAAGCTGAGACAACCTGTAAGGATTACTTCTCTCTCAGACTCAAACTTTGTGGCATATGAAAAGCTTCGAGCAAGAATATACCTACCAGAATTTGGACTGTACGTGTGGCAAGACCTACTTGTTGTCCCCACTACTTCCAATCTAGGTTCTCACATTATCTTGGGAACAAACTTCTTAGCAAGATATCATTTTTCTTGTGACTTTTCTAAGGAGGAAATAACCCTGATGAACAAAAGGAGATATACTAGAAGAAATGAAATTCATAATTATGATAAGTCTAAGTATCAAACAAAACAGTTTAGATTGCCACTTGAATCAGGACCATCTACTGAAGAAAAATCAGCTGTGAATCAATCATCTAATAGAGATAGTGGTGATAACTCTTATGTACACATTCAATCTGATACTCCTCTCCTTACTGATGAACAAAAAGTAGTAGTGGCAAAGCCCAAATCAGAAGTTACCACTAATAGTAAACTAAAGGTTGAAGTCAATTTTGGTAAAATGTCTAATCTATATCGTAGAACAAACCGCCAGGTTGTGAGACAACAAAGACTTAATTCTAATAATGGAGAACGTGAATTTAATTCAAGGAAGAGAATCCTATACTACAAACTTGAAAGACATGCAGAAAGTGATAATAATAGTAATAAGAGAATTGATGATAAGGTGAAAGAGAATAAAGGCACAAAACATAATAAAGAACCAAGTTTCAGTAAAACTAGGTATTACTTAAGAAATCGAAAAGGAAATATGTAATTCAGTTTGTTTTTTTTTTATAAAAAAGGAGCTTAGTGTCAAAAGAAAAATTTTCTTATAATAAAAATTTTTCAAAGAAAGGGTGAGCCTATGTTAAATTGTGAATGAAGCTATGTTATGTAATTTATTATTTTTCATTCACATTTAACATTGCTTATTAAATATTAATCATGGCTCATATAAATTTATTTATTATTCCTTAAATAAGAATTACTAATTAAAAATTTATTCAAAACCTGACCTATTATTAACTTATAAAATAATAATATGTTTAGAATTTTGTATAACTAAATATATATGGTGTAACGTAAAGTGTATTTTTATATTTAACTGTATACGTAATCAAAAGTTGAAGAAATAGCTTAAATATTATATTGTTCTTATTTGTGAAATATTTAATGTTATGTAATCACTCATGTAGCAGTAATATAGCATACATTACATTGGCGAAATGTTTACGCTTAGTCTATTGTCATGGAAACGCACGCGTAAACAACCACGAGTGAAGTAGAGCGTGGCGTTCGAACGTAAGGTGGGAGTGAAGGTCATAGATAGATAGGAATAGATAGAGCAGAGAGAGAAGGAAGGTCATAGATAAGACAGGGAAGGGAGAGGAATTATTATTTAGCGAGTGAGGAGAGAGTTTTGCGGAACCAAGATTATAAAATCCTGAGGGCAGAAATTTATGAGTTTAGTGTTCGGAAGTGAACCTATAAGTAGTGAAACATAAAGTTTAATGTTATAAGCGAAATCTGCTGTTGTTATGAAGAAAGGTTGATGCCGTGATCAGATATAAGGAAACTGGACAGTCAATGCGAAAATTCTGATTAGTTCTAGTTAATCTGGATTACGATTAAATTCTGTGTTGCCCTAGGAAAAGGTTATATTGATTACTTGGAGAAAAGTGAACAGGAAAAGATATTAGTACCTAATTACTGTTGTTTGGAATAGTGAAGTGCGACTTACAGTGATACAGTTTAAACTATGGAGAATATTTGTTGTGTGTGTTCCGCTAATGTTAATTAAGTTAATTCATAAGTGCTCTCTCAATAATTTGATGTATTGAAGAATTTGTCTGGTAAGAGTAGTTGTATAAGTTTCTCTATTCTAGCATTAACTGTAATATATCTCCGATGCTCAAGATCCGGGAATATATTTGCTTTGAATATAGCTTACGTAGTTTATTGCCTGCTGTGAATATAAACATTGAGCTGATAGATTTGTGAAGACTGATTAAATGTGAAATTGTTATATTAACTTGAGATAAGAAGATTTGTGTTTGTGAGACTGTGAATAGTATATGAAAGTTAGAACATTGAATTAGTATCAGTGACCTAAGAAGATGTGTTAAGTTAATTGTATAGTTCCATTTTAAAATAGAGTTCATGTATTTGTTAACCATATCATATATTAAATGTTTTATTTTGTTGATCTAAATATTGTGTTTGCCTGAATTCCTTATTATTGCACCGTTCATAAACATTCGAATCTTGCGGGAACCCCAAGTAAAAATGATAATAGATGATTCGGCCTAATGAGATGACTGCTAACTTAATTTAGAACTGATCCTACTATTTATATAGACTAATCTAAGAATAGGGTGGCGCAGTATAAATATAAATTTCCCTACTTTTGGATCGGTGATCACTTCGTAATTAGTTGTATTATTCATAAAAGTGACTTGAAACTAGATAGATTTAGAACACGACAGAAAAGGTCGTCACGACAGTACAACGTCATCCACATACAGTAAAGAGCTGAGATTAACGTTTCCAATTTTGATATCAGGTTTAATACCACTTTCCTTCATAATGTGATCCATGTAGATAATGAATAACACAGGAGAAATGTACAACCTTATCTGACACCAGATTTAACATTAAACTATCTTCCTGTACTTCAATTCTAACTGCTGACTTACAACTCAAATAAAGATTGAGTATTGCTTGATATAATGCTCCATTGATACCATACAACTGTAGCATTTTTAATAGCTTTTTTCTTGGCACCTTGTCATATGCCTTTTCCAGATCTACAAAACTTAAATGCAAATCTTTGTTATATTCTCAAGATTTCTCAACTATTTGTCATAAAGTGAAAATCTGATCCTGACCGCCTCTATTTGGCCTGAATCCAGCTTGTTCTTCACAAAGCTTCCCTTCTACAATCCTTCTCAATCATTTCTCAAGTATGCTTGCATAAATCTTACCAGGAACACTCAGTAAGGAAATACCTCTGTAATTCTCACATTCAGTTTTATTTCCCTTTTTATATATGGGTACTATGAGAGCTCTACTCCAATCATCTGGAATTTGTCCCTCTGTCCAGGCCTTCTAAACTATGCAGTACAGCCACAGTAAGTCTTTTTCGCCACTATACTTGAGCATTTCTGGTCAAATATCATCTACTTCCACTGCCTTTCCACATTTATGGCTTTTGATGGCTTTTTTTTCTACTTTAAGTTTGGATATGTATTCCTGATTACATGCCTATTGAGTGTTTTTTACTACTGTGCTATATTTATTATAGTTTAAAAATTCATAAATGCTGACATAAACAATTACCTGAACAAATTACTACAACAAATACCTGAAAAGATTTTTTTTTATTCAAATTTTTGGAGTACACTATTTATTTAGGTTTAAAGAAAATACATTCAAATGAGAAAAACTAAGAATTCCATGATTTTGACTTTTTTAAAAAATAAATACTTCAGGTCATTTAAAGATAAGTAAGAAATACAAGAAAAAAAAAACCCAAGCATAACCTAACAAAAAAAAAAAAAAAGTTCCTTCCAGTTTATTCTTTTTTTTTTTTTTAAATTACTTCATGTGGTTATTTCAAGAACTCAAGATTAATGAAATGTTTATTTTGTGCAGTACCATTTTTATGTGGTTGCATAGAAACATGATTATTATAATAATTGTATGCTATTCAAACAGTTGCTTAATTTCAGAATTTCACGAGTTAGTATTCATAATTTGCATTGTAATATTTACTAAACATCCACAAAAAAGGAGGTAGAAAGTAAAGGAGATAGAGAATAGTTAAAATGAACAGTTTTTCCCTAACAGCACCTCATGCCACACACACACACACACACACACACAATATAAAAACTATGGATTAATGTGATGTGAATTCCATATAATGAGAAGAAATTAGCAAATGCTGCACTTTCAATACTTCCAAACTTCTTCATGTTGTCTTAGAATTCACTGCTTGTAGCAGTAGCTCTAAATAGTGGTGACTGATATTTATTCCTTATTAGAACATAATGTCCTGTGAATAACCATACAACAACTACAAAAAACATCTGCTAACATCCTTTATTTTCCAAAGGGAGTAGGTGAGTCCATTTATCCCTAATTAGATTTTGAAGACTAGTGGACAGCTGGACTCCACCCTCAATCAATCACCAAATAGTTGTTCAAGACTATCAGTTAGTTTAATTAACATCCAGAGAGCAAGAGTATAACCAACAACTGCTGTCATCTTGTGGTCCATAACACAAGATGACAACAGTTGTCATCCCTCCCAAAAACCCTAGTTTCTGGGAGGGAAAAACCCATTTGCTTGTGTGAGAGATTGACTAACTCAGGAATGGGTTGAAGAAAGGCTTAGAAAACATTCCTCTACTAAGTAGGGAACTTAGAATGGTCTTTCTTTGGGCAGTCTAACATTATGGATACAGATATTATTCCCTACCATAACCGTACAAGTTAGATTTCATATCAGTATTTCTATGTATAATAATATAGAAATACTCATACTTGCTATCGTGTGAAACCTTCAACTCCGCTTATCTTGGCCCACATGAAAACTGACAAAAGAACTTACAGCAACACTTTATCTTCATGCCCCTGTGTTACTTAATGTTAATTGTATCAATACAATGACATTATATTGTAGTCAGTGCTAGTAGGGAAATCACATAACTGAGAGCAGCAAAAGATAGAAATGCATGTCTTATTTCTAGGTAGGTAAAAACCCACACAGATCACATAAGTATCCAAATGGCAAGTACTGTCCATATTTTTTTAAACACATTTTTTTTTTACAGTATTACAATACAACAACATTAAATTATAAAAAGCTGTTTATTGACTGGCTTATATTCCTGCTGGATTTCAAAACAACATACTCAGTGCCCAACTACTTGTTACAGTCTACATGTGAGTAAGAAAAACATTTCACTTTAATGGACAAATTATCTAAAGACCTAATGTCTTTACTATATAAAATGTGTTGAAGTTGATCTTAAAATGATTATCTCCCAAATTTTTGGCAGATAAATGTAGCCATACTCTTATGATTAAAAGAATGCTTATAGCTATTGCTGATTCCAAAAGTAGTCTCTCTCTCTAACAACTTCTCTATAGCATGTTGGTTTTCTTCAATGTAATCCTGTGTGAAAAGGTGTCCAAAGTGTGGTTTGCCACTCCTGACTTGCCATAACAATGGTAGCAAATGGATTTCTGATGTTCTCAAAGGTAGATATTAATAGATCTTCCTGTCTGTCCATAGTAGACAAAGTTACAATCACACAGCACTTCATACACTTCAGGATGTGCTAGAGCAGCATTTCCCAGATGGTGGGTCATGAAAGCTAAATGCCGGGTCACCTTAAAAAAAAACTCGAATAAGTGTTTCGTTTTGGGGTTTTCTTTTTTTCACGAAACTAAAATACAAGTAAACAGCGTTTAATTGGGACTAATGAATAAATAATTCAATTAATAGAGGTGGAAAATGCACTCCATCCGCATCGCCATTTCACGGTCTCTTTGTTCATGGTAAGGTAGCTCAACTAATGGCGAGGCTGCACAGCGGCAATTGCGCTACCAGCCAAATTGTTTGGCAGTCTGGTGTTTGTTTTACTCACCCAGTACGTTAAGCATCGAGAGGGAGAGAGAGAGAGAGGGTGTATTTTTTTATATTTACTGATTGCGCGTACCTTTCCTCCAAACTTGAAGTTTCTAGTTAACAAACAACAGCATCACACTTCTCATTAATGAATTACTTGGCTTTAGTTTAATTTCTTTATATTTTTGTAAGAGTAAATGCTTCTTTATTATAATAATAATAATGAATGAAAACTCTATGAACATTTGAATCTGTTTTATTTTACTTATTGGCCATAAAAATTTTAGTGGGTCACGAAGATGAAGTATTAAAATAACTGGGCCATGGAAAAAAAAGTTTGGGAAACCTTGTGCTAGAGGATGAAGCTTGTCCTTAGGAGAGCATAAAGATTATATTTTATTAGTACTTGGGCTATTTTTGCAGATGTTCCTTAGATATATCTAATAGGAATAGTGGTGCTCTGCTCTTGTGTGTGGGGCATGGGCGGGGAGTAAAGGGGTACATAGTTATTTCAAGTGCCCTGTGATTATAACTTGGTCTCCTATGGACAGACAGAGATTCATTAACATTTGTCTCAATGAATGCAAGAAATAAGTGTGTTATGATCATCGGCAAGTCAGGACTGTCAGACCACACTTTGGACACCCTTTCACATAGAATTAAATAAAAGAAAATCGATATGCTATACAGAAGTCATTACAGGTCAGGGAGATTGCTTCGTATTCATTGTTGATTAAAACTATTCTCCTAACTTTAAAAAATATGGCTGCATAAATATGACAAAAATTTTGGAGACAGTCATCTTAAGATCAAGTTCAACACAATGACTATAATAACCTTAAGTTAAGGGATATTACATCCCATATTGTTTCTTAGCTGAATAAGAAACTCAAAGAGTTTCATGCCAAATATAGAAACTATATAAAGTTTGGCGATTCCAAGCATAAACAAATACCTGGATAGTGCAGCAACTGACCCTTGAAGGTAGTGCAAGCTGAGGCAACTCATAGAAAGAGTGGAGCAAGTCCGATCACTATTCTTGATATTTACCCATAATGTGAACTTCTCCTAGGAGCTGTATTATTGTTCAACATCATGAGAGAGGGTCACTACCCAGAATGGTTTCAACCTTTTTTGAGGTCTCATCAGTGAGTAGGTAGACCTAGTTAATACCAAGTTTGTAGTGAACAGAACTTACATCCCTTCTATGAGAAATGCCAAGAGGTGTCCTATTAAATTACTAATTATAATGAAGAGCCAAAGGCTTCAATTCAGTGACATGAACTTATTTAAGTTAAGGGATATTACATCCCATCCCCTATTGTTTCTTAGCCGAATAAGAAACTCAGAGTTTCATGCCAAAGATAGAAACTATATAAAGTTCGGCGATTCCAAGTGTAAGCAAATACCTGGATAGTGCAGCAACTGACCCTTGAAGGTAGTGCAAGCTGAGGCAACTCATAGAAAGGGTGGAGCAAGCACACATCAAGTTCATGTTGCCGAATTGAAGCCTTTGGCTCTTCATTATAATTAGTAATTTAATAGGACACCTCTTGGCAACTCTCATAGAAGGGATGCAAGTTCTGTTCGCTACAAACTTGGTATTAACTAGGTCTACCTACTCACTGATGAGACCTCAAAAAAGGTCTCATCAGTGAGTGAACAATAATACAGCTCCTAGGAGTTAAGTTCACATTATCGGTAAATATCAAGAATAGTGATCGGAGCTTGCTCCACCCTTTCTATGAGTTTCCTCAGCTTACACTACCTTCAAGGGTCAGTTGCTGCACTATCCAGGTATTTCCTTACGCTTGGAATCGCCAAACTTTATATAGTTTCTATATTCGGCATGAAACTCTCTGAGTTTCTTATTCGGATAAGAAACAATATGGGATGCAATATCTCTTAACTTAAATAAGTTCATGTCGCCGAATTGAAGCCTTTGGCTCTTCATTATAATTAGACTATAATAACCTTTTTATACATTAGAGGGTGCCACATTTATCTATCGCAATTTGAATTGTTTCACTTACTCATTGTCGTATATAAACTGAAAGAAATAGTTATGCTCTGAAGATGCTGGTTTTGAAATCCAGCAAAAAATAAGCTAGTCAATAAAATCTTATAATTTAGTATTTTTGTGTTATACCATTAAAAAAAGTCATTAATAGCATCCAATGCCTAAGTATGTTTATAGATTATTTTAAATTGTTAGACAAAAATAATAACAATTTATATATTCACTAACACTGTGTTTGAATATAAATAGAGACATAAAAAGTCAGCTGCTTTAAAAACGAAGAAAAGGGAAAGAAAAGAATATAAAAGAAAACTTGTGAGCATGTTATGTACTGTAACAATCATAGGATGTGCCAGATATATCTCCTATCACTCACCCCAACTTGGCATTATTTGTAAATAACTGTATACAATTCCCAATATCTGTAATATACAAGTTTTTTTGTGTTGCCCACTCACAAAAGGTACATAAAACAACATAAATGACAAAGTTATACAACAGTGGCCCAAGTACATCATTGGTCATCTTTCCCTTGGACTTAGTGCTTTCATACATTACTTTCTGATGGAAATGTAGATAGATGCCAGTTAAGGTGACAAATTAAAGTTTAGTTTTATTAAACTTATGGATCTTAGAATTGAGTTAGGAGACATTAAGAATTCGATTTTGAAATTTATGTAAATAATTGAAATGAAACTGAAAATAAGATCAAAGAAATAACTAAGGTGACAGCATGGAATTGAATAAAGGAAAAACAGGTCTTAAGTAAACAATAAGGTACCACAACGTAAAGGCAGTTAGCCATCATTTTAAAGAATATCACAAAGTTCAGAAAGAAAATAAAACTAAGGAACAGTTTTCATCTTAATGCAGAAACTGTGTATTTTGACTTGAGACTGTTATCATCAGAAGCTGAGTAAAAGGAGAGCATAAAACATCACTTTACTTTTATGAAAAGGAAATGACATCATCCATGTTGATTATGCGACTTCTCTATAAAGGCAAGGATTTGTCAAGGGAGGGTCTCTTCTAAATCACTCAGTTCCCAAATATACTATCATATCTTTCCTTAAAAGCATTTATATATGATGCACACATCCACACACCATACAAAGAACCTGTACCTCATGTGCTTCCTAGCAACATTCTTACTCATCTTCCAGGGATGATGCCGAGATTAGCATGCCAATCTTCCATGAGCTGTAAAATTTCGCTTTTGTCTGTACTATGAGATCTCCTTACCAGTTTATATGTTTCAAATATCCATTCTCTTCTGTCTGTTACTCAAACTTTGAAGACTGCATTCTTTCTCTCAGTCTGCCCTCTGTATATTTCTGTGGATCAGATGTCATTTCGGTTAGTTCCTTTCTCTTGGTCTGTCTCTTCATGCCCTCTGAACCCCAGTGATTATATCAGAGTTCATTAGTCAAGATATGGTCTTGTCAGTGTAAGAATAACTTCTGTATTCATACAAGTTAATTGCAGTGTTGAAGAGAATGTTATCAAATTGTGTTGACTTACTGCCTTAGCAATTTGATCCTTAAATTTAAGTCTACCCTCACCTTAAGGTCTCCAATTTCATTGACAGATTGTAGCAAATTACCATTAATATAATACCATCTACAAAATGTTCTTAATCCAGAATGTATAACCCTGCATCTAAAAACATTGAACCAGTATTCCTTTTCATTTTGCCTATATAGATTAACCTGCAAGGATTCTGTATCAGATTTATTTATTTATTATTTACTTTTCTTGTGGTCCTGAATAGAACCATTTAGTGATTGTATAGCTTGTGATTTCCTGTGTCTTAGCCAGGAGATCGTTAAGATAGGTCTGGCTACCAGCAATCTCTCTAGCTTATTAGTATTACCCAGGGTGCATCACGTGAAAGCAAGCTAGAATATAACCCTCTGTATTAGAAATGTCCTCTATTACCTTTCCTAACTTTACATCATTAGCCAATAATTGTATATTACCATCTAGATAACCTCATCATCATTAATGTACAAGTTAAGTAATGATAGCCCAAGTATGGAACTCTATGGTACTCCACTGGTCGCCCTACTTCTCTTAGACTTGGCATCTCCATACATTACTGTCTGATCCCTGTCAGTCAGCCATTAGCCAATCTCTTATCCATGTCACAGGTCTATTTTACATAGCTACCCTTGTTAATTTATGTAATAACTTCTAGTATGGAAGCTTGTCAAAGATTTTGCCAAAATCCAAAGTATTATTATATGCCATCCTATTATCAAACTCTGCAGTCATCTTATTAGAAGGCATGAGCACATTGCTAAAGGGAAACCTTCTTTAACAAAGTCATACTGTTTTCTGTAGAAGATATTGTCACTTATTCACCTCTGGATGCAGATCTAATTAGCCTCTCCAATGTCTTAATAAAAACTGCTGAGATATTGATCCATAATTGGTTTGGTTGCTTCAGTTCTAATTTCACCTTTGCATGATGGGATTACCTTGGCATCCTTTCTCTCATTAAGAACTGTGCTTATGTTGAGACTCAAGTTAAATAATCAGTTTGAAAGCACTGTTAATAATCTTGAACATTCCTTTACTATCCTTGCCAATATACCATCAAGTTCCACTGATTTGTTTGAATCAAGCTCTTGTAATACTTTTAATATCCTCATCCATCTCTATCCTTTCATCTAGTTATACTCATGCATCTATGTTGTTGCATGCATACTATATTAAAAAATACAGTTCAAGTGGATCCATGCATATTTAATACTGTAATATTTTTAAAATTTCTATAAATTATTTTTTATGCATGCTTTAATTGATGTCAGGTTGGTTTTTGGAAAGTTTTTAATTTTAATTAATCGTTTATACAATCAGTTCTCAGTATAACAAGCTGTCAAAAAGATTTCTGGAAAGAGCGACAGTGCAGTAAGGGAAATTTACTATAGCATACATGCCAATATAATAAACTATTATTATATTGGCAGGTTTAAATCCCTATGATGTCTCTGTAGTGAAAGTGAAGTGTATATAAATATTAATAGATGTTATTCTCGTTTATTCTAGAATAAACTTGAATAAATATATGAGTGGACTGAGAACTAAAACATTGATAGATTCTAGTTTATTCTAGTAGCACTAAGATGAATGGACTTAAAACTAAAACATTGACATGTTACATTGGACATAGATATTTTTATAGATGGCTATGGGCTCTTATTTCATCAAATCTGGTGATATCATGAACTACTTATCAGTTAAAGGTATTCTTGTGTCCAACAAGTAAATAATATTATTTTATAGGAGTATTATACTATTATTTTTTTGGCTGCATGGAATTTTCAAATGAGATGCAGTTTGCTTATCGCATTTACACTTTTTGTATTAATTAACTTGTTATTTTACTAATTTGCATCATTTAGTAATCTGAATCATTTCTATTTTTGTAATTAGACTCAGGTTTCAGAAATAAATTTATTACAAGTATCATGTGTCAGTCAGAACTGGTGCATCTCTGCTGGCAGTTATACTCAAAAGCAAGGTATTTATTGAAGGTCTACATTCTTACATTCATTTTTATATAATGACAGTTATCTTTAAATTGAAATGAAGTACAAAAATTTATATAATTTAGAAAGTATAAGTTAGGAATGTGAAAAATTGGCTTTATGTTAATTTTTTTTTTCTGTGGAGTCAGCAGGCACATCATAAGAGGTCCATTTAACTAGCAATATATTTATCATAATGAACCTCAAACTCATTTATGCTCCCAGCATTCACAATGCATCCTGGTAATGAGTTCCCCTCATCACCACCACTCTGCATGTGAAAAAATTCTACTCCTCATATCCCTGTGTACCCCTTTACACAACCCTTCCAGGAATGGCTGTTGTGTTTTCCCTCTCACTTTCTATTAATTTTTTAACCCCCCTTCTGTATTAATCCAGTAAAATTCTCTTACTAACTTATACATTCCTACATATTTTCTGATTTCAGCCTATCTGCTAAAATTTGCAGTTTACTTTCCTTCAACTTCTCCCTGTAACTTGTATTCCACATTCCTGATATTTCCTTAGTCACTCATCCCTGGACCCTTTGCAATGTTTCTGCATCATTGACCAGATTTGAGCACACTAGGTATGTGCCATTTGATCATTGTTTATATAAGGAAACAACCACCTCATTTTTTTCCTGCTTGTAAATGTGCTCCTTGTCATAGCGACGTAATGGGCCGGTGTTACTCTCAAGCTGCAGCTGTTATGGAATGGTATAAAGAGATAGGTGTTACAACTGTCCTGACCTCAACCCCATCGAACACCTGTGAGATGAATTGGAGTGGCGATTGAGGTCCAGAGCAGCATGTCAATCTGTCGCTGAACTCAGTGCTGCTTTGATGGAGGAATGGAGACAAATTCCTCATGATGTCTGCTGCATATTGGTGGAAAGCCAAAGGGTACAGGAGGTAATCAAAGCCAAAGGCGGGCATACCCAATATTGGAGTTTGCCTACTGGTATCAATTGTAAATTGCTAAAGTCCGAACAGTTATTGGCAGATTGTGTGTGTGTGTGTGTGTGTGTGTGTGTGTGTGTGTGTGTGTGTGTGTGTGTGTGTGTGTGTGTGTGTGTGTGTGTGTGTGTAAGAGATGAACTGTACATACACTCAAATACACAAATATTATTCAAGGAAATACGAAAGAATTTGAAAACAAGAATCAACTTTTGAAAATTTGGTAGCAGACCTTGATAAAAAAACATTGATTCAACAAGGGAGGCATATGGTGAGGTTGGCTACAAGGATAGAAATGTCAGAACTCCGCAGTAGACTCAGGAGGTTATAGAGGCAGTCAAGGAAAGAAGAAAGTGTATAGAAAATTTTTGGCAAGTAAGTCAGCTTGTACTTTGAGAGAATACAGAGAAAAATGCAAGAAAGCAAAGCATTGTTTAAAAGTTACTCAACAGAAGTCTTGGGATTGGTCAGAGCATAGAAAATAAATATCTGGAAGGTTGCAAAAATATGCCAAAATAATAAATGAAACAAGCAGTGAAAACACAGTGGTTAGAAATGCTCAATACAAATAAAATCAGGTGTACATATTAACTTGAGGTTGGAAAAAAAAAACTATCAAAAATCTGAAATGTGGAAAGGCGCTGAATAGTCTATATTTGATTAAAAATACTCAAATATGGAGGTATAAAGGTTTTACAGTGGTTAGGCTATGTAATTCAGAAGGCCTAGTCAAAAAAGGTTGAATCACAAATGATCTCATAATACCCATGTATAAAAAAAGGAAATAAAACAGTGTGAGAATTACAGAAGAATTTCCCTACTGAATGTTCCTGGTAAGATTTATGCAAATATACTTGAGAAAAAAAGTAGGAAAAACAATGGAAGAGAAATTTGAAGAAGAACAAGCTGGGTTCAAGCCAAATAGAGATTGTCAGGATCAGATTTCCACTTTAAGACAGTGGAGAAATCATGGAAATATAACAAGGATCTGTATTTTAGTTTCATAGATCCGGAAAAGCCATATGACAAAGTGCCAGGAGAAAAGCTGTTCCAAAGACAACAGTTATATGGTCTTAAATTGAATAAGTGCTGTAATAAATCTGTTAAGAAAATTGGCAATAAAAAGAGACTAAAAATTGGCAGGAACGTTGAAAGCATCCTGAATGGAGAGCCTATAGAACAAGTAAAACAATTTAGCTGTTTGATGCAATTTTTTGTGAAGATGGCAAATTAAATATGGAAATAGACAACAGAATTAGCAAAGCTGGTATGATAGGAAGTCAACTGAATAAATTTATATTTAATAAGAGAAAAATTTAATTAGTCAAAACACTGAATTAGGTGTATACAAGACAGTGTACAAACCAATTTTATATGATAGATTTGAGAGCTGGGTTAGAAATTCTTGAAAGACTTAGCACCTGATGTATGAGAATTCTGAAAAATATTAGGGAAGTAAACAGATGGCATCAATGGCAGCATCATATTTACAAACAAGGATATTAGAAAGAAACAACAGCTAATATCTGGTGGTACTGTGACTTAAATAGAATGGGAGAGGAAAGTGCAGCAAATGTGTTTTTTGGGAGGATGGAATGCAGGAAAAAGACCCAGAAGAAGACCAAAAGCTAATAGATAACAGATTAATACAGAGGAAAATTGTCACTAGCAAGTTAGTAATGATGTAGACTTTTTTTTTTTTTTTGTGTTGTAAGTACTATCATAATGTCCTCAATACCTCTTACGGGTAGGTAGGTATCAGGAATTTTTTGATGACAATGTTTTTTCACAGTAATTTGGCTATCTAGAATAGCCATATCTTCAGTTTTTATGTCAGCTTTATCATCTCTGATTTCTTCAGTGATACTCTTCCCTCCCTTTCTAAGTTTTTAAGTCTCCAGTACGTTTTTCCAGCTGCATGATATTTGTTATCTACATTCTTCCATAAGTCTTTCCATTATATATTGGGCTTTCCTTTATCCAAGTGTAAGCAAACAAAGTTTGCACCTGAAGTATTTTCAGGACTGGGGCAACTTATGGCAAAGATGGCATAACTTCTCATCACTTGCCTTAGTATCTCATAATGCAAAGCACATCTTCTTGCAGACATGTATAATGCTATGCATTAAGGGAAGGGCCACTACCTAGACTGGTTTCAACCTTTATTAAAAAAAAAAAAAATCTTCCCATTACTTTTGTTTTTTATTTTTATTTATTTATTTTGTTTTGAATTTTACATATAATTTATGGCAAATAGAGAAAAAAATGTAAGAATGCCAAAGCATATACTGACTTATTTGGTAGGTACTTTCATACAGTTGTTTCATTTCCAGTACTACTATATCAGAATATTTCACCACATTCTTCCCTCGCTGTTAGTCAACGTTGTCTTCGGATTTTGTTGCAGAGTCTGGTTTGCCATTTTCTCTTTTTTATTCAGTAATATATGCAGGGTTCCAGAAATCCACTCGCCCACATGTTACAGGTGAATTATCAGAGACAAGTGGTGATTGAATTTTCGGTTTCATTCTAAACACATTTAAAATATATTATTTTATTTGCATAATTTACACTTTTTTTTTTCCCAATTTAAAACATCTTATTCATTGTTTATTTGATCACTGGTGGCTGCCAATGAATTTATTAAAGTTTTATTTCCAGAGCGATGAAAATAGAACTTCTGGATCTGAAATTCTTAATTCGAACACTGCAGCATGTAAAGAATCAACAAAGCACTTGCAATTTTAGTTGCCAGTTTTCACTAAAAATCATAACATAAACCAGTCATCTTCACTTTCTTCCTTCTTTTTTTGTATCTCTTAAGGTTCAGAACTTTATTTTTTTTTCTGTATGAAAGACTATGAAAATATGAACTATCATTAAAAAACTCAACCCACCATATCATCTTCTCCCAACAGCTGTCCTCTCATCATTATCATAACATAACAATTGATAACTTATAGATGTTATTCTTTCTATGTGAAAGACTTCATTAATATCCACTATTGAGTTTCAAAAATCCTGCTCATTTCCCTCAAAGCAGTATTATACAATGTTCTTGCTCCATGCATGCTCTACTATGTGTCATACTTCTGATTTTCATTTCATTCATGAAGCAAAAAAAAAAAAAAATCAGTCATCATTAAGTAGTGTTGGTACAGCACTTTATTGAAAACCATAAATCTTGCACATTTCCAGCAAAACAACTCAGTTTATCATGTTATTAATGTCTAAGTTAAATTGCATTAAAAAAATTGACTTTTCTCGCAATATAATTTCATTTTCAAAAGAAACCAATAATTATAAACACACATCAAAATACTCTACATCTATACATCTTATTCTTCTAACATCTTTAACCCTTAAGTAGGTGCTCAAGTATGAAGGTGGTCTGAAAAGTTCTCGGCCTAACAATGAAAAAACAAATTTATAATTTCAAAATTATTTTTATTTTTCAACATAATCTCCCTTAAGACTAATACATTTATTCCAGCGATGTTCCAATGCCATTATCCCCTTCCTGTAGTGGTTCTCAGAAAGATCTGCAAAATATCCCTCTACAGCTGCAATCACCTCTTGATTCGAAGAAAAATGCTGACCAGCAGGGAAGAATCTTAGTTTTGGGAAGAGATAGAAGTCAGAGGGAGCCAAATCTGGGGAATAGGGTTAATGTTCCATACAATTCATAGTGCAGATCCTTTAATTTTGCCGTTTGCCAAAACACCTTTGTGGGCAAGTGCATTGTCCTGATGAAAGATGATTTTTTTCTTCTGTAAACTGGGTCTTTTCTCACAAATTTTTTTGTCTTGTATGGTTAAAAGATTGGAATAATATTCCCCGGTTATTGTTTTACCCTTTTCAAGATAATTAATAACCAAAATGCCTTTAGCATCCTAAAACACCGATGCCATGACCTTTCCTGCTGATGGAACTGACTTTATCTTCTTTGTAACTGAACAACCGCTTCTGTCCACTGTTTTGACTGGTGTTTGGATTCTGGTGTGTAATGGTGAATCCAAGTCTCATCCATAGTAATAAATCAATTCACAAAATCAATTTTATTCTTGTTAAAACACTCCAAGCACTGTTCACAGATTTTCATGCGAGTGTATTTTTGATCTGCTGTGAGCAAGCACAGTCCATCTTGCACAAAGCTTTTTCATTTGCAATTCTTCATGCAAAATATATTGTACACGTTCTTTTGAAATGCCTATAGTCTCAGCAATTTCACAAACTTTGACTCGCCTGTCATCCAGTACCATATCGTGCACTTGATACAATGATTTCTGGTGTTATTACACTTTTTGGATGTCCTTTACGTGGATCATCTTTAAGGCTGGTACAGCTATGTTTAAACTCTGCAGCCCATTGTCGAAAACGAAGAAGAGTGCCCAGAAACTTTTATTAACTTCGAATGAATTTCTTTTGCCTTTAAATCTTTTTTTTTTACAAAGAATTTTATAACCACATAATATTCAATTTTATCCATTTCAAGGGATACAGACAACACTTTTGTTTCAGAGAGATGTATAAAACAAACTACTTGATAGAATGACTTGCAATTTCACATGGATGCTTATGACAGACATATCAACTTAGAAAAAAAAAATTGCATCAATAGTGTTGCCATCTATAGTCGAGGCTGAGAACTTTTCAGACTACTCTCATAATATGGTATTGTCCTAATCTTTCCTGAGCTCACAACATGAATTAACTTAGTGTAATAATTAAGTACTTGAACAAAGTTACTTAATGAAAAAGCTTTTTAATGCTCTTATTTAAAAATAGTTATTTTGCAAAGACAAGTTAAAGATCATGAGTTAAAAAAAAGTGAGTCTGGCTCCACAGTAAGTGCTATTTGTTTTCTTTTTTTTTGTTTTTGAATTTTATTGTCTTTCATGTTAAATTATTTTTATGGAAAAATTATATAAATTTACCCTTCATTATGAACAATAAGCAACAGAAAACACAAACTGAGTTCTGTGTCATACATTTTAAACTCGCATTAAAGAAAAGCATATTTCTGTAGAATTACATGTAATGTGTAGTGAGGATTAAAAAAATGTATAACATTTTTTTGTCATCAAAACATTTGGTTTTTTAAACTTCAATTTGATTCTTTTTAAATCTTTCAGCACACTTTTCTATTTGGTGTGATGTGCTGTAGTTTAAGACTATATGCTGCTGTAATATTTCAATCAAAAAAAGGATAAAAAGAAGCTTTGATTAATAGACTTTAATCATCAAATTCCTGATGTTTAGCCTAAAATGGCTACATATGACAATGACAGTGCTATTTGATGATTAAGTAGATATTATTAACCTCTCATTAACAATGAGAATTTTTGGCTAGTAAGAAAAAAAAAAAAAATCAGAAGATGAGTTTCAATTTAATCATCAGGCAATATTTGTAAAATGCTGATCCTATATCATGTTTCATTTTAAAAGTTTTTTATATATATATATTTTTTGTACCTTATTACATCTGTTGGTACATGTTGGTTATTATAAACACCTGTTTTGTTGATTATTGCTGATTTTATGACAGTGGAATACAACCAATAAGGGAATAGGCTACATATGCATTATTCCACCTTTAGAGAGAGAGAGAGAGAGAGAGAGAGTGTTCATGTGTACCATGAAGTCCTCAACTAACAACACATGTTAGCCTAAAATAAATGCACTGCATACAGTGGTATTTTATAATCATTGATAGGATATACAGAAAGTTAGAAAGCTTGGAAAGTTGAATAAGAATCATCGCAGTTTTTTTTATTTTCCCATAATATGCAGTTTCTTTATATTGATTCTAAAAATGTAACCTAAATACCTAAATATTTTTCAATTGTTTTTTCAGTTATCGTCACATCATAAAACATCACTGGCCCAGTCTATCTACCAGTGTTTTGGAACCACTCTGAATTCAGAAAACACATTAATATAGTTAATCCATCCATAGCCCTAACAGTTTTATTTTATTGAGAGTTTTTATGGTGATAATGAATGCTTTTTACTCTCAATATTCGACAATGGCAAATAAGAATTTGACTTCTTCATAAAAGAGTGATTTATGATTTACTATCAGTGTTAGAACTGAAAATGTGTGAAAAATGTCAATAATAAATAAATAATAAATGGTCATGTGTTCCTATTGAAGTGTTTTTTTTATGTCGCAATTATAGTTCATTAGTACGATGAGTAGACTGAGTTCTTTAATTCTTTTTAAAATGATTTATTTATTTATATTTATTTTTTACATAATTTGGAAACTGTTCTAGAGACCAAACATTGGATTCTTTCATTCCACTACAAGCCTCCAGTAAGTGGTGCCGTGGTCTCATATCCAGCAATGAAATTCATCTCTGACCTAATGATCATCATCAAATTCCTGACATGTACCCTCAAGGAGTGTACAGGATATGATAGTACTACATGAAAAATTTACATCATTACTAACTTCCTATCTACAATTTTCCTCCAAATCAGTCTGTTACTTGTCAAGACTCCAACATTATCAGATCTTATATTTCTATAGTCTAAGGCACTTTGTACCATATCAATCCACCTATATCTTGGTCTTCCTCTGGGTCATTTTCCTGGCAACCCGGCAGAGAACACTCGTTTGGCTAATCTTTCACCGCCCATTCTGTTTAAGTGACAATACCACCTGAGATTAGCTCTGTTAACGCATTCTTGGATGCTGACAATGTCAAGTTATTTCCTAATATCCTCATTTTTAATATGATATTGTCATTGATGCCATCACGCCTCTAATCTTACTCAGGACTCTCATATCTGCGGTCTCTAGTCTTTGGTCAAGTGTTTTATTTCTGACCCAGCTCTCAGATCCATAAGTTAAAACTGGTTTGAACACTGTCTTGTATACAGCTAATTTAGTGTTCCGACTAATTTCTCTCTTATTCCATATGAATTTATTCAACTGTTTTCCTACCATACCAGCTTTGTCGATTCTGTTGTCTATTTCCATATTTAATTTACCATCTTCAGTAAAAATCATGCCTGAGTAGCTGAGATGTTTTACTTCTTTCACAGCTTCCCCGTTCACAACACAGTTGACATTTTCAACAATTCTACCTATTTTCATTGTCTTTGTCTTTTTAATGCTGACCTTCATACCATATCTATTACAATAGTTATTCAATTTAGTCAGGGAATCTTGCAAACTTGTAGTGGATTTATTTAGAAGTATAATATCGTCCTCATAAAGCAAAGATCTGACATTAACATCGATAATTCTGATATCATGTTTATTACCACTTTCCTTCATAATGTGATCCATATATATATATAATGAATAACAGAGGGGGATAAAGTACATCCTTGTCTGACACCAGATTTAACATTAAACCATCTTCCTGTACTTCCTTCAATTCTAACTCACTTCTAACTGCTGACTTACAACTCAAATAAAGACTAAGTATTGCTTGATATAATGCCCCATTGACACCATATAACTGTAGCGTATTGAATAGCTTCTCTCTTGGCACCTTGTCATATGCCTTTTCCAGATCGATAAAACTTAAATACAGATCTTTGTTATATTCCCATGCTTTCCTAACTATTTGTCGTAAAGTGAAGATCTGATCCTGACAGCCTCTATTTGGCCTTTTGTTTTCTACTTCAAGTATGGATATGTATTCCTGACTATATGCCAGTTGAGTGTTTTTTACCACTGTACTATCACTGCTTGTTTCATTTAGCAATTTTTTGAAGTAATTACTCCATACTTAGGATATCTTTTTCTCCTGTTTTCATGTCACCTTTTTCATCTCTAACTCCTTTTACAGCACTCTTTCCTCCATTTCTAAGCTTCTTCAACAACCTCCGGAATATCTTACCACCTACTTGATATTTAATTTCGTATGTTCTTGCCAAAATTCTCCCATGACTTTTATTTAGCTAGTTTTACACAGTGTTTCGCTTTCTTACGTTTGTCTCCGTATTCTCTAAGAGCAAAAGCTGACTTATTTGCCAGGAACTTTTGATATGCTTTCTTCTTTTCCTTCACTGCCTCTTTACCTTCCTGTGTCCACCAGGGAGTTCTGATTTTTCTATCCTTGCAGACAACCTCACCACATGCCTCTCTGACTGAATCAATCAGGGTTTTCTTCAAGGCTTGCCACTGAATCTCCAAGGTTTAGTTGCTGTTCTCAAACTCTTTCATTTTTTCTTCAATAATCTTTGTGTATTTTAGTCTACAGTTCACATCTGAGAGCTGCTCAACTTTTATTCGCTTTAAAACTTTCTTAATGTTATTCTTTTCAATATGAAATTCAATTTTATCATGCTCAAGACTAAATAGTGTGTATGTTACCGCTAAAGTGCAGAAATCAGTTATTCTGCAGATTATCTAGGTATTGTGCAGATTAACTACGGTGATCCCTTAATGTGCGGAAAATTGTTTCATTTCTCAAATTACCTAGGTAATCTGCAAATTACCTAGGTAATCTGCACATTACCTACTAGGCACTCGTTAAAGTGAAAATAAGATCTTTGCTGGAACAACAGCAACGTTTCTGTATGTTTAAATTAAGATAATGTTATTTATTTATTTTTTGATATCTAAAGAATCAAGTTAATACAATCAAACAATCAACAAATTAGTTGATAGAATCAATCATCAATCAATTAATATAATACAAGGAATCAAACGGTTTAAAATATTATTACAGTTAAGAAAAAAAACATATGATAAAATTATGTTTACTTATTAAAAAACCAAACTAAAAGTGGAGGGAGAGGGGGGAAGGAGTAGGGAAAGGAAATGAGAGAAACAAACTTTTGAACTTTAATGATACGGAAGCCGTTAATGTGCACATTACCTAGGTAAAATGCGGAAAACTCTTGATTCCGCACGTTAACAGAGCAAATCAGTTAATCTGCAGATTAGCTAGGTAATGTGCACATTAACGGTTTTCGCACTTTAGCGGTAACATGTACACTCTGGTGCCCTGCACCGGGGAGAAAACATCACTATCAACAATAACATAGTCAATGAGGCTTTTCTTATTTCTTGCCTCTTCTCTCCATGTGAATTTGTGCACATTTTTATGTCAGAACATTGTGTTAGTAATAACAAGTCCATGTCTTTAGCAGAAAATCCAACAGGTATATGCCATTATTATTAGCTTTGCTCTTTTCTCCAAATTTTCCCAAAATAATTTTGTATTTCTGACAATTGCATCCTACTCTGCTATTTAGATCCCCAAAAAGGACCAACTTTTCCTCTTTCATTGTGTCAGATGCTTACTTTAAAGCCTCAAAAAATTTTTCCACTTTTACCTTAGTAGAATCTTCTGTGGGACACAGGCACAAATAAGTCTTATTGTCCAGTTCCCCATTATGATATATGCCCACATCACTCTACTTGAGACTGCCTGCCATTCAAGAAGATTAGCCTCATATTTTGTGTTCCTTCTTTTCCTTGATTGCTGTTTGCTGCATATAACATTTTGTATTTATTGCTCAGAAAGATCTCACCAGTTTTTGTCTTTTTTGTTTCAGTCATCCCTGTTATGTCGATCTGGTACTTATCTAATTCTTCAGCTAGCTCCATTTTTTTGCCATTCAGGCTTCTTATGTTGATAGTACCGATATTTAACTCTGGTGATGTTGAGTTGGGGTGTGCTTTCAGATTTGTTCCAGCAGCTGACTTTTCGCTGTTCGCCCTGGTTCTCTGGTGAAAACAACAGGGGCCTTGTTAACCGGGAGATGCCCCAGCCATTTGTGCAGATATTTGAATACTTAAGAAATTGCTTCAATATTGATAGTTATATGGGATAAAAATTAGCCATACTATTAAGTAAATGTTTATAAATTGACTGGATCTTAGATTGAATGCGTGATTGTGATATATTAGGTGACTGTGATACTCCATTCAGGTTCTGATAGCTTGACTAGGAAGATATTTACCTGCATGGTTGGGCAGTACCAAATTTTTCAAGTCCTGGTAACGTATTGTATTGTGTACATATATAACCGTTGTAATGCAGTGTGATCTTTGTTATCTTTGTGACAAATCCTGAAACAATCTGCCAAGCAACCAATCTTTGTGATATCTTTATTTTAATACGATGCTACTGTTGATGCCATTTGTTCACGTGCCTAATTTTTCTCAAAATCCCAAAATCTCAAAATCTTAAGTCTTCGATCAACTGCCTTGTTTCTAACCCATCTCTCATATCCATAAGTTAAAATTGGTTTGAATACTGTCTTTTATGTTGCTGATCTAGTGTTTTGATTAATTTCTCTCTTATTCTATATACATTTATTCAACTCATTCCTTATTACACTATACTAGCTTTGCTTATTTTATTGCCTATTTCTATTCATAACTTATTTTTAATAGTATTAACAACACCAAATGAACTATTTTATAAAAAAGATGTTTATTAACTTATATTTTGCTGAATTTTGAATCTGCTTCAGAGCACAACGTAGCATGTATATGCAACAGTGAATAAGTGAAACAATACAATTGTAATGGACAAAAGATCTTGCGTCCTAATTTGACACCCTCTAATGTTGTAATAAAAAAAGTATTATGGCTATGTGGGAGTTGCTCTTATGATAACAGTCTCTCAAATGTTTGGCAAATTAATGCAGCCATATTTGCTCTGGTTAGGAGAATTCTTCATAGCCATAGCTAACTCAAAAAATAATCTTTTGGATCTGTAACCATTTCTGAATAGCGCATTAGTTTTCATCCATCTAATCCTGTGTGAGGGGATTGTCCAAAGCATGGTCTGCCAGTCCTGACCCATCATAATAATGGTAGCAAATGTATTTTTTATGTTCTTCCAGACAGATGTTAGCAGATCTTCCTGTCTGCTCATAGTATGCCAAGTCACAGTCACAAAGAACATCATACACTCCAGAGTATGCTAGAAGATAAAGTTTATCCTTAGGAGAGCAGATCAGAGTTGCTAATTTAGCATGAAGTTTGAATGTGGTCGAAGGCCATGTTTTATTAGTACTTTGGCTATCTCTTCTGATGTACTTCTGACATAGGGAATAGGAATGGTAATGGTAGTGTTCCTGTGTATTAGAAGAGGGAAAAGTAATGGGGCTTTGTAGTATTCTATCTATTTTGTAGGGATTGTAGCCATTGGCCAAGAAAGTATGGTGCAGATATTTGAGTTTTCTGTGGATAGAGCTGTGACTGTTATAATTCAACAATTATCATGGATCAAGACGATTATAATAAAAAAATGCAAGATCTCCCGTGTGATGTTCTACTTACCAAATTAAAGATTAAGACTCCACTATATCTCAAAGAAAAACAAAAACAATTAAAAGTGACTTTCTCACCCAAAGCAATCATCAAAAAATAAATAAATAAAACCTGTTCATGCTAAACCACCCCACATCTATGGATTACCAAAAATCCACAAATCTAATATCTCCCTATGCCCTATAGCTTATAGCATAGATAGTCCCACTTATAAACTTGCCCAATAGTTAGCCAAGTCTCTTGACCACCTTACTAGGAACTCCTCTTCTTTTGTAAAAAATTCAGTCCATTTCAAATCATTAGTTTAAAAAATCATATCCTTAAAATTTAAGACACTAATAGATACTCTTGATTTGATAAAGTCTAAAATTCCCCTGATATCTTGAGTTATTCAAATTTACTATGTATCCAGGTTACTTTACATGGGGAGGAAAAAATCTGCAAACAGATTAATGGTACTTCTGTGGGTCCCCCCCCCCCCCATTTAGCAAACTTTTACATGGAACGATGTGAAAACAAAATACTTAACACAGTTACAAGTTATGAATGACCTTCAACACCTAGACTTATCTTTTAGACTGTATTTCCATGTCTTGATTTTCCATGTTTCAAATTTATGCCTACATTGCTGAAATATTCTACTTTTCTGTAGTTTTCACATTGAGAATTTTATTGCTGATTTTCACATACTTGACATTGTTACAACATTTATTCAAATTCTCAAAGATTCTTGATGATCTGCACTGAATTTATTTAGGAGTATAACATCACATGCATAAAGAGTTGAACATCTCCAGTTTTCATCAATGGATAACAGTGAAGATGTGTGCATCCTTGTCTTACATCCGATTTAATGTCTGCATCCTGCAGTTCTAATTACTGACTTCAACTTAAATACAGGGTGTTCGGGATAAATTTGACATATTTATAATTAATTATATTTTTCCGTAAGTTACATGTATTAACACACACTTCTCTTCATTTAAAAGTTTGGACCCTTCTTCATTCATACACAAGATGTCAGAAAGGATGGATAGCTGGAACCCACCTGAATCATGGAAGAGAATAACTTGTATCATGATGATTCGTGCCCGCCATCAAAATAAGGATATTACGACTGCTGCCCAATGCTCCCTGAATACAGTAAAAACAATCAGGCATGAACTAGAGACTTGCAATGGTGACTACGAGGATGTAGCAAGAAGAAAGATCCCTAGCAGACGATCTGATTGCGTTCGTACAGCAGAATTCCTCGCAAATCTGCAGGAACAGGTGTTGAAGAACCCTGGCATTGGAATTCGGGCTTTGTTCGTGGAGTTGCTAACTGTAGTCAAGCCCTGGATAACAAGGGTAGCCAATGGTAGGCCGTATGTATGGCAGCAGGATTTGGCCCCTTGCCACACCTCTGGGAAAAGTCAAAAATGGTTGTCTGAAAATTTCTACGACTTCACCAGTCCAAATGTTTGGCCTCCAAACTCCCCAGACCTTAACCCCATGGATTATTTTGTATGGGGTGCAGTTGAAAAAGACACCAATCGCACTTCCAGTAATACAAAAGCCCAGTTAATGGATAAAATTAAAACAGTTTTTGCGGCCCTTCCCAGGGAGACTGTAGCATCAGCTTGTTCGAGGTTCCGAAGCAGAATTGAAGCTGTGATCGATGCTAATGGTGGTTATTTTGAGTAAATCTTGTTGATAGTATTGTAATTAACTCTGCCTGTAATGTTTTTTTGTCAATTCATTAAATTTAATAGATACAAAGAAGATTTTCTTTTTCCTTACGAAACTGTCAAATTTATCCCGAACACCCTGTATATATTGCTCTGTATAATGTTTCATTTAGTGTTAGTGAAAAGCTTTTCCAAAACATAATTTCTTCATTTCTTTTGTGATAGAACAGAGTATATTTTGCAGTTTTTCTCATAAACATCATTTCAGCTGTTATTAATCTTTGCTTGTCTTTTTGTTTTATTGTCCAGATTTCACCTCCATGCAATAAGACTAATGTATTATACTTGTAGAAATACTTTTGTATACTTTCCTTTTCTTGTTTCCTTCAGGCTGATTTCAAATTATTCTTTAGTTATTTTCTTTTCATTTTCATTAAATGTTTGCCAGTTAAAATATTTATCTGCCTACGAACAATAATATCAACAGAAAAATAAAAAACAATGGCCTTTAAAGGACAAGATCCAATAAGAACTAAAATGGTAATAGATAACAAGATTTTAGAACAAGTGAATCCATTTAACTACCTAGGATGTATGATTACATATGAAAATGAAAAAGATATAAACCTGAAATTGCAAAATATTTAAAAATAAACATTTTTAAATATTTTAAATATTTAAACAGGTGGAATTAACTCTATATTTAAACCTAACCTAGTTCAAACCTGACTAAAGTATAAAATACATTAGCCCTACTAGTCCTATTGTATGGAAGTGAAATCTAGACAATAAAACAAAAAGACAAATGCAGATTAATAACAGCTGAAATGAAGTTTGAGAAAAACTGCAAAATATACCCTATTTTATCACAAAAGAAATGAAGAAATTATGAAATTAAACCTGGAATCAGTAATAGAAAAAATTTAAAAAATATAAACATAAATCTTGACAACTAAATCCTAAATGCCAACCCCCCAAAAATAATAAAACCATGTAATGGCAACCTCCTTCCCCCCCCCCTTTAAAGCAGAGATTACTTAAAATCTATCACTATTTCATATATCCAGAGCACATCTGAAAAATTAACAAAAATCCTAAGGAAATATGATCTTACAACCAGTTACAGACCACATAAGAAATTGGCATCTCTTGTCTGCTCCACCAAAGACTAGCTACATCCCCTAGACTAGGGGTGGGGAACCTTTGGCATGCATGCCAATGACTTTTTTCTGGCAGACAACCCAGGCTCACCTTAAAAAAAAATAATTAAATAAATACATATCCAACATCTTCACTGAGTTCTATATTTTAACTTAATAGAATACAGTTTTATTAAGTAGCGTGATACCAAATAAAATGCAATAAAAAAGCAAACACTATCAACTGTTTTAGTAATGATAAGTAATAAAAAAAATGAACCAAGCATCCGATTTTCAAGCTATTTGTTTCTGTGATATACAGACAGGCAAATTTTGTCCTTTTCAGTTGTTGCATCATTTGAATTGGCAGCCAGACGTGGCCTAACTCCTTTACCATCATATTATATATTTTTTGGTGTTTTGTAAAGAATTTATCGATTTTTTAAAGTGTGTATATATGTGGATTTAGATTTAATTAAATTGTAAGTCATTAAAATATGGATTGGGAGTATTTATTGCCAATTAATGTTTAATTTATTAGATATATAGTCACTATTAGACACTTAGACAATAATCACTCTTACAATATTCTTTGATTTTACTGCTCTAGTGTGATTTGATTTTTTGATTATTTGAAAAGGTTCTCCCAATACTTAAAGGACACTAAATAATATGATCCCCAAAATTTTGGTTGGCACGTGAGAAAATTTTTGCATCAAACATTTGGTGATTTTGGCACACACACTTTAAAAGGTTGCCCACCCCTGCCCTAGACCTACCAGGAGTATACCAGGTCCCTTGCGGTTGCAAACTTCCTACTACAGCCAAACAGGCAGGATGATCAAAATCAGGATATCCAAACACAAGGACTACCTACATCCTGTTCCACCAATACAACCACTCAGGATCTGCTGACCGTGCTTTGGATACCCACCACTGGATATACTGGAAGAAGGCCACTCTGTTACACTGTAGCAAATGTAAATTTGGGTGCATAAGATTGTCCCAAATTGGGAAGCATACGTTTTAAGAACATCCACCAACAGCCAAGACAACCCAATTTAGGACTTTAGGCCTGATTTCTGTTGCTTTTATTCAGCCTCATTTACTCAGTGTTAGTGCCTGCATGCACATATCATTGTTTTTGTAGTTCCTGAAAATGGCAACGTAACATTGCTGAAATATAGGAAAGTATTAATTAAAGTTTTTTTATAATTAATATTCTAGTATACATTGTCAATTCCTGAAAAATTAAAAAGCTTTTAATTTTGAGGAATTTTTTTAAAAAAAAGACAAGCTTTATAAACTCAAGGAGCTATACAAGTTTATGCAGAGCAGGTTTTTACAAACATCCATGCTCATGGTGGGATTCAAACCCACAATCTGTTGGTTGGAGGGCATGTATGCTATCCACTTGTCCAACCAGGTCAGAAAATTGTAAATGACATTACATGCAAGGAATTGCTTCAACTGAGGCAGTGAGGTATGATGAAGTATAATTCTATATACACCAAACCACACACATATATGCCAAATGGCAGTGAGCTGTTCTTAGTGGAAGGATAGGGTTTTAAACATTGGCAGCAGTCATCTGCTGCCCAGTAGCAATTAGTATCAGCCAGCGTACAAATAGTTCAACTAATTTCTTAATTTACTTGCATGAATGATTACTTAATTTACTTGTTTATTTGTTATCAGCAAACTTCTAGCTGCAACAAGCTAAATTAAAAAAATATATATATTGATGTTATCTTTAGGACATCAGTACAAGCAACACTATTACAGTGCACAAAACAGAACCTGTTTCCATGGGAACATGGAAGTACAGCATTTACACCGTCTTAGTTGATGAGTAAAACTATTTTATTATGTAGACAGTTATGTGTTTTGTTTCCTAAGAATTTCTTTTTACAAAGTTTGCATTAAAGTTTGAAAGTTTTAATAATTTGACATGTCACACTCTGATTATAAATAATAAAAAATTGTACTAATAAGTTATTTCTGTTAATCATAGGTCCACCTGTGATAAGACCTAAGGAAACCCTTCACTTGTCTTTAAAATTAGTATCGTTTGACTCAAGGAACACAGGTATTTTGAATTTCATATATTTTTATATATAAAGATGTATATTTATTAATTGTTTTAGCTTTTTTAGGCAGTTGGATTTTAAATATACTATACTATAAAAAATATAAGGGTATAAAATTTGATTTTAAACTTGGTGTAAGCTATTTTTGCATTGTAGACAACAGATTATATTAATTTTTAAGCATTCTAAGAGGACATAACATATATATCTTATAGGTTATATCTTATGATATATCATAAGATATAACATGCTTATGATATATCTGCCATTATATTGAAATTCTTCAGAATTTCAATATAATGGCAGAGTGTTTCAAAAGGCTCCCATATTTGTTATGACAAGAATAAAGTGTCATAACAATTTCCAATATATAAACTTTTTATTATTTCTCCAATTCTCACATTTCTTCTGGAGAGATTTTAGATATAAGTTAAATGATAAGAGACCTTTATTGTATGAAAGCTAACGGGAATAGAATCAGTTGCTAAAATATGGTTTAACAATGACATGTGATGGCATATGTACTTAGCTGGCACAATATAAACAGTGTGCAGGAGATTTTTTTTGATGAATGCTGACCAGACATAGTGTGAGAGGATGCATTGTTTTTTTATTGTTCCTAGGAGATGTGTGTATATAGCATTTCTGAAACTTCCTTGAAGTTTCTGATGAAACAATTTCTAGTCCATATATGGCATTTTCATTTACTTGGAATTTATTATGTGGTCATTGCAATGAAACTCTCAAGAATGGTAGTTTACATTTGCTTGAAGGTAAATTTCACAATGATAGTATCAAGCAAAAACATGTGTTTGATATTCCAGTATTGTGTTTTTTGGATGTGATATTCAGGACAAAATGTCTGCTGGATTTAATACGAGAAGGGCACTAGACACAAGAAAAATTTAAATAATAAAGTTCTGTTAAAACATTGAGGCCTAAAAAAAAATTATAGGAAAAAGACGAGTGGAAAGAAATATGTCATGCTTTATTGTTAAGAATGATTGTAGGTGAACAATATCTCTCTCATGCGCATGCACACACACATCCTGAACAGATAAATATTAACTTTTCTTGTACTTTGGATTAGAAATAATTATGCCAAACTGTATTTTGGATTGAGTAGTATATTTGAAAGAAGTTAGTCTCTTGTTTTCAAGAAACCGACATTTGGTATCTCTCTAAAACATGTCAAGCCATCTCAGTTTTAGATTTCAATTTAGCCATTATTAGTCATGGAATTTGACAAAGTGATTGGAAATGACAATAATTATGTTCTAGCTTTTTATAGTAATCTCATATATGACAGGTTGTTCAACCTAGAACACATTAGTACTATGCATGGGCAGAATGTTGAGAAGAAAGAAGAAACTTGTTAATATTGAATATGAAGATTATGGGCTTCAAAATTAATTGATATTAATAGAAAGGAAATACCAGTCCCCTTTAAATTCACTTCAAGAAATGAATGAATTAAAGAACTTTTTAAAAAAAATATAGAAATTGTTAATGATTCTGATCTGTTCTAGTCAAATATGACCAGATGTCAGAAAAAAAAAAGATTCTTCTTTTCTTGTAATAGTTTTGAAGCTTCAGTCCAAAATATTCCTCATTGATCATTAAAGCACCTCATTTTCATTTTTTTACAGCTTGAAGTCTCTCTCTCTCTACTTTCAGATGATTTCTTACTTCATTTGAAAAACAGCTGGGTGCAGTAATCCAGTTGACTTAATTTTTTATTTGATATCTAGAATAATAAATATCCTTACAGTCTTAGCTTGAAAAATATGTAAGGTCATATATGTAGTGGTAGTGAGCTTGAATTATACATAGATTAAGTAAAGAATAAAATTCATATTCATTCTTGCGTCTTTTCTATTATTTCTTTCACTCTTTGCCTTTAATGAATTTACATCCCAAGAATGTTTCATTTTATGTTTCTGCCAACATGAATACTATTCAAAAAGTATGTTTCATCATAAAGTATCTTCACTTTCTTACTTTAAATGTTCATTCATGACGTTTTTATTTAAGAAGTACTTTTCCATTCCCATTGCACTCACAGCAGCTTCATTTTTTTTCTTGACTCTCTTTTTATTTCCTACTTTCTGTTCCACTGTACTGTTCCTTTTTAGGTAATCCAATATCCAGCTGTTTTCATCTTGCATTTCTTTGTGTGGATCAGAGAAATCAATAATGAGCATTAATGGAAGCTCAGAATAGCTTTTAGTCACCATTGTGGTTTTGTGTAGCATTAGTAAACAATACAGTATTCAAACAAAGTTTTTTCTTTTGCAAACAATAAATTCACCATCAGTTCTAGTTATCTTTTGTTTATTAGGAAATGTTAATGTCTCTTATGGTAGTAGTAGGTGGAGGATTAAGTAGGGGAAATGAGTTGTGTATAGTAGAGCAGAGTCCCCTCCCATGATGAGTACTTGGAAATGTCATGTAATAATAATAATAAAGATATGCAGATAAGCAGTTAAATCATTTCAGCTTCCCATTTTGAAATTTATCCATATCACTACTGAAATTGCTGCTATAATCTCATCTCTTATTCATATAATTGATATTACTGTTAATCAGTAACACCAATTATATGAATATGATTGTTCTATACTTCAGTAAGTTTTTCTTTTCCAGTGACACTTCTTGTGTTGATGGTGCTTGCCTTGGGTAGTTTCATGCACCCAAATTTGTTGAGGTTTGGAATGTTTTTAGATCTGCTGGTGATTCCTTGAATAATCTTTCATACTTAAACTTGCTGCGGTGTATTATTTTAGTTTTCTTCCAACGAATTTTATGGAGGGTATCTAAGGCATGGTCTGCCAGCCCAGAGTGGCTGTACTGGTGAAACCAGATGTAGTCTTTGTGTTCTGAAATCCTGATATTTGCTGTCCTGCCTGTTTGGCTAATGTAGGACAATTTGCAGCTGCAAGTGACCTGGTATATACCAGGTAGGTCTAGGGGAAGTGGTTGGTGTTTTTTAATCACTCGCCAGCTTGATGGATCTTTGGTTTTCTCTGTTGACAGAAAACCCACCCATACAGGCAGATACATTCACCAGCAATTTCCCCCCCCCCCCCCACACACACACCCTCACAACAATATGGGGTTATAAAAACTATATAAAAGGGCAAAATTAATCTGTTCAGATGACGATGCCCTAACCACTGAACTAAACCACATCCTCAACACTTCCTTAGCCAATGGCTATAACCCCAAAAAAATCCAAAAAAATACTAAAACCAGTAAACCACAACCCCCCCCCCCCCCTTCACAATAAAGATTACACCAAATCTATCAGCATTCCCTACATCCAGGGCACCTCTGAGAAAATAAGAATATCCTCAAAAAATATGACCTGACTTCTTGTTATAGACCATATAAAAAGTTGGCATCCCTTATCTGCTCTACCAAAGACCAACCACTTCCCCTAGACCTACCTGGTGTATACTAGGTCCCTTGCAGCTGCAAATTGTCCTACTTTGGCCAAACAGACAGGACAGCAAATATCAGGATTTCAGAACACAAAGACTACATCCGGTTTCACCAGTACAGCCACTCTGGGCTGGCAGACCATGCCTTAGATACCAACCATAGAATTCGTTGGAAGTAAACTAAAATAATACACCGCAGCAAGTTTAAGTATGAAAGATTATTCAAGGAATCATCAGCAGCTCTAAAAAACATTCCAAACCTCAATAAATTTGGGTGCATGAAACTACCCCAAAATTGGGAGACTTACATTATGAGAACTTCAGGCCGATGACCAAGACCAGCAAATTAGCCCACCAGAGGGGCACCATTAGGACTTTAGGAACAGTATTAATTTCTTGCCTTCTTCCTCATTTGCTTTTGTTTGTGCCTGCATGCACATACCATATTTTTATGTTCCTGAAGACGGCAACGCGACGTTGCCAAAATATTGAAGTTATTCATTAAAGTTGCCTTTAATATCCTTTATATGCGTTGATTAATTCCATAAGCTAATTGCCAGTTATGAAAATACTTTATACCAAAGAATGGGGGTCTACTAGAAAAAGGTGAGGATTTGAAATTCAGTAAGAGGCCCTTGTTAATTCTCCACATTCCTTATAGACGATGTGGCAGTTGTTTCTGAGATATCTATATGTGACTTAAGGAAATCCTTGAATTTGTTTTGAAATAGTGCTATAGAGCTTTGGATTGGACATTTTGATAGTCTGGTATAGTGAGAATTGATTAAAACTCTGCTTCACAGCAAAGTTCAAAAAAGATTTTTAAATTCAAGAAAACACTTTACTTACTGTTGTAACAATGAGTGATGATTGTTTTGATTGCTGGTATTGTACCACTAAAATGAAAGAAAAAATAAAATCACTTTTTCCATTTTCCATGAAATTAAAACACTTCAAACAGCTGTGATATTTTGTTGCGAATTAGATGGATATTTGTGAATGCCTGGCACATGAGACCACAATGCTGCTTGTTAACAAGGTTAAATATGTGGATGTATTGCCTCCTGAAACAAGATCCCAAAACTTTTTGCAAGAACATCTCTGTAGTGCAGTTGCAGTTCCAACTTACCCTTTAGTTGGAAAGTTAAATCAAATAATGTTATACGATAAGAAGGAGGGCGATGATAGTAAATGATTTCATGTGAAGGCTGTTTAGAAGATATGGATGCAAGTTTTTAGAACTTGCATCTAAATATCTTCTTGGTATGAGACCTAATGCAGAGAGAGTCAGGGAAAGAGGAATGAGAAAAATGTGTGTGAAAGTTCAGCTATGGTATGCAAACGTGATAAAGATATGAATGTCTTCGAACATGGTTATGTATATAGGGAAGAGGTGGGAAAATATGCTTTAGGTTCAGATGTTTTAAGTATATCTGAGGAGAGAAAAGAGAAAATTCTAGAACAAGACCAAATAGATTGCATATCTAATTATAAGAATAGGCTAGATGGTAATTTATTATATCTATACACAAATGCCACGAGCATTAGAAACAAATGGATTGATTTCGTTGCTTTATTGAATAACAAAAGAGATAGGAGAGGAGGAGGAGTGCTACTAATGATATCAGATGACTTAAGTCCAGTTAGGATAGAAACACAAGAAAACAACGATGGTAACAATGTCCCATTTAGCGGTGAGTTTGAGTCTATCTGGTATGAATTGGAGGTTAACAGAATGAAATATATGGTGGGGTGTTGCTATAGACCTAGTGACTCAATTGCACGGGACAAAGAAATGCATCACCAATTTAGCCTTATGGGTACCAAATGAATGATCATTATGGGTGACTTGAATTTTCCAAACATTGATTGGGTAGAAGAGAAATCTCATAAGAAAGAAGAGGAATTTATTGAATTGTTGCAAGACAACTTTCTCAAGCAGCACGTGAAAGAAGGAACTCAAGGTCAAACAGTGTTGGGTTTGCTCATAGCATCAGAAGGGGGGGGGATCTCTATCAAGAATATTGCTATTTTACCACCAATTGGTGACAGTGGTCAAGCTGTACTTTCTTGGAAAGTATCTAATTGTATTGATGTGCTGATTAAAACAAGTTACTTGCTGAACTACAAAGCTGGAAATTCTGATCATCTTAGAAGAGTACTATCTTTGGTCCCATGGTATCAGTTACTGAATGGGAAAAATGTCAGCCATGCATGGGAATCTTTGAAAAAGTGCTTAAATGAGGTGGTATCTGAATGTATCCCTAGTGTTTGAAGAATAAATAGGTTTGGAGTGAAATGGATGTCCAACCTTATTAAGCAAGAAATCCACAAGAAGAAGATGATGTGAAAAGAATATCGTGAGAATAAGAGTGAGAGGAGTTATGAAATATATAAAGCTCAGGCCAGAAAAGTAACGAGTATTGTGAGGAAAGTTAAATCGAAGTATGAAAAGAAATTGGCCATGCAAGCTGAAGGCAATCCAAAAGAATTTTATTGTTATGCTGCAAGTAAAAGAAGAATGAATGTAGAAGATAATTTTATTGAATTCAGATGATACTCGAGTGTAGGAAGCTAATGAGATTGTTCAGTTAATAAGTGCTCACTTTGCTAAGATATATCAACCAGGTGTATGTAACATGGTGCACAACGCTACTGTTACATTGAATGAAGAGTTAGCGGTTCATGAAAATGAGGTTGAAGAGCTGTTGCATAACCTGGATAAGAATTTGTCTAAAGGGACAGATGGAATATCAGCCTATTTGCTAAAGGAATGTTCAGCCAAATAGGCTGTGCTTTTCACATGTTTGTACAACTTGATTCTCAGCTCAGGAATGGAGGGAATGTATGATAGTTCCATTGTACAAGAGTGGTGTTAAAACTGATGTGTCTAAATATGACCTATCAGTATCTCTGGTGTGGTAGTGAAGATTTTAGAGAAGTGGGTAAAAACTCATATACAAAAATGGGTAGACAAACATGCTATACTCTGCAAGGAACAGCATTGGTCATGTTTTAGCAATTTGCTCATATTTTGTAATAATGTTATGGCTGAGTTGGATCAAGGGAATGGATACACTATGATAATGTTGGAATTTTTTAAGGCATTTGATAGGATACCACACGAAAGGCTGTTGCATAAACTGGAGAATATGAGATTGGAATATAAACTCTTGACTTGGATCAGTGGATGATTGACAGACAGATATCAAAAAGTGGTGTATAGTGGGTGTGAATCTGTCAGATTTAAGGCGACCAGTGGTGTACCTCACGGTTCAGTCCTTGGGCCATTATTGTTTATCTATACATTAATGACATCAGGAAGGATCTAACATCAGATGTGCAATTGTTTACCGATGGTTCAAAGATAGGTAGGGCAATCAGTGATGCTACTAATATTCAGCAATTACAAAATGATTTGAATAGGCTGGAAATTTGGGCAAATGAAAATGGCTGTCAATTTAATGTTAGTAAGTGTAAAGTTATGCACTTTGGCATGATTAGAGTTCCTTCGGCATATTATATTAGCAGGGTTATGCTGCTACAAGAAACTGAAGAGGCAAGGAATCTTGGTGTATTGGTGGATAGGAATTTAAAGTTCAAAGGTCACATAGCAAAAGTTGCAAATACAACTCAGAGGATAATTGCGATGTTGAAACGAACCTTGACATGTAAGGATAAGGAAGTCATTTTGCCTCTTTATAAGGCTTTGATAAGACCACACCTAGACCATATTTGGTCTTTCGGATTCCAAGGGGATAAAGAAGCTGTGGACAGGATGCAAAGAAGAGTTACCAAGATTAAGATTATATCTGGATTATGGGATTTAGATTATGAGGACAGCTTGCCAGTATATGGATTGCAGTGTCTAGTTAACAGGAGAAAGAGGGGTGATATGATAGAGGGTCTATAAGCTTTTGAGTGGATGTTATAGGATATCAACGGATGAAATTTTTCATTATATGGAAGTGTAATATATGGGGGGGTCTAATCCTGTCGGAACTGCACCATTGTAAACGGGGGGTATTATCTTTATTATTTACTTTATTTATCTCTCTTTTCTTATACATTAATTCACTTTCCTTATCACTCTTTAATCTCGTACATATCTCCTTACGCTAAACTGCCTTCCGCACTTGCCTTATTCTTCGAACACCAGAAAATTTATTTGTTTAAAAGCTGCGCCACTGATGTTCGTTTTCTATTAACAAGAAGTGTAAAAATGTGTCCAGTAGTTTTCTATTTACCCTCAGAATATCTCTAATTTAATTAGCATCTGCAGTCGTGGTCTACTATCTATTCTTTACTATTCTTTTTCTTGGGTTCCCGCTAATAGGCTCTAATATTTTTTCGGAACAGTGCATCAAATAATTAATAATCAGGCGACACTTATTTAATACTTAAACAACAAAATTTAATTCACATGAGACAAATTTACACTGCATTTTCAGTAATAGAAAAAACCTCTCAATTCAAATCTGCATAAATAAATTAGTTAAGTTCCTGCATTTTACTCACACAAATCATATCACATATTTAACTAATTTTCTTAATATAACATAAATCATTTATACTGAGCAATGGTGCTTAATACTTAATTGTTAACTCTTATTCATCGAACATATAGACAATATCTTTTACACACAATTGCTCCTTCCTTTCTATGCTTTGAATACTCTATAGGCAAGTTTCAACAATTCAGCAAACAGTTACACTATGACTTTTTTCAACTATAAATTCCTGACAATTAATTACTTTATAATCTTCAACTGTTAAATATGCCTATTTAGATCAGCCTCTGCTTTACAGGCCACTAATAAAAGTTCTCTTAAAAGCTCAAGAAAATTTAACAAACAGGTCAACTCACTTTATAGCTGCTACCCACTGTGCACTTGGCTTCGAACTGGACTTCAGTTCCTTTTTTTTTTTTTTTTCCGTATCAGGTTTTTTTTCTCCCTCTTTATGCCGCCGATAGATTTACTGCCGCTTTTGGGATGCTGTACTCGCCGCCCTTTGGACGAAGATTATCGGCTTGTGGAATGCTTGCATGCGTGTTGGACCAACGGAGCAATTTCTTCCCTCTGGTTAACAGCTCCTGCCGAAGACTTGTCAATTCATCATCAAATATCTGTTTTGCTTGGCAGATCAGCTCCCGTCGTCTTTCTTTTAGATCACTGGGATGATTTCTCCTGAAGTCGCATTCCCGATCTCTGACGGATTACTGCCAACGACTTCTTGACGACTGCTCGACGACCTCTGGATCATCGATAAAAATTTCTGGAACCGATGTTGCGATCTTTTCGCCAACGCCTTTTATTCGGTCACTTGCGAATCCTTGCACGTAGATGTGTAAACCCTCGAACATTTCGGTGAAATCCCTTGATCCCTTTCTCAGACTGACCCTTCCTTTGTTTTTCTCCAACACTCCCTAAATCCTATTCGTTCTGGCAGCGGACATTCGTTTGAAGTTTTTGTCAGTTCACCTAGCACTGACCTTGAGCGTTTCCATGTAAAACACACAAAATTTGACGTCTTTACAAAGATCTAAAAATATACTGTTTACAAGTGCCAAAGTATTGCCTTAATACTACACTTTCTAGGATATTCCCTTATTTGGCAGAGAGTATATACAGTTCCCATTAGGATTGTTTACATTTAAACAAACATCTATGTACAAGTTACAATTCTTACTGGACTTGACCTTGGTAAAATTTATGTAAAAATATTTAGACTTTTTGGAGCTACATAAATATTTTTACAGAAGGTGGGGAGAGAACACGGGGGGGGGGCATCCATGGAAGTTAGATTTGCAGTCAAGAAAGGGGTAAGAGCTAGGTTTTTCTTCCAGAGAGCAGTGAGTGGAATAATTTGCCCTTAGGGGTAGAGTGCATCTAGTGTGAATGAATTTAATGGAAGGTATGATAGCTGGTTTGGGTTATTTATAGCCTCCTCGATGAGTCCTTGACTGAATGGAGGTCTCAGATAATAATAATATTTTTTTGCATAAAACGTTTTTTGTTACACTTACAGTTTTGCTTTATTATGAATGATTTTTCAGAATTCAGGTTATGTAACCCAAGTTATGGCATATGTCCAGTGAAACAAAATAGCACAAAAATATATGTAAGCATGATATGAAATCTCAGAAAACACTGAATGCATTTTATAGTTGGCAAGTTAGAGATCAGTCAGGTATTAGATTTAAACATAAATGTCTTCATATCATCACAATATTGTGCTCAAATCTGAAAAATTTATAGAGCTTGTCAGAAGATTTCAATAGTGTGCAGAAATTATACCTTGTTATTAAACTTTTGCAGAATACATTTACTGATATTTCTTTTTCTGTGAATACTAATGTGATGTGTTTTAAGAGGTAAAATATAAAATTTCTTAGACTAGGGATGTAAGCAAATATATACTATATTAGGAAGATTAAGTTTTTATATATGAATGATTTGAAGATATTGAAATGTCTTCATAAAAAATAATGATAATAAAAAAATGAATTTAATTTCCTCTTTTAAATTATGGGAACTCTCGGTCAGGTGTTATATACCAGGGCAGTTTTTAACTCAACATTGTCAAGAAATTACATGAAAACAGGAGAAACATAACTAAGGTGAGATAGATAATTCAGCTTGCTGCACTAATTGTCAGTGTTACTGTGGTTCATAAGGAGATAGTACTTAAAGAGGTGTAAATAAAATCTGATTTGAGTTACTCTCTTTTTTTGCATTAAATCATTTCAGTAAGTTTATTGAGCAGACCTTGTATGCACATAAAAAGTTTAGTATCATGGCAGTGTAATAACTTTCAGATCAGTTTGAAAACTGTATTTACATAATAAGAAAGCTAAGAATTGCTTATTTGTGAGGAACTCAGAATAACAGAAGAACTTTTTTTCTTATAGTCTCTAGTCATAAAGTGATGGTCTTCTCTCATATTCCTCTGGGCAGAACTGAGGTAAGAAATGTTTTCTGTCAATCTAGAACCTTCTCATTCATACATGTATTTGAGTAAGAGCTTATGTATGTTGCATTTATGTTAAAATATGTCTTGTATGAATTCTTAATCAATAATAATAAATACATCAGATCTATACTGGTGTTATGTTACTTTGCCACTATTTTTCTTCTTTTATTATGCCTTAATTCCTAATCATGTGACTTGATTGGTGAAAATGGCAAATTCCTACAGCCCTTTGGTTGGAATGACCTGGTTTCAAATGATGTCTAAGATCTATGTGGGTGGTCTGAAAAGTTCTTGGCCTTGACCATAAATGGCAACACTATTGGCAAGATTTTTTTTTTTCCTAAGATGGGTACATCTTCATATGCATCCATGTGAAATTGCAAGTCATTCTATCAAGTAGTTTGTTTTATACATCTCTCTGAAACAAAAGTGTTGTCTGTATCCCTTGAAATGGATAAAATTGAATATTATGTGGTTATAAAATTCTTTGTAAAAGAAGGAAAGAAACGTTTAACGCCAAAAGAAATTCATTCGAAGTTCATAAATGTTTATGGGCACTCTTCTACTTCATTTTCGACAATTAAGAAATGGGCTGCCGAGTTTAAACGTGGCCTTACCAGTCCAAAAAGTGTAACAACACCAGAAATCATCAAGTGCACGATATGGTATTGGATGCTTGGTGGATCAAAGTGCATGAAATTGCTGAGACTATAGGCATTTCAAAAGAACGTGTGGGATATATTTTGCATGAAGAATTGCAAATGAAAAAACTTTGCACAAGATGGGTGCTGCGCTTGCTCACAGCAGATCAAAAACGCCCTCACATGAAAATCTCTGAACTGTGATTGGAGCGTTTTAACAAGAATAAAACTGATTTTGTGCATTGATTTATTACTATGGATGAGACTTGGATTCACTATTACATACCAGAATCCAAACGGCAGTCAAAACAGTGGACAGAAACTGGTTGTTCAGCGCCAAAGAAGACAAAGTCGGTTCCATCAGCAGGAAAGGTGTTTTGGGATGTTAAAGGCATTTTGTTTATTAATTATTTTGAAAAGGGCAAAACAATAACGGGGGAAATATTATTCCGATCTTTTAACCAGAGACTTGACAAAATAATTCTTGAGAAAAGACCTGGTTTGCAGAAGAAAAAAATCATCTTTCATCAGGACAATGCACCTGCCCACAAAAGTGTTTTGGCAATGGGAAAATTAAGGGATCTGTACTATGAATTGTTGGAACATCCACCCTATTCCCCAGATTTGACTCCCTCTGATTTCTATCTCTTCTCAAAACTAACACTCTTCCCTGCTGGTGAGCGTTTTTCTTCGAATCAAGAGGTGATTGCAGCTGCAGAGGGGTATTTTGCAGATCTTACTGAGAACCACTACAGGGAGGGGATAATGGCGCTTGAGCATCGCTGGAATAAATGTATTAGTCTTAAAGGAGAGTATGTTGAAAAAAAAAATTTTTTTTTTTTTTTGAAATTATAAATTCGTTTTTTCTTTTGTTAGGCCAAGAACTTTTCAGACCACCCACTTATACCAAGAATCATTATAAAGACCTTTTTCAATTGAAGATGAGTTAGTCAGTCTAATATGGACATGAAAGGGTTTTTCTTCCAAAAGACTGAGATTTTCATCCTTCAAAACAGATAAGCCAGCCAGAACATGCAGTTAATAGTCATAATGCAGGAGCATCAATTAGATAACAATAATAGTAGTTAGATTTAGTTAGCTTTGTTTAATTTAATTCTTGCTGTTGTTGAAGAGATAGTATCAACTCAACATCATCATAGCTTAAGATCGGTACTATCAACATAAGAACCTTGAATGGAAAAGAAATAGAACTAGCAGAAGAATTGAATAAGTATAGGCATGACTGAAACAAAGAAGTCAAAAACAGGTGAGATCTTAAGTAACAAACAATGTTATATTCAGGCACTAACATTCAGGGGAAAAGAATAGCTATATCTTGCTAGGAAAGATTATCAAAACAAGTGTTCTCTGCCAGGTTGACAGGAAAAAGACCCAAAGAAGAACAAGATGTAGGTGTATTGATAGAGTAAAATGTGCCTTAGAAGACTGAAATATTAGATCTGATAATGTGGGTCTTGACAGATAACACATTCATTTGGAGGAAAATTGTTGATTGGAAGTTAGTAATGGTGTGACTTTTTTTTATGTAGTACTATAATAATATCCTGTACCCCCCCCCCCCCCCCCAATGATACATATCAGGAATTTGATAACGATGATGACAGAGATAGCAATACAAGTTTGTTTTGAATTTTTTTTTTTTTTTTTTTTTTTTTATTGTCTTTAATAGCAAAAGGCCATAGAAGGCATATGGTGTGCATTGTTTCTGTTTGTGATAGCAGGTAGCATGCCTGGTTCCTAATGCCAGGAGGGCATCTTCATTTTTAGGTGTTTTGTTGTATTGTCATCTGTTGCAGTGAGGAAGAAATGGAAGTACAGATGAACAGAAGTGGTGCCTAATGACCTTTTCATAGATTCGAATATGTTGGTGGATTTTTTATTTGTTTCATGCTTGACCATAGACTTAGAATGAGGCTGGAGTTTGTCTCCAGCCTTTTTATTATTACTATTATTATTATTTTTTTTTTTTTTATGTGGCAGTCATGCTTGAGAGGTTGCAAACCTATTGTACATTAGTATTTTGGGTAGGTTAAAATTTCTTTTTTCTATTTTTATGATTTTTTTTAAATAATTTTTTTTGTTTCTTTTTCATTCATGTTTTACCAAGTCTGGAAACCTTGTTCTAGAGACCAAATGTGGAACTTTACAAGCCGCTTCAGATATCCAGTAAAGGGGAAGGGGTGTCTCTCGCACTGGGCAATGAAATTCATGTACCACCTAAATACAATCACATATGAACATGGTAGGACTCAAATTTTGTTTGGACTGCCTTGGCACACCTAATGTATTTTTAATTCTAAAATGCTTAGATAGTATTTTTGAATAGAGTGGAAAATAAAATCTGTCATTCCATCAAGGATAATTTCAGTAGCTTGCTTGGAGGAAATGTTTTCAGCAGGCAAGTAGAAGTAGTAGAAATCCAAGATATATTCTTCATATTCATGGAAGAATAAAAGTCCTGGAGGTGTCTTCTCACTTGGTGCTCTTCTACTGCCAAAGGACATGTGGTTGAGAATAGCTGAGTAAAAGACATTCTGTGGAAGAAGAAAATTGCACAACATTATGGTCTGAGTTACTGAGAAAAGAAATAACCTCTTTGGTAGACTTGGAAGGAGAACTTGTTAAGAGTTTGGGTGTTGTGTAGTGAAGAGAGTTATCAGATAGAAAAATTCAGATAGAAAGATTATTAACTTCCCTTAAATCATTTTGTATAGCAAATGATTTTGTATTACTCACAATCAAAAGCTTCTGAAAATGTGAGTTTTATGCAATTTTACACTGTTTGACCTACTCACTAAATTTTCCATTTCCTTTCCATTTGAGTAGAAGAGCACATGCTATATTTTGGACTCAAAATTTTCATCTCTCCTTAGTTCTCTTTGTCAAGAGATTTCTATGCATGAAAGAATGGAATGTGTATATATGAAGTAATACATATTTGAAAGTGAATAGGTCTACTTATAGTTAGTAATGAAGTAAATTTTTTGTTACAGAATTAATCTGAGTTACTTTATTGTTAGGAGTACCTAACAATAAAAATTAGAAAATGGATTAATCTGATACTAAGTCTCCCAGGAATCTGTATATCAATACATTGTAACTATAAGTAGGTACCCTATACTACCACATAGAACCAGTAAACTATTGCCCACACAGGAGGTGGTGGTGATGATGATTTATGGTTTTAATGGTGCGAGGACAGCATTGGTCATACCACTATTTGGAGAGCAAGTACGCTAACCAGGCTGGCTTTCCACAGGAGGATTATTGTGTTGTGACTTATAAAGCCAGTGCAACACATACTTAATACTTAAAAAAAAAAAAAAAAAAAAAAAAAAAAACCTTAGCTTCCAGTTACCCAGCTAATAACAGTTATTTGGACAGTGAGGTAAACGGTTTATAATAGTGCTATTATGATATGCCAAAGGAAAATAAATAATTTATTGAACTTACTAATATTTTGCTGGATTTCTAACTAGTATCTTCGGAGCACAAATTACAACTTTAGCTGATTAGCACACAGTTAATTTATTATACTGTTGTAAAAACAATTCAAAAGAAACCAATATATTAAAAAAAGAACCCTCTAGGGACTGGACAAAAATGAAGTTAATTCAGAGCGTTCAGGCTAAATGTGGTCTGGAATAACAAAATTTGGCAAATTAATACAGCCATGCTTACTGAGTTCAGAGGACTTCATAGCTGATGCTATGCTGATTCTAAAAATAGTCTGTCATTTTTACTTAGTACAGTCATTTTTTTTTCCATTTAATCCTATGTGAAGAAATATCCAGAACATAGCCTGCCAGTCTTGACTTGCTATGCAGATGATTGCAGATATAGTTTTTATCTTCAAGACAGATGTTATCAGGTCTACCATCGTCTACCATCTCTCCAAAGTAAGCAAAGTTGTATGGATAGGGAACTTTATCCATTCTAGGATGAAGCTGATCCTTAAAATGAGTAATGGTTGTTATTTGGACATATGACTTGAAATTGGCATGGAGATTATATTTGCAGAGATCTTTAGCTGGAACTTTGGAAAAATATTCCCATCCCTAAACAGCGAATTTTGGTTTTCGATTTCGATGGCAAATTGTATGCGTTCGTGTTGTTTGTTTAGATGGCTGAGGAATGTGTTTAGCGTTTGTTGCCCGTGCGGCCAGATCGCGAACACGTTGTGAATGTATCTGAGCCAGATTGTCGGTCGGAGCATGGCGAAATCAAGAGCCCTTTGCTCAAAGGTTTCCATGTAGAAGTTCGCGATTGGGAGGGGATAATGGTGAGCCCATGGCCGTACCTTCCTTTTGTAGGTAGAATTTGTTTTGCCACACGAAGTAACCGGACTTTAGTACGTGGGCAAAGAGGGCCGTAATGTCTTGCGGAAATTTGTTCTTTAGTAGGAGAATTGTGTCATTGATGGGGACATTAGTGAAAAGGGCAGAAACGTCAAAACAAACGAAAAAGACGACTTATTAGTCAGTTTTGACGTTTCTGCCCTTTTCACTAATGTCCCCATCAATGACACAATTCTCCTACTACAGAACAAATTTCCGCCCGACATTATGGCCCTCTTTGCCCACGTACTAAAGTCCGGTTACTTCGTGTAGCAAAACAAATTCTACCTACAAAAGGAAGGTACAGCCATGGGCTCACCATTATCCCCCCCAGTCGCGAACTTCTACATGGAAACCTTTGAGCAAAGGGCTCTTGATTTCGCCACGCTCCGACCGACAATCTGGCTCAGATACGTTGACGACGTGTTCGAGATCTGGCCGCACGGGCGACAAATGCTAAACACATTCCTCAGCCTCCTAAACAAACAACACGAACGCATACAATTTGCAATCGAAATCGAAAACCAAAATTCGCTCCCGTTCCTAGACACACTAGTTGCACGTCTTCCTTCAGGCAGTCTATCCTTCACGGTCTACCGAAAACCGACACACATGGGCCAATACATACATGCGAATTCATACCACCACCCAACACAAAAATATGGAGTCATAAACACCCTTAAAAACAGAGCCACAACTATTTGCTCTAACCAGCAAGCCCTGAAACAAGAACTAAAAATTATTAGTGACACATTCATAAACAGTGACTATAACAAAAATACTGTCAATAAAATACTCTATAAAACCACAACAAAAACGAATCTAGATTACAGTAAAACCATAGCCATCCCATACATTTAAGGGTTATCAGAAAAAATCAACAGAATCCTACAACATTATAACCTCAATGCCACCTTTAAACCACCCACTAAACTTAAAACCATATTCAGCTCCTCTAAGGATCCTCTCCTCCCATTAGCACATCCTGGAGTCTATTGCATCCGCTGCACCTGTAACTTACCGTACATTGGTGAAACAGGACTGACAATCCCTATACACAAGAAAGAACACATTAGACACATTAAATATAACCATTATTGTGAAGCAGGCCTCTCAGACCATGCACTTAACACCTTACACCAAATCAACTGGAAAAGCACCTGCTCCTTACACCGCACAAAAACATGGTACGAAAGAAAATTTAAAGAATCCTGCGAAATTCTGATAAACCACCCAAATATCAACACAAAGATAGTATGAAAATTCCAAGGATCTGGATCGCACACATTCAGCCAACCTAATATGAAAGATTCAACCTAATATGAAGGGCTCTAGCCAATCCGCTAGTATTAGAAACCATTCCACTCCAACTGGCTGGAATGATGTTAATATATGTATATAGTAGACAACAGTAGACAACACAAATAATAGGACTCTAGCGTTGATGTATATTTTTATTTTATTTTATTTTCCCACCAGAGGTCAGGCCAACAATTGTGGTAGCGGTTAGTCAGGTCTTTAACGAACCAGTATAATTGTAGTATAGCTTGTTTCTTGTGTATATTTGTACGCTCCAGAAGATGAGCTTGCCATAAAGGTCGAAAAGTCGAATTGTAAAATTTTAGTAATATTAAACTAAAGTTTTTATTCAAACACGGTAGTTGTCTCCATAATTTCCAAAAATGCATTATATCATTACTGGCTTCCCATCAACAATTTTTTCTAAATCTCTCAGAAACTCCAATATTATCAACTCTTATATTTCTGTCTTGTAAGGCACTTTTCAGGACTGTCTGACCACGCTTTTGAAAAAAAAAAACTACTTATTATATCAATCTACCTAGATCTTGTTTTGCTAATCATTCCTCTTCTATTATATTGATTGTATTGTCTGATCCGGATATACTAAAAAAGTAACAAATCTGAAGTTTTTACTTAAAGTCTTCTTCCATTTTTTTTTCATCTTTTTTTTTTTTTGTATTCTCTTATTCCACCGATATTTATTGTGCAACTTAGAAATTAGCTCATATTCAACCTATTCCTCAGAAAGGTGACAAGTCTTTACAATCCGATTACTGCATTTGCTTAGTATCCACAGCTGGATGGTAATTTTTGATCTCAACATTAACAGTAAAACCTCTACATTACCTGGAATTCTTTCAACTAATAGATAATTGTCACCAGTATAGATTCTACTATTGTCAATAAACAAGGGGGATCTGTTTTGCTTATGTCCCACCTTTGGATGAATGCCATGGGGGGAAAAGTTTGATTTGGGTTTCTTAAATGCTTGCTCTTGATATCTCATAGGCATTTGATTGGATTTGTACAAATGCCTATTAAGTGTTTATAGGTATTATTTCTGTTATTTTTATGGCTATATAGCCTACTTGTTTAGGAGTGCCTTTTTTCACAATGTCATTGGCTTTTTACTCAAAATCTTAGGGTATTACTGATGTGTTATAAAAACTGCTATATGAAGAATAATATATTAAGTGTTTTAAGCCTATTAAATGTTTTTTAATCACACACTTGTATTGCATGGTCTGTCTTTTGACTTGCAACTAGTTATCAGCTGTTTTTCTAGCTGCATGTTGTGTGTAATGATAATTTTTGTCACTCCTACTAATGAAAGGTTGTAAATCTATAGTCTTTTATTTCTGTCTTTTGACTTGCAACTAGTTATCAGCTGTTTTTCTAGCTGCATGTTGTGTGTAATGATAATTTTTGTCACTCCTACTAATGAAAGGTTGTAAATCTATAGTCTTTTATTTCTGTCTTTTGACCTGCAACTAGTTATCAGCTGTTTTTCTAGCTGCATGTTATGTGTAATGATAATTTTTGTCACTCCTACTAATGAAAGGTTGTAAATCTATAGTATGTTACTCATGAGTGGGATTAGGATTTTTTCATAATTTTTAAAATTTATTTTTTTAAATATATATATATATATATATATATTTTTTTTTTTACACTGTTTGCATAAATCAAACATGCAACTTTTTCAAGCCATTTCATTACTCCAACAAATAGGAGAGTGATCTCACACTAGCAATGAAATTCATCTCATTACCTGATGAATCTTTATATTCAAACTCTGCCACTAATGCTGGAGGTACTGCAGGACTCCTCAGTACCTGCCTCTACATCAGTTTACTGAAAATTCTAGTTAATTGCAAATCCAGTCCACAGTTTAGCAGCAAGGGTATTCTCATTTGACCAACCTTGCTTTACACAAATAATCTGTATTTCTAATATATATACAGGGTGTTCGGGATAAATTTGACAGTTTCGTAAGGAAAAAGAAAATCTTCTTTGTATCTATTAAATTTAATGAATTGACAAAAAAAACATTACAGGCAGAGTTAATTACAATACTATCAACAAGATTTACTCAAAATAACCACCATTAGCATCGATCACAGCTTCAATTCTGCTTCGGAACCTCGAACAAGCTGATGCTACAGTCTCCCTGGGAAGGGCCGCAAAAACTGTTTTAATTTTATCCATTAACTGGGCTTTTGTATTACTGGAAGTGCGATTGGTGTCTTTTTCAACTGCGCCCCATACAAAATAATCCATGGGGTTAAGGTCTGGGGAGTTTGGAGGCCAAACATTTGGACTGGTGAAGTCGTAGAAATTTTCAGACAACCATTTTTGACTTTTCCCAGAGGTGTGGCAAGGGGCCGAATCCTGCTGCCATACATACGGCCTACCATTGGCTACCCTTGTTATCCAGGGCTTGACTACAGTTAGCAACTCCACGAACAAAGCCCGAATTCCAATGCCAGGGTTCTTCAACACCTGTTCCTGCAGATTTGCGAGGAATTCTGCTGTACGAACGCAATCAGATCGTCTGCTAGGGATCTTTCTTCTTGCTACATCCTCGTAGTCACCATTGCAAGTCTCTAGTTCATGCCTGATTGTTTTTACTGTATTCAGGGGGCATTGGGCAGCAGTCGTAATATCCTTATTTTGATGGCGGGCACGAATCATCATGATACAAGTTATTCTCTTCCATGATTCAGGTGGGTTCCAGCTATCCATCCTTTCTGACATCTTGTATATGAATGAAGAAGGGTCCAAACTTTTAAATGAAGAGAAGTGTGTGTTAATACATGTAACTTACGGAAAAATATAATTAATTATAAATATGTCAAATTTATCCCGAACACCCTGTATATATATATATATATATATATTCAATCCTAAATTTTTATCTTCAAACTGTTCTTCAGTAGTTTTGATAACATTACCAACTTTAAATCATGCATTATTTCAAAACAAGAACAAAAAAAATCTTTTTCTCTTGTCTTACTTTTGAAGATGCCCAAATCTCTGGACAAAATGAGGTTTCTCTTCCTGAGTAAACGTGAATCTCCAGTTATAAACAGATGATCTCCTCAGCATTTAAGAAATTAGGTTCCTGATTCTAGATGTTTGTTTATATATATATATATATATATATATATATATATATATATACACACACACACACACGTCTGAACACTATTCACTATAAACATTATGCAAATTTCTAATATATTCACTTTTAAAGATTCTTGACTTGATACAAAAGGGAACATTAGGTTGATTAATGACCTGTTTTCCACCAGGTCACTCTGTCTTTCACATAATGTTAGGTTATTCTCCATATATTAATATAGCCAAGTTCCTTCTCCTTCCCCTGCACTCCACGTTGAACAAGAGCAGTTATATATCAGAAAAAGTTCTTTGATAATTTATAAAAACATTAATGCATTTACAATATTATCTTATTAAAGTACTGATTAACCATATATAAAGAAAATTTATAACACGAATATTTTTTTTTGACATAGGTGGATAGCAGTTCTACTCCATGTTCTGATTTCAGTGTGCGTTCTAGACTCAAATTGCCTCCTGTATTATCAGATAATGTTCCTCAATATATGCATTCATATGGTTCTAGATTAGAAGAAAAAGATCATGTGTTTGAAGCTTTGGATTCCTGCCAAAATGTGGACCTTACTATAACATTAATTTGGAAGGTATGCCAAAATAGTTGCAAATTGAATTATTTATTTTAATTGCAAGTGATTTCTGTTATAGTATAAGTATAGCTCTGATTATTACAGTTAACAGATATGTATTAATACTACATTTCTTAGAGAATTATTAAATGTTTTCATCAGCTTAAAAATGTATCAGTTTATATAGAGAATATATAGCAATTACTCATTGGTTTAATTTGTTGAAAATTGTTTATTGATACATGTAATATTTGTATAACAAAAAAAAATTACTTATCAATTAAGAACGTCTTTCTTTGAGTCAAGAAATAAAATTTTAAAATCTAAGTGGGTGGGGTGCTTAAGGGTCAAAGCTGTATAACGGAGAGGAAACCTCTACATAGCCTTTAAAGGAATGCGGAGAACCGACCAGGGCTTCTGACCTAATGTCCAATCCTCACCTTTTCGTGGTACACCCTGTTTGGTATCTACCTGGATACTGAATGAACGGGGATGGGCTGGCAATTTGGAATTTAGCCGACCAAATTGTATTCATCATCATCATCGAATTCCTGACATGCACCCTCAAGGGATGTACAGGATAGTACTACATGAAAAATTTGCATCATTACTAACTTCCTATCTACAATTTTCTCTCCAAATCAGTCTGTTACTTGTCAAGACTCCAACATTATCAGATCTTATATTTCTATCATCTAAGGCACTTTGTACCATATCAATCCACCTATATCTTGGTCTTCCTCTGGGTCGTTTTCCTGCCAACCTGGCAGAGAACACTTGTTTTGCTAATCTTTCCTCTCCCATCCTATTCAAGTGACCATACCACCTGAGATGAGCTATGCTGATGCATTCCTGGATGATGACAATGTCAAGTTTTTTCCCTAATATCCTTGTTTTTAATATGATATTGCCATTGATGCCATCTGTTCATGCCTCTAATCTTTCTCAGGACTCTCATATCTGCGGTTTCTAGTCTTTGGTAGTGTTTTACTTCTGACCCAGCTCTCAGATCCATAAGTTAAAACTGGTTTTGAACAATGTCTTGTATATAGCTAATTTAGTGTTCTGTCTAATTTCTCTCTCAATCCATATGAATTTATTCAATTGACTTCCTACCATACCAGCTTTGTTGATTCTGTTGTCTATTTCCATATTTAATTTACCATCTTCACTAAAAATCGTGCCTAAGTAGCTAAAATGTTTTACTTGTTCCACAGGTTAACCATTCAAAACACAGTTGACATTTTCAATGATTTTACCCATTTTCATTGTCTTTGTCTTTTTTATTGCCGATCTTCATACCATATCTATTACAACAGTTATTCAATTTAGTCAGGGAATCTTGCAAACTTGTAGCGGATTTATTTTGAAGTATAACATCATCCGCATAAAGCAAAGAGCTGACATTAACATCGATAATTCTGATATCATGTTTAATACCACTTTCCTTCATAATGTGATCCATATAGATAATGAATAACAGAAGGGATAATGTACATCCTTGTCTCACACCACATTTGACATTAAACCATCTTCCTGTACTTCAATTCTAACTGCTGACTTGCAACTCAAATAAAGACTAAGTATTGCTTGATATAATGCCCCATTGACACCATATAACTGTAGTGTATTGAATAGCTTCTCTCTTGGCACCTTGTCGTATGCGTTTTACAGATCTATGTTATATTCCCATGATTTCTCAACTAATTGTTGTAAAGTAAAGATCTGATCCTGACAGCCTCTATTTGACCTGAATCCAGCTTGTTCTTCACCAAGCTTCTCTTCCACAATCCTTCTCAACCGTTTCTCAAGTATACTTGCATAGATCTTGCCAGGAACACTCAGTAGGGAAATACCTCTGTAATTCTCACATTCAGTTTTATTTCTTTTTTTATATATGGGTACAATGAGAACTCTACTCCAATCATCTGGAATTCGTCCCTCTGTCCAAACCTTCTGAACTATGCAGTGCAGCCACTGTATATGACTTTTATACCTCCATACTTGAGCATTTCTGTTCAAATATCATCTACTCCTGCTGCTTTTCCACATTTCAGGCTTTTGATGGCTTATTTCTACTTCAAGTATGGATATATATTCCTGAATGGATGCCTGGTCAGTGTTCTTTTTACAACCACAGAGTGTTCCTGGTAAGATACATGCAAGTATACTTGAGAAACGGTTGAGAAGGATTGTGGAAGAGAAGCTTGGTGAAGAACAAGCTGGATTCAGGTCAAATAGAGGCTGTTAGGATCAGATCTTCACTTTACAACAGATAGTTGAGAAATCATGGGAATATAACAAAGATCTGTATTTAAGTTTTGTAGATCTGGAAAAGGCATATGATAAGGTGCCAAGAGAGATGCTATTCCAAACACTACAGTTATATGGTGTTAAATGGACATTATGTCAAATGCTTAGTCTGCAGTTAGAATTGAAGGAAGTGCAGGAAGATGGTTTAATATTAAATCTGATATCAGAGAAGGATGTACATTATCCCATCTCTTATTTGTTATCTATATGAATCACTTTATGAAGGAAATTGGTATTAAACATGATATCAAATTGGAAATGTTAAGGTCAGATCTTTGCTTTATGCAGATGATGTTATGCTTCTAAAAATAGCCAGTACAAGTCTGCAAGATTCCCTGATTAAATTGAATAACTGTTGTAAGAGATTTGGTATGAAGGTCAGCAATAACAAGGCAAAAACAATGAAAATAGGCAGAAACATTGAAAATATCAACTTCATTGTGAATGTAGAACTTATAGATCTAGTAAAACATTTCAGCTAATTAGGCACGATTTTTAGTGAAGATGGTAAATTAAATATGGAAATAGATAACTGAATCAACAAAGCTGGTGGTAGGAAGTCAACTGAATAAATTTATATGCAATTAGAGAGAAATTAGCAAAAACACTAAATTAGCTGTATACAAGACTGTGTTTAAACCAATTTTAACTTATTAATCTGAGAGCTGGGTTAGAAGTAAAACACTTGACTAAAGACTAGAGACCACAGATATGAGAGTCTCCTGGGACAGATTAGGGGGCATGAACAGATGGTATCAATGGCAATATTGTGTTAAAAACGAGGATATTAGGAAAAAACTTGATATTGTGAGCATCCAGGAATGCATTTGCAGAGCTAATCTCAGGTAGTATGGTCACTCGAATAGAATGGTCGAGGAAAGATTAGCAAAACAGGTGTCTGCCAAGTTGGCAGGAAATAGACCCAGAAGAAGACCAAGATATAGGTGGATGGATACAGTAAAAAGTGCCTTAGAAGACAGAAATGTAAGACCTGATAATATTGGAGTCTTGACATTTAAAAGATTCCTATCGACAATTTATCTCATTTGGAGATAAATTGTAGATAGGAAGTTAGTAATGATGTAAATTTTTCATGTAGTATTATCATATCCTGTACACCCCTTGAAGGTATATATTAGGAATTTGATGATGAGATCTAAGTTACTCTGCTATAAAGAAAAATTTCACTGAAAGTTTTGGATGTAGTGAGTTTTTTGAAATTAAAGTATGGGAGTGGCACAGTACAAAGGAACTGGTTGTGGAATTCTTTTATTATAGAATACCAGGGGGGTTCTGTTTGCCCCCCCCCCCCCCAAGTTCTGGACTGGTAGGCCGGTACTCCTTGAATTCTGATGGCTCAAATTTTGAAGACTCGAAAGGTTGTTAACCCCCCCCGGTGCATAAGGCACCCAACCCCCCAAATTCTGGACTGGTAGGCCTGTTCTCCTTGAATTCTGATGACTCGAAGCCCTGAGTTTCAAAACATTTCAAATAACTGACAGAAAAATGTTACAAAAAAGCTTTATCATTTTATATTATAGAGTAGATATAAAAAGAATGATTATGGAATAACAACATTGATAAATGCAAATTATAGGAAAGTGACTGTAGTAGAAGTAGAATTGGAATTCTGGAGACAGTTGCTTTATTCATGTATTGTTATTTGGATGGAGACAATGTGGTATCTGATGTTATGGAAGTAATCAGATGAGAAAGTAAAGATGGATGGACCTGGTGAAGTTAAGAATGTTGCCAGAACTTGTAATGCTGTTAAGATTTCCTTAATATAAATACAGTGGTGTGATGGAAAAATATATCAGTTCAAAAGAATTGGATGTTTGTCTTAACTTAGGCATCAGCATCCTAAGTGAATGAGGATGGTAGGATAGTCTTGTTGCCAAAATGAGGCAACAAAGTATAGGCTGTAATTTTAGAATTGTAGCCAAAGCAACTCAGGGCACCAGGCCAGATAATTTTTAATTATATATGTTCATGTGGTCAGTTTGTTTTCTGCAGGATGAAAAACCTGAGTTTTTCTAGGGAAAACCTCTATCTGCATATGAGACTGGCTAATTTGCCTTTAGTTGAGAAGTCCTTATGAAAGTTTTTCCTATTCCAGATGGATTTATAGTGTTTTTGGTTAAGGGCATCATCATAATTATCAGCTGATTCTCTTAGGGTTACATGGTGGTCAAGTTCATTGTGTAGAAATTGCAGAGACAAAAACACTTCTTAGAGCAATTACTTACAATTACTGCACCTTAAAACTAAGAAAATAATCCTGGATATTTCAACCTCTTTATCAAGGTGATCATCAGGAATACATATATATGAACTAATCACAATACATAAGCAAGCTATAGTATAGCTTCTTTTAACCACTTGCACTAGCCTGACCTCAGGTTAGAGAAAGAAAGAGAGGAAGGGTAAATTTTAATTTAAAAAAAATTGAAATAAATTAAAAGAATTATATGAAAACTAAAATCAAATAAAATTAAGATGATAAAAAAAATTACAAATTAAAAATGGAACTACATCAATTGCTACTTGTACTTCTTACAGCCCTGTTATTTTTAAATTCTGTCCATTGACCAAGTTTCTTTTGTTCATTGTTCTATACTTGAATGCTATACAGGTTGCAGATGGATCCTCCATACTCTTGGAATTGCTAATCCATCATTCTTGTTGAGATTGGAAGATGAATCGGCATCTTACAAGCTTCTTTGATTTTCTTTTTTACCAAGTTTTGGTTCACTGTAGGGACTGGATGCCATTCCAGTTAATTCTGTGTCATGTTTTAAGTGCATGATTGGAAAAGCCTCTCTCTCAAATATATATAATGAAGGAATTTAATGTGTATGTGTTTTCATCTTTTCTTATTGGGATTGTGCATCCTGTTTCCTCTATATACCCCTGGGTGGACAAGGCAGGGAAGAGGATCTGTAGATGAGCTGAGTCTTAATATCGTATTTATGCAGTGTTCTGTTTATTGTAATCTTTTTTTTTTTTTATCTTTAGCAGAATTATTGTAAAAGATCCTGTGAATTGTTTTTTTATTATAGCTGTTCTTTATAAAGATTTTGCGTATCTTATTTATGAAGAATGGCTGCAACATTAGGGGAGTATCTTAAAAATAAAATGGCAGAATGCTACACAAATACAGTATTGAAACTACCCACAAAATTAAAAAGTCTACTCGGCTCATTTAGGATCCCTGTCCTACCTTGCCCACCCAGGGATATACAAAGTCCAGTGCATTTGTAATCTACCCAGCATAGGGAGAAACAGGATGCACAATCCTAATAAAAAAGATGAACACAAATGACACATATTCATTAAATTTTTTCATTATAGAAAAGAGTCCTTTCCAATCATGCATGTCCAATGTGCTACAGATAGGCAACCAGTTCCTGCACTGAACCAAAACTTAGTATGAAAGAAAATTCAAAGAAGTATCATGTTAGCTCATGTCCTTTGCATATGTATGTTTTCCTGATGATGACCTTAATAAGAGGTTAAAAACATAGAGTGTTATTTTCATAATTAGAAGTAATTTAATTACTCCAATATGTGTGTTTTTGTCTCCATAAATTCTTCACAATGAATGCTGAGCACCACGTAACCTTGAAAAAAATTCCAAGAAACTTGTGAAATGCTGATTCATCATCCCACTCTTAACAAGGATGACAGATTAGCAATTCCAAGAATCTGGAAGAACAAGATGGCAGAACTCCAGCACAAGAAAACCTGGTCAGTAACAACTTAGAGAAGTTACAAGTAGCAATCCATATAGTTCTAGTTTTAATTTATAATTTTTTATCATATTTATTTTATTTTATTTTAATTTTTATATGACTTTTTAAATTTAAAATTTATTATATCCTTTTTCCCTCACCAGAGGTCAGGCTAGTTTAAATGGCATTTGTTTACTAATTTGTATTGGGATATACCGATGATGACCTTGATGCATAAGTCAAAACAACAAGGGTTATTTTTCCTAATTTTAAGTCAAGTAAATTGCTTATACTTTTGTCTCCATAATTTCTACACAATCATTATCAGCTGAGCTATTGAGTCTCCTTGAATATTTGAAGCAGTGGTTAAAATCTTGTAAAAAAAAGTTGGTTGTTGCTAGAATTTTGGAATTGTTAGGAGTATGAAACTTTATTGGATACATAATGGCTTTGTTAAGATGAAGAACTAGTCTTAATAGCACTGCTGTAGCCAGTAAGAAGAAGAAGATTATATGCTTTGTGTGAAAAGACCTAGATTTGAATACCCTTTAAGGATATGAAGGATCTATATAAATAGCTATACTAAGATATTATATTACAGGTTTTGCAAAGACCTTTGACACAGGAGCATAATCAAAGGTAATGAATGTGAACATTAGGATTTTGTTCTCCAAAGCATTATTGACAATATAAAATTGGACTTTGAAATAGCATATCTGTTACTCTCCTAGTTTTCCTCCTCCTTTGAGATTTTATGATTTTTCATGAACAAAAGTGAAATTACAGCAAAACTGTTATATTTTTCTCTAAGCCCCTACTGGCAACACATTAGTTTGTCACAGCTACACTTTGTTTTTATCCACTACTTGTGGGAATGATCAGAAGTTTATTTCATTTACCAAATTACTTTTTTGCCTTCTGTATTCTGGAGACATTATTTTAGAACTAAACACAAGCACGTTTTTGATACAATACTACTGTACTCTTTTTTTACCATTGATTTATTTTTTGCTAAATCATTAATAATAAATAAAATAAAAACATTTTCAAAAAAAATTTGTAGAATGGAAAATCATTTCAAGTTCACAGTGACATACTGTAGACTTGTGTACTATGGCAGAGAAATAGTAAGATCAGGTCATGTGGAAACATTATATCATGTAAAATCTTTCATTTAAAGATTTCATATATGACTGCACTACTACTGATGAGGATTAACTGCACTACTGCTTCCCTTATAAACAGTAGTGCAGTTAATTCTCACCAATATTTGTCAAGCTACTTGCTATAACAACTAATGGCAAATTCTGACCAAATCCATCAAAAACATTTGGTCAAAAACATCAGGCTTTTGAATAGCATTCTGCCTGTAGAGGCACAGTGCTATTCAGAAATAATTCACTGTAACAAACTTTTCTTGTTATCCATGTAAGTTTGCCTTGATGATTGTATTGTTAGTGAAGTTTATTTTATTGATTATTAATTTATTTTTATTTTTTGAAACATTCATCTCTAACAGAATTCTGTAACAGAGTGTCACGAATTGACAGATCAGTTTTTTTTTTACCATCAAATTATGTAAACACTGCTTAGAGCCACATCCGCAAAGTTGACACAAGGTTCCATAGTCACTGGTTTAGACCCTTTCCAAATATTAAAAAAGAAAATTCCATCTAAATACCAAAATAATTTTCATAATTTTTTTTATTCTAATTTTTTCAATGCTGTGTTCAGAACATTTATGGATTGTTCTCCAAAGCTGGCAGAACCAACTCTAATTCTGAAGGACTTCTTTAAAACTTAATATATTTAGTTTTGTTAATTTTTAAACAAAAATATATTTTTTTTTTCATGGTCATTGTGAGGTTCAAATCTAGATAACTGTGAAAAGACCTCCACATAGCCTGTGTGGAATGCAGAAAACTGATAGCATCCAAGGCTTTTTATCCAATGTCCAGTCCTTTATGCTTTGTGCAACATTCATTACGTATCTCTATATACTGAAGGAACAAAGATGGGCTGGAATAATAAACAAAAATGATGGCAAAACAGATCAAATGTCATGATAGCTGCAGCATTCCCCAGTTAAATAAAATAGTGAGAAGTCAACTAATGGAACAACCTCAACTGCAGTAAGATCGACAATGCATCCTCAACATGGGTATCAACAGAAATGGAAACTAGCAGAATTAGAGTAGCATTGTATTCTCTGAATAATTGGGTTACCAAGATGCAGAAGATAAGCCAAGTAAAGTAATACTAAACTATATGATATAAGATATTATATTTGGACAATAGTAATCATGAAAACAACTAGTTGCATAGACACAAAGATGAGTTTATTGAATTGCAGCCACTTTCACAGTGGGGATCTCATTGGAGATCCACGCAGCACAGTAGGAAATGAATATTATGTGTGTGTGTGTGTGTGTGTGTGTGTGTGTGTGTGTGTGTGTGTTTGGGAAAAATTGGAGAATAGAGCCAAGCTAATAGCAGGATAAATACCTGCTGGATTTTTGTTCAGGATATAGACTGGTTATTACTAATTAATACTGTTTCAGCACAAAGATGCGTACAAATTTACATTGGGAGAAGACATAAGTGTTATTAACTATGTTATTGATAGGGATATCCTCACTCAGGTTCAGGACACTGAGTACATGCACAGGATTTAAAATAAGCAGTGATCACTATTTAGTTTTGTCCAAGATAAAAATAAACATCATATTGAAAAGAAAAAAAAAACACAATAAAGCAAAGAAGAGTTACACATATTATATTGGGATCATGGAATTAAAAGTATCTGGACTACAGACTCTAGTTAATAGGAGAAAAAGGTATGATGTGATAGAGGTCTGTAAATTTCTGAATGGGTGCTATAGATTATCGTCTGATAATTTTTTGTTATATGAAAGGTTGGGAGAGAACATGGGGGCATCCATGGAAGTTAAGTTTGTTTGCAGTTAAGAAAGTAGTAAGAGCTAGATTTTTCTCTTACAGAGCAGTTAGTGAGTGGAATACTTTGCCTCTTGAAGTGGTGGGTGCATCTAGCGTGAATGAGTTTATGATAGGTATGACAGCTGGTCTGGTTGATGTATAGCTTCTTTACATTTTCTAGAGAAGCCGTTTGCAAGGATAGAAAAATCTAAACTTCACATTGGACTCAAGAAGTTGAAGAAGCATTCCTGGTAAAGAAGAAATCATATTGAAAATTCGTGGTAATTAAGTCAGCAGGAACATAAACGGCAGGAGTCTTCAGAATACAGAGAAAGTGTAAGAAGAGTTTGGTAAGAATATAGAAGATAAATAGCATTTGCAAAAGCTTAGAAATTGAGAATAGAATATAAAGGAATATAATGATAAAGTTAAATAAAAACTGAAAATAATGATAGAGTTAATGTATGAAATAATTACTTAGATTGTTAAATTGTTAGGATTGTTAAAATTCAGCAAGCAGTGATATCCATCCATCAGTGGCTTTAACAGGCACTTAAGTGGCCTTCCAGGTATCTTCGGACTTCCCAACCATAATATGAGGATAAGGCGATTACCCATATTCCTTCTAAGTATTCTTGTCTGCAAATTGTGTTTGTTCTACTGGCCAGTTTGTCTGTTTCTGGGAGAGAAAAACCTTTTACCTCCATATGAGACTGGCTAACTCACCTTTAGTCGAAAGAGACCAGATAAAGATTCCTCACATCACTGACGGAAATCGAACCCAGGTCTTTCTGACCAAAGGGCTTCATCTATACTGATTGAGCTACGGAGGCTCAGCAGTGACAGAATAGCGGTAGAAAATATTCAGTGGTTTTTATTACCTCAAGTAGAAACATATATACTGCTTCTACTTGAGGTAATAAAAACTTATCAGAAACCTGAAGGGTGTGGAAAAGCAGTTGTATAGATATTATACAACTGGAAATGCTTGTATTTTGGAGGCAAAAGTTTTACAATGGTTTCACTATATAATTCAGAAGAGCAAGTAAAAATCCATCCAATTGGGATTGAGCTCTCATATGAATGGAATGTGAGTATTATCGAACAATTTCTCTTGAAGGGAAAGAAAAATTATGGATGAGAAACTTGGAGAGAACAGCTGAGCTGAGGCCATGTAGAGAACTAGATTAGTCAGGATGAGATTTATGTTTTAAGTTGAAAATAGTTGAAAATCATGGGAATATAACAGGGATCACTATTTAAGTTTTTGTAGACATGGAAAAGGCATGTTCAAGAAAAAAATGCTCAGTTGTTATCTGTATGGATCACATTATAGAGGAAAATGGAATTAAACTGATATCAATATCAAATATTAAGTTCAGCTATTTATTTTAGCTTGTTATACTCGTGAATAATTCCACTGTACATCTTTAGGATTGATTAATTGAAGAAAACTGTTGTAACAAGTTTGGGATGAAAATCAGGAAAAAAAAGTGAAAAACTCAAAATAGACTGGAACATGGGGGGAAAAAACAACAACAACAAAAAAAACAACTGCATTCTCCATGGAGAACCTAAAGAAAAAATAAAATATTTCAGCTTAAAATCATATTAAAAATGAAGACATTAGAAAGAACTTTTGACATTGCTAATATTCAAGAACATGTGAGCAAAGCTAATCTAAGGTGGTATAATCGCTTCAACAGAATGATGGAGGAGAGAGGAAAGATTAGCAGACAGTTGTTGAATGTTAGGATAGCAGAAAAAATTACCCAGAGAAAAACTGAAATCTAAGTGGAGCAATGCAGTTGTAGAGAAAACCAAAATTGAAGGTAGTATTGAAGTCCTGACAAATAACACTTATTTGGAAGAAAAGTGCTGATAGGAAGATGATAATAATGTAAACTTAATCACGTAGTATACGGTGTTAGTGATCATAGTATTCTGTATATGAGTATATATATATATATATATATATATATATATATATTAAGAATTTGATGTTGTTTTCTGTCATTTTGTTAATTATTTAAAAAATGGTATATGAAAATAGTAGTTCATAAATAAGGGGAGGAATTCTAAATGTTTCAGATGTTTAATACTTTGAAAAATGAAGCATTCTCCTGAATTTTTCAGATGTGAAAAGTTCAATCATCAAGTATGATATTTTATGTATCTCTTCAGGAGAAACTTGAATAATATTGAACACAGAACAAAATAAATTAAGGATGCCAAGAAATTATATTCTTGGTCCTTTATCCGACTGTAAGCAAATAAAAATTTGCTTAGAGGACTAGTGCTGTTAGGAAGGTAATAATAATGTAAATTTAATCATGTAGTATACTGTGTTAGTGATCATAGTATTCTGTATATGAGTATATATATATATATATTAAGAATTTGATGTTGTTTCTGTCATTTTTTAATTATTTAAAAAATGGTATATGAAAATAGTAGTTCATAAATAAGGGGAAGAACTCTAAATGTTACAGATGTTTAATACTTGAACAATGGCGCATTCTCCTAAATTTTCAGATGTGAAAAGTTCAATCATCAAGTATGATATTTTATGTATCTCTTCAGGAAAAACTTGCATAATATTGCACACAGAACAAAATAGATTAAAGATGCCAAGAAATTATATTCTTGGTCCTTTATCCAACTGTAAGCAAATAAAAAAATTTGCACGTGAAGTAACATCATGACTGGGCTACTTGTATATAGAGGCTAATGATATCACATTAATTGCCTTAGTATCCTATAATGCAGTGCACACATCTTTACGGACATGTATGATGCTATGCGTTATGGGAAGGACCACTACCTAGACCAATTTCGACCTTTATTGAGGTGAAAAAGTAAAGAAGTAAAGGGTGCTCATCATAGGTCTAGAGTAGTTAGTATAGGGGTGCAAGAGAGCCTGATAGTATTAGGAGAAATAGTATGAGAGAGAGAGAAAAGGCATCAGCTTCTTTTATATCATATAACCAAAGGCTATCAGTTTTCCTTCTTCACCAATCTCATAATTTTGAATTGAAATTTGAAAATTGAAAGTAAAGTGCAGAGATGGCTGATACTCAGGTGGTTAGCCTTATCTGCTTGAGATTGCTTTCCAGTCATCCCTGCAATTGACTATTAAACCACATTGAATTAACAGGCTGGAACTATTTAAAAAACCTCTTATAGCAAGAATAGACAGAATTTTATCTACCCCTGGTGAATATTACATAATGTGGGTGGTCTACAGCATCTAGTCAAAAATTTGATATCTCTTAGAATGTTTCTTTCTAAATATAAAAATCGTCTGACTGAACAATAAAATTTCCACAATACAATATTATAACATTTGGATGTCACATTGCTGGTTTTCAAATCAATGTTTCTTTCTAACATTCCATAAATGGTATTTTAATTAATTAATTAAAAATCAAAATTCTCTTCCCATTGCTGACAGCTAGTGGGTACTGCAAAAAAATAACCTGTTCTGTTGTAAGTAATGGAATGCCCAACACATTACATAATCTATTCCAAATACACAAGGCAAGAGGGGCAGCTGTAGAATGAATGTTCTACTGTTCCAATTCATAACGGATGTCACAGATTGGATCTCTGATGTTAAAGTACCTCCATTTGATGGTATTGCCTGGAAGGCGGCCATATGCAATTCTCCAAGCAAGATCCCTTCTATTTTGACCTTTATTGAGCTCTCATCAGTGAGAGCCAGACCCAGAAGCGATTCCAAGGTTGAAGTAGTGTAGAAGTCATTTTACATAGTATTCCACATACAAGTTGTTAAAAGGTGTCCACCTTATTATTATCTGGCTCCCACTGATGAGACCTCAGTAAAGATCGAAACCAGTTTGGATAGTGGCCCCTCCCATAATGCATAGCATCATACGTGGCTGTAAGGATATATGCGTTGCATTATGGGATATTAAGGCAGTTAATGTGAAGTCATTAGCCTCGATATACAAGTAGCCTAGTTATGATGTTATTTCATATGCAAATTTCTATTTTCTTACACATGGGTAAAGGATTGAACCGAGAATATAATTTCTTGGCATCTTTAATTTATAGTATAACTAAGTGAAAAAGCTATTCAAACAGAACATAATAGCTACCAGATTAATGTTACCAAGTAATTTTATTTTACATTGAGAAGAATGTAGACTATGTATTGTGTTTTTTATTATTTCAGAAGTATAATACATAGTCTGCAATCTTTTTAATGTAAAATATTTATATTTCAGAAGGGGGATGCTTAAGGGTCAAAGCTCTATAACATAGCCTTTTAAGGAATGTGGAGAACTGGGGGGGGGTTCTGACTTAATGTCCAATCTTCACCTTCTCATGGTTCTCCTTCACCTGTTCAGTATCTACCTGGATACTGAATGAAAGGAGGACAGGCTGGCCATTTGGGACTTAGCCACCCAAATTGTATTCTTATTGACTTAAACCTCAATGTAAGATGATGGTACAACATGACTGTCTAAAATGGGTAAGATTGGGTAGATCTGCTGAGGAGCAAATGGCAGTCACTAATTGATAAATTTTTGCAGGCTTAGGATGAGATTTTCACTTAATGACAAAATAGTTGAGCAATTCTCCAAGAATATAACAAGGATCTGGAACATGAATTGTGTCAAGAGAAAATTGTTTCAAAAACTGCAACTATATGGGTAAATGGAATATTATACAGAGCAATATACATTGTATATACTCTATATTTAAGTTGCAAGTCAGCTGTTAAAATTGAAGAAAGTGCGGGAAAATGATCTGTAAAATCATTTTCCCGCACTTTCTTCAACTGTGTAGTTGTTCACTGCATGCTATGATGGAAAATTTCTTCTCTTCACATTTCTATATCAATACCAGGACATCCTTTCTATGCTTTAAATCATACTTGTTCTCCTATATTAATTGACCTTTTCTAACCATCCTCAAATCTTATCCATAGTTGGTCTGATGATAGTAAACTCCCATCAACAACCTTGCAGGGGCTCAGATGATTCAAGCTTCATGGTCTTCAGTGCTACAAAAACAGAAGAAGAGCCTAGCACATGATGTCTGAAATTTTAATGCTTCGATGACTATTCACAATCACACAGTTAGAGATGCTAGAAAAATTGCTTGGTAGTAGGAGAGGTAAGAAAGGAAATGAAAGTCAAAGTAATAAAAGGTACAAGAAAGCAGAAATCAACAAAAAAGGACATTGTAATTCCATGACTTATCTGGGCTGGACTTAATGAGCAGTGAAAGCATATATTTTCCATTGGCAAAAATTCATCATGTGACCAAAGCTATACATAAATGAGTAGAATTCTTGGGTGATACAATTGCCATGATCAAAATGAATGACTTGAATAGAGAGAGCTTTTGCATATAAGTGAGAAGATATAAAAGGGTTGTTGAGTGAGGTAACAAACAAGTGCAAAAGAGTGAAGATCATAAGTTTGTTTCTATAGTATAATAGGAGTGATATGAGCCAGAGAGCTGTAATTGCACATGATTCAATAATTTGCTCCGTGGTTGCTGTGCAGAAGTGGTATGCAGCATGTTGATTTGATGGTCTGAAAGATGTTTGCTTTCAGGATGGATTACATTTCAATGGATTTGGTATTTTATGATTGGAAAAATTGTAGATAAAGAGTGATTAGTAATGTTGAGTAGTCAGGGAAAGTAGATATGTTTGGTTGGTTGCATGAAGGCATGCATTAAATTAAGAAGTCATAATTGTGACTGTCATGATATACAGAGAAATAATATAATAGTAAGTTAGAGAAGACCCCAGGAATGGTGGGATTAGTTTGATCAAGAAAGAAAAGTGAAAACTGAAGAAATATATTGAGAAATCAATTCCAGCTTCCTGGTTGAACTGGTCATATTTTACGAGTTAGCAGAATAGTCATCAGCCTGGTAGTTTGCTACCCTTATACACACACTACCAGAAGCATTAGGAATGAAGGCAGATGGTTGACATTGCTGATCCAAAATTATTGGCATTAATGAAACCCGACTAACAGAGTAGGATATTATTACTGGATTAATGTGATGGGCTCAGCATGGAAATTGATTTGATTTGCAAAGACATCAAAAGTCATTCTGCTGCAGGATACAGGTTACAGCAGTGCATATAGTAAACATTTAGTAGGACAATCACAAACATCCATTCTCTAGGTGGAATTTGAACCCACAGCCTCTTGGCTGGAGAGTGGATATTCTAACCTCTCAGCCAACCAGACCAAGTGGTTAGAGCAATACTCTCTCACTCACCCAAATCCCAGATGGAAGGGTGAGAGAGTATTGTTAGTAATTACAGAGAGTATTCAGTGGTGGCAGTAACAAGAGTAATACAAGAAATGGGTTTGAGGCTGTTTGGGTAAACTGTGGTTGATCACTTGGGGGGGGGAGATTAAGATAGACAAGGGAAATAGAATATTTATATAATTATATAAATTTCACCAGTAGTAAAGCATAAACGAGTAAATAGTTTCTATTATTATAATACAATAACCAAAGTCAGTATTCCTGTCTGGATGCACACTATGTGTGATGGTAGACGACTCCCTATCCTCTCACCATCCAACTAATGCTGGGGTCCCTCAAGGTTCAGTTCTCTCATCGACCCTCTTCCTTCTATATATCAATGACCTATTTCAGTTGACCTCTAACCCAATACACAGTTTTGCAGATGACAACACATTACATTCCTCCCTTTCATTTGACAAACCCCACTCTACACAACTCACTTCAACCCACAGAACATCAACCACTGCTACCCTTAATTCCGACCTCCAAGCCATCTGCCAATGGGGCTCAGACAACCTTGTCAACTTCAATGCTAGTAAAACCCATTTCTGTCTTATTTCTCACAAAAAAGAACCATTTTCCCCCAGCATTGTTTTCGATGACACTCAAATTCACAGACAAGACAAAATTTCTCTTCTCGGAATTACCCTGACATCAAGCCTCTCCTGGTATAAACACATCACAACCATTGCATCCTCAGCTTCCAAAAAACTAGGTTTTCTCTTTCGCTCAAGACGTTACTTCACCCCTAAACAGCTGTTAACACTATACAAGTCACAAATTCGGCCAGCTCTCGAATACTGCTCTCACATCTGGAGTGGGGCTCCAAAAAGCACCCTCAAAATGCTTGACTCAATACAGAGGAGAGCAATTAGACTAATAAATGACCCATCCCTCACCAACTTGCTCCCCTCACTTTCACATAGACACTTGGTCTCTGCAATCTGTATATTCTATAAATACTTTCATGGGAAATGTTCATCTGAAACAGCATCAATCATTCCCCCACCCTGCTAAACTCATTGGAACACGTACAGCTGCCACCCAACATCCTTTTATAGTACACCGCGAAACCCACAGAACAAGTTTCTTTTCCTCCTCATTCATCCCTGCTACTGCTGTACTGTGGAACAGTCTTCCCCCTGACATATTTCCCAAGGATTACAATATGCAGGCATTTAAAGCAAATGTAAACAAGTTTCTCCTTTCACAACCCATCACCCATATACGGTACTAATGTACTATAGGTTGACCAGCCAACCTCTTGTATATGGCCCAACATAAAAAAAAAAAAAATTTTAAAAATTTAAAAAAATGCCACTGCTGCTGCTGCACTCAGCATAATGATGCTTAGGCTTGCCGGTACTAATTATTATTATTTTACTCTTAAAATTAAATACAGCAATCCCTCAATTGATTCTCCCCCAATTAGTGTGTTTTCGATGTGCGTCATTTTTTTTCTATACCCAAATGCAATTAATGTGCCTCTAAAATTCGATTAGTGTGCCTATATACATCTTAAATATAAATGTTACAGATTTTAAAAATTTTCTATCTATACATTTTTTATGGCTAACTATTTTAAAAAATCACTCACCAGGATGAAATAATTTAGTTACCAATTAAATACATTTCACAAAGTTATTTTTTAATGGCATCCTACACTATTTCAATGTACACTGTTCAAAATTTATCACCAAAATTTATGTCCTCTGCTAATTATATAGTATTATATAGTATTTTGATCATATCTTGTGCCTCCATTGCAATTTTTTTTCCTTACTTTTTTATTTTAAAGTATTTTCCCAACCTTTCATCATAACTAAAAGAATTAGTGAGCAAAAAAATGGAAGTGTGAAAAAGATTCCTAAAGAAATCTCATTGGAAGAAAAACTTGAAATAATAAAGAAAAATGAACAAGGTGAGTCCAGAGCAAAGATAGGACAAGAACACAAAAATTGGTGAATCAACTATAAGAGCAATTTTAAGCAAAGTGCTGAATACAAATAGAAAGGTAAGGCTGCTTTGAGTTCATTAGGCATGCAGACCACTTGAAATCAAAGTATTATAATGATTGAATTAGAGAGACTGCTTTCTACTTGGATCGAAGATTGTAACCAAAAATGGATCCCGCTAAGCATTGACCTTATTAAATCAAAAGCATTAAGTCTCTTTGTGACCTTGAAAGAAAGGGCTATCAGTGATGAAAAAGATGAAGAATTCCATGCTGGTGCTGGGTGGTATGAGCGTTTCAAAAGGAGAAATAGCCTATATAATGTTCTAATCGCATGTGAAGATGCAAGTGCAGATAAGGAGGTGGCCAAAAATTATCCAGAGATTTTGAAGAAAATTGTGGAAGGGGGCTATTGTGACCAACAAATATATAATGTCAATAAAACGAGCCTTTTTTTTGCAAGAAGCGAATGCCTTCCAAGACTTTTCTGGCCAAATTTTTCCTGGTTATAAAGTCACAAAGTCTAATGAAATTACTGCTAGCAATATGCGAGACATTGGGAAGCACGTTCTTCCACATTGTGCAAATGATTTTAGAGGCTTTTCAAATGAATCTAAGTTAATTAAATCTCATTCTGGGAAATTGAGTGATTCTTACCTGCTAACTTTAGATGCACACAGTGGGAAGATCCTGAAGAATATGAAGGAAATTTAACCACTGACAAGCCCAAAGAGATTTCACAGAAACAAACTGAAAATATTTTTTGTGCAACTGAAGTTTTTAAGCAGCAATGCTTAGAGGCTGACTCTAGTGAAGAGAGAAGCAATAAAATTTGCAGAGGAGTAGAAGAGGCACTAGGACCATATCATCAGTTGTATGGGAAAAAAAAAAAAAAAAGAAACAGAATGCCCGCTCTATTCTTTGTTAAATAGTAGAATAATAAACTTATATTCTGAATATGTTTTATTGTCTTTCAGTTTCATGGTTTTCCTTTAACTAGGCCCAGAGACATACCCTAATTCTTTTATAATAAAAAATAAAATAAAATAAAGGGTCAAAAAAGAAATTTGAGGGACGAATTATACTTTTTCCCATAGGTTATTATATTCGATTAGTGTGTTTTCGATTAATGTGCCTATTTTAAAGAACGGATTAATCGAGAAATTGCTGTATTGCTTTTAGGAAAAGAAAATACAATAGCTTTTGTATACTTTTTCACTTTTTTTTGAATATATATGAATATATATGAATACATATATATTCATACATATTCATACAAAAGGTCATTATGATTATTATTATAGGCTAAGGTTGAAAATGAAGGAGAAATTAAAGTAGTTATGGGACAACATCATGTAACCCTAGAACGCATGAGCTGCTCGTCATCCACTTCTCCACTTATAAAGGTAAGTTGTTTATTTTATAAGAACTTCATACAGAAGAAAACTTTTTTTTTTGTTGAAGATTAATAAATTTCACGTCAGACTTCTATCTGTATGTGAGAAGTCTCTCAGACTTCTCATATACATGTGAAGGTGTATATGTTATTTTACTATCAAATCTCAATTATAGCAACAATTACTTATTTTTTATTCCTCTCTCTTGAGTTCATACTATGGCAATATTATTATTATTTTTATTATTTTTTAAATGTGGAGCCCACCTCTGCCAAGTACCTGACACATGCAGATATCCAAATTTTTTCTTCATTATAAAAAATAATAATAAAATATTGTGGCTACCGCTACTATCGTTTTGTTTGGTAATATCTTTAATTTAAGATAAGCTTGATTACTCAGTTTTCAATATTAGGACCTACATTCAACATTAAGATACTGAATCCTGTTGTAATATATGTTATGGATGGCACATATATTTTTACTTTTGTGCAATCCCATGAAGTTGCACCCTTATTAAAATCATTCCTTCACATTCTAAGTTGTTTATCTCTGAATTTCAAAATAAAAATAAAACACTAACTAAACTTCAGATATTCCCAGGATATCTTGTATATAATATATAACTCATCATCATCAAATTCCTGACATGTACACTCAAGGGAGTGTACAGGATATGATAGTACTACATGAAAAATTTACATCATTACTAACTTCCTATCTATAATTTTCCTCCAAATCAGTCTGTCACTTGCCAAGACTTCAACATTATCAGATCTTATATTTCTATCGTCTAAGGCACTTTGTACCGTATCAATCCACCTATATCTTGGTCTTCCTCTGGGTCGTTTTCCTGCCAACCTGGTAGAGAACACTTGTTTTGTTAATCTTTCCTCGCCTGTTCTATTTAAGTGACCATACCACTTGGGATTAGTTCTGCTAACACATTCCTGGATGCTGACAATGTCAAGTTCTTTCCTAATATTCTCGTTTTTAATATATTGCCATTGATGCCATCTATTCATGCCTCTAATCTTTCTCAGGACTCTCATATCTGCGGTTTCTAGTCTTTGGTCAAGTGTTTTACTTCTGACCCAGCTCTCAGATCCATAAGTTTAAACTGGTTTGAACACTGTCTTGTATACAGCTAATTTAGTGTTCCGACTAATTTCTCTCTTATTCCATATGAATTTATTCAACTGTCTTCCTACCATACCAGCTTTGTTGATTCTGTTGTCTATTTCCATATTTAATTTACCATCTTCACTAAAAATTGTGTCTAAGTAGCTGAAATGTTTTTCTTGTTCCACAGGTTGCCCGTTCACAACACAGTTGACATTTTCAACAATTCTACCTATTTTCATTGACTTTGTCTTTTTAAGCTGACCTTCATACCATATCTATTATAACAGTTATTCAATTTAGTCAAGGAATCTTGCATACTTGTAGTGGATTTATTTCAAAGTATGACATCGTCCGCATAAAGCAAAGAACTGACATTAACATCTTCAATTCGGATATCATGTTTAATACCACTTTCCTTCATAATGTGATCCATATAGATAATGAATAACAGAGGGGATAATGTACATCCTTGTCTCACACCAGATTTAACATTAAACCACCTTCCTGTACTTCCTTCAATTCTAACTGCTGACTTTCAACTCAAATAAAGACTAAGTATTGCTTGATATAATGCCCCATTGATACCATATAACTGTAGCGTATTGAATAGCTTCTCTCTTGGCACCTTGTCATATGCCTTTTCCAGATCTACAAAACTTAAATACAGATCTTTGTTATATTCCCATGCTTTCTCGACTATTTGTCGTAAAGTGAAGATCTGATCCTGAGAGCTTCTATTTGGCCAGAATCCAGCTTGTTCTTCACCAAGCTTTTCTTCCACAATTCTTCTCAACCGTTTCTCAAGTATACTTGCGTAGATCTTGCCAGGAACACTCAGTAGGGAAATACCTCTGTAATTCTCACATTCAGTTTTATTTCTCTTTTTATATATGGGTACTATTAGAGCTGTACTCCAGTCATCAGGAATTCGTCCCTCTGTCCAGGCTTTCTGAACTATGCAGTGCAATGGCAAATACCTGTTGGATTTCTACTCAGAACATGGACTGGTTATTACTAACACCATGTTCCAACATAAAAATGTGCACAAATTAACATGGGGAGAAGAGGCAAGGAATAAGAAATGTCTCGTTGACTTAATGTTATTGTTGATAGTGATGTTTTCCCCATGGTGCAGGACACCAGAACGTACAGAGGATTTGAAATTGGAAGCGATCACTATTTAATCTTGAGCAGGATAAAATTGAATTTCATATCGAAAAGAATAACATGTAAAGTTTTAAAGCAAATAAAAGTTGAGCAGCTCTCAGATGTGAACCGTAGACTAAAATACACAAAGAATATTGAAGAAAAAATGAAAGAGTTTGAGAACAAGAACCAAACCTTGGAGATTCAGTGGCAAGCCTTGAAGAAAACCTTGATTGATTCAGCCAGAGAGGCATGTGGTGAAGTTGTCTGTAAGGATAGAAAAATCAGAACTCCATGGTGGGCACAGAAAGTTAAAGAGGCAGTGAAGGAAAAGAAGGAAGTATATCAAACGTTCCTGGCAAATAAGTCAGCTTTTGCTCTTGGAGAACACAAAGACAAATGTAAGAAAGCAAAACACTGTGTAAATCTAGCTAAACAAAAGTCATGGGAGGACTTTGGCAAGAACATAGAATATCAAGGTGGTAAGATATTCTGGAGGTTGTTGAAGAAGCTTAGAAATGGAGGAAAGAGTGCCTGTAAAAGGAGTTAGAGATGATAAAGGTGTCATTAAAAACAGGAGAAAAAGATATCCTTCAAGTATGGAGTAATTTCTTTGAAAAATTGCTAAATGAAGCAAGCAGTGATAGCACAGTGGTAAAAAACACTCGACAGGCATGCAGTCGGGAATACATATCCATACTTGAAGTAGAAAAAGCCATCAAAGGCTTGAAATGTGGAAAGGCAGCAGGAGTAGATGATATTCGACCAGAAATGCTGAAGTATGGTGGTAGAAAAGTCTACTATATAACTTAATGTCTTAGATTAACCTATTTAACTCATTAAGAGATTGTAACCAAAAGAAAAATTTTTAATTTGCAGGCATAGACTTCTGTGGCTAATTGGTTCAAAATATATATTTGGTGATTACACCGAAAATATATTTCAGTCGTTTTTTATTATTCAGTTATACAAAATACTGAAATAATAGTTCCCGACAAGTTTCGTAAATCGTAGGATTTACATCTTTAGGGGGTAAATAGTATAACTTAAAGAGAATTAATAAATACAAATCATAACCGTCTGGCTATTCATAAAATTCAAATAACAGAATGCAAATATAAAACGTTATTGACGTTTAACAATACTGGACGGTGTCGTGTGTTCTTGTTCTCGTTCATACAGTCTGAGCTCAGATTGAGTTAGGTTTTTTATTAGAGCTAACCGTACTTGATGGAGAATTAAATCTTGATTATTATTGCATTGGGTTGGGTTTTTTAGCATATTAGCAGCTTCTTTAAATTTTCTTATATAACTGTTGTTTTCTATATATGACATCGTCGTTTTTTGGCAGAGTACATCATGTCCAGTGGAAGTGGTATGGAAAGCAAGACCCGTTTTTTGTTCTCTTTTGTATTGTACGTCTTTTTGTGTTCAGCCATTCGTATTTCTCCAGATCTTCCTGTCTGTCCTACATAGAAAATCCTGCAAGAGCAATGGATTTTGTAGACTCCTGGTTTTTTAAGAGGATGATGAGGTGGTTTTGGTGGATGTAGGAATCTTGAGATTTTTTCCATAGGAAGGAAGGCTACTTTTATGTTGTGTTTTTTCATTAATTTGGCTAGCTTATCTGTAACATTTTTGTTATAAGGAAATGAGATTGCGTTTTTGTAATCCTGTTTTATTGTGTTGTTAGCTGGAGGCATTTTAAGGATTCTCTTGATGGTTTTTGTATATCAAAAATGTTACAGATAAGCTAGCCAAATTAATGAACAAACACAACATAAAAGTAGCCTTCCTTCCTATGGAAAAAATCTCAAGATTCCTACATCCACCAAAACCACCTCATCATCCTCTTAAAAAACCAGGAGTCTACAAAATCCATTGCTCTTGCGGGATTTACTATGTAGGACAGACAGGAAAATCTGGAGAAATACGCATGGCTGAACACCAAAAAGACGTACAATACAAAAGAGAACAAAAAACGGGTCTTGCTTTCCATACCACTTCCACTGGACATGATGTACTCTGCCAAAAATCGACGATGTCATATATAGAAAACAACAGTTATATAAGAAAATTTAAAGAAGCTGCTAATATGCTAAAAAACCCAACCCAATGCAATAATAATCAAGGTTTAATTCTCCATCACGTATGGTTAGCTCTAATAAAAAAATCCACCTCAATCTGAGCTTGGACTGTATGAACGAGAACAAGAACACGTGACATCGTCCAGTATTGTTAAACGTCAATAACATTTTATTTCTGCATTCTGTTATTTGAATTTTATGAATAGCCAGACGGTTATGATTTGTATTTATTAATTCTCTTTAAGTTATACTATTTACCCTCTGAAGATGTAAATCCTACGATTTACGAAACTTGTCGGGAACTATTATTTCAGTATTTTGTATAACTGAATAATAAAAAATGTGGTGTAATCACCGAAATATATCTTTTGAATTTTTAATTTACCAAAAAAAAAAAAAAAAAAATCAGTACAACTTAAAACTACTGTTATATTTGAAGCTTGATTTCACCAGTTATGTTATTCCTACCTATACCAACCTATATATTAAAGTCAGTCATAGAGTATAGATATCAATATAATTATATATATATTAATTGGTTAGAGTTGGTTGGTTGGGAAAAAAAAAAAACCTCATGAATAGATGGAAAGGGATTTTTTTGGGAAATGTAAATCGCTAACTAATAAGAACCAGTGACTGTACACATTGCTAGCTCAGTAAATAACTATTGGGAGGCGCTTATCCTATGATCTAATAATGCTGATCAGGTGATTCATGCAGGAGTGCAGGAATGCATGTGGACTGACTGAGGAGCAAATCATCATGTATAATTTATTGTGCTTGTTATTTGTGTTTCTATTTTTTATATATTTCACTTTATTTTCTGATAATTCTTTTATTTACTAAGGATCAGTGTTTTTTTACATACAAGTATAATATATACATAAATAATTTTGTTCCTTATACAGAAATTTTTTTTAAAAGCTCACAATATCTATTTTGCTTATGTACATATAAAAATTTATTTATGGATACCATTACATGACTCTATTGTATTCTTTTAAAAGTAAATTCTTTTGATAGTATTCTCTTCGGTGCTTACCAACATCCATCTATTTTTCTTAACTGATGACTGCTTTGCCTTTTCGTTGTAATCTCTTTAGATATAGTCTCGCTTTTATCTAAAAATTCTTTTATAATTATCTCTATGAATTGGAGAACTGTGATATTTCCTTTAGAACTGAATTTTCTGTGAATAATTCACACATTCACATGAGCAGTTCTGAAGAGTACTTCTATATTTGTTTGTTTTTTTTGGCAATTTTTTTATACCACTTGACTGTCTCTCTGAAAGTGCAATAATAACATGGCATCCGGTTTCTGTACTTGCTGCCCTGTCCTATTCTTACGAACACTCTCTACTAAACAATGATGATCTCTATAAATTGTCAATATAGTTACTGATCTTTTGTCAGTCCATTTCAGTATTTTTTTAATGCCTTTTTTGTTTTCCTTGGCTATTATTTCTCAACATTTTTATTTCTTCAACAAAACTTCTACCAGAAGTTCAACTCTGTTATTCGTGATTGTTCCACAGAGAAATGTTCCCTCAGAGAGAAGTTCCTCAGCAAGTGCCAAACTTGTATAAAAATTATCTGCGGATAAAATCCTTCCTGTATTCAAGAGTGCCATCAAGCAATTTTCATAGTGATGGAATGAACATGGTCCTGGCCATTCACTGTGTCACCTTTACCTGAATATAAGTAGATGTTGTATGTGTAGCCAGCTGGTAAATAAACAGAGTTTTCACACTTTGATGCCATATTTATGAGTCTTGCTGGGAATATATTGTTGAAAGAATAGCCTCCATGCCTGGGAATCATGCTGTCATCAATTACAACTCTTTTTCCAGGCAAAATTGCTTTTTTAAAAACTTGAAACAACTTGTTCTAGCAGTTCTCATATTTTATACAGATGATTGGTAGTCTCCACATCATTGTTACAAAAATGCCAGTACTTCAGCAAATCTCTCCCTGTGTATTGCATTCTTTATTCTCCAGTTTGTATACATGGAATTCTTAGACCCAGTACAAATGTATTTCCAGAACATGTATTATCCCCATAAGTAATAGGATTCCAAAAAATTTCTTTCTTTCTTTCTTCTTCTTTGGATGCAGGTATCCATTTCTTGGAATTCCCTTGTTTACCTGGAGTTTAACAATCCTGAGTTGTAGATAAGCTCTGATCTGCATCTGTTAGTTTCTCTTACCTTAAATTCCATTATTCCATTAGTTATTAATGCAGAGTACACTGCAGATTGATTTTCTGCATCAAGTGGTAAAAGTAGCTCATTTTCTCTACTGTACTCCTGAACCAGTACTGCCATGTTACTTACCAGATTCCATTCATTTGAAAAAGACAATTCAGAAACCTTACTTTGTGAAATATCTTCTTTGCCAGATAAGGAACTGCTCGTAAACTGCCCGTAAATACAATCCCCAATTCAAATCATCATCTGAATTATTTACTACATCTTTGAAAAACTGAACTTCATCAGATGCGGTTTTTCCTTTTTTGGTAGCGGCTCAGGAAACTCATCACTAGAACATGTGGATTTCTCACATGTTTCTAGTTTATTGGCTTTCATGAGATGCATTCTTCTTATAGAATATAGAAAGATTCATTTTCTGTTAGGAATAGATCAATTTTTACTCCCTACGTGTATACTGTCCGAAGACTGGAAGCAGCTGTCCCTGTATAGTGAACAACACACCCTCCCCAATGGCCACTATACTGCAGACAAGAAAAACAAGTAGTTTTATTGTATCACTGAATAAGGTACAGAGACATTTGCAGTCTATGTAATATATTTGTCTACAAATTGGGCAATTAGCAACAACTGGATGAAAATGGCACTACCTAATGAAACATGTCCCCTCCCACAGAAACTATGCTGCATAGATTCAAGCAAAACCATTTGTTGTACTGCCAACACAGTATCTAACTGAAAACAATTGTCCTAACATTTGTCCAAATTTTCAATTACATGAAATAAGTGTTTGTTCAATTGGATTTGAAATCTTCGATGCATTAAGACAGATCACAAATGCTGACTTGAAATAAAATTCTGCTGAAAGAGTTGCAACTAACATGCCATATAAACTTTGTGTGAGTAAGCCCACCCACTTGATGCGGAAGCAGCACACAAAAGCAGCAATACAGTTGCAACTAACATGCTGTATAAACTGTATAAACTTTGCATCAGTTGAGCCCACCTGTGGCACACAAATGGTAATGAGCAGTCATGCTGGTAACACCTGGCAACACCATACTACAAAGGACAGCCAGATGTCACACTTGAGGCATAATAGCCATGTCAACTATACAGTGCATTTGTTGATATCAATAAGCATAAAATGAAGTGAAATTGGGCAGTAGTGCATATATTTGAACAAAATTGCAAACAACAATTGATCAAATATTAAAAAGTGTGCAATTTTTTCAGTAAGAGAGTTATAAAAAATTTATTTTGCAAGATCTTCTGTTCTTTCCATCTCTTTGTTTCTTATTATCTGTGACTGAGAGTAATGTGTAAAGATTTCTCTCCACTTTGTGCTGAAATCTCATATTCCTTCTTGTGTTTGCCCATAAAAGTAGGCAATGAACAGTATAACTATAGCCATAATAGTAGTACATAAATTTTTATGTGAAAAATTTTATAAATATTATCCTATTCATTAAAATATTTAATTTTTTTACAGCAATGAGTAAAAGAAAATGCACATTTTCTTTTGAATTGAAAGCTAACTATACATGTTTTGAAAGCATTGACTCTGTATGTAAGACTACAATTTCTGTTGGAAACAAAGGAAAATATGATCTGCAACAACACATCCAATCAAAGAAGCATGAATCACTTATCAGGTCAATGGGAGCTTTGTCCTCATGTAAATTACTCTTTCCTAATTAAAAAAATAAAAAAATACAGAATTGGATGAGTAAGTGGCAGTGACTGAAGCAATCTTAACATTTCACATTTTAAAACACCACATGAGTTTTAACTTATCTAACTGCACAATACTTTTATTGAAACATATGTTTGAAGACTTGGGAAACTGCAAAACATTTGGCATCTGACAGGACAAAAACGGCATTGATTGCAACAAATGTTATTGCTCCCTATTGCATCAGTAACATTACTGAATCTTCATGTATTCCTTTCATATCAGTGTCTACTGATGCAAGTAACTGTGGTTTGAAAAAATGTTTCTGGTTTTGATTTAGTTCTTTACTGTTTTTCATTTTTTACCAAATGGAAAAGCATAAACCATATGTTTAATTATACATTAATAATACAAATGTAAAAAAACTTAACTTAGTTGACAAATGCATTGCTTTTTCTGCTGACATTTGTAACACAAATTTTGGGGGAGTTAGGAGAGCTGGTGTTGAATATGTATACAGTTTATTAAAAACTGAAATGCACAAGTATTTGATTAGTATTGGCTGCCCAGCATATATTATACACAATGCTGCAAAACTAGGGCTAGTGACATTGATTTTTGATGTCCAATCAATAATCATTACATATATAATCATTTTTCAGTATATACTGTACAAACAGAGCAGGTGAAGGAATTTTTTGAATTTGTGAAAAATCAAATACAATCAATTGTTATATCATGTTATATCACTGTTTCCTAGTTTTTTAAATTGCGTTTTGCAAATATATTCCCCCCCCTCCCCCAAAAGTTCTATTTTTTATCTAGTAAGATTTGTCCAAGAATTTCGAAAACAAAAGCAGGAAGCAGAGCAAAATTCTATCATGGAACTGAGTATTTTAAAATGTTTGACTATCATGCTTAAACGACATGTTAAGTAGTCCTTCTACGAATTAAAGTTACTAGTATTCTGCAAACTGTACAAACTCCAATCTGATACATGGAAGAAGGTTGTCAAAATCTGTCTCTGAAAAAGATAAAAATATATTTTGTTTTTTAAAATTAGTGATAATGTATTATTTCTGTTAATTTAGTTTATAATATATAACCAACCACTGCCTGTCCCAGACCCACAATATGGTTAAGCTATGTTAATGACATGTTTTCCATTTGGCCACATGGCAGGGTTAACTTGAAACATTTATAGCACCTTAACAGCTAAAACCTGAGGATTCATTTCACCATTTTTATCCTTTTCTGTCTACAGAAAACTTACCACATACTGGAAGGTACATTCCATCGCCTATCACACCACTATCTCTCCCAGATATGGTGTTATCAGAACCTTAGCATATAGAGCTAGAACTTTCTGCTCGGATCACATCATCCTCTCCACTGAATTCAATTACATTTGTGGCATATTTTTAACCAATGGCTTCTCTCTCTCTTCACACAAAATCAACAGAGCTCTCTGCTCAACCCCCCCCCCCCCCCCAGAATCCAGAACACAAAAAAATCGTTAGTATTTGTTACATCTGGGCCATCTCAATTGTATGCATTCTTAAAAGGTATAAAATACAGACCTGCTTCTCTTTCTTTGCCCATAGTCTATGTCGACTGCTGGGGCACTATAAACGTGACAGTCCTACTCTTTCCAGATGTTTCTTTGGGATCTCCTTAATATTATCCTAATATTATCTATCCAGTTGATTCTAAGTCATTCCTAATGCTTTTCTCTAGAAGTCAAGCCCCCTAGTGCTGATTTAAGTAAGCTGTCTGATCTAGCTATGTGGCTCAGCCACTAGAGCTGTTTTTGACATATTTAAATGATGATATTTTCTTGTGTTCTAGCAATGGAGTGGATTTTCCCCTCATAATTTGTTACGTGTGCCATATATGGTATCTTCAAAAGTTTTCTGTAGCACTTCATCTTGAAGGCCAATAATCTTTTCTCATCTTCCTTTAGCAATATCCAACTCTCACATCCATATAGTAAGACAGATTTAACAAGGGTATTGATGAGGTAGAGTCTTGTAGCTATCTGTATTTTATTGTCCTTCCAAAGTGGCTGTAATCTCTGAAGGGAAACAGTTGCTTTAGCAATGTGCACACTTTAATGTCTTGTTTAGACTGGCCAGCTCTGAGACCCTCTTTCAGGCCATACCAAAAATTAGCTATCCTTATCTGCTCAACTAAAGATCCACTTCACCACCTTGATCATTCTGATGTCTATAGTATCCCTTGCTCCAGCAGACATCAGCTGCTCTTCCAGACAAACTTTAAAAAAAAAAAAACTAATGTGTAAGACAATCATGCCTTCTGGTCTCTGGTCAAAGCTGTAAGTGTCACTACTGCATTCAGATGGTGCTGTTGCATCATCACCCACAGAAAAAGCCAAGCTCCTGCCTTTCTACTTCTCCTCTAATTCTTGCATGGCTGATGATTGTTACCCTGAATTTTATTAAATATACATTTTTTTTTTTTAAAACACACACACTCATATTTTTACCTGACTACATGTTGAAATATATTGTAACGTGTATGCATTTTTCTAATATTTTGTATTCAAATTTCGATTATTATTGTTCAGCTTGCACTGATGGTGTTTTATAATACATAAAATGACATATTTATGATTAGTAATATTTATTTTACTATGCCATACATTTTTTTTTTTAAATCATAGGGCTACCCATCTTATCTTGGAGTTATGGTCACAAAATTCAAGGATGCTTAAGTCATGGGTGCTTAAGTGCCTGTTAGAGCCACTGATGATGATGTGATGATATAATCATGCAGTTTCTCAAGCCAGGGCATTGCTTCAAGCTGCCTCTTCAGCTTATGAATCACCTACCATGTAGTTTTACGTGTATACTTCCTAAATCAAAGTTCTCGGATGATTTGTCACCTTTATCACCCTCTGAAGTAAAAACTGCATAAGTCACTATCACCAATGGGCTCTATAACAGAGTACCTCATTTATTACACTTAGGTCCTTTCCCTCACATGTTGATTAATGTGGTTATTCCTCAGTAACTCTGTAAATTCTCTTTCCCTAATCTTGCATGCTTTCTGCAATCTATATTCCCATAGTTGAAATCTATATCTATGTAGTTTCATATTCCTCTTTGGATGATCCAGGTTTATAGCAGAAACAACTAACTATATATTTTGTCCTGTTAACTTCTGTCTCACATCAAATACTTCAAACTCATTACTTGTGTTATTACTGTCATAATTAAATTTAACTAAATAAAGACAGCACAAAGAAATAATTAAATCAATATACTGTATGAATTGAAAGTTCCACCTCAACCCACAAATGCAGTAGCAAATATAATGGAAGAAAGCTAAATTAAAATTAATAATGAAACAACTGAAAAAAAATTAAAACCAATAGAGATCTCATTCAAGGAAGTGGATTATTACCAATACTCTTCAATATATATATATACACTCGGGTCTCTTTTTATGTGGATTTGAAGTTATGCAGTGCAAAACTTCAAGATACGAGACCTTTCGACACTTCTGCGCATGTCAACAGAAGAAGAATCCATTCCGATAATAGGGTAATCAAGCGTTTCCCAAACTTTTTCTATGCGGAACACTTCACAAATCCTGAAATTTTCATGGAACACCTTGGTTATTTTGTAATGTATTAATTAATCATTAATTTAGCTGAATTTTTATTATTAATTAATAATTGATAACATAATTGATATATAATTGATAACATAAACATCATTAAATTAATTTGTGCTGATTTTGATTGACATATCCCATTCTGATCAAAAATTTATATTATAAGTACTTAAGAGTGAATGCAGGCTTTTTCTCCTATGTGCTAATAGTTTTCCCCTCCTTTTGTACATCCTAGAGATCGCTTTGTAGGCTGAAGGTGGATGAATCACTATCTATTGCTTCACAAACACCTTCAATAAGAGATTTCTTAACACCAAAATTAAACAAAGTCCCTTGTCTCTTATTCATATTAAAATTTAAATCTGTAGGCCTATTACTTGTAAAAAATCACGGCACTAAGATTTCAAAACAAGCATTTTCACCCTACAATACAAACTTGTGAAGAAAGTATTCAGTATTATTAGATCTGAGAACTGGATACAGACTACTTTGATCTTCAATTTCAGTGGAAAAATTTCTTTATATACTTTCTTGCTGATTGGTCACTAACATTTGCAACACAAATGTTATTTCGTTCAGTTTTGAGAATAGAGGATATGCCGCCCATTGTTGTAATCGTGTGGACAGACTTATGTGTTCGTCGAACATGTTGTTTATTATTTTAACGGTATAATAGAACACAGAAACTAAGTAAATAATTAATTTATTAACTTGATGTTGATATTTCGCTGGTATTATAACCAGCATCTTCAGAGCACAAAAACACTGTTTGTCACAATATGCGAGACTAAAACAACATGGTGTACTTAAACAAAATTGTAGCAGCAACACAAAGACTAAAGTCCTGATTTTGGCGCCCTCTATCTGAAAAAAAAAAAAAAAAACTATCCTATATTACTAGAGTCCTAGAAAAGTGCTAGTTTTTTCTTAATATGACTGTCTTCCAGATCTTCGGCAAGTTAATACAGCCATATTTGTTGAGATTTGGAGTGTGTTTTAGGGCTTCTGTCGCCTCTAAGAACAATCTCTCTGATTTATACTGGTTTCTGTGTAGTACTTTTCTGTTTTTCCAGTTGATGCTGTGTGCAGGGGTATCCAGAGCATGGTCTGCTAGGCCCGACTTCCCATAATGATAATTCCGGACGTATTGTTTATGTTCGCTGATGCGGATATTCACAGTTCTTCCTGTTTGACCGTAGTAGGCTTGATTGCATGAGCAGGGTACTTGGTAGACTCCTGGATGTGATAAAGGAGGAATGCTGTCCTTGATTGAGCGGATGAGGGTGGCTAATTTGCTACATGGTCTGAATGTAGTGCGTAGTTTATGTTTATTGAGAATTCTTGAGATCTTTTCAGATGTGCCTTTAATGTAAGGGATGGTGACTGTTTTGTTGTAGTTCTCTGTGGTAGATGGTGGGAGGGGTTTCTTAGGAGTGTTTAGTATTTTGTTTATTTTATGTGGATTGTAGCCATTGGCCAAGAAGGTGTGGCTTAAGTGAGTCAGTTCAGCAGTAAGAGCCATTGTCATTGGAACAGATTGCTCTCGCTCTGTGGGTTAGCATTTTTAATATGCCATATTGTTGAGAAGGATGATGGTGTGATTGTTTGTGTAAGTATCTGCCTGTATGTGTGGGTTTTCTAAAAACTGAAAATGATAAGGAACCATCTGGGAGACGTGTGATGAGTGTATCCAGGAAGGGCAGACATTTGTTGGCTTCCAGTTCCATAGTAAAGTGGATTTTTGGATGTTGGCTATTTAAATGTGCTAAGAATGTTTTCAATGTCTCAGGGCCATGTGGCCAAATAGCAAGCGCATCATCAACATAGCGTAGCCAAAGTGTTGGTTTGAGAGTGGCTGTATTGATTGCTTGTTTTTCCAGGTGTTCTATGTAAAAGTTGGCTAGGGGGGGAAAGGGGGGAGCCCATGGCTGTCCCATCAATTTGTTTGTATATTTTCCCTTTCCATGTGAAATATCCTGCATGTATTGTGAATTTGAATAGTTCAAATATATCAGGGGGGAAGTGTGACTTCAGTAGATTGAGGGTTTCTATTAGTGGTACATTTGTGAATAGTGAAGTGATGTCAAAGCTTACTATTAAATCTGAGTTTTTTAGGGTAAGGTGTTTTAAGATGCTTTTTAGGTGTGCTGAATTTTTGACAAAGGAGGGAGAATTGTTAGTGAGAGTGGCTAGTAGTTTCGCTAAATGTCTAGCCAGTTTGTATGTGGGACTATTTATATTGTCCACAATTGGGCGTAGGGGTGTGCCTGGTTTGTGAATTTTTGGTGATCCATAGATCCTCGGTGTTTTAACATGGAAGGTTTGAGTTTGTTAACTATGTCTTTGGGCCAGGAAGTGACTTTTTTTAATAATTTTCGTGCCTTATTCTTTTGTGTGTTGGTGGGATTGCGATCTATAATTTTGTATGTTGACTGATCTTGTAATAGTGTGTGCATTTTGTTTTCATATTCAGTTGTGTCCATCACCACGGTTGCATTTCCTTTGTCTGCTTTTGTTATGGTAATCTGGCTGTTGTTGTGTAGCTCTTTTATAGCAATGAATTCCTTATGTGGGATATTATTTTTGGGAGGCTTGGACTTGATTAGGATGTTTGCCACATCTAAACGTATGTTGTTAGCTATTGTTGGAGGCAGGTCGTATATTCCTTGTTCGATGGGCGCCATTATTTCGGCTTTTGGAACTTGCTTGGGAGTTATGGCAAAGTTGTGCCCTCAACTTAAAGCTATCGTGGCCTCTTTGCTTAAGGTGAGTGACGATAGATTCACGACCACGAGGTCTTGTTGTAATTGCGGTCGTTGTACGGTGCTCCATTGTTGTAGATTTTCGAACTTATTTTGGTGCCGGTTTTTGACTTTGTTGAATTATTTTTTTGCCGTTGTTGCGTCGGTGATGTTCTCTAAGATCTGCCAAAGTTCCGTATTTAGAATATTATGCAGTGATTCTCGTAAAGCGCTGATGGTTGTATTTGCTTGTGCTAATTCCCGGCGAGTGGTGTTAATCTGTTCCTGTAACAGCGCTACACTCGCTCGTTTATAGATGCATTGGGCTTTGGCCGAGTGGAACTTGTTTTTGATTTTAAAACAGTTCGGTATTAATTTGGTGTCTCAGCACCTCTTTAAGAAGGCTAACCTGTTTAGTTGCCGCGCCAATTTCAACTTCCACTTACCATATTGTCGTGTCTTGTGTACGATATCGTCTCTGTGAAGAATCCTTAAACATGTGGACAGACTTATGTGTTCGTCGAACATGTTGTTTATTATTTTAACGGTATAATAGAACACAGAAACTAAGTAAATAATTAATTTATTAATTTGATGCTGATATTTCGCTGGTATTATAACCAGCATCTTCAGAGCACAAAAACACTGTTTTTCACAATACGCGAGACTAAAACAACATGGTGTACTTAAACAAAATTGTAGCAGCAACACAAAGACTAAAGTCCTGATTTTGGCACCTTCTATCTGAAAAAAAAAAAAAAAAAAATAGATCGCAATCCCACCAACACACAAAAGAATAAGGCACGAAAATTATTAAAAAAAGTCACTTCCTGGCCCAAAGACACAGTTAACAAACTCAAACCCTTCCATGTTAAAACACCGAAGATCTATGGATCACCAAAAATTCACAAACCAGGCACACTCCTACGCCCAATTGTGGACAGTATAAATAGCCCCACATACAAACTGGCTAGACATTTAGCAAAACTACTAGCCACTCTCACTAACAATTCTCCCTCCTTTGTCAAAAATTCAGCACACCTAGAAAGCATCTTACAACACCTTACCCTAAAAAACTCGGATGTAATAGTAAGCTTTGACATCACTTCACTATTCACAAATGTACCACTAATAGAAACCCTCAATCTACTGAAGTCACACTTCCCCCCTGATATATTTGAACTATTCAAATTCACAATACATGCAGGATATTTCACATGGAAAGGGAAAATATACAAACAAATTGATGGGACAGCCATGGGCTTCCCCCCTTTCTCCCCACCCAACTTTTACATAGAACACCTGGAAAAACAAGCAATCAATACAGCCACTCTCAAACCAACACTTTGGCTACGCTATGTTGATGATGTGCTTGCTATTTGGCCACATGGCCCTGAGACATTGAAAACATTCTTAGCACATCTTAATAGCCAACATCCAAAAATCCACTTTACTATGGAACTGGAAGCCAACAACTGTCTGCCCTTCCTGGTTACACTCATCACACGTCTCCCAGATGGTTCCTTATCATTTTCAGTTTTTAGAAAACCCACACATACAGGCAGATACTTACACAAACAATCACACCATCACCCTTCTCAACAATATGGCATATTAAAAACGCTAACCCATAGAGCGAGAGCAATCTGTTCCAATGACAATGGCTCTTACTGCTGAAACTGACTCACTTAAGCCACACCTTCTTGGCCAATGGCTACAATCCACATAAAATAAACAAAATACTAAACACTCCTAAGAAACCCCTCCCACCATCTACCACAGAGAACTACAACAAAACAGTCACCATCCCTTACATTAAAGGCACATCCGAAAAGATCTCAAGAATTCTCAATAAACATAAACTACGCACTACATTCAGACCATGTAGCAAATTAGCCACTCTCATCCGCTCACCCAAGGACAGCATTCCTCCTTTATCACATCCAGGAGTCTACCAAGTACCCTGCTCATGCAATCAAGCCTACTACGGTCAAACAGGAAGAACTGTGAATATCCGCATCAGCGAACATAAACGATACGTCCGGAATTATCATCATGGGAAGTCGGGCCTAGCAGACCATGCTTTGGATACCCCTGCACACAGGATCAACTGGAAAAACACAAAAGTACTACACAGAAACCAGTATAAATCAGAGAGATTGTTCTTAGAGGCGACAGAAGCCCTAAAACACACTCCAAATCTCAACAAATATGGCTGTATTAACTTGCTGAAGATCTGGGAGACAGTCGTATTAAGAAAAAACTAGCAATTTTCTAGGACTCTAGTAATATACGATAGTTTTTTTTTTTTTTTTTTTTGTCAGATAGAGGGCGCCAAAATCAGGACTTTAGTCTTTGTGTTGCTGCTACAATTTTGTTTAAGTACACCATGTTGTTTTAGTCTCGCGTATTGTGACAAACAGTGTTTTTGTGCTCTGAAGATGCTGGTTATAATACCAGCGAAATATCAGCTTCAAGTTAATAAATTAATTATTTACTTAGTTTCTGTGTTCTATTATACCATTAAAATAATAAACAACATTGTTGTAATCGGCTTGCAGGAAATTTTTATGACAGGTCATAAACAGCGGTATTCCCTTTCCCGAATGTTGAAAGGTTTCAATGTGTGAAAATTAACAATAATTCGTGAATACCTCAATGTTTTCAAAATACACGGCTTGGTCACTAACATTTCCTACACAGATGTTATTTAGACGTTCTGGGTCTATGCTTTTCGACATATTCACGAATATTACTCCTCAGAATATTTCCACTATAAAATATTTGTTACTGTAAAAAAATTCTTACTTTTCAATAAAATTAAATGAATAAAGCTTTAAATCAAACTTAGGCAATCTTATTTTCCTGAATTTTCATAAACTTTTTTTATGCGATTTTAGGTTTATTTTAATTCATTGCTTTGGTTTTATGCGATTTTATCCCTAATTTTTCAACATAAGTTATGCCCTTTTTTTTGCGAATTTTTATATGCTGTTTTCTCTGGAACGTATCTACCGCATAAAAAGAGACCTGACTGTGTGTGTGTGTGTGTGTAGAAAAAATTTCAAGAGAATGGAGGAAAATCAAAATCATAGTAATTGAAATAGGAAATAAAGAATTAACCAGTCTTCTGTATGCTGACGATCAAGTTTGCTGAAAATGAAGACCAATTACAGAAAAATCTACACTTATTGAACAAAACAATAGAACAGTATGACATGAAAATCTCAATAAATAAAGCAAAATCAATAGCATTTCAAGGTAAAGAAATTAAAAGATGCAAACTAGTCATCCACAACAAAGTAATAGAACAGGTGAACAAATTTAAATATCTAGGAAATTACATAAGCCCCAGTGGAGAAATCGACATTGTATATAAAAAGCAAAAATTCCTAGCAGTCATTGGAACTTTGAATAGACACTTCAATAAACAGACTTCTTGAACAACTCAAATAAAACTATATAAAATAATAGTCAAACCAGTTTTGGACCTGGGGGAGAACGAGATAAAAGACAAGTGGAAGCTGTAGAAATGAAGGTCCTAAGACCACTCGCAGGCTATAAAAGAATAGACAAGATAAGAAATAAGAAAATAATTATCCATAATTAACATAACAGAAGACATCACAAACTATAGAAAGAACTGGAAAAACCACATAGAAAGAATGAATGTGGACAGATGGCCAATTATTGCTTGGAAATATAAACTAAAGGGACACAGATCAAGAGGAAGACCCAGGAGGAGATGGCAGAAGACTTTTTAAACCCTTGAAAATGTTAAAGGCAAACAATTGCCTAATACTGGAAGCCAGATGATTAAACAAGAAGTTTAATCATTCTAATATTTTGTCTATCATAGAAACATCTTCAAGAATGCAATATAAAAATTGTAATAAAACACACACACACAACAATAAGTGGGGGGGAAAATGTGACTATTTTGAGCCTAAAGTCCTATGAGGAGTGTCCTTTATGAGTGCTGCTGGTGGAAAGGCTAAGAATTAAAATTTTCCAAACCTTGAGAAGTTTAACACACCATATTTATTTAGATTGGCTGGTTTTTGGTTTAGGCTAGTACAGAACACTGTTTGGTTGGTCCTAAATTAGCAGTCTATCCTAGCATTCAGTGGATATTCATAGCATTCATCCATGTGGACACCTACTAAAAGGATGCACCATGAGAAAGTAAGGAATGTTAGGTCAGAAGCTCTGGTCAGTTCTCTACATTCTTTAAAGGCTATATGGAGGTTGTTCCTCCCAGTTATTTAGCTTTGACCTTTAAGCATTCCCTATATAAATTGATTGATTGTAAATATGCTGTGTGCTAATTTTGAAACTGCTGCACCATAAAATTCTAAAATATGGAGTAGTGAAAGCTTTTTGAGTGATCCAGTGAATGCATTCTTGAGTCCTTTATAACTTCATGTGCGTGGTTAATGGTCAGCATTCCATTACTGTATAAATTATGTATTTAGTACACAATTTATGTACATTTACTGGGGGGGGGGGGCATTAGGTGATATAGAAACTGAGCACTTAAGATTAATTAAATCAATGGTTTAATTTTTACTAATTTCATTCCATCTTAGGATTAGTAAATGTTATTTGAGTAATAATTGTAACAGATTTCATGTATATTTAACTTATAAATGATGTTGAATAACTTTATTTAAAACTTCAGTAAAATCTTAAAGCTTAAGACACCTTTAAAAAAATAATAAATACAATCTGCTCTGCTTATTTTTGAATATTTTATTTTTTTCTTTTCTTTCTAAGAGTAATTTTAAGTTTTCAGATATTGTAAATATAATAACAGAATTACTAATTATATGAAGAGCCAAAGGCTTCAATTCGGCAACATGAACTTATTTAAGTTAAGAGATATTGCATCCCATATTGTTTCTTAGCCAAATAAGAAACTCAGAGTTTCATGCCGAATATAGAAACTATATAAAGTTCGGCAATTCCAAGCGTAAGCAAATACCTGGATAGTGGCACCTGACCCATTTGGTAGTGCAAACTGAGGCAACTCATAGAAAGGGTAGAGCAAGCTCCGATCACTATTCTTGGTATTTACCCATAATGTGAACTTAGCTCCTAGGTATATTACTGTTCTACATTATGAGAGAAGGTCACTATCCAGATCGGCTTCAACCCTTTTTGAGGTCTCATCAGTGAGTAGGTAAACCCTAGTTAATACCAAGTTTGTAGCATCTCATAGAAGGGATGTAAGTTCTGTTCACTACAAACTTGGTATTAACTAGGGTCTACCTACTCGCTGATGAGACCTCAATAAGGGTTGAAACCGGTCTGGGTAGTGACCTTCTCTCATAATGTAGAATAGTAATACAGCTCCTAGGAGCTAAGTTCACATTATGGGTAAATACCAAGAATAGTGATCGGAGCTTGCTCCACCCTTTCTGTGGGTTACCTCAGTTTGCACTACCAAATGGGTCAGGTGCCACTATCCAGGTATTTGCTTACGCTTGGAATCGTCGAACTTTATATAGTTTCTATATTCGGCATGAAACTCTTTGAGTTTGTTATACGGCTAAGAAACAATATGGGATGCAATATCCCTTCACTTAAATAATACCAGAATATTAACTTAATTTGATAATAATCTGATAGTAATCAAATTGTGATAAATATTAGTGTATTATATGCACTGATAGTACTTTTTTTTTTTTTGTTATTTCAGCCAATTGAGGAAAAGTCTCCAGTACACATCATTCCAGATAGAGACAATGTTACTCCACCATTACCACCAGTCAGTCAAATAATAGGTACTAATATTATGAAATGTACCTTGTGTCATCCATTCCATATACAGCATGATTTCTCTAGGAAAAGGTGAGGATGATGAACTGAAAATTTCAGCAGTAGCTACACTACACTTTTGATGCTATTTTTACTACATTCATAAAACCATGTGTGGAGGTGAGGGGGGAGGTTGTCATTACTCAGAATCCCAAACTGCAGTTGTTATACACTTCCTGTTATAGTGAAGCTATTGTTTTGAATACTTATATGAATTGAATGATTATTAATTCACAAAGCTTAGTTTATGCTTACACACAACTGAAAATTAGTAATTTTCATCTGAATAAGAATACACAAGCTGCACTGTTTTGTGAAATGGTTAGAAGTAAAAATAAAATTTAAAAAAAAACCCTGCAGAATCCATTAGATAATGAACATGCTAAACATACAGTATTAGGTGTTTTAGAATGTAGCATGCTAAAAATTTGGATTACCTTATCAAAAAAAACAACAGTTTTTTATATTCATTACTAGAGGATTCCATGATCAATTTCCCACCTAATCCTTCACTGACTTGGACACCGCAAACTGTTTTTTTTTCCTTCAAGAGCTGAGGTTTTTACATGCCTCCCTTTTTGATTGGTCATCATAATTTATGCATTATTTATAGTCAAGAAAAGAAAAATACACTAATCAATACAATGTCCTGCCTCTTCATCCTGTCATAATAAATATTTTTTCAAGTGTCTAGATAAAGCTGTAATGCAAATGATGACAACAGTTACATTTAAATTGTCCATTTTCATGTGCAAAAGATAATTCACCACAAATTTGTGCAAAATGCAATGCATGTCTAGTGATGTTTTGGTCCTTCATCTCTCCATCATAGTTTCATATACAGTGATAATGCACCACAATATTGATATATGTTTGATATATTAATTGAAAAAACTTTTCAGTTGTGCCTCATAAACTGGACTTGCTTCTCCTTAGAACAATCTCTTTGCAAGAAATAATGACTTGATATCAAGCAGTTTATGCCTAAATGATTGTTTTCTAATGTTATCTTACATAATTCACACACTGCATGGCTTTTCATTATTTCAAACTATCCACTGATCATTATTTATAACAAACTTACTCACTAAGACCACCACAGAAAGCCCCAGCCAAAACCCATACCCACAATGCTATTATAAAAAAAATTACTATAGAAAAATATGTTGTAAGTCTCACAAGTTCACTATAGTGATAGTCAACTGTATAAATATTATTTAAATTTTATACAGTTGACTATTTAAATCTTATGTATTTATTATTTCAGAAAATTTATGAATTTTAAAAACAACCAAAATGCAAACTGCTGCATCTTATAGTTTAAAATATTTATATTACAAAAGCTATTAATTAAAGTGAATTGATATATCTTTGATATATTAATTGAAAAAAACTTTTCAGTTGTGCCTCATAAACTGGACGTGCTTCTCCTTAGAACAATCTCTTTGCAAGAAATAATGACTTAATATCAAGCAGTTTATGCCTAAACGATTGTTTTCTAATGTTATTTTATAAATATTATTAAATATTATAAATATTATTTAAATTTTATACAGTTGACTATTTAAATCCTATGTATTTATTTAGATTTATGAATTTTAAAAACAACCAAAATGCAAACTGCTGCATCTTATAGTTTAAAATATTTATATTACAAAAGCTATTAATTAAAGTGAATTGATATATCTTTGATATATTAATTGAAAAAAACTTTTCAGTTGTGCCTCATAAACTGGACGTGCTTCTCCTTAGAACAATCTCTTTGCAAGAAATAATGACTTAATATCAAGCAGTTTATGCCTAAACGATTGTTTTCTAATGTTATTTTATAAATATTATTAAATATTATAAATATTATTTAAATTTTATACAGTTGACTATTTAAATCCTATGTATTTATTTAGATTTATGAATTTTAAAAACAACCAAAATGCAAACTGCTGCATCTTATAGTTTAAAATATTTATATTCCAAAAGCTATCAATTAAAGTTTGAACGAAGGCTACAAACTATAATTATTATAGTGCAAGTCTTTTTGTGGGATCATTACTTAGTTTTCCACACGCTCCATTGTAAATCAAATGAAATAAAAGAACAAAACTAGATAACATTTCATAAAAATAAAATTAAATGAATAAAAGAATTGTTCATATTTTCTGTTCACATACATAATTGCTCTTAGATGGTAAATGCTACAATCGATTTTTTATTTGACACCCACTCATGAAAGGTTCTAAATCTATCTTACTTAGTGTCTGGGTGAGCTAAGGGTGTCCAGAGACCAGACCTGGAACTTTTCAATGCTTTTCATGCCACTGCTCAGAATGATCACTTTAGATAGTTGGCCCATAGCTATCAATAATTTTAATAGGTATCTGAAGAGGAGGAGAGCATTGCAGACAACCATGACCATCTCATGGCCTGTAATAGCAACTCAAAAAAAGCAACTGTTCTACAGTTGCTTTTCTTGAGTTGCAAGATAAAAACAACCAAGTTTCTGGGAGACAGAAGCCTGCTTACTCATGTCAAATCAACAAACTTGGAAACAAGTTGAAGAAAGGCTCAGAAAAAATTCATCTATTCAGTAACTAGTATCAAACTTATAATGGTTATTCTTCAGGTGGCTTAGTGTTATGGATACGTATTCCTTTTCCACAGGGCTTCATTTACTGTGGTTCACATCCTGTTTAAAAATACTGTTTCTCAAGTATACTTGTATAAATCTTACCAGGAACACTCAGTAGGCAAATACCTCTGTAATTCTCACATTCAGTTATTTCCCTTTTTATATATGGGTACTATGAGAGCTCTACTCCAATCATCGGGAATTTGTCCCTCTGTCCATGCCTTCTGAACTATGCAGTGCAGTCACTGTAAGACTTTTATGCCTCCATATTTCAGCATTTCTGGTCTAATATCATCGCTGCCTTTCCACATTTCAAGCATTTGATGACTTTTTCTACTTCATGTATGGATATGTATTCCTGAATACATGCCTGTTGAGTGTTTTTTACCACAGTGCTATCACTGCTTGTTTTATTTAGCAATTTTTCAAGGTAATTACTCCATACTTCATATCTTTTTTCTCCAGTTTTCATGTCACCTTTATCATCTCTAATTCCTTTTACAACACTCCTTCCTCCATTTCTGAGCTTCTTCAATGTCCAGAATATCTTGCCACCTCACCACTTCTTACCAAAGTCTTCCCATGACTTTTGTTTATCTAGTTTTACACAGTGTTTAGCTTTCTTACATTTGTTTCTGTATTCTCTAAGAGCACAAGCTGACTTATTTGCCAGGAACTTTTGATATGCTTTCTTCTTCTTTTCCTTCACTGCCTCTTTAACTTCCTTTGTTCACCATGGAGTTCTGATTTTTCTATCCTTGCAGACAACCTCACCACATGCCTCTCTGGCTGAATCAGTCAATTTTTTTTTTCAACGTTTGGTTCCTGTTCTGAAACACTTTCATTTTTTATTCAATAATATTTGTGTATTTTAGTCTACAGTTCACATCTGAGAGCAGCTCAACTTTTATTAGCTTTAAAACTTTCTTAAATGTTCTGCCTTTCAAAATGAAATTCAATTTTATCCTGCTCAAGACTAAATGGTGATCACTTCCAATTTCAAATCCTCTGTACACTCTGGTGTCCTGCACCAGGGAGAAAACATTACTATCAACAATAACATAGTCAATGAGACTTTTCTTATTCCTTGCCTCTTCTTTCCATGTGAATTTGTGCATATTTTTATGTTGGAACATGGTGTTAGTAATAACCAGTCCATGTCCTGAGGAAATCCAAGGTATTTGCCATTATTATTAGCTTTGCTTCTTTCTCCAAATTTTCCCAAAATATTTTTGTATGTCTGACAATCATTTCCTACTCAGCTATTTAGATCCCCAACGAGGACCAACTTTTGCTTTTTCATTGTGTCATTTGCTTTCTCTAAGGCCTCAAAAATTCCTCCACTTCTACTTTAGTAGAACCTTCTGTGGAACACAAACATAAGCACAAATGTCTCATTGTCCAGTTCCCCATTCTCATATTTGCCCACATCACTCTACTTGAGACTGCCTGCCATTCAAAAAGATTAGCCTCATATTTTGTGTTGAATACTATGGCTACTCCTTCTTTTCCTTGATTGTCATTGCCTGAATATAACATTTTGTTATATTCAGGCAATGACCAGTTTTTGTCTATTTTGTTTCAGTCACCCCTATTATGTCGATCTGGTACTTATCTAATTCCTCAGCTAGCTCCATTTCTTTGCCATTTAGGCTTCTTATGTTGATAGTACTGATCTTGAACTCTGGTGATGTTGGGTAAGTTTTAGGATTTGTTCCAGTAGCTCACTTTTCGCTGTTTGCCCTGGTTCCCTGGCAAAAACAACATGGGCCTTGTTTAACCAGGCCCCAGCCAGCATGGAATTCTGTCATGTTGTAACATCATTAATTTTTTTTGGTTTAAGCCAATAATAATACAGTTAGTTCGGCTAAGTCCCAAATTGTCAGCCCATCTTCGTTTGTTCAGTATCCAGGTAGATATCTAATAGGGTGCACCACGAGAAGGTGAGGATTGGACATTACGTCAGAAGCCCTGGTTGGTTCTCCGCATTCCTTTAAAGGCTATGTGGAGGTCTCCTTTCAGTTATACAGCTTTGACCATTAAGCACTTCACCTGATAATGTGTTGAGCAAAATCCAGCATTTTTATTGATGATGATGATATTCAGCTTGTATCTTTCCCACTGCTAGGTGATAGCCTCTCCCATTGCAGGAGGTTGGGTCTACTTTTGGGAGAGTGTATATATATATTTGTATGCAGGTGAAAGACAATCACAAATATCCATAACCTTGGCAGGATTCATACCCACATCCTTTTGTCTGCAGAGTTGATATGTTAATAACTTAGCCAACTAGGCTGTCATAAAGCCTGATGAAGCCAAATCTAGGCTGTAGGGAGATGGTTGATAACTTCAACAAACATTGAAGATAATTCACTTGTATTGTGTTGCAAAAGCAATGGCTGTTCTCTGACACAAATGCAATTTGTTGCTCAACTTTCTCAAGATTTTTATACATCTTTGTGAATTTGTCTGTTTTGCTATGCAGTCCTGGTGAATGATACCTTTGTTATCTAAAAAGACATTATGCATTTTCTGGCATTAGGCTGAGTTTTGAAATTTTTGGTCCTCAATGAGGGAGGATGGCAATATTCCATGGACTGAATTTTCAGTTTGCAATCATAATGATGGGTCAGAGTTTTGTCTCCAGTCAAGACTTTGTGAAGTACTGCTTCTTGTTTGGTAATGTTGAAGCAATTGGTGACAAACTCTCAATCTTGTTTGTTTCATTTCACTTGTCAACTGAGCTTAATGCGCATATGTTATCGTAGCCCAATTCTGTAATGATTTGGATGCAAATCCAAAGTTCACTTTCAATGCTGGTGGTCTCTGACATGGTTAGAAACTAGTGAGGAGAACACACCTGAAATGTTTGGGAAAGAGTCAAGGTCATAATATAGGATGTAGCCAAGAAGTATCAGACCAGGAGACCTATGGATATCAGATTCAACATGGGATCAGATCGAAAGAAGGCAGATGGAGAAACAAAAAGACACAGGGACTGAAGAACATAAGAGATTAGATAGAGAAGTCAGAAAAGCCATCAGGCAAAACAAGAAAAATGAATATGTTAACAAACGTGAAGAGATAGTCTTAAGCACTTTTATAATTGCTTAATAGCACTTTTTGTGATCTTAAGCACAAATTTAAGCCCAAATTGAATGTCAGGAATGGAGCAGTACTAATAGAAGAACTGGAAATCAAAAACAGATGGAACTATGAAGAACTTACAGCAGAGAATAAGGAAAATTTGAAGAGTCTTCTCACCAGGAAAATTCTGGTTTGGAACCTTCTCCACTTCTGCATGAGATTGAAAGAGCAAATAAACAGCTTGCTTACTTTTCTTTCCGAGTCCGGAACACCAATCATATCCTCTCCATCCAAAAAACAGTGACTTGTATCGCCTTGTCATTGACCGTCAGAATATCATCCGTGGAGCACACATTCATTAGATCTGGGCAACATAAAAGATGTTCATCAGTTTGGACGTCTCTGCAGTCACAGCTGTCATCATCTGCATAACCCCATTTCATCAGGTTACTTCTGCATCTGGACACTCCCACTCTAAGATGGTTCAGAGTCCTTCAGGTGCTATAGGGTAGGTGATATCCCTTGGTTAACTCTTCCTTAATTATGGGGGGCTTCTTGAAATTGAACCGATTCCCTCCATAGAACAAGGTGTCGCTCCTCAGGTTTATAGATCAATGGTTTAGTTCTTTGCATAAAACTATGCTTTGAGTCAAGAAGCCATGATGATATGGCTGTACATTGGATGGCTTTCGTCCGTCATCTGCTTTTTTTTCTCCATCTCACCGGCGACTTGACATCTCATGCCTGGTGGTGCTATGCCTGCTAAGGGATATAGCTTGTTGACTGGGGTTGGTCTTAGGCATCCAGTTATGATCCTAATAGTATCATTTAAAGCCACATTCACATGTTTCGCATGGGTGGATGCCACCCACACTAGGGCAGTATACTCCCCTGCAGCAAAACACAGTGCCAAAGCCATCGAGCAAAGTACCTCTGGTCGAGCTCCTCAAGTCATGCCGGTCATTTTTCTTATGATGTTATTTCTTGCATAGATTTTTCCTTTTAGTTCCTGGCAGTGTACCTTATATGACAAGGTACGATCAGCTTAACTCCAAGATATTTGGGATTGCTACTGTGTTCGAGGCATTTTCCTCTCCAGACAATGTTTAACTGCTGTTTTGCTTCCCTGTTGTGCAGATGGAAAGTGCATACTTGAGTCTTGTTTGGGTTAGGCTTCAGGCAATTGGTCTCATAGTAATTGGAGAGTATTTCTAAGGCTTCTGTCAACCTCTTCTCAACTTCTTCAAAACTCCTTGCTTGACTGCATATAGTTGTGTTGTCGGCATAGATAAACCTCCTCACTTGTGAGTGGGTGGGTTGGCTGATCGTTAGTATAAATATTGTAGAGCATCGGGGCCAATACGCTTCCTTGAGGTAAATCATTCTTCTGATTTCTCCATCTGCTCTTCTTTCCTTGCAAAGTTACGTAGAATCGTCGATTCTGGTTTTAACTACATTCATGAGGTGAAAATCTTTTATTTGGTACAGCTTGACCAACAGTTTCTTGTGATTAACAGTGTCATATGCTGCTGAAAGATCAATAAAAGCTGTTCCAGTCACAAGCTTCTTCTCGTAACCATGTTCGATGTGTTGCGTGAGATAAACAGCTTAACAACAGTAAGGCCCCGGGTGCAGGTGGAATCCCAGCAGAGTTAGTTAAGGTTATTGGGGATGAAGGATAAGAGTGTTTCATAGATTGATTACAAGGATATGGAGACAGGATCATGGTCTGGAGACTGGAATAGGTCAATTTTCAAACCACTGCACAAGAAGGGGAGATAAGGATTGCAAGAACTATAGCACTGTTAGTTTAATTTCTCATGAAAGCAAGATTTTATTAAAGATCATTCTAAATAGGATTGAGGTCAAAATTTAGGTAGAGATGCCTGAGGAACAAGCAGGTTTCAGAAATTGGATCCTTTGCTTTAGACAGATCGTAGAGAAGTGAATCGGAACAAACAAGATTCGAAGTGTCACCAATTGCTTCAATATTACCAAACAGGAGGCAGTACTTTTCTTTACAAAGTCACAATTGAGGAAAAAAGTTTGATCCATCATTATGATCCCAATGGTGAAAATTCAGTCCATGGAATATTGCCACACTGCCTCATTGAGAACCAAAAATTACAAAACTCAGCCTATTGCCATAAAATGCATGATGCCTTTTTGGACAGCAAAGGTATTATTCACCAGTACTGCATAGTGAAACAGTAAATTCACAAAGCTCTATAAAGACTTTGAGAAATTTGAACAACAAATTGTGTGTGTCAGAGACTCCACACAAGTGCATTATCTTCAATATCTGTTGAAGTTATCAAACATCTCTCTCTCTATAGCTGGATTTGGCTTCATAAGCCTTCTGGTTATGTTCTGAATTAAAGATACATCTCAGCAGTATCCATTTTGAAAATGACACAACAGGTAAAGTAGTGAATGAGAAACTGGTTCCAAGAATAGTTTACTACAGTGACTTTGAAAAATGTGTTGCACAGTGGAGAAAAATGTATTGAAATGGGGAGATTATATGAGAAATACTATGAAAATAAAATAGAGACATCAGGCTATCTTTTGATTATTTAGTTTACTGTGAATTTATGGTGCCTAGAAACTGAAAATAAACTAAAATTATTTACAGATGATATTTCATCTTTTATATTGGAGTCATTGTCAGGAGATAATCTAACCATTAGACACCAGCTCAGAAATAACAACAGATATAAAATGATTATTCTTTAGCTTTGCATGATGATATCTGTTACTTTTCATTGAGCAGACAAGACTGATTTGTACAAGGTAGCTAAGGCTACCAGACCAATATGTTATGCTTGTGTTTTTCAAAAGGTATGTTATCTGTTCTCTAGCCAGTTTTTTATGAGAGCATAAACTTCAGTTTCCATAAGGAAAAAACACTAACATTCCCTTACAAAACCAGCAGGAAAAGCCAATAAAACTGTATCCTTGTTGGGAATTGAACCCAAGGTAATTTTGAAAGGCATGCCATTCTTCTAGCTACTCTTCCTGTGGAAGCACTTGCAAGCAGTTTTTATATATATATATATATATATATATATGTAGAAAGTTTTATTACCTTGGGTTTATTATACATTAAAGATACCAAGAAATTATATACTTGGTTTTAATCCTTTTCCCACACTGGTTTCGACCTTTATTGAGATCTCAACAATGAGATCCAGGAGAGATACCAAGGTTGAAGTAATGCAGAAGTCATATATATTTCATATACAAGTAGCCAAAACATGTTCAACTTTATTAATAAAAATCTCTGGATGAAAGAAAGATGTAGAAATTTTTTTACCTTGGGTTTATTATATGATAAAGATACCAAGAAATTATATACTTGGTTTTAATCCTTTTCCCAAGGAAGCAAAACAATGTTTTGTACGCAAAATATATTTTGAGCTGAAATATTCTGAAATATGTCTGAGCTACTTGTATGTAGAGGCTAATGACCTCTTATCACTTGCCTTAGTATGTATCCCATAATGCAAAGCACCCCCCCTTTTTTTTTTTTGAATGTGTATAATGCTATGCATAATGGGAAAGGCCACTACCTGACTGATTTTGACCTTTATTGAGGTCTCATCAGTGGAAGCTAGACCCAGAAGATATACCAAGGTTGAAGTAATGCAGAAGTCATATATATATATATATATATATATCTCATATACAAGTAGATGGGATAGATGGGATATGCATGTATCCCATAATGCAAAGCACCCACCCTGCTTGAGGCACAATTCACACAAGACACAGCTTGGTGTGAATGTGTTAATATATAAACATAAAAGTAATTTAAATTTCTAAAAATAGTTATAGCAAATATCTTAACAGCAGGCAAAGTAAAAATGCAAAGTTCATTAAATATTGAGGTCTCAATATTTAATGAGAAAATACTGAATATTACAAATTTCTAAATGTAACACATCAATGTTTACTAGAAGTGCCAGAACATATACTGTTGTATAAATCCCCCCCCCATTCCCTGATAATAATAATTATTATTATTGGTGGTAGTAGCCCATAATATCTCCAATTAACATCAGAACTGGTTTCCACCAAGTTTGTATCCTAATTGTTCATAAATAGGATTGTGCACCTAAGAACACTAAGAAGAATAATTTTTATAGGTGGATATGAATCTAGGTCATCTTTGTTAACAGATGGATTTTTTTTCCTCCTCAGTTTTCCACTTAAAAACAGACAGAATGACTCAGGAACACATGCATTTAATAGACGTCTCTAGTGAGAGTATTAGAGTGCAAAAACAGAGGGTGAAAGAATTAATAATTGTGGCGGGTACGAATGAATTGAAAGGTGATAAATTTTTTATGAGAGAGGACTTGAAAGTATTGTTAAAGGTAGCGAAAGAAAAGAGTGACAGAGAGTTAGAATGGTTAGTCTGTTGCCGCGGTATGACAGAGAGGAGTTTAGGAAGAGGGCCATAATTGCAAATGACATTATGCGTAGGTTATGCAGACGGTGTGGTGTGGAATTCGTGGACGTGAGGAATGAGTTTGAAGGGCGAAAGGACTTATACAAGATGGCTGGCCTGCATTTGAATGGACTTGGTGTGCGGAGACTGGAAAGAGTGTTGCTGAATGAAGTGAAAATGGATGTGCAAAACCAGGGAAACTAGAACTACCAAGGAGGGGGGGGGGAATGGATATGCAGACATCAGTAAGACAGATGAGTGTAAGAATGTATATAATGTACCCGAGCTAGCACTAAGGACTAAAAATGGGAATGGGTCATTTAGAATAATGTATCAATATAGGGGTGGGACTAAGGGATCACTGCATTTCATGTATACTAATGCCAGGAGTATTAGGAACAAGAAGGAAGAATTTTTGGCCTTGATTGGCTCTTCCTGGCCACAGGTTATTGGCATTAGTGAAACATGGCTGACGGAAGAAGATATAGTTAGTGGGATAGATTGTGTAGGTTATAGTGTGTTTAGGAGGGACAGAGAGAATAAAATGGGGGGAGGGGTATTATTGATGATAGCTGATGAACTGCAGCCAAGGAGAATTGAAGTTGTATCGCAGGATAGTGAAAAGAGCCCATTTGAGACTATTTGGTGTGAGATTGAGACTGGCAGAATAAAATATACAGTTGGGTGCTGCTATAGACCAGGTGATGGAATAGATGGTGGAGATAGTATGCTTAGGGAAATTGATGAAATGAGTGGAAGGAAGGTAATTATTATGGGGGATTTCAACTATGGTAACATTGATTGGAAGGAGGAGAGGACACATGTGAGGAAGGAAAAGGATTTTATTCAATTATTAAGGGATAACTATCTGAGACAGCATGTAATTGAAAATACTAGGGGTGTGAGAGTGCTTGACCTGGTAATAGCATCTGAGAATTTGACTGTAATGATTATGACCATGTTGCCACCTATTGGTGAGAGTGATCATAAGGTCTTGACCTGGGAGGTGGCTAAAGGTGTGCAATTTGTGATTAAGACAGGGTATATGTGGAATTACCGTGCTGGCAAGTATGACAAGCTTAGGAGATTGCTTGGATCAGTGCCATGGCATGTACAACTGCAAGGGCTGGACGTCGATAGAGCATGGGAAGTGGTCAAGGGGCATTTACAGGAGGTAATGGCTGATTGTATACCTAGGGTCTGAATAGTAAAACAAGTAGGGGTTAAATGGATGAATAACACCATTAAGCTTGAGCTCCAAAAAAAGAAACAACTGTGGAGGGAATTTAAAGAAAGGGGTGACCTGCAGGCACATGAATGGTATAAAGTGCAGGCCAGAAAGGTAACGAGTGTGGTACAAAAAAGCAAAAGCGGATTATGAAAGGAAACTAGCTTTGCAAGCAAAAGAGAATCCAAAACAGTTCTTTCAATATGCTGCAAGCAAGAAAAAAACTGTACACGGTAAAATGATTTTAAGGAATGACGATGGTAAGGAGGTCACTGAAACAGTCGATATAGTGGAGTTACTGAGCGTGCACTTTGCAAAAGCATATCATCCAGGTGGTGACATTGAAAAAATGAAGGAACCATTAGTATATACGGGAATAGTGATGAATGAAGTGGAGGTGAATAGTCTATTACAGAACCTTAATGTGAACACATCTGTGGGATTGGATGGTATACTGGCACGGGTCTTGCGTGAAGTGGCTAAAGAATTATCAGTGCCCTTGACCATGTTGTTTAATCTGAGTCTCAGGTCTGGCTTAGTCCCGAAGGTGTGGAAAGAGAGGAAAATAGTTTCACTGCATAAAGGAGGATCCAAGATTACGGTTGCAAATTACCGACCGATCAGCATATCAGGAGTCGTTGTCAAGATCTTAGAGAAAGTAGTCAAGGGAAAAATACAGGAATGGATTGATGAAAACGAGATACTGTACAGGGGACAGCATGGCTTTGTGAAGGGTAGATCATGCTTCAGTAACTTCTCAAGTTTTAAGGTGACGGCTGAACTGGATAAGGGAAATGGGTTTACAGTGATACTGCTGGACCTGGCAAAGGCGTTTGACAGGATACCACATGGAATACTAATCCGTAAACTACAACATATGGGAATGGATATAGGGATGGTGAGATGGATAGGTGGTTGGTTGATGGAGAGATATCAAAGAGTAGTTTATTCAGGAGTAGAGTCCAAAAATCATCCTGTGTCTAGTGGTGTGCCGCAGGGTTCTGTTCTTGGACCACTGCTGTTTAATCTGTTCATTAACGATATAGGGAAGGATCTAAGTGGAACAATTCATTTGTTTGCTGATGATGCAAAGTTGGGTAGGGCAGTAGTGAATGCAGAAGATGTCAAAGTCTTGCAGGATGACTTAGATAGATTGGAGTTCTGGGCTAAGGAGAATGGATGTCAATTTAATGTGACAAAATGTAAGGTTATGCATTTTGGGGTGAAAAGATTAGCAGCAATATACCACATTGGTGGAACTGTACTCCAAGAGATTGATGAGGCCAGGGACTTGGGAGTGTTGGTGGATAGGGAGATGAAGTTTAGGGGGCACACTGCAAAAGTAGCTAAATCAGCTCATCAACTCACTTGGTTGTTGAAAAATACCTTGACGAGCAGAGATAAGCAAGTTATTGTACCTCTGTACCGAGCCTTGATAAGACCTCATCTCGACTACTGTGCACAGATTTGGTCACCTCGGTTCCTTCTTGGTTGGGAGGAGGTGGAGAGGATCCAGAGGCGAGTGACTAAGATGATAACAGGTCTATGGAATGAACCATATGAGAACAGGTTGAAGATTTGTGGGTTGCAGAAACTAGTTGATAGGCGGAGGAGGGGAGATATGATTGAGACATTCAAATTGCTAAAGGGATTCTATAGGATTAATTCAGAGGATATTTTTGAGATCAGGACTGGTGGTGGGAGAACTAGGGGACACCTATGGAAGCTGGGCAAGAGTGTGGTTAGCAGGGGTGTTAGAGCTGGGTTCTTTAATTTTAGAGTGGTAAATGAGTGGAATAATCCGCCAGAGTCTGTTGTGGGTGCTATGATGGTGAACGAGTTCAAGACAAGGTATGATAGATAATGTGAGAATGTAATCGCATAGTTGTGTGGACATGATGTTTAGGGCCTCCCTCGATGAGTCTAAGGACTCCTGGAGTCGCCCGAAATAATAATAATAGACAAAGTACACATGGTATGTTAGTATGTTAATATAGTCTTAACAAAATGAATAACTGTTAGATTAAAATTGACTTGCTCAAGTTGAAAACTGAGTTAATAAATGCAGTGAAATTTAAGCTTATGTTATCTCATTTATCTGAAATGTTTTCTATTTCAGGTTAGCTACTGTTCCTGTCATGTTACTTGCTCATAACTATTCCCAAATAAGCCTTCTGGTGACTATTAGTAGCCTGAGTCAGCTTTCAAGGTATTTTCAATACTTCGGTATTGCTTATTGCATGTATTTCACTGTTTCGAACTTTTTATTATCAATTTATTTTGGGGCTTCTGACTTTTTCCCTCTTAATTTTAGTAATTAAATTTTTGAAAGCATTCACTAATACATAATGAAAATATTAAAGATCCATTTTTTTTCCATTATTTTTTGATACCAGTATCATGTACCATTATGGGAAGACCCAACTTGGATTTGGTGTCTTTAAGTGGGTTTGATCAATAATGAGGAAGTGTCAGAAGTGATCATTAAGTTTATGCTGGTGAGGTCTTCTATACAGGACTTAAAATAGACAGAGTTCTTTGTGCGAAGGGCAGTATCACCAGTAATATGAAAAAATTGGTGATATGAAAAGGCTTGCCTAGTTTGTAAGCTGGGTGAGTCTGTGCTATCTACAGTTGGGAGTAATGATATATTTACATTATGAAATTTTGGCAACCCATACATTCAAAGGGAAGGGGTGAATATAAGGTTTTAATTTGTTAGCAACTTTAACTGGCCAGGAGGTAATTTTTTCTCTCCAGAAGTCTGTTAATGGTTTTAATCTGTTGTGTTAGTGGGATCATATTGTAACTGGTGGTAGGTAGAACAGTCTTTTTAGAAGGCTAATTATTTTATGCGTGAACTCTGAATGGTTTGAGAACCACAGTTGCATCATCCTTATCTGCTTTATTGGGTATTATTTTTATTTTATTTATTTATATATTTATTTTTTTGGTCAATTTTTGAGTTTCTAAAAACGTTTAAATTCTTTGATGGAGAGATTACTTTTTGGAAAATTTTGCCTCTGCTAGCATTTTGGCTATATATAGCCTAGTATTGTTGGCCACATTGATAGTGAAGTTATGGCTGCAATTCAGGGTGTTAATGTCTGTTTGGAGGAGAAGTTTACTATGTTGTTTTCAGGTAGTTGTGAAGGCTTGAGAGAGATTTCTTTTTAATATCAGACTGGCATACTTTTGGATGCCAAAGGGTGCTTAAGGGTCAAAGCTGTATAACTGAGAGGAGACCTCCACATAGCCTTTAAAGGAATGCGGAGAACCGACCAGGGCTTCTGACCTAATGTCCAATCCTCACCTTCTCGGGGTTCACCCTGTTGGGTATCTACTTTGATATTGAACGAATGAGGATGGGCTGGCAATTTGGGATTTAGCCGACCAAATTGTATTCTTATTGGTTAAACCAAAATAAAAAATGATGGTACCACATGACAAAATTTCATGCCGGCTGGGGCGTCGCCCGGTTAAACAAGGCCCCCGTTGTTTTCACCAGGGAACCAGGGCGAACAGCGAAAAGTCAGCTACTGGAACAAATCTGAAAACAAACCCCAACTCAACATCAACAGAGTTAAAAATCGGTACTATCAACGTAAGAAGCCTGAATGGCAAAGAAATGGAGCTAGCTGAGGAATTAGATAAGTACCAGATCGACATAATAGGGGTGACAGAAACAAAAAAAGACCAAAACTGGTGAGATCTTTCTGAGCAATAAATACAAAATGTTATATTCAGGCAATGACAATCAAGGAAAAGAAGGAGTACCCATAGTATTCAACACAAAATACGAGGCTAATCTTCTTGAATGGCAGTCAGTCTCAAGTAGAGTAATGTGGGCAAATATGAGAATGGGGAACTGGACAATGAGACTTATTTGTACCTATGGTCCCACAGAAGGTTCTACTAAGGTAGAAGTGGAGGAATTTTTTGACGCTTTAGAAAAAGCAACTGACACAATGAAAAAGGAAAAGTTGGTCCTTCTTGGGGATCTAAATAGCAGAGTAGGAAATGATTGTGAGACATACAGAAATATTTTGGGAAAATTTGGAGAAAAGAGCAAAGCTAATAATAATGGCAAATATCTGTTGGATTTCTGCTCAGGACATAGACTGGTTATTACTAACACCATGTTCCAACATAAAAATGTGCACAAATTCACATGGAGAGAGAAGAGGCTAGGAATAAGAAAAGTCTCATTGACTATGTTATTGTTGATAGTGATGTTTTCTCCCTGGACACCAGAGTGTACAGAGGATTTGAAATTGGAAGCGATCACTATTTAGTCTTGAGCAGGATAAAATTGAATTTCATATTGAAAAGAATAACATGAAAGAAAGTTTTAAAGCGAATAAAAGTTGAGCAGCTCTCAGATGTGAACTGCAGACTAAAATACAGAAAGATTATTGAAAAGAAAATGAAAGAGTTTGAGAACAGGAATCAGACCTTGGAGATTCAGTGGCAAACTCTGAAGAAAACATTGATTGATTCTGCCAGAGAGGCATGTGGTGAGGTTGTGTGCAAGGATAAAAAAATCAGAACTCCCTGGTGGACACAGGAAGTTAAAGAGGCAGTGAAGGAAAAGAAGAAAGCATATCAAAAGTTCCTGGCAAATAAGTCAGCTTTTACTCTTACAGAATACAGAGACAAATGTAAGAAAGCTAAACAGTGTGTAAAACTAGCTAAACAAAAGTCATGGGAGGACTTTGGCAAGAATGTAGAAAATAAATATCAAGAAGGTGGCAAAATATTCTGGAGGTCGTTGAAGAAGCTTAGGAATGGAGGAAAGAGTGCTGTAAAAGGAGTTAGAGATGATAAAGGTGACATGAAAACAGGAGAAAAAGATATCCTTGAAGTATGGAGTAATTACTTTGAAAAACTGCTAAATGAATCAAGCAGTGATGACAGCACAGTAATAAAAAACACTGACCAGGCATGTAGTCAGGAATACATATCCATACTTGAAGTAGAAAAAGCCATCAAAGGCTTGAAATGTGGAAAGGCAGCAGGAGTAGATGATATTCGACCAGAAATGCTGAAGTGTGGTATAAAAGTCTTACATTGGCTGCACTGCATAGTTCAGAAAGCCTGGACTGAGGGACGAATTCCCGATGATTGGAGTAGAGCTCTCATAGTACCCATATATAAAAAAGGGAAATAAAACTGAATGTGAGAATTACAGAGGTATTTCCCTACTGAGTGTTCCTGGCAAGATCTATGCAAGTATACTTGAGAAACGGTTGAGAAGAATTGTGGAAGAAAAGCTTGGTGAAGAACAAGCTGGATTCAGGCCAAATAGAGGCTGTCAGGATCAGATCTTCACTTTACGACAAATAGTCGAGAAAGTATGGGAATATAACAAAGATCTGTATTTAAGTTTTGTCGATTTGGAAAAGGCATATGACAAGGTGCCAAGAGAGAAGCTATTCAATATGCTGCAGTTATTTGGTGTCAATGGGGCATTATATAAAGCAATACTTAGTCTTTATTTGAGTTGTAAGTCAGCAGTTAGAATTGAAGGAAGTACAGGAAGATGGTTTAATATTAAATCTGGTGTGAAACAAGGATGTACATTATCTCCTCTGTTATTCATTATCTATATGGATCACATTATGAAGGAAAGTGGTATTAAACCTGATATCAGAATTGGAGATGTTAATGTCAGCTCTTTGCTTTATGCAGATGATGTTATACTTCTAAATAAATCCGCTAAAAGTCTGCAAGATTCTCTGACTAAATTGAATAGCTGTTGTAATAGATATGGTATGAAGGTCAGCAATAAAAAGACAAAGACAATGAAAATAGGCAGAATCATTGAAAATGTCAACTGTGTTGTGAATGGAGAACCTGTGGAACAAGTAAAACATTTCAGCTACTTAGGCACGATTTTTAGTGAAGACGGTAAATTAAATATAGAAATAGACAACAGAATCAGCAAAGCTGGTATGGTGGGAAGTCAATTGAATAAATTCATATGGAATAAGAGAGAAATTAGTCGGAACACTAAATTAGCTGTATACAAGACAGTGTTCAAACCAGTTTTAACTTATGGATCTGAGAGCTGGGTCAGAAGTAAAACACTTGACCAAAGACTAGAGACCGCAGATATGAGAGTCCTGAGAAAGATTAGAGGCATGAACAGATGGCATCAATGGCAATATCATATTAAAAATGAGTTTATTAGGAAAGAACTTGACATTGTCAGCATCCAGGAATGCATTAGCAGAGCTAATCTCAGGTGGTATGGTCACTTAAATAGAATGGGAGAGGAAAGATTAGCAAAACAAGTGTTCTCTGCCAGGTTGGCAGGAAAACGACCCAGAGGAAGACCAAGATATAGGTGGATTGATACAGTACAAAGTGCATTAGACGATAGAAATATAAGATCTGATAATGTTGGAGTCTTGACAAGTAACAGACTGATTTGGAGGAAAATTGTAGATAGGAAGTTAGTAATGATGTAAATTTTTCATGTAGTACTGTCATATCCTGTACACCCCTTGAGGGTACATGGCAGGAATTTGATGATGATGATGATGATACTTTTGGATGTGGCAGTTTTTTTATTTTTTGGAATTCCTTATATGTTTTGATGCATTGGAGATGTCTAAAAGAATCATCTAGATTTCTGTACTTGCCTTGGTTGTTGAGTCCTTCTAGCATGCAAATAGCTTTGTTAGTGCTGACATGTGTTAGTGTTGGCTGCACTGATTGCAGGCTGCTGTATGATCATGATCCTCTTAGACCTCCAATGCATCAGTAGACAAGGAATTGCAAAAATTAAAAAGTTTTTGGCACATCTGAAAGTTGCCATTCTGGTAAAAAAAAAAAAAAAAAAAAAAAAAAAAAAAAAAAAAAAAAAAACACTTCCTAAGCTTCAGTGATCACCCAAAAGCAATGTAGTGAAAACCTATCCTTTGCTACCCTTGGAACATCACCATTAACACCCTGAGTCACATGCAGAACTTCATTGTTGCTCCCAGAAATATATCCGCCCATGATTTCTTGATACAGATTCCAGCAAGTGATCTGCAGCCTTCCTTCTAATTGCCAACAATATTAGGTTGCATGTAACCACTGTGCTAGCAGAGGTGAAATCTCCCCAAAGCAACATCTCCAACAGATAATTTAAGGCTTTTCTGAAACTCAAAAATGGCAAAATAATAATAATAATTAACAGCAGATAAGGGCAACAAACATAGTTCTTAACCAGTCAGATTACATGCTTAAAAAATGACTTCTAAAAGACTGTTCCACTTATCACCAGTTAAACTATATATTTTTCAGATTGAAACCTTTACAGACTTCTGAAAAATATCACCTTCTGGCCATTGGATGTATGGGCTAAAAGGTCATAAAGAAAACTTACTATTACACCAAACTAGCCAAAAACGTACTTTTTTTTCACATTGCTTGTAACATTCCTTCATTCATAAAGAACTCTACCTATTTTAATTATGTCCTGTACAGAAGACTTTAAGTTTATCCTCCATGACACTGACTTAAAGATCACTTTGACATCTCCTTATTCACCAAAGTTTCACTTAAAGATACCTTTGATCTAATACAAATTAAAGTATAAAAAATTATATTTCTCTGGCAAAAATGAATGATATTAGTCATGCCATATCATGCAAAAAGGTAAGAAGAAAGAACTAATTGTCATGGTTGCCACTAATGATCTGAGAGGTGAAAAGTATTCTGTGAGGGAGGATAGGAAAAAGTTGTTGGATGAAGCAAAAAAGGAGAGACAAAAAGTGATGATTGTAAGTCTCATGTCACACTATGTTAGAGGCGAATTATAGAGGAGGGCATTAATAGCAAATCAATTAATATGCAGGTTGTGCAGAAGAGATGATGTAGGATTTGTGGACCTACTGTCTGAGTTTGATGTAAAGAATGATTTGTATAATGCCGATGGACTCCACCTAAATTTAGTGTTAAGAGCTTTGTTACTGAACATGCTGAAGCTCAAATTCAGGCATATACTCAAGCAATTAGGGTGGATGCAGGTGAGTGTGTTTGAAAGTATCTGTGAGGCAAGAGAATGTAAGAATGACCAACAAGTGAAGAATCTAGTTTCTCAAGCAAAAATATTGAATAGGGTACTCAGAAAGTAAAGGTGGTTGGAGCCTAAATGGATGCTAGAGTTTTTGTATACTAATACCAGAAGTATCAAGAACAAAAGGAAGGAGCTTTTGGCATTGGCTAGTGCAATCTCACCAGAAGTTATAGGCATTAGTGAGAGTTGACTAACAGCACATGATGTGATTACAGGAATAGAATGTGAAGAGTTCAGAATTTTCAGGGAGGATAGAGAAAATAAAATGTGGGGGGGGGGGATACTGCTGATGATAGTAGTAGAAGAATTGCCACCAAAAGGGAATAGGAGATAGGTGGGAGAGAGTGGATGGTCATTTGAAGCAGTCTACTGTGAGATCAAGGTCAATAAGACAAAATATACAGTTGGTTGCTGCCAGTGGGTTCCAGGTGTTGTGTCTGTCTTTCGTCCAACCTTATATTTGCTAGCTGTTGTTTGACCCCACTTTCAAACATAAAGAAAATTTTTTATTATACTGTGCCACTCTATGTTTGAAATCACACAATTTTGTAAGGGAATCAAGCACCAATTAGCACTACAGCTGTAAGAACTTACTACAGGCCGAAATTGTCTTACTTATATATTGGGTTTCCCGCAAAATTTGGATTTTAATGAGCGGTGCAATGAAACTGAAATTAGGCAAGCATAAGAATTGAGTTAAACAAGATATTTAATTCTCTCACAAAATTATTCTTACATAAGAAACAAGAACTCTATTAAGATCAATACAATTAGAAAACAATTTATGCATTCTATACAGAAATTAGATTCTACTCAGCTGAGTATATCATTTACTGCTAGAACTTATGTATAAGGCTTTCACAATTCTCATCCGTTATAATTTCAACTTAGTTTCACTTTAAACAACATCAATATTCAGCAAAACATTTAAAAGTTGATTCTTTTTACTCTCAGAGAAATATTCATAAACTTCAATTCATCAAACACTTAACTGGCCACTTCAATATCTATCAGAGGAGAGGATTAAAATAGTTCTTAAAAGGTTCAGTCTTAAATATACATGTGCATTGTGAGATAACACATTCAAACACGAACTATTTCTTTATTGAAGTTTCTCACATTTTGTTTCACAAGGAAATGTTTTATAATATCACTCAATCAAGCTGGACTATTGAAAGTTTATTTTTCACTTGGTTAGAGTATAATAAATTTAGTTTAATCCTTTATCCACGTGTGAGCAAACAAAGTTTGCGCCTGAAAGTATCTTCAGGACTGGGGTAAGGTGGTACAACACCAGGGCAACTCGTTGCAAAGGTGGAGCAAGATACCAACACTCCTGTCTCAGTATCTCCTATAATGCAAAACACATCTCCCTTGCAGATATGTCTAATGTTATGCATTAAGGGAAGGGCCACCACCCAGACTAGTTTCGACCTTTATTGAGGTCTCTTCAGTGGGAGCCAGGCCCAAGTTGAGATACCAGGCAGAAGCATTAGCAGGTCATCTCTCAACTTGGGCCTGGCTCCCACTGAAGAGACCTCAATAAAGGTCGAAACTAGTCTGGGTGGTGGCCCTTCCCTTAAAGCATACCATTAGACATATCTGCAAGGAGATGTGTTTTGCATTATAGGAGATACTGAGACAGGAGTGTTGGTAGCTTGCTCCACCTTTGCAACAAGTTGCCCTGGTGTTGTACCACCTTACCCCAGTCCTGAAGATACTTTCAGGCGCAAACTTTGTTTGCTCACACTTGGATAAAGGATTAAACTAAATAAACTAAATTTATTGCAAGCTGGACTAGCTGGCTTCAGCAACATGAAATTTTACCAAGTTCTCCGGACACACATCACTATCACACGTTAGTTATAGAATAGATATTCTTACTGATATGATCATCATAGCTTGTACATTATGGAAAATTCTTACATCACTTCTAGCCACTCAATAATTTTCCACTTTAGACTGCACAAAACTTGTAGTATCCCTGAGTTCAACAACTTATATGCTGGAAAAGATATTTTCTTGCATGTAATAACTTGTCTTACGATAAATCTCAATCATATTATTATCCATTCACTCAAGTAAATTCCTTTACAAGATGACAGGAAACTATAAATAATTATGAGTTCAAAGTAAGATTCATTAAAATCGGAACAAGCTTCCAAATCTTTGTTGCGACGTTCGATCTCGGGTTAGGTCACGTCTCACTACCTATCTACACTTACTCCATTTTCCTTCTGGTTCCTTCTTCCTCTATCTCATAAATCCTCTCTCTTTTTCTCACCCAAACATGATCGTTGTAGTTCTCAATGCTAAGGCACGCACTATCATGAAATAACTTAGTTTTCTGACAGCAGCCAATCAAATCACATTAGCAGAGTCCGTTAGAAATACTTTCACTTTCCGTAACAACAAATAAAATGCATATATTACAGTTCACTTAGGATACATTTTACAAGTTATATTAATAATTTATACAAGATAAAATAACTAAAAAAAAAATTACAATTATTATTTCAATGAACAAATAACAGTAAGTGTTTAAATTACAATTTATTTAGGAGCAAATTTAGCTCAGGAAATGCAATTCATGTTAAATCATGAATGAAGTATTTATAAGTCATAAAATTCTTCATTCACAATTTAACACAGGTATGACCTGAAGGCAATGCATCAGCAAATTAGTATAATGAGTGCAGGTTGAGTGATTATTATGGGGGACTTCAACTATCGAGATACAGATTGGAAGAAAGAAAGATCACAAGGCAAGAAGGAAATCACTCATCTACTGAGAGATAATTACTTGCGGCAACATGTGATGGAGGGAAATGGGAGTGCTAGAAGTGTTGGACCTATCCAAGATAGCCATTGCCTCCTTGAGAGATTGCAAAATATGAGGAATATTCTGTCAAGAATGGCAGGTAATAATGATAAGCTTAGGAGGAAGCTCAGAGCTGTGCCATGGCATAAAATCCTAAGTGAAGGATGTTATTAGTGCATGGGAGATAGTTAAGTGGCATCTTGAGGAAGCAATATTAAATTGTATACCTATGGTAAGGAGGTAAATCAGGTAGGAGTTAGATAGATTACATCAGCGCTTCCTAAACTGTGAGCTGTGGCCCCCTAGGGGGCCGTAAGTTTTGTTGAGGGGAGGGGGGTGAAATAATGAAAACAAATTTAAAATGTTTTAAGACTAAGTAGTTTTTTTTTTATTTTAAAAGAAACGTATTTAATTTTTATTATTTATTTTTTGTTTGCTTTTATATTTTAATGGAAAAAATTACACATTGGTGTTGGTTCACAAATTTTGCTTCTTGCGTATTTCAGCGATTAATGAATATTAATAAATATATATTTATTCATATAAGTTTCATTTCAAATATATTGCTAAGAAATACAAAAAAAGATTACAAATGCAAAATCTTGAATATAAATTGTATTGAATATAAATACAATAAATATTACAATAATACATCTCTATATTACAATTTTTTTTTCACTGGGGGGCCATGAAATATATTAATTTTTCCAAAGGGGCCTTGGCATCCATAAGTTTGGGAAGCACTGGATTAGATAGATGAGTAGTATCATTAAGCATGAGTTGCAAAAAAAAAGAAAGTGTTTTAGAGAATATATAAAGACCAGCAAGCTCACAAAGAGCATAAAGGTTAGGCGAGAAAGGTGACCAGCAAGCTCATAAAGAGCACAAAGGTTAGGCGAGAAAGGTGACCAGCAAGCTTATAAAGAGCACAAAGGTTAGGCGAGAAAGGTGACCAGCAAGCTCATAAAGAGCACAAAGGTGACCAGCATAGTAAGGAAAGCTAAACCAGATTATGCGAGAGCCAAAGAAATTCCCAAGGAGTTATTTTATTATGTAGCAAGTAAGAGGAGGAATGACGGAAGAATAACCCTAATGAGTGCTTAGGATGACGAAGTGACAGAAGCATTTAAAATAGTTGAGTTATCGAGTGACCACTTTGCAAGGGTATATCATCCAAGTGAGGTTAATGCTGTGACATATGTGACAGAGACTGATATGGGAACAGAAGTGGATGAATTGGAGGTACTTAGGATATTTCAGAATCTCAATGTAAATACAGTTGTGGGATTAGATGGGATATTAGCTCCTGTTTTGCAAGAATGTGAAAGAGAACTGGCAATGCCTCTGATTACTCTTTAATTTAACTCTTAATTCTGGTAGATTTCCAAGGGATTGGAAAGTGGGCAAAATAATTCCTTGCATAAGGGAGGTTCTAAGACTGCAGTAGCAAATTATAGACCAATCAGTATCTCAGGAGTGGTTGTAAAAGTACTGGCAAAATTGGTCAAAGAGAGAATTCAAGAATTGGGTGGATAAGAATATGATACTCTATGCAGGGCAACTTGGCTTTGTGAAAGATCAGTCATGCCTTAATAATTTGCTAACTTTTTATAATAGAATGACAGCTGAGTGGGTTAAAGGAAATGGCTACATGATGTTTCTGTAAGGTTTTGCAAAGGTATTTGACAGAATACAATGTGGAACTCTGTTACACAAATTAGAACAAATGGGCATGGATAGGAAACTGGTGATATGAATAAAAGAGTTGCTAATGGACAGATACCAAAAAAGTACTATATGGAGGAGCAGAATCCAGTAAAAAGCAGATGACTGGTGGTATGCCACAAGGTTTTGTGCTAGGACAACTACTGTTTAATTTGCACATAAATGATATTGGAAATAATCTGAAAGGAAATATATCAGTTGTTAGCTGATGATGCAAAATTAGGTAGAGTAATAGTTAATCAACACAATGTTGATTAAGTGAGCTGAATATGGACAAAATTTCAGTATGGAGAAAAGATAATGGGTGTCAGTTTGATGTGGAGAAATGTAAAATTATGCATTTTGGGATAAATCATTTACAAGCTGTATTCCACATTGATGGCAATGTACACTAGGAAATAGATGAAGCTAGAGATTTAGGGATAATGGCAGACAGAGAGTTGAAGTTTAGAGGGCATATTGCTAAGGCTGCTAAAGTAGCTCATAAGATTGCTTGGCTATTGAAGAACGCACTAACAAATGGAGATAAGGAAGTTGTTATTCCTCTTTAGAAGGCCTTAATACTTCAACAAGTATTACTGTGCTCAGGTTTGGTCTCCTGGGTTTCTTGGAAATTAAGTGATAGAGAGGATTCAGTGGCAAGTGACCAAGATGGTCTGTGGAATGTTTCTATGAGGATAGATTGAGAATTTTAATGGTTGCAAAAGTTGGTTGATAGGCAGAATAGAGGGGAATATGATAGAAATATTTAATTTACTTAAAGGGTTTTATAGGATTGATGCAGTGGAAATGTTTCAGCACTTGGCTAGAGGATACAGAACAAGAGGTCATCCCTGGAATCTGAGTAAAGGTGTGGTTAGTAGGGGTGTGAAGACTAGATTTTTTGCTTGGAGAATTTGTCAGAAAACTGACACTGGCAATGGGTTGCCAGTGTCAGTTGTGAACACTTTGTCTGTTAATGCATTCAAGGACAGGTATGATAGATTGTTTGGATAGTTTGGGTCTCCCGGGGTGACTTTGCAGACACCATGGAGATGCCTGTACGATAATCGTAATAATACCACCTGAATTTCCTCCTTATATCTCAAGTCCTGTTTCGATTCAACATGAACTCAGGCTATTTGTTTAGCAAGGCACATGAAATAGAGTTCATGGTGTGGCCATGGGCTCTTCTCACTCTTCCTATGCAGCCAACTACTTTTTTTTTTGAGACATTTGAAAAGTATGCTGATCAACCTCTGTTTCTTCCCTGCCCCCCAGACCATTTGTCTGTGCAGTATAGACAGTGTTTTATGAATTGGCCACATGGCTTGGATACTCTGAACACTTTTCTTTTCTCTTTGTGAATTGCTAACATCCATTACCTAGTTTGCTATAGAAATAGAAAGCTACAACAACAGTCTATCCTTCCTTGATACCCTGATTATATGACGATCAGATGGATTCTGTACACTCATACATCCATCAACTGTTGCATCATCCCCCTCCCCTTCCTTCCACAGCAATATGGCATTATAAAATCTCAGGTAAACAGGGCAAAACTAAGGATACTAATTTGTTCTGATAGCATTTCATTTATTTCTGAAATCAACCACATACACAGTACCTTTTAACCAATGGCTACAACAACCCTCACTGAATTGAGAAAAAAAAGTCAACACTCCCATATCTACTCATTCTCTCTCCTCCTCCAAACATTGTATACAGTAAATTCATCACCATCCCATTTATCTGTAGCATTTCTGAAATTCTCAGTTGTAATTTCTTAAAACGCAAGATAAGCAGAAGGTAATGTTACCCTACATAGAACCTTTTTTGCTTAAATATGTGGAGATTCAAAATCGCACATCTACTTTTTCTGCAGAAGTTGAATATGAGATGGCTAAGGGAAGAGGGATATCCACTAAAGCACAGGAACTTTCCTTGTTGCCTTCAGTGGACCATTACAAAGACACTTCATAATTCCAGAATGTTGCTTGCAAATTCCATGCATGATTGTTATTCCTTTATTATTATATGATTGTGTAATGCAACAAAAGAATTACAAGTAATTCTTTTGTGGATGGATGTGTTTGAATGTGGTGCCCACAGGTTCCAAGAAGATTGCATGAAGATATCGTTATAGTATGGTATGAGTGTTACTCTGAATAGTTTAGCTATCAATAAAGGTTATTTGCCTTGAAAAATGGTTTCTAAAAGGATATCCTTTATCCCTTACTGTCCAGTCCATAATACAGTGAATCATAATACAATCACTTCTCAGGATCATGATTGTTATGACATTAAATCTTGTCAAGAGTATGTTTCACAGAATTTCTGCAACATTAAGTCTTATGATTTCACTTGGTTTTAATTTTTTTCATGTTGTTTTAATATGATAATATGATTTATCAAAGTAAATGGGGGGAGGTGCGCATGCTCGCTTGTTCATGCACGTCCAATAACAAAAAGTGAATATAACAATTTAAATTAGTTTTTTATTCACTTAAAAGTTTATTTGGTGTTTTGTGTTTATTATATAAATGACATTTTTGAATCTTTAACTTATACTATTTTATAATTTGCAGTGACTATTCCAGTCAAGTAAATCTGACTAACCAGCCATATAACCAAGAGAACATAAAATCTTTGAAGTGTCAAGGATTTTCGTGGGTTGGCCCAAGTAGGCGGCAGGTGCTAGCAGGTCCGAGTGCTACTATTAATGTGCCATTACAAGTGTGCTTTAGCTCCACAGGAACATACAATATAGGAAATTTAGTTATTCAGAGTAGTCTGGAAAGCAGTGAGGAACAAGAAAAGTCATATCTGTCCCACATTTTAGCACCTTGTTTAATCATTATAAGTGACTCTAGACTAGTGACAAATTGACATCTGGTTTTCTGGTGTACATCAAAGTTAAGGTCTAAAGAAGTTGTGTCATCTCACAAATGTGGAACTTTTATGGCACGTGAAGCTTTAATATTTAATCCCTTGTAATAAAGCCACTAATACGATAAAGTATGCACCTGTAAACCAGATCATGTATGAAAATGCAAGAGTTAAGAAGTTATTGGGAAATAATTCCCTGTTGTACATTGTGGAATAATAAATTGAAATTGAATAATTTTAAGCGAGCCTTTTAAAAAAATATTTTGTAATCTTTAATTTGAAATTTCATTTTGTAATAAAAATCCTAGTTGAGCTGAGGATTTTGTTGTTTTTAATTTGATATGTTAGTTTTAAGTTGAAGTCTACTTTAGTATATTTTATTCTCTAAAACATGATCTTCCAAAGTAAATAGAAACCCAAATCACAAAAACATTTATTTTTTTCAATTACATTTCAGCATTATTTTATTGAGCTTATTCCTGAACAATATTTTTTTGATGGCATATTTTGATTTCAAAATATGCCACATTTTAATAAATACTGAGTACTGCTATTGATCTTAAAGCCGTTAATATGGGGGGGGGGGGGGATTCTATGCAAGGAGAGATTGCAATCTACCAATCAAAAATTGACAGTTTTTGTGTTTTATTGCTTCTTTGAACACTTCATCATCATCATCAAATTTCTAATATATATATATATATATACCCTCAAGGGGGTTGTACAGGATATGATAGTACAACATGAAAAATTTACATCATTACTAACTTCCTATCTACAATTTTCCTCCATATCAATCTGTTACCTGTCAACACTCCGATATTATCAGGTCTTATATTTCCGTCTTCAAAGGCACTTTTTACTGTATCAATCCACCTGTATCTTGGTCTTCCTCTGAGTCTTTTTCCTGCCAACCTGGCAGAGAACGCTTGTTTTGCTAATCTTTACTCTCCCATTCAGCTTGTGACCATACCACCTGAGATTAGCTCTGCTAACACATTTCTGGATGCTGACAGTGGCAAGTTCTTTCCTAATATCCTCGTTTTTAATATGATATTGCCATTGATGCCATCTGTTCACGCCTCTAATCTTTCTCAGGACTCTCATATCTGTGGTCTCTAGTCTTTGGTCAAGTGTTTTACTTCTCACCCAGCTCTCAGATCCATAAGTTAAAATTCGTTTGAACACTGTCTTGTACGCAGCTAATTTAGTGTTTTGGGTAATTTCTCTCTTATTCCATATAAATTTCTTCAGTTGACTTCCTACCATACCAGCTTTATTGATTCTATTTCCATATTTAATTAACCATCTTCACTAAAAATCGTGCTTAATGGTTGAAATGTTTTACTTGTTCTATAAGTTCTCCATTGCAATGCAGTTGATATTTTCAATGTTTCTGCCTATTTTCGTTGTCTTTGTCTTTTTAATGCTGACCTTCATACCATATCTATTACAACAGTTATTCAATTTAGTCAGGGTATCTTGCAGACTAGTAGCAGATTTATTCAGAAGTATGACATCATCCACATAAAGCAAAGAGCTGAGATTAACATCTCCAATTTTGATACAACTTTATTTAATACAGGTTTAATACAACTTTCCTTCATAATGTGATCCATATAGATAATAAGAGAAGGGATAGTGTACATCTTTGTCTGATACCAATTTAACATTAAACGACTCACAACTCAAATAAAGACTAAGTATTGCTTGATGTAATGCCTCATTAACACCATGTAGTGTTTTGAATAGCTTCTCTCTTGGCATCTTGTCATATGCCTTTTCCAGATCTACAAAACTTAAATACAGATCTTTGTTATATTTCCACGATTTCTCAACTATTTGTCGTAAAGTGAAAATCTGATCTTGACAGCCTCTATTTGGCCTGGATCTAGCTGGTTCTTCACCAAGCTTCCCTTCCACAATCCTTCTCAACCGTTTTTCAAGTATACTTGCATAAATCTTACCAGGAACACTCAGTTGAGAAATGCCTCTGTAATTTTCACATTCAGTTTTATTTCCCTTTTTATATATGGGTACTATGAGAGCTCTGCTGCAATCATCTGGAATTCGTCTCTCTGTACAGGCCATCTAAGTTATCCAGTGCAGCAACTGTAAGACTTTTATACCTCCATACTTGAGTATTTCTCATCAAATATCATCTATACCAGCTGCCTCTCCACGTTTCAGGCATTTCTACTTCCAGTATGGATATGTATTCCTGACTAGCATGCCTGTTTTACCAATATGCTATCACTGTTTGTTTCATTTAGCAATTTTTCAAAGTAATTACTCTATACATCAAGGATATCTCTTTCTCCAGTTTTCATGTCACCTTTATCATCTCTAATTCCTTTTACAGCACTCTTTCCTCAATTTCTGAGCTTTTTCAACAGCCTCCAGAATATTTTGCCCCCTTCCTGATATTTATTTATGTTTTTGCAAATGTCTTCCCATGCATTTTGTTTAGCTAGTTTACATAGTGTTTAGCTTTCTTATATTTTTCTCTATATTCTCTAAAAGGATTAGCTGACTTATTCACCAGGAACTTTTGATATGCTTTCTTCTTTTCCATTATTTCTGCTTTAACTTCCTGTGTCCACCACAATGTTCTGATTTTTCTATTCTTGCAGACAACCTCAAACATACCTTTCTGGCTAAATCAGTCAGTTTTTTTCAGGGCTTGTCATTGAATCTCCAAGGTTTGGTTTCTGTTCTCAAACTCTTTCATTTTTTCTTGAATAATATTTGCATATTTTAGTCTATAGTTTACATTGGAGAGCTATGCAACTTTTATTCACTTTAAAACTTTCTTACATGTTCTTCTTTTCAATATGAAATTTGATTTTATCCTGCTCAACTGTGCATTGTTACTTCTGTGTAAATGTTGTCATGTCAGAAACGCTATATCACAAAAGGAGGCTGATGTTAGACATCTCCATAGTGCGAACAGGAGCCTCTCCCCATGAAATCTTCCATTTCAACTCTAGGAGTACGGACTGAAAAGGCAAACAGACATTTGGAAGGATAGAAGGGGAATTTATAAAGTTTAATAGAAAGTTATTGACATCATGTAAAAGAGAGCCCAAGGATCAAAAATGTTGGACCATTTTTTTTGAAATCTGACTCCTACCAATGAAAGGTTATAAACCTATAGTACATGAGTACCATGGGTAGGGTCTGGGCTAAGAAGCCTCTTAGCCTAGACCCTACTGAGAATTTATTATTTTTTTAAATTTTATTTATTTGTCTTTTTTATTTAATTTTTACATAATCCAGAAACTCTGCTTTAAAGACCCTGACATGGAAGTTTTTATAACTTCAGGCCTCCAATAAGTAAGGATATATCACTGCTTGGTGTGAGACCACACCAAGCAATGAAATTCATCTCCCACATCCATGCTGATGGAAGAATTTGAACCTGCAGCTTGGTAATCACATCAAAAGATGTGATTGTAAATAAATTGAAAAAGGAAATGAGCATACTACCTCCAGGTGAAGAGAGTGGCCATGTATTATGACATGGGAAATGGTCAGGCGTGTCGAGATTTCTCTTAGGAAAGCGTGTGTGTGTATGTATATAAACTTTAGATACTTATACTTGGCAAGATATTAAAGATATGGTCAACTCAAAGTATCTAATATCCAAAATACCAACAAAACTAAATTAATTAGAATATTTAAAGCTTTGTAGTTAGAATACCAAATTTAAATTTCAGCTTTCTCCTGATATGATTATTATTCACAAATCCAGTTATCTTTCTAATGTTGAAAAGGATATTCTTGCTAAGGGTTTTAATTTTGTTATCATCAAGATCTATTCCAAAGGAATTGTTACAAAAATAGAAAAAGTAACTTCTTTCCTTTCACCTTAAGAAGCTAATTTACTTCGTTTGGAATACATCTTCAAAATGAACAATTTAAAACCTCCAATAGATAATGTTACTATGGCAGTGGTGTTCAACCTTTTTTACTATGCGAGCTACTTTTCTATAAAAAGTTATTCGGCGATCTTCTCTCTTATATAGATCACGTTCCCCCAACCTGATATCTGATTACGCACAAATACACAACTGAAAACTTTGTGTATTTAAATATTTATCACTTTTAATTATTTTAATACAAAAAAAAACAAAACAAATATATTGGAATAAAACATTTATTTTTCTATTTTATAAAACCAAAGTTAGAAAAAACAGCATATTGATTACAAACTTACAAGTTACAGGAAATGCTGGTTGATTAAAAAAAATGAATAAAAGTTAATGTGAAATTTGGCATTGTTTGGACCTCGCAATATTTTCATAGTCAAGTTGATATGAAGAAGTGGCCAATCGCAGACAATCATCCAAATGATCATTTATAATTTGGTTTCTTAATTGATTTTTTATGATGGTCATATTTGAAAAAGCGAATTCTGACAAGTATGTCGATCCGAAACACCACAGAATTTTTCGCGCAATATCAGTTAATATTCGGAATTTTTCATGTGCATACTTCCAAATGACTTTATTGATTTTAAATGTAAACTATTCTGAATGTTTATTATCTCAAGTTCTACTTCAGCTTGGTTTATATCAAACAGCCCACTAATTTTATTTGAAATTTCTGTGATGTTCAAGTTTTCTTGAAATGGGTTATTGATTATTATTATTATTATTGCATGTCACCTCCAGGGAGTCCAAGGGCTCATCGAGGGAGGGCTTCAACTCTACAGCTCTCTCTCCACCACTCAATTCACCAAACCACAACTACACCAACGCCATCTACTGCCAACCACCACCACTAGTATTTTCACAGACAATCACAAACATCCATGCCCATGGTGGGATTTGAACCCACAGCCTTTTGGCTGGAGAGCGATAAAAGATGCCTTTTTGATAAAAGACAATCATTTCAGTTTTATTAAAATCTTTAAATCTTGAATTTATTTCTTCCTCAACTAATTCTATTTCACGAATAAATTCTTTTAAATCATAGCGAAGCATTTCTTGATTTTGTTCAAAAACTTTTAATAAATATGGGAGATGTCTAAATTCGGGGTCATTTATATTTTTCTTTAATAAAAGTAAGTATTGTTGGAAAGTTTTTATTGAACTTGACATGTCAATTAAATTTTTATCTCTACCTAGTAACTCTAAATTTAAATTGCTTAATTTCGTACAGAAATCTACTAAAAATGATAAGTGAAATAAGAACCATCTCTTATCACTTAATTGTGGATAAATATCTCCTTTTTCATCAAGAAAAATTTTTATATCGTTAATTAATACAAGAAAGCTTTCTAAAAATGACTTTTGCTCAGCCAGCGAATATTATTGTATAACAGAAGTTCCCTGTCATCATCTGCCTGTAATTTAAATAATCGCCGTTGCAGGGCTTTTCCTCGAACATAATTTACAATTTTAAATGTAATATCCAAAACATCTTTTGTGTTTAATCTTTTATTAACAGTACTTGTTGGTGAATAATACAGTGGTACGTTAAAATAAAATATCTGGATATTTGTCATCGTTTTTACATAATGAATGAAGTCTGATTTATTACCTATCATTGCAGAGCACTCAGTAGTAATCAGGGCCGGATTAAGACCCATAGAGACCCTAAGCACTTAAAAGATTTTGGTGCCTCATATATTTGTAATTCAAAATATAAACAATAATAAACCATAAAATAAATTTTTATTTTTTTTTCAAAATGAAACAAAACATAAAGCTGTGTACCTCAGTGGATGTGGCATTTGCATACCATGGTGCTTCGCCGCACGAAGGAAGACTTGATTTCGAGTCTAGTTGGCGACTAAAGGAAATTTTTCTAAGCCTTTTTTCGACCGAGTTAGTCGATCACGGGCAAGCGGGTTTTTCGTCCCGTAAACTCAAGAAAATCGACCGTAGAACCCACATTATTTTAGACATTAAATGCAGGTGTTAGGGTTAGGGAGCACGAGATAGCGGCACTTGTTGAGCCGTCACTCTTCACTGCGTGCCGCTTAATTAGTGATAGCCTTGAGTCAGCTATCTCCGATTGAGTAGCAGTGGAGATTGAACTGCCCACTCAGTCTCCAAAAGTTAGGGCTTAAAACGGCCTTACCTGCTCCCTATATATACGGGAATAAAAAGGCTCATTTTTTTTAAAACAAAACTTATAGTAAGATGGAAAATAATGTTTATTTTTGTATACTTCAACTTTATTTAGATTTGAAAAGTTTTCTCCTACTTTTTTTAATTGCAAAGATTTTGATCAGATCCTCAAAATTAATCTTACATAACACATCTGCTTCTATATGTAGTAGAGATAAGGCATTCAACCCGCCCTGTTGCATAATTGTTCTGATGGGATTTTTAATATACTTCAACTGAGAAATGAATGCCCAACTGAGCAATTTGTGACCATTAATGTTAAAAATATACAAAAGGCAATGTCAACATTTGGAAAGGCACGCTCAATGTCTTCTACAATTATTTTATGAAGTTCAGCATGACTGAATGTTGTTTTTACATTTTTTGTTTACTGAACTTATAGTGCACATATGAGTGAAACTGCTGAAGCTCAGCTGAGAAATTAGTGTTCAAGTCCTCTGGGTAAGCATTAATCAGCTTTTGACAACACTGAGAATACCTTTCAATTTCAGTATATGATGATGTCACCGAAGTAGCATTATGTGGCACATCACTTAGAAAAGAAAATTTCTCTGATATTTCTTTGTATACCTCTCCTCTTCTTCTCATCTCAGTTTCAAATTTGTCAACAATTGTATAAAAGGTGGTGATACGACATTTATCTCTGGCATTCAGATATACTTCTGGAGCATCTCCATCATTGGGTACCTTCTTTCTGATACGTTTGCGAGTTTGAGCTGCCTTGTAATCAACATCTGGTAGCACTTCCTTTCTAGCTGCTTCGGTAGCACTTCCTTTGTAGCTGCTTCATATCTTTCAAATTCATTTCGTGAAGTGCACAATTGGTCAGCTAATGATTCATACAGATTTGTCCATGTTTTTAAGTTGACATCCTCATTCTCTAGAACTTGGCTTACTCTATGGAAATTTTGCAAAATCTCATCCCAAAAATTCAACATAAAAACGAATTCTAGCTCTTGCATCTTATTTGCAATATTATCTGCTTCTCTTATAGTGTCTCCCTTTTGTGACTGGTCTTCGGCTATACAGTCTAATGCTTCTAAAATTTGATGGAACGATTTCAAAATTGCTGCTGTTGCCATAGCATGTGCCTCCCATCTAGGGATTTTAAGACATTTCCATTTCCAATACAACCTTCCACCGGCTGGTTGAGGCTGTAAAAAAGGTATAAAGCTACCGCACTGTAGAGAAGAAATTAACCGCCTCTTGACAGCAGTCAACAGCACTTCGGCCTACCGAATTTAGTGAATGAGCTGCACAGGGCACATATATAGCAAACTTGCATGTTTCTAAAATTTTTTGCTGCATCCCCTTATAATGCCCAGACATGTTAGCTGCGTTGTCATAAGACTAACCCCTACATTTTGAAAAGTTTAGCTGACAAAATTTACGTAAGTACTGCAACACCTGATTTGCCATTTCCTCGCCAGTATGACTTTTCATTTCCAGAAAGGTTAAAATGCGTTCAATAGGCTATCCATCTTTTATGTACCTAAGTACAACACTTAACTGGTCGATATGTAACAGATCTGGTGTTGAATCAACTGACAAACTAAAATAACCAGAAGATTTTACTTCATCAACAATAAGCACGTGGACATTTTGAGCCATCAGTTGAATGAGTTCCTCACAGGTGGCTTTGGACAGATAAGAAGGATTTCCTTTCCCACAATTTCCATATTTCGCAATGTGACCTGCAAAAATGGATCAAACTGATTTATGAGCTCAAGCAGCCCTAAAAAGTTCCCATTTTGCAATGATCCAAATCTTTCTTCTGTTCCTCGAAAAGGCAAGTCACGTTCAGCTAACGTACGAATAACAGCTATGACATGCCTCAGGACATGTTCCAAGTAATCACACTCTTCCTGAATTTGTTTTTCCAACTGTTGTCCCATCCCTACACCTTGTCTGCGAGTTAAGTATCTTAGCATAGAGTCTCGGTGAGTAGTGCTTTTCCATGTTGATCAATTACAATAGTATTTCGCCAGTCACTGAACCCTTCTCTTGTAACAAAATGTGAGAAATTTTTAGGATTGATGGACGGATATCATAATTAAACAGGAATGCATAAAAAGGAACTGTACATGGAGGAAATATAAAGAAAACAATGAGTAAGAAGAAGAATTTACAAGTGCAGAGTTGGACAATTCTGCATGGTCTCTGCTATGGCAATTCTGCTCAAACTAATATTGCAAAAGCTGCGGCCACATACTACCAGGAAACAGGAATATATAAAAGTAATGCTGTCCAACATGAGATTCCATTTGTACCCCACAAGGTGGTTTGAGAAATGAGATGGAACGCCTGTGGATGAATCAACACTACACCAGTGCCTCTGAGAGGGAGGGTATATCTTACTTGGTCCCAGGAGCCATAAAACAATGACTAATGGAGAAGGTAAAGGGGCCCAAAAAACTTTGTATCTCGTGATTAAATTCCTATCAGACTTTGTACCCCCTGATAAAGTTCCTCTCAGGATCCTGCACTACATTATACGCGCCAATGTCCAATGTCATGACAAGATATTACTACAGTTTAGTGACGGAATTAGCTAAAATAAATACTAAAACATGATAATTTACATTCTCAAAATAATAATATAAAGTAAAGAAAAAAGCAGCAGCGCCTTCGTAGCTCAGTCAGTATAAACGAAATAAGGAACCTTTATGGGGTCTCTTTCGACGAAAGGTGAGTTAGCCAGTCTCATACAAGAAAAGGGTTTTTTCCCACCGGAAACTCGGATATTTCGTCCTCCAGAACAGGCAAACCAGCCCGTGAACCCACGCATCTACAGACATAGAACACTCTGAGAGGGACAGGGCTAATTACCTTATCCTTCATACGGTGGCGGTTAAATGTACAGGGTGTCCCAAAATTCACGCAAGATTTAAATTTAGCGCCATTTGTGCGGTAAAGTGTTGCCAACGAGAAAAAAAAAGACAGCGTGACAGCTGACAGTTCAGGGTTATTAAAAATGGAGCGCTACACGAAAGAACAACGCATTTTCATTGTTGAGCAATATTTTAAAAATAATGAAGGTTTGGCAGCTACAGTTCGCAATTTTCGTACAAAATATGGTCGGAATAGTGATTTAACTTCGTCAACTATGAAAAGATTAATTAAAAAATTCAAGGAAACTGGATCAATTAGTGATCTTATACACTCTGGCCGTCCTTCAACAAGTAGTTCAACAGAAAACATCGAAGCAGTTCGTGAGAGTGTTGCTTGAGAGTCCAGGAACATCAATTCGGCACCGTGGTCTTGAATTGGGCATTTCTAGAAGCTCTCTACAGCATATTCTCACGAAAGATTTGCATCCTTATGCTTACAAAGTTCAATTGACTCAAGAATTGAAGCCTACTGACCACACACAGTGAAGAGAGTTCGTTGAATGGATTATGGAACAACAACAAGTGGATGCTTATTTTTCGAACAAAATCATCTTCAGCGATGAGGCTCATTTTCATCTTGATGACTTCGTTAATCGACAAAATTGTCACATTTGGGGTTCAGAAAATCCACGAGTGATTGTTGAGAAATAAATGCATCCACAACGTGTCACTGTTTGGTGCAGATTTTGGGCTGGAGGCATCATCGGTCCATTCTTCTTGGAAAATGCGTCTGGTAAGGCAATAAAAGTTAATGGTGCTCGCTATCGTTACATGATAATCCAGTTTTTTGTGCCTAAATTGCAAGATATGGATGTGGACATGTGGTTTCAACAAGATGGTGCCATATGCCATACAGCCCGAGAAACAATTCAATTACTGCATGAGTCATTTCCTGGTCGTGTAATTTCCCGGTTTGGGTGATCAGAATTGGCCGCCCAGATCATGTGGCTTAACGCCGTTGGACTTTTTTCTTTGGGGTTTTTTGAAGTCTAAGCTTTATGCCAATAAGCCCACGACCACCCACGCCTTGAAGGAGGAAATTGAGTCCTGTATCAACGAAATTCAGCCACATTTATGCAAAACGGTCATGGAAAATTTTGCCAAAAGACTGCATATGTGCCAGCAAAGCCATGGAGGCCATTTACCCGATATGCTATTCCATGCATAACCCTATACTGTATACTTTATGAATCAATAAGAAATTATAATTTTTAATTAAAAACCTGTGTTTTCTATCAAAATTACTTCTTGCGTGAATTTTGGGACACCCTGTAGAAAAATCCTCGACACTGCAAGCTAAAAGAGGAGGGAAGAAAGAAGAAGAAAAATCAGCTAAACCCTTTTATTTCCCTATGGGAAATAGTAGATGCCGTCTTAGTTCTGTTTAAATTCTGGAGACTGAGGGAGAAGTTCAGTCTCCACCAGCAACCAATGAGAAATAGCTGGCCCAAGACTATCACCAATTATACATGGCAACCGGTGAAGAGAAGTGGCTGAGAAATGTGTCTATCTTGTGGTACTTAATCCTAACAATGTACGGTCGATTTTCTTGAGTTTAACGAAAAACCCGAATTTTCAGAGAGAAAATATTCGATTCCCCATGCCAGAGAGTGATTAACTCGGTAACTGGTAGAAAAAAAGGGTTAGAAAAAGTTCCTCTAGTAGACGTTTAGAAATTAATTTACGCTGCTCTTTCTTCTGCAACCCAGCGCCACTTCCACTGAGCTATAAAGTATTATAACTATTATGTATGATAAAAAAATCAATATTATAATATTAACAGAACAATTCAAAGTGATTTTTTGTTTATAATATAGTTATATTTTGTCGAAGTACTGCTTCGTTGATATAATATCACCAAATGTTCAAAAAGGATACTCAAGACCGAAATGATGGACAAATTTACGATGCTGAAATTTAGTTTCCACGTATTTTTAATATTTTTAATTGTATTTCAAACGGCTTTAGAAATGCCCCGCTTATTTGAGACGTGAAGTAGCTTCAAAAAGTTCCATTTTTGATCTCTAGAGCAAGGTTTCCAGACTGTGTAAACATATATAAATTCATTTATATATATGTTTAAACATATATAAATTATATAAACATATATATATAAACTGTGTAAACATATATAAATTCATTTATATATGTTTACACTTCATTTATACATGTTTGGAAGAAATTGGTTCAATTTCTTCCTAACCTGTTCACGAGAACTGTTCACGATATATATATACATATAAAAGCCAAACTTCCCATTTTGTTACAGAAGGACTGCAATTTCAACAGAAGATTATATCACTGGAAGAAGTAGTAATTACATTACTTAAACAAATACTGTTATCATAAAACAAAAGAAAAAAATTCCTTCCAAGAAATGAATCTGCCTCAATTAGAGATGAAAAATAATTAATTATGAGACCTAAGAGGTGTGTGTGGGGGGGTTGGAAAGTTCTGACAAACACCTAAAACAAAATTAATTTTATGTCTTTTTATATATCATAAAAGAAAAAGAACAAATTGTTATAATTTGATGAAACATGGGGATAAAAGGGTTTTAAGATATGTTCTTTCTTGTGGTTATATCAGTTGCTTTAATATCATTTTTGTTCTGGGTGTTTATCAGGGCTTTCCAGACCCCCCCCCCCTCGTATATGGCTATTATATTTTAAGACGATTTTATTTCGCATATACCAATCAAAATAAAGTACGCTAAATGGTAATAAAAACTTTTTGAATAGTAATCTAAAAATCTGTTCTAATATGAAAGGCAAGAACAATTGCTGTTATTACGATGATATTTGACGCTAGCTGATTGTTATAGTAATACTTATATGTAACATCTCGTGTCGGGACATTTTGATAATACGCAAATAAAAGAAATTTAACTCGTTATTAGACAAACGCTATTAATTAACTCAATATGAGGCAAAGGGAAAACGGATACGAAACACTTCCCGCCCGCATTGACTATTTTCTGCCATTTTTCTTAGCTTCTAGGGAATGGGGGTGAGTCACAGTAAAATATAACTACTTCCCAGGATCCACACCGTTTGCCATGTTCTATAATTAGCTTGTGGCTACAGACGGAATGCCTTCCGTGATGTATAGGTCTTGCGAACATGGTTAAGGAGGTTACAAGAAGCATAAGAGCCTTTAAAACTGCTGGAAGATTGTACATAACTTGGAGAGTTTATCTTCTTCAGTTAGTTTTTTTAACCACCTACGCGAATGCAAACTGCTTCCCTTCGCTAGTTCTCTCAGTTGAAACTGGGCGCCATCTTGAAGGAGCTGTTCTCAGACTTTTGAACCTTGGTCAATTGTAGATTAAATTGCACGAGGACGATATTACTCTTAAGGATTAATGTTTAGAAGCAGATGATAAGGTCGTTTTCATCCGTGTGTTTCTTTACAAAGATGGTATACTGTTTTATTTTGTGAAGATTAATAAATTGCTTTAAATAAACGCAAATATAGGATTTTCAATATAAAAGATTACATCAAGCTCCAGAAACTCAAATTTCTACAATTACCACACCTTGAATATTTTCTTAAGTATAATATTAAAGAAAACACTTTCTACCCTTTGATGCTCATTATTGCATTTTGTATTCTTTTAACATGTATTTTTGTTTCAGATCTTTCTTTACGATCCCAATTAGGATCCAGCTTAGAAATATAATTTGAAAATACATCGAATTGACAGATAGCAATTCATAATTTATTGCTTCTGTCTTAATGCAACAACCGATCATTTTAGAAAATTATGGGGAGACCTAAATCGGTAACAGTTTGAAGATAATATAAACGCATTCCAAAGAATTTGTTGCAAGGATATTTTAAAAGGTATGTAAATTAGGGCGAAATGTTTAATACAGCTTCATACGGATATTGTAGAAGTCGACGATCAGGGGTGTGAATTTGGAGTCATCAGAGATTAATTAAATTAGAGGAACAGCCGGCCTAGTGGTTAACATATTCGCTCTCCAAACAACAGCTGCGGGTTTCGAATACCGTAGTAGCAATGGATATTTGTGGTTGTCTTTAGGGGGGAGATAAAGTTCATCGCCAGTTATGCAACAAATGCCTCGCTTATTTGAGACGTGAAGTAGCTTCAAAAAGTTCCATTTTTGATCTCTAGAACAAGGTTTCCAGACTGTGTAAACATATATAAAATAACCAATAAACATAAATAAAAAAAATCTTTAGCCCCCCCCCCCCATGTTAAAACGTGCTATAAGGTTTGCATATAATCTTTCGTGGGTAGGAAAATAGAAAAAAATAGAGGAAGAGCCAAAACATACAGTAGCGAATAAATTAACCCAAAAGCTCAGATTTTAAAGAAAATTTTAATTTCGCAAGAAAATAAGTAAAAAATTAAACTTCAACTTTGCCTAATAATTTAAATCTGCTCCTCTGTTCCTAATAAGTTAATTAATTCGCTTAGGCATAGGTTCCACCAACGTAGAACATATTTTTCTTCTTTCTACATCTCGAAACCATTCTTTTATAATGGATTGTATTAAGTTATCCTTTGTATCACAATTTAATTTTCAAAGTCTATTTTTCACTATGGCTCACACATTTTCTATTGGGTTAATGTTACCTGGAGCAATTGGATGTTCTGATTTTTAAGGAGCTCTTTCACTTTTTGTGAAGTGTCGCATGGAGTGAAATTCTATTGGAAGATGAGTACTTTGTGTGGGATCTGTTGGACCACACTTTTCTCCATTACTTTTATGTGTTGGTCACTTTTCATCATATCATCCACAGGTGATCCTGGACTGTCATGTGTAAAACAACCCCAGAACATATTTTTAGCTGGGTGTTTAGGAGCTTGTTGAAGGTGGGAGTGAAAAGTTTTTTCAGCCGTTGATTTGCGAACATAGGGTACTAGCTCTCCGTGGACAAAGAAATGGCCTCATCTCAGAGTCCTTCTTTCACTTCTCAATAGTCCAATAATTGTACACTATGGCCCACTGGAGCCTCTTTTTCTACATAGCCTTAGTCAGCAGTTTTTTTTTTGCTCCATGGGCAGTCCTCCCTGCTACAACGATCTTCGTCGGACTGCCGTATCAGAAACATTAATCCCACTAGCTGCCAAGTCTCTGTTTAAGTTTAGAGCAGACAGTCTTGGCTTCATTGCTTTTCCTAACTAGTATACGATCTTGAGTTAATGTAATTTTCTTTTTCTGTCAGGAGAAAAAGTACCTGTTTCCCTAAACCTCTTTAAAATCGCATTAACAGTACCCAAACCAACACCACACTTATTGGCAATTTGTTTTTGAATCATGGATTTGTGCTGAGAAAGAGTACATATTTCTGAACACTTTCTTGGAAATGTATCCATTTTATAACAACACAAAATGAATAAAACACTACGAATGTCGACTTGTTTACACTATTAAAAACTTACAATATTATTAATAAACATCGTAGAGACAGTTGAAAGTTAAACACGCAGCACCCAACCAAAATAGTGAACACCGAAACCAAAAGTCTTAATAACTGAAACAAAAGCCAAACCAAAGTCAAAAAACTTGACGAAAATTCGGCTTGTTCCGATTACTTGGGTCGCTACTGCATATGCTTTCAAGAATGAAATAAACAGAATATAACATTGATCGCTAATAAAATTTTCTTGCTTTTGAAAAAGACAAGTGCATCAAGGAAAAAATGTTCCAAGCACACATTTTAAAACTTTATAAAAAGCAGTATAGGACTTAAATGGGTTGAACTCAAATATACAGCTTATACTTTGAAAACTGAAGACTATACAAGCAGATGGTCTAACTTGAAACCAGTCGTAAAATAAGGTTGTACTCCATCACCAATGTTATCTATGTTGTGTTATGATCCATCGAGTCGTTTCCGATTCCTGGCGACTCCATGAACATAAACTCTCCATTCCGATCTGTCTCAGACAATGTCTTTCAGAACCTCCAAGCGCACTCCAGTTGCTTCTTTAACTCCATCCACCCATCTAATTATTGGTCTTCCTCTTCTCCTGCTTCCATCAACTTTAATAAGCATCATCATCATCATCTTCTCCAGACTGTCATTTGCTCGCATAATATGTCCGAAGTATGACAATTTTTGCTTGATGATGATAACTTCAAGGGAGCAATCTGGCTTTATTCTGTGTATCACTGATTTATTGGTTTGCTTTGCAGTTCATGGTATTCTTTGTAAGCGTCTTCAAACCCATAATTCAAATGCATCTATCTTCCTTCTTTCACTCTTTCTCAGGGTTCAACTTTCACATCCATACAGCACCACAGGGAATACCATTGCTTTCACGATTCTGATTTTTGTTGTGAGGCTAATATCTTTATCTTTAAAGATCTTGCTTAAATTTGTCATTGCTTTTTTTCCGAGTAATAATCTTCTTCTAGCTTCTTCGGTACAATAACCATCTTTATCAATTCGGGATCCTAGGAACACAAAATTGTTAACTGCTTCCATTTTCTCCCTATCTACTTCAAAATCATTAAGTTCACAGGTTGCCATACCTTTTGTCTTTTTGAGGTTAATATAATGTTATCCATACGTATTTATATATGGATCACATTATTACAGTAAATAACATTACACCTGATATTGAAATCTAAGACTTTTTAAGCTACATCAACTGACTATTATTTATATCTACCTTATAGATATAAAATGATAAGCCTTTTTATGTAACGTTTCTCTGTAACATTTTTGTGTCACGTTTTTTGTCCGGCTTCTTAATATAATTATTAATTATTAATAATTATATTAATAATATTAATATAATTATTAATAATTATATTAATATTATTATTAATTACTATATTTAATAGTAATTAATAATAATAATAATAATAATAATTTGGTTGAGTAGTGTAATTATTTTTATATAAAAAATTTGAGGAAAATATTAATTTTTTTTAAATAGAAAAATATTAAACGTTGCAATAGTTTTATATAATACATTTTTAATAGAAAAATATTAAACGTGGTACTATTTTTATAGATATATAAGACAGAGCTAATATTGAGAGTTTTTCCCCAGCCTATAACTGTTTTTAAGTCTTAGCAAGTAGTGCAACATGAGGGCAACTCGGAAGTAGTGCAAGAAGGGGCAACCTGCGGCAAAGGTGGAGCAAGCTCCGAGCATCTGATCCAAAAATAACCAACTTACCAGCCCGGAACTCGGGGAGTTGGGCGCCGTAGGCGTCAAGGGGGGGGGGGGGGGTGACCCCTTTCGAGTCTTCAAAATTCGAGTCATCAGAATTCAAGTAGAACCGGCCTACCAGTCTGGAACTCGGGGAGGGGGCGCCGTAGGCGTCAGGAAAGTGGAGCCCCCTTTCGAGTCTTCAAAATTCGAGTCATCAGAATTCAAGGAGAGCCGGCTTACCAGTCCGAAACACGGGGGGTTGGGCGCCGTATGCGCCATGGGGGGGCATAGCCCCCCTAGTTTGTTATAAAAATCATCCATGAAAAGACGAAAGTTATGAAAATAGGAAGACATTTTCATAAAACCATGAAACTTTAAATTACTGTAAAATCATGAAAAAATTTTTATATATTTATTTTATATCTTCATGAAAGAATGAAAATAATTACAAAACATCATCATCATCAGTTGCATTCTCTATGATGAATGTTTTTTCTTTCTTTTTTTTTTTTCTTTTTTTCCCCAGCCTATAACTTTTCCCCACTGCAGGAGTAAAGGCCTCTCCCATATTGCGGGAGGGTTGGGTCTACTTCTCCCATGTTGACTCACCCCATCTTGGGAGAGTGTTTATTTTGTATGAATGAATGTGGAGGACAATCACAAACATCCATCTCCGCTGACTGTAGTACATATGTAGCAGTGAGAGGAGATGCCGTGTTTGTGCAGATAATTCAGCAAGCCAAGTTGAACATTGAACTTCCGATGTTTTGCTTAAATGAGATTTAATAATATTATGGCTTTAGCTGGTCCGATCAGAAACAATCGTCGAAATATTGTGGACACTTTTAAACTGGCGCATAAGTAGAAGCAGGCTAGCATTTTTTTTCTTGTAGTGAAAGGTGACCAGTAAATTTACAACAATCGCACTATAGCTCAGAGTATAGATTAGAGCCATAACTGTCAGTTCATAAAATTCTTAAATCTAAATTCTAATTCCAAAAAATTCTTAAATCATTAAAAATTTCAGAAAATTTAGTATTGAATTTGATTAACATTCCTTACAGCGAAGTTTCTATTTCATGTCACTGAACTGAAATATAATGTTCTATTACAATCTGCAGATTGCTTCGACTTTTTTATATATTTATTATTTGTTATTATAACTTAAAGTGCAGATTTCGTTGCTACATTCCAATTAACGATTCTTTCGCAGAAAAGTTTTTTTCGGTGAATCCCATCAACAGAAGGCCGTAAAATATTTTATTTTCTATCTTCGCACTGAAATCAATGTTACATGCTATGATCTCAGATGTAGAAAGAAGCATAAGCTCCAAGAATATCCTACGATATCAACTTCTCCAGAACTGGGGAATCTAAGTCATTTTCTGGTGATTTCATCACTCCACCAGTGTACCCTGCAAGACACGCAAACAAAGCATCTTGAAACCAGCCTGGGAGAGAGAGTGTGTTGACGCCATTCACCTTGAGGGATACAGTTCCGGAGGTAAATTTTGGTAAGATGCTGAGTTCTTCCTGGAGTAGACGCGCCGTTTGTTTTTCAGCACATAGCTTTCTCACGATGGAGGGTAGTGAATCGCCCAACACCTGTATATCGATAACTAATTCATCTCCTTTCTTTACTACAAGGTCAGGCTTTCTCAATCCGATGTTAGTCCGATAGTGGGGGTCTGATCTGCTATCCAGCCTTTGTTCCTTAAAGAAATTGTGGCTTCTGTCACTTACTCCATGTGTGCGATAGAAATATTGTATAACTTGAGCCAAGTTTCTATACAATGACTGCCTGCTCTGCAGTTCTTGTCATTACTTCTTTTCCCGAGTTGTAAAGTCCCTAGTCAGCAAAGTTTAAATTCTGGTCTTGAATAAATCTAATATTCAATTACAGGCAGAAAGTGAGTCCCATCCCTGATCCATTAATTAAGGGGGGGGGATGCTTAGATTCTTGTAATACCTCCATCGACTTAATGATGTAACATTAAAGCATATCTCTTTTGTTCAAGGCAGTAATAATCGGTGTCCTTCGTCCAAAGGGGTGCGTCGATAATCATCCGTGATACATAAAGTACTAGAATTCAGGAAACGTTAATTTAATCCGGGCATAACTAGGCGCTGACCTGCAACGAAAGAGTCCTAAAACTTCCATGGTTTACAGTGACATGAAAATACTAATGACACATCATGAGAAAGACGTAATAACTAAGAATGGACTGCTGAGAGAGCGGCTACATCGATCTTGGACAGTACTGAGCGAACGCGCGAGCGAGCGAGCGAGCGAGAGAGAGAGAGAGAGAGAGAGAGACTTTTCCTAAGACTAAAGGAAAAAGGAAGTAATTAAGAATGAACAGTCTCTGTTGAGTTTAAGAAGTTGAGTTTCGAAGAGAAGAGAAGAAATAAAAGCTCGTAGAGCTGAGGGGGAAAAGGAACGGCCTGTTGAAGGAAAAGAGACATCCGCCACCCTTCCATAACCGAGACGGAATACTAGGAAATGAATTGTAATGAAACTCCAAGTTCCCAACTTTCACTTTCTTGACTCTACCAGAGAAGACAAGAGAAAGCGTGTCGCACTAATATTAAGGCCTCGAAATTGAAAAAAAAAACAACAACTCCTCAGTTGAGAAGTTCCTGTAAGCCTTTTCTAGTAGAGGCTATAAGTATTAGATCATCGGCGAGTATCATAGCATTAGCAGTTGTTGTTGGTAGTGTCAAGTGAGTAGCCAATGTGGCTTGAAAGAGAACGAAGGAACTCATCAGTGACATAACTGAAGAAAACAGGAGACAGAATCTCCTTGGCGTACATTCCTAAATGCTGAGATGGACGCCGTTGTGGAGCAGCCCATAATTTTCCAAGTAAATCTTGGAAATACAGGTGAAGAAAGTTTCTGAGGACATCCTGCAACAGAGAGCATTATTATTAATAGAAGCACCGGGCTAAAGGCAAGGTAATCTTGAAATCTCGGCTCTAGAGATCAAAAATGGAACTTGGTCTCTCACGCCCATCGATGATATTCACCAACCTTGACTACATCCATACCTTGACTACATCCAAGGTGTAGTCAAGGTATGGATGTTTGTGTATATCTCACGATTTATTCGTCCGAGAGCAGAGACAATATCCCGTCGACCAACCAATCGAGCAAGAGTTAGTTACTTCATGTTCTAAATCTCAAATGTGACGATTAATGATAAAAGGATTGAGTACTATGTGAAATGCTTATAAGCATTATAACTACTTCCCCTTTTCACTAATTTAATTTTTGCGAAATCATATTAAGATGATTTTTATTGATCTTAACTTCTATTTAAAATATCATAACCATCTCTAAACAGCAAAAATTCAGAATGCAAGCTGGAATTATACGACTACAATCTAAATTAGTTAATTAGTTAGATTCTGACTGAGTTATTGTGCATTAAATAGAAAATTGAGATGACCAGAGTAAAGGCATCTAGAACAGCGACACTTTTTATGGCATTAATCACTCAAATATTACTTTCATGATGATTCAACTAGTTTCGTACGTAAATCACAGTGTAGCACACCATTAGAGGGCAGCACATCCAAATTGTAACTCATCACTAAAAGGGAGGGAGGAACATTACTGTGGGATACAAACAAACTGTGCTAACAGGAGTATCTGAAGAAATCATAGACAGAGAAAGGTTAAGCTCTGATTATGATGATAAAGTTGCATATGTTGCAGTGATGCCAGTAGGTGACCCAGATGTTACATCCACTCTTATTCAGGAACTAATTATTAACTGACCTGGAAAGTAGAAATTCTGAAAGTCAAAAATAGAGTTCTTTCCAAAGGAAAGGAAAGAACCCGGAAATTCGCTTTCCTGAGAGATATGTGTGCATTCATCGCCGTTCGTCAGTTATAATCCACCGATACGTTAAAGAAGTTTATTTTTAGCTTTTTTAACACCAACTGCTCTGATGTCAAAGTACACCCACATTTCTTTCTTTGCGTTGTGCACATATCACCCTCAGAGAATGCATTATTTTCATTTCGCACAAACTGGATGACAACGAGAACGGAAAAAAGCAACGCAGATCACATTTATGTCGTCAAGCTTACTTTTTTGTTCTTTCTTCCTAGAATGACGATGAGCTATGACTCGTTCATTAGAGTTCACAATTCGTCATTTTTGCAAGGGCTATTCCAATTAATAAGGATGATTCACCGCATGAAGTATAATTAAGAATCATATCCAGAATTTTCTTGATAGGTGTCCCTTGTTAAGTAGGGCATAGCATAATTTCGGTAAGGAAGTAATCAGTTACGAAAAATCATATACATTTTAATATGAAATGACTGTTATTCATTTTGATTTTAGCAAAACTTTTGACAGTGTTCCTCATAAAAAGCTACTGTTTAAATTCTGCCAATACAAATTCATATACCACATTTTGATATCTGTCTGTCAGCTACCCGCTTATCCATGTCAAGTTCACATTCCAATATTATATTCGCTATAATATTGGAATGTGAGTAGCATAAATTAGCGAATATAAATTATATTCGCTAATTTATGCTACAGCCTTTTATATAGTATCCTATAAAATGCTTTGCAAAGCCCAACAGTATCATGATCTATCCTTTCCCTTTTATCCAACTAAGCAGTAACATTATTATTATAAAATATAAGCAAACTGCAAACACCAAATTGCATAACGTAGGTATTCGCGAAATTTCGGTTTCTCTGAAATATGACTCAACTGGGAAAATTATCTTCTTTCTCCATCTTTTTGCATGTAATCGAGACGAATTCAAAACGAGTTTTGGCCTGAAGAAGATCCAACAGCATCGCACATGCATTGGTAGTTGACTTGTTAGAACTTAATAAGAATGACAGACGAGTGTGCATAATTTCTTGAAAATTCTCCGACTGACGTCCTGTAGCTTCTCTGATTATATAATTGCAGCACTGGTCATCAATTTGACTTAGCTTGAAAGATTCGCCTAAATATTCATGGCACATGAATCACAGAATCAGGACTTGCGTTCATAAAACATTCTAAACTGTATGATAAATTCTCTCCATTTTGACAACTACCGATAGGATGGACGCGCATGCACAAAACCCTTTCAGTAGGTAAACAACTATCGTAAATTAAGTAATTTTCTACATTTTGAGTTGATCTGCATTTAAAATGCCGACAATTTATTTTGTGGAAATCCTTATATATTTTTTAAAGCATATAAGTCCCCCGCACGCACGCAAACGCACACGCAGTATATGTATTTCCATCATGAAGGAACTGCTGCATTTTCTAGCAGTTTCTGATGATCAAAATTATAACCATCTCGCAAACTTGGATTGGTGGAGTTATCCTTGATCAGTAGCAATCCAGTCCTTAATCCATTGAAGGCCGATGTTTCCCGAAGTGTAGGACTCGACCTACCAGAGGTATGCCGAAAGATTTCAAGTGGTTACATGGCAGAAAAATGGATATGTATGTACGTATTACTATTTATGACTGTAGCCGTGTGTGTTCACGGGCCGGTTTGCCAGTTTTGAGGGATGAAAAACCCTAGTTACCGGGAGAAAAAACCTCCGCCTCCGTATGAGACCTGTTTCCTTTAGTCGAAAGAGATCAGGTTCCTCATGCAATGGACGGAATCGAACCCAGGTTTTTTCGACCAAAAGGTTTCGTCTATACCGACTGAGCTACGGAGGCTCTTGCATTAGTAACCCGTCTCAATATTGGTTAATCTGGATTGTTTCCTTGTTTATTAACATAACTTTAGAAGAAACTCTGGAATTATCTTGACAAATTTTTCTTTCTTTAATACTCTCTTTTCAATATTAACATTTTTTTTCTCTTTGTATCACGCAGTTTAGTGCAATCAGACAGTACTTCGAGTTTGTACAAGCAAATATAACGGAACTGATACCAAGGATGCGCTGATACGCGAGAACTGTATGATTAATAATTTCCATATTTTTAAAAGAATATGTCTACTTATCCTTCTATTAGTGACAGATTTTTTTTCAGTCATTTACCATATCTCCATGCCGGTTAAAAATAGAACTCGTCCTATTTATTCAACTTGCTTGGAATCACTGAAGGAATAAAGTAATATTTGCAGTGTTCTTGTGAACTCCGTATATGGTATTTCGTAAAGATCTACTGATTACAAATACTTATATCGCTAATTCTAATTTAAAAGTGATAAAAAACAAACAAAGAAACTTTTCAACACAAAAGCATGAGAGGGAGGTATAAAGTTTTGTGCTAAAGCAGCAATTTTCATTCCAGCAAAAGGGGTAACACTAGAACAGCACACACAAGAACACAATGCTGAAAGAATGCATTCGCAAAGCCACCACATCAATGAATGTAGACATGTTACGTAGAATTTGGCAGAAGTTCCAATTTAGGCTTGAAATCTGCCATATTACTAGGGGTTTACATTTGGAATCCTTGTAACTTGGAACATTCAGTAGGTACTTGTCCCTACTAAAATAGTAGTTGAATTTTTTACTCTCCCTAAATTAGATTTAGAGACATAAGCATTTAGAATCGGTCAGATTTTTAATGGAAAACCTGTATAGAACTTTCAAAGAGAATTCTATATCATATCGTACAGATACGTATAGAATTTTTGTATAAAGAAGAAACTATAATCACAGTGCTTTGGTTGTTATATTACGATCTTTCGGTTGTTGCTAAAAGTGAACCTTAAATTCTCAATGATAAACTGATAAACTACCAGTTAAGTAACGAGTAAAGGAATTTTCGTGAAATTAGAAGAAATATTTCGGTTTCGGTTCTGAATTCCATTAATTCCCTTTTCTAAACTTATATTTCTAATTGTAGGCGTAGGTTCTATGGTTTAGCAGTGTGGTTTAGCAAAAGAAATATTTCGGTACTGCGAACATGTTTATTAAGGTAAAGATATTATGATAAATTAAGATAAATAAAGATTATATTTCTAATGTTCGCTCACTAAAATCTTGATTTTTTTTATGTTGTCCCACCCACGAAAAGCTTTGTAAAAGCATAGGACATTTGTGCCGTGGATACGATAAGGATTTTTCTACTTTTTTATTAATTTTATACAATTTTATTTATTTTTGTATAGTCCGGAAATCTTGCTCCAGAGACATGAAACACATGAAACTTTTCCAATCCGCATCAGGCCTCCAACAAGCGGGACTGTAGTCTAATTTGAACATGCCACCTTTTGGTAGCACAGTGGAAATGCTAACAACTCGGCCAATAAGGCCGGCGATTAATGTTGTACTTAATTATTTTATTATTAAAATAGTCAGAATATCAGAAAAATCTTGACAAATGAGTATGCCAAAAATTTCAATGCTTGTGCACTCATACATTGGTTTCCATTTTGTGTCGTGATTATACACTCTTCTATTCCAACGATATATTATCAATGTGACCTTTGAATTAGCGCATATTTCACTTGTTTTTTAAGACAGAAGACACATTACGATCTGGAAAATATTTTATTTCTTTCCCGTCAGTTCGTTTTGACAGAATGGAAAATCCTTTCGATTTTTGCTCACTAAGTGGAACCATTATTTCAAACAATAAATGATTGCCAGTCTGAATTCTTCCGATGTTATTCCATAAGATCTAGCTTTAACAAGTTTTCTGTGCAAATACCTGAAACCGAGTTTGGCATAAAGTCATTTATACCAAGCTCATCTTTTGTAAATGAGTTCTCACTTTTCTCCTGGTTCTCGCTGCATATGATGGAGAGATGAATCTTTATACCCGAATTTTGGAAACTAATGGTGGTGTAAGGGTTATATTGTTTCATCTCTTTTCGTCCTTCTCTGCATTAACTGCCGTTTTCAGATGAATTCAAATTTCTAATACAAAGAAAAAAAACCTTTAGACATTCAACTCTGCGCGCAGTGGGAAGAATGATCATACCATTTGGCTCTAAAGATAAGATAAAACTCGTTAACTTCTAGAGTATCAATTCCGAATTAAACATTCTCCATCTCCTTAAATTGATCTACAAACTATTCAATGGAAATTAAATGATTTTGCTAACTTCAATGTTAGTCGCTCTAAAATGTTTTATACGTGATTCCTGAAATTTTATATTTGGTAATACTCAATTTCTAGGAAACATTTTACTTTACTGTGGCATAAAATATTTACACGCATTTTGCCAGCATGCGGAAGAATGCTGGAACAATACGTGACAAATATTAATCACGTATAATTCCCAAATCCGTCCAACTATACAATGATATTTAACATATGAAGCCATCCCATAAACAGTTCCCTAAAATTATTCACTTGGTATAAAAGAGAACAGATTATTAATAAACCGAATGACATTGATTCACTCTTGACTATCCCACAGAGGTTCAGTTTCTGCTAAATGAACATTCTATAGATATTTTATTGGATTATTGACAATAAGGAGCAACCAACCTATTCAGTAGGATTTCGGTTTCGAATGCCCACACGGTAAAGTGTGGGTCACGCGTGAGCGTAAATCAGGATGGATGGATATCCATAATTATTTCCTCTAAATTTATTGTTAACTCTGAACATTTCTTCTTTTTCGTTCGCTCCTTTGTTGTCGTTGTTTTTAGATCAGCATCGTATATTTTGAATTAGAAGTATAATATACAGGTATTCAATACTAATATATTTTTTAAAGTATTTTTCTCCCTTTCTCCTCAATATTCTGGTCACCAACAGCGGTAATAGTACGTGTGGATTAAAAGAAATCTCTTGTTTGAGATCGCCATAAAATGAGCATATGCAATCACCTGCTGCTATTATTTATTTTTGTTATTGCAATTCAGTACATATTCTGGCCAACTATGATTCGATTTGTATTATCCTTAAAATGTCTTCGACTTGCTCTGAATGAAGATTAAGAGAAAAAGAAAAAAGTTTTGGGTTACTTGATACAGAGTTATATATTGTTCCATATAGATATATAAACTGCTCTAGGACACTTTAGGTCAGTTTTTTTTTCAGGTCTTTAAGTCAGACACTTTAATCCACTAGTGAGGAAGTAGAGAAATAAAAATTGTTCCTTTCCCATAGAAACCAATTAAGATTCGAAGGCGTAATCTTCTGACCCGAAGTCAGACGTGTTTATCAATTACACCAATGGCCGTTTTAAACATGGCTCTTAGTTGTGGAAAGCAACAGTATTTGAAATAATAAAAAGAAATAAATAGAAATTCAAGAACACACTTATTATTATTTGGATTTTGCTATAATTTTGCGTCCATCCTATAAACTCCAAAGTATGAAATAAATTAAGAATTATCCATAAGCAAAAAATAAAAATGAAGAAAAAAAAAACACTCTTACGAGCCGGCCAGGAGTCAAACGCATAATCTGTAGTTAGACGCATAATCCATTGTGCCACTATCCCGATGACGACGTATCTTTTAATTATATAAAACAACAATAATTAAAAAAAAAATATATATATATATATATAAATAAACATTTAAGAAAAATTGCATTATCAAGGATATTTCTATACTTTTAAGGCCACTTCTAATAATTTCATATTTTACTAACTTGCCTGGAGAAAACCTTACCCTTCAATTGAAAAAAAAACAAAAAAACAAAAAAACACCTGACTTCAATTCTCGTCGTGACGAGAGGAATCTTTATATGGGATTTTTCAAATGAAGATGAGTTAGTCGATCTCATATGGAGGTAGCAGGGTTTTTCTCCGGGTAACTTGGGTTTTTCATCCCGCATACTGGCAAATCGGCCATGAGAACACACGAAAATTTACAGACACAAAATGCTGTTAGTGGAGGTAGATAGTAGATGGCGCTGTGTACTGATTATAGTGGTGAAGTTATAGTAGTAGCAGTAGTAGTTGGAAGATTAAGTTGAGGAGATGACGGGATGAAAAACCCGGGTAACTTGGGTTTTTCATCCCGCATACTGGCAAATCGGCCATGAGAACACACGAAAATTTACAGACACAAAATGCTGTTAGTGGAGGTAGATAGTAGATGGCGCTGTGTACTGATTACAGTGGTGAAGTTATAGTAGTAGCAGTAGTAGTTGGAAGATTAAGTTGAGGAGATGACGAGTTCGATATGGTGGAACAGAGTACCCTCCTGCGATGAGTCCTTGGACTCTTCTTGGAGGTGTCACATAACAACAACAACAACAACAACAACAATTTAAATAAACCTGCCTCTTCCCTCCTGTTGGAAATAAATGAAACTTTTCGAATCTCACATGAGAATATTTTATGAATTATTCTCTAGAGTCTGGTGAAATGTAACTCTTTTAGCGCTTTCCTACCGCTTTAAAATCTGTTACCTCTAAACTAAAAATGAAATAAATAAAACCTTAGTCAACCTGGCACCAAACTAACCAGCCTAACTTTTTTTTACTGGGCTTACAATGCATTCTAGAACAATGAATTCCTGCCTTTGCAGAAGATAATTTCTACGAAGCATCGATAATTGGCACCACTGGATTTTCTTTGTTTCAAACAGTTCTTTAACTTTTACTGTGTTATTTATTTCGTTCTTTATTTTCGTTCATTGCATGAAACGGCTATATCAGTAAATCCTAAGATATACTCGTCAGTACGATTTTTCTTCTCCTTATCGTAACAGGCTTTTTATTATTATTATTATTATTATTATTATTATTATTATTATTATTATTATTATTATTATTATTATTATTTTATTCACATAATTGATACACAGTCAAAACAAGATATCATATAAATAAAAATTTGACTGGTGATTCAGAACAATTCAGATTCTACCCAAGAATCTAAGAATAGTCCGTCATGTAGCGTCGTAAAATATGGACTGTTCCAAGTAATTCTGTTTTTTGTAGATCATATGGGGTCACTTCACTGATTTTTAATTGCTGTAAATAGTTGAACAGCTTCTTTGAAGTTGCACAAATGCACCGATAACTATTGGGATGACTTTAGCGTGTTTAAGCCACAGTCCGCCAACTTCGATTGCCAGATCTCGATATTCAGTCATTTTTTCCAGTTCTTTGTTGTTAATGTTGTTATCGCTGGGTACTGCAATATCGATAATCCAAACCTGTCGATGTTCGATAATTGTGATGTCAGGTCTATTGTGTTCCAAATGCCGATCAGTTTGTATTCTAAAGTCCCAGAGAATTTTTGCTGTTTCGTTTTCCAATACAGTCTCTATTTTATGTTGCCACCAGTTATCAGAAGTAGGAAAGCCATATGTTTTGCATACATGACAATGAACTATTTTGGCCACTTGATCATGGCGGTATTTATAGTCAGTTTGAGCTATTTTGCTGCAGGAACTGATTAGAAGTCTCATCTTTCTGATGGCATAATCTGTATTTGCTGTTATTATTGATGTTCAAAATTTTTGCTTTGATTGCATTAGTTTGTAATGCCTGTTCTCAAGCTGCTAGAATAAATCCTTCTGTTTCTTTATAATGTATCCGTGTTGAAGCCATTGCCATGTCTTGTTCACATCAATTTTGTCCTCAGTATCTCGAAGAAATTGGCCATGCAAGGGTTTATTTTTCCAGCGCACATATCGGATATTTTGTTATTCCTTTTTGTATTCGGATTTGTTTCCTGTTGCTTTTAGAAGGCCATCTTGTGTAATTGTTTGAAGCATTGGCTCAGAGCTATTGTCGATGTAATTTCTTAAATCAATTTCTTCTTCTTCACGAAGAAACACAATCTGTCTCACTTGCAGCAAACCCCGTCCACACAACCGGTTAACATCACTTCGTGGATGTAATGCATGATGCATAGTCATTAATTTTCTAGTTTTGCGGTCCAGTTTGTCCAGGTCTTCTTTTGTCCAATTTATTATGCCAGCTGTGTATTGGATCACTGGTATAGACCAAGAATTCATTGCTCTAATTGTGTTTAATTCGTTTATTTTTGTTTTCAGAGTATTTCTAACTCTTTTAATGTTCTGATGCTGCCTGTTGTTTAACGTTCGAATATCATTGGCTTCTAATATTCCTAGGTATTTATAGTGTTGGTCAGCTGAAATTTCTTTTATATATTTCTCTTGATCAAAATTAAAATTGCTAGTGTCATTAATTTTTCCTCGTTAAATAGATAAAATTGCGCATTTATCTAAACCAAATTCCATTTTGATGTCCTGACTGAAAATACGAACTGTGCTCAATAAAGAATCTATTTGCTGGGACAATTTTCCATATAGCTTCAAGTTATCCATATACAACAGATGGAAAATTTTAATATTACATTTAGGAATTTCATTCACAGGCTTTATATTATTATTATTATTATTATTATTATTATTATTATTATTATTATTATTATTATTATTATTATTATTATTATTATTCATCGGATCATCGCAGCAAAACTCTTCCAAGTTAAAGATATTATTCCAACCAACATAAAAAAACTCCTATATCACGGTATCTGCGAATCCCTACTTAGATACGGAATAACAGTCTATGCAAATACATCAAACAGCCACCTAACAAAATTAGAAACACTACACAGGAAAATCGTGTTAACATGATCTGGACACCTTATATGCAACAACCAATATCCGACAAGCACATGGCGATACACAAAATTCTGAGCATTAAAAACCTGAAACACTACATGACATTAACAAGGAATTATTTCAACATCACCTACCGAAACAACAGAGACACATATCGTATAACACGACCTACAACAACTCTCTACATCCCCACACCCTTCATCAACTCATAAGGTTCTTTTGTGAGATCACATCAGATACCCACGCAACTCAACAACCTACCAAGAAAGTTAAAACACGTAGATAACTACAGAACATTAAAAAACGAACTCTGGAAAATATACCAACAAAGTTAAGAAACCATTAACACTAATATATACATCGCAAATCACTAGCATCCAATGCCTACATCCCATACATAAACAGTAGCAACAACACAAATAGTGAAGGCTAAATCCCACTCTCTTCATAAAAGCTAACCCAAGCTTCGAAGTAGGTGGGATTAACTTGCCTCACTCATCTACAAGTAATCCTTATAAGCAGATGCAGAAATTTGTATGAATAATCACTCTTTCTCAAACTTTAAAAATAAAAAATAAAAAATATATATAAATAAAAATTAGTGAGAAATAATAATTGTAATTATTACTATTATTAATTGTTATTATTACAAATGAGAAATAATAAAATGTTAAAAATTTTTTTTTACATTTTAATTAATAATTAAAAACATCTGTAATAATCATCATTATGAATATTATAATAATATACGTTATAAACAGTTATTGTTATTATTATTTTAAAAAAAACAAAAAAAAAGAAAGTATTTGTTTTGCATAATTGTGTTCATATAATCTATGTAATTTATATGAAAAAAAATGTAATTTTTATATTTTTCTTAATTTCTATAATTTTATAATGTAATTATTATATGTATGCAAGACATAATAAAGTGTTAAAAATTATTATTATTATTATTATTATTATTATTATTATTATTATTATTATTATTATTATTATTATTCTATATACTCTGTATTCAAAAATTCTGTATAGACTTTATTGTTAATATTAGAAGAACATGTGTTGTAAATAGATAATATAGAAGCAAAAAAGTATTATTAAAATTTTTAATTGAAATCCAATGTAGAAAATGCATCACTTAGTGCCGAATTCTGTAAAATTATAAGTTGCAACGTCACTCAAGATGTTTATTGTATATGTAAATATTTTAGCAATCAATAAAAAAATAAAAAATAATAAAAAATAAATAAAAATAAAAATTATTATTATTATTATTATTATTATTATTATTATTGCATTACATACAGTTCAATAACGAGACCTCTGAAGAAATGTTAGGAACCGTGCGAGAAATAAAAACGAAATTAACGGTAGCGATAGAAACGCAAGAAACACTCCAGCGCGAAAATCAAGAATTGCGGAAAGAAGTAAACACACTCAAGTGTCAAATGGAACACATGCTACAAAAAGAAAGAAAAAAAGAACTTCAAATTGAGGGAATAATGAAAGAAAATACAGAATACTTGAGCAACATAATGCAACTGATAGGCAGCAAAATTGGAATTCAAATCGCAACCACAGATATCACCTCTATTAAGCTAGGCCCACCAAAAAAACAAAGAGAGACCGCCACCAATCATCGCTCGATTTACCAACAGAAGTCAGAGAGACCCCATCCTTACAGCAAGCAAGAAAATAATGCCGACAACAACGATCCGAACTGATAAGAAACTCCCAACAACAATCTATATAACGGAACACTGGACCCCATACTTCAAAAATCTTTTATACCAAGCAAGGAAGACAAAAACAGAGAAAAACTACAAGTTCCTGTGAACAAAGAATTCCAAGATATTTATGAGAAAGAATGAAAACACTCGAGTATACATAATTACAAGTGAATCCGACTTACACAGCCTACCAATATAAAACACTAACTTTTCACATCCTTAAGAATAAGATTAGAACTCATTTAAAAACTATATAATGGAGATCTCAAACATAGGCGAACATATCCAGTTAGACAACATAAACTTCAAGGTCTCTTTGACTCTTTGAAGAAATGGTCAGACAACATTTCCACCAACACCAACTTCACTATCATACACACAAACATAAGAAGTATAAAAAACACTGGCTTACATTGATATCACAGCTCAATTATACCATGATAAACATAGATGCGCTAATACTGACCGAAGTTACAATAAACAACACAGAAATTTACGCATACAACATAAATAATTATCAAACCTACAACTTATGTAGACTAAACAAAAAAGGAGGTGGCATTGTGGCATTTATCAAAGAAAAATACAATGTGACTGAAAAATAAACTCACTTCGAACATGCGGAAACACTAATTTTGGAACTCACAAATAGCCACAGTAGTATCAAATACACAATAAACACAATATACAGCCCCCCAGATAATAATCCACTCAGCTTTCTTCACGAGTTAGAAACATGGCTAAGCGGCATCGAACAGCGTACAACATATAGGCTCATCCTAATAGGAGACATTAACTTAAATACTCTTGACCACGCTTCTTCAACCACTAACACATATCTTGATATACTAAGTCAGTACAACATAAACCCTACCATTAACTCCCCAACAAGAGAAGAAATACTCAATAACTCACTAACAAAATCATGCATTGATCATATCGACATACGGGCTCCCATCCTTACATATACATCATCAGTAATTAACGTCAAAATTGCCGATCACTACTTTCTCTCAACTTCTTTTTATTACATTTCCTACCCTCCCCCCCCTCCCACCACCACCACAAAAGTCGATAAAACTCGATCATACTAAAGAGCATTGTCGATAACCAAGTAAAAAATACAGACTGGAATTCCCTACTTAAAATAAATGATCCTGTAACATTATACGAGAATTTTCAACTAAAGTTCACAGAAATATACAAAAAAGCAACAAATCCTACACAAACGAGGCGACAAATAGACAACAATTCATGGATAAATGGCGACATACTAAATACTATTACTGTAAAAGAAAATCTATGGAAAAAACTTAAAAAGTCTCCCAGGAACACACATTTACAAACCTTATACAAAAACACAAGAAATCAACTAACAACAAAAATTCGTAGGGCAAAAAGACGTTACTACTTCCAAAAATTCATGGAATATAACGATAACATTAAGAAAACATGGGCTATACTCAACGAAATAGTAACCCGAAAAAAGAAAACTTCAGCACAAGATTTTATTACAAAAAGCTTCGGTCAGGACACAAATCAACAGGAACTAGCAGACTCATTCAACCATGCTTTCACAAACAACATCACACAACTCAAAAAAGACAAACTACCAACGATCAACAAAAAACTACCGACACAAAGTCAACAACAAACGATGTATTTTCCACCCATAACAAAACAGGAACTGAAAGAAGCAATCCTACAACTAAAACGAAAGACCACTTCAGGAATAGACAAAATAAGACTCACAGACCTTATAACACACTTTGAACAAATAAATCCAATACTTTTGAAACTCTTGAACATAATATGCAACACAAGCATTATTCCACAACTAAAAACTACAGTAATTACGCCAATATACAAATACGACAAAAGAAACGATACTCAGAACTACAGACCAATAGCTACACTACCAGTCATCTCAAAAATTCTAGGAAAAATAACACACACCAGACTACAGAACTATTTACAGAAATACAACATCATCTCAAAAAACCAATACGGCTTTCAGAAAACATAAAGCACATTACTTTATTAGAAGACATCGCCGACACAATAAAAAAAGCTCTTGACAAAAACAAGTATGCCGTCCTTATACTGCTGGACCTAACCGAAGCATTTGATACACTTGAACATGACATACTACTCATCAAACTATACTCAATAGGTATAAGAGGAACACTGCATACATGGTTCAAGAACTACCTCTCAAACAGAACACAAGTAACAAAAATAGGTACATGTCACAGTCGGAGTATACAAATAAAACACGGTGTACCTCGAGGTGCCATAATATCATCCACTCTATTCAACATATACATTAACGATGTTCATAACATATCCATAAGAAGTCAAATATTTCAATACGCAGATGACCCTGCACTACTAGCAATCCACACAGACATTAACACAGCTCTCTGCAAAGCACAACAAGACCTAAACGAAATCACAACATACTTTCACTAAAACGCAATTCTAATCAACCGCACCAAAACACAGATGTTGATAATACACAACCAAAGAATCATACGGCCCGCATCACTATCGATACATTGTCACACATACCGCTGCATTAACAACAAAAATACCTGCCAATGTTCCGAAATCAAACCTGTAATACACGCAAAATACCTCGGTCTCTATATAGATTCCCACCTTAAATGGACAAAACATATAGAATACCTACACACACCAAACTCCGGTTCATCGCAGCAAAACTCTTCCAAGTTAAAGACATTATTCCATCCAACATAAGAAAACTCCTATATCACGGTATCTGCGAATCCCTACTCAGATACGGAATAACAGTCTATGCAAATACATTAAACAGCCACCTAACAAAATTAGAAACATTACACAGGAAAATCGCGTCAACAGTGACCTGGACACCTTACACGCAACAACCAATATCCGACAAGCACATGGCGATACACAGAATTCTGAGCATTAGAAACCTGAAACACTACATGACATTAACAAGGAATTACTTCAACATCATCTATCGAAACAACAGAGACACATATCGTATAACACGACCTACAACAACCCTCTACATCCCCACACCCTTCAACAACTCATACGGTTCTTTTGTGAGATCACATCAGATACCCACGCAACTCAACAACCTACCAAGAAAGTTAAAACACGTAGGTAACTACAGAACATTAAAAAACGAACTCTTGAAAATATACCAACAAAGTTAAGATACCATTAACACTAATATACACATCACAAATCACTAGCATCCAATGCCTCCATCCCATACATAAACAGTAGCAACAACATAAATAGTGAAGGCTAAATCCCACTCTCACCATAAAAGCTAACCCAAGTTTCGAAGTAGTGGGATTAACTTGCCTCACTCATCTACAAGTAATCCTTATAAACAAATGCAGAAATTTGTTTGTATAATCACTCTTTCTCAAACTTTGAAAAAAAAAAAAAGAATTATACAAAAAATTTTGAATAATCTTCATTGTTAATATTAGAATAACATGTGTTGTAAATACTAATATAAAGACAAAAAAAGTATTATTAAAAATTTTAATTGAAATCCAATGTAGAAATTGCAGCACTTAGTGCTGAACTCTGTAAAATTAAAAGATGCAATGTCCGACAAGATGTTTATTGTATGTACAAATACTTTAGCAATGAATAAATTATTATTATTATTATTATTATTATTATTATTATTATTATTATTATTATTATTATTATTATTATCATCATCATCATCAAATAAGCTTACGAATAAGCTTCGAGGATAAAAGCTGAGAAATTACATCTCATCCAAGATTAAAAAAAAATAATAAAAAAAAATTAAACAAAAAAATCCAAACCCATATATCACATTTCAGTGTTGTAGTTACAGGGCTTAAATATACTGGGGGAAAAAAAAATGAAAATTGTAAATATAGTATATATAACTCATTGTTAAATGAATAAATGCTGTAATAATAATAATAATAATAATAATAATAATAATAATAATACATTATACATGGAAAAAAAGAAAAGAAAGAAAAAAAATCTGTACGAATTTCATCAAAAAAAAAACAGAATTAAACCTGTTGTAAGTTGGTAATCTTATGTTGTAAGTATATAATCAATATTAATCATAATTTTAATTTAAAAAAATGATTGAATCCTTTAAAAGAAAAATATGTAATCAAGTATGCATCATATGTAATCAAATGCATCTAATGTATGTATCATATGTAAACAAATGTGTGTAATGTTGTATCATATGTAAAAAAAAAATATATTATTATTATTACATGACACCTCCATGTTGTTCCAGGAGTCATCGCGGAAGACTACTTCAGATTATACTGCAACAGAGGGCCCGCGCTCATAAGGGCCCTGCACATTCAAATTTCTAAGAAAAATTTATTCTATAATAGAATTAATAATTAATAATAGAATAATTAATTATTTTTGATAAACGCAGTAAGAAATAGTCTGTAAATTATGTTTAAAAAAATTATATGATTTTTCGATGAAAAAATTCTTTTTTTTTTGCAAATGTTTTGAAACTCCACTAATAACTTTCTCCCGAGGCTCCGCAAAACCTCAAGCCGGCCCTGCTTGACCTCACCCAACGCTCCAGTTCATACCGCAGATGAACTGGCGATCAACTGGGTTGATAGCAGGGCTCTAGAAGAGGCTAGTCAAGTGTGATGACGTTCATGTCCACAAACTACGCAGTTACAGCAGCACTTTATGGCACGGTGCATTGTCTTACTGAAAGAAACAATGGTCAGTTCGGTAGAAACGCCAAAAAGTAGGAAGCATTGCATTGCATTGTCCAGAATGTTCAGATACATCTCCGAGTTCAATGTTCTTGGCAGCACAAACAGAGGTCAGAGGCCAAATCGGGAAAAACAGGACCATATCATCGTACCGCCACCTCCGAATTTCATAGTTGGGGTTATGTACTCTGGTAAGAGACGTTCACTGGACATTAGCCAACCCCGTCCATCTGCTCGGTAGAGGGTGCAGCGTGATTTGTCTCTTCAAAACACAGCTTTCCAAGCTTCTTCGTCCCACTGTACACACTCTACACCACTGAAGACAACTCTGCATGTTGGTTCAGGTAATGTGTGGCTTGCATATTGCAGCCTTCCCATAGAAACCCATGTTGTGAGCCTCGGTTCTGAATGTGTTTGTGCAGATTCGTGTTCCAGTCAATGCCCGGAAATCCGCATTCAACGTGTTGGCCGATGAATGGCGATTTTTAGATATTATCCTTCGTAGCATTCCATGGTCACGATCGGTAAGTGTGATGAGTCGTTTATTGCGGATTGCGGGTAGCACTTGCTATTGACTCTCTGCGCTTCCATCTCAGTATCGTATCACTAATTGCTGACCTTAGATGGCCCAATTTGTCAACAATTTGCCAAACAGATAGCCCTGCAACAGTGGCGCTCCGGGGGGGGGGGGCAAAAAAAAAGAAAAAGGGAAAAAATAGCAGAAAAATTTTCAAAGATATTTACCTAATTAAAATTAATTTTTTTTATTTATGTTGTGTCGTGTCTTCTATTTCTATACTACTTATGAATTAGCGGTCACATAAGGTGGAAATACACTATAGCTCTCGGGAATCACGGCAGCTGTGAACGCAAGGCGAACGAGGTAGTGCTCGTTCGCTACTTCGTTTGCCCGAGCCGGGCCAGAGGTGATCAAGGATTTTATGTATTGGCGATCACTGCAGATGCGCAGTCATAGGTCGTATGCAATGCGTAGTGTCTATTCTCAAATTGTCTACTCAACTCGGCCCCCCCCCAAGATTAAATCTTGAGCGCTTTCCCCCTCCCCCTCCCATATTAAGTCCTGAGTGTGCCACTGCCCTGCAACATGGCATCCTATCACAACGTCTCTTTCAAACTCCGTCAGTTCCCTTCTCCCAGGACACAGTTTCACTGACTCGGGAGCATCATATTCCACCAATTTATATCGGCTACAAACGCGTGACTCGTTACATGACACGATACACCTTGCCTATAGAGATGTCCGTTGACTTATTTCCAAGCAGTGTATATTTGTATGAATGAATGAATGTGTGAAATACAATCACAAACATCCATGTCCAAGACGGGATTTGAACCAGCAGCCTTTTGGAAGGAGGGCAGATACGCTAACCAGTCAGTGTCAAAGAAGCGTTCTTACACTGTTTTGTTCCAACGTGCATGCTCCGGATGCTCACGGGGAAAGTGAGCGCGCGATTAGTGAGCAATTAGTGTTCGTTTGTTCAGCTTTTGAGGTTGTGTCACTGCTGCTCACCAAATTACTAGATATGCATTGTGATGCGGCCCTCGGATGAACCCTGTCCACTTAAACAACAATTTGAATTATAACATCCCAGATAGCCATGCTGCAGTTATTCAATATTGGCGTTCACGTGAGCCTGCACGCACACTTGTAATAAACAATGGCACGCCTGTTAGAACAACTTGAAAAAATACAACGTTTTTTATGTATCAATTATGTGTGGCAATTTTTACCTTAATTTTCAGTTTGTTTTGATACTTCAATATATATATATATATATATATACAGGGCCGACTGGAAATTTTGTGGAACCTCGAGGAAAAAAGTTATTAAATGGGTCTCAAAATATTTGCAAAAAAGAATTTTTTTTATCGAAAAATAATATAATTTTATTAAACATAATTTACAAACTATTTCCTATTGCTTTTATCAAAAATAATTAATAATTCTATTATTAATTATTAATTCTATTATAGAATAAAATAATTCTATTATAAATTTTTTTTAGAAATTTGAAAGTGCGGGTCCCTCTGAGCGCAGGGTCTCGGTCTGAGGCCCGAAACACCGACGTCTGAGTCGGATCTACTCTATGTATATAAAAAGATAAGCCGAAATTTGAAACGTTTTTATGTCACGTTTTTTGTCTTACCGGCTTATATATATAACTTCAATTACATCATAAACATAGTATTCTACTAGACTTGAGTAGCATACCAAATTTCACTAAAATCGGTTTCATAGTTTAATCCCAAAGAAGGATGCATTTCCGTTAAGCAGATAACATTGCCTACTTAGTGGAGGCCCCTAATTTAAAAAAAAAATTTTTTTTAAAATGCCTAAAGCCACGTTCTTAAATTTAGGCGGTAGATTTATTTTACTGTTTTGTATTTTTTCATTTTCTTTCAAAAATTCAATCCAAACCGAGCGCCTTTATTTTCATTATTTTATCTCCAATACATCATTTTGGTTTTTAAATTCAAAACTCTGGCGTTGATAGAGAGTATGATTTAAATGTGGATGAATTCCGTGATGTGGAATTCATTTGCACTAAATGGAACCGTAAAGGCATTCCACATCACTTACCGGGGCGAAGTAATTGAAAAATCATTCCTATAACCTTCAGATATTTAAGTCAGAATTATCTTCTTCTTCATTTCCTCAACTCCTCAACCTTCATAGGTGTCCACAATAGAGAATTCTAGATCCGACAGATTTTTGATGTTTCCAATTAATATAAAAACTAACTTCTACTGATTCTAGGCTTTAGATTTTGCAAGCCCCAGCAGTCTCGCAAGCAGTCGCATCTATAATCTGAAAAACGTCTATTCAAGCTCGCTTGGGTTTTATTGTTTATCTTACATTTAAAATGATAATCATTTATTACACGATGGATCACCTGCTAATTTCTCAAGAAAATATACAATGCACATATGTTTACAATCCCAGGAAGGATTTTATTTATAAATCTATTGTTTTCTGTTTTACTGTTTTCATTCTATTTATTTAGAATACGATTTAACTTCCGTATACAAAAGGCACGACATCTAATAATAGCTAGATATACTTCACAATCTAAAAACAGTCCTTCAGGTTTTTTAGACGGAGTTGTCTACATCACTCTCAAATGATGCACTCGTATTAAAATATTTGGCGCCTGCGTGAAGGCTACTGTTTCTCTCAGATTAGTTGCTGTCTCTCTCTTTCTCTCTCTTCTCTCTCTCTCTCTGTTTTTCTTTTCTTTTGCTTTACTGATTACATTCCATAATGAACTCTTTAATACTCCCTCTCTGTCACCTATAGTCCACAATGCAATAAAAGTAATGAAATATTACAAATATTTAAAATATTTTTTTTTTTGTAAAAAAAAAGTATTTTCGAACAAGTTGAAACGATTCTTTTTTTATTATTGTAATTGTGGGATTAGTATTTTAGATTAGTTCGGTAAGTGCTGAGAACAAATGAAAACACGATAACTCAATGTATTCTGTTAACTGGATATTTTCTCTGGAGTTAACTTGATTTAATGGAAAAGTATTTCCCTCTGTCTAAGACAGATTAACTCATACTCAGTTGAAAATATCGAGAATAAATTTATAAGTTTGTATCTTTGATGGTAAACAGAAATCGTGATATTCTAGTCGGAGGAGTTGAGAAAGAAGATATGAAGATGTCATTTAGCCTGCGACATAGAATTCTGTAGAACTCTTGTAAAATCAAGTTGTTCTGAAAGTGGGTCATTTAAGTATTTCTTTCTGATTGTTAATGTCCTTCAACAAAATCAAAAAGCTGCCAGGATTCTGATATCGAAAGAAAACTACTTAGCACGCTGACTAGTTCTCATCTTCACAGCAACATGAGTTTCACCCGAGTTCTCTAAAACTATATGTTGTAGTCTAAAGAACACCTTCATCTCTTTCCCCCTCCCCTCTAATTGTAATGTCATGATTTCAAGGATATATATAGACTTTTCTAGATTTTCAACTGACGATGAGATAACTTCAGACAAAGGGATATATTATTCCCTTAAATCAACTAAGTAAACAGATTTGCTCTCTGAAGTTATTTCTGCATCAGATAATTCACAACAGCTTTCTGATAGTTACTGTTAAACCTCCCTTTTTCCTTTGTCCATTTTAAGCCTAGTGACCTGCTATATCCAAACTGGAAACTCATCCCTTGATCATATAGGAGTCGGTTCCGATGACATAGTGTTATTTACGATATGTTTCTTAAATGCGGCTCTTAACACTCTGTTTTGTTGGTGGTTTTATGGGAGAAAACCCCTGATGTATAAGCTGGAATGTAGGACCTACACAATTCATCATTATTTACAGTGTAATCTTTCTCTCTCTTTTTAAGCGCATTTCGCAAAATAATAATTCAGCACCAATTAAATTTGTTTTGTTCGCCTACACGCATGTTATTCTTAGCTTTGGCTTGAAGAATTTTAGAGAAATGTAGTGACTAAATTTTTCGAGCCATCTCAATTTTTAGTCAAAACACTTTAATGGCTTAACATTTCAAAATGTTACGCAGTACTAATTCTAGCTGGGTGGAATTTAATGAAGTTCGGTATTTTTATAACAATTCCTCCCTGGAAAGGGAGGAATTGTTATAATTCATCACTGCCGTCAATGGATTATGTGATAGATGCGCTTTATATAATTTACACCCACCCACCCACCCACCCACCCACCCACCCACCCACCCACCCACCCACCCACCCACCCCCACCCACACCCACACACACACACACAAAGCATGTCAAAGTGGGATTAGAACCTAGTATTTCTCCTTGTGAGAACACAGCATTACCTATTCGACCATGTTGGTAACTTAGAATATCTACTAATTTTTTTCGAAGCGCTTCTGTGCTCGATCAAATTTCGACGAATCTCTTTGAAGAAGCTTGATCAGTGATTTTTCAGAAGATGAGTTAGCCACTTTCATACGGAGGTGGAAAGATTTTCTCCGATAAATTTGGGTTTTTCATTCCGCAACCAGTGTTAAACCTGACAAAATAATAAATGCAATTAACAGACAAACACATCTATTTAGGTGAAAGACCTACATCTAAAATTATGGTTACGAAAGCAAATCTGGGCAGGTCGTGGGCCTTAAGGGCATATAAGTTCGCTGCAGATTATTAATATTATTACCAACATTTTTCAAAGTCATCAGTTTTGTATTAGCCGATTCGTTTTAGTGGCAAAATAATCCCAAATTATAGTGATAACATCTGTTCTTGCTGGATGGAATTTAATAAAAGTTATTATTTACGATTTCTATTTTTTTTATGTTTTTTTGCACTTCAATTTTGATTTCAATTGGAGCATTTATAATAACCAAATTAGGTAAAGCGATACAAAACTATATGTTACAAATGAAATAAAACCCGAACATAGGATAACATAAACCAAGACAAAATCGCCTCTAGATTTAATTGTTGTGACTGTTAGGCCTATTCAGTAAGCCGCGAAAACCCTTCAATAATTCAATAAGCCGCTAAAAATCAGATGCAACCAAACGATGTTACTGTGTAAGAATACTATTGTGAAACTGACCTTTGAATGATTTTCCCCCAGTCATTACATTACTTGTTATGCTTATCTCAAATCATTTCCGCACTTTGCTTTTTTAAAAGGTCATAAATCGAGGTGTGCAATTTTTTGTTTTAAACTTCATTTTAAATTGATTTTATTCACATCAGAAAAATATCAATTTCTCGCACCGTCTAATCTTTATAACTCCTTACAGTAAGGTGTCGCATTTATATGTGGTCCTTTTAGCCTTATTCTCCGGATAACTATATAATTACACACTTCAAGCCAACTAACGCAAGCGTAAAATTTGGCAAACCGCCATATGCTTTTAGTACTTCCTCAGTAATAAAGCAGTGCCATATGTAAACGTTGTACATCCACAATAAAATGGAGTGAAGAAAGCGACAATGGGAACGGCTCCCCGTTTTCCTGAACACTCATTTCAAAGTCACTGGCACCAAGACGTCATGCTCAACAAAAGAAGGTACATAACCTTCATTCTTCAATACAAAATACCCATATTTAATAAAATATCACTAAACTAATTATCATCTCAAATATAGTAAATCGACTTCAACCATTATCAAACATAAGTTTTAGGTGTCCATATAACATTATTTTTTGTAAGCTCTTTCTGCGTTATTTACAAATAAAATTTATTGGATCATCAAGTTTAGTCATCAAAATTCATAATTTTAGTCTAATTTCCTATTATATTTAAATTCATTATTAATTTTTGATAATAAATTTAATATTAAAATAAATAAATAAAATTATTATTAATTTGTTAATAATATTTTTATATATTTAAATAAATTTAATATTAATATAAATTTATTATTAATGATTTTAAAAAATTATTATGTTGAAGTTACTGCTTAGCTACATAACTCATTGAAACTGAAATTATATTAATATTGTGAACTTTACGAAATTACTACAAACAATACCAATGTGAATAATTTCAATTAAATTTATCAAAAAACAAAACAAAACTAGAAGCATGTATTAAGAGGAAGAGGGAATACTCAAAATGACGATATGAGAACAGTCTTGACATTGCAGGAATGTTTTGCTTTGTTTTCTTTTAGGCGTAATAGCATTTTTTACATGAATGCCACAATACATTACATATTATTGTTGCGTATGACAGCAAGGGGGATAACCTGCAGGTCGTTTATCGAGGGCAGTTCCTTTTCTTTTCTTTTTTTTAAAGAAAAAAAAGTCTATTAAAAAAGAGATGCTGCATATACCTTTCTTGGAAGAGAAGCGCGAAGAATAACTTCAAATTTTATTTACAAGTTGCATACATCTGTTGTGTCCGCGCGGTTAGCCTAGTGGCTTTGCGCTTCGCAACCATATGCCTGGGGAAGGAGTGTCCTAGGTTCGATTCCCGTCGGAGACGTGAGGAGCTGAAGGATCTTCCTCAGTCATAGCCAAGTTAGCCGGTCTTGGGCGCGGGCAGTAGGGTTTTTTCCACCAGTTTATCTGGTGTTTTTCATCCCGCAAGCAGGCAAACCGGCCCCTTGAACACACAGGGATACAGCCAAGAATACCTTGAGGCATAGGAGTGACCATTCTATCCTCGTATTTCGGTTACGAAATCCAAGCATGCTTGGAAGGTTGTGGGCCTTAAAGGCCTGTTAAAACCATTGGGATAGATAGATAGATACATCTGTTGTGCGACTTATAAATGAATTCTTTCAGGTTATCTTTCATATCATAGGATATGCCCTTCAAAAGTCAAGTATTTAAAGATAATATAAATCGTGCTAAATACATGGCGTTATTAAAGACAAAAAATTTGATTTGGAGATATATTAGTTTTTTTCTGTATCTACCGGAAATATCTGTAGTCAGTCCTTTGAACGCTAATTTGACATTAGCTTAGTTGGTATAAACGAAGCAATTTGGTCGGAAAGTCCTGGGTTCGATTTCCGTTCTATGACGCGAGGAACCTTTATCAGATCTTTTCAACTAAAGGTGACTTAGCCGGTATCATACGGTGGTGACAGGTTTTTCATCCCTCAAAACAGGTAAACCGGCCCAGTGACCACACACATCTACAGGAATAGAACACTTCAGAGAAGGATGATAGACTTCACTGGCCCCCGGCTAGGAAGTAGTAACTTCTGACCAGTACAGTATTGCCATTTGGATCCAACCTCATATTGGATCCAAATGGCTTAAGGGAGTATTCTGAATACTCCCAAACGCTAAAAAACAAGAACACTTATTATTCCCAAAAAAATAAGGGCATTCTTCATTTAAACGGGAACAACGATAATGACAAGAAATATAAACTGGATATGTAAATGTAAATCTTCACTTATAAAGAAATTAATTACAGTTTGAGCAGATGTTATCTATGGCACAAAAACAGTATATTCACTTTGGAAGAACTTGTCTGTGACAGTCATATTTGCCAATCAACTGTTTCGTTTCTCCATCTTTCTCAGAACTAAAGTTTCTCCGAGGCAGTTAAAGAAATAGCAGATATTTATTCTCATTCCATTACAAAATAACAGTTTTTCACTCTTTTTCATAAGATAAAATGCATGCCTACATTAGCTGAATAACTTCATAATTTTCCAGATTCAATGGTTGGAAATCAGAAAGAAAGAGAATCAAAATCCAAATTCTCAATGAACCCCAAAAATCACTTTTATTATTCTTTTTTTCATTGTTTCGTACTACTTCCGACTTATCAGATTCTAAAATTGCTGTTCGTAAGGTATAAAATTCTAATATAATTGAATATAAAATTATCGTTGGGGTAACTTATACTTTAATCAAACCATCTAAAATCCTACTAAATAGTATGCCGGAAAATTAGTGAATCCGATTGAACAGTATGAAATATTAATGATTTGAAGATAATTATTATTAATAGAGCAAACCTCCTCAGAAAATAATTGGCATTATTTTAGATACAAGTAAGTTAGTTAAAAACTGGATAATATGAAATTAAAAGTTTATAAGTTAATATTTGCAATACAAACAATCTTCGTATGCATTTCTCTTTTCTTTTTTCCCATGTGACATGACTGGCGCATATTTTCCCCACAGCTTGCAAGTGTTTTTATAAACATAAGCGTAAAGTAAAATTCACGCATTATATAAAGTCAAGCCGACTGTTTATATTTAGACTAGGATTATAATACTCTTTCTCTCTCTGTCACACACACACACACACACACACACACACACACACACACACACACACACACACACACACACACACACACACACACACACACACACACACACACACACACACACACACACACACACACACACACACACACACACACACACACACACACACACACACACACACGCTTTTGAATAATGTCTGAAACACCCAGTTCCTGTTATCTAGCAAAAAATGCCATTCACCCATAAACGTTTTTTTTTAACTCTCTTCACCGAAGAATTATTGTTCTCGTGTTAAACTAGAAAACTTCAATTTTGGAATTTATACTTCTCAAGTTAAGAAAAAGTTTTCGTTTTACAATTTGAAGTCGAAAAAACATTTAAATAGATTTCCATCTTAATTTTTGAGTTTTTGCCTTTAGAGAAAAGTTGAATTACCTTTTCTGGCAATTAAATATAATCTTCCAAACTTTGCGACTGCTGAAATTGGTCTAATCACCGGATTTCACAAATACATTAATGTATAGATTGAAGATAACCAAATTCAGCATATTGGTTATCACAAAGATAGGCAGTACATTTCGAAGCCAAGTCGCATAGGTAGGGAAAAAATCAGGGAAATTCACGAATTCCTACTAACCTTCTATGTGACAGGTTTGCTAGTTGTTTAAATTACTACAAAGCAATGGAGATCATAAGGAGACTGCCTCATTCTACGAATTGTATGTTTTCTAGTCTATTTTTATCTATTTTGTGGAGTAGGACAAAACATCTCACCAATGTACGCGGCTAATCGATCATTGCGAAAGTACCGTATATTTTTTCCTTATAATATACGAGTATTGTGTTCAGATTTTATCTATCTCTGCCGACTTCCAAACATTATCTTCAGAATGTATGCAGAGTTCAACGAGGATAATGAACAAGATGGAATATCTAAAAAGACCTGAATGTAACCCTACTGGTGAAATAGCTTTAATGTTCTACATAACCAACTTACGACTATTATCATCCGTTTATTGATATAGCGGCATGAACACAAGCAGCTGAGAGCATAACTATATGATATTATTTGAAACTGTCCCAGAATATCACATGGTCTGATGAGTGATCCTTTACTACGCATTCTTTGAATGCAGGAGTACGAGTGGAAATGAAGCTCAGTGAGTTCACAGCTTTGTCTTTGAATCCTGCTTCAACCAGCTGAGGATTATAGTAGTTCCATAATGCTATAGGGTAGATTTTTTCTAGGATAGCTTATTCTGTATAGACAATCTCTTTGGCTGGAATTAGAGGAATGAGAATCAGTACTAAATTATAACAATGAACAACGAGGATTCCGTAAGGGAAGATCATGTACTAATTTATTGTAAAGCAAATAACAAAAAAGCAATAGAATATAACAAACCAATATTTATGAGTTTTAGACTTGGAGAAGACCTTCGCTAGAATCAGATTACAAGATGTCCTGAAAGTTCTAGCATTCAAAAAAATACAGCTGAAAATTAGCGAAACGATCAAAGATGTATACACTAAAATGAAGGTGTAGTAGAATATTACAATACAAATGAAATTTTGTATTGTAATAATACAAAATTTCAGAAAATCCACCTATAAGGAAGGAAATCAGACAAGGCGAGTCTTTAAGTCCATGTTTATTTAGCGTAGTTATGAATGAAATGATAACTGGATTTAAGAAACAGAAATTAAAATGAATACAAATAAATAAAAGAAAATTTAAATTTAGTTTGATATACAGTTGATACAGTGTTACTTGTGGGAAATAAAGTTGACCTACAAAAGTAATTATTTAAATTCGAGAAATATGCAGCAGTTTTAATATTGAAATATAAACAAAGAAATAAAAAACACTAGTAATTATACTGTTTTAGAAACCAATAAGATCAGAACCAAATAGAAAAGTTTCAACAAATGATATATTTTTTAATTTCATTTAAATACTTCGGAATAACTGTTTGAGTGAAAAACATAGAATGAAGTAAAAGAACAATCCATGAAGGCTAATAATAAATCAGGATGATTAACTACATACAAACAAAGGTAAAAAATATAAATCAGTAGTCCATTCAATATTAACTTATGCATGTGAAACAAGATTTGAAACATCAAAAGTACAAAAGATAAACACTACATATGAAATGAAAACGCGAAGAAAATTTAATAAAACAAAAATTTGACAGAATAGAAAATGAAAAGATTTATGAAGAATATCGATTACAACCCATAAAGGAATAGATAAGAAAATACATCAAAATGGAATAAACATATTAATAAAAGGGATTCAAAAAGATTAGTAACTAAGAAACTGGAAACCAAGTACAAAAGAGAAAAGACTAATTGGAAGATCAAAAAACGATGGCAGATTGCTTGATTTGAAGTATTTTAATTACAATAATCATTCGCGGTCTTCAGATAGAAGTAGGCTTAATTACTGTTTTTCTAGTTTGTTCACCTCACTGTTTTTTTTTTTTTAGACATCCACAAGAAGAACAGCAACAGCAGACGTTTGTGCCAAAGGTAAGAGCAAATAAGAAAAATCATTAGAAACTTGTATTATAATATATTTGAATTTATATTTAGGATAAGTGATTTTTATCAAGTTCAAATATGACCTTTGTTAGGACTTCATAGAAGACATTAATGACTTGCTGTTGCATATTTTTAAGTAAGGCATGTTTCACTTCCCTCCTGGTATCTACTAAGTCCGCCCGTCGTGACGCATGCTGCTCTATTGTAGTTCATCTTACGTAATGAGGAGTTACGTCATGGCATGTAGGACAGACCCTGTCTGTAAAGAACAGACAATGAATAGAATTGCTACTAAGACTGGAATTTCTTAGACTCGTTCCTATTTCTGATGTAATAAGAATGAACACCAACGTCTTCAGAATTTAAGATTTCAGTTACATACGTCACCTATAAACACTGTATATGACAATGTTATTAATAGTAGTCTTAAAGGAGTTTAAATATATAAACTGCTTCGGAAAAATAAGATGTTTATATAGCTCTTTTCTAACGATCAAATCGTAGCAAGTCATTTTATCGTTTGTTTAACCTTCATTTCGTCGTAAATAACCGAAAAGAATATTCACACAAAATGTTAGCCAGGTTAAAATTACTTCACCATCATCGCATTCCAAAAAGATGATAAACTGATTGATGCTTCTCTATTGTAACTGACTGGCGACGGACGGTAATGAAAAATATAAACTGAAACCACTACATTCAAAGCAGTGGTATGTTAGTTATCCAGCAAACATGTCTATCAGGCAGCTGTACTCATGGCAAAGTATGAGTGTCGGTGTAGAATGAATCAGTGCAAGTATGTAATCCTTCTTGCCAAAATATTTTCCCATGAATATGTAGATATAAAAACAAGTAAAGAATTTAAATTTGAATAAACTTAATTGCAATAAGATTAGATTTAGATTAGTAATTAAGAAAGGATAGAAATAGGAATAAGAAATTACAGAAATATCAGTGGAATATGATACAGAACTTTTTTACCTAATAAAAGTTAATTAACTGACACACGACTAAATTATTAAACATAAAGTTTATAAGCATTTCTAATGAACTTATCATTTTCCTTCTCAGATACACTAGCTTCTATTAAAGGAATAACAATCGACGTGGAATCCGCCATAAATATAATTTAGTTCACACAAGAATTGCCGCAAAGTATGCTTCAGTGAAACATACACAGAGTTCATTTAGGAACGAAGCAAGATTGTAATATTTCTAAACGAAACAAAGTCACAAATTTATAAAATGTGCCCATAAATTGTTTGCTGAAATTTTATATAAAATTCCCAAAGTTTTCGTTTTAAGGTGAAAAAGTCCGTTTTCAAAGCGTACTATATTACATATTTTAATATTGTATATTTTACATTATTCTTTCTCTCTATCAGTCTTCTCATATATCATATTTCACTATGATTTCACTTTAAAAGGGCTGCCTGATGAGGCTTTTCCATTCAATTCTTTCCTGGTTAGTCAGTATCTTGGACTTCTCTAGGCAGGTACCTGAAAATCTCTCTCCACTTGATAGACCCACCTCAAACCACTTTTTAAACTAGTTTCTATTAAAGGCCCACCTTTAGTAAAACTACCTCACACTTTTTATTGCAGAATTGAGTTCATAGAGAAAGAGAGAATGAACCAAGATTGTGAATATTCTTTTTGCATTTTTAGTAACTTATTATCTTTCTGGATTTTCGATAATGAACTGATAACATCAGTTCTAATTTCACCTCTTCTGATTTATTTCATTTGTGCAGCTACCTTCCTGTTAATAAGTATAAATTAGGTAGTGATAAACTGATCTTTTATTTTAGCGAAAAAAAATATCCACTTAAGGCAACTTTTAAAATAATTCAAGATAATAATTTCAGTTTATTCTTGATTTATATTTAATCCACATTATTTACAATCATTTGTGATGAGTTCTAGAAACCTTTTTTAGATTATTATTCATACTCTCCAGGATAATAATGTAATCCGCGTAGCATAATTTACATTACATAAACTTCTTAACTTATATGGAGAATATATCATGACATATTCCATTACTCCATTCCATTGGAGAAATGGAATGTGTCATGGGAGAGACGTACAGTTCGTTTTGTATAGTTCCGGTGTATCACAGAAACGCTACATATCCAGGGGTGAAACCTTTGTAATTTGATCCTACGAATTCGATAGAAACTAATAATATTAAACTATTGAATTTCAGTCTACTTTAATGCTATATATCATTAGAGACTTGTAATCCAACTTACTGAATTAGTGGGATACTATTACAATGTCTCTACCATGTTATTCCTTTTGTTACTTTCTAACTACAGAATGAAGTAAAGAGCATTCTCTTATACAAAAAACTATTTATAAAAATTGTTTACATGCTGCAAGAATAATAGAAATTATTCTTTAGATGAAGTAAAGCTTTTTTAAAATTAATTTGAAATGTTCAAGAAGATAATAATAGCTAAGTAGGTCATAAAAGGTATTGGAAATATTTTTGAGAAAGAACAGCATGATCTGTGCAACAATCTTTCTTTCTACCAATCTCTCGGAGGTATGTGAGTCATGACCCGACACAGCGTGCTTGACGGCATGAGCAACCTTCTTCGTATTCAATGTAAACGTGCATTTATGTGTCAGCGGTGAGCTGGCCGCGAGAGGTACGGTTCCGCCTTTTACTCCGAGTCATCGCCTCATCCTCTGTGCGGCAAAATTTTGCTGCCATTGACGACCGTAGCTAGGGAAGTACTCTCCGAGAATCCGTCATTTCTATAAAAGGAAGGCGAGGCAGGCGGAGTAGTAACCCGAGCTTGGAGGCGCCCCCCTTCGGATGACTTGAGAATTTAAAGCATGACACGAAAAGCGAAGGTGTAGTCTGCCTCGAGTCGACGACGTTTGTAGCCCTCACATTTGTGCACGCGCCCACTATCTCTCTCTGCACCCTGCTAGACGGGTGAGAGCTCCTCCCGACTTCCTAGTTTTCGATAGTGTCTGCGGACGAATCGACTTTTCTATACACTAACGGAGTACAGACAGAGTTAAGGAGGCGAAAATGTCCAGCTTGAAGACCACCAAGTACATGTATCGCTCCACGGGTGGGGGCGCAGGAGATATCAGCATGGAGTACGGCACCGACCTGGGCGCCTTGACCCGGCTGGAGGTAGGAGTCAACGCTCCACTAACACCGGCTTGTTGGTGAATCTGGAATGTGAAGTAATTGGCTTGTAATAACAGCCTAGAACTGTCTCAGAGACATTAATTTTAATATTTGAAATTAGTTTATTGGTTGCTAACAAATGCTGCACATAGTTTGCTTTCTAACAAATATAACCAAGCCTGAAAAAATAGAGCTAACTTTGCCATGCTTTTTTGCTGCTATAGAAAGATAGATATAATTAAATGTTGTAAAGCAGTTTTGTTACAATAAGAGCATTTGATTTAGTAATGGACATCATTTACCTTCACGTAGAAGATGAAATAATTGTGCTTTAGTTCTTAAGATACCGTTATAACCGAGTTCGATGAGAGGGGTGGTCAAGGACATGAGGATTCATTTCAATCTGTGGCCTTGAAATGACCTGAAACCTTGTGAGGTCAAAGGCTTTCGTACCCTTTGAAAAAAAGTTTAATTGTTAATCTTGTATTTACTTTTTGAGCAAGTAAAAGATAAAGAATTATTTTTCTTTTACAAATGGAATTATTTACCTATTCATATCTTATCTTCTGTAATCTAGAAAATATTATTAGTTCATTCTCACTATGCTGAACATTCAGTTTTGGTTTATAAAATTTGTCCTTTTTTGAGAGAAATATCTTGATCTAAAACAGACATACTGACCAACGAGATGAATTTTCTTTGTCTTCACACTTATCTTCTCTTTCGTCAACAACTGTTTTTCACACTCAAATAATCTGAAGCTAAGGATTGTGGAGAATGACCACATTGTCGGTGAAAAAGACAGAACTATTTCAGCGTTGTCTCAGAATAAATTGATATATTTGCTTCTCATGAACTGAAATCCAAATTTGGAATTTTCTATGCAGCCAGTTTGTGTGAGCAACGAATGATCCTCTGTAGGGACTACGACTAAAAATAAGAAAATAATTTATTGAATACAAAGTTCACGAAGAAAGGAAAATAAAGAGTGGAACAAAAAAGTGAATGAGAGAAAGAGAGATCAAAATGTAAAACAGGAAACTCTGTATAAGAAAGTATATAAAGTGAAAAAAAAAAGATAAAAGTGAAATATGAATTTTTAAAAAACCATATTTGCTCATACACGCACACGAAAGAAAAGAATAAAATTTATCCTCACTTAAATACCGTATGTGTGTAATTTGGCAAGTGAACTTCCGAATCTAATTCAGTATCGACGATGCCCTTTGGCTGGAAAGACCAAGGTTCGAATCCAATCTAGGATAAGTTAAGATATAGCATAAGTTCTTTCATTATTACTCTGCTATAATTGCAATAACTCAAAAACCTTGGAATTTATGAAGTTCTACAAATGGCTTTTTAGAAGTATTAGAAAACCAATCTATCACAAGTTATTCTAGTAAGATTTAGTACATCTCAAATGACTTCGTTTTTTTCTCTCCCTATTCCTTTGCGTTCGCTTTTCAAGAAGCGAGTTAAAGGTTGATCTTACTTTTTTTAAATCACTATTTCTGTTTTATCTGTATTAATAAAGAACGAAAACTGGACTTAATACACATAACCACTCCGTTTATCATTTTTCTTACCAAGTAAATTGTGATGGGTATATAAAATTATGAGAAATGAAATACTGAGACTATTTGCTGTAATCAAGACGTTTTTGTTATGAATATAAAAAGTTAAGCCCAAAATATAAATTTTGTAATCGATAGCTATAAATTTTGATAGCTACACCAAGTAGAAACACAAATCTGACAGTGGACTTCGACAAACAGTTTTTATTTTTCAACGACAGCGACATTTAGCAAAATATTAATGAAGATATTTTGATCAAAATATTAACCAGGAATATATTCTGCATATATTTTAGATAAATTACTTATTTTGTATAAATTGTATGTCATATAAAGAAACAAAATTAGTTTTATCTTAATTTACCATCATCCGATTGCGTATTTTCAGTGCTGTTTATCAGGAGGCTATGAAAATACATTCCGAAACTTAATAAGAATAACTCCTAATTTGATTTGAAAAATAATGTATAAAAGTAAGAATTATGAATTATGTTGGTAACTAGATAGTCACCTGTAGGAAATTTGAGTACCCATATATAATATGTAATATTTATTGACAAAATTACGTCCGAAATTCACTAACAGTTTAATGCTGAGCAAAACCTGTGTATGTTATGGATCGATGCCTTCTCCGTATAAATATAATCTAATTAGCATACTAACTTGAAACATTTTATTCACAATTTTATAAGCTAGTCTTTACAAGACTTGTCTCGACTTTATGTTGAGGTCAGTTGAGGGTGATTGACACCTTCTCTCATAACAAGAAGCCGGTAAAGGAAGAGCATCTTTTCCTAGTATGCGAGTAACAAAATCTCTCTTCAAAATTAACGAAAGTAGTCGTTTTCTGCCCTTGCTGGCACTCGGCCTGAGTAAACTTGCTAGTGCACGTATTACCTCATTTTCCGGCATTGCGACGTCAACAGGAGACTCAGACTAAAGATACTAAATTTGGGAAGGGGGTAACTCGGTATTTCTAACCAATGGTTACTAAGCCAGCCTCCCCCATTCAATGGATTGCCAATGACAAACGCAACGCCTGACAGCGCGATGAGATAAAACTTGCCTGCTCCTTGTTGCCAGTAGTACAGGCCCTCTAAAAAATAAACACTTTTCCCTAGTTCTCTTTAGGCTATATTGGGTTTCTTCCGTAAAAAGCACTGTGACTAAATTGTAGTGAAGTGGACGATAGTCTCGTGTATGTTTGGATTTATTTCCGGTTTAAAGGAGCGGCATATTTTTAGATTTTCGGAAAAATGCACAACTTTAAGAAATTGCCTAATACGTCGTTCTGTGCAATTCCCATGTTTAACAGAAGCAAATAAAAGCATTTACAACAGTAATTGATGCGCATCCTCATTTATTAAAAAACTTATTTTGTTAAGATAAAAAGGTTTAAATTGGATTTTTAAGTGGCATATTTTAATGAAAGATTAACCTGTGTTTTGGGGCTCCTAAGTTTGCAGAGTCTAACCCTATATTATAAGACATGAACAAATTCCTTATTTTTTGTAACTCGATATCATCTACTGAAAAAAATTAACCGAAACCCTTTCCTTCACTCAATTATTCAGTATTTGGAGATTATATCATCAGATCGTGTGCTAGAAATTGTCCACGTATGTTTGAGAGAAATAAAACTAACTAATGAAAGGCACAATATATATATATATATATATATATATATATATATATATATATATATATATATATATATATATATATATATATATATATATATATATATATATATATATATATATATATATCTTCCATAAAACCTTTATGATAAAATGACTCGTAAATACAAGAATAAAAAGAAGCGAAATTATATTCGAATCTGTAAACGAAGTATTAGTGGAAATTGAAGACAGTAAAAAAATCACTTCTGGCTAAAGAATATAAACCACCCCTTACTGGATATTGAAAACATAGTTATCTATCATGGTACCAATTATCTATTTCGGACAAGTTAAATAATCCCTGAATATCCTTTCTGGTGATTAACTTCATGTTAAATAATGCGACCATGCTGATAAAATGCAGACCCACTTTAGGAACTATATATAAAAGACTATCCCATGTTATTTTCGGAATATTTTTCACTAAAGAATGGATTCACCAAACATATAATCAATTTATGTAGGCATCATCGTCCTTTTTGTTCTATCGCAAAATCTAAGATATGGTTATTTGTACAGTCAATTCAATTTGAGGTGTTAATTTTTAATTGTGTCAGCGCGGTTAGCCCAGTGGCTATGCTCTTTGCAACCATATTCCTGGGAAAGGAGTGTCCTGGGTTCGATTCCCGTCGTCAACGTGAGGAGTTTAAGGATCTTTTTCAGACATAGCCAAGTTAGCCTGTCTTGGGCGTGGACTGCAGGGTTTTTCTCCCTAGTTTATCTTGGGTTTTTCCTCCTGCAAGTAGGCAAACCGACCCTGTGAACACACGCAGCTACAGACATACCGGGAGGCATAGGGCTAGCCACCTTATCCTCGGGACGGGTACGACTTAGAAGGGCTAAAGATAGCAACAGGACACTAGGCCTAATACCTGAAGGGAAGAAGAATAATCATTTTTAATTGTTCGAATGAATTTTTCTTCGTATTTCTGTGCTTATCTGAAATTTAGAAACCTTTGGTGTTTATTTAATTCAATCATTCAAACAGTTCAACTAATAATTAAAGCAAATGTCTTTTTGTTGGAATTGCTTCCTGTTGATAATAGTAGATGCCCATTTATTTCGTTCATTTCGACATTTATGTCGAATAAATTTCGCCATATGAATGTACAACATTTCCACAATCGTTCACTTTACTAAAACACACATAAGTATGTGACTAATGTTGGCTGAGTTGATTGCATGTCAGTTCTCCAACCATTATGGCATGGATTTGAATCTTACTGTGGCTATATAGATGTTTGTGAGTGTCTTTCGGTAGTCCTTAGAAGGTTGAAGTGACTTGAAAAAAGTTCCATGTTTGATCTCTAAAACAAGATGGTGTATGAGAGGTTTAGCGTCTTTGGAGTTTTTACATAAAAAAAGAACAATTTCCAGCGGTATTATTATGGCAGTGGCTTTATTTTGGAAAAACTGGCATGTATATTGCGCAAGTCTCCTTTTAAATTGAGGCCGTCATAATTCTTGAATGTCCATGGTATGGAAGAATTAAACTAGAGTTTATCCTAGAAGTAAAGCTATTTTTATTCTATGTAAAATTATAGTGTGAACACTATATGGAATAAAATAATTTGCCTTTGTTATTGTTATAATGAAGTAATAGATTCTGAACTTTTTATTATACATTGTATACAGGGATGATCGCTATTTTTGAATATTATTTTTTGAAGCAAATAATATTTGTTAACATTAATTTTATATCAATCTTCTTCTTCTAATGAATAAATCGCTATATATTAAAAAGAATAGGGAAGGCACATAGGGTGGACAGGGTGAGACATGTTTAGCAGAAGACCAACTCATCCTCTATTTATAGGAAGCTCTTTCAGAAACGAGGCCGCCTATGGCAGAGACTTGAATGGACTGTCGATCCCCCTTCCTTCTCATATAATCAGAAAAGGAAACTGCTGATGTAGCACATTCCTAACAAGTGTTCCTACTGTTGTTGTTTACATGTACTAAGGGCGAGGTCACGACCGTGGTGAACTAAAGAGATCAATAAACACAGTACTGGAACCAGTAAAGACAATAAGGAAAGCTTAGTGCTCTTCAGTATTTAAATGCTTTATCGAAAAGTTTGTAATATCGGAATGTTTTATGTTTTGCTATAGCTTTGGTTACAAAACGGATGAATAAGAGCAAAATTTCCTCCTGAACTAGATGTCTGATTGTAAAATTTACTGAAATATAACAAATGGATCAGCGCCTCTTGATCTATTAAGACTGACTGTATTAATTTAATTGCTGAGAAGACAAACAAACGATATGAAGGCACCATTTTTTATTTTGTGGATTTGTAGTACAACTTTATAGTTTATGAAAATTTTCAAATAATATCTGATCGTGCAAAGAGATTCTAATTATGTTGGATAATTTTGTATTATGTAGTATAAGTTCTAACAGAAGTTCGATCATAATAAATAATTAATACATTTAAAATACATGATTTTATGTTAGTTTTGAACGATATATGCACAGATTTCGACTTTCAGAAAGGACCCTCATCACCAAAACCTAAGAAGAGTGAATTTTAGAAATGGTGTTCATAACTTCTCAAAAATATATAATGTGATACGTGTCGCCGCCATGCTGGTTAGCCTCGCTTCCATAATTAAACAGCATGACATACAATTGCTGAACGAATGCTTTGATAGAGTGTTTAACTCGACTCAGAAAAAAAGAAACATAAAACTGTAAGGGAATCAGCGTGGTTTTCTTTCATCATATTGATTATGTATATATTATCTGGTGGCTGGTCAAATTTCTCCAGTAAAACAAAAATACATTAGATTTGAAGGAGCAGAAATTCTTATAACGACAGAAAGTGTATTATCTCATGGTTTTAATTTTATTACTGAACATGCCTGTGACGAGTCAATTGTCGATTGTGATGATACAGATTCAGAATAATGCATAATTAAAGCAATTCTTGTGACTTTCACATTGTTTTTAATATCAGTATTCAATAAGCCAGGTCGTCAAAATGTCAAACTGAATATACTTTTCAAGAGGTAGATAGGAGAGAAATACATAATATGCATTTTCAAAACCCCCTTCACTTTTTTTTTTTGGGCTTCCTTCGGACCTTCGGATATAATATGAAGTATACTGATAACATATAACCCTAATTCCAATTAATAGCTTGAATTTCAAAACAGACTTAAATACGTCTGGAAAATAAAGAACATATAAACATTATTTCAAATTTTATTCACACTATACTTCTAAAAATGAAACATTTATTTAACAAAATATATTTACAGGCCTTCAATACGCTCTCTATTCTGCCTTATCACTTCTGGACAAGTTTGGGCAAATCTTGTATTCTTTTCAGCAGAACAAGTTTCAAAAGAACAAGCACTGTTCTTTTTTGTTGCTGTGTTTCATGAGGTGGACCACCTTGTCAATGATTGTCATGCAAAATCCGAACGAAGCAAGATATCCAACCGAATCAAAAATTCTTCATTAATTTTCCAGTCTTATTTTGCAGAACAAGAACAAACAAACAAAAAAACACCGTTTGTACTTCGAGACAGGCTTGCATCTGATATGAAGGTGGCCACGCATTCCCGGTGCGCAGAGCTTTTGGAATGACACGCATATAAATCGTAGAATAATTATATTATTACAATTTATTCTACGTATTATATTCCTATTACGATTTATTGTGTTTCTCATTCCTATCAACATCGCATCGTAATTGTAAAAACATACTGTAATCGGTTTATAATACGAAGTAAATTTAATTTCAGAAGCAATCATTGACCCCGTTTACGTCAGTTTTGACAGAATTATAGCGGATATCTTGTGCAATGTTCTCTAAAAACCCATGAGAAGGTCAAGAAGTACTGTTCTTAGACGGTTTAGTTTAAGAGCAGTTGGACAATGGAATACATATTTAACGTTATTATTATTTTTTTATATTTTGAAATCAAGAATCAGTTATTGCTACTTTGTCACGATGGTTTATTATGCTTTCATCCATATTTTAATCATTTTTCGATTGGAGCAGGTCAGTTTAGGATATCAACAGCTCCTGAACTCCACAAATAACCCAAATTTCGCTCTTTAACTATACACGCTCACCGTCCTACTAAATGTATGATAGATTTACAACCCTTCTACAACCTTTCGTAGGTAGGATTCACATAAAAATTAAAAATGAATAAACGCATATGTACCTAAAATTGTTCGACATCAGTTTTCAGCTCATGAGAAAATAACTCAACATCCCGAGAAACTCTAAAACTACAGCACATGAATAACTAATTCAGTCACAAAGTCTAGTATGTGAGTAAGCATCAAAGAATCCTCCTTCCCTCCCTTCCACAATATTTGTTTTGGGTACATTCACATATATTGTCCCACTTCTCTTAATCTCTTCTTTTTATGTAAAAAAGTAGTGACCATATCGCAGTATTTTATCAAAACAGGTAGGGCAACATTGAATAAAATGTCACGACAAGAGCCGAAGCTCAACAAATGCGATGAAGATGACACACACTGTGGCTTGTCCTAATATATAGTCATATTTACAGCATTTCTTTCATTAAAACCAAATGTGATGCATGCATCAAAATATAAATAATCGATTATAATTTTCTTATGCTTTGGTTGTATTGTGATTTTCGTTGGTGAAAATCAGCAACTATATTAAGATGGTACGGTTTGTTTATCAGACTTATGTAAACCATCGATAGTAACAAAGAAAGTAATCATGAAATATCCTCTAATGCCTTTTATTCCCAAAGAGAGTAGGTAGAGCTGCTTCAGTCATGACTTACTTTTGAAGATTGTGGGATACCTGAACTCCATCCTTCAGTCAATGACAGCTGAGCTCAAGACTATCAACTAATAAAGATTTTCAGGGACGCGATTATGGCAGAAAAGTGCGCTATATTATGGTTTTAAACCTAACAGGTACATATGATGTCTAAAATTGCGTGAGTTCTGCGGTCAATTTTTTAGTTACGTTGTTAAAACCCCGAGTTTGGAAGGGGAAATTCCGCTTGCCTGTGTCAAAGATCGACTAAATTCGGGAACTAAGCAAAGAAAGACCTAAAACATTCCACTAAAGCCAATTAGAATCGAATATATAACGGTATTTCTTCGCGCAGTCTAGTGCTAATGATAAATGTCATTTCCAATGGGTTATATAGGTTATAAAAATAATAAAAATAACTCCTTAAAATACAGAATATCAAAGCCATAAACTTATTAGTGAACGGTAAACGTAGATCTTTTGTTTATTGATATATCTTTTGTCAATTGCAAAGGTCTGTGATGCGAACTGGGCTGCTCAGGCATAGGTTGAAACAAATAAAATCAAACTAATTTTATTTGTTTCAACTCGTTTTTATTTGTTTCGCTGTGTTGAGATACGGATTATTAGTCTCATGTGTGAGACTAATAATCCGTATCTCAACACAGCGAACTCTCTTCTTTGTGTTGGATTTTCTTCTAGGCAATGTATACATTTCTATTTCTTTCCTTCCTCTTACTCAAAACAGCTGAGTCTTGAAAAAAATTAAAAGATTACATTTTATAATGACGGCCGGCAGTTTAAATCGTTTTGTTCATCATCGGATTCGAATGGCTTCCTTATTACTGTTTCTTGTGGTGAAGTTACTTCACGCACAAACTTTGTTTCCTTATACTTGGGCAAAGGATGAAACAATAATATAATTTTTGGCAAGTATAATTTATCGAAATGGGGCGTCATTAAGAGTAAGCCGACTCCAGAGTAGTGTTATCAGAGCTGCCATATTTATCAACAGTTAGTTCGTCGACTTCGAAGTATCCGAGATCAATTGTGGTTGACGTCACTAAAAGATGGAAACGTGATGGTAAAAAAAAAGCAATAATAATAAGAAACAATAAGGCACACTACATAATCTGAAAGAAAGGGATAAGGCACTGCTAAAAGGAAGGAGCCTCTCCTCATCTTGCTTCCGTGGATTCTCATGTCCAGAAGTTCAGGACATCCTATATTCTCGGCTTCTATGGAAGCCGAACAATACTCTAGGTTGATTTATTTCTAGATTTTTTTATTTGGTGCATATTCTGCCGTGATTAATTTCTGAAAAGCTGTTGTTTTGAATAGAATAATAATGCTACATAATCTTCAGATTAGATGGGTGTGTTTAATATGGCAACTGGCTTTGAAAATTATTTACTAGTATATTATTGTCTCATCTTAGCAACAAGTGGTACATTAACTGCAATGTACTCGTAGTTCTCAAGTATCACGTAGACACAAGAAAGGTTTTTTGACTAAAGTATATAACCAAATATTTTGATCTGAAACTTACAGATCATAAGTGACAATTAAAAAGACAGAATCACAACAATGGATTTCAAGAGAGATATGAGTCGCATGCTAGAGTAGTATAGTATAGTACCATCTAATACTACTTAAAACTACTTCTGTAACACCCTTCTAGTTTAAAGCTTTAAAATCTCTATTACAAAAGCCGACAAAGAAAGAGCTGTAGTAGATACAGGTACCATCGTTTAAAATAGGAAAATAACTGCTCCTATGCGACAGACACACTTATCAAGAGGATGAACATAACCTCAAAAAGAACCAAATCAATGAATTCTTTATTTATTGAAGCTGTTAGCATGGATAAGAATACTATCAGGAAAATGAAAACAAACCCATTTTGGTAAAACTCTTCATTTCTATGGTATACCAAAAATTCATAAAGAGGATCTCATACCAATTAGACCGTAATGACTCCTCCACCTACTGCGTAGTGAAGTTTTTAGGGTACTCTTACTGGCCAGGAGCCTCCGTAGCTTAGTCAGTATAGACGAAGCACTTTGGTCGGAAAGACCTGGGTTAGATTCCCGCCGGTGACGTGAGGAACCTTTATAACCTTTCGATGAAAGGTGAGTTAGCCGGTCTCATACGGAGGTGGGATTTTTTTTCCCATCGGAAACTCGGGTTTTTCGTTCGCCAGAACAGGCAAATCGGCCCATTGCGCACATGGATTACAGTCATGAATACGTTCCAGCCATATGCCGGTCCCGAGACTGGATAAAATTGGCGTTGGGGAAAGCAGTGGTGAACTACCCTGTAAAAATATCACCAAGAACACTTTGTGGGTAATGCCTACAAAGTCACTTAGGTTCAGAAACGACACTAGGTGAAAGGGAAAAAACCACCACCACTTACTAGCTATACCATTCTTGTGGGGGGGAGTAAAATCAGATTTCTTGCAAAAAATTATTATTACAACCTACAAATGATATGGTCAGTTTAAACGTTCAGTCCTTATTTGCCGATGTTCTACTGGTTGCCGTTCAGTTTTCATACTTCGGGATACTTTATCTATATAAGAAAATTTACCAGCAGATAGAGATGCTGCCAGTGGGTGTCATTTCTCTCTTCCTCTAGAAAATCACTATCTGGAAAATCTAAAGACTCATTACTTGCCTCACCTAACCATTCTGGATACGGTAAGTGAATGATGCCTTTCCATATGGCCACATCACGAAGATACTTGCCTTCATTCTGATCAAAATCAACAGCCAACACCGTCGTATCAAAGCACCATGCAGAAAGAAAAGCACGGAAAGTTAGCTTTCCTGGTTATCCTCCAACTAGTTCTCCTTCTGAGCATTCTGAAAAATTCAGTATAACTGGTATACATAGGAAACTCACTACATATCATATTTCTCAAAAATAGCATAATTAAAATGCTTCTTAATAGAGCACACACTGTCTACTCCAATGACCTTAAACTAGAACTTGACATTATCTAAAGAATTATGCAGAGAATGGCTTCATCCTAAAGAAGATTCAGAGTATCTCTGAAGCATACAAGCGTGTTCCTAAGAAGTTCACGTGTACACAGAGTCCAAATCCCACATATTTCTGGAATCTCTAAATCAGGTTCAGAGATCCAAAAAAAAAAATAATAATAATAACTTGGTGCCTACTTTCTTTCCGGTTTATATCATGCATGAATTTCACAGTTTTACTTTATTTTATTTATATATTTATTATTTTTAGAACTTTCGCGACTAGATGCATAAATAGTGAATATCATGGCAAAGATGCTCTCAGCTTCAGTTTTTATATTTTTTATGGCTTCCACCCACTAAAGATTTATTAGTAAAGCTATAGTACATTGGTACCGCGGGTGGGATAAGGATATTTTTTTTTATTTTTGATTGATTTTCTGTTATACATTTTTTCGCATTTTAAATTATTTTTACGTACTTACGAAACTGTTCTCTAGAGACCAAACATGGAACATTTTCAAGCCACTTCAGACCTCCAATAAGCGAGGAGGTCGTCTCACACCGGACGATGAAATTCATTTCCCAAACATTCATCTCCCACTTTAATTTTTAACAGACTTTTAATTTAATTTTAATTCAAAAAAAAAACGTTGTCCAATTTATTATACGAGTGGGTACCAAAAAATAACCGGAATCTGTACTTGACGCCCGCGCATTTTATAGTTACGGATGCTGCTGCTAGGCATCGTGAGTGTGCAATTTTCTGCGCCAGTCTGGCAAGTGGCGTCATCCTGTGTGAACTGGTTCGTTGTTTTGGCTGCTTTTTTGTTAGAGCTTGCAAGCAAGTTTGGCGATTTTGTGAAATTTTGTTTTATTTGGGGTAAAACTGCAGCTGAAACTATTGTTATGCTTCGGCAAGCCTTTAAGAACGATGCTTTAGGCAAAACGTAGTCTACGAGTGATTTCCCCATTTCAAAAATGGGGGGACATGTCAGATGAAGGCTAACCACGATCTGGCAGACATTCGACAAGCAATAATAATGAAAACATCGAAAAGGTTTGCCAGGCAATCAATGAAGATCGTCGAAAGGCCACTGAGCAAGTTTCTGAAGAGACGAATTTGCCGCGATTTAAGGGAGAAAGAAATGTGGAGTAGCGGAGATTGGTTGCTGTATCACGACAATGCCAGCCTACAACCTTGTCTAACCAACAGTTCTTGACGAAAATAACATGGCGATTGTTCCCTACCATCCCTGCTCGCCTGATCTCTCTCCTTGTGACTTTTTGTTATTCCCACGGATAAAGAAAACTATGAAAGGGCATTCGTTCATGTGGACGAAATGAAAGGAAACGTCGCTGGAGGCCATAAACAGTATTCCAGTCGAACAGTTCCAGAACTGTTTCCAGCAGTGGAAAAAAAACATTGAGACAAGTGCATTGACTCACATGGAGAGTACTTTGAAAGAGACTAGAATATGGTATTATAAACTTTAATAATTAAAAAAAAATAATTCCAGTTATTTTTGGGTACCCCGTCGTAGATATGCACCCAACGGTAAGCTGCCACGAACCTTCAGAATAGCCTCTATATTCTGTGCATCGACTCCTTGAGGTTCTTGAAGCTCTATGAATATTCCATCCCCAAGCGATTCCGAATTTCTGTATTTACATCACATTCGCGGCATTGGGCACATATTACGAATATCTCGTTATGCCGGCAACGCTACGTGTCGTTATTTGGGTTTCATGGTGATTTTTACAATAATAATAATCAGCAGTACTTAGAGGGTTCTTAAGACCCACAACCGGGAGTGGCTTTCATAACCTTGATTGTAGGATTTTAGGATAAGGAAGTTAAGCTTATGCGTAAATATATATTTTTGTGTGCGAGTTACTTGTGTTCTTTCCTGGCCAATCAGCCTGGCAGCAGGATGGAAAACTGGAGTTTCTCGAAGAAAAAACCCTGCCACTTCTATATGACACTGTCTAATTCACCTTCAGCTGAAAAGCCCTGATAAAGATTATTCGTCAGGGCTTTTCAGCTGAAGGTGAATTAGACAGTGTCATATAAGGGATTTAAACTCAGGTCGTTCCGGCCAAAGTGTTTCGTCGACACTTTGGCCGGCTGAGCTAAGGAGGCCTTGTGTTGGAAATTATTATTATTTTTATTATTATTATGGCACATGGAGAGTGTGGCAAGAGCATAGAACGATTAAACCCCTTCCAACTACTAACCGCGCTCAAACTTGCTTAACTTTTTGAGTGAGTCATCATTAGTAGCAGAGGCTTTACCAATCGACCAACCTTTGCTGGCCATTATACAGGAGCAAACTCCGTAGCTCAATTGGTAGCGACGATGATTTTTAGTTTTTCTAACCCAAGATCGGAGAAAGACGTGGGTTTGAATCTCGTGTAGAATACAAAGAATATTTATAAGATATTTTCAAATATTTTATTTAAAAAGGTTTACCCTCAAGAAACTAACACTTCTCATCCCGCAAGAAAGACAGAAAGAAAGAAAAACTGGTCAGAGAATACATGCATTGAAAAACATATATACTATGAAGACAGCATTAAGTTATCTATCATGGGAACTTAATTTATACAAAACTCTTGGCAGCGACGGGCCACTCAACTTAATGTTAAGAGGTACTCTTAATATGATCGCGACTGAATCTCCAAATATTAAACGGCTTTTTTTGTTGACTAATTAAAAAGGCAACGACAAGCACATGAATCATAAAAGCAAATATAAATACGCTGTTAAGTTTTGTACTATTATAAAATGTTCTGCTATACGTTTTTCACCTTTTTTTTGTGATTGTCATACAACACAAAAGAACAGCAACGCAGACTTAAAACATATGAAACGCTGACACCTTATTTAATTCTAGATAAGGTGTCATGTACATGATACTATTATAATAATGCATTGCAATATACTGAAGGAAAATTATGCGCATTAGAGAATAACGGAACCGCAGTTGAAAACTCATAAATAATCGTAGGCTACTAATTCAGGAATGTCTCTAGATAAGAGTACAGCAGAGAAGTTACCCGCGCGAAATATACTGTAGTTTGAAAATCCCATTTAAGTGTAATAAGAGTATATCAAGCCTGAGCCTAAACCACCTTTGTAATGAATCGAAATGTACAATCGAACCGAAGAACAGCACAAAGAACAGTAGAAGACAATGCAATGCTCAGTGTGAATAAAAGAATCTTTCAAAAGACGTTGGGAAATATTTGAGTAGTCATTAAAGATATCAACGAAACAAAGTGCCAGCTAGTTGGGATGGGTAATTAGTGCCCATGTATTTAGTCTCATAGATAATTCTATGAAACGTTTGTTGTGTTTTCAGATATAAATAATGCCCCTTGAAGTTAGAGTAAATTCCGTTTAAGAAACATTATTCAAAAATAGCCTCGTAAAACATTCCATTCCAATATCATCATCGTTTCATGAGGAAATTTCTATAAATAACTGCTCCCAATAAACATGACATGTTTTTGAAAACCTCACGAGACAGCACTTGTAATATGTTTTTAGATGCTTTTATCAAACTTAAATCGACTACTATCAGTGATGTAAAAAAATACTGATCGATTGCGACTTTTTTTTTTAATCGAATTCTCTTGCTTTTCACATTTGGGGATATACGAAAAAGTTTCATTTTATGAAACTTTTTCGTATATCCCCAAAATTTTCGTATTTCGAAAATGTTGCTTTGGGAGGACATGGCCTGTTTAAATCTATACATTTCTGATCACAGTGATTTTTTTCATGACACATGTGGAGGATTTTCGTTTATTACTTCAAAGGGAGAGATTCTTTGGTTACTCGTCCTATGAGAGTGAACAATTTATAAAACATTTTTAATAAACTGAACGATAACAATCAACCTACTTTTATCTCGAGGAATGTGTCTAGAGGCTATTTGTTTGCCCTACAAATTATTTCTAGACTGTTTGGCGAAGTAAAGTACGTAGTTTATTTTTACGCAAAACTTTCTGAGGAACCGTAATAAAAGAAAAGATTTTTTGACACGAGAGTTACAAAGAATGTTGTGAGAGGAGTGCTGTCCTAGTTTTCTGAGTCCACATATAACTGCGCGACTTTCATAGCAAACATCCTGGTTCTCTCTTTCTCTTTCTCTCTCTTTCTAAAGAGAGAGCGAGCCAATTTTCTTAACTTCTGTAAATAGCTTTCTACACCCTCCTCAGACGTTTCTTACCTGGCTTCTCCGCCTCCGCAGATGCTTTACCAAAGTGGGACCTAAGGATGGAGGATGACATCGGAGAATGACACCAAAAATTCTCTCTCTCTCTCTCTCTCCTTGTTTTCTCTTCCTTAATCCCTTTTGATGCTAGTGAGTTTTCTTTCTGTATAGCGCAAAGTATTAACTAAATATGTTTAACAACTGATACAAAATGAGAGAAAATAGACCATAAATTTAATTCACTCGGAAGGAACTATTACTTTTTTGTCTCATTATAAAATTTTTTTCTTAGTTGTGTAGGCTTAGAAAGCCTATATTAATGTATTTTGATATGCATTACGATTAATGAAAAACTTACTCATTGTTCAATAATATAAAGCTTATTAAATGTTGTTTTATAATGCAACGGTTATTAATTATTAAATTAATCACATGTTCTTTTTAAAAAAAATGTTTTATCACGGATATCTAATTGCTACAGGGAATATACACAGAATATAAAAGTGTTAGCAGATACAAGTAGTGACAAAGCTTTACATGAATATACAGATTTCAATTTGCCCAGTGAGTCACATAAAAATATAATAAATAAAAATGACGATTTCTAGTTATTTCTAAAACATGATTTCCTTTTAAAAGCTGATTATTCCCATTCATTTTACCAATATACTATCAAACCCTAATAAAAATTAAATACAATGATGAAATTTATCAGAATGCAGTGATCAATCGTAATCTGGTGTTCTGATATTTCGATAATGAGGTAAATCATACTTACTGTAGAAATGATAGCTCACGTGAACTTTTTATTGTGATGCTAAAGAATTTATAGACGCACGTTAATTACCCAAGCATGACGAAACGAGTCGTGACTTTATGTGAATATTTCAATATCATGTTCCTGAGGCCATTACCAATTAGAAATATCATGAACTTCTTTAATAAAAGTAACTGTGAGTATACCGCTGACATTTCCTAATAAAGAATAGGTACAATGTTTTTACAAAATGAAGAATTTATAATGGCCACGTGATCACTGTGGTTCAGAAATATTAGCGACCATTTCCACAATGAAGAATCCTCAATCAAAATGTTCCATAATGCTCATCGACATTTGTGAAAAAATGGTTTATTTCCGAATGTCGTCAAGTGATGAATGCCTCGTTCGATAGAAAGATTATTCAAATGGTAAGCAGGTGCAAGTGTATCCGGAGAATCCCTCCCCCCCTCTCTCTCCCCTCAATCTGTTTTACTCATAACAGTTAAAGTAATATACAATAAATGATTATACGAATACCATATTCAGTGATTCAACATCTTGAAATTGTAAACACGAGTAGACTCTTGAAATTCATAGTTAAAAATCAATCTGAGACACACGGATAAATTGTGCTCGCCGTCGAGCCAGTTAATTGCATTCGAGTTAACATCGCAAGTAAATCATTTACTTGAAAGTCATTTATGGTCTGATAATAATAATTAATACATGAAACAGAAGAGCGTAAGTGAAAATAGTTTTCATATAAACATACAGAATGGTATCGTTGTGACGAGCTGATTGGACTTCTCTGCCATGTCTGAATTATGGCATTTATGCTATAGATTTGCAGAATCATTTTCCAATCCTCTTAGATAATGTCCCTCTTTCAATAAATAAAAAAATAAAGATTTGTAAACAGCTTGAGATAACATCTTCACATTTGAATAGGAACATCGCGCAATATATGAAGAAGCATTTTTTTGATGAGCAGGTCATGGTGGTCTTGGTATTAAGATGCCATGACTGTCTTGATATGTTGGTGTGGGGGAAGGTTTTATCGATAAGAAGGTTTATGAATGCAAGGCAAACACAAGAAAATAGTTAATTCGGCTAATTTTCGATAATTGAAGACATGTTACTAATGCAGTTCTTCGAAAGATTTACTTGTTCCATAATGGAATCAGAATCTAGATGGGGAAAAATATTCAAACTGATGAAGCTCATTTAGAAAATTTATTAAGCTGAGCTCAATATAATATGTTTACCAAACATACAGATTATTGAATTTGTTGAAGTCGATCTGTATTTCAAACCCACAGCTCCATGAAAGTGAATAACGGCAACATGTTCAGATATTTCTGACTGCAAATCGCCTCAGAGATAAGATCTTGAAGTAATGGAAAAAGTCACCGGGTATCCATTGTACAGCTCTATAATTCTACGTTAATTTTATTTAGAATTACCCATCCAGGAAGTCCATACGATTGATGGACATCCCGCAATGCTTAGTTGATAAAATACTACAACTTTTTAATGATTCTACGCGCTTCTCTATCTTGATTTTCATGAAGAAACACACACACACACACACACACACACACACACACACACACACACACACACACACACACACACACACACACACACACACACACACACACACACACACACACACACACACACACACACACACACACACACACACACACACACACACACACACTTTTTTCTGATTTCCAGATATACTCGTACAAATTTCTATGAATATCTGACAAAGTATTTTTTTTATTTTTAACTAAGTTTTTTATTTAACAAGTTAATAAAATAATGATACTATCATGAATTTGATATTAATAAATATATCTAGGCAACAATTTCAGTCTTAAAAAGAAATATTAGATAATATTCCGCATTATTTTAAAATTACAGCTTCTTGATCAAATTATGTAACCAAATATAAGCCTGCATCTTATACTAACAATAGGTATTTTGCAATAAAAACAAGGTCATTTATCAGGATTAAATATTAAATTATTTATTTTCTGTAAAATTATGATACCTATATATTCATTCATTGTATATATTTATATCTTTAAAACATTTTGCAGGATAAGATCCGACTCCTTCAGGACGATCTAGAATCAGAACGAGAGCTCAGACAAAGAGTGAGTTTCGTTTCTTTATTTTCTGATAATTTATTTCAATATTAGAAAAAATAAGATTAAACCAATAATTTTAGTATTATGCTATTTCTGAACCAAATGATGATTTGGTTCAGAAAACAAAATGTCGTTGTATCATGTTCAAATATAACTTTGAAATAAGAGATAATTAAAAGAAAAGATAAATCAGAAGTAGCAAGGTACAATGAAAATTAAAAAAAAATGTGAAATGAGAACAAGATAGAATTCGTCACCTAAACATAAGAGTGAAATAGAAATCATGCCTTCCTTTAAAATTTCCTTAACAGCAGCAGAGAGTGATAGAAATTCTCTAATCTAACTTTTCAAAGGCGCCAGTGAAGATCATGAAATAAAAATGTTCCAGAATGTAATCATCACCGGTTTCTGAAAGCCTAAAATATTGAAACATCCTATAGAATCTTTCGCGAGACAAATATGACAAAAAAAACCATGCCCTGGTTTTGATGAGATGCTTTTCCTGCGTGCAATGATCACTTCATATTTATGCTATTCTGAATTTACGATTCTTCATATTTGGTTTGTTCGAATCTCAGTACTTCATGGGAAGAGCATAAGCACTGATTTATTACACTTTCTGGTAAAGAATGAATAGGTATGTCTTCTTCTTCTTTCCAAAGTTATACAAATAACTAGGCGATCTCACTACTGTCTATTTGCATAGGTGATGTGTGTGTATGTACTTCCATATTATTACTGCATTTTGAACTAGATATAAACACGCATACTGAAAAACACTAAATACTCGTATTATTCTGTATACTATTATCGCATTAGAAAAAATGAGGCAGAGAGCATGAAAAGAAACAGAACATTGCAATTGTGATTGCATGTACACTGTTGAAAGAATGATCATTGGGAGTTACTTATTGAACATAATTATCGAACATAAAAGTAGGCAATTAATAAAAGTCAAAAGTGGCAATTAGAAAGAAAAGAAGAATTTCCTTTCCCAACCCACTACTCATACACGGTAGTAATGTACTAGAGGTTGACCAACCAACCAACCTCTTACGTATGGGCACAACTTTAAGAAAAAAAGAAAAGCGCTGTTATTGTTTCTCAACTAGACAATATCCGTGAATTCCACGATAATTTGAAATATAATTAAAAGACAAAATCATCGCTCGCAATGCACCAGTAACCTCATTCCACCTATTCCTATTTTGAGAATGTCTGAAGAATTACAAGTCTGATTGTTGGAACGGATTCAGAGAGAGAGACCCTGCACGTATAGATTTTCTTATTGAAAAATAGACATCATACCCGAAACTATTTCTTCTTCTTGCATCTTCACAATCAAATGCTAGAAAATTTCTACTGATAATGTTGTCCAGTCTGAATACATTTACTGGGAACTGTTGATGAGAATATCAGTATAGAAGGTACACTGATTCTGCATCGAGATGACTTTCTAAAGAGCTGGATTGCGATTGCAATATGAAATGGTATCTAAAGGTAACTTGTGAAACCATTCTAGTCAGAAAAATACAGGTAGAGTAATCTGCAATGTTCAGTGAAACCCCATAATCATACAATTGTTTTGGGTAATTGCATTGAACTTATGTGATTATCGACAGTTATGGTTATGTGGTTAGCTAGCGAAATTCGCTGCTCCCATTTACACCTTAAAAAGGAGCCAAGTCGCACTTATATCTTTGCTTAAAAAATACAATATTTATATACACAACTTTGTCAGTGTCTTTTGGTACTTTTCGCATATAATTCTGAACGAATAGTACGGCAAAGGTATGCATATTTTCCAGAAGTTCACAAAGTGGAATGCACAGCATCCTTCTGTACCTAATAACATTAGAGACAGAAAGAGGAATACAAATTATGTTTCATTAAAGCGTAAATTAGAAAATGTTTAACTTTCATCAACACTGACAATATCCAAGCCTATAAGGAATATTTTTACTGAACATGTCTTTTCTTGTAGAGAACATGATGAATTATAGAATATTTTATAAAATTGATGTTTTGATTTTTCCCTTTTGTTCGATATTTCTTGTTGTAGGAGAAAAGTTAATAGCCTTATTAAAATTAAAGTGTATATATTTGAAAGCCATTAGACTAATCCTTTCAGAGCTTCTAAATTCCAAATACGAAAAGCAACTTTAGTGTACAAGGTCCGTTAGGCACATTATCTTATCGCGAGTAGCCTTGTTGCAAGACTAAATATTTCGTTAAAAATATTTTATTTTTTTCTGCTTTGGAGAATTAAAACTTTAAAACTCGGATTTTACATTTCATGAAACAGACACACTGGGAGAACGCACAGACATAACATACTCCCTTCTGGCCTTAATTGTTTCTTTATAAATATTTAATTTTTTTCATAAATATTTAATTATGAATAAAATAACCCAAACCGTAACATGGTTTGCAAGCAATTTGAGTTTCTATTTTTATAGAACTCCCAGGCACTAATTTAGGTTATTATTATTATTATTATTATTATTATTATTATTATTATTATTATTATTATTATTATTATTATTATTATTATTATTTTACAGCATCTCCATGGAGACTCATCGCGGGAGACCTAAATCAACCATCATACACACAAATCCTATGATACCTCTCTTTGAATCCACTCACCGTCAGGGAACTCACAACTAATTCTGGTAATCCATTCTACTCACCACTCTTCACGCAAAGAAATCTGGTCCGCACACCCTTACTAACCACACTCTTACAGAATTTTCACGGATGGTCCCCATTTCTCTGACTATTTGTCATATATTTAAAAATTTTCACTTGCATTAATTTTATAAAACCTTTTTAATATCTTAAAAGTTTCTATCATGTCCCATCCCTTTTCCGCCTATCAACTAAACTTTGTAACCCACAAACCTTCATTCTATCCTCATAGGGAGTATTCCACAGATCTATTACCATCTTGGTCACTCATCTCTGAATTCTCTCGACTACCTCTTGGCCCCGAAGAAATCCAGATGACCAAATTTGTGCGCAGTAGTCAAGATGTGACCCAATCATAGCCTTATAAGGAGGGATAACAAACTTCCTTATCTTTACTTGTTAGTGTGTTTTTAAACATCCAAGTAATTCTCTGAGCTATTTTACCAACTTTTGCAATATGCCCCCTGAACTTGAACTTTTTGTCCACCATAATCCCTAAGTCCTTATTCTCATCAATTACCTGCAATCCAATACCATCAGTATGATATGCCATATGCAACATTTTCAACCCGAAGTGCATCTTATATTTTGCAACATTAAATTAATAATCATTATCCTTTTCCCACAATGCCAATTTATTTAAACCATCCTGTAGGATATCTACACCATCTTTACAACTATTGCTTTCCACAGTTTTATATCATCAGCAAACAACTAAATATCCTCTCTTAAATCTTTCCCTATGTCAGGGATGTACAAATTAAAGAGTATTGGCCCTAGTGCCACTTGAAATAGTGAATTAGTACTGTAGGCGTCCTGATTTTTTTCAAGTTTTAGTCAGTTTATTTATTTATCTTTAATATTTTTGTTTAGTTTTCCATAATCTAAATATACAATTGGGTGCTGCTATAGACCAGGTGATGGAAAAGATGGTGGTGACAGTATGCACAAGCAAATAGAAGAAATGGGTGGAAGGAGGGTGATTATTATGGGAGATTTCAACTATGGTCGCATTGATTGGAGTGAGGAGAGGACACACGGGAGGAAGGAACTGGATTTTATGCGGTTATTAAGGGATAACTATCTGCGACAGCATGTAATGGAAAATACTAGGGGTCAGAGAGTGCTTGACCTAGTAATTACATCTGAGGATTTGGCTGTAACAAATATGACCACATTGCCACCGATCGGTGAGAGTGATCATAGGGTCTTAACTTGGGAGGTGGCTAAAGGTGTAGAATTTTCAATTAAGACAGGGTACATGTGGAATTATCGGGCGGGAAAGTATGACAAGCTTAGGAGTTTGATTGGTTCAGTGCCATGGCATGTACAACTGCAAGGACTAGAAGTTGATAGTGCATGGGAGGTAGTTAAGAAGTGCTTGCATGAAGCAATGGCTGACTGTATACCTAGAGTCCGAATAATAAATCAAGTAGGGGTTAAATGGATGAATAACACCATTAAGCTTGAGTTGCAAAAAAAGAAACAACTATGGAGGGAATTTAAGGAGAAGGGTGACCGGCAGGCACATGAACGGTATAAAGCGCAGGCCAGAAGGGTGACGAGTGTGGTAAGAAAAGCAAAAAAGGATTACGAAAGAACATTGGCCATGCAGGCTAAAGAGAATCCTAAACAGTTTTTTAGATATGTAGCAAGTAAAAGAAAAAATGTACATGGCAGATTGATTTTAAAGAATGCCGATGGTAGGGAGGTAACTGAATCAGTTGAGATAGTTGAGTTACTGAGTGAGCACTTTGCAAAAGTATATCATCCAGGTGGTGACATTGCAGAAACGAATAAACCAGTAGATTATACGGGAATTGTGGTTAATGAAGTGGAGGTGAGTAGTCTATTGCATAACCTCAATGTCAATACATCTGTGGGATTGGATGGTATACCAGCTCGTGTTGTACGAGAAGCAGCTAAAGAATTGTCAGTACCCCTGACCATTTTGTTTAATTTGAGTCTCGGGTCTGGGTTAGTCCCGAGCGGGTGGAAAGAGGGGAAAATAGTTCCACTGCATAAAGGTGGTTCCAAGACTACTGTTGTAAATTACCGACCGATTAGCATATCAGGAATCATTGTCAAGGTCTTAGAGAAAATAGTCAAGAGGAAAATACAAGATTGGATAGAAGAAAATGGGATACTGTATCGGGGACAGCATGGTTTTGTGAAGGGTAGGTCATGCCTCAGTAACTTGCTCACGTATTATAACACAGTGACGGCTGAACTGGATAAGGGTAATGGGTTTACGGTGATTCTACTGGACCTTGCCAAGGCCTTTGACAGGATTCCACATGGAATTCTAATCAGTAAATTGCAACATATGGGAATGGACATAGGGTTGGTGAGATGGATAGGAGGGTGGTTGACGGAGAGATATCAGAGAGTGGTTTACTCGGGAGTAGAGTCCACAAGACGGCCTGTGACTAGTGGTGTGCCACAAGGATCTGTTCTTGGACCACTGCTGTTTAATTTGTTCATAAATGATATAGGAAATGATCTGAGAGGAACAGTTCATTTGTTTGCGGATGATGCGAAGTTGGGTAGGGCAATAGTGAATGCAGATGACGTCAAAATTTTGCAGGATGATTTGGATAGATTGGAGGTCTGGGCTAAGGAGAATGGATGTCAGTTTAATGTGGCAAAATGTAAGGTTATGCATTTTGGGGTGAAAAGATTGGCGGCAGTTTACTGCATTGGTGGAACCCTGCTCCAGGAAATTGATGAGGCACGAGATTTAGGAGTGTTGGTGGATAAGGAATTGAAATTTAGGGGACACATTGCAAAAGTGACCAAAACAGCTCATCAAATCACTTGGTTGCTGAAGAATACGTTGACAAGCAGAGACAAGCAGGTCATTGTTCCTCTCTATCGAGCCTTGATAAGACCCCATCTAGACTACTGTGCTCAGATTTGGTCACCTAGGTTTCTTCTTGATGGGGAGGAGGTGGAGAGGATCCAGAGGCGAGTGACCAAGATGATAGCAGGTCTGTGGAATGAACCGTATGAGAATAGGTTGAGGATTTGTGGGTTGCAAAAATTGGTTGATAGGCGGAGGAGGGGAGATATGATTGAGACTTTCAAATTACTGAAGGGTTTCTATAAAATTAATTCAGAAGGTATTTTTGAGAACAGGGCTGGTTGTGGGAGGACTAGGGGACATCCATGGAAACTGGGCAAAAGTGTGGTTAGTAAAGGTGTTAGAGCTGGGTTCTTTACTTTTAGAGTAGTGAATGAGTGGAATGCGCTCCCTGAGTCTGTAGTGGATGCTGTGACAGTGAATGAGTTTAAGGCGAGGTATGATAGATACTGTATGAATGTCAGATAGTTGTGATGAATATGATTTGGGGCCTCCCTCGATGAGTCTAATGACTCCCTGGAGTTGCCCGTAATAATAGTAATAATAGTAATAATCCGTATTCTAGAGACCAAACATGGAATTTTTTTAGGTAATCTCGTTCTCACAATCCATCTCTGACCTAAAGACATACACAAACATCAATGCCCACGGTGAAATCACAGTCTGTTGGAGAACGGGTATCTAACTGCTCGGCCAAACAGGTTGGCAATAATAATCAGCAATTATGATACTACTTCGCTAAGTAGTGTCATAATTGCTGTTGACATTATTCACATAACATTATTATGCGACTTCCACTCAGTATTAATGCAAGAGGAAAAAATATGCATGCATTCCCAAGTTCCAAAACACATCTGCTTATAAAAATAGTGAACTAGTGCTAGTGTTCACAAGTGAAGTAAAGAGCCTAAATGGTGCCAACTTGCAATAAAATGATCACATAATAAAAATACCTGATAATAAAATTATCACATTTTGAAATGCCTTCGTGAACTTATGAAAATACGGCGTCAAGAGAGTTGTCATGGTGCTACAGTAATTAAAAGATGCATTATTATTATCATTACGTGACACCTCCAAAGACTAATCGCAGAAGATTACTTGACTCCACACAACCCACTGCCTACACTTAAATTTCATCTTCACCCAACGACACTACCTACACACAACGCCTTCTAATAGTATTTTTATCTGTAATTTACGTGTGTGTGTGTGTGTGTGTGTGTGTGTGTGTGTGTGTGTGTGTGTGTGTGTGTGTGTGTGTGTGTGTGTGTGTGTGTGTGTGTGTGTGTGTGTGTGTGTGTGTGTGTGTGTGTGTGTGTGTGTGTGTGTGTGTGCCTAAGGCTGATTTTCCTGTATGCGAAATAAAAGACTCAAATTTGTAGGATAAAAAAATACCACTACCATAGTATCAGATCGGATAACCTACCTTCAACTGTAAAAGCCTATATAATTTTTTTTCCCTAAGAACGAGAATCGAACTCAAGTCTTTTCACACTGAAAGGCGCAGCGTTCCGCCATTCTTCAAGCGCTACGGAGAGGAAATTTTTTCCCCTACTTTTTCCTATTATGAAATGATGATGGATATTGATCTGTATCTGTGCTATTGATAATTTTTACTGAAAATCTGTTACTTTTTAGACTAGTTTCCATTAATTATTGCTCATATACAGATCAGAATTACACTTACAAAAAATATCTTTCCAGAGCGAGTGTTCTGGTTCTAATGAAAGCACAGTTTGAAACAACTATAGGTATCTAATCTTTTGTACTTGGGAGTAACATAAAAATATATCTAATGAACAATAAAAATTAATTCGATTTCTGAGAGTGCAATCTCCCAAATAAGTATTGCCCGATGCCTTTGTATGATAACAAAGACACTAATAAAGATACTTTTCAGTTTCTATTTTTAATAACATCATCACTAGAAGTATACCTTATTCGATATTGAGCCAAGTAGAAGGGGAAAAAAAGAGAGAATGAACAAGTAGGATGCTTTTAGTTGAACTTTGAACTTTAACTGTCTCTAAGAAAAGAAAGCTAAAATCATAAGGATAATTCTTATTTTTTTCTTATTAAATTCTCATCATCAAATGATTCCTCCCTTAAACTTCCTCATCTGAGTGAAGAAACTTTGAACTTTAACTGTCTCTAAGAAAAAAAGCTAAAATCATAAGGATAATTCTTATTTTTTTCTTATTAAGTTCTCGTCATCAAATGATTCCTCCCTTAAACTTCCTCATCTGAGTGTTCTATAAAATGATAAACCAACTATTCAGAGATATGATAACAGTGGTGAAGAAATGCTTTTGAAAAACAAACTCCCTAGGATATACTGATAAACGACCATTTATTGGTTCTAACTATAACTGTTAAAAATCTATTCAGGAGCGTGAAGAGCCCAGGAAAAATTCAAAGTCATAAACCGCACATCTTGGATAGCAAGGTTGCAAAGATTTATAATTAAAAAAAATACGTTTTACGTGTAGATTAAAAGTTGAATGTTTTTATAGGTCTTCGGATCTCATATAAAATATTCTAAACCTGTTATGCAAATGTGGCTCCTATTCTTTGTAAAACTTCTTTTGTGTATATTTCTTTAAAACTGCAATTCATTTATGTTCATATCGAATACTGACAAGATTTTTGTTGGCATTGTACTGGAATACCCTGTTTAAAATGTGTAAAGAATGTTTAAAAAATAATATAATATTTCAAGGAAAACAGCTCTTTTTTCCCGTTTATTCCTAGTTCAGTTTTATTTACTGTTTTCTCGTTTCTCTATTTCTCATTTTCAGTGTAAGTTTATTCAAGATAAAAAGGTCGTATCAGACGAAAATGTAGAATTTTTTTTTGCATGCTCGTGGTTTTTTCCCTGAAAAATAGCTCAAATGACGAGTGAGTGCACCCAGTCGCATAATCAGTATTTAAATTTGTATTATCACGTATAAAATATCAATAATAATAATAAAAAAAACTCACAGTAGACCTTTAATATACATACGAAACAAATTATTTTAATTAGAAGATGATAAGTACAAATGGTCTAAGACTGACAATCGTCCCTCAAACAGAAGAGTTGTTAGCTATACATATATGTCAGAAAAGAGTAGAGAAATAAGTATGGGAAAAAAAAAAAAAACATAAACAAATTTCGGATTTCCACAAAGTAAAAGTGGAAATCAGAACTGGCTAAAATTATTATATGAAATGTTACTGTAGCTCGGCGTCACATTTGAAATAACGTGCTTATATAAAAGTTGTAGAATATGTAAAAGTAAAATAAGCAAGCTAAGTTATTTTAAAACCTATATATTATGGTTAATAATTTAATCGATCATGATGAAACACAAAGAAATTAACTCCACAGCTATCCTGCATATCAGGGAACACGGCACTGCAAAAACAAATTAATTTAACATGTTTAAGTTCTGAACAAGCCATTATTTACGAGAGAGAGAGAGAGAGAGAGAACACAGTAAATTGCATTTCCAGTTTAACTTGAGAGTTTGGTGGTGCCCTCTCGTATTAGAATCCTAAACTACGTCAGGCAGAAGGTGAAAATGAATTAACGTAACTGTCCTTGATGTGCTACCCTCGCCACCCTACGTTTACATGTATAAGCACAACGGATGAAATGTGACGAAGCGGGTTAAAATTAGAATCATCATCGCCTGCCAGAAATAGACATAAAAGGCTAAGCCAACTATGACCAAACAGTCTTTCATCTGTGTGACACCAAACGATGGCAACCAACGCACAACTGGTTTCATATTTCTTAAACCCACATTCCTAGGAGGGGGGGGGGATGAGTCCTTCACATCAAATATCGAAATGAATTTAAAAATAATAAAAATCATGTTTGGGGGGGGGGAGAGAGAGAGAGAGAGAGAGAGAAGAAGAAGGAGAAGAGAATTTTGACAACCATAGAATTCACTTGTTTCTAATTTTAAACAGGTTAACAAGAGAAAAAGGAAAATAGTGATTGCTCATGTAAAGTCAAAAAGCAAACTATTCTAAAAATCGTTCCTATTTATCCAAAGTAATTGTTTAAATTGAATGCTCCGAAAACTAGAGAAAATATTGAAAAACAAAAAATTCCGAACGCATTGGATTCCTAAGCTGAAATTAGAATCTGCGCTGTGTTAAATTTTTCAACTATTACTACTACTACATCGACGCTGTTAATTTAAGCAGAATCACATGCTCTAAATGTTCTGGAAGCTTGATAACATTCACAAAATATTATTGTTGCACACTTTTTAGATAGGTTCCCAAAATTCATAAGTGCCTATTAGATTCAATTTCTCCGTTCATCCTTATGCACATTATTTCTGAACTATTACAGGATAGATTTTATTGAAATTCTAATATAAGGTGGAATTTGTAAAAAACATTCTTGGGCCAACTATGACCATTGCTTACGTATGAAATAAGGGACGTTTCGGATTTACAGAAAGCAATAATTCCCTTCCTTTTCGATGGAATAAATTAAATTTGATATTTCAGATCTCGACTAAAATTTCTCTAGTCATCTCACTTCTGGCTTCAGTCATACCATTTTAGTAAAATTAGACAAAAAAAAATGATATCGACCGAGATTTGCACTTTATTATGTGCATTTATACTTTATAGTTGATTATATTTATATTTATGTACTTAGTATTTTAGTACATAACCAAAAGATCACGGTACAATCGTTATGATAATGAATCTACGGGAGAATTCTGTTACGAAACGCACCTTTTTATGATTTTTTTGCAGTTATTTCCTTATTTGTTGCCTGTTATGGTTTTCATGTTTTCTAATTGTACAGAAACTATTAAATTCTTTGTATCTAGTGGAATTAAAATGGACAAATTGGAGGGCTTTCTTATTATGTGAACTGTATCATAGTCCACAACATTTTGAAATACAGTGGAAGTGCTCATTAACACTAAATTATGAGATTAAAAATTACTCTTTAACATTAACACATAAATAGTTATTTAAAATTTGATCAAAAATAAATGATTCGCTGAAATATATATTTCAATAAAATATTATTTTATTTTGGATTATTAGAAAGCAGAAAACATTTTAGGGTAGTAGGTCCAACAGCTGAAATTTCAATAAGAAGGAATCCAAAAAATAGATACCTCTCGTTTTATACTAGATAACTGAAAAGAAAAATAATACGATTTCTGTGCTTACCAATAACTGCATGAAATAATATTAGTGTTCAAAATATTCATTTCTGAATATAATCAATAATTTCTGAAAATATCGCTGTACATAATATGACCGGATAGTTGCTAAAATTGGAAACATAACATTATCTTTTTAAATAATTTATTTCTGGTTTCTCATTTACCTAATTTTTTTTGTCCTGGAAATCCCACTCTCTTCCGTCGTTAAACGTGAATTATTTTTTCTGACTAAATACGATTATGCATTTCGGTTTAATAATATACGCAACGGAAGAAACATTTTTCTTTACTTCGTCTGCACTCACCTTTTTCTTATTGCTCCCTCTAGTGTCCAAAGACGAACAGAATTCTCGTTAACTAAGCGCTTAATTTCTTAATAAATTTAATTTCATTCTGGAGATGAAAGAAAGCTTACGATGTTTACGCTTAGCTTACGATGTTTTTCTGTCTTGAAATGGAAAATCATGCAGATCATATCGTAGATCCAATTATGCAAATTTGTATACTGTACAAATTTACTTCTTGCGTATACAATAGCAGTAGTTACTTGTTTGGTATTTCATTAATCGCGAATAATTATTATGTAATTAACCAGTTTTATGAATTGTAAATGTTAATTTTATGCAATAATGATCATATCTGCAGATTTACTACTTAATAATTAGTCATAAAATTAATTTAGTGACAATAATTTATTATCCAGAGAATATTTACATACATACAGTAAAACAGTTAAACAACGTTATTATATTTTTGTTGAAATGTAATAAAAAAGAGTAATAAATAATAATAATAATAATTATTAGTAGTAGTAGTTAAAGTGATAGAAATAGCAATCTCTCTCTATCTCTCGAAGCCAACGTCTAGTTTATATGAAAATGTTTAAAAGTATTATTAAAATACATGATCTTTATTACGATTCATAATAATAATAATAATAATAATAATAATAATAATAATAATAATAATAATAATAATAATAATAATAATAATAAAGATCGGTAATGATAGCAAATTCCGACTGTGTAGTAGATAAACAAAAAACATGGACTATTCCGATTAGTTCTTACAGCAAGATTGCTCATACAGACTATAAACAAACGTATGATCGGATTGTAAAAGTTGTACACTGAAGTAGGAAATATGGTTTCCTAGCTTATAAAAACTCCATTGGAAACATACAATTGAAAAAGTTCTTGAAAATTAAAATGAAAAGATATTTGGACTTCGAAATTCACACATCTGGAACACAATATACCAGATATCACTGTAGTTGGACAACAGCATGTTGTTTACGGACTTCCCTCTAGCACAGTTGGAAGAATGATAGTATATTTCCCCCATTCGAGGATTAGAAAAGGCTTAAGTTAGATTCTTGTCATGATGAAAGGAGTTTTGATTATTATTATTAAACTGAAGGTGAGTTAGCCGATCCCATACAGAAGTAGCAGGGTTTTTCCTTCGGAAACTCGGGTTTTTTACCTCGCACATAGACAAATCGGCCATAAGATCAAACGGAGTTTACAGACAGAAAAACTGGTGATGGTGGTAGGCAGTAGATGGCGTTGTGTGTAGATGATGATGATGGTAGTGGCGTTCTGGGTAGTTGGCGGATAAATGGTGGAGAGGGAGAGTTGTCGAGTAGTGTCACATAATAATAATATCGGAGATGGTAGAGCAGAAAAGTGCATGAAAAATTGACGAAGTATGTAGATCTGTAAACTGAAATTTAATGAATTTAGAATAACGTGAAGTATGAATTTTTTAGTGAACATGTTTTTGGAACACATACTTTTTTTTTTCAAAATTAAATACGAATTACGTTTAATTACAAATACATATTTGAATATTTAAATTGAAGACGAGTATTTGAGTGCGTACTTTATATAAATAAATTAGTTTTCGTATATCACTTTCGTATTATTTTAGTATTAGAGAAGCATTTCTGACATTTTAATATAAAATACATCATAACTATGTCATTAAACTTCGGAAGTCCATAATATGAAGCGACGAATCAGTTATTACACCTTTTTTCGAACTGACCTGCTGGTGTGAGTTTGATGAAGGAGAACATCTTATACACGAATGTATCGTGCAGTTATGAAGCTTGGCGGCTTATATATAACGATCTGATCTCTTTGTATGGACTCGAAAGCTTTGATCGTGCAGGGAGGAATGAACACTTACGAATATGTAACACTTCGGGATTATGAAATACTTTCTAAAATGTGGCGGTTTTTCAGAACAAACTGTGTCTCTTTAAAACACAAAAGAAAGAAAGGTATTCGCAAAACAGACAACCCAGCAAATCGCCTTAGTTGCATCGACCATAATTCAACTCCGTGTAGCCTAATCCTAAATATCTTCGATTTCTGGGGCATTATGAAGAATGACATTCAAGCAATATGTTTGAGTCCTATCTGAATGATATGATAAGCATTATATTGCCAAAAGTGTCCAGACACCCCATTCTATCACTGGTGAATTTCTATTAGAGCTTCAGTTTTTGCCTTTTTGATGATTGAAACATTTATGAACTAATCTGAGATTCTATTAAACACCTGTATGCAAATTATGTAAAATCCATGGTTCTTTAGGTAATTGATATGTTGTATGACATCTTCTTATATAGCCATATGTGAAGATGTCATACAACATATGTTGTATGACTTGTCGGTTGGATCGATAATTGATAAAAATGTTGAATAAACATGGTAATGAAATTGCTTCTTGCGAATTTTGCAATCAGTCTAGCTTAGTTTATTTAATACCAGACGTTTTAAAATAGTTCAAGTAGAAACTAGGTTTTTATCCAGAGCCGAGTTACAATATCACATACGTCATCTGGCAGGATTATCGGTGTTTTATTTTTACAAAATCTGTATTGTGTGCTGGACATAACATTGAATTTTTAGATTGGAAGTTGTTTTGTCTTTTAATGGCAATTTTAGTGATCACAACCTTAATTTAAGCCTAATAGCATTTTGCATTATTGGACGATTAGATTTGAGTAGTTTATGTATTTTGAGTTTATGTATTTATGTATTTGAGTATAGTGGGAATAAAACAGCATAAAATAACTTCTCTAGGTCATACTTGATTAAATCTACAAAATGCTTTAAATTTACTATTTGAGATGCTGCATCCCGGTTGCTTGGCATTTTGGGGGAAAACAAAAAGAGTCTTATTTGGTGTCTTAGTTGTGACGACAGTTGATCTTTGATCTTTGAAAAGCTGATATTGTTTGCATTAGATTTGTTCCTTTAAAGTGTTTTTTAAATCTATGCGATAAATGTTTTTAGGACATACTAAACTTGGGAGTAATTATTGGAAGTCAGAAAGCTAGGGTTATTTTTAATACTAAAATTTTAGTATTTAATTAAATATTTTAACAAATGAAACATAAATTAATTAAAAGTAAATATTTTAATTAAAAAGACAAACTAAATTTATTAGAACAGGAACCCACACACATCAAGATAAGTTATATTTTAATTTTATGTTCGCTTACATATTTTAATTTAATATTTAGAGATTTTTTAAATGTGTGCCATCTTTCACATATGCATTCAAAAAAATATCCACTTACTTCAAAGGCATTCTTTGCTGTATATTTCTCTACAGATACTTTGCAGTATATTAGGAAATATCTTTAATTAATTTACCATTTAATACTTGTAAAAATGCATGTACCAAAGATCGAAAATTAATAATCCTATGTGGACCTGCTTTACCAAAAATCGTATTCTGTATGATCGTAAAGTTTTTTGGAATTATACTTGCAAAAGTTTCTCAAGTTCAATTACTTTAAATTATTAAAAGTACATTTACATGCTATACTAATGTTGATAAAATGAAAGAAATAATATTCTCAGATTTTTGTATTTATGCATTATGTAAGACATTAATTCATTCGATTGTTTGTTTGGTCAGATTGAGCGTGAAAGGTCAGATCTGACGGTGAATTTGATGCAGCTTTCAGAACGCTTGGAGGAGGCTGAAGTTGGCAGCGAAAGCCAGGCAAGTATTAGTTTGTGTTTTCAATATTTTTACAAGAGTACATAAAACAGAAAAAAAAAAAACAGTTTTAAAACAATTTTGCTCCCTTAGAGAAATGTGGAACTCTGAAAAACTCACAAGGAATTTTTTAATTAAACTCATATCGATGTCCATAATTTCAGTTATGGACGCTGTTGTAATTTTTGTATTAATGCATTAAAAAGACAACAAAACAGTTAAGAAATATAAAACAACGCATTTCATTTCACAGAGCACACATTATACCGCTGTGTTAACCGATTCCATCGCATCAGTTAAAATAATCATAAGAGGAAATTAAAACCTATATAAAATCAATTTCTTAATACTACCATTAAAATCTTCATTCATGATAATTATAAATCGCTCGAAATATTTCCTGGAAGCTATACTTCTAAGATACTATCATAGAATCCTGTTCATTCCGATCTTGCTCCTCCTCCTCCTCCTTACATGCTAAGATGGAATGGCTTTCTTGCACTCTCACACATTAATGCTGTAATGTGAAGTTTTCTCGATTGCTTTCATTTTTTTTTTTTGACATGGAACCACTGATACCATCTGTTCACTCTATCAAAATTCTCATGTCAAGCTTTGATTAAATGTTTTATTTTCATCTTTCGAATCTGCATATATTTGAAATGTCATCTGTCAGATTTCTCTAAACTTCATTTGAACATTACATATTATACTGTTAGTTTTTATTGCTTTCCCTGTTATTCTGCATAAATTATTGAACTCATTCCTTACCATATAAGCTTTACTAGTTGAGCTAAATAATAATTTCCATATTTAATTTTTCATCTTCACTAATAATTGTACTTAAGTAGCTTATGTATTCTATGAGGTTCATTGAAAACGCAAGTGATGTTTTGGCAAGTATTAGTTTTTTAGCAGATCTTTTTAGTCTACTTATTGGTTATGTTCATTTCAAATTAGTTACAGCAATTTGATAAGTAAAGATTTGGATGGAATTTTCTTTTTTTTTTAATCGGTATAACTGGCGAGAATAAGTATAAGAATTTATAAGAATGTAAATAATCAACTGTGTGTACTGTATATTGTTATTCTCGAGATGAATATATCATTTCCTGAGTGAGATTACCATAAAATTGATTTTGCACTTCTTGTTAATTTATTTTTAACGGTATTAATGAGAACACAGACTTTTATAAGAAAATAATTAATATTTATTAACTTATTTGCTGATATTTCGCTGATGTTATATCCAGCATCTTCAGAGCTCAAAAAACTGGATATATCAGTGAAATATCAGCAAATAAGTTAAAAAATAGTAATTATTTTCTTATAAGTCTGTGTTCTCATCAATACCGTTAAAAATAAATTAACATGTACGGCGAACACATAAGCCTTTCCACGCCTTTATATTGTTCTACAAGAGGATCTTACTCAGCTAATAAGAGCAACCCCACCTAGTATTAAAATCCTGATCCATATAGAAGTCAGCTATTTCACACACATCAGAAAGCATTTTTGTTTTTCGAGCTATCTTAATTACATTCCTGATTCATTTTATAAGTAAAGGAATAATAGTTAGCGAAAACTATTTCTAATGTTGTCATATTTATATAAAAGAAATATATATTGAATTAAGATATTTAGCTGTAATAAATGACTTTAGCGGCCTATTCCCTATTTCTTCGAATTTTTGCAATACGTAGAAGAAATAAAATATTATAAACCATTAGTATGATTGAAGCCATAAAAGTATAAACAAAAGTCTCCATTTATTAACGTTCTTATTAGAGTAATTGGGATCAGCGTGTAAGAATAACTTCGGCAATTCGATAATAATAATAATAATACCTTTAGAGAACAATATTTTGGCAAAGTGAAAATGTTTCTGAATAACCTTGTGCTCTGTACGCTTCAAACAAGTTTATTTCTAATTAAAAACGTCTAACTTTAGGAAAAGGGAGAGAACATCTATATCAGGCAATAAGATCCTATGTAAAAATTATCTGTCATCGTTATGTTATGCTATTGTAGAAATGAGCATTATGATACACACTTACATGTACAAATACATATTTTATTGGTTGTCATTCTAATATTTTTTCTCCTTAGGCGGAGCTCAACAAGAAGAGAGATACTGAGCTGTCCAAATTAAGGAAGCTATTAGAAGATGTGCACTTGGAGAGCGAAGAAACAACTCATCATCTTAGGAAGAAGCATCAGGAGTCTATTGCTGATCTACAGGACCAATTAGACCAGAGCAATAAACACAGAACCAAGTATGTTGCTTTTATTGCATGAGCAAATATCTCAATGAGTGATTTTAAACTGATTCGTTTGACAAAAAATGTTTCATGATTAACTTGTGACTACTTCTGTAGGATTCATTTCTCAAAAAACAGCCAAATAAATACGCAATTATGCTGACAACCAATCGGTCTTCCAGAAGATCGATTGGTTGTCAGATTGGTGATCGATTGGTGTCACACACACACACACACACACACACACACACACACACACACACACACACACACACACACACACACACACACACACACACACACACACACACACACACACACACACACACACACACACACACACACACACACACACACACACACACACACATCGATAAAAAAAACGTTTATAATTTCTTGCGAAAAAGCAATGCGTAGATAAATGCATAAATAATGCAATAGCTAGAGATTAAATATTATAATAAAAACTATTTTTTTTTATCTTATTTAGGATTGAAAGGGAGAAACAAAAATTCCAAGCAGAAGTATATGAGCTTTTAGCCCAAGTCGAAAATGCCAACAAGGATAAGGTAAGATTTCCATGAGAAATTTAATTACACAATCGTTTCATGAAAATAAATAAATAAAGTAAATACAATGGACGTAAATTTCTTAATATGATAGACTATCTGGATATTAATTCAAACGTTTACGGTATCGCTTCAAAGAATACGTACAAATCTCCCCTACACTGTAGCTTCAAATTTGCTGCCGAAACTGCAGATATTTCTAGTACCTACACCTTCTGTCCAAAAGGAAACCGAACTTTTCGAAAATAGAAGAAACTAGTGGCGCCACCTATTGTATCTTTTTGTTGTCCAAAGTGGCAACCTTCATTAGTGTTATGTCAACTGTTTATGACATTCGTTTCATTAGAAGCCGAGTTATAGTGCCAAGAGTGGCAGTGTGTTTTGACGAACGGTCGGTCGTCACGATATTCATTCCGTACGCGACGAATTCTAGCTATCCATCGCTTCAAAACTTCGAAATAAAACTCACTATTGACCGTTTGGCCAGGCGGAAGGAATTCTTTATGGATAATGCCCTAGGAATAGTAGAAACAAATCAGCATTGTCTGTATTTTTGACTTCTCCAAGCGACTTATTTTCGGATGCCCCTCTTCTGGTGGTCTCCACTCAGCACTCTGGCATTTTGTTTCTGGCTCATACTCAAAGTACTACGTTTCGTCACCGATAACGATCGTTTCAAGGAAGTTTCAGTCCTTACGAGAGGTTTTAATGAGGTCCTTGCAGTGTTCAATTCGATACATTTTTTGGTCGTCGGTCAACTGGTGGGAAACAAATCGCGAACTCAATTTACGAAGGCCCAAACTCTCGGTCAAAATGCTGTGCACAGTTGATTTTGGAATCCCCAATTCATCTTCAATCAATCTCACGGACGATTTCGGGTTTTCTTTGATGAAATCACGCACTTTTTGTTTTGGATGTTAACTTCGCTCAGTCCAGTTTTTGGATGGCCCGGCTTTTCGCGTCTTCAAGCGTCTCGCGACCACTTTGAAATCGCTTGAACCACTCGTAAACTTGAGTACGGGATGAGCTTTCATTGCCATATGCTTTTTGAAGCATTTGATGCGTTTCGGTAAAACGTTTACCAAGTTTAACAGAAAAGTCAATCGCGGCCCTCTGTTTGAAACGCATTTTCCGACCGTTCGTCAAAACACACTATCACTCTTGGCACTATAACTCGGCTTCTAATGAAACAAATGTCATTAACAGTTGACATTACACTAATGAAGGTTGCTACTTTCGACAACAAAAAGATACAACAGGCGGTGCCACTAGTTTCTTATATTTTCGAAAATTTCGGTTTCTTTTTGGACAGAGGGTGTAGTGCGCTTATTATACATTTTCTTGACGTTGATGGCCACCCAAGTATGAGGATCATACTTGGGTGGCCATCATATTTTCCTCAGTTAAACTGATAGTACTCAAAGATTTTGTTATGCCCCATAGGCACATTTGCTACAATGGCAAGTGAAATATGTGATTTACAGAAAACAACATCTGAAAATCACATATTTCACTTGCCATTTGCTAATTAAAAAAAAAAAACGAAATTTAGCACGAATACATTGCTCTACACTTTCAGGTAAAAATTGACATAAAAAATCTTTATTGCCTTATCATAGCTGGCCGACATTACACAAAGATCAGTGTCCTATGGTTAAAGTTACCTATGTCTTCACAGACATGTTGCGTACAGTCTTAAAAATGAACACAGTTGATATTAAGTGTAGCTCAGTAGAAGTGGAGTTTGCACACTACAGCGCTTGACCGCACGAAGAAAGGATTTGGTGGTTCAAATCTAGTCGCCGACTAGCGAAATTTTTCTAAGCCTTTTTTCGGCCGGTTCCCGAGTTAGTCGATCTCTGGCACGGGCCAGCGGGTTTTTTCTCCCGGAAAATCGGGTTTTTCGTCCCATAAACTCAAGAAAATCGACCGTAGAACCCACACTATTTTCAGACATTAAAAATATTGTGTTAGGGTTAGAGACCACGAGATGGCGGCACTAGCTTGCCACCTTCTTCACTGCGTACCGATGAATCAGTGATAGCCTTGGGCCAGCTATCTCTCTGATTGGCTACCAGTGGAGATTGAACTGCCCACTCAGTCTCCAAAAGTTAGATAGGGTAAATGGCCCCACCTACTCCCTATACGGGAACAACATAGGCGTTAGCTTAGCTGATGAAGAAAAAAAAATTTTTAACGATTAACATTTCTGACATAAAGGGTGAAGCAAAATGCTTTTCATACTCCCCGCTATCTGATAGGGAAACAGTGAGTGGAAAAAATTATGAGCCAATTGCTCGCCCTGAGCGGGCTTGGAGATTAAACATCAGAGTTAGAGTTTAAGATGGCTTTTGGTCTTTTACGTTTGAAGTAATCTGTTACTTCGTAATTTGCAGCCAGTTGAAACAGTTTGTTGGGGTGTACAGATGCTTTTGAAAAGAACTTTGTTGCCTATAGTTTGCAGGAAAGTGTAAATATAGGGATATCTGTGTCCCGATTGAGTTGCACATTTCTGACGAACCATGGAACGTTTAGGATCATACGTACATATTTATTTTGTACTCGTTGTAATTCGTTTTAGCATTGCAATTACCTTTTGAGTTGTATTTGCAATCTTTGCCAGATGGCCCCTAAACTTTAACTTCCTATCTATTAACACTCCACGATCCCTAAACTCATCAGTTTCTTCTAGCCAAATCCCACCAATATAATACGACATTGGATAGCTAATCATGCCTAAATGAATAACTTTCCATTTTCTGAGATTGAACTGAGACCCATTTTTCCCATGCCCACAATTCCAGCCTATTCAAATCATTCTGCAAAGACTGCATATCAGCAGCATTCCTGATTACCCTACCTATCTTTGCATCACCAGAAAATAACTGTATGTCACTTGTCAAATCCTTCTCAATATCATTAATTCGCAATATAATTAAAATTAATTATAATAAAATAAAAAGAATTAAATTTGATTTGATTGGTACAAGTTCATTTCTCTTGCATTGTATGTTTGTTCTTTAGCTTGCTGCTCAGAAAACCGTAGAAAAATTAGAAATCACCATCCATGAAATGAACATCAGAATTGAGGAACTGACCCGGACGGTCAATGAAGTGTCAGCCCATCGGTCCAGATTGAGTTCAGAGAATGTTGAGTTGATGAAGGAAGTCCAGGAATATAAAGTATCTTTAGATAATGTCAACCACTTGAAGTCTCAGTTAGCTACCCAGTTGGAGGAGACCCGTCGCAGGCTGGAAGATGAGGAACGGGTAAGACATCGAGTTCTACGCTATTCCGTATTTCTTATGTGTCACTCTTAGATAAAAAAAATGCCAGTGGTGCAAGAAAATGTAGAGTAAAATTTAAATTAATATTTTTATAAATTTCAATGAATCAGTTGAAAGCAGACGGAATAAATTACGATTACTGATTGGTGTTTATTAATTCTTCAGAGGCGATCCACTATGGAACAACAACTCCACACCCTAGAAGTGGAAGTCGAGTCCCTTAAGGTTCAACTGGATGAAGAAGGAGAAATCAGGATGGATCTCGAGAGACAGTTATCTAAGGCCAATGGCGACGCAGCAGCATGGAAATCGAAATATGAAGCCGAATGTCAGTCTCATGCTGATGAAGTAGACGAACTGCGGTAAGGCCTAAAAATTGACATTTTATAAACAATAGCAATTAGCTTATAATAAGGGAAATAAGAGATCCATTTCCCCATTAACTCTGGTTTCGTAATGCGGTGGTTGTTATTTATTACACAAATATTACATAAGGGGCTTATTTTTTTCCACAATATTTTCCCCAATCCCACATTTCTTTTAATCCCGTTGCTTTTTTGATTAAAATACTCAACGTAATTTATTATATCCTACATTTTTGTTTCTATTAGAACAGGGTTTTATGGAACATGTTGTCTAATGTACATAAATAAGAAAAAAACCATTCACATTTGTTACATTAATTAAACACTTAAATATCTCTATGCTTTTAAAAATTAAAATGTCGAGAGGTTAATGACCCTTTCTAATTTTATGATTTATGATTAAGAACCGCAAAATTAATCCGTTTCATGAATTACAAAATTAATTCCAAAACCAAATGAGAAGAAGTAGCTGTTTTGTGACCTATTATGAAAGATTTCTAAACTAAATACTTATGAAAACATGCTGAACTGCGGTAAAATAGTGATAAGGGATTAAACTGTTCGACAATTTCGATGTTTTTCCCCTTTTTTTATTTTTATTATCATTTTGGCGCTTGAACACACAAAAAAGCTCCCAAAATTTCAACCATGTCATTATTAATAGGAAAACAATATTATTGTTTTCTTAATTATATCACTAAATATTTTGTGCCTTTATAAACATGTTTATGTTCGGTACCATTTCAGTTATCCAAATATCTTAAAGATCTTAATATTGTGGTTTTGCATGAACTACCAATTAGATCTCGAAAGGCAGATTGGAATATTCAGTTTAACTCTTATTTTAGAGCAATGTTTCTCAAACTTTTTTCGACTACGGAACACTTCACAAATCCTGAAATTTTCACGGAACACCTTGGTTATTTTGTAATGTATAAATTAATAATTAATTAATAATTTAGCTGATTTTTTATTCTTAATCAATAAGTGATAATTAATTATTAATTAATAATTAATTAAACATCAATTAAACCATCATTAAATTAATTTGTGCTGACAAATTAATTTAAAAATGACAAATTCCAGAACTTCTCGCGGAACACCTATTCACCTTCCTTGGAACGCCAGTGTTCCGGGGAACACCGGTTAAGAGAGAAAACCGTTTTAGAGAGAAAAACGTAAGGGATTTAATTAATCAAACATAATACCCATAAAATGAGGGGGGGGAATGGAAATTGCAGTCAATAAAGAGCTTGAGCAACTATTTTTTTATGATTATATCTTTAAAAACCTCTGTAGTGTAGCATCGCTTAGAGAAGGAAGTGGTCATAATTCGTATGGATGGAATCTGAACCATTCCAACAATACATCTTGCTAACGAGAAACTGAAGCATAATTATGTTTAATTTAACACGTAGGAATTTTTTATTACTTTGGCCAAACTCCTCTTTAACTTTGTTAACTTTATGAATAATGACTTATCATTCTGGAAGATTCCTTTACTTGAGTCAGGCTGGGCATTGTCGAAAGAATTTCAAGTATGCAATAATGTTACACGACCAACAAGAGATTCTGCAGCGAATACATTTCCAAAATATAGAGAGAGAATCATAGAGACAATGGATCCAAACCCTCAAGCAGTCTTCTCCAATCTCTAACCATATGTCCGAAATTGGTTAACAGAAATTTTGATTGGAATATATATATATATATATATATATTTTTTTTTTTTTTTTTTTTTTTTTGTTACAGCATCTTCAAAAATATTTGTGTTCTTCATTGATACACTTCCTCTTGTGAGTGCTTTTATACTATCTAAAGTGCTGATATGTAAACTTCACACTGAACTCGATGCATTTGAAGATTCAAAGTAATCGGCAACTAATTGATTAAAGAACTGTAACGATCTTCAACGTGTTCGTTTTATACTTGGCAGATCATGGACAAGCACTTCACTCACACATGCTCACAAAAACGATCGAATGTCGAAGCAACTTAGTATCGCAGACCGAGTTACTGAATTACATACGATTAATAAGGTTAAATGAATGACATGCCAACAGGTGTGATCATGTCTAAAAGAGATAGTATGCCATTCTACAGAAGTCGAAATATTCTGAGAGGTGACGTTTTATTCATAAGAGAATTTTAAAATTTAGTTGAATTTTGCTTCCGTTGGGAAATAAATGAAATTAATAATAAAACCAACTAAAGATGTCTTAATAGTTAAATTTAAATAATTATTCATGTCTTTCGCCAGCTTTTCGGATCTCCATTTCGTCCACCACACAGAAAACAAAAGCGATGATCGTGAATCTCTCACTCTTTCTGGAAATTTCTTCTATTGGAGTTGTCGAGCAAAGTCTCGACAACTGCAATATGCTTTGCTCAATGTCATAACACTTTGCGATCGCATTTCCATTCCTTCTAGATGGAAATGCGGTTTCATAGGCGCATAGAAAATTTAAAAATCATTTCTTAATAAAAACAACAAAGTCAAGCTTTCAATATACACCTCTTCATAACCTCTTTGGCACAAGATAATTATCACCTGCTCTACACTGGTTATCTGAGTGGTTGAAATTTAAAAGCGAAGTTACAAAGCTTGCTAAATAATATCTTTATTTTCTAAAAACAGTCCAGTATGCAGTTAAAGCCACGCTTAAGATATAAAGCGAGATCTATCAGCAGCAATACATCATGCATTTCAATTTTATCACCCACACACACACCTTTTTTAGCCGACATCACTAAAGTCCGAAATTTTAGTTGGTTCATAACATCGAGTTTTTTTATTTTTTTTTAGCCGACGATTGGCTCAGAAGACCGCGGAATACGAAGAACAGCTAGTTGCTCTTTTGAACAAATGCAGTGCATTGGAGAAGCAGAAGTCCAGGTTGCAGAGTGAGGTAGAGGTGCTAATTATGGATTTGGAGAAGGTAAGTTCCGTTTATATCATCTTAAAGTCAAGAAAAGTTTATACGCCACATAAATATTAAATTTTTATTATGAATTAGAAACTTATAACAGTGGCTTATGATCGCTGGCAACAAAACTCTCTCATCCTTGCATAAATATGCTGTAACAAACACTATTATGTTGTAAAAACCATTTACTCCCTCTTCTTCTAGGCTACTACGCATGCCCAGAACCTCGAGAAGCGCTGTGCTCAACTTGAAAAGTTAAACACCGACTTAAAGTCCAAGATAGACGAACTAATTGCATTATTGGAGGCTGCACAACGAGAGGCCAGAGCTAAAGCTGCTGAACTCCAGAAACTCCAACATGACTACGAGAAACTGAAGGATCAGCGCGATGGTCTGGCTAGAGAAAACAAAAAACTAATAGGTATGACACACAGTTTGATTATTCGCTTCTTTCAGCAAAATAAACCAATATTTGTTTGCTTCTGGAAGATTTTTTCATGCAGTTTTGAGAAAGAAGCATGAAACATATTTCAGAAACAACGAATTTATTTATTTATTTTTCTATTTACAAAAATCAGCAAGGAAAAATATAGAGAGAAATGGAAAGAAGAACATTTATTTGAACAAAGATAATTGCAATGCTTAAAAGAAATTTAACATGTGAAGATAAAGATGTCATTTTGCTTCTTTACAAGGCCTTGATAAGACCTCACTCGGACTATTGCGCGCAGGTCTGGTCTCCTGATTTTTCCGTTGTGATTCTGATAAAATGGAGACAGTGCAAAAGAGAGTGTTAAAATATCACCATTGACGAATACTGATTACGAAGACAGATTAAGAATTTGTCGACTGCAGACATTAGCAAACAGAATGAGGAGTGGGTGATGTAATTGAGACGTACAAACTTCTGAAAGAGTCAAACAGGATTTCAGTTCATGGAATTTTCCACTGTATGGAGGGCGTGGAAAGGACGAGAGGGCATTCCTGGAAGTTGAGAATGAATTCCGTTAAGAAGGCGTGATGGCCAGATTTTTATCTTATAGGGTGGTGCGTGATTTGAATGGATTGACATTGAGTGCAAGCAGTGTGAATGAATTCAAGAATAAGTATGATAACTGCTGCGTGTAGTATGTCGCCTCTCTCGATGAGTTTCTGACTCCCTGGATGTTTCTCATAATAATTTTTTATTTTTTATTTTTTTATTATTTATTTATTTTTTTATTGCTAAAATATTTGTACATACAATGAACAACTTGTTGACATTGCACCTTATCATTTTACAGAGTTCAACACTAAGTGCTGCAATTCCTACATTGGATTTCAATTAAAATTTTTAATAATACTTTTTTGCCTTTATATTATGTATTTACAACACATGTTCTTCTAATATTAACAATGAAAATTAAACGAAATTTTTTGTATGATTTTTTATTTTTTATTTTTTTTTTAAAGTTTGAGAAAGAGTGATTATACATACAAATTTCTGTATTTGCTTATGAGGACTACTTGTAGATGAGTGAGGCAAGTTAATCCCACCTACTTCGAAACTTGGGTTAGCTTTTATGGTGAGAGTGGGATTTAGCCTTCACTATTTGTGTTGTTGCTACTGTTTATGTATGGGATGTAGGCATTGGATGCTAGTGATTTGTAATGTGTATATTAGTGTTAATGGTTTCTTAACTTTGTTGGTATATTTTCCAGAGTTCGATTTTTTAATGTTCTGTAGTTATCTATGTATTTTAACTTTCTTGGTAGGTTGTTGAGTTGCGTGGGTATCTGATGTGATCTCACAAAAGAACCGCATGAGTTGATGAAGGGTGTGGGGATGTAGAGAGTTGTTGTAGGTCGTGTTATACGATATGTATCTCTGTTGTTTCGACAGATGACGTTGAAGTAATTCCTTGTTAATGTCATGTAGTGTTTCAGGTTTTTAATGATCAGATTTCTGTGTATCGCCATGTGCTTGTCGGATATTGGTTGTTGCGTGTAAGGTGTCCAGATCACTGTTGACGATTTTCCTGTGTAATGTTTCTAATTTTGTTAGGTGGCTGTTTGAAGCATTTGCATAGACTGTTCTGTATCTGAGTAGGGATTCGCAGATACCGTGATATAGGAGTTTTCTTATGTTGGATGGAATAATGTCTTTAACTTGGAAGAGTTTTGCTGCGATGATCCGTAGTTTGGTGTGTGTAGGTATTCTATATGTTTTGTCCGTTTAAGGTGGGAATCTATATAGAGACCGAGGTATTTTGCGTGTATTACAGGTTTGATTTCGGAACATTGGCAGGTATTTTTGTTGTTAATGCAGAGGTATGTGTGACAATGTATCGATAGTGATGCGGGCCGTATGATTCTTGGGTTGTGTATTATCAACATCTGTGTTTTGGTGCGGTTGATTAGAATTGGGTTTTGGTGGAAGTATGTTGTGATTTCGTTTAGGTCTTGTTGTGCTTTGCAGAGAGCTGTGTTAATGTCTGTGTGGATTGCTAGTAGTGCAGGGTCATCTGCGTATTGAAATATTTGACTTGTTATGGATATGTTATGAACATCGTTAATGTATATGTTGAATAGAGTGGGTGATAATATGGCACCTAGAGGTACATCGTGTTTTACTTGTATACTCTCACTGTGACATGTACCTATTTTTGTTACTTGTGTTCTGTTTGAGAGGTAGTTCTTGAACCATGTATGCAGTGTTCCTCTTATACCTATTGAGTATAGTTTGATGAGTAGTATGTCATGTTCAAGTGTATCAAATGCTTCGATTAGGTCCAGCAGTATAAGGACGGCATACTTGTTTTTGTCGAGGCTTTGTTTATTGTGTCGGCGATGTCTTCTAATAAAGTAATGGTGCATTTTTGTTTTCTGAAAGCCATATTGGTTTTGTGAGATGATGTTGTACTTCCATAAATAGTTCTGTAGTCTGGTGTGTGTTATTTTTTCTAGAATTTTTGAGATGACTGGTAGTTTAGCTATTGGTCTGTAGTTCTGAGTATCGTTTCTTTTGTCGTGTTTGTATATTGGCGTAATTACTGCAGTTTTTAGTTGTTGTGGAATAATGCCTGTGTCGAATATTATGTTCACGAGTTTCAAAAGTATTGGATTTATTTGTTCAAAGTGTGTTATAAGGTCTGTGAGTCTTATTTTGTCTATTCCTGGAGTGGTCTTTGGTTTTAGTTGTAGGATTGCTTGATCGTTGGTAGTTTGTCTTTTTTGAGTTGTGTGATGTTGTTTGTGAACGCATGGTTGAATGAGTCTGCTAGTTCCTCTTGGTTCTGTGTCCTGACCGAAGTTTTTTGCAATAAAATCTTGCGCTGAAGTTTTCTTTTTTCGGGTTACTAGTTCGTTGAGTGTAGCCCATGTTTGTTAAATGTTGTCGTTATATTCCATGAATTTTTGAAAGTAATAGCGTCTTTTTGCCCTACGAATTTTTGTTGTTAGTTGATGTCTTGTGTTTTTTGTATAAGGATTGTAAATGTGTGTTACTGGGTGACTTTTTAGGTTTTTTTCCATAGATTTTCTTTTACAGTAATAGTATTTAGTATGTCGTCATTTATCCATGGATTGTGGTCTGTTTGTCGCCTCGTTTGTGTAGGTTTTGTTGCTTTTTTGTATATTTCTGTGAACGTTAGGTGAAAATTTTCGTATAATGTTACAGGATCGTTTATTTTAAGTAGGGAATTCTAGGCTGTATTTTTTACTTGGTTATCGACAATGTTCTTTAGTATGATCGAGTTTTGTCGAATTTTGTGGTGGTGGGAGGGTGGGGTTACGAAACGTAATAGAACGAAGTTGAGACAAAGTAGTGATCGGCAATTTTGACGTTAATTACTGATGATGTATATGTATGAATGAGAGCCCGTATGTTGATATGATCAATGCATGATTGTGTTAGTGAGTTATTCAGTATTTCTTCTCTTGTTGGGGAGTTAATGCTAGGGTTTATGTTGTACTGATTTAGTATATCAAGGTATGTGTTATTGTTTGAAGAAGCGTAGTCAAGAGTATTTATGTTAATGTCTCCTATTAGGATGAGCCTGTGTGTTGTACGCGGTTCGATGCCGCTTAGCCATGTTTCTAACTCGTGAAGAAAACTGAGTGGATTATTATCTGGGGGTCTGTATATTGTGTATATTGTGTATTTGATACTATTGTGGCTATTTGTGAGTTCCAAAATTAGTGTTTCCGCATGTTCGAAGTGAGTTTATTTTTCAGTCACATTGTGTTTTTCTTTGATAAATGCCACAATGCCACCTCCTTTTTTGTTTAGTCTACATAAGTTGTAGGTTTGATAATTATTTATGTTGTATGCGTAAATTTCTGTGTCGTTTATTGTAACTTCGGTCAGTATTAACGCATCTATGTTTATCATGGTATAATTGAGCTGTGTTATCAATGTAAGCCAGTGTTTTTTTATACTTCTTATGTTTGTGTGTGTATGATAGTGAAGTTGGTGTTGGTGAAAATGTTGTCTGACCATTTCTTCAAAGAGTCAAAGGCCTTGAAGTTTATGTTGTCTGACTGGATATGTTCGCCTATGTTTGAGATCTCCATTATATAGTTTTTAAATGAGTTCTAATCTTATTCTTAAGGATGTGAAAAGTTAGTGTTTTATATTTGTAGACTGTGTAAGTCGGATTCACTTGTAATTATGTATACTCGAGTGTTTTCATTCTTTCTGATAATTATCTGGGAATTCTTTGTCCACAGGAACTTGTAGTTTTTCTCTGTTTCTGTCTTCCTTGCTTGGCATAGAAGATTTTTGAAGTATGAAGTATGAAGTATGAGAAAGAGTAATTGAAGCAAGGTTACGGCAGGAAACGAAAATTGGTGAGGAGCAGTTTGGATTTATGCCAGGAAGAGGGACAACGGATGCAATATTTGCGCTAAGGCGATTGATGGAGAAATATAGAGAGATGCAAGTGGATCTGCACATGGTGTTTATAGATCTGGAAAAGGCATACGACAGAGTGGCCAGGCAGGAGATATGGAGGTGTATGAGAAAGAAGGGGGTGTCGGAGAAGTACGTGAGGTTGGTGAAGGAGATGTATGAGGGAACAGAAATTCAGATCAGGTCTAGTGTTGGCATGACAGAAGGGTTCCCTATTGTCGTAGGGCTACACCAAGGGTCAGCTCTGAGCCCCTACCTCTTTGACCTGGTCATGGATGTACTAGTGGAGGATGTCAAGAAGGAGGCACCATGGAGCATGCTGTTTGCCGATGACATTGTTCTATGCGAATCATCCCGAGAGAAGCTTGAAAATACCCTGGAAGAGTGGAGAAAGGCATTGGAGGAGAGCGGCATGAGAATTAACCGGATGAAGACTGAATATATATCAATGGGGAGTGACTAGGATATCGTCATACGACTCCAGGGTGAAAGGCTAATTTCAGGGAAGAAATTCAAGTACCTTGGGTTGGTTGTCGAGAGGAATGGTGATCTGGATGAGGAAATACAGCACCGAATAACATGCGGTTGGATGAATTGGAGGAAGATGACGGGGTCCTGTGCGACAAGAGAGTGAGTTGTAAGAGAAAAGGAAAACTCTATAAGATGGTGGTGAGGCCGGCGATGCTCCATGGTGCGGAGACGTGGCCTATAACCAAGACACAGGAGAGGAAGATGGAGGTAGCGGAGATGCGGATGTTGAGATGGATGCGTGGCGTGACAAAGAAGGACAGGATAAGGAATGACTACATCAGAGGGACGGTTAAGGTGGGACCAATTGGCAAGAAGATACAAGAAAGTAGGCTGAGGTGGTTTGGACATGTTGAGAGGAAGGGTGAGGAGTATGTTGGTAAACGAGTGGAGTATATGGAGTTGGAGAGAAGGAGGAAAAGAGACAGGCCCAAGCTCAGGCGGAGGGATAAGATGACAGAGGATCTTAGAGAGAAAGGATGGAGTCCGAAGGATGCTCTGGACCGAAGAACTTGGAAGAGGAAGGTTAAAGATTCGTGCGCCGACCCCATTTAATATGGGATAAGGCAGAGTGAAAGAAGAAGAAGAAGAAGAAGTCTAGTGTTCCGTTATATAGATTGGTGTTGGGAGTTTCTTGTCAGTTAGAATCGATGTTCTCGGCCTTATTTTCTTGCTTGCTGTAAGAATGGAGTCTCTCAGATTTCTGTTGGTAAAACGAGCGATGATTGGTGGCGGTCTCTCTTTATTTTTTTGTGGGCCTCGGTTGATATAGGTGATATCTGTGGTTGCGATTTGAATTCCAATTTTGCTGCCGATCAGTTGCATTATGTTGCTTAAGTCTTCTGTATTTTCTTTCGTTATTCCCTCAATTTGAAGTTCTTTTTTTCTTTCTTTTTGTAGCATGTTTTCCATTTGACACTTGAGTGTGTTTACTTCTTTCCGCAATATTTGATTTTCGCGTTGGAGTGTTTCTTGCGTTTCTATCGCTACCGTTAATTTCGTCTTTATTTCTCGCACGGTTCCTAACATTTTTTCAGAGGTCTCGTTATTGAACTGTATGTAAAGCTCATACTCCTCGAATTTTTTGTTAATTTGTTCCATGTATGCATGTAATAAGTCTTTCACCATGAGTTTAAATGAATCAAATTTATCTGTAATTGTAGGATCCGGAAGCGGCTTACCTTGATGTGCGTCGTTACTTTTCTTTGGTGGTGTCTGGTCTTTGTTCTTCGTTTTCTCACGGCACTATTGACATCGCCATACGGTCCGTTTCACGGCTCCTTTAGCTTTCCACGTGCTTTCTGAGATCCCTGATCTCAGAGAATAATAATAATAATATTAATAATAATATGTGTGTGTTTGCTATATATATATATATATATATAAGAACAAGTTGTTCCTACTTGTTCGTTGTCTAGAATTTTTGTAAGAATTGTAAGAATAAAAAAGATAAAAAAATATTTCAATTTCTTTTAAATTTTTTATTTTCTCAGACGATCTCGCTGACACCAAAACTCAGTTGAATGATGCCGTTCGTCGTATTCACGAAATGGATTTGGAAATCAAGAGGTTAGAGAACGAAAAAGAAGAGTTGAGCTTAGCCTACAGAGAGGCCGAAGCACTGAGGAAACAGGAAGAAGCCAAGGCTCAAAGGTTAACGGTAGAACTTGCACAGGTCAGGCATGACTACGAAAGGAAGTTGTCTATGAAAGAAGAAGAACTCGAAGCTCTACGGTAAGGTCTTTGCAGTATCTATTATATATCCTAAACACATTAACATCATCTTTACAGTATAAACAGCAATCAGCATTCCATTCTAATGTACATATTTACTTATCAAAAAGTTTTACATCGCCTGTCTATTGATATTTGAAACACGCATGTGCAACATGCTAAACATATGAATATAGATTCCACATTCCTTCCAATTCATTGTATATTCTAGTATTCGGAGAACCAACTTTGTTACGTTATGTCCGCACAAAAATTGAAAGTTTCATTTCTTTACTTAGATTATGCAAGCATAAAAATAAAAACCATATTTTCATTATTTGCGTAGAGCTTTTAATGTTTTAATAAAGCATTGGGATATTAATATGGGATGATTTTAAAATAAAAAATGTAACAACAAAAAAATCCCAAAAATCCTTTTTGTTAAAGACATAACCCCTGTTTAAAAGGCACCTAAAGCAATTTTAGCCTGTCTCATACGGAGGTTTCAGAATTTTCTTCTTCCGATATTTTTCCCTCAAACGGAAGTTTCAGATTTTTACTTCCGAGATTTTTCCCTTATACAGAGATGGCATGGATTTTTCTCGGGTTTTCTATTATCAAAACAACCAATTCAACCAGAAGAACCCAATTACCAGACATAATACATTAGCCTCATAGCCATAATTTCAAAACAGCATCCTCCCTGAAACACGGGTTTTCATTCTAGAAAAGAGCTAAAAGAAAAAGAAAATGCACAAATTAAAAGAGAATGATACACTAGCCTCATAGCTTTAGTTGCATCGGCGGTAATTATCACCAACCCAATCAAACCCTATTCAAATGACGCATTTTATTTACGCAAAATATAAACATGTATAATGCTGAAGTGTAAAATAATGTTGTTCTATTAAAATGGTTATTTATTATTAGATCAGATTTACAGAACTTTTATATCCTTTGTTAATGCTTAATGAAGAAATGGAAATATTACAGTAATATCTAATTTTTCCGAAAAACTCAGAAATGTTACAGTAGTATTGCTGACTTTTTTTTGTTAATTTTCGAAAAAGAATACCCAACCTATCGGTTTCTTATGTTGGAATGACGTTATGCAACCTGTGAAGAGATTGAGGATGTTGGTAGAGATGATGCAAAGAGACAAAATAACAGTTAGATATCTTAGAGGAAACCATTAGTTCATCATGCATTGTCACTAACAAATTATATATAGCATGGATATTATTTCTGGGAAAACTCCCATGCTACTCCTCTTAACAAACTATTACATTTACGGCTATTTTGCCTGCTTCTGTTTAGGAGTGCCCCTGTTTAAATGTCATTGGCTATTTACTGATGGATTCTTAGGGCATTGTAAATGTATATTTACTAATAAATATATGTAGCACAAAGGAAGAGAAATTTGCACTTACCTTTTTCTGGGTGTTGTGGCTTTTCTTCTTTCTGTGATGTGCAAACTACTGTGTGTGTGGGGGGGGGATTAGGCAATGTGGGAGAATTAAAATAGAAGTCAATTTCTATTTTGATGTTACTTTATTTTCTCATGAACAGTTTTGTATTGTTGTACTTTAAAAATTGAGATTGGTTTCCTTTTTTTTTTTTTTTTTTGCTTTTCGCACTTGAAAATAGAGATAACCCAGATCTACAAATTATGATGTCAGATATTCCGAGATTAATATTTGGCTATCTTTCTGGTCAGCATGAAGCATCGCAATTGTACGTCTTTTTAATTATTGACCTTTAGCATTTTATCTCTAGTTTACTAGTTGGTAAACTTATTTAACAACTTGATTACAATTGGCAAAGGACGATTTCGTGTTTTTGAATTTCTCTAGTTTCGTTTTGTTATTCTGTAGACTGCTTTGATATCCTTAGTTTCTTTGTAGGCGTATACTTCTGTGGGTAATTGGCTCAAAAGATATATTTCGGTGATTACACATTATATAACTGATTAATAAAAAATGTGGTGTAATCACCGAAATATGTCTTTTGATTTTATTTTATATTCCGCCATTTTTTTTTTTTCTTGTGGGTTTTCTGTTGTACTGTTCGTTATATCATCTATCTTTAAATTTACTTAAGCCTTTTTCTGCTTCAGTTGTTCTATTTCAAAGTTTAATATATTAAGTTCATCATCTTTAGCGAGTAGAGTTTCAGATAGTGTTAATTTATTATAATTGTTCTTGATGTTCTTAACAGTCTTAAGAACATCTCAATACGATATTACGTGAAATGTTCAAGACATCTTTTTTTTTTCTACATTAAAATAAAAAATCAGCTGACCTGTTTCCAATCTATAATCTTTGTGCTATTATTTTGTGTCCATTGTACAATTCGAGTTCGGGTTGGTGCTACATCGCCACTGTAATCGGCGTGTGTTCGAATTTTAACTTCGAAGTAGTCAATGTCAACCAGAGCAAGTAAAGTGCATGTTTCCCACGCAACCCTTCCACGTGACGTAATAAACTTCACCCAGTAATCTTTATTCTCATCCCTGGAAAACTGTCGGAGAACCACTGCGACAGACTGTACCCCTGAATTCTTCTGTGAAGTGAAAATTTTTCTCTCATAAGAATTTTTCTCTCATTAGCAAAAGACAAAGAAAATATTATGAGCTACTAACAAGAATTTCACTATTCTGGGTAGCAAAGAAAACAAAATATTCCACAGTTAGAGAGAGAGCGACTGTTGTTAGTTTATATATAGTCTGTTTCTTGAAGATAAACTGGCTTACACAATGAGTCTGTACCGAAGTAAATCGTTAACTGCAATGATGGAAGCAGAATCCAGAATTAGAGAACCCAGAAGTTTTATCAAAGTTTTTTCAACAAGAGAAAACAGGTAAGCATTCATGCTTACGCTAGGTGAGTTTAGCAGCTGCCTGCCAAGTACTTTAAGTTCTTATCTATTTAAAATGCGCTAGGAAGTAGCTATACATTTGTCTGTTGATAGCGAAGTATAGGTAGAACTTACTTTATTAAAAGAAATGTGATCAAAAATAACAATTTTAGTTAAAAGTTAAACCAGGAACGTGTTATATCTTACCTTGACAGGAAAATTGAAAAAAAAAAAAAAAAAAGTCTACGTTACCTTTGAATAATCTAAGAATAATTCAAAAACAGCTTTAAAGCTAGAATCATAATAACTGTATGTGAATGTTAGCTGCGATAATGAAAGTAGAAAAATACTAAGAAAAAATTTAAGTCGTTTTTGATCTAAGAGACGAATTCGTTTCTTTTCCTCGATATCATGACCTTGTCTTTTTTAAATGATAAATTCCTGTCTTTCATCGATATGAATTTATATGCTCATTTTTGATAAGTGAAACGACCACTCAGAATATGAAAAACTATTGTTCACACGTTAAGGAATTAAACATAAAATCATTCACATAAAATCTTCACATATTGTGCTATTCTTAAGACATGCATTCACCGCAGAACAGAACTTCAATATTGCGTAATCCTGCTTAACATTCGGCCTTGCAGTGCTTCTGGATACTACCCAACTGTGTGTGCGTGTGATGTAATTCTAAATCGTGTGTGATGTAATTTTAAATTCTCTTTGAAGTACCGAATTTTTGATTATGTTCTGCAAATTATGTTCTGTACGTTTCCATTTAAATTTCGCCTTCAAATTTTCATCTGATTTTTCAGTCTATATATTTTCTAATTTAAAATCTTATTTATTGTCTTTATTTTTTAAATTCTCTTTTAATTAAGAATAAAAAAAGAATTAAGTGCTTACTTCTTGCTTACAAAAAATACATCAACATAGAAATGGCAAATGTCTTGACAAATGGAATATTAAGTAAACGTGCTTGCTAAGTCGAATTCAAAAGAGGATAACTTCATTACGACTAAGCAAGTCAGTTTATTTACTTTTCGTCACGATCAATAAAAGTATGTTTTTTTGCCTTTCTTTTTTTATACGTAGTTTTTCTCGCTACAGAGTGCATAGTCCCTAGCGAGATAGGTGTCAAAGGTAACAATTAAGCCGTTGCATGACGTTGGCTATTAGTAGAAGAACAATGCATTCTCTGTTAGCCTCCGTAAGAGCTTCGTCCAGATTTTACTTCCCCTCCAAGAGGGCTCAAAATATAACGGCGACTTATGGTCGTAAAGAATGCTATGGCAAGCGTTTTGTGGCCCTTTATCAGCGAAGAGGAAAATAGCACATCAGAGTTTGCTAGTCTCAGCTGCTCTGCCACTGCTGCAATCACAGGACTACCAAAGCTATCTTCACAGAGTGCTTCGCTCAAGCGAGTACAGTTCAGATTTAATATTCTAGCGCCTCCTACGTATGGCTCCAGGAAAACCATTTGGACGAGCTCGAACCCATATTTATGAAGATAACTATTCTTTCGGCAGTGGACTGTACGCGGAGGCGCTAGGAGGTGTATTAAAAAAATACGAAAAACCAGCGCCTACTCCTATCATACCTGAATTGATTACGGAGTCTGATGGTTCTAGACAAAGCGAAGAAACTGGGTTTGTTCGAAGATTTCGCAGGGCCTACTCGACAGCTGATATTTCAACCAATCAAGAACAGTCGGCATCTTCGGATACTAGTAACATTCGAGAGCGTAGATTACGAAGAAGACAAGTTCAATCGTATCATGAAGGCGATCAGTTTAGGGACAAAAAAAGTGAGACCTCTCATCGGGAAACTCAAGAAGAGGTAAAATCGCATATTCATCCGATGATGGTGCCGACCATGTCTCCAATGGGACAGACAGAAAAGGAATCTGTCATCACTTTTACACCACCACCACCATCCACTGTTGGTCAAGAACCGAATCCATGGGAACACAAATGGTACCACTCTGTTTTAATCTTTTTTAAATTTAATTGTTCCCTACACGTAGCTGAAATATACCCTTTTATTCTTAAATATTAAGTAGAAACGGATATTTAATGTATTGTGTATTACATAGGACAAATTTGGAACACTTAATATATATTTTCAAACAATTATTTAGTAAGAATGCATTTAATGAGTTTACTATTCTAGCAGTGTATATGAAAAGAGAGAGAGAGAGAGAGAGAGAGAGAGAGAGAGAGAGTTCATAAAGCCGGATTTCAGTTTTTGACTTCCGGGCACCACTTCTTGATACACCTTTTTCTCGTTTTCATAACATTAGCTTATACATTTAAAATAATTTAAACTTATTTTATGGGGAAAATTTTGCTATGTGCGTAAGTACGATACTGAAGATATCTAAAATGATATGAGTGTATAATTTACTCCCTATTTCACTGCCCTTGGCCTTAGTCGCTAATATAGTAATTCGAATCTAACTAAATTCAGACTAAAGGCAAACAAAAGTTTTCATTTCTGAATTTAAATTTTCTGTATACTTGAAACTTTTCTTTACGACAGGTTTCATAACTGGGAAAGAATACTTATCCAACCAAATTTATATTTTTTTTTATATTTATTTTTGATACCAGGAGACCATCCTATCATGTACCGAGCCACATGTTGACTTAACCATATATTAATCCCTTTCAAAATGATCTCTAACTGATTTTTGAGCTACTGGTTAAAAAAAAAAACACGCGTACTTTCACGTTTGCATGTTAAAAATATCACATACCGATGTTTAATGTTGAGCATTATAACTAAGATAAATTACTAGTCCATTTTGTTTTCAGTGTACTAATTTTTATTCAACTTGTACATTAATGAGAGCTGTTTATTAAAAGTTTGTGTACTTTAAGCTTCGTTTATTTTATTTTATAATTTCATTTATTTTACAATAAATGAAATTGTAAAATAAAAGTAAAAAAAAAAAGATTCATTCAATGTGCGAAAAACAATTCCAAAGGCAGTAAAAAAAACGTGTTTTTCAAATGATTATTAGTCTGTTTTTTATTGATTAAGCATTTTCCCACTTTAAAATTTACAGCAAAATAAACCTTTGTTGAATTAGCAATGCAGTAATTCCGAAACACAAAACTGATAGTCCTAGTTTTCCCAATAATAAATAAATAATAAATTTAATTCCAATTTACATCAACATAGATATACTGGAAATGGTCGGCTGCTCAGTGGCGCCATCATCCCATCAACGATGTAACTACATGACTATTTACTAATGACATAGAACTGTAGAATAAAAAAATACTTTTTTGACAACTGTTTTATTTTATTTTAATTTTATATTTTTAATAATGAAGTTTTTATGCAACAGAATTGTACTTATATTTATTCTTTCATTTTGATTTTATATATATCCCCATTTATAGATATAAGTATAATTCACATAAATATATTCCTCATTTTACTTTGGGAAAAAATTCAGTATTGCGCGAAGAATAATTTTTCTTTCTGGGTAGAATAACTTTGCATATACAAATATTGACACTTCTCGTGTCAATATTTGTATATGCAAAGCACTCTGAGAGACTGAGGCACATAATAAAAATACGGATATTTTCTCCCTAATACGAAAATATTAGAAGATAATTACAGCGAAACTAATGGGTTAGCAACGTGCCATTCATAGTGCATTGCATAGAAACCATGACTACAGAGATATATGAAAACTGACGGAACAGACCTAAACAACAGCTCAGCAGGTGCAACGTAGTCTGTTTCTGTCTGAATGAGAGGAGAGAGGGGATGTTAGTGGTGATGGTACAAAGTGGCAAACAACAGCTGGATATTTTACAGAAAGCTATTAGTTTTATGTATATTATTTCTGGGAAAACTCCCATGTTACTCCTCTTAATAAACTATTATAATTACGGCTATATTGCCTGCTTCAGTTTAGGAGTGCCCCTGTTTAAATGTCATTGGCTATTTACTGATGGATTCTTAGGGCATTGTAGATGTAAATTTACTAAAAAGTATATGTAGCATAAGGAAGAGAAATTTACACATACCTTTTTCTGGGTGTTGCTGCTTTTCTTCTTTCTGCGATGTCCAAAAACTACTGAGTGTGTGGAGGGGGGGGGGGTAGGCAATTAAATTGCCTACCCCCTGTGGAAAAGTGGAAAACCGCTCTACTCCGTAAGACCGGCTACCTCACCTTTAGTCGAAAGAGACCAGATAAAGGTTCTGTACGTCATATAGACGGGAATTGAACCGGTCTTTCCGACCAAAGAGCTTCTATACCGACTGAGTTACTGATATCATATCCATAATATGATATCAGCGCTCAACCTAGGAAAATATTTGCAAAACATGAACGCCATCTGCAATTTGTTCTTACATATCTTCATTGAATCTGCTTGTGAAGCAATTTATTGGTGATATTTCAACAAGCAGTTCGAAATTTGCTTTCCTGCTTCATGACCTGGAAGGAAAAATCCCAGGAAAATACATGCTCGAGGAGGGTGAAAAAGCCCGTGGGTTTAATGCGCTAATGATAAAGTTTGTATTTTTTTTTAATTCCCTAAAGGAAATAGTAGTAATTGGATTTTTTTTAATCTCTAACCTTTGGAAATCTGTAGGGAGCCAATCTCCATCTAAGGATGGATCCTTAGTCGTGATCGACAGTTGAGTTAATCTCTGCCAAAATTTAGACTTACGGGTGGTGAGAATATGATAACCGACTGTTAACATCTCATTCATAATTCCAATTGGTATTGTGACATAGTGTTGGTTCTATAGTAGAATTTTTCTGGATTTTTGGAGTGAAGAGCTGAGTTTCTGAGAGGAAAAACCTACTTGCCTGCACTAGAGAATGACTTACTCGGAAATCAACAGGAAAATGCCTTGATAAGAGTTCCTCTAGTTTGACTAGGGAGAATTTAACATGACAAGCCATCATAATCCCTTACATATCCTAAAAGAAGCTCGACAAAAATAAAATAAAATACTCGTAAATAATAATAAGGAAATGACTAAAGTAATTCTCCCTTCTTTTCACGGAACAATAAAGGAAATGGGATATGTCAGCCGTTATTCAGTACTCCAACGTAAAATATAGAAGTTGCAGGAATGATGGAACCGATTGCTTATATGGGAACTGAGGTGAATGAAATGGAGGTGAATAGCATATTACAAACCTTAATGTGAATACATCTCCGGAATTGGATGGTATACCAGCTAGAATCTTACGTGAAGCGGCAAAGGAATTGTCAGTGCCCTTGACCATATTATTATCTATGCCTAAGCTCTGGGTTAGTCCCGACGGGGTGGAAAGAGGGGGAAAATAGTTTCCATTGCATAAAGGAGGCTCCAAAACTGCTTTAACAAATTACTGACCAATCAGCATATCAGGAGTCGTTGTCAAAGTATTGGAGAAGTTGATCAAGAGCAAAATACAGGAACTGGTAGATGAAAAGGATACTGTATGCGGGCAGAATGGTTTTGCGAAGGGTAGATCATGCCTCAGTAACTTGCTCATATTTTATAATACAGTGACAGATGAACTGGATAAGGGTAATGGGTTTACAGTGATACTGCTGGACTTTTCAAAAGCCTTTGACATGATACCACATGGAATTCTAATCAGTAAACTGCAGCATATGGGGATGGATATAGGGTTGGTTGATGGAGAGATATCAGAGAGTGGTTTATTCAGGAGTAGAGTCCAAAAGATGGCCTGTAACTAGTGATGTGCCGCAGGGTTCTGTTCTTGGACCACTATTATTTAATTTGTTCATTAATGATATAGGAAAGAATCTGGAAGGAACTGTTCAGTTGTTTGCAGATGATGCAAAGTTGGCTAGAGCAATAGTTAATGGAGATGATGTCAACATTTGCAGGATGATTTGGATTGATTGAATGGACAAAGGAGAATGGATATCAGTTTAATGTTGCAAAGTGTAAGGCTATGCATTTTTGGGTGAAAAGATTAGCAACAGTATACTACATTGGTAGAACCGTACGTCAGGAAATTGACGAAGCCAAAGACTTGGGAATGTTGGTGGATAGGGAGTTGAAGTTTAGGGGGCACATTGCAAAAGTGGCTAAAGCAGCTCATCAGATCACTTGGTTATTGAAGAATACTTTGACGAGCAGAGACAAGCAGGTTATTGTTCCTCTTTATCAAGCCTTGATGAGATCTCTTGACTGGGTGCCAAGAAACCCTGGCGCTAGATCTGGCGCCAGGTTTCTTGGTGATGGGGAGGGAGGGTAGAGAGGATCTAGGGGAGAGTGACCAAGATGGTAGCAGGTTTATAGAATAAATCTTGCAAGAACAGGTTGAAGTTTTGTGGGTTACAGAAACTGGCTGATAGGCGGAAAAGGGAGTGATATGATTGAGACATTCAAATTGCTGAAGGATTTTACAAGATTAATTCAGAGGAAATTTTTCAGAACAGGACGGGTGGTGGGAGGACTAGGGGCCATCCATGGAAACTGAGCAAGTGTGTAATTAGTTGGGGTGTTATAACTAGGTTTTTTAGTTGCAGAGTGGTGAATGAGTGGAATAAGCTACCAGAATCTGTTGTGGGTGACATGACTGTCAATGAGTTCAAAGCAAAATATGACAGATACTGTGCAAATGCTGAATGCTTGACATGACAGAGCCTCCCTCGATGAGTCTAAGGACTCCTTAGAGTTGGCCGTAATAATAATGATAATAATAATGCGTAAGTGCGATGAATAAACAGCATTCTAATGTGTCTAAAGGTGTGTTTCATGTTCTATCAATAGTGTATAGTCAAGCACTTGTCTCTGAAAACAGACGTATTAGCTACAGTTTATATTAATCTGAAAGCACTGCAAATATGTTCAGAATTTGCTATTGATAATTTTTTTAGCATAAATTTCGTGGTTAAATACCGTGTATCATTAATAAGTCAGGTCATTCCCAAACTATTTGATGGCGTTTTACTCTATATGATCAGTAACTCACTGGACTACTGATGACTTTGGTTCATTTCCAGCCTAGGGAGTGAAAACTCAAGAAACTTTTCAACTTAAGCCGAATTAGTTGATTTAGCAGACAGGTTTCTTACCTGGTAAAATAAACACACACACACACACACACACACACACACACACACACACACACACACACACACACACACACACACACACACACACACACACACACACACACACACACACACACACACACACACACACAGTTTTAGTGGCCTCATGGCCTTGGTTGTTTCGGTGTAATCACTACCAACCGACCCATCTTCATTGCACATCGAGTGTGCTTGAATGTCCATTCCGAATGCTCCTTCTTTCTGAATGTTTATGTGCAGCCACATTGTCCGTCTCGGATATGTTCATGAAGTACATGCATTGCGAGCTTGTATAAAAGATTTATATTGTGATTTAATTTGTTTTTTAAGATTTTGGTAGGAAATTCATCACGCGTATCAAAGAGGTTAAACTACAGGATTGCAGAACCAATCTATTTAAAACATATCACCTGTGATCTACAGAATACCGTTTCAACACATTTCTGGCAATTTCGAAGTGTTTTTAAAGGGAGGTAGAGATTTTTAATACCCCACAAGAGTTCAGTTTTAAATGTAATTTACAGGAACAGAATAATAGCTCCACATAAAGTTTTAGCTGAAAGTATCTGAATGGTTATTGGATTTGAGAAAGAAGACTGGGTGTTTCGTATTTTTGACATAGTCGGAATATCTCATTTAAATTTTCCGTCATTATATATAAAATAGTTTAGGTTAAGCAGAATTCCCAATAATTTGCAGAGAGTATTATAAGAACATAAAAAGTGTTTGAATTTTAGAATTAGTATGAAACGTAATGCTTGTATCAAAGAATTCTACACTTCCGTTTTTACAAGAAAGCATATTTTATGCTTCCTTGTAAAAATGGAATATGCCAGAACTGGCGAAAAAATTAATCTCTCTCTCTCTCTCTCGATTGAAAAGTTAGAGATCATGGAAAGCATTTTTCAGAAAACTTTATTGGGAATTCATACTACTCCCATTTATGTCAAAATGGACACTTTTATTCCTCCTTAATGAGATTAATCAAGTAAATAATATCAAGAGGCTCCATAACTTAAAGAGTGATACTGTCGGTACAGAATTATGCATTTCCTTTTATTCATCTTTCTTTCTTATTTATTTCTTTATTTTAAGTAAAAGTCGCTTAAAACCACAAAACTAAATCAAGGCTTCCATCACTCTATCAGGAAGGATGGGGGAAGCATCCATGAAACAAATGTCATGTTTAGGTCTTCTTCATTTCTTGACATGTTCTGCAAGCAATGTTCGAAGTAACAAATGCTCTTGCGACCCCTTAAGAAGAGAAACGCTCCTAAGGGGATCGCACCTTACCTGTGTGCTTCTTCCAATGAAATATGTTGGCTTAACGGGAATACACTCGCCGCCATGCTACGAATTGCCCCAACCAAACGATAGGAAGCCTAGTAAGCGTCCGTATATTCTCCTCCTATTGTTTGTTTGATAAGGTTTCACTAGCCTGACAGCTTTTTCAAACTCATTGGTTTTCGTCAGACTAGGCAGAAATCTTAGAGAGTAAAAACTCTCAGCACTACTAATAATAATTTTCTTTCAGAAATTTTTTAAAATATTTTTGTTAAAATCAAAAAAAAAAAAAAAATCAGCTAACGCCTTTTCAAATGATTCCAAATTTAATGCCAATTCTAAATACTAATTTTGTTAAATTTCATCTGGCAAGAGATATATTATTATAATTTAAAATCATTTACCAAATGATAAAGTGCTGCTATTTAATTCTACTTGTTACTCTGAAGACAGGGACGTTTAATTCATCGAAATCGGCTAAGTAATATCCAAATTTTGTGTACTGAAAGTCATAGATAGAGTGAACTGCTGTCACCAACCAGCAAAGAACAAGCTTCCTATCTTTTGGCTGGGGCAACTCGTCGTATGGTGGCGAGTGTAAGCTCTCTAGTCAAACTTCGTCTAAACTTTTATAGTTTCTAACTATATTAGGCACGAAACTTTTATAGTTTCTGTATTCGGCTTTGAAATAATGTTGGATTTAATATCCACTTAATTTATATAATTTTGCATCGCTGAAGTGAAGCCTTTTGGCTCTTTATTTTAGTAAAATAAGTTTAAGTTTTGGTCCTAAAAATCGCGATGAATATCTGGTTTCCGGAAAATTTAAGATTTTTATGTTTTATTTTATTTTGGAGGGGAGGCTGAGTAGGAAGAGGAAGACAGAATTTATACTATCGTAGTGTTGATATCCCTAATAACTCTGAAAATTTAGTCCTGATTTCTCTTCCTGTTTAACTTAAAAGAAATTCTTCAAGGGTGGAGATATTTTTAATGAAGTAACTATATTTAATCTGCAGATATTTTGGTCACATGATTTTATGAAACTTCCTAGTCGTGCTAAATTTGTTTCTACGGCAAAGGCCACGAGTGGTTCATTTTCCATATTAAGTATTTAGGCAATTTTACCGGAAATTTAATTTCTCCAAGGACGTCATTTTAACTAGGGTAGAGAAAGTCCTCCAGTTTACACATTACTGACGATATTACCATAAAGAAATCAAGGTAGGGAAATCTTTTTCATATCCTCGGATATTTATTTCTTAGAGAGCATCATCGTCAACATCGTTTCTTGTGACTCTCCTACTCAACTCATGCAGATATTTTTATTTTTATTTTTCTTGAGAAAACGATTTTCAGATTACACTGTAAGATAGAAGATGCGTCCAAAATAGTGCGCCCTCTATCTGGAAATGGTCTCTACTTTAATATACAATACTCATGAAGAGCATATTTTAAAATCAAAAAGTTTGCACCAATTACGTCATTATTGTGTTAAATTAAGATATCCTTTAGCAATAATGTTTTGAATTAAATTCCTTGATGGTTATGTGGATAAAGGCTCCATTTAGTAGTGAGAATAGTGAGAAGTTACAGCTTTGAATTCCATTGGTTGCGGTGTTTGTGAGAGTCCTTAAATGCTATATACTTTTCGTTGTTAGGTGCCTTTATGAAAATGGCATTTGCTTCCACAGCACTGGAGAGACAGAAGAAAGATGAGTTAGATTATGAGTTCGATTCTGGTAGTAGAGGAGCCTTTTCTCAGTTGATTTCTGACCTGGGTGATCTTTTTTCCCAATTAAATATGATTATTTCCAGGAAATTTGGGGTTTAATCCCGCAACTGAAGAAAATTGACAGAACTCATATTATTTCAGACAATAACATGCAGTATTAGAATTGAGCAGTACGAGATGGTGGCAGTTTGCTGTACAATCGTTGCACAATGCATATGAAAATCATTGATAGCCCTGGGCTCGCTGTGAATAACGGCTAAGGTTGGAAACTAGCTGTATACCGGTTAGGGATAAACAACTTCACTTACTCCTTTTGTGGATTAAAAGGATCTAGCTGATTTATATTTATTATTTATTCATTTTCATCGTTTTTGATGCTAAACTGGTACTTTGATTATTGCCTATTTAATAGGTTCAAAATATTCAACGAGTAGTTTCAAGATATTTATTCTCCTTTTGTAAAGAGGTACAGATATAACTGGCACTTTTATTATTTTTTATATATAACCTCTATAATAAAGAGTTGTAAAACTTGCTGTGCACTGATATGCGCCACATGGTTTTGCAACTTTTCGTGTAAGCAAGAGGAGGAAGTGAGAATCTGTTGATGTTTTTCTCGATCAGCTGGAAATTGTAGGGTTTGGAAGAAATAGCATTTCGCCTATTTCTGTTCCAAAGAACAGAAATAGGCGAAATGTAATATCGTTAGTGACGTAGGTAGAATTTTTGCTGAGGGAACTTTCAGTACAGACTCCAGTAAAAACACTATTGGCATATCTCATTGTATGTACTTCCCTAGATACGTCACATAGTAGCTTAATAAACAATTTCAGTGAGTGCTTGAAGTGACTACGTCTGTCAACAGATTTCAGTAATCGCAGTCACTGGAATATATTCCGGTAGATTGCAACCGGGTCACACAGATATATTACTTCAGCGACATTTCTATGTTGAAGTTCTTTGTATGGTTATATTTTTCATAGTTGGATTAGTTGAGATCCATGAGAGATGGACCATTAGAACACTTATTATATTGAACTGTATAATGTATTTCTTCCATTGAGCGTGCGCTTTGGAAAGGCGTGATGATGATGATGAGGATGATGTGTGTGTGTGTGTGTGTGTGTGTGTGTGTGTGTGTGTGTGTGTGTGTGTGTGTGTGTGTGTGTGTGTGTGTGTGTGTGTGTGTGTGTGTGTGTGTGTGTGTGTGTGTGTGTGTGTGTGTGTGTGACAATGTTCCAAAATACAGTCGAGATATAATAGGAAACACTGTTTACTTATTATTGAAACTTGAGGGACTTTGTGTCAAAAGTGGAATGTAAGGCCAAAATTTTCAAAGCTACCAATGCTGTCATATACAGTATATTAAACGTGTACTCATTGCTATCTCTGTAATATTTTGAGTCAATTTACAGTCAATAGAAATTGCCCTGGAAGGCTTTAAGAAAGTATTCACCTAAATCAACCAACCAATCTCAGAATTATAAAAAATAAAGAAAAACGTAGATTGCTAAAAGTAATCATTGTGTACATTTTGAAAGAAAAGAGTTTTGATTTAAAACTTAAAAGGCGCCTTTATTGATCTTTTACTCAAATATAAGTATTCTTTATACTTGATTGCTTTGTTCCGTCTGCCTTTATTTCAGTTCTTTTTCGTGTGTTCTCCACTACAAAGACTCACCCATAAATTAGATACCACTATTTTTCTGATTTTCCGTTTCCCTACCCTATCGTCACTATGCAGTATATCTAATATGATATAATAATTCTTAGCTCTCTGTCCTCTTCCTACTTTTCACTTACCCAGTTGCAAATTTGCTTGGTTCTGGAATTTGACTTTTCAATCACATTAGTTAAGCATTGGCAACCAATCATTCTGAATGAGTTTATGAATTTATAAAGTAGTTCAAGTGACTCAAAAACAAAGTAGTCACTTGAACTACTTTGTTTTTCTGAATACTCCAACCATATTGAATTTGATCTATTTATTATAAGAAGCCGCTTAAAGAGCAGCAAAAGAAAGTAGTTAACTGAGACTTGCTTTCTTCTCTCGCTCTCATTAACACGAACACAGAGTTAACGGAATTAAAAAAAAAAAAAATAGCTAACTTAGGTCTAATAATAACAATCAATCGATTTGACGTTCCCCGATTTTTTGCGACTCCTCAGAAAAATAGCTTTTTGAGTGAGTCTGTAAACAATCACATATCTTCTTTCTCCGTTGAATGCTAATATTAAGAAAAAAAAAAAAAAACAGACTTCACTTCCTGCCAGGTTTCTATCTATACAGTACATCATTAGCTTCTGACCCACTTTTCCATCAGCTAAATTTATCCTCGTGGTGTGTACTGGGTACAGACAGGCGTAGCTGACATTGCACGACTGTATACGGACAGAAATATAATATGTTAATACGAATGTATGTGCGCGCGTACAGGTCAAGAATGAAAGAGCAACACCATGTTGTTAAAAAGATATAAAAACTTGGTAAGAGGGAGGGTGAGAATTTATTTCAAGCGTGATTAAAATTCCGTTTTCACAGTATACAGTTTACCTTACTGAAGCCATTATTCTACGTACATCTAAAAAACTTGTGACCTGTTCTCCTTGAGCTTCCTGCTCACTTCCTGTGTCTAATTTTGTAGTTGTTAAAATATACACTGCAATAATCCAAACGAAGTGACTAATTTTTTTTTTTTTTTGAACAGATGATCAACCTATGGCTACATCCGCTCACAAAGTCTTTTCACACAAAGTTTTATTTTATTTTATTTTATTTTATTTTATTTTATTTTATTTTATTTAATACAGACTGTTATAGGCACTTAAGTAAATATTAATGCTCAGAGTTCTGCTTTTAATTAAGCTATCAGTAGCAATTTTCTTAGTGAGTGTTAATCCTGCTGTTGAAATTTAATTTATGGATAACAAAGGATAATCATTTTTCGTTTGCCATCATAGGAACTGTAATGAATAAAATTTGTGAAATGTCAACGAGTATTCACACAAAAAGTAGGAGTAAATTTTAAAGTCCTGAAATCAAACGAAGATTCATCATTTGTTGATTAATACGAAGTATTCTTTAACTAAATTGAGTGACTGTTGTAACAAACAGCACGAAAATCAGCAATAAAATGATCAAAACTATGAAAATGGGCAGGAATATAGAAACTTCAGTTGTTTTCTCGATATTTCAGCTATTCAGGAACAATTAAATTGAAGACTACAGATGTGAGAGTGCTGAGAAAAATTATGAGAGTGAACAGATATTATGAAGATATTAGGAAGGTGTTTGACATTGTGAGCAGAGATGCTCGCATGTGTGAGCAGAGAAAATCTCAGGTGGTATGGTCACTTAAACAGAATGGGAAAGGAAAGATTGGCAACGCAAGTGTTGTTTGATGCCAGGATAGCAGGAAATCAAGATTAATCCACCTAGGATTGATTTTGATTTCGTCGTAGTCGTCCAGAGGAAGACTAGATCTCATTGGATTGATGCAAATAGAAAATGCCTTAGAAGACAAATATAAAATCTGACACTATTGGAGGCTCGACAAATAACAAAATAATTTGAGGTAAAATTATTGATAGGAAATTAGTAATAATATAAACTCACATGTACTATTATCATAGTGTCCTGTACCCCCCCCCCCCCCCGATTGAAGAGATACCTATCAAGAATTTGATGATGAAAATAATATTGGTGCAGTAAAACTTCCGTATATTCCAAATTCGGTTAACATAAAGTTCCATAATACGAAAGTGTTTCGAAAATAAGACAACTAAGTACGCTTGTATGAGGGATTATATTCTGACATATTATTATTATTATTATTGACACCTCCAAGGAGTCCGAAGACTCATCGCGGGAGGACACCTATTGTACAACTCTCTGTCTCCACCACTACACCGAACCTCTACTACCAATCATCATCTTCAGTGCCATCTACTGCCCACCACCACCACCACCGCCAGTATTTTTTTGTCTGTAAATTGCGTATATTCTGAAGAGCCGATTTGTCTGTATGCGGGATGAAAAACCCGAGTTTCCGCGATAAAAAACCCTGCTACTTCCATATGAGATCGGCTAACTCACCTTCGATTGAAAACGCCCATATAAAGATTCCTCCCGTCATGACGAGAATCGAACTTAGGCCTTTTCCAATCGAAGGGCGCAACGTACCGTCGTTCTTTCAATTGCGCTACGAGGCGCTTATATGCATATATAACTTTTCCACTGTCGACAAAGATGTATATAAATGTGTCCCGCCATAGGACTAAAGCATCTATCTTTCCCACGTGCTGCATATTGCCATCTTTTGCAAATCGCTTTACAGCCAGGTATCCTTCAGTCCTTCACTGCTCCACAAATTCCCCTTGCACTAAATGGACTTGTGTCCATTTAGTACAATGATGATGCCTTCCTTTAGCAACCCAGTGCGTTCGCAAAGAATGGCAACTTAACTAATCCAGCATGCCATAGTGTTTAGTACTCAGTGTCATCCATATTAAGAAGTTCAACACCCACACCCACCCACCCACCCACCCACCCACCCACACACACACACACACACACACACTGGTATGACCTCAAACCCTATTGCATGATCCTATTTGCAGACGACGTTGCTTTGATTTTGTTTTTAATGCAGTGGGCAGATAGTATGTTGTCGTATATACTTCTTACACCTTTTTCCACAGATGCAGAATTTATTTGGGATACCTTAACATGAAGAAATTAAATTCCACATCTCTTCCATATATTCCCATGTTTCCAGTCATCTTGTTACCTTTCAACTAGCGGTACAATTACATACGACGCTTCTGTTGTGCCATCTCGTGGTCGTATAAGAAAACATATGATGCAATCTCTTTTTTTTTTTTTTGCTTCTTTCACCTATTCAAATCTCCTTCCCAGTGAATCACTTGATTATAATACTACAGTCATGCAAAAAATAGAAATTAATGAAATCGAGCAAAAATTAGGAGATGAAAATTATTTCATAGCGAATGTCAGCTTGTATCAGAACAAGCAGAAGGTGAACCATTCACCTGATTTTTATATTTTTTTTTAAATTTCGAAACAGAACAAAACCTACCCTAAAAGAATAGTTGAATTCAAACTGAACAGGAAGAATAATATCCCTTTCTTTTTGAGTTGAATATTCTGTCTTTAAACGAGCATATAACAATAAATATAATCAGTGCTAAACAACAACTTCAAGTGTGCAGAACAAATTGGAACTTGAAGTCCCATAAAATACTTCAATGCTTTTGTGCGAAAAAAGACGAAATAAATAATGGAAAATCTCAAATTAAGCCAAGTTATTCAGCATTACGTATTATTTTTCTTATTCCTCCCTTAATAACTGACGAACTTGCTAGGATAAAGGAAGAGAAAATCCAAGTCTGATGAATTTTTATCATTTTAGTTTTTAAAAATTCGATTACTTTTATTAAAAAATAAGTTTTACTTTAGTTTGTGGATGTTTTGCCTAAACCGCCTTACTCGACTTAAAAAAAAAAGAAAGCTACAAATGTATCGAAATATATGTCTGCTAATTTTATTGTTAAATAGAGTCTCTGCTCTGACTTAGTTTTAGATGAATATTGAAGTCTAGAATATCCAAATGTACTGTTCAGTACTAATTGTGACATATTGAGAAGGTGTAATTCATTTTGTTTTCTCCCTTATAGTAAACAAATGCAGCTTGAGATCGAGAGCTTGAGTCAACGTTTAGCTGAAGCTGAAGCTAAGCTGAAGACCGAGGTGGCTCGCATCAAAAAGAAGATGCAGGTACAGATTACAGAGCTTGAGATGTCCCTGGATGTTGCTCATAAACAAAATCTTGATCTGCAGAAGACTATCAAGAAGCAAGCAATACAGATCACTGTAAGTATTTTAGAGAACTTCGATTATGTATGAATTGAATCAAATAAATGACTTGCTTATCAGTTTTCATTTTTATTCATATCAATCACTTATCTTTAATATTAAAATATTATTTTTTCTTCGCAAATATAATTAAGTTTTTTAATTGAAATAAATTTAAAAATGTATATAAAATTTCTTCCGTTTTTACGTTCACAGGAGCTCCAGGCACATTACGATGAAATCCACCGTCAACTCCAGCAAACCGTCGACCAATTAGGAGTTTCTCAGCGTCGTTGCCAAGCTCTACAGCTAGAGTTGGAAGAAATGAGAACTACATTAGAACAAGTAAGTTTCCTATATAATAAAAAAGTTTCGAAATTCAAGTTTTGGACGTTAAGATCACTGGCACCTGAACAAGATTCCTGTTAGAATCTGTCTTGTCCATTTGGATGCATTGACATTCTTTCAATTTCTGAAACACGCTTTTTTTTTTTTTCAGGCTCTCCGTGCCAAGCGAACTGCAGAGCAACTCTATGAAGAAGCCAACACTCGGGTGAATGAACTCACTACCATCAATGTCAACCTGACAGCAGTGAAGAGCAAGCTGGAGAATGACTTGTCCACCTTACAGTCTGACTTCGATGAAGTACATAAGGAACTCCGCGTAAGTACAATTTCTTTTTTGCAGTCCATTTGAAGTCTTTCATTCCACACCCACTCCATCCATAAATCTTTTCCTACATCCGATCCACCTCTGCTTTTTTTCATCTCATCAGTAGAATGAATTTTTTTTTCATCTGTATCTGTTATTATGATAATTCCCAGTTATATCGCGATGCACTAGAATATTTCGCGGCTTCCCTAGCGTGAGCTTAGAAGGAATCCCATAGCACATTCATCGCATACTATGCGTCTCCTTGAGTTACCTTGTAACGACTTCAATCATAAAGTAAAAAAAAAAAAAAAATTAAAGTATAGGATCCTCCAACAGGAACTTTCAATTTTTATCTTCCTAAGCCAATCATATTTAACTTTCAAACAATCTCATATAGCCACAGTTCCTTTGATTACTAATGTCAATGACGATTTGTTTTAACCTAAAATTAAAATTAATTTTAATTTTTGTTTGGTTGCTCACCAGATGGCAGAAGCATATATCTAGTATTAATCGTTGTTCAAAGAAATCAACAAATTCTTTTATTTCGTCGTTACTATAAAGAAATTTCTCAAAATGATAACAGCATCTTTAAATTAGTACTAATTTCCATTCGAAAAGTGGCTCTTTTATAATTTAGGACATATTTTGACTAGACATTAAAAATGTATTAGTTCATCATTTAAGTTAGATAATTTTTAGAAAATTATTTTCGAGACGGTTTTACAGCTTCTACATCCAAGTTCACACATTTATATTCACAGGCAAAAAAAAAATATATATATATATATATATTCTTCGGAACCGAATTATTATAATTTTAATTACTATAACTATAATAATTATTGTAATCTATTATATTTATTATAAATAGAGGAAGTATGATTTTTTTTTATTCTTTGAGCTTGATATTAGAAACATCACTTCTATGTATAATACATCGTTCAGTTACTGTCTTCTATATTTGCTATTTCTGTGATATTCTATGATGGACTGATTACTTGATATATGTTTATCATTATAGATTACTGATGAGAGAGCTAATAGGACTCAGTCTGAGCTGAAGATTTGCAAGGATGTGTTGATTGAAGAACAGGAACGTGTCATCAAGATAGAATCAATCAAGAAGTCTCTTGAAATCGAAGTTCACAATCTTCAAGTGAGGATTGAGGAAGTGGAGGCTAATGCTTTGGCTGGAGGCAGACGTGTTATTGCTAAGCTGGAGTCGAGAGTAAGTTGGTTTTTATTTCTCACATTTAGTTTAAGTACTCTCTCTCTCTCTCTCTCTCTCTCTGTGTGTGTGTGTGTGTGTGTGTGTGTGTGTGTGTGTGTGTGTGTGTGTGTGTGTGTGTGTGTGTGTGTGTGTGTGTGTGTGTGTGTGTGTGTGTGTGTGTGTGTGTGTGTGTGTGTGTGTGTGTGTGTGTGTGTGTGTGTGTTGTAAAAGAGAATAGTAAAAGCGTATTATTAAATGCCACACAATAGTCTTCAGAAAGATATAAAGCGTTTACTCTGAATTACGTTCACAAGACACTAATTTATTATAATAATTACCATATGGAGACTATTATTCCTTTGCTATTTCCTTACCAGCTTGAGAAACTGATAAGGAAATAGCGAAAATTTTCAGGCTTATATTTAGAAAGGTATATAAAATATAATCCTAATGAGAGGTATGGTGCTTAAATATGTTAACAGGTAACGACTTGTGGTTTTGTTATGGTTCGATTAAGGCAGATATATAAGGGAATAAAAAATATGTAGAAATAAAAACAATAAAGTTATCTATGTCTAGAGTTCATACGGTTTCACTGCATTTTTTAAAATTTTATTTTTATAATTTTAAGACGTAGGCGTCCCTTTCCACATAGTGCACCTCCCTACTTAGGTTCATTACTTGCACTCTACCAGTAACATGATAAAATGCAAAGTTTGTGATGAAGTTCTACTTCTATCTTCATTTAAGAATGATTATTCATTGATTAGTTATTCTCAGTTATGATTAATATTGATTAATCATAACTGAGAATGATATTCGCAGCTATTTTTCTAGGAGAGTTCTAAAAACTTGTTATCAGCAAAACCCTTTAATTTGAAATATATTTAGTACCTGTGAGTCTCTCAAAATTGCTGCTGTTGTTGATGTTGAAGAATATCGTAAAACAAATCTATCTTTGTCCCTTGAACTCAATGGAAGTTAATCATACATATGCTTCGGCTCCACTGTTAAGTAACTGATCATTTTGTCGCTTTATTATTCATTCCAATACTTTAAAGTTCAAGCCCTCTAGAGAATAAAACAAATAGTTTAAAATAATTTATTATTTTTCTCAGTGCACCAAGTAATAAATTGTTAGCCAACATCTTCATCGAATCCATCACATTTAATTTTTAACCTCTTGCGACCTCCAAGAATAAATACATAGCAATTCTTAAAACGCTTTAGATCTAACAAGGACTTTTTTTATCTAAGAGCTGCGAGTATTGTTGAATTCCTTTCTGTTATCTAATTACAGATCAAAGATGTCGAAATCGAATGTGAGGAAGAAAAACGTCGTCATTCAGAAACTCAAAAGATTATGCGCAAGAAGGAGCACCGCTTAAGAGAACTCATGCTACAGTCAGAAGAGGACCACAAAGCTATCACAATGCTCAACGATGCTGTGGAAAAACTGAGCGAGAAGGTCAAGATGTACAAACGACAGCTCGATGAACAGGTCAGTCCTCATCTGCCTTGTTTCGGATATTAATTAATTCTATTATTTAGGATTAGTTTAAATTCTAAATAATAATCATGACATTAATTAGATAAGTAAGATTTACATAGCAATTGATATGTACATAAATAGCAAAAATCACCCAAAATTTTCAATCCAAATTTCGTATGTTCTAACAGAGTTAAAGAGTTAGTACTTCAAGATACGTTTGGAAACTTGTAATATATAATTTACAATACTTAATATCTTTAATCCCTCAAATACTTTAGGAATGCAACAACACTTGAGGGAAAAAGACATGTTTCTTGCTATATGAATCCCATCCAGAAAAGCTGTAAACTTCTCGTACATTAGCAGTGGATGAGCCAAAGATTAAATAATTTGGTTTCCTTGCTCTAAAGACCAAACGTGGTTAATTTTTTTCAAGCCATTTCAGGTTAACATAAAGCAGAACTTTAGTCGCACGCAGGTGATTAAATTCATTTACCTCCTAAAGACATCGATACCTGTAAATGGGTTTCGAACTGACGACGCTCTTTAGGAGTGAAGACATCCACTCGGCCAACCTGACTGGCTTGGATAGTATTTTATTTATTAGTACTTCAAGAATCTATTACCGTTGGAAGCACGAAACTGTGTTGGAAACCGAACTGTCTAGGGATGTAAACTGTAATCTTTAAATAATAAGACAACTTTTCAACTTTTACGTGATTTGGTTGTCCAAGTGGATAATTGTGTCTGCTCTCTAATCAACAAGTTGTGAGTTCAGGTATCACTGTGGTATGGATGTTTGTGAAAGTCGTTGAGTTATCCATGATTTTAATTCGGTGGTAGTGCGACCACTATTCTGCTTATTCTAGGCCTGAAGTGGCTTGAAAAAAAGCCATGTTTGGTCTCTAAAGCTGGATTATTTAGCCCACTTATAATATACTGATTTGCTGTGGATTTTTACGATTGTCCAAGGGTTGATTTAAAAAAAAAAGTAAAAAAATGAAACAGTAAATATAAAAAGTCCTAGAATCCAAAATTAGTGGATTCTAGGACTTAATTAAATAAAGGTATTTATTAATAAGTTTTATCAACCTTTATTGTGTTATACTACAATAATGGTTCATCATATTTCATTTATTCCCACAGGAGGGACTCACGCAAACTAATCTAACTCGAGTCCGTCGGTTCCAGAGAGAGTTGGAGTCAGCTGAAGAGCGTGCCGACCAGGCCGAAAGCAATTTGTCCATGATCCGGGCCAAGCATCGCTCATGGGTGACCACAAGTCAAGTGCCTGGAGGTATTCGACAGGTGTTCGTCACCGAAGAAACCATGTCTCATTAAGACAAAAAGGTTAAAGCCATCATCTAGCTCCATCAAGCTGTCACCATGCAACATCTCGCCTTTTTGAAGCGATCGGTTTTCTGTGCGTGCGTTTAAAGAAAATTGGTGACGTCAAATTTCCATTATAAACACTGGGATACAAGAAAAAAGAAAGTCTAGAAGTTAAACTGCGCAGTTTAATGTAGTGCGGCCATCATTGTGAACTCATTTTTGCATGTTATTACTTCAAGAGGATATGATGCTTTCTTTCAAACTGCCATTGCTGTTGTACGTAAAAAAAAAGAAAAGAAAAATAGCCTGGTCACGTGACCTTTGTTTTATGGAGTTGTGCCCGTTTTAGCTTTTCAATAGAACTTCTGTTTCTGTAACTAAACCTGGATAATAAAATCAGGAAATTTCCTCCTTAAAATTTGTTTCATTCATTTATTATTTATTCTGTAATTCATGAGAAGGATTCAAGAAGCACCGTTCTCTTTGTATTCGTATACTATATTAATGAGAAATTAATTCCTTATTGGAGTGTATTGTATTATTTTACACATACAACAAAGATGACAAAATAAATAAATAAACGATTGTAGAAGAAATCCCTACACTCACCTATAGCCATAATAAATTAAATAAATACGCCACTAACAGTGACTTGCGAAAATAGCCCACAGAGAAACGATGATCAGATGTAACTTAAATACAGAGTTAGTACAAATGATATTTATACTTTGCAACATTTATTACCGGAGCCTGTGTAGCTCAGTGGATGTGGCGTTTGCACACCACCGCGCTTGGCCGCACGAAGGAAGACTTCGTTTCGAGTCTAGTCGGCGACTAGAGGAAATTTTTCTAAGCCTTTTTTCGACCGGTTCCCGAGTTAGTCGATCTCTGGCACGGGCAAGCAGGTTTTTCCTCCCGGAAACTCGGGTTTTTCGTCCTAGTAAACTCAAGAAAATCGACCGTAGAACCCACATTATTTCAGATATTAAATATATTGTGTTAGGGTTAGGGACCACGAGATGGCGGCACATTTGAGCCGTCTCTCTTCACTGCATACCGCTTAATTAGTGATAGCTTTGGGCCATCTGTCTCTGATTGGGTACCAGTGGAGATTGAACTGCCCACTCAGTCTCCAAAAGTTAGATAGGGCTAAATGGCCTCGCCTACTCCCGTATATACGGGAATAAAAAGGCGTTAGCTGATTTTTTTTTTTTAAACATTTATTACCGTACTACTACTACTACTAATAATAATAATAATACTTCTACTACTAATAATAAAGGCTTGTTGAAGTGAAACTTAATTCGAATAAATGTTTATGATTCTCGAAACGAAATCAATGTAGATAATGTCATCGAGAGAAAGTACTGCAATTGCATAGGTCTATCTCGAACAATCTGCCACCTAGATAATCGAAATGTGTTGACGTAAATAAAAATTAAAAAATAAAATAAATCGTCTAGCTCAGGCGTCCCCAACCCTATGCCCGCGGGCACCATGGTGCCCGTTAACCAATTTGTGTGTGCCCGCCGCTGTTCAACCGTGTGCCGTATAGTTTGAAATAATCACGCAACAATTCATGGCATGCTATATGACAATGCGTTAATGACACATGACGAGTATTAAACGCATACAATGTAAAGTAGAGGCGCATTCAAAGTTGTTCATTATCTGTTGCTAGTTATATGCGCATAATTTTAACCGTGTCATGTACTTAAATTTTTGAAATATTTTGATTTTTAATCCCAAAATGAGTGAATCATTTTATATCATTAAAATCATTTTAAAGATCACACTGACTTACATATAATATACTTACATTTTTATATAATATAAACTTGTAAGTAATAAAACATTTGATTATAATGTAAACTTTGTATGTATTCATTTAACAAAAGAATTCAAAAAAATTGTTTGAAAAAATAGATGGCGCCCGCCGCCCTATCGGTATTTTAGAATGTGCTCTAGGAAACGAAAAGGTTGGGAACGCCTGGTCTAACTCATTTTTCTCCATGCAGAACTCCTTCAGTCCTATTTAACTTTTTGAAGACGGAAAGCCCTCTATTCTACAAGCATTTACTGACAGCGAACAGAAACTGCTAATAAATCAAAACTTTTCAGGAGAGAGAGAGAGAGAATGACTGCCATCATCCCTTGGCTGTAAATCCTAACGCTCATATTGTCTATAATAATGTGAGTTCTAAGTACCGTTTTGCTGAGTTGTCGTGTTTTTCTCCTGAGTTTGCATGCGAAAAATGCTATTTGCCTGTGCTGTACATCGAGTAGCTCGGGAACTAGTAGAAGAAAGGCTTAGAAAAAGTACTTCTGATCGTCGACTAGGATCGAACTTAAAACGGTCTTTCTTTGTTTCTTTGGAAGGCCTAGAGCTATGGATGCAAACGTCATTTGTACATTTGTTGGTAACATGTTCTTTTAATTTACAGCTGGTTAGTAGGTTTACTGGTTTGAATAAACACAGCTAAGAAAATAACGTTATGAAGCAAGTGAACTGTTTATGAACTAAGTATCCTAGTTGGATTTTAATTTGTGGACAAACAAAAATCAGAAATTTAAAGAAAATTCTTGCCTATACTGTTATGAAAATGCTAATCCTCGTTCAATTGAAAGACCTTATAATGCCCTTGTGAATGTTCCTCTCTGGCTATGACATAAATTGAAGTGAACCTAAGTGCTCTATTCGGGCACAGTTAGTAGTTGCATTAATCATGAAGTACGAACTGCGGCGATGACACTGTTATTTTTTTAATAAAAATATATAAAAATGTTCAGCCTAGTTGCTGGTTCCATAAGGCTAGACCATCAGAAGAAAGATCTTTGTCGATTTCAATTTTAAGTTTGTAGATTTCTGGCACAGACAAATAGGTTATTTTCGCCAGTAGACGCTTGTTTTCTGAACGATATCTCAAAAAACTCGATCTTAAAACCCACATTAACTTAGAAAACAATATGACTGATAGGATTTAGAATCACGAGATGAAGCCAATTGTCTGGCATTTCCCCCTCCCCTTCAAAATCATCGATAATCATGAGCTCTGCTTTTGGTGATAGAAAAGAGTGGGAGGCCTTTCTTCAAGTTAAAACTTAATCATGTCAAAAAGAATCCACGCACCTATTCCCTCCCAAAAATAAAAAGCTGTTAAACGATTTATGTTTTCATTTTGTGAACTATATATCTCATCTACAGATAATACTCAAAGTGGATTGATTTTGGACTGTCCCTCGTCGTGTCCATTTATTATTCTTGCATTTTCAGACCATAAGACTCACATTGTGCAGAATGACCATTCCTGATGAACGCATGGTGGTCCAGTAGTAATATTGAAATAGTCATTAAACGGTATAAATAAAACTTTTCTAATCATCTTTTCACTATATTATGACCTGTAAGTAAAAGTTTAATTGGCACATCCTGAATCTTAGTGGGTGGGATTTTTCGATATGCGCATTTTGAAGGATTCCAAGAAATTATAATATCCTCTGTCTATTTGGTTACACATACATATCCGTCCATGGTCCATCGCGGCCAAGTATTGGCTAATTTGAAACCTGATCAATGCACTAACAAGGTGGTTAATCTTATCGGCGTAATCTGCATTTCTCTCAATGTTGGAGTGTTCTTCTGGAGTTTGCTGTTTTGTGAGATAAAAAAATCTGAGTTTCCAACAGTCAGGAATCTCGCCACCATAGTATGAAACCCCTTAACTAACTTTCAGCTGAGAAGTCCTGATAAAGGTTCTTCGCTTCCAAGACGGATTTGAACTCTGTTCTTTCCAACCAAAGGACATCGTCGAAACCAACTTAGCCACAGAGGCTCCCGTTATTACAAAAGGGAACCTCCAGAGAGTGCATATTAAAGTCTCTTTGAAATGGTCTGTTGAATTGCCATTGTATTAACACGCATTCTGGTGGCGCTACGGTCGGAATCATATCGACACTTGCGGATAAGTTTAAATGTAGGTTCTTCTTCTTCTTCTTCTTCTCAGTGGTAAGTTTCATCTCAATAAATATTGCGATTTTGTATTGCAATAAATATTTTAAAGTGTAAGGAACATTTGTAATAACTTTGCACCCTGCCCCCCAAAAAAGTTAGGACATCCTCTCTGACAGCAAGAAAGTGAATGAGACATCAGCGATTCGCGTCATTATTGTGTGCACAACAATAAATACACGGCGGGAGGGATGATAATCGGATGTATTTTAGGAAAAATTTCTTTACGTACGTATTAAGGATTCCAAATCTACCACCCACCATCTTTACGAAATGGAAGTCCACACAGGTAGGTCGGTCTGAAATACTAAATGACAGGAACTTACGATGTTTGAGAAGGCTGGTTATCCTATGTTGTAATCATTTTCTATGTTCACGGATACGATCGGTCAAAAGCAATCCTATGTGTTTTCACGAAACGCAGAGAACTTAATACCAGGAATTTTTGCAAAGAACTGAATTCAACAAACCTTTGTTAACAATAACGAATTCACATAGCTGATTTGGCATGAGTCAAGACACAGAACTTGGACAGCGGGACAATAGTAATGATACATGATCTTGTAGTCTGATGGATGAAGAGAAAGATAAAGGGTCTGGAGAGCGTCTTTTATTTGAGGGTGATGTCCTGACAGTGAAATTTGATTGCATTGCAATAACATGGGTTTACTTCTTATGGTATGGACCGACTCCACTAGTTGTGCATGGAATTATGAGTGGTATATACTATATTGATGTTCTAGATTAGTAAGAAGTTCCACGATGTTTTGAAGTATTTATTACAGCTAAAGACATGTGTATATAGTAATTATTTTTAAATAGCCAAGTAAAGTTTTTATTTTTCGAATCCGGTCATTACAGACTGAAACCTTAATGCATTTGTACCATGCATGAGCTCAAATCCTCAAATAAGGGACAGATAATTCGGAAGCCATGTTCTAAATACCAAACGCGGTAGTTTTTCCAGGCCTCCAATAAGCAGGGTGATGGTCTCACAAGGAGACGGAAATCGTGTACTACTTAAAAACTTTCACAAACATTCATACCCTCTTGAGAATCGAACCCACACTCTGTTTGGTTGGAGAGGAGTGCATTCACCACTGGGACAACCAGGTTGTCCCATTAATCTCATTACATTACATTGAGTAAATCTCATTATGCTTATTAAATGAAAAATACATTGAAATCACTTAAAAACATATCAGCTATTCTTGACAAGTTGGACAAAGAAACATAATCTAGAAAAGACTAGGAACTATTAAGCAAACTGGGTTGGGTTATTTTGAATTCTGGCCAATGCCACCAAGGTTATGATTGCAGTAAAAAAAAAAATCAGCTAACGCCTTTTTATTCCCGTATAGGAAGTAGGCGAGGCCGCTTTAGCCCTATCTAACTTTTGGAGACTGAGTGGGTGGGCAGTTCAATCTCCACTGATACCCAATCAGAGATAGCTGGCCCAAAACTATCACTAATTAAGCAGCACAGAGTGAAGAGAGATGACTCAACAAGTGCCGCCATCTCGTAGTCCCTAACCCTAACACAATATATTTAATGTCTGAAATAGTGTGGGTTCTACGGTCGATTTCCTTGAGTTTACAGGACGAAAAACCCGAGTTTCCAGGAGAAAAAAACCTGCTTTCCCGTGCCAGAAATCGACTAACTCGGGAACCGGTCGAAAAAAGACAGAAAAATTTCCTCCAGTCGCCGACTGGATTCGAAACCAACAGGTCTTCCTTCGTGTGATCAAGCGCCGTGGTATGCAAACGCCACATCCACTGAGCTACACAGGCTCTCTGATTGTAGTATAACATGTTCTTCTGGCCGGTGTGCCTGTTTGGAAAAGATGGAAAATTCGAGTTTTCAGAAAATGGCACTTTCACCTAAGTATGAAACTGCTTTTTTTTTTGTTGTTGTTGTTTGTTTGTTTGTTTTTTAAGTAGTCTTAACTAATCGTGGTAACTACAAAAGACTGCATTTATTTTTATATTATTACTAATTATTGAATTATTTAAACATGTTAATATTCAATATAAAGTTTTATTTAATGATCAATAGATCATTAAATAAAACGTAATCCTGAGGGCATCATCATAACTTTACTCCATTACGAGACTGTTTTTCTTATTACATAAGATACGAGGAAGCTGGTCACACTTGGATAGGATCAAAACGGGAAGCAGTACAGCAGAATACTTAAATCATGCCTAGCGAGCTGTAATTGATGCTGTCTAAAAGAGGTGATGCTTCATACTTTCGGAACTTGAGGTCATTGCCGTTTTAAGGGCGATTTCAAAACTTCCATTGAGTACTAACAGTGATTTAACAAGTAATTGTAATTCTTGCTAATGACATAAAATTTAGTACGTTACTAAATTAAAATGACATTAAAATTTAGTATATATATATATATATATATATATATATATATATATATATATATATATATATATATATATATATATATATATATATATATATATATATATATATATATATATATATATATATATATATATATATATATATATATATATATATATAGACTTCCAATAAGAAGCAGCGATTTAAGCGGGAAAAAAAGCGACTTAAGATTACACCTTTCAGAATCTATCAATCTATCTCAATGAAAACAAACCCAAAGGCCGTAAATGTTCACTACTATGACAAATAAACAAAATAACGTATTATTTCATTCACCTTTTATGAGCTAATCTATGCAAAGCTGTCTGACACCATTCACAAAAATAGATAGTGCAGTTCAAACTTCTTTTTATGTCCTTTCTTTCTTAACATCTGATGACGTCAAAAACCAAAGTGAATTGACGCATCGTAATAGGATCCCTAAATACTTTGACCTTTACACTTTTGATACTTAAAACATGTTATATTATATTATGTGTCGTCTGTATAATTAAACGCGTTTTATAATTTTTAATTCAAATTTTAACTCAGTTCCGTTTATTTATGCTTTTTACTACTTGAGGTTAAACAGCTGTTGTACCCGACTATAGTCGAGTACTTTCATAACGTGTACGAATGAAATTCTGAATATCAAGAAAAAATCATTTATGTCGTTCTTCTTTAGGAACACGAGATGGCAGCAGTTGCCTGTCATATCCTCATGCGCTTCATATAAATTCTCTATGCCCCATTATTTCCAAAGGGAGTAAGCGACATATCCTAGCCCTATTATTATTATTATTATTTCTTGAAAATTGGTTAAGAGTTAGGCTCCGCCTTCGGAATTTCAAAACGATCGCTAGCAGAAATTCTTAGACGAATCGTATGAGAATATGATAGACAACTGCTCCATCTAGTATTCATGTTCTTAACTACTATATATTAAGGAAATAAATCATCGTGTGATGTATGGTCGATTCTTCTTTTGCTGCAGTGCTGGAAACGGGAATTAGCAGAAGCAAAAACCCTACTTATCTATTTGCATCAAAGATCGAATATCGAATAATTCGGAATAGGTTGAAAAATGGCCTAGAAAGCAAAATTTCTCTAGTAGAGGAAATAGAATTGAACTTATAAGACTTATCTTCAACCGATGTAGATTCTTGAATTACTACAAGCCTATGGATCATTTCTGGCTTATATTTGCCCATTAAATTCAGTATTAACTGTCCATAAACACGACTGTCTATTTTTAGCGCAACATTGCTTCTTCCTTACGCAAAGGAATGACAACCCTTGAAATAGCAGCAACAAAGCAAGCAGGCAAGCAAAGAAACAAACAGAAAAGGAGGGGTAGGACCTGTTTTTTTTGTCAGAGCAACTAGAGCCAGATGATATCCCCATCCCCTATATGCCAAGGCAAACGTATCAGAAGGAATAAAATTACTTCGCGATTTCTTGCCAATATAAGAAAATGCTTGCCTATCTTACAAGTTAGCAAAAAAAATGGAACAAAAACGAATGAGATATTAGATCTAAATGTTTCATAAGATCTGGAAAAATAATTATTTCATAAAAGTGACGAACACTATGACATAAATAGCACGTTGAATAATCTCAATCATGCATCGAAGAAAACTGATCAAACATTCTAATAAAATAGAATTCGCTTCATCAGTGAAATAGCGCCATCTACTTCTTATTTCAGCACTGCACCTAAAATATACAACATAGTGAAGTACAGTGGAGGGGGGCTGAGTACTCATAACTTAATCTTGAGGAGGAGGAGAACTAAGATGAGTAGACGATTGGAGAATACACACTACGCATTGCATACGACCTATGACTAAGCATTTCCAGTGATCGCCAATACATAATACCGGTGATCTCTTGCCCGGCTCGGGCAAACAAAGTATTTCCCAAGCACTATTTCGTTTGCTTTCCGTTCACAACGGCCGTGATTCCCGAGAGCCAGAGGGTATTCCCACCTTATGCAACCGCTAATTCATAAGCACAATAGTATAGAAATAGAAGACACGCCACAACAGAAATAAAAAAAATAATAATAATAAATTTCATTAGGAAAAGATTTTTGTAAAATTTTCTAGGTCTTTTTTTTTTCCCTTTTTTTTGGGGGGGGGGCCCTTTCCCCCTCCCTAGGTGCGCCAACGGTGAAGTAGTTAGAACCCGTGCGTCAGCTCATGAATGTTAAGCCTGAAGAAAATTTAGAACTTCAGTATACTAATTATAGTTCGATGGTTTGAACCAGTGTCAGCTCTAGGTATGCTGGGACACTTTCCTTACGACAGTATCAGACAAATATTATTCTCATAAAGGTTATGTGAAAGAAATGATTTTAGCTTTCTTGTACTGACTATATGAAGCTTCTTTATTATTTATATTACACGGAAATAATCGATATTCTTCTTAATCCATTGCTTAAAAAGTGAAAAGTAATTTTAATTTCTTCCATTCATTCACGGAATGTTAATGTTAGTGTACTCACGGTACTTATACTAATTATGGGCTAATAACCTTCGTGGATGTGATTGACATTAAATAAAAATCTGTCAATTACTGTCACGTGATATTTCTTGTTCTGCAACTAACCATGAAAAGTTTTGTCATTTATCCATTGAGTTACACGAATAGCTTGAAGCTGCGATAAAAAGAAGACAAAGTGGATTCGTTTTAAATAGATGCTTCTTATTATTATGAGACCAGAACAGGCCACCTGGCCTAAAATCCATGTTAGGAGTAAGAAGAAGAAGTTTATTATTATTAACAAAGGAAGGAATCGTAACGTATTAGTATTTTTGTTTGTTTGTTTTACGTAATCAGTGATAGTTAAGACCATGGTCCAATTTTTAGCATCTTACAGGAGAAGAGGTCACTTACGAAGAGGCTACTAAGAATTCATTCTCCACTGTATACTGGTTAACTGGTCCTTTTTGCGAAGCTAGTCAGTCTTCAGACAAGATTAATCCACGACCAAACGGATCAGTCACAAAGCTCTTTCATAATGATTTTATGCGTGGGTTATGCATGGAGAGTGGTGTGGAATTTGTGAATGTATGGAGTGAGTTCGATGGGCGAAAGGATTTATATAAGATGGTTGGTTTGCATTTGAATTGATTTAGTGTGTGCGGAGACTTGAAAAGGTGTTGATGAATGAAGTGGAAGTTGATGTACAGACTCAGGGAAACTAGATTTATTAAGGGGGGGGGGAGTAGATATGCAGACTTTATGGAGGCAGTTGAGTGTATGAATGAGCATATGCCCGAGCGAGTACGAAGGACAACAAATCAGAATGGGATAATTAGTATAAGGCATCAAAGTAGGGATGGGACTAACGGGCTTCTGCAATTCATGAACACTAATTCCAGGAGTATTAAGAACAAGAAGGAGGAGTTTTTGGCCTTGGTTGGCACTTCCAGGCCACAGGTTATTGGTATTATTAGTGAAACATGGCTGACAGAAGATGATAAAGCCAGTGGGATTGAATGTGACGAGTATAGCGTGTTCAGGAGTGACAGGGAGAATAAAAAGGGGGGGGGGGGAGTGTTATTAATGATAGCTGATGAGTTGCAGCCAAGGAGTATAGAAGATGAACTACAGGATAGAGAAAAGAGCACATTTGAGGCTATTTGGTGTGAGATTGTTGTGGCTAGCAGAACAAAATATACAATCGGGTGCTGCTATAGACCAGGTGATAGAATAGATGGTGGGGATAGTATGCATAGGCAAATAGAAGAAATGAGCTGAAGGAGGGTAATTATTATGGGTGATTTCAATTATGGTAACATTGACTGGAAGGAGGAGAGGGCACATGGGAGGAAGGAATTGGATTTTAAGCGGTTATTAAGGGACAACTATCTGTGACAGCATGTAACGGAAAATACTAGGGGGCAGAGAGTGCTTGACCTAGTAATCGCACCTGAGAATGTGGCTGTAACAAACATGACCATGTTGCCACCAATTGGTGAGAGTGATCATAAGGTCATGACTTGGGAGGTGGCTAAAGGAGTGAAATTTACAATTAAGACAGGCTACATGTGGAATTACCAGGCTGGTAAGTATGATAAGCTAAGGAGGGTGCTTGGATCAGTGCCATGGCATGTAAAACTGCAAGGGCTGGATGTTGATAGTGCATGGGAGGTGGTTAAGAAGTGTTTGTAGGCGGCAATGGTTGACTGTATACCAAGAGTCCGAATAATAAATCAAGTAGGGGTTAAATGGATGGATAACACTATTAAGCTTTAGCTGCAAAAAAAAAAAAGAAACAATTGTGGAGGGAATTTAAGGAGAAAGGTGACGAGCAGGTGCAGGAACAGTATAAAGCTCAGGCAGGCCAGAAAGGTAACAAGGGTGGTAAGAAAAGCAAAAGCGGATTATGAAAGAATATTGGCCTTGCAGGCTAAAGAGAAACCCAAACAGTTTTTTAAATATGTTGCAAGTAAAAGGAAAAATGTTCATGGCAGAATGATTTTAAAAAATGCTGAGGGGGGGGGGGGGGATAACCGAATCAGTCGATATAGTGGAATTACTGAGCGAGCACTTTGCAAGAGTATATCATCCAGGTGGTAATTGCTGGAATGGAAGAACCAACAGCTTATACTGGAATTGTGATGAATGAAGTAGAGGTAAATAGTCTATTACAGAACCTCAATGTCAATACATCTGTGGGATTAAATGGTATACGCTCGTGTCGTACGTGAAGAGGCTAAAAAATTGTTAGTGCCCTTGACCATTTTGTTTAATTTGAGCCTCGGGTCTGGTCAGTCCCAAGGGGGTGAAAGAGGGGAAAATAGTTCTGCTGCATAAAGGTGTTTCCAAGCCTGCTGTTGAAAATTACCGGCCAATCAGCATAACAGGAATCGTTATCAAGGTCTTGGAGAAAATAGTCAAGAGGAAAATACAAGACTGGATAGATGAAAATGGGATACTGTATCGGGGACAACATGGTTTTGTGAAGGGGTAGGTCATGCCTCAGTAACTTGCTCACGTATTATAACACAGTGATGGCTGAACTGGATAAGGGTAATGGGTTTACAGTGATTCTGCTGGACCTTTCTAAGGCCTTTAACAGGATACCACATGAAATTCTTATCAGTAAACTGCAGCATATGGGGATGGATATAGGGTTGGTGATATGGATAGGAGGGTGGTTGACGGAGAGATATCAGAGAGTGGTTTATTCAGGAGTAGAGTCCAAAAGATGGCCTGCGACTAGTCGTGTGCCACAAGGATCTGTTCTTGGACCACTGCTGTTTGATTTGTTCATTAATGATATAGGCAAGGATCTGAGAGGAACAGTTCATTTGTTCGCGGATGATGCAAAGTTGGGTAGGGTAATAGTGAATGCAGATGATGTCAAAATTTTGCAGGATAATTTGGAAAGATTGGAGGTCTGGGCAAAGGAGAATCGATGTCAATTTAATGTGGCAAAATGTAAGGTTATACATTTTGGGATGAAAAGATCAGCAGCAGCAGCAGTTTACTACATTAGTGGAACTGTACTCCAGGAAATTGATGAGGTAAGAGATTTAGGAGTGTTGATGGATAAGGAGTTGAAGTTTAGGGGACACATTGCAAAAGTGGCCAAATCAGCTCATCAAATCACTTGGTGGCTGAAGAATACGTTGACGAGCAGAGACAAGCATGTTATTGTTCCTCTGTATCGAGCCTTGATAAGACCCCCATCTCGACTACTGTGCCCAGATTTGGTCACTTAGGTTTCTTCTTGATGGGGAGGAGGTTGAGAGGATCTAGAGGCGAGTGACCAAGATGATAGCAGGTCTGTGGAATAAACCTTATGAGAACAGGTTGAGGATTTGTGGGTTGCAGAAATTGGTTGATAGGCAGAGGAGGGGAGATATGATTGAGACATTCAAATTAATGAAGGGTTTCTATAAAATTAATTCGGAAGATATTTTTGAGAACAGGGCTGGTGGTGGGAGGACTGGGCAAGAGTGTGGTTAGTAAGGGTGTTAGAGCTGGGTTCTTTACTTTTAGAGTGGTGAATGAGTGGAATAAGCTGCCAGAGTCTGTAGAGGGTGCTGTGACAGTGAATGAATTTAAGGCAAGGTATGATAGATACTGTGTGAATGTTGAATAGTTGTGATGAAGATGATTTGGGGCCTCCCTCGATGAGTCTAAGGACTTCCTGGAGTTTCACGTAATAATAATAATAATAATAATAATAATAATAATAATAATAAACTGTCATTTTGTTTTATTCCTTGCTTTTTTTTTGTTTTGGTTCTGAGTTTTTTTTTTTTTTTTTGATTATTCAATACTTCGGTGGGTTGGCTCGAAAAACTAAAATCCGCTAACTCCTTTTTATTCCCATATATAGGGAGTAGGCAAGGGCGTTTAGCACTATCTAACTTTTGGAGACTGAGTGGGCAGTTCAATCTCCACTGGTACCCAATCAGAGATAGCTGGCCCAAGGCTATCACTAATTAAGTGGCACGCAGTGAATAGAATGGCTAAACAAGTGTTGCCATCTCGTGGTCCCTAACCCTAACACTATATTTAATGTCTGAAATAGTGTGGGTTCTACGGTAGATTTTCTTGAGTTTACGGGACAAAAAACTCGACTTTCCAGGAGAAAAATGCCCATGCCAGAGATCGACTAACTCGGGAACTGGTCGAAAAAAGGGTTAGAAAAATTTCCTTTAATCGCCGAGTAGACTCGACATCAAGTCTTCCTTCATGCGGCCAAGCACCGTAGTATTCAAACGCCACATTCACTGAGCTACACAGGCTCGAAAAGCAGACTCTTTAATAATATTGAAAAAAAAGTATTTGAAACATTTTGTGAAAAATGATATGAAAACATTTTTTGTGCGTTCCCTCAGCTAACCTCACTTTCGCTACCTTATATATCAATCATGTTTCCTTACATGCTTTTTTGAACATTTTTTGAATGATTGTTGTCCGATTGATTTTCACAAAACAAATCTCGTTTTCGCTCTCATTTCAGTGATAAGAAGTTATTTATTTACGGATGAATCATTAGTCAGTAATAATGCTAATGTTGGCAATACTACTATTACTACTATGTTCACTGGTATCTACAGATGCTGTGTGGTCACTCCGATGCTCGGTGATGTGCCACACCAGGCCACGCCATGTAGTCCTGTTGTTTGCTTTTCTGGCGGCCTCAACTCTCTGAAGATCAGTCACTCCACACACACACACAATTAAAGCCAGGAACTTTACCTTATATTACTGTTCTGAGAAGTCCCCTTCCATCCTTTCTATGTGTCCAAAATATTTTAACTTTCTCCTGTGAGTATCCTTAAGGAGCCTTAAAGTTCTACTGATCTTTTCTAACACCCATTCATTTGTACGCCTTTCAGTATATGATATCCTCAACAGCCTTCTGTAACACCAAGGTTCCAAGTCTCACATCCATAAGTCGCTGTTGGAAAAACAACTGCATCCAAAATCCTCAACTTTGTTCCCATGGAGATAGATCCATCCTTTTGGATTTTAGACAGGTCTCTGACTATTTTTTTAGTCATTCCTAACCTTTTTCTGACGTCTTCTGAACAGCAAATCTTCACATTAATAATGGATCCTAGGTACTCAGACTTGCTGACTTCCTCAATTCTTTCTCCATTAAGGTACACTTGTTTCTCAAGAGCTTCTTTGTTTGTATTTCCTTTGAGAACCATAATCTTTGTCTTGATAGGATTGAGTTGGAGTCCTCTGTTATTACTGATCTTGTTAAATTTGTCAAGAATTAGTCCTAGTTCTTCCATGTCATTACAAAGGAGTACTGTATCATCAGTATACCTCAGATTACTGATCAGTCTAACTCCTATCCTAATTCCTGTCCTGAGCTCATCCAATGCTTCACGCATGATGTCCTCCGCATATATACTAGACAAGTGAGGAGAAAGTGAACATCCTTGCCTAACTCCTTTTCCAACTTGAAGCCAGTCAGTCAATCCAAAACCTTTTCTTACCGTGGCTTCTTGCTCCTTATACAAGTTGGCTATCAACCTGATAGTGTGTTGAGGAAAAACCCATTCTTTTCATTACTTCCCACAGTTTCGCATGCTCAACATAGTCAAAAGCTTTAGAGTAGTCTAAGAAACACATTACCAGAGGGAGCCTGAATTCTTTATATTTTTCTATGTTCTTTCTAAGGCAAGGATCTGATCTCTGGTGCCCTTACCTTTCCTGAAACCTCCTTGTTTCAGGAAAGGCATCTGTGGAACAGGCATCTCTGCATCTCTGGAACCTGTGGAACAGGCATCTCTGCACCAAAGTTGATGCAGAGATGCCTGTTCCTCAGGCATCTCTGCATCAACTTTGGCCTCAATCCTATTTAGCATGATCTTCAATAAAATTTTGCTTGCTTGAGATATCAAACTAATAGTTCTATAATTTTTGCACGCCTTCATATCACCTTTCTTATGCAGTGGCATGAAAACTGACTTATTCCAGTCAGTAGGCCATGATCCTGTCTCCCATATTCTTGTAATCAATCTATGAAACACTATTATCCCTCCGTCTCCTGTTGCCTTAATTAACTCTGCTGGGATTTCATCTGCACCTGGGGCCTTATTACTGTTAAGCTGCTTAACTGCGCTTTCAACTTCATGCCTAAGTGGAGGTGGTTCCAAATCAAAATTTTCCTAGTGGGAAGGCTCCACATTTTCTTTATCTACTCAGCTGTACAGTTCCTCACAGTAATCTTTCCATCTGTTTTTGATTTCCAACTCTTCTGTTAGTAATGATCCATTCCTGTCTTTGATGAGATTCAATTTAGGCTTAAATTTGTGCTTTAAGTCACAAACTAAATTAAACATCCTTTTATAATTTGTGCTTTCTCATCTAGACCTCTATTTCTTCACATTTATTAGTATAGACCTTTTCCTTGTTCTGCTTGATGGCTCTTCTGACTTCTATGTAATCTCTTATATTCTTCAGTTCTTTGTCCCTTTGCTTTTCCAACCGCCTTCTTTTGATTAGTTCCCATGTTGAATCTGATATCCATGGGTCTCTTGGTCTTCTTATTGGGCCGAGATACTTCTTCGCTCTATCCTGTATTATCACCTTGACCTTCCCAAAGCATTTCTGGTGAGTTCTCATTGGTCTCCAAAAAAATCATCCAACCGAGTTGATGTTTCTTCTGTGAATCTAGTAGGAATTACTTTAACATCCAATCTAGTGGGATGTGCCTGATCTGTTGGCAATAAGAAGCTATTAAACGAGGGATCGGCAACCTTTTCAGACTCGCGGGCCACATTCAACTTTTATTTTTAATAACCGGACCGCAAGCGTTTATTTAAGAGAAAATAGTGAATGAAAAAACAATACCAATAAAAAACAATAAGTTATAAATTTTTATTATGTCAATCTTAAAGACACAGAAATATTTAAAGTACGAGATATGAAAGAAGCATTAAAATGAAACACAATTAAAAATTATTATCAATTAAAAACAAAGTAATGTAGTGTATTCATCACAATATGTACATATGTCTCCCTGCTTGACGTGACTTTTGTGATTGTTTTCCCTTAGCCAGATTCATATGCACTTTATAACCCGAGGTGCAAATTCGAATCAAAGCATGCAAATGTTCATCAGTCAGTCGAGAAGAAATTTTATTTTTTCCAAAAAGCATGGCAGAAAATGCTTATTTACAAATGTATGTGTTTCCAAATGCGACTATCATCTTCTTTGTGAAACTGATTAATCCTTCAAATTTTATTTTGGTAAGCGTCGATCAATGTCGACATTAAAAGCGTTGAAACATAATCGCATTTCGATGCTATTTTTTATGAAAATCCACAAATCTTGTTGAAAATTCCGTTTATAAATCTTGAATAATACCAGCAAAAGTTTCCTTTAGTTGGTATTAAGGCCGGTTGCCGACCCCTGTATTAAACAATTAAGAGAGACAACGTTGTTATAGTAAAAGAACAATTGTGTAAAAAAACGTAATGTAAATATCATGATTATTGGCAATGGCGATACTAGCACTACTGTCACCGCCAATTTGCTTGTTTCGTTGGACGATAAACCTGAGTTTCAGGGAGGAAAAATTCAATGATCTCCAAATGAAACTGATTATGGTAGAATAACTTGGGTTGTAAAGTTCACGTTGGTTGGTCGGAATTACGGCCAAGAAACTAAGTTGATAAGGTCAGTTAATCATGTGTGTTTTTCTATTGGTTTGTTTTGAGAAATGAAAACCAAAGTTTCTAAGATGAAAAACACCGCCAATTCCGTACGAGAATGTCTAACTTACGTACATAGAAATACATGTAGTATGCCCGCAATGTGGTACATCATTTTTGCATAAGTGTTGAGCAAAAATGGAGCATCGAACTGTTTCATTCTCTTTTCATTTCTTTGAAATTACGCTGAAGTTAACACTTAGAGTAAATCTTGAAAAATACTACTAATTATTTTTTGCATTCCTTAAACGCACACGCGCTGATATTCCATCCAATCCCACTACTGTGTTAACACACTCATCTCCATTGTCTCATTTATCCTTTATGTATATAATCAGTATGCAATCATTGGCGCTTCGGTGAAGTTTTTTCTTCGAATCCCTTCTAGAATGCGAGGTGTTTATAATAGTCATGCGTAATAGTTTTTGCTCAACACTTATGCAAAAATTAGGTACCACATTGCGGGCATACTACATGTATTTCTGGAATGGTATTTCTCTGTAATCTGCTTACATGTTATAATAAAAGTACATCTGAGTTGGACAGGAACTGTGACGGCACAATGACATTACAAACTCCTTTGACAGATTACTGCACTGTAGGTTAGTAAGTAAATTGGAATTTAGGGGTGGGTAAAAAGTTGATGGTTTGAATAAGAACTATGGCTGTATGGCAGATTTTTTACGAAATCATCGAAATGAATGACATGTGTACAGAGGAAGGAAGTTAACGGGAATGAATTTGACAAGTGATGAAGGCACAGAGACCTGTTCGCTACTGTTATTTAATTTGTATATTAGAAATTCTGGATAGTTTGCAAAGGATGAACAGTTTGCTGATGTAAAATAATGAAGAACATATTTTCATTTTGGGATGACTTGAATAGATTAGTATGACAGGAAGAGGAGAATTGATGCTGCTTTTTATGTTGCCAAGTGGTAGATTTGGCATTATATTTTGAAGAGACTGAGTATTGTGTGCTGGTGGGAATGCACTTCAGCAGATTGAGAATATAAAGAGAGCGAAAGGATAAACACTCTGTTGAGAAGGTTACTGAAATAGGGATAATGGAAATATTGCCTTTTATGAAACTTTGGTTTAGACTACATATAGATGACTGTGTGTGTGTGTGTGTGTGTGTGTGTGTGTGTGTGTGTGTGTGTGTGTGTGTGTGTGTGTGTGTGTGTGTGCGTGCGTGCGTGCGCGCGCACAGGGCTTGTCGCTGGCATTTCAAGGAAGCATAGAAATCTAGAAGTGCAGTGGTGGATAACTAAGATGATATCAGATCAGCAATACTGAATACAGGGATGCAGAAATTAAGGGACGTGAAAAACAGGGAATATAATACAGGCGTAGAAGTTGGGTAATGAATTTTATAGGATAGCACATGGGAGATTTTAACCCTGAACAAGAGTTCACTTAGAATTTTGAATGAGTAGTTAACATGGGAATAATGAGTAGATTTTCCTAGCGGTGAGTGAGTGAGCGGAATATATTGCCTGAGGAAGTTGTGAACCGACTGACAGCGGATAATAGGACAGACATTACATAAAATAAATTGGTTATAAATTTATTTTATTGGTTATATCTTCATGAAATCGATAAGTCCTACGATTTCATGAAGATATCAATAATAATAATCTACAAATGCATGACGTAAAAATCACATCTAGTGAGAGAAAAATAAATACATTTAATTTAAATTTAATTAAATTAAAATTTAATTTAATTAAAATGTTTCCTTCGTTAGTTACCCATCATATAGCTAAATTGATGCATTCATGTTTTAATGCACTAGTGCACGATTGTATGCATTATTTGTATAGAAAAGATAATAGAAAAGCACAAGTTTATTTAAACAGTGAGGTGAAGCCATGGCTTCCCTATATCCCTGTTTATTACTTAAAGTTGCAGAAATTAAAAAGATATCAATTTGAATTCAGGTCCAAGCAATGTCAAAGGATTCACTGACAACATATCTAGACAATGAACTAAAGAACTTGAACAAACTGAAGAAATCAGAACATATTTAAGTAAAAATAGTCCTCGTTATGCAAATAAATCATAATGCGAAATTTATTGATCAGATTTCAGAGTTTACGAGATAATTGTGGTTTGAAGAGTTTATTCCCTACGTGGAGTCCAGGAAACTGTCCACATGAGTATCTCTAGACACTATCTCTTGGAATAAACACAGTATGTGATTATCAGTTCTTTTTAATCGACTTTTTATATCTTTGATAGTATTCTCTGCAAAATTCAGAGAGAGAGAGAATATTAGTAAAAATAAGTTTAGTCTAAAAGATGGTCATTGGATATCCACGATTTAAAAAATAATTTAAATTATATAAACTTATGATCAAGTAAATGAATCCTCAAAACAGGATTCTCGCATTCCCACCCAAAATAAAAATAATTAAAAACAATCAAAAATATGCAAATTGAGGGGGGTGAACACTTTTGTTATCATGAGTCTAGCACGAGGTTCTATTTTTTATGTATTATTTTATCATTTTTCTATGTAACCTCTTTCCATAACATATTTCATCAAATATCTCATTCGTTTTTTTCATGCTTGAAGTTCTATTAAAAACTTCAAAACTAAGAATTTTCCCTGAAGGTGATCCTAAAGTGTTAACATAGGATTAGCGATCGTACCACTCACAATCAAAGAAAGATTATCAATTATTTTATCTTACAAGGAAAGTCAGTAAAATTTCCACTGTACAAAGAAAATTTTCAAACATTTGATATCTTTTACAGCGTGCATTCTAAATGAACAGAAACAAAAGAAGGACAGCTGAATGCATTTAGGTTATTCTTTCAGATTATATCAGCGCAATATTATGAGGCGAACGTATTAACCAATCCCAAAAGAAGGTGAAAGAAGATCAGGAACAAAAACAAGCATCAGTGAGGGTAAAGAATGTCAAATTAAAAAGAAGCAAAAAATATATTGTGCTGTGTGGGGATTCTATAATTAAGGGTGTGAAGGATGGTAGAGTAATTAAAGCGTGTTATCCAGGGTCAAAGATTAAGGATATAACTGAGGCTGTGAAATTGCAGAGAAATAGAGCGAGTGAGATTATTGCAGGTATAGGGACGAATGATCTAGGTAGCGAAAGATTTTTTGTGAGACAGGATTTGAAGGATTTAATGATAGCAATGAATGGAAAGAGCGAGAGTGGAAAGATCACGAGTGTGCTACCAAGATTTGATAGTGATGAATTAAACAAAAGAACAATTATAGTAAATGGAATGATTTCAAGATTGTGTAAAAGCTTTTGCAAAGAAATGAAACTGAACATTCATTTTATGAATGTCTGGGATGAGTTTGATAAAAGGAAGGAGTATTTTAAGAGAGAGATGTTTGCACGTAAATGTATTGGGCGTTTGGCATTTAGAACATTTATTGATAAAGGATAGAATAAATGGTCAAAAACAGGGAAATGGGATTTGCTAGGGAGGCAGGTGATAGAGTCAGTACTAAGGTCATTAATGCTGTGAATTTGGGATTAACTGTTTGCAGAAAATTAGCAGTATATAGAGTGGGCTAACTCACACACAGGGAGATTATGGGAGGGAGTATTGTAGTTTATGTATAATGCTCGAAGTATTCGGAATAAGTGCGAATAATTTTTTTGTCATTACTTAGTACAACTTGGCCAAAAATTATAGGAATTAGTGAGACTTGGTTAGCTAAGAATGATATAATTATAGGGATTGAATGTAAGCAGTACAGTATTTTCAGGCAGGACAGAGATGACAGAATGGGGGTAGGGGTTTTACTAATGATAGACGAAGCGTTAAAGCAAAAAAAAAAAGGTAGAAGTGCCTCAAGGTGACAGGTATGTAGAGAGCAGTTCATTCGAGGCTGTTTGGTGTGAGATAGAGATCAACAAGGCGAAATGTGTAATCGGTTGTTGTTATAATCCAAGGGGTATAAGGGAGAATGTAGATAGTATGTATTGGCAAATTAGCAGGATGAGTGAAGGTCGAGTAATCATTATGGGGAATTTTAACTTTGGGGACATAGATCGGGAGAAGGAATGGTCACAAGGAACAAAGGAAATGGAGTTTATATAGTTGTTAAGAGATAACTACCTCAGACAGTATGTAATGGAAGGGATAAGAGATTCGAGTGTTATATCTGGTCATAACATCGCAGAACATATCAATAAGTAATTTAGTTACACAGTCTCCACTTGGGGAAAGCGATCATGTGGTCTTGACCTGGGAGATTGTAAGATGTGCTGAATATTCTGTTAAGAAAGGGTATATGTGGAATTATAAAACTGGTGATTATGACAAGCTGAGAAGTCAGCTTTCAGGAGCGCTATGGCATGAGAATTTGAAGGGGAGGGATGTTAGATGTTAGAGGGGAGAGAAGGGGAGATAGGGTAAAAATTAGAATTCAGGACTGGGTGGACAGCAATATGATACTTTATAAGGGACAAATGGTTTTGTGAAGGGTAGGTTTTGCCTCAGTAATTTGATTACATTCTATAATAAAGTAACAGTGGAGCTGGATAAAGGAAATCCTTACTCAGTGATACTGCTGGACTTTGCAAAGGCATTTGACAGGATTCCACATGGAACTCTGTTTCATAAATTAGAACAAATGGGTATGAATCCGAAGCTGGTGATTTGGATTAGAGAGTGGCTGGTGAATAGATATCAAAGATTGATTTATGGAGCAGATGAGTCCAGTAGAAGGCTGGTGACTAGTGGTGTACCTCAGGGCTCAGTGCTTGGTCCTCTATTGTTTAATTTGTACATAAATGATATTGGAAATACTTTGAAAGGAAATATCCACTTGTTTGCTGATGATGCAAAATTAGGAAGAGCGATAGCCAATTCAGATGATGCAGATATCTTGAAGGATGACTTAAATAGGCTGACGGTATGTACTAAGGTAAATGGCTGTCAGTTTAATGTGGCTAAGTATAAAGTGATGCATTTCGGGAGGATGAGATCGCATGCTGCTTACTATATTAACGGAACTGAACTGCAAGAAGTTGACGAACAAGGGACTTGGGAGTTATTGTGGACAGAGAACTTAAGTTTAAAGGGCATATTGCAAAGATTTCCAAAACATGACATCAAATTACATGGTTGTTGAAGAACACACTAACAAGCAGGGATAAGGAAGTTATTGTTCCACTTTATAAGGCATTAATAAGAACGAATTTGGACTATTGCGCACAGATCTGTTCACCTGGATTTCTTGGTGAAAAAGAAATGGTGGAGAGGATTCAGAGGTGAGTTACAAAGATTGTTGCGGGAATGTGGGATGTTCCCTACGAGGATAGATTGAAGATCTGGGCTTCAAAAACTAGTTGATAGACGTAGGAGAGGAGATATGATAGAGGTATTTAAATTGTTAAAGGGATTTTACAGGATTGATACTGATGATATTCTTAAGACCAGTGCAGGATGTGAGAGAACGAGGGGCCATCCCTGGAGATTATTTAAGAGTGTGGTTAACAAGGGTATTAGGACTAGATTTTTTGCTTGGAGGGTTGTGAATGGGTGGAATGCGTTGCCAGAGCTGGTTGTGAATGCTTCGTCTGTGAATGAATTTAAGGAGAAGTATGACAGGTATTGTGTAAATAATGGTTAGTGTTTCAATGTAGGGTCTCCCGCGATGAGTCTTTTGATTCCATGGAGGCACCATAATAATAATAATAATATTATTATTATTATTATGTCTGTAAATTGAGCATCTTGTGTAGTCTACCATTTGTTTTAAGTCATGAAAAACCTGCCTTCCCAAAGGTAAGTTAAACATTGTCCTCTCCTTACGAAAGCGTCTAAGTTATTTTCGGTTTAAAGGCTCTTATGAATGTCCCTTACATGAGAAGTATCGAACGAGATCTTTCCACCCAAAAGATTTCGTTGATACCAACTGCGCTAACGAGATCTAGTAGAAAGACAAAACTAAACAAGAAAAAACTGGAGTAATGAAAGCTAAAATGAAATTCTAAAAGCGAATAGTCAAGAATTGAACATCCCCTGCTTTCCTTTCTTTTATTCCAGGAATGATTTGCTTTCCTTATACACCAGGATACAGGCGGAAGGCAGACGCCAATGCTGATTTGACAAGCCTGGAGAGTGTATTTAGTCAGCACTAGTAATTAGATGTACCACTGCTAGATCTGAACTACAAAACACACAAGTGAATGCTGCTCGAGCCCGCTTGTAACCTCACAAATCATTGCTGAAAGTCCTAGGGAGGAAAGTCGCCGAGAGGCACAGCACTCTGCAAGGAAAAGATTGATTTTGGCTACTCTAAACGATACTAAAAACTCCACTTTAATATTGAAAACAAGACGCATTTTTATACCACTTCAATAAGTAAAAACTAAATGACTCAATGATTGCAAAATAAATCACTAGACTTTATTGTATAAAAGAAATTTAGTTCTTATCATAGGTTACAATATCTAAGATTATCATTATTATTTTATTTCATTGAATCCTTCTGTGATCCACTTCTATGGTTTAGAAAATAGTTGCTGCAAATGCAATTATTCGAAATATTAAACTTTGATGAAATATGCACTGTTTTATTTATATAAGGGAAAATCTGCAATATATTCACGTCTATGTTGCTCATAGTAGAACTTGACAAATATCATCATAAAAGGTGGAAATTGTTAATGCTCAGGTTTTTTAAACACCCAAAATCATGCGATCCCAGGTGGTCTTTCTAAATTAATTAATAGAAAAAACTATATAATTGTTGTTTTAGAACAATTCTATCCTCACCATTTAATATCCAAATATGACTACATTTGTTTTCGATCAGCTAAATTCTATGGATAATATTAGGAGGTGGTTACAAAAAGTTACATATAGTAAAGAGTGTTGGATTACGTCTCCTAACTGACCTTTACTATTAGACAATTCTAAATAGTAAGAGGTCCACAAAATGCATAGCAGAAATAATACTGTTGGGTTCAAGAAAAATGAAAGGTTATCACTCCACCCACCCACCCACACACACACACACACACACACACACGCTAATAGCTTTTTAATCTGTGTATGATCTCTGTAATAAGCCTTCAGGCATTTCAGTTCGTGGGTTGGCTGTTCCATATGCTAAATATTTTGTCCTTCACTTACTCCAATCTTGTACTTACTTGCCAAAACCCGTTTTCCTGCCCCCCCCTCATTATTTTACATTTTCTCATCCGATTCTCAACTGTTATTTTATTTCAACGTCATTTCAATATAAAAATATGAATCCCGAAGCAACAATTAATAAAGTAATTTTCCTAAAGTCACCTTTGATGCAAAAAAAAAAAATAAAGTAAAATAGAAAAAAAATCAATGCACTTTAAAGCCTACTGCTACCCTTATAGCTGTAGATGACCCAGGACGTTATTTAAAAAATGCTGTACTCGTACATCCGTAGTGTGGCTTGTTTACTTTATATAAATATAGCTGTTCTGAGTCGGCATTTTCTCCTTTCTAATTCTAGAAGAGTCAAGGGCGGAGATAGTGTTATCCAGGAAGAAAAGTGTGTGGGTTGAGACTCGTGATACAAATTCCAAACCGCCTAAATTTTAGATATAATGCAACGAAATAGTGAGATCTTTACACAACGCTACACCATCATTACACCAGAATCATGCTTCCAGATGATGTTCATCACATATATACAATGACTAAATCAAACTATTTAGTAGATCTTAAATCTGCCTACATGTATTAGAGAGAGAGAGAGAAAACAACTGATCGTAACAGTGCAATTTAAGCTTACAATAACCAAGAGAAACTTTGAAACTAGGATGACATAATTTATTCTTCTGCTTTCTACAACACACAAACAACCCAAATATCCAAGAAATTAGATCTGCATACACAATCATACCAGGCAGCACTATGGAGGGTGTTTTTCTTACGTTGTAGTATGGGGAAATTTGAGTGGTCATTCTCAGTTTTGAAACAGAAGTGACAAACGGATTCTCCACAGAATCTGAAAGATAAACAAAATACAATTATAAATCATTATGCACAGTTTCAACAACATATATATTACAATTTAATTTATTTTAATAACGGAAATGAAAGTTCTTTCAGCATAAAAATGCCAAAGAAAGATAATATATTTTCAACACGAATATCAACTTCAGAGAACTTACCTAAAGTTTCAAAAGGTGAGGGCTACAGACTCCTCCTTTTATCGTAAATGTTTCAGGATTTATTGACTTCTTGCTGGAGTGTCACACATCACTGCTGGCATAATCCAGGAAAAAAGTGTTATGTAATATAAACAGCACATAAGACTCTTTTTTTTTTAATCCTGGAAAATATCGCCTCACACAGAGGAATTTTTCTAGAATTCTTTCTCTATTGCAGTTTAATTAAATTACAAGGAGTTTTGCTCCTGGATATAATTTATCCCTAGAAAAATAACAACTTCAAGTAAAAGTATTATTATACCAGTCAGGTTTCTTCATGTCCAGTTGAAACTGCAAAATCCAATTGGAAATTTCAAATTCTTTTTCGCATGAAAAATCCTCTTGCCTCTTAAATCTTGTTAAATCTTAAATATTTCTAATATTGAAAACGTTGTCCATGTGATTTTCGATTAGATATATATATATCAAACCTCTTCAAAAAGCTTTTTGTAGGAAGTTCCTCGACAGTAATAAGAAAACAGACAGAAATTGCGTAGCTTATTCCATTTACCTACGACAGAGGGCAGTAAGGGTCTTATCACTGCATTTCTGGTAGGATATTAAAAAATATGGTACAAAGCTTTTAAAGAGATCTTTGACGATAACTTGGACAGGAGCCACAGTTTTCTTTGTTCGTTAATGCTGCCAGAGGCACCTTCAGATGGTATCACCCTTCCGCCTCCAGATCAACTCACTTCTGTTTGACAGACGTCCAGCAAATGTTTTCAGATGTCAAGCAAGAAAAATGATAAAGTGAAAAGACATGCGAAACTGATAGGGCTTCTTAGATTTTAAAAACATTAACAAAACATGTATTTCTAGGTTTGTGAAGACCTTTTTTGTTTGCTTGCTTGTTTGTTTGTTTTTTTCTTGTATAAATGCAATCGTTTGTGAACAAGTTGTGACGTTCGTTATTGAAGAAGTTAGTTCTAACAGTGATAAAAGAAACTAATTCAACACGAGATTTATACAGTGTAAGTTCTAACGATAAGATCGGTGAAGTTGTTCGCACAGCGCCTGGTACAGAAAATTTCATCCACAAACATTTGATGTAAGAATACTAAAGAAGCCGTAATGACCAACCTTTTAAGTTTCTCTCATTCAGCCTCGATCAGCTTTCTGCTGTTGAGTGTATTCCACTGCTTAAATTACAATAAATCATGATTTTTCTAATGAACGTTAATGTAATTTGCATATATCCAATTTGCAAATTGGAAGTTAGATGCGTCTTATTTTACAAACAAGTGAAGCTCTTTTATTATATAAATAGAAACAGACATAAGCAAAAATAGACATGTTGGTTCATGGACCAGTAATTGATCGCTTCCTCCTCCTCCTTCTCCCCTCCTCCGAGAGTTACTGAACCAACTGATTCGAATCAGATTACAGGAACGAAGTTAGTGAAGGAAGAACTCTTACCCACTCCAAATAAACAGTGGAATGTAGAGGGACACATTTTACTATATGCATATAAAAAAACAATATTCGGTATGAAATAACATAGTTCATTATAATATATATTATAATAGTATATTATAGTGTTCATTTGAAATAGCAGCTAATTTTCTATGCAGAAACGAAAAAAAAAAAAAAAAACGAAGATGTACAGAGGTGATTTAACATGCCAGTACTTGATTTCAAAAATGAGACAAGTAATGAATTCTTCGGAAAAGAATTCTTCCAGCATGACACAGTTTATAGCTTACTGATGGTGATCCGATTAATTAGGGCGAATCCCCTCTCCTGTCTTCATCACTGAGTTTCTTAGCTTGTACTGACAGATGACCAGTGTTTGCTGTGGATATTACAGTATTACTCTTTACTGAACCCTATTATCTAAAAGTTCCCAAAATCCGTTAACGTCACCGTTTTTCTTTATATGTTCATCATTTCTTTCTTATTCAGAGATTAAAGCAAGTAATGATCACTCCCTTTGAACGTCTACGTGAAGAAAGCCGCTGAAAATTATTCGACTTGATAAATATGAACTACTGTCAATTGTTGCTCATGATTTAGGTACTATGAGAGAGAGAGAGAGAGAGAAACAATAAAATATTGGAGGAAACTTGAGCTCCATCAGACTCCTGGTCATTTTCTTTTTTATTTCACTGCTATATCGCTTTTAGGTGGCCAGCTCTCACAGCTGAGTTTGGAAATCATCACTTTACTGAAGTTAATTTTAAATTTAATAGTGCAGGAAAATGACATCTGCATGCTACTATCACTTCGCACTTGCTTTTCTTTTGTTTTTCGTGGTTTTATTCAGCTAGTTCTCATTGTTTTTTATTTATACGATTTGAGAAATCTCAAAAGTATTTTTCCCAAACGATATTAAAGAAAGAGATCTTATATGGAAAATTGAGTATTCATTAAATAAAATAAATGCCATTATCCAATAAATTAAAAAAAAAAATCAGCTAACGCCTTTTTATTCCCGTATACGGGAGTAGGCGAGGCCATTTAGCCCTATCTAACTTTTGGAGACTGAGTGGGCAGTTCAATCTCCACTGGTACCCAATCAGAGACAGATGGGAATCCAATAAATAAATATCCAATAAATAAATGACATTAAAACATTCCAGTGATATTGATAATATTACTGACTCGTTTAATAAATATCCAATAAATAAATGACATTAAAACATTCCAGTGATATTGATAATATTACTGACTCGTTTAATACTGTGATCTGCTATGAAAAACACCTAAAATAAGTCTGTTGATGTTATTTTAAGTGGAATTAAAGTTAGTCGGAAAAACTGGCTTTTTTTTTCTCCTTTCTCCTTTTCCCAATTAGATAACGTGTTAGTTTAGTTTCGGAACACTTGTTAATTGTGCTTGTATGCACTTAACTTTATTTCGTATGTTCTCAGACTTTTTTTTATCATCATCATCAAATTCCTGCCATGTACCCACAAGGGGTGTACAGGATATGATAGTACTACATGAAAAAAATTACACCATTATTAATTTCCTATCTACAATTTTCCTCCAAATCAGTCTGTTACTTGTCTAGACTCCAATATTATCAGATCTTATATTTCTATCGTCTAAGGCACTTTGTACCGTATCAATCCACCTACAGTATATCTTGGTCTTCCTCTGGGTCGTTTTGCTGCCAACCTGGCAGAGAACACTTGTTTTGCTAATCTTTCCTCGCCCATTCTGTTTAAGTGACCATACCACCTGAGATTAGCTCTGCTAACGCATTCCTGGATGCTGACAATGTCAAGTTCTTTCTTAATATCCTCGTTTCTAATATGATACTGCCATTGATGCCATCTGTTCACGCCTCTAATCTTTCTCAGGACTCTCATATCTGTGGTCTCTAGTCTTTGGGCAAGTGCTTTACTTCTGACCCAGCTCTCAGATCCATAAGTTTTTAACTTATGGATCTGAGAGCTGGGTCAGAAGAAGAAGATCACAAAATCTTCCTTAGAGTTGAATTTACTCTAATCTTGATCCAGATGACTAACCGATCTGTTCATTTTCTGGAACTGCTGTTTCCTTCGGCGGTACTACAGTCCTTGGGGGAAAAAAAAGAATGTTAACGATCTTGGAGAAATCACACAGGCCATCAGTTCAGTGTGCTTAACGGGGGATACTTTGCATATTACTCTGGATACAAAAACATCTATGGAGAAGTAATATGGATGAAGAACATCATGGCTAGAACATACGACGAACGACTTCTTCAATAGTCTCAACTGTAGAGCCTACCTCTCCAAAAGCAGAAGAAGCAACACTGACGAAGCTATGTTAGTAAAGAAAATTGAAGACAAGGGAGACCATGCAACAGCAGGAATAATTTTGATCAAAAGAAAAAAAAATAGCAGAGACCGTTGACGTATTATATGAGCTATCTTCTCAAATAGATGAATCATGAGCAGAGATAATCACTAACTACTGGCTCCTAATTTTAAATTAAAGATAACAGTTCTTAGTTAAAAACCACTTTTGCTGCAATTTCCATGAATGTAAAAATATACAAAGTCTATATTGAGCAGTTTAAACAATATACTTTTATAAAACATATAGTTATCTTATGGAAATAAACTTTGTGCTGCCGAAAGTAGACTTCCACAATTGTTTTCTTAGCATGTGTGTGTGTGTGTGTGTGTGTGTGTGTGTGAGAAAGAGAGAGAGAGAGAGAGAGAGAGAGAGAGAGAGAGAGAGAGGATGAAATATAAAGGTACGATGGCAGCAAGAGAGCTTAGTCATTATAGCTAAATGTATTATAGAACCACATCTTACAAAACTCTGCGATCTGTGAAATTTTTTCCAAAAATAAAAAATAAGTGTCCTGTACTAACTGTTGAGCAGCATTGATGGAGTGAGTCTTAGGATTCCCAATGTGGGATTATGAATGTGGGATTATGCGTCCCCCAAGCCATACAACACAAAATTTAAAACATACTGACAAGATGCCTTTCGACCGCCCGTGCCCCATATGCTCGTTTGTGAATCGGTCCTCGTCAGATCACTCATTCCATCTCTGCTAAGCATTGACGATTTTTGTTTATAATTTACATATAATAATGCAAACGAGTGTTTACACAATTGCAATAATCACTCACCAAGGATCAGCTGTTGAATTCTGCGCCGCCTGGTGGGAATTTTCTTTAAAACCTCCGAGGAGAAGATCTGATTGAGATGGGCTGGAAGAAGAATTGATAAGAAATTATCATTTGAAGCTGTAAGTGCATTCGGAAACTAATGTGAATGAATATCAAATGACAGGTTTGGAAATGAGAGTGTAAGCCATGAGATGTATTTTTGTTTTACGTGGCCAAGTTCAGAGTCCCTTGCTTTTTAACTGTTTCAATGTTTTGGTTAATAGCTGCATGCTAGTTCCGTCACCTGCAATATTTGCAAAAAAGGAACTTCAGACGTGAAAAAACAAGAAATTTCTTAAGAAACCTGACAAGATTACAACAGAATGTTTTAATGAACCTGACTTTTTTTTTTTCACATTACAGGTGACGGAACTAGCATAAAGATATAAAACCAATACTATATATTCACTTCGAAAGCATAACAAATAGTACTTTTTAATATTAATACTTTACACTTTTGAAGAAAAAAAAGGTATAAAGTATTCAAAACTTTCAAAAATAAAATATTCATAATTCTGAATTTATGAACTGAGAAATTATGAACATGAAGTGAAGGAATAAATAGGGAAAATTCTGTCTGAACAAAATTGCTGCATACATATTTAATTAATATAATATTTTAATTAATATTTAATATAATTCATTTTCCGATCTCTGTTTCTGTTCTTTAGAAATAAACGCATAATCAGGTTACTTACTTGATCGATATTCAATCGCAGCGTATCCAGTTCGGACTTCACGCTCTGACACCGTTTCTGAGAGCTGCTTAATTGATCCACGGTTTCCTGTAAGGATCGCTGGACTTCATCGTAATTAGACTGCATGTCCTGCAAGGAAAAAAATGCTTATCTTCAATAGCAATCAGTGCAGAAATATGGACACGGAAATAAAGTGAAAGAGAAAATAAAACTGTACACCGACAGTATCCTATTCCTTTGTTTTGCAATTAGAAGTCTGATATACCAGAAATAAACTTTTACGTATCTCACCCACTCATACCCTCCCCCTCAAGCAGAATTTGTGTTATAGAGTTAGCTGCAGTCCTTTCTAATGGTCCTGACCTTGCTTTTTTTGATTGCTTGATCGTCAGCCCATCTCTGCCTTCACATACTTTCTTAGTCACGAAACTATTTGCATAAAAGCAGAAATATGTAAGTAACGTAGTTGTGCAAAATGCATACGCATAATTCACTCATTGCGAGTGATATTTAGCTACTGTTAAGTAGTTACAGACCTTCATAACTGGGATATACGCAACTTAATTTAAATATAAGGTGAGGATATGCTTATAAAACAAAACAGGATTTACTTAGGTTTTGAATTATATAATGTGTTATTAAGCAAGTACGTAACAGCTTTCATTGAAAACCAGAAGTGTAGAGAAAAAACAGGCAATAGTGAGAAGTCATAAAAATCTTTAAGAAAGAATTCCATTGTAGTATATTATTGTCGAAAGACAGCATTTGCATCACATTATTTATGATTGTCTAGTTTAGAAAGAAATCTTTCTCAGAAGAACCTATAATTTTGAGCAGCTTGTATCTCGCTGCAAGTCTCACTATAAGCATTTGCTTTAATAACTATTGTTGTATAAAGCTAGCGAAACATCGAGTGAGTGTTGTGCAATTTTAACGGAACGATTATTAAGCTGATTTTTATTCTCACTTGATTTCTTAAATGTTTCTATTCTTCTTATACTGTAGCTCAACTCCATCGACCACGAGTTCTAGTTCGGTTCAGCAGGTTTCTCATCATTTCTAAAATTCAAGTCAATCTTAAAGGTTTTCTGCCGCTCTTGTATGCAAAGGGAGGCTACAATGCACGAATACTACACGAGAAAAAAAAATCTGCATGGATGTCTAAATCTCTAATCTCTGAAGACAAATTAGTCAGATGAGAATATCGCTCCCTTTACAATCCGAACATCCCTTAAATTCCATTGCCCACTGTGCATTTCTTGATAGGCACACCACCATGATCGCGTATACAGAGAAAATTAGGAAGTTCAACTTTCCAACACCACGCCAAGACATTTGACTGGGATAGCAGCTAACCATTTTCAAAGTTCGATACTCAATTATGACTTTCTCTAATATCACAGGCACTTTCTGAATATTTTTGGAATAGCTGCTGCTTCGAATATTGCTGATCTCATCAGTTTATCTTGAGCCAGAGGTGTAATCGCTTATCACTGTGAGCACAGTGCAAGTTACGTGTATTATTATTGTTATTATTTGACTCATCGAGGGAAAGGCAATCTACTTCACACAATCCACCTCCTACGCTGTTTATTCCTCCGTCTACATACAACACCACCAGGGTCGTCGCCAGATTAGATCGTGCCCTGAGGCAAACAATTAAATATCGCCCCTAATGGATTATAAGACAAAAAAATATAAGAAAATCTCCAATTGCTATTATGTTTTTATTACAAGAGAAACATTAATTCAAAACGATTACATAATAATATTAATTAAATGTTTGCTCTACGGGGATATCGCACAAAAAACTGTTTATAAGCTCTTCTAGATTTAAATTATAATCTATGTCCGCCTCTATCGATAGAGTTGCTAGACCAAATAAATCTTTCTTGGGTCATTGCTGTTCGCAAATAATTTTTAATCAGTTTAAGCTTGAAAAAAATTCTTTCCGCACTTGCTGCGCTAACAGGAATTGTTAGCGTAGCGACGGCGCCTACCGCAATATGACCGAACGAGAGCCCTTATTAAGCCGCGCTGTGAGGCAGGCTGCCTCTATGCTACACCATGTCGACGGTACTGAAAAACCATCTACTCACAACGTCATCTACCGACCAGGCCAAAAAGTAGATGATGATTTGCCTGTATTTAGGATGAAAAATCTAGCATTTTCGAAAGAAGAAAACCTCTGTATGAGATCTGCTAACTAACCTTCAATTGAAAATACAGTATATGAACTGCTCATAAAGATTCCTCTGGTCACGACAGGAATCGAACTCAGGCCTTTTGCAATCGAAGGATGCGATGTCCCGTTCTCTCATTTGTGCTGAAGAGGTGTTACAAAATACAGTCAACAGATACGAACTTTTTTTTTATATGAGAGCTCATGTATCCCATCTCAACTGGAGTCCATCACCATCTTGGAAAATTGTCAAAAATAAATTCAGTAACTTTCTAATAATTTAGAAAATTCAAGTATTGTTAAAGTGCTTTAGTTCGTCATCTAATTTTATTTGTTGTGTTTCTTATTAAAAAGTCGTTTGGAATTAATTAATATTTAAGTAAACATGACGGTATTAGCTCTTAATAATAAGAAGAAGCGAGAGAAATATGTTGAGGGCATCACCTTGTTCCCACAGTAAACCATTGCCTAATCACAGCCGCACTTAAAGTGAACTTAAAACACAATAACTCATTGAAATTGGGTACTCACCATTAGCTGAGTGGTGTGCTTCTTTATAGCTTTCTGCAGTTCTGTGGTCTGTTGATTGCAATCGTCCATTGCGATAGTTAGATCAGTTAACTCAGTCTGCATTCTATTCTTCAGGGTGGTAACTTCACTTCTTATTCGAGAATCTGCTTCGGAAATGGTTTTAGTAATGCTATCGATTTGATTTTGCAATTCACGGCTGTGGAGAGATAAAAACAAAACTTTTGTTATTTTAAGCAAAAACATTCACACAGAATTGTGCATAAATATGGCTTCTATTTTAAAAAGAAAAAGTTAAAGTCACTATAGAGATATGATCGCATTAATGAGAACCGAATAAGAAGTAACGAAAAATAACAAATGTTTCGGAATGTATGGTCATGGTTTTATAGGAATGATTGTAGTTGTGTATTTATTTTTTGTAGTGTATTTTCCTAATCGTAAAAACCTGAGTAAACCTTTTGGTTGTTTCAGGCGGTTTCATTGTATGTACTAAAAATAACACCTTGTAATAAAAAAAGAATGGAAACTGAATATTTAAAGCAGATCCATGCAAATTATTTAGATTTTAGAAGATTGGAATTAGTGTGTTATTTTTATTGCATCATTTACCTTCTAGTCTGTTCATAATATGTCAGAGCTTTGTCGAGTTCGACTGAAAAGAGTTTGCGGTGATAGGGTTATTGGCTATTTGAAGTTATGGCCGAAGCAACGAAAGCTATAAGGATTATAATATAAGCTATAAGGTGTATTATAATGTGAGTTAATTTGTGTGTGTTTCTGTCCAGTATGTCTGTTCTGTAGGATAAAAAGTCTGAGTTTTCCGGAGGGGAATCCTGCTACTACTTCCATATGTGTGCATAGAGATGACTTGTGTAGTGTAACCACACACACACACACACACACACACACACACACACACACACACACACACACACACACACACACACACACACACACACACACACACACACACACACACACACACGTTATTATTAGCGTATCCGAAATACTTCTGCATATGTTGTTATACATATGCAGAAGTCTAAGAATGAGATAAAATTCCTTTCTCTGTTTGGTCTCTGAGGAAGAGTTTCTGGATTATGTAGAAAGAAAAATAATAAATACCAGAAATATATAAAATTAATTTTTAAAAAATAGAAAAGAGTCCTTAGTCTACCTACGGTACTAATGTACTATTTATTTATAATCCTTGATGGGTTGAAGTTACATAAAAAAAAGGAACGAAAACTGAAATCATAACATCGCATGTCTCTCTAACTTACACGGTGTGTGTTCGAATTCCTTACGGTATGGATATTTGTGAATATCTTTAGGTCGTAGATGAAATTCAAGGCACGTTGTAAGATCCCATCTTAACACAGCTTGAAAAACTTTTATGTTTGGGATCTAGAGTATGGTTCCCGAAACTAATGTGCACTCAGTGCCGTAGGTAAAGATTTTGCCGCCCGGTGTGGTCCCTGAGTTTGCCGCCCCTCTCAATACACACCAAAAATACTACAAAAAAAGTCAAAACGACGTATAGGGAAATTATAATTATACATATGCAGAAGTCTAAGAATGAGATAAAATTCCTTTCTCTGTTTGGTCTCTGAGGAAGAGTTTCTGGATTATGTAGAAAGAAAAATAATAAATACCAGAAATATATAAAATTAATTTTTAAAAAATAGAAAAGAGTCCTTAGTCTACCTACGGTACTAATGTACTATTTATTTATAATCCTTGATGGGTTGAAGTTACATAAAAAAAAGGAACGAAAACTGAAATCATAACATCGCATGTCTCTCTAACTTACACGGTGTGTGTTCGAATTCCTTACGGTATGGATATTTGTGAATATCTTTAGGTCGTAGATGAAATTCAAGGCACGTTGTAAGATCCCATCTTAACACAGCTTGAAAAACTTTTATGTTTGGGATCTAGAGTATGGTTCCCGAAACTAATGTGCACTCAGTGCCGTAGGTAAAGATTTTGCCGCCCGGTGTGGTCCCTGAGTTTGCCGCCCCTCTCAATACACACCAAAAATACTACAAAAAAAGTCAAAACGACGTATAGGGAAATAAATTAAAACACTATGTTTATTTGTGAAGTAAAACTTAATTTCAACATTCTAAAATGTTATTTTTCTTGCTTTTCAGTTAGCAAAATTGTCGATGACATTGTCGAAGTCTATTTCATCACTCAGTTGCTGTTCTGTAGACAGTATGGCAAGATTTCTTAAACGCAAAGTGCTGCTTGGGGCGGACAGCGCCTCCCCTCCCCTCAAGCTACGCCACTGTGTGCACTACAGGTTTACGGAAACGCTTCTTAGTTGAGATTGTCAAGAAAGAAAAAACAAAAGCTAAGTTGAGGATAAAAAAAAAAAAAAGCGAAAAATGGGGTAAGAAATGTTGCAGCTTTTTCGTTTTTTAAATCAATTAACTATTCAGAAAGAAACTCGCAGACACATGAAAAAAAAACTTAACACGACACTTTCTTCCTGGAAAAGGAGTGGAAGGTCGGGACACCCCGCAGCAATTAACGATGAGCTCATCCACACACCAAATGTGCAGTTCTTTGAGTAAGGCTTAATCTGTCAGAACAATCATTTCTCTCCTCATGGCACATTTTAACGGTATGCTGATATCAACAGCTGCATACGAAAAGCTTTCGTATACTTTTAACTGCATATTTTTCAATATCAGTAGCTGTGCTTTCTTCTCACTGCTGCATAAACTATTATCTTTCATTACATCAATAGCAGTTGTTTTGTATACATGCTATTCTCCTCTAGTGCATTTCATTTTAATATCCAGGATTAAATGAGAGAATAAAATTATTTTTTATGCTTTTATTGTCACATAGTATTGCATATTCCTTTAAGCCTGTTTTATCCAGTCTTATCTCAGAATCATTTTTAAATTAAAGTGAATCCTATGTCATACTTTTTCATTACTTTTTCATTGTTCCCCATCCGCATTTTACAAATTTGTAAAAAAAAAAACAAAAAAAACGTATATTTATATACTATAGCAAGAAAGTGTTTATTAAGTTTTGAAATTCATTTTCTTTTCGTGATTTTAGAATTAACAGTGGTACGTACTAAAAACTTTCAAGATAATTTTAGAATTACTAAAAGTCCAATTTACCTAGACAGGTCTTAAATTTCATATCTTGTCCTGACTAATTGTAAGAAAAGAAAGCAAAAAGCATCTGAGTCTGTCCACTTAAAATAGATCTGTCGTCTGCTGCATGCGGAACTACAGCTATGTAGTCGCAGCGTCAGTGACTTTCTTTATTTCACTGTCTGGAAGCACCGCCTGTAGTTTTTTTTTTTTTTTTTTACTCATACAGCTTAAGTTGGTAGTGTATAAATTTATTAATGCACGTAATTATAATAAAAATAATAAATTATTACGAACATTAATGCACTTCTTAATTTATTACATAATGCGTGTGGTAATGTAATAAAAATTGCTGTACTAACCTATTGTTATTATTTTAATTTTTATGCTAATAATTTTACAATCATTTGTAGTACCCTTCGACACTTTAATTTATGTCAACTAAAGGTAACTGGTCTTAATTTCTTTCATTTTTGAAAGAAAGCTGAAAACGAAAATTTCGTCACATAATTTAACGCATAAAACTGCAATCCGTTTGATTCCAGAATAAAATAAGCAGAGCTATAGCCATTACTAATTTCTTCGCATATTCAACTAATGGCCTGTTTGCCATTCTTAACGTTTTGCTATTACAGAAACTTTATCTATACTATTTTGACAAAAGTTTGGACACCTAGTTCTGGTGAAAAAATACATTCTAATTACTTAAGTTAAAGGATATTACATCCCATATTGTTTCTTAGCCGAATAAGAAACTCAAAGAGTTTCATGCCGAATATAGAAACTATATAAAGTTCGGCGATTCCAAGCGTAAGCAAATACCTGGATAGTGCAACACCTCACCCATTTGGTAGTGCTAGTTCTACCCACTCACTGATGAGACTTCAATAAAGGTTGAAACCGGTCTGGGTAGTGACCTTCTCTCATAATGTAGGACAATAATACAGCTCTTTGGAGCTAAGTTCACATTATGAGTAAATACCAAGAATAGTGATCGGAGCTTGCTCCACCCTTACTATGAGTTGCCTGAGTTTGCACTACCAAATGGGTCAGGTGTTGCACTATCCAGGTATTTGCTTACGCTTGGAATCGCCGAACTTTATATAGTTTTTTTATTCGGCCTGAAACTCTTTGAGTTTCTTATTCGGCTAAGAAACAATATGGGATGTAATATCCCTTAACTTAAATAAGTTCATGTCGCCGAATTGAAGCCTTTGGCTCTTCATATAATTAGCATTCTAATTATATTTCTAATACCGAGTGCGACCATCTTTGGCAGCAGCTACATTTCGGGGCATGCTTTCAACCAATTTCTGTACGTCGCAACAGGAATATTCTTCCACTCCTCGCGCAAAGCTACCTCCATTATTGATGCTAATGACAGCTGATGTGGTCTGAGCGAATTCGGCGTTCTAATCCATCCCAAAAATGTTCGATGAGGTTGAGGTCTGGACTCTGAGCCAGCCAGTCCAACACTTCAACGTTGTTTATGGAAACCAGTCTCGGATACGCAGTGCATTATGGTATGGAGCATTGTTATTCTGAAACCTGCAAGGATCACTGGCGAAGTACTTTTACAGCGTCGGAAGCATGAGGCTATCCAGGATGTTCACCAATGGACCAAGTCCCATCCAAATGACACATCCTATTACCAAACAAACATACATTTGAAGGCTCTGTAAAGAGCCTCCACCAAACTTGACAGTTGGAATAACACAGTCCTGCAAGAATCGTTCCCTAGGTAATCAGATCCAAACGCGACCATCAGAGTGAAACATTTCGAAGCATGATTCGTCGCTTCACAGATTGGAAAAGCGTTCTGTGAAGCTTCATAGATTGGAAAAGTGTTCTGTGAGGCTTCACAGAATGCATTTTTAATCATCTGCAGTCCAAACGTCGTTTGGCGTTGGGGAAAAGGTGATGTATGGCTTGTTCGCAGCAGCAGCTCTGCCGTGGTAACCTAAGGCATGGAATTCTCTGTGGACAGTTCTAGTGCTGACAGATTTTCACTTTTCACTATCTGTTATTATCACTTGTATTGATCTAAATACTTGCTGCATCTATTTTATTATATTTTCATTTGTACTACTTCTTCAGTGTTAATAAAATTTCAGTTTCAATTTCCCACTTTGAATCCTCGAGAATATTGTAAATGTGTCTGCACGGTTAGTCTAGTGACTTTGCGCTTCGCAACCATATGCCTGGGAAAGGAGTGTCCTATGTTCGATTCTCGTCGATGACACGAGGAGCTTAAGGATCCTCCTCAGCCATAGCTAAGTTATCCTGTCTTGGGCATGGACAGTAGGGTTTTTCCGCCAGTTTATCTGGAGTTTTTCATTCCGCTAGCAGTAGGGTTTTTTACGCCAGTTTATCTGGGGTTTTTCATTCCGCTAGCAGGCAAAATGGTCCCGTGAACACACAGGGATTACAGTTAGGAATACTGACCCAGCCGTAGGCCTGATTCGTCAGTTATGCCGGTTCCGATCCCGAATAAAATTTGGGGGAACTGAGATGGTGCTGTACCTCCCCGTAAAGGGGACTCACGGCTGCTGTATCATCATATGATAATAATAATTATTATTATTGGAAATGTGATGGGGATAATTTAATTATCTAGATAAAGTCACTGTAATTTGAATAATCCTAAACGCAATAATATACCTGTTTAACTTAATCAGAAAACGTAAATGTTCGTGATTTAAGGGGATAAAATGGTATCACTTGGTATTAAGGACAGATTTGTCTTTTGTCTGTTACAGTTAACAGACAAATGCCAACTTTGAAAATATACACATTCATTTATTAAGAAAACAGGTAATGCCTTTTATTCCCTTATAGGGAGCGAGGTCATTTTAGTCCTAAATTTTGGAAACTGACTGGTGCAGTTCAGTCTCCACTGGTAATTAATCAAAGATAGCTGGCCCATGTCTATCACCAATTATAAACGGCATCCGATGAAGAGACGACTGACAAGTATCGCCATCTGTCGTCCCTAACCGTAACATGATATGTTAATCTGTAATAGTGTTGGTTGAACGGTCGATTTTCTTTAAATTACGGGACGATAAAAACCGTTTTCTCATGCCAGAGAGATTGACGAACTTGGGAAAAGGTCGAAGAAAGGCTTAGGAAAAAAGTTCCCTTAGTCGCAACTAGAAGTGAACCTAGTCTAGGCCTTTCTTCGAGTGGCTTAGCACTGAGGAAGCTGTATATATATATATATATATATATATATATATATATATATATATATTGTTGAAATTAGGATTTACTCGGGATGTATACATTTATAAAAATAAATTTAACTGACTAGAACCCGAGAAAGTATAACAAAAACCTTTAATACATCACAACTAGTTTCATCGGTGATCCGACTTCTTCAGGTGAAGAAGTCGGATCACCGATGAAACTAGTTGTGATGTATTAAAGGTTTTTGTTATACTTTCTCGGGTTCTAGTCAGTTAAATTTATTTTTATAAATATATATATATATATATATATATATATATATATATATATATATACTGTATATATATATATATATAGAAAGAGTTACGTGCATATGCACATATGCACGTAACTCTTGAGTCGTGTACAGTTTTTTAGCACAGTAACAATATCATTTGTTTTTCATATCAACGGTGTAATATTTAAAATTTACCGTTGAGCATATTGTGCTCAACAATAAATCTTAAATATTACACCATTGCAATGATATTAATCGAGAGAAGAATCTAAGAATCCTTAAAAATGACATTGAATCCAAAGCATCATTCATTTATTATTTGCTTAAAAATAAGTTATGTTTAACTTATTTTTAAGCAAATAAAAAATAGAGAACAAATGCGTCAACATATTATTTTATCGATCCTTCTTTTTCCTTAATTGTTAAAATTTTACTAAATCTAATTTCATTCTTAGCCAGTAGAACTTAACAATCCTCTCTCTGTTATAACCTTGGTTTCTTCTGCTGCAGCAGCTGTCTCTTGTCATGTGGGTTAATCGGTGTTCATGTCCTCTGAACTCCTGGAGCCTTTCTGGTAGTTTTTCAGCTGTGAATGCATCAGACTTTCATTTTCCCCCCCGTCCTGCTGGCACAATTTCCACCAGGTTTTTGGCACAGCTCTTGACTATTTAAGACACACAGCAGTTGTCTTCTTTTTTTTAAAATTTTATTTCATCCAACTATCAAATTTAAATGCCTACATCCACTTTTTTGGTTGTATGGTTGCTCCCCTCCCTCTTTATTTTTTTTTAGCGATCAGACCCCAAAACGCCTTAGATTACTACCATTCTTCGGTTCGTTATAGTTCTTCCTATAGTGTGGTTTGGCTTTAATAGTACATCCAATTGCACTGACTGCTCATCCTGCTACTTCATTATATCATCACTTATTTCTCAGTCTCAACTGAAGCCAGCACTTACTAAGAATTTAACCAATATTAAGTTTGGTTAAGTCCAGGAACACACAAAACCATGATTAAAAGAATACAAGATAATAAACATAAAATTAACGTCATCTTTATACAGACTGAGGTCCACAGAAAATATGCCTTAGTCAATAGTCAGTAATTTTGTTTTAGCATTATCAGTGTTAAATATTTTATTTCAAAGTTTTCAGTTCTCGGAACATTTATTTCGAAAGAGATTCGCACAGTTTTGAAAACATAACTTTTCTGTGCTCAGCAAACCAGGACTGCTTGTTTGCTACCTATTATACTTTAGCCAGACGGTTCTAGTAGCCATTGTTATCCAACTTAATTGCTTGTTTTCCTCCCTCCCTCTCTCTCTCTCTCTCTCTCTCTGTAGGTTTTTCTCAATGTCCCGAGATCTTCCATTAATCTCATAACCGAGGAAGGTTGACACATTTTACGAAAAGTATATCTTAATAAATTTCACAAAGTAATGTCGAAACATTTTCATTTATTTTATTTTCTGGTCGATTTCCTCTATTTTTCTGAGGAAAGTTTTCTGCTTTTATAGCACATAAAACAGTGAGAGGCATTTTGCATCTCTTCATATTTGTTTTCGCAATTAAAAAAAAAAAGAAAGAAGCAATCTATTGATATTCGAAGATAATCTGTAGCAAATCACAAAGACAGAGGAGATTGTCATCCCAAAACAACCTCTGTGACAATCTCCTTTGTCCACTGTTTTGATGTGGTATTAATTTCTACATTATCCCAAATAACAGAAACTTTAAAACAAAATTACGATACCGTTTAAACTTTATTAACTTTGTGATTGACACAAAGTTCATATTCGCACAGAATAATAGAGCTATGATCCTGTCAGTATTTATTTATCACTAGAAGAATTTAAATTTATTAACGATCTTTTATTTATTTTTCCAGAGCAATCGTTTTGAGTAAATCAATTCTATTGAAGCGTGTTGTATGTTCAAAGCAACTAATTAGTAATTTGCGTAAATCTTTCAAGTTGAAAGAGAACAGTTGATGAAAGGAATCACAGACCAGGAACATGTGGTTTCTCTCATGTGCTGATGAAAAAAAGGAACCACATGTTTCCGGTAGCTCTTAACTCTTGGTAAAAAAATGGGGATATTCCTTCTGTCATCACTCACATTCCACTACTCGATGTGATGATTCCAGGAGTAAAAAAAAAACTTTATCCGTCTTTCTAAAATTTTACAAGGAATTCCTAAGCAACAGATCCTTCCTCGTCTCATCTTTATTTGTTTTCTTTCTAATGCTAAATTCAGTTCTCATAAGACTTGGAAAAGAGTCGTTTAGTGAGCTTCTTCGCTTGAAGGCAAGTTGCCTTTAAGCTCAGTACGATCTTGACAACTTACTTTGGTTGAAAAGATTTGCATTGGAATCCTGTCTAGGACAAGAACCTATGAAGGTGAGTCAGCTAATTTCATACGGAGGTAGAGGTTATCCTTCTGAAAACTGGTTTTTCGCATCGCACAATAAGAAAACTGCCAGAGTACATTGGTTTCATAACTTTGGCTACTTAGGCCGTAATTCTAAACAATAACAAGTCATCCTTTATCATTCAAGAGGCAAATTGGCCGTAGTACATGCTGACTTTATAACAAGTACTATTAATGACAGTAGATGGTGTTGAGTGCAGTTGACGGATTGTGGTATGGTGTGTAGATGAAGGATTACGCATTGTAGACTGTGGTTTGTGCGGAGTGCCCTCCCGAGATGAGTCCATCATTCCTTGGAGGTATCACGTAATAATAATAATAATAATAATAATAATAAACTTTAATCATTTAAATAAATATATTCTGGAAAGCATTTTACTAAAGAGTAGAATAATTTTTAAATGATGTAAGCAGTATCACGCTTTAATTCACAAATTTAAAAGGAAAAATGTACAAGTGTCTTTCATCTACATTATAATTTTTGCAACAGTTTGCTGCTTGTGCTTCTGAATATAAAATTATTATTATTATTATTATTATTATTATTATTATTATTATTATTAATAGTATCTCCATGGAGTCCAAAGACTCATCACGGGAAGCCCACAAGCATCGTAATATTCGAATGTTGTATTAATGCACTATAGATTTACTGATTTTCGTTGGTCAGATTCGCATAATAGAACAAATTAGGATTAAATTCACGTTGACTTACCTAATATTACGATTATTAATGAAGAAGTGCGCATTTAGCAGGGATGGCCACATCGTGCTTTTATTTACATTTATTTCATTCACATTTCATTTACATTTATTTCATTTTATTCACATTTATTTGCTATATAGCAGGGGTGGCCACATCGTGCCTCGCGAGCCGCATGCGGCTCGCGTCTACACGTCACGCTGCTCTTCACGATCTACCAGGAAAAATTAAACAAAAAGAGAAGAAGGGACAACAAAAAAGAGGAACAAAATAAAAAAAAAAGATAGAAGATAGAGAAAAAAACAGGGTTAATAAAAATTACTGCAATAAAAAAGTTTAATTCGAAAAACATTAAATGAAGTTTACTTTGAACAAGTAGAATACAGTAGTTTTAAAGTTGAAACAATAATTTTAGTTACTTATTTACTAGTAGAGGCTTTCCTTGTATTCGTTTTCTTAGTAAGCTCCTTAAAATTAGGTATGTAATTAATCAAAGCAGTTCTTACAAGTTCATTACAACCTCGCCATGCGCCCACTTACTTACTTCCGTACTGTCGCATTGGTAAAAGGTTGCGGCTCTTCTAAGTCTTACCGGAATTATTTTGTCTCCAAAAGGACGCGTAGTTGGCCACCCCTGCTACATAGCATAAAACTTAGATGCATTTATGTTTAATATACAACTTACTTCCTGATCTATGTATATGTATCACTTCAATATTCTGAAAAATGACGTTGTTATTGCAATTATGCGAAGCTTCAGCCACGTTTTTAGAAGCTATCCTTGTGTGTGGGTTCCCTGTTTAGGAGTGGAGCATGTTCCACAAAGGTGGCTGACGCTCCTGCTGAGAACTTTTATTTTTATATTTGCTCGGTTTCAAGCTATGAAAATATATTCTGGTTCGTTGCACACACGCACACAAAATTCGGCACCTTCTCGCCGAATGGGTAACTGATTTGCTCGAACAGCCAAAGCGATAACATATAGAGCTTGTTTTACATTTTCCGATCTCTCTCTCCATACTGAACTATTACTTATATTTTCTAAGGTGACGAAACCACTGTTTCGAGTACCTCAGTTTCTTTAAATACAATGTACATTCTCTTTTTGAGAAGCCTCCAAGTTGCAAGTCAACTGAAATCGCACTCGCTGTAAGTAGAGGATTGGCAAACGAAACTACCTAGTTACTTCAATTATTGTCCGTCTGTCAACTTCATCCTGTTGCCAATTGGTCCCACTCTTCTTTCCTTCTTTATTTAACTGAATGAAACTCTTTTTTTTTCTAAACAGAATGGAAAAGATTGAAATATCAAACGATTTTTGCAGCAAAAGATTTCACACTGATCAATTAAAGTGACTGGCAAAGGCCATCGGTGTGTAGGTTGAGAATGCATGATGATCTGTTACGGGAGAGACAAACTGAACGAATAAAATGAAAAAATGCCTCCATTAAAACTCCGGTGACGTTCAATGACTTCAGTGCACCATAGATGCCCGCTTACTGGGCGTGAAATAGCTTGAAAAACTTCATTTAATCTCTAGAGCAGGGTTTTTCGTATTATATAAAAAAAAATGAAATATAAAATATAAAAAAATAATGTACTATAGGTTTACGCCCTCCCTTGGGTAAGTCACATAAAAAACAGTTATATGCATCGCAAGTTAAGAAGCCATAGCGGATTACTGAGAATATTAGCGTTTAAAATAGCATTCCCGGATTAACTGCAGATCAATGGGTACAGTTTCTTCCTTCCTATTATCCTCTTCTTGTTCACATCCTTATTTAGCTAAACATGTCACCAGCACTCCACTCAGAGGACACGTGTCTGTCGTCTGAGTTGTTTCCCAGTGGAACATTAGCGTTTGTGTACACTACTGAGAAGAGGAAGTTCAGATAAGGTACATATTTAAAGCGACGTTTTTTTTTTCCTCTCTCTCTCTCTCTCTCTCTCTCTCTCTCTTTCTCTCTCTCCGGCGGAGACTGCACCTTACTTATGTTACCACTATTTCTAGAAGAAAAGCCACAGCGAACGACATGGTTCCAGGCAGTACGTCCTGAACTTCTGCCAAGGTTAAGGAACTAGCTCTCAGCCCAAACAGCATGAAGAAATGAAAGAACAATACACTTTTGTTTATAGGATAAGGCCTAGTTCTTTATAGTAAAGACAAAATTGCTACAATCAGCGTATGCATGCATCAAACAATATAATGGAAAGCAGAAAACTACAAATCAGAGAAGCTTAAAAATAGTTTTCATTTATAAGCATTCCATTAGTACAAGGAAACCTGTTATCCTTACTATTGGACTTGATAAAATTTCGCAATATCAAAAAATTCTATTAATTAGCATATTAAAATAGCTGTCAAGGGAATATTTACACGAAGTATTTGAATCCACTGAAATCATTTTACAATTTGTTAAATAACCTATTTATATTGCAGAGTTCGTAAAACCGGGGGAAAAGCATTCTCACAGTGTTTCCGTTGGAATCACTTCAACATTCTTTCTTTCTTGTCATAAATTTAAGCACTACTTTATATTTTATGTGAATTTCCACTCGCAAAAGGTTATAAACCTTTTGTGAGTGGGATTCAAAATATAGACATTCTTGGCTAAAAATCGACGATCGAGATGCCAGTTGATCACCATACGTGATATTGGCGAAAAACATGCTACTTTTAATGGAATATTATTTAAAAAACAGTTGAGTCACTTAAAACAAACGAATTTGCTCAATATTTTAATTCATCTTTTTAACAACAGCAGCAGCACCAGAAAATATACTGCAATATCCCGATCCCGGATGAATTCTTTGATGCCATTAGCATTTATCCATTTTTGTAAGACATTTCAGCTTCTGAATTTTGGGATTTAGTTCTTTAACTTCAGTACAAAGATTTAATATTCTTCATTTAAAACAACCTCTGATTACTTGGTCCAAGTATCTTTCCCAAAACCGTGATATTGATGACGTCGACACTTGCGTCATATTTGACACTATGCACTGTGCGAGTTGCTGTTTACGGTTTCTCTCATTTCCGTACCAACTCACCTGAATCTAACTCTGTTTGCATACGTATACGATAATGCTTCGATTCTAAACTGCAAATACCTTTAAGTTGAATCTGTAAACAGCGCTTGAATACTCGAATTCATGATTGTCATGGCAAAAGGGCCTTCTTCTCTAGGTCCGCGTTTCAGAAGGCCCCGCATATCACAAGCATAGAAATATATCAAATAAGAGATAAAAGAAAGAAAATATTCAAAATCAAATCGCATAAACTAATTGTTAAGAATGATATACAAACCAATCTAAAATCACTTAATCTTGAAAGGTTGTCTAATTTCGCATTACTGTCAATGGAACACGAAGGGAAAATTTGCATTCTAACAACATTTTGTTGATGTGAAGATAAAAAAAAATAATTTTTACAGAATGAATATAATAATTTGTGAATTATGTATGTCGTCATTTTATTCTTCATCGAAACATCGCTAGACCATCAACAGAACACCCAAACACCCAAAGGTAAAAAACTTTCTATATACTGCATATATATATATATATATATATTCTCTCTCTTTATGAAGGTATGTCTAGGTAGGATGAATTATAGAACATAATTTGTTTAACTGTTAACTTGAATAATTTTTAAATATTTAGACAGATGGTATTTGAGAGTCTATTGGTGGCCAATAAGGCATGAAAGAAGTCTAAACATTTATTACTTCTTTTAGTTATTAATTATTTTTTATTCTTTTTTTTTTTGTTATAATGAAATAAAGAACCTGGAGAAATTTTATTACCTATGAAGATCCACATCACACAAATGGCTTCCAGTCTCAGATAATTGACAAAGAATTTCCTTTCTACGGCACGTTCCTTGACAGCTGTTAATGTTTCTGGCTGCAGCGCCATAATTTCTGCACGAATGCTCTCCTTCAGCTGTTGGATTGTCTGGGGGCTTGTTCACATAGACCTTTTCCTTCAGGTAACCCAATAGGAAAAAGTAGGAGCCGTAAGATCTACATATGACCAATTAATTATAGATCTTTGCGAGATTATTCGCCCGTCAAAACTGTGTCTTTAGAATTCCACTGTGGCTCTACAGTTGTCGACAGTGGCTCTATGATGCTGAAATCACACCTCGAGTCTAAAGTCGTTTTCTTCTCTAGCCAATTGTTGAAAGCAGACGGCAAAATTTACACGTCGCTGATAATCTACCAGTTTTAATTCCTGTCCCATTGGATCTTGTATGGGAAGAGGCGTAAGTGGTTTAAATGCGCTGCAGTGATTTTCCGGGACACACCCAGTTGGATAGGAAGTCTTCGGGTAGACGTTCCTGGTTCTTCTTCAATACTGTCTCTCACACGTTGAATGTTTCTCTGTTCTGGTTGAACGGGACCTCCCGGATCATGGAAAGTCACTTACGGAATCCTCTTGCTGGAAACGTTCAATTAAGTGAGGAATTATTGTTTCCAAGGGAACATTTCTGATATTAAAATGGTGGCAATATGCTCTTTGCGTTAGAATAATAGAATACTGATTTTCTAAATAAAATTGCACGATTTTGATTCGTTATTGGGCTGTGAACTTTTACATGATTAATTTTCCAAATGTTCCTTAGAATATCTGCAAAAAATAAAATGAAAAGATTTATAATCAAAAAAATTATTCGCATTTTAAACACCTTCGTGACTTATGGATCACCCTGTACTCTTGTCGCGGGCCTCTAAAGTGTCAGGGGAGGGCCTGTCAACGATAGCTATGGGATCATGTGCTTGGGAAGCAACATTTTATAAGAAATTTATACATTGGAATTGGTAGGATAATTTGTCGCGTGCCCTCCCGCGATGAGTCCTTGAACTACGTGGGTAATAATAATAATAATAATAATAATAATAATAATAATAATAATAATAATAATAATAATAATAATAATAAATATTATTCCAGGTTGAAATGACAGGAAGTAAAAATCGTTGTTCTCCTCCTCTGCTAATCAAGATAATATAAGCTCAAATTATTTAAAATAACATAACATAAACTACTTCAGATTTAATATATTTCAGATTTTAAGATGCATTTCGAGACATGAAATTCGAGGTTTCCACTTGTTCTAGAACTTTGAATTTGTTTCAGTTAAAAAAAAGGAATGATAAATCCCACTTGTGTGTGTGTGTGTGTGTGTGTGTGTGTGTGTGTGTGTGTGTGTGTGTGTGTGTGTGTGTGTGTGTGTGTGTGTGTGTGTGTGTGAAAAAGAATTCATTATTGAATCACGAATCTCATTAACTTTGTCATTATTTTTTTATAGGAGTACGTTTCACCTTCTATTGCATAATGACATCACATACACATTGATGTTAGGTCAAAACTTGCCCAGTAGTATTCGAGAAGTTACATCACTAACGGTGTGATTGTTTTCAAACGGTAGATCATCATCTACTGTATATCCATTATTACTATGAAAAGTTTCGTAGAAGTAGGCACACCATAACCATTATCTGTTTTAAGCAGTTATCGAGTCTGTATGAAGTCTCTTGTTATTAGGGAGTTCGTAAAGTTTCTAGTCAGGACTGAAAATAGAAGAAAAGAAACAAATGTGTCAGGAATTTGTGGTTTTATGTGTCCAATTATAGGGATCTTTCAGGACGTTGGTATTCAGCGTTTGAATTAAAACGACTCTTTTTAGATTTCTTCTCTCTCTCTCTCTCTCTCTCTCTCTCTCTCTCTCTCTCTGTAAATAATATCGAATAAAAATGACAGAAGGTATCCCATTAATGTGAAATTAGTATTAATTCAAAATTCTAAAGCAATATAACGTGACTTTTTCAATTTTTCCTCATTGTAAGAAATTTCAAGTAAGAAGTTTTGAAAATTTCAAATTCTCAATTGAAAAAGTGTTGAATTGGTTTCGTATCAATCCAGACAAATAAGTCCTCATAAATCTGTTTTAATTTTATTAACAAATTTCATCAAGATATCTTCACAGTATTTTGCTCATATAGTCAGAACAACATATATCATCATATGTTCCCATTCGAGTAAAAAATCAATCATATTTCCGATCTGACTCGGCTTCTAGTATTCGAATTAATAAAACAAAACAAAAGCATATACTTTAGAGGTATAAACGTAGTATAATATGACAGTTACAACTTACAACCGAACAACTAAGAAATATCAACTATTCATGAATAGGTATCCCATTATTAACACAGGCGAGTTTTCGTCTCAATATTATTACGCATACTTGTATGACTGCACAACTAAAATTGGTTGGGCTTTATTATATTAGGTGACGAAGTCGAAGAACTGAGTCGTGGTCCTCAGCTTGCAGGGATATCCAAAAACAAGATTTCCACCAAAGAATGCCGGTATTTAAATATATATATTTCTTGAAAATAAAATACTGCAGTGATAATATTTTGAATGATACTTTGGAGCTTCTATTTTATTTGGGATGAGCAAGTTCCGCATCACTTGCACGTGTAGCTCGGCATACATCCAACCTATAACTCACTTTTGCAAAGAGCGCTCCAACATTTCCGGAGTAACTGTCTCTAATTTTGTCTTTTAACTGTTGTAGTCACTATTCGTGCGTGCAATTTAACCTCTACAAAACTCCACAGGAAATAAAAAGATAAAAAGAAAATCGAAACGTGTAAGGCAGTGGGTAACGAGGTGGCCAGGAAACTGATTCTTCTGTTTTTGCTTGAGCACCTATTCAGAAAATGGCTATCTAAAGACGTTCTACAGCGTCCTGTTATATGCTTCTCAACAATTACCAATTTCTTTAAATTGATTGTATAATCAATTGATACATTTATCATCAGGTTAATTGTCCTTATAGATTCATCTAAAAATCACACTGATTTCTGTAGAATTGTTACAATCCTGCAGTTGATTAGATCATTACAGGATGGATGTACATGAATGCAAAGCACTTTGAGTAAGGTTGAACTACCTTAGATTAGTGACCATCAAAAATTTCGTTTGAAAAATATATGTATGTAAAATACTCTTTTTTGTGTGTGTGTACACCCTGTATTTATAATTTCACTTTACGTTTATTTAATTTCAAAGCATTTTTTAATGTAATGATTCATCTGGTACCATTTCGGCTAGAGAATCTCTTTAAAAGGTAAACTGAATTTTAAACTGTCGTCATAATTCCGTTTGTCTGATGATTATTGTCGTGTTAGCGTCGTTTGCGTTCCATTAAATGATTCTGTATGGTAATCCAATGAATGTATTTCTAATAACTATTTTCATTTTCTTCTGCTTTCGAAAATATTTTAGTTTCCGTATGCTTCTTTGGCCACTCAATTCTCCTGATTTGAATCCCTCGAACATTTATGGGATTATTTGGAAATCAGCATCTGGGGGTCGACTCTGACTTCCGGAATGATATTCGGTCTGGTTGGTCTAGAATACCTCAGGACACTTTCCATGGTCTAGTGGAGTCAATGCCAAACGGGTGCAAGCTGTTATCTCAGCCCAAAATCACCTATCCAGTAGTGTGTTTGGCCTCTTTTGACCTAAAGCGCTGCTAGGTTGTAATATTTTGGCTCCTAATTGTAAATTAAAGATAACAGTTCTTAGTTAAAAACCACTTTTGCTGCAATTTCGATGAATGTAAAAACATACAAAGTCTATAGGAGAACAAGTAATGATTGAGCAGTATAAACAATATACTTTTATAAAAAAATATAGTTATCTTATGGAAGTAAACCTTGTGTTGCCGAAAGTAGAATTCCACAATTGATTTTTGGCATGTGCGTGCGTGCGTGCGTGCGTGTGTGTGTGTGTGTGTGTGTGTGTGTGTGTGTGTGTGTGTGTGTGTGTGTGTGTGTGTGTGTGTGTGTGTGTGTGTGTGTGTGTGTGTGTGTGTGTGTGTGTGTGTTACTACAGTTCGACAAGTTTTCAGAGGATGTATCATAAAAATCCCCCATGAGAATCAGTTTGGAGATATGAATATTCATGATTTCGAGGCGTTGGCTGCATTTGCGAAAAAAGAAAGTTCGGGCCAGACGCGTACCAATATAGAAGCAGGCTATGAGGATCCTCTCCGCAGTCCTCAGAAAGCAACATATCAAGCTAGCTATGAAGATGAGTCCTAACCTTCACTTCCTCTTAAAACACGTGTTAGATTTATTTGCCTATAAAACTTATTAATGCCATAATATGGAGAATAATCTTCTCTACATATTCTACTAAGTCTGTCAAATTGTGCTTTCTCTTGCTGATTTGTCCATTTGTAGGATGTATAAACCCATGTTTCAAGGAGGAAAAAATTCTGCACTTCCTTCTGACGTTGGTGAACGGTCAAAAAACCATTGTAATGGTTATTCGTATTGTAGAAGGAATTCGAACACAAATCTTTCTAATCGATGACTTTGTACATGACTCTGTGCTACTGAGGCCCTTCTGATACAATCAACAGACATCAAGGACGTACCTGTATTATTTTCTATTTCTATAATATCCTAATAATACAAGAGCGTTATATAGGGCTAAAAAGCGGCCTCGCCTACTCCCTATACGGGAACAAAAGGGCGTTAGCTGATTAGAAGAGCGTTTGATTATAGATACATAGATTATTACAGCCTCATATTCTAGCCGTTATTACTATTATGAAAATCTATCGAACCCATAAGGTTCATGTGTCATCAAATTCAAATTAGAAATAATGATATAGAATTTTCAATGTTCAGAGTATAGTTGCGCACGATAAGGAGGCTCATCGCTGCCTGCTCATCCTTCAAGAACTTGTGGTACAAATGATTAATTCATAACACATGAAGGATATTGCATTTCCAGATAAGTATTGAAACTATTTATTAGTTTCATTTCTCAAAAACATAATTTAGCTCTGGATGAATAGATTTTATAAAAATGTGGTGTTTTGGATCTTTACTGAAGGTTGTAGAATGTTCTCAGTTTTGCTTTCAAATGAATCACTTCTGAAAGGTGAAATTTGGGAGTTGTGATCTTCAATAAAATTTCTTTTGTTGGTTGGATTTTAGTTTAAATTGGACCATAAAATTTTAACTAAAATTATAATAATGAGTGAATTTAAGCTTTCTATCACCTAAAGTGATAGAAAGCGTTCGTCTTCAAGTATGAGATCCCACTCTGATTACTAAAAGTCTGGATTTGCGTGAAAAGTTCAATATTTGATCTCTCAAACTCTAAGCCCACCTCTGTTTGGTTATTGGATATGTGATTATTGAGTTAGGCTAGTGATTAGTTATCTAGGAAATTCATATGTGAGGTTCTAATTCCTATCTCTAAGCCAGATTAATTTAGATGTTATTTTTGTTTTATTATCTATCTAAGTTAAAAATTTTAAAAATCTTTAGGACCTAAAGATTTTTAGTGCTGTTATTAAACGTACCATTTTGTCCCTTAGATACGATCGAGTTTTATAAATTGTGTAAACTTCCTTAAATTACACTGCTATCCGGCTTGGTTGGCCGAGTAGTTAGCATTTCCTCTCTCCAGAGGATATGCTAACAGTCTGTGAGTTCTAATCCAACCGTGTGAATGGAATATCTGTAAGGTGAAAGATGAAGCTGGTTGTGAGACAACTGTCGTACTTATTGAATGCCTGAAGGATTGAAAATAGTTCCTTTCGGTTTCTAGAGAAGGGTTTCTGGATTAACTAACCCTTAGCGTACCCATGATCCTAATATTAATAAACCATAGGCTAATTTCCCTTTCATGGTGGGATTCATACACACAAAAGAAAAAAAAAACGAAGTATTCTTCTTTTTTTTAATGATATGCACTGTCAGTTCTCATATATGTTTGAGTTTGTTTGTTTTTCAAAATTTAAAAGTGGCTGATATATACAAAAGCCCTTTTTTTTAGCATATAACAACTATAGTTTTTGGTACTAAATCTTTTTTTCGCGGAAATCATCTCACCATGCCTTCAAAAGTCTCAATATAAAATTTGGTCTCATTTCGTTTATTGGTTTAGCTACAGATGCCTCCTACTTTTTTTCTATAGCAACTGACTAGAAATACAGTATTCTGTTGAATCTGTTCATTTTTTTTGTTATTTCTATGAAATTTAATAAAATACTTTCCGCTCAAAAATATATCAAAAATTACGAAAATCCAGGATTATTCCAATAAGTATCTTACTAGACTATTCCTGGTTTTTATCGAATAAGAGACAAAATAGATAAATAAATAATTTTTTTTTTGGATGGTGATCTCTCTTTAAGATACGTGCTTAACTACTTAAAGGGCTTTCTTATAATCATACTGAGTAAATCTTAGGGTAGATCTTTGTTGGTTTAATTTGAACCTAGATGTAAGAAATCTAATGGCTTCAAAAGTTGGGAACTGTTTTCAGAGAATGTGGTAAGGAAAAGTGACAATGACTTATATACAAGTATTTTAACAACACTGCTATCTCAAAATAAATAAATTTTGAATATAGATCTCTGATCAGATCTGATCTCTCTCTCTCTCTCTCTTTCTATTATTTCCACACACAGCGTATGATTCCGTTAACACTCGTTTACCAGACATAACCCCTGGAATGCCTAATAGGCTTCAATGCAACCACCCACAATAAGTCTATTTATAATCTGCTGCGACTGTTATTAAACTGAAGAATAACGTCATTATCAATAGCGTAGCTAGCGTTTTTGGAGCCCTTGGAAAATTCGTAGCTACCCACATTTTTTTAGTGCAGTAATTTTTCGAAAACTAATGAAATATCCTGTAACCGATGCTCTCTGATACCGGTGAGGTAGCAACCGTCCCAGTGCATATCGTTCCTATGTCACTGTCATAACTTATCAAAGCAATTACAAGCTGACATCTTAGAGGCATAATGCCATACTGTAGTATAAAGACGCCTATTATACCAAGTACGGCTATCGTTGCCTTTCAGAAGACCTGGAAATAGTGTTACCAGTAAAAGTAATGAATCATCTGAGATTTTTCTTTTTATATTTCTAAATTGGTGCCGTCAGTTGAAAAACCAGTAGCACATATTTCATAAATATATGATAATAAATATTTCGTAATCGTTCACTTTAAATGTCAACTCAGTTAGTTGCGTGTGTATGTGTTCTTTAGTTGGTTTCCATTTTATGGTCAAACATTCCTGCCAATTCCGTCTGACTAGCTAACTCACTTTCAGTTCAAAAGTCCTTATAAATGTGCCTCGCATTGTGGACAAGATTGTCTTTCAACTTAAGTCGTCCTGATCACCATTAAGGCGCTTAATAACCACTTCTCTTACAAGCATCTTTTACAATATCTTTTGGATGTTATGTTTAAGAAATACGAGTCATAGCAACCCATAAAACAATTTCAGCACCTGTTGAGTATTTCTTAGAACTCAAACCATGAACTTCTGACAGCATCAGCCATTAACTGTCACTGTCGGTTTTGAAAAGATGCTTTATTTACCTCAAGATGCTTTATTTGTATTTATTATTGCATAATTATATGCAATTACTGTTCCTTATTATACGTAACACTAATATACAAGACTGATATTAATGTTCTGATATTATCAATGTTGAATAGTGACATGATTCCAAGCACAAGTAGATTACATATTTGAAAGGGCTATTTGAAATTAATGTAAAAAACATTAAGGAATTTATTGATCTTCGTATTGCACAATATAATTTCAAAAATAGAACATAACACTACTGCATCATCAGTTTCATTTGGTAGTGAGAGTTGTTTGCGTGCAATTGTTATATAACTATTCTACGGAAAGCTTGATTATTATTAAAGATTTCCACAATATCTGAAGCACATGTTATTATTATTATTATTATTATTATTATTATTATTATTATTATTATTATTATTATTATTATTATTATTATTATATGTCTCCTCCAAGATGTCTAAGGACTTATGGCACTCTACTACTTAATCCTTCAACACACTACGCTAGTATCCAACATCTGTGCCCCACGTATAGCATTTTTGTCTGTAAACTGCGTGTGTTCTCTTTGCCGATTTGCCTGTATGCGGAAAGAAAACCCTGAGTTTCCGGGAAAAGAAAACCACTGTTATCTCCGTCTCAGATCGGTTAGCTTATCTTCAACTTGAAAAGTCCATAATAAAGATTCTTCACGACGAGAATCGAACTGAGATCTTCTCCAATCGAAGGATGCAATATCCCATTGTTCTTCCAATCGCATTACGAAGAATAAAATGTTTTCTTTCTTAAAAAATGTATTTTTCTAAAAACAAGTTCGATAAAAAATTCATTTCTTCCATAAAAATTCTCTTAAAACAAAAGGAAAGAAATAAAAGGAATCAATATTTTGAGTGTCCGTTGTAAAGTTACTGAAGAAGTTTCTTCCACTAATTATGGTCATATGGAACACTGATTACTTTCAGTCAGTAATATTTGTGTTGGTAGAGGAATTGAATATTGTTTACGATCATTGAAATTAAGTAAATCTAAGAATTTTTAACTAGTTTAGGAACTGAATGTCGCTTAAAAATTCCCATACTTGCTATTACTCTTCCCATGAGACATTTTTGTGATTATTGCTATTGGTTCTACAAGTCCTTTTAAATATATATATAAATGTTAGATAGCATGTAGGTTATGATTGTTTATTTATACTTCCTGGTTTTACAATTCCAAAATATTGTGAAAAGAAATAGTGATGTCACTCGAAGAAGAGATTATTAGAAGGAGATGTAACTAAATATGGCCATGAAGAACGCAATGATCAAATGTTTCAAAACCAGGGAACCACGTAGAATTTGGGAGTGGTAAATCCGAGGAATTCAAATTTGGATATCGAATAGACAAACATCATTTGATTTTATTTATCAGATTTTTCAATTTTTAGGTATGATATTAAAAATATCATACATAAAAAATATAGAGACTCGTAAAGATGAACATTTCAAAATCATAATTATAAAAAAAAAAAAAGAACAGCTACGATGTACGCTTGTTTTATATTCAGCTGTTTTAAGGTTTGTGAAGTTTATAATAGGTTGAGAAATGGCTACTGATACACATTTGTAAAACTTTAGCACATAATTAAATGTTGACGTTTGTAGAACTTTAGTACATAATTAAAATCTGCCCTAATTTATGTTTATTGATGGCACGTTTATTGAAAACACAATAAACATCTGTTAAGTAAGGAGAAAAAAAAGTATCGAAGTGATAATCTAGGTTATTTGGGTGAAAGATTAAGAATTACTACTTTCATATTTCATACATCCATTTTATCACGGATGATAACTGTTTCTTCCAAAAGTGTCTGTAATAAAGGAACTGTTGCGTTTCCCATAAATGAATTTCCGTGAATTTTTTAAAAGTAAAATCATTCTTCATTATATAATAATCTTCATTATTATATAATGAAGTCATAATTTTAATTTTACAATATAAGCCTAAAGAGAATTGATTCAAGCGACACGTAAGAAAGCCAATAATCGCAATATAGAAAAGCACTGGGGAAAACAATTGACCTATCAAAGCTCAGTAACTTACCATTTTTCCATTAATAATGTGTGATCGACTGTGGAGGACTCCATCGGTTTCCGACGTTTTCTAAAGGCAGCAATATCCTCGATCTCGTCCTCAGGCATTTCCGGAACATTAGGTAGCAATGTTGACGGCAGTTCCCATGATTTTGTGCTCGCTTTTTCACGAAAACTAGCCGAATCGGTAATCAATGAATGCACTCCACGAATATCTCTGAAACTGGTATCGTCTTCCAATGTCGATCGCAGTAAAGATCCCACTCGAGCTTCGATCAAAGAAGAGGAGCTTGGTTTCACTGATGCGGACACCGACCCTGTCAGAGACCCAACGGGTGACGGAGCACGTGCCGACATTGTTACCGGATTACCTGTGATAGACGAACCTGCAAAAGTGGATAAATTAATATCGGGACGGTCTGATCGCATGTGAGTTTTAGCGAGAGACTCCTGATATTTCTTTTCTATATCTTGCAAAGTGTCAGAATACAAGCTATTGCCATACTTATAATTGTCATTATAGATCGAAGTGTAAGGACGTCGCCATGTCTTTGCTGCCTTTGGAGCCATGCTGTTAATGCGAGAGAATCTTTAGGAAGAATGACGAACGTTCCTGGGAAGAGGCAGCTTTCTCTCGAACACTCCTGCGTGCAGCTAGTTCCCCCGTATTCGAGCGGTTCGGAATGAAAAGCGGTTTGGCGTTGTTGGCTGTATTAAGACGCTCCATATTTTATTTTCGGCAGACACTTCACAGAAGCGGCCTTGGCGAAGTTGTGGAATGGGAACAAGGAAGCTCCCTCTTGAAACTACGATATCCTCCTGCCACTCAGCTAAACCCACGTTAGTATCTCTCTCAATGCACTGATGCTCAAACCAGCATTCTCTTATGGTGAAAACGTGGGTACATGTTTGACTACTATTCAGTAATTAATATGTTTACACAGATACATGCCATGTACAGCATCACGATGTAGAAGTAGGTGATTTAATAAAGGCTACTTGGGAGGAAAGAGGAAACAATGCCAAGAAAAAGAAAGATAAAATTGTTTTCCTCGACGCTGTTGCTTCAAATAAAAAAAAAAAAGAGAGAGAAAAAAAAAGAGACAGAAGAGGTTATGAAAAGAAAAAAATAAAGAAACTGGAATAAAATGATAAAATATATTATTTTCTAACTTCAAATTCTTGAAGGAATTTGTGGGGAGGGAAGTATAAAAAACACACAGAACAGCAAAACCACTACAATCACTCAGGTTGAAACCATACGATACCTAGGAATTTACTTCGATGCAGATATGAATTGGAATAGTCACATAAGCCATCTACACAACAAACTCCGAACAATAACTGGCAAACTCTACAGGTAAAAAAAGACAATAGTTTCCATACCCCTAAAAACACTAATATACAAAGCACTATGCCAAAATATACTAAGATACGCGATAACAACATATGCTTTCTGTGCACCCTACAAACTAAATAGATTAATGTCGATACAGTACAAAATGATAAACCTGATATTTTGGAAACAAATAGACAATAACGACTTTATAAACACTGCAATGTCAGAACACAAAATACTGACAGCAAAACACTTATGTTACTATGCATCTTTGCTAAGACAGTATTTCGATGCCAACTACAGGACGGTCAGAAATACATACCGTATAACAACTAATTATATCACAAATAAATACAATAATCACTACGGAAAGGCTACACGAAACTTCTACATCCCAGACATGATAAACAAATTATCTTTTGAATACAGAAACCTTACAAACTACAATAGCCTGAAAAGAGCTCTAAGGACATATTATGAACAAGAAACACGCACCCTAAATACGCGCCTAAAGCGCCTCCGTAGCGCAATTGGAAGAACGACGGTACATTGCGCCCTTCGATTGGAATAGGCCTAAGTTCGATTCTCGTCGCGACGGGAGGAATCTTTATCTGGTCGATTTCAATCGAAGGTGAGTTAGCCGATCTCATATGGAGGTAGCAGGGTTTTTTCTCCCGGAAACTCGGGTTTTTCATCCCGCATACATACAAATCGGCCCATCAGAACACACGCAATTTACAGACAAAAATTACTAGTTGTGGTGGTGTTGGAAGTGGGCGGTAGATGGCGTTGATGGAGATGATTCGTAGTAGAGGTTAGGTGTAGAGAGAATTGTAGATGTCCTCCCACGATGAGTCTTCGGACTCCTTGGAGGTATCAGGAATAATAATAATAATAATAATAATAATACCATACAAACTTAATGAAATATAATATTCGTTCAGGCTTCCAGTTCAGCGACGCATCAAGATATTCCAAACTATCGTATGTGTGTGTATACGTGTGAGTGTGCGTGGCGTGCGCGAATTTCTCAATCAGCAGCTGCAGTGGAAATCAAACCTAATAAACATAGGTTTGATTTCGTAACTTCCCAACACAGCAAACAAACCAATAAATAATAACAAACTGTTGTCATCCTCAGATAAGATTACAAATAAACTTCGAGGATGAAAACTGAGAAATTTCATCTCATCCAAGATTAAAAAAAAAAAAAAAAATCCAAACCCATATCTCACATTTCAGTGCTGCAGTTATAGCGCTTAAATATAATAAAAAATAAATAAATAAATAAATAAAAATTGTAAATATATATAAATCGTTAAACGAATAAATGCTGTATTACATTATTATTATTAATACATTATACAAAAAAAAAAAAAAAAAACAGAATTAAACCTGTTGTAAAGAGGTAATCTTATTATGTGTTGTAAATATGTAAATCACAAAATTAATCATAAAAATAGGGATTGAATTTTTTTAAAAGAAAAATATGTAATCAAGTATGTATCATATGTAATCAAATGCATGTAATGTATGTATCATTTGTAATGAAAAAAAATTATTAAAAAAATATATTATTATTATATTTTTTTAAAATAATTTTTTACTTGAATTCCAACTCTCTGGATTTTACATTATAACACTCAGGCAAGGCAAAATAACATTCTGGATTATATATTTTGTTTTACAGTTAATCTTGCTGGCATTTATTGAAGTGTCCTAGCCGAATCAAGTTGCATTTCAGCAACCACTTCCTAAGCAAAGAAATGGTTGTCTTTCTTCATTCTGTCTTCCACTGTTCCAAAGAATAGTGGAAGATAGAATGAATGAATAGAGTCAGAAGCAGAGGGAGAGGACCGTCCCGGGCTGAACTTTGAATCTTTTTGAACTTTTGCAGTTAATTCTAAAATACAGTCTCGAGAACTCATTTCCAAATAGCGTAATATTGCTGCGAATTTTCCTCACAATTGCTATAGGTGTTGCTAGTTGTGAGAGGAGTTTTTCTAAATAAAATAGATTAAGAATTACCTACATTATAATGAAATAGACTTCGCCAATATCATCGACGATTTTTCTAACAGTAAAGCAAGAAAAATAACATTTTAGAATGTTGAAATTAAAGTTTTACTTCAAAAATAAACATAGTGTTTTAATTTATTTCCCTATACGTCGTATCTGTGTTTAATGAAGCAGTGCCAATGGGAATACTTTTAGAAAAGATAATACAGTAAATGCAGAGTGTCTACGGGAAAGCAACTGGAGGGTTTCTGCATTTTCTGTTTTATAGGCAAGGCCGGCGAAAGTGGGCAAGCAGAGCATACAGGCGCCGCTGCCGAGCACGGTTCATAAGTTCATTTTTAAGAAACAAAATTTTTATCATAAAAACAAAAAAATTCTTAGAATCATCAATATTAAAATAAAGAAGGCTGGATACACCGAATAAAAATTTAAAAAAATTGTATATTGCCGCCTCTTTGATCAGCCGGCTGTTTGCAATTTTGTAGCGAGAGCAGGCTAAATGCTTGCCTGCAGAATGTTGCGTCTACTGCAGTCTATCTAAAGTGAAACGGTGAACAGTTTTTATGCGCAGAAACGAATTTTCATACAACACATTTGTTGCTAGTTAACCAGTCATATGGTACTCATCTCAGTAGGCTACTGACAGTAGCGCAGTGCGGACTATTATTTCGTCTCTGTGTCATGTTGTGTAATAATTTCTTGTGGGTATAAAATAGAAATGGAATCAAAAATTAAAAAAAAAAGTTATCCGGTGCACAAAATCGTAAGCGTTATGCTACAAAAGAATCAGATATTAAGAAACACACTGGGGCTCTTAATAAATTTGTTAAAATATTAACTCATATGAAAAATTTCTTAAAATGGAAGGAACTTGATATTTAAAAAACAAAACTACTATTGATTGCCAGACTCGAAGCATGTATGAAATGGAAAAGAAACATTGGACAAGTGTTTTAGAACGCTTGATTGAAATTATAAAATTCCTTGGTAGTCAAAATTTAGCTTTTCGCGGATCATCTGATAAATTATATGAAAGGAATAACGGCAATTTATTTAAAATTGCCGTTATTTTAAAAGTTTGCGAACTGTTTGCGAAGTTTGATCCCGTTATGGAAAATCATGTTGAAAGGGCACTATAACGAAATAATAGAGTACACTATTTGAGTAAAGTTCAGTCAAAATGAAATATTGGAAACTTTAAGTAACGCAATCAGGGATACAGTTTTATTATCAATTCGAAAATCTAAATATTATTCCATAATTTTAGACTGCACACCTGATGCAAGTAAAACAGAACAAATGACCATTATTATTCGCTTTGTTTCCTGTGACAATGGAATTGTCAAGATCAGGGAAAACGTTTTAGGTTTTGCAGATATATCAGATTCCACAGGACGTGGTTTATGTGCAACAATAATGGAACAACTCGAAAAATGAAACATTTCCATTGAAGACATGCGAGGTAAAGGGGGTGACAATGGGGTAAATATGAAAGGGAAAAAATATGGGCTCCAAAATTTGCTTTGGAACAAACATCCTCAAGCTTTTTACGTGCCATGTGCTGCTCATACTCTAAATTATATCATTAACGATGCAGACAAAGTGAATGCAGATACAATTAGTTTCTTTGCAATTATTCAAGAAATATACAATTTCTTTTCATTCAGTTATAAACGTTGGGCAATCCTTTTAAAGTTAGTAAAAAAATTTAACATTGAAACAGCCATCAGAAACGCGATGGGAAACTAAAATTAATGCAATCGGCCCTCTACGATATCAGTTAGGAGAAATTTCAGATGCACTTTTTGAAATTTTAAATAATGAAAATTTTAAATAATGAAAATTTTAATAAAGAAACTTAGCATGAAGCACAAGCATTATGTGCTAAAATAAAGGACTACAAATTTATTTGTTCTCTTATAACTTGGCATGATTTACTTAACAGAATAAATCCTGTGAGTAAAATGCTTCAAGACAAAAATATGAATATTACACTTGGTTTAGAATCTATCCAAAACTTAAAAATATTCTTACAAGAGTATCGATCAGATACAAATTTTAAAGAAGTTCTAAAAACGGCAAAAGAACTGAGTGAAGAGGTGGATGGAGAAGAAGAATTTAAAACTGGTACGGAAGTTCGACAACGAAAGAAGACACGATAATTTGATTAAGCGCATCATGACGAAACGCCACAATAGCTAGAAGATAAATTTAGAGTGAATGTGTTTTATACACTTCTAGACGTTGCAATGTGTTCGTTAATAGAAAGATTTGAACAACTAAAAACATATTATGATAATTTCAATTTCTTGTATAGATTACTACAAATTAATAACGAAGATTTACGAAAAAATTGTGACGATTTAGAGATTATCTTGAAGGAACGCGACAATAAAGACGTAAACGCAATAGAACTATATGACGAGTTATGTGCATCCCGGGATATTTTTCGGAAGGATAATTTAAATATTCAAAACCCTTTCGATATTCTTAATTTTATTGTGTCCAATAATTTTTCTTTCCCTAACTTTTCAATTGCTTTAAGAATACTATTAACCTTACCTGTTAGTGTAGCGAGCGGTGAACGTTCCTTTTCCAAGTTGAAATTGATTAAAACCTACTTAAGAACAAGTATGTCACAAAAAAGGCTTGTTATTTGGCCTTAATAGCTATTGGGAATGATGTATGTGCGGAATTAGACGTTAAGACCATTATTTCTAATTTTGTGAATATGAAATCAAAAACCCTAAAATTTAAATTTAAAAAAATGCAAGTATATTTATGTAATTTAATTTATTTTCTGTTGTTCTGTAAAGATGTTATTTTTTGAATATATATTAAATGTTCTAATTATTTTTGAATTATTTTCATATTTTCTCATCTATCTTGAGTTTCTTTTATTTTCCTAAATGATAGTTCCACTTTTAAAAATTATTAAAAAATGTTTAGAAGTTACTAAGAATTTAGTAACTTGTAAAATGCAAGAATTTATTAAACTTTGGTTCAAATAAATTTTAACTTTCATTAAAAGTCATTTTAATTTTGTTAGCGATTCGGATTGGTGAGAAGGCTATAATCCCTGTATCATTATATTCAACGATTAAAGTGGCTTTATCAAAATTTGCTTCAACTTTTGAGAATTTTTTGAATAATCGGGTTTTTAACGATTATCCTGCCTAGTCAACACCCCCAGTTCGTTACATTTAGCGAACCAACGTATGGCTGTTCTGTCAAAATTTATTTAAGAAATTTCAAATAATTAAAAATTTTATTATCGTAAAAGAACCACACACACGCCCGGATCGTTACAGGGGGCGCTTAGATAGACATTGCATGCGGGCGGCAAAGACCCTAGCGCCGGTTCTGTTTATAGATATTTCCATGAGTTCTGCTCCACTTATGAGATAACTCTATTCTATAAGAGGAGCTCTTCACAAAATTAACAGAACAAAATGTTTTTCACGAGTATCGTATGCACAAGTGTCTCCGAAAGCGAATAGTTAACACTATTAGGCATTCTGAGTGCAAATTACGAATGTCCAATAGAAATTGATTTACTATTTAATAGATCCGCATACAATGCAAATTATTTATGCCTATAAAAATAGATTGCACACACATTTCTTTATTCCAGTTTGTTTGTTTTTTTACTTGTTCTGTGGCTGCACGATGTTCAGCACCTTTAGGATAGGAAGTCATCACCGCTTAGATGATTCTTTCAAATGGCGGGCTGTTGGAATAACTGAAGCTGGGCATTTAATGAAAGTGACACGTTGGCTTAATGTGTCACGAAGTGGTGTTCTTAGCACTATGGACGCAAGGTCATCTGAAGGCTACATCAACCTGAACAGACTGCTGTCTGGCTCTGAAGCAAACACTATCCACCAACCCCCCTCTGTAGTTGGTGGCAGAAATAGTGTGTGATGCTAGGTCATATGAAATGGAAAGTAAATGCAGGTACTTATAAATTTCTAGAAGGGATTCGAATGCTTTGCAGAGTTGCAAGGGCAGGAAAAACTTCCGGGACTGCTAATTTCAATTACTAGTGCTGTGATTTTGCTTTTGAGTTTTTTATGACCAGATGTTCACGAGTTAACACTTTAGGCTCTAGATTTTCTCCAAATCGTTCTGATTCCTGCCCAGTTCCGTGTAAGGAAGAGAAGATAATATCCAAATGTGTGTGTGTGTGTGTGTGTGTGTGTGTGTGTGTGTGTGTGTGTGTGGTGGGGGTCCATGACATTTCGCATGATATACCCATTACGCGCCATCTGGTGGCGCGAACGGGATGTACCGCGTGATCGCGAGCTCGCACTTGTCATCGTTTTAATATTGCTTTAATGATATTTTGATAATTATCGATTGTAAAATCATTATGTATGACTGTGTAGCTGAGTGTGTTTATTATTTTTGATGTATTTATATTGTAAGATAGATAAATTGCGTTATTCATGGCATCAATAAGAACTAGAACAATGGCGGCCAAGACATCGTCGTAGAAGGGGGTTTGACATGGGGGATATTTTGAACTATAGCGTGTGTACTATGTATCCGTTGCCGAGAGAAAATGGATTTGGTAAGAGAGTGGCAGTGGGGAGAGAGAGGTGTCGTAGAAATATGAGCCAGAAATGCATTGGAAGCGAGAAAATAAAGTAGCGGAAATTAGTGCCTGAAGGCCGTGAAACCGAAAGTATTGGAATGAATGGAGTTTCGGGTTTAAACGATGGTGAAAGTGAGTATAAATGAGGTGATTGAAAGTAGCGGTAAGACAGCGTATGCGAAAGTTAAACCGAAGGACTGCAAGATAACGAGCGTGATGTAGGAAGAAAGTGCAATCGACCTGGCAGAGATAGCGAAAAGCAGCGAGAAAATAATTCAAGCTATGAAAGCGAAGTTGGTGACGAAGAGGCAGGAAAAATGAGGAAATTGCGGAGTGAAATGAGAAGATTAACAGGTGTATATGGAAGGGAGAGGAGTGTTGAAATAAAAAAAAAAAAACAGTGTGAAGGAGGTGTCCAATGATTCGAGTGACCACGAATTGGGATTCGGTTATTAAAGGTGTGGTAAATGAGAAGGTGCGTAAGGTTTGCTTTCCAAGGGATTGATTGAGCAGAGTGATTGAAGCTCTAGATATGAGGAAGAAACAAGGAATAGAATTATCAAACGTCTTAGATTTGATTATCTCATCAGTGGATGTTATTGTAAATGAGGTATTGAATCTCCTTCCAGTTGGCGAAAGTGACTATGAGGTGATTACTTGGGTGGTGGCCAGTCATATGAGGACTTCTTTTAGAAATGAATATATCTGGAACTATAAGGCTGGTGATTATGAGAAGTTCAGGAGACAGCTTGCGGCTCTATCATGGAATGAAGACTTGGAAGGAAAGATGAGTGCTGCTTGGGGCCTGTTCACAAAATGTCTGACAGAAGCAATCTCTGAATTCATTTCAAAGGTCAAGAGGATGAAAAAGGTGGGTATGAAATAGATGAATGAAAAGGTAAGGTGCAGTTTAGACGAAGAAGGTATTATCGTGGCAGCATAAGATGGGTGGTGATAGTCGGTTACACGAAGAGTACAAAGAACAAGCAAGAGATGTAACTTGCATGGTAAGGATCGAAAAAAGTGCACTATGAATAATAGTTAGCTAATGATGCCAAAAAGAATCTAAGGGAGTTTTTCGATATGTGGCCAGTAGAAGAAAGGATAATTATGGAATGTTGATACTGGTTATAGAGGATGGTAACAACTGAGGAAGATTATAGTAGACATGTTGATTGAGCAGTTCATAAAGATATTTCATCCTGTGAAAGGCATGCAAAATTTGAGAGCAGTGGAAAGGGACAAGGAGTCACTGATGGTGAGTGAGCAGGGGATATATGAGAAAATGAATAAACGTGATGTCAATAAAGCCATAGGACTTGATGGTATATCACTGCTTGTCTTGACGGAATGTTCCAGGGAGTTAACACCAGCTTTAACTTCGGTTTTAGACTTTCCAAAGTTCCAGAAGAATAGAAAGTGGACAAAATTGTTCTGCTTCATAAAAGAGGTGACAAGACTAAGGCTTTGAATTACAGACCAATCTGTTTGTCAAGAATTGTGGTAAAGGCATTAGAGAAGGCTAGTCAGACCCAGGATTCAGAATTTGGTTGATGACACCAATATTCTCTTTGATAGACAGCATAGATTTGCTAAAGAAAGGTCGTGTTTTAGCAATAGGGTAAGTATACACAGTGGTATATTTAGATTTTGCAAAAGCCTTTAATACATTGCCACATGACAAGCTGGTAATTAAACTGGAAGAGATGGGATTGGACAGTGGATTGGAAATTGACTGTCCGATAAGTATTAGCAAGTCGTGTATGGAGGTTGCATACATGGTGATGTACAGTTATTTTCAGATGATGCAAAGTTGAGAACTATAAGGAGTATAATGGATGTTATAGCCTTGCAAGTGAATTTGAATAGACTTTTTGAATGAACAAATGAAGGCTCGCAATTCAACATAGCAAAATATAGAGTTTTTAAAGTTTGGATAGCACAGATGGAATGTAGAGCATAAGATTGGAAAGGGATATCTTAGAGGAGGTGGAGATGAGGGATCAAGGATAAAGCTGGTGGATAAAGGATTTAAAATTCTGAGCCATATTACTAAAATTTAGAGGAAAGCACAGTGCATTATGGAAATAATGCAGAGAACACTAACATGTAAGAGTAAGGATGATTCCTTTGTATAAGGCTTTGATCGGACTGTATATGGATTATTGTGTGCAGATATGGTCACCAGGTTTTCAAAAGAATGAAGAGTTGTTGGAACGTGTTCAGAGATGATTGAATAAGGTTATTTCTGGTCCCTGGAACGTTCAGTATGAAAATAGATTGAGAGAATTTAGTTTGCAGAGTCAAGTAGATAGAAGGATGGGGGGAAGGCATGATTGAGACATATAAATTGATAAGGGGTTATTAACAGATTAACGTGGATCAGATTGTTTCATAGAATGGATGGAGACAAGGGAAGAACAAGAGGCCATCCTTGGAAGCTGTATAAGGAAGGTGTGAGCAACGGAATTAAGGCAGGGTTTTTTGTGTGGAGAGTTGCGGTTGGTTGCAATGCATGCCTGGAAGTGTGGTGAGACTAGGACTGCATTTAAGTCATGGTATGATGAGCTGTGTTTGTGGTGGAGGACCTCCTGCAATGAGTCATTGACTCCATGGAGGTCTACGACTATTATACTAATAATACTTTCTGCTATGACCATAGGCTATGTGATCACTTCTGACAGGAATAATACTTTTAAGTGTGGTGAAGTTCTTTTGCCTTTTGAAAGTTGGATAGCATCTCGATAAACGTAAGATACTTGTAAAGAACTGGCGTTGGCCTTTCTGATGAAGGTGGAGAGAGTGGGAGAACTTCGTTGCTTTTTTAAGGAATATATTCAAGAGTAGGTGAATTTTTTGTATCGCCTACAGAGTATCCGGGAAGAAGATAATTCTTAAGAATATAATCTCAGTTTCAAGACAAACTAAGCTCTGACGACCCTTATGAAGTGACTTGGAAGAGAGCTGAGCAGGATTTCCAGGTTTGCTTTGTTCCATACGAAACGTAATTGCTGATTTAATATGGTGGAAGAGGTCTTCAGATGGTGTGAGTATTTCTAAAGTGTGCAATAGAATGCAGGTTACTCTATGCTGGCGAAATTATTCGAAAAAGTACGGACCAATAATAAACGATACAGTGATACTACACCACACTCTGACTTCCAGTGAGTGTAAAAGGAGTCTGATGGAGCACATGAAGGTTATTCGCTGCCCAAATGCGATAATTCTATGAGTTTACACTACCATTTGCACCCTCGTCCTCGCCTCTCTATTAAAGATCCGCTCAAATCTTAAAATCATTTTTTAAAAAGATTTATTGTCATTGGACCTTTTCTCCTCTTTTTCAAAAGCAGGAATTCTCTCGAAGCGCGGCATTAGCATCACCGCGTTGTTGATAGTAAAGCTTGACTAGAAAAGCACGTTCCGGTAAGGTCAGATCCATAGCATAGACAACCTTAAGATGTTATCTTATCAGAATAAAAAAAGTCCGTTTCTGTCTTCCTTATATCCACCAAATTGTCAGTAGAAACAATGAGATTATGCAAATATCATGAGCTTATAGCATCAAATGTGCATTGGTGGCAAAATTTTATACTATTTTTTGTCTTCTGCAAATAAAAACTCCGTGTTCCAGAGTGTACTTACACGAAATTTGGTTGAATTTCGTCCAATACATTTTTCGCTACTGAACAATTCCTCTTAATTATGGTCAACCTGTACTTGAGCATTAAAAAGGTATACATATCTGAATGCTGGAAATAGCTATGTGTACAACTGGATTCTCCCTCAAGGAAAACCCATTGAAGAGAGGTACCGAACGAAAGCAGTATCGAGACATTGGCGCATCAGACAGTTTGTTCACATAGCATTTTTTTTAAAAAAAATTTAAGTTGGTAAAATATACATTTAAATGAATTGGAGGGGGGGAGTCCAAAGACTCATTGAGGGAGAATGTGCCAACAGCATGTAACGATTGATCCCTTCCAACTACTAACCGCGCTCAAACTTGCTTAAGTTTTTCGAGCCATTAGTAGCAAAGGTTCTACCAAATGACAAGAACGAAATAATTAAAAGAAAGAATCAGGCTTTCCTTTAAAGGAAGAAACATTACAACTCATGATCACTTTCTACTACATTAAATAAACTGTCTTATCCGATCCAGAAAAGGGTACTGATTGAGCTCCATTCTTCACTGCATTTAATCACAGTTTTTCTTCCCTTGTAATAGTGATGTTTAAGGAAGAGCCTGCTTTAGTTCTGTGCGTAAGCTCTACATTAAATTATGCTTGTTTTTGATGAATGATGGGAGTTCTTACTCATGTTCATTTAAGGTAGAAACTGGAGATAAAGAGGAAGCTACATATTCTGCGCATCTTCTTATCTGTATGGAGCAGACACCAGTGGCTTTTGTGGCTGTGTGTGTGTACATTTTTGCACACGAAATCCCAATAGAAACCATGTGGCATGTGTAGGTATGCGAAGGAGGATGAAGGATAGGTTGAGTGCACTGACATCAGAACTGGTATATTTTCTTGAAGTTGACAGAAATAAACGTAGTGAGACTTCTGATTACACAAGCTGAAAGATTGTTTCATGGGTGTTTCAAGAAGCAATTTGGATTCCCTGAGATATAGCGATATTTGGAAAGGTTTATATAATGTCCATTGCACTTATTGATAATGCTTTGGGGGTTTTCAGTTCTAGCATTTGAAAGATTTCCACTTAAGTTCTGGAAGATTCCTATGAATCTTATTCCTGCCCACTTCCATGTAAGGAAAAGGTTTTGGCCAGTTGTAGGGCTTACTATGTTTCTGTTTGAGAACAGTGGCCAGCAAAGGTTGGTCAATTGGTAGAGCCTCGGCTACTAATGGCTCACGCAAAAAGTTAAGCAAGTGTGAACGCGGTTAGTAGTTGGAAGGCGAACAATCGTTCGATGCTGTTCGCACACTCTCCCTCGATGAGTCTTTGGACTCCCTGGAGTTGTTAAATAATAATAATAAAATGCTGTGGAAGGTATATAAAGAGACGTTCTTTATGTGGGAAGTAAGAGGAAGATTGACTATGGAAAATTAACCTTAATGAGTGATGATGGTCACGAGGAGACAGAAGGATAAAATAGTTGTGTTACTGAGTGATCACTTTACAAGAGTATATCATCCTAGTGATGTTACTGTTTTAACCTATGTGACAAACACTAATGTGGTAACAGAGGTGGATGAATTGGAAGTTCCTAGGATATTGCAGAATCTCAATGTAAATATAGCTGTGGGAATAGATGAGATATATATCAGCTAGGATTTTGTGAGAATGGCCAAGGGAACTAGCAATGCCTTTGACTATGCTCTTTAAGTCTCAGCTCTGGTAGAGTTCCAAGGGAATGGAAAGAGGGTAAAATAATTCCTTTGTGTAAATGAGGTTTTAAAACTGCAGTAGCAAATTATAGACCAATCAGCATCTCAGGCGTGTTGGTAAAAGTAATAGAAAAATTGGTAATTGGTAATGTAGTTCGTTACCTTTTAAAAATAATTAATTTATGCAATATATTTGTTCCTAAATGGAAATCGTATGTGGATAATACATTGATAATCTTTTTAATTTTTTTACATAACATTTTATTAATGTATTTAGTTATTTTCCATTTATTTATTGATTTATTATCACTTTGTGTACAGTTGCAAACATTGTGCAGTTTTATGGTGGTATGCAACTGCTCACAGAGCTCGCGTGGTGGAGTAGTACCTTGAAACAGATATCCAAAGACTGTCATGGCCAGCTGAATACCAGAGACTCAGACAATTATTATATGTCCTTGAATGTCACATTGCACAACAGCAGCCACTGCCTTGGTGAGCTCAAGTTCCTCTAGTGGAAGAATAGGATTTGTTGCCACAGTCTTACAGATATCCTTATATCAAGTACAGTCCACATGTCAGGTCTTTTTTGCCAATAGAGGGAATCATGCCATACTGCATATTAATGTATGTGATCCATATTTTTTGTATATAGACTTCTATGTGATATAATAAATTTAGTTTAATCCTTTATCCAAGTGTAAGCAAACAAAGTTTGCGCCTGAAGTATCTTCAGGACCGAGGCAACTCGTAGTAAAGGTGGTACAAGTTCTCATCACTACTTGTCTTAGTATCTCCCATAATGCAAAGCACATTTCCTTGTGGACATTTTTAATGCTATGCATTCAGAGAAGGGCCACTAAGAAGACCGGTTTCGACCTTTATTGAGGTCTCGTCAGTGGGAGCCAGACCCAGAGGTGGTGATGCTAATGGAGAAGTCATGTGCTTTACATTATGGGAGATACTAAGACAAGGAGTGATGAGAGCTTGGTCCACCTTTACCACGAGGTGCCTCAGTCCTGAAGATACTTCAGGCGCAAGCTTTGTTTGTTTACACTTGGATAAAGGATTAAATTAAATTTATTATAGTCTAACCAAGTAGAAAATACTTCCAACATCTTTCTCTAAATCCAGAGTAATTTTAATAATAAGGTGAGACACCATTTGGTAACTCATATAGGTAAATATGACGTTTATTGAGAATGGCACAAAAGAAATGGTTCGCCCTTTTTTATCATAAAGGTGATTTGAGACGTGCTAAACATAAGAACTGAAAACATGATAATGACATTAACAAATAATTATTTAGTTGTAGCTCAGTTAGTTTGGACGATGTCCCTTGGTTGGAAAACCCAGGGTTCAAATCCTGTCTAGGAGGTGAAGAGCTGAGTAACCTTTATCATGGTTATTCAGCTAAAGATGAGTAAAGGGTTTTGTACAGTGATAGCAAGACTTTCAGTGCCTTCATAATGCAACTGGAAAAACCACGGTACACTGTGTCCTTCGATTGGGAAAGGCCCAGTGGTGGCTCGTACATAAGCACTGAGACACTACACCACCCCCAAGGAAAAATTTAAATTGTTTGTTTATAAATAATAACAATGCTACATTATATAAATGCATACAACATGTTAAAGGTTACAGCTTATGTTTTGACATTGATTGAATAGTTAATAATTGGAATTGTTCGATTAACGCTTTAGATCACGAAACAAATGCACTGCAATCTAACGCAGTGTCAGAATTATCACGATAGGAAAATTGCAGCTACCCTCAACGATATTCGTTTGAACTTCTCATTGCACATTACAAGTGATTCCGACACTTGAAATCGTATACTTGAGCGCGTTATTTCTGTGAGATAAGAAAGTTTTATTATTGATGTGTTTGTGGTGAGGGTAAACTATTTTTTGCAAATCTTATTTTATTTTGTTAAAATAACATACAATTATTTATTTATTATAGACAAAAGGCTGAATTATGACGAGTGTCACTGTTGAAAATATGAAAACAATTTTATATTTTTTAATGTTGGAACATGCAGTTAGTAATAACCAGTCCATGTCCTGACTAGAAATCCAACAGTTATTTGCCATTATTATTAGCGTTGCTCTTTTCTCCAAATTTTCCAAAAATATTTCTGTGTCTGACAATCATTTCCTACCCTGCTATTTAGATTCCCAACAAGAATTTTTCATTGTGTCAGTTGCTTTTTCTAAAGCATCACAAAATTCCTCCACTTCTACCTTAGTAGAAACTTCTGTGGGACCAAACACACAAATAAGTCTCATTGTCCAATTCTCCATTCTGATATTAGCCCACATCACTCTACTTGAGACTGCCTGCAATTCAAGAAGATTAGCCTCGAATTTTGTGTTGAATACTATGGCTACTCCTTCTTTTCCATGATTGTCATTTCCTGAATATAACATTTAGTATTTATTGTTCAGAAAGATCTCACCAGTTTTTGTCATTTTTGCTTCAGTCACCCCTATTATGTCGATCTGGTACCTATCTAATTCCACAGGTAGCTCCATTTCTTTGCCATTCAAGCTTCTTATGTCGGTACTACCACCATGTTCCAACATAAAAATGTGCACAAATTCACATGGAGAGAAGCAAGGAATAAGAAAAGTCTCATTGACTACTTTATTGTTGATAGTGATGTTTTCTCCGTGGTGCAGGACACCCGAGTGTACATAGGATTTGAAATCGGAAGTGATCACTATTTAGTCTTGAGCAGGATAAAATTGAATTTTATATTGAAAAGAATAACATGTAAGAAAGTTTCAAAGCGAATAAAATTTGAACAGCTCTCAGATGTGAGCTGTACACTAAAATACATAATGATTAGTGAAGAAAAAATGAAAGAGTTTGAGAACAGGAACCAAACCTTGGAGATTCAGTGGCAAGCCTCGAAGAAAACCCTGATCGATTCAGCCAGAGAGGCATGTGGTGAGGTAGTCTGCAAGCATAGAAAAATGAGAACTCCATGGTGGACACAGGAAGTTAAAGAGGCAGTGAAGGAAAAGAAGAAAGCATATCAAAAGTTTCTGGCAAGTAAGTCAGATTGTGCTCTTAGAGAATACAGAGACAAATGCAAGAATGCTAAACACTGTGTAAAACTAGCTAAACAAAAGTTATGGGAGGACTTTGGCAAGAACATAGAAAATAAATATCAAGAAGTGGTAGGATATTCTGGAGGTCGTTAAAGAAGCTTAGAAATGGAAGAAAGAGTGCTGTAAAAGGAGTTAGAGATGATAAAGTTGACATGAAAATGGAAGAAAAAAGATATCCTTGAAGTTGGAGTAATTACTTCGAAAAATTGCTAAACGAAACAAGCAGTGAGGACAGCACAGTGATAAAAACACTCAACAGGCATACATACAGTGAGGAATATATATATATATATAAATATATTCATACTTGAAGTAGAAAAAGCCATCCAGGGCTTGAAATGTGGAAAGGCAGCAGGAGTAGATGATATTTAAGCAGAAATGCTGAAATATGGTGGTATAAAAATCTTACAGTGGCTGCACTGCATAGTTCAGAAAGGCTGGACAGAGGGACGAATTCCCGATGATTGGAGTAGAGCTCTAACAGTACCCCTATATAAAAAGGGAAATAAAACTGAATGTGAGAATTACAGAGGGATTTCACTAGTGAGTGTTCCTGGCAAGATCTATGCACGTATACTTGAGAAACGGTTGAGAAGAATTGTGGAAGAAAAGCTTGGTGAAGAACAAACTGGATTGAGGCCAAATAGAGGCTGTCAGGATCAGATCTTCACTTAACGACAAATAGTTGGGAAAGCATGGGAATTATAACAAAGATCTGTATTTAAGTTTTGTCGATCTGGAAAAGGCATATGACAAGGTGCCAAGAGAGAAGCTATTTTGTTGTATATCAACCAATACTTAGACTGTATTTGAGTTGTAAGTCGGCAGTTAGAATTGAAGGAAGTACAGGAAGATGGTTTAATGTTAAATCTGGTGTGAGACAAGAATGTACATTATTCCATCTGTTATTCATTATCTATATGGATCACATTATGAAGGAAAGTGGTATTAAACATGATATCAGAATTGGAGATGTTAATGTGAGTTCTTTGCTTTATGCGGGCGATGTTATACTTTTAAATAAATCCGCTACAGTTTGCAAGAGTCGCTGAGTAAATTGAATAACTGTTGTAATAGATATGGTATGAAGGTCAGCATTAAAAAGACAAAGACAATGAAAATAGGTAGAATTGTTGAAAATGTCAATTGTGTTGTGAACGGGGAATCTGTGGAACAAGTAAAACATTTTAGCTACTTAGGCTCGATTTTTAGCGAAGATGGTAATTTAAATATGGAAATAGACAACAGAATCAACAAAACTGGTATGGTAGGAAGTCAATTGAATAATTTCATATGGAATAAGAGAGAATTTAGTCGGAACACTAAATGAGCTGTATACAAGACATTGTTCAAACCAGTTTCAACTTCTGGATCTGAGAGCTGGGTCACAAGTAAAACATGACCAAAGACTAGAGACCGCAGATATGAGAGTCCTGAGAAAGATAAGAGGTGTGAACAGATGGCATGAATGGCAATATCATATTAAAAACGAGGATATTAGGAAAGAACTTGACATTGTCAGCATCCAGGAATGCGTTAGCAGAGCTAATCTCAGGTGGTATAGTCACTTAACCAGAATGGACGAGGAAAGAATAGCAAAAGAAGTGTTCTCTGCCAGGTTGGCAGGAAAACAACCCAGAAGAAGACCAAGATATAGGTGGATTGATACGGTACTAAATGCCTTAGATGATAGAAATATAAGATCTGATAATGTTCGAGTCTTGACAAGTAACAGACTGATTTGAAGGAAAATAGTAGATAGGAAGTTAGTAATGATGTACATTTTTTATGTAGTACTATCATATCCTGTATATCCCTTGAGGGTGCATGTCAGGAATTTGATGATGATGATGATTATATTTTTTCAACTATCGTTACAGAAAACAAATGCACTGCGATCTAACTCAGTGTGAGAATTATCGCGCCAATTGCAGCTAGAAATGCCAATATTCGTTTAACGCTTGTCATTGCATGTTACAAGTGATTCCGACACTGCTCGTTTGGGCAGTGTATCGCATGCTTATGCGCATTATTTCGGTGAGATACGGAACTTTTGTTGTTGGTGTTTATTCGTGATGAGGGTGAAATATTTTTAATAAAGCAATTTTTTAATATGCAAAGTTATTTATTAATAAATTGGTTAGTGATCAGGAATTTTTTTTTTTTTTTTAATTTTGTACATGCAGCATCCCCACTTAAAATTTTCACCGGCCGCCACTGGAAAGGCCTAAGTTCGATTCTCGTTGTAAAGAGAGGAATCTGTACATGGTTTATTTTCAAATGAAAGTGAGTTAGCTGATCTCATACAGAGGTAGCAGGTATTTTTCCTCCTGGAAACTCAGGTTTTTCATCCCACATACAGACAAATCAGCCATGAGAAAACATAATTTAGACTAAAAATACTAGTGGTGTTGGTGTGCAGTAGATGGCACTATGTGTAGATGATGAATTAAGTGGAGACAAAGAGTTGCAGAGCAAAGTGCCCTTTCTCAATGAGTCCTGGACTCCTTGGAGGTGTCACATAATAATTATAATAATAAAGTAAACCCTCGGTTTAACGGACAAAATTTCCGGTCCGTATATCACATGTGAAAATTAACACCCTGTTAATTTTAAAATTCCTTTAACTAAGATTTGCTTATAATTGAATTAACAGGTTTTTTTTTGTTATTAATTTCCTGTTATTTTTAACAAAATTTGGCAAATAGGCCATCATATTTTGGAAAAACACTAGCAATTTAGCCGACATGAGTCATAAAACATGTTCGGCGAATGATTATCACACGATCATACCAATCTCTCTGTAATTGGTTCTTTTGTTGCGTGGCGTGACTTTCTATGGCAGTTTTAATGCGTGCCAGCCGATGTTTCAACGTGCGCTAAGTAGTGTTGCTAAATGAAAATTACTAAAAGCTGCTAAATCTTAAAAGAAAGAGCTAAAAAAGAGATAAAAATAAAAATTTGAAGCTAAACTTTTAAAAGTAGTAGCTGATACTTTTAAGTTACTTACTTTATTCAAGTTGAATAAAGTAAGTAATACTTGCAGATAAATGGCTAAATACATCTTCCATGTGGTTTTCTGTGCTTAATTCTATTTTCACTTCGATTTTCAGCCTTATTATATGTGTCCATCGTTCCAATATTACTCAATGTAGATGCTAGTAAATGATAATCTGTACAGCACTTGTTATGCCTGAGGCCATACTTGACTGACAAAATAGCTGTCAGCATTGGCAATTCCATCTTGTTTCTTAATTTAGTTTTAACTACTTTCATGGAACTAAAAATTCGTTCAATTTCCGCATTAGAATTTGGCAGTATTAATAAATTTATTGCACTGAGCAATTTCTTTAAATGGATTCATTCCAGATACATCTTTATATTCTCGTACTTCAGTCCAGACTGTTTTCTATATTTGTCCATTTATTTAAGTGGATAGTATTGTACTGGTATTCAGCAGCAGCAACATCTTTTTCTATTTTCAGCATTATTTCTAAGATGGGAGTAACAAGTTCTTTTATATGTTTTAGGGTATTGTCAACAGAAAAAGAAGACATCATTCTTAAATATTCAAGTTTTCAGGCAACCTTTACTTAAGCTGTTTGAAGAGACCAAGAAGAAACTATCTTGCTCTACTTCTAAGATTTCGCTCATCATGTTGAGTTATTTTCTTTTGTATCATCAACTCTGAAAATTTTCTTTCAAACCTGTAACCATGAAGGAAGACTTGGTTTCGAGTCTAGTCGGCGACTAGAGGAAATTTTTCTAAGCCTTTATTCGACCGGTTCCCGAGTTAGTCGATCTCTGGCACGGGCAAGCGGGTTTTTCCTCCCAGAAACTCAAGAAAATCGACCGTAGAACCCACATTATTTCAGACATTAAATATATTGTGTTAGGGACCACGAGATAGCGGCACATTTGAGCCGTCTCCCTTCACTGTGTACCGCTTAATTAGTGATAGCCTTCGGCCATCTATCTCTGATTGGTACCAGTGGAGATTGAACTGCCCACTCAGTCTCCAAAAGTTAGATAGGGCTAAATGGCCTCGCCTACTCCCGTATACGGGAATAAAAAGGCGTTAGCTGTTTTTTTTTTTTTAACCTGTAACCAAGATTTGGACTGGGATCCAAACAGTCATCAATCCCTGACTCTAGAGGGTCGACTGTGGATGATGGTAGCACTAACATATTAGCAATAGTGCGAATCAAAAGAGAAAGGTCTTCAAATAATCTCATCTTATTTGCACTGTTAGATTCGAAAATTTTGTTAACTTGCTGAACTTGAACTAGAACAGGATGCAAAAATAAAAGGTACAAGAGATTCCTTTAATCTCTGTACATTTCCCACAAAATTTGAGCTTTGTAACACTTGTCAGTCACCCTCACGACTTCGAAGTAAATTAATTCCAACCACTGGCTGAGAATTCTGTCTACTGCAGGTTCAATGGAGAGCCACCTTGTTGCACAATTGCTTACAATTTTCAGAGGAGCATCATTTTCGTTGATAGTTTGATACAGCTCTTTGTATGCTGTTTATCTTGAAGAATGTGAAAACCACTTATACATTTTGGCAACTACAAATTCAAATTTTTTTGGGAGAGATTCTGCACAAGTGTGAGACATTGCCAGTTGTAATGAATGGCATACACATCTAATTAAAATTAAGAAGGGAATATATGCCTTCAGTTGTTCATAAACGCCATTATTGACACCAACCATAACACTGGCATTGTCTGTACCAATTGCAATGAGATTTTTAATGTCCAGTTTCTTGGTCAAGAGCTCTTTTTTCAGTGCAGCCACAATAGCGTCACACAGGTTTTTCTAAACCACCATGCTCGGAAATCTATGCATAATTTGTTGAATTTCTTGCTATAATAAATGATGGCCATTCCTAAAATCATATTCACTGTGATATCATTCGATTCGTCTATTAGCAAGATGAAATTTTCATCCCGAATGTCCGCAATTAGATCTTCTTCAAAATGGTGACTTAGAATATTCTTTACAATTGCAGAGCACTTTTAGTTCAGCGCATTTTTACCTTTGGCATAATATTTTTGCAAAGATCTACCAGATGATCGTAACTGTTGAATGATGAGTGATAAAGAAATAATTCTAAGCTACCGTCAAAGTTCGCGGTGTCATCACTTTTTCACAAACATATTTGTAATAGGAACAGCAGCAAGATGTTTTTTAGTTTCTCTATGTTTTACAAACTGACAATATTTAGCAACTATATCACATCTGCAAAACTTACAGGGGCCTTTTGTAGCGTCACTAGGAACTTCACACAACCATTTACTAGACATTCCTAATTGCAGCCACTCCCTCCTAAATTTTTGCTTGTAAGCTTTATTTTTCTCTTTGCTCATTTTTGAAGAAGGGTAGGGTATATACAACTCTTTACTGCAACGAATTACGATCAGTCTTTGAAAGCTTTCCACTCACTATCTTCGTTGTGAGTGGGAAGCTTTCAAAGACTACCAACCAGAACACTGTGCAAAGAGTAACTTGTAGCGGTGCTATCAACTTTAAGGCGACAAAATGGCAGACTGTTGGGCCACGTGACTGACGTCATCATGCGTTTGAAACGAGTACGATGGTCGCACCAAACATAAAATACAATATCTTATCAAATGCGAACATCTGGAAAACTTTTAAAACAACTTCTTTAACATTAAGTTATAAAAACAATTAAAAAGTGCTGCAACTAGTTCTGAAGGAGCTAGATTTGGAGCTAGGTGCTAGATTAAAATTTTTAAAGCTAAGGAAGAAAAAAAAGAGATAGATCTAGCTCCAAAAGAGCTAAATTGGCAACACTGGCGCTAAGCCACACCCTAGTGTGCATTTGTTAATCGCGGTGAATAGTTTATGTATGTACGCATTTTATAGACCTATTCAATATAAATTTAAAATTAGATATGTATAAATGGTAAAACACATCTTTGTAACCCTAACCTTAAAATATGGACAAACGGAAAAGAGTTAATTTAACGTTAATTCAAAAATCAGAAGTCATACAAAAGTTTCTACATAAGTAAAAACATATAAATTAGAGTGTGGTAAGAAAAGCAAAAGCGGATTATGAAAGGAAACTAGCTATGCAAGCTAAAGAGAATCCCAAGCAGTTCTTTACATATGCTGCAAGCAAAAAAAAACAAAAAAAAACTGTACATGGCAGAATGATTTTAAGGAATGCTGACGGTAAGGAGGTCATTGCATCAGTCGATATAGTGGAATTACTGAGTGAGCACTTTGCAAGAGTATATCATCCAGGTGGTGACATTGAAAGAATGAAGGAACCATTAGTTTATATGGGAATTGTGAAGAATGAATTGGAGGTGAATAGTCTATTACAGAACCTTAATGTGAATACATCTGTGGGATTGGATGGTATACTGGCACGGGTCTTACATGAAGCTGCTAAAGAATTATCAGTGCCTTTGACCATGTTGTTTAATCTGAGTCTCGGGTCTGGCTTAGTCCCGAAGGTGTGGAAGTGGGGAAATTGTTCCACTGCATAAAGAAGGATCCAAGACTACTGTTACAAATTACCAACCGATCAGCATATCAGGAGTCGTTGTCAAGGTCTTGGAGAAAGTAGTCAAGGAAAAAATACAGGAATGGATTGATGAAAATGAGAGACTGTATGGGGGACAGCATGGCTTTGTGAAGGGTAGATCATGCCTCAGTAACTTGCTCACGTTTTATAACACAGTGACGGCTGAACTGGATAAGGGTAATGGATTTACCCTTATCCAGTTCAAATGATACTACTGGACCTGGCTAAGGCCTTTGACAGGATACCACATGGAATTCTAATCCATAAACTGTAACATATGGGAATGGATATAGGATTGGTGAGATAGGTGGGTGGTTGATGGAGAGATATCAGAGAGTAGTTTATTCAGGATTAGAATCCAAAAGACGGCCTGTGACTTAGTGGTGTGCTGCAGGGTTCTGTTCTTGGACCACTGCTGTTTAATTTGTTCATTAACGATATAGGGAAGGATATAAGAGGAATGGTTCATTTGTTCGCTGATGATGCAAAGTTGGGTAGGGCAATAGTGAATGCAGATGTCAAAATCTTCCAGGATGATTTGGATAGATTGGAGTTCTGGGCTAAGGAGAATGGATGTCAATTTAATGTGACAAAATGTAAAGATATGCATTTTGGGGTGAAAAGATTAGCAGCAGTATACCACATTAGTCGAACTGTACTCCAGGAGATTGATGATGCCAGGGACTTGGGAGTGTTGGTGGATAGGGAGATGAAGTTTAGGGGACACATTGCAAAAGTGGCTAAATCAGCTCATCAAATCACTTGGTTGCTGAAAAATACTTTGACGAGCAGAGACAAGCAAGTTATTGTTCCTCTGTACCGAATTTGATAAGATCTCATCTCGACTACCATGCCCAGATTTGATCACCTAGGTTTCTTCTTGATGGGGAAGAGGTGGAGAGGATCCAGAGGCAAGTGATGAGAGCTTGGTGCACCTTTACTAATAGTTGCCTCAGTCTTGAAGATACTTCAGGCGCAAACTTTGTTTGCTTACACTTGGATAAAGGATTAAACTAAATTTTTTATAGTCTAACCAATTGGAAAATAAACTTCCAACATCTTTCTCTAATTCCAGAGTAATTTAATAATAAGGTGGTACACCTTTTGGCAACTCACATAAGTAAATATGACCTCTCCATTGATTCTGCCTTGGTATCACCACTTCTAGGTCTGGCTCCTACTGATGAGACCTCATTAAAGGTCGAAATCGGTCTGGGTAGTGGCCCTTCCCTTATTGCATAGCATTATACATGTCTGCAAGGAGATGTGCTTTGCATTATGGGAGATACTGAGACAAGGAGTGATGAGGGCTTGGTCCACCTTTACTACGAGTTGCCTCAGTCCTGAAGATACTTCAGGCGCAAACTTTGTTTGCTTACACTTGAATAAAGGATTAAACTACATTTTTTATAAAATCTCTTCATATAGTTATCTTATTGCTTACAGTATTATTTATATTATCATACATTTCTCTTTATCTTAATATACTGCAGAGTTTTCTCTTCATTAAAATAACATTTACATTTAAATGATTTGCTATTTACTAAATCATTACCTGGTTTTCTCTTCATTAAAATAATTTACATTTAAATGATTTGCTATTTACTAAATCATTACCTGGTTTTCTCTTCATTAAAATAACATTTACATTTAAACAATTAAACAATTAGTAAACTCTGCTTTTTACTAAATCATTACCTGGATTACCTTGAGTAACTTACGTGTCACTCTATTCAAAAGTTTACAGCATTGAGGCTGCATAATACTAGACTTACCCTTTGGATTTTTTATCATGATGTACAGTGGTAACAATATTTGAATATTGTGAATCAATTACAAACCTGAAGTTAGCTAACTTATAAATGAATTATATACCATCACAACACTGGAACATTAGTTTCTTAAAAATAAAAAAATCGCTTGTTTTATTCTAAAGACATCTTTGTATAATTTTTAGCTGCTTTAGCTTTTAACACAAATACAAGTTCTGTATTATAATACTGTAAATTACAGTAGTGATCCAGGTAATTTACCTGGTGATTAAAGTCCTTACAGGCTTAATATTTTGAGAAGTTCTGATAATCTAATTTCTGATTCTGATGAGTCATACATCCCCTTTCTATATACATACTATGTATAAGAAATTAGTATTGTAATTTTATTTAATTATAGTCGTGTAAGATTTTTCAACGATCCGGATCAAAAAAAGCATTTGAAAATATAAATTTTGAACTTTATTATGAGCTTATGGAGAAATAAAGCAGTTAATCATTTCCAAACTATAAATTAGTTAACCACCTCTCCAACATACATGTTAAAAAGGTGAGAAAATTATTCACAGACATTATATGCTACATGTTTTGTATATATATGAACAATAAAAAAATATTCTTATTGTTGGTCATCTCATGAGTTCTACAACCTCTGAAACATCTACTTGACCAAGGTAAGCAAGAAACCTTAAATATGCTATTGACAAATGTAGGCGTACACTTTCGAATCTAGCAGGAAAAAAAAAAAATCAACAAAGCAATAAATTTCAACTGCCATAATTTTTTGTCCATTTTATAATTAATGATCCAGAAAGCAGACTAAAAATGCTTAAGAGAATGCAGATCCTTAGTTAAATCAGGTTTCCACAATTACTATTTTATAAAAGGATGTGCTCATGCCTTTTTCAAGGAAATAATATGCAAAAATAAATGCAACTGTAAACACTTGAATAAAATATTTACAAATTTTGAAAATTTTAATAAACATTTAGAAAAAAGTATTTGTGGAAACCTATTCAAAATCAAAAAATAATTCAACCCATATAAACACAATTATCCATAATATTTTAATAAAATAACGAAAATGATAACAAAAAATGTCATATTATTTGGGTCTCCTGCGATGGGTCTTTGCACTCCATTGAGGAGTGCAAAGACTCATTACAGGAGACCCAAATTATCCACACAATATCTATCATACTTCTCCTTGAATCCACCCATTAACAGACAAAATCGCTTACAACTGACTCTGACAACCTATTCCATTCATTCATTCACCACTCTCACATTACACAATAAAATTCACCTAAAAAAATCATATACATTCATGCCTATAGTGGAATTCAAACCTGTTGCTTGCTGGAGAGTAGATACCTTAGCTGCTCAGACAACCAGGCTGGAAAATTTACTGATAAATTAATGACAAATAAGGAAATACTCCATGCTGAGACTTAATACTCTTACTTTTTTAACTCTCTTTATTTTGGCTTTAACTTTCTCTCTCTCTCACAAATTTTTGTGTGATAGAGAATCCTTGCAATCCAATTTCATCCATGTAAAAATAAGTTAGCACTCTATATTGAAAGCACCCTGCAGGATATTTACAACACCTTATTAACTACTATCCTCTCCAGTCTTGCATCATAAGCAAACAGCTGAAATATCCTTCCTACCCTACCACACATATCATTACTGTACAAATTAAACAACAGCAGCCAAGTACAGAGTGTTTCATACTACTGGTTTCACACCATATCTTGATATATGATCATACTATAATTTCTTACCTGTGTCTTGAAATCTCCTTTATCAAATGAATTCATCTTGTACACTCCTCATTCCCTTGCCAGTTCTGAAGTATATTTAACAGCTTGGGCAGGGATACTATCAGTTCTCTTATATTTCATCATAGTAATACATGGACCAATATCCCATCCAATTTCTAGTCACAGGATTTTGCAAATATCCTAATTGCCTCTGGTTCATCTATTTCAATTTTAACAGTAATTACTGATACATTAACCACTGCATATTTTCCACTTGGAATATATATATATATATATCATCATCATCATTAAATTCCTGACATGTACCCTCAAGGGGTGTACAGGATATGATAGTACTACATGAAAATTTTACATCATTACTAACTTCCTATCTACAATTTTTCTCCAAATCAGTCTGTTACTTGTCAAGACTCCAATAATATCATTATCAGATTTTATATTTCTATCATCTAAGCCACATTGTACGGTATCAATCCACCTATATCTTGGTCTTCCTCTGGGTCGTTTTGCTGCCAACCTGGCAGAGAACACTTGTTTTGCTAATCTTTCCTCGTCCATTCTGTTCAAGTGACCATACCACCTGAGATTAGCTCTGCTAACGCATTCCTGGATGCTGACAATGTCAAGTTCTTTCCTAATATAGCTTTTAATATGATATTGCCATTGATGCCATCTGTTCACACCTCTAATCTTTCTCAGGACTCTCATATCTGCGGTCTCTAGTCTTTGGTCAAGTGTTTTACTTGTGACCCAACTCTCAGATCCAGAAGTTGAAACTGGTTTGAACACTGTCTTATATATATAGCTAATTTAGTGTTCCGACTAATTTCTCTCTTATTCCATATGAATTTATTCAATTGACTTCCTACCATACCAGCTTTTTGATTCTGTTGTCTATTTCCATATTTAATTTACCATCTTCATAAAAATCGTGCCTAAGTAGCTATGTGTTACTTGTTCCACAGATTCCCCGTTCACAACACAACTGACATTTTCAACAATTCTATCTATTTTCTTTGTCTTTGTTTTTTTAATGCTGACCTTCATACCATATCTATTACAACAGTTATTCAATCTAGTCAGGGACTCTTGCAAACTGTAGCGGATTTATTTAGAAGTATAACATCGTCCGCATTAAGCAAAGAGCTCATATTAACATCTCCAATTCTGATATCATGTTTAATACCACTTTCCAATATAATGTGATCCATATAGATAATGAATAACAGAAGGGATAATGTACATCCTTGTCTCACAGCAGATTTAACATTAAATCATCTTCCTGTACTTCCTTCAATTCTAACTGCAGACTTACAACTCATATACAGACAAAGTAATGCTTGATATAATGCCCCATTGACACCACATAACTGTAGTGTATTGAATAGTTTCTCTCTTGGCACCTTGTCATATGCCTTTTCCAGATTGACAAAAGTAAAATACAGATCTTTGTTATATTCCCATGCTTTCCCAACTATTTGTCGTTAAGTGAAGATCTGATCCTGACAGCCTCTATTTGGCCTCAATCCAGTTTGTTCTTCACCAAGCTTTTCTTCCACAATTCTTCTCAACCGTTTCTCAAGTATACGTGCATAGATCTTGCCAGGAACACTCACTAGTGAAATACCTCTGTAATTCTCACATTCAGTTTTATTTCCCTTTTTATATAGAGGTACTATTAGAGGTCTACTCCAATCATCAGGAAGTCGTCTCTCTGTCCAGGCTTTCTGAACTATGCAGTGCAGCCACTGTAAGACTTTTATACCACCATATTTTAGCATTTCTGGTTGAATATCATCTACTCCTGCTGCCTTTCGAAATTTCAAGCATTTGATGGCTTTTTCTACTTCAAGTATGGATATGTATTCCTGACTGTATGCCTGTTCAGTGTTTTTTACCACTGTGCTATCACTGCTCGCCGGCAAAGGTTGGTCAATTGATAGAGCCTCTGCTACTAATGGCTCAGTTAAGTAAGTTTGAGCGTGGTTAGTAGTTGGAAAGGGACCAATCATTCGATGCTGTTGGCATACTCTCCCTCGATGAGTCTTTGGACTCCCTGGAGGTGTTAAATCATAATTTAGAAATTTTTTGAAATAATTACTCCATACATCAAGGATATTTTTTTTCTCCTGTTTTCTTGTAACCTTTATCATCTCCAACTCCTTTTACAGCATCTTTCCTTCATTTCTAAGCTTCTTCAACAACCTCCAGAATATCTTACCGCTTCTTGATATTTATTTTCTATGTTCTTGCCAAAGTCCTCCCATGACTTTTGTTTAGCTAGTTTTACACAGTGTTTTGCTTTCTTACATTTGTCTCTGTATTCTTTAAGAGCGAAAGCTGACTTATTTGCCAGGAACTTTTGATATGCTTTCTTCTTTTTCTTCACTGCCTCTTTAACTTCCTGTGTCCATCATGGAGTTCTGATTTTTCTATCCTTGCAGACAACCTCACCACATGCCTCTCTAGCTGAATCGATCAGAGTTTTCTTCAAGGCTTGCCACTGAATCTCCAAGGTTTGGTTCCTGTTCTCAAACTCTTTCATTTTTACTTCAATAATCATTGTGTATTTTAGTCTACAGTTCACATCTGAGAGCTGCTCGACTTTTATTCACTTTAAAACTTTCTTACATGTTATTCTTTTCAGTACAAAATTCAATTTTATCCTGCTCAAGACTAAATAGTGATCACTTCCGATTTCAAATCCTCTGTACACTCTGGTGTCCTGCACCAGGGAGAAAACATCACTATCAATAATAACATAGTCAATGAGACTTTTCTTATTCCTTGCCTCTTCTCTCCATGTGAATTTGTGCACATTTTTATGTTGGAAGATGGTGTTAGTAATAACCAGTCCATGTCCTGAGCAGAAATCCAACAGGCATTTGCCATTATTATTGGCTTTGCTCTTTTCTCCAAATTTTCCCAAAATATTTTTGTATGTCTGACAATCATTTCCTACTCTGCTATTTAGATCCCCAACAAGGACCAACTTTTCCTTTTTCATTGTGTCAGTTGCTTTTTCTAAAGCACCAAAAAATTCCACCACTTCTACCTTAGTAGAACCTTCTGTGGAACCATAGGCACAAATTAGTCTCATTGTCCAATTCCCCATTCTGATATTTGCCCACATCATTCTACTTGAGACTGCCTGCCATTCAAGAAGATTAGCCTTGTATTTTGTGTTGAATACTATGGCTACTCCTTCTTTTCCTTGATTGTCATTTTCTGAATATAACATTTTGTATTTATTGCTCAGAAAAATCTCACCAGTTTTTGTCTTTTTTGTTTTAGTCATCTCTGTTATGTCAATCTGGTACTTATCTAATTCCTCAGCTAGCTCCATTTCTTTGCCATTCAGGCTTCTTATGTTGATAGTACCAATCTTTAACTCTGGTGATGTTGAGTTGGAGTGTGCTTTCAGATTTGTTCCAGTAGCTGACTTTTTGCTGTTCGCCCTGGTTCCATGGCAAAGAGAACGGGGGGGGGGGGGGGGCTTGTTTTACCGGGCAACGCCCTAGCCCACATGAACTTTTGTCATGTTGTACCATCATTTTCTATATTGGTTTAAGACAATAAGAATACAATTTGGTTGGCTAAATCCAAATTGCCTGCCCATCCCCGTTCGTTCAGTATCCAGTCAGATACCCAACAGGGTGCACCATGAGAAGGTTAGGATTAGACATTAGGTCAGAAGCCCTGGTCGGTTCTCTGCATTCCTTTAAAGGCTATGTGGAGGTCTCCTCTCAGTTATACAGCTTTGACCCTTAAGCACCCCATATATATAATCACTCCCAAACAAGAGGCCCTAAGTAGCATATAAATGCTGCATGTGGAGTAGGATCAAGAGGTAAGATATTCTTCTCGAAGAGCTGGAGGTTGCAGTCCTTGGGAAATACTTTATGGGAAAGCCTGTTCCACAGAACTTTGGTAGATGGAATTAGACAATGATGGAGTGTAACAGGTTTAGTGAGTCTGTAGTTGAACTGTAAAAGGATGTTGGGAATTTGCTGCTCACATTCCTATTGGTTTAGCATAAATGGAAGGGGGAGGCTAATGGATACTCATTCTACTGAACAGTGACCATGGTAATATCTGTAGAAGAGACAGAGTACAGAAATTATCTATGAAACAGTGGTTGAAGAGAGCCTGTAAGAAGTGCTCTCTTCTGGACTACAAAATAGAAAGCAGTATTCTAAAATTTGACAGATTTGAGATTTGTACAGTGCAAATAAGGGCAGGAGAGTAGGTCTGGACCAAAAATAGTATGCCAAATTTTCTAGAAGCTGAAAATACTATAGAAGTGATGTGATTTTGCCAGGAAGGATTAAGAGCAAGAGTCAGTCCACGAAGAAGTCTGGTCTTGACTGTTGGGCATTATCAAAAGTATGTGAGGAACTATGTTATTTTTTTGTGAGAAAACAGGCAAAACTGTGTTTTGGAAGCACTGAAAGTGACTACAACAACATAGAATTGTTGTTGTAGTTGCTGTCCCATTGCAATCCAATGGGATGTGGTCAGGGTGCCAGTGGCGTCCGGCACCTTTGTGCAAAACTTTAGTTGGCGCCCCTATATCCCTCCCTCGAATAAAAAATCATTTTATAAAAATGTATCAGTGAGTTAAAATGAAATACGAAATATATTAATTATAAATTTATTGAACAAAAAGCAGAAATTACAAAAAAAATGTATAAAAAACAATAAACATACAAGAAGGGTACAGAAGCAACAAAAATAATTTGAAAAAAATAAAGTAAATAAATAATAGTAACAAGTATATAAAATAGGAACATTATTGGGTAAAGAAATAGTTAAATAAATATTTAAACAGAAAAATCACTTAGTGAATTGAACTTTTCTAGTTTTCATTAATGAAAATTCTCAAATAATATCACGTATATCAAGTTGATCCAAAATATCTGACTCTATTGATATAATGGCAAGATTTGAAAGCCTATTAAAAATTATTTTTTAATAATTTTAAGTTTAGAAAAGGACCGTTCTGCAGATGCTATAGATACAGATACCAGTAATGACAAAAGAATCTGAAGAATAATTCAGTATATTTACTGAATTATCAGATAATTCAGTAAAAATACTGAATTATCTGATATATATCGTTTTTAAAATTAAAAATAAATGGTTGACAGTGTAAAATTTCTTCGCAGAAATTGTCTGTGTGTCTGAATGATACTCGTGTTAATTTTTGTTGTAACTTTTTACAAGATAATAAATATTCTTTATTTCGTGAAGTACTTAACAAATACAAAAACTGAAAGGAATTCATATGTTATTTTAATAAAGTAAATCTTTCCTTCAAAGATTGAAGGAAAGATTTACTTTATTTTACAATAACATATGAACTGCATAATAGAATATCTATTATGCAGAGAAAAAAATTGCTTTAAATGAAATTTCAGGATAAACTATATTTTCATTTTCATAATCAAATTGTGTCGTCTTTTTACGTCTCCTTAGTGGTCTACTACTACAAAATACAGATTCTGCATCACATTTTGCTGCAATTAATTTTAGCTTTCAACAATTTCTTCAGTGGCGAATTCTCTATGCTTGCTATGCAAGCTCATTAATTGAGAAAGAAGTAATATTTATTTGTTAATAAATGCATGCATTTATAAGCATTCCATTTAGGCTTTTATTTTTGTAGACAGAAGGCATCTTAAATTGAGCGTTGCGTATCGAAGGCCGATGCTTGCTTGTCTAGTCAAAGCTACCTTGGATTGCTCGGTTGTAGGAGCTTCCAGGTCTGCACTGTGATTTCATGCGTGCACATAGCCATTTCCGCTCCCTTCACATTGTCTTAAACACAAGGCCACACACAGTCAAAGTAGCTCTAGCCAGTGAGCTTCAACCAGCCTTTACAAGTGTGCGTGTTGCTTGGGAAAATTAAGTTACAACCAACTTTTTATCATGATGTTATTGACCAGTTCATAAAGAAGAACCGTAGGGTAGAATTTGCATTCAAGTAGCTAAATTGAAAAAGATAGAATATCATTTGTAAAATAAATGTTGTATTTGTATGATTCAATGTACATAAATTTCTAAATATAATTCAAATTAAGGGGATATTAAATCCCACATTGTTTTAAAATCGAATAAGAAACTCAAAGATTGGAATCAGAGAGTTTCATGCCGAATATAGTAAACTATAAATGTATCGGCGGTTACTTTTATCGGAGGTCACTACGTGAGCTAATGCAAGCAGTCCTAGTACGTAGTACAATCTCAGGCAACTCGTTGCAAAGGTGGGGAAAGTTCTGATCGCTAATCTTGGTATTTTCCATAATGTAAAAACACATTTCCTAGGAAATGTATGCTGTTATTACATTATGATGGGAGGTCACTACCCAGACCGGGTTTCAGCCTTTTTTGAGGCTTCATCAGTGAATAGCTAGACCAAATAGATACAAAGGGTATAGCGAAAAGAACTTATATACTCTGCTATACGAGTTGTCAAACAGGTGCAACCATTAAGTTACTTAAATATAAAGAGCCAATAGGCTTCATTTCGGCGATATAAACATTATTCAAATTAAGGGGATATTAAATCCCACATTGTTTTAAAACCGAATAAGAAACTCAAAGATTGGAATCAGAGAGTTTCATGCCGAATATAGTAAACTATAAAAGTATCGGCAGTTACTAGCATGAGCTAATGCAAGCAGTCCTAGTACGTAGTACAATCTCAGGCAACTCGTTGCAAAGGTGGGGAAAGTTCTGATCGCTAATCTTGGTATTTTCCATAATGTAAAAACACATTTCCTAGGAAATGTATGCTGTTATTACATTATGGTGGGAGATCACTACCCAGACTGGTTTCAGCCTTTTTTGAGGCTTCATCAGTGAGTAGCTACACCAAATAGATACCAAAGGGTATAGTGAAAAGAACTTATATACTCTGCTATACGAGTTGTTAAACAGGTCAAACTGGGATAAAGGATTAAACTAAATTTATCATGTTGCAACAAGGAGAAGCATTCTTTGCCTCTGTCTTCATTCATTTTTCTTTTCCATAGTTTTAGTTTTTTTTATAAAAGCTGAAAATTTCTCAATCGACTTTAAAAGGTGCATGTTGCATCCCTGCAGGGAGAGATTCAGAGCATTCATCTTTTCAAAAATATCACAAACGTATGCTAGTTTTACCAAAAAATCTTCATTCACAAAATTTTTGGTATACTTGTGGTCTTCCTCTTTAAGAAAAATATAAATTTCCTGTCGCAGTTCAAACATACGAGACAAAACATTACCACGAGAGAGCCATCGCGAAGTGCTGTAGTACAACAAAAATGTGTGCTCAGATTCCATATCCTCACATAGTTTTTTGAAAAACCTTGCCTTCAACGGCCGAGTCTTTATAAAGTTTACTACATTCACTACATATTCTAAGACCTGGTTCAATGTAGGACTCAGGTATTCTGATGCGAGTTCTTCCCTGTGAATAACGCAATGGATCCACAGTGCATCAGGGACTTTGCTTCGAATAAGTGCCTGCAATCCTCCATAACAGCCGGACATAGAATGAGCCAGTGGCATAGCTGGGGGAGGGGTGCGGAGGGGACAGTCCGCTGCAGGCAGCACCGTGGCGGACTGTCTCCTCCTTTTTTTTGAGGTTTTCACGTGAGCCACAATTTTATTTTTCAACGATTCTTTTATTTATGTTAACTTAGTAATTTTTATTACTTAATTAATAATTAGTTTTTAACAACTATACTTATAACTAAAATAAATAAAATATAAATATAACAAAACTGTTACATTTCCCTATCATACTATAATTCAAATTCTTAAAAATAAAACACATGGCATGGCGATTGAGAACTATTCAGGACGTTGTTTTTCAGGACTGTGGATATTATATATCCACAGTGCATCAGGGACTTTGCTTCGAATAAGTGCCTGCAATCCTCCATAACAGCCGGACATAGAATGAGCCAGTGGCATAGCTGGGGGAGGGGTGCGGAGGGGACAGTCCGCTGCAGGCAGCACCGTGGCGGACTGTCTCCTCCTTTTTTTTGAGGTTTTCACGTGAGCCACAATTTTATTTTTCAACGATTCTTTTATTTATGTTAACTTAGTAATTTTTATTACTTAATTAATAATTAGTTTTTAACAACTATACTTATAACTAAAATAAATAAAATATAAATATAACAAAACTGTTACATTTCCCTATCATACTATAATTCAAATTCTTAAAAATAAAACACATGGCATGGCGATTGAGAACTATTCAGGACGACTTTATAGAAATTTTGGGAGAAAAAGTAAGAAGTTATCAAGCAAGTAAAAGAAGCAAAGTATTTTACTATGATATTCTACAGCACCCTTGATATTTCTCATAAGGATCAAATTAGCCAAGTTTTACGCTACTTTATGATCGATCGGTCTGCTCGGTTAGCCTACTGACTATGCTCTTTGCAACCATATGCCTGGGTTCGATTCCATCGATGATGTCAGGAGCTTAAGAGGCTCTTCTTCAGCCATAGCCAAGTTAGCCGGTCTTGGGCATGGACAGCAGGGTTTTTTCCACCAGTTTATCTGGGGTTTTTCATCCCACAAGCAGGCAAACCAGCCCCATGCACACACAGGCTACAGTCATAGGATATAGTACAACATGGAAGGCAACGGGAAACCACCTTGCTCATAATAATTTTCCTAGATGATGGCACATATAGCTACCCCCAAACAGCCATAAGGCTAAATACTATCAATCAATCAATGATCGATGGAAATAAAATGATGGTTGTGGAATCATTTGTTGATTTCATTGAAACAAAAGGTAAAACTGCCGAGAACATTTCAACTATGATTTTGCAAAAATTAGAAAACAATGGAATTGATATTCAGAATTGTAGAGGACAAGCATATGACTGTACTGGTTAACGTACGGCGTTCAGAGATGCATCAAGGAAATTCTGTTATTACTTTTTTGGGAACTGTGGAGCGTTTGTTCACATTTTTTTCTTCCTCAACCTATCACTTGGATATTCTGACTTCAGTCACTGGTCAAAGTGTCAAACGTGTAGTAGAAACTTGATGGAGTGTACGGGGAGATGCTGTGAGTGTTGTAAAAAAAATTACTTCAAATCTTAAGTGCTGTAGAACATTTAACTGGTGAAGAAGAAAATAGTTACCAGGTCAGATGCTGGCATGCTGCTTGTTGCGTTACAATCGTTTTCCTTCCTGTGCTTTCTTGGCCTGTGGGAATTAGTCCTTCTAGAAATTAATGACACACAAGTCTACCTCCAAACCAAAGGATTGAATATACAACAATGTGACATAAACCTCGAGGCTTTAAAAGCAATTTTAACTGAAAATATGGATGAATTAGTTAACAATTCATTAGCTTATGCCAAAGAGATTTGTGATGATCTGGGGATAGTCATAGATCGTTGGTATAGAAAGAAAAAACTGATGACAGGTGAAGAATCACGAGATGCTGAATTGTCATACAAAACTGAGTTGAGGAGAGAAATGTTTTATTTTTTCCACTGGACAGAGTGATCCAAGAAGTCACCATGTCATTTCAACATCTTCATGTCCTTGCTGAAAAATGTCTTCCTTACTCCATCGAATCTTTTGAATGATAAATACGAATGTCAACTAAATCATGATCACGATTTAATTTATTTCTCTATATGTTGTTTTGACTTTTTGTAGTATTTTTGGTGTGTATTGAGAAGGGCGGCAAACTCAGTGGCATAGTAGATCTTTTGTCCAGGCGACAAAAGATCTACTATGCCACTGGAACGAGCGGAACGAGCACCATCAACACAGACACCAATGCACTTAGTCCACTTCAAATTATTTTCGGATATCAAAGTATCAAGGATCTTAAACAAGTCTTGAGCCTTAGCACCAGCAGTGATACTTTTACAGAAGAGAAGATCTTTGACAATGTTATTACCATCTATAAACCGTACATAGCAAATCAAGTGATTAAGGATTATCAACCTAGTGAAAAATAAACTTTCAACATCTTTCTCTAAATCCAGAGTAATTTAATAAAAAAAAAAGGTGGCAAACCTTTTGGCAACACCTATAGGTAAAGATGACCTTGCTACTGCTTCTGCCTGGTATCTCCAACTCTGGGCCTGGCTCCCACTGAAGAGACCTCCATAAAGGTCGAAACTAATCTGAGTAGTGGCCAATCCCTTAATGCATAACAGTATACATATCCACAAGGAGATGTGTTTTGCATTATGGGAGATACTGGGATAGGAGTGTTGGTAGCTTGCTCCACCTTTGCTATGAGTTGCCTGGTGTTGTACTACTTACCCAGGTAAGATAGTACAACACTATATTCAGTCCTGAAGATATTATTTTCAGGCGCAAACTTTGTTGCAACAGTTTTTGAGGTCCAATGGAGTTGATTTCTCTCGAGGTATGAAATCCATTTTTGAAGAACACTTATCACCTGGTTTGAGAAATATTTTCCAAATGATAATATCGATAAATTTACATGGATTCAAGATCCATTTAATGCCAGTGCTCCATCTGAATTTACTGTTGCAGAAGAAGAGAATCTTATTGAGTTGTCTTGCGACAATACGTTGAAAACAAAATTTGGCAGCATGGAATTAAATGAATTTTGGATATCAGTAAAAGATGAATATCCCCCTCTGCGTGAAAAAGCTCAGAGAATTTTAATTCCATTTGCGACTTCTTATTTGTGCGAAGCTGGATTTTTGGTGGTTGCTGTGATAAAAACTAAGTATCATGAGAAAATCAATGTGGAGAAGGAAATGAGGGCGGCTGTGTCAAGTTTGATTTCAAGATTTGAGAAAATGTGCAGTGATCAACAGGTTCATCCATCCTACTAATGATAATTAGCTGAATTTGTTCAACTACTTTTTTTCTGTGATCTTAAATACGTGTTTTATTAATTTTTACCTAACCCTTGAATTAAAAAAAATTATTTGCTATTTCGCAAAGTGTACTTGTTAGAATTTGACATAGGGCACCTTGGGAAAACTTGGATTCAGCAAGGGCGCAGAGAATCGAAAACGTTTGGGAACCACTGGTATAGAGTGTTATCATTAGCAAAACTGTGAATAGGATTTGAGATCAGTGAGAGTAGAAATCTCCCCCCCCCCCCCAAACGTCAGGCTCCACAATAAGTCAGTTGGGATCATGCATGTAAGGTCACGTCATGTAAGAAGGCTGACCCCAAATAGATGGGATAAGACAAAAGAGGAAGAAGAATATATATAATGTACAGATTATACAATCTTCATTAATGTACAGATTTTCTCCTACATGATTTCTTGGTATTTCTCTCATGTTATGCACCTGATGAAGTCTTCTAAGAAGATGAAACTAGAAATTAAAATAAAATAGTGTTTCTATTTTTATCTCTCGGCTTCTAGTCATTTAATCTGGTTCAAAAATAAGTCACTTAGCCAAGTCAATAATCAGTTATATTATATCTCTAACCTTTATGACAAGCGACATACAGAAGTATAAGAGACTTCCAAAAGACTGAGAAGAATTGGCCTAAACATCAAGAGGTTAGTGCTTCTCAAACTTTTAAATTCCATGATCTCTTTTTGAGATTCATTTTTTTTTAAAAAAGAAAACATTAAAACAGAATGTGCCAAAAGAATATATAAAACAGCTAAAAGGAACTTCTTGATGAAAAAATTTATGATGCAAAACATACCATAGATACTTATTTTCCCAGAAAGCTTCTTTATCTATCACTACTGAACAAACTTTAGATGATATTTGGAAACTTATTAAAGATATGATCGAATTACAAGCTTCTAAGATTCCAAATACCGACAAAAGAAAATTAAGAAATTCGAAGCTCGAACAAGAAAAATCATCTACATCAAAGTTTGAATTCTCTCCTCATTATTGTTAACAAATCTAGTTACAGCATTTCTAATGTTAAAAAGAATATTCTTAATAAAGCTGCATAGATAGGCTAATGTGTTCATTACATGTGTTGAATTGGATTTAAACAGTATTGATGCGAACACAGATTGATAAGAAAATAACTACTTATTAACTTAAAAGCTAATATTTCACTGGTATTATATCTAGCATCTTCAGAGCACACAAAGTTTGTTGCAAATGCGAGAAAACCGCAATCTGGTGTAACAGTGGGGCTAGTATAAGTAATTGCAGCACCATCTAAGTTAAAAAAAAAAAAAAAAAAAAAAAAAAACCAGTAGTCCAAAGTTTTGAAAAAAATAAAATAAAAATAAATAAATATTAATTTGGTCTTACGATGACTATCTCCCAAATCTTTGGTACATTTATATAGCCATACTTGTTAAGGTTTGGAGCATGTTTTAAGACTTCTGTTGATTCGAGGAACAACCTCTCTGACTTGTAGAAGCTCCTGTGCAGTACTTTTGTTTTTTTCAATTGATCCTGTGTGCTGGGGTATCCAAAGCATGGTCTGCCAGACCCGACTTGCCATAGCGAAAGTGCTGGATATATTTTTTGTGTTCACTGAGGCAGATGTCCACAGTTCTTCCTGTCTGTCCGTAGTAGGCTCGATGACAAGAACAGGGCACTTCATAGACTCCTGGATGTGATAAAGGAATGAATCTGTCCTTAGGTGAACGGATGAGAGTTGCCAATTTCACATAAGGCTTAAATACAGTGTGCAGTTGGTGTTTGTTAAGCACCCTAGATATCTTTTCAGATGTGCCTTTAATGTATGGAATGGTGATAGTTTTGTTGTAGTCTTCTGTGGTAGATAGTGGGGGGGGGGATTTCTGGGTAGCATTTAGCATTTTATCTATATTATGGGGATTATAGCCATTCGTTAGGAAGGTGTGACGCAGGTGAGAAAGTTCAGCAGTGAGAGCAATGTCATTGGAACAGATTGCTCTAGCTCTATGGGTTGGTGTTTTTAAGATACCATATTGTTGAGAAGGGTGATGGTGTGATTGACATAGAGGGAGATATTTACACAAACAATCACACCATCACCCTTCTCAACAATATGGTATCATAAAAACATACTAACCCACAGAGCTAAAGCAATCTGTTCCAATGACATTGCTCTCACTGCAGAACTTTCTCACCTGCATTACACCTTCCTAACCAATGGCTATAATCTCCATAAGATAGATAAAATACTAAATGCTACCCAGAAATCCCCTCTATCTACCACAGAAGACCACAACATAGTTGGTGCTTAACAAACACCAACTACGCACAGTATTTAAACCTTATGTAAAATTAGCAACTCTCATCCGTTCACCTAAGGAAAAATGCACTTCTTTATCACATCCAGAAGTCTATGAAGTGCCCTGTTCTTACCATCAAGCCTACTACAGACAGACAGGAAGAACTGTGGACATCTGCCTCAGTGAACACAAAAAATATATCTGACACTTTTGCTATAGCAAGTTGGGTCTGGCAGACCATGCTTTGGATACCCCTGCGCACAGGATCAATTGGAAAGAAACAAGAGTAATGCACAGAAGCTTCTACAAGTCAGAGAGGTTGTTCCTGGAATCAACAGAAGCCTTAAAACATACTCCAAACCTTAAAGCATGGCTGTATAAATCTACCAAAGATTTGGGAGACAGTCATCCTAACACCAAATTAATATTTATTTATTTTTATTTTATTTTTTTCAAAATTTGGACTACTATTTTTCAAAACTTTGGACTACTTTTTTTTTTTTTTTAATACTTAGATGGTTCTGTATTAGGACGTTAGTCTTGTGTTCATCATCATCATCATCATCATAAATTACTGCCATGTACCCTCAAGGGGTGTACAGGATATGACAGTACTACATGAAAAAATTACATCATTACTAACTTCCTATCTACAATTTTCCTCCAAATTAGTCTGTTACTTGTCAAGACTCCAACATTATCAGCTCTTATATTTCTATCGTCTAAGGCACTTTGTACCGTATCAATCCACCTATATCTTGGTCTTCCTCTGGGTCATTTTCCTGCCAACCTGGCAGAGAACACTTGTTTTGCTAATCTTTCCTCTCCCATTCCATTTAAGTGACCATACCATCTGAGATTAGCTCTGCTAATGCATTCCTGGATGCTGACAATGTCAAGTTCTTTCCTAATATCCATATTTTTAATATGATATTGCCATTGATGCCATCTGTTCACGCCTCTAATCTTTCTCAGGACTCTCATATCTGCAGTCTCTAGTCTTTGGTCTAGTGTTTTACTTCTGACCCAGCTCTCAGATCCATAAGTTAAAATTGGTTTGAACACAGTCTTGTATACAGCTAATTTAGTGTTCCGACTAATTTCTTTCTTATTCCATATGAATTTATTCAATTGACTTCCCACGATACCAGCTTTGCTGATTCTGTTGTCTATTTCTATATTTAGTTTACCATCTTCAGTAAAAATTGTGCCTAAGTAGCTGAAATGTTTTACTTGTTCCACAGGTTCTCCATTCACAACACAGTTGACATTTTCAATGATTCTGCCTATTTTCATTGTCTTTGTCTTTTTATTGCTGACCTTCATACCATATCTATTACAACAGCTATTCAATTTAGTCAGAGAATCTTGCAGACTTGTAGCGGATTTATTTAGAAGTATAACATCATCCGCATAAAGCTGACATTAACATCTCCGATTTTGATATCAGGTTTAATACCACATTCCTTCATAATGTGATCCATATAGATAATGAATAACAGAGGGGATAATGTACATCCTTGTCTCACACCAGATTTAACATTAAACCATCTTCCTGTACTTCCTTCAATTCTAACTGCTGACTCACAACTCAAATAAAGACTAAGTATTGCTTGATATAATGCCCCATTGATACCATATAACTGCAGCGTATTAAATAGCTTCTCTCTTGGCACCTTGTCATATGCCTTTTCCAAATCGACAAAACTTAAATACAGATCTTTGTTATATTCCCATGCTTTCTAGACTATTTGTCGTAAAGTGAAGATCTGATCCTGACAGCCTCTATTTGGCCTGAATCCAGCTTGTTCTTCACCAAGCTTTTCTTCCACAATTCTTCTCAACCGTTTCTCAAGTATACTTGCATAGATCTTGCCAGGAACACTCAGTAGGGAAATACCTCTGTAATTCTCACATTCAGTTTTATTTCCCTTTTTATATATGGGTACTATGAGAGCTCTACTCCAATCATCGGGAATTCGTCCCTCTGTCCAGGCTTTCTGAACTATGCAGTGCAGCCACTGTAAGACTTTTATACCACCATACTTCAGCATTTCTGGTCGAATATCATCTACTCCTGCTGCCTTTCCACATTTCAAGCCTTTGATGGCTTTTTCTACTTCAAGTATGGATATGTATTCCTAACTGCATGCCTGGTCAGTGTTTTTTTTATCACTGTGCTGTCATCACTGCTTGTTTCATTTAGCAGTTTTTCAAAGTAATTACTCCATACTTCAAGGATATCTTTTTCTCCTGTTTTCATTTCACCTTTATCATCTCTAATTCCTTTTACAGCACTCTTTCCTCCATTCCTAAGCTTCTTCAACAACCTCCAGAATATTTTGCCACCTTCTTGATATTTATTTTCTATATTCTTGCCAAAGTCCTCCCATGACTTTTGTTTAGCTAGTTTTACACACTGTTTAGCTTTCTTACATTTGTCTCTGTATTCTGTAAGAGTAAAAGCTGACTTATTTGCCAGGAACTTTTGATATGCTTTCTTCTTTTCCTTCACTGCCTCTTTAACTTCCTGTGTCCACCATGGAGTTCTGATTTTTTTATCTTTGCACACAACCTCACCACATGCCTCTCTGGCAGAATCAATCAATGTTTCCTCCAGAGTTTGCCACTGAATCTCCAAGGTTTGATTCCTGTTCTCAAACTCTTTCATTTTCTTTTCAATAATATTTCTGTATTTTAGTCTACAGTTTACATCTGAGAGCTGCTCAACTTTTATTCGCTTTAAAACTTTCTTACATGTTATTCTTTTCAATATGAAATTCAATTTTATCCTGCTCAAGACTAAATAGTGATCACTTCCAATTTCAAATCCTCTGTATCCCAATTTCAAATCCGCAGGACACCAGGGAGATGTTTTCTCCCTGGTGTCCTGCACCAGGGAGAAAACATCACTATCAACATCACTGAATCTCCAAGGTTTGATTCCTGTTCTCAAACTCTTTCATTTTCTTTTCAATAATATTTCTGTATTTTAGTCTACAGTTTACATCTGAGAGCTGCTCAACTTTTATTCGCTTTAAAACTTTCTTACATGTTATTCTTTTCAATATGAAATTCAATTTTATCCTGCTCAAGACTAAATAGTGATCACTTCCAATTTCAAATCCTCTGTACACTCTGGTGTCCTGCACCAGGGAGAAAACATCACTATCAACAATAACATAGTCAATGAGACTTTTCTTATTCCTAGCCTCTTCTCTCCATGTGAATTTGTGCACATTTTTATGTTGGAACATGGTGTTAGTAATAACCAGTCCATGTCCTGAGCAGAAATCCCAAGATATTTGCCATTATTATTAGCTTTGCTCTTTTCTCCAAATTTTCCCAAAATATTTTTGTATGTCTCACAGTCATTTCCTACTCTGCTATTTAGATCCCCAACAAGGACCAACTTTTCCTTTTTCATTGTGTCAGTTGCTTTTTCTAAAGCCTCAAAAAATTCCTCCACTTCTACCTTAGTAGAACCTTCTGTGGGACCAGAGGCACAAATAAGTCTCATTGTCCAGTTCCCCATTCTCATATTTGCCCACATTACTCTACTTGAGACTGACTGCCATTCAAGAAGATTAGCCTCATATTTTGTGTTGAATACTATGGCTACTCCTTCTTTTCCTTGATTGTTATTGCCTGAATATAACATTTTGTATTTATTGCTCAGAAAGATCTCACCAGTTTTGGTCTTTTTTGTTTCAGTCACCCCTATTATGTCGATCTGGTACTTATCTAATTCCTCAGCTAGCTCCATTTCTTTGCCATTCAGGCTTCTTATGTTGATAGTACCGATCTTTAACTCTGGTGATGTTGAGTTGGGGTGTGTTTTCAGATTTGTTCCAGTAGCTGACGTTTCGCTGTTCGCCCTGGTTCCCTGGCGAAAACAAGGGGGGCCTTGTTTAACCGGGCGACGCCCCAGCCGGCATGAAATTTTGTCATGTTGTACCATCATTTTTTATTTTGGTTTAACCAATAAGAATACAATTTGGTCGGCTAAATCCCAAATTGCCTAGTCTTGTGTTGCATGCTCCAATTACTTATACTAGCCCCACAGTTACACTGGATTGTGGTTGTCTTGCATTTGTAACAAGCTTTGTTTGTGTGCTCTGAAGATGCTGGATATAATACCAGCGCAATATTAGCTTTTAAGTTAATAAATAGTTATTTTCTTATCAATTTGTGTTTGCATCAATACCGTTTAAATCCAATTCAACATTCTTAATAAAGGCTTTAATTTCATTATGTCACTAAAATCCATTTCAAAGGAGCTGTTACTTACAAAAACTGAAAAGGCTACCTCTTTCCTTCCTATTCAAGAAACTAATTTACTTCATATGGAATCCATTTTTATAATTAATAATGCAAACTAATATCTCTAATATCTCTCTATAGACAATATCTCTCCAGCAGAACGTTAAGCAATAAAAAAACTACAAAAAACAGGGATAATAATTCTACCTGCAGATAAAGGCAACTCACCTGTCATCCTGGATACTAAGGAATATAATAACAATATTTTTCAATTATTACAAACATATACTTACTCTATGCTTGATAGAGATCCAACTCGTGAAATCTATAACTGTACCAACAATCTTCTGAGAACCACTATTGAGTTTTCTAGAAATATTCGATTGTCTTTTCATTCACTGTATCCTTTAATCTCCTGATTATATGGATTACCAAAAATTCATAAAGAAAATACTCCTATTAGACCCATTGTGGAAGGCACTGATTCTCCTATGTGTAAGCTCTCAAAGTATTTAGCCAAATCTTTAAAATGTTTATTCAGCTCGACCTTCTCTTTCCTCAAAAAATTCTGTAATTTTATTTACACATTCATTCAAAAAGAGGAAATTATAGCTACTTTTGATGTTGTTTCCCTCTTCACAAATGTGCCTACAGAAGAAGTTCTAAAAGTTCTAACTCTCTTTAAGGATAAATTATCAAAAAAGTAATGTCTTTATCAAAGCATTGCATTAATTCTGGTTATTTCCTGTTTAGAGAGACTATTTACAAACAGAACTTTGGCTTAGTCATGGGTAATCCTTTTTCTTCCATACTAGCAAATTTATATTTAGAATCTTTTGAGGAAGAAGCTATCTCTTCATTCTCAGTGAAACCTAGGTCGTGACAGAGATATAGAGACGACATTTTCCTTATCTGGAGTCATAGTCCTGATTCCTTAAAGAATTTCCTAGATCATCTATGTTTATTCAGCTCGACCTTCTCTTTCCTCAAAAATTTCTGTAGATTTTATTTACACATTCAAAAAGAGGAAATTATAGCTACTTTTGATGTTGTTGCTTAGCTAGTCGACATTAATGCTCGACTAGCTCAGTTGGTAGAACATGAGACTCTTAATCTCAGGATCATGGGTTTGTGCCCCACGTTGGGCGAATGGAATTTTTTGCCAGTCTGGTTGGCCAAGTGGTAGTGGTTAGCGTATCCACTCTCCAGCCAAAGGCTGCGGGTTCGAATCCCACCATGGGCATGGATGTTGTGATTGTCTGTGAAAGTACTAGTGGTGGTAGTCGGTGGTAGATGGCATTGGTATTAGATGATGAAGGTTGGTGAAGTAGTGGGACGAAGAGTTATAGAGTAGATGCCCTCCCTCGATGAGTCTTTGGACTCCCTGGAGGTGCGATGTAATAATAATAATAATAATCTCAACAGTCAACACCCAAAAATCCAATTTGCTGCAGAATTAGAGATTGAGGGCTCTCTCCCATTCCTAGATGTCAAACTCATTTGTGTATCTGAAAAATTGAAGATCTCCATTTACAAAAAAAAAAAACCCGACTCACAGCAATAGATATCTCCATGCACAGTCCCATTACTATCTGCCTCAAAAACTTGGCATTATCTCTATGCTAGGCAAATGTGCTCACTGCTTCCTCTGTGTAGAAGAGAACATCAACAAAGAACTTCAGTTTCTTCTTACAATCTTTCAGCAAAATGTTTATTCAAAATAAACAGTTAGAAAGCCACTATTCAATCCACCAACTCACAATATTGAAGATAGAAATAATGAAAAGGGCTACATATCCCTACCATATATATATATCAGTTCTGTTTTACCAAAGTTAGCTAAAGTTCTCAAAAAATTTAACATCTGGTCCTCTACCCAAGTTCCACTCCTTACGCCCAAACAGAAATATAGCAACTTCAATCCAATTGCAAATAGTGAAAGGCTGATCATAAGATAGCAATTTGCTAAGAAGACACTATTAAATGCCTTGGAAATATTATTATTATTATTAGATCACACCTCCAGGGAGTCCAAAGACTCATCGAGAGAGGGCATCTACTCTACAACTCCTCATCTCACTACTCCACCAACCTCCATCATCTAACACCAATGCCATCTACTGCTGACTACCACCACTAGTACATTCACAAACAATCACAACATCCATGCCCACGGCGAGATTCGAACCCGCAGCCTTTTGGCTGGAGAGCAAATACGCTAACCACTCGGCTAACCAGGTCGGCATATATTAAGTGCAATAGTACAGGTTTCTCCAAACTTTTCCATGGCATGTGTCCAGAAGTTGGTGATGTAAGTCAGGTGTACTATGGATCATGATTGATGAAATTCCTATTGATGGTTGTGATTAGTTAACAGTTCTCCAAACATTAAAAAAGTTGACTGTTGATGACCTTCTCCATTACTCTATACAACACTGATGTTAGAGCAATAGGACAATATTCAGATAGTAGAAACTTAAAACATTTAAAATTCCTATGCAACACAACAAAAACCAAGGTTTGATTTTAAATCAAGTTTGGTCATCGGTTATTAAAAATTTACCCACTTCAGCCCTTGGACAGAGTGAGCGTGAACCACAGAACGTGACAACAAATAGCATTGTCTCCACAGTTGTATAGATCTGTTATTCAGTTTTTTTAATGGACTATTTTGATGTTCATAATACCAACAAATGAACTTGTTTTTCATAATTTCTTATAGTTTGTGCTTTAAACTGTTAGTTCTCTTTATCCTGAAGATGTTAGTCTTACGACTAACGAAACTTGTCGGGTTATTTTTTAGTACTTTAATTTTTTAAAAACAGTTCTCTAATAAACACGTGGTCACAAAACCGGAATATTTCCATTAACTTCTTAACCACAGAAACCTACACATGAAAATTTAAAACTTTTTTTGGGATTGGCTATATATGGGTTTGCTTCCTTGCTGTAGGGTCGATGTCAGGTGATAATAGTGTATCATATAGATGATAAAGAACCTGTGTTAGTTCAAGAGCATATATCTCTTCAGCACAACTTGTATGATTCCATCAGAACTCAATGCCTTTTTGGTATTCAGGTTGTTCAAGGTTCTTGAACAACCTGAATGTTTTTCTGGCAGAAAACTACAAGAGGCATATGATGCAATGTTTCAAGTAAAGGAGGTGATCCCATCATCTACGTAGCAGTTGGATGAGAATGATGATACTAGGAGGTTAGCCTTATCTTTCGATGATGTTGCAATGCTACATCATTTGGATGAAAAAGGTGAAAGCACATAGATGAGGAATAAGAAGGTACAACTCCCATTGGCAAATTTCCTACATTTAGCCCTATCAAAGTCAGCCTTAGATTTTAATGATGATGGTTTTGCAAATATTGCAGGTGTCAGTGTATGCTGTAAATGAAGCTGAGGTCTTTGTCTTGATTCACTTTTGATAAGCTTTTATCGAAAACTTGACTACTTAGCACACTTTCTGGAAATCATGTAACCATGGCTTTGAATATAGGTGGGAATTTTAAACAAAGTGAAGAATGAAACTTCCGTTTCAACACATAACTTCTGCAACAAGATCACAAGTAACTGGATCTGAAGAATAACAACAATAGTCTGATAATGGAAAGCAGGCAAAGTCTTTTTTTTTCCCATTTGGTGTTGTTGTAATGCCAAACTACATGAGGTTGTGAATGGTTGGTAGGAGGATGTTCTACAAAGATAAAACTGATGAGATTGTGATCTGAATTACTGAGAAGGGTAGTCACCTCAACAACGCACCTAGAATGAGAACTGGTTAAGAAAAGATCTAGAGTGTTAGGTAGGTGTTCGAGAGAATTTTCAGGGATCTTGAAAGATGAATTGTTTGTTTTAAATTGTTACTTACCAGCAAATATCTCTGCTTCTCGATCGGGTGGAGGAGCCAGTTAGCATTGTGGACATGAAAGTCACAAAGGAGGATGGCTTCACTGTTAGGAAGTTTGAACTGTATAAAATCGAGCTTCACAGATACATCCAAAAGTGATCAATAAGTAATACAACGATTTCTTCTGCTTCTATTATTCCTACCAACTTTTTTTTTTATATATTTTTTTTAATGTTGGGCCCGTATACGAGAGGTTGGCTGGTCAACATATAGTACGTTAGTACCATATGGGTAGTGGGTTGGGAAAGGAGAAACTTGTTTACATTTGATTTAAAAGCCTGTATGTTGTATTCCTCGTGAAATACATCGGGGGAAGACTATTCCACAGTACCGCAGAGCAAGGATGAAGGAGGAGGAAAAGAAACTTGTTCTGTGGGTTTCGAGATGTACTGTGAAAGGATGTTGGGCAGCAACTGTATGTGTTCCAATGAGCTTAGTACAGAGCGGGGGAATTATCGATGCTGTTTCCAATGAACATTTCCCATGGAAATATTTATAGAACATACAGATAACAGAGACCAAGCATCTATGTGATAGTGAGGGGAGCAAGTTGGTGAGATGGATCATTTATCGATTAATTTCTCTCCTCTGTATTGAGTCAAGCATTTTGATGGAGCATTTAGGAGCCCCACTCCAAATGTGAGAGCAATAATCGATAGCTGGGTGGATTTGTGATTTATATAATGTTAACAACTGTTTAGAGGTGAAGTAGCGTCTTGAGTGAAAGAGAAAAACTAGTTTTTTGGAAGCTGAGGATGAAATGACTGTGATGTGTTTATGCCAGGAGAGGCTTGATTTCAGGGTAATTCCGAGAAGAGAAATCTCATCTTATCTGGGAATTTGAGTGTTATCAAAAACAACGCTGGGAGAAAATGGTTCTTTTTTTGTGAGAAATAAGACAGAACTGGGCTTTACTGGCGTTGAAGTTGACGAGGTTATCTGAGTCCCATTGGAGGATGACTCGGAGGTCACGATTAAGGGCAGTGGTGGTTAATGTTCTGTGGGTTGAAGTGAGCTGTGTAGAGTAGGGTTTGTCAAATGAGAGGGAGGAGTGTAAAGTGCTGTCGTCTGCAAAACTGTGTATTAGGAGTCAACTGAAGTAGGTCATTGATATATATAAAAGGAAGAGGGTCAGTGAGAGAACTGAACCTTGTGGGACCCCAGCATTAGTTGGATGGTGAGAGGATAGGGAGCTGTCTACCATCACATATAGTGTTCGTCCAGACAGATAGCTGGCAATGCATCTGCAGAAGTCCTGAGACAGTCCAAATGATAGGAATTTACTTTGTAAGCCTTTGTGCCAGACCCGGTCAAAGGCTTTAGAGATATCAAGTGCAACTACTTGGGATTTGCCGAATTTCTCCATGGCATATGTCCAGCGATGGGTGATGTATGAGAATAGATCTCCTGTTGATTGGCTTTGACGGAATCTGTACTGGTGGTCGCTTAATAGCTGGGTACCTTCGAGGTAGAGTAGGAGTTGATGGTTTTCTCCATCACTTTAGATAGGACTGAAGTGAATGAGATAGGGCGGTAATTAGATGGCAGTGATTTGTCACCCTTTTTTAGGAATGGGTTGAATATAGGCCAGTTTCCAGGCTTTGGGATATATATACCAGTGGAGTAAGACAGTGTGTACAGATGCATTCATAAACTGCATTCATTAAAGGTATTGTAAAAATAATCATAATTTAAAAATTCTGAATATTTTTACAAATAGTTTATGTTAGTATGTTTATTAGTTTGGTTTCATAACATGCATTGTTGGCACTTGCGATGTGCCCATTACTGATGTTATTTTGTTAAAATGAAATGTAAAGCAGTTAAAAATTTGATGTACTTACTGGATTTGATATTTGTATTACTTACAGAAATTTTATTGTAGTTTAAAATTATCAAGTGTTGTGTTTTGAAGAGACATCCTCGTTATGCTAACGTAATCTACGTGTCAGCCATTATACCTAACTTCTTGCTTGCCACTTTCATGGAGTGCGCATGCTCGCCAAGAAGTTTGACGTGTGATGGACAACTCACAAGAACAGTGTTCAGTATCAGAGTAACGGGGAGTAAACAAGGCAGCGTTCAGAAGGAAATAAGAACACAGGCTGGCAGATATTTAGATTTGGAGGAACTTAAGTTTTTTTTTTATCTAACAGTTGGAAGAAAATTAATAGTATATTCCAAAAAAGAAATCGTGGAACTATTACGTTTGAAAGTGAAATAAGTATTGATAAATAAAAGAAAATATCGCTATAGATCGTTTTAAAAGGAATATTCGAGGAAAAGCTAATTGGAAGATTAGTGGTAGATTCCGAAAAGGGAATCATAGAACTGTGAATTTTAAGTGTAAGAAAATTAAGACTGTCAATAAGCATTAGTGAATAAAAGAAGAAATTGCTATTTATGTTCTAAAAGAATGTTCGAGAAAACTCTGATTTGGAAGTTTCATCTGTCTTAAGGATGCCGGATCTAACTATTATTTCTACTGAAGAGAAGATAGAATTGAGTCGGGAAGAATTAATGTGTGCTACATGAGTAATGAGAAAGGATCCTGTAAAATGAAGAATAAAGTCATATATCTTCGGAAAAGGACCTTGACAGAGAAACTGGCTATGAACAATTTTGTCATTGTGAAAATGAAGTGTTTAGTCTAGTCTTAAGTGTAAGTTTATTTTTAAAAGGCCTTGGATCCAATTAATTCTGTAGTTATAGTTATGTAAAGTTGTTTGAAGTGTATATATATATATATAGTTATGTTTTATTAAATGTGTTTATTTTGTATTTTGATCTTGAGTTAGTGATTTTTGGATTCTGAAAGCAATAGTAAAAAAGAGGTCATTGTACCAACTGGAGTGAACCCTTGTGCATATAATATATAGGTACACTCAGAAATAAAAAAAAAAAAAAATTGTTGAACAGAGATCATCTCTATATACAGGATAATATAAATTAAATATAATAATCCTTTATATAAACAGTATCCTACCATATCATTCTTTCTTTAACTCATTACACAGTGGAAAAACTCTCAGATTTTCATTGGTCTGCTAAATAATTTCCTCTCATAATCTGATTTTGCCTTCCTTATCAGACTGATAACCTTCTTGTCAGTGTTTTATAGCATTCGTGAACTTGCTGATTACTTTTCTATTTCCTCTACATTTTTTCCCACCCAGTTTCAACTTAATGATGCTAATCATCCATTTAACTAGCATGTGATATATCTTCTGACCCTAGGTATGCAGTTTCATAGTGCTTCCTTAAACCTCTCTGGTCATTTTCCATGTACTGTTAACATCCTATTCTTGCAGTTTCTTATGTCAAGTGGCACTGCTCTATGCTTCTTCCTAGGTAGCATAGAGCATATCATAATCACTGAATGTGTAGATCCAACTTCCCCTTTCTTAACTGAAAATTTCACATGCTTAATCATCTTTTGGGTCAAGATTGATCACTAATCAGAAGCAAATGGCTATCTTGGTTATTCTCCAGTCCTATGATGCTATCACCGGCCAAAGCACTCTTAAATCTCAACCTCACCATTATATGCTATTTTAGGTAATTATTTCTCATTATGTATTCCATTTCTATTCCATTCCATTCTCAAATTCCATTTCTATTCCATTCCATTCTCAAATTCCATTTCTTTTTCCTTGTACAACCTTACTTTCTTCCAAATACTGGCCTGGTTGGCCTAGTGGTTAGCTTACCAACAGGTCGCAGACTCACAAACATTCATGTCTGCTGCAGGCATAGATGTTTGGGATTGTCTTACCTTGTGTACTGCCATAACCTTTGATATAGCACAGTATGACCTTTGCTATCCTTATGGCAATTACAACCATAAATCACAATCACCCTTCAAAAATCATGTCCCAGAGTTTAAATCCCTCATAACATTTATTCACTCTGTTCTCACTGAACTAATTTGCTCAGGTATACTATCTGCAACTTCTTTTGCATTCCTTTCCCCCCAAGGTCTATAGCAGCAATCAATTATATATTTTGTCCTGTTGGCCTCTATCTTATTCCATACAGACTCGGATGCACTAAGGTAGGCTGCTTGAATGATTTAAGTAAAATGTATTTATTTATTTATTTTTGACATGCAGACTAAGTAAAGGCAAATAAATGAAATAATACTAAAATTATATTATTATACAGTCATATCCCGTCCTGCTTCACGCCTCACCACTAGTGTATCTTTCAGCACTGGCTGCATTCACCAGTGTCGCACATGCTGTGAACAAGCACTGCGTGTTTTGCGCGGTCTCCATTCATACACGATTTTTATAGTCTACAAACCTTGCAATTGCTTAATGTTATGTTCTTAATAAAAATTTTATCACATAAAAAATAATAATGTCGTTCAAAGGAAGCAAGTCTGATTCTTCTACTGCTAGCAAGAAAAGAAAAACATTGACTTTGGAAACAAAACTCGACGTTATTAATTATATGAAGAGACAAAGGCTTCAATTCGGCGACATATAAACTTATTTAAGTTAAGGGATATTACATCCCATATTGTTTCATAGCGAATAAGAAACTCAAAGAGTTTCATGCCGAATATAGTAAATATATAAAGTTCGGTGAGTACAAGCATAAGCAAATACCTAGATTGTGTTACAACTGACCCTTTAGGGCAGTGTTTCTCAAACTTCAGATATCCACGGACCCCTTCTTAAATTTTCATTATTACCAAGTACCCCTAATTAATTAATTAAAATGGATAAATTAATTAAAATTAATAAATTAATTTAAAATATTAAAAAATTAAATATCTATTTTATTTGAATTTATATGTTCATGTAAACAAAAAATATGATTTATTTTTAATAGAACAACCTTTATAAAGATACTATAAAGTTTTACTTGCTTGAAATAATTTATCATCAATGAGAGGAGTGAAATTGCTTATGGTGAGAGAAAATTTCAGCAAAATTTGGCTCTACAGTTGTTAATTTCAATCTCAGATGCGGTTTGACATCTATAATGTGATTCCTCTTCTTCGTCTTAATATCTACAAGGGCCGAATATCCAACTTTGCACAGATATGAACTTGGAAATAGAAAAATGAACCTTAGAGCTTTATCTGTTAATTCAGGAAATTCATTCTGTATTTGTAGCCAAAATGATGATAACGTATTCTCACTGTATTTATTTTTTAGGAAACCATTAGAAGCTAGTTCTAAAAGTTCTTCTTCTATTGATGATAGACCCTTTGGCATAAATTTGTTTTTATTAAAGGGGTATCTTATCCACTCAATATTAATGTCCAATTCAGGGAAATACTTTTCTAGATTCATTTGTAAGCTTTTTAAATGCTACATGATAGTAATTTTCACATCATCATCAATTTGTTCATTTGAACTTGCGAGCAATTCATGACGCGATGGAAACGCATCAAATTCTCCATTACCAACCTGCTTTTGCAATAACTTCATTTTTGCCAATGGCGTTCACTTTATCTTGGACATGAAATATAGAAATTTTCTTGCCTTGTAAAGATAAATTAAGACTATTTAATACAGTAAATATATCTGCCAGGTATGCTAATTGACTGAGCCATTTTCAATTATGTAAATACTTTTTCAATTCAAACGTTTCATCAAGAAAAACTTGTAGTTCATTCCGAAGTTCAAATAAACGAGCAAGAACTTTTCCACGAGAAAGACAACGAACATTGGTATGGAAAAGAAGTTGTGTATAGTTGCTTCCCATTTCTTTGCAAAGTTGAGAGAAAAGTCTGGCATTTAGAGGACGGCCTTTAATATAATTTATGATTTTTACAGCTTCATCAAGAACTTTTCTTAGGTCTGTAGACATCATATGTGTAGCCAAAGCCTCCCTGTGTATGCAGCAGTGTGTCGACTTTGCATTTGGTGAAACAGCTTGAATCCTTGAAACAAGCCCTTTTTTAGATCCGACCAAGGATTTCGCTCCGTCCGTGCTTATTCCAACACAACTTTTCCAATCAAGCTTGTTTTGATGCATAAAGGTATTTATGCTGTTGAATATTTCTTCTCCTGTTGTATGTTCTGGCAAGGGTTGGCAATATAAAAGGTCGTCATGAATTTTTTGATTTTTTTCATACCTAACGAACACTAGAAGATTTGCAAAATTTGTAATATCGGTGGATTCATCTACCTGCAACGCATAATCACGACTCTTACGTATATCGGAAAACAATGTTTGTTTTACATTTTCAGCCATTTCAGTGATTCTTTGATGAACGGTACTATTTGAAAGACAAATCCTATCAAAAGATCTTTTTGCATTATCTCTGATCATAATTTCTGCTATTATTTTTGCTGCAGGCTTGACCAAAGTTTTACCAATTGTTTCCGCTGCAAAACGTTTTGCTATTAATAGCGACACACGATATGAAGCTTCTAAAGCCTTCATGTTTTCACCTCCTGACACGATCGACATCACTATTTGAGATTCTTTTAAATTTTTTAGTTTATTTTGAAAAAATTTGACAGGTTTGTACAAGCATTCATTATGTTTCGATTCAAAATGTGATTTAAATTACATGGTTTCAGGCTTTCAATTTCTAAAGTTTCACCGCAAATTACACATAATGGAATAGGTTCTTCTTCATTTCCCGTCCATGAAAATCCACATTTCAAGTAATTTATATCGTACTTACGAAGTTTTCTCATCTTCTTCCTAGTTGGTTCTTTAGAGATGTCAGACAGACGACACACACTTATCAATTTCACTTGATCCAGATACAATATCAACATTTTCTTGTTGCTGACAGCTACTTGTATCTACTATGTTCCTCTCTTTTGCACATTTTAAAAATCCAGTCTTTAACCAGTGATCCATACTTTTGAAAGCTAAAAAAAAAATTACCATATTTAACGAACAGTCTTTCAACAAATGACTAGTGAAAGCAGAACTCGAAACAGACAGCAATGGTAGGCCAGTAGAGATAAAGAAGCTATGAAGATGTCCATATGATTGGTGCGGTATTAACAAAAGATGGCGCTACTAATTGACAAAAGCAAGCTGACAGTTCAGTTGAAATGCTAATTTTCTTCAACCGAATTCCTTATATAATATCTGAAACACATTCACTATATATTTCTTAGTTTTAACACGTTCACTCAAACAAAACCATATGTTGTCGGTGCACCATATGGTTTTGATTGTCTACTATACAGCATTTTATGTGGGAGGGGTCATGTAATTCATTAGTTCCGTTTTTACCCAGTTGTCTCTAATTGCACTATTTGTTGAGAAACATATTACACAGCCTGCAGATGTCTCTGTACCTTATTCAGTGATACAATAGGAACGTTTTACGATCTCAAACTTAAATTTTATTCCATGCGTTAATGATGCATAGCCGAAAATTGCCACAGACCCCCTGAAGACCTTTCACGGACCCCCTGGGTCTGCATACCACACTTTGAGAAACACTGCTTTAGGGAGTGCAACACTAAGGCAACTCATGGTAAGGGTAGAGCAAGCTCCAATCACTATTCTTGATATTTCCCCATAATGTGAAACCCAGCTCCTAGGAGCTGTATTACTGTTCTACATTATGAGTGAGAGAAGGTCACTACCCAGACCGGTTTCAACCTTTATTGAGGTCTCATCAGTGAGTAGGTAGACCTAGAAATACCAAGTTTATAGCAAACAGAACTTACATATATCCTACTATGAGAATTGCCAAGAAGTTGTCCTAATAAATTATTAATTACATAAAGAGCCAAAGGCTTCAATTCGGTGACATATAAACTTATTTCAGTTAAGGGATATTACATCCCATATTGTTTCATAGCCGAATAAGAAACTCAGAGTTTCATGCCGAATATAGTAAATATATAAAGTTTGGAGGGTCAAAGCGTAAGCAAATACCTGGATAGTGTTACAACTGACCCATTAGGGAGTGCAACACTGAGGCAACTCATGGTAAGGGTGGTGCAAGCTCCAATCACTATTCTTGATATTTCCCCATAATGCTAAAAACTTGGTATTTCTAGGTCTACCTACTCACTGATAAATAAAGGTTGAAACTGGTCAGGGTAGTGACCCTCTCTCACTCATAATGTAGCACAGTAATACAGCTCCTAGGAGCTGGGTTTCACATTATGGGGAAATATCAAGAATAGTGATCGGAGCTTGCTCCACCCTTACCATGAGTTGCCTCAGTGTTGCACTCCCTAAAGGGTCAGTTGTAACACTATCTGGGTATTGGCTTACGCTTGGACTTGCCGAACTTTATATATTTACTATATTCGGCATGAAACTCTTTGAGTTTCTTATTCGGCTATGAAACAATATGGGATGTAATATCCCTTAATTTAAATAAGTATATATGTCGCCGAATTGAAACCTTTGGCTCTTCATATAATTAATAATTTATTAGGACACCTTCTTGGCAATTCTCATAGTAGGGTATATGTAAGTTCTGTTTGCTACAAACTTGGTATTTCTAGGTCTACCTACTCACAGATGAGACCTCAATAAAGGTTGAAATTGGTCTGGGTAGTGACCTTCTCTCACTCATAATGCAGAACAGTAATACAGCTCCTAGGAGCTGGGTTTCACATTATGGGGAAATATCAAGAATAGTGATCGGAGCTTGCTCCACCCTTACCATGAGTTGCCTCAGTGTTGCACTCCCTAAAGGGTCAGTTGTAACACTATCCAGGTATTTGCTTATGCTTGGACTCGCTGAACTTTATATATTTACTATACTCGGCATGAAACTCTTTGAGTTTCTTATTCGGCGATGAAACAATATGCGATGTAATATCCCTTAAAAAAAAAAAAAAACCATCATTAAGGATTTTGAAGGCAGAATGAAAATTTGCAAGCTAGCAAAGAAGTTCGATCTACAGGAATACACAGTAAGAACAATCATAAAAGAAAGGTTTAGAGATTTTGAAGGACATAGATTCTAATGAGGAACGAATTGTAGCCGCAAGGCAAGGAATAAAAAAATCATTAGCTTGCTATGAAGAAATTTTGAGTGACAAGAAAAAGACATTATGCTGTCAGATGAATCTATTAGATTCCACAAAACCATAGACATCGAAATAACTTTCTTTTTTTTATGTACGAAAAACTACAATTATGATTATATTTCTTAAAAAATATAGGTGTTTTTGTATACCTTTGGTTCCAATTGTATGTTTGTATATATAAATGACATGCAAATTATACCCTGAGTTACGCGAATTCGACTTATGAGCTTTTTGTTGGTCTGACCTACCACGTAACTTCAGGGTTTTACTGTATTATATATTACTATATGTTTCTATACGCCATTATATCTTTTCAGCATAATAAATATAGACATACCTTAGCTTAATGTCAAACTGTAGTTGCTCCCACAACCCATACAATTTCTGAACGATACCAGCACCTTTTTTTGTAAATGCTCCTCTTGTAGCTCTCCTAGCCATTAGTACATAGCGGTCTACAGGATAACCATGATTTTTATTAATGGCCCTTACTGTATTGATGTTTCTATTAAAAAAAAAAAAAACATAAGAAACAATAACATGTACAGAATATGTAAAAAACAATATGTACAGAAAATGTACCACATACAGTGATGAATATGAGGAAACTTTCTTACAAAGGAGTTACAAATGAGAAGAGCAGCACAAATAGGACTGGTTACAGACTTGAAAATTAGTTACTATATCTGTTTATGAATGCCAGGGGTATCAGAAATAAAAGAAAGGAATTAGGTGCAGCAAATGAGTTGAATTACCTGAAAATCAATGGTATAAGTGAAACAGAGTTGGACCAAAACACAGAATGATAAGAAAATAATATTTATTAACTTATTTGCTGATATTTTGCTGGTATTATATACAGCACCTTCAGAGCACATTAACAGTTTGTCACAGTAATTGTCAAACTGTTAATGTCAAATTGTTGGTATTTTACGGTATGCGAAACAACAACAATTTGGTATAACAGTGGGACTAATTTTTAAAAAAAATTGTAATGGACAACACAAGGAACAAAAGTTCTAATTAGGTGCCATCTATGTTGTAAAAAGAGAGAAAACAAATATTAATTAAATCTTAAAATGACTGTCTCCAGATTGTTGGTAAAGTTGGTAAATATATACAGCCATACTAGTTGAGGTTTGGAGTATGTTTTAAAGCTTCAGTTGATTCCAAAAACAATCTCTCTGACTTATGACTTCTGTGTAGCACTTTTGTTTTCTTCCAATCGATTTGATCCTGTGTGAAGTGGTACCCAAGACATGGTCTGCTAGACCCGACTTGCCATAACAATAGTGTCAGATGTATTTTTTATGTTCACCAAAGCAGATGTCAACAGTTCTTCCTGTTTGTCCATAGTAAGAATTTACATGAAAAAATTTACATCATTACTAACTTCCAATTTACAATTTTCCTCCAAATCAATCTGTTACCTATCAAGATTTCAACATTTGTCAGATCTTATATTTCTATCGTCTAAGGTACTTTTTTACTGTATCAATCCACCTATATCTTGGTCTTCCTCTGGGTCTTTTTCTTGCAAACTTGGCAGAGAACACTTGTTTTGCTAATCTTTCATCTCCTATTCTGTTTAATGAGCATACCACCTGAGATTAGCTCTGCTAACACATTCCTGGATGCTAACAATGTTAAGTAATTTCCTAATATCAGTTTTTAATATGATATTGCCAATGATGCCATCTGTCTCAGGACTCTCATATCTGTCGTCTCCAGTCTTTGATCAAGTGTTTTTTTTTCTAACTCAGCTCACAGATTCAAAAGTAAAAATTGGTTTGAACACTGTCTTGTAAATAGCTAATTTAGTGTTTTGAATAATTTCTCTCCTATTCCATATAAGTTTATTCAGTTCACTTCCTATCATATCAGCTTTGTTGATTCTGTTGTCTATTTCCATATTTAATTTACCATCTTCACCAAAAATTCTGCCTTCATATTAGAAATTATGGACTTTACAACCGTGTTACAGCACGGTTGTAAAGTCCATAATTTCTAATATGAATGCTAAAAGAAAAAAGAAAAAGCAACACTAAAAGAAAAATTCTGCCTAAGTAACTGAAATGGTTTATTTGTTCTATAGGTTCTCCATTCATGATGCAGTTGATGTTGTTTTTGCCTATTTTCATTGTCTTTGTATCATTATTGCTGATTTTCATACCAAATTTATTACAGCAGTTATTCAATTTAGTTAGGGAATCTTGCAGACTTGTACTGGATTTATTTAAAAGTATAACATCATCTGCATAAAGTAAAGAGCTGAGATTAAGATCTGAAATTTTGATATCATGTTTAATACTGCTTTCCTTCATAATGTGATCCATATAGATAATGAATAACTGAGGGGATAATGTATATCCTTGTCTGACACCTGATTTAACATCAAACCACTGTAAGTCTGCTGACTTACAACTCAATATAAAAACAACACCATATTGAATAGCTTTTCTTTTAGCACCTTGACATATGCCAATTGTAAGTCTACAAAACTTAAATACAGATCTTTGTTATATTCCATTGATTTCTCAACTATTTGCTGTAAAGTGAAAATCTGATCCTGACAGTCTTTATTTGTCCTGAATCCATCTTGTTCTTCACCAAGCTTCCCTTCAACAATCTTTCTCAACTGTTTCTCAAGTATACTTGCATAAATCTTACCAGGAACACTCAGTAGGGAAATACCCAGTGGTGAGCTATAGAAATTTTAAGGAAAAGGGCTTGCATTGTCAAGCAAAAAAAAAAAAAAAAAAAAAAAAAAAAAAAAAAGCCTAACTTAGCCCTTATAATACTTACATCGCGACTTTGTAGAGCTTCTGACAGATATGATAATTCCTGTAGGATATCAATCATTAATGCTACATCTTTCCAAATTGAGAAGTCGGTTTAAAAAGCCCTTATATTTATCGTTCGATGCAAAATGCTTGCATAAAGCTTGGTAATTTCTCCACACAGCAAGAGCCATTCATAAACTGCAAGCTGCCCATTGTGGTCCAAACACACGGCCGATCTTTAAAATTTCGATACCAAGGTCTTTTGCAATCGTATTTAATTCTCGTTAATTTTTTGGTGATTGATGATAAAAAGCGTATAATTTATCCATAAATATTTCAAAATGATTTATTTCTTTAATGTTTTTTTATCAAATCGTCTAATGCTAAGTGTAAACGATGAGTGCAATGCCAAATCACAAAGTTGGGAAATTTTTGTAAAAGATTGCAACACCTGATTTGTTTCCTGACATTACACTAGCTCTATCAGAACAAAATGCAATGAAATGATTTTTTATATAGTTATCAGAAAATCCATATGAATTTGAAGTAGCAATTACAGTAGTATGTATACATTCCATAGTGGTATTTTCTAGTTCTACAAGATTATAAAATAAGAAGAACAAGGGGCTTGCAAATTTGAGAAAAATTTAACAAAGGGCTCGTGCGAGCCCCTTATAGCTCACCACTGGAAATACCTCTGTAATTCTCACATTCAGTTTTATTTCCCTTTTTTGTATATGGGTACTATGAGAGTTCTTCTCCAATCATCTGGAATTCATCCCTCTATCCAAGCCTTCTGAATTATGCAGTGCAAGATTTTATACCTCCATACTTGAGCTTCTCTGGTTGAATATCATCTACTCTTTCTGCCTTTCCATCTTTCAGGCTTTTGATGGCTTTTTCAACTTCAAGTATGGATATGTATTCCTGATTGCATTCCTGTTGAGTGTTTTTTACCACTGGACTGTCACTGCTCGTTTCATTCAGTAATTTTTCGAAGTAATTACTTCAATACATCAAGGATATCTTTTTCTCCAGTTTTCATATCACCTTTATCGTCTCTAATTCCTTTTACAGCACTCTTTCCTCTATTTCTGACCTTTTTTTCAACAGCCTCCAGAATATTTTGCCACCTTCCTGATATTTATTTTCTATGTTCTTGCCAAAGTCTTCCCATGACTTTTCTTTAACTAGTTTTATACAGTGTTTAGCTTTCTTACATTTGTCTCTGTATTCTCTAGAGCACAAGCTGACTTATTTTCCAGGAACTTTCAGTATGCTTTCTTCTTTTCCTTCACTGCCTCTTTAACTTCCTGTGTCTACCATGCAGTTCTGATTTTTCTATCCTTGCCTCTGGCTGCATCACTCAGTGTTTTCTTCAGGACTTGCCACTGAATCTGTTTAATTTTTTCTTGAATAATGTTTGTGTATTTTAGTCTACAGTTCACATCTGAGAGCTGCTCAACTTTCATTCACTTTAAAACTTTCTTACATGTTCTTCTTTTCAATATGAAATTCAATTTTGTCCTGCTCAAGACTAAATGGTATCACTTCCCATTTCAAATCTTCTGTACACTCTAGTGTCCTGCACTAGTGAGAAAATATCACTATCAACAATAATACAGTCAATGAGGCCACTTCTTTCCATGCGAATTTATGTACATTTTATGTTGAAACATTGTGTTAATAATAACAAGTCCATGTTCTGAGCAGAAATCCAACAGGCATTTGCCATTATTATTAGCTTTGCTCCTTTCCCAAATATTTCTGTATATCGGACAATCATTTAGATTGTCAGACCTACTCTGCTATTTAGATCCCCAACAAGGACCAACTTTTCCTTTTTCATTTTGTCAGTTGCTTTCTCTAAAGCCTCAAAAAATTCTTCCACTTCAACGCTAGTACAACCTTCTGTGGGACTATAGGCACAAATAAGTCTCATTGTCCAGTTCCGCACTCTGATATTTGCCCACATCACTCTACTTGAGACTGCCTGCCATTCAAGAAGATTATCCTCGTATTTAGTGTTGAATACTATGGCTACTTCTTCTTTTCCCTGATTGTTATTGCCTGAATATAACATTTTGTATTTATTGCTTAGAAAGAGATCACCAGTTATTGTCTTTTTTTTTTTCAGTCATTCCTATTATGTTGATCTGGTACTTATCCAATTCATCGGCTAGCTCCATTCCTTTGCCATTCAGGCTTCTTATGTTGATAGTACCAATCTTGATTTCTGGTGATTTTTATTCAATGTGTATTGGAATTTATTCCAATAGCTGACTTTTCACTATTTAACCTTGTTTAACTGGGCAAAGCCCCTGCCAGCATGAAATTCTTGCATGTGGTATGATCATTTTGCTTGTGGTTTAAGCCAATAAGAATATAATTTGGTCAGCTAAATCCCAAATTGCCAACCCATCCTTGTTCGTTCTCCAGGGATACCTAACATGGTGCAGCACGAGAAAGTGAGGATTGGATATTAGGTCAGAAGCCCTGGTTGATTCTCTGCACTCCTTTAAAGGCTATCTGGAGGTCTTCTCTCAGTTATACAGCTTGGACCCTTAAGCACCCCCCCCCCCCATATATATATATATATATATATATATTAAATAGAGTTGGAGACCAACTACATCCCTGTTTTACATGTCTTTAATACAAACTTTGTATGGCTTGTGCTAAATGTAATGAATAATGTTTATGTATTTTATCAAAAGCTGTTTCTATAAAGGATAAATACATATCCAAATCAAATATTTCTTTTTGCATAAATTTATTTTAAAACATATCACCAATACTTGATCTTCCATGTCTAAACCATTCTGTTCTTCTGACAGTAGATTGTTTGCAATATTTCTAAGTCTTTTATTCAAAAGTTTACCATATGAGGGTGATTGAAAAGTTTGGTAAATTTCCAAGAGATGGCGACACAATTCGTTCATTCATACCAGTGTCAGTACGTATCATCTTTTTCATGACCCCTGGCAAAATTTTAGCCACGTGCAACACGCAGTTCTAGTTTGGCAAACATTTAAAATGACCATGTTCGCATTTTTCAAAAAAATGGAGAAAAATGAGTTTCATGCAATGATAAAACGCTTTTGTTTGAAGAATTTGTCTGTGCAACAAACAGTTGCACAGATCAAAGCCGAGTTATATGCAGTTCACCGGGACTCTGCACCAGCATTAAAGACTATTTATTTTTGGATAAATGAGTTTAAACATGGTCATAAGTCCATAGCTGGTCTGGTTGGCTGAGTGGTCAGTATCTGCTTTCCACCCAAAAGGCTGTGGGTTCGAATCCTGCCATGGGCATGAATGTTTGTGATTGTCTGTGAAAATACCAGTGATGATGAAGGCTGGTAGATGGTGCTGGTGTAGATGATCGTAGTTGGTGTATTGCCCAGTGGAGACAGAGTTGTAGAGTGCCCTCCCTTGATGAGTCATTGAACTCCCTGGAGGTGTTATGTAATAATAATAATAATAAAAGATGAAGCGTACTTTGTACGCTCGACTAAAGTCACTACGAAGGAAATGATTGACAAAATCCATGGTATTGTTATGGAAGACTGCTGAGTGAAAGTGTGTGAGATTGCTGAGATGGTAAGCATCTCAAATGAATGGATGTATAATATCCCGCATGAAAAATTGCACATGAAAAAGCTGCGTGCGTGATGGGTGCCTCGATTGTTGACTGTCAATCAAAAATGCATGCAAAAAGACATTTCAACGCAGTGTTTGGCAATGTTTAATTGCAAGTACCAATTTTTCAAGTACCAGAGGCTGTTCAAGTTAGAAGGATATCCAAGAAGGATAAGCTACCAGCAATTTCTTTTTCCATGGTGAACTGAATGCGTTGGTGAAGGCTACTGATCCAATGTAGGAAAGTGGTAAGTTCATTTTTGAACTTACCACTTTCAAAACAAAACCAAAGTAAGGGTTAAGGATGAATGGATGAGAACAAGGTATCTTTCAAATGGTTCAAAAAATAGTTTGCCAAAGGTGGAGACAGAGGGCTACCCGTGCAGTGCTTCAATCTGTTTATAGATTTAAGTTGATGTTTTAAGGATACTTGTGACATAAGACTGAATGATATATTCATGTAAACACAAGAAAGATATTTATTTAACCAAATATTTCGGTCTGGAAATAGCAGACCATCCTCAGTGGTATTACAAGAACAGCTTAAAAAATACAAGCTAGAATACTAACAATAGATCGTTAAAAATAGAACACGCCGCGTGATGTTATATTACTAAGTATGAAATGGAATATTTTGAAGTAGAGACATGATTGAAAAAAAAAAAATATTAATGAGTAATCTTGATTAGACTTTCCCAGATTTTTGATATAGATATACAGTCATTATGATTCAGGTTGGGACAATGGAGCCAGGCCTCCATGCTTTCCTTGAACAAACGTTCGAACCTATAACGGGATCTATGTAAGATGCGAGTCCTGGACCAAAAGATGCTGTGGTCAGTTTCAATCCCGTGTTGAGCCAATCCAGACTTTTCAGGTTTGTTGTGAAGAATGGAGGATTGATGTTCTTGGATTCTTTTTTCAAGAGAACGTCCAGTCTGTCCAAAATAAAAGTTGGCTAATGGGAACGGCCATGGGAAGTCCTCTTTCTCCGGCTTTAGCCAACTTTTATTTAGAACATTTAGAAAAAGTCCTCTTCTCATCTATTTTCCATCAACCCTCTTTTTGGGTAAGATATATAGATGGCATCTTTACTATTTGGCCTCACAGCAAACACTCTTTACCTTCTTTTTTAAACAGTATTAATTCCTTGCATCATCATCGTATAAAGTTTACTATGGAAATAGAAGAAAACAACCAGTTATCTTTTTTAGACGTTCTCCTCATCCGGTCACCTTCAAATATTCTTACAACTACAGTATACAGGAAACCAATGTTCACAGGTCATTATATTCTTAAAGAATCAGCCCATCATCCATGTCAAAAAACAGAAATTATAAAATGCCTCATCAGAAGAGCCAAAACTAATTGTTCTACTTTTGATTATCTACAGAAAGAACTTTCTACTATCCAACAACACATGAAACTCAATGGCATTTCTGAAAAACGTACTCAACATCTTCTCAATTCTTGTAATCCTCCACAAAACAACACAGTTTCATTACGTCGAGTGCCTATTCCTTATATCTCTGGTATTTCAGAACCTATAACAAGAATTTTAAAGAAATATGATTTAACAACTACATATTCACCTATTAACAAATTGTCTTCTCATTTTCCTTCTCCTAAAGACAAACGCTCGACTTTATCTCTTCCTGGAGTTTATCAAATTCCTTGCAACTGTGATCTCTCCTATTTTGGACAGACTGGACGTTCTCTTGAAAAAAGAATCCAAGAACATCAATCCTCCATTCTTCACAACAAACCTGAAAAGTCTGGATTGGCTCAACACGAGATTGAAACTGACCCCAGCATCTTTTGGCCCAGGATGCGCATCTTACATAGATCCTGTTATAGGTTCGAACGTTTGTTCAAGGAAAGTGTGGAGGACTTGCTCCATCGTCCCAACCTGAATCGTAATGACTGTATATCTATATCAAAAATTTGGGAAAGTCTAATCAAGATTACTCATTAATATATATATATATATATTTTTTTTTCAATCATGTCTCTACTTCAAAATATTCCGTTTCATACTTAGTGATATAACATCACGCGCCGTGTTCTATTTTTAGCGATCTATTGTTAGTATTCTAGCTTGTATTTTTTAAACTGTTCTTGTAATACCACTGAGGATGGTCTGCTATTTCCAGACCGAAATATTTGGTTAAATAAATATCTTTCTTGGGTTTAGATGAATATATCATTCAGATTTAAGTTGAAATATCCTGATTGTATAACGAGTTCAAAAATCTTCACAACATCGGAAGGGGAAATCATCATATAGTAAACTAACAGTATCAGATAATGGAATGTTGGTTAATAGAGAAACAATATCAAGCTGACTAGCAATACCTGACTCTTGTATTTGAATAACCCGAATTTTTTCTAGAAAATGTGTGGAATTCTTGATAAATGATCTGGATTATCCAATATGGTCAGTTAATAATCATGAAAGAATATTAGCAATTTTATATGTGCGAGGATCAATGCAATTGTTTTTGTCAATTACATAGTTTAGTGATGTGTGACTATCACAGTTATAATTGTGCTCTGATGATTCTGGTTAGATAACCAGCAAAATATTAGTGAGTCTAATAAATATATTTTGTCTCTTTTGGCATTTTTTATACCATAAAACATTATGAATCAATTCTAGTCTCATTGTCACTGGAATAAATAGCTCTAGCCATGTGATTATAGTGTATCCATGAAGGGCAGATAGTCATTAGCTTCATGTTCCATTGTGAAGTGGATTTTTAGGGTGTTGGCTATTTAAATACACTAAAAATGTATCCAGTGTGCCTGGACCGTGTGGCCAAATAGCAAACACATCATCAAGATAGCAACAACTCCCAAACCACTGGTTTGAGAGTGGCTGTATTCATAATTAGCTTTTCCAAGTGTTCTATGTCAAAATTGGCTAAAGGGGAAGCCCATTACTCATCTAGTTGTTTATATAGCTTTTCTTTCCATGTAAAAAAACCTGCATATACTGTAAATTTAAATAGCTCAAATATATCAGGGAGAAAATGCCACTTTAGTAAATCAAGGGTTTCAATTAACGGTCCATTTGTAAATAGTGAAGTGATATCAAAACTAATCATTACATCTGAACTTTTTATGATGGTTTTCTGAAATACTTATAGGTGAACAGAATTATTAATATTATTATTATTACTACCCCAAGACCTCATGGAGTCAAAGACTCATCTGGCAGGTACTTTTATCACACACACAGCTCATCATACCGTGCCTTGAACACATTCAAACTCCTTGCAGACACCACACTTTCAGACAAGGCATTCTAATCATTTACAACTCTGTACGAAAAAAAAACTGCCTCTCACTCCCCTACTCACACCCTCTTTATAGAGTTTCCAGGGATGACCTCTGGTTCTCCCCAGATCTCCCACTATTTTCTGTAGAACTTCTCCAGCATTGATCCTATAATAACCCTTTACCAATAGATTGCTATCATATCTCCCCTCTTCCTCCTGTCCACCAGACTCTGTAAATTACATCTTCTCAATCTTTCCTCATACTCGACTTCTGGAGGTCAGAAACTACCTTAGTCAGTCACCTTTGGACCCTTTCCAACATCTCGTCATCCTTCTGAAAACCAGGTGACCAAATCTGGGCACAATAGTCCATGTGTGGCCTAATCAAATCCTTATACAACGGAACAAGAATCTCCTTACTTCTATACGTCAGTGTCCTCGACATCATTCCCAGAAGCCTTTATGTTGTCTGCACAATTTTGGCTATGTGTCCCCTAAATTCAAGATCCTTATCCACTATCACCCCCAGATCTTTTATTTCTTCCACCTCCAACAATATATCCTCACCAAGCATAAATTCTGCTTCCCATCTTTGTTTTCCAAATTTTAGAACTTTACATTTTGCAACATTGAATTCACATCCCCATTTCAGTGCCCAATCACTCAATTTATTCAAGTCTTCTTGTAAGGCCACAACATCTTCACTACTCTTCATGGTTCGTCCCAACTTTGCATCATCTGCAAACAACTGAATATCCCCATCCAAATCTTCACTGATATCATTAATATACAAGTTAAACAGTAATAGCCCTAAAACAGACTTCTGAGGCACTCCACTAGTGACTTTCTTTTCCTGGATATCGCTCCCCCATACACAACTTGTCGATACTTAACAGATAGCCAGTCTCCAATCCAATGCACTAATCTAATATCCAACCCCATCTGCTCTAGTTTGACTGTCAACTTATCATGGGGTACTCTATCAAAAGCCTTTGCAAAATCCAAGTATATTACTGTGTATCCTTCTCCTCTGTCCAAGGAAGCAGTCACTTTATTGTAATAAGTAAGTAGATTACTAAAATATGACCTCCCTTTAGCAAACCCATGCTGTCTGTCAAAGTTAATACCATTGTTGTCAACCCAACTCTGGATCTTAATTCTCACAAGCTTCTCAAACAATTTAACCACAACACCTGACACACAGATAGACCTATAGTTTGATGCTTGAGTTTGATCACCTCCTTTATGAAGTGGCACAATCTTGCCCTCCTTCCACTAATTAGGAACTTGACTGAGTGCAAGACTTGTATTAAAAAAATATGTCAAGGCAGGTGTCAACTTACTGGCACATTCCTTCAGAATATGTGGTGATATATTATCAAGTCCCACAGCCTTATTAACATCTAGTTTACTCAACTCCCCATACACCTCTTGCTCACTTACAGTCTCTCCTCCCCATCATCAACTGCTCTCAATCTCTCCATGAAGTCACATTTACAAGATTGAAAGACCTTTATGAACTGCTCATTAAGTATCTCCACCACACATTCTGCAACAGCTGTCTTTATACCATTTTCTCCAATCAATGTCATCCTTCCATAATCATTTTTTCTTTTGCTGACTACATATCGAAAGAACTCCTTAGGATTCTTTTTGGCTTCATTAGCTAACTGCTGTTCATACCTCTCTTTAGCTACCCTCACCAACCAAGTCACCCTCCTTGCCTGGTCTTTGTAGATCTCATGGAATTGGTTATTTCCACTTCTCTTATGCTGCCTCCACAATGCCCTTTTTCTCTATATTGCATGCTTAATCTCTTTATTCATCCATCTCACACCTACCTTATTTAACCTTCTCACCCTTGGAATACATTTAGACATTGCATCTACTAGATAGTTTTTGAAAATCCCCCAAGCTGCATTGATCTCTTTTCCAGCTAACTCCTCATTCCACGCTACACCCGCAAGCTGTCTCCTGAGCACTTCCTAATCACCCCCCTCCTCGTAGTTCCACATATACCCTTTTCTCACTGAGGTCCTCACACTGCTGGCAACCACCCAGGTAATCACCTCATGGTTTCTCTCACCAATTGGTGGATGATTTGACACCTCATTTATAATTACATCCTCTGATGAAATGACCAAATCCAAGACCCTCAATTCTCGCGTGCCCTCTGTTACATACTGTCTGAGGTAGTTATCCCTCAAAAACTCAAGAAACTAATTTTCTTGATTTCCAGTTGCTATCTCATCATTCCAGTCATATTGCCATAATTAAAACTGCCCATAATGATCACCCTTTTCTTATTTGCTTGGCTAATTTGATTATACATTTCATTATCACCACCATCCACATTACCTGGTCTATAACAACATCCAATCAAGTATTTGATTCCATTCACCTCTATCTCACACCATACTGACTCAAAACCACTGGCACTATTTCCCTCTTGCATCTCTACTTTGTATGGACATAACTCTTTCTCTATCATCAATAGCACTCCCCCCCTCCATTTTTACCCCTTCTATCCTCACAAAACACATCATACCCTTCCATCTCTATTCCTGTCAGGATGTCGTCCTCTTCCAACCATGTCTCACCTATTCCGACAATCTTTGGGTGAACAGATGCAATTAGTGCAACCATTTCATCTGCCTTGTTTCTTATACTTCTATCATTTGTCTACAAACACAACAGCTCATTTCTGGATCTACAGCTAGTTCCACTGATACCACTCACTCGATGTGATCTCTCCATGCTCGATTGGGGCCATTTCCCTTTCCTTTCTGCTTATTCATTTTAAAACCCTTTTCAATTCCATCTGTTTCTTCTTGATCCCAGCGCATCCCATTCCTTTCCTGTCTACACATGCTCTCACCTCCTCTCAGAGCATCCACCTTTCTCATGCTGTGTACCCCTGTCCACCCTCAACCTCCCCGTTTCCCTGCTCCTCTTGCACACCCATTCTCTCATTTTCTATATTCATACCACTCACTTCCTCATTCATAACCACCTCTTCAATCTGTCCTGCTCTTCCACATCACTTCCTGCTTGATCTGATTCATTTCTCTATCTTCCAGCAGCAGTCTCTCCAAGCGACTCACACTATAACCACTCAAATGCAGTCCATCACTCCCATAGAGTTCACTTCATCCTTCAAACTCATTCCACACATTAACAAACTGTACTCCCATCTCCTCACACATTTCAGCCAGCATATCATTCATAATCCTTGCTCTCCACCTCATCTCACCACAGTCATACCTAAGCAACACGCTGACTACCTTTCCTGTCACACTATTCTCTTTTATCCTTCTAAGCAGCCTCCTGATATCCATCCTGATGTGCTCTTTGTCTTCTGTCAAATCATTCATACCTATTAAAACCATCAACTCCTTTGCTCGCTCCCTCCTCATATCCAATGCCTCAATCACTCTACTCATTTTACCGCCTGGAAAACATACCTTGGCATCCTATAATCCAGCACACGTTTAATAATGGAGTCACCATACAATGCCACTCGATCATCTTTCATGCCATCATGATTTGTTTTAATAGTTTTTATCCAAATTTTCTTAATTTCATCTCTTTTCTCATCCAATCCAATTCAACTTCTGAATCTCACATCACATTCTCTCTATCATTCAATCTTTCTAATTTTCTAACTCTCGACCTCCTCTTCTCACTTTCACTATCATTCATCATTCTGTGTTTCCATACTTTCGGTCTAACATGCATCCGACTTTCGCAATCATTCATTCATTCATGATTTTAATTAGGAGTAATTTTAATTATGGAAATACAGATTGGAATGAAGAGAGAGCATCTAGGAATATGTAAATGAATTTTTTGAGTTTCTGAAGGACAAATACCTTATGCGGTAATCTAACAGATAAGCTTAGGTGTTGATGGTTATTCATGACTCATTTTTAACGGTATTAACAACAGCACACACTTTTTTCACAAAGATGCTTTATTAACACTTATATTTTGCTGATTTTCAAATCAGCATCATCAGAGCACAACACGCTTGTACACGTGACAGTGAGTGAGTGAAACAATATAATTGCAAAAGACAAAAGATCTAAAGTCCTATTTTTGGTATCCTCTAATGGAAAAAAAAGAAAAAAGAAAAAAAATAGCTATGCAGGAGTTTTTCTTAGGATAACCGTCTCCCACATTTTTGGCAAATTAATGCAATCATATTTGTTAAGGTTGGGAGAATTCTTCAAAGCCATTGCTGACTAAAAAAATAACCTTTCAGATCTATAACGACTAATAAATAGCACATTCGTTTTCCTCCATCTAATCCTGTGTGAAGGAGTGTCCAAAGCGTAGTCTGCCAGTCCCGACTTGCCATAGTAATAGTAGTGAATGTATCTTTCATGTTCTTCCAGGCGGATGTTCACTGATCTTCCTGTTTGCCCATAATAGACCAAGTCACAGTCACAAGGAACATCATACACTCCTGAGTGTGTTAAAGGGTGAAGTTTATTCTTAGGAAAGCAGATCAGAGTCGCCAGCTTGACATGAGGTTTAAAAGTGGTGTGAAGGCCATATTTCAACAAAACTTTGGCTATCTTTTCCGATGTACATCTGATATAGGGAACAGAAATGGTCATGTTGTATTCTTGTGTATTAGAGGAGGGCAGAGTAATGGGTCTATGTAGTTTTATCTATTTTGTAGGGATTGTAGCATTTGGCTAAGAACGTATGGTGCAGATATTGGAGTTCTGTGGTCAGAGCTGTATTGTTAGAACAAATGGCTCTGGCTCTGTGTGTATGTGTTTTTAAAATGCTGTGCTGTTGGACTGGATGATGATGTGATTGTTTATGCAGATATCTTCCTGTATGTACACAAACACATCCAAAGTGTCTTGTCCATGGGGCCAGATGGCAAACATGTCATCTTCATAGTGTAACCACACTTGTGGTTTGTATGTAGCTGTGCTAAGTACTTTGTTTACAAAGTGTTCCATGTAAATATTTGCTAACAGGGGGGGAGAGGGGGGGGAAACCATAGCAGTACCATTAATCTGTTTAGAATTTTCCTCCCCATGGAAAGTAACCTGCATTCATGGTAAATTTGAATAGTTCAAAAATAAAAAAATCAGCTAACGCCTTTTTATTCCCGTATACGGGGAGTAGGCAAGGCCATTTAGCCCTATCTAACTTTTGGAGACTGAGTGGGCAGTTCAATCTCTGCTGGTACCAATCAGAGAGAGATGGCCCAAGGCTATCACAAATTAAGCGGTACGCAGTGAAGAGAGACGGCTCAAATGTGCCGCCATCTAGTAGTCCCTAACCCTAACACAATATGTTTAATGTCTGAAATAACGTGGGTTCTACGGTCGATTTTCTTGGGTTTACAGGACGAAAAACCCGAGTTCCCGGGAGGAAAAACCCGCTTGCCCATGCCAGAGATCGACTAACTCGGGAACCGGTCGAAAAAAGGTTTAGAGAAATTTCCTCTAGTCGCTGACTAGACTCGAAACCAAATCTTCCTTCGTGCGGCCAAGCGCCGTGGTGTGCATAATTCAAAAATATCAGGGGGAAATTTAGACTTGATTAAATCAAGAGTGTCTATAAGTGGTACATTGGTAAATAAGGAGGTGATATCGAAACTAACCATTATGTCTGAATCTTTTAGGAGTAGATATTTAACCAGTGTTTTGAAATGGACTGAATTTTTTACAAAAGCAGAGGAGTTGCTATTGTTGGATCCTACTTCTTCTCTGGATATACTTTGGATCTGACGTGATTACTATTACGATGTTCTTAACTAATTGATAAGTTGTAAGTTGATTTCTAATTCAAATATAAAGAAAATTTATATTTAAAGACTGCGCCACTTTATATCTGAATTAGTTCAAGAATTGAAGATAAACCAACTCTCAACTACCCTTCCTTTATATGTTGTTATTATATATATATACTGGCCGAGTGTATTTAACTTACTTAATTTACCCGCTTTAGTTCGAATATTTTATGAACGGTGCAGTAAAAGAGATTCAGGCAAAATACAACCTTGATTAACAAAAACAAACATTTAATTTTAGAATCACAAATTTTACACTTAAGTTCAAATCAGTAATTAAGATATCACAAACATTTTAGCTTCTCTGATAAGTTCAATCATACAGACTCAGACAAAGGTAAATCTGTTATCGCTATAAATAACAAAAATACAATAAAAATTGAAGTAACACCTCTTCACAAACAAACAACTTTAATTTTACACTTTAGCTAATTCTCCGCAATAGTTACTGTTAGTATAGGGAAATTCTAGGATGAAACTCACAAACTTCTCTGTATAGGAATATTAATGGTTGGAAAAATCTTACCGATAATCTTCTTTCTTCATCAACTTACACACAAACACTTTTTATAACCGTAAACATTTTAAACAGTATACAGCACTCATTAAAATAAATCTTCTAAGCAATAACTGAATTAATCATCAGTCACAATACACATAAACAAACGTTCTTGCATGAAGTACTACTGATCACTCATGAATTAAGGCAATACACAATAATTCCTTATCTTGAGGTTTTATATGCACAGTTGTTCATTCCTCCTGCATTCAAATAATTCTTTAGGCACTATAATTCTAAACACAGCTAACGGTAAACTTCAACTTTACAGCCTCTACTATTCTCTAGTAACTTCGTGCTTTGCTTCAAGGTTCCGTATGTCCTTGAGAAGTCGGCGCTGAAATTAAATCTCAGCTCAAGTATCACTAGTCTATTTAATAGTCTCTCAGCTGTTTTCCATAGCTATAATTGTTATTCTACAACTTATTAGCTAACTGCTTCTCGACTAGTAGACTTAAATTAGCTGCTTGAGTGACTTGCCGACTCTCTAATATTGCACTCTGATTCCCCGAATGCTGAATACTCTGATTCCAACCGAATGCCAATTTTCTCTTTCTATGTTTCCTATCTATCTCCTTCTCTCTCACCTTCCCTTAATATTTTCAGCATTCCTTGCTTATATATCCGTTCTTCCCACCTAAATTGTTCTCGTGATCTCTTTAATTAAAACTCTTTTCAATAAACTTTCAACATTCTCCTCACGCACTGTTCCAAACTCGCGCTCGCTCACTTACATATGTCTCCATGACAACAAAACAAAACATAATAAAATTGAGCTATTGCATAACGTTAAACTTTTACAAATAGGAATAAATAGAGAATATTTACATTTTAATTAATGCGCAGTTAAATTATCAAATACAAGTTCTTATAATATTAATATAGTAATAAATAAAATAGCTTAATAATATTTAATAGTCTTTTCATTATTAATAGATATATCTTTGATTAATTAATTACATATTAGATAAAATCAAAGGTAGTTATATGAATATTAAATTTATAAATAAGTTGTTTACATTAAATAATATTTACAAGTCTAGCCTTTGTGATGGAAGATCATGTTGGATTCTGAAGCAAACAATGATTACTTAAATCTCTATATATTCAGAATCCAACACTATTAAGGGGGGGCAAGCAACCTAAACAGCCAACACCCCAAAATCCACTTCACAGTAGAAAAAAAATCAAATAACTGTTTATCATTTCTTGACACATTAGTCACCCACCTTTCAGATGGATCACTATTTTTTTCTATTTACAGAAAGCCTACACACACACAGGAAGATACCTACATAAATAATCACATCATCATCCAGTCCAACAGCACAGCATTTTAAAAACACATACACACAGAGCCATTTGTTCTAACAATACAGCTCTGACCACAGAACTCCAATATCTGCACCATATGTTCTTAGCCAACAGCTAAAATCCCTACAAAATAGATAAAATACTACATAGACCCATTACTCTGCCCTCCCCTAATACACAAGAATACAACATGACCATTTCTATTCCCTATATCAGAGGTACATCGGAAAAGATAGCCAAAGTTTTGTTGAAACATGGCCTTCGCACCACTTTTAAACCTAATGTCAAGCTGGTCTGATCTGCTTGCCTAAGGATAAACTTCGGAAGAGCTTCTGCACAGAAAGAATTTCAAAAAATAGAAAATAAACATATCAAGAAATTTAACAACTTTTGTAAAGCCAAGCTGCAACCGCAAATTCAACCGCTCCAGACAGTAGTGAACTTATCGTCCAAAAGGCTCAACGACGATGCCATCAGTGCCCGAAGCCTCGGCCACAATTTCGCTGTCACTCCGAAATAAGTGCTGATGCTTAATGTGATGTTCAACGTCGAATGCGGGATCTGTCGCTTAGCGCCTGAGATAGCAAGCAACATCAGACTTGATGTCGCTAACATCCTCGCCCAGTCTTCGCCTCCTAAAAGTAATTTATTGTCCTCCCAACGCACTGCTCTCATGAAATTACGAAAAGAAAAAAGTATCGTTATCACCAGAGCTGATAAGGGTAACGTCACAGTCGTTCTTAATGCCACAGAATGCAATCGAAAAATGGAGATTATCCTCCGAGATTGCTCTACCTACACCCCACTAGAACTTGACCCCACAAAAACACAAGTTAAAAAACTAAAAAACTTACTTAAAAAAGTGTCTTCTTGGCCCCCGGAAATGACGAAAAAACTCAAACCTTTCTGTTCCCGTCGCTCCCCCCCCCCCCGAATATACGGTTTACCAAAAATCCACAAATCTAATTCCCCACTAAGACCTATAGTAGATGCCACTAACTCACCTTGCTACAAACTGTCAAAACAGCTGGCCAACTCTTTGATCCCCCTCACTGGACTTTCCATATCCTATATAAAAAAACTCTACCCATTTCAAAACCTTCAGAAAATTTAACCTTAAATAACACAGACATATTGGTAAGCTTTGACATCTCCTCATTGTTTACCAATATTCCCTTAATTGATACCTTAACACTCTTAAAAAACGTTTTTCTTTCTGACATCTTAGATCTCTTTTCCTTTGCCATCTATTCTGGTTATTTTTCTTGGAAGAGCAAAATCTATAAGCAGATAGAAGGAACTGCCATGGGTCCCCCCCTTCTCACCCCTGCCAATTTTTTATATGGAAGATTTTGAAAAACAAGCCATAGATTCAGCCCCCACCCCCTCAAACCTTCCATCTGGCTAAGATATGTAGATGATGTGTTCTCTATTTGGCCTCATGGTTCAGACACATTAGAAGCCTTCCTCAGTCACCTCAACAGCCTACATCCAAGAATCCAGTTCACGATGGAAAAGGAAAAGAACAATTGCTTAGCCTTCCTAGACACCTTAGTTACACTTTCCTTCATGGTATATAGAAAACCCAAGCATACAGGCGGATACATTCACAAATGCTCCCACCACCACCCTGCTCAACAATATGGCATTATTAAAACTCTTACCAATAGAGCTCACAATCTTTGTTCCAATGGAACCGCCCTTACAACTGAGCTTGACCACATACACAATGCTTTCCTCTCCAATGGCTAACAGTGATCACAGCATTAGAAAAATAATCAGTTCCTCCCCGGTCTTCTGTTCAAAAAGAGTTTAGAAATGCCGTCACCATACCCTACATCTGTGGCACATCTGAAAAAATAGCCAAGATTTAAAAAAAAAAAAAATACAACCTACACACAGCATTTAAGCCCCACTGCAAACTTGCTACCCTCATCAGCTCTACAAAAGATCAGCTCCCTCCTCTCTCAGTGCCTGGAGTCTATAAAGTACCCTGTTCCTGTAAACTGGCGTACTTTGGACAGACAGGCAGATCAGCCACTATCCGCCTGGAGGAACATAAGTCATACATCTGCAAGCATGACTATGGTCAGTCAGGCTTGGCTGACCATGTCTTGGATACAACCCACAGGATCTCATGGAAAAAACCACCATGCTCCACCACAGCAAATTCAAAAGAGAAAGACTATTCTTAGAATTAGCAGCAGCTCTCAGGAATCAACCAAATCTTAACAAATATGGTTGCATTAAGCTTCCTAAGATTTGGGAAATGCTTATCACCAGATATCCCACTTTACATTCCAGGTCACCTACAACTGCCCTTAGAGGGCGCTCCACCTAGATAGGACTTGAGTGTCTCCCACGTGGTTGGGCTTAGTATTGTTTGTTATTTGTTTTTATGTTACATTAGTTATTTTGTAATTCCTGAAGATGTCTCATTGACTGAGACAAAATATAGGAAGAATTAAATTCTGTTTTTAATCCTTTCTGAGTGCTGTATACAATCCATTAAGCCTCCAACATGATAAACTTCACCCTTTAGCACACCCAGGAGTGTATGAAGTTCCTTGTGACTGTGACTTGGCCTATTATGGGCAAACAGGAAGATAAGTGAACATCTGCCTGGAAGAATATGAAAGATACATTCGCTACTATTACTATGGCAAGTCGGGACTGGCAGACCATGCTTTGGACACTCCTTCACACAGGATTAGATGGAGGAAAACGAATGTGCTATTTAAGAGTCGTTATAGATCTGAAAGGTTATTTTTTGAGTCAGCAATGGCTTTGAAGAATTCTCCCAACCTTAACAAATATGGTTGCATTAATTTGCCAAAATTTGGGAGACAGTTATCCTAAGAAAAACTCCTGCATAGCTTTTTTTTTTTTTTTCGTTAGAGGGCGCCAAAAATAGGACTTTAGATCTTTTGTCTTTTGCAATTATATTGTTTCACTCACTCATTGTCACATGCACAAGTGTGTTGTGCTCTGATGATGATGCTGAGCTGAAAATCAGCGAAATACAAGCGTTAATAAAACATCTTTGTGAAAAAAGTGTGTGGTGTTGTTAATACCGTGAAAAATAAGTCACGAATAACCTTATGCGGTATATAACAGAGTGCGCATACAGATCAATCATTTGATTTCATTAATGCATTTGGAGATGCAATACAAATGATGTGTCAAATCTGCCTTACGGTTGGTGAAAGTAAACATGAGTCAACTAAGTATTAACAAATCATATGAGGAATTAGGTCGAAAGGAGATTTATGTTGTTTGAACATTAGTCAAGGAAGATTTAACACCAGAATTTTTAACAAAGAAGGGAGAATTATTTGTGAGGCTGGCTAGTAATTTAGCCAAATGTTTAGCAAGTTTGCATGTGGGACTGTTTATATTATCCACAATAGGGCATAAGGGCTATACCTTGTTTGTGAATTTTAGGTGCTCCATGTATTCTAGGTGTTTTAACATGAAAAGGCTTGATGTAGATGGTGATGACAAGAAAATGTACAGCAAATTGGTTTTAGCATACAAGAGGAAGAAGTGATTTTAATTATGGAAATACAGATTGGAATGAAGAGAGAGCATCTAGGAATATGTAAATTAATTTTTTGAGTTTCTGAAGGGCAAATACCTTATGCAGTATGTAACAGAGTGCACATACAAATCAATCATTTGATTTCATTAATGCATTTGGAGATGCAATACAAATGATGTGTCAAATCTACCTTCCAATTGGTGAAAGTAAACACGAGTCACCTAAGTATTAGCAAATCATATGAGGAATTAGGTCGAAAAGAGATTTATGTTGTTTGAACATTAGTCAAGGAAGATTTAACACCAGCAGCAATTAAATGTATTCCAAAGATTGGGAGGTTAAATAAGCAGGTGAAAAATAGGTGAATGGGGGGAGGGAGGATTAAGTGGGTAATCTGGAGGCAGTAGTATACCTTATACTGGAAGCTCCAAGGGATTAATAATCAGTAACATGACAAGTATAAAGTGAAAGCAAGGAAGGTAATATGGTTAGTATGAAAAGTAAAAGTGCTGTATGGACAGAGCATAGCCAATCAAGTCAAAATTCTAGGAAGTAATTTCAATAAATACATGGTAAGTAAAAAAGAATGATTATGTGAATGTAATATTAGTTAATGGAAACAGTAGACAGGGAGGAACAGTGAATGATATAGTTGAAGTATTTAATGAACAAGTCATCAGTATTTCATGTTGACAAATATTTCAAGAGTTTTTCAGTACTGAGAGAATGAGCATGTATGTAGAATTAAGTAATGTTAGTAATACTAACATTGCTTAATTCCTCATACTTAATACTAATCATGCAATATAACTTAAAGACATAGTGCTGCATGTTTTACAGAAATGCTCCAAGGAATTATTAATGTCCTTGGCATGCTTGTTTAACAAGAGTCTTGCAAATGAAAGTCCCAAAAAATGGAAGAAGGTACAATTAAAAAAAATTTTTTTTTTCCCCCACTGAATACGGGATGCTAAGACAATAATTGTGAATTCCAGGCCAGTCTGTGTATCTGGAGTTGTGGTTAAGGTGTGTTACAGAAGTTAGTGTGACTTTATTAACAGAATGTGTGTTTTAGCAGTTTGTTGACATATGAGAGTAGTATATCTAGATTTTGCAAAGATCTTTGACAGGCTGTTACAGAACAAGCTAAACAAGCTAGTATTTAAACTGGTACAGATGGGATAGGATCAGATTAGTTAGTTGGACCTATCAGATACCAGTAACTTATCAGAGAGCAAGTTGTGTATGGGAGGAGGGTGGTATCCCAGAGGAGGGGGGTTATTCAATAGTGTGCTGAAATATTTTAGTGCCATTATTGTTTAAAATACTACATTATAGATCATTGGAAAAGTTTAAATAGTGAAATGCAGCTATCTGCCAATGCAGTTAGGAAGAGGTATGAGGAGTGAAACTGATGTTGTAATCTTTAGGATCTGAACATACTGCCTGCACATGAAGATGACTGGGGCTGCTAATTCATAGTTTCAAAGTGTCAAGTTCTGAAATTTGAAAGGGAAGTATGGGATGCTGTGTAATTCAGTGGGAATGTATTAAATGAATTCACGGAGATGAGAGAGCTGGAGATTATGGGTGGACAAGGATGTGAAATTTTGGGACCACACTGTGAAAAGCATGAGGACAACACAACAGCTCAAAGGAATGATGTGGGAGATACTGACATGTACAAATAAACAGAATGCGGTTTCAATAAGACTTCAACCAAGCTACATTTGGACTATTGTTTGTGTGTGTAGATTTAGTCAGCTGGAGATAAAGAGAATTTGGTAAAGGTTCAAAATCAGATTCTGCGCATGAGAACAGATTGAGGCATTATGAATCTGGTAATTGGAAAGAGGAAGTGTGATGATATGATTGAGAAATATAAACTGGTACAAACCAGACAATCTAGTTTTTACCAGATTAATACAGAAATAATCTTTCATTATGAAGGGATATAACAATGGTCCCTTCCTGGAAGCTGTATGAAGCATGCATGAGCAAGGAGTAAGAAGCAGCATATTCAACTCAACTTGCCCACAGTGATGGGCAAGTTGAGTTGAATATGCTGCTTATGTGAGTGGTGAGTATGCAAACAGTAAAATGGTTATAGCGAGAATATCCAATAATGAGTTTTCTTATGTCATGGAGGTTTGGGAATAATAATATACACGGGTGCACACATGGGTCTACAATCCATGTGTGCACACACACACACACACACACATGGATTGTAGACCTTGCACCATTAATAATAAACTAAAGTTGATTTATAGCAAAATTTTCAGTGGTTAAGTTGCTGTAAAAGACTGCTTTGTTAATTATCAGAAATTGAAATAGAATAAAAAAAAAAAAAAGTCAGGGTATATATGATTACATTACTTACTGTAATGTAATCATATATACATTATTATTAACACCAGACCTCTATACAGATGAAAGATTCATCACAGGAGGTACACAATGCCACACACACACACACACACACACACACACACACACACACACACACACACACACACACAAACTTATTAAACTGTTCTTTAAACTTATTCAATGTGCCTACGTCCACCACACTGTCAGATAGCCCTTTCTGCTCATTACCCAATCACCATGCAAAAAAAAAAAAAAAAAACCTGCTACTTATGTCCTTGCTCACACTTTCCTAATACAGTTTCTAGGGAACTGGGCACTGTTAACATTCAAGAATGTGTGAGCAGGGTAATCTAAGATGGTATGGTATGATTAGTCACTTTATCAGAATAGGAGGAAAAAGTTTAATGCCATGATGACAAAAAAAGACTTCTTAAGTGGATTGAGGTAATTGGTAGTGCTTTAGAGAAAGGAAATATAAGATTTCACAATGTTGGAAACCTAATAAGAAATTAATTTGGAAGAAAACTGTCAACAGGAAGCCTGTATTAATATAATTATGTAGTACTATCAGAGCATACTGTATGCACCTTAATGATACACATCTGGAACTGATAATGATAATTCAGCTTCACATGGATCAGAAATCAATGCAAAATCTGTTGTTTAGAGATAATGTTGTTGGGAATGCACTGTCAGCATTTCTAAACAGCAGGTGCTCATGTTTCCACTACAAAAATTATAAATTGTTTCTTTAATGGGAATTAGACCTCTAGGGTGTCGAGGACTCACCAAACTGTGAATGAGTGAAACAGTTTACTGAATGAGTTGAAGGGAAGTTCTGGCAGCTGTTGTGGGTGATGTATGGCCTTCTTCAATGAGTCCTTGACTCCCTGGAAGTCATAATAATAATGAAGATAGGGGGGCACTGGTACTTTTTCAGTAAAAGCAAACAGTTAAACTAATAACACGAACCACTGTTTAGAAGCTATAAGGATGCTTGAAAGAACTAGACTGTGATAATACGTGCAAAGTCTGGCAGTGCTGTATGAGTGGGGCTATAGTTAATGGCAGACAAATTGTAAAATGACCATTTTTTCTATAACTGTACGAAATAAGATCATGTTGACAAACTTCTTTTGCTTAAAATCACTCAAGGAACTGCCACCTAAAGTATTCTGAGATCCCTATATACATGCATGCAAGTATGCATGTGTGTAGTGTATCAAGTTGCAAAAATTATGCACACATCCCCATTTTCCTTGAATACTGCATACTTGTAACAAACCATGTGGCACAACAAGGAGGTATAAAGACAACAAATGCATGCTGAATGACTAAAGTCTCATACAGACTAGTTTTAAGAAATGTAAAGCTGCTCATCCCGATATAGCATTCAAAGAGTAATTGTAGCTGACATTAAAAGAATGAGAAATATGAGAGCAAAAAGAAACCTATTATACATATATATATATATATATATATATATGACAGAATGATCATTAACTCTGTTAACATACATATTTTTATGAAGAATTGAATGACTAGAACCGAGATTATCAATTCTTCATAAAAATATACACACACAGACACACACATTACCTGATAACTAACAAGAGAGATAAAGGAAGTTCTTGCAGAGCAACTGTTATTTTATCAAAATGATTACTGGCCTGCTGCTTCATGTAGGCAATATCTGATGCAGTTAAGCGATTGGAAAGATGCATTGTCCTCCGTTCTAAGGGCCGCTGCATTAGCATTTCAGATAATAAAAAATAATCTGAAATTATAAAAAAAAAAAAAAAAAAAAGTTTATTTTTCTGTTTCAGCAGCATATCTTTTGAAGTCATACTTAACTACTGAAAATGTCATAAACAGAACAAAAGACAATATGTTATTATGCAATTAATGCTCTGATATCTAAATCTATTGATACTTTTTTTTTGCAGGAAACTAGAATATGAATACACATAACCAATTACAGGAGATACAAACTACTAAGATATCATGTCAGTTAATCTAAAGCCTTGAATTCAATGATGATCTAGTATTGAATTCACAATTGACTTGGCTTGGTGCTTCATTGCAATAGCCTTATAGCCTATATATATATAACAGGTTTATAACTATAAGTTTAGAAACAAAGTCATTAGATGAATAGAAATTGTAAAATAAAGTAAATAATCTGGAACTATTGATGGATATAATGCATGTAATAGTAGAACCACAAGGATTAAGAGTTCTGGATGTGATAATACTGTCACAGGATGTCACTGGAAATTAGGTGTCAAGCTTTCTCACCAGTAAGTGAGATCATTTTGTTTCTTCTATTACATGCATTATATCCATCAGATATATCTATCAGATAATCAGAGATGAGTATCAATGGTTCAGGTAAAAATGGATATATATGAAATTAAAAAATAGACTTAACAACAAAGAGGCATGAGCATCATGGATGATAACATAACAACCGATTTTTGTCTCCTTTTTCGGGAATGGGTTGAACACAGATACGCACTTCTTTCTGAGAGGTAGATAGGATCAGCACAAAACAATGGAGGGACAATATAGGATGGGTACTGATACCAAAAAAACAAGTTTTGGGCATTACTCAAAAGGAGATATCAGAATCAGAATGCTTTTTTTTTTTTTTTTTTTTTTAATGTGGCTCCCATGCACGAAAGGTTTTCTTAAACTTATAAGTACATTTGTATCATGGGTGAACTGAGAAAATTTGTTCTTCTATATTTACTAATTTGTATATATGTTATGGTCCAAGTAATTAATCGGTTTATATTAATAATTACTGGCTACTATTAATACAAACCAAATAACGGGGTTAAAGTAAATAATTTAAGAGAATTAATCACAGGAACTGGCAATTATTAATACTTCCCAACTATTGATGGTAAATATAATAATTTTCAATACACTAAGTTTGGGGGAGGGTGGGGAAGTACCACGTGACTCCTGGCATTGGAAATTTATATCTGTTGGTTTCTGATGTACACTTAAACCCACGTTGAACATTGTGAGCAATTAATCTAATTATGCATTGATTAAGTGAAAACTTGTGTAATTTCACATAACGAGTTATGTTTTTTCTTCTTCTTCTTTTTTTTTTTTTGTCGAAAGCACTAATGAAGAAGCATTACAGATACTTCTTCATAATGGATTTGTTTTTAGGTAGATAACCATAATTGATAAGTCTGTTAATTCTCAGCTGGACACGTGTTCATAATTTTGCGAGCCCGCTTTATCAATTAGCTGTTTTCATTATTAAATTCTGCATATGATTTTCAGAGAAAATTTACACATGTCTCCCAGCTTTATCTCCCTCCCATGGAAAAAGCTTAGTACTGATTACTACATTAATGAGAGAGGTTGCTTTTTCTTATTTATGTCAGTCGCTAGTAAGTGTGCATTTCTCCACATTTTCATTGATTTTACGTACCCATAAGCATAATGGGAGATTTAGAAAGAATGAACACGATTTAATGACCAAGTTAATATGCTGAAATCGAAAAAAGGGAAAAATAATCAGTTATTCACAAGAGAAGAGTATTATTCGTTTTTAGCGAAAGTTAAAAAAAACAAAGAGAAGGTTTTCAGCAAAACACCTGAAGATTATCAACGGTTATCAAGATATGATATTGTAAAAATTGGAAATGTTGAAAAACTCGTCGTACCTGTTAAAAATGAAAGAGACCTGATTATGTATTACTTTCTTGGAGGAAAATTTTCAGTTAATTCATGACGCTCATATTGCAATCGGGCATGGAGGATGAAACAGAATGATGAAAGAGCTTAAAGAGAAGTATAAGAACATCAAATTCAAATATATCATAACAGCTGAAACTGTTATGATATATTATTTGAATCTTTGTGAACCCTGCCAAAAGAAATTGAGCATTCCAAAAAAAGGGCTCGTTGTTAAACCAATTAAAAGCAGTGAATTTAATTCTAGATGTCAGATTGATTTAATTGATATACAGTCACAAGCTGATGGCGATTATAAATTTATAATGGTTTATCAAGACCATCTTACGAAATTTGTTCAACTTAGAGCTTTGAAAACAAAACGAGCTGAAGAAGTTGCATATCATCTATTGGATGTGTTCACAATATTTGGAACTCCATGCATCTTGCAAAGTGACAATGGCCAGGAATTTGCGAATAAAATTATTGAAGAAGTTTGCGGAATGACCTTAAGATTGTTCATGGAAAACCACGCCAAAGTCAATCATAAGGCTCAGTTGAAAGAGCAAACCAAGACATTGAAAAAATGTTATCCACATGGCTTGAAACAAATAAAACAACAAAATGGTCAGAAGGGATAAAATTTATTCAATTTATGAAAAACAGAGCACATCACTCTGGAATGTTTGGCTTTGTCTGTTTCATTACAGTCAAACAGCTATGTTTGGCTGTAAAGCTTAGTTAGTTTAAAACCTACTTACCAGTCGATACCTTGTCAGAAATCACGAGTGAAGAAGATCTGGAGATGATATTAAAAGATCAAACTAATAAGGATGTTGAATGTCAAAAGATAATCTCGGAGAGGGAAAGCGGTATTAGGACAGAGAACAGTGACAATGTGGAAGTGGAAATAGATGATACGAGTGAAAACTTATCTGTTGGACATCCAAACAAAAACAGAAATAAGTGTTAGCCAAATCGAAGGAAAACAACTTCTTCTGAAACAGGAATGATCGAAAAGGAAGATAACAAAACAAAAAATATAGCTAATGTTGAATTAGAAAATAATGAAAAAAGTAAGGAAAGTACTTCTTGTGCACTCAATGAAATCACAGAAAAAATTCAAGAATCTCAAAACTCTGCTAAGCAGTCACCTAAGAAGCAAGCTGAAAAAATGTTACGACTTCAATGACTAAATTTCCAATTGCAAATGTAGGAGAAAATGTTCCAATAAGAATTCCAGACGTAGATAGGGCTAAGACCAATAACCGGAATATTATAGCTGTTATAATTTCTATTGGGAATGAACACCTATATAAATTAGGTACAAAATATGGTATTTTAAACCAACTCTATTCGAGGAACGAATTTACTGTTTGTAAGGAAACTTTTATTTCAGTTAACGAAGTTCCTGATATTGAGATAATGTCTAAGAGAATGTTCCTGCAAGAATTCTAATTTAGGTAGTCAAGGTTTCCAATATTGCAATTGTACAGCCCATTGTAACTCAAAATCTCTGCAAATATAAAAAGTCAGAAATCCTTTGTAATTCCAAGTGCCACAGAAGTCTTTCCTGCAAAAATAAGTAATTTGTTTTTAACCGGACAACAATATCTACCCTATATATATATATAAAATGATAAGCCTTTTTATGTCACGTTTTGAAACTCAGGGGCTACCCTGAGTGTCGAGTCATCAGAATTCAAGGAGAACCGGCCTACCAGTTCAGAACTCGGGGGGGTTGGACACCATAGGTGCCAGGGGTCAGACCCCCCCCTTTCGAGTCTTCAAAATTCAAGGAGAACCGGCCTACCAGTCCGGAACACGGGGGGGGGGGGCAACCCCCTAGTAATTGCATAATAAGGTATTTATCTCCTATTTTTTGTGCTATTAAATAAAATATTTTTAATTATAAATTTATAATAGTTTATCAAGACCATCTTACGAAATTTGTTCAACTTTTTTTTTTTTTACATTTTTATTACATTTACCAGACTCCTCTAGGAATTATTAATTACTGGTTCATGTGATTAATTCTCGTAAATTATTTACTTTAACCTCGTTATTTGATTTGTATTAATAATAGCCGGATTTATTACATTATCCGTAACATATATATATATAATACTTGGAAAGAAGTCAATGGACACCATAGTATGAGGAAAAAACAGCATGACGGCCATTTTAATAAGATGCAAGACCTACTTTCATTCTGATGACCGCAGCAATCTTACAAAGCATACATTGCATGAGGGTATAAGATTTATCAATGGAATTTTGGACCGATATTTATCAATGGGAATTTTGGACCATTCTTCATGGTAGGCATGTAATGAAGTCCTGGACTGTTGGGAAGGGGAGGGGGCAGACATCACTGCACCCAATGCTCCAGTTCATCCCACAGATGTTCAATAGGATTGGGATCAGGGCTCTGTGGAGGCCAGTCAAGTGTGGTGGCATTATTATACACAAGCCACACATTACAGCAGCTGCCTTATGACATGGCTGTCTTGCTAAAAGAGACAATGTCAGTTCTGTAGAAACACCACAAAGTAGAAAGCATTGCATTGTCCGGAATGTTTAGATATCTCTCAGTTTCATGTTTGTGGCACCACAAACAGCAGTCTGAAGCCAAAACATGAAAAACAGGACCATACCATCACACAACACAGTGAACCACAACCGAAAGAAATGCATTTCTCTAAAGCTCAACTTTCTGCAGTCTAAGTATACCCAAATAGTGATTCATCCATCTTGGGGATTTCAATATCCACAACTCATATTGGCTCCCATTCTCCAGTTTCACAGATCAAGCAGGCAGGGATGCTGAGGTGTTCACCAACAGCAATGACCTATCTAAGATCATTAATCTTCCCACCAGAATACCAGACAACCCCCTCCAAAAATTACTGCAGATTTCAAAAATTCTCCCACACAAAATAGTGTGTGGGAAAATCAAAAATCCGACTAAATCATAAAAGCAATAGAAATCCAACCAAACAACCCACCAACACTAATTCTTACCAAAAAAAAAATTTTTACATCCACTTCACCAACATTCGTGGCCTAAACAGCAATATAAATTACTAATTTATTAGTTTCTTATTCGGCCATGAAACAATATGGGATGTAATATCCCTTTACTTAAATAATTAAGCAATATAAACGACGTGCACCAACATCTACAGTCATCTAAATCAGAACTACTATTCCTTTCAGAACTCCAACTGGCAACCTCAACTGCCCAAACCACACTTTACACAGCTTTTCCACCACAAGGGTGGCACTTGTGCATTCGTGAGAACCAATATATCATGTCAGAGACTGCACATCCTTGAATCCCCACTATTTGATCTGCTTTAGCTCAAAATTTCTCTACCAATCAACCTGTTCTTTTCATATGCTCCCACTATCACTCTCCAAACTCCGTCAATCACTCTGACTTCTTCAACTTTCTCTCTCTAAAGCTAAACTTCTGCAGTCTAAGTATACCCAAATAGTGATCCATCCATCTTGGGGATTTTAATATCCACAACTCACACTGGCTCCCTTTCTCCAGTTTCACTGATCAGGCAGACAGGGATGCTGAGGTGTTCGCCAACAGCAATGACCTATCTCAGATCATTAATCTTCCCACCAGAATACCAGACAACCCCCTCCAATTTGCCAACACACTTGACCTCTTCCTAACAAGCTCCCCTTCCAGGCATACAGTGTTTGTTGGTTCTCCTCTTGGAAACTCAGACCACAACTAGAAGTCTCTTTTGCTGCAGAACAACCTACACCAACCAGTTCACAGTCTCATGTCCTTTGGCACTACAAGGGTGCCAACTGGGAGGACTTCCATGACTTCTATTCCTCCTTCCCATGGTCCAACTACTGCTTCAGTTCTTCTGATTCAAACATCTGCTCAGACCAAATAACAGATATTATCTTCACAGGAATGAAGGCTTTCATCCCTTATTCCAGTCCAAACTCTCAGCCACAATCCAAGCAATGGTTCTCAAATAAGTGTGCCAATGCTGTAAAAGAAAAAACCACAGCTTACCACAACTGGATCAAGACCAAAACTCCAGCTGCCCTCTCTGACTATACTACAGCCTGCAACAGTTGTAAAAGAATCATCACAAAGTACAAGTCAGACTTTGAAAGGGCCAAATACTGCAAACTTGTTCCTGCCCAAATGGCAGCTCCTTCTTGTCCAATTCCAAGGCCATTTGGCACAACTTGCACCCATCCTAGTTTCCACCACTCTCACATCCAGATGGTACTCTAGTCACCTCACCAAAAGACATGGCCAACTTACTCACATCACTCAAGTCTTCCAATTCCTGCTTGATGAACTGGGCAAAGTTCCCTCCACTCCACAAATAATGGCTTCCTTCATGTCTCCCATAGTCTTCCAACAAAAAGAAATCCAAAGAATCCTTAACAACCTAAACACAAGGCATCTGGTCCTGTTGGTATCCCACTTATTGTGTTAAAAAACTGTGCCCCAGAATTAACCATGCTATTAAGTTCGCATCCATAGTAATGTGGACGTATATATACGTCCACATTACTATGGATGCGAAGTGCATATTAAAATTGTAATACCATTGATATTACATTGAAATTGATGATGGATACGAAGCTTTTGAGGATGCGTATTTGATCTTTAATGGCCAGTAAGGTGGTTAACACCTATCTATCACCTCTTCAATTTATCCTATTCAACTGGCATTTACCTGAATACATGGAAACAGATCTATGTCCAGCCCATCCTAAAGAAAGGTGATAAAAGTAAACCAATGAACTACCATCCAATTGCTCTTTCACTTCTGTTCTCTCAAAAGTTATGGAGAAGGTCATCAACAACCACATCTTGAACCATCTAGAGACATACTAACTAATCAGTGATCAGCAGTATGGCGTCTGCCACTCGTGATCTACAGTTTAACTTCTTACTTTCATCACCCACCTACACTGTCAAGCTATGCAGGAATTTGGAGAAACACACATGGTTAGTCTCGACATTTCAAAGGCATTTGATTGGGTTTGGCACAGTAGCCTACTTAATAAACTACCATCCTATGATTTGCCTTCCTTACTCTGCAACTGGATTGCCAACTTTCTCACTGATCGTGCACCACGTCATGGCGAACGTTTTACTGTCCTCAGATTTTCCCCACCATTGCAGTAGTCCTAGGATTCTGCTCTTTCACCCACTTTCTTCCTCTTGTATATAAACACCCTGCTCTCATTCTTCCTTTTCATTTGATAACCTGTTAGTGCTCAAGTATTAGAATCCTCAAGATCTACCACGACTAGGGATCTGAGCTCAGATCTCAGTAGGGCAAGGACAACCTTGTAAACTTCAATGCCACTAAAACTCAGTTCTGTCTGATCTCTCACAAGAAGAGATCATATCCCTTCTCCTTTACCTTCAGTAATACTGAGATATTCAAACATGATCAGATTTCTCTTGGACTAACTTGGACTTACATCTCCAATCTTTCCTTGCACAACCATATTTCAACTATAGCTTCTTCAGCCACTAAAAGTACACCAAGTGTGAAAAGTACACTTGGTGTACTTTTCAAATCTGCCCAGGTATGGAATACTGCTCCCATATTTGGGGTGGTGCACCAAAATCCTTTCTAAGATTGCTTGATTCTATCCAGAAGAGGGCAATTTGGTTAATTAATGATCCCTCTATCTTGCAAACCAACTTCAATCCCCCTCTCACGGACTTTAAGTTTCTGCCTTGTGTCTCTTCTATAGATACTTTCATGGAGAGTACCCTGCTAAATTGGCCACTATTATTCCTGGAACTCCACATTTAACCGACGAATGGCAGTTTTTACATATTATCCTTCATAGCACACTATGGTCATATTCAGTGAGTGTGGTCATCCACTGCCAGTAGCACTTGCTGTTGACCCTCTGCATTACCATCTCAATATGGTATCACTTATTGCTGACCTAGAATGGCCCAATTCATCAACAATTTGCCAAACAGATAGGCTTGCAACATGGCATCCTATCACAACTGCCTCTTTCAAACTCCATCAGTTCCTTTCTTGCAGCCATTTCACAGATGCATTCATATTTATGAATTTAGGGACACAAAACACATGTGTTGAAAATATTATTTTACTGATTAATAATAAAATAATAACTTGACATTTTAACCCCAGTATTGAGGTCATCATCAGAAGGATACATGTGTATAAGAACCAAGCTACATGCTGTTGCACTCTATACTGGTAAATTACATCTACGTGGTTAACTAATCTTTTTTTTCTTAGCCTGCTCTCTAGTAATAAAAAAAAAAAAAAATTACCAATAAAAACTACAATAAACTCTGCTAAAGTCCTCATGTACTAGGATTCTTCTGGAATTATACAGTTCATATTGTTATATTACGATTGTCTTCTGGATTTGTACAGTAAAGGTTGCTATTGAATGTTCAGGGGAAAAAAAAAAAAAAGCTTCACCAAGACTTCTCGTATTGAGATTTTTCCTTGTGGTTGCTATGAAGGTTGCAGATGGGTCCTCCACATTCTTGGAATGGTTAGACTATCATTTTTATTCAGATTCGGATCATGTTCGAGCATTTCACAAGCTTCCTTGAATTTCTGCTCGAACCAGGTTTTGGTGAGGTGTAGGGACTTGGTACCTTTCCAAGTATGTATATAGCACCACCACCACGGAAACTACTTTTGCCAGCAAAGGCTAATTCCAAAAACTCAAGAGGCGTTAATTACAAGGCGTTAAAAAAATTTCACAGATGCACTGACTTGAGAGCATCATATTCATCCAATTTATTCTGGCTACAAACATGCATGTGACTTGTTATATGGCATGATACACCTTGCACATGGGAGTGTTGTCCATTGATTTCTTTCCAAGCATTGTGCGAGTGTGTGTGTGTATATATAGTCAGATCTTTATATTCACAGATTCGTATCTGAGCATTCAAGGTCGCAAAATGGCACATCTTCAGTCTTACAGTGAGCATCATCTGAATAGGATGGCTTGTGACCTGTGTTTGTTTTGTCTGTGTTAGGCCACTTGTGCTTAAAATATTACTGTGCTTATGTGAATAACCATGGGGTCTCAACGAAGTGCATCTAGTAATGGACGTAATGACTCTGAATGAGAAAGTGTGGATTCTGGATAAATATCAAGAAGGGCTCACATATACAGCTGTAGGCCAGGTATTTGGTATCAATGAAATTACCGCACAACACGTAAACAAGAAACAGAGATAAGAGAAGCAGTGCAAAATGATGGAATCCGACTGCTAAATATGTGGCTTATGCATGTGATGAAATGATGTTAAAAATGGAGAATGAAGTGTTCAAGAGAATGCACAAGACAAACTTGCTTCTGAACATTGGTATGATTTCCACTAAGCCCTTGTTCTTTACAATAGTTTAAGCAGCAAATGTCCTCTCCTGCAGCATCACCATGGAAACTACTTTCATTGCCAGCAAAGGCTAATTCCAAAAACTCAAGAGGCGTTAATTACTCCATAATGTAAAGATTATGGATGAGTACACCACAGCTGATCACAAGGCCACTAAGGCCTACCATGCACAAATCAAGAAGCTCATTGTGGAGAAGAGATATGGATCTAAACAGGTTTTTCAATGCTTATGTGGCATTATTCTGGAAGGAGATGCCTCTGCACACCTATATATAGCTATTAAACACATCCCTACTATTGAGGAGTGGTAAATCCTGTTGTGAATACCTGATGCATGCCTTTTTCCTAACTATGTAATAAATTTTGATACAGTATTTTTGAAACATGGGTCTAAAATGTTATTCATTATTGTAAAATATTTTAAGCACATATAAACAATTTTTTGTTAATTGTAAGTGGTTGCATAAGTGTTTAGGCATACATAGAAAATTTGAGGCTATCTGGGCAAGTGGATAGATTTTTGCTAATTTCACATTTTCATAGGAAGTGTTGACAGGTAACCCCAAGATTATTGATACCCAAACTGTATATATTTTTAATTTATTATTTTTTATTATTATCTTTATTATTCTAGAGACAAAACATGACATTTTTTCAAACAATTTCAGGCCTCCAATGGGGTGGTGGTCTCAAACCAGGTGATGAAGTTCATCCTGTCTAACAACAAGGACAAGCATTTATGCTCACAGGAGGATTCCAACCTGTTGGTTAGAGAGCAGATATGCTAACAACTTGACCAACCAAGCTGGCGTGTGTATTTAAGTTATTCCTGACTCTTATGAGGGCCTTCTGGTTAAAGTCCAGAGGAGATTGAAGTACTGTTCTTGTTATATTATTATTATTGCAAATAAACCTCTGCAGAAGATCTATACTACAATCTCTCTCATATCTCTTTATGTGCTGATCAACAAAAGACTCACAAAAGATGCTGGCAACCCATTCCATTCAGTCACCACTCTCCCAGCAAAAAATCTAACAAAATCATCGTTACTGCTCCTGAATTCTGTCTCTAACTTTTCCAATACCTTTACTACAACTCCTGATATATGCTACTGCAATCTTGGAGCCTTCTTGATGAAACTAACTTTTGCCCTTGTTCCCTTCATTTTGGACTTCACCAGAGCTGAGACTTTAGTTAAACAGACAGGTGTGAGCAATGACAATGCCTTTGCACATCTTCATAATACAACAGCTGATATTCCATTTAATCCCATGGCTCTATTTGTCCTGAAATTCTGCAATATCTAATACTTCGAATTCATCAACATTTATTCTCACATCATTTTTTGTTACATCTGTTGCAGCAACACATACCACTTGAATGAGCAAACCCATCCAAGTGAGGATGTTGTAACGCAACTATTTTGTGTACTTCTGTCACTTCACCATTATTAGCACACATTAAAGTTATCCTTCACAGCTTCCTTTTATTGTCACATAGAGAAAGAACTCTTTGAGATTTCCTTTAGCCTGCTCAGCTAATTTCTTCTCATGATCTGATTCTGCCTTCTTCATTATGCTGGTCAATTTTCATGCTTGCACTAAGGTACTTCTCTTTAGCTTGCTGATCAATTTTCTCATTTCTACAATCTTTTCTTACACAATGGTACTACTTATCCATCTAATTTACACCAGATTTATTTCCTTGATCTTGGGTATACAGTCTAATACTGTTTCTTTCGGTTCGATCCTCCTCCTTAACCATCTCCAATTCATTGCTAATATTCCCTTGCAGATTCTTAAGCCATGGCACTGCTTCAAGTGATCTCCTAAACTTGTCATAATGGAAGAGATGCAGCTACCTTGGTTATGGAGAGAGCTTCTGATCCGATGCCTGCATCCAACACTCTCAAACCCCCAAGTCCTTGCCATCATCACATGCTATTTCAAGTAATTATCTCTTAGTAAGCGAATAAATTTCATTTTTTTCCCACTACATAATCTTTCCTTCTTTCATTCTATGTTCCTGTATTTGAAGTTCCATATAATAATTACTTGACCTGCACTCATTGTGCTAATGGGCCAATACATATCCCCACAACAGAGAGAGCTTCTGATCCTATGCCTGCATCCAACACTCTCAAACCCCCAAGTCCTCGCCATCATCACATGCTATTTCAAGTAATTATCTCTTAGTAAGCGAATAAATTTCATTTTTTTCCCACTACATAATCTTTCCTTCTTTCATTCTATGTTCCTGTATTTGAAGTTCCATATAATAATTACTTGACCTACACTCATTGTGCTAATGGGCCAATATATATTCCTCACATCATCCCTTGTACTCCTGGCCTACAGCAACTAACTGTACATTTTGTCCTATTGGCCTCTATCTTGCACCAGACTGCCTCAAATTAACTGCCATCCACACCCTTTCTCTCTCTTCCTGATATCTCCTACTCTTTTTGGCTGCAATTTGTTTGCTATTACTGGCAGTATCCCCCCCCCCCCACATCCAATTCTATCTCTTTCTCTCTCCTTCCTGAAGATACTATACAAATCACACTCCATCTTTGTAACTACACCATCTGCTGTCAGCCAAGTCTCATTAACGACCATAGCTTTTAGTGAGGTTGCAAAAATCAATGTCAAAAATTTGTCCCCCTTATTCGTGATACGCATTAGCATACATACACTGTGGTATTCCCCTTAGGCACCTAAATACCTGTACATCTTGTACTGACCACTACATTTGATTTTGTCATCACCTGGGAGACTAGATTTTGAATTTTAGGTCATTCTTGCATGCGCACGCGCACACACACACACCATTAGCTACAGTTTTCCTGATTTTGCACTTTCACACTCTCGGTAAACAATCCTTTCTTAAGACACCTAATTCTAAAAATCCATTCAAGTGTAATTGATCAACATTATGTAAGTCTTTCCATCTAACAAATTCAGCCACATGCCTACAAACTAAATGTCATATGTTCTACACAACCTACACATTGATTCACCTGTAATCATTGCCCTCCTTCAAGTTGCATCTATCACAAAATGGCAGCAGATTACAATCTTGACTCTCTCAATATTTTTCACTTCTTCTAATAACTGTTTCATATCTTCTCTCATACAATATTTTCCATCTTTCAAGTCATTACCAAACAATCAATTCTTTCACCTTACCTTTTTTTTGTATCTTCACAGCTTCATTAATATTATCAATTTTTGCATCAATGAAATAAGATTTAGTCATGCTCTCATTAAATAAATATAGTCAGATGTGAATTAAATATCTTCTTCTCCCCTAGTCCTAAATGAACCATTGGGTCATTCATGGCTGGTAGGTGATACTCTTTGCTAGCTTCCTCTAGTTGTCTCGGTCTCTTGTTCTTGATGTCAGTTGGGAAAGGAAGGAATTTGTCCATTTTTTGATGTTATCAGTCCATTTTAATCGAGGTCGGCCCCTAACCCTTGATCCCGGAACGATTCCTTTTAGGGTTTGCTTTGGAATGTCATTAGCCCTCTCCACATGTCTGACCCATTTCACCTGTCTTCTTCTGATGACTGTCAGAATATTTTCCCTTTTTCTCCCATCTATTGAGTCAATCAGTTTTCGGACATTTTTATTGGTTTCGTGAGCGGTATAGGGAATTCTCAATCTTCTGTAAGTTTTCATTTCGAAAGACAGGAGTCTCTTCTCATCTTCCTTCAATAAAGTCCAGGCCTCACAACCATACAAAAGGACAGAATTCACCCAGGTGTCAATTAGTCTTAGTCTGGTGTGATTGATATTCTGTTATCTCCCCACAATGGTTTTAACTTTTGTAGGGCCATGGTTGCCTTAGCAATTCGGTATTTAATGTCGGTTTTTGAACGACCATCTTGACTCAACGTGCTTCCTAGATAAGTGAACTTCTTTACATTCTCAATTTGCTTATTGCCAATTTGTATCTTTAAGAATTCAATGTCTGATTTTGAGGTTAGCATTGTTTTTGTTTTTTGTAGGTTTTGTATAATCCATATTTTTTTAATGTTCTGAAAACACGGCTGGTTATCTCTTGTAATTCTTCTTCACTTTCTGCCAGAAGATCGATATCGTCAGCAAAACGTAGGTTATTTATTCTTAGTCAGCCAACTACTACTCCAGTGTCATATTCATAAAGAGCTTCATCTATGACATATTCCAGAAAACAATTAAAAAGAAGAGGGGGACAAGATGCATCCCTGTCTTACCCATTCTGCCCGGAATGGTTCACTGCTGTCATTTTTAATTTCAATTCTCATATCAGATGAGGATTAAATATGGTAAGAGGTAAATGTGCCCAAGAAATTTGTGTAGAAGTTGAAGGAGAAAACTGTGTCAGAAGATCAGTTTTGTCTTTATTATTATTATTATTAAACAAGACCTCATGGAGTCAAAGACTCATCTAGGAGGTCCTTTTATCTCACACACATCTCATCATACCGTGTCTTAAACTCATTCAAACTCCTTGCAGACACTACACTCTCAGGCAAGGCATTCCAATCACTCACTCTGCATGAAAAAAACCTGCCTCTCACTCCCTTACTCACACCCTCTTTATACAGTTTCCAGGGATGACCTCTGGTTCTCCCCTGATCTCCCGCTATTCTCTGTAGAACTTCTCCACCATTGATCCTATAACAACCCCTTACCAACTTGTGGGTCTCTATCATATCTCCCCTCTTCCTTCTCTCCACGAGACTCTGCAAATTACATCTTTTCAATCTTTCCTCATACTCAACATTCCAGAGGTCAGAAACTACCTTAGTCAGTCGTCTTTGGACCCTTTCCAACATCTCGTCATCCTTCTGAAAACCCGGTGACCAAATCTGGGCACAATAGTCCATGTGTGGCCTAATCAAAGCCTTATACAATGGAACAAGTATCTCCCTACTTTTACACGTCAGTGTCCTCTGCATCATTCCCAGAAGTCTTTGTGTTGTCTTCACAATTTTGGCGATGTGTCCCTTAAATTTTAGATCCTTATCCACTATCACCCCCAGATCTCTTATTTCCTCTACTTCCAACAATATATTCTCACCAAGCATAAATTCTGCATCCCATCTTTGTTTTCCAAATTTTAAAACCTTACATTTTGCAACATTGAACTCACATCCCCATTTGCTTGCCCAATCACTCAATTTATTCAAGTCTTCTTGCAAGGCCACAACATCTTCACTACTCTTTATGGTTCGTCCCAACTTTGCATCATCTGCAAACAACTGAATATCTCCATCCAAATCTTCGCCAATATCATTAATATACAAGTTAAATAGTAATGGCCCTAAAACAGACCCCTGAGGCACTCCACTAGTGACTTTCCTTTTCCTGGATATTGCACCCCCATGCACAACTTGTTGATACCTATCAGATAGCCAGTCTCCAATCCAATGCACTAATCTAATATCCAACCCCATCTGCTCTAGTTTGACTGTCAACTTATCATGAGGTACTCTATCAAAAGCTTTTGAGAAATCCAAGTATATTACTGTGTATCCTTCTCCTCTGTCCAATATTATGATAGATACTATATGGAAATACAAAAGGATAGAAGCACTCAAGTGGTGTAATTTCAGTCCTTAGAGGGCAATTAGAGGTAGCAGAAACAAAGAGAAATCTAATATATCTGATTGGACTTTTATTGATTGGATTACATCTCTAGTTTTTTTTTTTTTCCTGGAAAAGACATCAACAAATAGCCTATTGCCCTTACTCACTTCTCTTGAAAACAATGGAGATCATCAATTCATTATATTCAATATCTAGAAGACCACCAATTATAACAACTAATGCAGCTGCTTTTGACATTCTGGGTGATGATTCACTGTAGCATATCATTTTCTGATTTTTATTATGCTCTTTGCAAATGGGACACACATTTCTATTCTAGTCATTTGCTAAACTTCAAAAGGCGGTTTCCTCTCTTCATATTTTCCCAGAAATGCTGGAGCATCCCAAGATTCTTATGCATTCAAGTCATGTTCTTCTTCTTATTATAAATTATATCTTCTCTAGCTAACATCAAATCCTACCATAGTTTTGCTTGTGGCAATATGCTCAATTCCACTTCATTCAACAAAGCTTGTAATGCTCAAATCTAAGCGCTTCAAGATCTTCCATATAATCAATGTCATAAACACTAATCTCATTGACAGTTTCCAGTGGAGTGAGGACAACTAGTGAACCTCAATGATATTAAAATATAGTCATGTTTTATTCCTTGTATCCACTACAATTAATTCTCACAACAAGTCTTTTGCCTTGGAGGTCTAATGTCAGTAATAATAACAAGCTATCACAAAATCCTGACCCAAGCTCTATAGGCACAATGAAGGAACCTCACAATCAAACTATTCATGCGATTTCTATGAGTTTGCTACAGTGCGCCAATTGTAATAAAAAATGTGCTTAATTACGATATGAAAACAGCATGATCTTTTTTGTTATTTATTATTGCAGATTATATTTATTTAAGAACCTTCACGGAGTGTTAGATGACTCCTTTTTGAGTATCTTTGAATATATAATGCAAATAAATAAAAAAAAAAATAACTTCATAATAATCCTTGAGGGACAGTAATTTGTTTCAGTTCTGTTGGTTGTTTACAATTAAATGCAGTATTACAGTTTCAGCTTTTTTATTGTTCCCTAACTTATAAAGAAAGATTTATTGCCACTACAACAGAAATGGGGATGTGGTTACGTTAAATTTTATTTAGCTAGCAAACATATGGGATCAATTAGTTTCAAATGTAATTCCTCTCTGCAGAAATTACTCTCTCAATGTCAAGCACACCAACTCATGGCTTAATACAATTTGCTTTTAGTGGGCATTACCACAACCTTCTTGATCATATGGAAGGAAGATAGCCCTTTATAAAAGGACTGCATCTTTTTCAATTTCTCAAACTACCTGATTACCAGTATTTATTTATTTTGTACTGAAATTTTAGAACCTTTTATCTAGATTTGCACACATCTTCTTTTTAAACATTTTATTTCAAATGATTCTGCTTTTTAACGTGAGCCCCATTGAAAAGTTGCAAACTTATAATAAATCAGTACCATTAGCAGACTAAGGGCCACATGGAACCTTTTTCAAATCATTTTAGGCCTTTTCAGTAAGCAGTGTGGTGATCACATTCAGCAATAAAATTCATCTGCAAGACATGTCCACAGTGAGATTTGAATGCCAACTTCCTGTCTAGAGAACAAATGCACATCTATTCTCCACCCAACTAGGCTAGCAGAATAGTGTTTAGCTGATTTGCCGCTTATCATCTAACGCTTATTAGTCATATAAAAATATTTTAAGTGGAGCAAACAAGTGCAGTTATATAAAACAAATTTCACAAAAGCTCTTTCCTTAATATTTTACTTCACTCTGATTTTGTCTGATACTTCAATTCTACTTGTTTGTAATGTTTTCAATGTTACATTAAAGATAGTCAAGATGAAAAAAAAAATATATATATATATATATATCTCATCTGCCATTTCTCTCTTTTATCTTGCAGTGTCAAGTTCATTAATCATTGGACCACAAACTGTTCACAGGATAAGGTGGTCAGCCCTAAGTCCCAGTGTATCCCATGTCTGTAATGTTGAGTGCTCAAGGCCAGTTTGTCTGCTTTGCAGGATGAAAAACTCCAGGATAAACTGGGTTAAAAACCCTATTATCCACGCCGAAGACCGGCTAACTTGGCTATGGCTGAGGAAGATCCTTCAGCTCCTCACGTCACCGATGGGAATCGAACCTAGGACACTCCTTCCCAGGCATATAGTTGAGAAGCACACAACCACTAGGCTAAGAGTGTGGACAAAAATATATATATAAATAAGTAAAAATTATGTAGCTTTTTTTTGGTTTAGTAAAATAATGTTTAATATCCTTACTTTACACACTTAATTTATTATCATCATCATTATCTTCAAATTCCTGATGTGTACCCTCAGTGGGGGTACAGGATAATTAGGACAGTACTACATGAAAAAAGTTAAATCATTACTAACTTCTGATCAAGAATCTTCCTCCAAATTAATCTGTTATCTGTCATGGCTCAAACATTATCAGATCTTATATTTCTGTCTTTTAAGGCAATTTTTTTATAGTATCAATCTATCTACATCTTGGTCTTCCTCTAGGTCTCTGTCCTGCCAACCTGGAAAAGAAAACATGTTTTGCTAATTTTTCCTCTCCCATTCTATTTAAGTAACCATACCACCTGAGATTAGCTCTACTAATACATTTCCGAACACTAACAATGGGAAATTCTTTCCTAATAATCTCATTTTTAATATGATACTGACATTGATTCCATTTGTTTACTAATCTTTCCCAGAGCTCTCATATCTGAGGTTTCCAGTGTTTGATCAAGTTTATTATTTCTAACCCAGCTCTTGGATCCATAAGTTAAAATTGGTTTGAATGCTGTCTTGTATATAGCTAATTTAGTATTTTGGTTAATTTCTTTCTTATTGTATATAAATTTATTCAGTTGACTTCTTGCCGCACAAGTTTGACTAATTCTGTTGTCTATTTCCATATTTAATTTGCCATTTCTAAAAATTGTGCCTAAGTAGCTGAAATATTTTACTTGTTCTATAGGTTCAACATTCAGTATACAGTTGATGTTTTCAACATTTCTGCCTAGTTTCACTGTCTTTGTATTTTTATTGCTGATTTTCATATCAAATTTATTACAGCAGTTATTCAGTTAAATCAGGGAATTTTGCAGATATATCGGATTTATTCAGAAGTATAACATCATTTGCATAAAGTAAAGAGTGAGCTAAGATTAACATCACCAATTTTAATATCAGATTTAATACCACTTTTCTTCATACAATCCATATAGAATAGTAGAGATAACATACATCGTTGTCCCACACCTGACTTAACATAAAACCATTTTCCTGTGCCTCCTTTAATTTTAAGTTCTGACTTACAGCTTAAACAGATACTAAGTATTGCTTGATATAATGTCCCATTTACCATCATATAACTATAACACTCCCAAAGGCTTTCCTTTTGCCACCTTGTCGTATGCCTTTTCCAGATCAACAAAACTTAAATACAAATCCTTGTTATATTCCCAAGATTTTGCAACAATTTAGTGAAAATCTGATCCTGACAACCTCTATTTGGCTAGAATTTAGCTTGTTCTTCACCGAGCTTTCCTTCCACAATTTTTTAGCTGTTTCTCAAGTATATTGCATAAATCTTACAAGGAACACTCAGTAAGGAAATACCTCTTTATAGATGGGTACTATGAGAGCTCTGGTACAATCATCTGGAATTTGACCCTCTGACCAGGCCTTCTGAATTATGCAATGAATCCACTGTAAAACTTTTATACCTCCATATTTGCATATGTCTGGATGAATTTCATCTACTCCAGATGAAATTCATTTTAGGTTTTTTTGATGACTTTTTTGTACTTCAAGTATGGTATGGATATGAATTTCTGACTGCATTCCTGTCGGGAGTTTTCTACCACTGTGTTGACACTGCTTGTTTCATTTAGCAGTCTTTAAAAGTAATTACTTCAGACATCTAGAATATCTTTATCTTTAGTTTTCATGCCATTTTATCATCTGATTCCATTTACAGTACTTTTTCCTCTATTTTAATATCATCCAGAATATTTTGCTACCTTCCTGGTATTTATTTTCTATGTTCTTACTAAGGTCTTCCCATGACACTGTTTAGTTAATTGTACACGCTGCTTTGCTTTTTACATTATTCTCTGTACTCTCTAAGAGCACAAGCTGACTTACTTGCAGGAACTTTCAATATGCTTTCTTCTTTTCCTTCACTGCCTCTTTAACTTTCTGAGTTCACCATGGAGTTCTGTTTTTTCTATCCTTACAGACAATCTCATCACATGCCTCTCTGGCTCAATCAATCAATTTCCAAGCCTTTCATTATTAATTCGATGATGTTTGTGTATTTGGATCTACAGTTCACCTCTGAAAACTGCTCAACTTTGATTAGTTTTAAAACTTTCTTACAGGTTCTTCTTTTCAACATGAAATTCAATTTTATCCTGCTTAAAACTAAATAGTGATCACTTCCTATTTCAAATCTTATGTATACTCTTGTGTTTTAAACCAGTGGAAAAACATTGCTATCAACTAAACCATAGTTTAAAATACTAGCAAGGATAATACTAGAAAGAATCAAAATAGAAATAGAAAAACAACTAAGACCAGAACAGGTAGGATTTAGAGCCAATAGATCATGCCGACCACATTGCTACTTTACGAATTATCATAGAACAATCATTGGAATGGTAGGCAAGCTTATATTTAAATTTTATCCATTTTGAACAAGCTTTCGACAGTATAAACAGATCTTCCCTATGGAAATTACTTAGAAATTATGGATTCCCAGAAAAAATAATAAGAATAATTAAAAAAACGTATGAAGATTTTGAAAAATAAAACATGGAAATATCCTCTCAGAACCATTTAAAACAAAGACAAGAGTAAGGCAAGGTTGTATACTCTTCCCTACTATGTTTTTAATTGTCATAGACTGGGTGATGAGAAGAGTATCTCATGGAAATACAGGATTACAATGGTTACTTCAAAACCAACTCCATGATCTAAATTTTGCAGATGATATCTGCTTACTTTTACAGAAGCACCAATATACAGAACAAAAAACAACAATACTTTGTAGAAACAGCCAAAAAAGTTGGTCTTAGGATAAATAAAAATAAAACAATGTTGATGAAAATAAATGCAAAGCAAAATAAACAAATAACAATAGAAGAAATACCACTCAAAGAAGTAGAACATTTCACATACCTTGGTTCAATAGTATCAATAAAAGGCAGAACTACTGAAGTTATAAATAGAAGGAAACAGCTGGCTTATTCAACTTTCAACAAACTTAGAAATATTTATCAAAACAGGAATTTGTCTAGAAAAACTAAAATGAGAATATTTAACTCAAATGTAAAGGCAATACTCATGTATGGATCAGAAACTTGGATGTTAAACAAAAAGATAGTTAACAGTGCCCAGGTCTTCCTAAACAAGTGTTTAAGAATGATACTGGGAATATATTGGCCAAAGCAAATATCAAACGAAAAACTATGGCAGAGAACAAACAGAAACCCATGTTGCAACAGATACGTGAAAGGAAATGGAGATGGTTGTGGCATGTGTTGAGGAAAGAAGATAAAATAATAGTAAAACAGGCTCAAGATTGGAACCCACAGGGTAAAAGAAGACGAGGAAGGCCAAGAGAAACATGGAAAAGAGCAATGCTGAAAGAAATAACAAATATTAATAAAAACTGGAACTAAATAAAAGCAGAAGCAAAAAACAGAGTCTGGTGGAAGACTTATGCTCCCAGGTGGAGTGAAGAGGATTAAGTAAGTAACTAATACCATAGTCAGGTATATCAACTATACCATTGACACTTTTATTTCTTGCAACTTCTCTCTATGTGAATTTGTGCAAATTTTTATGTTGGTACATGGTGTTAGTAATAACAAATCCATGTCCTGAACAGAGATCTAGCAAGCATTTATCATTACTATTAGCTTTGCATTTTTTCCAAAGCATTTCTGTATATGGTAATCATTTCCTACTCTATTGCTTAGATCTCCAACAAGGACCAACTTTCCTTTTTCACTGTGCCAGCTGCCTTCTCTAATGTCTCATAAAAATCCCTCCATTTCTTCCTTGGTAGAACCTTCTGTGGAACCATAAGCACAAATAAGTCTCATTGTCCAGTTTCCCATTCTGATATTTGTCCATATCACTCTACTTGATATTGCCTGCCATTCAAGAAGATTATCTTCATATTTAGGGATGAATACTATAGCTACTCCCTCTTTTTCCTGATTGTTACTGCCCAAATATAAGAAATATTTTGTATTTGTTACTCAGAAAGATCTCACCTGATTTTGTCTTCTTTGTTTTAGTCATGCCTATTATGTTGATCTGGTAATTATCCAATTCTACTGCTAGTTCGATTTCTTTTCCATTGATAGTATCAAGTTTATAAGTGCCAAAGCAAACACTTTTAAAACCACAATATCACAGTACAATGATTATAATCAGTCTGGCTATCACACAAAAGTGCTATTATACAAACTATATGATATAATTCCTTCCCTTCTCATCCGTTCCTTAGGACAGGTAGAGTCCCCCTAATGAGAGATTTACCATGAATTAATGCAGCTGGCTCATGACTCCTCTGTGGCATCTTCTGAAGGCAAGTATTCATGACTGTAGACCCATGAACAAACATGGGTCTACAGTCATGAATACTTGAATAATTATATAATACAATATAATTAAGGGGTGGTGAAGCACTTTTCATAACACCATTCAAATACACCACTACTTCTCCTTGAGACACATTTTTTAAAGAAATAAACTGTTACTTTGCAGTTAAAATATTCTACTAGCTGAAAATACTCAGGAGTTTCTCCATAAGAAAGTTTATTTTCTGTTTTGGGGATGTTCCCAACTAAAAGAACTTCAAAAGTTTTTTTTTATACATTGTATACATTCAATGAGCTTGAGAAGAGTTACATACACAGAATTTTTTATTTTCCACTTGCCACAAACTACATGCTAAGGGTGTAAATGCCACTGTGGTGTGTTTTTTGTTATTGCAAAAATATAACAATTCATATTTGTTACTCAGAAAGATCTCACCTGATTTTGTCTTCTTTGTTTCAGTCTGGATGGTGATGTTCATAAATGATCATCACTATCCAGTACGACAATCATCATCTTCTTTCTAGGATTCTGAAGTGGCTTGAGAAAGTTTTCAGGATTATCAGACCCTTATCCCATCCAATTACTAAATAAGAGGGGGGGGGTCTGGAAAGTTCTGATAAAAACCTAGAACAAAAACGATATTAAAACAACTGATATAACCACAAGAGAAAAGAGAACATGTCTTAAAACCCTTTAATCCCCATATTTCATCAAATTATAATAATTTGTTCTTATTTTCTTTTAGGATGTATAAGAAGACATAAAAATAATTAATTTTTGTTCCAGGTGTTTATCAGAACTTTCCAGACCCCCCCCCCCCCCCCCTGTATGTTATGTAGTTTCATGTAACATATTTAATACCGGGATGGGTAAGATTAGCATAACATATGAGGAAAGACTAAAATTACTCATCTGTAAAAACGACGTGGGTGGTCGAAACGTTCTCGGCCTTGACCATAGATGGCAATACTATTGGCAAGTTTTTTTTATTCTAACTTGGTACATCGGTCATAAGCATCCATGTGAAATTGCAAGCCATTCTATCAAGTAGTTTGTTTTATACAGCTGTCTGAAGTCTGTATCCCTTGAAATGGATAAAATTGAGTATTGTGAATTTATAAAATTCTTTGTAAAAGAAGGTTAAACACCAAAAGAAATTCATTCGAAGTTCATAAAAGTTTATGAGCACACTTCTCCTTTGTTTTCGACAATTAAGAAATGGGCTGCCAAGTTTAAAAGTGGCTGTACCAGCCTTGAAGATGATCCATGTGGATATCCAAAAGTGTAACAACACAAAAAATCATTGATCAAGTGCACAACATGGTATTGGATGACCGATGAGTCAAAGTGCGTGAAATTGCTGAGACTATAGGCATTTCAAAAGAACATGTAGGATATATTTTGCATGAAGTGCAAATGAAAAAGCTTTGCGTAAGATAAGTGCCACGCTTGCTCACAGCAGATCAAAAATGCACTCACATGAAAATCTCTAAAGAGCGCTTGGAGCATTTTAACAAGAATAAAACTGATTTTGTGCATCGATCGATTTATTACTATGGATGAGACTTGGATTCACCATTACACACCAGAATCCAAACAGCAGTCAAAACAGTGGAGAGAAGTCGGTTGTTCAGTGCCAAAGAAGACAAAGTCGGTTCCATCAGCAGGAAAGGTCATGGCATCGGTGTTTTGGGATGATAAAGGTATTTTGTTTATTAATTATCTTGAAAAGGGTAAAACAATAACTGGAGAATATTATTCTGATCTTTTAACCAGACTAGATGAAAATATTCGTGAGAAAAGACCCGGTTTGCAGAAGAAAAAAAATCATCTTTCATCAGGACACTGCACCTGCCCACAAAGGTGTTTATGCAATTGAAAAATTAAGGGATCTGCACTATGAATTGTTGGAACATTCACCCTATTCCCCAGATTTGGCTTCCTCTGACTTCTATCTCTTCCCAAAACTAAAACTCTTCCTCACTGGTCAGCGTTTCTCTTTGAATCAAGAGGTGATTGCAGTTGTAGAGGGGTATTTTGCAGATCTTACTGAGAACCACTATAGGGACAGGATAATGGCACTGGAGCATCACTGGAATAAATGTATTAGTCTTAAGGGAGATTATGTTGAAAAATAAAAATAATTTTGAAATTATAAATTCGTTTTTTCATTGTTAGGCCACGAACTTTTCAGACCACCCTCATACATTAGCGCATTGGTGTCTTATCCAATTTTTATGGATACAACACTACTGAAAACATGCTCTACAATGAACTGTGGATAAAGGGAAACAGATTACAGGTTTTCAGGCATACTTGCCGCAGATGTCTTGTCGCAGTTTATTGAGATATCCACATACCTGTTTGAACAGACTCAATGTTTTTCGTTCACTCATCCTGATGGCAAAGAATGTCTACACTGCTAATGTCCACATGCCTTTGCTTATATAGTGTTGTGGATGGGTATCTGTGTGAGGCAACGTAGAGCTAACAAGGGAGAGCAAAAACAGGACACTTTTGGCAACATAGTATATTTGGCATTATGCCCTTTGGAAAAATTATGCAACATTACAGAATAGACAACAAAATAACAACTAATTGAATCGTTGCACTCATCTGAAATGATGGTTGAAATAAGGAGAATTATAGTACTCCTTTACCAATGGAGCTTGGAGTGAGACCGGGGTGCAAATTATCAGCAATGTTATCTAACTACTTCCTTGAATATGATGTAAATGAGGCCCTGGAGAACTGTGATAATGGAGGAAGAAGAAGAACCATCTAAAATTTGCTACTGATCTTCTAGCAGAAAACAAATCAGATATTCATGAAATCACCACAAAATTAGCTTATACACTGAAAAATATGGCCTAACCTTAAGTACCTACAAATCTAAAATGATGACCAATGTGTGTGCGTGTGCTTCTGACTAAGAAGGAAGTGCTCTGGCAGAAATTGAAAAAACCCTACCGAAGGATACACCTATAGAAGAAGTTGATCATTTTAAAAACCCAAGCAATATCTTTAATAAAGATGGCAGATCAAGACAGGATATTACAACAAAAATTACAAAAGCAACAACAGCATGCCAAAAACTAAAACCTATTGTGGACAGACAAGAAGCTTACAAACAGATCACACCTTAGTGACACAAGTTAATTCAGTTTGCTTAGTTAAGAGGATGCTGGCATTTGAAAGGAAGTGCCACAGACAACTAAAGATACCATACACTGATTATATCACAAATTTTGAAATAAGATAGAATCAGTTCTTTTGCTGGTCCAAGATAACATCATATATAAGATTTGAAGGAAACAACTTATGAGGCTTGATCATATCAGCAAATCAAATGGTCAACCAATGCAAGTTCTTGAAGAACTTACTCCATGAACTTGAAAAAGAGGCACACCTAGTAAATTGGATAGACAATATAAAAAATTGGACAGGTGCTTCACTTATAGAGCTGAAAGCAAAGTGTCAATCAAGGACTGAGTGGAAGATTTTTGTAAAGAATATTTCCTGATATCTACTCTACAGTCCTTGGTGGACTATGGGATGAAGAAGAAGAATACAGAAATCCCTCAATTATCTAACCTGTGGGAAATCAATTTGAGGTCAGATAAGTAATGAGTTGATTAAATGAAAGTACAGTTACAAGGTGCAGTACTAGAAGCTGTCACGAGATCATTTCTGGGGAGGTGAAGCAATAGTTAATATTACTGATAATTTTTGAGCACAACTCCTGCATGTAGTGTTTATTCCATTCATTTATTTCAACACAATATAGCATTAAATTTATTTTGTTAACATTATATTACATTGTAAGTTACTGTTGTGGTTATGACTGCAATGTAGTTACTGCCACATCAAAATTTGATTTAACATCTAAGATTGTTTTCAAATTCTCTGATGTGCCAATGTTCTGCACATCTGTGTTGTGTACCGTACTTCTATTTTTACTAGTACACTACTCTGTAGATGCATTCTCTGATTAGATTTGAAATACTGTTGTAGAAGCACAACTGCTGAGAGATTCTTGAAAAGAACTCATCCATCACAGTTTATTCCAAGGAATGAGTGGCAATATATTGTAAACTCCAAATTAAAAAATGCTGAAGAACAAGCCTAGCCATCTCATGAGATATTTTTATCATCATTAATATGCTAAGTTAGAAATTTAAAAGTTGCAATTTTTAAAATAAATATCTCTGTATGCTATTTTACTTTTAGTTTGGTTTATAAGTATAATTGTATACTATTAAAAAACCTATGTGGGACATCTCTGTAAAAAGTTTGAATTATCTAATTATCTGACCCTCAAATGTTTATTTGAGGGTCAGATAATTAAAAGATCACTGTATTGGCAACTATAATGTAATAAAACTACAGAACCTTGGACCCATCAACTTAGTATTTCAATAATATTTTATAGTAATAGAATAATTAATCTTAGTATGACATCTTTTTTCACAGCTTTGATAAATTTAAATAATGCATTATGTTAGCTCACTCAGAACAAGGATGAAAAATTCTATACTAACCTTTCACACCAAGCTCTGCAGCAAATTTTTTCATATTCTGGTGATCATTCAAAACAATACATTTCCACAAGTTACATAATGAAATTCGATACTTTTCTGGGATTATTTCATACAACCCATGATCCAGCAATACTAACCGTGCTTCGTCATCTTTTCCTTTTGTAACAAAAACTAGATAACAGTAGGGAGCATTCGGTTAAAAAAATAAAATTTTATTTTATCTGTAGGAAAAATATTCATGGATGAAATTTTACATAAATGTTAATTACTTTCACCATTATTACACAACAATTAATTACATAAGCAGCATAACAAATAATTAGTAATTGTGGAATAACTTATGTGAAATGTTTTTAGCTTAGCATAAAATTTTCACTCTAGTATTTAGAGCAGAGGTGGCCAACCTTTTATGTTCCATGTGCCAATTTTTAAAGTATGAATTTAGATGTGCCATACAACTCTTGTACCCTTAAAAACTCCCTGTAAAAATAGGTTAATATAGAGAAATTTAATATTCATTGAATTCATGCTTACTATTGCCTTCTGTTTTCTTTTGGCTCATTTTCATTTGCACTTTGATGAATTTTTACATTCAAATGTTCATAAAGGATGAACAAAACACAACTCCGTATGACACGAGTATCAATTGTGAAATGACTAACAAAAACCTGAAACACACTACTGTTGCTAAGACTTGGCACCTCAAGATTAAACAAGTGAAGTGTAAAAGATGTGCTTAAAACAATAATATCGCTAAAATTTAATTACTAAGTTTTGGCTTTTTTTCTACAAATTGGTTTTTGGTTAACACTTTTTTTGCATATAGAAGTTTACTTTTTTTTATTATCATCATTGGGGTGCAATGCACCACTTTGGGAGCATGTGCCATAGGTTGGCCATACCCGATCTAGAGTATCTTTCTTAAATATAACTTTTAAATTAAACAAGTAAAGCAGATAACCAGAAGATTCAAAAGTGAGAACACGTGAGCTACATTACACGCTGATGACATGATATATGAGGGTAGTCTGAAAAGTTCTTGTTCTAACAATGAAAAACAAATTTACAATTTCAAAATTATTTTTATTTTTCAACATAATCTCCCTTAAGACTAATACATTTATTCCAGCAATGCTCCAGCATCATTATCCCATCCCTGTAGTGGTCCTTAGTAGGATCTGCAAAATACCCCTCTACAGCTGCAATCACCTCTTGATTCGAAGAAAAACGTTGACCAGTGAGGAAGAGTTTCAGTTTTGGGAAGAGAAAGAAGTCAGAGAGAGCCAAATCTGGGGAATAGGGTGAATGTTCCAACTATTCATAGTGCAGATCCCTTAATTTTTCAATTGCAAAAACACCTTTGTGGGCAGGAGCATTGTCCTGATGAAAGATGATTTTTTTCTTCTGAAAACCGGGTCTTTTCTCACAAATATTTTCGTCTAGTCTGGTTAAAAGAATGGAATAATATTCCCCATATATTGTTTTACCCTTTTCAAGATAATTAATAAACAAAATACTTCATCATCCCAAAACAGTGATGCCATGAACTTTCCTGCTGTTTGGATTCTGGTGTGTAATGGTGAATCCAAGTCTCATCCATAGTAATAAAATGATGCACAAAGTAAGTTTTATTCTTGTTAAAATGCTCCAAGCGCTGTTCAGAGATTTGATCTGCTGTTAGCAAGCACGGCACCCATCTTGCGCAAAACTTTTTCATTTGCAATTCTTCATGCAAAATATATCCTACACGTTGTTTTGAAATGCCTATATTCTCAGCAATTTCATGCACTTTGACTCACTGGTTATCCAATACCATATTGTGCACTTGATCATTGATTGTTTGTGATGTTATACTTTTGGACGTCCACGTGGATCATCTTCAAGGCTTTTAAACTCGGCAGTGTGGTACCCATTTTGCGCAAAGCTTTTTCATTTGCAATTCTTCATACAAAATATATCCTACGTGTTCTTTTGAAATGCCTATAGTCTCAGTAATTTCATGCACTTTGACTCATAGGTCATCAATACCATATCGTGCACTTGATCAACGATTTTTTGTGTTGTTACACTTTTGGACGTCCACATGGATCATCTTCAAGGCTGGTACAGCCACTTTTAAACTCAGCAGCCCGTTTCTTAATTGTCGAAAACAAAGGAGAAGAGTGCCCATAAACTTTTATGAACTTCGAATGCATTTCTTTTGGCGTTAAACCCTCTTTTACAAAGAATTTTATAACTGCACGATACTCAATTATATCCATTTCAAGGGAAATAGACTTCAGACAGCTGTATAGAACAAACTACTTGATAGAATGGCTTGCAATTTCACATGGATGCTTATGACAGATGTACCAAGTTAGAATAAAAAAAATCTTGCTGATAGTGTTGCCATCTATGGTCGAGGCCGAGAACTTTTCAGGCTACCCTCACAGAATAGAACAGTCTAAAATGCAGTAAGGTACTAATTGCATAAACTGAAACAAGATAAAAATTATTAATTAAAAAAAAAGAAAAAAAAAACATATTATGGAATATGTGGGATAGAGTTATTTTCCATAGGAGGGATGACTTCAGACTATCATTTCTGTTCAGATTTGGATTGTGAAGCAAAGTTTTACAACTTTTTTTTTTGTATAAACATCACATCACATTACATAATGGCTTTTGTGAAGGACCTTAATTTTTTTTCTGTCACCTGCCTCAAAAGAAATGTTCCTAGTACTATTCTTTTTTGACTAAACAAATACACATAACCACAGTAATAACTTTTAAAAGTAAATATTTCATCTGAAGTATCTTAGGACATCGTCAGTACAGTTAATTCAAAAAATACTAGGAATGACATAGAGTTAGGGTGCATGATTACAATGGAATCCCAATGCGTGCAGTAGCGTGTTATAGAATTAAATTAAAATATATCTGGAGGGGGAAAAAATTACATTAAAATAAGATGACATAAATATAAAAAAAAATAAATAAAATTTATTTTACACAATTTTGTATGACAATTTCCCATACTTTAGGAATAGAAGTTTAATTTTCACTTGGTTAGATTATAATAAATTTAGTTTAATCCTTTATCCAAGTGTGAGCAAACAAAGTTTGCGCCTGAAAATATCTTCAGGACTGGAGTAAGGTAGTACAACACCGGGCAACTCATAGCAAAGGTGGACCAAGCTAACATCACTCCTATCTCAGTATCTCCCATAATACAAAACACATCTCCTTGCAGATATGTATAATGCTATGCATTAAGGGAAGGGCCACTACCTAGACTAGTTTCCACCTTTATTGAGGTCTCTTCAGTGGGTGCCAGGCCCAGAAGTGGAGATACTAGGCAGAAGCAATGGCAAGGTCATCTTTACCTATAGGAGTTGCCAAAAGGTGTGCCACCTTTTTATTAAATTACTCTGGATTTAGAGAAAGATGTTGAAAAGTTATTTTTCACTTGGTTAGACTATAATAAACTTAGTTTCTTAATAAATTTAGACTATAATAAACTAAATTTATTATAGTCTAACCAAGTGAAAAGAGTACTTAGACTCATTGAGGGGGGGGGCCCTAAACATCATGTCGACAACTATTCAGCTTCCACACCGTATCTATCATACCTTGCCTTGAACCAACTCACAGTCATGGCACCCACAACAGACTCTAGCAATTTATTCCACTCATTCACCACTCTCCATGCAAAAAACCTAGTTCTAACGCCTTTGCTACCCACACTCTTGCCCAATTTTCATGGATGGCCCTTAGTCCTCCCACCACCAGACCTGTTCTGAAAAATATCCTCTGAATTAATCTTATAGAAACCCTTCAGTAATTTGAATGTCTCAATCATATCAACCCTTTTCTGCCTGTCAACCAATGTCTACAACCAACAAATCTTCAACCTGTTTTCATAAGGTTCATTCCATACACCTGCTACCATCTTGGTCACTAGCCTCTGGATCCTCTCTACCTCCTTCCCATCAAGAAGAAACCCTAGTGTCCAGATCTGGGCACAGCAGTCAAGATGGGGTCTTATCAAGGCTCGATACAGAGGAACAAAAATATCCTCTGAATTAATCTTATAGAAAGCCTTCAGTAATTTGAATGGCTCAATCATATCACCCCTCTTCTGCCTATCAACCAATGTCTGCAACCCACAAATCTTCAACCTGTTCTCATAAGGTTCATTCCATACACCTGCTATCATCTTGGTCACTAGCCTCTGGATCCTCTCTACCTCCTCCCTATCAAGAAGAAACCTTAGCGCCGAGAACTGGGCACAGTAGTCAAGATGGGGTTTTATCAAGGCTCGATACAGAGGAACAATAACTTGCTTGTCTCTGCTCGTCAAAGTATTCTTTATTAACCAAGTGATTTGATGAGCTGATTTAGCCACTTTTGCAATGTGCCCTCTAAACTTCAACTCCCCATCCACCAACACTCCCAAATCCCTGGCTTCGTCAATCTCCTGGAGTACAGTTCCACCAATGTGTACTGCTGCTAATCTTTTCACCCCAAAAATGCATAACCTTACACTTTGCCATATTAAGCTGACATCCATTCTCCTTAGCCCAGTTCCCCAATCCATCCAAATCATCTTGCCATCCTGTGCACTCTCTATTGATCTACCCAACTTTGCATCAGCAAACAAATGAATAGTTCCTTTCAGATCCTTTCCGATATCATTAATGAACAAATTAAATAGTGGTGGTACAAGAACAGAACCCTGCGGCACACCACTAGTCACAGGCCGTCTTTTGGACTCTACTCCTGAATAAACTACTCTCTGATATCTCTCTGTCAACCACACTCCTATCCATCCCCCATATGCTGCAGTTTGCTGATTAGAATTCCATGTGGTATCCTGTCAAAGGCCTTAGCAAGGTCCAGCAGTATGACTGTAAACCCATTACCCTTATCCAGCTCAGCCGTCACTGTGTTATAAAACGTGAGCAAGTTAGTGAGGGATGATCTATCCTTCGCAAAACCATGCTGTCCCCCCTTACAGTATCCCGTTATCACCTATCCATTCCTGCATTCTTCTCGACTACTTTCTCCAAAACCTTGACAATGACTCCTGATATGCTGATCAGTGGATAATTTGCAACAGCAGTCTTGGAACCTCTCTTATGCAATGGTACTATATTCCCCTCTTTCCACCCCCTAGGGACTAACCCAGCCCGAGACTCAAATTAAACAAAATGGTCAAGGGCACTGACAATTCTTTTGCTGCTTCACAGACCCGAGATGGTATACCATCCAAACCCACAAATGTATTATATAGAAATATATAGAAATACCACAGATGTATTATTATTATTATTTGACACCTCCAGGGAGTGCAAAGACTCATCAAGGGAGGGCACCTGCTCTACAACTCTGTCTTCACCAACTGACTGCAACTACACCAACCACCACCAATAGTATTTCCAAAGAAAATCACAAACATCCATGCCCACGGCAATTTACATTAGTCCACGGTATTCACATTAAGGTTTTGTAATATACTATTCACCTCTATTTCATTCACCTCAATTCTCATATAACCTGTTGGATCTTTCATTCCTGCAATATCACCATCTGAATGATATACTCTTGCAAAGTACTCACTCAGTAATTCCACTATATCAACTAATTCAGTTACCTCCCTACCATCGGCATCTCAAATAAAACAATTGATCATTCAAAAGTAGAACGAGCCACGTGATGTTACATTGCTAAGCACTAAAGAGAGGTAAATTTCATCGGTGATGAATAAATTATAGGTCTCAATTCACAATTTCATACAACAATCTTAATTTATAAATTCAATTAAAGGTAACATTAGACTAATGTAAGAATTAGTTCTCAAAAAAAAAAAAAAAGTGTGTTATCCAGATTAAACTTTCCCATATTTTTGACAAGGATAGGCAATCATTTCAATTCAAATTAGGGCATTGAAGTAAGGCCTCAGCACTCTCCTTGTGTAGGCATTCGAATTTATACTGACATCTGTGTAGAAGGTGAGTCCTGGACCAGAGATTGTTATGCCAATCAAGACTTATCGGGTTTGTTGTGAAGAATGTACAATTGATGTTCTTGTATTCTTTTTTCTACAGAGTGTCTGGTTTGTCCAAAGTATGACAGACTGCAGTCACATAACAAATCTGATAAGTTTGGATTGGTGCAACATGGGATAGAGACAACCCACAACATTCTCTGGTCCAGGACTTGCATTCTACACAGATGTCGCTATAAATTCGAACACCTATTCAAAGAGAGTGCTGAGGCCTTACTTCAATGCCCTAACTTGAATCAAAATGATTGCCTATCCTTGTCAAAAATATAAGAAAGTTTAATCTGGGTAACACACTTTTTTTTTCTTTTTTGAGACCTAATTCTTACATTAGTCTAATGTTATCTTTAATTGAATTAAGATTGTTGTATGAAATTGTGAATTGATACCTATAATTTATTCATCACTCTGATGAAATTTACCTCTCTTTAGTGCTTAGCAATGTAACATCATGCAGCTCGTTCTACTTTTGAATGATCAATTGTTTGTATTCTACCTTGTAAAAACTGTTATTATCAAGCCACTGATGATAGTCTGTTAATTTCAGGCTGAAATTTTTGACAAATATTAAAATATTCTTGTGCTAACATGTTGATAATTCTTAATTTCATGTCACAAGTGTCCCTCAAGAATAGAATTCTGACACATGCATGCAGTATAGTCTGCAGGAACAGAGTGTTTTTCCGTTAAGTGTGTCATTCGAGTTGTCTCTGATTACACTAATTGTCCTAAATACAGTACACAGATGTTAATTGTCTGTTTATTGTAACCAGTGATAAAAAAAAGCTACTCGTTTTTCTTGCTTATGCAGTACAGCATCTATTGAGGTTGGAAAGTTGTTTTTTTTTAACAGTATAGGGACATTTTTATTCTAGTCTTTGGAAACAACAGACATAGAAAAATGTATCTATCCCTGAATAAAAATGAATACTTCTGTGTATTATAAGAAGTTGTTGATCTACTAGCATATGTGAGATATGTATTATTGATATGACAGAAGAGCCACTGACACTAAAAAAAAATTAAATAATATAAAATAATAAACAAATAAATAAATAATGAATATAGGATTCCCGAAAGTGGGGATAATTCCAATAATGATTGAATATTATGTTCCATTATTGTATATTGAGTCTCAGTAACAAAAGAATATTCTAAGAAAATGAAGTGAAATATATATAAACCAGAGAAACACACAACATGCACAACAAATTTTACGAGATGATTTGTTGCTCCATCAAACAACATGTATTTCTGCTACACCTAATTGAATTGCCTGATCAACATTATTAGTTCATTGGATTAGCCTCTCCCTATAGTTTTTAACTGAGCTAATAAATGTATTAATGGCTGTTTATTATTGGTTAGTTATTTATACTTTGTAAACAAATCTCTTTCTCTCTACTCATGTTTTTTTTTTTTATTAATTATGCCATCATAAAATCACTTATTCATGTCTAGACTTCATAGGATCACATTCTATTCACTCTACCCAACAACTTATAGGACACACATATCACAAATGTTAATTATTAATAATTCGTTTACACTTGTTCTTTCCTTTACATTTTCCATTCTCACGACTTATTAATGATGGTTCACATATTTACACCTTTGAGTAATTCAAGTACACCAACCAATTATAGCACTCTTCTTCATTATTGTTTTCTAATATATCTTAAAAGAAACATTGCTCTCCCACTTTATGCCAATTTGGTTACAATTAATTGATAAAGTAATCAAAGTTATCCTACAATTAATTACACTGGACCAATTAAATTGAATGCTGATGCACTATGCACTCTTAAAACTTTCATACAGTGACAAAATGTGGTCAAATTGATTTGAATTTTGTAACATGGGTTGCATAAGCCACATGGCAGTACACCCAACTGAAATGGGCACACGATGTCACTGGTATATATACACATACGTACACATATCCCCCTGTGTGTGTGTGTGTGTGTGTGTGTGTGTGTGTGTGTGTGTGTGTGTGTGTGTGTGTGTGCGCGCGCGCGTGTGTGTGTATTTCAATAACATGCATCTGCAGGCCCTGTATATATGTATGTATGTATGTATATATACACACACACACATACAGGGCTTGACAAATATGCTTGTCCACGGGAAGTAGATTTTGACTGCTGGAAAGCAGCTGCAGACTGGATATGAAAACAAAAGAATGTGCACACGTGCATAATATTCTAGTACTAAACAAAGTATGTTTTTTCAAAAAAAAAAAAAAAACCAATGCTATTTTTTACTGTTCTTCCTATTCTTATTATTCATTGATTTTTCCTTCTTGGAAATGTTCTCCAAACAATGATATAGCAAATGTGTGAAGGCTTAAGTGATGGGAGAAACTAATGTTAGAGGCTTAATGAAGTGAAAGAGCACTAAGAAAGGTTTAAAACTGTTACTTAATTCTTCCAATATTTCATCTCAGTCACAATGAGACATCATCAGGGATTACAATATGAGACCCAACACACACATAAAACTACATCCACGTATTTAAGAAGACTTTTTCATCCATACATTTCACTTAGTTTTGTTGTGTGTGTGTGATTATAACATCTCATTATAATCCCTGACAATGTCTCAGTAACAGAGATGAAAGGCTTAATGGAATGAAAAGCACTTAAGTAACATTTTTAATCCTTTCTTAGTGCTTTTCATTCCATTAAGCCTCTAATATGAGATCAATACAGTTATCCTACAATTAACCTTTCTGCCCGAATGATTCCAATTGGAATTACTAACTTTCTTGGCTTTCATAGCCCATATTATGTGGCAAATGATTCCAATTGGTATCGAACGTCATAGTTCCATTTCTTGCCGAATTACAGCTGTCTGCTGTTTCATCATGATCAGTTATTCACACGCATTTTCCTTTTGTGTATTTACATCCGCATCGTGGTGCCCTTAAATAATAACAGGTATGTATTATACATATAAATCTTGCCAATACCGGTTTTTATGACTTAGATAACTGTAGAATAATATGCATATATTGAATTATAGAGTATAAGCTCAGAAGTTGAATATTTGCTACCAGAATATAATGATTCCATTTGGAATCAGTCAGTCACGTGTATATAATAACATGTTAGATACAACCTTCTTGTTTATTCGCGATTATGTGGCTATTTGTGCGAATTATTTAGTTTCTTCTGAAAATTTATAGAGAAAAATCTTATCCTGAACTGGAAATCAAACTCGGGTCCTCCACAATGGTAACGTGGAGGACCTGGGTTTGATTCCCAGCTCAGGGTCAAATTTTTTCTCTAAAAAATTGTAAATTATTTGTAAATGGTGAAGTACAAGAAAGGCAATAATTTAAAAATTAGTTTCTTCTGCAGACATTTATAACGCTTGAAGTGTTATCAATGAAGAACAGAAATTATGTATAATCCTGAGTATGTATCCTAGCATTAGTTATTTAGATTATTTTTCATGATATAAAGTTAGGCATTTGTACATTGTGTGTCACAATATAATTATGAGTTTGATATCTTTTTCTTTTAGAATATGTCGAGGCCATTATCATCTGAAGAAATTGTATTTCTCCTAAAAGGGGATATATCGGATGCTGAGTTGCAAGATGATGTGAAGGAGACATTGAGGACAGCTGTTCGAGGCAGAGCTTCAGATGAAGGAGCTGCTGCAGGTGAAACTTTCAATGTAGACAGCTACAGTGTGCCTATGGAAGTTCATAGGAGGAATGGTGATAAAGATGATGGAGTTGAGGATAACATACCCCCTCGGTGTGCGACTTGAAACACAAAATCAAGGTGAGCCACCTATACGTGACATAAGAAATCGATGGTAGTGATACAAAAACATGGAAGCAATAGATGTAACCTATAATTCTACATTATCTAATCCTCCAAATGACGACTTAAGTCCACTGAATTACTTTGAAAAATTTATTAATAACAGTATCATAGAAAATTTAGTTGACCAAACAAATTTGTATTCTACGCAAAAAACAGGAAATTCTATCAACACATCTGTGATTGAAATGTGCAAATTTATTGGTATACATATTTTGGCTGGAGTTGTTCAGATGCCAAAATACAGAATGTATCGGTCTGATTCTACATGTTATGAGCATATTGCAGTAACTATGTCACGTGATCGATTTTGCAAATTGAGGAACTATTTGCATATAAATAATAATGGTAACATGGTTCCAAGAGAGCATAAAGACTATGACAAACTCTTCAAAATTAGGCCATTCGTGGAATCTCTGAGAAAAAATTTTCTGAAAATCGAGCCAGAGGAACACAACTCAGTTGACGAAATGATGATATCACTCAAGTCTCACACATCTATGCTACAGTATGTAAAGAGCAAGCCACACTGCTGGGGGATAAAAATATTTGCACAGGCTGGAGTAAGTGGGATAGTGTATGATTTTGAAATTTATGTGGGCAAGGGGACAAAAGTGAAAGGTGGTCCCTTAGCTATGAGTGGCAATGTGGTCACAAGGCTAGATGAGGATTTGCCTAAACACAGGAACCATAAGTTATTTGTTGATAATTGGTTCACTTCATTTTACCTGGCTGTAGAACTGAAAAAGTTGGGCATATATATGGTGGGAACTGTCATGAAGAACAGATTAGCAGGCTGCTCTTTGCAGACAGATGCTTCTTTGAAGAAGAGTGGTCAAGGCTCGTATGATTATAGAGTAGAGACCAATGAAAATATCATGCTACTGAAATGGTTCGACAATAAGGCAGTTCACCTTATCTCCATGTATAAAAGTTCAAGAGCCCGTTGAAAATGTCAGAAGATGATCTGTTGCTGCTAAACAACATGTGAATGTCCCTCATCCATCAATAGTCAAAGAATACAACACTTTTATAGGAGGTGTTGATCTGCATGACATGCTTGTTCAGCTATATCGTACCAACATCAAGGGCCATCGCTTCTACTTGAGGATGGTATTTCATTTGATCAACATGTCATGTGTCAATGCATGGCTCTTGTATAGAAGACACTGTGATCAGAAGAATGAAAAACATCAACCACTGCTTGATTTTGTGTGTGATATTGCTGCTGGCCTTCTAAAAAGGGGAACGAATGAACCAAGAGGGCACCCACCTGACTCACCAAAACCAGGACCATCGAAGAAGAAGAGGGTAGAGAAAGCATCGTGTCCTGTTGCTGATGTACGCTATGATGGTGTGGGTCACTGGCCAGAGTACCTCCCTGACAAGTCAAGATGCAAACCGTGTATCAAGAGTTACAGCAGAATGAAGTGTGGGAAATGTAATGTTTCACTTTGCCTGAACAAAGAGAAAAACTGTTTCAAGGAATTCCATAAAATGACTTGAAAGTCACCACACCAACATAGCAAACGCTTTCAGAATATTTAATATCCGCATGACAATGTCTTAATGATGCCAATTGGAATCATTTCAGAATTCCTATCCCGAAATGTATTTTTCAGAAAAATACTTGATACTCTTGCTTTTTTAGACCTAAAGACAAACAAAATAAATAGAAAGAAAATTTTTTTTCACTTGGAAAAAAAAATTCAGGTCAGAAAGGGTTAATGAATAAATAATGAATGTAGGATTCCCAAAATCACTTTATGTAACTCCTACTGACTTACTGGGACACAATTAAAAAATGAAGGGGGAGTCTTGGGTGAGGTTTTTTTTTTTTTTTTTTTTTTTTGTTGCAAGTAGGATTTTGCATAATTTGTCAAGCCCTGGATGTATTTTATTTAGTCTTGAGTCAATAATTTCTGGATTCTAAAAGAATTAACTTTAAAGTGATTGCACTAATCATTTATAAACTTTTGTGGTTTTTCCTTATCACTTGATATTATTATCGTCACACTCTTCCATAGAGTCAGCACGCTCATATCATGGGAGGTTCATTCAACTGACATATTCATCATAATGAACCCTAAAATCCTTAACACTCTATATTCACAACATGTTCTGGTAAAGTGTTCCATTTACTCATAATTCTCCATGTAAAAAAATCTACTCTTCATAACTTTCTTCATTACATTCTTACACAACTTCTGGTGATGGCCTCTGGTCACCACTCCCTCATCTTCTTCTCTTTTATATTCCTCCTCTGTATTAATCCAATAAAATTCCCTTACTAACTTAAAACATCTCTATCATATCAACTCTTTTTTCCTTATATCAAGGAAAATTATTATTCTTGAATTATAATTATAATTCTGCCAAGAAAGAGAATCCTTGAGTGAAGAGATGAGCATTTGTCAAAGTAAGGGAAAGTAAAGTAGCTTGTTGAAACAAGATAGGACTCTGTTTGTTAGCAATGAAATGCAATAGGTTATTGTTCACCCCACTGGAGAATGGAAATTGAGATTAATGAGAAAATTATTAAAGCTATGACATTTAGTTTTAAGGATAAAAATGAATATCGCATTGAAAAGAACAGTATGTAAGTAAGTCACAAAAAAGAAAAAATTTAAAATTGAGCAGCTGTTACAGGTAAACTGTAGACAAAACTATACAAAAAATATTGAAGAAAAAAATGAAACAGTTCACAAACAAGAACCAAACATTGGAGTCTCGGTGGCAAACTTGAAAGAAAATATTGACTGATTCAGCTAGGAAGGAATGTAGTGAACACAAGAAGTTAAGAAGCAGACTTCTAATTTTTTAGGAAATGACAATGCAAACTATATTATTAATTATAAAAGCTTTAATTAATAACTATCTATATTTTTGCAATGTTATGTTGCCATCTTCAGGGATCTCAAAACAGATATGTACAAGCAGGCATTCACACTAAGCAAATGAGGCTGAAAAAATGAACTGAAGTTAGCCCTAGAGTCCTCAAGGTGCCCCCTAGCAGGCTAAATTGGGTTATCTTGGCATGGGTCTGATGATCTTAGAATGTAAGCTTCCTAAATTTGGGGCAGTCTCATGCACCCAAATTTGTTGAGGTCTGGGAAGTTTTTCAGAGAGGCTGATTCAAGGAATAATCTTTCGTACTTGGACTTGCTGGGGTATAATAAAGTGGCGTTCTTCCAGTGTATTCTGTGGTGGGTGTCCAATGTATGATCAGCAAGTCCTGAGTGACTGTACTGGTGGAACTGGATGTAGTCCTTGTGCTCGGATATCCTGATATTGGCTATCTTGCCTGTTTGGCCGCAGTAGGACAGTTTGCAACTGCAAGGGACTTGGTACACTCCAGAAAGGTCTAGGGGAAGTGACTGGTCTTTGGTGGAGTGAATAAGAGATGCCAATTTCTTATGTGGTTTGTAACTAGTTGTGAGGTCATATTTTCTTAGGATTTTTGTTAGTTTTTTTTGGATAAAGTATTCCAGATACATGGAATGGTGATAGAATTAGAGTAATCTCTGTTATGAAGTGGGAGGGAAGGGTTGTGGTTAACTAGTTTTAGTATTTTTTGGATTTTTTGGGGGTTGCAGCCATTGGCTAAGAATGCAGTAAGGATAAGGTTAAGTTCAGTAGTTAGGCATTGTAATTTGTAATCTGAACTGATTAATTTTGCTCTGTTATATAGAGTTTTTATAATCCCATATTGTTGGGAGGGGGGGGGGGAAGGTTACTTTGGTGAATGTATCTACCTGTATGTGTAGGTTTCCTGTAAACAGAGAAAACCAGGGATCTATCAAGCTGGCGTGTAATCAGAGTGTCTAGGAAAGGGAGGCTGTTGTTGTTGTTTTCCAGGTTTTAGTATTTTTTGCATTTTTTTGGGGGTTGTAGCCATTGGCTAAGAATGCATTAAGGATATGATTAAGTTCAGTAGTTAAGGCATTGTAATTTGTAATCTGAACTGATTAATTTTGCTGGGGGGGGGGGATTACTCTGGTCAATGTAGCTATCAAGCTGGTGTGTAATCAGAGTGTCCAGGAAAGGGAAGCTGTTGTTGTTGTTTTCCTTTTCTAAGGTAAACTGGATTCTTGGGGTGTTGATTGTTTAAGCGTGTTGAGAAATTGTGGAATGTATCCAGGCCATGCAGCCAAATAGCAAACACATCATCCCCATAGCATAGCCAAACAGTGGGTTTATGTGGGCCAGAGTTGAAGGCTTTTTCTTCAAAGGTCTCCATAAAGAAGTTGGCTAGGGATGGAGAGAGTGGAGAACCCATGGCTGTTCCCTCTATCTGTTTGTAGAATTTTTCTTGCCAAAGAAAATAGCCTGAGTTCATTGTGAACTGAAATAAGGTTGAGATATCGGGAGGAAATTTGGATTGGATGAGGTCTAAGGTATCTTTGAGTGGAACACTGGTGAATAAGGAGGAGAAATCAAAACTGACCATTATGTCAGTGTGTTGGAGTAAGAGGTTTTCTATACTGGCTTTAAAGTGGGCTGAGTTTTTTTTGTGTGAAGGTATGTTCCAGAATATTGTGTGAGCACTTTGGCTAAATTGTAAGTGGGAGAATCAATGCCATCCACAATGGGACGTAATGGTACATTTTGCTTATGGATTTTTGATAGTACGTATATTAGGGGGGGAGAAGTTTAAAGGTTTTAGTTGATTAGTTATTAAGATCATCAGCCCAATGGCCGAGACAGCCCAATTTTAGCCTGTTAGGGGAGAGGACACCTTTAGGACTCTACAACAGATTTCAGTTGCCTTTCTTCAGCCTCATTTTCTTAGCGTGAGTGTCTGCATGCACATATGATTTTGTGATCCTGAAGATGGCAGTGTAACATTGCTGAAAAAAGTGTTTTTTATAATTAATAATATAGTTTACATTGTAATTTCCTAAAAAATTAGATGTCTACCTAACGTATAAGTTTATCTACAAGAATAAAGAAGCAGACCGAAAATAAGAAAGCATACTGAAAATTCCTAGCAAATAAGTTGACGGATGTCCTAAAAGAACAGAAAGAAATATGTACGAGAGCTATGCTATATGTAAAAGGAGCTAAACAAAAGTCATGGGAAGATTTTTATATTATTATTATACCCTCCATGGAGTCCGCAGACTCATTGTGGGAGATTCATTCAACTGACAACTTATTTATACCGAATCTTAAAATCCTTAACACTCCTTGCATTAACAACATATTCTGGCAATGCATTCCATTCACTCACAGTTCTCCATGTAAAAAATCTACTCCTCAAACCCTTTTTCATAACACTCTCACATAACTTCTAGGAATGGCCTCTGGTTCTTCCCTTCTCACCTTCTACTCTTTTAATCACCTTCTAATCCTCTCTAGATTAATCCAATAAAATCCTCTAATTCAGTGGTCTCCAAACTTTTTTGATCGCGTACCCACAAGACAGAAAAAATAAATAGCACATACCCCCCAATTGATTGAAAGAGTTTCTTTGAAGGAAATTTTTTTAACCATTTATCCATTTTGTGAGGGTTAATTTGTAAAATTTAAATATAATTCATTTACTATTGATAATATCAAACACTTTTAAAAAATGTAAGCAATTTTGATAATATTAATTCGCTATTTCTAGTGTAAATGTAAAAGTAAGCACAAAAAGGCGTTGGAATTGCACAGAAACAATATATACTAAAAAATCATTAAACTTACTACTAATAGTCAAATAATTAATACAACTGTGGTGTCATCTGTAGATGCAGGATAACTAAACAATTTTACTTCTCTAGTTGGGCTTGTCAACACTAGGCTGCTCTACAAACAATGGCAATGATAAGAAGTAAGAGATTTACTCCCTAGTTTTAAAAAACATGACAGCTTTGCCATGGACGATTATGCAAAGTCGCCCAATGTGCGCTACTCGCAAATTTAAGTTTACAGGATCTTTATAACATCTGTCTATATTAAATATATGTTTAATTGATGAAAGAAAGTAATATTCTTTATCTTTAATTAATTACTTAATTTTTTTCCTATCAATATAAAACTTTTTTGACGTACTCCCATGTATCGACTTACGTGCCCCTGAGGTATGCGTACCACACTTTGGAGACCACTGCTCTAATTAACTTAAACATTTCTATCATATCACCTCTTTTCCTTCTATCCACCAACTTTGCATCCATATTTCTTCAACCTCTCTCCATAGCCAGCATTCCAAAGTCTTGATATTGTCTTAGTCACTCGTTTCTGGACCCTTTCCATTATGCAGTGGTACAACCACTTCCTTATACCTATATGCTAGAACAACTCTTACCATAGCGACACAATGATGTGCAGTCTTTGCAACACTTGCAATATGCCCTCTAAACTTCAGTCTACTGTCAAGCATTACTCCCAAATCTCAATTCTCATCCACTTCCTGCAGTACAGCACTGTCAATATAGTATAAAGCTTATATTTCTGCACTCCAACATGCAACGCCTTGCACTTAATCTTAAAACTTCAACCCCACTCCTTTGTCCAAGTCAAACGTCTATTCGAATCTTCCTAAAGAGAATCACCATCAGTAGTTCTACTTATAATTCTTCCCAACTTTGCATCATCAGCAAACAATTGAAGATTCCCAGTCAGTTCACATGATATATCATTTACAAACAACTTAAACAGCATGGTGCAAGAACAGAATCCTGGGGTATGCCTGGTTACTCTCCTTTTTTAAGACTTTGCTCCATCATACACAACTTGCTGGTATCATTCAGAGAGCCAATCTCTGATCCATCTAACCGATATACTACATATTCCCATCTACAGCTTGTACACAAACTTATCATGTAGTAATCTATCAAACGCTTTGGCAAAGTCCACGAATATTACTGTATATGACTCTCCCTAATCTAATACATTCATTACCTTATTATTTACTTACTTTCCAAGTCCAGAACACCAATCATATCCTCTAAATCCAAAAAACAGAGGCTTGTATCGCCTTGTCATTGACCATCAGAATGCACACATCGGTTAGATTTGGGCAACATAAAAGATGTTCAGCAGTTTGGACGTCTCTGCAGTCACAGTTGTCATCATCTGCATAACCCCATTTCATTAGGTTACTTTTGCATCTGGACACTCCCATTCTAAGACGGTTCAGAGTCCTCCAGGTGCTATAGGGTAGGTGATATCCCTGGGTTAACTCTTCCTTAATTATGGGGACTTCTTGAAGTTGAACCGATTCCCTCCATAGAACAAGGCATCGCTCCTCAGGTTTATAAATCAGTGATTTAGTTCTTTGCATAAAACTACGCCTCGATTTGAGTCGAGAAGCCGTGATGATATTGCCATACATTGGATGTCTTTCGTCTGTCATCTGCTTTTTTTTCTCCATCTTACTGGCCACTTGACGTCTTATGCCTGGTGGCGCTATGCCTGCTAAGGGATACAGCTTGTTGACTGGGGGTTGGTCTTAGGCATCCGGTTATGATCCTAATGGTATCATTTAAAGACACATGTTTCGCATGGGCGGATGCCTCCCACACTGGGGCAGCATACTCCCCTGCAGCAAAACAAGTATCCTTAAAAAAGAATGGTCCAATGATAAACAAAGCTGTAAACCCACACCAGAAAATAGCTATGAATGAATGCAAAGGTATTTGTTGGATTGCATGCAGGTTTTGCGTAGCCCATACTCTGCAATTATGGGTATTTCATGGGTATGGGCAATTATGGGTATTATCACAGCTCCATTCAGGTGAAAGTGAGTCTCATCTCTCCACAAAATCGTCCTAGGCCATGCATAGTCCAACTCTACTTGAGCAGGAATGTTAAAGCGAATGTCAGTAGACTTTCATAGTCCTGCAGGTACAACTCATGTGGCAGGGTTATCTTGAATGGATAGAAGTGCAGAATCTTCCATAAAATTTTCCAGACATTTGTGTAAGGCACATCCATGTGTCTTGATACAGCATGTGCATTGCAGGAACCAACTGTTATTCATGGCCTGCTCCACAATGGTAATAGCAACTTCATTCACTTGTTGTGAACTGATCGGTTTGCACCCTCATGATGTAATCTCCCGATGTAAGCTTACATCAGGAGACCTTCAACCCAACGGCCAAGAATATCTACATAGCCCGCTAGGGGGCACCATCAAGATTTTTAGGAAAACCATAGCTTCCTCACTTCGTTTCTCATTTACTGTGTTTAGTGATTGCATGCACGTGTCTTTAATGTAAGTTCCTTTGATGTGACATTGCCGAAATATTGGAAATATATTAAAGTTTAATTTAATGTATATTCTATTGTACGTTGTAATTTCCTTAAGTTATTTAGTAAGCATGTACAACCAACGTCTAAGCCTTTCTATGAGAAGTAAGGATATGTGCTTTGAATTATGGGATACTCAGGCTAGTGATGTGAAGTCATTAGCTTCTATATATCAGTTGCCTAGTCACGAAGTTACTTCACACACAAAACTTTGTTTGCTTACACTTGGACAAAGGATTAAGGCAACAATAATTTCTTAGCATCTTTGATTTATAGTATAACCAAGTAGAAAAACTTTCAATAGCCTTATTATTAAAATACTCTGGATCAAAGAAAGTGAAAAAAAGTTTGTTCACTTGGTCGCAAAATAAATTATACTTGACAAGAAAATTATATTCTTGTTCAATCCTTTATCTAAGTGTAAGCAAAGTTTGCCTGTGAAGTATCTTCATGACTAGGCTAATTGTATATGCAAGCTATTGACTTCAACATTAATTTTAGCATCTCATAATGCAAAACATACTTCCTTCCAGAGGCATATACTGCTATGCATTATGGGAAAAGTTTCTTTATTCAAATTACTTTCTCCTATCCATCTTGTCTCATTTTGCTGGTACACAGTGCAGTTCATAGTTTTATAACAAAAATGATAACTACAACCATGATAAAACATGGTTGTAGTTTCTGGAGAGACGCAGAAAATTCTGCTTGTTCAGATGTCTTCATTTCATCAGTCGTAGCTTTATGGATGGCTGGAACATTCACAAATTAGTGTCCTTTCAGCGTTTTTTTGAACTTGGAACAGAAAATAGTCTGAAATGGATAAATCTGATGAGTAAGGAAAGTGTGAAAAGGATGGGGGACACTTTTGATCTGAACACTGTTCTTTTCTCTCCAGTACTAATTCTTTGTGTGTACCATGCCTTGAGAGTCCAAAATAAAAAATAAAAAAATATCAGGATTGTTTTGATACACAACTTTTGGAATGTCAATTTTTTCAGTCTTGGAGATGTCTCACCAACCCATTCTGAACTGTTTTGGGATCATAGGCCAAACACTAACTTTCATCTCCCTTAATGATTTTGTCAAAGAAATTTTTGTCTGCATCTGTCATCACAATAATGCCTTGAGAAGATGTGACTCCATTTTCACTTTGCTCAGATGTCAAGGCATGTGAGATAAAATGCACACACAATTTCCTCTTCCCCAAATCTTTACTCAGAATGTGAAGAACAATGTTCTTAAGTATGTTTGAAGCCTCCACTGTCATCTGTGATGTGATGTGATGATCGTTCTTCACCAACTCAATGATAGCAGCAATGTTTTCCTGAGTTTGCATTGATGTGGGATGGCCATTTCTCTTGTCATCTTCTATTCTGAAATTGTGAATACCACCTGAAGACATTAGATCAGTTTCAGAGCCACGTTTTGTATCATTTCTACAGACAAGTTTCTGTAGCAGAAAGACATGCTTTACAACAAAATTTAATCGGAATTCTCTGTTCACTTTTCCTATTCATATACAAAGAAAAAGCATTTTACACATAATAACTTGCACACTACTGAAGTAAACTAAACTTAATCTCTCAGTGTGTAAACATTAGTTTGTTCTACTTAGTGCAATTGCCAACAGATCACGCAAGTGCTACAGCAATTATCAAGTTGTACAACAATAAATCAAGTCCTAAAACTTATATAGATTACACTGCTAATCCAAGGTATGGTTTGATGTCCATTTTAAGTCCAGCTGATGAAAATACTTTTTATACAAGTTTTATGACAAATTTTTTTAAAAAAACATGGAGCTGTCAGCTACATTGCTATATTTGGGGGATGGGGGTTTGCAGTGATGCTGCAAATATAGTTCTCTGAATCATAGGGATATGCAAATCTTTTTCTATTGAGATAAGACAGAGATTTACTTTATTTTGGGAGGAGAGGCATGGTCTTTACCTCTATACTTTTTTTTGTAAGGTACAAGATAATAATAATAATAAAACTTACCATTTCCTGGGTGAGGATCAGCATGAACAAAACCTGTATGAAATATCTGTTCAGCAAATACCAATACAAGTTTCTTATCTACCTAAAAAAAATTGTGCCAATTTTAATTTTTTATTTTTGATTAAATATTAAACAGAACATAATATGAGTAACATGAGACCAGCAACAAAGTAATGAAGCTTTCTCCTAATAAATATCTGCATGATAAATTATCATTAATTGTGATGCTGACATTGAACCAGTCCTGGTGCAGGACATTATGACCACCCTGTATACAGCTTAGGCTTCAATTCAGCAAAATTAGTTATATCATCATCAACAACTGTTTTCAATCCACTGCTGTATGAGTCTTTTCAATATTTCTCTATTTAGTCCTTTCTTGGGCATCTTGTTGCCAGGTCACTCCGTGTTTCCTGATTCATCCCTCCGATAGCTAAATGGTTCTCCTCTAGGTCTTTTACAGTCCCTTAGAATCCAGTTCATTATCTCTGTAGTCCAATGTTGTTCAGTTCTTCTAGCAATGTAATTACAAGAAGAACTGACTGACAGAATTGCTAACTCTCCTTGTAATTACTAACATGCATCTCTCCATGTTCTGAATGATTGTCAGCCTTTGGATGTATCTTGGTAGGATTTCCAATTTATAGGTAAGAACTGGTAGGATGCAGTGGTTAAAGACTTTTCTTTTTGAATGTAAGGATAAGGTGCTCTTAAAGATATGCTTATTACCAAATGTACTCCATGCCAGTTTCACACATCTATTTCTCCCTGGATTCTGCCATCATCTGTAATCTTTGGCTCTAGATAGATGTAGTTATACACATTTTCCAGCAATCTTAACATTATCAATATATATACTGTCTGATTTGTCTGTAAAGTTGAATATTACTTTAATCTTCTCCAAGTTCATCTTCAGTCACCCTCCCCCAATCTTTATTTTTTTTTTCTAGTTCCTGAATCATGTTTTGTAATTTGGTTGGAGTCTTTGCAAAAATAATGATGCCATCAGCAAAAGGTGGTCTCCATTAATATTGATTCTTTCCCCTTCTTGCTGATGTTCGTATGAAATCAATGCTTTCTCACAGTGTATGAATGCCAAGCAGGGTGGAAGTCTGCATTTGTTGGATTTCTTTATTAATTCTTATAGTACTTGTATGTGATCTATGGTACTGCAGCCATTTCTGAAGCCTGCTTGTTCATGTGGTTGAGCAAAGGATAGTAGTGTGACAACACCCCTGTAACTTCTTGTAATTACAGATAGGAGGGTAGCAGGTCTGTAATTTTTTTTAGGTCTTCTATTGTGCCCTTTTGTATGTAAAAGAATCGCTGTAGCATTCTTCCTTTCCATGAGAATTCAGCTTTCATTAAGACATTTCATAAACAGTTGGGTAAGTACTTCTTCACCTGTCGATTAGCAACTTTTAAGATATCTGTAGTAATATCTTCTCCTGGGACATTTCCTCGGTCCATTTTCCTGATAGCATGGGTAGCCTCCTCTTATATAACTGGTGGTACCTTTGTCCTTAGGTGTGATATTTATTATCCTATCATCATCTTTACTGTACAGTTTCTGATAGAATTCTACAATTTCCAAAATTTCCTTTCTATTTTTTTTTTAGCAATTTTGCTATCATCATCATTTTTAAGGGCTATTATCTGGTTCTTTCCATTTCCCAGTTGATGCTGGGTCCTGTGCAGATTCTGATTATTCTTAATTGTTTTCTGATAAGCTCACAATTGTACTTTTTTTAAGTCTGCTGTAACACATCCCCATATAGTTCTGCAAAGTATAGCATAATCTAATGCTGATAAATTCTCCTTGCTGAGCTTCACATTTCTTCATTTCTGCATGAGCATATTGGTATTTTCTGAAAGCTTCCAGGTTTTTAGTTTCATTGTCTCCTATCTTCGTGGCCATTTACTTCCAGGTTTTGGTAATTTTCCTGTTAATTTTTATGCCAATTTCTTCTCCTTCTAAGATTTTTTCTAGGGTGAGAAATGGTTTTTCAGTTCCAGCTGAAATGCTTTGCAAGTTCTAAGGGTTTTTTGTGTTGATTTTCCTCAACTTCATTATCAATTCCAGCTTTCTGATTATATATTCAGGGACATTTTACATCTCACTATTCGTTGATTAATGCCTGTGTTTAATTTACTGAGAATGGTGCAGTTAGGGGAATGGAGACATTGTTGAAGGCTTGGGAGACTATGTTTCCAAATAAAAAAGACATCATCCACACATCTCCACCACACTGGTGGTTTCATAGTTGTTTTTGTTTGGAAAAGTCATTTCAAAATTCTCCATGAAAAGGTCAGCTGAGACGGAGGTTAAAATGGACTGCCCATGGCAAGTCCAAATTTTTGTTTATAAAATATATTGTTACACTGAAAAAAATTAGAACAGAGGCAATGTTCAAATAAGTCAGTGACATATGGTTTAAAAAACCCTATTAGAAGTAATATATCATTAACAAGAAAACTGGTAAAGAGGGATATGATGGTAAGACTTGCAAGGATGTCAGTGGATGATATGGAAACATAGTCTCCTAAGCCTGCCAAAATTTCTACATTCCCTTAAATCTTAGAAAACCTACCATCATATTTACATTAAAAAGAAAGATGGGAATATTCTCTTTCCTTGATGTTCTCATCACTAAAAAGGCTGAAAGTGTTACTCTTGATGTGTATCATAAACCTTCACATACAGGAAGTTATCTTCATGCCTCATCTCTTCACCATCCTTCTTGAAAATTAGACATAATCTATACATTAAGAATAGAGTAGTTTCTATCATATAAAATGGTGAATGACTCAAAATAGAACTCCAGACTGTCTCTAATTTCTTTGTTCTCAATGGCTATTCCAAGAAAACAGTTAATGGTCTATTTTTGAACCCTCACCCCCACCCAATACCAAGAATATCCGATACAGAAGCACAATATCATATATTAAATGCTTATCAATTAAAATAGCACCTATTTTCAAAGATCACATCATCAGAATCTTTTAAACCAATTCAAAACTGTTCATAATCTCCTAAAGATATCACACCTTTCTACAAACATCCAGGAGTACATAGAATTCTATGCTTTGTGGTTTGGCATACATAAGACAGACAAGCTATGGATTTGAGGTGAGAAAGAAGCAGGGCCGCATTTACCATAAGGCACAAGCTGGGACCTCACTATCTATGGAGCCACATTTTAAAATTTTACATTTGAACAAACATTTGAAAATTCGCAAAAAAAAAAAAAAAAAAATCTATATTGTCAGTAAAGTGAAAGAACATAAAGTTGTCTTGTTCCATTGCACCGATTTGAAGAATAAAAGACAGCATATTTACTACTACTAAATAGATTCATTGCAAAGGTTGATCTCTGATCATTTCAGAGTTGATTATTTTCACACATGTGAAATTCGTTTTTATTTTTGGGAAGAGACACAATAAATAAATTGTGCAGCAAAAAAGGATCAAATATCATAGAACAGTAAAGGAAATTCCAAGTAACACAGTACATGTAAAGACAAGTGACACAAAGGTCGCTCCACTACAGTTAATCCGCTAACGGCTCTAAAATTGCCGTTCAGGAATTAGCAGCAGGGGGAGGGGGGTAATTGCATGATAAAAGGTAGAATGCTGATGAAGTTTTGATCCATGAAAAATGATGGGTTGTCTGGTTATTTCATCCATCTCGGCCAGTAGGGAGGTTAAGTGCTGTTTGTACACATGCATAACAACTAATAGTTCAGTTACCGTTATTTGGCTAGTATTTGTAAAGCAGTATACAAGTGTATATACCTACTTATATGGTTATAGTAGTTGTTGCAGTCGGTAAGAATATATTTTTCCATGAATTGATTATTCTTATTTTACTGTTACTTGTTTATTTTAACAAACCAAGATACTACTGTTTCTATTTTTTTTATTTTTTTTAGCTTTTAAAGTAATTATTTATTTATTTATATGTTTATTTTGGATTTAATAAATATTTATTTCACTTTTGATAGTATAATACACATAATGATGCCAAGAAAGTTTGAATCTGCAGTTAGTAAAAGAAAACGACTCAAAGAAAAGGAAAAACAGCTAAATAGTCAAAAGGGGCAATTTTGTCTTTCTTACGTTCTGAAAATGAAGGAAGTGAAGAAATTCATAGAACTGAAATTGTACTTCAAACTTCTTGGAACGAAAGCAAAACATTGGAATTAGTATCAGGAGGAGACAAAAGTGAAAATGAAGAACATCAACATAATGTGGAAAAAAAACATAGGAGAGAAAGAAGTAAATGAAACAAATCAAGAGAGTTTTGAAAAAAATTTTCAATCGGAATCTGTACTTACCAGCAAGCAAGCCATCTCTTATGCTACCAATATAGAAGTGGTCAATTAGTATTAATGAACAATTTATTGAGCATATTTTAATAAACAATACAAATAATATTTTTTCTGATTCTTGTGGAAATTATTTATCGTGTTTACATTAAGTGAATTTGATTTTTTAAAACATCACATGAAAATGAACACCAACTGTGGTTCTTGCAGCACAAAATTGTCTTTCTTATCACGTTTGTAATGAATTCATAATGTTAATAGCTAATAAAACTAGAGAAATATTAATATCAAATTAAGGAAGTGTGCCAACTGTAGTTCTGGCAGAACAAATTATCTTTCTTACCACATTTGTAATGAATTCATAGCATCAATAGCTAATAAAACAAGAGAAATATTAATATCAAATTAAGGAAGCTGCTTATTTTTTAATAATACTCGATTCAACACCAGATGTTGTCCATAATGACCAACTAGCTATTATATTTAGGTACAAGACTGCAAATTCTGACATTAGAGAAACATTTATTGGGTTCATCAGTATTACACAACATAATTGCTTATTTTTAGAAGAGGTAGTATTAAAAAAATTAGAATTATCTTTGGAGATAAAAATGTGCAGAGGGCAAAACTATGATAACACTGATAATATGAAAGGTGTCTATACAGATTTACAAGCTGGGCTGAAAAAACATAGTCTCTCTGCACATTATATATCATACAACGTTGGTCGATTGGTAGAGCCTCTACTACTAATGGCTCAGTTAAGTAAGTTTGAGCACGGTTAGTAGTTGGAAGGGGACCAATCATTCGATGCTGTTGGCACACTCTCCCTCGATGAGTCTTTGGACTCCCTGGAGGTGTCAAATAATAATAATAATAATAATAATAATACTCTAGTCATTCTTTAAATTTAATTGGCAACTATGCCATGAAATCTTGTCCAGAAGCATTGCAATATTTTTGTTTTATTCAAAATGCATATAATTACTTTTCATCTTCAACAACAAGATGGGATATACTCCTTAGACATTTAGAAAAAAAATCTTTAATAGTTAAAAGACTAAGTGAAATGAGGTGGTCTGAAAGAGCTGACTCTATATTGGCTTTGAAATGTGGATATAAACAAATTAACACATTCATTGCAAACCACGCGATATCGCGCGATGCGAGTTCTCACCAAACGGCCGATCACGCGATATCGTGTTGTCGTTAACTAAATAAAAAAATAAAAAAAAGTTGGCCACCACACGAAATTCCAATTTTCAACTTGGCAATGAACGATATCACGTGATCACGCAATGCGAGTTCTCACCAAATGGCCACGCGTTATCGTGTGGACGTCGCTAACTAAATAAAAAAATAAAAAAAATTTGGCCACCACACGAAATTCCAATTTTCATCTTGGCAATGAAAGTGTTAAAGAGGCATTACCTGAACTGTTCATTTCTTCCCATGATAAACCTATTTCTAAATTAGAGAGCTCATCATTGACTGAACATTTTGACAATTCAGAAACAGCAGTTTTAACAGTTGTGTGAGACAAAATTTTACAACAAATAAATGCTACTAGTAAATCTCTAGAAGATCCCGATATGGATTTGTTGTTAGCTAATAATTTGTTAAAGTCTTTAGCTGGTTTTATTTTAGATAAAAGAAATGGTTTTGCTGTTTAAATGAAGAAGCGAATTTATTAGCAGATGAGACAAATTTAAAGATGAGAAGGAAAGAGTGAAAAAAAGAAAAAAAAAGTGTCATGAAGCTTCACAATCTAACAGTGAGATTATATTACATGGGAAAGAAAATTTCATTGTTAATACTTTTAATATTATTTGTGATAAGCTAATTTTGAAAATTAATGAAAGAGCAAAAAGCTATTTAGACATTAGATAGGTTTGAAATTTTTTTGAATGATATAGATCACAACAAGTACAAGAATAGTATTATCAAAATTTTACAAACTTGTGGTACTGATACTGACTCAGAAAAATTTATTGATGAAGTTAAGCAATTTTTAATAATGATAAAGGAAGAAAATTCTTCAATTAAAAAATATGTACAAATTTATAAATGATGGGTTAAGGTCTACTTTTCCGAATGTAGAAATAATGTTAAAAATATTTTTGACGATGCCTATTTCAAATGCAAGTGCTGAACTCTAATTTTCAGTGTTGAAACAAATAAAAAATTATTTAAGAAGCAACTGGCACCAAAATAAAACAAGTGACCTGTCGTTATTATGCATTGAATCAGATGTAATTATAGATATATTTACTAAAACCAAAGCCAGAAAAAAACTTTTAGTTATTAATTTTTTTAAATTTAAATTGATTTTTTTAATACTTTTTTAAATGCAACTATATATATATATATATATACATATACACACATCAATATTGTGTTATTTTTATTTTATTAAAATGAGTTCTTATGGAAATGTCGACTTTTATTTTCAATAAACTAAAAAAAATAAAAAATAAAAAAAAAATATGCATGAAGTTGATTAACTGAAATAGACTTGTTCTTTTGAGGCCTCATAATGATGTTGTGCCTAGGGCCTCCAAAAGTATAAATGCGGCACTGGAAAGAAGGATCATATCAATCATGCAGTTGATCAGGACTGTTCCACCATGCCTTATTTAGAAGAGAACTTTCATTCCAGACTTCTGAAAGAATCTATTGCAGATATTCATTCATATAGATCACTGAATAAAAACCAAGGGATGACACTAAGTGATATATGGAGTCTTTCAACATTATAGAGATTTCAATTTTGCTAACAAATACCTTCTGTTACTAACTGTCTAGCAGGAAGGAACTTACTTATTTGCATTGTAATGGTTTAAAAGTATTTAATCAACTTCGCAATCTTTGTACTTATATTTGTTTCGATGTCTAGTTCTGAAGAAGCCATCAGTTCTCTTTTAGGTGGTAGAACTAGTCAGTGTAATTTATTAACAACAATAATTTCCTGTGTTTCTATGTACTGTTTTTAGTCATAAAACTTTCTTTCATCTAAGTATGCAGCTGTTCAAAAGGAGTAAAATAGAACGAGAATCACTGCATAATATTCTAAATACGGAACTTTGGCAGATCTTAGAGAACATCACCGACGCAACGGCAAAAAAAGAATTCGACAGAGTCAAAAACCGGCACCAAAATAAGTTCGAAAATCTACAACAACGGAACACCATACAACGCGCGCAATTACAACAAGACCTCGTCGTCGTGAATCTATCGTCACTCACCTTAAGCAAAGAGGCCACGACTGCTTTAAGTCGAGGGCACAACTTTGCCATAACTCCCAAGCAAGTTCCAAAAGCCGAAATAATGGCGTCCATCGAACGAGGAATATACGACCTGCCTCCAACAATAGCTAACAACATACGTTTAGATGTGGCCAACATCCTAATCAAGTCCAAGCCTCCCAAAAATAATATCCCATATAAGGAATTCATTGCTATAAAAGAGCTACACAACAACAGCCAGATTACCATAACAAAAGCAGACAAAGGAAATGCAACTGTGGTGATGGACACAACTGAATATGAAAACAAAATGCACACACTATTACAAGATCAGTCAACATACAAAATTATAGATCGCAATCCCACCAACACACAAAAGAATAAGGCACGAAAATTATTAAAAAAAGTCACTTCCTGGCCCAAAGACACAGTTAACAAACTCGAACCCTTCCATGTTAAAACACCGAGGATCTATGGATCACCAAAAATTCAACCAGGCACACCCCTACGCCCAATTGTGGACAGTATAAATAGTCCCACATACAAACTGGCTAGACACTTAGCAAAGCTACTAGCCACTCTCACTAACAATTCTCCCTCCTTTGTCAAAAATTCAGCACACCTAAAAAGCATCTTACAACACCTTACCCGAAAAAGCTCAGACTTAATAGTAAGCTTTGACATCACTTCACTATTCACAAATGTACCACTAATAGAAACCCTCAATCTACTGAAGTCGCACTTCCCCCCTGATATATTTGAACTATTCAAATTCACAATACATGCAGGATATTTCACATGGAAAGGGAAAATATACAAACAAATTGATGGGACAGCCATGGGCTCCCCCCCTTTCCCCCCCTAGCCAACTTTTACATAGAACACCTGGAAAAACAAGCAATCAATACAGCCACTCTCAAACCAACACTTTGGCTATGCTATGTTGATGATGTGCTTGCTATTTGGCCACATGGCCCTGAGACATTGAAAACATTCTTAGCACATTTAAATAGCCAACATCCAAAAATCCACTTTACTATGGAACTGGAAGCCAACAACTGTCTGCCCTTCCTGGATACACTCATCACACGTCTCCCAGATGGTTCCTTATCATTTTCAGTTTTTAGAAAACCCACACATACAGGCAGATACTTACAAACAATCACACCATCATCCTTCTCAACAATATGGCATATTAAAAACACTAACCCATAGAGCGAGAGCAATCTGTTCCAATGACAAGGCTCTTACTGCTGAACTGACTCACTTATGCCACACCTTCTTGGCCAACGGCTACAATCCACATAAAATAAACAAAATACTAAACACTCCTAAGAAACCCCTCCCACCATCCACCACAGAGAACTACAACAAAACAGTCACCATCCCTTACATTAAAGGCACATCCGAAAAGATCTCAAGAATTCTCAATAAACATAAACTACGCACTACATTCAGACCATGTAGCAAATTAACCACCCTCATCCGCTCACCCAAGGACAGCATTCCTCCTTTATCACATCCAGGAGTCTACCAAGTAGACTCCTGGATGTGATAAAGGAGGACCGTAGTAGGGTTCTTTCTGTTTCTGTAGTAGGCTTGATTGCTCATGCAATCAAGCCTACTACGGTCAAACAGAAAGAACTGTGAATATCCGCATCAGCGAACATAAACGATACGTCCGGAATTATCATTATGGGAAGTTGGGCCTAGCAGACCATGCTCTGGATACCCCTGCACACAGGATCAACTGGAAAAACACAAAAGTACTACACAGAAACCCGTATAAATCAGAAAGATTGTTCTTAGAGGCGACAGAAGCCCTAAAACACACTCCAAATCTCAACAAATATGGCTGTATTAACTTGCCGAAGATCTGGGAGACAGTCATATTAAGAAAAAACTAGCACTTTCTAGGACTCTAGTAATATATGATAGTTTTTTTTTTTTTTTCAGATAGAGGGCGCCAAAATCAGGACTTTAGTCTTTGTGTTGCTGCTACAATTTTGTTTAAGTAAACCATGTTGTTTTAGTCTCGCGTATTGTGACAAACAGTGTTTTTGTGCTCTGAAGATGCTGGTTATAATACCAGTGAATTATCAGCATCAAGTTAATAAATTAATTATTTACTTAGTTTCTGTGTTCTATTATACCGTTAAAATAATAAACAACATGAGGTGGTTAGTTTATAAGTGAAGGGAATATGTGTAGATAGATGATTTTCATGTTGTTTGAAATTGTCATTTGAAGAGTATATTGGTACTTGTAAAGTAACTTATACTGATTTTACTTTTGGATATAAAAGTGTGTCTGAAAACTAAATTTCTTAATGAGTTAAATGGTCAATAGAAGTTATATGTGATATTCTGGGATAAAAATCTGTGTACAAGTTTAATTTGGAATTTACTTTCTGGTGTTTCCATTTTGAAATAAGAATTAAATTACTAATTCTTAATTAGTAGTTTAATTCTTAAACTACTAATCAAGGGAGTGATTCCCTAATAGTCAAATGATAGGATTGTGTGCACAAGAAAGTAATAAACATCTCCCCCAACATACAAAAATAACATAACAAGTAGTCTCATAAATAACATAGATATATCTAGAATGAGCAACTGATAATAATGTGTTAAATTTTACAATTCAAGACAATGGATGCATGAAAGACTGAATTCCCAAAAGTCAGAGAATCTATTGATCATTTTATGCATTACTACTACTACCACTAAGAATAATCATAATGATCTTCCTCACCTCCATGCATATTTATATCATCACATTATAACTACCTGGCCAAGTGATTAGCATATCTGCTCTCCAACAGGTTGTAGATTAGAACCCTGTTGTGGGTATGATGTATGCAATTATGTTTAGGTGGTATATAATTTCATTGTCTAGTATGAGAACAGATGATGAAATTCATTGGAGGACCGAAATGGCTTGAAAAAGTACCATGTTTGGTCTCTAGAGTAATTTCTAGACCAGACAGACATTGAATGAAATACACACACACACACACACACACACACTAATGTACTATAGGTTTACAATCTTTGTGTGGGAATCACATAAAAAAAATATCACTTGTGGAGTGTACAGGATACTATGATGGTATATGCATAATAAACATTGCATTATTTTTAGCTTCAATGGAGAGTAGTGACTAAGTGGAATAGGTTGCATGAGTTGTAAGCAGACTGCTAGTGAATGAACTAAGGAAAGGTATTAATAGCATTGTGTCGATCGGAGTAGACCTTCCACAATTGAGTCACAAGATTCCATGGAGATGTCTAGGAAATATTTATTATATATTTTTTAAATTATTTTCTGGTGTATACACCTTCAAGGAATTCATTAGATATTATTATTATGATCATCCAAAACAATTACTGATTCAATACTAATTTTCTATAAATCATTTTCTTCCAAATTGATTTGTCAGTCTCTGCCTCAATCCATCTAAAATCTTGGTCATTAATAACTATAACTGTATATTACACTTAACAATTATTACGCTGAGTCTTACTCCTGACATTTTTGCTTTAAAATCTTTTTTGGTAATCTCCTATTTCAATGAAGTGACCACAGTGACATTGTAATTTGGTTGTTAGCTTCCTCTCCGGTTGTTCATTACATTGTCACGGTCGATGGCTCCCTCTCTTTGAGCTTCGCTATCACTTTGGGTACCTCAGGGCTTTGTCCTATTACCTACCCTCTTTCTCCTGTACATAAATGACTTGCTCTCAATCACCACTAATCCTATCCACAGCTGTGCAGATGATAGTATTCTCCATTCATCCTACTTTTGACAAACCATGCAGTGCACAGATATCCCAAACATCAAGAATCTACAACTAGTGTTTTAAACATTGATTTATGTACTATCTTCAATGGGGTGAAGACAATCTGGCCACGTTCAATACCATCAAAATGCAGTCTTGCCTCTTCTCTCACAAAAGAAATCTCAATTATCCTCAGTAATACACAAATCATCAGAGATCAGATCTCTCTCTCTCTCTCTCTCTGTGTGAACCCACATGTTGAGGCTTAAGTGCTGTGAGGACATCATGTTGGCTGACTGACCATGTCTTGGATACAACCCACAGGATCTCTTGGAAAAAAACAACCATGCTCCACCACAGTAAATTCAAAACAGAGAGAGAGACTATTTTTAGAATCTGCAGCAGCTCTCAGAAATCAACAAAATCTAAATAAATATGGGTGCATTAAACTTGCGAAAATTTGAGAAACATTAATCATCAGAGATCTCACCTTAAATTCTAGGCCATCTACAATTGCCCATAGAGGGTGCACCAACTAGATAGGCTTTAGAGTCACCCACGTGGTTAGCTTAGTATCGTGTGATATTTGTGTATATGTTACATTAGTTTTTTTGTATTCCCTGACGATGTCTCAGTGACTGAGACAAAAGATAGGAAGTATTAAAATCTGTTTTAACCCTTTCCGATTGTTGTATACAATCCATTAAGCCTCCAACATGATCTCTGTGTGAACCCCTACCCTCTCATGGTACAAACACATCACATCAATAGCTTCTTCAGCATCCAAAGTACTAGATATTATATTAAGCTAACCAACTCTTAACAATATGCAAATCCCATATCTGCCCATGCTTAGAATACGGAAAAAAACAACCATGCTCCACGGCCTCACATGTTTCGGGTGGAGCACCTAAAACTTCTCTGAAAATTCTTGATGCTGTCCAGAGGAGAGCAATTCGGGCTCATAGATGATCCCTCTCTTACATATTCACTTCAACTTCTATATCACAGATGTAGTGTTTCAACTCTATATCTGTTCTACAGAATTTTATTATTATTATTATTCGTGACAACTCCATGGAATCTGAAGACTCATCGTGGGAGGACACTTATTGTACAACTCTCCATCTCCACCACTACACAGATCCTCTACTACCAATCATCTACATCAGCGCCATCTACTACCCACCACCACCACAGCTAGTATTTTTTGTCTGTAAATTGTGTGTGTGTTCTGAAGGGCCGATTTGTCTGTATGCAGGATGAAAAACCTGATTTTGCCAACAACATTCCTTGCAAATGCCTCCTGATCATTCACTACACTTAGAACTTTATTTTCATGTATAGCATTGAGTACTATAGTTACTCTTTTCTTTTACTGTCTTACTTTATGTAGTTAGGCTCATTTATTGATCTAAATGGCTCAATAAATGAGCCTAACTTGAACTTTGTGTAGTTAAATATAGGCTGATTTATGTGGATAATCTATTTCTATAATTCTGCTAGTTTCACTTTTTTTTTCCCCTTCAGTGATACTTCATAAACTGATGGTGTAGATCTTTAATTCTGAGGTTTGAGGATTGCTTTGGGACTTAGCTTATATTTTATTGCTTGCCTGGTTTCTTGAGAAAATAGTAAAACCTTGTCATTATATGCTGTATCATAATAATGTATATATAGTTTTAGTCAGTATTGCATGTAATTTGATCAGCTGACCTTGTTATTTCAGCATTCAAAACGATATCTATTAATGAGAGGCACCACAGGAACATAAGGATTGGACAATGGGGCAAAAATCTTTATATTTCTCACAGACTACATAGACATCTTCTGCTAGTTTCTAGCTTCAACCCTTAAGTAATCTTTTTATACTAATTTTAAGACATAAGTTGGTATAAATAAATAAATATGTATATCCAATGTCTATTTTGCATATTTTTGGCTACAGTAACCCACATTACATCCAACCCTGATAGTGTGAAGGATAAGTTCAATAACAAGTTCAATTCCCAAATATATCATGCATGATATTTCTTCTGTACTTGATCTTGGAAGAATAAAAACACTTTTTTTTTCACCTCTTTTGGTTCCAGAAGACTGGAGACATATCTTGTATTTGCTTGATGAGAGTGAAATCTTCATGTTCATCATGTTTTTTTGTCAAGATGAAACACATTCGATCCATATCCTAAGTAGAGACAATAAAAGACATACTATTTGCATTCATTCATTTCAACATCTACATTTCACTGTTGCAAGCAATTTCTTCAGGATGAAGTACAGATTTGAAACTTTATTAACAAAGCACTTATATAAGCTTATATAACAACTACATAACATTTATAAATCAAGAGACATGGCTTTTTCATGCCCATTATTTAAATAAGATTACACTTAACAGTAGAAGCAGTTTCAATCTAAAGTCCACTCAGAGAGAGGACTGAAAACCAAAGTTCTGCAATTACACTCAAGCATCGTGAATCATAGTAATAAATACAAAAGAAATGCTTTCAGAGTGCAAGGAGTGCTTAGGATCAAAATATTGAATACAGAAAATCCCAATGTCATAGCAAACAGTCCACTTTCAAGAACAGAAGATAGGATCTTATAACACATAAAAAAAACACAAATAACACGCATTAAAAACTATCTTGAAATTCCTATTCATTGACAACATTCATAAAGCTAATATATGCATCTTTTGACATTCTGTTTAGTCTTCTTTACTCAGAAAAGGAAAAACGAAATAACACAATCTAATATATTACAATACCATAATATTGTTTACAAATTTCACTGTTAACACATATGTAACACCAGTTATGTCAGGTCCACTATTTGTCGACAAAGCTCATTTATGTGAATATTAGCATGACCACAATCAGGGCCGGTGGAAGCGGGCATGCGGACGCTGTTACGAAGGGGGCTACACCGCCGAGGCATGATTCATAAGTTCATTTTTAAGAAACAAACTTTTTATCATAAAAACAAAAAATTCTTAGAATGATCAATATTAAAATAAATAAGGCCAGATACACCGAATAAAAATTTTAAAAAATTGTATATTGCCGCCTCTTTGATCAGCCGGCTGTTTACAATTTCACAGTGAGAGCAGGCTAAATGCTTGCCTGCAGATTGTTATGTCTACTGCAATCTATCTATAGTGAAATGGTGAATGGTTTTTATGCGCAGAAACGAATTTTCATACAAAACATTTGTTGCTAGTTAACCAGTCATATGGTACGCATCTCAGTAGGCTACTGACAGTAGCGCAGTGCGGATTATTATTCCGTCTCTGTGTCGTGTTGTGTAATAATTTCTTGTCGGTATAAAATAGAAATGGAATCAAAAATTAAAAAAAAGTTATCCGGTGCACAAAATCGTAAGCATCATGCTGTGAAAGAAGCAGATGTTAAGAAACAAACTGGGGCTCTTAATAATTTGCTAAACTATTCTGATGCAGATTGTAATAACCAACTCGATATATCAGATATCACGGTTGAAGAACCGTGCACATCATCCAGTTTGCATGAATGTACTATTGCAACTATTGAACAAGATAACAAGATGCAGGATTTAAGTGAAAAACAGTTAGGAGAAGATTTAGTTTGTAGTCGACCAGGAAACTAACACATTGTTAGTCTCTGTAAATTTAGAAGATCCAGGTGAATGGAGAAATATTGATGAAAAATTATGAGTTATTTTAATTGAAATGGGGCCTGTTCAAAAGAAAAATATAATATATTCCAGAGATACATATGGTCATAAATTTGGCGACATGTATTACAATAGAAAAATGGAAAACGGGGAGCTCGTGTCAAGAACATGGTTCATTTATTCCGAAACTTTAAATTCCTGTTTTTTGCTTTTGTTGCACACTTTTCGCACCTACTGAATCAAGTAGTCTTGTAGAAGGTTATAACGATTGGAGAAATGTACGTACAACTTTGCATAGCCATGAGACTAGTTTAACTCACATGAAAAATTTCTTAAAATGGAAAGAACTTGACCATTTTAAGAAATTTTGTTTTTTAAATAAAAATTTAAAAAACAAAACTACTGTTGATTGCCAGACTCAAAGCATGTATGAAATGGAAAAGAAACATTGGGCGTGTTTTAGAATGCTTGATTGAAATTATAAAATCCTTGGTAGCCAAAATTGAACTTTTCGCAGAACATCTGATAAATTATATGAAAGGAATAATAGCAATTTTTTAAAATTAGTCGAACTGTTCGCGAAGTTTGATCGTGTTATGGAAAATCATGTTGAAAGGGCCCTACAATGAAACAATAGAGTACACTATTTGAGTAAAGACAGTCAAAATGAAATATTGGAAACTTTAAGTAACACAATCAGGTATACAATTTTATTATCAGTTCAAAAATCTAAATATTATTCCATAATTTTATACTGTACACCTGATGCAAGTAAAACAGAACAAATGACCATTATTATTCGCTTTGTTTCCTGTGACAATGGAATTGTCAAGATCAGGGAAAACGTTTTAGGTTTTGCAGATATATCAGATTTCACAGGACGTGGTTTATGTGCAACAATAATGGAACAACTGGAAAAATGGAACATTCCCATTGAAGACATGTGAGGTCAAGGGTAGAGAATGGAGCAAATATGAAAGGGAAAAAATATGGACTCCAAAATTTGCTTTTAAACAAAAATCCTCAAGCTTTTTATGTGCCATGTGCTGCTCATACTCTAAATTTAATCATTAACGATGCAGCCAAAGTGAATGCAGATACAATTAGTTTCTTTGCAATTATTCAAGAAATATACAATTTCTTTTCATTCTCTTACAAACATGGGGCAATCCTTTTAAAGTTTGTAAAAAAATTAACATTGAAACAGTCATCAGAAATCAGAGTTGAAGAACCGTGAACATCATCCGGTTTGCATGAAAGTACTATTGCAATTATTGAACAAGATAACAAGACGCATGATTTAAGAGAAAAACAGTTAGGAGAAGATTTAGTTGTAGTTGACCATGAAACTAACACATTGTTAGTCTCTGTAAATTTAGAATATCCAGGTGAATGGGGAAATATTGATAGGAAAGTAAAATTAATGCAATCCGCCCTCTACAATATCAGTTAGGAGAAATTTACGATGCACTTTTTGAAATTTTAAATAATGAAAATTTTAATAAAGAAACTCAGCATGAGGCACAAACATTATGTGCTAAAATGAAGGACTACATTTTTATTTGCTCTCTTATAACTTGGCATGATTTACTTAACAGAATATATCTTGTGAGTAAAATGCTTCAAGACAAAAATATGAACATTACACTTGCTTTAGAATCTATCGAAAACTTAAAAATATTCTTACAAGAGTATCGGTCAGATACAAATTTTAAAGAATTTCTAAAAACGACAAAAGAACTGAGTGAAAAGGTGGATGGAGAACAAGAATTTAAAACTGGTATGGAAGTTTGAAGACGAAAGAAGACACGACAATTTGACTATAAGCATCATGACGAATTGCCAGAAGATAAATTTAAAGTGAATGTGTTTTATACACTTCTAGACATTGTAATGTGTTCGTTAATAGAACATTTTGAACAACTAAAAACATATTATGATAATTTCAATTTCTTGTATAGATTACTACAAATTAATAACGAAGATTTAGAGATTCTCTTGAAGGACGGCGACAATAATGATGTAAATGCAATAGAACTATCTGACAAGTTATGTGCTTTCTGGGATTTTTTCGGAAGGATAATTTAAATATTCAAAACCCTTTTGATATTCTTAATTTTATTGTGTCCAATAATTTATCTTTCCCTAACTTTTCAATTGCTTTAAGAATACTATTAACCTTACCTGTTAGTGTAGCGAGCGGTGAACGTTCCTTTTCCAAGTTGAAATTGATTAAAACCTACTTAAGAACAAGTATGTCACAAAAAAGGCTTGTTAGTTTGGTGTTAATAGCTATTGGAAATGACATATGTGCGGAATTAGAAGTTAAGACCATTATTTCTGATTTTGTGAATATGAAATCAAAAACCCTAAAATTTTAATTTAAAAAATTTCAAGTATATTTATGTAATTTAATTTATTTTCTGTTATTCTGTAAAGATGTTATTTTTCTGAATACTTATATTAAATGTTCTAATTATTTCTGAATTCTTTTATTTTCTCATCTATCTTGAGTTTCTTTTATTTTCCTAAAAGATAGTTCCACTTATAAAAATTATTAAAAATTTTTTACAAGAATTTAGTAACTTGTAAAATGAAAGAATTTTTTAAACCTTAGTTCAAATAAATTTTAAATTTCATTAAAATTCGTTTTAATTTTGTTAGCAATTTGGATGGTTGAGAAGGCTATAATCCTTGTTTCATTATATTCAATGATTAAAATGAAGTGGCTTTATCAAAATTTGCTTTAACTTTTGAGAATTTTTTGAATATTCGGGTTTTTAACGATTATCCTTTTTTTTTACTAAATAATTTAAGGAAATTACAACGTCAACTAGGATATACATTAAAATACATTTTAATATACTTCAATATTTCGGCAACGTCACGTTAACATTTTCAAGAAACTTAAGAACAAGGCATGTGCACGCAGGCACAACAAACAGTAAATGAGGAAGAAGCAGGAAGTTATTATTTCTCCTGAAGTCCTGATGGTGCCCCCTAGTGGGCAATGTTGGTATTCTTGGGCGATTGGGCTGAAGGTCTTCTGATGTAGGTTCCCAAATTTGAGACAGTCTCATGCAGCCAAATTTCTTGAGGTTTGAAGCTGATTGCATGAAAAGACTTAAATATTTGTATTTACTATGGCATATTATCGTGGCTTTCTTCCACCGTATTCTATGGCAGGTATCCAGCGCATGGTCAGCAAGACCAGAGTCGCTGTATTGGTGAAACCGAATGTACTCCTTGTTTTCTGAAATTCTCCACTCTGGAATGAGTGGGTGAAATGGGTTCTCCACTCTCCCCACCCTTGGCCAACTTTTATGTCGAAACTTTTGAAGAGAAAGCCTTAAACTCTGCCCCACAAAAACCAACCATTTGGCTTCGCTATGTTGATGATGTGTTCCTAACACACTTAAACAACCATCACCCAGAATCAAATTCACTCTGGAAGAAGAAAAAAACAACTGTCTTCCTTTCTTAGACACACTAGTCACCCGCTAGCCTGATGGAACCTTGGTTTTCTTAGTCTATAGAAAACCCACCCATACAGGCAGATACATTCACCAACAATCCCACCACTCCCCCCCCCCCTTTAACAACAATATGGAGTCATTAAGACACTACACAACAGGGCTAAACTTATCTGCTTGAATGACAATGTCCTAACCATAGAACTAAACCACATTCTCAACACTTTCTCAGCCAATGGCTACCTCCCCCCCCAAAAAAAATCCAAAAAATATTGAAACCAGTAAACCACAATTCCCCCCCCCCCCTCACAACAAGGATTACTCTAAATCCATCACTATACCCTATATATCCGAGGCACCTCTGAAAAAATTACAAAAATCTTAAAAAAAATGACTTAACTTCTTGTTACAGACCATATAAAAAATTGGCATCCCTTATCCGCTCTACTAAAGACCAACCTCTCCCCCCCGCCCCAGACCTACCAGGTGTATACCAGATCCCTTGCAGCTGTAAGCTGTCCTACTTTGGGCAAACAGGCAGGACAGCAAATATCCGAATTTCAGAACACAAGGACTACATCCGGTTTCACCAATACGGCCACTCTAGTCTTGCTGACCATGCGCTGGATACCTGCCATAGAATACGGTGGAAGAAAGCCACCATAATGCACCATAGTAAATACAAATATGAAAGACTTTTCATGGAATCAGCTTCAGCCCTAAGAAACAATCCAAACCTCAACAAATTTGGCTGCATGAGACTGCCTCAAATTTGGGAAACCTACATCAGAAGACCTTCAGCCCAATCGCCCAAGAATACCAACATTGCCCGCTAGGGGACACCATCAGGACTTCAGGAGAAATAATAGCTTCCTGCCTCTTCCTCATTTACTGTTTGTTGTGCTTGCGTGCACGTGTCTTCTTAAGTTTCTTGAAAATTGCAACGTGACGTTGCTGAAAAATTGAAGTACATTAAAATTTATTTTAATGTATATCCTAGTTGACATTGTAATTTCCTTAAATTATTTAGTAAAAAATGCATAATCAACGTCTCAGCCTTTCCATGAGAATAACGATTATCCTGCCTAGTCAACATCCCCAGTTCGTTACACTTAGCGAACCAACGTGTGGCTGTTCTGTCAAAATTTATTTAAGAAATTTCAAATAATTAAAATTTTCATTATCATAAAAGAACCACACACATCTGGATCATTACAGGGGTGCTTAGATAGAAATTGCATGCGAGTGGCAAAGACCCTAGCACTGGTTCTGACTACAATATTCCCAATACTAGATTATTTACATTAAAAATATATATATAAAAAAAAGTAAAAAGCAATATCAAAAGAAATCTTACTACTGAAATATAATTGTATGCTATAGAATTTGAACATATCCTAGAAATCAATATAGTATTACAGAATTTCAAGAAAATAAAATCAAATTATAATGATCAGTAACAAGATACGAACTGACCAACATGATATAGACCTTGTGCATGGCAATTAAATAAATTAGTCTTACTTGCAAATCAACAATAACCTCACCTGATATCTTGTCACTTTATAAATTCTGTAACATTATTATTACTAGCTTACTTGCCTTCTTTCTACAATATGATGATAAACTACTTGACACAGCATCATTGACATGCTGACTCACTATGACAAATTTATAGGGAACAAATGAATAGTCTGTGGTATTTGCTATAGAGAATTTTCTTTAGAATAGCAATGTCTCAGTATAGTAATGTGCCTCATGTACCTCTTGTTTGCTCACCATCAGTCATCCTCTCTCATTTCCTTACTAATGAGGAAGATATACTTTGATGAATTGCTCAATGAACACCTCAATTTTGTCCTTGACAGAACTTACTAACCTTCCATTTTCATCCATTAACATCATAAACAACAAAATTACACAATATCCACAGTAATAAATTCTAATGAAAGTACAGATATTTCATACTGAAAATAATAGCACATTATCAGGGCGTAGAAACAAGCAAATCAATATACAGGAACACAAGGTACATACAACAATCAGTTTACGAAATAAAAGTCTGGTCTAGCTCAGCATAGTATTGACACTAAACACAGCATCCAGTGGGAAGCTGTCTCGTTTTCTCCCCATAGCAGTTTTAAATATGGATGCATTCATTTTAGAAATTATAGATTTTACAACTGTGTTGTAAGTATAACACGGTTGTAAAGTCCATAATTTCTAAAATGAATGCTGATCACCGTGCAACACTAAAAGAAAGGATTAAATATGGATGCCTTTTCAGAAAACTGAAGCCCTTTTACATTGGCCTAACCTAAATCAAAATGATTCTCTCTCTTCCCTCACTCCCAGAATCTCCCAAAAAAAGTTAAGGAGATTCTCATTTTATGAAAACAAAAAATAGTTCTAATATCATTTATTAATATTAATTTCTAGTTTTTAATTGGTAAACTGATTGCTGTATGCACCTTGTATTCCTGTTCTTTGATTTGCTTGTTTCTACACACTGATGTTGTACAGTTATTTTCAGTATGAAATATCTGTACTTTCAATAAAATTTATTACTGTGGTTATAGTGTAATTTTAGTGTTTAATAGTTATGCCACAGATATCTTTAAAGATTAGACATCAACATCATCTTACCATAATCATTTTTTCACCCCCTATTACTCGCCATAGTCTGCGCAGTTAGCCTAGTGGCTGTGCGCTTCGCAACCATATGCCTGGGGAAGGAGTGTCCTAGGTTTGATTCCCATCGGTGATGCGAGGAGCTGAAGGATCTTCCTCAGCCATAGCCAAGTTAGCCAATCTTGGGAATGGACAGCAGGGTTTTTCCCATAGTTTATCCTGGGGTTTTTCATCCTGCAAAGCAGGCAAACTTGCCTTGAGAACTCAACACTACAGACACAGGATACACCAGGGCGTAGGGCTGACCACCTTATCCTGTGAACGATATGAGGTCCGATGATTAATAAACCCTTGACACTGCAAGGTAAAAGAGGGAAATAGGAAGATGAGATGAGATTACTTGCCATCTTTAGGATTTTTTTTTCCAGCCCAATTTCCTAATTTCTATTCATATTGCACTTTTGCTATCCTTACTAAGCCATTACCGTGCTGGGCTGATCTCTTCATGCAAATGATTATTACTATTATTCATCTTGTGCTGCTTCTGTACTAAAAAATCCTTTCAATATTTTAAGATTCTATAAAAGTTCTTCCTTTTCAAGGATGTTCAAGCATATCTCCATATCAATATCTTCCAAAAAATTAAAAAAATAAAATAATAAATAAATTTTAATAGATTAATTGTCCTTTAAGTTTCAATGAATTGGGACAACTGTAAATCATATAAACCTAGCTAATCAAAGTTATTTTAAAAAGAAATAACTACTTAAACCTGCATACTTCAGAAAAGTAAAGAATAAAATTTAATACCGGATATTCATTTAAATGTAGAAAGTTTATTTTTCACTTGGTTAGACTATAACAAATTTAGTTTAATCCTTTATACAAGTGCAAGCAAACAAAGTTGCGCCTGAAGTATCTTCAGGACTGAGGCAACGTGTAGTAGAGGTGGACCAAGCTCTCATCACTCCTTGTCTCGGTATTCCCCATAATGCAAAGCACATCTCCTTGCCGGCACGTATAATGCTATGCATTAAGGGAAGGGCCACTACCTAGACTGGTTTCGACCTTTACTGAGGTCTTGTCAGTGGGAGCCAGACCCAGAAGTGGTGATACTAAGGCAGAATCAATGGAGAGGTCATATTTACTTATACGAGTTGCCAAAAGGTGTACCACCTTATTATTAAAATCACCACTTCTGGGTCTGGCTCCCACTGACGAGACCTCAAGAAAGGTCGAAACCGGTCTGAGTAGTGGCCCTTCCCTTAATGCATAGCATTATACATGTCTGCAAGGAGATGTGCTTTGCATTATGGGAGATACTGAGACAAGGAGTGATGAGAGCTTGGTCCACCTTTACTACGAGTTGCCTCAGTCCTGAAGATACTTCAGTCGCAAACTTTGTTTGCTTGCACTTGGATAAAGGATTAAACTAAATTTATCATTTAAATGTAATATTTCAAAAACCATAAGATTTTAAAGTACTTAAAAAAAAAAAAAGAAGGAAAGGAAAAACAACAATAACAATGAAATTGAATTAAATAAACAAGTATTTCTGCTAAAAGGCCTTCCTAGTTGGAGAAAATGCCAACTTCTCTTTAGCCAACGTCCACCATCACATGTCAAACCTTCGTAAATCATCCCACCATCTTGTTCTTTGGAAATCTTTCCTTCTCTTGGTGTCCACTCAGTACTTAATCCACCTTTCATCTGGCAGTCTACTAATATGGCCAGCCCATCTCCAATCACGTTTTATAACACTTATCAATATCTTCTACTCCAGTCATCTCTTTAATTCCAGTATTTCTTATTCTGTCCCATTTTGTTATGTGAAGAATTTTTCTCTTCACAGCTCTTTAGGCCACATGCAATCCGTCTTCCTGTTTTTTAATTGTTGCCCATGTCTTACTTCCATAGGTAAACACTGGAATAATGAATATATTAGCTTTCTTTTTAGACAGATAAGTAAAACTCCTAACAAATAATCTTTACATAGCCCAAATGCTGCTTCTTTGTGTAATTATCTGTTAAATTTAGTTTGATTTGATCTGAATTTGTCATCAGCTTGATTTTAATCAGATTAATATTTAAACCTTTTTTCTTGCTTTCTCTATTAAGGTTATGTGCAAAAGGTAAGTGATTGAGATTTTTCCATTGATGCTAATTCCAAAGTTTTCCCATGAGATGTTCTTAGACTTCTAATCTAGAAGAAAACAATTTGGGTGATAAAGGATCTCCTTGCCTTAATTCTCTACTAATAGCAAATTCCTTTCCCTGATGTTCTTTATACTGGCTGTTGAGTTTTGATACACAGCTTTTAATAATCAGATGTATATAATATATATATAATAATCAGAATTTCTGAACATATCCAATATGATTGTATGAACCTCCTGTTTTATATGTTCTTCTAATATGCCATCTTCTCTAGGCCGTTTATTATTCTTTGCTGACTTGAGTGGCTTTCCATAATTCTTCCATCATGATAGGTGGTTCTGTATCAGCCTCATCTAAATATAGTTAAGGATTTGTATGTTTCCTTGCCTTAAAGTTCTTAAAAGGCTCACTATATATTTCCATTATTGCTTCTCTACATAATATTATACTATTACTTATTTTTCAATTTTGGAATCCATTATTTCCTTCTATGTAAATCTCTAAAAATTTGATCATTTTCATTCTGTATTGTGTTCTGAATGTTCTTAAATTATATTTTTTGATGTTGTTTTTGATTTCTTTTCTAACTATTTTCACATTTCCACAAATTCTATATTGTCTTCGTTACTTTTGTGTCTCTCATTTTCCTTAATTCTTCCCATCCCTCCCGATTTCTTTTAAAAACTAGATCAAGTGTCTATAAATTAAATTCTTCTCTAGAAACTGTATTTGCTGGTAATGATTTTCTTAAACTTTTCGTAACTTTTATTATTGCTGAAGCTATTTCCTCCATTCTATCTAATAGGTCTGATTTACTCTAGAAACTGTATTTGCTGGCAATGATTTTCTTAAACTTTTCATAACTTTTATTATTGTTGAAGCTATTTCCTCCATTCTATCTAATAGGTCTGATTTATTCATAATTTTTTTCTTTCAACTTTTCATCCATTATTTCCTCAAATTTTTCGTTAAGGTTTATTATATCTCCACATTCTAGTGTTGGTTTTTTCATTAACAGTTTCAATCTCTCCCCGTTGATGTTTATTTTTATCTTTGCTCTCACTAACCCATCACTATCATAATTAAACTGTTAATATATATCTTCTAGTATTTCTATGTTGTTCACCATAATATAATTAATCATTAAAAACTTCTCGATTTAGTGATCGCCAAGTCCATTTTTGTTTAGTTCGCTTTTTAAAGAAAGTAAGTATTCTGTATATGTAATCTCTCACTTTCTGCAAATTCAACAAGTCTTTGTCCTCTCTCATTTCTTTGTCTCATACCTTGCACAAGTAAAGCAATTTCTTCCTGTTGCTTTTTTTGTCTATTTTACAGTTGCCCATTACAATATTCCAGTGATGTGTACTATCTCTGAGAGTGTAAGAGAGATTCTGAGAGAAATTATTAATTTCTTCAACTGAATGACAAATACAAATAATATATTTGTATTATACTTAAATCACACTGCTTATTGACTGATTTAAATTACCACCTAGGCTTACTAGTTGATAAATAATCTTCACTGCCTTGTGAAACACCACCATCTTGATCTTCTTAAGAAGCTGAGCAGTCAATGCTATGTTTGGTTCCCATAGCAGGTATCCTGGCATATATTTCCCCCCTTCTGTGGAGATCCAGAGAACTTTCCCAATCTTTGAGATTATATCAGTAAAGTTTTAAAAATTAAAGATGAGCAGTTTTTATAGGTAAACTGTAGACTCAACTATATAAACATGATTGAAGAAAAAATGAAACAGTTTGAAAAGAAGAATCAAGCCTTGGAGTCTCAGTGGCAAACTGAAAAAAACAATTATTGATTTAGCTGGGGAGGCATGTAGTGAAGTTGTCTACAAGGATAGAAAATGCTGATGATATTTGACCAGGAATGCTCAAATATGGGGGTATAAAAGTTACGCAGTGGCTACACTGCATAATTTAGAGAGCCTGATCAGAAAGTTGAATTCCAGATGATTGAAGTAGAGCTCTCATACAACCCATCTATAGAAAGGGGAATAAAGTGAATGTGAGAATTATAGAGGAATTTCTCTAATAATGTTCCAGGTAAGATTTATGCAAGCATCCTTGAAAAGAGGCTTAAAAAATTGTGGAAAAGAAACTGGAAGAAAAACAAGCTGGATTCAGGCCAAACAGAGGTTGGTAGGATGAGAATTTCACTCTATGACAAATAGTTTAGAAATCATGGGAACACGATAAGGATCTGCAATTAAGTTTTGTAGATCTGGAAAAGCATATGACAAGGTGCCCAGAAAAAAACCTTTTCAAACCACTACGATTACATGATGTAATTGGAACATTATACAGAACAATACATAGTCTATATTTAAGTTGTAAGTCAGCAGTTAGAATTGATGGAAACACAAGAAAATGATTTGCCATAAAATCAGGGGTAAGACAAGGATGCACATTATCTCTACTCATTTTCATCATCTACATGAATTACATTATGAAAGTAAGTGCCATTAAACTTGATATTAGAATCAGAGATATCAAACTTAGCTCTGCTTTATGCAAATGATGTCCTTCTAAACATATCCAGTTCAACTATCAAAGATTCTCCAACTAAATTGAATTACAACTGTAACAATCTGGCATGAAAATGAACAATAAAAAGACCAAAACTATAAACATAGGCAGAAACACAGAAAACTTCAGTCACATTCTGAATGGAAAACATCAGAAAAAGTAAAATATTTCAGCTCTTCAGGCATTAGGTTTTAGTGAAGATGGCAAATTAAATTTGGAAATAGACCACTGCATAAGCAAAGCTGGATTAATTTATATGGATTACGAGAAAAATTAGCCAAAACTCCAAACAAGCAATATACACGACAGTGTTCAAACCAGTTTTAAGTTATGGAATCTCGGAGTTGGGTTATAAATAAAACAGTTGATCAATGACTAGAAGGCACGGCTATGAGTGTGTGGAGAAAAATTAGGGGAGAACAGGTGGCATCAAGGGCAGAATAATATTAAAAATGAAGATATTAAAAGGACTTGACATTGTTAGCATTCAAGAATGTGTGACAAGAATTAATTTAAGGTGGAATGGCCACTTAAACAGATTGGGTGATGAAAGGTAAGCAAAACAGGTGTTTGATGCTAAGATGGGAGGAAAGAAACCCAGAGGAAGACCCAGGGCTAGGTGGATTGATTGTGTTAGTAGTGCCTCAGAAGCACAGAATGTTAGATATGACAATATTAGAGTGCTGACAAGTAATATTATTATTATTATTAAGAGGGACCTCCAGGGAGTCAGGGACTCAGAGGGAGGCCACATACTACAAACACACACACCAGCTGTCATACATTATACATGTCATACATGTTATATGTTGCCACGGGCCAAATTATATAACTGTTACACTCATATGGGCTGCAGTTTTTAAAACTTGAATTTTTAGGGAAAGTTCAATAGGTATAGCTTTTTTTTTACATTTTACGTTACATTTTTTTTGAATCAACAATTTTTCCAATATCCAATACTGAAAACTAGAAGCTATCAATATGCCTCTCAAATTAGAATCCATGAGATCTGTATGTATTGGTGACTTGTTTAATTTCATGAGAGAGAATGTTTGTTCTAGAATGTATGTAATACTGATTATTGACTTGAATGATGTGGTGATGGCAATGGCAACAAGAGTATCTGCATACTAATAATAAAATACTGGATCGTTTTCATGCAGGTATCACTGGTGAGAAGTTAAGAAACTGACCAATCAAATTTTAGTATTTGTTTGGTGCACATGCTATAGTCGATTTCTGTTAAAGTGCAGGGAATGCAAACAAACTCTCCTCCTTAATAAAAACATTTATTTACATCAACAATAAATGAATCTAAATTATTTAAAACTTTAAATTATTTAATATCATACAAATATATATATTTTTCAGTTTATTCAATTTACTCCAAGGACTGCACCAAATCATTGAAAAGGCCGTTGTATACCCCTGTTCTAGACATTTCATAACTAGTTCTCTTACCAGGTAACACTACTAAGGTGATCTCTCTCCTGTTCTCTTAGATCACATTTCCATAGAAGTTTCATCTCCAGTGAAAGGCCTTCCCTTCAGCCATTCACATTTTCATATCCTTTGATAGAACAACAATTGTCAAGTGAGGAGATCCTAAGACTTCTTCCATTCCTTTCCATGATCAGACTACTGTTTCTGCTCCTCGCATCCTTATGATCAATGTTTTTTTTTTTTTTTTTGAGTTGGTACACAATGATATGGCATAAGGACACCTTTATTAACAATAACATTTGACAACATACAGTGCAGTATATTTAGAAATTTGTAATATTCATTAATTTTGTACATGTTTATCTAGTATGCAAATAACCTTAATTAATGAAAATCTGTGCTTTTTACTGTCTTTTTTTTGTGGCCGTTGTAAGTTTTTATTTTTTTGTTGTTATATACCTATAGCACATTCATACTATGGGTGGGATAAGATGTTTTATTTTATATTTTCATTAATTTTGTATATTTTTTGTGTGTGTTTTAAATTAAATTTAAATTAATTTTTTTTTTTTTTTAACCTGGTGGGAAAACCCTCCTCCAGACTCCAAACATGAAACTTTTCCAAGCTGCTTCTGGCCTCTAATAATTCATTCTCCCACCTAAAGACAACTACAAACATCCATGATCATGGTGGGATTCGAATCTTTCACCTGTTGGTTGGAAGCAGGCATGCTAACCACTTAGCCAACTAGGCAGGCTTACTATGTAAATTTTTTTTTTATAATTTGCTATATAAATTTTTTATTAAAAATTATCATATACATTTTACTTATTGTTTATACACTTGTACAATACATTCATACTTAATAAACTATAAAATATCACACTATCAAGTAAAAATATTAGTAAATAATTTTAGTTTTTCATATCCTTTTAATTTTCAATATTTCCTGCTAACAAAGAATGAGTACTGATTAGAGGTTTAATGTATGCACAGCACTGGGAAAGGATTAAAAACAATTTTAATTCTTCCAATATTCTGTTTCAGTCAATAAGACATCTTCATGGAGTAAAAACTGACACTTGCAACACACACACAAAATCAACACAATACTAAATGAAACACGTAGCTATAACACTAGAGTCCTTGGGATTTCTGAGCAATTAATGTTTCCCAAATTTTGGGAAGTTTTTTGTATCTGCATTTAAATAGGTCGATTTCTGAGAGCAGCTGCAGATTTTTAAAAACAGTTTTTCTTTTCTAAATTTGCTGTGATGGAGCATAGTGGGTTTTTTCCAGTTGATCCTATGAGTAGATAGGAGATCATAGGACTTTGAAAGAGCTAAATGTAAAAGAAGCTTTTGAAATGCAGTCATATCTTCTAGTCTCTTGCAAAGGACAATTGGTGCAATTTCTGCATTTGTGCTGTTGCCACTTTCCCTTTCTCACCTTGATGGCACTAATGCAACAACATCTGAAGACAGAGCTGACTTTGTGGAATCAATACGATTAAAGTCAGAAGACCTGGCTGGCCAATCCATTCATACAGTAGTCTCTTCTTGAAAATATTGGTCCATGAGCTTCACTTATTGAGAACAAGCATTATTATCTTGTAGGATATATGTCACCTCTAATGCAACTGCATATGGATGAACATAAGTGTCCAAAATCTCATCTCTATAAGTTGCAGCATTTCTATAAGTCTTTCATCTAATTTCTATAAGTTGCAGGATTCATGGTTCCACTAGGAGGCATACCAGTCAGTGAACACACCCAACAAGATACCCCCAAAACCATAACACTATGTCCACCACCCTTACATGGATATTAGAGGGATGTTATTGTAACCATGGTTCTCTCCAGATCAGAGCATGCCTGGTATCACTCTGTAGAACAAATTGTCTGTAAACAGTATCAATCCCACAGATCTTGGGTCTAGTTGACATGGAGCTTGGCCCATTTCAAACATTCCCTCCTGTGGTTTGGAATGGGGGTGCAGACCACTGGTCACCTAAACATACAGACCATCTTTGTGAAGCTTTCTGCACATAGTGGAAGCAGATACCAACATTCCCATAGCTGACATGAAGTCAGATCATGAAAAAATTTCATAATCTGTTTGTGCAAACCAGTGCAAGCTGTCTGTGGCGCATCACTGGATACATACATTGTATTATTACAAAAGTAGTTATTTTGATAACTGAAAATTCAACTCTGAGCAATTTCAAACTGCATTATATAACTAAGCGTCTGATAACATGAGATAAATTTGGTCATGTGTATACAAAGCTGTGGTACAATAACTTCCAGTTTAGTTTCAAGGTTGTTGATGAATAATGCTCTCTTCTCCTTCTAAACATTTTTTTGTGACAACATAAAAAAATGTTGTCTTAAAAAGATCTTAATTTTATACAATGGTGAGGAAAGTGTATGCTTTCAGAGAAACACAAAATTCTAATATTTAAAGATCAGTTTCTATAATGGATGGACCAAGATTTGTATAGATAATTGAAGGCAAAAAATCACACGTATTCTTTCAACAAGAAACTAACTGGTCATCAAGCACTATCCACAGGTATCTCTGAGAAGACTGCTAAGATCCTGAAAAGATACAATTTAGTTTCTATTTTTTCCATATCAAGAAAATCTATGCTTGGTTCCTCCACAAAAGATAAACACCTCCTCTGGTTTTACAAGGCAAGTATTGGACTATAGGATATCATGCTCAATGTCCACTCCATGCAAGGCCAGATTTTTGGTTGTTGATATAAGACTGGTATTTTTTAGTCATTTTTCAACAGACAAACATCCTATTTGTCCAAAGCACAAGCACAGGAATTCACTTTGGACAAACAGATTTGTCTGTTGAAAAATGACTAAAAAAACACCAGTCTTATATTAGCAATCAAAAATTTGGCCTTGCTCAGCATAGAGTGGACATTGAGTATGATATCCTATAGTCCAATACTTGCCTTTTACATCAGTGAAGGTTTAGGTTTGAGGCTATTTAAAGAGAGTGCTGAAGTACTTCTACACTGCCTAAATTTAAATAAGGATGACTGCATCTCTATTGCCAAGATTTGGGAGAGTCCCATCCTCATAAATGGCAAGCAATAGTGTCCCCCCCATATTTTAGTTAATTAATTTTTTTTTAAAATTATTTAATATAATGTTGTGCTATTCATTTCATTATCTAAATTAAATTTTATTTTATTTCAAATTCACTTAATTTTAAATTACCAAGAGTGAATGCGCTATGATATGAAAGAGAGAGAGAGTGTAATAAATGTTTCGTGTGCAAGAAATGAGAGTCATGTGGAAAGTGGGAAAATTAAATGACTAATATTAATGATGTAAAGAAAGATAGCAGAAGTGTTCTGGAGAATGTGGAAGTAGTGAATGGTAACCTACAAAATATGAATTAGAACATGAAAGAAGTGGCTGAAAGTAATGTGGCTGATGAGGTGATAGTAAGGAGTGAAACAGTGTGTTTATGCAGCATCCTTAAGTGATAAGAAAAGTATGAAAGTGTGAGAAAGTGGAAATAAGAGGAAGGCATTTCCACTTTCTCACACTTTCATACTTTTCATACTGAATCCCCACATAAGGCATTATGTGGGGATTCAGTGATGAGAGGTATACTTAATGAGAAAACGATGAAAACGTGTTTCTCAGATGCAAAGATAAAGGATGTAAGATTCAGTTTGCAGAAGGGAGAAGTGAAAGAGTTGTTTTGGCAGGAACAAATATTTGAAAAGAGAGAAATATACAATGACAGAGGTATGAAAGAGTTGTGGAAAGGAGCAAAAATAAACAGTAATGAAGTAAAGACTGCAATTCTTCTGCCTAAGTATGATAACACAGAGTTGAGAAGAAGGGTCATGATTGCTAATGAGTCAACGAGAAGATTGTGCAGGACGAATGGTGTGCAGTTTATAGATGTAATAGAGTGAATCTGATGGATTAAAGGACTTATATATGCCTGATGGACTACATTTAAATAGTTCTGGAGTCAGATTTTTGGAGAAGGTATTGATTAGTGTTCAAAACCAAGAAAACTAGAGATATCAAGCATATGTCTGGACTCCCCTGAGATAAATGAGTGTGTACAGAAATAATCATGCAATGGCAAATGCGATTTAACAGGGTTCAGATTCAAACAGGTTGGTAATGACATTACAGAAGGATAACTGTGGGTCCAAAAGGCGATGTTGAAATGAATGTATACAAATGCCAGAAGTAACACAAATAAGGGAGAGGAGTTTTGGGTATTGGTCAGCACGACTTCACCAAAATTGATAGACATCAGTGAGACCTGGTTGACAGAAAATTATTTAAAAATGATTTGCTGATGATTGCTGAAGAACTCAACTAACAAAATTAGAAATTAAAGAGGATTTTAGGTTGGGGGGGGCGATAGTTCATTTGAGATCATCTGATGTGAGATAAGAGGACAAAATATATTGTTGGTTGTTGCTACAGACCAGGAAGTACACAGGAAGATGTAGTTGCCATGCATCAGCAGATTAGTGCAATGAGTGCAGGTTGAACAATTATTTTGGGATTCAACTATGGGGACATAGAGAGGATTGGAGGGAGGAAAGAGAGTATGGCAAGATGGAAGTGGAATTTATACAGTTGCTAAGGAATAATTACCTGAAACATGTAATAGCAAGAAGCAGGGGTTTGAGAGTGCTGGATCTACTACCTATTCTAGCCATAAATATTGAATTACAACTTGAGCAGCACATAAACCTTTAATGTGCATATAGCAGCATTCAACTTTCGAAATGCCCCCCTTTTGTCATGCATGGCTAGCGTCTGGTCTGTTAGGCCACATATTGATGATGGCACACACAACATCCAATGGAAATGTTGATGCTGAGGTGTATTTTCTTGCAGACTACTATCTCAAGCTCTGACCACAATTTGAAGTCCAACAGATTCATTTCCAGGTAGTCAATCAGATAGTGATATGGGGTTAGGAACATCTGCCTCCTACCATTGTTGTGTGGTCCTTCCTTGTGTGCAGGGAATGAGTCTTGTTGAAAGGTCCACACTTATGAAACAAGGCGTTGTTCAGAGACTGTACTATTCCAACAGTGTTTTGATGTACTTTGACAGAGGTTTTGATCCTTTCTCACAGAAATGGTATAACATCACCTGCATAAATCTTTCATAATGTAATTCACATGTATCTTACACCTGATGTTACATCAAACTTATGCCTTTTGATCATGACTTCTCAACTAACCTGGTTGGCCAAATAGTTAGCATATTCACTCTACAACCAACAGGCTGCAGGTACAAATCCCACCAAGGGCATAGATAATTGTGAATGTCCTAGGAGGGAGATGAATTTCATTATTAAGTAAAAATAATGAAACTATATTATAATAATTAAAATTTTTATTGTATAAATAAAAAAAAGTCTTAAAATGAAAATATGATGTTTACAACCCATAATTCATCTCAATCCAACTGATCTTCTTCATGTTTCTCTTTTCTTAGCCTCTTCTTAAGCATACTTGTATAAATCTTACCTGCAATACTCAGTAGCAAAATTCCTATTCTTGCATTTGGTTTTCAAGCACTCATTACAGTGCTTGAAAACCTACACACCCAAACTTTAAACTTGCTATTCTTTTGACCCATCTATTTCTTTGGAAAAGTCCAACCTTATTATTATTAAATATTATTGAACACTGATAAATTATTAAAATATATCAATGTTCCCAAATGATTAAACTTTAAGCTGTTCAAGATGTCCATTAATATGTTCTTCCTCTCTTATCAACTCACATATGGTATATATTATTATTGAGATACCTCCAAGGAGTCTAAGGACTCATCACAGAAGGGCACTACTCTTCATGTAATATACTATCTACACTACTTAATACTCCATGTATACACAACACCATCTGCCATGCACTAATAATAATATTTTATCTCCAGCATTTTTAGGAGAAAACCCTGACACCTCATATGAGATTGGCTAATTCACCTTCAACTGAAAAGCCCATATATACCCATATATATACTCTAGTTAGCATATATACTCTAGTTGTTGTGGTTGGTGGTGGAGACGGAGTTGTAGAGTAGGTGCCCTCCCTCAATGAGTCTATGGACTCCCTGGAGGTGTCAAGTAATAATAATAATAAATATAGATTCCTCTCATCATAATGAGAATCGAACTCAGGTGTTTACCAATCGAAGGGCAAAATGTCCAATCATGCTTCCAGTTGTGCTATGGAGGTTGCAAAACACACACACACACACACACACACACACACACACACACACACACACACACACACACACACACACACACACACACACACACACAATCTACATATTGTATACTATATATACATATATATATATTATATAAAACTAAACGTTCATGTATAGAATTAATATTAAAATTAATGACAGGACTAAGTAGATTCCAAATGACTGAATATCACAATTACTGTATTACAATGAATATAACAATAGTAAACATGATAAACATAATAAACTGCAACATGCTCTTACATCAGAAAGTTCCAATCCAAGTTTTTTAATTCCAGCAATATCACTTATTTTAACTCCATCTATGAATTCTGCTGTCAGGACTCTCTGTAAGAAAAATATTACCAGAAAAGCAATATAAACATTACAAAAATTCCTAAAATGTAATATAATAAAACTTGAAATTAAATGTTTCAAGTTTTACTATATTACATAAAACAGGTTCTATAAAACTGCTTTGTATTAAGGCTACAAAGCAGTTAAAGAACCTGTTTTCATTTATAGCCAGCAAAAGCTATACTCTCATTGAAATGATTTGTATTTAAAAAAAAAAAAAAAAAAAAAATTCAAACAGCTTTATTGCTGTATCATGTTTTAAAAAAATTAATCTGAAGGAAATAATTAAATACCTATGAACAGAGCCATACTTATGCACGGACACGAGGTTCTATCTGGAGACTTGGAAAATTAGGGCCAATTTAAGGACCCCAGAGCACTCTAGCACCTCAGACAGGGTCTGAAGTGCTAAAATGCTCTGAGGATAACACTTGCAATCTCAATATAACTAAACATTAATTAACAAAAACAAGATTTTATTCAAATGAAAGTTTACAGAATGCTTGCTGATCAAACCATAGTGAAGTGAACCACTTAAAATTTGTTACAGTGATTTCACATACATTTTTTTATAGTAACCCTAAACCAAGTTTGAATTATTCAACATTATTAAAGCATGCTAATAATGTAGATGTGAAAGAGGAAAGAAAGATTTTTAACATTGAATGTTTCATTTAAAAGTTTAGTAGTTAACAAAAATAAAATTTATCCAATTAATTCTAAGCATAATTACAGCAGGTTAGACACACAGTACAGTCATGTGATGGGGAAGTATAAATGAATATGCTTTAAAGAAGTTTTCGTCACTCATGGTAACTGGATTTCAGCACAGTTTCGCATGTAGCAACTGCTAAAGAGTAGTTTATGACCGAAACATTTCATGGGAATTGACTGTTAAGCCAATTCCCAGTGAAGCTTTTCTCTTCGCTAATAGTGATTATTGATTTCTGCACAGAATTCCAATGATAATAAAATAGTTATCCAGCAATAATAGTTCAATTTATATCATAACAACTAACAAAATAATTGAATTTTAACACTTGCTTGATGTCTCAAATGTAGCAATTTCATGATAAAAGAAAAATTTCTCAAGCTTCATTTGTCTCATTTATATTTCTGTACAACAACCAAGGCCAGAGTCTTAATAATAATAATAATAATTAGTGATTAATATTCAACTGTGATTTAGTATTTCACTGTATTTTCATGCTAAACAGCAATTAATCGATTAACTGCTATGGATAATCATTGTCCATAACAAATGAGAAATAAAAAATAAATCACACCAATGAAATGCCACTAATCAGATAAATTTCATCCTTTGAGCTTTAGAAAGATTTGTAGATTCATGAAGATTTTGAATTGTTATTCAGAAATATTATTAAAACACAATTTTATCTCAATTACCTTTCCTCTAAATGATCAAACCTTCAATTAATCAACTTGAATGGGTTAGTGTAATGAATGACTTCTGGTACATCACCATGTGCTACAGCAGATAGGAAGCAAATTGCTCACCTGCTTTGGGTGGATAACTGATGGATTATTTTACTGTACAAAAAACATATGCTCTGTTAGAAGGTCAACAGGACCCATAACATTCAATACAAAAAGTGACTATGTGGAAAGAGACTTGTGAGCCATATAGCTGTCACCTAGAAACAAAGAATACAGACTGGTAATAGAGAAAAGAGTACTTCAACAGGAGTTGAAGGATCGACGCAATCACAGAAATTTGATAGAATGCCCGAGCAATAATCAAAGTATCTAATAAAGTGAATAATCAATAAAGTTTTGTAGAACAAAAGTTCAGAAACATAATAAAAGAACTGAAATAACATGTTCAATTAAAAATCCTCTGATGACCAATTTTTGATGGGTTGGTTGGTTTACTGGTGGAAGGACAGCAAAGGTCATAGTGCACCATAAGTAAAGGTTACAGCAGCACACAAGGTATTAATAAATGGAAAGAGATAAATTATAAAATAATATCTATGTACAAAAATTAAGTTAAACAATACAGTATCTATATATAAATAAAATAAATAATCAAATGTGTTTTTATAAATTAATTCTTTGTAAAAAGTTAAAAATGTCATGAATCTGTGCCCAAATCTGCCTCAGTATATATGGCTCAGCTAGATGGGAAAAATTTTATTACTTGCTTGTGCAAAGTGCTGGGTGGACTTGTTACACTTCACCAGAATGTAACAAATAGTAAAAGGTGTGTTACATTTTTTTCATAGGTAGGTCATCAGCTCTCAGTAAATAAGTATGTGTAAGATGACTGTAACTTATATGCAGTAACTTCATGGCTTCCGTCTAGGGCGGAAGCCATGAAGGGGCGCAAAACTTCAAGCTATGCTTTATTCATACTTTACTAAAATATCAAAATTAAATAGTGATATATGATTTAGGTATCGATTATTTTTCCTTATCCCTCACACACATCACACTATTTTACTATTTAACTCTTGGTTCTTTTTTGTTCCTTACCTACATGATTTGAACTTACCACTATTTGAAATTCAGTTAAGATAAATATTTTAAAACGTTAACATTTTAAAATATTAAATTTCGGTATTTTATAACTTTTGTTTTTGTAAATGAATTATAACAGAGAATTTTCAAATTAATTAAAAAAGAAAATAAATAAAGCCCTATTAATTTACTTATTAATTTAACCTGAAAGACAATTTTATTTTGTTTAATATTAATTAGAAACATTTTAGTTTATAACCTGGCACTGACAGTGCCTATATGAAGCCTAGTAAGAACAACTTCTTCTTTTTTGTTTCTATGTGGACTAGACTGCCAATGCTTAATTTCAAGATATCATGTAATTTGTTTATCAGTGCTTCCTGCTATGGTGACTGCTATCGGGAAATTAGCTTAGATCTTAAAAAAACTGTCTGTAGTCTGCACATGGTGCTGTCAAACAGTATGAGCTGATCTAGCAGCTGCATCTGCAGTCTCGTTTCCCTTAATTTCAATGAGGCTGGGAATCCAACACAACCAAACATCAAAGTTAAGGGTCTTCATTTTGTACAACAGGTGTAACACCTCACAAAATACTGGATATGGATATACATAGGAAAGGAGACAAGCAATAAAGAGCTCAATGAGTCTGAATAAATAACACTTTTGGTAGCAGTTTTCTTTTATATGCACAAGTGCAAACTGAATGGAATGCAACTTTGCTGTATAATTACTGCAATCAGGTGGGATCTGGTTGGAGATAGTAATATTAGGGAACAAAGCAGCACAACCAACAGAGATGTCAGTTTTTGAAATATCGTATAGAATAGCAAGAAATTAGAGTGGGCTGCTCTGTGTGCATTGAACAATTGCAGGTAGACAGATGATGGAGTATGAGACTTCTGTAGTTGACAAGTGAGAGGTTGCAGGATGGAGTGCAAACCTGACATGGAGGAATGCTGTTATGTTTGGTGCAGGCAATGCTGTCAACATTCAAGCTAATAGCTTACATAATCTCTTTATCATGCATACCAAAAGGGTATGGCAGTCTAACATGTGTTATGAGCTTCAAAATGCAGAGAAAAGAAACTTTATTTTTAGGGCATAATTAAGAGCCAACTGTTTCTGTCTAAATGATAGAGCTGGTTCATTTGCTTAAACATAAAGACTTTGAGTGGGTGATGTGCAACGGGCGCCAGTAGTTATCCATATACCAGGTTATTCTGCCTTGCAGATCCATAATCCAACTTTGAAAGTATAAGCACATGATAAAGATGAAAGAATGAAGATTGATCTGCACCCCCATTCAGTAGAGGACATAGTGAAAAGGAGATTCAATGTTCTTTTGCACTTTAGTTTTTTAGTTGATGAATGTGTGCAAAGAATGTAAGTTTTCTGTCAAAGATGAGTCTCAAGAACGTGGCTTCTGTTGCTACTGGAATAACAGTTTGTCCCATTCTTAATCAGGATCTGAGTGAAGAATGTGTTTTCAACAGAAGTGTATGTAGACACTTTTTCTGTGGAAAACCTGGGTCCATTACTAAGAGACCATGGGGAGACATGATCAATTGCTTGATGAATTTGTTTTTCAATTTTCCTCATGTTATGAGAGTGACAATAAATTGTGAAGTCATCAACATAGAACATTGCCTACAGTAGGAGGAAGCTGTTTAGTGATTAACTTTGATAGCAAAAAGTGTCCAAACTTAAGACAGAGCTTTGGGGAACACTCTGTTCTTGATGATATGGCCGAAATAGCATACTTCCCACTCTGACATGGAAAGGTTGACTAGACAGAAAGTTTTTAATAAATACAAGAAGATATCCTCTGAGAGTGACAATATTCTTGTTCAACCAGATATTCTTGTTTCAGGTATAAGTTGATTATACACATTCCTAAACAGACCAAATGGTTCAAAGTTGAACTATGTCTACAAAAGCCATGCTGAGCATTGGAAATAAGATCGTTGCTTTTGAAATACCAGAGAAGGCTCACAATAACCATTTTCTCTAATATCTTACAAAGGCAGCTGGCCAGAGCAATAAGTTGATAATTACCATATTTGCCTGCCATAAGATGGATCCCCTTTTTTGCACCCATTTTTTTAGGAAAAAAAAACTTTATCACTGAATATTATAATGAATTTACATTATTTCAAATATAAAGTAATAAGCAGGTCTACTTTCAACAAATACCTAATCTAACTAGGAAAGAGTATCCACCTTTTAATCTTCTTCGTCAAAACCCAGAAATTCATCTCCAGAGCTAAATGAAGAGACACTTAAAACCTCTTCTAAATCAGAATGTCATTCCTCCTCCATCCATCCAGCCTTTTGATCCACTGAATTCTACGTAACTGGAATGTTCTCACACACCACAAGGAAGCAAGAAAGAAATCGCGTGACTCAGAATAGAGAAAATGTCCAGAAATGAAAGTAATAAAAAACAAGTATCGGCGTATAGGATGCACCCTGTTTTTCAGACCTATTTTCAAAGAAAAAAAGTGCATCTTATATGCCAGCAAATATGGTATTTGCTTGTGTTGAATCCTTTCCTTATCCATTCATCTTGGCATGTCGGTTGCCATAGCAATGGCAACCTACTTATGCCAAGAATCTGGAAATTCTTCCTTTGCAAGTATTCCATTATATAATATAATGGAAGATGTTTTATGATTTCATAATGGATGTCATCAGGACCTACTGCACTAGGGTGAAACAGTAAAACAGCTCTTTTTTAGTTGCTCCTTAACAAATGGCTGCTTTTTACAAATCTAGCCCATTGGTATAAAAATTTGGCTGTTGTTTCTCTAGTTGTCCTTTCAACATTAAAAATTCAGGAAGATATGAAGCTGTTGCTTAGATTCTGGCAAAATTTGCTCCCAAAGCATCTGCAATAGTTTTGTGAACAGCAAAACATCCATTATGGTCTAAGGCATAGGTGGCCAACAGCAGGCCCACGGCAGGATAAAAACTATATTAAATTATCATGTTGGAGGCTTAATGGATTTTTTACAACACTCAAAAAGAATTAAAATAGAATTTAATACTTCCTATATTTCGTCTTAGTCACTAGGACATCTACGGGGATTACAAAAAAAATTAATGTAACATATACACAAATAACAAACAATACTAAGCCCAACCACGTGGGTGACACTAAAGTCCTATCTAGGTAGAGCACCCTCTATGGCCTGGAATGTAAGGTGGGAACTCTGGTGATGAGTGTTTCCCAAATCTTCGGAAGCTTAATGCAACCATATTTATTGAGATTTGGTTGGTTTTTGAGAGCTGCTGCTGCTTCTAAGAAAAGTCTCTCTTTCTTGAATTTGCTGTGGTGGAGCATGGTGATTTTCTTCCATGATACCCTGTGGATGGTGTCCAAAACATGGTCAGCCAAGCCTGAATGGCCATAGTTGTGTTTGAAGATGTAAGACTTGTGTTCCTCTAAACGGATGGATGCTGATCTGCCTGTCTGTCCAAAGTACACCAGTTTACAGGAACAGGGTACTTTGTAAACTCCAGGCAGAGAGAGAGGAGGGAGCTGATCTTTCGTAGAACAGATAAGGGTAGCCAGTTTGCAGTGGGGCTTATATGCTGTGTGTAGGTTGTACTGTTTTAGTATCTTGGCTATTTTTTCGGATGTGCCACGGATGTAGGGTATGGTGATGGCATTTTTAAAATCTTGTTGACGAGAAGGACGGGGAATGGGGGAGGAGTTGATTATCAAAAAAATAATCATTTCAAATGATTATGATTATTTTGACTTAACTATTATGACTATGACGATTTGACTATTATGATAATCATGACAACTTCTTTTTACAGACCATATAAAAAATTGGCATCCCTTATCCGCTCTACTAAAGACCAACCTCCTCCAGACCTACCTGATGTATACCAGATCCCTTGCAGCTGTCCTACTTTGGCCAAACAGGCAAGACAGCAAATATCAGAATTTCAGAACACAAGGACTCCATCCAGTTTCATTAATACGGCCACTCTGGTCTTGCTGACCATGCGCTGGATACCTTCCATAGAATATGGCGGAAGAAAGCCACCATAATACACCGTAGTAAATACAAATATGAAAGGCTTTTCATTGAATCAGCTTCAGCCCTAAGAAACAATCCAAACCTCAACAAATCTGGCTGCATGAAACTGCCTCAAATTTGGGAAACCTACATCAGAAGACCTTCAGCACAAATGCCCAAGAATAACAACATTGCCTGCTAGGGGGCATTATCAGGACTTTAGGAGAAATAATAGCTTCCTGCATGCACGTGTCTTGTTCTTAAGTTTCTTGAAAATGGCAACGTGACGTTGCCGAAATATCGAAGTATAAAAGATAGAATGCTGATGAAGTTTTGATCCATGAAAAAGTCTGGGGTAGTCTTGCTATTTCATCCACCTTGGCCGGTAGGAGGGTTAAAGATGCCAAGCTATTTTACACCTGGTTTTACACCATTTCCCAAGTAAGCAAACAGACAAATAAGTCAAGTTTGCGCCTGCTTGTATTGCAAGTCTAGGTGACCCATAAAGTAGTACAAGTCTAGGCAACTCGTGGTAAAGGCGGAATAAGCTCTGATCACTATTCTTGATATTTATCCTTAATGCAAAGCCCATCTCCTTGAGGAGATGTATGATGCTATGCATTAAAGGCAGGGGGCCACTACCCAGACTGGTTTCGACCTTTATTGAGGTCTCATCAGTGGGAGCCAGGCTTAGAAATACCATGGTTAAGTAATACAGAGCTTATAAGTATCATCTCCTCAAGGAGATGGGCTTTGCATTAAGGATAAATATTAAGAATAGTGATCAGAGCTTATTCAATCTTTACCACGAGTTGCCTAGACTTGTAATACTTTACTGGTCACCTAGACTTGCAATACATGTACATGCAGACGCAAACTTGACTTGTCTGTTTGCTTACTTGGGAAATTGAGTAAAACCAGGTGTAAAATGGCTTGGCATCTTTAACATATATTATACCCAAGGTAAAAAACTTTCTACATCTATCTCTCATCCTGAGATTTTTATTTAATAAGGTCAAAGCACCTTATGGTAATAACTTGTTTTGGTAAAATACTTATAAGCTTTGTATTACTTAACCTTGGTATTTCTAAACCTGGCTCCTGATGAGACCTCAATAAAGGTCGAAACCAGTCTGGGTAGTGGCCCTTGCTTTTAATGCATAGCATCATACATCTCCTCAAGGAGATGGGTTTTGCATTAAGGGTAAATATTAAGAATAGTGATCAGAGCTTATTCCACCTTTACCACGAGTTGCCTAGACTTGTACTACTTTATGGGTCACCTAGACTTGCAAGGCGTAAACTTGACTTATTTGTCTGTTTGCTTACTTGGGAAATGGAGTAAAGCCAGGTTTAAAATAGCTTGGCATCTTTAACATATATTATACCCAAGGTAAAAAACTTTCTACATATATATATATATATATATATATATATATGAATCACATTCTGACGCAAAGTGGTTAGGCTTGATATCATTGAAGATTAATATTCAACTCAACTGTGTTTACTTTATGCAAATGATGGACCAGTAAAAGTCTACAGCTGCAGATTTCTTAACTAAATTAAATAACAACTGTAATCAATTCACTGAGAAAATCAGCAATAAAAAGACAGGCTGAAAATAGACCGAAACACTGAAAACATCAACTGAATCTCTTGAATGGGGAACTTAAAGAACAAGTAAAACATTTCAGCTATTCAGGTGCAATTTTTAGTGAAGATGGCAAACTAAATATGAAAATAGACAAGAGAATTAGCAATGTGGTATGATAGGAAGTGTACTAAATAACATTATATGAAATAAGAGAGAAATTAGTCAAAACACTAAAGTTGCTATATAAGACAGTATTCAGACCAGTTGTAACTTATGGATCAGATAATTGGGTTAGAAATAATACAGTTAATCAAAGACTGGAGACCACAGATGCAAAAGTTCTTAGAAAAATTAGGAGGGGTGAACAGATGCAATCACTGGCAGAACCATGTTAAAAATTAGGATATTAGGAAGAAACTTGACATTATTAGCTACAGGAATGAGCGAGCATAGCTAATACAAGGTGGTATGGTCACATAAACAAAATGGGTGAGTAAAAGTTAGCAAAACAATTTTTTTTTTTTTTCCCAGGATGGCAGAAAACCAAACAGGAGGACGACAGGATCTAAGTGGATTGATAGTAAATTTTAAAGGAGCAAAAGATAATATTTGATGAGGATAAATTCCTGACAGATAACTGATTAATTTGGAGAAAAATCATCTATCAGAAGTTGGTAATGATGTCAACTTTTCATGTAGCACTATCATAATATCCTGAACATCCCCTCCCAAGGTCACATATCAAGAGTTTGATGATGAATGTCTTCTCCAACCTTTTTCAAAATGATTGCTAATTATTGAAAGAAAGAAGTCTATATTTCTGACAGATATTTGCCTGGTATCTGATGACTAATTCTATCCATTCTAAATTTTCAGCTTCAAAAACTGACTCCTCTCCATACCTGTTCATGGTAGAGGGGACCTCCCAGTGATGTTACTGGCACTTTTCATTCTTCCCATATTCTTTGCTTTACTTCTTAGTGTTTTTTTATTTTACTATGCTTTCTTCCAGACCACCATCACTGTGAACCGACATCCTACCACTGTGTTTGCTATGTGGTGCAACCCATGGACATCCAGAAAGGGAGATCTTCCTGGTAGTCTTTCACTACTTTGGATACAGAATGACTGCTTCAGCAAGATAGGCAGTCCTGGATGACCCCTGGCAGGATCAATTAGCTAATGGTCTTGTCTGCAAGGATCAGTGGTATTGCAATGTCTCTCACCCTATGGTTCAGGATCAGGACCCAAGGCTTGCTATGGTGTTGGTATAGCATCTGGGTTAGCCCCATCCCCAGAGTGCAGCCATTGCATTCTAGTTAGTATGCATCCTGTGGTTCCATGGTAGGTAGAGAGCACTGGCAACAAACAAAAAAACCCCTTGAGTATGAATCTTCATCCTGAAATGTTTTGGAAGGCCCTAAAAAAGGTTCCAGCCAAGTACTTATACCATAGATGCATCATTTAGAGTAGGAAAAAAAACATCAGAAGTAGGAAATAAATAGGGAAAATGTCACCCATCATTATTCAAAAGGGGTTTTTGAAGGACTAGCAAGATCTCCCAAAAAAACTAATAAGAAACTACATTGTGGTGATATTCTTCTGGAGAAATCATGTTCAGCAACATTCTGAGAATCTGCTGAGAGCTATATCAATGGATGCAATACCAATTACAGTAACACCTCATAGACGCTCAATTCTTGTAGAGGTGTGATATAAGAATGGGATCTCCATGATGTTTCTGATGAGGAGATATTTTCAAAGCTTAAAGTTCATGGAGTGACAGGTGTGAGGCGCATCCTGATACATTGGAATGGTCACCTAGTTCCAACCAGGAACATCATCCTTACTTTTGATACATCTAAGCCTCCAAAATTGGTAAAAGAATGGTATCTCAACTATCTCATGTTAGACTTCACATTCTGAATTCACTAAGATGCTCTAAATGTCACAAATATGGGCATGGGCATTCTCAAAGTCCCTGTCTTGGCTCTACCATATGTGACTTATGTGGTAGTAAAGAGTATAAAAAAAATCTTGCTCAGCAAAATGGAAAGATGTAAAAGAAATACAAAAGATTAAAACAAAACAAAGTATATCATATCAGGGTGCAAAAAAAGGAAGTTAGCCACGCCACACCACACCTGTTCTGAGATCCTCTTATGTTGAGAATGTGGCAGCTAAGAAAATGTCAACCTCAAACACATGTCTATTTCACCACCTGATAATTTCACCATACCTGAACTTTATTATCATGAGTGCTTCTCTGTTGAGTGCATCAATCATGACTTTTTTTTTTTTTTTACTAAATAATTTAAGGAAATTACAACGTCAACTAGGATATACATTAAAATAAATTTTAATATACTTCAATATTTCGGTAATGTCATGTTGCCATTTTCAAGAAACTTAAGAACAAGACACGTGCATGCAGGCACAACAAACAGTAAATGAGAAAGAAGCAAGAAGCTATTATTTCTCCTAAAGTCCTGATGGTGCCCCCTAGCAGGCAATGTTGTTATTTACCTTCCTCCGCTGTTAATCCCTTAATGGCGATTTGAGAGCCATTAGCGGATTAACTGTGGTCGAGCGACTTTTGTGTCACTTGTCTTTACACGTACTCTGTTACTTCGAATTTTCTTCACTGTACTAGGATATTTGATTGTTTTTTTGTTTTTTTTTGCTGAACAATTTATTTCTTGTGTCTCTTTCCAAAAATAGAAGTTTCACACTGCCAAAATAAATAATCAATCCTGAAATGACCATAGATCAGCCTTTGCAATGAATATACTTTAGTAATAGTTAATTTCCTCCACTTTACTGACAGTATAGATTCTTTTTCGCGAATTTTCAAATGTTTGTTTACGTTTAAAATATTTTGTCAAATATTTATATTTTTAAATAACATTTAGTGAAATAAATATGACATTTTGCTTTCTTTCTTTGCAAAATACCGTTATATGGATTGTCACATTTCAATTTCAGGACGATTGTTTTTTTTTTTTTTTTTTTTTTTTTTTTTTTTTTTTTTATGAACAACAAATGATTATAAACTGCATTACTCGGTTTCCGATACTGTATCTTTTTTAGCATCAAAAATTTATACCTAATGGTATTTTATCAGAGACTCTTCGCCTTCTTCTTTTGCTGAAAATTGCAACAGAGGTTTTTTTTTTAGGATGCACACTACTATAATATCCAGTGCTTAACCACTGTAGATATGTTGAAAATATAATAGGACGGATATCCTTTATGGAATGATTAAAAATTTATGCTCATTTTTAGGATTTTTTACTGCACCCCCCCCTCTCCTGTACTGGAACTGAGTTGCATAACTACTTTAAATTTCTATAGCTTTGAAAGCTTTCAGACGGTATTCAAAATCTCTTATTTCAGTTTACCATTTTGACAAAAGAAATAAAGCAATAATATTGTTGTATATCGAAGCTTCTAATTCTGTACTCTTTCTTTGAATCTGATATCAGCGGTCTGCTGAAATTATTCTAAGATTTAGAAATACTATGCTGTATTTTCAACATGTAAAACTGTATACCACACAAAGAAATTTCAATTGTGTTATTTCTGTTTCTTTTTTTTTTTTTTTAAAAAATCTAAATATTACTACTTCTATTTCTGCTGATTGCTATTTCTGAAATATGTCTTAGAAATGCTGGACAATAATCCTCTAACCTAGAGGAAAAGCTAAAAGTCTTAGATTACTCTTTTGAGAAACACAATACAGAAAGTTTCCTAGAAGTCGCACTAAATTGCCTCAAGCAAAAATGTCTTGTTTCGTTTTCTGTTGTTCAGATATCCTAACACAGTAACACTGACATTTCTTTTACAGGCTGATGAAGTATTTATGCCAAAAATGATTTCTTTATTTATAGTGGTAAGTTTCACTTTTATTATCGAAAAATTCTAAATTATTTGATAATTATCTTGAAAAAAATTACTGCTATTGCTGCTGCTGCTCTTCCTTGCCATCTCACAAATGAATTGTATATTGGGTATAGTTTCTAATATTCCTTTCTGCCCAGTACCAAGTTGTAGACTAATGGAGATTACTAACCCCCCCCCCCCCACACACACACCACCACCACTGGGAACCAGATCAAAAGAACATGCCCAGAAGGCAGCACACTAAAGTACCTCGTGCAATAACTGAATATTTTACAGGCAGAAATTCCTTGTTCTGTTTTTCCATCTTTCTGATTGATTAGCAGACATTTGAAGCATATTCTGATATTGCATTTGTAGGATGACAGTGTTTTTAAATATTAATTTATAAATATTTATAAATATTTTTGTTTTTAAATATTAATTTCCCCTATTAGCCAATGTCACATAACTTCCTGATTTATAATAATAGGGAAATATATGTATATTTTCTTATTTATAATTTGCAAATTTATAATAATCAAAACTTAGTTTCTGTGTTGAAAAAATTAAACATTATGTGGAATTATTATGGAAAAATCACGAATGAAATAAAAACTGCTGTACCTATGTTTCATAAGAGCTTTCGGGTGTCTGGTAATGTTGCATCGGGAGGGGGGGTGATGCTATCAAAGTCAAAATAAAGTTCATTTGTATTGTGAAAGGAAATAAAATTTCACATTTGATGCATTTGATATACATATTTTGAATGATAAAAATAAGCAAATGTATCACTTACTTTAAAAATTGGAGAATAAAATATCTGAATTATGCAGTAAATATCTATAACTGTTAATTTAATTTTGTAATGACCAATTATACAGGGAAACCAAGAAAGTGAAAGTACAAAGAACAGTAGATTACTATATAATATAAAGAAAAAATTTAGTGATCTGATTAAAGAATTCCACGTTATTCTCTATAAAGCAAAGTTGCTCTAGCGTGTCCTAAAGGAAATCGGTGAAGTATTATTCGATTTCGATGGTTTTGTACAAAAATAAAAATAATATAATCTGGAATGTCGGCAGCCGGTTTTCTTTTCTTTTGTTAAAAGAATATTTCAAATAATTATCGGGAATTAATTTCTTCAAGAACAAAGAATAATGTTTTGTCTAGAAGGTGATTAGAAAAAAATGAGCGCAAAAAAATTAAAAATGAAATTGGTTCTCCAAGGAAAGCAATATTTAAGTGAAGAAATTATGCAAGACCTTTATTTTGTCAGAAATTAAAATTGTATTGTACAATAAAAAGAGAAAACAAAAATATAAATAATTTCTCTATTTTTAGTCTACCCTATATAACAAAAATCCAGTTGACCAGCATAGAACAAGGATGTTGCGTTTCTTGTTATAGGCAACTGAGAAGTAGCTATGAACGTGAGATAATCCAATTAACCATTCTCTTCAGCGTGAGGGTTTATCACACCTTCTAATGGATAGGATGGTCAAATTGCACTTCTTATCCTGGTTCTTTAAACAGGTGGGCTGAATCATATCCAGATTTAGTTGGAAGTCTATAGACGTCCTGGCCGTTTGGAAGGCTAACATATATTATACCCAAGGTAAAAAACTTTCTACATCTATCTCTCATCCTGAGATTTTTATTTAATAAGGTCAAAGCACCTTATGGTAACTTGTTTTGATAAAATACTTAAGATCTGTATTACTTAACCTTGGTATTTCTAAGCCTGGCTCCCACTGATGAGACCTCAATAAAGGTCGAAACCGGTCTGGGTAGTGGCCCCTTGCCTTTAATGCATAGCATCATATATCTCCTCGAAGAGATGGGCTTTGCATTAAGGATAAATATTAAGAATAGTGATCAGAGCTTATTCCACCTTTACCACGAGTTGCCTAGACTTGTACTACTTTACAGGTCACCTAGACTTACAATACATGCAGGTGTAAACTTGACTTATTTGTCTGTTTGCTTACTTGGGAAATGGAGTAAAACCAGGTTTAAAATAGCTTGGCATCTTTAACATATATATATATATATATATATATATATGGGAAATAGCAGTGGACATAACACGTACCCAGGTCTCAACATAAGATTTACCTTTTTCCTGTACCTTTTTAAATTATATCTGCTAATTTAAAACTGTAGACTCATCACTGCTCAACATTATGCACCATTTACACTACATAATTATAACTTTTTGAATATGTAATTAATTTTGTCATAAAATGAAAATCTAATTCAGACAATCTTTATTGGCCTAAGTCTTGTTTTTCTCCAAGTTTTTCCTTCCACAATTTGCCTTAGTCTCTTTTCAAGTATGCTTGCATAAATTTTATCTGGAACATTCAGTAGAGAAATTCCTCTATAATTTTTACATTCAGTTTTATTTCTCATTTTATAGATGGTACCATGAGAGCTCTACTCCAATCATCTGGAATCTGACTCTCTGACCATGTCTTCTAAATTGTGCACTTCAGCCACTGTAAAAAATTTATAGTTCATATTTAAGAGTTTCTAACTGAATATCATCTACTCCAGGTGCATTTTCACATTTCAAGTTGTTGTTGTTTTTTTCTTCATGTATTGATAGGTATTCCTAATTGCATTTTCCAAATATATTTACCACTGTTATGCTACTATTCCTTTCATTTAAGTCTTCCAAAGTAATTACTTCAGCCATAAAGAATATCTGTCTTCAGATTTCATGTCACATTTTATATCTGATTCTTTTTAATGCACTCTTCTCTCACTTCTAACCTTTTTCAATTGCCTCCAGAATATTTTGGAACCTTCCTGATATTTTACCTTCTATATTCTTACTAAGATCTCCATGATTTTTTGTTTAGCTACTTTTACATAACATTTTGCTTTCTTAGATTTTTCTCTGTATAATCTCAGAGAACATGCTAAGTTACTTGCTAGAAACTTTCAATACACTTTATTCTTTTTCATGAGTGCCTATTTGCTTCCTGAGCTCATCATACAGTTCTGATTTTTTCGATCCTTGCACACAACTTCTCCACATGCCTCTCTGGTTAATCAGTCCATATGTTCTTCAGAGTCTGTGACTTGACCACTAAGTCTTAGTTCTTGTCTTTAATCTGTTTCTTTATTTCTTTCCTTAATAATATTCATACATTGAAGTTTACAGCTCACCTTTGAAAGTTGCTTGACTGATTCCTTTTAAAATGTTTCCTACGTACTTTTCTTTTCAATATAATATTCAATTTCATCCTGCTCAAAACTAAATCCCTTCCTATTTCAAATATGCTACATACTCATGTCCTGAAAGTGCATGAAGATACTGTTATTAACAATAACACAGCGAATAAGATTTTATTTCTTGTCTTCTCTCCATGTGAATTTATGCACATCTTTATGATGGAGTATAGTATTAATAACAACTAATGCATGTCCTGAACAGAAATTCTGAAGGTACTAAAGAGAATTGTTTAGAATGAGAAAATTAAGTTGCTGTGTTAGTTTTTAATGATCTTTCCCATCCCAATTATCAATAACCTTTCTCTCCATTTATAATGAAACTTCCTTACCATGCTAGTACAAAAAAACATACTTAAAAGTACTAAAAGGCAATTCACTTACCTTACTACATTTATTCCAGAAAACTTTAGGTACATATACAAAAGATAAGTGTCCCAATTCATTTTCACACCTTTCCATATTTAATCCTTCCTGAACAAAGTCTAATTCCCTTACCAAACTTGTTTTCAAATACTAAAAAAAAAAAAAAAAAAAAAAAAAAAAAATTAAATTTCTGAGAGCAAGAGACGTGATAAAACACCATGCAGTTCAGTTACATGGTAAAGAGAAGAACTACATCAATAAAAAATATTTCTGCATTTTGCATATTATTATGATTCTGAATATTTTTTTCATAATTCATTTAAATAAATAATTTAACAACATAGTAAGTACTTTCATGAATACACAGACTAATATATTAGTCATGCATATTGTCTTGATGGTTTAATACATTATCACAACACAACAGATAAAAGAAATACTTTATCAGTATATCACATCCAACTACTGAGGCATTCTCAAGACACAATATGGCAATCATATTATCATCAGAAAATCAGTAAGGGTACAAAATATTCAGGTTAGTGTCCTGATTATGCCCTCTGATGCAGTCAAGAGTAATTTTTTGTTTTACAGATGATTTTTCAAGGAGGATGTCAGTCATGCAATTGTTGATAATTTCTTCAAATAAATTATTCAAACCAGGAGTGTTCTTTAAAATATACACTAATTTTCAAAATAGTGGCTCACTTTGAATTAGAATCTTTTTAAATATGTTATGGATTTCTTTTATCTTTCTACATGAAGAATCTTGAGCATATCATCTGCAAACACCTTTCACAAATTTCACACTGATCTTATCATTAAGATAAAAAAGAGAGAAACAAAAACCATAATTACTATGTAATGACAAACCAAAATGAGATATATGGATTAGCAGACAATGTGCTCAACACTCTTCGATGCAGTAAAAAATTTATACAAGTATAAATACAAATACCTTGTAAATCAAATCAAATTTATGACACTATTTCTACAACCGCTTGTTACCCATGTTTGAAACACTTCAGTCACTAATACAATAATTATAAGTTAACAGGATCACCAGTAAATTGCAGCCTGGTTAGACAAGTGGATAGTGTCTAATCTATATTTTTTATTATTTTAATTTTGTAATTTATTATTTATTGATTTAAGTGGATAGTGTCTCACTCAATCAGGCTATGGATTTCAATTCCACTGTGTGCTTGTTAATGTATTTAGGTGATAGATGAATTTCATCACCCAGTGTGAGACCATTACCTACTTAATGGAGATCTAAAGCAATTGTAAGAGTTCCAATGCTTGGTTTCTAAAGGTTTCCATAAAATCTGACTCTTAGCCCATCCAGCATACCAAAGTTTTAGATTTATAACATTCTCCCATATACACACACATATATATATATATATATGACCATATCAACTTTCTTTAAGAAATTAACATTTGGTATACGAGTAGAAAAGTTTATGTATCGGCAGTTCATGACAATTTATTTGATGACAGGGGAGGGGTATTAATTCACAAAACAACATAATAAGAAAATAATTAATATTTATTTAAATGATTTGCTGATAATTCGCTGGTATTATATCCAGCATTTTCAGAGCATAAAAACCATTTGTCATAATACATGAACAGCAATAATTTGATTAATAGTGGAATCAGTTTAAAAAAAAAAAACTGTAATGGACAACACAAGGAACTATAGTTCTAATTAGCACCAGCTATTGTTGGATAAAGAGAGAGAAAAAAGCAAATATTAATTAGATCTTAAAATAACTGTATCCCAGATTTTTGGTAAATTGATACAGAACTTGAGTTTGGAGAATGTGTGAAGGGGTATCCAAGGGCATGGTCTGCTGGTCCCAACTTGTCATGCCATAAAATTTCTTTTCAGCTGTGCAATAAATATCAGCTACGCACCACATTTAATCCATATATCAAATTGGCAACTCTCATCTGTTCACCTAAGGACAAGCTCTCTTCTTTTTCATATCCAGGAGTATATGAAGTGCCCTGTACTTGTAACCTGGCTTATTATAGACAGACAGGAAGAACTGTTGACATCTGTCTTGGAGAACATAAAAAAAGTACACTCAGCACTATTGTTATGGTAATTCAGGACTAGCAAACTATGCCTTGAATACCCTTTCACACAGGATCAAATGAAAAAAAAAAGTGCTACATATAAGTCAAAGAAGACTGTTTTTCGAATTTGCAGCAGCTTTAAAACATTCTTCAAATCTCATCAGATATGATGTATCAATTTAACAAAAATCTGGGAGACAGTCATTTTAAGATCTTATCAATACTTGCTTTCTCTCTTTTGCCAACATGGATTGGCACCAATTTGAACTTTAGCTCTTTGTGTTGTCATTACAATTTTTTTAAACTAGTCTTATTGTTATACCAAATTGTTGTTTTGTGTACCGTGACAAACTGTTCTTGTGCTCTGAAGATGCTGGATATAATACTAGCAAAATATCAATTATGTTAAATAAATATTAATTATTTTTTCTGTGTTGTGAATTAATACTGTCAAAAAAATTGGCATAACATTTGATTGTAGACATAGGCTTCTGTGGTTTAGCAGTTCAAAAGAAAGATTCTGGTATTGTGACCACATGTTTATTAAGATAAATAAAAATAAACAAACCCGACAAGTGTCATATGTTGTTTGACTTGCATCTTATGATGTTATGGCCGTCTAACTGTTCGAACAGTTAGACGGCCATAATATCATAGAATGGACTATTTTGAGTAATTTCTCATTTCTTGTGTTTAAACTTTTGGTTACCTTTAACCCCTGAAGATGTAAGTCAAACAACATATGACACTTGTCGGGTTTGTTTATTTTTATTTATCTTAATAAACATGTGGTTACAATACCAGAATCTTTCTTTTGAACATTTGATATTTTACTTGAAACAGCTAAAATGTGTGCATGTGACTTTCTATACTTTCTTTTATACCAGCAGGTATGTTAAACCTTCAAATAGACAGTATATTTATTCTGAAAATGAGGCTAGTCCACTGAAATAGATTACATATAGTTAAAATAGTATCACTGTATTCACACACAGGAAACATTTCCTCTCCTCAGAGGAAGTTTTTGGATATCTAGTGTAGTAATACCATTACTCTCAGATCAAAAATATTCCAGTTATGGTTCTTGTACATTATTACTACTATTAAACAACTCTTCATAAGTCTCTATCTTTATTGAATGTGCAAAAGGTATGGAAGATTTCATGTTACTATTAATGGAACAAAACTGCTTTATCCTCCCAAATGGCTAGGACATCTATAGATGTCCAGCTAAATCTGGATACGTTTTAGACCACCTGTTGAAAGAACATGGATAAGAAGTGCAATTTGGCCGTTATGTCATTTAGAAGGTGTGATGATCCCTCATGCTGAAGAGAGAGAGAAATTAATCAGATTATCTCATGTTCATAGCTGTGTCTCAGTTGCCTTTAACAAGAAATGCAGTTCCTTGTTCTATGCTGGCTAAATGGATCTTAGTTACATTAAATAGACTAAAAGTATAGAAATTATTTTTATTTTGGTTTTCTCTTTTTATTGCACAATACAATTTTAATGCCTTGAGAAAATAAAGATCTTTGCATAGTTTCTTCACTTAAATATTGCCTTACCTTCGAAGACCAATTTCATTTTTAACTTTTTTGTGCTAATTTTACTCAACAAAACATTTTCTTCATTCTCTAAGAAATTAATTCAGGATAATTTTGAAATATTATTTAAGAAAAAAAAAAAACTAGCTGCCGACTTTCCAGATTATGTTATTTTTATTTTTATTCAAAATCATGTTTTGAAGAATACTTCACAGATTTCCTGAAGAACAAGGTTGGGCGACTTGGCTTTATAGAGAATAACAATCATATCACTAAACTTTTTTCTTTACATCGTAATCTACTGTTCTTTGCACTTCCAACTTCTTGGTTTCCCTGTATAAGGTGATTACAAAATGAAATTAACGGCTATGATTTAAATTGATATGTATATATTTTCTGCTAGTTTAGATATTATGCTCCAATTTTAAAGTAAGCGATACTTTTGCTAATATTCTGTTGAAAGTTTATCATTCAAAATATGTATATGCACATGCGCATCACATGTGAAATTTAATTTCCATATTTTTACAATAGAACTGAACTTTATTTCGCCTTTGATAGTTTAACCCCCCACCTCCTGCTGTATCACTATCACACACCTGAAAACTGTTATAAAACATAGGTGCAATTTTTATTTAATCCGTTATTTTTCTGTAGCAATTGTTCCACATAACTTTAATTTTTTTATACAGAAACTAGGTGGTGATTATTATAAATTAGCAAATTATAAATCAGAAAAAAAAAAAAATTTCCTGTTTATTATAAATCAGGCCAATATTGAACATTCTAGTCCACTGCCACTTAGTAAAAAAAGCAGCGACCGTTTGCAGTTGGCTACCGAAGCTTAGTTTTCTCAATCAGGAAAATGACTGAGTAGACTAAGGCCGTGTTTTGTTTTTTGATTGGAATTATGGTAGAAGCAACTATGAGACAAGTATATTGTGTGTTTATTTTCCAGTGCTTTGCCTGTTTGTTGAAAAACGCGACTTCCTGACAGGAAAAAAACATCATCTCAGTAAGTGACTGTATAACTTTCAGCTGAAAAGACCTGATGAAGGTTCTCAGAGTACTACATCAATTTCAAATCCAGGTTTTCTCACTAAAGAAAATTGTTGCAATCTCTAGACATCTGCTTTAGAGGCATATACTATGGACGACATATCTAATACCTGGGAAACCCATGTTCGCTGGCTGATTTGTTTGTTTTGCATGGGGAAGAACCTTAATTTATAAAACAGAATGAAACTGGGATAATTTTTCTATTGTTTCAGAAATTTAACAATGACAGTTTTCACAGAGCAAAGTTTTTCTGGATGAGCTATGAAAGTCTCAAAAACAAGAAATATGGCTACTTTCAGAATATAGAACAAAGAAAATAGCATTATTATTATTATTATTAGTAGTAGTAGTAGTAGTAATAATATTTTACAAAATGTAGGATAATGTAATATCAATTTATATCAGAAAATGTATTGTGTTATCAAAATGTAAACTCAATTCTATAATAATGATAATAACAATAATTACGCAAAAATAATATATTATATTATTCTCATTCACTCAGGAATAACGAATAAAATGAGATTAATTACTGTTATTACTAAATTTTTATTTCTAATAGGAAAGAAAGAAAAACAGTTACTATTAGAACATACAGTTTTTCGAATACCTACAGAGTAATCGTCAACAGAATAAATTCACCCAATGAAAAAGAAAATACCACATATTTTTCTTCTGTTATCTGATTTTTTTTTCTTGTAGTACAAAGAAGAAATCATTGCATATAACATGGGAGAATGCAAGAGGGCAAAAATCTGTAAATTGATTACATTGTAACTAATAGAGAAATCATGCCAGAAAAAATTATTTATGTAAGATTCTAACATCAGCAGATATAACAACATTTTCTTCTAGTTTAGATACGTGGCATTGTTCAAGTAGCTAAACCATTGATACTATTTTACACTAAAATGAATGGGCATGTTCCCCAAGTGATTTATTAGTATCAGTTGTCCTGTGAATGATTTATAAAATAAATTCTTTGAAATATCTGCTGAATGAATAGGTCTATAACTCCCCCCCCCCCCCAAAAGGAAGATTATGTAACGAATATGCTCGTTTTCTTTTAAAATAATTCAAATCCTCTTTTTCAAGATAACTGTATTAAATAATTTATAATTTTCGATAATAAAAGTGAAAGTGATCATTATAAATTAAGAAATTATTTTGGCATAAATAATGTATCTGCACTACAGCTTGAGGCACTTTAGTGCAACTAATAAAGAAGTGTCACCTCTTTTCTTTCTCAATAGCAGTGAGAGTAATCTAAGCGCTTTTAGATTTTCTTCCAGCTTTGTAATAATCTGCTTAGGATTATTACAAAGTATTTCTAAGACAGATTATTTCAGAAATAAACAACCAGCAGCAGCAGTAAAAGTAGTAATATTTAGATTTTTTAAGAAAAAGAAACAAATAATACTACTGAACTTTCTTTTGTGTGGTATGCATATAAATGGTTTTACATGGTGAAAATATAGAATAGTGTTTCTAAAATTTCAAATAATTTCAGCAGACAGTAGAACAGCTGATTTTAGATTGCAAAGAAATAGTACAGAATGAGAAGCTCACGGCACAACAATATAATTGCCTTATTTCTTTTGTCAAAATGGTAAAATGAAGTAATAGATTTTGAATAATGTCTGGAAAAGCTTTCAAACCTGTAGAAATTTAGAGTAGTTATGTAATTGTGTTGCATGAGAGGATGGGGGGGGGGGGAGCATTAGAAAATCTTCAAAATGAGCATAAATTTTGAATCATTCCATAATATATCTTTCATACTATTTTCTCAACATATCTACGGTGGTTTGCATACTGGAAATTATCGTAATGTGCATCCTACAAAAAAAAAAAAAAAAAAAAAAAAAGTCGAAGGCGAGAGTCCCTGCTAAAATATCATTGGATATAAATTTTTGATACTAAAAAGACTCACAATCGGAAACTGAGTATGCAATTTAACATCATTTGTTATTCATAAAAACAAAACAAAAAAAAATTTGTTTCTAAAACTGAAATGTGATAATCCATATAATGGTATTTTGCTACAAAAGAAAGCAAAAGGTCATCATATTTATTCCAATAAATGTTATTTAAAAATATAAATATCTGACATATTTTCAATGCAAACAAACATTTGAAAATCTGCAAAAAAATGCTTCTGTAATGTCAGTAAAGTGAAGAAACAAAGTTGTCTTGTTCCATTGCACTGATTTCAAGAATAAAATACAGCGAATTTACTATTACTAAATAGATTCGTTGCAAAGGCTGATCGGTGGTCATTTCAGGAATAATTACTTTTGTACATGTGAAATTCGTTTCAATTTTTGGGAAGAGACACAATAAATCAATTGTGAGGCAAAAAAAAAAAAAAGGACAGTAAAGAAGATTCCAACAGTTAATCCACTAATGGCTCTAAAATAGCAATAAAGGGATTAACAGCTGAGGGAGGTAATGGCATGATAAAAGGTAGAATGCCAATGAAGTTTTGATCCATAAAAAAAGCTCGGGTGGTCTGGCTATTTCATCCACCTTGGCCGGTGGGGGGGGGAGTTAAAGCTTGATTCGGAAGTATCTGCTGTTATCCCATCACCTACAGAATAGACATCATATATCCATAAGTGCCAATCTTTTCTCTAAAAATGCCATCTATATCATGACAGTAGCAAATTCCATTTTTTTCCCCAATTATCTAAACAATCCACACTGCTTAAAATGTTTATATAAATTCAAATCTCTAAAAGATCTTAATTCTTAATCTGATCCTGACTTCCCATCCATTCTGAAAACAAAAGTTTTTATTCATCAATAGTACAACATTTACAGTGACGGTGGTGGAACAGATGCTGGACCTGGATGCTAAGGGGTCCTTTACAATACAGATGAAGGTGAGATTTTGCAGGTGAGATGGGGAAGAACTGAGTTATTCCTGAATGGTGAGTAACTACGTAGTTAGAAAGAAAGTGAGGTTTAGGCTCTTCACATGGAGTGTGTGGAATGGCCTATCTGGTTGCAGTGATTGTATCTCTGATAAAGGAGAGAGAGAGAGACACGTACACACAAGCGTATTTAGATATGTTATGAGGAAGGGTCCCCCCCCCCCCCCCCAATGAGTCCTTGGAATCATAAGGACAACCTACATAATAATAATATAAAGAGTAATGCATTGGTTTTAAAGAGAATGGGATGGAAAAAAGTTAACAAATTTTTGATGTGAGGATAACAAGAATAAGGCCAGAGGAAAATGCTTATCAAATCCACCAAAATTCAGGTGGACTAATAAATTTAGTACCTTAAACAATGAAATGTAAGATCTGACAAATAAGAGACAACATCTGGATGAAAATTGTAGAGAGAAAATGAGTAATAATGTACACTTAATTATATAATACTATCAAAGCATCCTGTCCATTCCTGAAGATTTGTACCAGAAATGATTTATGACTTCATTGTAGAGAGCATAATATTGTATAAAGTTTGAGTCAAGATGAAATGATAGAGGAACTAATGGCAAGTGGGCAGGATGCATATAAAAATTAAGCTAATTTAGGGGTAACAGCAACCTTCTTATATAAGGGAAGGTTGTTTCCTCCTCCCACCACCACAAAAAAGTGAAAAGAAGAAAAACTTGTTTCACCTCACAAAGGAAACAGAAAGTGCAAAAACTGAGACTTCAAATTACAGGTCAGTAGCTTGGGTATCTGGAGTCAGGGTTACACTTCATAGACTGGTAAGGATTAGAATCCAGGATTCTAAAATGAAATGTCCATTTGATAAAGTGGCCATTTTATTTTAGCAATTCAGATACACATATTGATATACAGTCTGTTATCTACTTATTCTATATATTACAACAGGATGACAGATGTATTGGGCAAAGTAGAGCATATAAAGTGGTAGATTTGTATTTTGCAAAGGCCTTTGATTACACACGACAGGTAAGGTGGATGAGAGTGGATGTCTGATAGGATCAGCAAGTTATGTAAGAGGAAGCAGTATTCCAGAGAAGCTGCTAGTGGTGTGTGGGTGCACACACACGCACACACACACACACACACACATGCATGCACAACAGTTTTCAGGAATATTAATGCTTATCTTATATGATATTGGGAGATGTGTAAATGGATATATGTAGTTGTCTGAGGATGATGCAAAGTTGAGAAGATCTAAGAAGATGATCTAAAACAGATGATGCAGCTCTCCAGAAGGATATGAATTGATTAGCTGTGTGAGCATGAGTGTTGGCAGTATCCATACAATTTTGTGAATTGCAAAGTCTTGATATGTGAGGGAATGATGGTATGTGTTCAACTTATGGGAATATACTGAAAGAACTGAAGGAGATAATGAACCTGGAGGTGATGGTAAACAAGAATCTGAAATTTAAGGGCAACATCACTAGAAATGTAAGGATAACATAGCAGAAAGGAAAGAAAGAGTACCGAGAAGAGCAATAAAGAAAATGTCAGGTCTTTTAAATGTAGGATTATGAAGACAGATTGAGGGAATACAATCAGCAGAGCCCAGTATATAGGAGGGGAGCTATGATTGAGATATATGGATTGGTGATGACTTTTTACCAGATTAATGTAGTGAAAGAGGTTTTTCAAAGAGAAGAGGGATGCACAAACAGAACAAGAGGCTATCCCTGTAAACTGCAAAAGAAGGAATGAGCAGGGATAGAAAGAATAGATGTTTTTCTTGGACAATGGTTAATGAGCTAGTGAGTGAGCAGAATGCATTGCTAGAAAGTGTGGAAACAGCCAATAAGTTTAAGGTATGGCTTGATAAGCACTATGTTTGAAAGTGAGGGCTGCCCAAGGTCTACTGACTCCATAGATATTTGGTTATAATGATGATTCAAGAATGGCTAGAAGAAATCTATTATATCTATTATATTATGAATAGGTTCTGTTTTTCTAACCAACAAGATGCAGAATTTAAGCCAACAGTCTGTTGGTTAGAAAACAGTTCATGTTTTCAAAATTTATGGAACAGTTTTAATATTATGAATGGCCAAGAGTTCCTATCAAATATGGAACTTTTTCAACCCATGTCAGGCCTCAACACTGGTAACAAAAATTACAAAAAACATGTCATTGCTTATTCATGATGTGACTGAGACTGGGTCTGGGTGCAAGTAGGGAGAATAAGGGAAAAGATAATTGTTGTTGATTTGAAAGATTTTTCCATTCCAATAACTCTTAAGAAGTACTTAAGATTTGTTGAATAGAAACCTAAATAATAAGTCTTCTTCATGACTTATTTTTCATGGTATTAACAACACCACACACACTTTTATCACAAAGATAATGTTTACTTATGTATGATAATGTTTTATTAATGCTTACATTTTGCTGATTTTCAACTCAGCATCGTCAGAGCACAACACACTTGTATACGCGACAGTGAGCAAGTGAAACAATATAATTGCAAAAGACAAAAGATCTAAAGACCTATTTTTGGCGCCCTCTAACGGAAAAAAAAAAAAAAAATTGTTTCACTCACTCACTGTCGCTTATATAAGTGTGTTGTGCTCTGATGATGCTGAGTTGAAAATCAGCGAAATATAAGCGTTACTAAAACATCTTTGTGATAAAAGTGTGTGTAGTGTTGTTAATACCGTGAAAAATAAGTCATGAATAACCATCAACACCTAAGCTTATCTGTTAGATTGATGATTCTGCACAGAGAAGATATTGTATACAAAGCGCGACGGTTCGGTAAGTTGAAACTGAACTTGTCCAGAAAATTGAACAGGTTAGCCTTCCTTAAATGATGCTGTGACAACAACAACATCATTCCATCTTTTCTGAAATTCAAAGAAAAGTTACAATCGGCAAAGGCACATCGTATTTATCGATGGTCGAGTTTAGCGCTTCTTCGAGAACAAATCGCCGCTACTCGCATGGAGCTTAGTAAGCTAAACAGCTCTATCACAGCTCTGCAACAAGAACTAATCAACATGTTAAATCCTGAAGTGTTAAATCATTAAGGGGAGGGTCACTACCCAGACTAGTTTCAACCTTTATTGAGGTGTCTTCAGTGGAAGCCAGGCTCGAGTGGAGATACCAGGCAGAAGCATTAGCAAGGTCATCTCTACCTATAGGAGTTGCCAAACGGTGTGCCACCTTTTTATTAAATTACTCTGGACTTATCTCCACTCAGGCCTGGCTCCCACTGAAGAGACCTCAATAAAGGTCGAAACTAGTCTGGGTAGTGGCCCTGCCCTTAATGCATAACATTATACATATCTGCAAGGAGATGTGTTTTGCATTATGGGAGATACCGAGATAGGAGTGTTGTGAGCTTGCTCCACCTTTGCAACGAGTTACCTGGCGTTGTACCACTTTACCCCAGTCCTGAAGATACTTTCAGGTGCAAACTTTGTTTGCTCACACTTGGATAAAGGATTAAACTAAATTTACTATAGTCTAACCAAGTGAAAAATAAACTTTCAACAAAATTCAATAATAAAGAGGCCTGTCCCTATGCCTCTATTCTAATCATCCAGAGATCTCTTGATAATCTTCCCACCATAGAGATCGAAGAGTCCAGAAGATAATAAACAGCTTTGCCTTACTCCTCTTTGTGAACGGAGCCAATCTGATAACATATTATCAATTCTTACTGCAGTAAGAACTGCAGCTCGGCACTCAGCTAACAGAAAATAGGTAATATTGTAGTATTTACTGTAGTGAGGATCAATGGGACAATATTTTTATTTACATATATTAAATATTACATAATTTAATTATAGAATACCTACTTCCATTATCCAAGTGAAGTTAAAACGAGGATGCATCCACCTGATTAGTTTGAGCAGTATTTCTACTGTATTACAGTCACCATAAAATCGTTCCTGTAGATCAATATATTGAACCTAATGTAAAAATTATAAAAAAAAATTAATGCAACATAATACATAAATAGTATATTGTACTAATTAAATAATATATCATAAATTCTAAATCAGCAGTTAATTGTCAGTTTTGATGAACTGGTTAGTTAGAGCAGTTAGCATATCCACTCTCTAGCCAACAAGCTGCGAGTTCAAATCCTAATGTGCTATGGATGTTTGTGACCTTTAAGTGGGAGATGATTTCATTGCCCAGCATGAGACTACTGTCCCTATTAAAGAATGCCTAAATTGGCTTGAAAAAATTCCATGTTTAGTCTCTAGGACAATTTTTTCAGATTATGTAAAAAATAAAAATACAAAAAACTAAATCAAAAATTAATTTAAAAAAATCCATAGCTCACCACATGGCACTAATGTACTTATAGGTTTACAATCTTTAATAAGTGGAAGTCACATAAAAAAAAATAATTGAGATTGAATGGAGTGCAAAAGAGTGGCCATGAGACAAGTGTATGATATCTTGTACATTGAGGATCTTTTGTTTTACAGAGAGTGGGAGAGTTTTATGCTTCTTGAAATAATTTCAAGAGATCTCCAAGGCTGTACTACCATACCTAAACTTAAATTGGAATGACTGTATATCTCTGCAGAATGTTTGGGAAATTCTTATTCTTAACAACAATAAATAATGTTTTTATTTATTAATTTATTTTTATGAAAGAGAACTATCATCAGTAATGTTGTATTACCATATCTCATGCCATGGCAAAATCCATTGCTATTACTTCTGCTTCTTGAATTTGTCAGTGTTCACTGGCAAAGCTTCTGTAGTCCAATTGGTATCCAGATCTTTAAAAAAAAAATTTTAAAAAATCAGAGACAAATGATGTTGAATCTTATTCTTGGTGATTGAGTTACTTTGTGAAGCCCTGATGCTTAATCATCCTATCTTTGGTGACTTTGTGTTTGAGGCTTCTCTGACCAGCTAGTTACTAGACTAATTCTAGTCCGTTACTCCCACCCTGATCTTTATCCCCTCATATCCTTCCTCTTCCCCAAAAAATTTCTATTTTCACTTCCCCTCCCAAAGTATTCTCTGCCCACCTTTAATATATATATTTAAAAAAAAAAAAAGGGGTTTTCAAAAAACTCACATACCCTTTGCCTTACTGATAATTCTCTCACATCTCTCAACCCCCCCCCCCTTCCTTTCAATCATACTTCCTTCCTTTAACAGCAGATGAATGTATATCACCACATGCTGGGATGCTGCTGAATAAGAAGACAGTCAGCAACATCCTACAAAGGTATGTCCAAATTTTTCCTCCTACATATTCTTCATATATCTATCTATATAAAACATCAGTAATGCCCTAAAATTTGAGTAAAAAAAAGCCAATCACAATTATAAAAGAGGAACTTCTAAACAAAAATAGGCTAAATAGCCATAAAATAATAGATTGATCCTATTTTTTTTCTTTTTTATCTCTTTTCTAAATTTAGGATTACTTTGCAAACTTTAAATGGACTATTCCAGTGGGAAAGCCTATATTTCAAACAGATATTTGTACAATTCAGAAATTTTAATAACTTCTTGTATACTAAATGGCCCAATTGACTACAGGTTGAGCTTGAGAGGCCAACAACAGACCAGAGTCCCAGACTCTCTACTCACAATCTTGCTTATATTTAACCCAGGAAACAGCTGACAAACAGGAATGGTTCTGCAAAGTCGGAAGGAAAAAACAATGCAAGGAACCAACATCAAGCAAAACTGCAACCCCCAAAGAAACAGAAACAAACCGCATAAGGAAAGAGCCCCCTCCCTTATCCTGTAGGCCAAGGAACAACAGATGGAATCATTCATGACCCTCAAAAACCATAAAATAAATTTTACAAAAGCCAGGAATATGGATAAGGGGATAAGAATACAGATAGAGATGGTAGCCGACTAATGCACACGCACTAAACTTTTAGACGATAAAAAAGTCCAATACCACCGTTTGCTTTAAAAAGCGAAAAACACTTCAAGGTGCAGTATAACAAAATCTGTCACCACTGAGAAAGTCATAAGAGACTTCCAGAATCATGGACTTAACTCTATAAAAGTTAGCTGCATGCTCTGAGCAGATAAATGACCAATGCCTCTTATCCTAGTGGAAATCAGCAAACAGTAGTGAGAAATCTATGATTTAAAAACAGTTTGCAACCTGGCTATAAAACCAAAACTATTATGACAGAAGGCAACAAACACTGGACAATGAAACAGTTGTCAAAAATTTGGCAACTCGTAGCACTGCGGAAAAGGCCGATTTCCACTGTGTTAAATGTGGAGGACATGACATGGCTATCTGCAAAAAATCAAAAACAGAGCCAGCTAAATGTGGGAACTACAGCAAACTACATTGTGCCAACTACAGAGGGCACAAGCAAAACTTGGCCACCCAAAAATCAACAAACGAAAACCTAAAAGTTCCATCAACAACTCCACAGGCACCCACAGCAAATGCTGATACCCCCCCCCCCCCGAACAGCATAAAAATCTAACCAAGCAAGTGCCTTCTATACAGAGGTGGTTGATTCAAAATCTGCAGGAAAAACTGAACCCTAATGATCAACCAAATTCAGCAAAGCTGCAGTTTTAGCAACCATTCTGGGTGGAAAGTTAATCAAGCTCAGCAAAGCAAACCCCAGCCAGAACTCCACAAACAAGTTTGTGAAACATACACAAAAAATGATTACTGCACTGGTCGAAGGGTTAACAAATGCAGCAGGCCAAACTCTCTACAAACTGTGTGGTGGAATGCCAATGGTATAGGAAACAAAATGCATGAACTACAACAATTTATGACATGCTATAGTACTAAAGTAAAAGAAACCCACCTTCGACCAGCCAACAACCCAAAGCTCAGGAAATGTTCTATATTCTATACTGCAATGACAGACCCAACAAGATTGGGAGGGGGGAAGCACAGCTATATTTGTCAAGCTCAATAAAAAACACAATGAAACTGTAAATTCTGCCACTATCCATAGAAATCATGTGAGTGGAGGTCCAAACTGCAAATAAGCCCCCCCCCTGAAAATATACTCTGCATATAACTCTATACACAGTTCATGGAAGCAGACATGCCTGAAATTCTAGATACAAACTAAGCAGTGCTAGTAGCAGGAGACCTGAATGCAAAGCACACAGCCTGGAACAGCAGCACTACAAATTGAAACAGTAAAACCTTCAATGACTGCTGCTGCGAGGAACACAGTGATCACAGGATCTCCAGAATCTACAATTATTGATTGTTGATTCTGGAAGTTTCTACAATTAGTCTGATATGCACATAGAAACTATTGAAATCAACAATGAAAGACATAACTTCACTCCTTAAACACAGAGAACCAGATGCTTGGGAAAATGACCAAAGGCCTATGCACAGACCATAACCTTTCCTGCCAATCCATGGTGAAATGGTCTAGTTTACCGAGATGCAGACAAAGTCTATGTCACAGTAAACTACAGTACACAAACTCCATCCAACTGACATCAGTTGCTAAGGTATGTGAAATCGTCACCAAATTTAAGAATAGGAAGCCCTAGGTCCAGATGGGATTTCTAACAAAATCATCAAATGCCTCCCATATAAACCTGTAATACATATTGTTGCTATTGTTAATGCAATATTAAGATAGCATTACTTCCCTGCACAATGGAAAGTAGCAGATGTAATCTTATTCTCAAAACCAGGAAAGGCAGTTCACCATCCCCAATCAGCCTACTTTCCAGCCTAGGAAAAACAGCTGAGGGGGTAATACTAATAAGACTGCATTAAAGAATTAAATCTCATCCCTGATGAGTAATTTGGATTTTGGGAGAACCACTCCATAGAACAAGTTTTCAGAGTTGTGGAAAACATCATCACAGGGTTCAAATGGGAGCTCTTCCTAGACATTGACCAAATATTCAGCAAAATATAGCACAATAGGCTTCTTTTCAAACTCCTGCAGGCCAAATTCCTACCAGCACTGATCAAACTTACCAAATCATACCTCAGTGACTGCAAACTCTGAGTGAAACTACAGGAAATTAGACTGCCTGAATGCAACATTGTAAAAATATTTATGTAGCTATAACAAATCTAAATATTTTTACATAAAGTTTACCAAGGTCGAGCATAGTAAGACCTGTAACTTGTAAATAGTTGTATGTTATATGTAAATAATCCCAATGGGAATTTGTATGTGCTCTATGCCAAATAAGGGAATATTCTAGAAGGCATAGTATTAAAGCAATACATTGCCAATAGTAAAGCAGTATATTTTAAGAGCTTTGTAAAGAGGTCAAAAGCTCAAGGTCATTGCTAGGTGGACCGACAAAAGCTTCAAACGAATGTCTGCTGCCAGAATGAAGAGGATTTAGGGAGTGTAGGAGAAAAACAAAGGAAGGGTCAGTCAGAGAAAAGGATCAAGGGATTTCGCCGAAAAGTTTGGGGTTCACATATCTCTGCACAAGGATTCGGAAGAATAAAAGGTGTAGGTGAAAACATCGCATCTTCGGTTCGAGAAATTTTCGTCAAGGATCGAGAAGTTGCCAACGGTTGTCCGGCAGATGTAAGCCATTGAGGACACGACATTGGTTCGAGAAATAATGCCAGTGGTCTGAAAGAAAGATGACGAGGAGCCGATCCGCCAGGCAAAATTGATGGTCGATGATGAATTGATGAGTCTTAACTGGGAGCTGTTGTCAGAGGGAAGAAATTGCTCCGTTGATCCAACGCGCATGCAAGCATTCCACAAGCCGATGTTGTGTTGCTTTCTTCCTTATCACAACTATTTTAATCTTTTACGCTGTATCTCCGTAATACACTCTATCGGGTAACACATCATACCTCTGAGGGACAATGGAATTTCCTCGAGATCGAGACAGTACCAGAGAACAGAGTGTCTGAGATTTACCTCTCGTAAAACGCCAAGAAATTTATTTGTTTCGCTGTGCCACTTAGCGCTATTAGATTATTCATACTAACAACCAAGAGGTAATCTCAGGACAATACTTAATGATACCTATCAACTCTGCAGACGTGGCCAAAATATACCCTTTTTAATATCCCGCATAGGTTCGCATTAATATTTTATAAGAGGTGCATCGGATTCCAGAAAACACAGAAAGTCTTTGATAGAATCAAAAGCAAAGTTTATTAATCCTCAAAGGTAGATACACTTAATAACATTAATTCAAATCCCATCTTAAGGGAGATCCATACAAAGCATAAAACATTCAAACACTACTATTAAACTTATAACATATTATGTAGCAGCAATCTAAAGTAAAAACTATATTAACACTCTCTAATGCATTATTTATGTATTATTATCACAGTTATTCCTAAAACTCCATAGCTCTGTCAGACTACTCAAGATAACATTCATATCTTTCACAATCTCTTTATAATTTGTCAATTCTTCACTCTAAACATATCCTTAATTTCATTCAATATAAAAATGAACTTTAACACATCGACAGACAATAAAAATAAATTCAATATTCTTCTAAAGTGATAGCAATACAACCTTATCCTATATCATTAATGTTCCCTTTTATAACATATTAACATGGCACAAATAATTCATTCATATTCAGTGAAACACAAACAAAGTTACTTATCCTCCCTTTATGGTTCTTTATTGCATCATAGGTTCACAGGAAACTGGCCTTCCGTGGACAGCCGGACTTGCTTTTTCCGCAGAAAATTACGGCCGCCTAGACCCGCAACTCCCTTAATCGGATCCTCCGGCACGGGGCACTGGCACCCCACGCCACCACTAGAGACGAACACCCAGGAGATCCAGGAACAAAAAAGCCTTGTTTCAGGGTCACATGACCCTTATATTTCTCTCTTTTCTTCTCAGCATTTCTCGCCCTATTCGATGTCCAGCGAACTCTCACATGCTATTACGTCACAGGGTCCATCCTCTCCCCCGCTATCGCACGTATGCTGATATCACGTTGTTTGCTTGGGGCGAGCCGCTCCCTTGCGTACGGCTCCGTGACCTTTGGACTTCATTCTCCCCCAACTGTTGAATTTGTGCTTACATTCTATAATTCTTTTATATATGTTATTTTATAATGCTCTGCTAATGTTTTACACTTTCAATATTAAATTAGCCACATTCGTGAATGGCACAAAATACATACTTATTTACCCTTTCATAACAGAATATACTTGATATACATATTACTTATTTTACACTTAGAGGCAATTTACTGTATTTATTTCCCTTTTTTGTTTGGAAACCCATGTTTGATTGTAATAAGATAGGAGTTCATAAAATTCCACTCTATCACAATCCAACATAGGCCTCCCCTTCCAATAAAAATTTTTCTAAAATTTTTCTTCCTCTCAAGTGTTCCTCCTTACTGTTCTAAAAGGGGGGGGGGGTCTCTCCTTTAATGGCATCTCAAACTTTCATGTTGTGGGTTTCTCTTACTCTTGAATTAACGTGTGCCCCTGTGATAGTTTGCATCTCACTTAGTGTCTTATTTTGTTCAGTCTCCTCGGATTCCTCTTTCTCACTCATTACAATTTTTGTTCCATCCCCTTTAGAGGTGTTCTGATTGTCAAAAAATTGCCTTGTGAATTGGAGGCATCTAGTCCTGCTAAGTTCTTTATCAGGATGGAGACTAGGCTCTCTCATTTTCCTTTTCCTAACTCTTGGGACATTAGGCCTAAACGTGTCTATTTCTAGGCTCCCAGTGCCAATTGAATTTCCCTGTGAAGTTCGTGCTACCAAGGATACTTGATTCACATGAGGGCTTGTCTCTGCTGACAAAGTGTGCTCCTTCATGCTTGAGTAGTTATCTGCTAGCTTACCTTTAGACTTACTAACCTGGGTTTTAAGGCTCCCCTTAAAAGATCGGATTCTAGGTGAGTTTCTTCTGCTCTTATGCAACTTTGATTCAATTTCCCTGTTTATGTTTTGCCTTCTTCCAAGGAGATATACTTCTTTCCTCGCATAATCACACTTAAAGTTGTATCTCATTAAGAAATCACTGCCCAGAATCAGCTTTATGTGTGGGAGAGAAGATCCTGACAAGACCAGAAACTCATGCCAGACACACATTCTGAACTCAGGCAGATACACTTTAAGATTTACTGATTTAGATGCGTGAGATGCTGAGGCTGTACACCCAAATACTCTCACAGATCTTTTAAGGTAAGTGATCTTGTTCTTAATATAGGGTTCTAACCTTTTAAAATAGTCTTCAGAAATGATGGAGGTTTGCACTCCAGTGTCAAGTAGGGCAATGCAATGCTCTCCAAGCACACTGGTCTTCACCATCATTTCATAAGACTGCCCACTTATTCCTTGTCCCTTCTTCCAAGTTCTATTAGCATAAGTATGAGGTCTAGGTTCGTTTTCATGACCTCTATTAAAGAGTTCCCTGCCTTTAAAACAATTGTGAGCCATATGCCCAATTCTATCGCACCTATAACATCTGGGATACTCTTTTCCATTTCCTTGATCATTGATCCTGTTCTCTGATGGTATTACAAACTTTTCTTGGGGGGGTAATAGCTGAAACTTTTTCCATTACCGCGTCCAGTCGGTCAAGAAGGGCCTTTGTAGTCTCTCGACCTCTTCTCTAATTAAACATTTAGTTTCGACCGCCTCAGAGATATTTGGTTCTGGGGCCTTCACTGATAATGACTCTAATCTTTTCATTACGTCGTCCAATCGCTCCATGACAGGTTTTTGGAGCAGTTCCACTTCCTGTTTTATTATATCCCTGATCTTACAAGTCTCAGGCAGGATTTCAATCAACTTGTTCACTGTCTCACTATTATTGCCCTCGTTTCCTTTTCTTGTCTTGGATTTGTCTTTCTTGTCTTGGTTCATTATTGGGCAGCATTCTTGCTCAAACAAGTTTACAAGACCGGCAGCAGACGTGGGATGTATGTCTCCAAGTATCTGCTCCCTTTCTCTGACTGCATTGTAGCATTCATCCAAATTAGTTACTTTTTTGTTGAAGGCAGTTTCCTTAAATTCCTTTCTCACTCCTTGAGTGAATTGCTGGAAAATGGCCCAGTCCAAATGAGGTTTCTCTTCATTGTGGACACTCAGGGTACTGGCCACCGTTAGTAATCTGTTCTGAAAATCAGATACACTCTCCCTGTCCTTCTGAGTGCACCTCTGGAGTTTCCATAAACTAGGCCTCAAACTTCCTAGTTTAGAGAATTGGGAAATTAGAACCATTTTAAACTTTGAATACTCCAGGGTTTCTCTTAGAATGGGAGAGGAGTATAGGAAGGTTTTTGCCTTCCCTATCAGTTTACTTCGGAGCAAGACCAGTAACTGAAAGTCAGTCCATCTTCCTACTTTTCTTAGTTCTTCTATGTATGAAAAAAACGAAATGACATCATTATCAGAATCTTCACCTGAGAACTGGGGGAACACTTGTTGGGGATTAATGCATCTAAAAAACTCATTGTCCTCCATTATTGAGCTACTCGTAGGATTAGACATATTTGCCTCTAAGTTTACACAAATATTGCATCAACCTTTGCCTTTGTTAAGAATTTCTGTTTGGAATCCGAAACCTGCTTACTGTGTTTTATATAAAGTACTTATTTCAGTTATATAAGCCACATCCTATCGGCTGACTGCGCCATTTATGTTGTGTCACTTTCTTCCTTATCACAACTATTTTAACCTTTTATGCTGTATTTCCGTAATACACTCTATCGGGAAACACGTGGTACCTCTGAGGGACAATGGAATTTCCTTGAGATCGAGGCAGTACCAGAGTATCAGAGTGTCCAAGATTTACCTCTTGTAAAACACCAAGAAATTTAATTGTTTCGCTGCGCCACTTAGCACTATTAGATTATTAATATTAACAACCAAGAGGTAATCTCAGGACAGTACTTAATGATACCTATCAACTCCGCAGACGTGGCCAAAATATACCCTTTTTAATATTCCGCAAAGGTTCGCATTAATATTTTATAAGCGGTGCATCGGATTCCAGAAAACACAGAAAGTCTTTGTTAGAATCAAAAGCAAGGTTTATTAATCCTCAAAGGTAGATACACTTAATAACATTAATTCAAATCCCATCTTAAGGGAGATCCATACAAAGCATAAAACATTCAAACACTACTATTAAACTTATAACATATTATGTAGCAGCTATATAAAGTAAAAACTATATTAACACTCTCTAATGCATTATTTATGTATTATTATCACAGTTATTCCAAAAACTCCGTAGCTCTGTCAGACTACTCAAGATAACATTCATATCTTTCACAATCTCTTTATAATTTGTCAATTCTTCACTCTAAACATATCCTTAATTTCATTCAATATAAAAGTGAACTTTAACACATCGACAGACAATAAAAATAAATTCAATATCCTTCTAAAGTGATAGCAATACAACCTTATCCTATATCATTAATGTTCCCTTTTATAACATATTACCGTGGCACAAATAATTCATTCATATTCAGTGAAACACAAACAAAGTCTACTTATCTTCCCTTTATGGTTCTTTATTGCATCATAGGTTCATAGGAAACTGGCCTTCCGTGGACAGTCGGACTTGCTTTTTCCATGGAGAATTATGGCCGCCTAGACCCACAACTGCCTTAATCGGATCCTCCGGTATGGGGCACTGGCACCCCACGGCACCACGAGAGATGAACACCCAGGAGATCCAGGAACAAAAAAGCCTTGTTTCAGAGTCACATGACCCTTATATTTCTCTCTTTTCTTCTCAGCATTTCTCGCCCTATTCGATGTCCAGCGAACTCTCACGTGCTATTGCATCACAGGGTCCATCCTCTCCCCCGCTATCGCACGTACGCTGACGTCACATTGTTTGCTTGGGACGAGCCGCTCCCTTGCATACGGCTCCGTGACCTTTGGACTTCATTCCCCCCCCCCCCAACTGTTGAATTTGTGCTTACATTCTATAATTCTTTTATATATGTTATTTTATAATGCTCTGCTAATGTTTTACACTTTCAATATTAAATTAGCCACATTCGTGAATGGCACAAAATACATACTTATTTACCCTTTCATAACAGAATTTACTTGATATACATATACATATTACTTATTTTACACTTAGAGGCAATTTACTGTATTTATTTCCCTTTTTAGTTTGGAAACCCATGTTTGATTGTGATAAGATAGGAGTTCATAAAATTCCACTCTATCACAATCCAACACTGATAATCTTCACCCGAAGTGCGACAGTACAGCATCCCAAGGAAGCATCAGTGACCCTTCGCCAGTGTAAAGAGGGATTGAAAAAAAAACCTGACGCGGAATGGAAGTCCAGTTCGAAGCCAAGTACACAGAGGGTAGCAGCTATAAAGTGAGTTGACCCGTTTCTTAAATTTGCTTGAGCTTTTAAGAGAACACTTATTAATGGACTGTAAGTAGAAGCTGATCTAAAAAGGCATATCTAACAGTTAAAGATTATAAAGTGATTAAGTCAGGAATTTGTAGGTTGAAATAAGTCATAGTGTAACTATTTGCTGAATTGGTGAAACTTGCCTATATAATATTCCCAGCATAGAAAGGAAAGAGCAATTGAGTGTAAAAGATATTGTTTGTGTTCAATGAGTAAGATTTAATAATTTAGTAACAAGTACCATTGCTCAGTATAAATGACTTATGTTGCATTAAGAAAATGAGTTAACTATGTGATATGATTTGTGTGAGAAAATGCAGGAACTTAACTAGTCTATTTATGCAGATTTGAATTGTAATGTTTCCTTTTATTATTGAATAATGCAGTGTAAAATTTGTCTTATGTGAATTAAACCTTTGTTGTTTAAATATTAATAGTGTTGCCTGATACTACTTTAATTCTTGGATGTACTGTTCTAAAAAAACAACTGAGATTGTGAGCGGGGAAGATAGATAATTAATACGAGATTTAGATAAAGGGATAGCCACGACTGTGTATAAGAGTAAGGAATGATATCTACCAAAAGTAGTAATATTTAATGCCATAAAAGGATTTCCAGAGGCGCAGTCACTAATTCAAATAAATATCTAGAGATCCTTGGTATAATAAAAATAGGAATACTGGAGGTAAAAATAAGGAACAGGAGGATATTAGTTTAAAGTTAATAGAGTTGCACAAAGGAACAGAGACATAAGTTAAGAAGTGGGTAGTGACGATAAGATATATAATATAGAAGAGAGATATAGAAATAAAATATAGAGATAATATAATATAGATAAAGAAAAACCCTAAGATATAAAGGGGATATTAAAGAATATTAATAAAGTAAAGGATATCACAAAATAGGTTAAAAACAACTTTAATTTACAACATCACTGAAAATTATATATTTAGTTTAATCCTTTATCTAAGTGTAAGCAAACAAAGTTTGCACCTGAAGTATCTTCAGGACTGGGGCAACTCATGGTAAAGGTGGTATAAGTTCTCATCACTTGCCTTAGTATCTCTCATAATGCAAAGCACATCTCCTTGTGGACATGTATAATGCTATGCATTAAGGGAAGGGCCACTACTCAGACCGGTTTCAACCTTTATTGAGGTCTCATCAGTGGGAGCCAGAACCAAGGGTTGTGATACCAAGGTGGAAGTAATGGAGAAGTCATATTTACCTATACGAGTTGCCAAAGGGTGTCACACTTTATTATTAAATTACTCTGGATTAGAGAAAAATGTTGGAAGTTTTTTCACTTGGTTAGACTATAAATTATATATTTAGTTGAATCCTTTATCCAAGTGTAAGCAAACAAAGTTTGAGCCTGAAGTATCTTCAGGACTGGTGCAACTCATGATAAAGGTGGTATAAGTTCTCATCACTTGTTGTTCTCATCATTTTGCATTATGGGAGATACTAAGGCAAGTGGTGAGAACTTATACCACCTTTACGAGTTGCCCAGTCATGAAGATACTTCAGGTGCAAACTTGGTTTGCTTACACTTGGATAAAGAATTAAACTAAATATATAATTTATAGTCTAACCAAGTGGAAAAAACTTCCAATATCACTGCAGGCTCCCCCGGGGCTACCTGCTATCACATCTGCCATTTGGTACGTGGCTAACATTCCACACAGTTGCCACCAGAATGGTTCTATACACAGATAATACTGCAGTAACAGTCTGCTTCTTGCAACTTAGACTGGCAACCAAAAAACTGCAACACATAGTGTCAATACTAGAACAATGGCTCAAAATATGACAAATTGGTGTTAATGCAAACAAGAGCACTGCACTACTATTCACAAAAAGAGAAGTGTCCCTGGAGGGCAAAGTTGTCATGTTTGGTACAAGTCCATTCCATGGTAACCAGTAGCCAAATACTTAGAGGTACAAGATAAAGGGCTTTGCTTTACAACTCTTATTATCTGCTCAAAAGAAAATAGGGCAATGGGGCAGCTATATCTGTTACTGAATTGTCATAGCCAGTTAAGCATAGAACTTAAGCTACTGCTATAAAAGATGCTGATCAGTACTGTCCTAATGTATGGCTCACCCGTGTGGAGTCACACAGCAGATTCAAAAGCTAACAAACTATAGACAATTCATAACATAGTTTATGAATAGCATTTAATGCACCATGGTTCATAAGAAACATATAGCTTTGCTGAGAAGCCAATAACCCCGAGTTTAAAACTTTCTTAAGCAAAAAGGCTACAAAATTCTTTGCAAATACTGTTATTCACTCAAATCCCCTAATCCATGAAGAAGTAGATTACAGTGAGCATGACCCAGCAAAACACAAACGTCCCCAAATCCCAAAATCATACCTAACAAGTTTTTTTTTTTTTTTGTAAACCCACTGTCAGAAGCCCAAAATGGGTGAGCTAAAGGCTCAATAATATTCGAAGCTCGTTACGATTTATAACACAGCAGAAGACTAAAACAAATATCTCCAGATACACATTCCAAAAAACCATACTGATCAAGTAGTTATAAAGACTCACTGGTAGTCAACAGCCCACAGTTAGCAAGCCAAATGCTCAATAATATTTCTTAATCCAGAAATTTCAATGAAAATCTGACAAAGGGATAAAGTACCACTGGTTCAATCAATCCATCTTGCCAGACCAGTTAACAGTGGTATTCACAATGGCCTTGGTTGGAAAGACCTGGGTTCAAATCGCAGCTGTAACATGACACTGGTCACTTTCATTTAGAATTTGTGAAATTCCAAGTGACTTATTAATATCAAAAAGTCATGCTTCTCCAGTCAAGTTTTTGATACATATTGGTCAGCCTCATCCTATTCATGCCAATCTATTTGTCATCCTTACTGATTCCAGTTTATATGATAACTTTCTGTGCAGCATTCATTTCAATGCCTTTTGCAAACTCTGGTAATATAGTTTATCCACTTTCCCTGTCTTAATTGCTACTTTCTCAGCATTTATATAAACAGACTGCTAAAACAACACCTACTCTTGAGAACCATGCTGTCTTCTACAGAGGACCATATATCCTACTGTAAAAATAATAATTTACATTTGTGAATCTTTTTAAAATAATTTTTCAAATAATTCCAATGGTTTCAGTTTTTTTTTTTTTAACTACGTACTATTAGTACTTGCCATCTGCATGATTAAAGATTGAAATATGTTCAGCACATAAAAACTTATTTATATTAAACCATATTTATGAGACTTTATCTCTGTAATAAATTTCATGGTCATTACAGTAAATTCACTCCATAGTGACATCATAAGGAAATGATAGCTATAATGAACTATAGAAAAGAGCCTAAATTCCATTGAATAAATGCTATTTTAAGCTACTGCAAACAGTAAAATCACAAAACCTTCACTTTTTTTTTTCAAGGTTACATAATTATGGAGACACACTAGCATGTTAGAAAACTTACTTTAATTAAATTAAAATAAACTTCAATATTTCAACCCTTATATCAAGAGGTCATACTTAGGAACGAGCGAACGAATGCATGCACACACACACACACACACACACACACACACACACACACACACACACACACACACACACACACACACACACACACACACACACACACACACACACAGAGGATCGCAAGATACACTGATACATTGAGCTAAGCATAACTGCTTTGGACAATCGGCCACAGCTTGATCTCTGGTAAAAAAAAAAAAAAAAGCAATGAATACATTGATTAAACCAGGGTTTCTAAAACTTTTTCTACGATGGAACACTTCACAAATCCTGAAATTTTCACAGAACACCTTGGTTATTTTGTAATGTATTAATAAATTGGTAATTTAGCTGATTTTTTATTATTAATTAAACCATCATTAAATTAATTTGTGCTGATTTTCATTGACATATCCCATTCTGATCACCAAAAATCACCAAAACGAGTACTTATAATATAATAATACTATAAGTACTTACGAGTGAATGCAGACTTTCTCCTGTGTGCTGGTAGTTTTCCCCTCCTTTTGTACATCCTGGAGATCGCTTTGTAGGCTGGTAGTGGATGAATCACTATCTGTTGCATCATAAACACCTTCAATAAGAGATTTCTTAATACCAAAATTAAACGAAGTCCCTTATTCATATTAAAATTTAATTCTGCAGGCCTATTACTTTTAAAAAATCATGGCACTACAGTTTCGAAACTTTCACCCTATAATATGAACTTGTGAAACTGTTAATTATTTAATTAGTTAATTACATAATTATTAGATTTGAGAACTGGATACAGAAACAGAAGCAGATACAGAAACTAACTTGCTCTTCAATTTTAGTGGAAAAATTTTCTTTCTTTTCCTACGACAGAACACTTCACAAATCCTGAAATTTTAACGGAACATCTTGGTTGTTTTGTAGGGTAGGTAAATATAAATAATAAATAAAATAAATGAGTAAATCTAAGCATTAAGAAAAAACAAACATTTATTGTCAAATATTAATTATTAAAAACAAAAACACATAAAAATAGTAAAATAAACTAGGGTATATACATGTATATTGCAAATTAAGTTCTTAATGACTCCGATGTTTTTTGGCCTTTGAATTACAAATTCTTTTGATATCAGGCACAATATTAGAAACTTGAATTCTCATATTTGGTATAGCGTTGAGTCTATTCCTGGACTGTGATTTAGTTGCACCATAATATGAAAATCCTACATCGCATAAATATGTCGTTGTAAAAGGAAGTAAAACAAGAATAGCTAGTTTTGATACGCTGGGGTACTCTTCTGTTAAATTTGTCCAGAAATCATTTATCGGAGTTCCTTGTATTTTTGTTTTAAATCAGTCACTAATTAAGTCAATTAGATTTTAACAATCACTTGCAATGAAGCCTGCTGGCTTAGCTGGCACTGTAAATGCATTCAGAACCCAAGAATTGTCCTCACTGGATTTTGAAAATATTGCAAAAGGGTTGATTGCAAGTCATGCAAGTGTTCTAAAATTACCTTAGAAACTTCTTCATTTACTTTAGAATTTATTTCAGTCAAAAATTCATGCAAGGTGGGAAAACAATCAAAATTATTATGTTCAACTGTAGAAATCCAGAATTGCAACTTCCTATTAAAAGATGCAATTTTATCTCTTGTATTAAAAATTGCAATATTCTTTAATAAAAAAGTTGAATAAAATTTTGTCCTAAATTATGTGATGTCAAGAAGACCATTAACTCACTACGAAGTTCAAAAAGCCTCAATAATGCTTTTCCTCTGGATAGCCATCTCACTTCGGTATGTAATAAAAGTGTGTTATGTGCACTACCCATTTCATCGCACAAAAGTTTAAATAATCTGGATTGAAGTGCTCGAGATTTTACATAGTTGATCATTTTTACAGCTTCATCCAAAATAGTTTTTAAATATGCAGGAATTCTTTTTGTTATTAGTGCTTGCCAATGCAAAACACAATGACTTTTGGTGGCTCTTGTAGCTACTTGCAGGATACGTGTGGCAACTCCCTTCATCTTTCCTACCATTGCTTGAGCACCATCTGTATAAATATCAATACACTTCTCCCAACCGATTTCCTGTTTTGTAATATAATTATTAATACAGTTCAATATATCTTCTCCAGTAGTTTTTTCTTGTAGATATTCGCACATGAGTAAATCTTCTTCAATACTTTTATCAAATATGTAACGAACAAACACTAGTAATACAGCGAGTCCTGCGACATCTGTAGATTCATCCATTTGCAATGAATATCCACTGCAAAGTCTAAGTCAATGAATTAGCTCTTTCTCTATGTCAGCAGAAAGATCTTTAATGTGATGTGAAACAGCATCATTTGATCATTGTACTGCATCTATTTTTTTAGCAACCTGCTCGTTTAACATGCATGATACGATGTCTTTCACACAAGGCTTAATGAGTGTCACACCAACTGTATGAGCTTCACCATTAAGTGCAATGAGGTAACTCAAGCGAAAAGATGCCTCTGTTGCATTTTCAATTGTAGCCATTTGAAGTTTAGATTTTTCTAGCGAGTCACGTCGTCTCTTAAAAAAATGTATATCTTTTCCTTTGTAATCAGTGTGTTTCGTTTATAAGTGCCTACGAAGTTTAGTTGGAGCCAAAGAACTGTTTACTAGTATTTTATTACATATAACACATTGCATCAAGAGCATGTGTATTGCCAATACACGTAAATCCATAATTTAAATAACTTTCATTGTACTTCCGTTTTGGTGTGTTCTTAGATCTTTAATATTAGCTTTTGAAAAAAACCACAGTTTGCAATTCCTTATCTTCTCCAATCATACGAGTAGATGTGTCAGCAGAAGTACTTGCTCCTCCTTGTGTTAAAATTCCTGTCTTTAAACAAGAATCCATGGGTTATTTTTTAATAATATTCAAATTCCAATATTTGTTAGAGTTGTAATAAAAACAACTAGAATTGTGTTGTAAAGGTAACTTTAGTATGAAAAACAATAAGATTATAAATAAGAAATGTTGAATAATATAAAAGAAAATGAATAATGCAAAACAGTAAAAAAGAACTGCAACACACAAAAGTAAATATGAATTGTAACAATACTTGTAAGAAAAGTACTAAACCGTGTCAAATAATGTAAAAGCAATTGTAATAAGAAAGATTTGATAAAATGTTCAGTCACAAAAAATTAATCAGTTCGAAATAAATCAGATATATCAATTATAAAATTAGTTAAAAGAGTAAGAAGAATTCTTTTTTTAAAAGACGAGGGCCCGGTCCCAACAAATTTACTCTAAATACCTTTCCAAATTTTTTTAAAGTTCATACATTAACATAAGTATTAATAATTAAGTATGGTATAATCATAAAGAGTATTAGTACACTTATGTATATGGTGTGGCATGTTGACAAATATAAAATTGCATTTAAATTAGTTATCAATCACTGGACTAATGAAATCTTGTAGCATGTTGTAGTTTCCTCAGGCAAACATTAAATTAATTTGTGCTGATTTTCATTGATATATCCCATTCTGATCACCAAGTATTTATAATATTATTCTAAGTACTTACGAGTGAATGCAGACTTTTTCTCCTGTGTGCTGGTAGTTTTTCCCCTTCTTTTGTACATCCTGGATATCTTTGTAGGCTTGAGGTGGATGACTCCCTATCTATTCAGTCAAAAACACCTTTAATAAGAGATTTCTTAATACCAAAATTAAACAAAGTGCCTTGTCTCTTATTCATATTAGAATTTAAATCTGTATTCCTATTACTTTTAAAAAAATTACGGCACTTCGGTTTCAGAACAAGCACTTACACATTGCAATACGAACTTGCAAAGAAAGTATTCAGTATTAATAGATTTGAGAACTGGATACAGACTACCTTGATCTTCAATTTCAGTGGAAAAATTTTCTTTATACTTCCTTGCTGATTGGTCACTGACATTTGCAACACAGATGTTATTTCGTTCAATTTTGAGAACATGTCATCCATTGTTGTAATCGGCTTGCAGACAATTTTTATAATTGGCCATAAATGGCGGTATTCTCTTTCCCAATTGTTGAAAGATTTCGATGTGTGAAAATTAATGATAATTCATGAATATTTCCATGTTTAAAAATATGCCGCTTGGTCACTGACATTTGCTACACAGATGTCATTTCCTTCAGTTTTGAGAACAGAGGATATGCCACCCATTGTTATAATCCGTTTGCAGGCAATTTTTATGACTCGTCATAAACAGCACTATTCCCTTTCCCAAATGTTGAAAAGTTTTGATGTGTGCAAATTAACGATACACAGATGTTATTAGGCATTCTGGGTCTGAGCTTTTCGACATATTCACGAATATTATTCTCCTCAGAATATTTCTACCATAAAATATTTATTCATGAAAAATGCCTAGAAAACTAAAATAACAAATTCCAGAACTTACTGCTGAACACTTACACAGTTTGAGAAACCCTGGATTAAATTATCTCAGCCACTCAACCATTATAAAATAATATTTCTGTATAATATGTAGGTTATTCCTGCTTGAAAAATTGTTTTTTTTCCTTTTCTTTTTTTCTCAATACTCTGTCAGTTGTAGATGAGCCATCTAAATCCTTGGCACTTTGAAGTCATCATTTTTTGTTAAGATTTGGTTGGTGAATAAGCATTACACAGGCTTCCACACAATGACCTTCGTAATAGGTTTGGTGCAACGTTAAGGACTGGATACCTTTCCAATTAATCCTGTGCCACATTTGAAGTGCATGAATAGAAAGGCCTACTTTTCAGTAATGAAGAAACTTTACGTGCCATTTGTATTTTTCTTTTCATTTTAGGATTGTCTGTCCTGTTTCTCTATGTAGGGTAGGATACAGGTGCAAAGGATCTGGTATATGCTAGGTGGGCAAGAACCCCCTTGAAACTTTTCATAAAAAATTATCAAAAAGAAATGACAATGAACCATTACTATAAAATATTTTAATCAAGAAAATATATCATGCATAATATTTATGTTAATTTAATAAAAAGTAGTCAAAAGTTTTTCAGAAACTAGATCTAATTAAGGTTATATATGATCTATATGGGAACTCCTACAAGTTTTCATGGAACCCTAAGGTACTTCCGAATGAGTAAGAAATAGTACTCTACAAAGCTATAACATTTTGACTATGTTAACAGAACAAAACTAATCTGTAACAATAGAGTAAGCATTATCTTCAAAATAATATCTCATGTGAAATAACAGTTTTTTTCTTAAAAGACAAAGTTCCAATTTTTTAAATGAATTAATTTTTCTTTTATGCAACCTTATCTTAGTAAAAGAAACATCTATTCAGATGAGGATGTGAGTTCTAATTAAACAACAAAATATATCACAATTAATTCCTTGCAGTGAAATAAAATTGACCTGTTCATCCAGCAGATGTTTTTTTTTTTTTTTTTTCATTTTCAATTCCTACAAGCTATGGGTTAAAACTGCACTGGCATGGATGATTACTTTTAGGGTGGTAAAAGAAGAGTAGGTTTCCATGCTTATCTAACCCTTAGCACACCCATAAAACTAAATATGATATTAGTTTCCAACCTTTCATAAATGAGTGTCATCAAAAGATTTTCTAGAAATATATAATGTTAGCACAAGAATAATGTTTAATTTGCCAAATATTTCGGTCTGAATATTACAGACCATCTTCAGTGGCTACATAGGAATAAATTAAAAAAACAAAGAGGAATACGAACAATCGATCATTCATACATAGAATGCGCTGCGTCATGTCATATCACTAAGTGTTAGAAGAGTAAACATTTAAAAAAAATAAAATAAAATAAAATAAATAATGTGTTATCCTGATTAAACTTTCCCAAATTTTTGATATAGATATACAGTCATTACGATTCAAGTTAGGACATTGAAGGAAGGCCTCTACACTTTCTTTAAATAAACATTCAAATTTGTAGCGACATCTGTGTAGGAGGAGAGTCTTGAACCAAAGGATGTTGTGGTTTGTTTCTAATCCATGCTGAGCTAATCCAGATTTCTTAGGTCTGTTGTGTTGAATTGATGACTGATGCTCTTGAATTCTTTTTTCTATGGAAAGTCCAGTTTGTCCAAAGTAAAAATGATTACGATTACAAGGAACTTGATACACACCAGATAGAGACAAGGTTGAGCATTTATCTTTAGATGAAAGAAACTGGGTGGATAATTTGTTAATAGGTGTATAAGTGGCTGTTAGATCATATTTCTTTAGAACTCTCGAAATTGGTTCTGAAATCCTGGAAATGTAAGGAAGTGGAACTCGATGTATTGAATCTTGGTTGTTCTGTGTTGGTTTGTAAGAATCGAAAAGATGTTGTGTACTCTTTTTGGAGAAGCCATTTAGTTTCATGTGATGTTTGATAGTTGAAAGTTCCTTCTGTAATAAATGAGAAGTTGAACAGTTAGTTTTTGCTCATCGGATTAAACATTTTGTGACTTCTGTTTTTTGACAAGGGTGATGAGTAAATTCTTTGAGAATATAACGACCTGTGAAAGTTGGATTTCTGTAAACTGTTGTTGTAAGAATACCAGAAGGTAAAAGGATCAGAAGGACATCTAAAAAGGATAACTTGTTGTCTTTTTCAATTTCCATGGTAAACTTGATATGAGTATGTAAGGAATTGATACTGCTTAAAAAGGAAGGTAAGGCGTCTCTGTCGTGAGGCCATATAGCAAAGATGTCGTCTATATATCTAACCCAAAAGGATGGTTGAGGGAATATAGATGAGAACAGGACTTCTTCTAGATGTTCTAAATAAAAGTTTGCAAGAGCAGGAGAGAGTAGACTTCCCATGACTGTTCCTTCCACTTGGTTGTAAAATTTATTTTGCCATAAGAAATATCCAGAGTGCATTACGAAATCAAATAGTTTTATAATATCTTGTAGGAAGATGTCAGCTAGTAATTCCAAAGTCTCTTTGAGAGGTACATTCGTATATAAAGATTCTATATCAAAGGCAACCATGTGATCTGTAGGTTGTAAAGAGAAGTTTTTTCATTTATTTAAGAAATCAGAAGAGTTTTTGAAAAAAGAGCGTGAGTTGCCAATGTGTGACTTCAATAATTTAGATAGATATTTGGCTATGCGATAAGTAGGAGAATCAGTACAATTCACTATAGGGCGAAGAGGAATATCTGTCTTATGTATTTTTGGTAGACCATAAAACCTGGGAGGCCTTGCAAAATGAGTTTTTTGTCTTTCAATAGTGTCTACATCTAAACTTATGACCTCATCTAGAAGGGAATTTAATTTCTTCAGTTGTCTGTTGGTTGGATCGTAATTGAGTTCCTAGTATGCTGAGTGATCTCGAAGTAAAAGGGAAAGTTTTCTTCTATAGTTTGAAGAGTCCATAATTACTGTCGCTTTTCCCTTGTCAGCTTTGGTAATGATGAGGTGACTGTTGTTTCATAAGGAACGTATAGCTTTCTTTTCAGAAGGAGATATGTTCGAAGGAGGAAGCTTGGCTTTAAGTAGTGAAGAAGCAACTTCTAGATGGAGAGCATTAGCTTTTTCACTTGACAGAGGAATGAGGTTTTGTTCGATATTAACTAGAAAATCTAGATATGGAATCTTTTTTGGGACAATAGAGAAATCATGTCCTTTTGAGAGGATGAGTGTTTCATTATCGGTTAAAGGCCGACCGGATATGTTGACGATCCAATTATCTGGAACTTGGAAAGGCTTGATTTGTTTAGAAACAAGAACATCATATTCGTGGTTTAGATGTTGATTCTGTTTTTTTATAAGAACGTTGTAAAGAGCATTTAACTACATCCAGAACTATGTTTGAAAGATGTGGTGCTAAGTTTGTGGAGATATAGATACAGAGATCAGAAACTAGCTGAATGTTAATAGCCAGATCATGTTTAGCAGCTTTGAGTTTATTACGGATTAAAGATAAACTGGTGTTCCTGTAAATATTATGAGCTCCAGGAGATTTAATGGTTTCTTTAATCTTAGCAAAATTAGGAATTATCTTGTTGTCGCAGCATTTTTTTAAAATGATGATCCTCGCTCGTAATTTACCTTGAGTTATTGATAGTTTACCTAATTTACCGTTTTTTTTTGGTGAAGTTTTCCCCGTGAAGGAATAAAATTTGATTTTTTAACGATACTTGTGATGTAATGATTAGAAATATATACACGTTAGCACAAGAATAATGTTTAATTTGCCAAATATTTCGGTCTGAATATCAGCATGGATTAGAAACAAACCACAACATCCTTTGGTCCAAGACTCTCCTCCTGCACTTCTTGTGTAGAGGCTTAGAGACCCTTCCTAGACACCTTAGTCACGCGCCTGCCTAATGATACACTTGCCTTCACTGTATACAGAAAACCCACACACACAGGCAGATACATTCACAAACTCTCCCACCACCACCCCTCACAACAATATGGCATCATTAAAACCCTTACCAAGAGAGCCCACAATCTTTGTTCCAGTGGAACCGCCCTCACTACTGAGCTTAACCACATACACAGAACTTTCCTCTCCAATGGCTACAGCGAACACAGTATCAAAAAAATAATCATTTCCTCCTCCATTCCCCGTCCCTCTCATCAACAAGAATTTAAAAATGCCATCACCATACCCTACATCCGTGGCACTTCGGAAAAAATAGCTAAGATACTAAAAAAGTATAACCTACACACAGCATATAAGCCCTACCGCAAACTGGCTACCCTTATCCGTTCTACTAAAGATCAGCTCCCTCCTCTCTCTCTGCCTGGAGTTTACAAAGTACCCTGTTCCTGTAAGCTTGCGTACTTTGGACAGACAGGCAGATCAGCATCCATCCATCCGCCTAGAGGAACACAAGTCGTACATCGTTAAACACAACTATGGCCATTCAAGCTTGGCTGACCATGTTTTAGACACCACCAACAGAGTATCATGGAAAAAAACCACCATGCTCCACCACATCAAATTCAAGAAAGAGAGACTTTTCTTAGAAGCAGCAGCAGCTCTCAAAAACCAACCAAATCTTAACAAATACGGTTGCATTAAGCTTCCGAAGATTTGGGAAACAGTCATCGCCAGAGGTCCCACCTTACATTCCAGGCCACCTACAACTGCCCTTAGAGGGCGCTCCACCTAGATAGGACTTTATTGTCACCCACGTGGTTGGGCTTAGTATTGTAAGTTTTTGTGTGCTTGTTACATTAATTGTCTTTGTAATCCCCGTAGATGTCCTAGTGACTAGGACGAAATATAGGAAGTATTAAATTCTATTTTAATTCTTTGTGAGTGCTGTAAAAAGTCCATTAAACCTCCAACATAATCTCCTCCTGCACAGATGTCGCTACAATGAACGTTTATTTAAAGAAAGTGTAGAGGCCTTCCTTCAACGTCCTAACTTGAATCGTAATGACTGTATATCTATATCAAAATTTTGGGAAAGTTTAATCAGGATAACACATTATTTATTTTTTAAATGTTTACTCTTCTAATACTTAGCAATATGACATCACATGGTGCGTTCTATGTATGAATGATCAATTGTTTGTATTCCTCTTTGTTTTTTTAAAACTATTTCTATGTAGCCACTGAAGATGGTCTGTAATATTTAGACCGAAATATTGGGCAAATTAAACATTATTCTTGTGCTAACGTGTATATATTTCCTAATCATTATGTCACAAGTATCGTTAAAAAATCAAAAGATTTTCTTTCACCTCATTGAAGAAGCAATAAGAAAAAAGTGGGTATAAACTTAGTATTATTATCACACCTCCATGGAGACAGAGACTCATCGTGGGAGGTACACACTATTGCACAATGCTCATCCAACCATGCCTTAAACTGATTCAATGTGCCGACATTCACAACACACTCAGGGAATGCATTCCACTCACCAACCACTCTTCATGCAAAGAAACTTCTTCTCACTACTTTGCTCATACCCTTCTTATACAGTTTCCAGCAATGGCCTCTTGTTCTAACTGCCTCTCCCACTCTATGAAAAATCACTTCCATATCAACCTGACACAGCCAATGACCAGCTTATATATCTCCATCATATCTCCCATCTCCCTCCTGTTCACAATGCTCTGCAACTAACATTCTCTCAATCTGTCCTCGTACTCCACATTCCAAAAACTACTGATAACCTTTGTGAATCTTCTCTGGACCCTTTCTAACATATCCTCATCACCATGAAAACCTAGCAACCAAATCTGTGCACAATTATCAATATGAGGCCTGATCAAGGCCTTATACAATGGCATCATAACCTCTCTATTTCTGCATGCCAGGGTCCTCTGCATCATCGCCATTATCCGATGTGACATATTCACAACTTGTCAATGTGGTCCCTGAATTTCAAATCCTTGTCCACCATCACTCATAGATCTCTCATCTCCTCTACTTCCTTTAAAGTTTCTCCACCAAGTGTATACTTTGCATCCCATTGTTGCTTACCAAATCTCAAAACCTTACATTTCACAACACTGAACTCACATTTCCTCTTACCGGCCCATTTATACGATCTATTCAAGTCCTCATGTAAGGCCATAACATCTGCTTGCTCTGCATTGCTCTACCCAATTTTGCTTCGTCTGCAAGCAGCTGCATATCACTAGTTAAACCCATCCCAATATCATTAACATACAAATTGAACAACAATTGTCCCAAAACTGACCCTTGCAATACATTACTAGTGACCTTCCTCTTTCGGGATGCTGCACCCCCATATACAACTTTCTGATACCTATCTGACAGCCAGTCACTGATCCAACTCAGAAGTCTATTATCCAATTCCATCCATTTCAATTTATTTAACAGTTTGTCATGTGGTGGTCAATCAAAGGCTTTTCAAAATCCAAGTACACCACTGTATATGCATCTCCCCTGTCCAAGGGATTTGTCACCTTGTTATAGTACATAAGTAAGTTAGTAAAACACGAGAGCCCTTTAACAAACTCATGCTAATAACCACAAAGAATACTGCTGTTATCAACCCATTTCTGTATCCTGTTTCTAACCAATCTCTCTCTCTCTCTCTCTCTCTAGTACCTTCAACCATAAGTCCAGATATACAGGTTGGCGTATAATTTGAAGCTATAGCCTTATCACCACCTTTATGCAGCGGAACAATTTTATCCTCCTTCCATTCCCTTGGAATCTGTGCTGTTGTAAGACTCTTATTAAAGAGGCATACCAATGCTACTACCAATTCCCTGTAACATTCCCTTAAGATGTGTGGTGATATGTCATCAAATCCTATCACCTTATTGACATCAAGGTTATTTATTTCCTCAAATACCTCCTACTCACTCAAAATTAAGCCATCCTCTCCTATGAACTCTACACTTAAGTTCCTCATGATTCCACCCTGATCAAATACTTTTGATCAGGGTTTATGAAATACCCTTATAAATTGATCACAGAATATCTGAAGAATGTTTTCTACGGCAGTTACCATTCTACCATTTTCATTCATTAACATTATCTTACCATGATCATTTTTTCTTCTACTTGCCACATATCTAAAAAACCTTAGATATTATAACTTAAGCCTTTTTGGTCTTCAGAATACATTCACACATGGATGCTGTTTTGCATTTCTTTGTCAGTTCCCTATCCTGATTTATGCTCAGTAGACCCACACTTCACTGTGTAGACATTAGAAACTGAAATACTACAGAATAGGTTGGTTAATCCTTATTCCAGGAGTGTCTTATGTCTGTAGATGTGGGTTCACGGGGCTTTTTTTGCCTGTTCTGAGAGATGAAAAACCCGAGCTTCCAGGTGGAAAAAACCCTCTACTTTCATACGAGACTGGCTAACTCACTGTTAGTCAAAAGAGACCAGATAAAGGTTCACAACTTGGACAGGAATTGAACCCAGGTTTTTCTGACCACAGGGTTTAATCTATACCAACTGAGCTACGGAGGTTCTATATTTACAGTACATTATCAATAGTCAATAAGAATACTTTTAAGACATAGCTATGGAGCATTCATCCCATGGTTTCAATTGCTATACATACCTCTGTTCCTGTCTCTAACACAAAATAAAGTACTGTATGTCCACACTTCATAGAACCGACCTTGGCAACGTGCCAAGAATAGTCAATTCATGCTGAAGGGGGAGAAAGAAGTAAAGGATGTATGAATTGGTCACCAACACACGAAATCACGTGCTTTATAAGCAAATTTTCCAACTGCTGTACAAGTAAAATAGTTACCACTTTAAGAACTAGAATTTTCATAAAAAGCTAATTTTCCGACATATAATAATAAACACTCATCCCACGAAACACATTGATTATCCTATTATCAGAATGGATTCGCCTTCTCCTGACATGCACAGAAGTGTCGAAGGGTCTCGCATCTGTGGGCATACAGTAACAGCTTAAGAGTTTCATCATGAGTTTATGACAAATAACTGAAACAAGGTTTAACATGACCATTTCTTTCAGAGACTTCAAGGCAAAGATTACAAAAACTAGCTACATTATATTATGAACATAGTGTACTTTAAACTTTTGCCTAAAAACTTTATGCAAATAACAAATGCATTATATGCATAAAAATGAAATTTGTTAACATAGATCTATAAGAATAATCTGAAGTGGTATATGTCACTACAAAAAACAAAGGTTTAATTCATTCAGATTAAATTAAGCTTTTAATCTAATTAATACAATTAATTTATTCAGTACATTTTGTAATATGCCATATAGAAAAGCTAGAGATATTTACTTAGCAGAATTCTGCTAAGTAAATGTCTCAAATGTAAATTTTTAGTGTTTGGGCAATAAGTTGATTTTGATTTGCATGATGATTGCTATGTCTGAACCTGTGCATTCCCCCCACCCCCACATTATGTAACAGATATAGGAAGTATTTGTGTGTTTGGTCAACAGCTGCTAAAACAACTCTGATGTTCTTTTGGATATTTTGAGATAAAAACAGTATTCACCTTTACATACCTTCACAGCAACATCTTTGCCTTCATATGTTTTGGCTTTAAAAACTTGAGCCAGGCTGGCAGCAGCAATTGGTGTACGGTTAAACAAGGCAAACATTTCTTCTGGTAATTTGCCAAAATCCTCAATAAACAACTGCTCAAGCTATATATATATAAAAAAGTACCATGCAATAAGTCAAGTGGAGTAAAATTACCAAATGTAAGACAAAATATTTTAATACTTAATTGTTTGAAAAATTCTTGCTTTCTGTTCATCACATTTTATGAAAATATTGTAACAAGGAAGATAACTAAATGGGCCGATTATTGATGTCTAATGACAGTGTTCCTTCCCTAAGATTTTTATAGTTTATATCGCTTTAAGATATGCAGCATCAACATATTCTTTAGTCATAATGCAGACATCTCCTGAAGTTTCATAATCGTCTTCTCATTTTTAGTACTGCAGATACAGCTGGCAGAATGTCTCTTTTTTTTTTTTCAAAATGACTGCTTTTTTGTTTTCTAATTTTTGTTAAAATATTCTATTTTTCACTCCAAATCAGTTTTATTCAGAATTTTGATTTTCTTCATGAAAATACAGAAAAACTAATTAAAAACTATAAGATATAGTCATCACTACACGCACTCTTACAAAAAGTTTAGTTTTGCAGTATCTTCATAAGATCAGTTCTTGAAACAGCCAAAGAACCAGAATGGGAAAGCTGGGAAATAAATGACTTATCTGGGAAAGAAAAAAAAAAAAAAAAGCAATTGTTATTTTTGGTTTCGAAACTAATTCGACCAAACTGAATTAGTTTTGTTTACAAATTCTTTCACATCTAGTAACGAACTATGCAATGCAACAAAAAATGTCATATTCACAAAAGGCTTATTGTGAATGTTAAGGAAGACATGTTCAATCTCCATGAAATAGTCAGCCTAAATGTGAGACATTAATCCCTTCCCAATATGTTTATACAGTTTATTTTGATAGCTGAAATAACCAGAACTAATTACAATATCAAAGGGATGGATAATATTGAGTGTGTTTAAGTTCCTGTTTAGAGTATTTAGAATTTAGACTACTATTCAAAAGTATATACAAGAAATGGACAAAAAAATGAAAACATGAACACGTTTCAATTGATATGCTGTTGGTCCACTGTGGGCATCTAGTACAGTCTGTATTCTTTGAGGGAGAGACCATCAGTGCTTGGAACTCAACACGAGGAATTTTACACCATTCATCTGACAGAAACTGGATTAATTCACCTTTGTTCTTTGGAGGTGAGAAATGTTGCCTGAGAGCTAAGCTCCAAAATGTCCAATAAATGTTCTATAGGATTTATGTGGTGTCCTGTCTGTCACTGCCATCCCAATCGCCAGATTGGGATGGCAGTGACAGACAGGACACCACACCATCATGTTCTGCAAACCACTGGGTGACCACATTTGCTTGATGAATGGGAGCATGATCCTGTTGAAACATGGCTGGCTGGCTGCATAGGAGAAAAGTGTGTCAACATAGGATGAAGATGATCACTTATGATTGAAAAATAACATGCAGCATCTACTTCGCCTTCCAGTACAACAAGTGGATCCAAACCATGCCATGAGAATGCATTCTAGACCATTACAGAACCATGAAAACCTTTCACAGTTGGAAACAAGCACTATGGCTGGTAAGATTCCTTCTGCTGACATCACACATGCATTCATCCATTTGCAGCAAAAAAAGTCATTAGCAAACCCATGCTGTTCATTAAAGAGAATTCTACTGCTGTCCACCCAGTTCAGAATCCTTGTCCTCACTAGCTTCTCCAACACCTTTGACCACAACTTCAGACAAGCAGATTGGCCTATAATTCAAAACCTTAGTTTTATCACTTCCTTTATGAAGAAGAACAATTTTGCCATCTTTCCACTCATTTGGGACCTGGGCTAATATAAGACTCATGTAAAAATTTATGTTAAAGATGTTGTTAACTGCCTGGAACATTCCCTCAAGACAAGTGGTGATATACCATCAAGTCTCATGGTCTTGTTTACATCAAGTTTACTCAATTCCTCATATACCTCCTGTTAACCCGACATCAGTGGTTCCTCCTCCCATTCCCGCTGCTCTGAAGTTCTGTATTATGTTACAATCACAAGGAAGAATACTTTAATGAACTGCTCATTGAACACCCACCTCTATTATATCCACCTCACTGTTTATCATTCTCCCATTATTACTGACTAACATCATCTTCCCATAATTATTCTTCCTTCTGCTGGCCATATATAAAAAAACTCCCTAGGATTTCTTTTAATATCATTTTCCTTTTGCTACCCTTACTAAATGACTTACCTTCCTTGCTTGCTCTTTGTACTACTCATGTAAATGATTATCTCCACTCATCATGTGCTGCCTCCACAATGTTTTTTTCTTCCTGATTGCATACTTCACCTCTTCAGTTATCCATTTTACACATATCTTATTTAATCTCTTGACCTTTGGAACACTCACTCATTGCCTCTGATAGATAATTTCTGAGTAGAGACCAAGCAGCAATAATTTTCTTCCCATCCAATTCCTCATTCCATGATATTGCTGCAAGCTGCCTCCTGAGTTTGCCATAATCACCTGCCTTATAGTTTCACATAATTCTTTCTCACAAAAGTCCTCATATGGCTGGCCACCACCTAAGTGATCACTTCGCTGCCTGCTACATAAAGCCACAATGCACATTGTTGCTATTGTTAATGTAATATTAAGATATCACTACTTCCCTGCATAATGGAAAGCAGCAGATGTAATCTTAATCCCCCCCAAACCAGGAAAAGTAGCACACCTTCCCCAAAACTATTACCCAATCAGCCTGCTTTCTTGCCAAGGAAAAATAGCTGAGAGGGTAATACTAATAACACTTCAGAAAGTCACTAAAGAACCAAATCTCATCACACATTAGCAAATTGGATTCCTGGAGAACCACTCCATAGAACAACACAGCACAAGTTTTCCATGACTCATAGTAGGGTTCAATAGGAAACAACACACAGGGGTGATCTTCCTGGACAATGACAAAGTATTTGACAAAATATGGCACAATGGGCTTCTTTTCAAACTCTTGCAGGCCAAATTTCACTGGACTGGTCAAACTTACCAAATCGTACCTCGGTGATCTCAAACAACGAGTGAAGCTACAGGAAATTAGATCATCTGAATGCAATGTCACTGCAGGCATTATCAGCTCTACTCTTTACTATTTATGTGGCTGACATCCCATGTACTGTTGCCATCACAATGGCCACATGTGCAGATGATACTGCAATGATGGTCTGTTGCTTGCAACCTAGATTGGCAACTGACAAACTGGAAACACAGTCTCAGTACTAGAACAATGGTCCAAAAAATGGCAATTTGATGATAATGTAGAGAAGAGCACTGCAGTGGTATTGTGTTATCCACAAGACGGAGTGTCAATGGAGGTCAAAGTAGTCGTGTTTGGCACCCCATTCCATGGCAACAAGTAATCAAATACTTGGGGTACAACTAGATAAAGGACCTTGCTTTACAACTCATACTGATCATGTCTGCTCAAAAACAAACAAGGCAGCTTGTTACTGAATCATCATAGCCAGCTAAGTATCAAACCGCTGCTATACAAGATGCTGATCAGGCCAGTCCTGATATATGGCTAACCCATGTGAAGTCACATAGCAGATTCAAACATTACCAAACTATAGACAATCTAAAACAAATGTTTACAAATAGCATTTAATGCACTTTGGTTCATAAGAATCATATAGCTTCACTTCAGATGCTGATATCCCTGAGATCAAAACTTTCTTATGCAAAAAGGTTAAAAAATTCTTTGCAAATGCTGCTATCCACCCTAACTCAATAACCTGCCAGTCAGTACACTACAGTGAGCATAATCCTGCAAAAAAGAAATGTCCCAAAACCATGCTGGACAGGTAAGATTTTTTAAGATCCACTGCCAGAAGCCTAAAATCGGCAAGCCAAAGGTAAATAACATTCCTAACCTGTTATAGTCTACCACCTAGCAGTAAACTGAAGCAAATATCTCAAGAGATACATCCCAAAAACCATACCAAACAAGGTTTTCTTTAAGGGTAAAGAGAGGGGAAAAAAAATCTTACTAGTAGTCAATAACCAATAACAGATGAACCAAGTGCTTAATAATATTATTCCTTAGCCCAGAAATTTTGTTGCAAATTCGACCAAAGGGATAACGGACTACAGGTCTAATCAATCCATCTTGCTAGAACAGTTAGCTGTTAACCTTGGTATCCCTTCAGAGTCCGAATCCCACTGATGAGACTTCAAATAAAGGTCAAAACCAGTGTGGGTGGTGGATCTTCTCATGATGCATAGCATTATACGTACCTGAAAGGATGCATGCTCTGTATTATGGAATATTAAGGCAACTGATGAGGCAATAGTCCAGTTGTGAAGATACTTCACATGCAAAAACTTTGTTTGCTTACACTTGGATAAAGAATTAAACCAAGACGATAATTTCTTGGCATCTTTAATTTATATTATAATAACTAAGTGAAAAGGCTTTCGACAGACATTAATAGTTATTTATTTAACAGATATTTTAAAACATAAACCTGCCATATAGTTATTCATGGCAAATCACATCGAACAATATGTTTCCTTGGCCTTTTTATTATTATTATTATTATTCAGGCCTCCGTGGAGTCAAAAGACTCATCGTGGGAGGTCCTTCCTAAGAACATAAAGTCTGTCAAGACTCATCGAGGGAAGGTCCCCCCCTAAGAAACACAAAGTCTATCATACCACTCTTTAAACTCGTTGACCGTTCTCGCTCCCACCACTCCATCAGGCAATGCATTCCACGGTTCAACCACCCTCCATGCAAAGAAACCACTCCTTACCCTCTTGCTCACAGTTTCCTTTCGTAACTTCCAGGGATGGCCTCTTGTCATCACTCCTTCCCGCTGTTCAACCAAGCGAAAGAACTCCCCAGTGTCAACCCTGTAACCACCTCTCAACAGTTTAAAAATCTCAATCATATCACCTCTCCTTTTTCGAGAAAGATTTCAGAGGAATCTTGAATCACCTCACTATACCAAAAAGTCTTCTGGATCTGATGTACTCCTCCCAACTAGTGTGTACAGGAACAATATGGCAATGGTAAGAAATTATATTCTTGTTTTATTAATTATAATAATAATTAATTTATTAATCCTTTATTCAAGTGTAAGCAAACAAAGTTTGCATATGAAGTATCTTCATGACTAGACTATTGTATGTTCACAGTTCATAGAACTGGGGCTGGCAGATTGCCAAGAATAGTCAATTCATGCTGAAGAGGAGAAAGAAATAAAGAAATAAAGGATGTACAAATTGGTCACCCAATAATTGAAATCACATGCTTTATATGTAAAATTTACCAACTGTTATATAAGCAAAATAGTTACCACTTTAAAAACTACAATTTATAAAAGAAAAGTTAATTTTCCGACGTGTAATAATAAACAACTCGTGCCACAAGACGGATTGGTTACTTTATTATCAGAATGGATTCTCCTTCTGACATGCAAAAGTGCCAAAGGGGCTTGCATCTGTGGGCGTACAGCACTTGTATATAGAAGAAGACAGCTTCACATCAATTTCCTTATTATCCCATAATGCAAAACATACTTTTCTCTGGATATGCATAACACTATGCATTATGAGCGAATCACTACCCAGACTAGTTTTGACCTTTACTGACATCTCATTAGTGGAAGCTAGGCTAAAGGATTCTGAACTGATGTAGCAGTCATATATTTCTCATGTATGAGTAGTAGAAGGATGCATTATCTTATTATTATTAATATTTTCTGGATCAGAGTATTTTAAAAGGAGCCTAGTAGTAAAGATACTTCAAGCACAAACCTTGATTGCATACACTAGCATAAAGAATTAACTGGCCTTGATGTGTGTAAACATCCATAATTACATTAATATTATGGATATTATATATATATATTTTTTGGATATTATATATATATATATTTTGGATATTACAGGGTGTTCGGGATAAATTTGACATATTTATAATTAATTATATTTTTCCGTAAGTTACATGTATTAACACACACTTCTCTTCATTTAAAAGTTTGGACCCTTCTTCATTCATATACAAGATGTCAGAAAGGATGGATAGCTGGAACCCACCTGAATCATGGAAGAGAATAACTTGTATCATGATGATTCGTGCCCGCCATCAAAATAAGGATATTACGACTGCTGCCCAATGCTCCCTGAATACAGTAAAAACAATCAGGCATGAACTAGAGACTTGCAATGGTGACTACGAGGATGTAGCAAGAAGAAAGATCCCTAGCAGACGATCTGATTGCGTTCGTACAGCAGAATTCCTCGCAAATCTGCAGGAACAGGTGTTGAAGAACCCTGGCATTGGAATTCGGGCTTTGTTCGTGGAGTTGCTAACTGTAGTCAAGCCCTGGATAACAAGGGTAGCCAATGGTAGGCCGTATGTATGGCAGCAGGATTCGGCCCCTTGCCACACCTCTGGGAAAAGTCAAAAATGGTTGTCTGAAAATTTCTACGACTTCACCAGTCCAAATGTTTGGCCTCCAAACTCCCCAGACCTTAACCCCATGGATTATTTTGTATGGGGCGCAGTTGAAAAAGACACCAATCGCACTTCCAGTAATACAAAAGCCCAGTTAATGGATAAAATTAAAACAGTTTTTGCGGCCCTTCCCAGGGAGACTGTAGCATCAGCTTGTTCGAGGTTCCGAAGCAGAATTGAAGCTGTGATCGATGCTAATGGTGGTTATTTTGAGTAAATCTTGTTGATAGTATTGTAATTAACTCTGCCTGTAATGTTTTTTTGTCAATTCATTAAATTTAATAGATACAAAGAAGATTTTCTTTTTCCTTACGAAACTGTCAAATTTATGCCGAACACCCTGTATATATATTTATAATAATACTTTGGATATTATGGAATTTTGTTATATTTCATCTGACTGTCTGGGTGGTTAAACAAGAATATAATTTTTTGGCAACCATAACTTACTTTGTAATCAAGTGAAAAAAGCTGTGGCAATGGGAAAGTTGCCAAGGGAGTCTGTTTCAGAAGAGGATTTATAGCAGATAATTTTACCAATTATTTAAATTCCTACACTAAAAAAAGCAAAAAAGCGTTGCAACTACAAATTTGCCAAGAGCTACCAAGCCAGCTATACTACTGCTTAAAACTGCACTTAAAAGCTGTGCCACATAACCTGTCTGATATTATCTCTACACTCTCATGCACAAATGGCACCCAGCACCACAGAATGGAAGCAAGCCAACGTATTCAGTTCATTCTAAAAAAAAAAAAGGAGAGAGGCCCATTATCAAACATAATCGTCCCACTGATTTCATATCATTAACCATTCTTTATCACAAGTATCCATCAGGAAGGATTCTGCTACTACTATTAGATCACAGCAGATCTCCTTGCCTTACATCACCTGCCTATGAACAAGTGGATATATGCTATGAAGACAGAAAAAACTTACATTTTAGAAATCATGGACTTTACAACCATGTTATAAATAACTATTTTAATTTCCCGACATTTCGACCTTCATATTAAGGTCATATAAATATACAAGGACAAGCTGAGTTACATTTCACAATAAGCAAAAGAAACAATGATTTGATCATGGGTTATTCTACTGGCTGGCATGATCTCTAGTGAAAAAAAAAATAATAATAAAGATAAAATTACAAATTAATTATTTAGAAACTATATCAAAGCTAAATAGAATCTGAACAATAATGATGGTCTAAAAATCCCAAGTATATGGATGGCACATATTCTACCCATGGAACCTTTCTCCCTAAGAGTAAACTAAAAACTTGACTGTAGATAATCCAGAATCCTAAATCTAATATAACAATTGTAATGTTAAAAATAGGACATCCTTGTTACTGTAAAAAAATTATCTATAAGAAAGAATGTTTCTCTCATGTTATCTTAAATAGAATTTAGCTTTGATGTAGTTTCTAAATAATTAATTTGTAATTTTATCTTTTTTTTTTTTTTTTCACTAGAGATCATGCCAGTAGAATAACCTGTGATCAAATCATTGTTTCTTTAGCTTATTGTGAAATGTAACTCAGCTTGTCCTTGTATGTTTGTATATACTTCAGAAGATGACCTTAACATGACGGTCGAAACGTCGGGAAATTAAAATAGTTATTTATAACACGGTTGTAAAGTCCATAATTTCTAAAATGAATGCTGATCACCATGCAACACTAAAAGAAAGGACAGAGAAAGCTTAAGGTTTTCAAGGTAATTGAGTTTGGCAGAGATGGCTTCTCATTGTCTGCCTTTCACTCCTTGTAATTAGGTAACTAAGGTTTTCTCCCTGGATGTTCATCCATATGCAATGTTGACCAGCTTTCTCTCTTCAGATTGTTCTAAAAATGTAGAAATGCCTCTGAGCTCTGTATTTAATGCTTATCTTCTTCTTTCTTCTAAACATAAATAACTTTTGAAAGTTTATTTTTCACTTTGGTTAGACTATAATAAATTTAGTTTAATCCTTTATCCAAATGTGAGCAAACAAAGTTTGTGCCTGAAAGTATCTTCAGGACTGGGGTAAGGTGGTACAACACCAGGCAACTCGTTGCAAAGGTGGAGCAAGTTAACATCACTCCTATCTCAGTATCTCCCATAATGCAAAACACATCTCCTTGCAGATATGTCTAATGTTATGCATAAGGGAAGGGCCACTACCCAGACTACTTTCGACCTTTATTGAATGTAAAAGTGAAATGGGCTCTAAAAATAAGATGATCCCGAAAGATCGCCCAACTCTGCATTGTTCCACTCAATGACAGCCTAACCCCGTCACTGAGAAGAACTTCTCAGAATTGGCTCTACCTAATGGCAGGCCCACCCCACCACCAAGCAGAGCCATAATCTCAACAGTGGCCCCAATCAGAGATAGGCAAAAACCTATCCCTAAGCAGAGCCTCATGGAGCCCCCACCGGTTTCAGCCTTTATCGAGGCTTCATCAGCGAGTAGCTAGACCTTTATTCAGGTCTCTTCAGTGGGAGCCGGGCCCAAGTGGAGATACCAGACAGAAGCATTAGCAAGGTCATCTCTACCTATAGGAGTTTCCAAACGGTGTGCCACCTTTTTATTAAATTACTCTGGATTTAGAGAAAGGTATTGAAAGTTTATTTTTCACTTGGTTAGACTATAATAAATTTAGTTTAATCCTTTATCCAAATGTGAGCAAACAAAGTTTGTGCCTGGAAGTATCTTCGGGACTGGGGTAAGGTGGTACAACACCAGGCAACTCGTTACAAAGGTGGAGCAAGCTAACATCACTCCTACCTCAGTATCTCCCATAATGCAAAACACATCCTTGCAGATATGTCTAATGTTATGCATAAGGGAAGGGCCACTACCCAGACTAGTTTCGACCTTTATTGAGGTCTCTTCAGTGGGAGCCAGGCCCAAGTGAGATACCAGGCAGAAGCATTAGCAAGGTCATCTCTACCTATAGGAGTTGCCAAACGGTGTGCCACTTTTTTATTAAATTACTCTGGATTTAGAGAAAGATGTTGAAAGTTTATTTTTCACATGGTTAGACTATAATAAATTTAGTTTAATCCTTTATTCAAGTGTGAGCAAACAAAGTTTGCGCCTGAAAGTATCTTCAGGACTGGGGTAAGGTGGTACAACACCAGACAACTCGTTGCAAAGGTGGAGCAAGCTAACATCTCTCCTATCTCAGTATCTCCCATAATGCAAAACACATCTCCTTGCAGATGTGTATAGTCTAACCAAGTGAAAAATAAACTTTCAACATCTTTCTCTAAATCCAGAGTAATTTAATAAAAAGGTGGCACACCGTTTGGCAACTCCTATAGGTAGAGATGACCTTGCTAATGCTTCTGCTTGGTATCTCCACTTGGGCCTGGCTCCCATTGAAGAGACCTCAATAAAAGTTTGCTCACACTTGAATAAAGGATTAAATTAAATTTATTATAGTCTAACCATGTGAAAAATAAACTTTCAACATCTTTCTCTAAATCCAGAGTAATTTAATAAAAAGGTGGCACACTGTTTGGCAACTCCTATAGGTAGAGATGACCTTGCTAATGCTTCTGCTTGGTATCTCACTTGGGCCTGGTTCCCACTGAAGAGACCTCAATAAAAGTCGAAACTAGTCTGGGTAGTGGCCCTTCCCTTATGCATAACATTAGAAATATCCGCAAGGAGATGTGTTTTGCATTATGGGAGATACTGAGATAGGAGTGATGTTAGCTTGCTCCACCTTTGCAAAGAGTTGCCCGGTGTTGTACCTTACCCCAGCCCTGAAGATACTTTCAGGCACAAACTTTGTTTGCTCACACTTGGATAAAGGATTAAACTAAATTTATTATAAATAACTTTTGCTCACTGACTTCAATCCAGAGTTTTCTTCATTTTACAAAACTTGCAGTGTTCAAATATTCCAAACCTCAAGGTTTTCTGCAACCATCAAACGGTGATCTCCATTCTTCAGTGGGGTGATAACAAAATAGTTACCTTCAATGCCAACCAACAATAGTCCTATCTTATTATTTTTCACCTTTCCAGATACTAAATGTGAAAATTCCAGATCCACCCTACATTAGAATACTGCTTTCGTATGTGGAGTGATGCATCAGAAGCTTCCCTAAAAATTCTTGATGTGTTCAAAAGAGTGCACTTTGAATAATCCATGAGTTTTTTCTTTCTCTCTCTCTCACAGACTTACTCAAACCACTAGCTCACAGATAGCTGTTTTTCTGCTGTATGTCTCTTCTAAGGAATTTCCATGGGTGCTGTTCTTTTGAACTAACATTTTTCTTTCCCATTTCCATTAAGCCTAAAATAATACAAGAAGCAACTACCCAAATCTTTAATCAGGATCTTCTTGATTAAAAATTTCACACTAAAACTGTCAGCTGTTCAAAAAGAATATCAATATATTTCTTCTCACTTAATCCCTGCCATACAGAAAACCTATTTTTTAAAAAAGATTAAATGACTGAAAGCTGAGAGATAAAATTAAAAATACTATTTATTTAAGCAGACTACACAACTAGTTTCATCTTCATAGAAAAAGTATTTGGGTGCACAGAGGGCAATTGCTATTATAAGAGACAAAGGAACATTAACAGAAGAATTACATTCTATTCTCCAACTATTGATCAGTAATGGATATTCTAAAAAAATAGCAGAAAGAATACTGCTCTCTAATCCCTCTACACAACAAATCCGTGACATTCATTACAGAACTTCAATTTCCATCCATTTTGTTGGCGAACTTTTGCTAAAGACTGCTAATCTCCTGAAATCTAATGACATTACAGTTGCCTTCAAACCAATTATGACAGTACGAAATCTGTTACGCTCACCCGAGGACCACAACTCTTTGAACAAACATCCTGGAGTTTACAACATCCCATGTTCTTGTGGCCTTAATAACATAGGGCAAACTTCGAGAAGTTTAGAAATAAGACAAAGGGAGCATACTGGAGATGTTAACAACAACAGAGAGGAGAGTTCAGGGTTGGCCTTCCATTTCTCCTACACTCACCACAACATTGAATGGGATAAGAGCTCCATGCCATACATAGACTACGGCTCCACATCATCAAAGAGGCTACAGTGGTAATCCACTCACAAGATACCCAAAACAGAAACCAAGGGATGATTCTGTGACATTTAGAAGTCATTTGTCAGATCTCTAAACACATCAGTTTAATTTCTCTGCAAACTATCGGACACACCTGCTGAACAATGACTGAACATGTGTCAGCAGCCATGCTCCATGTGTTTCTATTGTACTTGTATAACGGTTCCTACATATTCAGTATTTTTTTAGTAATGTAGTGATTCATAATCAATGCTTGTTGTATAATTATATTTGTATGTTCATCCAAACCAAGATGAAGCCACTAGTATAATGTGGTGAAACAAGTAGGTGACTAGTAATATTAAATCTTTATGACCAATAAATCAAGTGTTAGTTATTTTTATTAAATTCTATATAATTTTTGTGACATGTATAAGACATGAAAGTTATTGAAATATGTCTAGTGCAGATATTCCATTAAACTATTATTTACTCTGATAATGTTAGTGGAGTGTCTCTAAAAAACTTAGTAGTGAAATTATTTTATTACTTTATCATGCATGGTATAATTTCATGTATTTAAAATATACAATAAATATCAAGTTTCAATTAAAAGTTTTTACATATTTGTGTGAAAGAAAAAATTAAAATGAATTAAAGAGGAATTCTACAAAAATGTACAAACAATACAAAATAGGTTTCATGCCATGTGTTTTGTGCTAAAGTGAAAATTGAAACATGACTATTTTTCAGTTTTCTGAAGCAAATGTACTAAAAACATACAGTGTCACATCACTTCGTCTTTTGACAAAGGATCTTCATACCATTATTCTTATATGCATTAATAGTTACAACAAAAACCTCCAATACATAAATTCTTATTGCAAATTTTAATTGAAAAATTATACTCTAATACAACAGTCAATTAACGGACATTAATAAATTATGTTACCTCACGAGCATCTCTAGTTAAAGCTTTATCGTGTAGTACTGATAATGTTGTGATATATTCTGGAGGAAGTAAATGATTAATACATGTCAAACCTTGACCTAATTTTATATACAGCCCTCCATTTGCTAAACAACCTTGCAAAAGCATAGATGCAGCTTTCTGATGACACAGTTTTAATGTTTCATTATATTTTTCAGAACCCTGAAAAAAAAAAAAAATTGGAACATTGTTTAATATACTATATTTGTGTTTAAATTTCTGCACATTTTAAACAATTTTGATGTTTATTATGCAAAAACATTTTGCATAATAAACATCAAAATAGGAATGCACTGCAAATCAATTGAAATTATTTAACTAATTAAAAATGAGTTACTGAAAAACAACAAACAAACAAACAAAAAAAAATGGAATGTATAGCCGTGATAATTTCTAATAATCATAAGAATTTATTTAATGCCTCCATTTCAAATGTTTCCCACATATTCTATTCCCATTCCAGGTTAAAAGACAACTTTTATCATCCAGCATGACACTACCACAATATTTACTGGAAGTCTGAAATGTTAATATCACTTCAAATATTAAAAAACATTTGGTTTTCAGAGCAGTATTTCTATTTTATATAATTCCTAATCACCCTACTATATATAACATCAATGGTACTATAAAAAATAAATAAAATAAATCTTTGAATGCCTTTTATTCTCAAAAAGAGTAGGCAATGCTAATTTCATTAAATCAAGTGGGCTACCAGTCTCCACCATTAGCTGTTACTCAGCATCCCCCTGATTTCATAAGCATCAGGGAAAAGAGAAAAAGAAAGAGAAAGACAACTGCTGCCATTTTGTGTCCATAAGTTGAACACCATATATAGTAATTTCTGAAATAGCATGAGTTGTATGGTTGATTTCTTGATTTGTGGGATCAGATGCTAAGTTTATGTAAATAAAAATAAAAAAATACCTGTCAAAAATCAACTAACTCAGGAATTGGCAAGGAAAAAAAAAAAAGGTTCAGCAAAAAATAGTTCCTATAGCTGAAAACTAAAATCAAACCTATAACTTTTTTTTTTTTGCTTCTGTAACAATCTAAAGCCAAATAAGCAAATGTCATTTCCATAGGGCTTGTACAAGCACACTATGCTCTAGAGCACAGGTTCCCAAAGTGAGCAGTACCACCCTCCCCAGTGGGCGCTGAAGCCTTCTGGGGGGGGGGGGGAGGCTATAGTAGTAGGATCAGAAGCATTTGGGGGCGTTCAGGTAGTCTAGGGGTCGGTGGCTCTTTATAGAAGAAATTAATAATATATATTTAAAAATTAATTATTTTTGTGATTTTGCGATTAGATAATCATTTAAAATTTAAATATTGCATTTTAATTCATCTTATGCCCGTCTTACACAATCAATTTTTTTTTATCAATTTTCTATTTCAATTATTTAATCATTTGAAAATTTGCCATGTCAGATAGAAATAGATGTCAATTTTCTATGTCAATGAGAAAATAGAGCATGTATATATGTGTGTATAATAGGTTATGTTTACAGTAGCAAATATATTCATTATATTTCATTTCAAAATATATATAAAATATATAAAACCACTTTTGTAATTGAATTGTACAAAAATAAACCCAATTTTATATAATTTATATAATGGGGGGGGGGGGGGGGCGTTAAAATATTTTTGTCTTGCAAAGTGGGCGGTGGCCTGAAAAAAGTTTGTGAACCTATGCTCTAGAGCAGGGGTTCCCAACTCTGTGCCCAACCTCATGTGTCATTAACGCATGCTATATGACGCATGCGTTAATGACACATGACGAGTATTAAACGCATACAATGTAAAGTAGATGCGCATTCGAAGTTGTTCATTCCAGTTTAAGAACTGGAATATCATCATATTCTCCTAATTATGAAGCACTGGCCAATGAAATGCAATGCCAAAGATCACACTAACTTACATATATATATATATTTAAATGTTTATATAATGTAAACTTTTAAGTAATAAAACATTTAATTATAATGTAAATTTTGTATGTATTCATTTAACAAAAGAATTAAAAAAATTTGCTTGAAAAAATAGATGGTGCCCGTTGCCCTATCGGTATTTTAGAATGTGCTCTAGGAAACAAAAAGGTTGGGAACCCTTGTTCTAGAGGTTTTCAAATTTTCATTTCCAGAGATTGCACGAACTACATATACTATGTTTCAAATTTATATAAACACCTCAGTATTTCATAAATCCTTTATTTTCTCAAAGCTCAATACACTTTAGGCCCATCTTTGGTGGCAATTATCAACATAATACTTTTCAGTAAACTTTCTGCTTTATGTTGTTAAAGTACATTGGTATTTTAGCTTATTCCTCTGCCAAAGTGACAGTCAGTGACCATAATCAAGTTGTTTTGTAGTGATCTTTAGCTTTTTCCATAGGATCTTTGTAGGATTTGGATCAAGACACTGCTGGACAAAATAACTTTTGCATTTGTAGTCATGCTTGAACCATGTTTTCATAGTCCTGGAATTATAATATGGTGAGTTATTATGCTAATATACCACTGGGTCATTTCTAGTTGAGTATTTAGAATTATCACAGATTAGATAACACAGATATGTCCAAAATGTCATTACCATGTTCATTGTTACAAATGATAACTAATGCTAGGTTTAATAGGTCGTGATAATATAGATAGTTAAACCAACTAGTTTCGCCACATACGCTAGTGGCTTCTTCTGGGTTTGGAAGGGAAAAAAAAAAAATAAGGATAACCATCAACCATTACATAATTAAAACCAAACATACAGGAATCGTTACACAAAAGTAAAAAAAAAAAAAGAAACATGGAGCATGGAAGCTAGCACAGGTCAGTTATTATTCAGTAGATATGCATCATAGTTGGTAGAAAAGTTAAAGGCTGATGTGTTGAAACATCTAACATTCCAAATATCACATAAAACCATTCCTTGGTTTCTGCTAAGCGTGTCTTGTGGGTGGATAACCATTGTAGCCTCTTTGATGTTGTGGGCACTGAAGTTGTCCTCTATGTAAGGCATGGAGATCTTGTATCATTCAATATTATGGGAATGTGGGAGAAGTGGAAAGTTAGACCTGAGCTGCCTTCTCTGTTGTTATTAACATCTCCAATATGCTCCTTTTGTCTAATTTCCAACCTTCTAGATGTTTGCCCTATGTGAGCTAGGCCACAAGTACATGAAATATTGTAAACTCTATGATGTTTGTTGAAAGGGTTCAGGTCCTTAGGTGAACATAACAGAATACGTATGGTTACAATGAGCTTGAAAGCCACTCTTATGTCATGAGATTTCAGTAGATTGGATTTTCAGAAAAAGTTTGCCGATATAAGAGATGGAAACCGAGGCTCTGTAGCAAATATCAGGGATCTATTGTGGAGTAGGACTAGAGATTGGTATTCTTTGTACCGTTTTCTTAGAATATCCATTGCTCGCCAATAGTTGGAGAAGAGAATGTAATTCTTCTTTTAGTGTTTCTTCATCTCCTGTAATAGAGAGCACCCCTTTTTTTTCAGCGTATGTATAATACCTAATTTTTGCAATGTACAGTGCAATGAAGAGAAATATAGGTAATGACCTGCATGAGTGGGCTTATGGTGTACGCTAAGAGAAAGGCTTCCTTCTGCTTTTTTTTGAAATTACACATCTAAGAAAGGTAATTTTTCTTCATTTTCAAGTTCTAAAGTGAATTTAATTTTATGGTGGAAAGGGTTAATAGATGAAAGGAAATGGTATAACTCAGCCATCCTGTTTTCCAGATTTTGGATTTTTAGATAGCAGGAAATCTTTTTTTAAAAATTTTCCATGAATAAGTCGGTACATGGAGGAGAATGAGGGCTTCCTATTGTAAGGCCAGATAGCTGTGTGTAGATTTTTCCATTTTCAAGTTCTAAAGTGAATTTAATTTTAGGGTGGAAAGAGTTAATAGATGAAAGGAAATGGTGTAACTCAACCACTCTGTCTTTCCAGATTTTGGATTTTTAGATAGCAGGAAATCTTTTTCAAAGTTTTCCATGAATAAGTCGCACATGGAGGAGATAGAGGGCTTCCTATTGCAAGGCCAGATAGTTTTTAGATTTTCCCATTCCACTGGAAATAATTTGAGTTGAGAGAATGTGTAAATAGTTGGGAGATTTCAGGAGGAAATAGATCATCTACAAATGCCATAACTTTGTCTACAGGAATATTTGCAAACAAAGATACAATATTTAGACTAGCTAGAATGTCCATTGGTAAGATAAAAATTTCTCCTAGTTTTTTTAAGTTTTGCAAGTTTTTGAGGAAGGAGTCCATGTGTCTGATGTGCTTCTTTAGAAGATTAGCCAGATGTTTTAATAACAAATAAGTAAACAAGTTAATATCATCTATAATAGGCCAAAGAGGAATGTCAGCTTTGTGTACCGTGGGCATTCCGTATAATCATGGAGTTAAGAGGTGCATAGATATCAATCCTTTTTTATGATCTGTAGGCCCCATAGCCATATTATGGTTTCTTCATAATTTGTCCAAGTACTCATAATCTAATGGAGTGTAAGTAGAGGTATCAGAGTAAAAAGATGAAATTTTGGACATTTGTATTCATGATAACAGTTGAATTGCCTTTAATCAGCCTTAAGCATGATAATATCTTTGTTCTTCTTTAAATTTGAAAGAGCTCTTCCCCCCCCCCCTAAGGAATTGATATTCTTTTTAGGAGAATGAGAAGGAGAGAAGGATCACAGTCTTCAATCTAACGTGTAATTTGCAACAGGCTGAGATAGAAAGCAAAGGGCCTTTTCTACATTTCAAATAATATCTATTTTAGGAATGTGCTTGGTGTGACAGCAAAACTGAACCCTTTCTTTAAAATGGTAACTTCTTCTGAATACTGAAATCTTCTACTGAAGTCAAGTTATGATTAGGAATGTGAAATAGTACTTTTTCATTGGGTAGAGTAGCTCTCAGGATGCAAATTTTCTCGTATATAGCATTAAATTTTTTGCTTTGTCTGTTTTTGGAGGTTAGAAAAATCCTATTATAAGTAGTGTTGATCATTTATCTAAACAAAACCATATGTCAGCATCTATGCAGTTAGACAAAGTATAGTTCAAGTGAGACTTAACGAATCAATTTGGTTAAGTGCGTACCATGTGGATTGTATTCTCAAAAGTAACATGACCAATGACGCTTTTTGATAGATCTGTAATGTTAGGTAGAATTTTCAGGAATATTGTTGATGTTAATTCTCTACAGGATGATTTGAATAGACTTCCAGCTTGGACAGATGAGTAAGGATATAGTTTTAATATTAATAAATGCAATTTGCAATAAATGCACTTTGTGCATTTATTGTGCACTGCTTGGTGGAGCTGTACTTCAAGAAGTATCCTCTAAGCTAGAATAAGGTGGTGGAGCCATTGATTAGACCAGATATAGACTACTATGCTCAAATTTGGTGGTCCACTTTTCATTGTGATGTAAAAACACTAGACAGAATCCTTAGAAGTTGTGTAAAGATAAGGTAAAAAATGGTGTATGAGTAGCAGCTTTTTTTACATGGAGAGTGGTTAGTAAGTAGAATGCATTGCCAGAGTGCACTGTAAATGCAGGTAATGTAAATGATTTCAAGGTTGAATATAATAGATTTGTTGGTTTTGTGGTTTCTCATGAGTCTACTGACTACATGGAGGGAGGTTACTGTAACAATAATAATAATAATACTTGAGAAGAAGACAAAACTGCTGAAGAGAAACCAGGGGAAGACCAAGATGAGTTTAGGCTAAATAGTGATTATCAAAATCAGATTTTTAGTTTAAGATAAAGAGTATAGGATTCATGGGAATATAACAAGATCTATACTTACGTTTTGATTTGGAAAATATTAGATGCAAGAGAAAACTGTTCAAAATGCTACAAAAATATGGTATAAATGGGACACTACACCAAGTGAATATATACACTGTTATCCAAAACCTAAGGGCAAACAGTTTATTAAGTTTACAACCACAAATTCAGATAAATCAACTTGTGGCAATTTGTATAACTGATGGTTTGGAGTAGAAAGCAGGTACATGTTCACATTTTTGAATCATGTGCAAAGGGATCAAGTGATAGCACTCAACAGGATAAAAGGCAAGGGTGCACTAAGCAAAGGAAGTTTGAAGTCATGTTTGAAGGAAGTTCTTTTCATGAAGGAATAAAGTTGAAAACTTGGATATCTTGTAATATCTCAAAGACATCATCTAGATCAGGGGTTCCCAACCTTTTTGTTTCCTAGAGCACATTCTAAAATACCAGTGGGGCAACGGGCACCGTCTATTTTTTCAAGCAAATTTTTTTAATTCTTTTGTTAAATGAATACATACAAAGCTTACATTATAATCAAATGTTTTATTACATTATATAAAAATTTATAAAAATTATATAAAAAAGTTTCCATTATATAAAAATTTAAATATATATATGTAAATTAGTGTGATCTTTGGCATTGCATTTCATTGGCCAGAAGCAATGGTGGCATTTTTAGATGTTACCTGTTTAGTGAAAACCGATTGTCTAGTGTCACATGTCTAGTGAAAACCGACTGTTGGGCAGACAGGTTCGATTTTAGTTGATTTATTTTTTTCGTTCTCATTTCAGATTTAAGTGGATAATTCGCATTACAAGTGGCATGCATTGTCTGGAAGTGACTTTCAACATTATGTTTTTTCGGAATTGCAACGCTACTGTTGCACAACAAACAAACACAATTATCTTTAAAATTAACAAAACAATATGTTTCCTCCCAGTCAGTGTTAAAATTATGGGTCCATTGTCTTTTACTTGATTCACTCGTTTTAGGATTAAAAATCAAAATATTTCAAAAATTTAAGTACAAGACATCATTAAAATTATGTGCATATAACTAGTAATAGATAATGAACAACTTCGAATGCGTGTCTACTTTACATTGTATGCATTTAATACTCGTCATGTGTCATTAATGCATGCGTCATATAGCATGCCATGAATTGTTACATGATGTGCACATGATTATTTCAAACTATATGGCACATGGTTGAACAGCGGCAGGCACACACACAAATTGGTCGACAGGCGGCGTGGTGCTCATGGGCATAGGATTGAGAATACCTGATCTAGATGATTTCATGTGAGGAAGTATTATTTGAAAGCTTGAAGAAGACTGCAGAATTACTGGTATTACCAGAAAGTTTGATATCTCACATAGCATTATATCCAGGCTCTGGGCAGCATTTCAAACCAATGGAATGTGTTCCAGACATTTGCTAAACAGAGCCTGAAGAAAGATATTTGGTTATAATAGCAAAACATAGTTGATGCACCATGTGAGGTCAACTTGTAAGTCAGCTCCATTCAAGCACAGGCATATAGATATCTCAACAAAGTGTGGCAAGATGTCTGTAACAGTATGCCTATACACCCAAAGGCCTTAGTCTGGATTCCATCACAGCTCATCATAGAGTATGTTTTTAGTGGTATTGTATCCATATAAATTAGACAAGACACCAATGGGCTAATGTACTCTTTACAGATGAGTCGTTTTAGTTTTTCCTTCAATTCTAAATGACACTTGATCTGGCATGAAAGTGGTACTGATTACCATCACGAGAATGTTCTTAAAAGGGATAGATACAGCAGTGTTGGGATCATGGTTTGGGAAGACATTATGCTTAATGCATGCACTGAGCTAAAAGTGCTGGAAAAAGGGACTATAACTGATGAATGATATTGCAATGAATTTCTTCAACGTCATGTTCGAATGTTCCATAGTGCTGCAGGGGAAGAATTCGTTTTTATGGATGACAATGCCACACCACATCGTACATGAGCAGTGGAGATGCTTCTGTAGATGGAAGATATTAAGTGAATTGAGTGGCCAGAACTCTCTGGATCTCAACCCCATTTGGGATTCAATAAGAATATGCATTGTTGCTCAAAGTTCCCCTCCAGAACACAAATAAGGCCTTAGCCTTGCTCTCAAGGAGGAGTAGGCGAGTTTGCCGCAAGCATTCCTGAATCACTTGGTGCTAAGCATGATACAATGCTGTGAGAGCTGCATCACAGTTCAGGACAGACATATTCCATACTGAAATGTGTCTCCACATAGTTTACTATAAGCAACATACGTTAATTCCTTAACTATGTCCTTAGGGAATTTGTAACTTTTGCCAAAAAAGTATTGCAATTTGATTTGTATAAAATTTATAACACATTCTACTATCAATTATCATTCTATTAAATTATATTACACAAAAAATGTGTTATAAATATCCAAATTTGATATTGGGTTTAGGTGTTGCATTCTTTCATGATAATGAATCCATGTAAATGATGAATAAAAGTGGTTATGGTGTGTGTACACCCTAGTTTGAACACCTGCTTGTACATCAATCTCTCTTCTTGTACTTCTATCATTTCTGATTGTTGATTTACAGCTCACATGTAAGTTATACACTGTTGTCCAAAAGCTAAAGATGAAATATATGAAAAAATTTTCATGAATGCAGCCAAATGTGGACATAAATTTATTGTCAGCATACAATTTTGAGAATTCAACTTTGATTCCAGAAACATTGTCAGGTGCCATCTTTTTGGACCCATAAATAAAACAAAGGATAGAATGAATTTTACAAGCTTCGTGAAAGTGATTGTGACACACCAACAAGCACATCTAAACTAATAAACATTGATTAATAATGTGTTCGTGGACACTTGTCCCCAATCACACACACACGTGCTTGACCTGACCTAACTTTTGCCAAGACAGAACAAGGGTATGAAATTTGAAAACAATTTGAAGAAAAATTCAAAAATAGATACAACAGTTGGGTCATTGACTACAAACAAGTTAAATTAGTATAAAAATCAAGTAATGCCACTAGTAGCCACCAATATCAGTATGCAGAGACTGCATAAGAAACATACAAGACCCTTGTGGTCAAATACATCTCCCACAGTGCCTTGCATATCCACTTCACTAATTTTAATAGCCTCAACTCCAACCTTAATAGTGTCCACTACCATCTCCAGTCTACCAACCCACACCTACTTTTATTGGCAGAAACTCAAATTTCACTCCTCCCCCAGCACTATTCATCTCAACCTTCCAACTACACACTCTTTCCATTCAATCCAAGGGTGGTGTCTGCATATATATCCACTGACATACCTTGCCAGAGAACACCCAACCTTGATTTTCTTTGACCCTAAGGTATACGAAGGTTGAAGTAATGCAGATATAGGAAAATTATATAGGTATAGGTAAAATATAGGTTACCTCGTATAGGTAAAAATTATAAGTTCTGCATTACTTCAACCTTGGTATATATACCTTAGGGTCTGGCTCCCACTGACGAGACCTCAATAAAGGTCGAAACCAGTCTGGGTAGTGGCCCTTCCCTTAATGCATAGCATTATACATGTCTGCAAGGAGATGTGCTTTGCATTATGGGAGATACTAAGGCAAGTGATGAGAACTTATACCACCTTTACCATGAGTTGCCTCAGACCTGAAATTACTTCAGGTGCAAACGTTGCTTACTTGGGAAAAAGGATTAAAACCAAGTTTATAAAATTGCTTGGTATCTTTAATGCAATCAAGTTTGTTTCAGAATATATAAGAAACCAATAATTCAAGTAATTTCTATATTGTTGGTATATTTAAATGATTAACCATATAATAAATGATATGTGAATCTACATTAATGCAACATGGACTATGTGTGAATGACAGACATTTAAGAAAATTAAGAATAAGCATGGATATCAGTACATCATTAGAGGCAAACAAAGTACCAATGATTTACAGTTATGGTAGATTGTATGTCATATAAGTTGCTGTGGAGCAGAATGAATTCCATGTCATCTTATATTCTCCAGATGCATGTTTGCATTTCTAATAGACATAATTTGGAGGGGGGGGGGAGAACTTATGAGGAGAGAGATTTGTTGTGAAATATAAATACTTAACCAATAATAAACATTATCATTCATTTCATGAAATGTATTACAGAAAAGTGAACAGGATATTATCAGAGTACTACATGATTAAGTTAATATTATTATTAATTTCCTATCAACATTTTTTCCCTCCAACTTAGTCTACACTTATCAGCACTCCAATGTTGTCATATCTTATATTTCTGTCTTCTAGGACACTTCAGACTACATCAGTCCACCTAGATCTTGGCCTTCCTCTGGGTCATTTTTCTGCCACCCAAACTCTTGTATTGCTAATCTTTAAGCTGATTAAGGGATAACTGTACATTATTCATTATTATACTAAGGTCACACATTGACACAGTTGAAAAATTATTTAATTAAGCTCTATTTGTGACCTTAGTAATCTTTCCTCTCTCTTCCATTCCATTTAAGTGACCATACCATCTGATTAGCTCTGTTCGCACATTCCTGAATGCTGATCATGTCAATTTTCTTCCTAATATCTTCATTTTTAATATGATGCTGCCATCTGTAATTACTCCACACATCTGGAGTTGAATAGGCATGGATATAAGTACTATTAAGAGGTGCTAAGTGGTAGTTGCATGCATTTCAATGGAGTTTAGTAGAGAGTTGAGGAATTATTGATGTTAGTTCATAGTTAGCCATGGAAGTATTTATAGAAGATGCTTGCTGAAGAAATTAAAGGCATGTGAAAGTGAGTGGAGCAAACTGATAAGATACAGGTTATTAATCGACCTAATTGCCCTCTTTCATATTGAGCCAGGTATTTTTAAGGGGCTCAATATGAAAGAGGGCAATTAGGTCGATTAATATGAGAATTAGGTCGACCAATGTGAGAGCAATATTCAATAGTTGGGCAGATGATATGCAATTTGTATAAGGTTGAAAGGCTATTGCTACTCCTTTCTTTGCCTGATCACTATTGTCCAAATATAACATCCTGCTCTGATAATATCCTGTGCACTCTTCTGTAATACATTTCATGAAATGAATGATGATGTTTATTATTGAGCCAGATCTCACTCGTTTTAGTTCTCTCTGTCTGAGTTATGACAATGGCACATAGTATTTCTGTAGCTCTTTGCCACTTTAATTTCCTTTCTGTTGATGGTGCCTAACCTTGTTTCTTCTGATGTTGTATTTGCTCAAGTATGTGAATTTTCAATGTTTACCGTGGTTCCTTGATGAAAATGGGGAAAGGGGGGATCTTATTTCATCGAGCAACACCCCAGCTGACATGAAATTGCATCATGTACAGAATAAAATATGGATGGCTAAGTCCCCCAATTGCCAGTTCATTATCATTTGTTCAGTACCCAGTGGATGCCTATGTTATATATTATATATATTACTGATGTAATATATTCTGATGTATATTACATCAGAAGCCCAAGTCTAATTGCCTGGGTATCCTCCCAGTAATCTGGATTTCACTTTTAACTTTTAAGCAATTCCCCCCCCCCCCACAACAGAAAACAATAATAAACAGTGCTTGTATATACTGGTGGAGTCTCTGTAGCTCAGTTGGTATAGACAAGCCCTTTGGCTTATTTGGTTGAAAAGATCCAGGTTCCAATCCTATCTATGATGCGAGGAACCTTTATCAGGTGTTTACACTGAAATGGTAAACTAGTTAGTGTCGTACGGAGATGGAGGGCTTTTTCTTTGAGCAGCTCAGATTTTTGTTTCTCAAAACAGGCAAACTAGCCCCTTGAACACACGGTTCTACAGGCAAAAATTACCTTAAAGGATGCAGCAGAGGAGTGGTGAAAATATGACAATGATGCAGAGGAGACACAGTATATGATAAAATGAGTTCCTGCCTGATGTGTAATATAAGACACAACCCAGCATGAATGTTTTAAGAAAGGGTTATATATGGAGCTACAGAACAGGTGATTATGACAAGGTCAGGAAACAGCTCAAAGCAGTACACTGTCATTAGAATCTGCAAGGGAAAGATGTCAGCAGTGCATAAAGATGGTCAAGGAGGATGTGAAGGACGTGGTATTAGATTGTATAATGAGGAACAGAAAAATAATCAGGTAAGAGCGAGATGGATGAGTAACATCATTAAGTGGATACTGCAAAAAAAAAAAATGTTGTGAAGAATATATAAGGTGAAAGCTGATTAGCAAGCTCATAAGCAGTATAAATTATGACCATTAAGAGGGCCAGCATGATAAGGAAGGCAAAATCAGATTATGATAATAAATTAACTGAGCAAGTCAAAGGAAATCATAGTTTTCTTTCATTGTATGAAAAAAAATATGTAAAAATATGTAAAAGAAAAATGACTATAAAAGGACAACTTTAATTAGGTATAGTAGGAAGAATCTGTTTTTCTTCTAGCTCTTTTATTCAATCTACCTCTGTCCTCTGGAATAGCCTACCGAAAAGAAATATTTCCAAACTACAACTTACCTCAGATATGTCACTAATCTGCTTATCATAGGTCCTTCAACATCTCGTGTATAGGATCAATCTATTTAAAAAAAATTACAAATGACAGAAGCAGATAAAACAGTTGAGTAATTAAGTGGGTGACTAAGTGTTAATGATTGCAGTAAGAAATTACTTGAACACTGTGGTAATAGATGTGGGAATAGAGGTAGGTGAGATTCTATAGTTTAGGAAACTGTAGAATCTTAATATGAATATGGCCACAGATAGAACATTGGCATAGGTATTATGAGAATATGAAAGGGAAATACCGGTGCTATGACCAGGCTATTAAATTTAAATCTTGGCTCTGGTAAGGTCTCAAGAGAACAGAGGGAGGAAAAAATTGTTCCTTTGTATACAGCAGAATGGTAATAGAGGTAGTGGAGAGACACAATGCAGGAATAGATAGATAGAAATATAATACTCTACAGGAAGCTACATGGCTTGAGGAGGATAAGGTTGTGCCTTGGAAATTTAGTCACTTTTTTATAATAGTGATGAGCTGGATAAAGGAGTATTATAGTGGCACAATAATACTGCAGGACTTCACAAAGGCATTCAGTATAATATTTCACAGAATTCAGTTATGTAAACTGGAGCAAATAAGGATGAATATGAAGCTGGCAATATGGATACAACAGTAACTAATAGATGTACCAAAGAGTAGTATATGGAAGAACAGAATCCAGGAGGATACAGACAACTAATGTAATGCAATGACTAGACTGGTTGTAATCAACCTACCTAACCACTATCTAACAGATTCAGAAAAAAGGCCTAAGTTCGATTCTTGTCATGACAAGAGGAATCTATATGTTTTTTTCAATTGAAGGTGAGATAAGTTGATCTCATACGGAGGGAGCAAGGTTTTTTCTCTTGGAAACTCGAGTTTTTCATCCCGCATACAGACAAATCAGCTTTCAGAACCCATGCAATTTACAGACAAAAAATACTAGTGGTGGTGTTATTAGTAGTGGAAAGTCACTAGTGGTGTGTCTCAGAGTTCTGTTTTTGGACCATTCCTTTTTAACCTGAATGTTAATGATATTGGGGAAGATTTAGATGGAAGTATTCAGTTATTTGCAGGTGATGCAAAGTTGAGACGAACTATGAGTAGAGTAGATATTGTTGCCTTACAAGAAGACTTGAATAGATTGAGTGAATGAGCACAAGGGTGGGGATGACAGTTCAATGTTGCAAAATATAAGGTTTTAAAATTTGGGAAACAAAGATGGAATGTAGAAAATATGGTATCTTGGGATGATGGTGGATAGGGATCTAAAATTTAGAGGGGAGGATTGCCGAATTTTGGATTGCCAAAATTGTGAGTAAAACACAACGAATTCTGGGAATGATGCAGAGGGCACAGACTTGTAGAAGTAAAGAGATTCTTGTTCCATTGGATAAGGCTCTGACAACACATGGACTACTGCGCACAGATTTGGTTACCTAATTTTCAAGAGGATGAAGAGGTGTTGGAAAGGGTCCAGAGGTGACTGTCTAAGGTGGTTTCTGATCTCCAGAATGTTGAATATAAGAAAAGGTTGAGAAGATGCAATTTACAGAGTCTAGTGGATAGGAGGAAGAGGAGTGATATTGTTTTTTTTTTTATGTTGGGCCCCATACATGAGAGGTTGGTTGATAAACCTATAGTGCGTTAGTACCGTATATGGGTAGTGGGCTGGGAAAGGAGAAACTTGTTTACATTTGATTTAAAATGTTTGTATAGTGTATTACTTGAGAAATACATCAGGCAGAAGACTGTTCCACAGTACAGCAGTAGCAGGGATGAAGGAGGAGGAAATGAAACTTGTTCTGTGGGTTTCAAGGTGTACTGTGAAAGGATGTTGTGCGGCAGCAGCTGTACGTGTTCCAATGGGCTTAGTACTGAGGGGGGAATTATTGATGCTATTTTCAGATGAACATTTGTCATGGAAATATTGGTAGAATACACAAATCGCAGAGACCAAACATCTATGTGAAAGTGAGGAGAGTGAGTTGGTAAGAGATGGATCATTTATCGACCTAATTGCTCTCCTCTGTATTGAGTCAAGTATTTTGAGAGAGCCTTTAGGAGCTCCACTCCAAACGTGAGAGCAGTATTCGATAGCTGGGCAGATTTGTGACTTGTATAAGGTTAACAGCTGTTTAGAAGTGAAGTAACATCTTGAGCAAAAGAGAAATTCTAGTTTTTTGGAAGCTGAGGATGCAATGATTGTGATGTGTTTAGGCCAGGAAAGGCATTATGTCAGGGTAATTTCAAGAAGAGAAATCTCATCTTGTCTGTAAATTTGAGTGTTCAAAAATAATATTGGGGAAAAATGGTTCCTCTTTATGAGAAATAAGACAGAACTGGGTTTTACTATCATCGAAGTTGACAAGGTTATCTGAACCCCATTGAAGGATGGCTTGGAGGTCAGAATTGAGGGCAGTGGTGGCTGATGTTCTGTGTGTTGAAGTGAGTTGTGTAGAGTAAGGTTTATTAAATGAAAGGGAGGAATGCAATGTGCTGTCATCTGCAAAATAGTTTATTGGGTTGGAGGTCAACTGAAGTAAGTCATTGATATAGAGAAGGAAGAGGGTTGATGAGAGAACAGAACCTTGTGGAACCTCAGCATTAGTTAAATGGTGAGAGGATAGGAAACCAACCACCATCACACATAGTGTACATCCAGACAGAAGGTACACAGATAGTGTACATCCTGGCAATCCAACTGCAGAAGACCTGGGACAGGCCAACTGGTGGGAGTTTGTTTAGTAAACCTTTGTGCCAGACCTGGTCAAAAGCTTTGGAGATAACAAGTGCAACCACTTGAGATTCACCAAACTTCTCCATGGCATTTGTCCAGAGATGGGTGAATATACGCGAGTGGATCTCCTGTTGATCGGTAGCAATGAATGATATGATATGATAAGTGTGGGAATTGTGTAGGGCAAAAGTTACAACCAGTTGTTTTTGCAAGAGACCAAAAGGCATGGCTGCCATTTGGGCAGGCTGCAAGTTTTCCTGCTTTTTGCCAATTCAAATTCTGTTTTGGAAACATTGATAGTTTTCTTGCATTGGTTTCAGGCTTTGGTATAACCACTGAAGGTGGTGGAGTTCTTGATTTGAGCCAGTTGTGGTATGCTTGATTTTTCATTTGTACAGCTTTGGCACATCTTTTGGAGAACCAGGGTTTAGATAGGGGATGTCAATTCAGAGTAGTGTGGGGAATGTATGTTTCCATGCCAGTGAGGATTATTTGTGATATGTTCGGTGCATATGTTTGGATTAGAAGACTGGAAATAATAGTCCAACCATGGGAATGAAGCATAGAAGTCTCAGAGGTTGTCCCACTTGGCACTGTTATAATGCCAAACTACTCTGTGGGAGTGACTGTGTAAGCATTGTTGCATGAGGGAGGAGATGAGCACTACATTGTGATTGGAATTACCCATGAGGCCTCACTACATTCACTGAGTATTTGGAAGGGTCATTGGAAAGGAAGAGATCTATTTGGGGAGTGGTTTGGGTTATCTGGTATTCTGGTTGGCATGTGAACAATTTGTGTAAGGTCGAATTAATGCAGCACTCAGGGTTCCCATGTGGCCACCCTCCCAAGTACAAACTGGGCTCAGGTTTGCTTAATTTCAGTGATCAGACGAGAACTGGTGCTTTCAAACTAATCTAGCCGCTGGATATGATAGAGAAGTACAAGTTGATAAGGAGTTGTTATAGGATCAATGTTGAAGAGATTTTTCATAAAATGGTGGGAGATCAGGGAAGAACAAGCGGTCATCCCTGGAAGCTATATAAGGAGGGTGTGAAAAGGTAGTGAGAAGCAGGTTTTTTGCATGCAGAGTTGTGAATGATTGGAATGCCTAGCCTGAGAGTGTGGTGTCTACAGAGAATTTGAATATGTTTAAGGCATGGTATGATGATCTGTGTGTGTGACAAAGAGACCAGCTAGATGAGTCTTTAATTCCATGGGGTTCTTAAGGTAATAATAATAATACTGAGGCAGTTGATGTGAAGTGAACAGCCTCCATATACAAGTAGCATAGTCATGAAGATACTTTGCATGCAAACTGTTTTGTTACATTTGGGTAAAAGATTAAAGAAGAATGTAATTCCTTGGCAAGTATAATTTACTTTGTATCTAAGTGAAAAAGCTTTCTACGACCAAGACGTCCAGCATTCCTCTACATCAGTGGTTCTCAAACTTTTTGAAGTCGGGGTGCATTTAAAATCCTACAAATAATTCTAGGTGCACTATATACAAATTTCTGAGAAATATGTTATAATAATTAAGTCAAATATTACAGAAAAAAAAAGAATGCGATAAAAAAAATAAAATGAAACATACCTTAAGTTTATTCATTCTTGTGTTTATGAGAAACATGAGCCTGATGTGTCCTAGTGATTGCTTCAATGTTTGGGCATATATTTGAAAGGCAAACTCTCATTTCCACATCAATACATTGAAGAGTTCCTCTCTTTTTACACTTAATTGTGGTGAGGGTAGAAAATCCTAATTCACATAAATATGATGTTGAAAATTGTAGTAAAATGCTCAAAGCTTTTTTAGATATTGACACATATTCTTCTTTTATAGAAATCCAAAAGGCTTCAAGAGACAATTCCTTATGTTTAATCATCAATCCATGATCAGTGGATATAGCTGCCAGTTCTTCTTCTTCTGTTAATGTTAAACCAAAATCACTTGAAGTTTCCATAAATGGGTTTCTAATCCAATCGTATTGTTCAGTGTTAAGTGATGGAAAATAAGAACTCAATTTTTCTTCTAAACTTGTTAAATGTTCAACTATTATTGGAAGTGCTTCATTTATGCAAGTGTTACTTACCAATGGAGCATTTCCAAATTACCTTCAACAGCTTTTCTTTTCCAAATCTGTAGTTTTCTCTGAAACGCTTTCATTTTTCTCAGTGGATGTGAGAATATTTTCTTCTTTCCCTTGCATGCTAGTATTCAAAATATTGAGCTGCTGAAATATATCGGCCAAATACTGTAACCTGGCAATCCAAAATTCGCACCGAAGGAGGTTACAAAAATGTAATTGTTTCATCTCTTCAAAAAACACAAGAAGTTCTTGTTGTAGCTCGTGTACATGGGTAAGTACTTTCCCCCTTGACAGCCACCTCACCTCAGTGTGTAAAAGCAGCCGTCTATGTTGTGAATCCATATCGATACAAAGCTTTTCGAATAAACGTGATTTGACAGGTCTTGTTATAATAACGTTTACCATCTGAACAACTTGATCTAAAACTTCTCTTAATTTTTCTCCCAATGTTTTTGCCATCAAGGCCTCCCTATGAAGAAAGCAGTGAGTTACGATAATATTCTCATTTTGGGTTTTTTACAAAAGATGTAAGGCCCTTAACATAGCATATCATGGAAGGGGCTCCATCTGTACAAATGCTTACACACGACTTCCATGTTAACTGCCATTTATCAAGATAGCTATTCAAAATGTTAAAAACGTCCTCACCTTTTGTAGACACACTTAATTCTTTGCAAAAAAGAAACTGATTTATTATTAGATCTTCATTAATAAAACGGATAAATGCTAAGAGTTGCACCTTGTTGGTAATGTCTGTTGACTCATCAACTTGCAATGCAAAATTTGAATACTGAAGTTTATTACTGCATATATTTTTCTCGATATTAGAAGACATTTCAATAATATGCCTGTGAACTATATCGTTGGACAGAGGAATTTTCTTATTTTCATTGCTGCTTCATTTCCTAGCATTGTCATGACCATTTTTTTGCATGCAGGCAAAATAAGTGACTCACCTAAAGTATGATCTTTCATATTTTTTGCTATCAGTTCTGATACTTGATAAGAAGCGATTTAAGCTTTATCAGAAACAGTCATTATACTTTTAAAAGAATTTGCCGCTTTTGTTTGCTGTTCAGACAATCTCTTGAAAAAACTTACAGATTTATCTTGTAAATTAGAGTGTATAGTTTTAAAATCTTTACTCAATTTACTAGGAAGCAATGATTCATTTGTCATTTTACATCCACATACTAAACATAGCGGCAAAGGATGATCATCACTTCCGGTCCAAGTGAAACCAAAGCTTAAATAACTTTCATTATATTTGCGAGTAGGCCGCGATTTTGCTTTCTTACTTACACTTAACTTTTGCTCACTTCCAGAATCTGATTCTTCAATATCACGCTTCTTTTTGAGAAATCTATCCATTTTATTTGGGTGTATTTATCTGAAAATAAGTAATATGCACATAACATGCACTTCCAACACTTTTAAATTAAGTAATATACACAACAAGAATAAACCATATTCTTGTTCTCTTTGCAAGAAAAACCGCTGTTAATTAACATAATAATGATGTATTGACAAAAAAGAGCGGTATATCCGTAATGAAAAGGTATAATAGAGTAACTATATTTATTTTTATATCTGGACAGATATTTCTCTGGAATACCACAGGGCGCACCTGGAAATCTTCTAGGGCGCACCCTTTGAGAACCACTGCTCTACATAAATGTAAATCAGAAGAAATACATCCACAATAATATTACTATTTAAAAAATAAGTTTGTCCTTCCATGAATATCCTGCACATAATTATTTACCACCAAATAAACAGAATGCAAATGTTATTAAAAACCTACCTCATTCAATCCATGAAGATGCCACCAGTAACAGATTGATATACTCATACCTATCTGCAAAGACCTGAAATGAAAATTTGTAAACAGATTTGTTATTATTACAATTAATTTCAATAGCCATATGCTCTGAGTGGAAATTTCAGATAGGACAGGCAGATGTGAGTCATGCCTGTCTTGTTTCTGTAGAAAAGTTAGTCAATGTTAGTGAGTAAAGAATCTGTCCAACACTTAGCATACTATTATCCACTTCTAAAGATGTTGTACAAGTGTCCTTCCTCACCTCACTGATCTCACTTTTCTTATCATTTACAAAATCCTATAACTCACAGTCCTTCAGTCTAGCAACTTTGTATAAAGAAGTCTGGAAGTGGTCTGATCTCTCTTGAAAAATAATAACTTAAAAAAAGATACTACTTTTGAAAGACTGATTGAGAAATAACAATATATTACTGCTTTGGGTGGGTAAAGGATGAATAACCAAGAACTACATGCTTGACCCCAAACAAGATGTTTCTACTTCAGAAGCAATACCATGATGCAGAATATTGATTGTACATTAGAAGCAACAAAACTATCTATTTGGGGTTTTCACTGAGAAAAAGAGTATTAAATCAGTGCTGACAGATAAGTCACGTTTCAAAAATAATTAATAGTTTTGCACTCACTTCTAGTAATTTCCTGTTTTTATGAGTGTGTGGTTAATTATTGTATTGTTTAGAAAAAAGCTGTTTACTTATACTATACTGTTGAACATCGCACCAATGTAAGACAGAACAGTGGCAGTTAATTTAACGAGGGATTTTGTTTACCATTTCTCAATAGTCTAATTAGTATTTCTGATTTTGTGATCCAAGCTTTAGCGCTGACCAAATATCCTCTTTCCACCAAGAAATAATTCTTGGTGGAAAGAGGATTTTTATTCCCCACTAATCAAAACCCTGTAATCACTAGCTATGTTTCTAAAACACTCAGAATGCTCCAGACTTCAACTTTATTAAAAAAAACTACCTTCATGGCGGTCAAGACTTGTCCCATGCTAAAGTTACTAGGTGCCAATTCTGTCCTTCCATTCTTCGAGACTCTTTCATATCCATATGGTATCATATACTGGTGTCCAAAATCCAACGACTTATAACTGCAAATTCAGACAAATCAATGTGGCAATTTGTATAACTGACCATTTTAAGTAGAAAATGGGTTGGTTACATGTTCAAATTTTCAATTCACAAAAGGGATCACATAATAGCACTCAATAGGATAAACAGCAAAAGGCTGCACTAAGCAAATTGTGTTTGAAGGAAGCTCTTTTTGTGAAAGGAATAGAGTTGAAAACTTTGATGTCTTGTAATGTCTCAAAAACAGCATCTAGATGATTTCACATGGGGAATAATTATTGAAAAGCTTGAAGAAGGCCACAGAATTACTGATATTGTTACAGATTTGGAATCTCACATAGCATTGTATCCAGGCTCTGGGCAGCATTTCAAACAATTGGAATGTGTTCAAGATATTTGCTTAAGTTGCCTTTGCTCTACCACAGATGATACAGATGATTCATTTGTACAGATGAATGCAGATTTTTGGTTATAACAGCAAAACATAATTAACGCACCATGACAGTTCAGCTTACAAGTTGGCTCCATTCAAGCACAGGTATGCAGATATCTCGACAAACTGTGGCAAGACTTCTGTGACAAGTAGGCCTAGATATCTGAAAGCCTGTATTCTGTATCCCTTTATCCACAGCTCATGTTTTTAGCGGCATTGTATCCATAAAAATTGGACAAGACACCAATGGGCTAATATACTCTTTACAGATGAGAGTCGTTTTAGTCTATCCTCCAATTCTAGGTGACACTTGATCTGGCATGAAAGTGGTACTGCTTACCATCGCGAGAATGTTCTTGAAAGGGATAGATATGGCAGTGCTGGGATATAGTGTGGGGAGGCATTATGCTTAATGAACACACTGAGCTACATGTGCTGGGAAAAAAGGGACTATGACTGGTGATAGTACTGCAACAAATTTCCTCAGTGTCATGTTTGATTGATCCACAGTGGTATAGGAGAATTCATTTTTATGGATGACCATGCCACACCACATCAAATACAAGCAATGGAGATACTTCTGAAGACCAAGGATATTAATCGAATCAAGTGGCCAGCATGCTTCCCAGATCTCAACACCACACATTTGGGATGCAATAGGAAGATTCACTACTGCTCAAAATTCCCCTCCAGAAAACAAACAAGACTATCCTTGCTCTGAAGGAGGAGTGGGTCAGTTTGCCTCAAGGACTCCTGAATCACTTGGTGCTAAGCATAGTATGACATTGTGAGAGCTGCATTGCAGTTTGAAGTAGACATATTCCAAACTGAAATCTCTCTCTCTCTCTGCATAGTTTTTTGTAAGACCTGTACATTAATTCCTTAACCATTGAGGAATATATCAAGGACAATAGATGGATAAAAGTTATAGTGGAGTGGTGGCCATATGAAGGTAAAAGACCTGAAAGAAGATGGTCAGACAATATAAGAAAAACAATTGGAACTCTTTGGCAACAACAAGCTCAGAATGGAGAGAATTGGGAGACACCTATAGCCAGAAGTGGCTATAAAAAGGAATAAAAGAAGAAGCAAGATTCAAGCTTCAAGATCTTCTGTGGTCAATGTCATAGAAGATTTTGAAGCTTGAATCTGAGCAATACAAGATTTTGTATGACAAAGAGAAAGGGAGTGTACTATCACTAACACCCAACTATCATTAGTTGGGTGTTAGTGATAGTTAGCTAAGCTAAGCTAAGCTAAGCTATGAATAAGATAAACTGATGTACAGGGGGGAGCGTATGTATGTAGGTGAAAGTACAGATTTGAGATAAGAGTAATTCGTGTAAGGACAATGAGATGATAATCTGATTGCCAACTTTTATCTCTCTTTCTTGGAAGAGACTGGATAAAAGGTTGTCTCCATGTTGTTTGACAGATGAGTATAAAAGCTTGTAAAGGTAATATAGGTTGGGTGTTAGTTATGGAGCATAAAATCGGATGAGAGGAAACCATCCACCATAACATGCAGTGAATGACCAGAGAGGAAGTTGGCAATCCATTAACAAAATGCAGGAGGTTGACCATAAGATGGCAGCTTTGGAAGAAGTCTGCATGTCAGATTTGATCAAATGCTTTGGAAATATCCAAGGCAACAAAGAGTTTTTCCAAATCTTTGAATTTATTTATTTGCATGGGGTTCCCCCCATTCCTTGACCATCCCTTAGGACTGGTTGAGCCCTCCTAGTGAGAGATTAAGATGTATATATGACTGTGTGTGTGTGTTCAGAACAGGCCAGTTTGCCTGTTCTGAGGGATGAAAAACCCAAGTTTCTGGATGAAATAAAAACCCTCTACCTCTGTATGAGACTGGCTAACTCACCTTTAGTTGAAAGAGACCATATATATATATATATATCTGCTATAGATCTCACTCCCACAAAAGGGAGTGAGATCTATAGCAGATTAGTGCTGTGTGTAAGCAAGAGGATAAGAAGAAAGGAAGGATCTGTTCACATTTTGTTTGAACAATTGGAAAGGCAGAGTTGGGAGGGGGGTTTCCAAATAACAGAAGTAGATGGAATGAAAGAGGAGACAGCAAAGTTGGTTTGGTGAGTTTCAAGATGGACTGTAAAAGCTGTAGTAAGCAGTGGCTCTTATTACTAATGATTTAGAAGGAAAGTGGAGGAATAATAGTGGCCAATTCAGGCACTCCACTGTCTAGGAAAGTATCTGCAGAAGGCACACAAGGCAGCAACTGAACATCTGTGTGTGTGGGAACGTGAGAGGGAATGAAGTGAATATGTAAGAGAGGGATCTTTAATTAAATGGATTGTCCTCTTCTTGACAGAATCGAGCAATCTTAGAGAGGATTTTTGTGCACCACTCCAAATATGTGAGCAATATTTCGTGATTGGTGCATTTGGGTACAAAAGAGTAAACCAAGTTTTTTGGCAGTTGCATAAGCCATAGTTCAAATGTGTTTGTGCCAGGAAAGATTGGAGGTATAGGTCAGTCCAAGAAGGGAAAACTGATTGTGTTTAGATATCTGGGTATTATTGAAGGTAAGAGGGAAGGATGTGAGCTCTTTCTTGTGAGAGATCAGACAGGACCAGGTTTTGGTGGCACTGAAGTCAACAAGGTTGGCATTGCCTCACTGGGATATAGCTAGGAAATCAGAGTACAGACTATTAATCATGGTGGAGCTTGAGGATTCTAGTATTTAAACACTAAAAGAAATGCCGAGGGCAATCATGTGAGTTTCTCAAGTGGTGGAATCTGTACTGCTGGTCACTGATTAGTTGGTAGGTTTCTATGTCATAAAAAAGTTGGTTGTTGACCTTCTCCATAAATTTAGAGAGAACAGAAGTAAGAGCACATTATAGACAGTAGTTCATTGGTTGACTTTTATCACCTTTCTTTGGGATGGGCTGGATGTGGGTCTGTTTCCAGTTGTAGGGTAAATGCCAGTTGAATAGAATAGATTGAAGAGGAGATACAGGATAGGTGTTAGTTTGGGGCCCAAGTTTTTAAAACAATCGGTCAGGTACAGGTTATTAAGTATTCTTTGTATTTCTTTCTGGCAAATTAAAGATATCAAGAAATTATATACTTCGTTTAATCCTTTATTCAAGTATAAGCAAACAAAGTTTTTGCCTGAAATATAATCAGGACTAGGGCAACTTGTATATAGAAGCTAATGACTTCACATCACTTGCCTTAGTATCCCATAATGCAAAGCACGTATCCTTACGGTATGATAATGCTATGCATTATGGGAAGAGTCACTACCCAAAGTTCTTTCTGGCAGAAGACATAGGTGAAATGGAGAGCAGTTCAATGGTGCAGTGGAGGGAACTTTGCTCAGGTCATCAATGCAGGAATTGCAAGAGAAAAGTGAAGCCAGTAAGTCAGCCTTGTCTATACATGAGGTAATTACAGTACCATATGGATGTAAATGGTGGAAACCTGGGTGGCAAAAGTTGCACCCAATGGCCTTGACAAAGGGATCAGAAGGAGCGAGTGCCATTTGGGCAGGAGGCGAGTTGACAGCATTTGGCCCTTTCAAAGTCTGATTTGGATTTGACAATGATTCTTTTACAGTTGTTGAGAGCTGGAGTATAGGTGAAATGAGAATCTGGAGTTTTGGTCTTGAGCCATTTGTAGTATCCAGAGGTTTTTTTTTTTATGGCATTGGCACACTTTTTTTAGCATGAAGGATTGGATGCTGGCTGTGAATTTGGAGTGGAATAAGGGATGCAGGCCTTCATTCCTGTGAGGATGATTTCTGTTATTTGGTGTCAGCAGGTGTCTGATCAGTAGAAATGAAGCAGTATTTGGACCATAGAAAGAAGGAATAGAAGTCACAGAGGTCATCCCATTTGGTACTCTTGTGGTGCCAAATGGGATGACCTCTGTGACTTCTGATAATCTGTGATAGGTTGTTGCTAATGGCAAACACTACAGCATCCCTACCTACTTGACTGGGTGAAACTGAACAAAGAAAGCTACTTTGAGTTGTGGAGGTTGAAGTCCCCAAGAAGGATGCCCTCACTATTATAGTATTTCAAATGTAGAAAGTAAAGCTGAGAGAGAGAGAGAGAGAGAGAAATATTGAAGAGGTCAAAGTGGTTAACAAAGTTTGAAGAGTGATAGAGAGAGTACATGAAAAGGGCAGGTTGGTTTGATAGGGAAATTTTGAGCCAAAGTACATCAAACAGGGTGGGGGGGATTCAAAATTTTGCAATCTCTGGCATGGTATGTCAGTTCTGATGAATACACAAGTGCTGCCCTTGAGGCGGAAAGAATCTTGCTCTATAATGTGCAGTTTGGGTTTTGAGGTGAACAGTTGGGGTTCTAATAAGAATAATAATTTTGTTAAGATGACTGTAGGTGGTGGTGCACATTGCAGAGATTTTTATTGCACATTGCTGATGTTAGTGAAGTGGATGCGAAAACTTTTTTTTGGTAAGAATTAGTGTTTGCGAGTTATTTGAGGAGTTTTTTTGGTTTTATTTTTCTTGTTTTTTATGGGTTTTTTGAGTGGATTGTTGTTGTCTGCTGTAGAACAAAAATGGTGGAATCTATATTTGTGCTCATTAAATAACTAATCCACAGGTACAGAAAAAGCTGTTTGTTGATGACGACCTTCTCTAACTCTTTTGAGAGTATTCATATGAGCAATGAAATGATAGTTTGATGGCCAACTTTTCTCTCTCTTTTTTTTGGAACAGACTGGATAAAAGCTTGCTTCCATGTTGTTGGACAAATGCCAGATGAGTATGACAACTTGTAACAGTAATATAGGTTGGGTGTAAGTTATGAAGCACAAGCTCTGAGTGCAACTAAAGAAATACTATATAGGCTGGGGGAATGATTAGTATCAAGTTATTTTGGTATTTTACTTATATCGTTCTTCCAAAGATCAGAAGAAGAATGCTATGAGTGGTTTGTGGAATACAGGTAAGATATGCCTTAGTCACCTAAAAAAGAGTTAGAGGAGAAGACATAAGAGATGTCTTATCTTTAGCAGTTGTTACCAATATTCACTCAGGATAAGAGAAACAGAGGTGGAAACATAGTAAGGCAAGTTTTTCCCAACAGCCTTGGCAAGAGACAAAAGGCTTGGCTGTGATTGAAGCAGAAGACACACTTAATGCATGTGGCCTCTGTGAAGTCTGATGTAGATTTGTTGATTTTTTTTTCTTGCAGTTTTTATACACTATAGTGTAAGATGAGTAAGAATCTGGAGTTTTTAATTTCAGCCAATGAAAGTGGGCTATATTTTTAGCTTGAACTGTATGCACATTTGTTGGAAAACCAAAGCCTGGATTTTGTGGAGCAGAGAATAAAAGCACTCAATCCAGAAATAAAAATTTTCAGTTATTAGACTAGAGCCCTAGCTGCATGGATTAGGAGAGTAAAAACAATAATCAGACTATGGAAAAGACAGAGAAATCACAAAGAAGGTCATCCCAAACTAATTGGTGCCATAGGATATGAGAGGGATGGGAATTGACTGGGAAAAGGGCAATCTGTAGAAAAAGAAACATGGACAAGGTCAGAGTTTCTAAGATATGAGCTAACATTAACAGTATATTTGGAGGGATAGTTGGTTAAGATAAGGTCCAGCATGTTGAGAGTAACTGAGTTTTTTTTACATTTTTTATGCGACTCCCATCTATAAAAGATTATGAACCTATAAGGATTTTTTTTTCTTAATGCTACATATATTTTTATTTTTAATTTTTTACAGAATCTAGTAACCTTGCACTAGAGACCAAACAACTTTCTAAAGAAACTTCAGGCTTTCAATAAGATGGATAGTAATCTCACAATGGGCGAATTTCATCGCTCATTGTGAGATTACTATCCTTTACTATCCATCACCTAAAGACAAATAGAAACATTCATGCCCACAGCAGAATTCAAATCTGCAGCTGGTTAGCTGGAGAGTGGATACACTAACCACTTGGCTAACCAGGCTGGTGCTAAAATTATAATTATAGTTAAAATACAGGGATCCCACTATATGAGTCTTCATTAACCATGTCCTACCATCTTAATGGCCATAGAAACTAAAGGTATACTAGATTTAGATGGTTTTCATGGCAATGTACATCAAATCATTTCTCCTACATAACTCCCACTAACTCTTCCTAATACCATGATATCACAATTTGTTCCATTTTATTTATGTGTAAACTCACACCATACTAAGCAGGCTTACTAAAACAACGGACTAGAATGGTTAATCCTTATTCCCATGGTCTCCTACATCCATATATTGAATGTGTCCTTCTGAAGAGTTTGGAGTTTTGTAGGATGAGTTTCTGGAAAAAAAAACAAAAAAACTTCCAACTCTGCATGAGACTAACTCATGCTTCAGATGAAAAGTCATGCTACGTGTTCTTCACATCCTAAATGGGATTTAAAACCAGGACTTTCCAATAGCAGTCAGAAAGCTGAGTGAGCTATGGAGGCCTTGCTTGAAATTTACAATACTTTATTTTTTGTATTCTATATTATTACCACATCCATGCCAATCTTAAAAGAATTGGTAAGACAGCTCCTGTGCATAAAAGAAAGTGATCATACTAAGCTACAGAGTGAGTGTTAATATAGATATTATTAAGCATAAGCAAAGTGGCATGTGATAAACAATGCCCATATTCTCAGCATGATATGCCAGATATGACAATTCATACTGTTCTTAAGAATGCTAAAGATTATAAAGTGAAGGCTATGACAATGCTGAGGCATTCTGAAGTAAAATTTACAAAAAGTAAGAGTGATATAACAGAAATGATGGAGAATTGATTATCAACATGCATTATTATTATACAGGTATCTCTATGGAGTAAAGAGACCATGCTAATCATTATCCAGTTTCATTGGTTTATCAAACTATCAAAAAATAGTTTAGCAGTTAGAAATGGTTATAGTCAGTCTTATCCATTACCACTACAGTTTTTCCTATATCTGATTTTGAAATAGAAATATGGTTCTTTTGTTTTAATGAAAACAGCACAAAAACCCATATTAAACAGATTAAACATTTAAATAAGCTCCTTGATGAAGGTGAGATCAAAATACTCTGTACAAGTTAAGCACTCATTTTGAAAGGATTGCTTGTTTATATAGCCTAGCAAAAATTCGAAAAGAAGGTTGCCAAGTAAGACCCATTGTAAATTGTACTGACTCTCCCACATATAAAAATGCTACGTTTCTTTCACGTTTATTAAACACCCATATTGGATGCCTGAGATCATTCATCAAAAATTCAACACATTTTCTTGAAAAAATCAAGAATAATCAAATACAGGAGTCAGATATGTTCAGTCAATTTTGACACTGTTTCTCTATTTACCAATATTCCATTATCTGACACTATTTATTTACTATATGATGAATTCCCTACTGATGAAGATTTTTGAATACTCTTTAATTTGTATATCAATGATATAGGAATGCCTAATGTACTAGTATGGTTACTATTATTTGTGACAGCTACATAAGTAGGGCATGCCAAAACACTTCAATAAAGATAATAGCAACACCCCCCCCCCTCCTCCTCCTGCAGTTTAATTCTTAGTTCACTCAAATGTCTACAGGTTTCTATTTCTTATGGGTGGGATCACCATAAATAGTTATAAAAAATCTGGTTTAACTTACGGATCTGAGAGCTAGGTTAGAAATAAAATGCTTGATCTCAGGACTCTCATATCTATGGTCTAGTCTGTGGTCAAGCATTTTATTTCTAACCTAGCTCTCAGATCCATAAGTTAAACCAGGTTTTTTTTATAACTATTTATGGTGATCCCACCCATAAGAAATAGAGCAGATGGCATAGGGAAGAACTTAACATTGTTAGCATCCAGGAATGTGTTAGCAGAGCTAATCTCAGGTGGTATGGTCACTTATACAGAATGGGAGAGAAAAGATTAGCAAAACAAGTGTTCTCTGCCAAGGTTGGCAGGAAAAAAACCCAGAGGAAGACCAAAGTATAGGTGGATTGATGCAGTAAAAAGTGTCTTAGAAGACAGAAATATAAGATCTGATAATGTTGGAGTCTTGACAGGTAACAGATTGATTTGGAGGAAAATTGTAGATAGGAAATTAGTAATGATATAAGTTTTTCATATAGTACTATGATATCCTGTACACCCCTTGAGGATATATGTCAGGAATTTGATGATGATATGGAAAAAGATTTAAGAGGGGATATTGAGATGTTTGCTGATGATGCAAAACTAGAGAGATCAATAGCAGATATCCTGCAGGATGATTTAAATAAATTGGCATTGTGGGCAAAAGATAACGGCTGTCAATTCAATGATGCAAAATGTAAGGTTATGCATTTCAAGTTGAAAAGGTTGCATACAGTGTATCATATTGCTGGTAATGGATTGCAAGAAATTGATGAGGTTAAGGTCTTGGGAATAATGGTGTACACAGAGTTGAAGTTCAGAAAGTATATTGCAACAATTGGTAAAATGGCTCAAAGGATTGCTTGGATGTTGAAAAACACGCTAACAAATAAAGATAGGAAAATTATCATCCCTCTTTATAAAGCTATGATTCGGCCACATCTTGACTATTGCGCACAGAATTGGTCATCTGAGTTTCTTCGGGACCAGGAGGTGGTCGAGAGAATTCACAGATGAGTGACCAAGATGGTGACAGGACTGTGGATTACACCCTATGAGGAGAGAGAGAGAGATTGAAGGTTTTTGGGTTACAAAGTTTAGTTGATAGGTGGAAAAGAGGGGACATGATGGAAACATTTAAGATATTAAAAGGGTTAAAATTGATGCAAGTGAAATTTTTCAATATACGACAAACAGAGAACTAGGGGTTATCTGTGAAAGTTGTATTAGAGTGTGGCTAGTAAGGGGTGTATGCACTAGATTTTTTGTGTGGAGAGTGGTGAACAATTGGGATGAATTACCAGAATTAGTTGCAGGTGTTCTGACAGTAAATGAGTTTAAGGAGAGGAATGATAGGTTTTGTATTATAAACGTTAGTGTGTGTCTCCCAAGATGGGTCTCCAGACTCCATGGAGATACTGTATAATAATAATAATAATAATAATAATAATAATAATAATAATAATAATAATAATCTTATTTAATCCTGTATCCAAGTGTAGGCAAACTAAGTTTACATGTGAAGTATTTTCATGACTAGGCTACTTGGATATAGAGATTAATGACTTCACATGAATTACCTTAGTATCTCAAAATGCAAAGTACACATCCTCTCAGGTGTGTACAATACAATGAATTATGGAAAGAGCCACAGCCCAGGCCATTTTCAACCTTTACTGAGGTCTCAACAGAGGGAGTCAGACTGAGAAGTCAGACTTATTATTAACATACTCTGGATTAGAGCTAGTTGTAGAAAGTTTCAACACTTGTTTATAAATTAAAGATGCCAAGAAACTATATTCTTATGCACATATGAGTAGCCTAGGCATGAAGTTAGTTCCCTTGCAAACTTCATTTCCTTACATGTGGATGAAGGATTAAACAAGAATATAATTTCTTGGAATATTTTTTCCCCACATACATTTATTCAACTGAATTCTCATAATACTAGCTTTGCACATTCTGTTATTTATTTCTAAATGGGTTACCAATTTTTACTCAGGTCATTCACAACATGTAATAGTGGAATTCTCTCTCACACACACTCTTCATGATTTTCCCATTAATGTAGGTATGCATGCCTTCCTCAGGACTCTGTTATGTCACCCATCCTCTTCCACAAATACATAAATGACCTACTCTCACTGACTTCAAAACTTATTCACAGTTTTGCTGCTGACAATACCTTCCACTCATCCTACTCCTAAACAATCTTTGTAATGTGCAAACATCCCAAACTTCAAGATCACCTTATATAAGAAATATCTTCTATGCTTTCAAAATACATTTTTTTTCTCACAAAGAAGATATTAGTTCCCCTCTTGTCTTTGTTAATGTTCACCTTAACAGTCAAGCACAATCTTTCTTCTCAGACTGACTCTTACTCCTAGTCTTTCCCAACATAATCATATCACTTCCTCAGTTTCCAAAAACACTTGACATCTTCTTTGTAGGTATAGCATAGCCTATAGGACAGATGAAAAGTAATGTTTCATCTGTCCTGTTACTTACTCTGTATAGAGCAAATCTGCTCAACCTCAGAATACTGTTCACACATTCAGAGTGTTGCACCTATCTAAAAATTTCTTGAAGCTGTTCAGAAGAGAGTGATTTGATTAATAAATGACCTCTCTCTCAGAGACTCTTCAGTCACACTCTCACAGATGGTCAGGTTTTTTTTGCATTGTATCTCCTCTACATATATTTCCACAGGCATCATTCAGAAGAATTAGCATCTGCTATGTCCCCCTGCCAAAAAAAAAAATTCTACTAAACCTATCACAGGCAATAGCTTCCCAACATCCTTTTGCCATTGAATTGCTGGTTCACCAAACCAGATACTCCCAGTCAGCTTTCATCCCATCTACCTCAGTTCTGTGAAACAGTTTTCTACATGAAGTATTCTCAAAGCAGAACAGCTTCCAGCTCTTCAAGAGGAATATCAATGGATTATTTTGCTCTTGACCCTAATCCACAGACAGCATTTATTTGCTATTGGCTTTGTAGCCTCTAATGTGCAGGAATCATTTACAAATTTTTTTTAAAGGAAAATTAAAAACCACATAAAATTCACATAAATAAAGAACAGAAAAAGCAATGATGAGGTTGTTTTCTATATGCAGGTTGTGATACATGATATAGGTATCTGAATGGGACTATCAATTCAACATTCAAAACTGAAATTTGGACAGCAAGGACTGGATAAAGTACATACAATTGATAATATCTTGGGATCTGAAATTTGTGAATCACAGTGCCAGAAATGTGAGAACAACAAACAAATTATGACAATAACAAGAAAGGCAGTGACATATAGAGGTTTTAGTTCCATTATTACTTTGATTAGGCCACCACATAAGGACTATTCTGCTTAGATCTGATCAACTTTGAAGGATGAAGATAGGTTTTTGAAAAGAGTAAGTGAAGCGGTTTCAGGTCTTGAAAATGTTGGTATGAAAATGGATTGAGAAAATGCTATCTGCAAAGCTTGCTAGGCAGAAAGAGAGGGGAGATGACAGAGACATAGAAGTTTATGGGTCTGTAACAGATTAATGCAGGAGCAATTTTTCTTATAAAGTAGTTATAGAGATAGTGGGCAACACAAATGGTAAAACAAGAGGCTATCCCTGGCATTTGTATGATAAGAGTATAGCTTTGGCTGGTTAGCATATCCGCTCTCCAGCCAAAAGGCAGCAGGTTCGAATCCTGTCGTGGGCATGGATGTTTGTGATTATCTGTGAAAATACTAGTGGTGGTGGTCGGCGATAGATGCCGTTGGTGTAGATGATGAGGGTAGTTGCGGTTGGTGGCATGGTGGAGATGCCTCCCTCGATGACTCTTTGGACTCCCTGGAGGTGTTACGTAATAATAATAATTGTTTTGCTTGAAGAGTAGCAAATGGAATGCAATTCCTAACTAAGTAGTAAGTGTGGAAAGTGTGAACAATTTAAAGCACAGTCTGATGAACACCATGTTTGATAGTAAGGATCACTCATGATGGAGCTTTGACTCCATGAAGGTCTGATGCTGATGACAAATATATATTTAATTTCTTTGTGTATGCCATCTATTCTGGTATGGTTTCATTGCCATCTCTAATCACATAAACACCATATGATTATGCACAATAGCAACACAATCTTACTCAGGTAGTACATTAGCTATGTACTCCTAAAAGATGCAAGAATGGTTTGAAGAACACAACAGAGATTCCAAATGACTCGGGTATAATTCTCTGATCCGAATCCCATCTTGTGTGATACATTATTTGAAGAGTGATCCAGACTTCATCAGGATGAAGTGGACTACTTCTTGATTCTAAACTATGCCAGGATGAAATTTTGGAATGGGAGCTACCATGCTCCAATTCCAAAAACAATATCGATATATATATATATAATACATTCATATTTTAACTAGTTTAACTTTCTGTTTTTTTTCTCCTTTTGAGACTGCCTTATTCATGTTTCTTAGAATTTTTTGTCCATATACTGCAAATGTAAAGATTTTAATTAACCTGAATCCTAATAATTCAACAATTTCATAAGCCTATAAAAACTGTTAATGATTAAACTCATATGATCTTACAGAAATATTTTATTTTGTATTTTTATGCAAACTTTTAGAAACTTATTCTTAAACTAAAAATAAGCCATATACTGAACAACATACCTAAAAAATCGGCATATTCCACCAAGTGTAACAGCCAGTTTCCTTTTTTGAGTATCACTCTGCATTTGATAATACATTAATGAACAAATGCCTGCAGTTCCAAGAACAGTGTACATTCTTAAAGATTTTGATGTTACTTTGTTGGATCTAGTTCCAACAGCTCTTTTAAAAATATGCCTAACTGACATTTTCAAATGTGGCTGGCAAAGCTGACTACACAAGACAGGTGAGACTGCTGAAGCCAAGTGAACTGAAAAGTCAATACGAAACATTTTTTCTGAAAACAGAAGGAAACAAAAAAAAATGGAATATTGAGTTTATGTGGCTGAGCCAAAGAAAAAATGCAATGTTCAGAAGAAATTTTACTTTTTTTAAATAATATTTGTCAAACGAAATAAAATATCTTTAATAAACTATAAGATAAAAATATGACACACACACACACACACATACACCCCTACAAATAGAAGAAAAGAAAGGCAAGGTCATTTAATTACATGCTAAAAAGGAAAGTCAAAGGCTTTTATTAATTATAATTATTATTATTATTAATAAATAAATACTCCACAGAGGGAGGGGGAGTGTATCAGAGGAAATGGATCTACAGTTATTCAAAACGATCCATAAAACCTAATTTTGGAAATTTCTCAAGAGAGATTGCTGCCTAAATCCCTCCTGAGCCCAATGCATTCACACACACATGCAGTGGTGGGACAAAACATTGCTAGGTTTATGAAGTTTATGAACTTAGGCTTGTCTCTGTGTGGGTTTAGTTGGTGAACTCAATCACCAAAATCCCTAGACTCCATAGCTCAGTCAGTATAGGCAAAGCCCTTTTTGGTCAGAAAGACCTAGGTTTGATTCCCGTCAATCATGTGAGGAACTTTTATCTGATCTCTTTCAACTAAAGGTGAATTAGCCAATCTCATACGAAGGTAGAGGATTTTTTTCTCCTGGAAACTCGGGTTTTTCATCCCTCAGAATAAGCAAACCAGCCAGGAGAACACATGCAACTGACAGACAAAAATACATTATAATGGGGTTATAATGTATTTTTCATGCTTCATGTTAGTTTCATAGGATGGTGCCATACGTCCCAAATGGGATCACAGCTGCTGTATCAACATGGGAGGTCCACTCAACCAGCAACATGTCTATCATATTGAACCATGAAATCATTCATGCAGCTTCCACCAGTAAGTGAAGGCCTTGAAGCTCTTACACAAAAACATACATTGAAGATGCACTCACAACATCCATTGGTAGCCTATTCCACATGTCTTAAGAAGAATACAGACTTCATGTTTCTTAACTACTTACTTACTTTCCGGGGATGATGAAGTTTTTCCACCACCTATTACTCGCTCAGAAGATCACGTTCCCTCAGTCTATCATTATGTGCACACTTCAGAGGCAAATGTCATTCTGATTACCCTGCCTTATGATGGAGAATTTCAACTGTCTCCTCTAAACCATGCAACTATATCTATGGTCTTATCGAAGCCTTACAATAGAATAATAAATTCCTTATCCTGCAAGTTCTCTTCAATGCTACAATTATCTGGACTTAACCAACCACTATAGTAATGTAGCCCTAACCTTTACCTCTATCATTACCACAAACTTCATTAACCATTTGTAGCAAATTACCATTAACTCTCTCAAAGTAGTCTCTCAAAATGCCTTTTGCAAGACTACTAAACAAATCACCACTGCCACCAGATGGAAAACTTATACCTGAGGTACAAATTTATAGAAGGAAATGTTATTATTACCTAATACCTCCAAGGAGCCCAGAGACTCATCGAGGGAGGGCATCTACTCTACAACTGTACATCTCCACCATTCAGTACACCAACTACAGCAAACCACATCTTCTACACCAATGCCATCTACTTCCCACTACCACCACTAGTATTTTTACAGACAATCACAAACATCCATGCCCATGGCGGGATTCAAACCCACAGCCTTTTAGCTGGAGTGCAGAAATGCTAAGCACTCGGCCAACCAGGCAGGCAAAAACTCATATCTTTCCCAGAGATTAACTAACTAGCAATATGGTCTGAAGAAAGGGTTAGTCTAGTCAATGACTAGATTCAAACTGAGAAAGGCTTCCTTTGGGCTGCCTAACAGTATGAAAATGCCACTTCCACAGGGCTACACATGCTTTTAATGTTGAAATGTTGAACTCACAATTTAGGAACAATCTCTGACCGAAGCAAAGAGTGCAAGTTAAATATAACACTAAAAAAAATAAGGAAAACTGTGAAAATAAAACAGCAACAGAACTTCTAAAAATTGGAGGAACATTCTAACAACTGAAGTTTATGAACTTAAGCTAATATAGCAAAAAAAAACAGTGGATTGCAGTACATCCATATTATGTCCTATTTTTTTTTAAAGAGATCCCATGATCTCTTTTTTAAAAAAAGAGGTATCACCCTGTTAGACACTTGCTGTGAAATACCATCCATACTTATCCGGGGGAGAAAAAAAATAGTGTAAATACTTCAAACAATGGATACTATCAATGTGGCTTCTACAAAGGAAAGCTAACAAATGATATATTTTCTTATTTTCATTTTCTGAGAATTACTTGAAAAGCATTATAAAGTTGATAAAGAATTGCATCTAGTATTTGTGAAAACTTTAAACAATATGACAGTATACATCAAAACATACCATGGGATGAAATCAAACTCTTTTAGAATACAGCAAAAGTATATAATTATGATACAATATGTATGCTGACATGGATGGCTGAATATTCTGGACTACGTAAAAATAAAAAAATAAAAAAAAATAGAAAAATTAATAAGAAAAGGGAAAAATCACCTTAGGTCACCCACAGTACAAATATGCTGTTATGTTTACATAACCCTTTCACGAGTGGGAGCCACATATAAAAAAAAAAAACTGCCACACGCTCTGCAAGATAATTTTCGTACAGGAATATTCATCTAGTTTATAATTAAAATCTGAACTTTGCCAAGGAGATTTATGTTATTTAACTGATCCTCTTCAAACTAGCAATGGTAAAAAAAAAATCAATGAACAAAGGAAATAGAAATGAATAATAATAACACTGTATTGACTTTAAATTAAAGATGCGAAGAAATTATATTTTCGGTTTAATCCTTTTTCCAAGTGTAAGCAAACAAAGTTTGCATGTGAAGTAACTTCATGACTAGGTAAGCCTCTATATATGAGTTGCCAGGCTGTGAAGTTACTTCATGTGCATAAAGAATATAATTTCTTGACATCTTTAATTTATAGTATAACCAAGTGGAAAAACTTTCAACTGTACTGGCTTATGCTGATGACATCATTATCCTTGGAAATTGTCATCGGGAGGTAAAACACACTACATCTAATTTAATTAAGGCAATAAACCCAGAGCTCAAAACTCTACTTGCCAAGTAAAAATTTATTTGTCCCCACATCCATTTTTTTTTAATGATATGGCTTAACAATCAATAGGAATTTGTAGTATTGGTGCTGCATCATTGTTTTTTCTAATAGTTAAGAAAGTGGGTGTATAGTCTGCAGCTACTAGCAAGAATACTAGTTGAGCCGGCCTATGGGGTTGTATAAGGGTCAAAGCTAGATAATGGATAAGAGATCTCCACATAATTTTTTAAGGAAAGTGGAAAACCAACCAGGACTTCTGATCTTACGTTCAATCCACACTTTTCCATGGCGTGCTGCATTAGCAGGTATCTATCTAAAAACTGAATATATATGAATATTATTATTACATAGCCTGGCAACTTGGAATTTAACTGAAGAAATTGTATTTTGTACTGGCTTAATTAAACCAAAACAATATGATCGATATGATGGTACAAGATAAAACTGACAGAAAAGACCCACAGGATGACCAATCATGACGAATGAATGTGGAGGACAAATGGATGAATGCTTTACTCCAGATGCAGCATATGACAGAGGCAGATGGAGAAAAGAGGTTATGGCAGCATCAGATCTAAATGGTCCATTAAGGTACTGATGATAAAACTCTGAGTCCAATGTCTTTAGTCCATAACACATAACCTTGCATTAAGCAAAACTGGGCTCACATTCAGTGTAATTTGCCCAAAATCCTTGCAGGCTGATCTGAACCAGTTTGTTCAGATCAGCCTGCAAGGATTTTGTATCAAAAATGTCCTTGATCACTCTTTATAACTTTGCATCATCAGTAAATAATTATATATTACCATCCCAACTAACTCCGCTTTCATTAATATACAAATTAAACAATAGCTCAAGTACTGTGTGGTAGTCCACTGGTAACAGTCCATCTCTTAGACTTGGCATCTCCACACATTACTCTGTGATAACCATCAGTCAGCAACTCTCCTAGCCATGTCATAAGCCTATTTTGCATGCTCATTCTTGTGAGTTCATATATTTCCCGTGTATTATCCTATCAAACCTTTGCAAAATATAACAATATTGTGATATATCCATTACCTTTCTCCAAATTTGTAGGTACTCTATTAATAAACATGAAACAAATAGCTAAAGTAAGATCTACTGTGTCCTCTGATGATCAAGATACTACTGAACCTCTAGATGTGAGTTTCAACAGATATTCAAAATGTCCTTCTCTTAGCTTAATGTTCCCAATCATTATTTATCATTCTGTGTTGAGTGGAGAAAGTCAAAATGCTCTGAGGAATGAGATTTTTAGATCTGATCATATTGTCAGATTGTGAGTGGGTTTTCACACTTTTCTCCAGTTGGTGAGAATGATCATGAAGTGATCACTTGGGTTGTGGCTAGCCATATGCGGACTTCTGTGAGGAAAGGATATACGTGGAATTATAAAGCTGGTGATTATGACAAGCTTAGGAGACAGCTTGGAGCTATAGCATGAAATGAAGAGTTGAGCGGTAAGAAAATAAATGCTGCTTGGGAGCTGACAAAGAAATACATAACAGTATCAATGTATGAAGGTATTCTAAAGGCTGAATAAGGTAGGTGTAAAATGGATGAAAGTGGGGCTAAAGCATGGAATCTGGAAGAAGGTACTTTGGAGGCAGTACAAGATGAATAACAGTAATAATCAGTTTCATGAAGAGCAATGATCAATTTATATGGGTGTTTCATCATGATCAGAGTGAAATCATGAGGAACTTGAGTGTAGAGGATATATTAGAGGATGGCTGAATTTTGAGTGAGTAGGAAGTATTTGAGGAAATAAATAACCTTAATGTCAATAAGGTGATAGAATTTGATGACATATCACTACACGTCATAAGGGAATGTTCTAAGGAACTGGCAGTAGCACTGGTATGCTTGTTTAATAAGTCTTACAACAACACAGGTTCCAAGGGAGTCGAAAGAAGGTAAAATTGTTCCGCTGCATAAAGGTGGTGATAAGGCTGTGGGCTTCAAATTATAGGCTAATCAGTACATCTGGAGTTGTGGCGAAGGTACTAGAGAGAGAGAGATTGGCGAGAAGTAGGATATAGAATTTGGTTGAAAACAGCAGTATTCTTTGTGGTAATCAGCATGAGTTTCTTAAAGGGAGATCATGTTTTGCTCAACTTACTTATGTACTATAACAAGGTGACAAATTTCTTGGACAGGATAACAGTGGTGTACTTAGATTTTGAAAAACCCTTTGATTGACCACCACATGACAAACTGTTAAATAAATTGTAATGGATGGGATTGATAACAGACTTAACAAGGTGACAAATTTCTTGGACAAGATAACAGTGGTGTACTTAGATTTTGAAAAACCCTTTGATTGACCACCACATGACAAACTGTTAAATAAATTGTAATGGATGGGATTGATAACAGACTTCTGAGTTGGATCAGTGACTAGCTGTCATTAAGGTATCAGAAAGTTGTATATGGGGGGGGGAGGGGGGTCAGTATCCCAAAAGAGAAAGGTCACTGGTGGAGTATTGCAAGGATCAGTTTTGGGACCACCGTTGTTCAATTTGTATGTTAATGATATTGGGATGGATTTAAGTGATATGCAGCTGTTTGTAGATGATGCAAAACTGGGGAGAGAGTCAAGCAGATGTTATGACCTTACAAGAGGACTTGAATAGATGGCATGAATGGGCAGGTAAGTGGAACTTTCAGTTCAATGTTGCAAAATGTAAGGTTTTGAAATCTAGAAACAATGATGAGATGCAAAGTATATGCTTGGTGGGGAAACTTTAGAGGAGGTGGAAGAAATGAGAGATCTGTGAGTGGTGGAGTGGACAAGGACTTGAAATTCAGGAGCCACACTGCACAAGTTTTGAAGATATCACATCGGATAATAACAATGATGCAGACGCTGCCATGCAAAAATAAAGGGATGATGATGCCATTGTATAAGACCTTGATCAGACCTCATATAGATTATTGTGCATAGAAATGGCTGCCATGTTTTCATGGTGATGAGAGTATGTTGGAAAGGTCCAGAGAATATTCACAAAGATGGGGAGTGGTCTTAGGAATGTGGAGTATGAGGACAGATTGAGAGAATGGTAATTTCAAAGCTTCGTAAATAGAAGTAAGAGGGGGGGGGATATGATTGAGACATATAAGCTGCTCAGGGGTTGTTATGAGGTTGACATAGAAGAGATTTTTCATAGAATGAGGGAGGAATAGAACAAGAGGCCATCACTGGAAACTATAAAGAGGGTGTGAGCAGAGAAGTGAGAAGCAGGTTCTTTGCATGGAGATTATAATGCATTGCCTGAATGTGTTGTGGATGTGGACACATTGAATCATTTTAAGGCATGGTTGAATGTGCATTGTGTGCAATAGTGCGTACCTCCCATGATGAGTCTCTGAAACCATGTAGGTCAGATTTTAATAATAATAATTATTATTATTTCTAGGTTAGCAGTTGACACATTCTCAGAACAGCTGAGTAATAAGATGACAAGGTTTACTTTAAATAAGATAATTCCTTGTATTCGCTGATGAAACTGGGATAATACTAGGGAATATGGCAGAAAAACTTGGGTTAGAAGTGGAAGGATAAATTAGTAAAATGGAAGAGCCCTTTTTGCTCTGTAGTATTGTTACAGATAAAAGAGGAGGATGGGATCATGAGTTTTCTGGAGGTTGATAACTGGAGAAGATAGAGTTGCTTCATTAAACAAAATTAAAAAGGAAGAAGAAGGTTACTGTGATGATATTTTGAAGCTAATAGCATAACAGTAACATTTCTGTTTTATCAGAAGTTATGCTGATAAAACAGAAATTGTTAACTTATAAATTTATTAAGATAACTCAACAAAATCAGTACTCATCATGAAAGGTCTCACTGATTGTTCACATTCATTTTTGTTGTGTTGAGATCTTCTTATTGAACTAAGTTGGAGTCTTTTGTTTCACTCTGGCAACCTATCTATATCTTCCGAGCTTTTTATTTGTATAGACTTTGAAGTCTGTGACTCTCTCAAGAATATTTTGCTGTCTTTGATCCATAAAAATTGATACTTTTTTTCTGTTTTTTCTTTTCTTGCTTGGTTCAAAAGATTCCGATTGAAAGGTGTTACATACTCAGATTGGCATATTGTCTTGTGATGCATTTAAATCCTTGACAACTAGTTTTTTTCAGTCTGCTGGGTTTTATGAGATTGTCTCTTGTAGCCTTGCTTGTTAGACGGATTATTACTGGTGCGGGTCCTGGCAAGCCTTGTTTTTTGTTCTTCCTGGGAATCCGATTTATGGTCTGAATATCATCATGCTGTAGGGGGATGTCAATTGCATGGCCTAACTTTAAAACTACGTCTCTGAGATTTTCTGTGGATTCGGTTTCTGGAAGACCATTTATGACAAGGTCTTTTTTATGTTGTTGTTGGTTTAAAACTTCGTATTGTAGTTTCAGGGAATTAAATTCTTGACGGAGTTCCAATGTGTCTGTTATCAATTTGTGCTATCTGTCAGTTAGTGCATTAATGCTGGTTTTAATGTCTTTTACTGTTTGTAAGACTTTGAATTATTAAATTAAACAAATTCTTTATATTCGCTAATTTTTTTGGTTGTTTATTCTGTTTATCAAATAGTTCTTGGACAAGATCTACCAAGCTGGCTTTTATATTTTCTAAACCTTTTTCTAGTAATAAATTTACAGAACTCAAATTATAAGACCCACCGGTATTTTTTTGTCTGTTCAATTCATCGTCCGATTCTGCCTCCGGCATAATCAGTTGCTTCGTTTCTTTGTTCTCTCTGCAGCATGGGCATTTCCATTCCTCTCGCTTGGCATTGGATTTGCGTTGCCATGTTGTTTCTGAGATTCCAGAACATGTAAAGTGAAGATTCCTAAGGCATTTCCTGCAGGTTATATGACTTCCGTCGGATGATAATTCCTTCAGGCACTTGTTGCACTTCATGGCTCACCTTTCTTCCCTTGGACAACTGTAAAGATAGCGATGTCCTTTGTTCTATGCTCAATTAGTGACCAAGGTGAACTCTGCTCAACCCTCAGCACACTCAAAATTTGGGTTTAACTTGGACGATTTCGATGAATTATATATCACTGTCTTCAGCGTGACAAGAAGAGTCACTTTGTGACACTTTTAAATTAACAACAGGAGTTTGAACCACATTAAAGTATAAAAACTGCACCAGCAATACAACCATGCAAACGTTCATATGCCTACACAGTGCTCTCTATCCAATAATAATAATAATAATAATAATAAACCGAGTAGGGATTAAGTGGAAGAAAAGCAATAACAAGCTGAAGCTACAAAAAAATACATGTGGAAGGAATATAATGAAAAAGGTGATCAAGAACAATGCAAATTGCAAGCAAGAAGAGTAACTAGTATGGTAAGGAAAGCTAAATCAGATTATGAGAAAAATTTAGCTAAGCAGGCCAAAATAAATCCAAAAGAGTTTTTTTTTTTCCCCACTATGTAGCAAACTAAAGGAAAGAATGATTATGGAAGGATAACTTTACTCAGTGCTGATGGTAGGAAAGTGACAGAAACAGAAGAAATAGTTGAGTTACTAAGTAATCACTTTGCAATAATGCATCATCCAGGCAGAGATATTACAGTTACTGATGTGACAGAGAGGCTGATATGAGAATTGAGGAGGATGACTTGGAGGTACTCAACATACTGAAAAATATTAATGTTAATACGGCAGTGGGACTGGACTATCTATCAGTCCATGTGCTATTAGAATGTAAAAGAGAACTGGCTGAGAGTGCTCTGATGAAGTTGTTTAATGTAAGTCTCAGCTCTGGCAAGGTTCCAAAGGAGTGGAAAGAGGGTTAAAATAGTTCCATTACAAAAAGATGGCGTCAAGATAGAATTAGCAAATTACAGAACAACTAGTATCTCTGAATGGAATGGGTGGATAGGAATATGATATTCTATAGGGGACAACATGGCTTTGTAAAAGATAGGTTCTTCCTTAGTAATTTATTCATATTTTATAATAAAGTAACAATGGAATTAGATAAAGGAAATTGCTACACCATATTGCTGGACTTTGTAAACGCATTTGACAAATTACTGCATGGAAAACACATAAGCTAGAGAAAATGGGAATAGATATGAGTTTGGTGGCTTCAATGGGGGGGGGGGGGGGCTGACAGACATCAGAGGACGGTATATAATGGAGTGAAATCAAGGCAAATGAGGGTGACTAGTAAAGGACTCTGTACTAGCACTACTACTCTTTAATTAATTATTAAGCAAAACTGGGGAGGGCAACAGTTGACAAAGGAGATATAGATATCCTGCAGGATGATTTAAATAAATTAGAGATGAAAGATTGCATACTTTGTATCATACTGATAGTATTGGATTACAGGAAAGTGACAGTGATAGTGGATAGAGTTTTGAACCTCAGATGACACACTGCAAAAGTTGGAAAAATAGTTCAAAGGATTACTTGGATATTGAACACACTGACAAGTAAAGATAGGGAAGTTATTATTCCTCTTTATAAGACTATGAATTGGCCACATAACTACTGTGCACAGATTTGGTCACCTGGGTTTCATATCGATCAGGAGATGATAGTGGTGGTGAGGTTTTAGAGATGAGTGACCAAGCTGGTGACAGATCTGTGGAATGCTTCCTATGAGGATAGACTGAAGATGTGTAGGTTACAGAGTTTAGTTGACAGGCAAAGGAGAGGGACCTGATTTATAAGTTACTGAAGGAATTCTATAAGACTGACACAAAAGAAAGTATGAATACACGAGGAGTATGGGAGAGCAAGGGGTCATCCATGAAAGTTATGTATGAGTGTGGTTAGTAAAGGTGTGCAGACTAAGTTCTTTGCTTGGAGAGTGGTGAATGAGTGGAATGGATTGATAGAGATAGGTGTGAATACCCCAATGATGAATAAATTTAAGGAGAGATGATGGTATTGTGTGAATAATGGTTAGTGTGGTTCTTCTGCAATGAGTCTTTTGATGCCATGGAGATACCAGAAAAATAATTAATATTATTATTCCATTGTACAAAAAGAGTGACAAAGACTAAAGCTTAGAATCGGCTAGTAAGATACTAAAAAGAATGAAAAAAGAAATGAACATGATTAAAGCTCTTATAACAGTTGCTCCAAATGCTTAGCTTCTATTTGTATGCACATTTCCCTGAACTATAATAATACTTGCATTGTTTTATCTATCACTAGACTGATCATTTCTCATGTAACCTACACTACATAGTTTCTAATGTTGTACATACTTATACCAAATGCATTCGCTGTCTCCTCACTAACCACACTTTCAGGTAGTGTATACCAACCAACCACTCACAATTCTCCACACAAAAAACCTACACCTCACCTCACCTCCATATACAGCTTCCAGGGATGGCCTCTTGTTCTTCCCCCATCTTCACCATTCTATGAAAAATATGATCCACATAGTAGCCTCTATATACAAGTAGCCTAATCATGAAAATACTTCATGCACAAACTTTGTTTATGCTTGGATAAAGAACTACACAAGAATATAACTTCTTCGCATCTTTAATTTATAAATGAGTGAAAAAAACTTTCAACAACTAGCTCTAATCTGCGGCACATGGGGGATGGATACGGGGTTGGTGAGGTGGATAACAGGGTTGTTGATGGAGAGATATCAGAGAGTAGTTTACTTGGGAGAAGAGTCCAGAAGAAGGTCTGTGACTAGTTGTGTGCCACAGGGCTGTGTTCTTGAGCTGCTACTATTTAATTTGTACTTTAATGATATAGGAAGGAATCTGAGAGGAGCTTTTCAGTTATTTGCTGATGACGAAATATTGGGTAGAGCAATAGTTAATACAGTTGATGTTAAAATTTGAAGGATGATTTGATAGACTAGCAGTCTGGACAAAGTAGAATGGATGTCAGTTTAATGTGGCAAAGTGTAAGGTTATGCATTTTGGAGTGAAAAGATTACCAGCTGTATACCACATTGATAGAACTATACTCCAGGAAATTGATGAAGAGATTTGGGAACGTTAGTGGATAGGGAGTCAAAGTTTAGAGGGCACAAAGCCAAAGTTCCTCATTGAATTACTTAGTTACTGAAAAATACTTTGACAAGCAGAGACATGTAGGTTATTATTCCTCTTTATTGAGCCTTGATAAGACCCCATCTTGACTACGGTGCACAGATCTGGTCACCTGGGTTTTCTTGGCGATGAGGAAGAGGTGGAGAGGATCTAGAGGCGAGTGAATAAGATGGTCTATGGAATGGACCTTACAAGAACAGGTTGAAGATTTGTAGGTTACAGAAATTTTTGACAGGCAGAAAAGGGGGTGACATGATTGAGACATACAAATTACTGAAGGGTTTTTACAAAATTAATACACAGGAAATTTTCAGAACAGATCTGGTGGTGGGAGAATTAGGGGCCATCCTTGGAAACTGAGCAAAAGTAGTTAGCAAGGGTGTTATAGAACTAGACTTTTTGCTTGGAGAGTGGTAAATGAGTTCAAAACAAAGTATGATAGATTCTGAGCAAATGTGGGATAGTGCTTGGCACAATGTTTAGGACCTCCTTGATAAGTCTAAGGACTCCGTGGAGTAGCCCATAATAATAATAATGGGAAATATATGATGTCTGCATTACTTCGACCTTGGTATCTCTTCTGAATCTGACTCCCACTGATGTGGATCTGCTGAAGTGGTCTCAATTACTTTATTAGAATTACTCAATTACAATCATTCCATTAGACACCTGCCAATGATATGGCTTCTACTGATGTGGCCTTTGTCGAGGACCTTCAGTAGATGTGTTGCCTTGGAAGCTAAGCAGATCTAGCTGGCAGCTGTGGAGGTTGATGTTTGGCCTAGTTGTGGGTTTTTGCTTGCCACTGGGTGGAGTTGAGGCTCCTGCAGGCTTTGTCTGGTGAAACCACCAGTGAGAATAATGGAGTATAATGAGTTATAAGTCACTAGCCTCTATATACAAGTAACCTAGTTGTGATGATACTTCATGTGCATACTCTGTTTACTTACATTTGGATAAAGGATTAAACAAGAATATAATTTCTAGGCATCTTTAATTTTATGGAAATCCATTAAAAAAAAAAGCAGCAGCATATTTTGGAAAAGCAATTTGCAATTTTAATAAACATTTATTAAAAGTGTTATTTATTCTATCTCAAGTAAATATTGCTTTATTTAGGAATAATGTATAACTTATGAATATAAGGATTTGCAAAGAAATAAGGCTTCACTTTTGGTTAATCATCTGCTTCTTAAAGGTACTATACTTTCTGTCAATTGCTTGAATAAGAATGTGCATGTTACATGATTGAAAAACTTCTCTCAAAATAATACTTGAAGAAAAATTGCAAATCGAACAAAATATATAAAACACAATGTACATAATGGATTGTGTGGAGTAGCATGCCCTTCCACAATAAGTCCTTGTACTTCTTGGAGGTGTTATGTAATAACACCTCCAAGAAATAGAAAATCCTCTAAAACCCTACAAATGGGAGAAAAATCAGTGTAGCATCCTTGCTAGAATCTGTGGCATCAACACAAATGACACACATCATCAATTATGGCCATTTACTCGAGATGATCTATTTCTGCAGGAAGTTCAACGAAAACAACCAAAGTCTACCTTGACTGTCAAATTATCCCCTACAGGTATAATAAATTTAGTTTGACTTTCAACAACCCCTACAGGTGTTCCTCTTTTCACTAAAAAGAGAGACACCTTTTTGAAATCCTACACTGCTTGCCACCAGAAAATGCCAAATTTTGAATTGTCTAACGGTTTCTCTGTCCCATTGAGTAAGAAGATGGGAAGACTTCATCTGCTACATTTATCACTCTCCAAATTCTGAAAACCACTCTGAACTCTTCAATTTCTTGGAGTTAGATATTGTAATAAAACAACATAAACAGTGAACAACACACCAAGGAAGACGACCTTAATGTCTAAAACTCTCACTGGATTCCCTTTTCCAATTCTACTGCCTAAGCTTGAAAAGATGCAGAAATAATTATAATCAATGATCTGACACAAATAACATCTACCAACCCAAATACTGATAACTAAATACCTAATGACCATATACATATCAATACCGTTGATCTATTCTTAACCAATCTCCTTCCAGCTCTCTTGGTAACTCAGACAATAAGTTTGTGCAACACCCTACCGCAACCTCATCTCCTTCAACAATATTGCCAAGTAGGACAAATTCAGGACCTTCTACACTTCCTTTCCATTGTCAGATCCCTGCTTCCACTCTTCTGATCCAAACACTTGCTCTGCTCCAAGTGAGTTGCAGGAATTATTCTTATTCAGTATGAAGGCTTTCATTCCCAACTTTACCCAAAATTCCTACCTACTTTCTAAGCCAAAGATTAACAACAAGTGTACTATGGCAGTCGAAGAAAAAAATTCAGCACAATATATGCCTCCGTAGCACAACTGGAAGAAGAGCGAAACATTGCCCCTTTCAACTGGAAAAGATCTGGATTTGATTCTTGTCGTGATGAGGGGAATCCTCACATGGGCTGAAGCCAAGTTAGTTGATCTCATACAGAGGCAGCAAGGTCTTTTCTACTAGAAACTCGGGGTTTTCATCCCACGTACAGACAAATCAACCTTCAGAACACACACAATTTACAGACAAAAAATACTGTTGATGATGGGTGGTAGATGGCATTGATGGAAATAGTAGTAGTGTTGTAGTACGAGAATTAAGTAGTAGCGAAGAGGGTGAGATGTATTTAGCAAGGCAGAGTAGAGTGCCCTCCCACGATCAGTCCTTGTACTATGTGGAGGGGTCATGTAATAATAATAGTAAAACATCATATCTTGGCCACATCATGAGAAACAGCAAATACCAACTTCTACAAACTATTTTGATAGGAAGAATTGGTGGCAAAGGAACTAGAGGAAGAAAAAGAATATCATGGTTTGACAACATCAAGACGTGGACAGGAAAGAGCAGTGCACAACTGCTCAGATTAGCACAAGAGCGCAGTTTGTTCGCCAAGATGGTCGCTGACCTTCGATAGAAGATAGCACAATAAGAAGAAGAATACAGCTGGATTGAGACAAAGCATTTCAGCTTCGTACTCAGCCTACATTAAAGCATGCAACAAATGAAAGCAACTATCAGCAAATCCAACTTTAAAAGAGCCAACAGAAAACTCACCTGCTGTCCAAATGGTAATCATGCATTCTGGCTCCTTGTAAAGGCCATTGGATACAACTGTCAGAGCATGTGTCACCCCTAGGCAAGAACTATTTTGATTCTCCAAAAATCAACAAAATATGTATAAAAAAAAATTAAAAAAAAGGTGCTTATGATTGAGATACATTTTTGCTGGTTTTTGCTGCCCTTCAAACTTTCCACTCCTAAGCACTACCATAGTTTCTTAGTAGGTTATGATTGCCCTGTCTCTCTCTCACCCAAATGGCACCACTATTACAGAACCTAAAGATAAAGCTACCTTGTGGCACCATTCTTTTCCTCCAAATCCTGCAACGATAACTAAAGTAAATCACTCCTATGCTTCCTGTGGTCTTTATGAAAAAAAAAAAAAAAAAAGTCTTCTTGTCTTCATGGTATCTCCTCAATCGTATTTTCGAAAGTTATGCTCCAGAACTAACACCCGTCAGATATCATCTATACAATTGTTTATACTCAACTCACAGGAATTCCAATATAAGGAAATATGAATATATCCAACAATTCCAAAAAGGGAGATAAAAGTCTGCAGTCAAACTACTGACCAATTCTCTCACTTCGGTACTTCCCCAAAATAATGGAGAAGGTGACTCTGTTATTTTGGAGTAGTCTTCTCTACAACAATAGCCAACCTCTCTCTCTCTTCTATGTAGAAGCCTACCAGTTAATGACTGCCAGTATGGTTTTCACTATTCTAAATCCAAGGAAGATCTCTCTTAGCCTCTAAAACCAATCAGCATACACATACCATGGGAAGAGATATCTTTCCCTCTTGACATTTCAAGAGCATCTGATTGTTCCTAGCACTGTAACCTAATCAGTACAATGTCACTGCTCAGTCTGCCTTCTACCCTCTGTTACTGTATAGCCAGCTTTCTCTCTGGTTGTTCAATGTTCATCATGATTGATATCTTCCTCTCTTGGAGGTTCTTCACAAGACTGTTCTCTTACATACCTTCTTTCTCCTATACATCAATGACCTTCCCCTGTACTAATAATCCTATCACGGTTTTGCCAATGATAGTGCATTTATTCCTCCTATCATTCGACAAACCATACAGTACTGACATTCCAAACTTCAAGATCTAAAAGAAGTGATAACCAAGTAATGTAATAACCTCTTAGACATACATGTTCCCTTGCATCCCATTGCAATTATTTGCTTCTATCTCTATCCACATTAGGTATATTCCATTTCTGTCATATAATGGATCATTCCCCCCCCCCCACACCCTTTTATCAGTATGACTTTACTGTTACATCCAACTTACATGCTTGCACCTTAATATTTCCATTTCCCTCACTCATCACATTCACTCTAGCAGACCAAGAATTTCTCTGAATGTCTAATTCCAAATCTGTTTATAAGCAATCCATCCTATTGACATAATTCCTTTTTTCCATAATACTTAACCATTATAACAATAGATTTCGTATAGTAATAATGCAATGCAATAACCTTCTTTCCAACTTCAGGTGATCTAGTGCTAGGGTACTAAAGTTTTCAGTTGATATTGCTATTAAAAAATCATACACTCGCAAAGCTTTAAACATTTCATCACCAATTAAAGGATTTTTTTTTAACTATCATTATCTAATCATAATGCCATCACAACATTTTGGGGACTTTCTTCTTTTAGTCCATTAAAAATTATAATGAATTACGACAAAACATTTTTGCATTTGAAGAACTTTAAATTTCAGATATGGAGTCCAAGACCTGTTAACCTACAAAAAAGATGGACTTTGACTATTATGGATACTGCTTCAATACTGATGTTCTTCCCCACACACATGAATGAATAGCAAAATAGTGTTATCAATAACTTCAGTAAATCCAATTATGATTTATCTTTTTAACATTTACATATAACTCAGTAATAATGCATCCCGCAGACTTGCATCTTTCTGTTACGTTAATAAAATTTATTAGTCTGCAAATGTCACAGTCAATAACTGTTGAATCAAAAGGTTCAGTAAAAAACTAGATGAGTCAGTAACAACCAAAGCTTAACATTAAGTCTACCTTAACAGACTGCTTTAAAATGTGTCAAAATGGATTTTATTATAATATAAAACAATAAACAAGTGCACTTTTCACAAACATCTGGCACTTCTAGAACAAACACTTAAACTTTAAGTATATAGCCAGTGCTTGATTTACGATGACCATCTCATCATCACATTCATCAAATACCACTTCGTTCCTACAACCTGGTGTGTTATTGCTATTCATGGCATATTATTTAAGAAATAATACTTTTGCTTGGGCAATTGCTGCTACTGCAGGTGATAAATCTCTCAGACTTTTGGAAGAACATATCTTGTAGTTGCAGCATGAAGGTCGGTGACAGCAGAGTGCATGAATGGTGTTTGGCAAAAGCTGCTGAAAATTATTCATACATTCATGGAATTCAACAAAGCTGTACAAGAGATTGGTGGAAAGATAGTGCTGCTAGCTAAAGAGTTGGTGGTAGAAAAAATAAAAAGAATACGTAGCGCATTTGTTGGAAGATGTAAAAGAAAAGCTCTCAAATGAAGAGAGAGAGAGAGAGAAAGCAAAAGCAGAGTCTGAAAACATTTACCATGAAAAAACTGGAAGGGGAGGGGGGGGGGGGTATTTGCCTTTCTTAATAAGGCAATTTGGTTGTTTGGAATGGACCCCAGCATGAAGGGATTTAGCAAAGTAGACAGAATGATAGAAGACTAAGTCATTATTATTATTATTATGCGACACCTCCAAGGAGTCCAAAGACTCATCGAGGGAGAGTGTGCCAACAGTATCGAATGATTGATCCGATATTGTTGGCACACTCTAACTACTAACCATGCTCAAACTTGCTTAACTTTTTGCGTGAGCCATTAGTAGCAGAGGCTCTACAATCGACCAACCTTGGATGGACGTAATGGACAATTTTTAAAGAAGCCCAATCCTGCTGTCACCTCACCCCAAATACGAGTCTAAAACTTTCATCAGTTATACATCTGGTGCAGTGGCACACTCAGGATTTAATCTTGGGCATGGGGGACTGAGTTGAGTAGACGATTTACGAATAATGACTGAGCATCTGCAATGATCGCCAATACATGATAAGTAGTATAGAAATAGAAGACACAACATAAATAAAATAATTAATTTTAATTAGGAACAGATTTTTGGAAAATTTTCTAGTGTTTATTTCCTTTTCTCTTTTTTTTTGGGGGGGCCCTCCCTGGGTGCGCCACTGATCTGGTGAACCATCTTTAGAACGCATCACATCAACTCCTCAATTTGAAAAATTTGTTAATTACCTACTCTCCCCTGATAAAACGTAAAATTAATAAATCAGCTTTGAAGAACTGCTCTTATTGCACAGTTTCCGGCTGATTTATTTTACCGCTAAGCGCACAACTATAAGCAGAATCTTGTACACACGGCATTATTTTACTATATACAAACGTTAAAATTAATTTAAATAAACAAAATAGACCGACACATTTTAGTATTTCTGGCATGTTAATTGTTAACACATCCCTGTGGTTCATATAGTGATTTCCGACGGGCTGTCGGAACTTCGTCGTCGTAAGTGAAAACTACTATATCTTAATAGCCTGCTTTAAAATGTGTGCTCCTCAAGGTATTGTATTCTAATAGAAAATATCAATACAGAAGAGCACTTTTTCACCAATAAATAATAATGTACCCCGTGATACTATCATAAGGAAAAATAGTATTGTGTGTAGGAGAAAGAGAGTTTTATATTTATAAAATATCCTTACCTTCTTTAACTACATTTACATCACAGAAGAAAATAAATCATAAAATTTTGAATGTCGTTGAACACACAGAAAACAAAACATTTCTAAACACGTAGGAGATACGATTACGATATTTTTAAAGTGTGGAGGGGGAAAAATTCAAAAAAACTTTTCAATTCTAGAAGCATTAACTTAATCTAGTACGGCACACTTGGCAAGATGCAATTGGGAGTGACATCTCGTGTTATAGAATTAAACTTCTGATACATAATGGGAAGGAGAGTGAATATTTTTGCGTGATAAGCGATGAGATTATTCAGACCACAGACTTAATCTGCGATTTGAACGACATCAGTGAATTTGCCATTGAGGTCGCTTTGGTATTGTTGCTTTCACCACTGCCGTGAAAAAAACGTCCATCTGTTCTGTACAGGTTCGTTCAATTAGTAGGTGTAATCAGTTAAATTAGGAAAAAAAAAAAAAAAAACTATTACTATTTATGTACAAGTGATGTTTTAAAAATATGTCAGCTGGTATTAGAAGCACATCTAGGGTTGTATAGACAGCGCCAAATTTATCACTAACAAGAAATTTCTGTTTACGAACTAAATACTCAGGAATCTACCTACACGTAATACATTTTGGTAAGGTAAATTGCTGTATATGCATGTTAACAATATGAAGGAGAAAAAAAATCGTAATCTTGGATATGCAGCGAGATATCGAGATAATCATGATAGAGAACCTATGCAAAATGCCGTTATGGGATTTGTTTATGCACGGAATGGTAAGGGAGAGGGATCACAGGAATAAAATTGTTATGAATTTTCCAGTCCAGAAAAGATAATACCGGAGATTTTTTTTTTTTGATAAGTGATCAGGTATGCGCAATTCTTGCAAAGAAAGATTGAACATCTACAGAATGTTTTCGATATTTTTGAGAGTCATAAAATTAGTAAATAAACAACTATTACAAAAAAGAAAAAAAAAGGTAGCAAAAGTTTTTCTCGACGACTAGCCATACGACATCAATAGATGTGGTTAGTAGTAAGAATGAAGCCTCAGTTGGATTCTGCAAGACTGTGTGTGTAGGGAGGGGAGGTATTGAGTATTAACTATATTATTATAAATCAGGGTTAGTAGCTTGATATCACCACCTCCCCTAAGAATTAATTTGGTGGATTTCTTGTTGCAAACACATGAAATATGATTAATATATTTCAGTGGACATTTTTTCTTATTTTTTCAAATGAAAAACTAACTTCCATAACCTATTCTTTCTCCTAACTTTTATTTTTTAATGATAGGTGCATTTATACCACCATCCAAGTTATTTGATTATTGTAGTAAGGTAACAAAAGAGATAATTATTTATATTTTGATTTAAATGTAATTCAAATTCTGTCTAGGATGTGAATTAACATTTTAAAAATGAAATTAGTGTTTAACATTTATTTTTAAAAAAATAATAATGCAAACTCCTGAATTCTTGGCTTAATACATTCAGATGCACAGAAAAGCCAAACATTGCTTCTGAAAAATTTACTTGCTACGTGCTGAAAACTAAGTGAAAATTAGAAAAGATTTTTCTCTTAAGCCTGCACTACAATTTTAACCTTTCATGTCACCATTATGCATCATTTCGGCCTGCATGCTGCAAATATCATTATAATAATGAAGTAATATTTATGACATCAAAAACTTTCCATTGGTTAGCAACCTTAAAGTTATTATGAATTCAGTAAATAACCTTTTAACTTATTTCTCCTGCAAAAGTCTTGTAATTCATATCGGTTGAAATATTCTTTGGTTGGAAAAACCCAGATTCAAATTCTGTCTAGGACATGAAGAACCTGCTATTATTACGTGACACCATCAAGGAGTCAGGCTCATCATGGGAGGGCATTCTATGCCACAGAACTCTCCATCTACACTATTTAATCCTTCTTAATTTAATTTAAGTTTGAACTCTGGTATGGTCCCTAGGGAGTGGAAGTTAGACAAAATGGTTCCTTTGCATAAGGGTGGCTCTAAAACTGCGGTAGTTAATTACAGACCAATCACCATCTCAGGAGTAGTGGTAAAAGTATTGGAAAAGTTGGTTAAAGACAAAATTCAAGAATGGGTGGATCAGGATATGATACTCTATAGAGGCCAACATGGTTTTGTTAAAGGTAGATTCTGCCTTAGCAATCTATTAACTTTTCATAATAGAATGACATGTGAGTTGGGCAAAGGAACTGGCTACACAGTGGTACTTCTGGATTTTGCTAAGGCTTTTGACAGGATACCCCATAGAAGACTGTTATGCAAATTGGAGCAGATGGGAATGGATACTAAATTGGTGATATGGATAGGAGAATGGCTCAGGGAGAGATACCATAAAGTGGTGTATGGAAGAGCCGAGTCCAGAATGAGGCAGGTGACCAGTGGTGTGCCGCCGGGCTCTGTGCTTGGGCCATTGTTGTTAATTTGTATATAAATGATATAGGAAATGGCTTAAAGGGAGATATTCAGTTGTTTGCCGATGATGCAAAGTTGGATAGCACAATAAAAAATCAAGCTGATGTTGAAAGTTTGCAGGATGATTTAAATAAGCTGGTAAAATGGGCAAAAGATAATGGATGTCAGTTCAATGTGGAAAAGTGTAAAGTCATGCATTTTGGGATTAAAAGATTACCAGCTGTATACTACATTGATGGAAAGGTACTCCAAGAGATTGATGAGGCTAGGGACTTAGGGGTGTTGGTAGATAGGGAGATGAAGTTCAGAAGACACATTGCTAAGGTGTCCAAGATTGCACATAGGATTACTTGGTTGTTGAGGAACACACTGACATCCAGAGATAAAGGGGTTATTATTCCCCTTTATAAAGCGTTGATACTTCCACATTTGGATTACTGTGCTCAGGTCTGCTCACCTGGATTCCTTAGAGATGAGGAGGCTGTGGAGAGGGTTCAGAGAAGAGTGTCCAAGTTGGTGAGTGATGTAAAAAAATGCTCCCTACATTGATAGATTGAGAGCTTGTGGATTGCAGAGATTGGTTGATAGGCGGAGAAGAGGGGATATGATAGAAACATTTAAATTACTGAAAGGTTTTTATAGGATTGATGCAGGGGAAATGTTTCAGCTGTGTGATAGTGATGGAAGAACAAGAGGTCATCCCTGGAAATTAAAGAAGAGTGTGGTTAACAAAGGTGTCAGAACAAGGTTTTTTGCCTGGAGTGTGGTGAATGAGTGGAAATCATTGCCTGACTTAGTTGTGAGCTCTTCATCTGTAAATGAATTCAAGAAGAGATATGACAGATATTGTTTTGATAGTTTGGGTCTCCTGCGATGAGTCTACTGACTCCATGGAGATACCCATAATAATAATAATAATTAATCTGATATACATGCTCGCACAATGTCACTCCACCAACTACTACCCAGTAACATTTTTATCATGTATTGCATGTATTTTCTAGCTGATTTTCTATATGCTTGATGGAAAAACCAGAGTTTCCAGGATAAAAAAAACTTTCATGTGAGGTTGGCTGACCCACTTTAAGTTGAAAAAGCCCACATAAAAATTCCTCTTATCACAAGAATCGAACTCTGGTCTTTTATGATTGAAGGACAATATCCTGTTGTTCTTCTAATGGAGGCACATTCATGTGAATTTAATTTGCTGATTTCATACAGATGTGATAGGGTTTCCTCTCCTGGAAACTCTGGATGTTTATCCCACAAAATGAATTAAACCAAAATAGTACCATTTTTTTCTGGCTGGGATTATAAGAATCAATTATTGTTTTGTGTGTGTGTTTTTTTTTAGCCATCTCTTCCTTTTCATACACAAATACCAGTTTTACAGTTAAAGTAATATTTCACTGCAAGACAGGTTATATCAAACCGAACTGGTAATTAGTTTACGGAATTAACAACGCATATAAAGTATGTTAATTAAGGGTAACTTTAATAAAAAAACTTCTATATTTCGGCAACGTCACGTTGCCATCTTCAGGAACATAAAGATATGGTATGAGCACGCAGGCACTAACAAAAGCACATGAGGAAGAAAGCAAGAAACTAATATTGTTCCTAAAGTCCTAATGGTGCCCTCTGGTGGGCTAATTTGGTTGACTTGGCAGTTGGGCTAAACTTCTCAAAATGTAAGTCTCCCAAATTTGGGGTAGTTTCATGCACCCAAATTTGTTGAGGTTAGGAACGTTTTTTAGAGCTGTTGAAGATTCCTTGAATAATCTTTCGTATTTAAACTTGCTGCGGTGTATTATTTTTGTTTTCTTATATACACTGCAGCAAGTTTAAATACGAAAGATTATTCAAGGAATCTTCAACAGCTCTAAAAAACGTTCCTAACCTCAACAAATTTGGGTGCATGAAACTACCCCAAATTTGGGAGACTTACATTTTGAGAAGTTCAGCCCAACTGCCAAGTCAACCAAATTAGCCCACCAGAGGGCACCATTAGGACTTTAGGAACAATATTAGTTTCTTGCTTTCTTCCTGATTTGCTTTTGTTAGTGCCTGCATGCATATACCATATCTTTGTGTTCCTGAAGATGGCAACGTTGCCGAAATATAGAAGTTATTTTATTAAAGTTGCCTTTAATTAATATACTTTATATGCGTTGTTAATTCCGTAAACTAATAACCAGTTATGTATGACCAACGTATAAGCCTTGCTACTAGAATTTATATCAAATCTAGCAATGTAAATCCTTTCTTTGAGGCTTACACGGTGGTCAGAATACATTTTGGAAAATTATGGAGACTACTGGGCTTGACTAAAACTTTAGTTTAATATAAACCAAAATCAACACTTGACGTTTTGACCTTTATATCAAGGTCATCTTCTGGAGCATATACACTATATGAAAGTCGCACTACAATCTACATGGTTTGTTCAAGTTACTGACCAACCATTACAACAATTATTGGCCTGACCTCTGGTGAAAAAAAAAAAAAACTTTACTACATTAACGCTAGAGTCCTATTATTAATATTATCTATTGGTTGTAACAACCAATAGATTTTTTTTTTTTTCCACCAGAGGTCAGGCAAGTAATTGTTGTAATGGTTAGTCAATAACTTTAACAAACCATGTAGATTGTAGTGCAACTTTTATGTAGTGTATATGCTCCAGAAGATGACCTTGATATAAAGGTCGAAACGTCGAGTGTTGATTTTGGTTTATATTAAACTAAAGTTTTACTTACAATCAATAGATACTATTAATAATAGGACTCTAGCGTTGATGTAGTAAGGTTTTTTTTCCTGTTTTTTTGCACCAGATGTCAGGCTAATAATTGTTGTAACGGTTGGTCAGTAACTTTAACAAACCATGTAGATTGTAGTGCAATTTGTACATAGTATATATGCTCCAGAAGATGACCTTGATTCAGTAACTTGAACAAACCATAGATTGTAGTGCAACTTGTATATAGTGTATATGCTCCAGAAGATGACCTTGATATAAAGGTCTAAACGTCAAGTGTTGATTTTGGTTTATATTAAACTAAAGTTTTAGTCAAACATGGTAGTTGTCTCCATAATTTTCCAAAATGTAGTCTAGCAATGTAAAGTAAAAAAAAAAAAGGTAAAAATTGTTTTGCAAACTTGTATCAAATGCTCTCCTAGCATGCTGAAAACATAATTTTAGAAATCATTATTTACAACTGAGGTTTTAATTTTTCTCTTTAAAAGATTTAATTCATAAAGAAGAATAAACAACTTTTTGAGAATGACAGACTAAAAAGTGGCCAATTCTTCAGCTGCATAGGATAACATTATTTGAGGAGGAATTGAAAAAAGAAATAAGTAAAAAAATTAACTGAAAAGTAAAATTATGACAAGATTATTAGAAAAAACGATGCTGTTGGCACACTCTTCCTCGATGAGTCTTTGGACTCCCTGGAGGTGTCACATAATAATAATATGTAAACAGGTACTTGTTTAATAAAGATTTGTGTGATAAGGCGGGGAATAGAAAAGCATTAAAATTTGGATAAGATGAATGTTGAAGATGGGTGTCTAAAGTACATACATTTTTCATCATATGAAGATGCAAGAAAAACACATTGCCTTTTTTCACCATGTAATCAATTGAGTTGGGGAAACTTTTCTTAATTACACTTCTGTTACAATAACCTCCATGGAGTCAGCACACTCATCATGGGATTCCCATTCAACTAACAACATATCTATCATATTGAACAATAAAACAATGCACTCTGGCACTGCATTCCAATCACCAACCACTCTCCATGTAAAAAATATACTCCTCATACCTTTCTTCACCACAACTTCCAGGAATGGCCTCTTGTTCTTCACATCCTACTATCCATTCCTTTTATTATTCTTCAGCATTAATCTTTTCTCTATCCTCCTATCCAGTACCATCGACAACAGGGTGTAGCATAGAGGCAGCCTGCCACACGGTGCCACTTAATAAGGGCGCTCGTTCAGCCATATTGCGGTAGGTACAGTATCATGCCAACAAGATATTTTACAGCATCTGATGTAGATGCAATAGATTTATTTGAAGAATTAAAAATTCTAGCAAAAATACTACAAGAGAAAAGTGATCCTCACCAAATTTTATCATATATAAAACCAAAATCTTGTAGAAATTTATCCCATCATAACCACTTCCCTAAGGATATTGTTAACAATTCCTGTTAGCATAAGTGCAGAAAGAAGTTTTTCCAAGCTTGAACTGATTAAAAATTATTTGCGAATAGTAATGACCCAAGAAATATTGGTTGGTCTAGCAACTATATTGATAGAGGCAGACATAGCTTATAATTTAAATTTAGAAGAGCTTAAAAAAGTTTTATTGTGTGATATCTTGGTAGAGCGAACATTTAATTAATATTATTATATAATTGTTTTGCATTAATGTTTCTCTTGTAATAAAAACAAAATAGTAATTAGAGATTCTTATATAATCTTATATTTTTGTCTTATAATCCATCAGGGGCAATATTTAATTGTTTGCCTCAGGGCATGATCTTATCTGGCGATGGCCCTGCTCCTATCCATCAAACTCTGTAATCTATATTTCTCTCAGCTGTTCTCACAATATTGTTTCCATGTAATGATGATTCTGAATTTTGGGATTTCACAAGACTGATTGTTGATATTTCTGATAGGCATAACAAAATCAAATTTGTCAGAATATTGAATGACTACATAGTTAACAAGAAAATATCCTTAACTGGCTGATTATTAGGACAAAGTTACCTGACACCTCCAAGAACTCATAATGGGAGGCCATTCCACATCACACAACTTACTGTCTACACTACCTAATGCTTCACGCAAAACAAAGAAAACATCAATTTCCTTAAATGTATTCTTAAGAGATGTACAGGAATACTATGACCATACTACATGATTAAGTTTACATTGTTACAAATTTCCTAAACTAAATAAATTAGTTTATTTTGCAGAATGTACTAATCACATTAGCTTATTGCATAAATTGATACTGATAGAGATGTATAATTGACATGCTTTCTGAACTAGATATCTAGCTGCTATCAAAAGAACAGTTATGTAATGGTACAAAGAAAAGGAAGGATCCATTACTGAAGCAATTGCAGATGGAGAGAATAGGTGAGAGAGATAAAAAGGAGAGAATGATAATGTAAGATGGACAGGGAGACATTATGCCATACTGTTATTGAACAACAGTATGCATAAGAATGTTGGATGCTAGAAGCAGTAATTAATGTGTGTGTGAGGATGGTCAACAAAGGAATGAGATGGCCATAGGATGCATGGGAAGCAGTTGAGTCTAGGGGAAAATGGAGTGGTAGAGAGAGACAGACAGATGCAGCCATTAGCAGGTGTAGAAAGGTTGTAGTTGAGAGGTGGAATTGATAGGACTGGTTTATACACCTAGGAGTAAATTACTGTGTTTATGAATACCAAGGGTATCAGAAAAAGGGAGGTAAAATTGTTGCATCAGTTTATTTCATTCATCCAAAAATTGTTGGAATAAGTGAAACATAGCTGGATGAGGGAGATATTCTGAAAGGAATAAAGAAGGAAGGTGTTTTTCATGAGGATAGCAAGATTAAAAAGTAGAGGGAGAGTGCTATTGTTAATAGGGGAGTTGTGCCCAAACAATGCAAAGATGCATGGGACAAATAATTTCAGTTTTTCTTATGTAGTGAAACCTGTGAATATCCATAACTATAGCATAACATTTATGCCACAGTATAACTTTTTTTGATGTAAATATTTTATCATATGTATCATAAGACATCATCAATACAATTATTGAACAACAGTAGGAATTGAATTAAAAAAACAGTAGCGCTCACACTTAAATTGGAATCCCTCTACATATATAGCTGCTTGTTCATGGATTAAAATTGTATTAAATAAATTTGTTATATTTCAGTTTAATTAGCTTTAATTTCAGCCCATTAGTTTTAATCCATGAACATGTGATTATATACATAGAGGGATACCAATTTAAGCATGTACAAACTACTGTTGTTTTAATTCAATTCCTGTTGTTGTTCGATAATTGTAATGATGTCTTAAGATGCATAAGATGAAATATTTACATAATAAAAAATATTTACCATGGCATACATGCTATTCTATAGTTAATAAATTTCAGTGGGTTTGAATTTGTGTGGGTTAGAAGGGTGAAATATTTAGTTGTATGTTTAGACGTGGGAATGCGAAGAGTAATAAGGAAATTAGTTTAATTATAGTAATACAATATAAATTGGAATAAAGAAATTAGTCCAGGAACAAAGAAAAGGAAACAATTTTGAGGGACAACTACCTCAGGCTGTATATAACAGAGGCCATTCAAGAACTTAAGTCTTGGATTTGATCATTTGATCAGAGAGGATATTATTATAAATAGGAGTGTAGAAATAGAGTTATGGTTATGAAATAACCAGAATATAACATATGAAATAACCATAACTCTATTTCTTATTTCAAATCATGGTTATTTTCCATTTGATGGAAAATAACCATAATTTGATCACCTTGGTGGGGCTGAACTGCATGAGGATTTCTGTGAGGAAAGGATACATATGAGGAATTAAAAGACCATTGATTTTGAAAAGCTTGGGGGGGGGGGGGAACAATTAGTTTGGAATTGCAGTGGAGAGTTGATGAAAAGGAGATCATTGCTATTTGGGGGGTAAGTCAAGAACTCTACTTAAGAGCAACAGTTGGAATGTGTTCCGAAGACCAGAAGGTTAAGTAAAGTAGGTGTAAAATGGATGAATGGAAAAAAATTAAGCATCATGCAATCTGGAAGAAAAATGCACTATGAAAGCAGTATAAGGTGAGTGGTTGATAATTAATTGTAAGCTCCCTGAGTATTGTGAGAATACCCAGAGTACAATATGAACAGTAACTGGGACAAAAAATTCCATCGTTTTTTCAGAGAGATTTAGATCTGAAAAGAAAGGATTATGCAAAGATATTAGTTGATAAAATTGGCAGACTGGTAATTAATCAACAATTCATAAACATATTTAAACCCTAAGTGTGGATCTTGAGTACAGAGTAAAAGGAGGGACTGATAATGAGTGACCAGAAAGTATATGAAGAATTAAGTAAGATTGATGTGAGTAATATGGTAGAACTTGATGAAATATCTGTGTTTTAGGGGAATATAGGTAATGCTCATTATATATGGGGGGAGTTGTGTTCTCAAGAATTGGCATGTATGTTGAAAACGCTTAAACAGGGAGCTTCTAATAGATGACAGAGGTTGTGTTACCAAACAAACAATATTTTAATCATTCAAGATTAATTTAATTGAAAATGCACTTATTTTTCAAACATATTAAGGCATATTTAATATAAAACAAATAGCTATTAAAGTAGTTCATTTTTCAAGATTAGTACATTGTGTAACTCTCCCAAAAATATTCACTCTAAATGAGCTCTTCTTAGTTGCTCTCCAAACCAGGGATTGAAATAGCTTTGAACCAAAATAAAATGTTTCTGTTCGAACAATTCAAAAATTAATAACCCCAGATAAAAAAATTCTTTTGTTATTATGAATTTTTTATCTATCTAGATAGCTATTCCAGAGTGGAACATTTTATTTATAAAATAATGCTAAAAGAAAAAAAATCTATTATTATTATTAAGAGAGACCTCCAGGGAGTCAGGGACTCATCAAGAGAGGCCACATACTACACGCACCAGCTATCATATTTGTTCTTGAATTCATTCATACTGCTTGCACTCGCAACATTCAATGATAATCTATAACAATCAATCGCCACCCTATGAGAGAAAATCTAGCCCCCATTCCCTTCTTAGTGGCATTCATGCTCAGCCTCCAAGGATGCCCTCTTTTTCTTTCCCCATCCTCCATAAATTGAAAAATTCCATCAATTGAAATCCTGAATAACCCTTTCAGAAGTTTGTAAGCCTCAATCTTATCACCCCCTCTTTCTCCTGTTTGTTAGTGTCTGCAGTCTATAAATTCTCAGTCTGTCTTCATAATAGTATTCCATAATCCTGATATCATTTTTAACACTACTTTGCTCAATATATCAGAATCACAATGGAAACTAGGAGACCAGACCTGTACACAATAGTCCAAGTGAGGTCTTATCAAGGCCTTGTAAAGACGCTAAATGACATATTTACATGTGAACATTTGTTTCAGCATTGCAATTATCTTTTGAGTTGTATTTGCAATCTTTGCTACATGGTCCCTGAACTTCAACTTCCTATCTAATTAACACTCCAAGATCCCTAACCTCATCAGTTTCTTGAAGCATAATCCCACCAATATAATATGACATTGGATATTTAATCATGCTGAAGTGAATGACTTTACATTTACTGAAATCCGTTTTCCCATGGCCACAATTTCAGCCTATTCAAATCATTCTGCAAGTACTGCATATCAGCAGCATTCCTGATTACCCTACCTATCTTTGCATTATCAGCAAATAGCTATGTCAATTGTCAAATCCTTCCCAATATCATTAATGTATAGATTGAATAATAGTGGAGCAAGCACTGATCATTGTGGTACACCACTGGTTACCTTAAATCATGGAGATTCACATTCCCTATATACCACTTTTTGATATCTATCAGTCAGCCATCCACTTATTCATGCTAATATTCTATAATCCAAACCCATATTCTCCAGTTTATGCAACAGTCTACCATGCTGTATTCTGTCAAAAGCCTTAGCAAAATCCAAAAGTATCATGGTGTATCCATTCCCCCTTGTCTAGTTCAATGGTAACATTGTTATGGAATGTGAGCAAGTTGTCCAAACCAGATGAACACAAAGTCAAAATCGTTTTCTCCTCATCAATATTTCCATGACAAAGCCCATTCCTGTCATTAATTAATATAATGACAGGAATGAGTCCATTCCTGTCATTCAAAATTCCACGTACAAACTTTGAGGGGAGGTAGAGAACATCAAAATCAACCATATTCACATAGGAAAGCATGACCAGAAAACCACCGGAAAGTACTAACAGGGACACAAAGATACAGAAATAACACAAGGCAGTAAGTAGTGTAAAAAAAACTTTATTAGGCGTAACTGAATAGTTCAATAGTAGTTGGATACATAATATGGTACTCAAAGTTACGACCATTAGCAGTGATGGATGCCTGACACAGACGATGCATTGATTGCCATACATTTTTGAAAATACCTGGAGTTTCCCGGATATTTGCAGCGGCGATGCCGATTCTTGCCACGAGGTCCATGTCAGAGGCAACAGGTGTTTCATACACCATGACTTTAAGGGTTCCCAACAGAAAGAAATCAATGCTCGATAAATCAGGTGAACGTTGGGGCCATGCGACGGGTCCACTATACCCAATCCATCGAGCTCCAAAAGACCTGTCCAAATATTGACGCACAGAAATGCCAAAATGGGCTGGAGCCCCATCGTGTTGGAACCACATCTGCCAATGCACAGTCATTGGAACATTGTTCAGTAAATCTGGCAGAACTTCTTCCAGAAAGGTCCGATACTTCTGGGAGTCCAGTCGGGGTGGTAACAGGTATGGGCTGACTAAACAGTCAGCGACAATACCTGCACATACATTAATGGAAAATCCGAGTCTACGGCACTTTTCTGCAGAAACCACTGTGCAAATTCTACATGTCGAGGATAATCTTTGTCCATCAGTAACTGGACCTGTTGCAGATGAACTGGATGTAAGGACTCAGAGTGCAAAATGCGCAATACACTGGATCGAGATACTCCTATAGCAGAGGCAACAGTGCTTGTCTCTGGATTATTGTCCATCGCATGCAACAACTCCTCTTCCATGGCAGGATTTCGCGTTGATCATGGCTGCCCACTATCATGCCTGTGATTCCTGAATGACCCATAGTCACACAAATTCTGATGCAAATGCGCAAACATTTGGTGATGTGGTACACACCTGTTTTGGTACCTTTTGCGATATATTTGTACAGTGCCATCAGCAAATCCATAAACTAGGTGCATGTCTACCATCTCAGCATTCGTAAAACGACGCATGTTCTTTGTACAACGTCAAAAGCTTGAATGAGCAAGCCCCAATTGCTCACCTGGAGCGCTGGCAAACATCACCACCTATCACTTTCGAGTGGCGTTTCCGGTCATGCTTTCCTATGTGAATAGGGTTGATTTTGATATTCTCTACCTCTCCTCAAAGTTTGTACGTGGAACCACCCTGTATATTTATCTCTTTATTTCCTGACTATTCAGAATTAATTTAAGAATGATAGTGAAAAAAGATTCACAAAAATTAAATTTATTGATTTATTATTACTATTAACAAGAAAAAGGAATGTTTATTAAGTTTATTGAAATTCAAAAAATGGAAATAAAAATGTTTTATTTATGAACACTGCTTACATATTCTGTATAAGTGTTTCATCATAGATTAAAAGAAAAATTGTATGTTTTTCAGTCGTAGCATTATTTTCTGTGAGTGAAATTTTTTTGCTCCAAATCGGAATGATTTAGAATAGAGCAAAAAAAAAAATTCTCTTCTGGATTAAACCCTCAAAAATAGATATTCTAGTACCTAAACATCAGTTGTTTCAGTAGGATAGAAATATATTTGCAAAAAATATCGTTCCACTCCACAATTATTGTCTGAGGATCAAAAAGGATTCGATCTTTGGATATTTGTTTCAACTCCTACCCCAAACAACAGTTAGGCTTGCCTTTAGGAATCTCTTTAATTACCATGGGTTTCCTAAGGACACATTGCCTCCCAAAAGCAACATGCAGTGACTTCTGACAGCTTTAAACTCAGGCACTTTCTTCTTTTCGATGGATATGTAGGTAGGATATACTGTTCCAAAACCGGCCAGTTTCATCTAGATTAAACACTTGCTTTAGTCTTTAACCTCCTGCTATCATTGCTTTGAAGAGATCATGAAATTCTTCAGTGGCAATGTGATTTGCAGCTGCAGCCTCACCAGTCATGTTGAGATTATGGAAGACATAGTGAGTCATACCAGCCACAAGCAAAAGGTGTTGGTTGCTTTTCATCTTTTGTGTGACCTTCATATTTACAGATAAAGATAATACTGCACAGATCAGTAAGAACACTGAGCACAGTGGATATAGATGGGAGACAAGTCTTATTCAGGAAAACTTCAACCTTAGATAGAAAATAGCGATAGTGTTTTTGTGCCAAAATGAAACAGGGATTATGTGTGATCATTCGCATGGCTTTGTTTAAAGAGAGAGAGATAAATACATTGGACAAGGGAAATGAATATATAGTTGTATATTTAGATTTTGCAAAGGTCTTTAATAGTGTGCCATATAAACAAGTAATAATGGAGTTAGATTAGTGATGGGATAGGTGATTGTCTGATGGATATTGGCAGACTGTATATGGGGTAGCAGTATTTTAGAACAGTAAAGTCACTAGTGGTTCTCCTAGTGATCTTTGGAACCATTACTGCTAATGATATTGGAAGAATTTTAAATGGAGATGTGCAGTTGTATGCAAATCATTCTAGGTTAGCAAGAACTCGAAGAGGTAAAGCTGATGTGTGTTGACCTTTCAGAAAGATTGTAAGGTCAACACACACATCAGTTGTAGAGTGCAAGGCTTTAAATTTGGGAGGCAAGAATGGAATATAGAATATATGGTTGCTAGAGAGAAGATAAGAGATATAGTGGTTGGTGGGCAAAGGATCTTAAATTTACCAGCAGACTGCCAAAATTGAGGACAGTGCAATTTGCATTATTGCTATGTTCCAATTTTTATTTATTTATTCGTATGGAGTTTCCTCCCTTTTTCTCTCCTGTCCCTATTGGAGCATTAAGTATTTATGGCTGTAGATCCGTGTGTGTTCACGGGGCCAGTTTGCCTGCTTGCGGGATGAAAAACGCCAGATAAACTGGTGGAAAAAACCCTACTGCCCACGTCTCCAAGACCGGCTAACTTGGCTGTGGTTCTCACGTCTTCGATGGGAATCAAACTTGGGATACTCCTTCCCCAGTCACATGGTTGCGAAGCGCACAGCCACTAGGCCAACCACACGGACTATATTCCAATGACATTGAATATGTGATCTTGATCAAGTGTTGCATATGGATTATTATGCACGAATTTGATGAGGATATATTGGAAATACCTGATACAGAGAAGATCAACTAAGATATCTGGTTTCTCTGAAATGTTGGTAATGAGGAAAGATTGTGGAAATGTATTTTGCAGACTTTGATGAAGGAGGTGGTGTGTATGTATGGGGGGGAGTAGTTGTATGATTAAGACAAAAGTTTATGAGGGGTTGTTTTATTAATATGGAATATAGAGCCTCTGTAACTCAGTTGGTATAGACGAAGTGGTTTGGTCGGAAAGACCTGGCTTCGATTCCCGTCCATGATGTGAGGAACCTTTATTTGGTCTCTTTCAACTAAAGGTGAGTAAGACCGTCTCATACAGAGGTAGAGGGTTTTTTCACTCGGAAGCTTGGATTTTTTGTCCCTTAGAACAGGCAAACTGGCCCCTGTGAACACACACATGGACTTAATCATAAGATACATATACTTAATCTTACATTAGGAGGGCTCAAACCCCCCCCCCCTCTTAAAAGGGATGGGGGAGAAAGAAGGGGGAACCCCATATGAATAATTAAATAAATTAATATGGGAGATGGTCTCTTGTTCTCTATCTCTATCTTTCCATTCTGTGGAAGTATAATAAGTGGCTATCCCTGAAACCTATATAAGGAAGCTGTGAGAAGTGATGAGCATATACTTAATATACTCATAAGCAGTGGCGGCTCTTGGCTTGAAATCGTGGGGATGCTACAAATTCGAAATATACATACACACTGTAAGTACAGTGTATATTGGTGTTTGGATAAAATATCAAAATTATAGTAAAAATTTAAAAAAAAATTAAACATGGAAAAATATTGCTTATTATTGATAAAATTATACAGTTTGGTATAATTCAAAATTACTTAAAAATAAAATATATTCTTCTTGTTTTGTTTCATGAAAAAAATATTGTTTATTATCATTAAAATTATACAGTTTAGTATAATTCAAAATTACTTAAAAATAAAATCCATTATCATAACCCCAATAATGTTCTAAAATAAAAACTATAACAAATGTTATGTCTTTAATTGTAATGTTCAAATATTTAAAGAGATGGAGTAAACACGATAAGCACTACGAACACTCTACTACTGGTGCAAACTGCATATAAACAACGGTGGAACTGTGAGACGGACAGTGCCACATTACGCTAATAGCTCACATCTCACTATGATGTGCATATGCTTGCAAGCGTAGCAATATGACACTGTGGTAAACACAGTGCTGCTAGTGTCCTTTACCCTCCTAAGTGCTACAAGATGGATTTTTATTATTTTTTATACAAAATTAAAGAATTGTATAGGATTGTTGATGATAAAATTAAATATTACAAGCAAATATAAATAAATAATAAATATATTTATATATTGAGAAAAATTGGGGGTACTGCAGTGCCTATGCACGAGCCGCCCCTGCTCATAAGTGATAAGCATCAGTGATAAGATACATATACTTAATCCCTCATTAGGAGGGCTCAATGCCCCCTTAAAAGGGATGGGGAGAAAGAAGGGGGGGGAAAGCATATGAATAAATAAATAAATTAATTAATATGGAAGGTGGTCTCTTGTTCTCTCTCTGTCTTCCCATTCTGTGGAGGGGGGCAGGAAGTATAATAAGAAGCTATCCCTGAAACCTATATAAGGAGGTTGTGAAAAGAGGAGTGATGAGCAGGTTTTTGTATAGAACTATTAAGTGCATATATCGTCTGAGTTTGGCAAGTGCAGAAACAGTGAATGAGTTTAAGGCATAATTTAATGAGCTTGGTGTATAATGCTAGGATTAATCACCCATGATAAGTGGTCATCATCAAATCCCCTTCACATCTTTATTCTTAGCTTTATATATGTATATATATATGTGTGTGTGTGTGTGTGTGTGTATATATATATATATATATAACATTTTACAATATAAATTGGAATAAAATGTTGAATATTTTAAACATTATAAACCTATAAAACAAGTAAAATAAATGTTTAAGTGTTTAGATGATTGGGAGCTTATTGAATAAATTGTATAATAAGACAGATATTATCACATCATTCTGCTATGAAGTCGGATTCTTTGTGGAGAAGTGTTCACACACACGTGCTCACACTCAGAGGAAATACTTATCAGGCCATCACCATTTTGTTTCTTCCTTGAGCACATTTAAACTTAGAAATTGAATCAAATTTATCAGCAACTGAACAGATACACAAATTTCAGATAAAATTGCTACAGAAAAGGTCATGAGTGTCATTTGTCATTGATGTCATATAGTTTTCGAGATGATGCAGGGAAAAAGATATCAGGAAAGCATAGCCTGTGCATTTACCATCATAAATGAAGTATGTTGTTTTCTGAGAGAGAGAGAGACATGAATGATAAATGACTTTTTCAGTAGCAAATTAGTCTGAAAAGAATTTTACTACTCAGAAAAATTGATGTAGTTCGTTAAAAAAAATCAATAAATTTCTCAAAGCTTGTATATTATTATTATTATGTGACACCTCCAGGGAGTCCAAAGACTCATCGAGGGAGAGTGTGCAAACAGCATCGAAAGATTGATCCCTTCCAACTACTAACCGCGCTCAAACTTGCTTAACTTTTTACGAGCCATTAGTAGCAGAGGCTCTACCAATCGACCAACCTTTGCTGGCAATATAGCAATCTCCTCTTTTCCATAACATGTACTCTTAAAATATTTCATTGTATCTGTGTCTTTTTGATCCTTTTTCTCTTTGCTTAATTTGATGTTTACTATAGCATTTATAATGAGTAATTAAATCTATTCAATAATAATTTTTATTTATAGGTGATATGCAAAACCACTGTTAATAGTGGTTACAAATGGCAGTACATACTCTATTACGTTCGCCATTAATGTTTACAAGAATGGCCACAGCTGCAGCTTCAACCCCTTTAGCAGGAAATGTTCGAAAACAGCCTAGTTCAGATATGGCAGCATTCCGTGAAGTATTTCGAAAGGCACGCCATATTGTGGCATTGACAGGTGCCGGAATAAGTGCAGAGAGTGGAGTTCCAACTTTTCGTGGAGCTGGAGGTTTATGGCGTAAATATAATGCCCAGGTGTGTGTTCTAACATTTTCATTACTATCTTTAAATACAAATTAAAAATATAGAAAGCTAATTTTCACAATCTTTTCCACACCATGATTACTGGATAATCATTCACTTGAAATTACAAGGTTCTAATTTCATTGTAAAGTTTCATCCTTGAAGTTTGAATGTTTTGTCCTTCTCTTTTACTACCTGTGAGTATAAAGGGAGGGATAAACATGTTTTATTATAAACTGATTCTCTTCAAGAATACAGTTGTTTTCATCTGTTTACATAGGATGTGTTACTAAAAATGTACAGAAATTAAAAAGATGTAAATAGTTAATTGTCCATAAGAGAATAGGAACAACTGGAAGTTATATGCACAGTCCAAGTCAACTGAGAAGGCTATTGATTCATACCAAATTATTTTTCTTAGTTGATTTTACATTAAAGATGATTTTATTTCGAGCTTTCATAGTTTTATTAAATATAAGATAAAAACTAAAATGAAGTTTTATACATTCATTTTAGTCAAGCATTTTCACGACTTCATCTTAGTTGCTGGTTTATGCTCATAATTAGGTTTAATAGAATGAATACAGCACAGAGGAATAATTACACATGTTTAATCAGCCCTATATTTTGTCTGTCACAGAGACATCATTAGGGATACAATCTTAAAATTCTAAAAGTACACGAAACAAAATAAAATACAAAGAAAAAATTAGACTGGAAGCCTGAAGTCTAATGAAGGATGCCCTCTGTGGGTACCATTGACTAGCCTTACCTGTTGGCTGGGAGGTCTAAGAATGATCATTATCACCAGACCTCCATGGAGTCAAAAGACTCATTGTGGGAGGCACACACTGTTATATACAAAGCCCATCAAACTATGCTTTAAACTCATTCAATATATCTGCATTTACCACAGTGTCAGGCATTGTATTCCACTCACCAACCACTTTCCATGCAAAGAACCTGCTCCTTATGTTCCTGCTTGCACCCTCCTTATACAATTAGTTACCAAATCTTGGGGAGTTTAACACAACCATATTTATTTGGAAAAAATAAAAAAATCAGCTAACACCTTTTATTCCCATATAGGGAGTAGGTGAGGCCGTTTTAGCCCCGTCTAACTTTTGGAGACTGAGTGGGTAGTTCAATTCCACTAGTACCCAATCAGAGATAGCTGGCCCAAGGTTTTCACTGATTAAGCGGCATGCAGCGAAGAGGTAACTATGAGTGCTGCCATCTTGTGGTCCCTAACCTTAACACGATATATTTAATATCTGAAATAGTGTAGGTTCAACGTCGATTTTCTTGAGTTTCTGGGAGAGAAAAACCCGCTTGCCTTTGCCAGAGATTGACCAACTCGGGAACTGGTCAAAAAAAGGCTTATAAAAATTTCCTGTAGTCAGCGACTAGATTTGAAATCAAGTCTTCCTTTATGCAGTCAATTGCCGTGGTGTGCAGACGGCACATCTATTGAGCTACACAGGACTCCTTATTTATTTGGATTACATCGTTGTTTTTTTTTTTTTTCAAATCTCCTACTGCAGATTCTTAAAAAAAAATTTAAAAAAAAAATTCAAGTTTGTGTTTGTTGTGATGAAGCATGGAGCCTCCGTAGCTCAGTCAGTATAGACAAAGCCCTTTGGTCAGAAAGACCTGGGTTCGATTTCCGTCAGTGTCATGAGGAAATCGAACCTTTATCTGGTCTCTTTTGATGAAAGGTGAGTTAGCTGGTCTCATATGGAGGTAGGGGTTTTTTTCACCAGGAAACCGGGGTTTTTTGTTCCCCAGAACAAGTAAACTGGCTCCGTGAACACACATGGATTACAGTCATGAATACATCCCAGCCATATACCAGTCCTGAGCCCAGATAAAATTGGGGGTTTGGGGCAAGCAGTGGTGAACTACCCTGTAAAAATCTCACCAGGAATACTTTGTGGTCAATGCCTACAAATTCACCTATGATCGGAAACAACTGAAAGAGAAAACCTGTCAATCAGTGGTGAAGCATAGTAGTTTTTCCATTTGATTCTGTGCAGTGTATCCAAGCAAGACCTGATTGACCGTAGTCATGGCAGCGAAGGTATTGTTCCTCACATCCCTCTCAGTGGTTACAGTAATGCTATTACCATTCACTATATTCAGGACACTTTAGAAAAAATAGCCAGAACTTTAAAGAAATATAATTTGTGCTGCCTTCAAACCTCACCTGAAGCTGACTACTTTTATCTGCTCTCCTAAGGATCCATTCTTCCCCCCCCTCACTATTTCAGGTATCTACGAGATTCCTTGTTCTTGCAGCTTATCATATTATGGTCAAACTTGGAGATCTGCCAACATTTGCTTTGAACACAAGAAACACATCTGCCACCTTAACTCTGATCAGTTATGCCTAACTGATCATCTCTTTGGATACCTTACACAGAATCAAATGGATAAAACTACTCATAGCAACAAATACAAAGTTGACTTTTTAAGAATCAGCAGCAGATTTAAAAACGAACCTAATCTATATAAATATGGTTATTTCCAGATGATAAAGATGTCAGCTACATATCTCCATCGAGTTGAAAGCTTTTTGTTGACAGATGTGAGGAAATGTTTTTCAGAGTTTCCCATGAATAAGTTGGCACATGGAGGAGATAGAGGGCTTCGCATTGCATGGCCGGGTAGCTACTTTTAAAATTTCCCTTTCTATCTGAAATACTTGGAGTGGAGACAATGCCTTCAAAGTTGAGAGGTGGCAGGAGCATACAGATCGTCTGTATGTTCCATGACTTCAACCACTGGAACATCAATGAACAAAGATACAATATCTAGACTAGTAGAATATTGGATGGCAAGATTAAAATTTCCCATTATTTTTGTATAAAGTGTTGCAAGTTCTTAATGAAGGAGTCCAATTTAGCAGCTGATTTTACAAATTTTGGGTAACAAAGCAGAGGTCTGGGTTGTATTCCCTCTTCCATGCTACAGCCTTAAAGGTTCCTTTGTCCTTTGCATCAAATATTAAGCTCAGATTGATTTGCTCAGCCCAGTTTGTCAGTGCTTCACCATTTCCATCATTATTATTGTAATTCCACAGGGTGTGATGGCTACTAAAATCCCCTATGTAAATAGTAGGATATGGAAATATGGGAATTACTTGAGGTGGCCATTCTACCAGAATGGCCACCTGAAGGCTTACAAATGTTAGCAACTGTGAGGTCTTCAATTTTCACTGTGATAGTGTGTATATTCTGATTAATATGTACTGATATTAAGTAGGCATTCTCTATATTATTGCATACATAAGTTGGACAGCCATGAGCTTGGTAATGTGTAGCTTCTAATGCACATATCCTTATTGTACCCTGCAATTCTTCTCTAGATTTCAATTGTTGTTCATTATCTGTGTGTGTCTCTTGAATGACAGTTATGTCTATATCATTTTCTCAAAGGATTTTTGAGAGATATTGACTTTTAGCAAAGCTGATTCCTTCAATGTTGAGTTGGCAAATCTGAAAATTGGCATCCAGCTTTCTTTTCTTGTAGTCCTGAAAAGAACTGTTTAGTGATTGTATAGTTTGTTATTTCATGTGTCTATAGCCAGGAGATCATTAAAATAGGTCTGGCTGGCAGTTGCTCTAGCTCATTTAGCATTACCCAGGGCGCACCATGTGGAGGCAAGCTAGAAATACACCCCTTCCATATAGAGACTAATAACGTCACATCAGTTGGTTTAGTATCCCATAATGCAATGCACATATCCTTACAGACATGTGTAATGCTATGCATTATGGGATGGGCCCAGGTCAGTTTCGACTTTTATTAAGATCTCATCAGTGGGAGCTAGACCCAGAAGTGATACCAAGGTTGAAGTAATCTGTCCATATACTAGTAGTCAAACACTATCATACCTTACTACTAAAATACTCTGGATTAGAGATATTCGACTACTTGTATATGGAAATATGACTTCTGCATTACTTCAACCTTGGTATCACTTCTGGGTCTGGTTCACACTGATGAGACCTCAATAAAAGTTGAAACCGGTCTGGGTAGTGGCCTTTCCCCATAATGCACAGCGTTATGCATTACATATTTGTAAGGATATGTGCATTGCATTATGGGATACTAAGGCAAGACTGGGAAACTTGTATGTAGAGACTGCCCATCAATATACAAGTAGCCCAGTCGTGAAGATATTTCGCATGCAATTACACTTGAATAAAGAATTAAACCAAGAATATAATTTCTTGGCATCTTTAATTTATAATATAACCAAGTGAAAAAAAACTTTCAACAAGAACTTGGCACTATCATTCCTCCACTTTTTTCCAAATCAATAAAAATACAAGTATCTATTTGCTGGTCACTATCCATATTACTGCCCATTCTATTTCATCCTCTCTATCTCTTTTTTTAAACAGTCCCTCACTATCTTTCCTGGATTACAACTGCCATTTCTCTCTCTCTCTCTCTCTCTCTCTCTGTTCCACCTTTACTTTCTTACCCACACATTACATTGATGTGCTCTAGGTTTTCCAATATTTCATTTATGGATGTGGGATTTATTTGTGTACTATGCACCTGATATTCCATTTCATTCCCAAAGGTATATTAATGAGGTTCAGTTCACATTTCTTTGTACACTCTTTCTAATAGAAAGTTTGATTTAGCATTTTATTTTAGTCTTATTTCAATAAATCCTATGTCTAGTAGATATGGCATGACTAGCAAAACCCAGTTTATCAGTCATGGAAGATTTTTTTCTTCCATGACTGATAAACTGGGTAGAGACTGAATGTATTTAAACAAATTGACATGTGTTGATGAGACAGGGCATGGAAATGGCCTTGAAATAAGGCCAAAAATTCTGCTTTCATTAATTGAATTCCAGTGTAAGAGATATTGGTCTTGTCCATAAAACTACTGGAAAAGCCTGGGTTTGCATCCCATCTAGGATGCAGAATTTTTCAGTGGAATATGACTTTCTTGATGTCATATGGAAGTGGTAATGTTTATCATTCATTTCATCAAGCAAACCAGCCAGAAGCACACTGTTAATAGACATAATAAACTGTCTTTTGTAGCCTTAATAATAAAACCTATTTATGAGGACATATATCAGCAGTGCGGTATATGTCAAGATTTATCTTTTAAGAAAAGCAGCTCCAGACATTTACATTTCTAAGACCAAGTATTTCAACATTTGGATGATGCACTCAGGCAACTGCACACCATCTGATCAGAAAAAGAGTTGAGAGTGATTTGATGCTTCATTTTGTGGACTTCCAATGCTCTGTTAAAAAATAATGATACACTTTGTGCTGTTCGAATTGCTATTTCATCTTAACATCTCATCACATGGATTAAAGATGTAAAAGTAAGACTACAGTTTGTGTATGCTAATATAGTACTCAAAAATAAAACATTAGCTCATAGGTGCTTTAACTCAGTTTAATTATAATATGTATACAATTTTGCTTATGTATACTGAGTGGATATATACTCTCCAACTAGCAGACCATGAATTCAAATCTCATGAAAGTCTCGTGTGAAAATGGCAGTCATTTCAGTGTTAATAAATGTATGGTCATGCACTTTGCAGTGATTAGATATCCAATGTCGTATTATATTGGTGGGATTGTACTAGAAGAAACTGATCAGGCTAAAGGATCTTGGGGTGTTAGTAGACATGAAGTTGAATTTCAGGGTTTATATAGCAAACATTGTAAATACAACTCACAGAATAATTACAATGCTGAAACAAATTAACTTATCATTTCCTTGACATGTAAAAATAAGGAAGTTATTTTCTCTCTTTACAAGGGCTTGATAAGACCTCCCTTGGATTATTTCATGCAGATCTGGTCTCCTGGTTTCCATGATGATTGTGATGCAGTGAAGAGAGAGTACAAATGAGAGGTCAAAAATGATATCAAGATTGTGGAATACTGATTATGAAGACAGATTGAGAATTTGTAGGCTACAGACAATAGCAAACAGGAGAAAGGGGGAGGGGTGATTGAGACTTGCAAACTTCTGAAAGGGTTATACAGAATTTCAGTAGATGGAATTTTTATTTCATGGAGGATGGGGAAAGGACAAGAGGGCACCTTTGGAAGTTGAGGATGAATTCTGTCAAGAAAGAGTGGGTGGGCTAGGGATTAGATTTTTCTCTCATAGAGTAGTACGTGATTGGAATGGATTGCCATTGGATGTTGTGCTTGCAAGTAGCGTGAATGAATTCAAGAAGAGATATGACTACTGGTGTGAATAGTATGACCTCCTTCGATGAGTTCCTGACTCCCTGGAGGTCTCTCTTAATAATAATAAATAACATAAAATATATAATCAGCTCAAGAAAGGTTTTGTGAAGGGTTTCTCCTTTCACAAAGCTTTTTTGTCATTGTAATTTACTACTACTACTTATGATAGTGACAACCGAGTTAGATAAGGGAAATGGGCTATACCATGATTGCTAGACCTTTCAGAGGCCTAACCTCATGAGCCTTACTGCATAACTTGGAACAAATGGAATTGGATATGAAGCTCGTAACTTGGATAAGAGTAGGTGGCTGTACAGATATCAGAGGGTGGATAAGGAGAAAGTGAACAATGAGGATGTATCACAGAGCTTTGCACTTGAGATATTGTTCAATTTGTACATTAGTGATATTGGCAATGATTCATTATTATTAAGATATAATAATTTGAGGAAGAAAGCAGAAATTCCCCCCAAACAAACAAACAAGAATGTACTCAGTAACTTGTATACTGAATTTCCAGAGAAGCAAAATATCTGTATTAAATACAGAATATAATATAAACTGAAAGTAAGACAAAATACAGAAAAATTATGTATCATAATATAAAATCATTCCGTTATTATTATTACTATTGAACTGTGTGTTGTATTACTGCATTGTACTGTGAATTGTACGCACATCCCTCCCAATCCGTATATTTAGTTAGTTTAAAAAAAAATGTATAATTATATTTATAAATAATTAAGTACACCTCATTTTATACTGATCTCTTCGTACTGTACAGAAAACATGTCAAATCTCCAGGGAGTCAAGGGCTCATCAAGGGAGACCAAATACTATGCGCACCGGCTGTCATACTTATTCTTGAATTCATTCGCACTGCTTGCACACACTACATCCAATGGCAGTCCATTCCAATCACACACCACCCGAGAGAAAAATCTAGCCTTTGCCCCCTTCTTAGCAGCATTCATTCTCAGCTTCCAAGGATGCCCTCTTGTCCTATACCCATCCTTCATAAATTGAAATCCTGTATGACCCTTTCAGAAGTTTGTAAGTCTCAATCATATCACTCCTCTTTCTCCTGTTTGCAAATTCTCAGTCTGTCTTCATAATGAGAATTACACAATCTTGATATCATTTGAAACACCCTCCTTTGTACTCTCTCTCTCCACTATATAAGAATCACCAGGACACCAGACATGTGTACAATAGCCCAAGTGAGGTCTTATTAAGACCTTGTAAAGAGGCAAAATGACATCCTTATCTTTTACATGTGAAATTCGTTTCAGCATTGCAGTTATCTTTTGAGTTGTATTTGCAATCTTTGCTACATGGTCCCTGAACTTCAACTTCCTATCTACTAATACTCCAAGATCCCTAGTCTCATCAGTTTCTTCTAGCATAATCTCACTAATATAACACGACATTGGATATCTAATCACACCAAAGTGAGTGACTTTACATATGAGGGTTGTCTGAAAGGATCTCAGCCTAACAATGAAAAAACCAATTTATAATTTCAAAATTTATTTTTATTTTTCAACATAATCTTCCTTAAGACTAATACATTTATTCCAGTGATGCTCCAGCACCATTATCCCATCCCTGTAGTATTTTTCAGTAAGATCTGCAAAATATCCTAATGCAGCTGCAATCACCTCTTGATTCGAGGAAGAGTTTTAGTTTTGGGAAGAGATAGAAGTCAGAGGGAGCCAAATCTGGGGAATAGAGTGGATGTTCCAACAATTCATTGTGCAGATCCTTTAATTTTCCCATTGCCAAAACGCCTTTGTGGGCAGGTGCATTGTCCTGATGAAAGTAGAAAGTATTTTACCTTGGGTATAATAAATGTTAAAGATACCAAGCTATTTTAAACCTGGTTTTACTCCATTTCCCAAGTAAGCAAACAGACAAACAAGTCAAGTTTGCGCCTGCAAATGTTGCAAGTCTAGCTGACCCTGCACGTAGTGCAAGACCAAGGCAACTCATGGTAAAAGTAGAATAAGCTCTGATCACTAATCTTAATATTTACCCTTAATGCAAAGCACATCTCCTGGAGGAGATGTATGATTCTTTGTATTAAAGGCAAGGGGCCACTACCCAGACCGATTTCGACCTTTATTGAGGTCTCATCAGTGGGAGCCAGGCTAGAAATACCAAGATTTTAGTAATACAGAGCTTATAAGTATTTTACTAGAACAAGTTACCATAAGGTGTTTTAACCTTATTAAATATCAATTAAATATCAATATTAAATAAAAATCTCAGGAGGAGATATAAATCTCCTCCTGAGATTTTTATATTTATATACCTGAGAAATTTATATCTCCTCCTGATATTTTTATTTAATAAGGTTAAAACACCTATATAAATTTCTCAGGTATATAAATATAGAGATATAAATATAAAAATCTCAGGAGGAGATTTATATCTCCTGAGATTTTTATTTAATAAGGTTGAAACACCTTATGGTAATTTGTTCTGGTAAAATACTTATAAGCTCTGTATTACTAAAATCTTGGTATTTCTAGCCTGGCTCCCACTGATGAGACCTCAATAAAGGTCGAAACCGGTCTGGGTAGTGGCCCCTTGCCTTTAATACAAAGAATCATACATCTCCTCCAGGAGATGTGCTTTGCATTAAGGGTAAATATTAAGATTAGTGATCAGAGCTTATTCTACTTTTACCATGAGTTGCCTTGGTCTTGCACTACTTGTAGGGTCAGCTAGACTTGCAACATTTGCAGGTACAAACTTGACTTGTTTGTCTGTTTGCTTACTTGGGAAATGGAGTAAAACCAGATTTAAAATAGCTTGGTATCTTTAACATTTGTCCTGATGAAAGATGATTTTTTTCTTCTGCAAACCGGGTCTTTTCTCAAGAATTTTTTTGTCTAGTCTGGTTAAAATATCAGAACAATATTCCCCAGTTATTGTTTTACCCTTTGTAAGAAAATTAATAAACAAAATGCCTTTAGCATCCCAAAACACTGATGCCATGACCTTTCCTGCTGATGGAACCAACTTTGTCTTCTTTGGTGCCAAACGACTGGCTTCTGTCCACTGTTTTGACTGGTGTTTGGATTCTGGTGTGTAATGGTGAATCCAAATTCTCATCCAATAGTAATAAATCAATGCACAAAATCAGTTTTATTCTTGTTAAAACACTCCAAGTACTGTTCAGAGATTTTCATGCGAGTGCGTTTTTGATCTGCTGTGAGCAGGCATGCCACCCATCTTGTTCAAAGCTTTTTCATTTGCAATTCTTCATGCAAAATATATCCGTCACATTCTTTTGAAATGTCTATAGTCTCAGCAATTTCACGCACTTTGACTCGCCGTTCATCCAATACCATATCGTGCACTTGATCAATGATTTCTGTTACTGTTGCATTAGATGATCCACGTCCTTCACGTACAGTAGATCATCTTCATGGCTGGTACGGCCACATCTAAACTCGGCAGCCTTTTGACAATTTTGACACTAAGCATTTTGACAATTAAGAAATTTGACAATTTCTTAATTGTCAAAAACTAAGGAGAAGTGTACCCATAAATTTTTATGAACTTCGAATGAATTTTTTTTAATGTTAAACCTTCTTTTACAAAGAATTTTATAACCGCACGATACTCAATTTTATCCACTTCAAGGGATACAGACAACTTTTGCTTCAGACAGCTGTATAAAACAAACTACTTGATAGAATGACTTTCAATTTCACATGGATGCTTATGACAGATGTACCAACTTGGAAAAAAAAAAATCTTGCCAATAGTTTGCCATTTATGGTCGAGGCCGAGACCTTTTCACTACCATTGTACTGACATTGAACTGACATCCATTTTCCCATGCCCACAATTCCTATTCAAATCATTCTGCAAATTCTGCATATCAGCAGCATACCTGATTAACCTACCTATCTTTGCATCATCAGCAAATTGCTGTATGTCACTTGTCAAATCCTTCCCAATATCATTAATGTACAGATTGAATAACAGTTAACCAAGTATTGATCCTTGTATTACACCACTGTTTACCTTAAATCTTGCAGATGTGTATACTACTTTTTGATATCTGCATACTATATACTACTTTTTGATATCTGCCAGACAGCCATCCTCTTATTCACACAAATATTTTGTAATCTAAACCAATATTCTCCATTTTATGTAACAGTCTACCATGCTGTATTCTGTCAAAAACCTTAGCAAAATCCAAAAGTATCATGGTGTATCCATTCCCCTTGTCTAGTTCAATGGTAACATTGTTATAAATATGAGCAAGTTGCTAAAACATGACCTTTCCTTTGTAAACCCATGTTGCTCATTGCAAAATAGAGATTCACTGTCAACCCATTTCTGAATGTGAGCCTAACCAGTTTTTCCAAAATCTTCACCACCACTCCTGAGATACTAATTGGTTGATAGTTGGATAGATCAGTCTTCGCACCACCTGTGCAATGGAATTGCAATACATTCTTTCCATTCCTGTGGAATCTTCCCTGTTCTGAGACTCATATTAAACAGCCTGGTCAAAGGAATAGCCAGTTTAGCCTGAACACTTTTAGCACACGTATTGATATCCCGTCAGTCCTTATTGCTGAATTCTTATTTAGTTTGTGCAAAAGCTCTAATACCTCATCCTCATACACCTGAGTTTCTTAATTCAGTGAGTAACATAACAGTGAGCTCAGTGTCATGTATTCCAGGTTGATAGCTTTTAAAAATGGGCACTCATTAGTTGAACAACCTCTTTTGCATTTGTAAATCTCACGGCATCTGCGTTTAGAAGAGTTATTCTTTCATATTCATTCTTTCTTTTACTTGCAGCGTATCGATAGAATTCTTGTGGGTTGTGTTTAGCACAGAGAGCCAGTTTCTTTTCATACTCAGACTGCTTTCGGTACAACAGTTGTGACTATTCTAGTCTGCTGCTTATAATTTTTATAATACACATTATCTTTATGCATATGGTATTCCCTCCACATCCCTTTTCTTACAAATCTCTTGCTTAATAAGATTGCACATCCATTTGACTCCTACCATATTTATTCTTTGAACTCTTGGGACACATTCTGATATTACATCATTTAAGGATTGTTCAAATCCTTCCTATGCACTGTAGATATTCTTTCCATCAAGCAACTAATCTCATTCCACTGAACTCAGTATACTCTTTATTTGGGCATAATTTCCTGCTTTGTAGTTCAGCATGTAACCTTTTCTGAATGGAACTTTCATAAACCTAGTCACTTTCCAAGTGAGTACCACATGATCACTGTCACCAACCAGAGGCAGAATAGCTACATCTTTAACTGAAATGTCCTCTGACACTATAATCAAATCTAACACTCTTTGACTTTGAGTTCCTTTTGTCACATGCTGCATGAGGAAGTCTTACCACGAACAGCTCAATAAATGCATTTTCATTCTTCTCATGAGATTCTACATCTACCCAATCAATATTTGGATAATTAAAGTCTCCCATTATGTGATTACCCTTTTTGCACTTATCTTTTCTATTTAGTGATGCATTTCTTTATTAGCAACTGATCCACCAGGTCTGTAACAACACCCCCACTATGTAATTGATCTTGTTAGATTCCATCATCACAGATGGCTTCAAACTCACTGCCACGTGAAATACTGTTAGTAGTATCACAATTATAGGTCTCAACACTAACTGGATTCAAGTCATCCAATATCATTAGTAACACGCACCCCCCCCTCTCTATTCTTCCTAAAAATACTGTAACCGTTACACTCGATGCCAGTTATGTCTGATTGGCAGGTCTCACTAATGCCTACAATCTGAGGTCCCAACGACTAAGGCAACAAACTCTACCCCTTTGTTTCTGATACCCCTAGCATTCCTGTACAGATGTAATAATCTACCTGCATGACACAGTTGGATAACTTACAGATCTCTATTCTTCTCTAGTGTCTTATACATGTAAACATCTTCGCACATTTTGATGGGTCCGAACCAGATTAACAGAAAGTTGAAATCATTCTCTTCTCGTCAACATTTCCATGATAAAACCCATTCCCACCCTTAACACAGTTATATAGCATTGTTGCTTTCACACTCACATTCCCACCATTCCTCCCTTTATAATTTAGTTTCCCTGACTTTCTATGTTAGGTCTCGTACCAATTATTAGTTTTTCTAGAATCCTGATACCAAACACATTCAGGTGTAGGCATCGCTCTTATACAAATCTAATCTTTCCTCAAACTCGCTCCACATATCCAAAAACTTGCAACCATTCCTTCTGTATAGTCTACACATCAAATTGTTCGCCTTTCATAACCCTTCTTCTTAATTCATTTTTATCATATTGAGGTAAAATACTGACGATTTTCACTTTCTTGCCTCTTCCAACAACCTTTTCATGTCCTCTCTCATACTGAACTTATAGCTAGTTAAGTTGTTAGTACCTACTACAAATACGATCTTGTTTACATTTCTTTTCTGTTTTTTAATTGCTTCCTTTATATTCTTAATTTTTGCTCTGGGAAAACTCAAGGTTATAACTCGCTCATCAATCACATGTTTTATTATAGAGTCACCATACCAAATAACATCCTTCCTTTTACAAAGAAAATCACTTATCTGATTTCCGTTACTTCCTGACTTACCTGTTACCCTGCTTTGTTGTTTTTTATTTTGCTGCTTTTTATTTTCTTTTTCTCCCTATGTTCATTTAAACGCCTCTTGACTTTTTGTAATTCCCTAATCCTCTTTCTGATGATCTGCTTTAATTTTGCTAATTCATGCCATCATTTGTCAATGATATTAAACTGGGGAGAGTAATAGATAATAGGAAAACTGTAGAGATCCTGCAGAATGATCTGAGTAGACTTGTAGGTGGAGCGTTTGATATGAGAAAACTACAGGCTGCATATCACATAGATGGAACTGAAAGAAATTGGAGTAGGTGGATGTTTAGAGATAATGGCCAACAGGGTTTTCTTGGCACTTTTCAGAAACGGCAAAATATCTCCTAGCATTTGGTGCAAGAAACTGAAATAATGACTGGTTTGTGGCATACACTACTCCCTAGGATGTTATGAATCACGCTCAAGGATAAGGAAGTTACAATAAGTACCTGTGCAGTGCAATTTGAAATAACTGTGGACTTTTCACTCTTCATTTGGAAAAGACTTATATTCCTCCTGTCAAGACAAGAATCATTGTGTGCTTTTTCAGTTGATGATGAGTTAGTTGACCTCATATTAAGGTAGGAAGATTTTTTTTCATCTTGCATGCAAGTAAATTGGCAGAGGACACATGAAGTTAACAGACAAAAATACTGTTTAGTGGATAGTAGATAGTATGTTGTGTAGTAGAGTCTCCTCCTGCAAAGAGTCTTTGGAGATGTCACATAATAATTATACCTTTTTAGGAAGGTTTTGATATGCCTACATCTGTGCAAAGATTTGGTTGTTTTTCTGGGTTTCTTGGGAATGTGGAAGGGGTAGAATGGATTCAGGTGCAAGGAACCAAATTAGTGACTGGTTTCCTCCATAGGAAGATAGATTTGAGGGTTTTGATCAGTTACAAAGCTTAACTGACAGGCAAATAAGATTGTGATAGAAACATAAGTTAATGAGATATTATAGAGTAGATACCAAAGAAATTGCACAGTGTATGACTGGAGAGAGGATTGTCCCTGAAAATTGTGCAAGTGGACTAGATTTTTTGCTTGGTGATTTGAAATTGATTGGATTGGGTTGCTGGAGAGGTGGTCATGAGTCTATTGTCATGGATCAGCTTTCAGGACACTTTTAAGTATTGTGGCCTCCCATGATGAATCTTTCCCTCTATGGAGATTCCTATTATTAATAATAATAATTTTTCTACTTTTGCTATGTTGAATTAAACTGAACTTGTATACACAATTTTTATTGATTATGGATTTATTGCATCATGGAATTAAACTTGCCATGAATTATATTCTTGTTTTATCTTTTATCCAAGCATAAGCAAACAAGGTTTGCAATTGAAGTATCTCCATAACTAGGCTACTTATATATAGATACTGATAACTTCTCATCAATTGCTTTTAGTATCCCATAATGCAAAGCACATATCTTTCCAGATGTGTATAATAGTATGCATTATGGGAATATTACCAAGGCTGGTTTTGACCTTCATTAAGGTACTGTTGAGGTGCAGGGGTACTTCTCTCCAAAAACTCTGAGTGATCTCATTATGTGACTCAAAAGGCTCACTAAACTCATCACCTTGACTCGAATCACTATAGCACAGGATACTGAGCAGAACTGCTCTACTCACAAGGAGGCAAGCAAGTCCAAAGTCAAATATTAAATGTCATCAGTGGAAGCAGAACCCAGAAAAGATCCAAGATTGAATTAATGTTGAAATCATATATTTCTCATATACAAGTAACAAAAAGGTATGTCATTATTATTAAAATTCTCTGGATTTAGAGATACATATAGGAAGTTTTTTTCACTTGGTTGTAAATTAAATAAAATCATTCAAAGAAATTGTACTCTTATTTTATCCTTTATTTAAAGTCCGGAATGCATATCATTATATACACCCGAAAGGATGTGTACTTTGCATTATGGGATAATTAGGCATTTGGATCAAGGATAAAACAAGAATATAATTTTTTAGCAAGTTTAATTCTCAACCAGGTGAAAAAACTTTCTGCATTATGAAATATGCTTCAAGTACAGACTTTTGTTTGATCTCAGTTGATTGGCAAAGGATAAAAAAAAGAAGAAATAATTTCTTGTGAATATATAAACAGTTGTTTTAGATAGAAGATTTTTGACATAATTTTTATTACAGAAAATAATATAGAAAAATTTTGTCTTATCTTGTTTTTGAGAATATTTTTGAACTTACTGTTTGTCATGTTTGCTGTCTATTGACCTGGTAACATTCTCTTTTATCTTTCTCATTCTATATATGCTTTTATTTATTTATTTTAACAATGAAGATTATTTTAAGAATTAGCTACTACAGGATATCTAATATGACAATCTATGCACTTGGCATGCATTTGTTCTGGTATTTTGAGGATTTTTAATATTTTTTTTTAAATAAAAGAATAAAATATTTAAAGAATAATATATTCTCCCTCTCTTCTAGGATTTGGCAACTCCTGGTGCATTTTTAGCTAACCCTTCCCTGGTATGGGAATTTTACAGCTTTAGAAGAGACTTAGTTTTAAGTAAGAAACCAAATCCTGTAAGTTACAAACAACTACTCCATTATTAATAAAAATAATGCTTGTGTGATTGTTTTCAGTTATGTAATAAGAAACAAAAATCTGATTGTAAAGAACACATCTTGTGCTGACTTAAAATCACATATAAAAAAAAAAAAAAAATAGATAAATGCTTAGCATTGCGTTTCTACAATATTGAATACAGAAGAAAATAACTTGCATTCCTAAAACATGAACTATAAATATGGATTAGTAGGACAACCTTGCATAGGTTCTGTATCACCATATTCAACTAAGTGGTATTTAAACCTTATTGCAATAATCCATTATGTTAAATTTCATTCTAAATTAATTGCAAATCTATACCAGTTTGCAAATGATAAACACACTCATGATGTTAATATGAGTGTGTGAGTAAGTTTTGAAAAAAATAAAATAAGTAATTGTAAAGTGGTTCAGTGCAGATTATTGCTCTTCTTTTTCTTCTTTTAGCTCTGCAACAGTTTATAGGTTTTGGCTTGCTTCGCAATATTTTTCCATTCTGCTCTGTTCAATGCAGCACTTTTCCAATTCTTAACTAAAGATAAGAATCTCCCAAACTTTTGGGAAAGAGAAGGTCATTTCGATTCAAAATTCGGTCAATGCACAAGGGCTTTGCAACTTTCTTTAAAAAGACGTTCATATTTAAACCTGCATCTGTGAAGCAGACAAGCTTTATCCCACTGGATATTATGATTAGCGTCAATTCTATGTTGTGCTAGACCAGACTTATGAAGTTTCATGTATTCGATATAATACTGATGTTCCTTATTTCTTTTTTCCACAGAACGGCCTGTTTGTCCAAAGTATGATAAGTTACATTCACATGGTATCTGGCAAATACCAGCCAATGTTTGCTCCACAGATGCAGGTTTAAATATGAATGCTTTTTTAAAGAAAATTGTGAAGCCCTTTTGCATCAACCAAATTTGAATCGAAATGACCATCTCTCTCTCTCTCTCTCTGTCTCTCTCTCTCTCTCTCTCTCCCTCCCTCCCTCCCTCCCTCCCTCCCCCAAAAGTTTGGGAGATTCTTATCTTATGCAACCATCAATGAAATAATTATCTTTAAAGAATTATTTAATATTATTTTAATTAATCTTTTGGCTCGTGGCAACAATTTAATTGGTGATCCACTGACTGGTCTGTACTTTGTATTCCATTCCTTTAACTGTTTGTTCTTCACTGATGTAGTGTTACTTTCAGTACGAAATATTTATACTTTTAATTCATTAAAGTTATTACTGTTGGTTTTATACGTGTTAAATTATTAATTTATTATGCCACAGGTATCTCTAAAGATTATTCTAAATTAAAAATTGCTTTCCTGCATTCATCATCAAACCGTTCCTTTTTTGATTCTTTTATATTTCCCTATTATTTCTTCTGCTGCATTTATGATTTTTTTTTTTTTAAATTTTCTTCAATTTATCTTCTATATTATTCTGATTTTCAAATTCTTTAATGTCTTCTATTTTTTCTTTGTATAATTTAATAGTCTTCATTTGTGAAAGCTTTAGTATTCCATTTCTCAATTCTTTTTGCTTTCCCTCTATTTATTATTGATGTTCTTTGTCTCAATTTTGCACCAACCAACATATGGTCCGAGTCACAGTTTGCACCTCTAAATTCTCTTACATCAATGATTGATGTTGCCCATCTTTTAGAAATCAAAACATGATCTATCTGATTACACTCATTAGTAGCTGGAATAATCCATGTTCCTAAATGTTATCTTTTTATGTGGAAAATTTGTGCTCATTACTCTTAATTTATTAACTGTTACAAACTGAGCAGCTCTATTACCATTATCACTAGTTTCTTCTTGTAGACTATAACTTCCAAACACCTCTTTATATATATATATATATATATATATATATACTGTATAACCTACTTCCCTAGTTTAGTGTTAAAATCTCCTAATACCATCATATCATCATTTTTGGTATGCCTTTACATGCTTTTTGTAAATTATCATAAAATTGTTCAATAACATTTTCATCAGCATTCTCAACCAGAGCATAACTATTTATAAATGTAATGTCATGAAATTTACCTTTAATATGCATTTTACGTATTCTCTCATTTAGTGGTATCAATCGTAATATTGATTTGTAGACCTTTTTTGTTATAATAAAACCAACTCCATATTCTCCTTGTTTTATAGGACCACTAAAGTATAACTTATAATCTTTTTTTATTAATTACTTTCTGTCCTTTCCATCTTATTTCCTGTAAGACTGTGATATCTATACTGTATTTCAATAATTATTTTGCTACATTTTGTATTTTACCAGTCTGTAATATTATTATTATTACATCACACCTCCAGAGAGTCCAAAGACTCATCGAGGGATCTACTCTACAACTCTTCGTGTTACTACTCCATCAACCTTCATCACCTAATACTACTGCCGACTACCACCACTAGTACTTTCACAGACAATCACAAACATCCATGCCCACGGCTGGATTCGAACCTGCAGCCTTTTGGCTGGAGAGCAGATACTCTAACCACTCGGCCAACCAAGCCTGGTGATAATGTCCTGACATCCCATATTTCGAATTTCATAATATTTCTCATTAACATTTTCCTTTGCATATGTCGTTTCTGTAGAGTCAGTCCAGTTTCATGTTTTTTAACCTTCTCAACAAAATACAGTGGTATCTCGCTAATCCTAAAATAAAAACCGTGCTCGTTCGGATTAGTGAAATCCCCCCCCCCCCCCAAGAGACGACAACAACAACAACTAGCGTTTAAGACAAAAATAATCAGATTCTAATGGTACATCAATTTAATTCTGTAAATAAATTACCTGATAGAAAAAAAAAGTTACTGTACTGTAATGCAAAACAAAAAAAAAAATAAAAAAATACATTACACAAATCTATTTTAGTAAAATATTTATCTTGCATGTACCTGTATTGTTGAGGATTCTGATTTAATAAAATTGCATAGTTCAGTTCTTAACTTAATTTGCATAAAAAAAATATAACTTTCTTGTACACAACACAAAAAGAAGTTTCACAAAATGACACACAAAAAAAGTTTTTTTATTTCTTTATTAAAAACGTCAATGATTTTCGAATATTTCTTTTCGGAGCTGCATTAGCAATAAAATTTTGTGGAATGGTGTATCATTCTGCTTAGCCCATTCTATACACATATTAAAACTGTCAACTGCCTCTTCATGTTTTACTTTTTTTCTTTGATTTCTTCATCGTCTTCTAATTCATTCTGTATCGTCATATTTATAATTTCAGCATCTGATTTGATTTCAAACTCACTTTTGGTTCCAGAACCAGCGCTAGGGTTTTTGCCGCTCGCATGCAATTTCTATCTAAGCGCCCCTGGAATGATCCGGGTGTGTGTAGTTCTTTTACGATAATGAAAATTTTAATTATTTGAAATTTCTTAAATAAATTTTAACAGAACAGCCACACATCGTTTCGCTAAATATAACGAACCAGGGGTGTTGACTAGGCAGGATAATTGTTAAAAACCCGAATATTCAAAAAATTCTCAAAAGTTAAAGCAAATTTTGATAAAATCACTTCACGTTAATCGTTGAATATAATGATACAGGAATTATAGCCTTCTCACTGACCCGAATCACTAACAAAATTAAAATGAATTCTAATTGAAGTTAAAATTTATTTGAACTAAAGTTTAAAAAATTCTTGCATTTTACAAGTTACTAAATTCATGTTGAAAGTTTATTTTTCACTTGGTTAGACTATAATAAATTTAGTTTAATCCTTTATCCAAGTGTGAGCAAACAAAGTTTGTACCTGAAAAATATCTTTAGGACTGAATATGGTGTTGTACTACCTTACCCCAGTAAGGCAGTACACCATATCAAGTCACGTGAAAAGCTCGAGGATTTTTGTTCAAAAGCAAATTTTGGAACCCATATTTTTTCCCTTTCATATTTGCCCCATTATCATACCTTTGACCTCAAATGTCAATGGGAATGTTCCATTTTTCCAATTGTTCCATTATTGTTGCACATAAATCACGTCCTGTGGAATCTGATATATCTGCAAAACCTAAGTTTTCCCTGATCTTGACAATTCCGTTATAACAGGAAACAAAGGAAATAATGGTGATCATTTGTTCTGTTTTTCTTGCATCAGGTGTGCAGTCTAAAATTATGGAATAACATTTAGATTTTCGAATTGATAATAAAATTGTATCCCTGATTGCATTACTTAAAGTTTCCAACATTTTATTTTGACTGTCTTTACTCAAATAATGTACTCTATTGTTTCGTTGTAGGGCACTTTCAACATGATTTTCCATAACGGGATCAAACTTCAAAAACAGTTCGACTAATGTAAAAAAACTCCCTTGTTCCTTTCATATAATTTATCAGATGATCCGCGAAAAGCTAAATTTTGGCTACCAAAGAATTTTATAATTTCAATCAAGCATTCTAAAACACTCGTCCAATGTTTCTTTTCCATTTCATACATGCTTTGAGTCTGGCAATCAATAGTAGTTTTGTTTTTTTTAATTTTTATCGTCCTTTCCATTTTAAGAAATTTTTCATGTGAGTTAAACTAGTCTTATGTCTGTGCAAAGTTGTATTTACATTTCTCCAATTGTTATAACCTTCTACAAGACTACTTGATTCAGTAGGTGCAAAAAGTTTGCAACAAAAGCAAAAAACAGAATTTTAAGTTTCGGAATAAATGAGCCATATTCTTGGCATGAGTTCCCCATTTTCCATTTTTCTATTATAATATGTGTCGCCAAATTTACGACCATATGTATCTCTGGGATATATTATATTTTTCTTTTGAACAGGCCCCATTTCAATTAAAAAATCTCGTAATTTTTCATCAATATTTCCCCATTCACCTGGATCTTCTAAATTTACAGAGACTAACAATGTGTTAGTTTCGTGGTCAACTACAAGTAAATCTTCTCCTAACTGTTTTTCACTTAAATCATGCATCTTGTTATCTTGTTCAATAGTTGCAGTAGTACTTTCATGTGAACTGGAGATGATGTGCACTGTTCTTCAACTCTTTCTGATATATCGAGTTGGTTACAATCTGCATCAGAATATTTTAATATTTTAACAAATTTATTAAGAGCCCCAGTATGTTTCTTAATATCTGCTTCTTTCGCAGCATGATGCTTACAATTTTGTGCACCGGATAACTTTTTTTTTAAATTTTTGATTCTATTTCTATTTTATACCCACAAGAAATTATTACACAACACGACACAGAGACGAAATAATAGTCCGCTCTGCGCTACTGTCAGTAGCCTACTGAGATGAGTACCATATTACACAACACGACACAGAGACGAAATAATAGCCCGCACTGCGCTACTGTCAGTAGCGCAGTGCGGGCTATTATTGATGCGTTACACATGATTGGTTAACCATCAACAAATATTTTGTACGAAAATTCGTTTCTGTGAATAAAACCTGTTCACCGTTTCACTTTAGATAGGCTGCAGTAGACACAACATTCTGCAGGAAGGCATTTAGCCTGCTCTCGCTGCAAAAGTGTAAACGGCCGGCTGATCAAAGAGGCGGCAATATACAATTTTTTAAAATTTTTATTTGGTGTATCCAGCCTTATTTATTTTAATATTAATCATTCTAAGAATTTTTTGTTTTTTTGATAAAAATTTTGTTTCTTAAAAAAGAACTTATGAACCGTTCTCTGGTGGCGATGCCCCCTTCTTAGCGGCGCCCGCATGCACTGCATGCCCGCTTCCGCCTGCCCTGTTCGGTTCTACTTGTAATCCATTCCGTAACATCTGTTTGTGAAATTTCAACATCTGTATTTATATTTTTAACCAAATTATGCACGTTTTGAAATTCCTCTTTTTCTATATATTTGTGATTCATGCTGACAATACACTAAGTACTGTACACTATAAAAAAGCAAACGTGAACACTCAATATCTCAAATAGGCCTCCATTATAACCGTGCAATCAAACTGGACCACCAGTATAACCGTGCAATCAAACTGGACCACCAGTATAACCGTGCAATCAAACTAGACCTCCAATATAACCGTACAATCAACAGTATGAAAAAAATACTGTACTGTAATAATAAAATAAATCATAATAGTTAAAATAATAATTATTAAATAAAAATAATAGTACACAAAATAATAATACGTAATAAATAAAACTTTTTTCCTTTTAAACCGCAGTTCGGATTACTGGAGGATTCGGACTAAAGAGGTTCGGATTAGCAAGATACCACTGTATTTTTTTTTCTGCGAATGGGTTGTTAGCCCATTGCCAAACCCTTTTCCTTTATCCTGGTTTGGGAACGGCAACAGTATCTCGATGAGCTACTCAATCCACCCATCAAATACTGCAAGCAGAGTTAGATTATTGGCTAATGTTAAGAAATAATTCAAGTTGAGCTTATATTATATATATATATCGGTCTTCGTAGCTCACTCAGTATAGACAAAGCCTTTGGTCAGAAAGACCTGGATTCGATTACCATTCATGACATGAGGAAACCTTATCTAGTCTCTTTCGAGTGAAAGTGAGTTAGCCAGTCTCATATGGAGGTAGAGGGTTTTTTTCACCCAGAAACTTAGGTTTTTCATCATTCAGAACAGACAAACCAGCCCCATGAACACGTATATCTACAGACACAAGACACTCCTGGAATGAGGATTAACCAAACCTATTCCACAGGATTTTGGTTTCGAATGCCTAAATAGTTAAGTGTGGGTCTACACGTGAGTGTAAGTCAACAACAACAACATATATATATATATATATATATATATATATATAAACTGAGGACTTTCATACAGAGGTACTTAATGGTCAAAGCTGTATAACTGAGAGGAGACTCCACATAGCCTTTAAAGGAATGCGGAGAACCGACCAGTGCTTCTGAACTAATGTCCAATCCTGACCTTCTCGTGGTGCACCCTGTTAGGTATCTACCTGGATACTGAACAAACGAGGATGAGTTGGTAATTTGGGATTTAGCCAACCAAATTGTATTCTTATTGACTTAAACCAAAATACAAAATGATGGTACAATATGACAGAGTTCCATGCCAGCTGGAACGTCACCCGGTGAAACAAGGCCCCCGTTGTTTCTGCTAGGGAACCAGGGCAAACAGCTAAAAGTCAGCTACTTGAACAAATCTGAAAACACACCCCAACTCAACATGACCAGAGTTAAGATCGGTACTATCAATGTAAGCAGCCTGAATGGCAAAGAAATGGAGCTAGCTGAGGAATTAGATAAGTACCAGATCGACATAACAGGTGACCGAAACAATAAAGACAAAAACTGGTGAGATCTTTCTGAACAATAAATACAAAATGTTGTATTTAGGCAATGACAATCAAGGAAAAGGAGTAACCATAGTATTCAACACTAAATGCAAGGCTAATCTTCTTGAATGGTAGGCTGTCTCAAGATATCAGAATGGGGAACTGGACAATGAGACTTATTTGTGCCTGCGGTCCCACAGAAGGTTCTACTAAGATAGAAGTGGAGGAATTTTTTGAGGCTTTAGAGAAAGCAACTGACACAATGAAAAAGGAAAAGTTGTTTCTTCTTGGGGATCTAAATAACAGAGTAGGAAATGATTGTCAGACATACAAAAATATTTTGGGAAAATTTGGAGAAAAGAGCCAAGCTAAAAATAATGGCAAATACCTGTTGGATTTCTGCTCGGGACATGGACTGGTTATTACTAACGCCATATTCCAACATAAAAATGTTCACAAATTCACATGGAGAGAAGAGACAAGGAATAAGAATTATGTTATTGTCGATAGTGATGTTTTCTCTCTGGTGCAGGACACCAGAATGTACAGAGGATTTGAAATTGGAAGTGATTACTGTTTAGTCTTGAGCAGGATAAAATTGAATTTCGTACTGAAAGGAATAACATGTAAGAAAGTTTTAAAGTGAATAAAAGTTGAGCAGCTCTCAGATGTGAACTGTAGTCAAAAATATACAATGATTATTGAAGAAAAAATGAAAGAGTTTGAGAACAGGAACCAAACCTTGGAGATTCAGTGGCAATCCTTGAAGAAAACCCTGATCGATTCAGCTAGAGAGAGGTATGTGGTGTGGTTGTCTGCAAGGATAGAAAAATCAGAACTCCATGGTGGACACAGGAAGTTAAAGAGACAGTGAAGGAAAAGAAGAAATCATATCAAAACTTTGTCTTAGAGATGACAAAGTAAGAATGATGACAGTCACATGGAACTTGGTAAACACCAGGGAGAGCTAGAGGAGACCATTTAACTTTTGAAGATGAAAACCATGCTGATAATTTGTTAATAGGGAAGAAGCCACTAAATTCTATTTCTTAATAATTCTTGAAATAGGTTTTGAGATGCCAGAAATGTAAAGAATTGGAACTCGAAGTATCATTTCTTTGTTATTTGAGGTAAGATTATAGGAATTAAACACCTGTTGTGTGGTCCTTTCTGAGAAGCCATTGAGTTTCATATATTGTTTGATTTTTAGGAGTTCCTGCTGTAATAGGTAATAGTTGAGGTGTAGAACAAATAGTACGAGCATACTGTAATAAAGTTTTTATAATTCCAGTCTTCTGTGATGAATGGATGGTAAGTTGCTTGCTATTAAATGTAGCATCTGGTGAAAGTTGGCTTTCAGTAAATGAAAGTAATTAATTCACCTGATGATGAATGGAGTAGAATACCTAAAAAGGACAGTTGTTGTTTTTTCTATTGTAAATTTAATTCATGGATGTAAATTGTTTATATTAAATTTATCTAATATAGAAAAAAAGTAGATATTAGATTTAAAAAAAAAAAAAAAAAAATTGTTTATTTGTCTTCATATGGGGCCAGATTGCAAAAACATCATCTATATAACAAACTTAAAATGAAAGATGAGGGTATATGGATGAGAAAAGGATGTCTTCTGAATGTTCTAAATAAAAATTAGCAAGTGCAGGATGGGGTGGGGTGGGGGGGAGAGTGGACTCCCCATTGCAATTCCTTCAACTTGACTGTAAAACTTATTCTGACAAATAAAATATCCACAGTGCTTAACAAAGTTGCATAATTTCACTATACCCTGTGAAAATGTTTCTGAAAGTAGATGTAGTGTATCCTCAAGGAATATTTCTGAATAAATTCTATATCAAAGCTGACCATTATATCATTGGGTTGTAGTGAAACATATTTTTACTTTATCTCGAAAATCTGAAGAGATTTTCATGAGTATAAGTTCTCAATCTGAGCTTTCAATAGGTGTGCAAAAAATTTTGCTATTCGGCAGGTAGGTGAATCTATGCAGTCAACAATTGCACAAAGAGGAATGTATTTCTTACTTATAGGTAAACCATGGAACCTTGGGGGGAGGGGGGGGGGGTCTAGCAAAATAAGTTCTTAGTTTTTCTGTGGTATCTCTATCAAAGCTTACAACTTCATCAAGAATTGGATTAAATACCAAGAATGGGATTTAATCCAATTCTTGGTACATTGATTGATCCCATAATAAAGAGACTTTCTTTTATAATTGACAGAATCCATAACAACAGTAGTATTCCCCTTGTCAGACTTAGTAATAATGAAATGACTGTTACATCTTTAAGGATTGTAATGCTTTCATTTCAGCTAAAGTGATGTTTGTAGGTGGAAGCTTGGATTTCAGTAAGGTGGATAAAATTTCCAAATGAAGTTTATTAGCATCCTTACTAGATAGTGAATAAGTTCCATTCACTGTTGAAAAGGAAATCTAAGTAAGGTATCCTTTTAGGAACTATGGAGAAATCATGTCCTTTTATTTTTAAGAATAAGGATTTTACTTTGGGTTAGTGGATGTCCTGAGATACAAAACTTTATTGCAATGTGCTCATGCTATTTGTTCTTTACCTCAACTATTGCAGCAGGAACTCTTAAACAGCAAACAATATGTAAAACTTAATAGCTTCTCAGAAAGGACCACACAACAGCTTTTTAATTCCTATAATCTTAACTCAAATAACAAGGAAACAGTACTTCGAGTTCCAATTCCTTGCATTTCTGCCAACTCGGAACCCATTTCCAGAATTCTTAATGCTGGAATTCTCTAGCAACAAATTATCAGCATGGTTTTTGTCTTCAAAAAATAAATGGTTTTTTATTATTATTTTTATGGCTATTTTGCTTGCTTCTGTTAAGTTTTGTCTTCTTTCTGCAGTGTGCATGCTTCTGCTGTTATGGTGTTGAAAGGGGAGTTGGGGGGGGGGATTGGCAATGTGGGAGAATTAATTTGAAAAAACCTGGTTTTTTTAATATATAATATATACATATATTATGTTTAAGGTTGGAAGAACGCTTTTTTGTAGGGTGGTAAAAGATGATAAATGGTTTCCTCTAGTACTCTCTGGTGTCTACCAAGTTCTTTGTGACTGTCATTATTCTTACTTTGGACAAATGGATACCCTATAGAAATTAGAATACAAGAACACTAATCGTACATTAGCAACAGTAAATATGAAAAATCTGGCTTGGCACAGCACATAATAGATACAGACCACAACATCCTATAGTCTGAAACACACTTGCTTCATTGATATTGGTATAAATTTGAATGTTTGTTTAAAAGAAGTGCTGAGGCCTTACTTCACTATCTGAAATTAAATCTCAATGACTTGCCTCTCTATCTAAAATATGGGAAAGTCTTATTTTAATCACATAATCAATTTTTTTGTTAAATTTAAATAGCTAATGAATTATCAATATTGCAACATTTCCTCAGTTATACCATTGCATTTTTTTTTTTTATGGATAACATCACATGGCTCTTACTTTTTCAAATCAATCCATTGTCAACACTGATGGCCTTAAATAAATAGTATTGCTTATCGCTTAGGTTTTTTTTTCATGAAAGCTGTCTCTGTTTCTTTTATCTTCATTGTCTTGTACTAAGACCAAATTCCTGACTCCTAAGCTTTGTCCCTTTCTGAACTTGTTTAAAGTTAATCTACTGTTTTTTTGCATGAAGCTTCACTTTGTTGTTCTATTATTGTCCATGATGCATTAAACTTCTCTACCATATCACTTAAAAATTAATGTCTTTATATCCCACTTTTGCATTAAGATACATAATATCTGAAGGGAAAAGAGGCGCAACCATACACTGTGAACATTGGTTTTTCTCTCTGATACTGCTGCATATAACCAATCGAAGAGAAAATAAAGCTGTAGGAAGATGCAAGTCCCAATCCTTTGCCTTAGAATTAGACAGGCTTGAGAGAATTTGTTTCAATGATTTGTTGATTCTCTCTCAAAGTCCCTTACACAGAGGCTGGTATCAGTATGGTGTTGTGAATATTTACTTGATATTCAAAACCTTACATATTATTTCAGGTATTGGTATGGATCTTGAAACCTGGATTATCTGAGCACTACAAGGTTTTAAATGAAGAAGAGCAATAGAGAGTATTCGAACAAAACTACAAATTGGATTGGATGTTGGAGAGAGAGACAGAGATATCATTGATATTTAGGAGGAAGAGTGTAGATGAAAACATACAGCTCTTGGGTATTCTAGTATCGACTGAAAAATCTGATGAGAGGAATCCATCCACCATGACCTGCAGTGACTGACTGAAGCAGAAACTAGTGGTCCTCTCACAAAGGATAGGAAGATCATAAGGGCTAGACTCACTAGATTCCTTGGAAATATGATATGAAGGGCAACCACTTGAGTTTTCCCATAGCTTGTGTCTAAAGATAGGTGAGGTTAGCTAGGAGATCTACTGTGGACTGAGAATGGTGGAATCCTGTTGGGGATCACTAATTCATGGATCTGTAAGTAGTGAAGCAGTTGGCTGTTGATGACCTTTTCCATTCTTTTCGAGAATATTGAAGTCAGATCAGTATTCATTTTTGTGAACAAGATGGATAAAAGCATTTTCCAAGCTGCTAAAAAAGATGCTAGGTGACTATGATGACATATAAAGGTGATACAAGAGGTGTTAGTTCTGGAGTACAAGCTTTTAGTACAATAGAAGGGGTATTGTCAGGACCAACAGACGTATTAGTATAATTACCAGTTTGTCATGTGGCAGTCTATTAAAGGCCTTTGCAACATCTAAACATATAACTGTACGTATCTCATTTGTCGCCTAGTTATAATAAGTTAATTGCTAAAGAATGATCTTCCTTTAAAGCTATTGTTTTTTCTCATATCCTTTTTGAAAAAGATCAGAGGAGGCATGCTGTGGATAGTCCATAGAATAGTGACGAGATGATTGCCTCCTACTGTTCTAAGAACTGCCATTTGAGCAGGAGGCAAGGTTGCAATACTCCTCACAAAGTTTCCTTTGGATATGTTAATTTTTGATGTGAAACGCTTTTACATGCATCCTCCCACCTCCAATTAAAAATCAGCTAATGGCAATAACTACATCACTACCTGGAAGTAAACTACAGTTGCAACATGTACCAACAAAATCACTGCCTGGCACTGCTTCATCATTGAGCTCTACTGGTGGTCTAGTTTAAAAGTGATTTAATTAAGTGATTTTCTTTTGTCATTCTGGATTTAAAAAAAAAAAAAAGTAAAAGTCTTGGAGACTGGCTTCTCTCCATTAACTGAGAACTCCAGAAAACCACATGACCTACATAACAATTACTAGACTGACTGCTTCCATTGACTTCAGACATGTGACACTGCACTAAGCAGATGACAAAAAAACTGTTCGCATAAGAAAAACAAGACTTCGGGAGAGAGGCGGGGGGGGGGGGGGGCTGCAAAAAAATAAATAAAAATTGCCAAACATCACATGATATATAATATAAATCAATAATAAAAAAAGAAAACAACAGTATTGGGAGAAAATATCCAAGGAAAAATAAATACAATAAACTTCAAATCATGCAAAGCAAAACAAGCAAACATACCTTCATCTATGTAAATAACCTGATTTCTTCCTGTAAATTTTTCATAGTTTTAAACATAACAATTATAACACAATTACTAAAGATATCTGAACAAAATGAAAATAAAAATACAATACATTTAGTTCTGAACTATGAGTGTCTTATTAATTGCAATCTTCAGTACATTAAAATGAAATTAATACAAAAAGTATTATTAATATTATATTCCCATGTTTCTTTTGCTCCTTCAAACCATGATCTGTTATTTGCTAACTTGTAACTTACAATTTTCATCAAATTGTCTTAGGTAATTAAATAATAAATAATACACTATCTATCTTATTCTATGCGGTTCTTAACATTTCTTAAATAATATAACCATCATCATCATCAAATTCCTGACATGTATCCTCAAGGGGTGTACAGGATATGATAGTACTACATGAAAAATTTACATCATTACTAACTTCCTATCTACAATTTTCCTCCAAATCAGTCTATTACTTGTCAAGACTCCAATATTATCATTATCAGATCTTATATTTCTATCGTCTAAGGCACATTGTACCGTAACAATCCACCTATATCTCGGTTTTCCTCTGGGTCGTTTTCCTGCCAACCTGGCAGAGAACACTTGTTTTGCTAATCTTTCCTCGCCCATTCTGTTTAAGTGACCATACCACCTGAGATTAGCTCTGCTAACGCATTCCTGGATGCCGACAATGCAAGTTCTTTCCTAATATCCTCGTTTTTAATATGATATTGCCATTGATGCCATCTATTCATGCCTCTAATCTTTCTCAGGACTCTCATATCTGTGGTCTCTAGTCTTTGGTCAAGTGTTTTACTTCTGACCCAGCTCTCATAAGTTAAAACTGGTTTGAACACTGTCTTGTATACAGCTAATTTAGTGGTCCGACTAATTTCTCTCTTATTCCATATGAATTTATTCAATTGACTTCCTATCATACCAGCTTTGTTGATTCTGTTGTCTATTTCCATAATTAATTTACCATCTTCACTAAAAATCATGCCTAAGTAGCTGAAATGTTTTACTTGTTCTATAAGTTCCCCATTCACAATGCAGTTGATATTTTCATTGTCTTTGTCTTTTTAATGCTGACCTTCATACCATATCTATTGCAACAGTTATTCAATTTATTCAGGGAATCTTGCAAGCTTGTAGTAGATTTATTTAGAAGTATAACATCGTCCGCATAAAGCAAAGAGCTGACATTAACATCTCCAATTCTGATATCATGTTTAATACCACTTTCCTTCATAATGTGATCCATATAGATAATGAATAGCAGAGGGGATAATGTACATCCTTGTCTCACACCAGATTTAACATTGAACCATCTTCCTGTACATCCTTCAATTCTAACTGCTGACTTACAACTAGACTAAGTATTGCTTGATATATGCCCCATTGACACCATACAACTGTAGAGTATTGAATAGCTTCTCTCTTGGCACCTTGTCATATGCCTTTTCCAGATCGACAAAACTTAAATACAGATCTTTGTTATATTCCCATGCTTTCTCGACTATTTGTCGTAAAGTGGAGATCTGATCCTGACAGCCTCTATTTGGCTTGAATCCAGCTTTTTAACCTTCAGTATTAAAAATATGGGGGGAAGCATTTTTATTACTGTAACCAGTGAAAATCAAGAGGGTTCCAGTAAATTAACTGTATAATTTTTGCAAGCACGGGGGGGGGGGATGACAATGAGAAAAGCACATCCATCATGGTGGCAATCTCTTACCCAGCATGAATTAGTGCTGCACCTGCAATCAATAGAGGCATTGTTCCTTATCTCTAACTATGCTCTTCCAACCCAGATAAACATTGCCAATTGCAAGCGAAAAGTCATGAAGTAATATAAAGAGAATAATTTGGCTTCAGTGGGAAAGGCAGCAGCAGCAGCAGCAATTGCTATCAATGATACAGTGCATATGCATTCAAATGCTTATTGACAAAATCAGTATGATAAGCATGTCAAGATGTTATTGCAAGTCTGTGTGAGGTTAAAACAAACATGGGGCATATTGATAACTCTGGAAAAGATATGAGGTAGGCTCCAGAAGTTTCTGGCTTGATCTACAAAATTTGCACCAATTTTAAAACACTGTGCATGACAGATAGCACCATCTATGGGGGAGCTTACTGTAGCAGTTTCAACTCTCTACCTACATCATTTATTGGAGGCACTCGTCTGACTAACACATAGCATGCTAAGTGGCTATAATTTTTAAAATTGAGTACCATGCTGTGATAAAGTTTTTCACCAATCCCAAAGAAGGGCTTTATGGGGAAGCTTCTCCTTCATATTCCACCATGAAGGAATGGACTAAACAGTTTCGCCTAGGAAGAGAGCATCGAAGATGATTCTCCTGATGGTCGTCCGGTGGAAGTGATGACTGAGGTAAATCTCTCTCTCTCTCTTATTGAGGAAGAACTGCCAGACAGCTGAAGCTCAGAGAAATCTCAGCAAGGTTGGGCCTTGCTGAGAGTGTCTGCAGTCTATAAATTCTCAATTGGTCTTTATAATCGTCATTCCATAATCCTGATATCATTTTTAACGCTCTCCTTTGCACGCACTCTCTCTCTCTCTCCAATATATCAGAATTACAATGGAAACCAGGAGACTAGACCTGCACACAATAGTCCAAGTGTGGTCTTATCAAGGCCTTGTAAAGGAGCTAAATGACATCGTTATCTTTACATGTGAATGTTCATTTCAGCATTGCAATTATCTTTTGAGTTATATTTGCAGTCTATGCTATATGGCCCCTGAACTTCAACTTCCTATCTACTAACACTCAAAAGATCCCTAGCCTCGTCAGTTTCTTCGAGCATAATTTACCGGCCTGGCTGGCCGAGTGGTTAGTGTATCCGCTCTCCAGCCAGAAGGCTGTGGGTTCGAATCCCGCCGTGGGCATGGATGTTTGTGATTGTCTGTGAAAATACTAGTGGTGGTGGTTGGCAGTAAATGGCGTTGGTATAGATGATGAAAGTAGTTGGTGAAGGTGTCCTCCCTCAATGAGTCTTTGGACTCCCTAGAGGTGTAATAATAATCCCACCAGTATAATGTGACATTGGATTCATGCCGAAGTGAATGACTTTACATTTACAGACATTGAACTGACATCCTTTTCCCATGCCCACAATTCCAGCCTATTCAAATCATTCTGCAAGTACTGCATATCAGCAGCATTCCTGATTATCCTACCTATCTTTGCATCATTAATGTATAGATTGAATAACAGTGGATTGAATGACACTGATCCTTGTGGTACAGCACAGGTTACCTTAAATCTTGCAGACTCACATGCTAATATTCTATAATCCAAATCTATATTCTCCATTTTATGTAACAGTCTACCATGCTGTATTCTGTCAAAAACCTTAGCAAAATCCAAAAGTATCATGGTGTATCCATTCCCCTTGTCTAGTTCAATGGTAAAATTGTTGTAGAATGTAAGAAAGTTGCTAAAACATAACCTTCCCTTATTAAACCCATGTTGCTCATTGCAAAGTAGAGATTCACTGTCAACCCATTTCTGAATGCGAGCCCTAACCAGTTTTTCCAAAATATTCACCACCACTCTCGAGATACTAATTGATTGATAGTTGGATACATCGGTCTTTGCACCACCATTGTGCAATGGAATTATCATATTCTTTCCATTCCTGCAGAACCTTCCCCGTTCTTACCATATTAAACAGCCTGGATAAAGGAATAGCCAGTTCAGCTGAACACTTAGCAAACGTATTGATATCTCATCAGTCCCTATTGCTGAATTCTTATTTAGTTTGTGCAACAGCTCTAATACCTCATCCTTATACACCTCATCATCATCAAATTCCTGACATGTACCCTCAAGGGGTGTACTGGATATGATAGTACTACATGAAAAATTTACATCATTACTAACTTCCTGTCTACAATTTTCCTCCAAATCAGTCTGTTACTTGTCAAGACTCCAATATTATCATTATCAAATCTTATATTTCTATCGTCTAAGGCACATTGTACCGTAACAATCCACCCACCTATATCTTGGTCTTCCTCTGGGTCGTTTTCCTACCATCCTGGCAGAGAACACTTGTTTTGCTAATCTTTCCTCGCCTATTCTGTTTAAGTGATCATACCACCTGAGATTAGCTCTGCTAATGCATTCCTGGATGCTGATATTGTCAAGTTCTTTCCTAATATCCTCGTTTAATAAAATTAGTTTAATCCTTTATCCAAGTGTGAGCAAACAAAGTTTGCACCTGAAAGTATCTTCAGGACTGGGGTAAGGTGGTACAACACCAGGGCAACTCGTTGCAAAGGTGGAGCAAGCTACCAACACTTCTATCTCAGTTTCTCCTATAATGCAAAACACATCTCCTTGCGGATATGTCTAATGTTATGCATTAAGGGAAGGGCCACTACCCAGACTAGTTTCGACCTTTATTGAGGCCTCTTCAGTGGGAGCCAGGCCTAAGTGGAGATACCAGGCAGAAGCAGAGTATTTGATATGCTTTCTTCTTTTCCTTTAACTGCCTCTTTAACTTCCTGTGTCCACCATGGAGTTCTAATTTTTCTATCCTTGCAGACAACTTCACCACATGCCTCTATAGCTGAATCTATCAGGGCTTTCTTTAAGGCTTGTCACTGAATCTCCAAGATTTGATTCCTGTTCTCAAACTCTTTCATTTTTTCTTCAATAATCTTTGTGTATTTTAGTCTACAGTTCACATCTGAGAGCTGCTCAACTTTTATTCACTTTAAAACTTTCTTACATGTTATTCTTTTCAATATGAAATTCAATTTTATCCTGCTCAAGACTAAATAGAGATCACTTCCAATTTCAAATCCTCTGTACAATCTGGTGTCCTGCACCAGGGAGAAAACATCACTATCAACAATAACATAGTCAATGAGACTTTTCTTATTCCTTGCCTCTTCTCTCCATGTGAATTTGTGCACATTTTTATGTTGGAACATGGTGTTAATAATAACCAGTCCATGTCCTGAGCAGAAATCCAACAGGTGCTTGTCATTATTATTGGCTTTTTTTTTTCCAAAATATGTTTGTATGTCTGACAATCATTTCCTACTCTGCTATTTACATACCCAACAAGGACCAACTTTTCCTTTTTCATTGTGTCAGTTACTTTTTCTAAAGCATCAAAAAATTCCTCCACTTCTACCTTAGTAGAACCTTCTGTGGGACCATAGGCACAAATAAGTCTCATTGTCCAATTCCCCATTCTGATATTTGCCCACATTACTCTACTTGAGACTGACTGCCATTCAAGAAGATTAGCCTCGTATTTTGTGTTGAATACTATGGCTACTCCTTTTCCTTGATTGTCATTGCCTGAATATAACATTTTGTATTTATTGCTCAGAAAGATCTCACCATTTTTTTGTCTTTTTTGTTTCAGTCACCCCTATTATGTCGATCTGGTACTTATCTAATTCCTCAGCTAGCTCCATTTCTTTGCCATTCAGGCTTTAGTATCAATCTTTAACTCTGGTGATGTTGAGTTGGGGTGTGTGTGTTCAGATTTTCACTCAACATCTATCTTTAATCCAGAGTATTTTATTAATAAGGTGTGACATCTTTTGGTTACTTGGGTATAGAAATATGACTTCTGCATTACTTCAACCTTGGTATCAATTCTGGATCTGGCTCCCAGTGATGAGATCTCAATAATGGTTGAAACTGGTCCGGGTGGTGACCCTTCCCATAATGCATAGCATTATACATGTCCATAAGGATACGTGCTTTGCATTATGGGATATTAAGGCAAGTGATGTGAAGTCATTAGTGTCTACATACAAGTTTCCCAGTCGTGTTAAGGAATAGGTATGGCATTGTAATTTTTTTCTCTTATTAACCCTGCAGAGGTCACGGCTGATCTGACAGATAGAAACAAATTGTTTAATATAAATATTCTTACACGTATCCAGCGTATAGTTTGGAGGTCATGACTAGCTGCGCATTCGTATATTACGAGTGATATTCCGCACTGTTTATGCTGTCAGTATGGTTTAACACATGTTGTGTAAAAGGTGCGTGATATTTGATAGTAAATTGTATTTGAGAGATACCGTGAACTCCGATGTCAGTATAGTATTGGTTTAGGTTTTTTTTTTACCATTGAAAATGGCTGGAAAAATATATCGATTGGATTATCCATCAAATGTTGGAGAGATTCACTGAATGTTCGTTCAGAAGATTTGGATACCAAACAAGATATTTCTAGTGAAGAAATTGAAGATGAATTAGACACAAATGAAGAGTATTTTCTTGGAAAGGATAAAGAATCAAAATGGAGGAAAAATCCAATAAGAAAAATTAGAAGATAGCCGTAGAATATTTTGTCAACTTCTGTTAGTTCAGCCAAATGCAAAAAATGCCAAGACAGAACTTGAAACTTGGAATTGCTTTATCACAGATGATATTTTAGATCTAATATTATTATATACAAAATACATCGATTCTATTTCGAATCGGTATTCAAGAGAAAGAGATGCTAAATGAATAGACAGAATAGAATTGAAAGCATTTTTAGGCCTCTCATGCATAGCTGGTTTACATTGCAACATTCAGCTAAATTTTTATTCTTTATATTTCTTTGTTCAATAATTTCTAGGTTGTAACTGAAAATAAATAAACCATCATGTTTTATATTTGCAGTATTTTTTTTTTTTTTTTTGTTTTGTTTTATTGCATTTCAGCACATACTAGTAATGAATGTATCTCTTAGATACATGCACCCTAAGCTGCATTTTTTTCGACCGCGAACTCTGCAGGGTTAAATGTATAAATAACATTATCATCACTAAACCACTATGGAATTAAATCATCGTGGCAAGTCCTAATTATTGAACACATTGCCTATCAAACTTTACCTTAAATTCATTACTGTGCTCACCACACACTCGAGCAGTGCATTCTATTCACCTCTGCATTTTCATATCACTAACCCTGCCCATGTCCTTGTTTATACCCTATACTTACTCTTCTGCTACCTCTTATATTCCTGACTCTCTCTCTTTCTCCACTCTGTGGAAAATCTCTTTTGTATCAATGTAATAGAAATCCTTCACTGACTTATACATTCTACTTATATCAGTCCTCCTATCCACCATTCTCAGCATATATCATTTTCTCAGTTTGTTGTTATCCACTATTTGAAGAGAACTGATATTACCTTAGTCATGCTTCTCTGGACTCTTTCCAAAATTTCTTCTCCTCAGATACCAGGTGACCAAATTTAACCATAGTAATCCATGTGTAGGTTGATCAAGTCCTTTTACAGCAGAACTGTGAATAATAATAATAAATCCTATAAAGTAAAAATAAGTAATATCTTTTCACTTTTCAGGAACAACAAGTACAAAGATATTACATGAAGTGAGCAGTACTCTTTTAGTCATAAGTTTTTTTTATTTGGTACGCAGCCTCCCCCTCCCCATGTGAGACGTCTCTTCATGACAGAGGGGATCTACTAGAGAGATGGTGCTCACCTATTTTATTCTTCATAGGAGTAAAATGGACTTCTCCCAAGTCCATTTTATTCCTATTTTCCAGATTACCATCCCATCACTGCCACTATGTTTGCTGTGCTGTGCAACCCATGGATATGTGAAAAGGAGGATCCTGATGAATGCACTGCTTTGGCAAGATGGGCAGTCCTAGATTCTCCACCTAGAACATTTGGCTAACAGGCATGTAAAGGCTGGTGTCGGGGTCTCCTTCCTTGTAGTTCAAGGACAGGTTACAAGGCTTGATGCACTGTGCTGTGGCAGGGCATTGCACCTGGATAGTGGGTACCCATGTGTAGTTCCTTGGCAGCTAGTTTCTGGTACTGAATCAAACTACCATTTGATGAGAATCTATATTTCATCTTCACATTTCAAAGAGCCCAGTCCAGTTTAAAAACCATTGACCCCCCCCCCCCCCCACACACACACGTACATCTACAGATGGAGGGGGGGAGTTATAGAAACATACTGTCATTTTTGATAGTGATAGTACATTTTACAAGTGAATTTCCAATAGGAAATAGTTTAGAAGGGTTGGCAGAATCCTCAAAATCTGTTTTAAAAAAAAAAAAATCCATTCTGGAGATATCTGTGTTGAAAAAACATTCAGAGCAACTCCTTCGAGACAGCAAAAATATCCCCCCCCCCACACAAAACATTCAACTTTTCAAGAGGAGTGATATCAGAATGAGACCTCTTTGATATTCATATTTTTTTAGAATTAAAGGACCAAGGAGTTATAGCTACAAGAATAATTCTCATATATAGGGATGGTAATCTTCTACCAATCAGAATATCATTCTTATATTTTTAAATCCCCAATAAACCTCCATTAGTAAAAGCAACTATGTGAACTGACCTGTGTTAGACTTTACATCCCAAATGCTTTGCACTACTTTGTGCAAAGTTAAGAAACAAGAAGGTTAAGAAATATACAACATTAGTGGGAAACCATCTTGCACTGAGAAAATTAACAGTAAAAACAGTACTTAACATTGATACATATGAATGATGCTTTCTCAATGGTTCACTGAATACTATGATTTAATCTGCAGAATTCTTGCTAGGATGGAAAAAAAAAAAAAACACTGGATGTTTCTGTGATTTTAGCAACACACACATTTTTAGTTATATGTGTGTTATGGTACTGTTTATTCTCATAAACATTGACTTGGTGCATGATAGCTATATTTACTGATGTGCCAAAAAAAAAAAATCAAAATACCTTTTCATCATTAAGATGATATACTAGATAAGAAGTGGTTTTCTAATCTTAACTAGTATTTGTGTGTGTGTGTGTGTGCGCGTGCGTGCGCGCACACCAGTGAGTGAGTGAGAATTCAGTTTCATTCAGTAATAAGCTCTCTATTTCTACACATTAGTGGCTTTGTCATCATAATTGTTTGTTTCAGCATTTCGTCTTTTATAACCCTACGCTCCTCTTTTGTTTCACTGCCTTCAGCATACACACACACCATAAAAGTTTTAAATCCCCAATTCTATCAACATCATTAGCATAAAAGTTAAATATTAATGGTTCTAAAACAGTCGCTTGTGGCACACCACTAATGACTTTTCTGCTTAACTGTGCCTTCATGCACTTCTGACAGTCAAGCAGACATCTCACTTGTCAGATGTTAGCCTGGGTATACTTTACCACAGTTACGTGTTTATTCCTGAATCGATCAATTTATAAGCTTATGGTTATGGCTAAAAATTAGCCATAACATAAGTATGTCTACAAAAGTAAGTATAAATAAGTGGTCTAGTGGTTAGGATACCACTAGACCACTTATGGTCTAGTGGTATCCTAACCTGGCTCTCACCCAGGAGGCCCAGGTTTGATTCCTGGTGCCGGAAAATGACTTTTGCCAGCAAAGATTGGTCGATTGGTAGAGCCACTGCTACTAATGGCTTGTAAAAAGTTAAGCAAGTTTGATCGCGGTTAGTAGTTGGAAGGGGTCAATTGTTCGTTTCTGTTGGCACACTCTCCCTCGATGAGTCTTTGGACTCCCTCGGGGTGTCACATAATAATAATAATAATAATATACATGTATAACTATGTTAGTTCATTTCTGAATTGTGATCGAAACATTGCCAGGTGGACAGGGCCAGAGCTGCTGCATGTCTACTTTAGGTTTGCTGTGTTGCGATTAGCTAGTTATCTCACAGTACAATTGAGCACTCTCTATAAATAAAATGTGTATTTTCTCCTCTCAGCAGTCCTTTTCCATTATGACAAAATCAGTGATAAACGAAAGAGGCCTTTTTAATCTCCAACATTCCCCACTAGATGCAGTAAGGTAAACATACAGGAAACTGATTATAACAAAAGACTCAGCGTCTTTGTCATAATGGAAAATGACTCCGCAGTCTTTTTCCATTATGATAGAGTACCTGCTATACTCTATCTCCCTTATACCATTAAAAATCATTGGTAGTCTTGGGCATAGTAACAGTGAGGGCTAAAGATGAAGAATGGCTAGCTACCCACTGATTTTTCTGAAAAGTTCAGTCTACTAAAGGGAATTTTGTTTACTCCCTTTGGGAATAAAAGGCATTAGGGGATTTAATTTTCTTTTAATATATGGAATCTTTATGAGTGTAGATAGGTTAACTGTATTGGGAAGGTTGTCAAGTAGTATTTATCATATTAATAGTTTTGAAGGGATAAATTTAAATATTTATTTGGATATATATGATTTATGCCATTAATTTTTATAATACTAGATTTTATTCTCTTCAGGCACACATAGCTCTTGCGCAAGCAGAAAAAAGGTTAGTTGGTGATGGTCGTCGTGTAGTAGTTATCACACAGAATATAGATGAATTACATAGAGATGCTGGCACAAAGAACTTGCTAGAACTTCATGGTAATTTTTTCGTCTATTATACTCTTAGTAAATAATGTTTATGGCTAATATTATTTTAAAGTTACTTGTGTGATGAAGATGATTATGTTCTCTGTATAGTGGGAAGTAGAAGTTTTCTAAGGCTGGGCTTCGTCACCTGACCTTATGGTAATATTGCACTATGACTGTTTCTAGGCATGTGCAGCTTTCCATATAAACAGTGAGAGAAATTGTCAAAATAACTAATGAAGCGCAAGAAAGTCACACAGTTAGAAAATATATAGAAAAAGCAAACTTGATAACTACAAGTTTGCTATGATGAGAAGCTTTTGTACTTCTCATATACTCTTTGATGACCACATCAAGGCTGGATCACAACATAATTTTATGCAGATATTTTTCGCTCTCGTCATTTCCCTCTTCTACCTGAGTATCATACTGCTGATTTCTTGTATCTCACAACCAGGTATTAGAAAAGTTTCATGTGCCAAATAATTCAAAAATTAAATAAAGCTTCTCAAATTATTAAAATGAAATAAAAACTTAAATGCTAAGGTTATTTCCACAAATTGTATAATTCCAATTTAAAGTAGGAATAAAATATTTGTTTCAGCACATTCTTTGACTGACTAATTGGTATTTTTGGTTTCTGCAAGAAAGAGGTAGGTGGAAAGACTAGTAAAAATTTTACTGTTCTTTCTATTTACTACACCCTCTGTCTAAAAAGAAACTGAACTTTTGATAGAAAATAAAACACGGGCCAGTTATAATTATTCAAATCATTAATTTCAATCAATATACTCTCCCTCAGCTTCAATATAGCATTTAGCATAGTCAATTAATTCGTTAGATGAGTTTTTTATATCGGTTTTTGGGATACTGTTGAGGGTCATGGTTACTGCCACTTGAACATTTTCAATGGTGTTGTATCGCTTTCCTTTCATCGGCAAATGAAGTCGAGGGAAGAGAAAGAAGTCACAGGGTGCTAAATTAGGTGGATACGGTGAGTGATCCAACACACAAACTTGGTTTTTGCTCAAAAATTGTCTTACAATGTTCGAACGATGAGATGGTGCATTATCGTGCAAAAGTGACCAGCTGCCTGCATCATGATATTCATGCCATGTGCGATGAATTCTCGCTATCGCTTCAAAACTTAGAGATAAAACTCGCCACTGACCGTTTGGCCAGGGGGAATGAATTATTTGTGGATAATGCCCTTGGAACTGTATAAACAAATCAGCATTGTCTTTACTTTTGACTTCTCCAAGCGACTTTTTTTCAGATGCCCCTCTTTTGGTGGTCTCCACTCAGCACTCTGGTGCTTTGTTTCAGGCTCATACTCAAAACACCATGTTTCGTCACCAGTAACGATCGTTTCAAGGAAGTTTGAGTCCTTACGAGCAGTTTTAATGAGGTCCTTGCAGTGTTCAATTCGACACATTTTTTGGTCTTCGGTCAACTTGTGGGGAACAAATCGTGAATTCAATTTACGAAGGCCCAAACTTTCACTCCAAATGTTGTGCATAGTTGATTTTGGAATCCCCAATTTATCTTCAAGCAATTTCACGGACGATTTCGGGTTTTCTATGATGAAATCATGCACTTTTTTGGATGTTAACTTCACTCATTCCAGTTTTTGGATGGCCTGGATTTTCGTCATCCTCAAGCATCTCACGACCACTTTGAAATTGCTTAAACCACTCATAAACTTGAGTATGGGATAAGCATTCATTACCATATGCTTTTAGAAGCATTTGATGCATTTCGGTAAAACTTTTACCAAGTTTAACACAAAAGTCAATTGCAGCTCTCTTTTTGAAACTCATTTTCCAACCGTTCGTCAAAACACACTGTCACTCTTGCACTCTAACTCTGCTTCTAATGAAACAAATGTCATAAACAGTTGACACAACACTAATGAAGGTTGCCACTTTTGACAACAAAAAGATAAAACAGGTGGCGCCACTAGTTTCTTCTATTTTCAAAAAGTTCGGTTTCTTTTTGGACAGAAGGTGTATATGATAATTCCTTGCCAGCATTATATAGATCTGAATGGCAAATATTTCAGCAATATTCATGTTTCCTTACTTTTCATGAAATATAGGATTAAATTAAATCCTATTTAATTAAATGAATTGAATCCATGAATTAAATCGTGTAAATAATTTTTTGGATTATAACAGTGCTATAATCCACAAAATCCATAGCTTCATATATGTTGCTCAAGTAAATATGTAGTTTCAGAAATGTTCTTATATGCAGCCTTACACTCTATGATAGTAGACTTGCTAAACTTCTTGCATGTATGGACCAAAGAAACAGTTCATTATAGTTCAAGGCTATAATAAATCTAAGGAGAAGTATTCCTCTCCATCCAAACTGGTTATTGGGAATACGTAGTTCTTACTGAGCTGGTTTATTTGTGACTCCCATCCTTAAGTGAATTAATGCTATAGAGGCAGTTTTTTAATGTTATCTTCATTATCAGATCTCCATATAGTGCAAAGACTCATTGTGGGAGCTCCCTCTGTCTTGCACACACATATGCATTTCATCATACTGTGCCTTATATGTATTCACTGTTACTGACCTCTCAGGCAGTGGATTCCAATCACCTACCACTCTCCATTCAAAGAAAAACCTTCACTTCACCCCACTCCACCACAGCCTCCTAATACTTGCTTCCAGGGATGCCCTTTTGTTCTCCATCTGTCTCCTCTCATGCAATAAAAAGAAAAAAAAAATCATGCAACATTGATTAGGTAATGACTACTTAGGGGTGCTTAAGGGTCAAAGCTATATAACTGAGAGGAGACCTCCACATAGCCTTCAAAGGAATGCAGAGAACTGACCAGGGCTTCTGACCTAATGTCCAATCGTAACCTTCTCGTGGTGCACCCAGTTAGGTATCTACCTGGATACTGAACAGAGAAGGATGGGTTGGCAGTTTGGAATTTATCCTTCAAATTGTATTCTTATTGGCTTCAATCAAATTTCAAATGATGGTACAACATGGCAGAATTTCATGCTGGCTGGGGTATTGCCTGGTTAAACAAGGCCCACATTGTTTTCGCCAGGGAACCAGGGCAAACAGCGAAAAGTCAGCTACTGGAACAAATCTGAAAGCACACCCCAACTCAACATCACCAGAGTTCAAGATCGGTACTATCTATCAACATAAGAAATAGCAAAGAAATGGAGCTAGCTGAGGAATTGGATAAGTACCAGATCGACATAATAGAGGGGGGGGGGGTGACTGAAACAAAAAAAGACAAAAACTGGCGAGATCTTTCTTAGCAATAAATACAAAATGTATTCAGGCAATGACAGTCAAGGAAAAGAAGGAGTAGCCATAGCATGCAACACTAAATACAAGGCTAATCTTCTTGAATGGCAGGCAGTCTCAAGTAGAATGATGTGGGCAAATATGAGAATGGGGAACTGGACAATGAGACTTATTTGTGCCTATGGTCCCACAGAAGGTTCTCCTAAGGTAGAAGTGGAGAATTTTTTGAGGCTTTGGAGAAAGCAGCTGACACAATGAAAAATGATAAGTTGGTCCTTGTTGGGGATCTGAATAGTAGAGTAGGAAATGATTGTCAGACATACAAAAATATTTTAGGAAAATTTGGATAAAAGACCAAAGCTAATAATAATGGCAAATACCTGTTGGATTTCTGCTCAGGACATGGGCTGGTTATTACTAACACAATGTTCCAACATAAAAATGTGCACAAATTCACATGGAGAGAAGAGGCAAGGAATAAGAAAAGTCTCATTGACTATGTTATTGTTGATAGTGATGTCTTCCCACTGGTGCAGGACACCAGAGTGTACAGAGGATTTGAAATTGGAAGTGATCTCTATTTAGTCTTGAGCAGGATAAAATTGAATTTCATATTGAAAAGAATAACATGTAAGAAAGTTTTAAAGTGAATAAAAGTTGAGCAGCTCTCAGATGTGAACTGTAGACCAAAATACACAAAGATTTGAAGAAAAAATGAAAGTGTTTGAGAGCAAGAACCAAACCTTGGATATTTAGTGGCAAGCCCTGAAGAAAACACTGATTGATTCAGCTGGAGAGGCATGTGGTGAGGTTGTCTGCAAGGATAGAAAAATCAGAACTCCATGGTGGACACAGGAAGTTAAAGAGGCAGTGAAGGAAAAGAAGAAAGCATATCAAAAGTGCTGGCAAATAAGTCAGCTTGTGCTCTTAGAGAATACAGAGACAAATATGAGAAAGCTAAACACTGTTTTAAACTGGCTAAACAAAAGTCATAGGAGGACTTTGACAAGAACATAGAAAATAAATATCAAGAGGATGGGAAGATATTCTGGAGGTTGTTGAAGAAGCTCAGAAATGGAGGAAAGAGTACTGTAAAAGGAATTAGTGATGATAAAGATGACATGAAAACAGGAGAAAAATATATCCTTGAAGTATGGAGTAATTACTTTGAAAAACTGATAAATGAAACAAGCACTAATGACAGCACAGTGGTAAAAAACATTGATCAGGCATGCAGTCAGGAATACATATCCATACATGAAGTAGAAAAAGCCATCAAAAGCCTGAAATGTGGAAAGGTAGCAGGATTAGATGATATTCAACCAGAAATGCTCAAGTATGGAGGTATAAAAGTTGTGCAGTGGCTGCACTGCATAGTTCAGGCTTGGACAGAGGGACGAATTCCAGATGGATTAGATGAATGGAGTAGAGCTCTCATAATACCCATATATAAAAAGGGAAGTAAAACTGAATGTGAGAATTACAGATGCATTTCATTCCTGGTAAGATATATGCAAGTATACTTGAGAAACTGTTGAGGAGGATTGTGGAAGAGAAGCTTGGTGAAGAACAAGCTGGATTCAGGCCAAATAGAGCCTGTCAGGATCAGATTTTCACTTTAAGGCAGATAGTTGAGAAATCATGGGAATATAACAAAGATCTGTATTTAAGTTTTGTCGATTTAGAAAAGGCATATGACAAGGTGCCAATAGGAAGCTATTCAATATGCTACAGTTATATGGTGTCAATGAGGCATTATATCAAGCAATACTTAGTCTTTATATTAGTTGTAAGTCAGCAGTTAGAATTGAAGGAAGATGGTTTAATGTTAAATCTGGTGTTAGACAAGTATTTACATTATCTCCTCTCTTATTCATTATCTGATGGATCACATTATGAAGGAAAGTGGTATTAAACCTGATATCAAAATTGGAGATGTTAATGTCAGCTCTTTGCTTTATGCGAATGATATTATATTTCTAAATAAATCCGCTACAAGTCTGCAAGATTCCCTGACTAAATTGAATAACTGCTGTAATAGGTGTGGTATGAAGGTCAGCATTAAAAAGACAAAGACAATGAAAATAGGCAGAAACATTGAAAATATCAACTGCATTGTGAATGGGAAACTTATAGAACAAGTAAAATATTTCAGCTACTTAGGCATGATTTTTAGTGAAGATGATAAATTAAATATGGAAATAGACAACAGAATCAACAAAGCTGGTAGGTTGGAAGTCAACTGAAGTAAATTTATATGGAATAAGAGAGTGATTAGCCAAAACACTAAATTAGCTGTATAAAAGACAGTGTTCAAACCAATTTTAACTTATTCATCTCAGAGCTGGGTTAGAAGAAAAACACTTGGCTAAAGACTAGAGATTGCAGATATGAGAGTCCTGAGAAAGATTAGGGGGCATGAACAGATGTCATCAATGGCAATATCATATTAAAAACGAGGATATTTGGAAAGAACTTGATATTGTCAGCAGCCAGGAATGCATTAGCAGGGCTAATCTCAGGTGGTATGGTCAATTATGCAGAATGGGAGAAGAAAGATTAGCAAAACAAGTGTTCTCTGCCTGGTTGGCAGGAAAACGACCCAGAGGAAGACTAAGATATAGGTGGATTGATACGGTACAATGTGCCTTAGAAGACCGAAATATGAAACATGATAATATTGGAGTCTTGACATTTATCAGACTGATTTGGAGGTAATTTGTAGATAGGAAATTATTAATGATGTAAATTTTTCATGTACTACTATTCATATCCTGTATACCCTTTGAGGGCATATAATCAGGAATTTGATGATGATGATGAATGACTATTACCAGCTTGCAGTCTATCACATTCTCAGCTTCCTATCCACCACACACACACACAATCTGATCAAAAGTATCCGGATACCCCCTCTGTAATTCGTAAACTGATGCCTAGAAGTCACTGCGACCTCACTTACCGGTATAAAAAGAGGCACTGAGCTGTGTTTAGTGATAAGAAGTACGAGAAGAATGGGTAGGTCAAGGGAGTTCAGTTACTAAGAATGTGGACTAGTTATTGGTTGACACATCAGTAAGAAATCTGTCCAAGACAGTTCAACCCTCTTCATGTTTCCCAAGTCAACAGTTGGTGATGTGATTGTGAAGTGGAAATGTGAATGCACAATCACGACAAAACCACGGTTGAGTAGGGACCGCATTTAATGACAGACAGGGAGCGTTGAAGAAGGTGGTTCGTGGAAATCGCCAGACATTGAGCAAAACAATCACCCGGGAGTTCTACAGTGCTGCTGTCTAACCAGTACCATGACTGTGTGTCGAGAGTTAAGAGGAGTGGGATTCTATGGTCGAGCAGTTGCCCATAAACCAAGCATTTCTCCTGTGAATGCTAAGCACCGCCTGTAGTGGTGTAAAGAGTAATGCCATTGGACAGTGGTCAATGGGAAACGTGTGATGAATCATGCTTTACACATTCTAGAATGATTCCTGCAAGCGTGTGTAGTGCCAACAGTGAAATTTGGAGGAGGTGCCGTTACAGCGTGGGGGGAGGTGTTTTTCATGGAATGGACTTGGCTCTCTCCTAACGCTACATGGAAATCTAAATGCGGAAGGGTACATGGACATTTTGACCCATTGCGTACTGTCTATGGTAGAAGATCAATTTGGTGATGACTGTTGTCTGTATCAGCATGACAATGCTACCTGCCATAAAGCAAGGTCTGTGAGGGAATGGTTTGTGGACAATAACGTTCCAAAAATTGACTGCCTGGCCCAGAGCCCTGACCTGAATCCCATAGAACACCTTTGGGATGAATTAGAACAGCAACTTTGCTCCAGACCCCAATAACTCGCATCACGAATTGCTCTAGCTACAGCTCTTCAGGAAGAATGGGCTGCCATTCCTCCAGACATTCCAACACCTGATAGAAAATCTCCCCGGCAAAGTATCATAGAAGAAAAGGGTGGACCCACCCCATATATTAATGTCCACTACTGGAAAGTGTATTACAGGGAAAGTCTGATTACAGTTTCGAGTAGGTGGCCAGATACTTTGGATCAGATAGTGTATGTGTGTTTGTATTTCTAAATAAAAAAATATAACAAAAATAAAATCTCTAGAGTCCAGTTGTTAATCACCTGTAGGACTGCTGGTAGTCTAAGTAAAAAGCATCATTCTACTTATTAATGAATAGCACAGACTGTTGAACTTCTGGGTTCTGATGACATCATGGAGAAAAATAACATTAAATGAAAACATTTTGGCTTGGCAACTTAAAGAGCATAAATTAGGATATGATGCAAAATTTGGGGGGAATGGATGGAGGTGGGGTCTTCATTGGTATTTCTATTGAGGTTAGGTTGGCAAATGTTGTCCTCCTTGAATTTTCTTTAAAGGTAGACTTGCATAGGAAGTAGTCTTCCCATTTAATCCTATAGTAAGTCCTCAAGGCATAATCCAAGAGGCCTGATTTGTCAGCATGTGGTATCATGAATCAAAGGTTATTATTATTATTATTGCACAGGTACCTCTGTGGAATCCAAAGACTCAGTATGGGAGATTCATACATATCCATGCAATATATCATATCTCTTCTTGAACATATTGACTGACAAAGCACTTGCAGCAGATTCTTGCCACTCAGTTCCACTTATTCATCACTCTCCAAGCAAGAAATCTAGTCCTCAAACTGTTGCTAACATCCCTTTACTCAGTATCCAGGGGGTAGTCTCTTGTTCTGCCTCTCTCTCCCTAGACAAGTGCTGGAAAATTTCTTCTACATCAATCCTTTTAGTAACTTAAATGTTTCTGTCATATCCCCTCTTTTCATTCTAACCACTCTCCACTTTCATTCTCGTAGATAGGCTTATACGTTGGTTATACATTTCTAAATGACTTAGGGAATTAAAACAACGTAGATCCGAATATAAATTAAATAATACTTTAATAGATATTTCCAATATTTCGGCAATGTCTCATTGCCATTTTCTAAAGGAACTTAACAAAAGGCAGGAGCACAAACAAGCTCTAACAATATAGTAACTGGAAATGAAGATATGAAGCTATCTTTCTCCTAGAAGTCCTGATGGTGCCCTCTGGTGGGCTAAGTAGGCATTCTTGGCCGTTGGGCTGAAGGTCTGCTGATGTATGCCTCCCAAATTTGGGGCAGTCGCATACAACCAAATTTGTTGAGGTTTGGAGAGTTTCTTAGGGCAGAGGCTGATTCCATAAATAATCTTTCGAATTTATATTTGCTCCGGTGTATTATTTTTGCTTTCTTCCACCGTATTCTGTGGCGAGTATCCAGAGCATGGTCTGCAAGACCAGAATGGCTATATTTGTAAAACCGGATGTAGTCCTTGTGTTCAGAAATTCTGATATTCGCTGTCCTGCCTGTTTGGCCAAAGTACGACAGTTTACAACTGCAAGGGACCTGGTATACACCAGGTAGGTCTAGGGGAAGTGGTTGGTCTTTGGTAGAGCGGATAAGGGATGCCAATTTTCTGTAAGGCCTGTAACAGGAGGTGAGGTCATGTTTTTTTAGAATTTTGGTAATTTTTTCTGAGGTGCCTCGGATGTAGGGGATGATGATGGATTTAGAGTAATCTTTTTTGTGGAGGGGGGGGAGGAGGGGGGGCTGTGGTTTGTAGGTTTTAATATTTTGGGGGGGGGGGGGGTAGCCATTGGCTGAGAAAGTGTTTAGGATGTGAATTAGTTCAGTGTTAAGGGCTATGTCGTTAGAACAGATTAGTTTAGCCCTGTTGTATAGTGTTTTTACCACTCCATATTGTTGTGAGGGGGGGGGGGGTGAGATTGTTGGTGGATGTATCTGCCTGTATGGGTGGGTTTTCTGTAAACTGAGAAAACCAAAGCTCCATCAGGCTGGCGGGTGACTAGTGTGTCTAGGAAGGGGAGGCAGTTGTTTTCCTCTTTTTCCAGGGTGAACTTGATTCTGGCGTGTTGGTTGTTTAAGTGTGTGAGGAAGGAGAGGAGTGTTTCAGAGCCATGTGGCCAAATAGCGAACACATCATCAACGTAGCGAAGCCATATGGTTGGTTTTTGTGGGGCAAAGGCTAAGGCTTTTTCCTCAAAGGTCTCCATAAAGAAATTGGCTAAGGGTGGGGAGAGTGGTGAGCCCATGGCTGTCCCCTCTATTTGTTTGTAGAATTTTCCCTGCCAAACGAAATAGCCTGAGTTCATTGTGAACTGAAATAGGGCTGAGATATCGGGAGAAAATTTAGCTTGGATTAGCTCTAAAGTTTCCTTGAGTGGGACATTGGTGAATAAGGAGGAGACGTCGAAGCTGACCATTATGTCATTATGTTGGAGTGTAAGGTTTTCTATGCTGGCTTAGAAGTGGGCTGAGTTTTTTATGTGTGATGGTGTGTTGCCAGTATAGTGTGTGAGCTCTTTGGCTAAATATTTAGCTAATTTGTATGTGGGGGAATCAATGCCATCCACTATGGGACGTAATGGCACATTTTCTTTATGTATTTTTGGGAGTCCGTAAATGCGGGGGGGGGGGGGTATAGAGTTAAACGGTTTTAATCTGTTGGTAACTTCTACAGGCCAAGAAGTGACTTTCTTAAGGAGGCTGTGAAGTTTTCTTATTTGTGAGTTGGTGGGATTGTAATTGATAGGGAGGTAAGTAGCCCGATCTAATAGGAGAGCATTCAGCTTACCTTTGTAGTCCTTTTGGTTAAGTACTACAGTTGCATTCCCTTTATCCGCTCTGGTCTTAACTAATTCTTTATTATTTCTCAATTCCTGTAGGGCTTCAAATTCCTTGTTGGATATATTGGTTTTGGGTGGTTTTGCTATGGAAAGGACACAAGCTACATCTAGTCTTACACTGTTGGCGATTTGATGTGGAAGGTGGCGGATTCCTCTTTCAATCTGGATCATAATATCCTCACTTGGTATTTTTTTGGGAGCAATGGCGAAGTTGTGGCCACGTGAAAGCACGTTGAGAGCTTCAGGCTTCAGCGTGACTGAAGAAAGGTTGATTACGGTGTTGGTAGCAAGTTCTGGATTGACGGTGGAATTCTTTTTTATTAATTTATCGAATTTCTTCATCTGTCGGCTTCGTATCTTTTCAAACTCTTTGTCTGCGGAGGTACACGAGACGTCATGTAAAATTGTCCACAGTTCTTGATTCAAAGTGCACGAAAGTTCCTCTTCAAGGGTACGAATAGCTTCGTTAATTTGTTAATCTCCACTTTCATTCTAGCCACAAACCCTCACTCTGTCCTCATAAGGGATCTTTTCACATACCATTTACCATGTTAGTCACTCATTTCACCACTTCTTCATATCATGAAACTCAGATGACTAGTGTTATGCATAATCTGGATGTGGTTGTCTCAAGGCTTTATAAAGTAATAGCTTCCTTGTCTCTACTTATTAGTTTATTCTTCAATAACCAAGTAATCCTATAAGCTATCCTGACCCACCTTTGAAGTATATCCTCTGAACTTTATATCTGCCAACACCCCCCCCCACACACACCAAATCCCAAGCTTCAGTTTCAGGGGTGGTACACAGCTGGTATCTCTTCATCCCAAAATGTATAATTTTGCAGTTTTCCACATTAACCTGGTACTGATAATCTTTTGTCCATGTTATCTGCCTATTTAAGTCATCCTGTAAGCTCTGTATATTATCATGATTAATTATTACATTACCCAATTTTGCATCATCAGCAAATAAGTAAATATTTCCTTTCAGATCATTTCTATATCATTTATATACAAATTGAACAGCATCAGCACAGAAGTTTTTTTTTACCATGATGGCAACAAAGGCTCTGTCCTTGTCCTTTTTTACCTATACCTTGATCTGTTTGCGAGCTTACTAATCATCTTTCCCTTTATATACCCTCCACAAATTTTTTGCACAGATGTTAGATGGATGAGCATCATGTTCTTGCTTAATGATGCTCATCCATCTAACTTCTACCTAATTTATCCTCCTGATGTTGGGTATACAGTCTGATATTGCTTCTTTCAGGTACCTCTTGACCATCTCCAATGCACTGCTTACATCCTTCTCTTACAGATTCTTGTGCCATGGCGCTGCTTCAAGTTGCATCCTAAGCTTGTCAGTCACCTGCCCTGTACTTCCATATATGCTTCTTAATGAAAGCTTCCACATTGTTGGTTGGCTGTCTACCAAGTCAAGACCACTGTGAAGATCATTCTCCCATCAGAGACAGTGTGACTGAATAACTTGGTTATGGAATATCTGATCTTGTGACCAGATCCAGCATTTCCAAACCCCTCATCTTCTCCATCACATGCTGTTTCAAGTAATTATTTCTTGGTAGGTGAATAAATTCCATTTCCTTCTTGCCATGTGATCTTTCCTCCTTCCAGTCTATGTTCCCATAGTTGAAGTCCCCATAATAATTACTTGACCTGTACTCATTGTTTTTATTTGCCTCAGCATGGCTTCTATATGTTCCCTTTCATCCCTGGCTTAAGGTAACAGCCATATTATAGTTTGTCCTCCCTATATCTCATACCAGATTACCTCAAATAAACTGCTTTTCACGTCCCTCTCTTCCTGATCTACTCTTTTTCTGCAGTTCATCTGCTATTATCAGCAGTACTACCATCCTATTCCATCTTATCCTTTATGAAAATCCTCCTCATTCTATGCATGTAATTATATTTGCTGCTGGTTAAATATCAGCAACACCTATAACTTGAGCCAAGTTGTAAAAACCACTCCAGAAACTCCTCCCTCTTATTCCTAATAATTCTAGCATTAGTATCCATAAACTGTAGTATCTCCTTTGGCACCTAACTACCGTTCATCTTGTATTGACTACATCGTTTCATTTTGTCAGGTGAGAGACTAGATTTGGCATTTTCAGGTCATTCTTGCATACACTTGCATTGTCCACCCATAATAGCTTTAGTTTTTCTATGTTTGCACTTCCACATACTCTCAGTGAACAATGCTTTCTTCAGGCACTTAACTCAAAATCCATTTAAGTGTAATCCATCAGTATTGTACAAATCTTTCTATCCATCAGATTCAGTCCATAGGTCTGAAAATTACACACCATTTCTTCTACATAACCTACTCAATGTTTCTTCATTTGCAATCATTGGCCTCCCCCTCATCTTGCCTCTATCACATTATGGTAGCAGACTTGCAAACTTTTACTTTTTTTGCTTCTTCCAATAAATTTCATATCATCTATCATACAGTCTTTTGTTCACCTTTCAGATCACCATAAATTGTATCCTTTCTCTCTCTTTCTATTTTATTGTACATTCCTGTTTCTTACCTTGCCTTGTTGTCTCAGTTGTTTCTTGTAGATATACTAGTCTTTTGACTTTTCTGCAGTCATTCAATTTCTCACTTTTTCCTGTCAAGGACTCTACATAAGTGCTGTTTTTTTCTGAGGACCTATCTGTCATCGTGACATTTCACCACGGCACTTTCATTGACAACAATATTGCCGACCTTTACATTTTTCTAACTTTTCAGTATGCTCTACTTGGCCATCAAGCATTTTACTTTCTCCACAGAACTGACTCTCACTCAAAACATTTCCTACATATTCATCCACTGGTTTCACTTTTTATAATGAATACATTTCACACACACTGCACCAAACAAAAATTTGCATATAAAACTCCCTCAACGATGACACTTTGGCTGCTATTGCTCTGTTAAGCAGTGGAACCATACTAACAGTATTCATTATAACATAAAATATACAACCTATCTTAAATACTAAATGACTCAATCTATCATTATGCTCAGATACACAAACTACAACAACTTAATCTCGAATTAAGTAATGAAGGGTAAAAACATATCTTTCTGCACTGCTCTAATCACATGCCTTACACACATTACCCTCTATCAAGATGTTCGTGTAGACTATACGCATGTGTTGCAAATCTTCTACAATATTTAATTATGCAAATTTTAACTTTGTTTTTATAATTACCAGTTTCTTTGGTTGGCACAATTATTCTGAGTAAATCACATTGAAGTGCTTTGTAAAATAATATAATCGTGCCTTGTTATATTGTGTTTACTTACAATATAACATTAATATTGAATGAAATGAATGTGGTGAAAAATTCACTTGATTAGAAGTTTATTTATCTGAAATATGAATCAAAATTAATATTTTTGACATGTTCCTGATACGTACAATATATATATATATATATATATATATAAAAATAAATTTAACTGACTAGAACCCGAGAAAGTATAACAAAAAACTTTAATACATCACAACTAGTTTCATCGGTGCTCCGACTTCTTCAGGTGAGAAATAAAAACATAAGATATAAAATAACTTTACAAAAAAGTAAAAAATGAACTTTACAGCTTAATAAAAAGCAGAATAATAACAGTCATATTTGAATAGGTGACCGCGTGCTACCGTTGGCATGAGTAGAATGTGTGCGACAGCTAATTTTTGAGCGCCAGTACTGGATTACTGCACTATGGGAATCGGGTAAATTGTAGCTAAGATTATTGTTTAAATGTGAAGGGTCCAGAACTATTTCTTTTGATTCGATAATTCTTCTTTCGAACTCATCCTTGCAAATATATAAATTAGTAGTGCGTTCCCAATCAACTTGATGTGGCTGTTCTTCAAGGTTAGAGTTTGCCGAGAAAAGGACATGACTGGAAAGGGCACTCGCTCGTGCTCTACTGTAGGAGATGTCACATCTATGTTCCTCAAGACGAAGTGAAACAGATTTGTCTGTCTGGCCAAAATAACTCCAACCCTATCACTCATATACAGTTACCTTTTATCAGCACTCTTACCCCAAAACTAGCTAAGATTCTGAAAAAATTCAACATAAAGACCGACTATACTACGCTGCCAAAACTTCGTTCTTTTCTGAGTCGACCAAAACCAAAACACAACCATCTGCATTTTCCTGGTGTTTATAAAGTTTTGTGCAACTGTGGTCGACCTTATTTTGGCCAGACAGACAAATCTGTTTCACTTCGTCTTGAGGAACATAGACGTGATATCTCCTACAGTAGAGCACGAGTGAGTGCCCTTTCCAGTCATGTCCTTTTCTCGGCAAACTCTAACCTTGAAGAACAGCCACATCAAGTTGATAGGGAACGCACTACTAATTTATATATTTGCAAGGATGAGTTCGAAAGAAGAATTATCAAATCAAAAGAAATAGTTCTGGACCCTTCACATTTAAACAATAATCTTAGCTACAATTTACCCGATTCCCATAGCGCAGTAATCCAGTACTGGCGCTCAAAAATTAGCTGTCGCACACATTCTACTCATGCCAATGGTAGCACGCGGTCACCTATTCAAATATGACTGTTATTATTCTGCTTTTTATTAAGCTGTAAAGTTCATTTTTTACCGTGTTATTTTATATCTTATGTTTTTATTTCTCACCTGAAGAAGTCGGAGCACCGATGAAACTAGTTGTGATGTATTAAAGTTTTTTGTTATACTTTCTCGGGTTCTAGTCAGTTAAATTTATTTTTATAAATGTATACATCCCGAGTAAATCCTAATTTCAACAATATATATATATATATATATATAACTTGTTTTACTGAAATGTGTGAATTGATGTTTTCAAGCAAAGCAGCATGATAGTTGCTCTTGCCTCATGACAAATGGAAGCCAAAAATATGATGCCTGTGGGAGCAGGTATGAGTTAGAAGAACATAGTGACTGTGATCACTGTTGGAAAAATATCAGGGATTTTGGAACTTGATAATTCTGTTTGAAACTTTTTATACAGAAAGAAAAACATTCATAAGTTTTCAACTGTAATGATATAATAATAATGAAGATAAGAGCTGTTGGAGAAATGTAGGGACTTCTGAAACTTGATAGGAGATATTTACTTTTGAAGTCATTCATACTGAAAAAAAAAACAGGTTTAAAAGTTAAGAACCATTATGACTGTGGGCTACTGGGGAGAAGATGTTGCAAACTGAGTTTTTAGTGTTTGTGTTTTTATGGTAATCTTTCATATAAAATGAAAAATAATACAGTTTTGAACTAAGTTTATAGATAAAACAAAAAAAGAAAAGGCTTGGGTATGTTGATTATTTGTGTTAGTGCTTCACAGTATAACACCAAGAGATGAAAAATAAATGAATTTATGGAACCTACTAATATTTCACCAGTTTCTATCAAGCATCATGCACAAATTGTAACCATGACAAACACATAGGCATTACACTAAAACATTAGAAACAGTTCAGTCTGTAACTGATATGGAACTCATGCAAAGGAAGAATATTCAAACAGCTGGATGAGACTGCTATGGGTTTTCTCCTTTCCTCCCCTCTACTAGCCAACTTCTACATGAAACATTTTGAAAATCAAGCACTTGCACAGCTACACCCAAACCAGTAGTCTGGCTGCACTATATTGATAATGTGTTTGCCATTTGGCCTAACGGCCCAGACACACTTAAAATATTTTTATCACATTTCAAAAGCCAGCATCCAAAAATAAACTTCACCATAGGGAAAAAAAAAAAAAAAAAAGTAACAATTGTCTCCCCTTTCAGAAAGCATTAGTGACAAGACTTTCTAATGGCTCATTATCCTTTTCCATTTTACAGAAAACCCATGCATACAGGTAGGTACTTATATAAGCAATGTCAACATGGATTTATAAAGGGTAGATCTTGTCTTTACACTCTAAAATGTGCAAGTGGATAAAGTTAATCTTTAGGAGAGCAAATGAAGGTAGCTAGCTGCTTGAGTGGTTTAAAAGTGGAATGGAGATCATATCTTTAGAGAACATTAGCTATATTTTCTGGTGTGGCCTTAATATATAGGATTATTATTACATCCTCCATGGAGTGGACAGACTCATCGTGGGAGGTTCATTCAATTGACAACAGATTTATCATACTGAATCTTAAAATTCTTAATACTTCCTGCATTCACAACATATTCCAGTAATGAATTCAATTCGCCCACAATTCTCCATGTAAATAATCTACTACCCACACCCCCTCTTTACCACACTCTTACATAACTTCCAGGGATGTGCTTCTGATTCTTCTTCTCTCACCTTCTACTCTTTTTATAATCCTTTCTGGATTTGTAAAGGCTAGATCTTGTCTTAGCAATTTACTTGCATTTTATGATAAGGTAACAAATGTGTTAGATAAAGGAGAATCATATACAGTGATATTCTTTGACTTTGCAAAGTATTTGATAGACTACCACATAAGTTGGTGTACAAGCTGCAGAAGATAGGAATAGATAGCGCCTCCATAGTGCAATGAGAAGAACAACTGTATGTTGCGCTATGGAGGCGGTATCTATTCCTTATCTAAGTTCGATTTTTGTCGTCACAGGAGGAATCTTTATATGGGTTTTTTTTTTCAATTGAAGGTGGGTTAGGTGATCTCATACGGAGGTAGCAGGGTTTTTCTCCTGGGAACTCTGGTTTTTCATCTCACATACAGACAAATCAGCCTTCAGGACATACACACTTTAGAGACAAAAAATACTGGTGGTGGGCAGTACATGCCATTGTTGTAGATGATGGAGACGGATGAAAGTGGAGGAGACAGAGATGTAGAGTAGGTGTCCCCCCTCGATGAGTCTTTGGACTCCTTGAAGGTTTCACGAAATAATAATAATAATATTCATTAGATGGATTGGATCTTTGAATGATACCATCAAGTTGCGTATAATGGAGCAGTGTCTCTCAAAAAAGGAGGGTAACCAGTGGTGTGCCCTGGGTTCAATGCTTCCAGTGCCGTTTAACTTGTTTCTAAATGATATATCATGTGGAGTGACTGGGGGGATCTTCAGTTGTTTGCTGATGATGCCAAGTTGGGGAGAATTATAAGTAACACTGCTTTGTTTTAATTTCCCTTCAGGAAGATTTGAATAGACTTTTGACTTAGACAAAGGAATGGGGGTTGTAATTTCAATATTAATAAGTGCAAGGTGTTGCATTTTGGAATGCAGATATATAACACTGTGTACTATATTAATGATTCTGTACTTCAACAAGTGGATGAGATCCGAGATCTTGGAGTAATGGTTGACAATAGACTGAACTTTAGAGGGCATATTGCAAGTGTTGCAAAAACTGCACATCGTAGTGCTGCTATGGTAAACAGGTGGTTGTGCCACTCTATAAAGCACTGATCAGACCCCATTTGAACTATTGTGTTCAAATTTGATCATCTGGCTATCATTGTGATGTGGAACACATTGGAAGAGGGTCAAAGAGATGAATGACTAAGACCATATCGGGGGTCTCTGGAATGTTGACTATGGAAGAGATTGAAGGAATGTGGATTGCAGAATTTGGTGGATAAGAGGTGATATGATAGAGGCATTGCTAAGAGGATTTTATTGGATTAATCCAGAGAGGATTATAATAAGAGGAGAAGGTGAGAGGAGAAGAACCAGAAGCCATTCCTGGAAGTTATGTAAGAGTGTAGTGAAGAGGGGATGTGGGGAGTAGAATTTTTACATGGAGAATTGTGGGTGAATTGAATGCATTACTGGAATATGTTGTTAATGTAGGGAGTGTTACAGATTTTAAGATTCAGTATGATAAATCTATTGTCAATTGAATGAATCTCCCACAATAAGTCTGTCCACTCCCAATAACAATGTAATAATAATAATAATCCCATATATTAAGGGCACATCAGAAAATATAGCTAAAGTTCTCTACAGGTATGATCTTCATTCCACTTAAACAACTCATTCAGCTAGCTACCTTCATGGAGTGTATAAAGTTCTTTGTACTTGTAGTTTGGTCTATTTTGAATAGGCTGGTAGATCAGTTAACATCCACCTTGAAGAACACAAAAATTATTTTGTAGGAATCTTTATATGGGTTGTAGAGTCCAAATTGTGGACTCTACAATCTATTTTAATTTCCCAATGTTTTCTATCTTCATATTAAGGCCATTATCTGGATTATACACTTATATACAAAGACGAGCTGAATTACATTTCACACTGTATGCTGAAGAGGCAATAATTTGATCAACTGTTATTCTACTGGCATGACCTCTAGTGAAAATAAAATTAAAAAAAAAAAAAAGAGTCAGCTAATGCCTTTTTATTCCCATATAGGGAGTAGGCAAGGCTGTTTTAGCCCTATCTAACTTTTGCAGACTGAGTGGGCAGTTCAATCTCCAACCCAATCAGAGATAGCTGGCCCAAGGCTATCACTAATAAAGCGACAAGCAGTGAAGACAGACGGCTCAACAAGTGCTGCCATCTCATGGTCCCTAACACAATATATTTAATGTCTCTGAAATAATGTGGATTCTATGGTCGATTTTCTTGAGTTTACAGGACGAAAAACCTGAGTTTCCAGGAGAAAAAACCCACTAGCCCGTGCCAGAGATTGACTAACTCGGAGAATGAGCTTAGTGTGGAAGTAATTTTTTGACTGTATCTTCGGGCCATGTAGTGACTAATTTAAGTACTTCTCTGTTTTCTTTTTTATTCTATTGGTTGGGGTCGTAGTTAACAAGTTGATAGGTACTGTTGTCCGAGACTATCAGATTCATTTTTTCTAAATTTAGATTTAGATTTTAAATTTTTAATAAAATGATAAAATCTAAATTTAGATTTTATTTGATTTAGAATAACCATGGCACTGCCTTTATCAGCTCTTGTAATTACGATATCCGGATTTGATTTTACTGATTTCATCGCTGTTAATTCGTGTTTCATTAAGTTGCTCGTTATTGTTTTCTTATGATTTACATTTAAAATGTTAGAGGGGTTTCTAAATGTATTTTATCTTCTATGATAGTTGGGATGAATCTTAAGCCTCTTTCAATATTATAAATAAAATCCACTTTGTTAAGCGATCTGGGTGCTACGGCAAAGTTTAGTAGTGAGAGTTCATCTTTGTTTAAGGCATGGTTGGATAGGTTGACTACGTGATTGTTACCTGAAGGCAATTAGTGCTTCCTGTTGTTCTTTGCGTCTGGTTGATTGTTGTTATCACTGGTTTGTGGTGATACAGAGAAATTACAGAGAAATTCAAATATGTCCATTGGTTTTCCGAATATTGTCGAGATCTTTTGGTCTAAGAAATTTGGATATGAGATTTTCTTTCTTTCTTTGAAGGATATGGTTAGCCGAGTTGTCCGTAATCCTCTTGAGGATGACCCAAATATCTGCGTTCAATTCAGATATTTGGGTCATATCCAAATTTCTTAGACTAAAAGATCAACATATTTGGAAAAATGGATATATTTGAATTTCTCTCCAGTGAACGAAAACAACCAACCACAAGCCAGTGATAACAACCAACCAGAAGCAAGGAACATGAATTAACAATGGTGAAATTACTAAAATCAAATCCGGACATCATAATTACAAGAACCAATAAAAGCAGTACCACAGTTATTCTAAATTGAACCACATATTTAGAAAAAATAAATCAGATAGTCTCTGACAACAGTACCTATCAACTTGTTAACTACCCAACCAATAGAATAAAAAAGAAAACAGAGAAGTTACTTAAATCATTCACTACATGGCCAGAAGATACAGTCAAAAAATTACTTCCGTACTATGCTTGTTTTCCGAGAATGATTCACAAACAAAACACGCCACTCTGGCTTACAGTCGAGGGTACAGACAACCCTAATTATCATCTAGCCAAGGAATTAGCGTCAACACTCAAGGAGTTGGTAGGTCATTCCCCCTCCTATATTAAAAACACACAACACTTGATAAACATAATCAAAGACATTACATTAGAAAAAGATGATTTATCAATTTTGACGTGTCTGCCCTCTTCACGAATGTCCCAATAAATAACAAAATCTTTCTTTTACAGGACAAATTCCCTCCCAATATCACAGCGCTCTTTGCACATGTAATACGTTCTGGTTGTTTTATTTTTATTTTATTTTCACTACAGGTCATGCCAGTAGAATAACCGTTGATCAAATCATTGTCTGTTTAGCATACTGTGTGAAATGTAATTCAGCTTGTCTTTGTATATGTGTATACTCCAGGTGATGACCTTAATATGAAGGTCGAAACATCAGGAAATTAAAATAACTATTTTTTTAACACGGTTGTAGAGTCCATAATTTGTCTAAAATGAATGCTGATCATCTTGTAACACTAAAGGAAATGAACACAAACATTACATCTGCGATCATCTTAATGGCAAGTTAGAACTAGCAGACTATTCTCTGGTTACTTATTCACATAGGATAGGATTAAATGGGAAAAGACATTGGTTTTTTTTACTGAAGTTGCTTTATGTCTCAAAGACTATTTTTAGAATCAGCATCTGCTGGGAAGCACTCCTCCAGTCTCAACAAGTATGGTTGTACTAATGTATTAATTGCCAAAGATCTGGGAGACAGGTGTTATGTGGCCAGATAGCCTGAATTCTCCAAATTAACTTTATGTTTAGCTGGCCCTTAGAGGGTGCCTTCTTAGGATATTAATTCTGTATCAATTACAAATCGAATTGTTTCTCATGTTTTAGTGTAGTGCTTGTCACAGTTATAATTTGTACATCTGGTGATGCTGGATAGAAAAACAGTGAAATATTAGTAAGTTTAATAAATTTTCAAAGTATCATAGGGGGTAGCTGTGTTACTGAAGACAGCTCAGTCAAGAAGCCTTCTTGGTTATAACCTGTTGATGATAGGATGCTTTCTATTTGACTTAAGTCTCAGCCTACCAGTGTATCAATCGTGGTAGTTTATGCGCCCCACACATAAATCAAGGAGTGACATACTTCACATCTTAGGGGACTTAAATGGAAAAGTGAGAAAGAGTATGAGGGTTAAGCTGGAGTGTGGCATGTTTGGTCTGGGTGAATGCAACACCCGTGGTGAAAGACTGTTGGAATTTGCCCGTGCTAACAGATTAGTTATTACCAAGACCTGCTTTCAGAAACACCAATGACGGCATGTTTGATTTGGGTGAACCTATACTTGTACTTGGATATCTAACATCCTGGCTCTCCAGCAGTTGAAGATAAGCATCTCTGATATGCATACTTGTCCTGGAGCAGATTGTGGTACAGACCATCAGCTAGTAAGAGCCAAAGTATGACTAAGATTCCGAAAACTTCCAACTCAGGCACATCCCACTAGATTGGACGTTAGAGTAATTCTTAGTGGATTCACAGAAGAAACATCAACTCAGTTGGATAATTTTTTGGAGATCAGTGAGAACTCACCAGAAATGCTTTGGGAAGGAGTCAAGGTGATAATACAGGATACAGCCTAGAAGTATCTCAGCCCAATAAGAACACCAAGAGACCTGTGGATATCAGATTCAACATGGGAACTAATCAAAAGAAGACGTTTGGAAAAACAAAGAGACAAAGAACTGAAGAATATAAGAGATTACATAGAGAAGTCAGAAGAGCCATCAAGCAGGACAATGAAAAGTTCTGTACTAATAAATGTGAAGAGATAGAGTTCCAGATGAAGAGGTGCAATTATAAAAGGATGTTTTATTTAGTTCGTGACCTAAAGCAGAAGTTTAAGCCCAAACTTAATGTCATCAAAGACAGGAATGGAGCATTATTAACAGAAGAAGTGGAAATCAAAAACAGTTGGAAAGACTACTGTGAGAAACTGTACAATAGAGTGGATAAAGAAAATTTGGAGGAGTCCTCTCACCAGGAAAATTTCCGATTTGGACCCTCCTCCATTCTTAGGCATGAAGTTGAAAGCGCAGTTAAGCAGCTTAACAGCAATAAGACCCTAGGTGCAGATGGAATCCCAGCGGAGTTAATTAAGGCCACGGGGGGGGGGGATAAGAGTGTTTCATCAATTTCATAGATTTTATGAAATTGTTTCTTAGATTGATTAGAAGGATATGGGAGGCAGAATCATGGTCTAGAGACTGGAAGAAGACAGTTTTCATACCACTACATCGGAAGAGAGATATGAACGCTTGCAAGAATATCAGATTCAACATGGGAAGAATATCAGATTCAATATTTTGCTTGCATGAGATATTATGCAAGCAAAATTTTATTTTGCTTGCATAATATCTCATGCAAGCAAAATTTTATTGAAGATCATGCTAAATAGGATTGAGTCCAAAGTTGAGGCAGAGATGCCCGAGGAACAAGCAGGTTTTAGAAAGGTAAGGGAACCAGGGATCAGATCCTTTGTCTTACACAGATCATAGAAAAATACAAAGAATTCAGACTCCCTCTGGTAATGTATTTCTTAGACTACTCTAAAGCTTTTAACTGTGTTCAGCATGGGAAACTGTGGGAAGTAATGAAAAGAATGCATTTTCCTCAACACACTAACAGGTTGATAGTCAACTTGTACAGAGAGCAAGAAGCCACAGTAAGAACAGGTGTTGGATTGACTGTGATTGGCTTCAGGTTGAAAAGGAGTCAGGCAAGGATGTTTGCTTTCTCCTCACTTGTTTAGCATATATGCAGAGGACATCATGTGTGAAGCATTGGATAAGCTCAAGACAGGAATTAGGATAGGAGGTAGATTGATCAGTAATTTGAGATATGTTGATGATACAGTGCTCCTTTGTAATGACAAGGAAGAACGAGGACAAATTCTTGACAAAGTTAACAAAATCAGTAATAACAGAGGACTTCAACTCAATCCTAGCGAGACAAAGAATATGGTTCTCAAAGGAAATACAAACAGGAAATCTCTTGGGAAACAAGCGTACCTTAATGGAGAAAGAATTGAGGAAGTCAGCAAGTTTGAGTACCTGGATCTATTATTAATGTGAAGAATTGCTGTTCAGAAGATATCAGAAAAAGATTAGGAATGGCTAAAACAACAGTCAGAGACTTGCCTAAAATCTGGAAGAATGGATCTATCTGCATGGGAACAAAGTTGATGATTTTGGATGCAGTTGCTTTTCCAACAGCTACTTATGGATGTGAGACTTAGAACCTAAAGAAGTCAGAAGAAAAGAAAAGAAAAAGATAGCTGCTTTCGGGATGTGGTGTTATAGAAGGCTGTTGAGGATATCATATTCCGAAAGGCATACAAATGAATGGTAGCATTAGAAAAGATCAGTAGAACTTTATGGCTCCTTAAGGATATTGACAGAAGAAAGTTAAAATATTTTGGACACATTGAAAGGATGACGAACAGTAATATAAGGTAAAGTTCCTGGAAAAGGGAGACTGGGTAGACTGTCAATGAGATGGATGGGGTGTGTGTGTGTGTGTGTGTGTGTGTGTGTGTGTGTGTGTGTGTGTGTGTGTGTGTGTGTGTGTGGACTGACTGATCTTCAAAGAGTTGAAGCATCCAGAAAAGCATACAACAAGACTACGTGGCGAGGCCTGGTGTGGTACATCACTGAGCATCGGAGTGACCATACGGCATCTGTGGATGCCCAGTGAACATATGGACAATAAATCTTTAATCTCTTGGTGTTATTTATATTGTAAAGCACTAATATGGAGGGTTTTTAAAGATAAGAATTCTTCAGCTTATTTTCTGAAGTTTTGTAGAAAGTACCTTTCTTTAGAAGGAAACTTCCATACCTTGGAACTTAAGATCAAAAAACATGGTTAATGTGTAAACTGAAGTAACTTATTTATTTTGAAATGTTGTGGCATTGTGATGGGTGGATTTAAAAAGAGGAGGTAGATTAAGTATGAGAAATTGTGATTTTTATTGATAGCCCTTAGAGAATTTATTAAGGAGTAAGAACAAAAAGAATTTTCTTTGAGCAGGATAATGATTTTTCTCAACACAAAAAAAAAAAAAGCTTCCTGAAACTTTTATTAGATGTGCTCAAGTGGACTAAATTTTTATTTTATGACAAGCACCTTAGAGTAGTATGAATTAAAGATGGCAGTTAATTATATCTTGGTTTTTAATCCATTATCCAAGTATAAGCAAACAATGTGAAGTATCTTCACAACTAGGCTACTTATATATAGAGGCTAATGGCTTCACATCAGTTGCTTTAGTATTCCATAATGCAACCACACACACCTTTTTAGATGTGCTGAAAAGGTGTGTGTGTGCATGATGTCTCTTCTGGACCCGTCTCCCACTGTAAAGGTCAAAACCAGATCCAGAAGAGATATCAAGACTGAAGTAATGCAGAAGTCATATATTTCCCATATACATGTAGTCAAAAGGTGTTGCACCTTATTTTTAAAATACTCTAGATTAGAGATAGGTGTTGAAAGTTTTTTTCACTTGGTTACAGTATAAATTAAAGATGCCAAAGAAATTATATTCTTGGTTTAATCCATTGTGTAAGCAATAGAATGTTGACAATTCAGGTACTCATGAAAAATAGAAGTGAAGACAGTCTCCATGGTTTCAGACTAAGAATATATCATCAGTGTACCTTTTCCATAATTTTGGTTCATGATGGTATTCTTTTAGGACCTTGTTTTCTAATGTTTTCATATAAAAATTTGCTAAAACTGAAGAAAGAGGACTGCCTGTCTTCTTCTAATGAATCAGGTGTAAACTAAAAGTCTATTTCAAAAGCATACACATATCTACAAGCTTCTTCATATCATCATAGACTTCAAAAATTGGGTATTACTAAGAACAAGAGCTCTTCACCTTATCGCTGACAAGGATGAACTATCCAAAGAACTGCAACATTAAAAAAAAAAAAAACTTTCCTTCAAAATGACTATAATGACCACATCATCTCCAGATTACTCAACTGACATAAGACCTGAGAAATTTCTAATATGAAGAAGAAAACAGAGGATTGATCATGCTTTCATATATTATCTCTGTTTCCATAAAACTTGCAAAAATACTTAATGAATATAAAATCAAAGTAGTAGTATTTTACCCCTTTATCAAGATGAGATCACTACTCTATTCCACAAAATCTTGGCATAGCCCACTTCAGTATCCAGGTGTTTATTGGCTATGATGCAATCGCCAGTCATCTTACTATGAACAGACAGAAAAATCAAACAACATATCAAAGAATACATTCTAGATAATGAATACCATAGGAGTGAAGCCTCATCTTGTCATCACATGTGCTGTCTTCAGCTGACCCACAAGATGCTTTGCAAATGAGACATCAAGTTTTATGGGACAAATCAGAACTTTTTACACTGTTGCTATGAAACAACGGAGAGAAAAATCTGGGAGTCTTTGGAAATGGCATTAGATCTTAAATATCTGAATATTCACCAATATCAACTTGTCTGAGTACATCCAAGCCTTCTTTTGCCAAACACGTGCACCTGAATGCACAAGCACACGAATGCACACACACTTTTCTGAACAAGCGTGTAGAAAGGCTTATGTGTTCATCATACATGTTGATTAATTTTGATGGTATATATTACATATTGGATACATTCTTAGCACATTTAAATAGCCAACACCCAAAAATCCACTTTACAATGGAACTGGAAGTTAACAACTACATGCCTTTCCTCGATACATTAATCACACATCTTCAAGACAGTTCCTTATCATTCTCAGTTTATAGAAAACCTACACAAACAGGGAGATATTTACACAAACAATCACACCATAACCCATCCCAACAGTATGGTGTCTTAAAAATGCTAACCCACAGAACAAGAGCAATTTGTTCCAATGACAATGCTCTTACTGCTGATTGCTCACTTACACCACACCTTCTTAGCCAATGGCCATAATCCATATAAGATAGACAAAATACTAAATTCTCCTCAGAAATACCCCCACTGTCCACCATGGAGAACTACAGCAAAACAGTCACCATCCCATACATTAAAGACACATTGGAAAAGATATCTGTAGTGCGCTCAATAAACATCAGCTACTCACCATATTTAGACTATATGTCAAATTGGCTACTCTCATCCATTCACCCAAGGACAGCATCTGTCCCTTATCACATCCAGGAGTTTACGAGGTACCCTGTTCACGTGATCAAGCTTACTGCGGTCAAACAGGAAGAACTGTGGACATTCGCCTCAGTGAACATAGAAAATATATCCGTTGCTATGGCAAGTCAAGTCTAGCAGACCATGCTTTGGATACACCCTGCACACAGGATCAACTGGAAGAAAACTAAAGTACTGCACAGAAGCCTGTACAAGTCAGATAGATTGTTATTAGAATCAGCCTTGAAACATACTCCAAACCTCAACAAGTTTGACTGTATGAATTTGCCTAAGATTTGGGAGACAGTCATCTTAAGACATAATACGTGTTATCTCTCGCAGGTTTTTAACACAGAGGATGCCTAATTAGGACTTTAGTTTTTGTGTTGTAGCTACAGTTGTTCAAACTAGTCCCACTGTTTCACCAGTTTGTTGTTGTCTTTTGCCCTGTGACAAACTGTTTTTTGTGCTCTGAAGATGCTAATAGAAGATGTTAGAATACCAGCGAAATATCAGCAATAAGTCAATAAATTAATTATTTACTTATCAGTCTGTGTTCTAATATATACTGTTAAAATTAATCAAAATATTCTGAACAATTAGAAATATTTTAAAATAACATCAGTCTCTTCTATAACCTAGGACTAACAAAGGTGACAAGCATAGCACTTGTCACCTTTGTTAGTCCTTACTGTTTTGTATACTAGTTTATATGTTTATGCCTGAAGAAATCCTGTGCAATTAGAATGAAATGCCATTTGTCAATTAAAATAGATGTTATCTTATTCCTGTGTTATGCCTTATAAACTCTTAGGCACGCACTCATGAAATGGCAAAGTTTACATACTTCTATTTATTTATTTTTTAAAATTTCAAGTGTCTATTTTTCCTTTATAAAGCCTTAAAAGAACAAAATAGAAGGCTAATCATGCAATTGATCCAGCTTACATTAAAACTCTTTATGGAGAAGCTTTGTATATTTAACTTAGAAACAGACGTTGCATTTAGAGATTACCAGAAAGCCTCTGATAGTCTGAAGAACAAACTGTGGATCATGCTCAAGAAGTTTAAATTCCAAATTAGTTGCTCTCAGCAATAACATGTATTAAAACAACCAAATAGCTGTAAGAATCAGTGAAAAACTTACAGAATGAAAATCAAGGACAATGGTGGATGTATCATTTTTAAACTGCAAGTAATACTGGGATACTTCACCACAGTTCTTTTGCTTACTTTTTTCTTCTATACCTTCTCTGGTTAATGCATATTTAATCTATTGTTTTTCTAATGATAATACATTGCGCTTCTTTTTCTCATTTTAAAAATCTTGCATTAAAAATTAAAAAATTCTATATTACTTCTACAACTCAAAATTATTGTAATTTATTAAAATTTGTTATGAGCAAGAAAGGATTAAGACAGTCAAGGATGTGAGGATAACTTTTAGGTCTGAGGAGAGTTGTGATATCAGTGATGATAGAAAGGAGTGGCCTGGGGAAAGTATGAAGAAGTCATATCTAGGAAGTGGGATCAGTGGGACTTGTTTCAGAACCAGAAATGAGCGTGTATATGTTTACAAATGCCAGAAGTATTCAAAATAAGTGGAATGAAGTTGTAGCATGGATAGAGATCATTCACCCAAAAATTGTCAGGAATAAAGAGAGAGGAATTTGTAATTTTTCTTGAAGACAGACCAGAAAGGGAAGAGGAATGATGTTGATGATGGCAGAGGAGTTGTGCTCATCTAAGGTGGAAATGCAAGTAGCAAATAATGACAGTGGTTTTGAAGTAGTATGGTGTGAAGTGAATGTGGATAGGATGCAATGTTTAGTATGGTATTGCTATAGATCTGGTAATGTGAGGGCGGTGAGAAGGAAACGTATAGGTAAAATAGTCTAGCTAATTAGAAAAGAGGATGATCATTATGGGTAATTTCAATTATGGTAATATAGATTGGAGTGAAGAGATTGTCTGGAACAAAGAGAATGGATTTTTTAAGTTTTTGAAGGACAATTGTCTTAGACAGTATGTAACAGAGGGTGCATGAGGATCAAGGGTCTTGCATTTGATCATCTCATCAAAGGATACTATTGTAAATGAAGTGTCAAATCTTCCAGTTGCTGAAAGTTACCATGAAGTGATCACATAGGTGATGGCCAGCCATGTCGAGATTTTTGTGAGAGTTTTGTGTGGCACTATAAGGCAGGTAATTATGACAAACTCAGGAGATGGGTTGCAGCTGCATCATGGAATGGGGAATTGAATGAGAATGAAGTCAATGTTGCTTGGTTCCCTACTCAGGGAACTATCTGACAGAGACAATGACTAAGTATATTCCAAAGGTCAGGAGATTAAATAAGGTAGCTGTAAAATGGATGACTGAAAAGGTGAAACATGCAATCGGGAAGAAAAAGGAATTGTGGAAGCTGTACAAAATGAGTGGTAATATTAGTTACATGAGCGTACAACAAATAACTAAGGAAAGTGACTTTTTTTTCTTTTTTTTTTATGTTGGGCCCATACACGAGAAGTTGGTTGGTCAACTTATAGTATGTTAGTACCATATATGTGTAGTGGGTTAGGAAAGGAGAAACTTGTTTACATTCTATTTGAAAATCTGTATATTGTATTCCTTGGGAATATATCAGGAAGAAGACTGTTCCACAGTACAGCAGTAGTAGGGATGAAGGAAGAGGAGGAAAAGAAACTTATCCTGTGGGTTTCAAGGTATACTGTGAAAGGATGTTGGTAGCAACTGTGCGTATTCCAATGGGCTTAGTACCGAGTGGAGGGAATTATTGATGCTATTTCAGATGAACATTTGTCATGGAAATATTTGTAGAATACATAAATTGCAGAGACCGAATGTCTATGTGGAAGTAAGGACAGTTTGTAAGAAATGGGTCATTTATCAACCTAGTTCTCTCCTCTGTATTGAGTCAAGCATTTTGAGGGAGCTTTTAGGGGCCCCCACTCCAAATGTGAGAGCAGTATTCAGTAGCTGGCTGGATTTGTGACTTGTATAAAGTTAACAGCTGTTTAGAGGTGAAGTAACATCTTGAGTGAAAGAGAAATCCTAGTTTTTTTGAAGCTGAGGATGCAATGGTTGTGATGTGTTTATGCCAGGAGAGGCCTGATGTGCAGGGTAATGTCCAAAAAGAGAAATCTCATCTTGTCTGTAAATTTGAGTGTTATCTCAAAAATAATATTGGGGGAAAATGGTTCTTTTTTTTTTTGAGAAATAAGACAGAACTGGGTTTTACTATCATTGAAGTTGACGAGGTTATCTGAGCTCCATTGAAGGATAGCTTGGAGGTCAGAATTGAGAGCAGTGGTGGCTGATGTTCTGTAGGTTGAAGTGAGTTGTGTAGAGTAAGGTTTGTCAAATGAAAGGGAGGAGTGCAATGTGCTGTCATCTGCAAAACTGTATTGGGTTGGAGGTCAACTGAAGTAGGTCGTTGATATACAGAATGAAGAGGGTTGTGAGAGAACAGTACCTTGTGGAACACCAGCATTATTTGGATGGTGAGAGGATAGGGAACCATCTACCATCACACATAGTGTGCATCCAGACAGAAAGCAGGCATTCCAACTAGAGAAGTCCTGAGACAGCCAGACAGTCAATGATGGAAGTTTGCATAGTAGGCCTTTGTGCGAGGTGACTTGATAAGGGTAGCAAAAGTACAGTATGAACAGTAGTTAGTAAATGGTGCTAAAAGAAATCGTAGGGATTTTTTATTTTATGGGGCCTGTAGGATGATTGTGGAAAGATGATGTTAGAATGATAACCACTAAGGAGGATCTAGTAGAGATGTTAATGAGCAATTCATCACGGTATTAAGGTCCTTGTGAATGTAACATTAATTCAGAACTTGAGCAGTTAGAAGAGGGGAAGAGCCACTGATGGTGAGTGAGTAGCAGGAGGTATATGAGGAAGTGAGTAAACTTGATGTCAGTGATGCCATAGGACTTATTGGTGTATTACCACATGTCTAGAGGGAATGTTCCAGGGAGTCAACAACAGCTTTAGCTTACCTTTTAACATGACTCTTAGATTGGCCCAATTCCAAAGGAATAGAAAGAGGGCAAAATTGTTCTGCTTCATAAACAGCATAAATGGCAAGTTTAGCATATTGTTAGCATTTAGTTTAGCAAAAATAACAAAATTCATTGTTGACTACACAGGAGCACTCGTGTGTTACAGTAAAGTGCAGTTCTATGCATCAGTTGACTTAAGACATTGAAGGATCAAAGTTTTTGTCAGATGAATGGTAGATTACTGTATTTAGACAGAGAAAAAAAAAATATTAACAAATTTCATTGAGTGTTTTGATAATCAAATTCTTGGTTTGTTAGTGTTGATTTCACATTTTAAATATAATACAAAAATGTAATCTAAGGTAGTAACTTCATCTTAATTTAAGTTTTAAAATACAATTTTCAGGTACTTGTCAGTTTAATTTACATTTTAATTTTCTTCATTAATATAACTACATAATTTAATGAAAGTACACATCCTAATTTTTATTTTATCTAGGCACGCTATTCAAAACTCGGTGTATCAAGTGTGGTCATATTGCAGAGAACAGGAATAGTCCAGTGTGTCCAGCTCTGGCAGGAAAAGGGTGAGTTACAGTAGTATAATTTGCTTTTTTTTTTACCTTTATAATTTATTAAGAATCAAGTCTCTCTCTCTCTCTCTTGCAGTTCAAATGGGCAAGGTTAATTATTTTTATATAAAATAAAAATATTTTTATTTTTATTTACTATCACTGATAATAGTAAATTAAATTTATTTACTTTGTTTATTGATGTAAATTTAAATGCTTTAAAAAAATGAATGTTGCAAAATTTTAATATTGTACTGTATTAATTATTCTCTGCTTTATATAAATTCTAACAGTTCTGTTAGTTATAATTGCATCAAAAAAGTGACAGTCATTGGATACCAAACACAGAAATATTATTCTGTGTTTGCTATCAAATCTGTTTAAATTGGCTTTGAATAATATCACTGTCAGTTTCTTCCTCATGAGTTCCAAATCTCCTTACTTTTCCAAATGCATGTTCTATACACACTTCTTTATTAGTGTAGTGTAGTGTAGTAGTAGTAGTAGTAGTACAGCATTCATACTGTGAATAATACCTAAATGTTTATTATAATAAATTTAGTTTAATCCTTTATCCAAGTGTAAGCAAACAAAGTTTGTGCCTGACGAATCTTCAGGACTGAGGCAACTCGTGGTAAAGTGGACCAAGCTCTCATCACTCCCTGTCTTAGTATCTCCCATAATGCAAAGCACATTTGCTTGCAGACATGTATAATGCTCTGCATTAAGGGAAGGGCCACTACCCAGACTGGTTTCGACCTTTATTGAGGTCTCGTCAGTGGGAGCCAGACCCAGAGGTGGTGATACCAAGGTGGACACAATGGAGAAGTCATATTTACCTATACGAGTTGGTAAAAGGTGTCTCACCTTATTATTAAATACTCTGGATTTAGAGAAATATGTTGGAAGTTTTTTTTCCGCTTGGTTAGACTATAATAAATTTAGTTTAATCCTTTATCCAAGTGTAGGCAAACAAAGTTTGCGCCTGAAGTATCTTCAGGACTGAGGCAACTCGTGGTAAAGGTGGACCAAGCTCTCATTACTCCTTGTCTTAGTATCTCCCATAATGCAAAGCACATCTCCTTGCAGACATGTATAATGCTGTTAATTTTTATATATATTCTTTATATATATATATTCCCTCTTTTTTTTTTTTTTTTTTATATATATATAGTATATTAACTATTTAGTCTACCGGCTGTGCCTTTGTTAATAATTATACTATATACTTATGAGGTGATTTATTATATAAATCTCTTTTACTAACAATTATTTTTATTTTGACTCCGAGTGTCCCTATATGTTATTGTATTGCACAAAAGTTCACTCCAGTTGGTGCAATGACTTTAACTCTCTCTTTCAGAATCCAACTAATCATTGACTCAAAACCAAGTACAAAATAAACACATTTAATAAAACTAAAACAATATATATATACACTTCTAGCAATAATACATAACTATAACTACAGATTATATGGATCCAAGGCTTTATTTAAAAAATATAAACTTACTCTTACTTAAGAGTAAGTTTAAAAATATAAACTTACTCTTAAGACTAAACACTTTTTCTTTCACAATCACAAAAAAATGTTCATAGTCTTTTTCTCTTTCTGTTAAGGCTCTTTTCCAGAAGTTATACAGCTCTTGTACTTCATTTTCAGGATCCTTTTCATCAATCAATGTAACACACATAAAAGTCTTCTTGACTAAATCTTGTTTCCTTTTAGTAGCAATACTCATCAGATCAGGCATCCTTAATACCTATAAATCTTCTTAATCAATATATTTTCTAAACATTCACTTTCAGGCATCCTTAATACTTATAGATTTTCCTTATCAATATTTTCTCTAAGAAAAACATTCACTTTAGAATGTAAGCAACAAGTTCTTCCTTCATTCACAATACTAAATGACAGTCTTAACTTTTTCCACTAATAAAAAAAAACTTACAGTTTCAAGATTTCTTTTTATTCATTACTTATTCCTCCTTGAAACCTATTATTTCCACTATTCCTTTTTCGGAATACACTATAAAATTTCTTCCGACTGCCACACACAAAAAAATCAAGTTCTTCCAACTTGAATATTTACCGGCCAGTGTTCTAAAAACTTCCGAACGCTCTCTTGTTTACAACCGTTACTTGGATACACAACGCTTTCCTTGTCAGCTGTCAATCATACATCAAATCCTCTCCGGGAGCATGCGCACTCCACAAAAGTCAGAAACTACGCACTGCAATAAAATTGCTGACTCGCTGTATCCATTAGCGCTAAGAGAAAGTCTTTCACAAAACACAAAATTCAACATTTTTAAACCACAACAAACTTTCTTATAAGTAACACAAATATTCAGTTTAGTAAGTACATCAATATTTTTACTTCTTTACATGTTACTTCTAATATAACATTTTCATAACGAGAACATCACAAGTGCAGACACTGCGTGTATAAAAACAAAACTAACAAGCATAATTAATACGTAAAAATAGTCAGAATTTTAATATGATTATTTTTACAATGCTATGCATTATATTATAGTCTAACCAAGTGGGGAAAAACTTCCAGTAAATGTTTATTAATTTCTTCTAGCAACATGCCAGCCTGGATGGTTGAGTGGTTAGTGTTGCTGCTCTTTAATTTAGCAGGCTGTGTGTGTTTTGAATCCTACTCTAGGCATGAATGTTTGTAAACTTTTTTAGATGGTAGGTGACTTTTAATACTCAGTATGTGTGTGTGTGATTGTCACCCAGTTAATGTGGCTTGAAAAAGGTCATGTTGAATCTTTAGAGCGGGGTTCCTAGCTTACATACTCTTACTCATCTTCAGTACTATACTAAATACAGTAAACCCTTGCCGAGCGCAGATTTGCAGAACGCGATTTTGCACATACGCATTATCTTAATTGTTTCCATTTAATTTGTCCAACGCTAGAATTTCATTCATATGCGGTACACTGCAGAGCGTTGGCCAGCAACCCTGCTTGGCGCTGCCTGCTATCTGAGTGACCCAGACCGAGTTGCGATCATTTCACTCACGTTAGCAGAGCTGTAATCACGTATTTATCAGTGTTTATCCTCTTCTCCTTTTGCATTTTAATTTCAAAAATTCAATATGACATCTAAGAGGAAGAATGAAGATGATAAAGCTGCAAAAAGATGCAAAGTTTTGACATTATCTCAGAAAATTGAAATTTTAGATAAGTTGAAAAATAGTACACGTATTTCATCGCTTGCAAGAGAACTAGCTATAAACGAATCAAGCATAAGAACAATATGGGAGAATGAAGAAAAGATTCGATCTAGTGTCAAAGCTTCAGGCGATACTTCGGCAAAGGTTGCTCAAGTTTCAAGAAGAATTCCGCAATTGGAAAAGATGGAAAAAATATTAATAGCTTGGATTGACAATCAAGTAAATGAAAAAGGCTCAGTAGTGGATGGTATTTCTATTCGAAACAAAGCTTTAGATTTGTTTTCTTTTGTTTTAAATAAAGATGGCCAGTCGTCAGAGAAAATTGACTTTCACGCAAGCAAAAGTTGGCTTGAAAACTTTAAGCATCATTTTAATTTGCACAATGTAAAGCTTCAGGGAGAAGCTGGCTCTGCAGATAAAGAAGCAGCAGAGAAATTCAAATCCCAATTTTTGAAATTCATTGAAGAGAGGAGTTATGTTCCGCAACAAGTTTTCAATGAAGATGAGAAGGGCGTACTTTATAAGCGAATGGGACAACAAGCCTACATCACAAAGACACAAAATGCTGCCCCAGGTTTTAAAGCTTTTAAAGATACACTCACTTTGCTTTTTTGTGGAAATGCATCAGGCGACTTCAAGTGCAAGCCTCTGCTCATTTATTGATCTAAAACGCCTCATGCATATGCAGGGAAAAAATTTTGAGCAATTGCCCGTGGTGGAAGTGGAATAGAAAAATTTGGGTAACAAAAGCCCTCTTTAATAACTGGTTTGAAAATCCATTCGTTAAAGAAGTCAAACATGACTTAGAACAGCAAAACCTGTGCTTTAAAGTTCTCCTAATTCTCGATAATGCTCCAGGACACGATGCTGAAGCTCTCACAACATTGCATCCAAATGTAGAGGTTTTATTCCTCCCACCTAACACCACTTCCTTAATCCAACCAATGGATCAAGGGATCATAAAAACATTCAAAGCCTATTATGTCAAGCATGTTTGCACCTCTGCAAATAAAGAACTAGACGAAGGAAAGCACGACATGCTAATGGCATTTTGGAAGCAATTCAACATAAGCCACTGCATAGAAATGATTAAACTCGTATGGGAATAAGTGAATTCATCAACATTAAATGCTTGCTGGCATCAGCTCTGACCAGAAGTTGTCAATGATTTTAAATCGATTTTTTTCATATTTTTTCATTTTCAATAATTTCCATCGATTGAAAATGAAGCCAAAGAAATCGTACAAATTGCAAAAGCAATTGGTGGTGAAGGATTTTCAGATATGGAAGAAGGAGAAGTCAAAGAATTAATCGAGAATGACGATTGAGAAATAACGAATGAAGAATTGGATGATCTTGTAACACCAGCCGACAGTGAAAGCGGCAGTAGTGAAGAAGAAGATAAAGCCGCTTTAACTTACAAGAAGTTAAACGAATTGTTAAAAAAGGCACAGGAGCTGTCTGATTTTGCAATGGAGATTGACCCAAATGAAGAAAGAAGACACTTTATGAAAGGCATTGAAAAACTCTGCGCTCTTACCGCGAAACTTTTAAAGAGTTGTGTCAGTCATTGTCCTAAGCAAAAATCACTAGCTTTTTAAAAAAATGATTATCATGTACCTACTTATTAAGCAGTAATAAAAATCCTTTCAATTAACATTTGTTTCATTTTTCCCTTTTAATTACAACAGTATTTAGGTTAGTTTAAATTATACATACATACTTTCTTAATTTGAACTATACTTAACAAATTTTTTTCCATAGAAAGTTAACTTTGTGGAACGCGATTTTGCCGTGCGCGCAATGTATTAATGACGTAACCCCCGCGTTTGGCAAGGGTTTACTGTATACCATAAAGCTTTTTTAAATATATATATATATATCTTTGAAAATGATCTTTCGAAAGATATATTTTAAAAAATTTTAATTTGAAAAGATAACTTCTTCCTAGTTGCATTTGAGATATTACTCATTCTTTTAAATAGTTTACATAAACAAATGTTGCAGATGAATCCTTTTTTTATCACCCTACTTAGCATCTTTATGAAAGGGTTGGATAATCTAGAAATCATGCTCCAGAGACCAAATATGCAACTCTTTTTATCAAGCCACCTCAGTCCTCCAGTAAGTAGGATGATGAGCTCATAGTGGACAATGAAAATCATAATATCACCTAAAGAGACATAAGTATTTATGCCACAATGGGATCTTAACATTTCAACCATGTATCACCACCATTCATACTTTCTTTTAAATTCCTTCACTCACCACCTACAAAGGCAAGCCATTTCTCCAGTCACACAGTGCTCTGAGAGAAAAATCTAGCTCTCATTCCTTTCTTGATGACATTTATTCTCAACTTTCAAGAATGTCCTGTCACCACCCTATATAAAATGAAAAATTTCATCCACTGTCCTGTGTGACACTTTCAGAAGTTTGTAAGTATTTATCATATCACTCCTCTTTTCATGTGTGCTAATGTTTATAGTCCACAAATTCTCAATCTATCCTCATAATCTACATTCCCAATAACATCTAAAGCACTCTCCTTTGTACCCTTTCCACTGTTGAGAGTTTATTTTTCACTTGGTTAGACTATAATAAGTTTAGTTTAATCCTTTATCCAAGTGTGAGCAAAACAAAGTTTGCACCTGAAAGTATCTTCAGGACTGGGGTATGGTAGTACAACACCAGGCAATTCATTGCAAAGGTGGAGAAAGCTCTCATTACTCCTATCTCAGTATCTCCCATAATGCAAGGCACATCTCCTTGCGGATATGTGTAATGCTATGCATTAAGGCAAGGGTCACTACCCATACTGGTTTCGCCCTTTATTGAGGTCTCGTCAGTGGGAGCCAGGCCCAGTAGTGGAGATACAAAGGCAGAAGCAATGAGAGGTCATCCTAACCTATAGGAGATGCCCAAGGGTGTGCAACCTTATTATTAAATTACTCCGGATTCAGAGAAAGATGTTGAGAGTTTATTTTTCACTTGGTTAGACTATATTAAGTTTAGTTTAATCCTTTATCCAAGTGTGAGTAAAACAAAGTTTGGGCCTGAAAGTATCTTCAGGACTGGGGTAAGGTAGTGCAACACCAGGCAACTCGTTGCAAAGGTGGAGAAAGCTCTCATTACTCCTCAGTATCTCCCATAATACTAGGCCTGGTTCCCACTGATGAGATCTCAATAAAGGTCGAAACCGGTATGGGTAGTGGCCCTTGCTTTAATGCATAGCATTACACATATCCGCAAGGAGATGTGCCTTGCATTATGGGAGATACTGAGATAGGAGTAATGAGAGCTTTCTCCACCTTTGCAACGAGTTGCCTGGTGTTGCACTACCTTACCTCAGTCCTGAAGATACTTTCAGGCGCAAACTTTGTTTTGCTCACACTTGGATAAAGGATTAAACTAAACTTATTACCTTTCCACTGTATTTGCAACCTCAAAAACCAGGATATCAGATCTGTACACAGTAGTCCATATTGAAATCATATCAAAGCCTTATAAAGAGGAAAAATGGCATATCCTTAGATGTCAATATTGGTTTCAGCTTTGCAGTTATCCTCTGAGTTATATTTGCATCTTTGTTATATGGCCATTGAACTTCATCTTATGAAGTCGTGTCACTTGACAGTGACAGACCATTGAAACGAACCTGTTAAGGGAAGGTTAAATTAAATAAATACTTACTATTTTGTCAAGTCCATTTTGACTCTACTAGATGCTCATTTAAAATAGTCGCCTGAAACTAAACACTGTCTAGCTGGTAAATTGTATGAATAGCTAGATTTCTTTGCTCTGGAAATTACCCTAAAATTGTTTGAGCAGTTTTAGGGCATTATTAATGTATAAAATAAAAAAGTGGATAATGCATAAAAATAAATAACACTGGCACTCATTATGCCAAAATATATTAATATTATTAATATCCGTAGAATTAATGCTAAGAACTACTTCTTGTGTAATGTGAATTTCATGATATTTTTAAAATACAAAACAAAAAATAATTATCCTCAGCCCACTTTCTATATATTGCTCATTGATTTGTCTTACCACTTATTATAATTGGTGAAATTGATTTGAATAATATTAGATCATGTGCTGGAATTTCTTCTTCATTGTATTTTTTTAAATATAGATCACCTGATCCAGATAAAGAAGATGCTAGAATTCCTGAAGAAGATCTTCCAAGGTAGTTCTTTATTTATTTATTTTTTTTTGATCAGCAGTATAAGTCATAAATGGAGCCTCGATAGCTCAGTCAGTATAGATGAAGTCCTTTGGTTCGAAAGATCTGGGTTCAATTCCTGTCTAAGACATGATTAACCTTTATCTGGTCTCTTTCAACTAAAGATAAGTTAGCCAGTCTCATGCGAAGGTAGGGGTTTTTTCCACCTGGAAACTCCGGTTTTTCATCCCCCAGAACAGGCAAACCGCCCTCGTGAACACATCTACATACATATAGGACATACTGGGAGGCATAGGGCTAACCACCTTATCCGCGAGATGGTCGTGGTGTGAAGTCCACAGCTAAGAACCTCAATGGTTCGTAAAAAAAGCATAAGTCATAAAATGCTTACCCAGTAGCATTCAACTGGAACTGAATTGCTGATTACTCAGAAAACCTCTGCAAAATCTGTATTGGCCACTGTACCTGCATATTCATTTTGCTTGTTTCATATAATAGCAGAGTTTGTTTGCAGGGACAGTAAAATACACAGTTCATGGTGAACTCATGGAGTTCAAGTTACAAGTGAGTAAACAAGCATTTGCATTAAGAGAATATAGAGAAAAATTTAAGATAGTTGTGTGTGAAAGTAGCTAAACAAAAGTCATGGGAAGACTTAAGTAAAAATATGGAATATTAACATTATGAAGGGTGGTAAAAATTGCTTAGAAATGGAGTCAAGATTACTTCAAAAGCATAAAAACTGAAATATTCTAGATATCTGAAGTAATTACTTTGAAAGCTTGTTAAATACATTTCACCTCGCACTGTAGAAAATACTATATAACAAACTTCTGAAGTCTCCCAAAGTTCATCATCAAATTATTGACATTTACCATCAAGGGGGTGTACAGGATATGATAGTACTACATGAAAAATTTACAAACTTCCTACTTACAATTTTCTACCAAATCAATCTGTTACCGGTCAAAGCTACAACATTGTCGGATCTTATATTGCTATCTTCTAAGGCACTTTTTACCATATCGATCCACATATATCTTGGTCTTCCTCTGGGTCTTTTTCCTGCCAACCTTCCGACTAATTTCTCTCTTATTCCATATAAATTTATTCAGTTGACTTCCTACCATACCAGCTTTGTTGATTCCGTTGTCTATTTCTATATTTAATTTACCATCTTCACTAAAAATCGTGCCTAAATAGCTGAAATGTTTTACTTGTTCCACAGGTTCTCCATTCACAATACAGTTGACATTTTCAATGATTCTGCCTATTTTCATTGTCTTTTTATTGCTGACCTTCATACCATATCTATTACAACAGCAATTGAATTTAGTCAGAGAATCTTGCAGACTTGTAGTGGATTTATTTAGAAGTATAACATTATCTGCATAAAGCAAGGAGTTGACATTAACATCTCCAATTTTTATATCAGGTTTAATACCACTTTCCTTCATGATGTAATCTATATAGATAATGAATAACAGAGGTGATAATATACATCCTTGTCTGGCACCAGATTTAACATTAAACCATCTTCCTGTACTTCCTTCAATTCTAACTGCTGACTTACAACTCAAATAAAGACTAAGTATTGCTTGATATAATGATCCACTGACACCATACAACTGTAGCATTTTGAATAGCTTCTTTCTTGGCACCTTGTCATATGCTTTTTCCAGATCTACAAAACTTAAATACAGATCTTTGTTATATTCCCATGACTTTTTAACTATTTGTCGTAAAGTGAAGATCTGATCCTGACAGCCTCTGTTAGGCCTGAATCCAGCTTGTTTCTCGCCATCTTCTCTTCCACAATCATTCTCAACCATTTCTCAAGTATACTGGCATAAATCTTACCAGGACACTCAGTAGAGAAATACCTCTGTAATTCTCACAATCAGTTTTATTTCCCTTTTTATATATGGGCACTATGAGAGCTCTACTCCAATCATCTGGAATTCTTCCTTTCCAGGCCCTCTGAACTATGCAGTGTAGCCACTGTAAAACATTTATACCTCCATACTTGAGTATTTCTGGTCTAATATAATCTACAGCAGCTGCCTTTCCACATTTCCAGCCTTTGATGGCTTTTTCTACTTCAAGTATGGATATGTATTCCTGACTGCATGCCTGGTCAGTGGTTTTTATCACTGTGCTGTCATCACTGCTTGTTTCAATTAGCAATTTTTTGAAGTAATTACTACATACTTCAAGGATATCTTTTTTCTCTAGTTTTCATATCACCTTTATCATCTCTAATTCCTTTTACAGCACTCTTTCCTCCATTTCTGAGCTTCTTCAACAACCTCCAGAATATCTTGCCACCTTCTTGATATTTATTTTCTATGTTCTTACCAAAGTCTTCCCATGACTTTTGTTTAGCTAGTTTTACATAGTGTTTAGCTTTCTTACATTTGTCTCTGTATTCTCTAAGAGCACAAGCTGACTTATTCACCAGGAACCTTTGATATGCTTTCTTCTTTTCCTTTACTGCCTCTTTAACTTCCTGTGTCCACCAGGGAGTTCTGATTTTTCTATCCTTGCAGACAACCTCACCACATGCCTCTCTGGCAGAATCAATCAATGTTTTCTTCAGAGCTTGCCATTGAATCTCCAAGGTTCGATTCCTGTTCTCAAACTCTTTCATTTTTTCTTGAATAATGTTTGTATATTTTACAAACGTCTACAGTTCACATCTGAGAGCTGCTCAACTTTTATACACTTTAAAACTTTCTTACATGTTATTCTTTTCAAAACGAAATTCAATTTTATCCTGCTCAAGACTAAATAGTGATCACTTCCAATTTCAAATCCTCTGTACACTCTGGTGTCCTGCACCAGGGAGAAAACATCACTATCAACAATAACATAGTCAATGAGACTTTTCTTATTCCTAGCCTCTTCTCTTCATGTGAATTTGTGCACATTTTTTTGTTGGTACATGGTGTTAGTAATAACCAGTCAATGTCCTGAGCAGAAATCCAACAAGTAATTGCCATTATTATTAGCTTTGCTCTTTTCTCCAAATTTTTCCAAAATATTTTTATATGTCTGACAATCATTTCCTGCTCTGCTATTTAGATCCCCAACAAGGACCAACTTTTCATTGTGTCAGTTGCTTTCTCTAAAGCCTCAAAAAATTCCTCCACTTCTACCTTAGGAGAACCTTCTGTGGGACCATAGGCACAAATAAGTCTCATTGTCCAATTCCCAATTCTGATATTTGCCCAAATCACTCTACTTGAAATTGCCTGCCATGCAAGAAGATTAGCCTCGTATTAGTGTTGAATACTATGGCTACTCTTTCTTTTCCTTGATTGTCATTGCCCGAATATAACATTTTGTATTTATTGCTCAGAAGGAGCTCACCAGTTTTGGTCGTTTTTGTTTCAGTCACCCCTATTATGTCAATCTGGTACTTATCTAATTCCTCAGCCAGCTCCATTCAGGCTTCTTATGTTGATAGCACCGATCTTCAGTTCTGGTGATATTGAGTTGGGGTGTGTTTTAGGATTTGTTTCAGTAGCTGACTTTCACTGTTTGCCCTGGTTCCCTGGCGAAAAAATGGGGGCCTTATTTAACTGGGCGACACCTCAGCCAGAATGAAATTCTATCATGTTGTATCGTAATTTAATATTGTGGTTTAAGCCAATAAGAATACAATTTGGTCGGCTAAATCCCAAATTGCCAGCCCATCCTCGTTCATTCAGTATCCAGGTAGATACCTAACAGGGTGCACCACGAGAAGGTGAGGATTGGACATTAGATCAGAAGCCCTGGTCGGTTCTCCACGTTCCTTTAAAGTCTATGTGGAGGTCTCCTCTCAGTTATACAGCTTTGAACCTTAAGCACCCCCCCTAAGTCTCCCAAAGTTTCATAAGTAAATTCTGTGCTAAACGAAATTCACTTATAACAGACTCCAGTGCAAGCAACTATTCCTGTCATCCTTGCTGTAAAGAGTTTGACTGTGATATGAATGGGACAGAGCAATCAAAAAATATTCAAGAGGAATGCAATTAGAAGTTGCAGTGCTTGGGGGGGGGGGGGTAAAATACTATAAATCTCAAATGAGAAAGCATCTGGTGTAAGTGATATTCAAATAGAAATGTTCACTTGTTGCATAATCCATAATACTTGGGGAAGGATAAACTGAATTCCAGGCCAAATAGGGATTATGATCAGATTTTCAATAAAAGAAATATTAATAAATGTTCAAGAAAAATTATGGGAATATAACAAAGATCTAATTTAAAGTTTGTAGATCTGGAAAAAGTGTACAACAAAGTGCCAATAGAAAAAATGTTCAAAATGCTATAGTTAAATGACAGAACATTATGCACAGCAATATATATCTCAGTTCTTAAAATCGGAGGTAGTACAGAGAACGATATTTTGATGTAAAATCAGTTGGAAGACAGGGTGTGTACAAGATACCATGACAGTATCCCATTCATAAATTTACATTATTACTAACTTTTTGTCTGCAATAAGTCTTCATTCCAATATAGTCTGATCTTATATTTTGGTATTTTATGGCACTTATAATTACATCAATCCACTTTGATCTTGGTCTTCCTATAGGTATTTTTTCTACCAATTTCTTGGACTCCTGTTTTGCTAACCTTTCTTCTCCCATTCTGTTTAAGTGTCCATACCACATTAGATTAACTCTACTCACATATTCCTGAATGCTAACAATATCAAGTTTCTAATTTCTTCATTTTGAATATGAATTTGCCATTGATGCAGTTTGTTTGCTCCTATAAATTTTCTTCAAACTCTCATATGTGTGGTCTTAATTTTGATCAGTCGCTTTATTTTTAATCCATCTTGGACACCTATTTTTCACACCTGTATTCTCATTAAATTAAATTAGTGAACATCTATGTACCATTTCTTAATTTCAGAAAGGGCAATGGATATGGATTCCTCCAAATCCATTGCCCTCGTGGCTTATCTTAGGACAATCTAACTCATTTTCTGTTATCTAAGACTCGTGACTATGCTATGCTGTTTCTCCAGGAAACATTCTACTAATGGTCTTTTGATAGACAGAGGCTTACATATTCTTGCTTTTGAGACATCTAACAGGATTTGCTCTGAATACCACCACCTAACCTTACACACGTCCTTAACTGAAATCCCTTAAGTCCTTAAAGCATAACTATTTATGATCATAAAGTTAAAGGTAAGACTGCTGTAGTACTGGACAGAAGAAATATTACCGAAAGATTTCTTTACCAAATGAGAAGGGATTTCTTCCCTTCTCCTTTGGTGCTTCCCTTCTCTTTCAGTTATCTTATTGATAATGTTTCTGGTCAGAATGATGATGAATTAAAGAAATCAAAACAAAGGCTGGTGTGGTTAGTGCATCTGCTCTCCAACCAAAAGGCTGCGGGTTTGAATCCCGCCATGGGTATAGATGTTTGTGATTGTCTGTGAAATTACTAGAAATTACTAGTTGGTGGATTGAGACAGAGTTGTAGAGTAGGTGTCCTCCCTCGATGAGTTTTTGGACTCCCTGGAGGTGTCACGTAATAATAATAATATGAATGCCTAGGTCATATGTCTCCCCAAGATCCACAAGTCTGGTATTCCCTTTAGACCTGTTGATGGTATTAGTTGTGCCACATAGAAACTATCCAAGATCTGCTACTTTTGCTCTGTTTTCATAGGAAAAATTTAGTACCTCTTATTAAGAATACTCTGGACTTTAAGAACAAAATTGTCAATCCTTGTGTGGGCCTGTCCAACATTAAGATCAATTTGGATGGTCTTACTCATCAACTTATCTTTAAAAGATACCATTAAGTTACTCAAACTAGATCTTTCCTTCTGTTGTTATTAAACTTTTTTGATTCTATAATTCATTCTGGATATTGTACTAGTGATGCAGTTTATTCTGGATATTGTACAATACAGAATAAACTGTACCAACAAATTGAAGATACCTCAGTGGAGAGTGCTCTCTCTCATCCCTGATTATTTTATAGAATACTGTGAATGTTTTCTGAGTAATATTGTTATAATGCATTTGTTATGGTACAGATGTATGGTGATTGACATCTTTGCTGTTTGGAATGGTTCTTCTGTCCTGCAAAAACTTTGTGTCCAAAATATATGCAGTTCACCCTAAAATACAGTTCATTTTAGAAAAGAAAAAAATCATTTAAGCATTTTTGGATTTGCACATTCTTAATTAACTGAATGGAAGGAAGTCTTCACTTTTTGCATTCTGGAAAAAAAACTCCAGGACATCACATCCATGCATTGTTTCTCTATAATACTAACTAGAAGAGTGGGACTATTAAACCTTAATACATCGTGCTTGTGCTTTGTTTTACAGATAATTTACTTCTTTGATAGTTACAATGCATTAAATCAACATTCTTGGCTTATGGTTTCAGTGAGACCTTTATCAACAAAGCATTCCACAGTTATAGGATTACTGCTTCTTCTTCTGTTCAAGAAGAAATTACATTTCGCATCTATATGTTAACGGAAGATCAGAATGTATTGCTAAAATTCTCAAGGTGCCAAACATCTATTTAACATTTCATCATATCCAGAAAATGTTTACTTTTTTTTCTTCACTTAAAGACTTACCTTTCAGGCATCTGTTAGATTCCTTGCTCTTGTGGCCTGTATTATTTTGGACAATCTGGAAGATCTGCCTTTGTTCAGAATGAGGAATATTAAATATACATTAAGTAGCATGATCCTAAACAATCTGGCCTTGCTGAACACATTATCTCTTCTAAGCATATCTGGTGGTACAATACAAAAATTCTGTGAAGCATTAGTACACAAATTGTCCTCACTTCAACAGGTCTGATGGCATATTCTTATTTCCTTTATGGAGATAGTGCTGCTTGTTGAATTCTCATTGCATTGAATACAAAATAATACTCATGGTATTGATTGTACCATGAGTATTATTTAAGTATTTCTGGATTCTTTCTTTCGTTCTTTTTTTACAATATATTCATCTACTTTGAAAACAATTCTAGTTTCCCCAAACTAATTAAAATTGCATATGTTGCATTCACTTATCTTAGTCTTATAAATAAGACGAGAAATATTACAAAATAAAAAACATTATTTTATTAAATAACTATTCAAATATAATTATTTACATAAAATTCATTTAAAAAGATTCCATAAGAGATTCTCTCTCTCACACACACTTAATTTCAAGAATAAAAAAAAATACAACAAAGAAAACAAATTCCTTTCTAAGACTAACAGCTATAAACATCCAATATATTCGGTTCACTCAGTTTCCCAATATAAGAACTATCTCACTAATTCAAAGTCTACATTCTTTCCCAATCAAGAATCTTGTCCTAACATAGACTTCAATGTAAACAATTATCAGAAAAATTGCTCTGCTTCGGAAAGTTATCCATTAAGAGAAAACACTTAAAGGAAATTGTTGGCTTTACTGCCCTCTAAACAAATCTTCATTGCATGAATCCTGTTTCTTCTTTGTCTGAATAATGTAGTTTTCTTCTGTAATACACATATTATCATGAAAAGTACTATTTAGAAGAAAAACGCAACTTTCTTCTTGAAACAAAATGTTGTCTTCAGTTCCGTCTGTTGACAGGAACAAATGCAAGCTTAAATTTGAGTTCGAGGCTATCTGGTGAAAAAAACATGCTGTTAGGAAGCTCCTGAAAGATTGCTGATTTAAAAGAAATTATTACAAAATCAACCAGAGAATTGCAAAAAAGCAGAAAAATGTTTAACAGAAGTTAGGATAAGAAAGAGGAACAGAACAAGAAGAGGCAGGAAAGTACTGAACTTGGTAATTAGTAAAGCCTGGCTATCAGAATCAGATATGGTAACTGTGATTGATGGATATACTATTTTTAGAAATGACAGAACAGATAGGAGCAAAGGGGAAGTATTACTAATGATATCAGACAACTTAAGTCCAGTTAGGATAAAAACGCAAGAAAATAATGATTGGTAACAATGTCCCATGCATTTCTTGTAGATAGGCTTATACATTGGTAAAACATGACTATTAAATTATTTAAGGAATTTACAACGTATACTGGAATATTAATTAAAAGAAACTAATAAATATCTCCTATTCATTTTGGAGGTTTAATAGAATATTATCAGCACTGAGAAAGGATTAAAACCAATTTTAATACTTCCAATATTTCTTCTCCATCACAGAGACATCTTCAGGGATTACAAAAAAACTTTTTGTAACAACACACACACAAATATAATACAATAGTGAGTGAAACTAAAGTCCTGTCTAGGTGGTGCGCCCTCTATGGGCATTTGCAGGTAGTCTAGGATGTAAAGAGGGATCTCTGATAATTAATGTTTTTCAAATTTTGTGAAGTTTAATGCGACTTTGTTTAAATTTGGTTGATTCCTGAGTGCAAATGCAGATTCAAAGAATAGTCTTTCTTTTTTGAATTTACTATGGTGAAGCATGGTGGTTTTTTTCCAGGAGATCCTGTGGGTTGTATCCAAAACATGGTCTGCAAGGCCAGATTGACCTTAATTGTCATTAAGGTCAATCACGATTGCTGATGTATGACTTGTGTTCTTCTAACTGGATGGTTGCTGATCTGCTGTCTGTCCAAAGTAAGCCAGTTTACAGGCACAAGATACTCTATATATACTCCAGGCACTGAGAGAGGAGGGAGCTGGTCTTTGGTGGAACAGATAAGGGTAGCAAGTTTACGATAGGGCTTAAAAGCTGTATGGAGGATGTACTTTTTTAATGATGTGGCAATTTTTTCTGATGTACCACAGATGTAAAGTATGGTGATCACATTTCTGAAGTCCTTCTGAAGAGATGGTCGGGGAATGGGGAAGGACTTGATTATTTTTTTAATTCTGTAGTCACTGTAGCCATTGGAAAGGAAGATGTTATGCATGTGTTTGAGTTTGGTTGAAAGCCTCAACACATAAATACCTCCTATATTTTGGCAATTTCACATTGCCATCTTCATGGGAACATACAATAATGACACATGCAGGCATTACAAAAAGCAAATGAAGCAGAAGAGAGAAAACTACTGTTGTTCCTAGAGTCTGTGCCCATAGTGGCTATATTGGGTTGTCTTGGCTGTTTGGCTGAAGTTCTCAAGATACAAGCTTCCCAAATTTGGGGCAGTCTCATGCACCCAAATTTGTTGAGGTTTGGAAAGTTTTTAGAGTTGAGGCTGATTCCATAAACAATCTTTCATATTTAAATTTGCTATGGTGTATTAACGTGGCTTTCTTCCAACATATTCTGTGGCGGGTATCCAGAGCATGGTCTGCAAGCGCAGAGTGGCTGTACTGATGAAACTGGATGTAGTCTTTGTGTTCCGAAATCCTGACATTTGCTGTCCTGCCTGTTTGGTCAAAGTAGGACAGTTTACAGCTGCAAGGGACCTGGTATACCCCAGGTAGGTCTAGGGCATAGGTGGCGAACCTATGGCACCCGAGAATTTTGCTGGCACATCAACGATTTACTGGTGATATCCTTATATATGCTTATAAATTATTCAACTTTTTTTTTAATTATTACAATAGTACAAGTTAAATTTTGTTTTACACGAGAGAGCAGCTACAAAATGTGCATATGATTGCACGGTATTAACAAAAGATCACGCAACCTAAAAACAAAGGCAAGCCGACAGTTGTTGAGTTGAAATGATAATTCTCTTCAACCGAATTCCATAACATCTGAAATTGTCATAACAATGTTCACTATATATTTCTTAGTTTTAACGCATTCATGACGGGGTGTCGTTTATCGTTCCGACGAAACTTCTCATTATCGGCGAGCTCAGCGCACACAAAGTTTCAACCCTTAGTTGAATTTTATTACTGCTCTTTTTTTATTGAGCTGGCAGACAAACTCATGTATGCATTATATGTCATGTTTCAATTCGTGGTAGAATTTTATTTGAAGTTAGCCATTGTGATCTGTCATAGTGACATCGAGAATTTCAATTGCAATAAAACAAACACTTATTCCATGTAATTGAAAAATTGGACAATAGTTTTTAGTTAGATACTGTGTTTCGGTGCAACATATGGTTTTACTTGAGTCTATACAGCATAGTTTCTGTGAGAGCAGACATGTGATTCATTAGTCAGCACTGTTTTTATTCCAGCTGTCTCTAATTGCACTATTTGTTGAGAAATATATTACACAGACTGCAAAAGCCTCTGTACCTTATTCAGGGATACAATAAAACTACTTGTTTTTCTTGCATCTTCAGTATAATGGCTGTTGTGGAGGGCGTGTTGTTACCGCAGGGAACGAGTTGCTATCTTACTATCGCCTCGACATGAACATGTTTAAACATTTTTCGTGTGCGAGGTATATGCAAAACTTTTTAATGTCTTTTTTCGTAAAGTAAAATCAGAGGTGCGAGTTATATGTGAGGGCAAGTTATATTCGAGTAAATATGGTAAGCATTTCGCCGACAAGTTGACATCTTTCTGTTGCTTCCCCTGCTCAGCTGACTTCTATGGTGAGTTACAATGAATAAATATTTTTCTCACTATCTTTTTTTTTTTTTAAACCAACAACATTAAAATCAATTTAATAATAAAATAATCAGTTTTACACTGAATAATATTATAAATTTGTATATAAATTAAATAAATAATTATTTATAAAATTATAAATAATTATTTATAAAATATTATATATATATGTTATAAATAAATTAATTAATTTTCTATCAATTTTTCTCCTATTAAAAACTGCCCGGCACGTCAGCAACTTGATTTGTAAATTTTTGGTACACGTCTAGGTGACTGAATGAATCCACAAAAGTCTAGGTGGATTCATTCAGTCAGAAGTGTCCTAGAAGACCAAAACTTTGGAGGAAAAGTGAGGTAAACTTAATAATTTAGTACTGCCATAGTCAGGATGATAATTGTTGATCTGGTTTTTTTTTTAATTCTTGTAGCTCATCAGATAAGACAGATTATTTATTATATTTTCAATTATTTTTTTGCATAATTTTAATATTGTGTAAAGCAGTTTTATTCCTTCATAATTTTTTTTTTTTTTTGAAAATTGGTATTGTTAAGTGACTTTCATCATTTAGTTTTTTTTTTTTGTTTGAAATGCCTGGTTAGTGTATCCGGTCTCCAGCCAAAAAGCTGCAGGTTCAAATCCTGCCGTGAACATGGATGTTTGTGAAAATACTAGTGGTGTGGTCGTTGGTAGATGCCATTGGTATAGATGATGAAAAGTAGTTGTAGTCAGTGGATTTAAGTGGTGGAAACGGGGAGTTGTAGAGTAGATGCCCTCCCTCGATGAGTCTTTGGACTCCCTAAGGTGTCATGTAATAATAATGATAATAATACTCTACAAGGTTGAATCTAAACAAAAATATCAAGATGCCTGCTCATCCCACCTGGAATGTCCACAATATCACCCAGCAATTTTCTTAATGACATTATCAGCTGATTCAAAGATTTGAAAAAACATTTACTTCTAGACATTCTTTAGTCTCACAATCTATGATGTTCTAAAGATCCACAAACTGGACATACAAGGGGGGGGGGGGAGCTGAAAGTTCTGATAAACACCTAGAACAAAAATGATATTACCACAAGAAAGAACATACCTTAAAATCCTTTAATCCCCATGCTTTATCAAATTGTAATAATTTGTTCTTTTTCTTTTAGGATACATAAGAAAATATGTCAGAGGTTTTGAAGAAATCTGAACACACAGAGGTGCAGGCTGTCAAGAAGCTTCTGCAACCAAGATTCACCAAAATTTGTTTCAGACTTTACGGGACTCTACCCCAGCATATCCATCAGTTGCCAGGTGGGTGGGCATCCTAAGACGACGACGGATGTCCCCAGGTCAGGAAGACCTTCCACAGCAATCACACCCAAAAACATTGATGCAGTTCATGCCATGATACTTGATGATAGACAGATACAAGCCAAAAACATTGCAAAGATGCTGGGGATATGCAGGGAATGATTTGGGGCCCATTACCTTTCAGCAAAATGGGTCTCCAAATGTTTGAATGCCAACCAAAAGAGAGAGAACGTGTGCTGTCATCTCAAGGGATTTGGGGTCATTTTGAGAAATCAGATGCAAATTTTTTTGGCTCATGTTGTGACTGTTGATGAAACATGGTTTCATCACTGACTCAGAGACTAAACAACAGTCAGTGGAGTGGAGGCACAAGATTTTCCACGGCCAAAGAAGTTCCAAACCCAAAAGTCAGCAGGAAGGTTCTTGCCATTGCCTTTTGGGATAGGAATGGTGTAATCCTTACCAAGGACCTCAAAAAGGTGAAACTGTTACAGCAGCAGTTTATTCAACAGATCTGAAGGAATTGATGGAAGTAACTGAAGGGAAAACATTGTGGGGAAACTGAGCAGATGCATGTTGCTTTTGTAGGACAAACACACCTGCTAACACTGCTCATGAAACACAACAGACAGTACACAATTTGGGCTTTCAATGTCTGCTTCACCCACTCTATTCGTCAGACCTGACCCCATCTATTTCTTATTCCCAAATTTAAAGAAACACTTGAAAGGAACAAAATTTACCACAGATGAAGTCATATGGGCAGCTGAGAACTGGTTTGTGCAACAAGGGAAAGTCTTTTTTCTCAGAGAATTGCAAATGATGCAGCTGTGTGTATAACACTTTGTAGGGAATATGTAGAATAATGTGCAAGTTACATCATTCTACATCAGTTCCTTCATGGTGATTATCACAACTTTTCAGCACACTCTCATATGTCATCTGATCAAAAATATCTAGACACCTACTCATCTCAAATCTCACTTTAATATTAAGAATTAATATTTAACATCTTTATTGCTTTAATGTTAATAATTAATATTTAATAATATACTCTTTTCTGCTATAACAATCTTCTGGGAAGGCTTTCCACTGTACATTGCTGCACTAATTTCCTCTTCACTCTTCAAGAAGAGCATTAGTGAGGTTATTTACTGATATCAGGCAATTCAGCCTGGCTTGCAATCAACATTTGAGATCAGGGCTCTGTAGAGGCATTCAAGTTCTTCAACATCCATCTAATCAAACCATTCCTGCACAAGCCTTGATTTGTGTATGTGGGAGCATTGTGTTGATACAGGATAGGCCATCACTTAAACTGATGATGTCAATTTGGAAGCACAGAATTTTCTCCTGGCACAGCATTAAGATTCTACATTGCTGGAACTAGGAGACCCAGCCCAAACCATGAAAAATAGCCCCAGACCATGATCCCTCATGTTGCACTAAACTTCACAGTTAGTGCAACATGTTCAGGCAGGTTAGCATCTACCAAACCCAAGCTCATTCATTGGATTGCCAGATGATGAAGCATAATTCATCACTCCAGAGAACGTGTTTCTGCTGATTCTGAGTTTCTATTATTCTCTAGATTTTTCTTGAAAACCCTGCAAATCATTCTTTACTCTTTGGAGGTACAGCCCTTATAGCTCTGCTATAATCAATAATGCCCTTTAGTTAGAAAGACCCGGACTTGAATCCTGTATAAGATGGGAAAGCAAGCCCTTTATTATGAGGGCTTTTCAAAACTGAAGCTGAGTTAACCAGTCCCATCTTGGTGGCATGGTTTTAGATTGAGATAAACTGAGGGTTTTTTTTATTGCTTATAATACACCATACTTGTAGCCTTATTTGTTTCAGCCATAACTCCATATATGTTACCCATAGTCTAATTCTTGAGTATTTATTCATGTGTTCCTGTTTGTTCTCCTAACCTCACTATTTACTTTATTTCATATACATTGCTTGGAAAGAAATCACCTGACAACATCCTCGTGGGCAAGGTGTATCATGCCATGTAATGAGTCACGTGGTTGTAGCTGGTATAAATTGGAGAATATACGCTCCCAAGTCAGTGCAACTGTATTAGGTGAAATGGTTGAAAAGGGAACTGAGTGTTTGAAAGAGACATTGTGATAGAATGCCATGTGGCAGACCTGTCTGTTTGGCAAATTGGGTCATCCCATGTCAACAATCAGTGATCCCCATACTGAGATGGAAGCACAAGAAGTCAGCTGCAAGTGCTACCGCAGTGGATAACCCACCACACTCACCTAATGTGACTGTAGGCTACTATGAAAGATATGTAAAAATTGCATTCATCCAGCGACATGTTGAATGCAGAGTTCCAAGCATCGACTGGAACATGAATCTGCATAAAAGCATTCAGTACCAAGGCTCACAAAATGGGTTTCCATGGTAGGACTGCAATATGCAACCCCCACATTACCTGAATGAACAAGCACTGTTGTTTTTACTGTGCAAAGAGTATGTGTGGTGAGATGCAAAAGCTTGCAAAGCTGTGTTATGGAGTGACGAATGATGCTACACCCTCTACTATATAGATGGACGGTATGGTTAATGTCTGGTGAACATCTATTACCAGAGTGCATGATCCCAACTATGAAACTCGGAGGTGGTGGTGATGTGATTCTATGATCCTGTGTTTTCTGGTATGGCCTCAGACCTCTATTTGTGGTGCTACATACATTGAACTCTGAGAGTTATGCGAACCCTCTGGGCAATGCAATGCTTCTTACTTTGTGGTGTTTCTATTGAATGGTCAATTGTCTCTTTCAGCAAGTCAATGCACCATGTCATAAGGCTGCTGGTGTACGTGCGTGGTTTGTGGACATAAACATCACCACACTTGACTGGTCTCCACAGAGCCCTAATATTAACCCTATTAAACATCTGTGGGATGAATTGGAGCATCTGGTGTGGTCAAGGGACATCCACTCCATAACAGTACAGGAAGAATGGTCCAAAATTCCCATTGATCACTAGCATATGCTTGTTGAAAGTATGCTCCATAGGATTGTTGTAGTCACTGCAGCAAAAGGAGGTTCTACATCTTATTAACTGAACTGCACTTGTCTTTTGCTAAGCTTTTTTTTAACCTCTTCTTTATATCATGGCATTTATCCTTGATTAGTTTTCATACTACTAATGGGGTTTTTTAATCTTTTCATGCTTCTTTTTCTGCTTCATCTCCAATATCTTTTAAAGCTGTCCATTTTTAATTCTGTTTATTTTATAACAGTGCTTCACAGTATAAACAACATCAAGAGTAAAATAATAAATTTATTGAAAGTAATGATATTTCACTGGTTTTCCAACCAGCATTATAAGAGCACAAATGATAACTATGGCAAGTGCATAGCACTTGACTTGTGGAAACAATTCAAATAGTAACTGAAATGAAACTAATGTTTTAGCAAGGTGCTCCTCCAGGGAGTGGATAACCATAAAATTAATTTGGAGGAGTCAGGTTATATGTTTGTTTCAGAATGACTGTCTCCTAGATCTTTGGGAAATATGTTGTGTTGTTCAAGGCAGATGTTAACAGGTATACCATGAACAGAACATGTACCCTGAATAAATATATGTAACTATATAACCATTAGGTGGTAGTGTGATTGTTTATGTAAATAAGTTGACCCTTGAATAATGCAGGGGGTTAGGGGGAGCTGACCCACCCCTTGCACAATCAAAAATCAGCATATAACTTCAGACTCCCCAAAAACTTAAATGCTAATCTGGGGAGCTCTCATTCTCCATACTTCAGCCCAACAGCCAAGGACACCTATTTTAATCCATTAGAGGGCACTGTTTAGGACTTCAGGCTCACTTTTTGGTTATCATGCTTCAGCTTTATTATTTAATGATATATGTGCTCGCATGCACATATTATATTGGTTGTGTTCCCTAGTGATGGCAGTTTGACTTTGCTGAGTTATAAACAATAAATTACAGGATAACCACAGTAATTAACTTTAATGAAATGAAAGTACACATATTTTGTACTGAAAATAACAGTACATCATCAATGTGTAGAAAGAAGCAAATCAAATTAACAGGAATACAAGGTACATACAGCAGTCGGTGGTTTACCAATTAAAAATTGTTGCTGCATGCTAGAAATTAATATTAATAAATAATATTATAAAAATTATTAGAAACTATTTTTGATGGTTACATAATATAGGAATCTCCCAAACTTTGGGGAGAGAGAGAGAGAGAGAATCGTTCCGATTCAGATTTGGCCAGTGTAAAAGGGCTTCGAAAGCTTTCTTCAAAAAGGTTTCATATTTAAACCTGCTTCTATGGAGAAGATGAGCTTCAGCCCACTGGATACTGTGTTTAGTATCAATACTCTGTTGTGCCAGGCTTTTGAAGTTTCATGTATTCGATATAATATTGATGTTTATTAATTCTTTTTTCCACAGAACGGCTTGTCTGCCCAAAGTATGTTAGATTACATTCACAAGGTATCTGGTAAATGCCAGCTAATAATAGAGGTGACAGTTTATCTTTTGTAGCAACAGTTGAGAAATTTTGTTGAAAGGAAAATATGTGGGAATGAGATGAAACTTCTTCAAAATTCTACCAATCAGTTCCAAGATGCCAGAAATATAAGGGATTGGAACCCTGCGGTCTGGTGAAGAATCCCGAGATGTTGGAACATAGGAATCAATTATCTGCTGGATTTGATTAGAGTTGTAACCATTAAACTCCATTAATGTTTTGATAGTGAGAAGTTCTTGTTGTAAGCTTGAGGGAGAGGAGGATACATTATGTGCTTGTTAATTAAAGACTTTTATGAGCAGACATTTGATGAATGTATATGCCAATGAAGATAGGTTTTCGATAAACACTGTTTGATAAATTACCGGAAATAGCACGTGTACTGAAGCAGGTAGCGAAATTCTTTTTTTTTTTTTTTTCAGCATACTGTGTGTGTGTGTGTGTGTGTGTGTGTGTGTGTGTGTAGTGTTTTCAAGGTATATATGTATGTTTCTTCTATACCCTATTTCGACAGTGATTCTAGGATACTTGAGGTTTTTGAAGGAGTCAAATGTTTTTCAAAGTCCACAATGGCTAAATAGAGGTTTTGTTATACTGACAATCCTCGCTTTGCACAGTTCCAACATGCATGAATTTCATTAGCTACAGTTTAGTTAAATAACACCAGTTCCTAACAACATGGTTTAGTTTTCAGTTACCACAGTATATTAATTATGAGTAATTGCATAAATTACAAACTTTTCTTCTAGCTATTCAGTCCACAAATTACTAAATAACAGATGCACATCTGTTATTCAGTTCATGCACAAACAGCAAAGCATGTAGTTGTGGTGCCTCCTTATCTCCTTTGTGTTGCATCTCACAAGGATGCAACACAACTTTCTAAAAAACCTACAAAGAAATGAAACACTTTAATTCTCAACATTTCTGATATTTTTAATTACAGTGTACTAAATAAATATTAGTTTTGCTATTTTTTTTTTCATTGTCCTATACATTTATAACTGTCAGTAAGAGAGTTTTTTAATGTTTTAACAAAAAAATTTTAAAGGTCACAGAACAATTATAATTTTTCCCATTGATTATTAATTTTGCTCTGCATAGTTTTGGCTTGCATTTTCATTTTTGCAGGTCCTACATTACCATGTAAAGCAAGAACTGCCGGTATTAATTTGTCTTTACTATAATTTTCCTAAGAATATGTATGTGATGAGTGATGCTGTAATAATGTCTAAATCCTGCCTGCTCCTCTGATTGCATATATTGTTATTTATTACTTTTGTAAACGTGTCTGTTTTAAAGTGTGAAGAGCCTTGCAAATCAATTAATCACTGTCTTCCCTGCTTCACTGTTTTTGATGCCACCTCAAGCCTCTACTCTTGTAACTTTTGGCACACCAAATCGACAATTCTTCTTGGAATTGATTGTCTCTAATTTCTTTCTTCATCACAGTAAAGTTCATAATATTCTTTAATTTTGCATATTATTTCTTTTCTATCTCTGATTATTTTATCATCCTTTCCCTTTTAGAGAACAATTTAATTTTTTTTTTCCCTCTTGCTAAAGCTGTTCTCAGAACTTTCATGTTTTTATTATTTTCAATAGTTTATTTTACTTTTCTGTTATTAAAGGATCAGGTTTTATGTGTCATTCCTTTTCTGATTGTTCTGCATAATTCTGAAAATTTATTGAATTTCTTGTCGTATCATCTCTTTTTAATTCTCTGCACTTTTAATTAATCTAGAGTTTCAAGTTTGTCACTTCTTGCACTTCTTAGCAAATATATGATTGTTAATATTAAAACTTTCTAACCAGATAAATTATTATGGATTTGTATTATCAGCCAGTGACATTATCTCTGTGTACAGTCAGAAAGATGACCTAAGCTTCCCTGGAGGAAATTTTTGAGTCCATATCTCAGAGTTGTGAGATATAGATATTTTCAACAGCAAATGAACAACCCATCTATGAAGAATGTGGTAAAGTTTCCTTTCTTGAAAACAAATGACTTGAGAATCAAGCATAGTATGCTACATCTCATGACCTTATCTGCATCACCAGTAATTCTAAAAACATACTCACTTTAACCAGTATTTACTGAGTGTTTATCATTCTCACATGCAGTTAATTGTTGTTTCACTGATATCATTAGTGTTTTTTAAGAAAGAAACTGCTGTTTTATCTCCTTCGCTTCTCCAATCCCCAACAGATTAATTTTGCAACTACAAGGTGGCCCAAAATGTACCTACCAAGTTTAAATCCAATTTTCTCTGCAATTAGCTGGTATAATTAGAAAAAACTTTACTGACACTTATAGCCCATCAAGCCATTTGTATTTTCTTTTCATTTTGCAGGATATGAAAAATGTCAGCCTACACTACTGTGCAGCGGGTATTCATCATCGAAGAATACATTTGATCATCAGAAAAGGTTAGAAAAGCACAGGTAAAGTTTGGTGTCAAAGTTGGACTAGATAGGCACACAATATCAAACCTCGTCAAGAAATTTCACAAGACTGGGGATCAGTGTTAGACGATCACTCTAAAAGTGGCAAGCCTTCAACGGCAAGGACTGGAAGAAACATTGAAAAAGTTCGGGAAACGTGAAATAAGCTGGAAAAAGTATTCCAGGAGAGCATCTTGGGTGTTACGGATCAAACGCAGCAGTCTTCAGCAAATTCTCAAGGAAGATCTTCATTTGTTTCCCTGTAAAATTGTTTATTAGATTTTTCAAGTCCAAAATCTATAATAAAAAGAAATGGTGCTAATTGTGTTGTATTATACAAGAATTATATTCACTTTCTATAATTATCCTACCTATTAAAATATACTTCATAGATCTATAAAATTTTCACGAAATATTTATCTGCTTCTTTGCATTGTAAAGCGCTCACACACACATAATATCAACCTCACATAACATATAGCAAACCTATTATGTATGTACAAAACAATAGTGCTATGTGTACAAGTGATTAATGGGAAAGAAGAACATATGCATTTCTTGAAAAGATTAAGGACTGTTCCAAAGAATATATGTATTAGAATGAAAAAGGATGAGAAGTAGTTCAGTAAGTTTGCAACTGAACTGTGTATGGTTGTTGGCCAGTAGCTGTTTATATTTTTACATGCTTAGAGGAAAGAGAACAGAACATCTAATGGAAAAGTGATTAGTCTTGTGAGAGAGGGGTCATCTGTTAACCTGACTACCAGGGGTATACAGCAATTCCTCGATTAGTGCGCCTAATGTGTTCTTTAAATCAGGCGCATTAATCGAAAATGCACTAACCGAATATTATAACCTATGGGAAAATGTATAATTCGTTCCTCAGATTTCTTTTTTGACCCTTAATTTTTTTTATAAAATAATTAGGGTATGTCTTAGGGCCTAGTTAAAGGAAAACCATGAAACTGAAATACAATAAAATATATTCAGAATATAAATTTATTATTCTGCTTCTTAACCACCTTACTGGCCATTATGGATCAAATATTATGCATCTTTATACGCTTTGTATCCATCATATATTTCAATGTAATATCAATGGTATTGCAATTTTAATAGGCACTTCGCATCCATGGTAACTTGGATGTATATATACTTCCTGGCCAGTAGCATGGTTAACAAAGAATTGAACTAAACATACTTTGGCAGGTTCTATTTCATTTTTTTCATACAACTGACGGTAATGGCCCTATTGCCTCTTCTACTCTTCTGCAAATTTTACTGCTTCTCTCTTCATCAGGGTCAGCCTCTAAGCATTGCTGCTTAAAAACTTCGATTGTACAAAAAATATTTTCAAATTGTTTCTGTGTAACCTCTTTGGGTTTGTCAGTGATTAAATTTTCTTCATATTCTTCAGGATCTTCCCTTTAAAAAAGCCTTTAAAATCATTTGCACAATGTGGAAGAATGTGCTTCCAAACAGCTCGTATATTGCTAGCAGTAATTTCATTCAACTTTGCGACTTTATAACCAGGCTGAGATTTCTCTGATTTGGTCGGAAAAGTCTTGGAAGGCATTTGCTTCCAAAAAAAAGGCCGGTTTCATCAACATTAAATATTTGTTGATCACAACTGTCCCCTTCTTACACAATTTTCTTCAAAATCTCTGGATATCTCCTTATCTGCTCTTGCAGTGTAGGCTATTTCTCTTTTTGAAACGCTCAAATCACCCAGCACTAATGTGGAATTCTTCTTTTTTTCCATCATTGATAGCCCTTTCTTTCAAGGTTACAAAGAGATGATGCTTTTGATTTAATAAGGCCAGTGTTTAGCAGAATCCGTTTTTGGTTACAATCTTCAATCCATGTAAAAAGAAGTCTCTCTGATTCAATCATTATAATACTTTGATTTCGAGTGCATGCATGATGAACTTGAAGCAGCCTTATCTTTCTCTTTGTATTCAGCAGTTGATTCACCCATTTTTGTGTTCTTGTCCTATCTCTGCTCTGGAATCGCCTTGTTCATTTTTCTTTATTTCAAGTTTTACTTCCAATGAGATTACTTTTCAAATCATTTTCACACTTCTATTTTTTGCTCTCTAATTCTTTTACTCATGATTAAAGGTTAAGAAAATAATTTAAAATAAAAAAGTAAGGAAAACAATTGCACATGATATGATCAGCAAAATGCTATGTAAAGCAGACGACATAAGTGTAGTATGGCATTAAAAAATAACTTTGTAAAATATTTCAAATCGGTAACTAAATTATTTCATCCTAGTGAGTGATTTTTTAAAATAGTTAGCCATAAAAAATGTATAGAAAATTTTTACAATCTGTAACATTTATTTTTAAGATGTATATAGGTGCACTAATCGAATTTGGGTATCAAAAGCCACTAATCAGGGGCGCATTAATCAAGGGATTGCTGTATATTCTGGGTGTGCTAGGTGTGTGGTGCACACCCATGGAAGAGCAACATCACCTAATGATTCATGAAGAGGACATTTTTCGACATGTAAACATTACACTATATTTGTGTTAATAGCCCTGGTGTCCATATTTGTAACACCAGTCACAAATATGGACACCTTTGAGCCCTTTGAACAGACACACAGATGGTGCGGTGGGTCCAATTCTTAGTGTTCTAGTGGTTTTAAACCACCCGGAAGGCAAGGCAGGGTAAGGTGTGTGTGCCGAGAAAATAGCACCCAGAAATCTATGGCTGTGATTGGTTGTGTCAACGAATCCAATTGAACGTTATTTGTCATGAGTTGCTATTTTTGTTTCCTGAGTTTCATCTATTTCGCATGAGTGAAGTGTGAATGAAGTAAATAACTGAATGAAATAATCCAATTTAAATAAAATTTTGCACCATACCATTTAAAAAAAAGAAAGGAAATTAAAAAAATCATAGAAGATATAATTATTATACATTAATTCCTTGAATGTTTCTCTCTTCTTTTATTCAATAAAGATGTAGGAAGTGTTCGGGCCTTCTGCGTCCTCACGTAGTTTGGTTTGGAGAATCGTTAGATCCTGATATCCTAGCAAATGCCCACCGAGAATTGGAGCAGTGTGATCTTTGTCTTGTTGTAAGTATATTTACTACTTGTATTTTGATGGTTAATTTTTTTTCAGTTAATATTAAATGCCTTTTATAGGTTAAACTGTGGACTCCAAAAGGAAATAAATAGGAGAGTTCAGCTTGCCTGGAGTGCATTCAGAAAATTGAAAAGCGTTTTTCAAAACGATGTCCCACTCTGTTTAAAAAGGAAGACATTTAACCAGTGTATACTTCCAGTCATCTCATATGGTTGTGAAACTTGGTTGCTAACAAAAGCACTGGCAAATAAATTAACAACTCAAAGAAAAATGGAGAGGTTGATGCTAGGTATCACATGAAAAAATAAGAAGCGAAACACCTGGATATGAAGCCAGACTCACATCACTGACATCATTCTTCACCATAAGCGGCTAAAATGGAAATGGGCTGGACATCTATCCAGAAGAGAAGATGAGCGATGGACCACCATGTTAGTGAACTGGATTCCAAAAAAAAAAGGCCGAGGACGTCCTAAAAGACGGTGGAGTGATGAATTGTCAAATTTTGTTAGGGAAAATTGGTCAACCATTGCCAAGAACAGAGAAAGGTGGAAAGAACTGGAGGAGGCCTTCATCCAGCAGTGGACAGAAAATGGCTGAAAAGAAGAAGATAGGTTAATTCACAGAAAGTTATACTGAATATATAAATTGTTTCTATAAGCATTATACTTATTGCACTTTACAAAAAAAAAATTGCTGTCAGATATATTAATACATTAAAATATATATTTTTGGGCACATTATCAATTCATTTTTGAGTGCATTCATTTTGTCTAATGATGAAAAAACATTTATTTATTTTATTCTAAAGTGAACTTTCATCCACAAACCAGAGTCCTCTACTGAAGTGTGACACTTCAAGAAACTGCTTCTAGTATGAAGCTACATCGGGTGTCCAGTTTATTAATGGTATTCGTATAATGGCTTGTCTGTATTAAGACTGTCTAGAATAGTTTCAGAATAGGCATCAGCTTCACAAGGTTTTGGAAATAATACGAGGTATCCTCTCTCATTCAGACAAGTAAAGCTGCTAATTGGAATTCAGCTGTGATGACCAGTCCATTGAGGTAAAATCTAGGAGCCACTTCAATCCAGGATCATCCATTCCTGGATGGTATATGTATGTTTTTGTGTCCCAATTTACGATTATTAGGCTTTCAACTGTCCTTACATGTGAAACTCTACTGGTCTTTGTCCAAATCTTATTTATATACGAGATATCACCCAAATACAAATATTCAAGCTTCTTCTCCCTTAGTGTCCCTAAATATTTATTTTATATTGCGCCTTTCAGGACATTTAGTTTAGGATATAAAATTCAAAAACAAGGAGCAATTACCAAAATATGTCTGAGTGTAAAACTAATATGCAGTCGTGACCTTTATCTCGTAACTTAACAAATCCCCCCCCCCACACACATGATTAAGTTCATACGTTGTTACAAGTGGTGCATTGAGCGGCAATCTCAGACAACTGTATTTTCAATGAACAAAAGTTTATTGAACTCTTAAACATGGTACAATTCATTCTTTATCAAATAAAACTCAATTCAATACTAAAAATATATAATACAAATTTTCACTCGCTAAACACAATTATTAGGTTAAGATCCTACATGAGAATTGTGATCATATCGCCATAACAGATTCTATACATATAAACATGCATAATTCTAGAACTAGTTGATCCTTTGTCTAACCCCTTATTGGTTTAATCACACTATAATTCTGTATTTTCTAGGACATATATAATCAGTTACTCTAATTTTCTCACTAAGACAATATGGATTAAATTTTTATTCTTTCGCTTAGCTAATACACACCTTTGACCTTTAAAACTCTCTTAATTAAAATACAATGTACATGCATAAATCTCTAGGCACATGAATTACGTATTAATTAATAATAACAAGCTAATTTTTATTCTAGTTTGACATGTACTAAAGTCCTAGTATAATTCTCATTAATCCTTTCAACTGTTCAGTAAGTACCTTTTGACTTGGGTCTTCTACACTGGTCTCTACCTTTTTCCGATATTTTACCTTCCTAGGACAAACTCTTCTATAACTTACCACTCCTAAGTTCTTTTGGCACTAAGATGGGCTTTCACAATCTTTACCTTACATTCTTCAATCAAGGACATACATAGGATCATCTATTCTATGGCTGTGCAATTCACCACGTGGGCACTGACTCCTTTATAGAATTTTCTTTCTCTCATTATGATCACTGGATGATGAAACACTGACATTATCTTCTCTTTTTAAAACGGCTTCCCTCATTTCTTACAATAGGAACACGGAATCAAAATCCTGCACACTTTGTTTCCTTATTGTGTCGGACTGAGAAAACTCCTAACCCATCACTCAGGAAAACTGCGTGAGAAGTATACGAAGACTTGTGAAGAAAAACTCTGAGGAAAAAAGCCTCATGGGGGGGGGGGGGTTACTAACCCTTTTATACGATGACCCCTACCGGCACCTTCTTCAATTTCTTTTCTCTCCACCTTACTGGAGTCGATTTCACTGACCAATTAGAGTGGCGTTTTTCTGCCAAAACATCATGCGGTACGTGTGCACATGACAAAGTCTCGATTCGGGAATTATGACCTTGAGCTTTGGTTTTTGTTTACGCTAACCTCTATGTCATCTATACTAAATTAATCCCCTTTCCAAAATTTTCTAAGAATTAACTCGAATCTTTAATCTCTTATTTCAAGTGTAAAAACTAGCCTCTCACATACAAAATCCTATGACTAATCTTCTTTGCTTTACTTAACCTTATTTTATCATATCACAACTGTAATAAAATTCCCTTCCTTTTTTTTTTTTTTTTTTTTTATTTTATTTTATTTAGTTCAACAAACAATTTCAGCTATATTTTTCACTTGGATGCAAGCATGTTTTTCTTTCCTTTTTTTTTTTTGTATTCATTACTTTCGAAGGCCCTTAACGATATCTGCTTAGGAACAAGCTTGCTTACTTAGTTATCTATACAGGATTTTTATTTCTTCTCTTGTTACATCATGATAACTGAAATTTTCACATTCTTAAGTTATCAGTGTGTAACAATATGTTCCTGTGATATTGCACATTATCCTGTTAGAAATGTCCAACATATGAAGGGTCAATGGTTAACATGAGCATTTTAATTGGTCAGTGCCCCTCCGCATGGTGCAAAATTCACTGGTAGGTCCTATTCACCACAAACAGGTACTTCTCCATTGTGAAGTACCTGTTTGTGGTGGAGGGGACATAGACTTACCAGTTATGGTACTGGCCCTTTTCATTCTTTTTCTATGCCTTTGTTACCCCCCCCCCCCCATCTTTGCTCCACTTCTCCTGAATTTTTTTTTAAAATTAGTATCCCATCTTCCAGACATGAACTATTACATCCAAGAGAGATAAATCAAGGAGTCCAACAAGGATATCTCATTTCAGCAACTCTTTTTTATATTTATCTAAATGAAATAATAATAAAATGGAATAAAAATTTCCATCAAGGTATTAAACCTTCTCCTACTGTGAACCTAAACACTCTCCTTTTGCTGATGACCAAATAATAATTACAAATTCTGAAGATAACTTACAGAAAGATATTTTAAATCTAAATGAAATAGCCAAAGATTATGGAATGATAATAGTAACAGAAAAATCTAAAATGATGGCCTTTAAAGGACAAGATCCAATAAGAACTAAAATAGTAATAGATAACAAAATTTTAGAATAGGTGAATTCCTAGGATGTATGATTACATATGAAAATGATATAAACCTAAAAATTGCAAAATATTTAAAAATAACAGGTGTAATTACTATTTAAACCCAAATAGTTCAAAAACAAACCAGACAAAGTTATACATTAGTCCTACCAGTCCTATCGTATGGAAGTGAAATCAGTACAATAAAACAAAAAGACAGATTAATAACAGCTGAAATGAAGTTTATGAGAAAAATTGCAAAGTACTCTATTCAATCACAAAAGAAATAAAGAAATTATGAAAGAATTAAACCAGGAATCAGTAATGAAGAAAATTAAAAAATGTAAACATAAATGGATGGAAGACATTGAAAGAATGAAAACAGAAAGATTACCAAAACAAGCCTTCAATTACAAACCACTAGGAAAAAGAAAACCAGGATGTCCTCTTAAGAGATTCAATGATGACTTCTGAAACAGGCCTCTCTCTAGGCCTAAATCTTGGACCAGCATGATGATTATCCCATTAAACTTTTTTCTTTCTTTCCATTAAACAGTACATGAATTCATTAAGAAAATTTCATTATAATTATCACATTTGGGTTTTTAATTTTTCTTTTTTGTGAATTAGTATACTGAGAGTTCTGTTCATCTGGCATTCAATGATCTTACCAAGCCTCCTGAACTGTGTAGTGTAGCAACTGCGAACCTTTTATACTGCCATATTTAGTTTTGGATGCTTCTATCACTGTAATCACTTGTTACTTCACCTTATAATTTTTTCAAAATAATTACTCCCTACATTCAGATTATCCTTATCTTCAGTTTTCATATCATCTTGATTATCTTGGATTCCTTTTGGACAAACTGGATGTTCTCTGAAAAAAAGAACACAGGAGCATCAATCTTGCATTGTTTATAATAAACCTGAAAAGTCCACTTTGCACAGCATAGTGTTGATACCAATCATAGAATCTTCCGGTCAAAACCAGATTACTTCTCATCGGCAATTGAAATACGAATGCATATTTAAGGAAAGTGCTGAAGCTTTAATACACTGCCTGAACTTAAATTGGAACAATTGTATGTCTTTACTAAAAATACAAGGATCTCATTCACCTTAGTCATCATTTCTCCTATAATCATATCTCTATGTCATCACATCATGTGTACAAATAACCCACTATTAGCCTTCTCTGTGTAACTCTTCTTATACTAAAGGTGGCTGGTTAGTTTGAAGCTGAAATACTTATAAACAAAGTATTATTTAACATTTCTTGTATTCATGTGTTAAAAATATCTTTGTTTTCACATTGTGTATATATGTAGCTAATATTGTTTTAAATAATCCATTATTAGCATTCTACCTTATATAACAGTTCCTACATGGAAGATGGCTTGTTAGTTTCAAGCTGAAATTTTGTAAATAATGTATTATTAAATATTTCTTGTGTTTACATTAAAAATATTTATTAAGATGACAAGTGCATCTAAACACACATTTTCCTTTTGAATTTGTTCAAACATTTCTCTATATTTGAGATTCATTTCCTTCTCTGTTGTGGCCAGTTCTCTCACAATTCATCATTTCCTTTATTATTTCTTGGCTGCTTTCTCTAATGATTTGAAAAATTCCTTTGCTTTTCCCCTACAAGAATCTTCTGGAAGCCTATTAGTCTAATATTCATTTCATTTTGAATTTTCATGATTGGCCAATAGTGTTTTAAATGATTACCCTGCCCACAAAAGGTTGTAGACCTGTTGTCAATTAGTACTGTGGGTAGACCCAGTTCTGGTCCAGAAGAGCTTATAAATACCTGGTATTTCTCTGCTAGCTCCATCACTTCTCCATTTATACTTTCTACATTGATTGCAATTCTGCTGAGGTTGTTTCAGTAGCTCTTTTTATTGTTATTTTCTGGTGAAAACTGGTCTCATAGCCTTAGGTGCTTCAGCCATAATTCAAAACAATAAAGTTGGTATAATATCTGATTTTTCATTTTGCTGATAGTCATTAGACAGTACAATAGTCATTATAGGTAATGTGAGGTTTCTTCTTAGTTATCTTTTCTTGTTTTCATTGTTTTTTTTAATTTCTCTCTCTCTCTTCCCCCCCCCCTCCATTTTTTTTTTTTTTAAATAAGTGTATTCTCTTCAGCCTTAATAGTGATTTGAGCTATCAATGAACCAATACTTGTGTAGGAGGGGAGAGAGAGAGAGAGAGGAGAGAATGCAACAAATAATAATGCAAATTTCTTCTTAGTTATCTTTTCTTGTTTTCATTGTTTTTTTTTTAATTTTTCTCCCCCCCCCCCCAATTTTTTTTAAAAATAAGTGTATTCTCTTCAGCCTTAATAGTGATTTGAGCTATCAATGAACCAATGCTTGTGTAGGAAGGGAGAGAGAGAGAGACTGCAACAAATAATAATGCAAGTATTATTGTCTATTACACGATACATTACAGACGTTTATATTTCTTTCTGTAATGGTGAATTCTCTGTTTGATATTTGAGAAATGGTGCTAAAATAAAGTTCCCAGTAGGAGTGTAGTCCTTATACCTTACTAAAGATCAGCTAATGCCAGAACTGGCCAGAGAAAAGCCTAGAAAATATTTCTCTAGTCGGTGAATTGAACCTATGGTAGTCATTCTACAGGCAGCCTAGTACTATGAAAGCAAATAACATTTCCACATAGCCCAAGCACTTTTTTAAAACAATATTATTCTTGAATATTGCATGTTTGAAAGGGAAATTTATAGATAACAAATTTTATTTCAGGCTTGAATTTAGGAGAGTATGAAACATTACAAAGAATTCTTTAAAAATAAATAAATAAAACAAAAGTTAGGTATGCTTAATTGGATTCAGCTATTAAGGTTGAATAAAATATGGAATATTTTGTATGTATATATAGCTCAATAAAACGGATAAAACTGACATAAGAAATTATAGACCTAAAACCCTTCCACCAGTCCTTCATAAGCTGTTTATAAAAATTATAGATGGCAGAATAAAAAATATATTAAATTTTCATCATCCAAAAGAACAAAAAGATTTCAGAACATCCTCAACTTTAGATCATTTACAAGAATTAAGTAAACTCAATAGACCTGTGCAAAATGCTTGAAGCTTTAAAATATTTATTATTATTATTTATATGGGCACTTCACAGAATCAAAAGTGGGGGTTGACCGCTAGGGGGATTTGTAGTCTGTAGTGTTTGTTGAGAGCTCCTGATAAGATAAGTGTTATTTTAAGTTATCATTGAAAAATTTACTTGAATATTATGTAGTTTTGTTTGCTTTGCATATCTTAGTGTGTCTGTTTGTGTGTTTTTGGTGTTTCAATTATTAATTTGATAAAATACGATAGAAGTGAGTATGGCTTCTGTAAGAAGGAAAATGGTGGCTAGTGATAATGGTTCGCCATCTTTATTCAATAACTGTAATATAAAGGAGATTATTCAGTGTACTATCTGCGAAATGTACGCTTTCCGGAGTGCGGTTGGAGTATGGTTAGATGATAATAAAGGAGTGAATGTGTGTAGAAAATGTAAGGAAAATGAGGAATTAAAGTGTATTTCAGGTCGTGAGTGTGATATTTTTGTCAAACTTCAGAATGAAGAAAATAGTGATATGACAAGAAATGGCAAGGTTGTACCAGAGAACTGTGAGGGCGTGAATGTAGAAAGTGTGAATGATGGTATTACTACAGAGCAAATTAATGGTTTAACAGAAAATAAAAAAGATGAGATAGATGCAAATGAGATTGCATTGTTGAGCGGAGCGATACAAAGAGCAAAGTGGCAGCTAGAGCATATAAACAAAAGTCTACTGAGTGTACCAGCCAATAATAAAAAGTATGATAGGAACAATAAGAGTATAAGTGTGAACGTAAACAAAATGAAGGAGCGAATGCTTTATGGAGATTCGTTAGTATGAGGTGTGTTAGTAGAGGATTTGACAAAATCGTACCAACCTGGTGCAACCATCAAGGACATAACTGAGTCTATTAGAGAGCAAAAGGAAAGGGTGAAAGAAATGATTGTTGTGGCAGGTACGAATGATTTGAAAGGAAATAAAATGGAAATGATAGAGGACCTGAATGAATTGTTTGAGGTAGCAAAAGAAAAGAGTGAGAGAGTATGACAGTGAAGTGTTTAAAAGGAGGGCCATAATTGCAAATGACTTTGTGTGGGTTATGTATGACGAGTGGTGTGTAATTTGTGGACGTGTGGAGTGAGTTCGATGGGCAAAAGGATCCATATAAGATGGATGGCTTGCATTTGAATGGATTCGGTGTAAGGAGACTTGAAAAAGTGTTGTTGAATGAAGTGGATGTGCAGAATCAGGGAAACTAGATTTATTAGTGGGGGGGGCAGTAGATATGCAGACGTTAGGGAGGCAGTTGAGTGTATGAATGAGTATAATATGCCCGAGCAAATAAGGACAACAAATCAGAATGGGATAGTTAGTATAAGACATCAAGGTAGGGATGGGGCTAATGGGGGTCTGAAATTCATGTACTACACTAATGCTAGGAGTATTAGGAACAAGAAGGAAGAATTTTTGGCCATGGTTGGCACTTCCAGACCACAGGTTATTGGCATTAGTGAAACATGGCTGACTGTAGATGATATAGCTAGTGGGATTGAATGTGATAGTGTGTTCAGGAATGACAGGGAAAATAAAATGGGGGGGGAGGAGTATTGTTGATGATAGCTGATGAGCTGCAGCCAAGGAGAATAAAGTTGAATTGCAGGATAGAGAAAAGAGCACATTTGAGGCCATTTGGTGTGAGATTGTGGCTAGCAGAACGAAATATACAATTGGGTGCTGCTATAGACCAGGTGATGGAAAAGATGGTGGAGATAGTATGCACAAGCAAATAGAAGAAATGAGTGGAAGGAGGGTAATTATTATGGGAGATTTCAACTATGATCGCATTGATTGGAGTGAGGAGAGGACACACGGGAGGAAGGAATTGGATTTTATGCAGTTATTAAGGGATAACTATCTGCGACAGCATGTAATGGAATATACTAGGGGTCAGAGAGTGCTTGACCTAGTAATTGCATCTGAGGATTTGGCTGTAACAAATATGACCACATTGCCACCAATTGGTGAGAGCGATTATAGGGTCTTGACTTGGGAGGTGTCTAAAGGTGTGGAATTTGCAATTAAGACAGGGTACATGTGGAATTATCGGGCTGGTAAGTATGACAAGCTTAGGAGTTTGATTGGTTCAGTCCCATGGCATGTACAACTGCAAGGGCTAGGAGTTGATAGTGCATGGGAGGCAGTTAAGAAGTGTTTGCATAAAGCAATGGCGGACTGTATACCTAGAGTCCGAATAATAAATCAAGTAGGGGTTAAATGGATGAATAACAAATGGATGAATTAAGCTTGAGCTGCAAAAAAAAAGAAACAACTATAGAGGGAATTTAAGGAGAAAGGTGACCAGCAGGCACATGAACGATATAAAGTGCAGGCCAGACAGAAGGGTAACTAGTGTGGTAAGAAAAGCAAAAAAAGGATTACGAAAGAACATTGGCCATGCAGGCTAAACAGAATCCTAAACAGTTTTTTCGATATGTTGCAAGTAAAAGAAAAAATGTATAGGGCAGAATGATTTTAAAGAATGCCGATGGTAAGGAAGTAACTAAATCAGTTGATATAGTTGAGTTACTAAGTGAGCACTTTGCAAGAATATATCATCCAGGTGGTGACATTGCAGAAACGAATGAACCAATAGATTATACGGGAATTGTGGTGAATGAAGTGGAGGTGAGTAGTCTATTGCATAACCTCAATGTCAATACATCTGTGGGATTGGATGGTATACCAGTTCGTGTTGTACGTGAAGCAGCTAAAGAATTGTCAGTACCCTTGACCATTTTGTTTAATTTGAGTCTCGGGTCTGGGTTAGTCCCGAGCAGGTGGAAAGAGGGGAAAATAGTTCCACTGCATAAAGGTGGTTCCAAGACTGCTGTTGTAAATTACCGACCGATTAGCATATCAGGAAACATTGTCAAGGTCTTAGAGAAATTAGTCAAGAAAAGAATACAGGATTGGATAGATGAAAATGGGATATTGTATGGGGGACAACATGGTTTTGTGAAGGGTAGATCATGCCTCAGTAACTTGCTCATGTTTTATAACACAGTGACAGCTGAACTGGATATGGGTAATGGGTTTCAGTGATTCTACTGGACCTCTCCAAGGCCTTTGACAGGATACCACTTGGAACTCAAATCAGTAAACTGGAGCAGATGGGGATGGATATAGGGTTGGTGAGATGAATAGAAGGGTGGTTGATGGAGAGATACCAGAGAGTGGTTTATTCAGGAGTTGAGTCCAAAAGAAGGCTTGTGACTAGTGGTGTGCCGCAGGGCTCTGTTCTTGGACCACTACTTTTCAATTTGTTCATCAATGATATAGGAAAGGATCTGAGAGGAAGTGTTCACTTGTTTGCTGATGATGCAAAGTTGGGTTGAGCAATTGTGAGTGCACAGGATGTCAAAATTTTACAGGATGATTTGGATAGTTTGGAGGACTGGGCTAGGGAAAATGGATGTTAATTTAATGTGGCAAAGTGTAAGGTTATGCATTTTGGGGTGAAAAGAATCAGCAGTATATCACATTAGTGGAACTGTACTCCAGGAGATTGATGTGGCCAGGGATTTGGGAGTATTATTGGATAGAGAATTGAAGTTTAGGGGGCACATTGCAAAAGTGGCTAAATCAACTCATCAAATCACTTGGCTTCTGAAAAATACTTTAACAAGCAGAGACAAACAAGTTATTGTGCCTCTGTATCGAGCGTTGATAAGACCACATCTAGTGTACTGTGCCCAGATATGGGCACCAGGGTTTCTTCTTGATAGGGGAAAAGGTGGAGAGGATCCAGAGACAAGCGACTAAGATGATAGCAGGTCTGTGGAATGAACCTTATGAGAACAAGTTGAAGATTTGTGGGTTGCAAAAATTGGTCGATAGGTGGAAAAGGGGTGATATGATTGAGACATTCAAATTACTGAAGGGTTTCTATAAGATTAATCCAGAAGATATTTTTGAGAATAGGACTGGTGGTGGGAGGAATAGGGGCCATACATGGAAGCTGGGCAAGAATGTGGTTAGCAGGGGCATTAGAGCTAGTTTTTTACTTGGAGAGTGGTGAATGAGTGGAATAAGATGCCAGAGTCTGTTGTGGGTGCTGCGACCATGAATGAGTTCAAGGCGAGGTATGATAGATACTGTGTGAATGTCTAATAGTTGTTCTTGACATGTTAGGGCCTCGCCTCGATAAGTCTGTCGACTCCTTGGAGTTGCCTGGAATAATAATAATAATCTCGTTAAACCTATTCATTGTTGGGGCACTCACAACCACTTCTGGCAATCCATTCCACTCGTTCACTACTCACCAGCATATTTGTCTGTAATGCGAGTTCTCTGGTTTTTGAGAAATGGTGCTAAAACCTAAGTTTCCAGGAGGAGAAGTGTAGCCCTTGAACCTAGTCTGCACACCCTTACTAACCACTCTCTTACACAATTTCCAAGTGTGATCCCTTGTTTACCCTCACTTCCTATGCATTGAAAAATTATTTCTGTGTTAATCTTATAGAATCCCTTTACTAACTTATAAGTGTCTGCCATAACCCTCTATGGCTGAGTCATAGCATTATAAAGGGAGGATAAGATAATAACCAATGTATTCTTCTACATCCAAGTAATCCTCTGAGCTATTTTGTTAACTCTTGCAGTATGTCCTCTGATTTCAAATCTCTATCTACCATCACCCCCAGATCCCTAGCTTTAGCAGTTTCCTATAAACTAATACCATCAATATGATATGAAGTGTATAACCTTACATTTTACGACATTGAGTCGACAACCGTTGTCCTTTGCCCATACTGCCAATTTATTTGAATCATCCTGTAAAATATCTAATCACCTTTATCAACTATTGCCCTACCTAGTTTTCCATCATGAGCTAACAACTGAATATTTTCCTTCAAATCTTCTGCTATATCATTAATATTCAAATTAAAGAGTAGTGGTGTCCTAGTACAGAGTCCTGGGGCATCCATTGGTCATCCTCATTCATCTTGATTCCACTCCACTATGCACCACTCTCTGAAGTCTATCAGCCTCTCCATGTCACCAGCCTCATATCCATTCCCATTTGTTCCAATTTATGTAATAGGTATCCATGTGGTATTCTGTCAAATGCCTTTGCAAAGCCCAGCATTATCATGGGGTAGCAATTTCCTTTATCCATTTCTGCTGTCACCTTATAAAATGTGAATAAATTACTGAGGCAGGACCTACCTTTTACAAAGCCATGCTGCCCCCCCCCCTTATAGAGTATCATATACCACTCCATAGATACTGATGGGTCACTAATTTGCTACTTCTGTCTTGGAACTACCTTTATGTAATGGAACGACTTCATTGGAGGTACTGCTAGTTCACTTGCACATTCTGATAGTACACGAGGTGACACTGTCTCGGCCCACTGCTGTATTCACATTGATATTTTTCAATATACTGAGTACCTCCAGTTCATCTATCTCAGTGCTCACATCAGTCTTTGTCACTTCAGTAATGGCAAAGTCACCACCTGGATGATATACCCTTTCATGATGATCACTTAGTAACTGAACTATTTCCTCTGCTTCTGTAATTTTCCTACCATCAGCACTCAGTAAAGTTATCTTTCCATAATCATTGTTTCTTTTAATTGCTATTTAGCAAAAAAACTCTTTTGGATTTATGAGGGTGTGGTGAAGAATTGAGGTAGAACTCCAATTGAGGTGTTTATAAGAACTTTTCACCCCCCCCCCTCCCAATACTTTGGCCTGCTTAGCTAATTTTCTCTCAAAATCTGATTTAGCCTTTCTTCTTGCTTATGCTTTATACTGTTCATGGGCATGCTGTGATCACCTTGTTTATATTCCTTCCACAGTGCTTTCGTTTTTTGCAGTTCCTGCTTTGTGTTGTTGGTCATCCACTTAATCCCTACTCAGATTATCCTCCTGACTCTGATACTTCCTTGCTCAAACAATCCTTGACCACTTCCCATGCACTAATAACATTCATTCCATGTAGTTTCTTATGCCATGACACTGCTCCAAGTTGCCTCCTAAGTTTGTCATAATTGCCAGCTTTGTAGTTCTGAATAAACCCTTTCTTGGTTGAAATTTCCACATGTTGAGCAAACTCCAAGGACAAGACTGCATTTTCCCCGATCGGAAGTAGAGTTACTACTACAGTTATAGATGCCATTACCAGATCCAACACTCTCAAACTCCTGGCCCCTTCCATCATGTGCTGTTTCAGGAAATTATCCCTTAATAACTATATAAATTCAATTTCCATTTTGCCATGTGCTCTTTTCTTATTCCAATCTATATATTTGAAGTCTTCCATGACAATTGCTTGGCGTGAACTCAATGTGGTAATCTGCTGATGCATGTCATCCACATTTTCTTCTGGACCCCCCCCCCCAGGTCTATAGTAGCAACCAACATTATATTTTTGACCTCTATCTCACACCAGACAGCCTCAAATAAACCATTTTCCTCAGACCCACAATCTTCCTTAACTTCTATTTTTTTTTTTTTTAGTTGAAGTTCTTCAGCTATCATTAATAATATCCCTCCTCCTGCTCTATGTTTTCTGTCTTTTCTGAAAATATAATATCCATTACATTCTATCCTTGCAACATCATCTCATCTTCTGACAACCAGGTCTCACTGATGTCAATAACTTTTGACCAATCACTTTCTCATTAAGTGTACCTCTTATCATGAAATCCCCATACAATACTATCTCTTTTCTCCCAGTTTCTCATGCTTTTATGCTTTTCCCAGTCCCTCTTTCTTTCATTCTCTGTACTTCTGTACCATACGTCAATCATTTCTCTAATCTCTTGAGCTCATGTTTTGTCCTCTGAAGAGTCCACATAAGATTGCAGTTTATTTCTATGCTGGAATTTCATCAACATTATTATTTTCAACCACTTCCTTCAAACTATAGGAAAAGATGATATTTTTATTAACATATAAACTCATATATATACATAAGGGAGGTTCATCAGTAATAAATTTAAATGGAAAATAATGAGAAATAGAAATAAAAAGAGGAGTCAGACATAAATATTATCTCACCAAAATTATTTGCTACAGGACTTGAATATGCTAGGAAAATTGAACTGGGAAAAAAGAGGACTGAATATTGATGAAGAATAGTTAAGCAAGCTATGATTTGCTGATATCATTATAATAGCAATACCATCAAAATAACTAGAACACATGATTATTTAATTAAATGAAGTAAGTCTGGATATAGGCCTACACATAAATATGGCTGTATCAATTGTAGAAAGAAAGATGTTATTTGGTATGGTGACCCTATAATAAAACATGCTATTGATGAGTGAGTTATAACTTCGAGTTTTCCTGAAGCAAAAATTAATAAGATAAAAAAAGTAATTCAAAAACAGAAAAGAAAAGTAAACAAGATCGTAATTGTAGTAGGTACTAATGACTTAACTAGCAATAAGTTCATTATGAGAGAGGACATGAAAGAGTTGTTGGAAGAGGTGCGAGTGAAGAGTGAGAAAGTGGAAATTGTCACTATTTTGCCTCGATATGATAAAAATGATAAAAAAAGAAGGGCTATGATGGCAAACAATTCAATGAGTAGGCTGTACAGAAGGAATCGATGCGAGTTTTTGGATATGTGGAGTGAGTTTGAGGAAAGACTGGATTTGTATAAGAGGAATGGCCTACACATCAGGATTCTATAAAAACTAATAACTGGTATGAGACCTAACACAGAGAGTCAGGGAAACTAAATTATAAAGGGAGGAATGGTGGGAATGTGACTGTAAGAGCAACAATGTTATATAACTGTGTTAATGATGGGAATGGGCTTTATCATGGAAATGTTGACAAGGAGAGAACAATTTCGACTTTGTGTTCATCTGCTTCAGGTCCATCAAACATGTGCAAAAGATGTCTACATGTATAAGGCACTAGAGAAGAATAGAGATCTGCAAGTTGTTCAACTGTGTCATGCAGACTGCAGACAAGAGTATACAAAAGAACATGCAGGTAGATTATTATGTCTGTATACAAATGCTAGGAGTATCAGAAACAAAAGGGTAGAGTTTGTTGCCTTAGTCAATATGTTGGGACCTCAGATTGTAGGCATTAGTGAGACCTGGCTATCAGAATCAGACATACTAACTGGTATCGAGTGTAAGGGTACAATATTTTTAGGGAGGATAAGAGAGGATCATGAGGGGGCATGCTGCTAATGATATCGGATGATTTGAATCCAGTTAGTGTTGAGACCTGTGATTGTGGTACTACTACTACTAACAGTATTTCATGTGGCAGTGAGTTTGAAGCCATCTGGTGTGAATCTAACAAGATCAGTTACGTAGCGGGTGTTGTTACAGACCTGGTGGTTCATTTGCTAGTGATGAGGAAATGCATCACCAAATAGAAAAGATGAGCTCGAAAAGAGTAATCATAATGGGAGAATTTAATTATCCAAATATTGATTTGATAGCAGTAGAATCTCATGTGAAGAATGAAAATGCATTTATTGAGTTGTTGCGGGACAACTTCCTCAAGCAGCATGTGACAGAAGGAACTCGAGGTCAAAGAGTGTTAGATTTCATCATAGTGTCACAAGGCGTTTCAGTTAAAGATGTAACTAGTATGCCTCCACGCATGATCACTGTTGGTGACAGTGATCATGCAGTACTCACTTGGGAAGTGACTAAGTTTATGAATGTTCAATTCAGCAAAAGGCTACATGCTGAACTTCAAAGCAGGAAATTATGACCAACTGAGAAGTATACTGAGTTCAGTGGCAGTGCATGGGAAGCATTTAAACAATACTTAAATGATGTGATATCAGAATGTGTCATGAGAGTTTGAAGAATAAATAGGATAGGAGTCAAATGGATGTGTTATCCTATTAAGTAAGCGATTTGTAAGAAAATGATGATGTGGAAGGAATACCGTATGCATAAGGATGATGTCCGTTATGAAAATTATAAGCAGCATGCTAGAATAGTCATAACTGTTGTACCGAAAGTAAAGTTTGTGCATGAAAAGAAACTAGCTCTGCATGCTAAAGACAACCCACAAGAATTCTATCGATATGCTGCAAGTAAAAGAATGAATGGATATGAAAGAATAACTCTTTTAAATGCAGATGGTGTGAGGGTTATAGATGCAGAAGAAGTTGTTCAACTAATGAGTGTCCATTTTTTTAAAAGCTATCAACCTGGTGTACATGACATTGAGTTCACTGCTACCTCTTCACTGGATGAAGAAACTCAGGTGTATGAGGATGAGGTATTAGAGCTGTTGCACAAACTGAGTAAGAATTCAGCAATAGGGACCGATGGGATATCAGCATGTGTGCTTAAAAAAAAGTGTTCAGCTGAACTGGCTATTCCTTTGAACCAGGCTTTTTAATATGAATCTCAGAACAGGGAACATTCCGCAGGAATGAAAGAATGTGTGGTAATTCCATTGCAAAAGGGTGTCACAAAGACCTATGTATCCAACTATCAACCAATTAGTATCTCAAGAGTGGTGGCAAAAATTTTGGACAAATTGGTTAGGGGTTGCATTCAGAAATGGGTTGACAGTGAATCTCTACTTTGCAATGAGCAACATGGATTTACTTTGTTTTCATTCAATGTTACTATTGAACTAGACAAGAGGAATAGATACACCATGATTCTTTTTAATTTTCTAAAACTTTTAACAGAATACAGTATGTTAGACTTGTTTCATTAATTGGAGAATATGGATTTGGATTATCGAATATTAGTGTGGGTAAGAGGGTGGCTGACTGACATATCAAAAAGTGGTATATGGGGGATGTGAGTCTGCAAGATTTAAGGTAACCAGAGGTGTACCAAAAGGAGATCTGTGTCATTTAATCCACTGTTATTCAATCTATACATTAATCATATTGGGAAGAATTTGACAAGTGACATACAGCTATTTGCTGATGATGCAAAGATAGGTAGGGTAATCAGGAATTCTGCTGATATGCAGTACTTGCAGAATGATTTGAATAGGTTGGAATTGTGGACATGGGAAAATGGATGTCAGTTCAATGTCAGTAAATGTAAAGTCACTCATTTTGGTGTGATTAGATATCCAATGTCATATTCTATTGGTGGGATTATGCTTGAAGAAACTGATGAGGCTAGGGATCTTGGAGTGTTAGTAGATAAGAAGTTGAAGTTCATGGCCCATGTAGCAAAGGTTGCAAATACAACTCAAAAAATAATTGCAATGCTGAAACAAATTTTCACATGTAAAGATAAGGATGTCATTTTGCCTCTTTACAAGGCCTTGATAAGACCTCACTTGGACTATTGTGTGCAGGTCTGGTCTCCTGGTTTCCATTGTGATTCTGATATATTGGAGAGAGTGCAATGGAGAGTGTTAAAAAATGATGAATACTGATTATGAAGCTAGATTGAGAATTTGTAGACTGCAGACACTAGCAAACAGGAGAAAGAGGGGGTGATATGATTGAAACTCACAAACTTCTGAAAGGATCATACAGGATTTCAATTGATGGATTTTCAATTTATGCAGGGTGGGGAAAGGACAAAACTGTATCCTTGGAAGCTGAGTGTGAGCAATGTGAATGAATTCAAGAATAAGTATGATAGCTGATGCATGTAGTATGTGGCCTTCCACAATGAGTCCCTGGAGGGCTCTATTAATAATAGTGGAAATACTTCAGAATGAAAACAAATTGAAATAAATCAAAGAAAGACTGAAATAGTGAATTCATACAAATATCTAGGACAGATCATTACAAACAACCATAAACTTGATAATGAAATTCAGCTAGAATAACAGCAGCATCGAAAGTTTTTAACTATTTACATATTTAAAAGAGAGAGAGATAATTTTAAGAGAGATATTTAAAATCAGTTTACCAAACTGCCTAAAAAGAAAGATCTGCAACCACTGTGTGCTCCCAACAATGACCTATGGGAGTGAAACCCGGAGTCTGACCAAAAGAATAATACCTAGAGAAACTGAAAACAACACAATTTTGGGAATAGCCATTAGATAAAAAGAATAATACTTGGATAAGGAAGCAAACAAAGGTAATGGACATTGCCTTAGTAGTAAAATGCAACAAATGGCACTGGGCAGGACATCGAAAGAGAATGTCTGACAACAGATGGACAAAGAGAACGAAGAATAAAATAGACCAATGGTAAGATGGGATGATGAGATAACAAGTTATTATGGACATTTATGGTGGAAAGATGCACAAACCCGGCTAAAATGGAAAAAGCATGGAGAGGCATTCATCCAGCAGTGGACTGAGGAAAGCTGTTGATGATGATAGCTCAATGAATAGACTTGGACATGGTGATCATCATCATTCTATGGATATTAAAAAAAAAAAAAAAGACATATTTCAGCAGGAAATGAATTATATATTATATATAAGCATTAAAATTTTGCATTGCATGGAAAATGTTATCATAATCTGTTCTATTATATTTAGTAGTTTATAAATTATTGCATCTTTTTCTAGATTGGCACATCATCTGTAGTATATCCAGCAGCTATGTTTGCACCAGAAGTAGCAGCAAGAGGAGTTCCTGTGGCAGAATTCAACATTGAATCAACATCTGGCACAGAAAACTTTGGGTATGTTGAACAGAATAAGTCTTTTTAATATACTTTTAAAATAGACTCTTCTGGTCTCGCTGGGAATGTTTTCACAGCAATCATTTGCATTTTATTGTATTGTACAGCAATCTATCATTTATCTGATCTTCTAAACAAAGACTCTTCAATTAACCAACCCACGTATGCCAACTTCCAAGGATGGTCTGAAAAGTTCTCTGCCTAATAATGAAAAAATATTTATAATTTCAAGATTATTTTTATTTTTCAACATAATCTCCTTTAAGACTAATACATTTATTCCAGCAATGTTCCAGCGCCATTATCCCGTCCCTGTCTCAGTAAGATCTGCAAAATACCCGTCTACAGCTGCAATCACCTCTTGATTCAAAAACTCTGACCAGCAAGGAAGAGTTTTAGTTTTGGGAAGAGATAGAAGTCAGAGGGAGCCAAATCTGGGGAATAGGGTGGATGTTCCAACAATCCATAGTGCAGATCTCTTAATTTTCCCATTGCCAAAACACCTTTGTGGGCAGGTACATTGTCCTGATGAAAGATGATGGTGCTGAACAACCGGCTTCTGTCCACTGTTTTGACTGCTGTTTGGATTCTGGTGAAACCTGGAGTCTGACCAAAAGAATAATACTTAGAGAAATAGTAATGGTGAATTCAAATCTCATCCATAGCAATAAATCGATGCACAAAATCAGTTTTATTCTTGTTAAGATGCTCCAAGCACTGTTCAGAGATTTTCATGCGAGTGGGTTTTTGATCTGCTGTAAGCAAGCGCAGCATCCATCTTGCACAAAGCTTTTTCATTTGCAATTCTTCATGTAAAATATATCCTGCATGTTCTTTTGAAATGCCTATAGTCTCAGCAGTTTCACGCCCTTTGACTCGCCTGTTATCCAATACCATATCGTGCACTTGATCAATGATTTCTAGTGTTGTTACCCTTTTTGAACGTCCTTCACATGAATCATCTTCAAGGCTGTATAGCCACATTAAACTCAGCAGCCCATTTCTTAATTGTCAAAAACAAAGGAGAAGATTGCCCATAAACCTTTATGAACTTCGAATGAATTTCTTTTGGTGTTAAACCTTCTTTTACAAATAATTTTATACCTGCATGATACTCAATTTTATCCATTTCAAGGGATACAGACAACACTTTTGCTTCAGACAGCTGTATAAAACAAACTACTTGATAGAATGACTTTCAATTTCACATGGATGCTTATGACAGATGTACCAACTTAGGGGGAAAAAATCTTGCCAGTAGTGTTGCAATCTATGATCGAGGCCGTGAACTTTTTAGACCACCCACGTACTTGTGGTAGAGCACCATGTAATTGTACTTCACTTATCCAACCCTTCAATTATCAGAACAGCATCAGTAGAGGCAGAACATCTGTGAACAAAATATACATTTTTCTATTATTATTATTATTATTATGGCAAGTTGGGATTGGCAGATGTTTCTTTGAGCATCTCTTCACACAGGATTAAATGGAAGAAAACTAATATTCTATGGAGAAGTTATTACAAGTTTGAGAGATTAAAGCACAGTGACATTGAAGAAATACTCTTCTAATCAACAAGTAAAGCTACTTTAATTTGTATAAAATTTGGGAGACGATCATTTTAAGATCAACCACGACCCAACAGCTATCACAACTTCTGTTTATTCAGCATTAAAGGGTGCAGAATTAGAATATTTTTAGGTATTTTGTCCATTACAATTTCAATTTGTTTTCTTTGCTTATTGTTGCTTGTGTATTATGTCAAGTAGTTGTGCTCTGAAGATGTGAATTAAAAATACAGTGAAATATTAGCCAGTAAATTATCTCATTTATTGTGCATTGTTTTTATGTTGTGTAATACTGTTCAAGCATGATAAATAACTTCCAACACCTAAACCTGTACACAAGGTTAAATCATTCAGCTCACATCTCTTCCTCTTTCTATCAGGAGGACTAAGCTCATTGAAGAAAAAACGGACCTGTCTCCTAGTATTCAAAAGATTAATCGCAACAGGGGCACTTTTACTGCTTACAGAGTCATTTATGTTGAAGAAGGAATGGCTGTCCTCTCATTTCCAACCACAACTGTCATAAAACAAAATGGTGCAATTCAAGTTTATATGCAGATAAGGGCCTTAACAAGTGAATATTGTTTGATTGTGGAATGTTACTATCCAATGTTCATATCAGCATATCCATGATATCAACGAGTAAATGTTGATGAAATCTAAATCTTAGAGGTTTCCATATTTCTGACCAAATAAAAAATGTATAGTTTGATCTTCTCCCTTTAGTAAGATCAAGTATTCTGCTTTCCTTGATTTATTAAAGTCCTGTAAGAAATATTCTTTAATAAAACAATATCATTTGATTTATTAGACTGTGTATCTATTTAGGACTGTCCCAGGAAGAATATACCATATGTCAAGAATATTCCTTAAGTGATTTTAAAAAAAAACAAGTTTTTAATTGCAGTGCTGCCTGACTGTATACTATGTGGTTGAGTTATGTAGTCTAGTTCTAGGAGCTTCTAAACTGTCCTGTTATGTGTTATTGGTTTGACTGTATACTTAATGAAAAATTGCTGGCTAAGTTTTTGAATAAGGAGTACAAATTTCCCCTTTCGTTACGATTTTTGTAATGGCAATGATAAAGCTGCTACTGCTGTTGAGGAATACCACTGATTGTCTCTAATTCACAAGTTATTATTGATGCTCACAGACATCTCCAAGAAACTGGATCATTTGGTATTGTATGACATTAATCACCATGCTCACAATGACATGCTTCAAACAGTACAGTGTAGCCTGGAACAAGCAGTCAGCAAATATTTGTCCACGAATTCCAGTAAATGATTACTTGAAGGGGATTTTTCCAAAGGGAGAAAGGATTTTTTCCACATTCACTTCACTGGCATTCATAGTATAAACACCAACCTAAATGATGTGCACCATTACCTGCAGATATTCAAACCTGGATCAAACTCTAAATCTCTACGATGACAACTACAGCTCATTTTAACTGTCAGAATCACACTTTGTATGCTTCCTTCCACCACAAGAGGTAGTACTTGTGCTTTTGTGCATTCTGATTGATATTGCCTAATCTTCAATCTCCCCTTTTTTGCGTTCTCTAGCTTGGGATTTCCTTGCCTCACCATATATTGTTTATCTGCTATTGCCTCCAAATCTGAAAATTAATCTGACTCCTTTGACTCTTGTCTTTGGGACTTGATTTTCTGCAGTGGAGTGTTTTCTTTGGCTAACTCATCATTTTATGGTTCCACTGGTTGAGCTAGAGAAGAGACAGAGATATTGCTGCAGGAAAATGTCCTGTAGAGTGAATCATTCATTTCATGAAGAGGGTTCATGATCGGCCACTCCACTCATCTAGCTCTTTTGTTGACCAGTTCTGGATGCACTGTTGGGTGGCTACTCTTATTGGTGTACAGACCATGGTCTTATCTGACTATCACTTATGCCCTTCCTTTGATCATTCACAACCTGTGTATTTCAACACTGGCAAAAATTATGTCAAAGGTGGGGGGATTTTTAAGACTTCTCTCTCTTTCCATGGTCAACTATTGTTTCCATTCTCAAAATACTTATGAACTTGCTACAAAAAAATAAAAATATATATCCATGTTGAAATGGAGGGGTGGGTTATCATTTCATGCTCTGTTCAAAATTTCCACCTCTACATCCAAGCCATATTTTTCCAGGAAAGTTTTTTTCATGTTGATCCCATACACAAAAGGTAGGAGAACTGAAATAGAAGTTTATTGGGTTTTTTTTTGAAAAATTGCAGGTTGTAGTTATTTGGGAATATTTTGTGAGAAAAGCTGTTCCATAGGACAGAGTTAGATGGAATAAAAGAGGAAGAGGAGAAGTATATTTGGTGTGTTTGCAGTTGCACAGTAAAGGACTGCTACTGCTCTTATATTAACAGGTGCAAAAAAGTGGGAAATGATGCATCTGTGAGATAAGGGTTGAAGTGAATGTGTAAGAGAAGGATCATCTGTGAACTAAACTGTTCTCTTCTGGACAGGATCAAGGATTTTGGGGGAAGTTTTTAGGTGCACTACCCCCAGAATATGAGCAGTATTCTAAGCATGAGCAAATTTGGGATTTGTATATAGTTAAAAGTTGGATAGCATCTTGAACAAAAGAGAATGCCTAGTTTTTTGGATGATGAGGAGGCTATTGATATGATGTGTTTATGCTAGGAGAGATTGGAGGTAAATGTTAGTCCAAACAGAGAGATCTGGTCTTGTCTGGTAATTTGTGCATTACTGAGGGTAAGGTAAGCAGAGCTGATATCTCTTTTACAAGAGAAAAGGCAAGACTATGATTTGATAGCATTGAATGTGACAAGATTGTCCTTACTCCATCGAAGGATAGTATATAGTTTGCTGTTTAAGGCACTAGTTGTAGATCTTGCAGCTTGGCATTTGTCATATAAGTAGGATGAATGGAGGGTACTCTCACCTGTAAAGCTGTGGATAGGATTAATGGTGATTGTGAGTAGGTCATTTATATACAGGAGAAAGAGAGTAGGTGATAAGACAGAGCCCTGAGGCACTCCAGCATTGGTGGTGAAGCTCAAAGATAGGTAGAATGATAAATGCACATAAACACAAGAAAGATATTTAATTAACCAAATATTTCGGTCTGGAAATAGCAGACCATCTTCAGTGGTATTACAAGAACAGTTTTAAAAAATACAAGCTATAATACTAACAATAGATCGTTAAAAATAGAACACGGCGCATGATGTTATATCGCTAAGTATTAAGTATAAAACGGAACATTTTGAAGTAGAGACATGATTGGGGAAAAAAAAATAAATACATTTTTTTTTTTTAATCTTTTTTTTAATCTTGATTAGACTTTCCCAGATTTTTGATATAGACATACAGTCATTACGATTCAGGTTGGGACGATGGAGTTAAGGCCTCCACGCTTTCCTTGAACAAACGTTCGAACCTATAACGGAATCTATGTAACAGGCGAGTCCTGGACCAAAAGATGCTGTGGTTAATTTCAATCCCGTGTTGAGCCAATCCAGACTTTTCAGGTTGTTGTGAAGAATGGAGGATTGATGTTCTTAGATTCTTTTTTCAAGAGAACGTCTAGTCTGTCCAAAATAGGAAAGATCACAGTTGCAAGGAGTTTGATAAACTTCAGGAAGAGATAAAGTTGAGTGTTTATCTTTAGGAGAAGGAAAATGAGAAGACAATTTGTTAATAGGTGAATACGTAGTTGTTAAATCATATTTCTTTAAAATTGTTGCGATAAGTTCTGAAATACCGGAGATATAAGGAATAGGCACTCGACGTATTGAAATTTTGTTGTTTTGTGGAGGATTATAAGAATTGAGATGTTGAGTACTTTTTTTTAGAAAAGCCACTGAGTTTCATGTATTGTTGGATAGAAGAAAGTTCTTTCTTGCACCTTGTTACAGACTGTCTAAACAGCTGGCCAACTCTCTGTCCCCCCCCCCTCACCGGAAATTCAGCTTCCTATATAAAAAACTCGACCCACTTTAAAGCCCTCACAGAAAATTTAACCTTAAATAATACAGGCATATTAGTAAGCTTTGATATCTCCTCTTTGTTTACCAATATTCCCTTAACTGACACTTTATCTCTCTTAGAAAACGTTTTCCCCTCCGACATCTTAGATCTCTTTTCCTTTGCCATCAACTCTGGGTATTTCTCTTGGAATAACAAAATCTACAAGCAGATAGAGGGAACCGCCATGGGTTCTCACCCCCCCCTTGCCAATTTCTATATGGAAGATTTCGAAAAACGAGCCATAGACTCAGCCCCACTCAAACCTTCTATCTGGCTAAGATATGTAGATGATGTGTTCTCTATTTGGCCTCATGGCCCAGACACGTTAGACTCCTTCCTCGGTCATCTCAATAGCCTACATTCAAGAATCCAGTTTACTATGGAAAAGGAAAAGAATAATTGTTTACCCTTCCTAGACACCTTAGTCACGCCCCTGCCTAATGATACACTTGCCTTCACAGTATACAGAAAACCCACACACACAGGCAGATACATTCACAAACTCTCCCACCACCACCCCTCACAACAATACGGCATCATTAAAACCCTTACCAAGAGAGCCCACAATCTTTGTTCCAGTGGAACCGCCCTCACTACTGAGCTTAACCACATACACAGAACTTTCCTCGCCAATGGCTACAGCGAACACAGTATCAAAAAAATAATCAATTCCTCCCCCATTCCCCGTCCCTCTCGTCAACAAGATTTTAAAAATGCCATCACCATACCCCACATCTGTGGCACTTCGGAAAAAAATAGCCAAGATACTAAAAAAGTATAACCTACATACAGCATATAAGCGCTACCGCAAACTTGCTCCCTTTATCCGTTCTACGAAAGATCAGCTCCCTCCTTTTTTTTTTTTTTTTTTTTTTTTTTCACCAGAGGTCAGGCCAACAATTGTGGTAGCGGTTAGTCAGTGTCTTTAACGAACCAGTATGATTGTAGTATAGCTTGTTTCCTGTGTATATTTGTACGCTCCAGTACTGACCTTGACATAAAGGTCGAAACGTAAAATTTTAGTAATATTAAACTAAAGTTTTTATTCAAACACGGTAGTTGTCTCCATAATTTCCAAAAATGCATTCGGATCACCGTGCAAGCCTAAAAGAAAGGATTCAGATCATCCATGGAAATGATACCCACAAGCGCTGCAATCGCTATGGTAAGCTAAAGATTCGTATTTCTCTCCTGATCAATCGGCTGGCCTTTTTAAAGAGATGCAGAGACAATAATCTCATTCCGATCTGCATCAGGCTAAAAAAGAAATTTACGTCCGCTAAGGCACTCTGTATCTATGACCGCACAGAAAAAGCAATGCTTAGAGAACAGATCCAAACAGCCCGCCGAAACCTAGTTACAACACAAAACCTAGTTTCTAAATTACAATCAGAACTATCGAACTATGTTAATCCAGACATTCTACAAACACTTGAAAGAATTACTGACAATTCGGCCAAGCATACCCTGGAAAAGAATAAAGAAAAACTCAAGAAAAAATTCCATAGGTTGAAACAACGGCAAAATATGGCGGCCAATCAGAGGACTTCCTCCCCGAGAAACAACAATGAACAACAAACAAGGGAGACAAGGAGCGACCAACCACCGACAAGCAAGAACCATGTGATCAACATATCAAGCCACACCCTGAACAACGGCGAACTCACGCTGCTGAATAAAGGACTGAACTATGCAATAGCGCCCAAAAAGGTAAACAAACTGGATTTTATCTACCACATTGAAAGAGGCATCAGATCCCTCCCTAACAACAAAGCAGACAAAATACGACTAGAAACCAGTAATGTCCTAAATACCAAGAAAACCATACAGAACAACATGACTAAAACAGAATTAGCAGCAATTAAATCATTAAAAGCCAAACAAAACATAATAATAACGAAAGCTGATAAAGGCATTGCCACTGTTGTCCTTGACAGGTCAACATACATACTGCAAATGAACCAACTAGTAGCCGATAACAACACATATAAAATGGTAAATTATAACCCAACGAAAAGGATAAAGGACAAAACAGAAAAACTACTAAAGTCCGTCACTTCTTGGCCACCAGACACAGTTAAAAAACTCAAACCCCACTACGCCCGCCCCCCCCCAGAATATATGGGGTTCCAAAAATACACAAACAAAATGTGCCCCTTCGACCAATAGTGGAAGGAATAGACAGTCCCAATTACCACCTAGCCAAGAAATTAGCGGCAACATTCAAGGAGTTGGTAGGTCATTCCCCCTCCTACATAAAAAATACACAACACTTTATAAACAAAATCAAAAACATAACACTCGACAAAGACGACCTATTAGTCAGTTTTGACGTTTCTGCCCTTTTCACTAATGTCCCCATCAATGACACAATTCTCCTACTACAGAACAAATTTCCGCCCGACATTACGGCCCTCTTTGCCCACGTACTAAAGTCCGGTTACTTTGTGTGGCAAAACAAATTCTACCTACAAAAGGAAGGTACAGCCATGGGCTCACCATTATTCCCCCCCCCCCCCTCCCCAATCGCGAACTTCTTCATAGAAACCTTTGAGCAAAGGGCTCTTGATTCCGCCACGCTTCGACCGACAATCTGGCTCAGATACGTTGACAACGTGTTCGCGATCTGGCCGCACGGGCGACAAACGCTAAACACATTCCTCAGCCACCTAAACAAACAACACGAACGCATACAATTTACCATCGAAATTGAAAACCAAAATTCGCTCCCGTTCCTAGACACACTAGTTACACGTCTTCCTTCAGGCAGTCTATCCTTCACGGTCTACCGAAAACCGACACACACGGGCCAATACATACATGCGAATTCATACCACCACCCAGCACAAAAATATGGAGTCATTAACACCCTTAAAAACAGAGCCACAACTATTTGCTCTAACCAGCAAGCCCTGAAACAAGAACTAAAAATCATTAGTGACACATTCATAAACAATGGCTATAACAAAAATACTGTCAATAAAATACTCTATAAAACCACAACAAAAACGAATCTAGATTACAGTAAAACCATAGCCATCCCATACATTAAAGGGTTATCAGAAAAAATCAACAGAATCCTACAACATTATAACCTCAATGCCACATTTAAACCACCCACTAAACTTAAAACTATATTCAGCTCCTCTAAGGATCCTCTCCTCCCATTAGCACATCCTGGAGTCTATTGCATCCGCTACCTGTAACTTACTGTACATTGGTGAAACAGGACGGACAATCCCTATACGCAAGAAAGAACACATTAGACACATTAAATATAACCATTATGGTGAAGCAGGCCTCTCAGACCATGCACTTAACACCTTACACCAAATCAACTGGAAAAGCACCTGCTCCTTACACCGCACAAAAACATGGTACGAAAGAAAATTTAAAGAATCCTGCGAAATCCTGATAAACCACCCAAATATCAACAATAAAGATGGTATGCAAATTCCAAGGATCTGGATGGCACACATTCAGCCAACCTAATATGAAAGATTCAACATAAGTCAGGACCCTAGCCAATCCGCTAGTATTAGAAACCATTCCACTCCAACTGGATGGAATGATGTTAATATATGTATATAGTAGACAACACAAATAATAGGACTCTAGCGTTGATGTATAATTTTTTTTTTTTTTTTTTTTTTTTTTCACCAGAGGTCAGGCCAACAATTGTGGTAGCGGTTAGTCGGTGTCTTTAACGAACCAGTATGATTGTAGTATAGCTTGTTTCCTGTGTATATTTGTACGCTCCAGAAGATGACCTTGACATAAAGGTCGAAACGTCGAATTGTAAAATTTTAGTAATATTAAACTAAAGTTTTTATTCAAACACGGTAGTTGTCTCCATAATTTCCAAAAATGCATCAGCTCCCTCCTCTCTCTCTCTGCCTGGAGTTTACAAAGTACCCTGTTCCTGTAAGCTTGCGTACTTTGGACAGACAGGCAGATCAGCATCCATCCGCCTGGAGGAACACAAGTCGTACATCGTTAAACACAACTATGGCCATTCAAGCTTGGCTGACCATGTTTTGGACACCACCCACAGAGTATCATGGAAGAAAACCACCATGCTCTACCACAGCAAATTCAAGAAAGACTTTTCTTAGAAGCAGCATCAGCTCTCAAAAACCAACCAAATCTTAACAAATACAGTTGTATTAAGCTTCCGAAGATTTGGGAAACACTCATCACCAGAGTTCCCACCTTAGATTCCAGGCCACCTACGACCGCCCTTAGAGGGCGCTCCACCTAGATAGGACTTTAGTGTCACCCACGTGGTTGGGCTTAGTATTGTAAGTTTTTGTGTGCATGTTACATTAATTGTTTTTGTAATCACCGTAGATGTCCTAGTGACTAGGACGAAATATAGGAAGTATTAAATTCTGTTTTAATTCTTTTTGAGTGTTGTAAAAAATCCATTAAACCTCCAACATAATAATAGGTTCGAACGTTTGTTCAAGGAAAGCGTGGAGGCCTTACTCCATCGTCCCAACCTGAATCGTATAAACTGTATATCTATATCAAAAATCTGGGAAAGTCTAATCAAGATTACTCATTAATTTTTTATTTTTTTTCCCCCCAATTATGTCTCTACTTCAAAATGTTCCGTTTTATACTTAATACTTAGTGATATAACATCACGCGCCGTGTTCTATTTTTAACGATCTATTGTTAGTATTCTAGCTTGTATTTTTTAAAACTGTTCTTGTAATACCACTGAAGATGGTCTGCTATTTCCAGACCGAAATATTTGGTTAATTAAATATCTTTCTTGTGTTTACGTGTATTTATCATTCAGTCTTATGTCACAAGTATCCTTAAAACAGCAAAATCAAAGATAGGTAACCATCTACAGTGACTTGTAGCGAAAAAAACTGACTTTCTGACCAGTGAGAAAGCTGGCTACCCATTTGCAGGGAGTGGTAGAGAGACAAAAGGATGGCAATTTGTTTAGTATGCCTCAATGCCAGACACAATTTAAAGCTTTGGAAATGCGAAGAGCAACAGCACAAGTTTCTCCAAATCTTTCCATAGCTTGTATCTGGTAGTGGGTAATGTAGGCTATGAGGTCAGTTGTAAATCTTGAATGGCAGAATTCATACTGGTGGTTGCTGATTAATTGGTAAGCCTCTAAGTAGTGGAGAAGCTGGCTTGATGACCATCTCCATTATTTTGGAAAGGACAGAGGTGATGGCAGTTGGTTAGTAGTCTTCTGTCTCCCTTTAGAATAGGCTGGATATGAGATTGCTTCCACACATTCAGATGAGTACCAGCTATGTAAAATAGATTGTAGAAACGATGCAGGACAGGTGTTATCTCTGGGGACATAATGTTTCAGAACAATTGGAGAGATGCCATCAAGATCAGAATTTTCGTACCACGGATTCCAGGACAAGAAGCCAGCTTATTGTGTGTGAATGACTTGAGAAAAGGACTAGCTTCATTTTTGGCCTGTTTTGGAGCTTGTGGCACTTGCAAAACTATTATTAGGGCTGGGTCTACCTTTTGAGGGGGAAATCACTCCTGTGCTAATGTTGATCATGTTGTCTGGTCCCTTGAGAGGCTGTTAGGTGTCCATCAGTGCTTCTGCCTTTTTCTTACCCAGGTGGTGTTGCAACGTTGCCTGAGGATGGGTTAACCTCCTGTCATCATTCTTCTCATCCATAGCAAATTATCTCCCTGTCTGGAGCATTGCATCACATGCCTCCACAAGAGGAACATTTTTCAAAGTCTTGGATGGGCAAGATGTCAAGAAGGCTTCTGATTCTGGTGGAATCCCATTGGTTGTGTTCAGAGAATGTTCTTGTGGGCTGACAACTGTTCTTATATTGTATGCTATATTATACTCGACTGGCATCCACCCTGTAACATAGAACAGGCCTCTTCACAGCCAGTCCCAAAATGGAGTGATAAGTGTCTACCATTTGGCTGTCAATCTGATGCTCTCACCTCCGTTTTCGAAGGTGGTGGTGGAGAGGGTCATTGGCAGTAGAAATTTTTGATGCCTGGAGAGGCCAACTGGTCAGTGACTGCCAGTGTGGATCGGTGATATTCACACTGGCTCTCCAAACCTTTCTATCACCCTCATCTGAACACTTGTGATAGAAAGGTTTGGAAAACTTGTGCTGTTCCACTTGACATTTGATAGAATTTGGTGTAAAGGGCTTCTTAGCAAATTGCTGTCTTATGGTCTGCTTTCACTCATTATCATTGGATTGCCGGTTTTCTTTCTTTCTCTTTGTTTATTCACTATGTGTAATGGTGGAGGGGTATTCTTTCCTCTGGTCTTTCTGTTGATACAGGTGTTCCTCAGAACTCTATCTCACCTGTTCTCTTCTTTGTGTATGTGAACAACTTGCTTTCACTGAACTTGGGGCCCTATTCATGGTTTTGTTGGTTGGCACTCTCCAGTTGTCCTCATATGAGATTCTCTTGAGGCTTAAGATGCTTCAGCATTACAAGGCCAGTCATATGAGCAGGACAAATAGACTGCCCTGGACAGTGATCCCCACACTGTCCTTTGATGGGACATTGGCTGCTTGGTAACCTTCACTGCTTCTGAGACAAGGTTTTGTGTTTTTTCCTCTAAAAAAAAAGACATCAGTTTCTTCTCTTCTCTCTTCGCCTCCCTGTGGGGCACATCTTTGTGGTGAAGAAGAATCTCTCGTGATGGTACTGGTGCCCTTTTCATTCCTCCTATTTTTCTTCCCATATTCTTTGCTTTACTTCTCCTGAGTCTTTTTTTACTATCCTTTCTTCGAGACAATCATTGGGATCCAGCATCCTGCTGCTATGTGGTGTGACATGAACATCTGGAGAGGGAGATCCTAGTAGTCTTGCACAACTCTGGCATGATGGTGGTCTTGGATGGCTGGTCAGGATCCAAGGCTTGCTATGGTGCTGGTATAACGTCCGGATAACTCGGCATTCCACTCCCAAGTGCAGTCATTGCTTGCTGGTGAGTGGGAGTTCTGGTGGAGAACAAAAAAAAAAAACCTTGAGCATGAATTCTTCATCCTAAAACGTTTCAGGGTCCCTAACAAAGTCCCAGCAAGTACTGATACAATAGATACAACATTGGTAACAGAAGCAAGAAACAAAAGATATATGATACTAATATAAATGTACCAGTGAGATTAGGGGTGTCTGGTGGTAGTCAGGGAGATCATCCAGCTTACTCTCATGCATGTGAGAAGTGGAAAAATGAAAAAGAAATCTAAAAAATTAAAATGCAGCAAAATATGTTATGAAGATGCAAAAAGGAAGTTAACCACCACTACACTTGTTCTGAGATCTTATTATACTGAGAAGGTGGCAGCTAAGAAAATGTCAACAGCATCTCAAACATGTGTGTCTATTCCACCATACCTGAACTTTATGATTGCAAGCGTTTCTCTGTTGAGTGCTTACTCCAGAGACATCTCCTCCAAATATGGTTCCATTCGATGAGAACCCACTTATCAAAAAAAATTATGGCAAAGATATCACTTACAACCACCAGATACCCCCACAGAAAAAAAAAAAAAAAAAAAAAAAATATTGATACTTCAGTATCTACTGAAAGTAAATTAAACTTGTGAAATGAATTTGACACATCAGATGTATTGAATATTTTACAAGAGGAACACTGCCCATCCATATTCCCAAAAACAATTGATAAATATAAACCTCACAAAAGTAAGCCCTCAACCTCCCAAAAACCAGACAAGTCTATAAAGCCAAAACAATAGGTAAATTTTTACAATGGAACTGTCACGAGTTTCACCAGAATATTGATGATATGAAGATTTTGCTACAGAAACACAAACCTTTCTGTGTCTGTCTACAGGAAACATACTTTAGACCCAATGTGGACCCTATCTTAAGAAATTTCACTGTTGTATGCAAGGACAGAACTGGAGGTGATCCTGCTCATGGTGGAGTAGCTATCCTAGTGGGCAGTCATACTCCTTTCCATCATGTCCACCTTAATACTGCTTTGGAAGCAGTAGCAATTTGCCTATCCATGGGATTTCTTATTACAGTATTCAATTTATTTACTACTTAGTGCTGAGTTAGATGAAATCTATCTTGACAACCTATCTTACAACTGCTTGAACCCATACTTCTTATGGGCGACTTTAATGGTTACAATACTCTGTGGGATAGTGCCACCACAAATAGATGAGATTGTATCATTGAACGAATCCTTGACAATGATAACCTCTCCTTTTTAAAAAATATACTCAATACTTTCTTCCGTATGCCTAACCACTGATATTCTGCAACTGATCTTAAACATGCTCATCTTCCATTCTTCCACTGCTCACGTGGGATGTCAAAGGGGAATATATATGGAAATGATCACTTTCCTGTTCTTTGCACAATGTCTTTACAGGAACCATGTTCTTCTATGTGGATACCCATGTGGAAAATGGACCAGGCTGAGTGGAATGCTTTTTCAGTATTAAAATTTTTCAAGATGGGAAAATCTTGAAAAATTTTAGTACTGATACAGTCATTCAAACATCTATTAATAAAGCAGTAAAGTATGTAGCAGACTGCATTGTCCAGGCAGCAATAGCCTTCATTCCAAGAACATCTTCTTGATTTCCACTCTGTCCAAAGCCTTAGAGGAAGTCAGAATACTAGTCAGCTTGAAAAGATCAACACGGAGCATGGGGTATATTTCGTAGATATCCCACCACATAAATGCAAGCTATTGGCATGCATGTGGATGGCTCATCACTTCTGTGGCATTATGAGCTTCCAAACAACTTGGCATCCTTTTTTGCTCAACATGTTGCTTTCCATCTACCCATTGCTTATGCTATGTAGGTGCCAGGTCTGCCATATATTGTTTTAGGATGGTGCACCTGAAATACTCTAGAGATTCTTCATGCTATTCAGAAGAGAATGGTTCAGTTGATTTTTGGTGCCTTTCTCTCAAAGATTTGTTGGTCACTTTCTCATGGGTTTTCGTTGTGTTTCTTCTACAGATATTTTCATGGTCATGAATACTGTTCAGAACTGGCATCTGTATTGTGCCCAACTTCTGATGGATCTGTAGCAACAGAGAGTTTTTTTTTTACACTTCATCTGTTGATTCACCAAGTTCCCAGTTATTCTTCATTTTATCTCCTTCAGTTCTGTGGAACATCCTTTCCCCATGAGGTGTTACCCAAGGACTGCAACCTCCAGATATTTAAAATTAATGTCATCAGAATGCTTTGCTTATGATCTCAGTCAACATATGTCATTTATTTGCTTATAGGCCTTTGAAGGACTGTTGTTAGAGTTATATGCTGCACATTAGGGCAAGCATGGTTTTGCCAGCCTCTGAACTTGTTTTCTTTCAGGGTTACATGGTAATCAGCAATCATTATGCATAATTATGGTGACACACTACTGTGTTTGTCAAATTTTATTTTATTTAAAATCAAAATAAAATTTGACATTCTGACCTTTATATTAAGGCCATCTTCAGGAATTTGTGTATGTGTGTGTAATAATATGTTTATAATGGATCTCAAGCTACATATTACAGTGAGCTGAGAATTTTAGTCATCCATTGACAATAGCCTACGCTCTGGTGAAAATAAATAAAACACAATTATCTTAGTAACACTACATTGGCAGTTATTTGTTTCTTAAAGTCATGTTATTTTAATTTCTATTAGCTACCTGAAGGTTACTGTGTGTTATCCAATTAAATTTATTTTCTTTTGGTATTTGCTGTGCGAGTAATTCTTCTTTTTCCAGATGCTACCATCCAAATCCTTGGGACTTTCATTTGTTCAGTTTCAATTTTTTAGTTGCTCATTCGGTTATGATGGCCCTCAGCCTTGGATGGGACATCTTATCTGTGGGAGTAATAAAAGAAGTATTTACACCTGTGCCATTGGCAAGAAGTATAACCTTGAAGAGGCACATAAGCTACAATGAACATTTGTCATTGTAGATCATCAGTGTGCTACAATGTGTGCAGATAAGCACAGATAAACTTGCAAGTTTATCTGCACACATCTTGTTTGCTCTTAAAGCTTCCATTTGGGCAGATGCAAGTTTTCTGGTTTTGGCCTTTACAGACCTGTTATGGTCTGTGTACTGATAATCTGTTTGCATCTGTCACAAATACCTTGTTTGTCTCAGTTGAATTCATCATCTTCCTAGACAAAATCAATTATATTTTTTGTATACGATATCCATGTATGCAAGGTCACAAAACCTATAGCTCATCAGTGTCAGTGATGGATAAGAAGGAATCTTATATTCTTCTTGAAGCTTAAGGTTGTAGTCTTTGTAGAAGATAAGAGTGAGGAAGCAACCTCCTCACTCACTCTCATTCACATTGTTTATGCATTGGAAGCAGCAAATACTTTACTTATCATCTGTCCATTGCTGGATGGTCTTTCCCCTCCCCCCCCCCTCCATTCATTCCTATCTTGAATCTTTCTATGCCACTGAGTTCCTGCCATCTCTTTAATCTCATCCTTCCACCGTCTCTTTGGTCTTCCTGTAGCTCTTTACATCTCTAGGATACCATTCTGATATCAGCTTTGTCCATTTTTGAGAGTTACTTCTTGCAATATGACCTGCTCATTGCCATTTGGATCATTTAATGTTACAATGTCCCTCACCCTAGTCTGAGCTCTGACCCAGGTATTGCACTTTCTATATAGAATGGTAATACCAAGTAATGATCTTTCCAGTTTTTCTCTGAGTAATTCTCAACTTGTTGGTTAATTTTTTCATCCAAGTTCATGTTTCACTTTCATATGTGTCATGACTGGAAGTACAGTCATATCCCAAAGTTACGCGGTAGGTGGGACCAACAAAAGGGCATAAGTCGAATTCGCGTAACTCGGGTATAATTTTGCATATACCCGGCACCTATATGCTATGTAGGTGCTAGGTATATTAACTAATACAAAATATTAGTTAATTGGGACCAATGGTTTCATAAAATCTAATAGATTCGTCTGACGGCATAATGTCTTTTTCTTGTCACGTAAAATTTCTTCATAGCAAGCTAATGATTTTTTTATTCCTTACCTTGTGGCTACCATTCATTCCTCATTGGAATCTATGTCCTCCAAAATCTGTAAACCTTTCTTTTATGATTGTTCTTACTGTGGATTCCTGTAGATAAACTTCTTTGAACAACATTATTTTTTATGTGATAAAATTTTTTATCAAGAACAAACATTCAAGAATCGCAAGGTTTGTAGATTATAAAAATCTTATGAATGGAGACTGAACGAAACATGTCAGTGTTTGGTCACAGCATGTGCGACACTGGCGAATGCGGCCATCAAGGATTATAGATATGACTGAAAGATATGACTAGTGGTGAGGCAGGAAGGGAATACGTACATATATGAAACCACGTAAGTCGGGGTATGACTGTATACAATTGCTGAATATTTTTCTTTTAAGGCAGTTGGGGATGTTTTACAGTGTTTCCAAAGGCTATCTGACCAAGTTGAATTCTATATATAACTTCTTCTTTACAGTCACCCTCTGTTGTGATCTTTGTCCTAAATAAACATAAACATAGTAGGTTACTATATCAATTTCCTGATGTTCCTTTTCTTCTGGCTTTTTGGTGATGTATTTATTATACATTATTTTTGTTTTGTTCATATTTAATCCTTGATGAAGTTCTGTAGAGTATCCTAAAAGAACAATATCATCAGCAAATCATAGGTGATTTAGTTCTTTCCCATTTACCATAATTCCTCTGTTTTTCCAGTACAGGTTTTTAAAAATTTCTTCTAGGTCTGTTTAAATAATATATGAGTATAAGTGTTTTTAATTCCTTGATTTTAAATGGCTTCTAAAATAGCTAATGTTGAGATTAAATCAAGTGCTTTTTCAATACTTTCCTATCAAATTGTAATTACAATGTATTCATAAAGAGACTCAAATTGGGAATGAGTAAAAGCACAAAATATTCAAGTTAAGTGTCCTGATGTTATGACCATGACACTCTTAGTTTGACATTTAAGGGTGACCTAATTTGTTGCTTGTTTTGTTACAAGATGGCAGTCTGTCAAAGATTTGGCACTACCTTGATATGATAAAAATGAATTAAGAAGGACTATGTTGGCAAATGATTTAATGTGTAGAAGGAATGGATGCTAGTTTTTGGGTTGTGGAGAGAGTTTGAGAGAATATTAGGTTTGTATAAGAGTGACAGCTTACACCTGAATGTGTTTGACATCAGGGCTTGAAAAATTATTGATATAAGACCTAACGCAGAGAGTCTGGGAAGCTGAATTCTGATGGGAGGAATTATGAGAATCCATGTATAAGAGCAACAGTGTTAGGTAACTGTGTTAATGATGGGAATGGTTATTATTATTATGGAAATGATTATGAAGAGAGAATGATTTTGTGTTCGTCCAGTTCGGACCTATCAAGCATGTGTAATGATGTCTGCATAAATAAGGAATTAGATAAGAACAGAGATCTGCAAATTGTCGAACTGTGTCATGCAGACCACACAGGTGTATGCAAAAAGAGCATGCAGGTAATTTATATGTATGTACATGAATGCCAGGAGTATCAGAAACAAAGGAGTAGAGTTTGTTGCCTTGGCTAATATATTGGGATCTCATGAGGTAGATATTAATGAGACTTGGCTATCAGAAACAGACGTATTAACTGGTATCTAGTACAAAAGGGTACAGTATTTTTTTGGAAGGATAGATAGGTGAGGAGGGGTACGTGCTGCTAATGATATCAAATGTCTTGAATCCAGTTAGAGTTGAGACCTATGACTGCAATACTAGTCAGTTTTTCATGTGGCAGTGAGTTTGAAGCCATTTAGTGTGAGGTGGAGTCTAACAAGATTAAATACACAGTGGGGTGTTGTTACAGACCTGCAATTGGTCAATGCACATAGAGCAGCCCACTCTGACTTCTTGCCCCTTCAGGTTCAAGAACTTGACACCCGTGCTGCTGCTGTGTTCCCTAATATTACTATCCCCAACCAGATCTCACCTGACTGCAGCAATTATACAGCAGAATTGGTTGCTAGTGACAAAGAAATACATCAACAAATAAATAAAATGGGTGCAAAAAGAGTAATCATAATGGGGGACTTTAATTATCTGAACACTGATTGGGTAGCTACGAAATCGCATGAGAAGAATGAAACTGAATTTTTCAAGCTGTTGCAAGTCAACTTCTTCAAGCAGCATGCAACAGAAGGAAGTTGTGGTTAGAGTGTTAGAGGAGGTTTAACTTAAAGACAACTATTCTGCCTCCAGTTGGTGACAGTGATCATGAAGTACTCACTTGGGAAGTGGCTAAGTTTATGAATGTTCCATTCAGAAAAGGTTACATGCTGAACTACAATGCAGGAAATTGTGACCTCATGAGGGGTGTGCTGGTTTCTGTGCCATGGTATCAGTTATTGGATGGGAAGGATATCGACAGTGTGTTGGAAGCATTTAAAATATACTTAAATGATGTGATATCAGAATGCGTCCCTGGAGTTCAAAGAATAGAATAGGAGAGAAATAGATATGAAATCTAATTAAGCAAGAGATTTGTAAGAATAAGATGATGTAGAAGGAATAGTGCATGCATAAGGCTGATGTCAGTTATGATAATTATAAGCAGCAGGCCAGAAGAGTCACACTGTGTGGAAAGCTAAGTCCAAGTATAAAAAGAAATTGGCTCTGCAAGTTAAAGACAACCCAAAATAATTCTATTGTTATGCTGCAAGTAAAAGAAAGAATAACTACTGAATGCAAATAGTATGCAGGTGACTGATGTAGAAGTAATTGTTCAACTAATGAGCAGCTATTTTTGCTAAAAACTATCAACCTGGTATATGCAACATTAAACTCACCACTACCTCTTCACCATATTGAGGAGAAAGTACTAGTGCTGTTGCATAAACTGAATAAGAATTCTGCAGTGGAAACGGATGGGATATCAGCATGGATGCTAAAAGAGTGTTCAGCTGAACTGGCTATTCCCTTGACCAGGCTATATAATTTGAGTTTCAGAACAGGGAAGATTTGACAGGAGTGGAAAGAATGTATGGTAATTGCATTGTACAAGGGTGGTGCAAAGACTGATGTATCCAACTATCAACCAATCAGCATCTCAGGAGTAGTGGTGAAGATTTTGGAAAAGTTGGTTAGGCTCACAATCAGTTGACAGAGAATCTCTACTTTGCAATGAACAGCATCTGTTTACTAAGGGAAGGTCATGCTTTAGCAACTTGCTCACATTCACATTCTAAAATAATGTTATCACTGAGTTAGATAAGGGGAATGCATACACACCATGGTACTTTTTGATTTTGCTGAGGCTTTTTACAGAATACAGCATAGAATAGAATACTGTTGTATAAATTGGAGAATATGGAATTGGATTATAAACTATTAGAGATCAGAAACCATTACTGGGGGCATCCCCCCTTCCACCCCACCATCTTTCTTAAAGGAAACAAACAATCAAGATAAATCTATGCTGTGGATAAATAAACAAAAGGATCATTATAATTCCTTTTTTATTGGAAAGGAACAAAAATGTTTTTAAAAGATTAAATTATGAAGAAAAATGGATTTTAATGGGATCCTTGGAGTTGCATATCATTGACAAGTCCTTGCTAGTTGAGAATATAAAATGATGTTCATGGTGGGAAAAAAATGACTCGCATAAGTATGTTGATCCATAAAAAAGACGTTATCTTGTATGCACAACTTTATAAAACAGGAAATCTTTCTCTATCCACCAAACCCCCAAAGTTTTCATCACCTTTATATCACTTTAATGTGATATCATTCCTGACATCTAAAATTTTCAATTCTACTTCTTCTGTTGTTGCATTGCTAAAGTTTGTAATGAATTCACCAATTTCGATCACACTTAAGTCTGTAAAAGGGTTTAAAAAAACGATATCATTGGCTGAATGGTGTTGAACTGCTGAAACCTCTTGTCACATTCTTCGTGAAGCACTTAATCAATTTAACATCAATTTAACAAACGATTTCAGGACAAACTCTGTTGTCACTCAATTTCTTCAGATTTGGGAAATGACTGAGAGATTTCTGCTCCAAATGATATATCCACAAGGTCAGCTTCTCTTTGAATGATCTGATCAAACTTCTTATCATCACAATGTGTTTATCCTTTCCTTGGAGTTCCAAGTTTAGAAAATTTGAATTTTTCTACAATATCTGTAAGGAAACCCAAATCCATTAATCAAAAAGGATCACTTAACTACTCATAGTGCTGTCCTTTGGAACTGTGAAATTTTTTTCTCTTCAATCGAACTCACAAATCTTAAAAGTACTTCTCCTTGGTTTAGCCAGCAAACTTCAGAATGAAGAATAAGATCTTTGTTAGTTACATCGTTGATACTCTCAATGAAAGACTTAGAGGCAGTGCTGTAGAGGAGAGGCTCCAATTGAGCGTATTATTTTTAGAACTGTTTTTCATAATGTACCCGAAGGAGAGAACTTGATCGCACAATGCTTCTTGATGAATAATCGCTGCCAACTTGCTTAGGGGGAAATGTATTGTTTAAATGTATAGTAAATTTCCATTCCTGTTGTTTGACCATTCATGGGCAATAATTTTAACCACTCCTCTCTAGCAGAAAAGTCCTCAAATACCATTCTTACTAAAACAGCCAATTCCACTGTATCTGATAAATTTGTTGACTCATCAAATTGCAGGGATAAGTATTCACATTTTCCTAAATCATTTTTCAGTTGGGCTTGCATGTCAAGGGAAATTGAGCTCAATTTGAAAGCTGCAGGTCTGATATCGCTGTCATAATTTCTTGTTTGTTTTAAAGCCCTCAGATAAAGAATCTGCTCCTGCAAGAAATGCCTCTTTTATCAATTCACCATCCTGATATGGTTTTTTCCTTTATGCTATTAAGTGAGTAATTTTATAAGAAGCAATTTTTATGCTTTACTGTTGGTCTAATTAAAACTAACTGTCAAAATGTAACTTTTGACTTTAGTTCACTTACTTTTTTCTTTCTCAGTTCAGAATTAACAGGATAGTTGTGGTTAAACGAGGGGTGATTGGTCTTAAAATGCCACTCCACATTGTTTCTTCAGAACTGCCACATACCAAACAACGCATGTCTTTTATTTTAACAAAGCAGTAGGCTTCTTCCCATTCAGATTGATAATTATATATTTTCTTTTTTTTTACTATCCACATTCATTTTAGGGGAGGACAATAACTGTTTAAAATCCAAGAACTGCTCACAAAGATGCACTCAAACTCACTGATACTGACTTTTAGCTGAAGAGTAAAATTTGAAGAGAAAGACTAACTGATGTTAATACACTGAAAGCTGGCGACTTTTTATGCAGGATCTTCCAGTGTTGCTTTCCCACAATAGAATAATGGAGTATTCTATATGGCTGAGCAGGCATAGGGGACTTTTTATGCAGGATCTTCCAGTGTTGCTTTCTCACAATAAAATCAATAGAATAATGGAGTATTCTATATGGCTGAGCGGGCACAGGATTCTCTGTCAACTGATTGTAAGCCTAACCAACTTTTTCAAAATCTTCACCACCCTTATACAATGCAATTACCATACATTCTTTCCACTCCTGTCAAATCTTCCCTGTTCTGAAACTCAAATTACATAGCCTGGTCAAGGGAATAGCCAGTTCAGCTGAACACTTTTTTAGCATCCATGCTAATATTCCATCAGTTCCTATTGCAGAATTCTTATTCAGTTTATGCAACAGCTCTAGTACTTTCTCCTCAATATGGTGAAGAGGTAGTGGTAAGTTCAATGTTGCATATACCAGGTTGATAGCTTTTAGCAAAATGGCTGCTCATTAGTTGAACAATTACTTCTACATCAGTCACTGCATACTATCTGCATTCAGTAGAGTTATTCTTTCTTTTACTTGCAGCATAACAATAGAATTATTTTGGGTTGTCTTTAACTTGCAGAGCCAATTTCTTTTCATACTTGGACTTAGCTTTCCACAACGTGCGACTCTTCTGGCCTGCTGCTTATAATTATCATAACTGACATCAGCCTTATGCATGCGCTATTCCTTCTACATCATCTTATTCTTACAAATCTCTTGCTTAATTAGATTTCATATCTATTTCTCTCCTATTCTATTCTTTGAACTCCAGGGACGCATTCTGATATCACATCATTTAAGTATGTTTTAAATGCTTCCAACACACTGTCGATATCCTTCCCATCCAATAACTGATACCATGGCACAGAAACCAGCACACCCCTCATGAGGTTACAATTTCCTACATTGTAGTTCAGCATGTAACCTTATCTCATCATCCTGTAACCCCTGGGTAACAGGATGACTGACTGACAGATATCAAAAAGTGGTATATGGGGGGGGGGGGATGAATCGGCAAGATTCCTTGAATCTTGCAGATTCATACAAGAAATACAACATTAATGACGTTGGGAAGAATTCGGCATGTGACATACAGCTATTTGCCGATGGTGCAAAGATAGGTAGGGTAATCAGGACTGCTGGTGATATGCAGTACTTGTAGAATGATTTGAATAGGCTGTAATTGTGGGCAAGTGAAAATGGCTGTCATTTCAGTGTTAATAAATGTAAAGTCATGCACTTTAATGTGATTAGATATCCAATGTCATATTATATTAGTGGGATTATGCTTGAAGAAACTAATGAGGCTAGGGATCTTGGAGTTTTAGCAGACAGGAAGCTGAAGATCAAGGGTCACATACAGTGGTGGGATTCAACCGGTTCGGCAGAACCGCTACCTAATATTTTGTTGAGTTCGGTGAACCAGTTGTTAAAATGGCACTTATAATCAGGGTTCTCTTTAAGGTGGGAAGCCATCCAATGTGGAAATCAAAAATTTACATTCCTTACTCTTTTTTAACTTTCATCTGTGCAACAGCGTATTCTAAGCACCCATAGTAATATTCATTTCGTCCATAGGTGAAAAAATTAGATGGAACTATGCTTGTAACATTTATTTATTTCATAAAGCTCGTAATACCTTTGATGAAATACTACATTTTCATTCCCTCACATTTGTTACTTCAGTAAACAAACAAATAATGTAAAGAGAAAAAGTGCCAAACAAGCAGGGGATGACATGCTGTCATTTCTTTCAGCTTTGTTTGATTATGTTTTGAATATTGACAAAGCTTCAACAATATCCTGCAAACCAGTTATTATACTTTTCTTAAAAGTTGAGGATTCAGTTACATCACCAAAAATTTTTGTTGAACTAGTTGAATTGGAAAAACAAGAAAATTGCAAGTGAGGACGCCAATCAAGAAGCAATATGGAAATATCTTAAATAACAGTTTTATTGTTTTTTGTCAGGTATTATTTAATATTTTTTCATTAATATTTTAAAACTCTTTCTTATAACATAATCTAGTTTTGTGTACCTCTTTTATTGTTCTTATTTAAGTATTAACTGTATGAAATAATAAACTACTTTTCGGTATATTGTTTTTTTATACTTAAAACAGTCATTAGGGCAGTGAAATTCAAATAATTTCTTAAATTATTTGAATCCCACCACTGGTCATATATCAAAAATTGTAAATACGACTCAGAAAATAATGGCAATGCTGAAATGAATGTTGACATGTAAAGATAAAGAAGTCATTTTGCCTCTTTAGACGGCCTTGCTAAGTCCTCACTTGTACTATTGCATGCAGGTCTGGTTTCTGTTGTGATTCTGATACAGTTTAGGGAGTGCAAAGGAGTGTCAAAAATGATATTAGGATTGGGAAATACAGATTAAAGATAGATTGAGAATTTGTAGGCTGCAGACACTAGCAAACAGGAGAAAGAGGTTTGATATGATTGAGACTTCCAAACTTCTGAAAGGGTTATACAAAATTTTAGATGGAATTTTTCATTTTACAGAGGGTGGGGAAAGGAGACGCAAGGGCATCTATGGAAGTTTAGAATGAATTTATGCTGTCAAGAAAGGGGGGAATTAGATTTTGATTTCATAGAGTAGTACATGATTGGAATAGATTGCCATTGGATGTAGTGTATGCAAGTAGCAGGAATGAATTCAAGAACAGATATTCAAGAGCTAGTGCGAAAAGTATGGCCTCCCTGGAGATTTCTCTTAATAATAATATGTTCTAGTATTCTTCTTCTTTTACCGATCTGCCATATAATATTGTAAAGTTGCCATAATAGATGAGTTTACATTGGTAGTGGATCTTGTACAGTTCCAGTACTAATAATGGATGGATTTCATCCTGCATAGAAATATAGCTTAATGAAACATTAACATGTGGATCTAATCACTTGCTCCAATAACATCATATTAAAAATTAATTAGAACCCATCTTAATAATTTCAGTAGTAATGGATACAATCCTGCTAACATGCAGACTGGTAGAGAACATAAATCAATCCATGACAGTAGTAGTCCCTTGAATTTGAGGAACGGAAGGAATCAGAAAAATATTTGACAAATACCAAATGTGAACTACCTTTAAACCAGTATTCAAACTAGTCATTCTTATCCACTCTCATGAAGATGAAATCAACACGTTTCGTGATAGTAATATGCATTGCTTGTTTTGTAAAACAATAGATGCTGGTAGGACTTACTGTTGTATACCATATTCAAAAAAAAACAAAAAAAAAACTAGTAATATATATAGAATGTTGATACCTAAATGTGGCATGCTGTTATCTTCTGTTCCATATAAATGAGTTCCTAAAGTTTGTTTCTACATTAAGGATAAAAGAAATAAATAAAAATTTTAAAAACCTCCACTGATTTTTAATTCTAACTTGTTTAAAGGTAAACAGTCACATAAAAGTAGGTTTCACTTTCATTTCAGGTTCCATTTTGAAGGTCCATGTGGTAGCACATTACCTAAAGCATTGGCTCCATAGACTGTAGTTAGTGTAGCCTGTGAATACATCCTGTCCATCAGAGGTGCCTATTAGCATTGATCAGGGTAACTTACCAGAGGAATACATAACCAACAAAGAAGTTGGATACATATGTGCTGACTGCAGAGTAGACATTTAGAGCATGCAGTTGGGTTGTGTGTGTGTGTGTGCGAATGTATACATCAGCCAGAAAATAAGCATATGGACCAAGTGAAATGGGTGAAAAGATATAACAATCATTTCTGCAAGAAATATACATACACCAGCCTTGAATGACTTAAGTAGTAAATGCACTAATATGGTGTGCTGTCTCAACTTTCTGCTTTGTATCTAATAGTGAATCATCTTCCAATTTATGTGTAAACTACATTAGAAATAAAATACTTCTCAGGTATTTGCAGCAGTTATTGGAGTAAATCTCTGAAGTTATTACATTGCTGCAATATCAAAAAAAAAAATGCAGAAAATATTATTTCAGTATGGTTTTATAGCGTTATACATAAATTTCACTTGACCACTTCAGGTTTTTAAATTTTGATAACATTAAGCATTCAATAACAATGAAGATAATTCAAAAACAATAATTTTATAAAAATCACTGTCCATTATTATTCAGTTAAAATTCATTTAACCCATGTTACTTTATTGTACACATTTCACATAGATAACCTGTATTTACAGAAATAAGAAATTGCAAACTTTTTTTTTTATTTATTTTTTTAAAACACCTCCAGGGAGTCCAAAGACTCATTGAGGGAGGGCATCTACTCTACAACTCTATCTCCACCACCTGCAACGAACCACAACTACACCTACTGCCCACCGCTACCTCTCGTATTTTCACCAAACATCCAAGCCCACAGTGGGATTCAAACCCACAGCCTTTTAGTTGAAGAGCGGATACGCTAACCACTTGACTAACTAGGCTGGCTTGGTCGTAATAAATGTGTGATAGTAATTATTGTCAAGTATTTTTAAAGTGTTATTTTTTTTTTTAATCTGTTGCTATAAACCTGTAAAATAACTGGTATTCATTTTTTCCTTCCAAGTTTTAAAGCTTTCCATAAATGATAAGTCTTTTTTGTTATTCACTTATGTTGTTATAAAATTCCAAAAAAAAAAAAAAAATATGTGATTCCCTCTGCCCAGTCAATCAATCTGCTCTTTAAAAATCAATCTGTTTTATACAAATACTAAATCATCATCATCTTCATCAGATTCCTGCCATGTACCCTCAAGGGGTGTACAGAATATGATAGTACCACATGAAAAAATACAATTTTCCTCCAAATCAGTCTGTTACTTGTCAAGACTCCAACATTATCAGATCTTATATTTCTATCGTCTAAGGCACTTTGTACCGTATCAATCCACCTATATCTTGGTCTTTCTCTGGGTCGTTTTGCGGCCAACCTGGCAGAGAACACTTGTTTTGCTAATCTTTCTTTGCCCATTCTCTTTAAATGACCATACCACCTGAGATTAGCTCTGCTAACACATTCCTGAATGCTGACAATGTCAAGCTCTTTCCTAATATCCTTGTTTTTAATATGATATTGCCATTGATGCCATCTGTTCACACCTATAATCTTTCTCAGGATTCTCATATCTGCGGTCTCTAGTCTTTGGTTAAGTGTTTTACTTCTAACCCAGCGCTCAGATCCATAAGTTAAAACTGGTTTGAACACTGTCTTGTATACAGCTAATTTAGTGTTCCCACTAATTTCTCTCTTATTCCATATGAATTTATTCAATTAACTTCCCACCATACCAGCTTTGCTGATTCTGTTGTCTATTTCTATATTTAATTTACCATCTTCACTAAAAATCGTGCCTAAGTAGCTGAAATGTTTTACTTGTTCCACAGGTTCCCTGTTCACAACACAGTTGACATTTTCAACAATTCTACCTATTTTCATTGTCGTTTTAATGCTGACCTTCATACCATATCTATTACAAGAGTTATTCAATTTAGTCAAGGAATCTTGCAAGCTTGTAGTGGATTTATTTAGAAGTATAACATCATCCGCATAAAGCAAAGAGCTGACATTAACATCTCCAATTTTGATATCATGTTTAATACCACTTTCCTTCATAATGTGATCCATATAGATAATGAATAACAGAGGTGATAATACTAAATCATTATGGTTAAAAATTGTGGTACATTGCATAAAACTAGAACATGTACAGGGTGTTCGGGATAAATTTGACAGTTTCGTAAGGAAAAAGAAAATCTTCTTTGTATCTATTAAATTTAATGAATTGACAAAAAAACATTACAGGCAGAGTTAATTACAATACTATCAACAAGATTTACTCAAAATAACCACCATTAGCATCGATCACAGCTTCAATTCTGCTTCGGAACCTCGAACAAGCTGATGCTACAGTCTCCCTGGGAAGGGCCGCAAAAACTGTTTTAATTTTATCCATTAACTGGGCTTTTGTATTACTGGAAGTGCGATTGGTGTCTTTTTCAACTGCGCCCCATACAAAATAATCCATGGGGTTAAGGTCTGGGGAGTTTGGAGGCCAAACATTTGGACTGGTGAAGTCGTAGAAATTTTCAGACAACCATTTTTGACTTTTCCCAGAGGTGTGGCAAGGGGCCGAATCCTGCTGCCATACATACGGCCTACCATTGGCTACCCTTGTTATCCAGGGCTTGACTACAGTTAGCAACTCCACGAACAAAGCCCGAATTCCAATGCCAGGGTTCTTCAACACCTGTTCCTGCAGATTTGCGAGGAATTCTGCTGTACGAACGCAATCAGATCGTCTGCTAGGGATCTTTCTTCTTGCTACATCCTCGTAGTCACCATTGCAAGTCTCTAGTTCATGCCTGATTGTTTTTACTGTATTCAGGGAGCATTGGGCAGCAGTCGTAATATCCTTATTTTGATGGCGGACACGAATCATCATGATACAAGTTATTCTCTTCCATGATTCAGGTGGGTTCCAGCTATCCATCCTTTCTGACATCTTGTATATGAATGAAGAAGGGTCCAAACTTTTAAATGAAGAGAAGTGTGTGTTAATACATGTAACTTACGGGAAAATATAATTAATTATAAATATGTCAAATTTATCCCGAACACCCTGTATTTCACAGAAATATAAATCTTTTTCTAAATCACTTAGGGAATTGAACAACGTAGATCTGAATATAAATTAAATTATACTTTAATAAATATTTCCGATATTTTGGCAACGTCGCATAGCCATTTTCAAAAGGAACTTACAAAAAGGCACGTGCACGCAGGCACTACAATACAGTAACTGAGAATGAAGATATGAAGCTATCGTTCTCCTAGAAGTCCTGATGTGCCCTCTAGCAGGCTAAGTAGGTGTTCTTGGGCTGAAGGTCTGCTATTGTATGCCTCCCAAATTTGGGGCAGTCGCATACAGCCAAATTTGTTCAGGTTTGGATAGTTTCTTGGGGCTGAGGCTGATTCCATAAATAGTCTTTGAATTTGTATTTGCTAGGTAGCTTTCTTCCACCGTATTCTGTGGAATGTATCCAGAGCATGGTCTGCAAGACCAGAATGGCTGTACTTCTTGTGTTCAGAAATTCTGATATTCGCTGTCCTGCCTTTTTGGCCAAAGTAAGACAGTTTACAACTGCAAGGGACCTAGTATACACCAGGTAGGTCTAGGGGAAGTGGTTGGTCTTTGGTGGAGCGGATAAGGGATGCCAATTTTCTGTAAGGCCTGTAACAGGAGGTGAGGTCATATTTTTTTAAAATTTTGGTAATTTTTTCCGAGGTGCCTCGGATGTAGGGAATGGTGATGGATTTAGAGTAATCTTTGTTGGGGGGGGGGCTGTGGTTTGTAGGTTTTAATATTTGGGGGGGGGGGATAGCCATTGGCTGAGAAAGTGTTGAGGATGTGATTTAGTTCAGCGTTTAGGGCCATGTTGTTAGAACAGATTAGTTTAGCCCTGTTGTATAGTGTTTTCACCACTCCATATTGTTGTGGGGGGGGATTGTTGGTGAATGTATCTGCCTATATGGCTGGGTTTTGTATAAACTGAGAACACCAAGGTTCAATCAGGTTGGCGGGTGACTAGTGTGTCTAGGAAAGTAAGGCTGTTGTTTTCCTCTTTTTCCAGGGTGAACTTGATGATTCTGGAGTGTTGGTTGTTTAAGTGTGTAAGGAAGGAGAGGAGTGTTTCAGAGCCATGTGGCCAAATAGCAAACACATCATCATCAACGTAGCGAAGCCATATGGTTGGTTTTTGTGAGGCAGAGGCTAGGGCTTTTACTTCAAAAGCCTCCATAAAGAAATTGGCCAAGGGTGGGAGAGTGGTGAACCCATGGCTGTCCCCTCTATTTGTTTGTAGAAATTTCCCTGCCAAATGAAGTTCCTTTTGAAAATGGCAACGTGACGTTGCCAAAATATCAGAAATATTTATTAAAGTATAATTTAATTTATATTCGGATCTACGTTGTTCAATTCCCTAAGTGATTTAGAAATGCATAACCAACATATAAGCCTGTCTACGAGAATAAATATTTTTCATTGAACCAATACATGAGCTAGAAGAACACATCAGTGAGATGCAGGCAACAGTTGGAAAAGAAGTTTATTGATATTTTTCTGAAAGAGTTTGTTGTAATTGTTATAGAACACTATGTGGAGTGCTATTCTAGAGGACAGAGATAGGCAGAATGCAAAAGAAGAAGCAAGTTTGCTGTGTTTGCAATTGTACTGAAAAGTGATGTGGGGCAATTGCTGCTCTTGTATTAACAGACCCAAAAGAAAGTGGAGAATGATGGATGCCAGTTCATTGGAGAAGTGTCCATGGAAGTACCCATAGAAAATAAAGCTGAAATGGCACAGCTATGAGATTGGAGCGAGTGAGTGAGGTGGGGGGGATTCACATGTGTGCCAAATTGCTCTCCTCTGGACAGCAGAGAGAATTTTTAGGGAAGTTTTAAGTGCACCACCCCAAACACTTGAGCTGTATTCTAAGGGTAGGTGGATTTGTATACAGTTAGTAGTAGTTGGATAGGTAAAAAATAGCATCTTGAGCAGAAGAAAATACCTACATTTTTAAGACTGAGGAAGCTATTGATTTATTTATATCAAGTAGATAGACCTGATTCTGTCTGGTGATTTATGTATTACTAAAGGTAAAGGTAGGTCGGCTAAAATCCCTTTTATAAAAGAAAAGTCAAGACTTCATTTTGGTAGCATTGAAGGTGACCAGATGGTCCTCACCCCATTGAGGGCTGGTATAATAGTGTTAAAGCCACCAATTGCATTTGATCTAAGGTCTGGGATGTCTGATCACTGCATTGGTCAAATAGTAGGATAAATGGAATGTACTGTCATCAGTAGAGCTGTGTATGAAATTAGTGGTGATTAAGAGCATGTGATTTATGTAGAGAAGAGGAGCAGATGATAAAAGAACTCTGATTTAGTGGCAAAACTCAATGAGAAGGATTCATTACCATGACATGCAATGACCAGAGAGAGAGAAAATTGGATACCCAGTTACAGATGGTGGCAGGCAGACAGAAGGAGTACATTAACTAAGCAGGCCTTAATGTCAGACATGATCAAAAGCTCTGGAAATATCAAGAGCGCCAGTATATGTTTCTCTGAACCATTCCATGTTACGTGTCTAGGAATGGGTGATGTAGGCTAAGGGACCAGCTGGAGATTAGTGGAATCAATACTAGTTGTTACTGACTAATGGTAGATCTAGATAGTGGAGAAGTCTACTTTCTCCATTATTTTGGAGAGGAGTGAGGTGATGATCAGTCAGTAGTTTGACTCCAGATTTTTATTGGGATAAGTGCTAGCTTGAGAATAGAAGATGGAGAGATTGTAGTTGTTAGCTCTGAAGCAGGGCCAGATAAATTCTATTGGACCAGAAGACTTTTAGTATAAGTTTTTTAGTATTCTTCTATTTTTTTTTTCCCCCAAAAAAAACCACAGGAGGCACATGATGCTGTTTCTGGTATGGTAGGAGATGAGTTGGTTTGGTCATCTGTGCTTGAGGAGAAAAGTGATCAACACAAATATAGTGAACTTTATCTTCATGTTGAAACAGTGGTGTGGTTACCATCTGGATGAGAGGTTGAAGTACAGGCAAGTAGAAGTTGCATCCAGTGGCCTTTGCAAGGGACCAAAAGGCCCAACTCCTGTTTGGACAAGAATCAAGTTTTTTGGGCTTGTTCTTATGAAGTCAGATTTAGAATTGTTGATGACTGTTTTGAATTTATTGCATACTTCAGCATATACTTAGCCAACTGCTTTGGCACACTTTTTGTAGTACCAACAAAGGCTCAAAAAAAGCACATAAGAATTTTGGATAGAAGGGCAAATGAAAGCCTTCATGTCTACAGAACAGAAGCAGTAGAAGTTCTGGAAGTCATCCTGCTTACTATCTTTGTAGTACCAAAGGACATGAGGTTGGGAGTGGTTGAAATGGGGGGGAGGCATTCTTTGTGAGAGGAAACTTGCATCAAGATTGTGACCTGAATTACCAAAAGCAGTTCTCTCTCTGATATATCTGAGAGTAGAACTGTTAAGAAAAGATCAAGGGTATTGGGAAACTGGAGAGAATTATCAGGAATTTGGGTTGGTAGGTGTACAATTTCTTTTAGGTCACTGCTTATGCCAATAATAGCAAAAGCTTATGCATCTCATCCAGCTCTGTCTGGTGTGGAAAAGGGAAGCCATTTGGAGTTGTAGACATTAAATTTACCAGGGAAGATAACTTTACCATTTGGTAGATGGATTTCAAAATGTTGAGCTTCATAAATAGGAAGATAAAGATGTCAGAGTGGGTTTCAGAATTTAGAGAGTGGTAAATGTTACTGAATAATGTAGGTAAGGAAACTTGAAGCCAGAGGTGGTCAGAATCACGATTCTAACAGTGTAGAATCTCATAAAAGACGCTTGTGGCAAAAAGAATCACATAGTGTATAATGTGGAATTACCTTGGCTGTATTTGTTGTAGCTACAGTTAGGGTTTCTGGCAAGAGTAGATATCTCATCAGGATGACTGTAAGTGAAGGTGTATGTCATTTTTAGGGATTCCAGCATGCTTTGTTTACTGTGCTTGATTTGGCATTTTACCTTGAAAACCTGAAATAGGTTTTCAAGGTAAATTTATTTCAGTCCCAGTAAATGTTATTGTTTGTCATTTATTTCATATTAATCCAAAGTGTCAGGTGAAAGGATAGACATGTAGTGAGAGGAGATAAAGACCGTTGAACAGGTTACACATACACTGATTAGTCTCCTCATTTATAACATGGCTTCAACAGCACATACCATTACTCACACTCTCCTTCCAGGCACATCCTTGCAGAGTATGTGGTAGTACGATTGTGTACTATCTGACCAGGAAACCTCCTGATATTTAAGGGCATAACAAACACACTGAGATCTTAACACCACCTCTGTTTTGAGGGTACAGCATGTGTCAGCCACCAGACACAGGCTCAAACCTGCCAGTAATGAGTGAGGAGGTTTCCTGGTCAGATAGTACACAATCGTACTACCACATACTCTGCAAGGATGTGCCTGGAAAGGGAGAGATATTTAAGGGCATGACAAACACACTGAGAAGAGAGGTTACAAAAACCTTGAACCCCCTTGCTCTGGGGACTAAACATGGCCTTTGCCACTTCAGGCCTCCAATAAGCAGGGTAGTGATGTTTCACTGGGGCAATACACATTGTTGGAAATGCCAACTAGACCCACTCAGTGGGTCTAGTTGGCATTTCCCCCTTTTGCAGCAGGAATGGGTATTCCAGAACCTGTTTGTAGAAACAGACCCCAGTCCCATAAGAAGGTTGGCTTGACAATTGACAGTAACTGTTTATTGGGCATCACCAGACCATTAGTGGTTCTATTCTTCATTTTTATAGTGAACAGTCATAGCTATTATACCTGTTGAGGTTCAAACTATAACAATTTTACATTATTTAAAATATTCATTATCTTTGAATGAACCAAAATTTGATTACATTAGGGAGGAAAAATTAGGTGTCCAACAAAAAAGCAGCTAAAGGGTTTGAGAATTTTATAATACATTGCATATAAGGAGTATGCTGGGTTCTACGCCATGATAACAGTTGTTGGATGGGGGAGGCTAAGGGATGCCAAGGCAATTAATGTGAAGTTATTAGCATCTCTATACAGGTATGCCAGTCATGAAGATACTTCAACACTTTGATAAAGGATTAAACCAAGACTGTGTTTTTTTGGCATCTTTAATTTGTAGTATGACCAGGTGAAAAACCTTTTAACATCTCTCTCTTTTAATACCTCTTCACTACATGTATATGGGAAATATCTGACTTCTGCATTATTTCAACCTTGGTATCTCTTCTAGGTCTGGCTTCCACTGACAAGACTCCAATAAAGGTCAAAACTGGTCCTTTGCATAATGCATAGCATTATATTCTCCTAATCTGAACAAATATGGTTGCATTAATTTGCAAAAAATAAAAATTTGGAAGACTTATGTTAAGATCGACTACTACATAGCTGTAATACTTCTTTTTTTACAACATTAGAAGGTGACAAATTAGGAATTGAGATCTTTTGTCCATTACAATTTGAATTGTTTCACTTACTCATTGTCACACATAGCCTGTAACATGCTGATTTGAAATTCAGTAAAATATAAGCCAGTTAATAAACATCTTTTTTTATAAAATAGTTCATTTGGTGTTTGTTAATACCATTAAAATAAGTTTTGAATCAACTGATAAAATTTTTTTGTTATATTGAGGGATGGGGAAGAGGAAAGATGGTATCCATGGAAGTTAGCTTCCTGTAAGAGGTAAGTTTTTCTCTCACAGAGCAGTAAGTGAACAGAATAATTTACAGACTCTCTCTCCATATATTCTTGACTCCCTGGAGGTCTCTGATGATAATATCAGTTTGTACTTTATTTTTTTCAATGAAGGAGCCTAAAACATGACATTGTGTTTAATTAGAATAAATTATATTTGAAATATTAGGTTTAGGTTCTTTGTATTAAGGTAATTTATTTCATAAGTGCATTAAAAAAAATTAATGATATATTTGATGAAAAAAATAAATTTAGCTTATGAACATTCAACTTGCACATTTCCAAGAATGCATTATGTTAACAAGATGGCATTCACCTGTATAAATAACAGAATTAGATGACAATGGATACTATGAAGTATTGTAAAGGATGGAAATTGGTGGGTCATATTAGCAGATGAAAGATAAAACAAAATTAAGCACATTGCTAAGAAGAAGGACCTATTGATCCTTCGACATAAGATCATGGATGTATATTGACCAAGAAGAGTCAAACATGCCCAGAATGGCTTTTGCAATATTCTTTCTGATACCTCAGTAGAAAGACTAAGTCAAAGGGAAAGGAAGGATAAGAGAAATTATGCTTAGCAGACAGGCTGTCTGTTACCTGTTTTTTTTTTTTTTTTTTTTTTTTTTAATATATATATAACAGGATGTTCCTGAAGGAAAGAATTATCAGAATAAATGATGGTGGCCAAAACATGACTGCTACCCATAATATGCAGGATACCTTCAAAAAGGTACCATGACACACCTCTTCCAAACAATGGCTCTTAACACTGCTCCTTTTGGAGCATTGCTCTCTTCACAATCCAAGGAGGGCTGAATCAGCCAACCATGGCAGCTAAAATTATAATGGCTCACACAAAGACATTTCTACTTGAATAAAACACCTCAGCCAGATGGTTTAGGAACAGAAGTTCTAATATGAGGCATGGGATTTGTTCTCCCCCATCCAAGAGGTATTGTTTTAACGCTTTCCTGTCCACTGGCAATGTTCCAAACACATTTGGAGTGCCATATCATGCTCTTCTGTAAAACTAACAGGGGGCCTCTCCCTAATCCAGAGCCAATGGCTAATTTCAGTGACCAACATGGGTGAGAGGCTTATGCTCCTTGTCCTTATGCCTTGAAAGAAGCAGATGGCATGATGAATGCATTCATCATGCCATCTACAAGATTGTGTTGTTAGTGTTGGATGTTAAGCCACTGACTTGGTCTGAAACCCAAGCAAACATTTCCCTTCAGTTTATCTCTGAAGATCTCGTACACCATTCTAGGGTAAGAGGTCTTCAGAGGTTTCCTTTTATAGCATAACCACACTTTCAGCTAGAAGAACTAAAAATAAAAAGTCAACAAAAACATTGACAATAAGAAAGTTAGATCTATTGCTTTCTTCTGAAGCTAATGTCATCAAAACAGTTCACTTTGCTGCATGTCAATACATCATTAACACAGTGTACATCTCAGAAATGGACAAAAAGCAGTTATACAAGAAACCCCTTAGGTTTGTCTAGGCCAAATTATGTAAAGAAGTTTATAAAGAGACACTCTAGTCCTGAATTCTAAGATGATGAGGGGGGGGGGACATACAATGAGGGTACCACATACAGAGGAACTGCTTTCAGTTTCAAGAGAGTTGAAAGCTTTTTACAAAAACTGCAAACAGCAAGAATATGTGCTGAAAAGTTGTGATAATTACCATGAAGAAACTGAGGTAGAACTATGTAACTTACACATTCCCTATGAAATGTTATACACTTGCTACAACAATGCCTCTGAGAAAAAAAGTCTTTCACTTGTTGCACAACCCAGATGAGGACTGGGACTGGCTTGTGGATGAGGCAGTTGTGTATTGTCTGTTGGGTTTCATGAGTAATGTGAGCAGGGGAATTGGCCTGCAAAAACAACATGTGTCTGCTCAGTTTCCTATGGTGTTTTTCCTTCAGAGCTGTTGAATAAACTGCTGCTGTAACAGTTTCACCCTTTTTTTAAGGTACTTGGTAAGGATTACACCATCCATATCCCAAAAAGCAATGGCAAGAACCTTCCCTGCTGACGGTTGGGTTTGAAACGTCTGACTGTGGAGAAGCTTTGTGTCTCCACTCCATTGACTGTTGTTTGGTTTCTGGTTCATAGTGATGAAACCATGTTTCATCAACATCACAATACCAGCCAAATAATTTGCACCTGATTTCTCAAAATGATCCAAAATCCCTTGATATGACAGCACACGTTCTCTCTTTTCGTCGGCATTTACACATTTGGGGACCCATTTCACTGAGAGCTTTTGTATGTCCAGATGTTCATGGATAATGACCCTATCTCATTCCCTGGATATCCTCAGCATCTTTTCAATGTTTTTGGCTGGTATTTGTCTATCATCAAGAATCATGGCATGCACTGCATCGATGTTTTCAAGTTTGATTGCTGAGGAAGGTCTTTCCTGACCTTGGGGCATCTGTTTCTCAGGATGTCCAGTTTTAAACTTGGCCACCCATCGCAACTGTTGGATATGCTGGGGCACAGTTCCCTAAAATCTCACCCAAAATTTGGTGAATCTCAGTTGTAGACTTTTCTTACAGCACAAAAAACTTGACGGCCTGCACCTCTGTGTCTTTGGATTTCTTTAAAACCTCTGACATGTCTTTTTACATACCCTAAAAGAAAAAGAATAAAATTATTACAATTTGATAAAACATGGGGGGGGGGTTTAAAATATGTCCTTTCTTGTGGTTATATATCAGTTGCTTTAATATAAATTTTGTTCTATGTGTTTATCAGAACTTTTCAAGCCCCCCCCCCATACATATATGACTATATTATCAATGTTGGTGGTCTGATCACTCAGCTAGAACTAAGAAAATTTGTGACCAAAATCCATATCCCAGGGAAAAGTTCTATTACCTAATCCCAAAGACAGCATAACTATTTTAAAGTCTTGATCATACCTTTCAAGTCACTAAAATTAATGTTGTACATCAAGCACTCCATTAACTCTTCTTAAACTAAATGCCAGAGTTTCACACCACTATGAAAAACTAGTCCTACAGCCTATCCTAAGTGACCCTTAAGAAATAGCTACACTGCAGAAAAATGTGCTATCTAAGCTTGTATCAAAATTCTCACTAGGTAGATCATCCACATAATGAATATATATACATACACACGTACATAACTGAGAGGAGCAGCTGGTAGTCCAAATTCATCCAACAACATAAGACTTCATTCAAAGTCACCTTGGCAATGCTAATGATGACATCATAACAGTAGGAGATTTTAAGTCCACTCCAAACCCAACAACAGAGAGACATCAGTGCTAAGAACACCCAAACTATAGTTCAACTCCTTCAAGAAATGACCAATAGCCACAGGAGAACACAAAAAAGGTGTTCTCCTGCAGCATCAAGAGGATCCCAACAAGAACACTATGGCAAGCATGTTATGACAGATATAACATCCAAACACACCATACCCTTAATATGGTCTACAGCACACATATTCCTCATTCTGTAATAACTCCATTCTCTTTAGAAACTCCACTGTCCAGGTGGACACAGAAGTGGAGTTTATACTGGATGAAAATTATTTAATCAGCTCAAGAAACTGCATTAAAGTACTCAGTTATATCACAACCAAGCACAGAGTGAAGATCACTCTCAAAGACAAAACAAAGATATTCCCATAGGTATACAGCCATCAGCTGAAACTGAGCAGAGTCAACTCAACCTTACTGCAATGAGCAACAGCAGCAAGTTCACAACTGGCTTAAAGGTTGATGAACTTGTTTAAACCTGGCTTAAAGGTTAGTCGTTGGAAACCATAAATATGTCTTGTTTGGAAGACTGTAAGAAGTGTCCTAATGAGATCATGCAGCAAGTGCAAAACTTCACAGATGAACTCGCGATATATTTCCTCCCATTCGAGAAACAATGGCATCTGCATTTGTGCCATTCATCAAAACCTACAGTAAAATTATCCTGAACAACCCTCCAAAACATGTACAAAGCTGGCACAATATCTATCTACATCACCACCAAAGTAAAACTCTTAGTTTCAGTATGGAATAAGACAGTTACTACTCATTATACTACATGACTTGATGAAAGCCTGTAGCTCGTTGCCAGAAGAGCAATCACCAAGGATAGACAATTTTTCCAGTGAATTCTACCAGTCTTTCTGGGAGAAGCCCAGACCTCTCCTCGAGAAGGTATACGATGAAGATGTATGAATGGCTTCCCAAGCAGAATGACAGTGTAAGTTATCAAACTTGTTCCCAAAGGGGAAATAAATTATCTCACCCAACCTTGAAAACTGGTGACCCTTCTCCATTCAAAATAACATCCAAAATCATTGCAAACAGGATTAAACTCACCCTAGAGAAGATAACAAATAAAACATTAGTTAGGCCAACCCATATCCAGTCATAATAATCCCCACCTCATTAAAGATTTGATAAGTCTTGCACCAACACAATGACAGCATGGACTTGGGTAACACTCAATCAAAAGAATGCTTTTCTCTTGATTGAGAAACAGCATTCTGCATCCCTACCTGTTCAACTGCCTACAACCTTATGGTTTTGTCCCAACATTATTCAAGTTATTAAGCTGCTGCATTCTGATATTCACTTCTGTCTAAAAATAAACTACAGGTTCACCACATGCATGCCATACAACAGAGGAAGAAACATGGCTGTCCACTATCTGGTTTACTTCAGACAACTGCCCAAGAGGCTTTTGTGTGCAGACTAATCAACTCATCCTTCATCCCTTCCTACCAAAGCACAAACAGCCTATGCTGATAAAGTCATCACTGTAGTCTATCAAGAGCAGGACTTCTCACACATACAACTAGCATATCTACTACATCAAGCAGTCTCAGAAGATAAATCCACAGTGCAGCAACTGGAAAGGCTATAAACTGACTTTTCAGAATCCACTTAGGATAGGATATGCGCTCACTCAATTACATGCTAGTTCCAGCACTTCAAACAATTGGGCTAAATGAGAGCCAATACTGAATCTATATTGAAAATAAAATAATTACCAACCAAATGGGTGTCAGCATCCTCTGGGACACCAACAATTTAAACTTTGAGTAATCCTCAAAAATTATCAAGTATTTGTTTTATGTTAAATAACAATTTAAAAATTCAAATAAATTTGATTTTTTATTTTCATTTTTCCAATTCTTTGCAAAATGCAGAGAAACCCTTGTAAATTAATTCCCTGTGATTTCTGTCATAGGAAGAAGACTTATCTTTGCCTTTCATGTTATTTGCCTCCTTTCTGTTTTATTTTGTGATTTCATTTCTCCTTTAATATGTATTTTCAAAATTGTAAATAGTTGACTGTTCAAGTTATTAAAATGTATATTTTAAATATTTAATAAATAAACAAATATATTCATTTATATGTTTGTGTCTGTATATACACACACATATATGCTTATATATATATATATATATATATGCACACATACAATAGCTAATTCAGGTATAGGCTAAACAAATATATATATATATATATATATATATATATATGCACACATACAATAGCTAATTCAGGTATAGGCTTTTTATATTTAATAAATAAACAAATATATTCATTTATATATGTGTGTGTATATACACACAACACATATATGCTTACATACACACACACACACCTTAAATTCACAAAATGAATTTAAGGTTAGGTTAGCTATTGTAATAGCTAATTCAGATATAAGCTTTTTATGTCCTGTTCCTGCTCTGCAGATGATCTTTCCATCTTAATCTTGACGTCCACGGTCTCTTCTTCCTGTAGGTTTATATTTATATGCTAGTTTGGGAATCCTATTGTTATTCATCCTTTCGATGTGGTGTAGCCAATTTTGCTGATATTCTTCTATTTCTTGTATGATGTTTTTTGTATCTAATCGTTCTCTTATTTCTGTGTTTTTCTTTTTATCTATTCTGGAATCTCAGGAGAGGTCTTAGAAACTTCATCTGTGCTGCTTCCAATCTTTGTCTGTTTCTTTGTTTTGGAATCCAAGTTTCACTTCCAAATTTGAGAGATGGTTTAGAGGTCATATTATGAAATCTTAATCGAGTTTCTTTAGTCATTTGTTTTCCAAAATTTCTTTTAATTATGCCATTCATTCTATTGTAAATTTGTAGTCTTGCTTCCAATTGTTAATCAGTGTTGTATTGTGAGATCATATTTCCCAAGTATTCGAATTCTGTAATGTGTTCTATTATTTTATTGTTAAGTATAATTTTGACACTTTGAATGGTGTTTCCACACGTTGCCATGGCTTTTGTTTTAGAGATTTTCATTTTAAATTTTTTTGCTATTTCATTTAGATGGTTAGTTGCAATTTATGTTCTCAATTTGAAATTAGTACTTGATCATCTGCATAAAATATTGCATTTGGCTGTATATTATTTGTTAGTTTAATTCAATCTTTGACAGTTGTTTTCCATTCTTTTAGGATTCTGTTTATATAAATGTTGAATAGGATTGGGATAAACCACAACCTTATCTTACTCCTTTATTTGTAGTTATAGGTTCTGATAATGTTCCATCTGCAAATTTGATGTAAATTTTTATTTTTCTGTATAGATATTTTATCATCTTATAATATTTCCCAGAGTAGATTTCTGTTCAACCCTCAAGGGCTCATTTTAGCGAGTGCAGGGTACTTGATGCTGGACCATGCCTTACTTCATGTAATATACATTTGTATATTATCTGTAGACCAGCCCCTATTCTTCTTTCTTTCTTGCTGTTCCTCTTGCTCCTCTGCCCCCCCCCCCCCCCCAATGCTATTAAAGTAGTCGAGGACTAGGGATGAAACTTTCCTATTATACTATGTTTTTTTTCCATCTCATGCAGTGGGAATCTGCTTTCCCCTCCCAAAAGGCAGGTTCGGAGGCCTTAACGTGGCAGCCCCACTACCAAACTCACCCTGCAAAAGGTTGGTAGCCTATCCAGGGGGAATTTACAATTACAAGCACTAAATTAATTTGCTTAAATCTGCATTGCTACAAAAATCCATTATCACTGACAGTTTAAGTGACTGTACTGTCTATACAGCAGACACCCTAACCAAATATGCCTCTGCAACTTGCTGATGTGTCAGTTCATTAACACAGTGCAGGCAAAAAGTAACTAATTAGAATGCATTAAGTTGGAATGGATTAGAGTAATATTGGAGTGGGGACATTAGAGAAATTACTAAATAAAGTGACAAGTACAATTTATAGTGTAATTCGTTTTTATGCTACATTCAAAAATTATTGACTGTAAATTAGAAATTCTGAAGACAAAAATTTTGTGCTTGCAGTTACTAGGCATGTGTGCTCCCTTTTTTTGACCAATGTGCATGCACACAGCTTAGAGGAAACATTGATGTCAGAATTGACTGATTAATTCTTGAAAAGGCTATGTAGGTCTCCTTCCAGTTATCATTGCTTTGACCTTTAAGTGACACCAAAGGTCTAAAAGACTTAAAACACCATAGTGTCTGTTTCCTCTTATCAGAATAGTGTAAAAGTGTGGTTTAGCATTCTTTGAGACTCAAAAAATTTTGTCTTCTTCTCTAAACAGCATTAGCTCAGTCTACTAATTCATGTTGGGTTTATCCTTCTCCACATATTGTGCAACTGAAGTTTCCATTAAGAGCAGGAACCAAGTTCAGAATGGACTATCATCAAATAACATAGGTCAAGATGATCAAAACCTGCTTTTGAAGCACGAAATTGGTCATGTGGTTTCCTGACATTATTCATAGAACAACCAGTTAGTTTTGGAGACCAGTTTAATTATCAGATATTTAAAATGATAAGTGGTTCCTCTGAAGCAATTTGTTTCCAAAAGTTTTAAACAATGGAAATGAGACTGAAAAAGAATATTTTGACCAGCAGCAGCACAGCATTTCAGCACTTTACTTGGTGTTATATATGTGCCATTTTATATCAACCATAAAAATAACTCCAGTTCTTTTAAATTAATTATATATACATTTAAAAGAACTTGAATTAATTCATTTTGATGTTTGATATAATATTATACCATATAACAACTCTGGTGAGCAGATAGCAGAACTACACATTATCAGCCAAGATGGACAGTTTATGACTAGCCAGATAATGATCAGTTATAGGAGAGATTAGCATAGTTCAGTATACTCTACAAAGCAATGTTTGAAAATGTTACTTATTAAAGTAACAAGGACTTTTTTTTATAATGTGATATTAACTTTACAGGTCAAAATGGGAATGGAAAAAAAAAATGTGTGTATATATTTCAGACCTTTAAGTAATTATAGTGGTGTTTCTTATAATAAGAGTTTACTATAGTTTGTTTCTGTACTATACATGTATTTGATAGCATATTATTATATAACACCTCCAGGGAGTCCAAAGACTCATTGAGGGAGGGCATCTACTCTACAACTCTCCATCTCCACCACTCCACTAACCACAACTACCTTCATCATCAACACCACCACTATTTTCACAGACAGACAATCACAAACATCCATGCCCATGGTGGGATTCGAACCCACAGTCTTTTGGCTGAGGAGCAGATATGCTAACCACTCGGCCAGCCTGGCTGGCTGAGTGGTTAGAGTATATAACATATACAGTTGACTCTCACTATTGCAAACTCATAGGGATCATAGAAATAGTTTAAGATGGATAATTTGCCATAGTGAGCTTCTTTTAGTATTGCATTGTATCTGTGGAGCTTTCATTAATCATAGTTGGTGTTTCTTATAATAAGAGTTTACTATAGTTTGCTTCTGTACTGGATCTCTTTAATTTTGCAAATTTCTTTAAAAACAGCCCAGTTGCTATTGGCATTGCTTTTGACTTTTTAAGTTTACCACAGCTGATAACTTTATTATGACAACAAGTTAGTAGCACATTTTTTAAAAAAAAATGCTTATGAACATTGCATTAATTTTAATTTAAAATGGAGCTGTTGGAAACACGAGTCCAGAATGCATTTCTTCTGTACCAAGACTATATTGCAAAAGTAGGAACCATTAATGGAATCTAGATAAAGAAGAGTCATGAGACTGATGGCATGGATGAGGTGGAGGGAGACTCCAGAGGGTGGTGTATATGGAGTGGAATCAAGGAGAGCGACTAGTACAGTGTCCCAGGGATCTTTACCAGGACCATTACTCTTTAATTTGCATATGAATGATGTAGCAGAAGATTTGAAAGGGAATATTAAGTTGTTTGCTAATGATGTAAAGTGAGGAGGGCAATAGTTACTAAAGGCAATATAGATATCTTGCAGGATGACTTAAATAAATTGGCAGTGTGGGCAAAGAACAATAGTTGTCAATTTAATGTTGTAAAATGTAAGGTAAGGCACTTTGGAATGAAAGGGTTACATACTTTGTATCATAGTGCTACCAAACACGAAATTAATAAGCCAAAGATATGATGGTTGATGTAGATAGAGATTTGGAATTCAGAGGATATATTGCAAGAGTTGGCAAAATAGCTAGAGGATTGCTTGGATGTTGAAGAATACATTGACAAGCAAAGATAGGGAGGTTATTATCCCTCTTTAGGACTATGATTCAGCCACATGTTGACTACTGCACACAGATTTGGTTATCTGCATTTCTTGGTGATCGGAAGGTGTTGGCGAGGATTCAGAGACTAGCGACCAAGCTGGTGACAGGTCTTTGGAATGTTCCCTATGAGGATATATTGCAGGTGTGTGGATTGCATAATTTAGCTGACAGGCAAAGGAGAGGGGATATGATAAAAACTTACAAGTTACTAAAGGGATTCTAAAAGACTGACACAAAATAAAATTTTAAATATATGGGGAGTGGGGGGAAACAATGGATCATAGTTGGAAGTTGTCTAAGAGTGTGGTTAGTATAGATATGCAGACTAGGTTCTGTACTTGGAGAGTGACGAATGAGTGGAATGGATTGCCAGAGATGGTTGTGAGTACCCACAACAGTGCATTAAGCAGATGTATTAGGAATTATAGACACGTTAACACAAGGATATTTTAATATTTGCCAAATATTTCAGTCTGAAACTAACAGACTATCTTCGGTGACTACATAGGAACAGTTTTTATCAAGATGGAATACCAACAATTGATCATTCAAAAGTAGAACAAGCCACATGTTACATTGTGAAACATTAAAGAGAGGAAAAATTTCATCAGAGTGCTAAATTATAGGTATTAATTCAAAATTTCATATAATAATCTTAATTTATAAATAACATTAGACTAATGCAGGAATTAAAAGTCTCAATTAAAAAAAATATATAATAAAATATTTTAATGTGTTATCTGGATTAAACTTTCTTTCCCATATTTTTGATAAGGATATACAGTCATTTTGATTCAAGTTAGGGCGTTGAAGTAAGGCCTCAGCACTCTCTTTGAATAGGCGTTCAAATTTATAGCGACATCTGTGTAGAAGGTGAGTCTTGGACCAAATGATATTGTGGCTAGTCTCTATCCTGTGCTAAGCTAATCCAGACTTTACGGATTTGTTGTGCAGAATGTATGATTGATGTTCTTGAATTATTTTTTCTATAGAGCATCCTGTTTGTCCAAAATAGAAGAGATTGCAGTTACAAGGAACTTGATACCCACCATGCAGAGAGATAGTTGAGCATTTATCTTTAGAAGAGGGGAAATAGGTGGATATTTTGTTAATAGGTATATAAGGTGGCTGTTAAATCATATTCAGAATTCTTGAAATTGGTTCTGAAATCCTGGAAATATATGGAACTGGAACTCGACGTATTGATTCTTTGTTGTTATATTATATCCTAAATGACTGTATATCCTTATCAAAAATATGGAAAAGTTTAATCAGGATAACACATTAAAATATATATATATATTTTTTTTAATTGAGACTTTTAATTCCTAAATTAGTCTAATGTTATTTATAAATTAAGATTATTATATGAAATTGTGAGTTAATACCTATAATCTAGCACTCTGATGAAATTTTTCTTCTCTTTAATGCTTCGCAATGTAACATCATGTGGCTCATTCTACTTTTGAATGATCAATTGTTGGTATTCCACCTTGGTAAAAACTGTTCCTAATGCCACTGAAGATAGTCGGTTAGTTTCAGAGTGAAATATTAAAATATTCTTGTGTTAACATGTCTATAATTCCTAATTATAATGTCATGAGTGTCTCTCAAGAGTAAAATAAGCAGATGTATGATAGGTATTGTGTTAATGAATAGTGTGGATCTCCCCGTGATGAGTCTTTTGACTCCTCGTATAAATAATAATAAATATTTTCTAAAATTTCTCCACTACAATTTTTCTTTCTTGACAGATAGATAGCCACTATACACAGTCATTGAGGTGGATAGTTGGAACTGATAAGCTGAGTTATAAGAGATCCACATTCAATTAAGATGAGTATAAATTAAGTCAAACATCTGGTAACTGATAGTGTAAGGATATATTGTTTACATGGTCAGAAAGTGGATGTCATTCTGATGAATGAATTTATTGGGGGGGGGGGGGGGAACATAGCAACAGGTGGAGTTGAACTCCCTTAGAAAGTTCCAATGCTTATTAGAGACCTTATATCATGTAGTAGTTAAACAGAAAAATTACTTGGGATACTTATAAATTTACAGTTATTGGACAGTTTAGTTCTGGGTCAAAGTGAAAAAACTTTAATCTTCAAATTAGTTCAACAAAACTGCAAATAAAATTTCATCTTCTTTTTTTCTTTTTCAGTTTTCCATCTTCACCCTCTTTCTGAAAAATATAAATTTTATATTTATTACTTGATTTATAAAATTTAATTATCAGACTGAATTTCTTGTATATCATTATAGAAATCATAAAAATCATGCAGAACAATTAATCGTTACTACTGAGTGCATCTTTAGATGAAGTCTGTTTAACCTAACTACTGGCTTTGATGTATATATACACACACAGACAAAGAAATTAGCACACCTGGAAGAAAACATGGTGCGGGGTGGTATGCAAATGATCCAAGTTTGGTGCGATTGCATATGCCCACACACCCTGCGGTGGCGCTGCAAGCAAGAACCGGCAGCCTTATAAAGTCGGCGTGTAGTCAGCTGATTAAAGCAAAAAGCACCGGCCGACGCAAGCTAGAATACAGAGTGACAATAATGCCAGGTAGATGCCAGAGACGTCGATTTAAGCAACTTATGGACTTTGACAGAGGCATGATCATCGGCCTGAAAATTGGAGGGTGGTCAGCGTGCCATATAGGTGTGCACATGAACCGTTCTGACCATACCGTCCTACAGTGTTGGGAGCTGTGGACACGTTCTGGCACTGCCACATGGCAGAACAGCACCGGTCAGATCAGGAGGACCAACGCTAGAGGATCGATGGATCGTGCGGCAAGCATAGGGGGGGGATCCCATGGTGACCTGTCCACTATACAGGCAGATGTAGGGGCTCCTGTGTGCCCATGAACCATTTCCCAATGCCTCACGGAGGCGAATCTATGATCCCAGTGCCCCTTACATGTGCTTCCATTAACACTGCAACATCGCCGACTCCGTTTGCAGTGGTGCCAGGCAAGAGCGACGTGGAACACCACAGACTGGCGACGTGTGGTCTTCAGCGATGAGTGCCGCTTCATCTTGGGGACAGATGATCATCGTGTCCAGGTGTGGAGGACCCCTGGTCAAGGACACAATCCCGACCTTGCTATCAAGCGCCACACCTCCCACACTGCAGGCATTATGGGCTGGGGAGCCATAGCCTACGATTGCTGATCACCCCTCGTAGTGGTACATGTCGCATCGACGGGGCAGCAGTATGTGGACGACATCCTACGGCCCCAGGAGCGTTATACCAGCAGGATAATGCCCGTCTGCACACGGCTCGGGTTGCCCAGGCCTGCCTACGTCGTGTATAGACACTTCCATGGCCTGCCTGCTCCCCAGACTTGTCCCCTATCGAGCATGTTTGGGAGCAGCTGAAATGCCAGCTCCCACCGTGGCGCAATATCCAGGATTTGGAGCACAGTGTCCAACACGTGTGGGCCAGTCTGCCGCAGGACAATATCAGGCGTCTGTTCGCCACCATGCCGGACCGTACTGCAGCATGTAATGCCGCACAAGGCGGTGCAACATGCTATTGATGATGATGACCGGATTGCGTACCACAGATCTCTTTGTAATTGTCCTTCAGCTCTGTTTTTGCCATCATGTGCATCACTCACCTGTATCATTACACCAATAAAATTCCAGTTGAATCCTATGCTTCCTTCTTGGTGTGCTAATTTCTTTGTCCGTGTGTGTATGTCAACCAAACTGAGGATATGATAGAGTTGCAGAAACATGGATAAGATGTGCTCACGGCAATTATGTCCATTAAAAGATGTGATAATCCTTCATACTCAGGAGAACCCTTATAGGGATTAACTCATGTTCATAGCCTGTCTCAGAGCTAGCCTAAGCAGCATGAAATGCATAGCTTTCTTACAGTATTATGATGTGTGGCTGTAATTTTAAATAGAGATATAGATTAAACATATACAACATATATTTCTAGTCCTTTTATCATATAATCATAGTTTATTAACAGCTGGACAAAATAAGAGAAACTTCCATTCTGAAATGTTTTTTTTTTTATATGTGAGGGAAATAAAATAATGTCACTAATGTATACAGAAAATAGTTGCTATCAATTATTGCATGTAACTTATACCAGACTAGAAAAAGAAATGTCAGATTTTTTTTTCACAAAAATCTTTACTGAAGATAATAACTTTCATGAAACAATTATTTCATAAAATAATTGCTAAGCTAACGCCTTTTTATTCCTGTATAGGGAGTAGGCGAGGCCTTTAAACCCTATCTAGCTTTTGGAGACTGAGTGGGCAGTTCAATCTCCACCGGTAGCCAGAGATAGCTGGCCCATGTCTATCACTAATTATAGGCAGCCACCGACGAAGAGACCAAAAAACAAGTGCTTCCATCTCTTGGTATACCTAACCTAAATAGGATATGTTACTGTATAATGTGGGTACTACGGTCAATTTTCTTCAGTTTACAGGATGAAGAACCCGAGTTTCCAGGAGAAAAAACCCACTTGTCCACGTCAGAGATCGACTAACTCAGGAACTGGTCGAAGAAAGGCTTAGAAAAAGTTCTCTAGTTGACAACTAGACTCGAACTATAAGTCTAACTTCGTGCAGCCATGTGCAGAGAATGCAAATGCCACTTCCACTAAGCTACACAAGCTTCTAAAATAATTGCAAAGGTATTTATTAAAAAGTTCACTGTTTCTTGTCTATTATGTCTTGTTTATTTTTAATTCTATTCATAAAGCACTTCACAGAATGCTTGCAGTTCCTGTGCTCGTATGGTTTGATTTAGAGAAAAAAATCATGTTATTTACACTATTTGCAGATGAGTTTTGTCCCCTGCCCTTGTTAAGATTCATGCAATACAAATCGAAACAAACAATTATGAAGCAAATCATGTAATTGTTAAGCTCTCTGTTTAACATGAAACTAAAGCTATATCAATTATCAATGTCACTTATAATTTTTTCTGATGTTCAGTTGGCAAAAGTAGCAAAAAAATAATTTTGTGCACTTTATTTAAAAAAAAAATAGAGCCTGTGTAGCTCAGTGGATGTGGCGTTTGCACACCACGGCGCTTGGCTGCATAAAGGAAGACTTGGCTGTCGCGACTAGAGGAAATTTTTCTAAGCCTTTTTTCGACCGGCTCCCGAGTTAGTCAATCTCTGGCACAGGCAAGCAGGTTTTTCGTCCTGTAAACTCAAGAAAATCGACTGTAGAACCCACATTATTTCAGACATTAAATATATTGTGTTAGGGTTAGGGACCACGAGATGGCAGCACATTTGAGCCGTCTCTCTTCACTGTGTACTGCTTAATTAGTGATAGCCTTGGGCCATCTATCTCTGATTGGTACCAGTGGAGATTGAACTGCCCACTCAGTCTCCAAAAGTTAGATAGGACTAAATGGCCTCGCCTACTCCCCGTATACGGGAATAAAAAGCTGATTTTTTTTTTTTATTTTAAAAAAACATTGAAAATAACATTTTGTTCTGAAATGATCAGTCAATGAAAAACTTATTACATGGTGTTTTCTTACAGTACAAATAAGAAATCACTGCACATTTGAATAATACATTTACTAATATTTTACACTAAAAATGCATGAGTACATGCTCCTGATATATGCTTTCAATTGTCTTGTGAATGGTTTTCAAAATAAATTATAATATGAAACATCTGCAGGTTGAATAGGTTGGTTACTATCCCCCCCCCCCTCGCCAAAAAAAAAAAAAAAATCTTTCCAAGATAATTGTTTCAGCCTGTAAAAGAAATATCAGTATTTCTGTTTAGGATGTCCGCTAATCAGTTAAGTAATTATAAATGAAAGAAAACATTGCTGGTGAATACTCCACTATTGCTTGAAGTTCTTTAGTGTGATTTCTGGGGAAGTGTTCTTTCTTTTCTTTCTCAATAGAAGTGAGAATAATCTAAGATTTCAGCCTTTTCCTTGTGCTGAGAGATTATTATCTACTATTTCTAAGACATCTCATCTGAGAAATAGCAACCAGCAGTAGTAGTATTCATTTTTTTTTTTAAATCCAAATACTATCAAACTATTTTTTGTGGCATAAATATAAACAGTGTTATATGGTGAAAATATAAAATGTATATGTAAAACATATACATGGAATTATTCTATGTTCATATGTAAAACATATGAACATAGAATAAGTTCAGCTAACAGCTGAATAACTGATTGTAGATTGCAAAGAAAATAGTTAGATCAGAAGTATCTGCTTCAACATAAAATTATTGCCTTATTTCTTTTGTCAAAACGATAAAATAAAGTAATAGATTTTGAGTACTGTCTGTGAAAACTTTCAAACCAGCAGAAAATTAGAGTAGTTATTTATAATTCAGTTCCAGGAGCTGATGGGGATAGGGTGTATTGGAAATCTTCAAAATGAGCATAAATTTTGAATCAGTTTGTATAGGAATATTTTACACTAAAAATGTATGAGTACATGCTCCTCGAGTGATTTCATGATATCAAGTGTTCCATATACGAGGTGTGATAATTTAATTCCCAGAATACACCTGTAAAAAAAAAAAACCTATGTTTGGAACTATACATTAGTGGCTACTGTCACCTCTGAAGTAGTCCACCTTGTGCATTTATACACTAGTTTAAATGGTTTATCCATTTTTGGAAACAGGCCTGGAACTCTTTCTGGAATACGTGTTCATTTATCACATTATGCTGAATATCAGTGATCTAAGAAACTCTTTGTCCTTTTAGTGCAGTCTTTAATTTTGGAAACAGCCAAAAATCACAGGGAGCTAAGTCAGGTGAATAAGCAGGATGACCTAATTCAGTAATTGATTTTTTTTTTATTTTTTGGCCAGAAACTCTCTCATGATGAGCACACTATGGCTTGCCGTATTGTCGTGATGGATGATCCATTTGTCAGGCCACAGTTCAGGTCTTTATCTCCGAACAGAATCTCGTAATCTTTCAGCACCTCTAAATAGCATTGTTCATTGGCTATTTATCCTTGTTCAATGAATTCATAGTGGACTATCCCCTTGCAATCAGAGAAACACACCAGCATGTTTTCAAATGTTATTTGAAAACATTTATAAATATTTAATATCATGATTTCCAATGCAAGCATGTGAAAATATTTTTTACAATATTGTCATTATAATGAAAGAACATAAATTGTCTTGTTCCACTGCACTGAATTGAAGAATCAGTGCAGTGGAACAAGACAATTATTGCAGGATGATGAAGGAAATTCCAAATAAAATAATAGAACGGTATACTTTAAGTTAAGTGACAAAAAGGTCACTCCATTACAATTAATCGACTAATGCATACATCAGTTAAGCCAAGAAGAAAGTATTAAATTTCACTTCAGCTATATTAAATGTATATATGCATCTAATAAGGTGTGGGATGAGTATTAGGGTAGTGAGAAGAATGAAAAAGTAAACAGAGAAAGTAGCTGACAGATGTAAAAGACAGCAAATTTACAAATTCATTGCCACATTTGACCTGCTGTGGGACCTGTTCATGAAAGTTTGCCAAAAGGAAAATATACCCGAGGAATGGAGTGAGAGTACTCTTGTCTCCATCTACAAGGGTAAAGGGGATGCACAAGACTGTAAAAATTACAGAGGAATAAAATTGATGTCCCACACAATGAAAATCCTAGAAAGGGTTCTTGATGGAAGATTGAGGAAGGAAGTGGAGATTGCAAAGGAACAATTTGGCTTCAGGCCTGGTAGATCAACAACAGATGCTATCTTTGGGTTACGGCAGATGATGAAAAAGTTTCGAGAGAAACAACAGGAGCTGCATCTGGCATTTATTGATTTGGAAAAAGCATACAATAGAGTGCCAAGGCAAGAAGTCTGGAGGTGTCTGAGGGAGAAGAAGGTTCTGGAGAAATATGTCAGGTTGGTGCAGGAGATGTACAGAAATGTGAAGACAAGTGTTTGGATCTGTCTGGGACAGACAGAAAGTTTTCACGTAACAGTTGGCTTGCATTAAGTCCGTTTCTGTTTAACATTGTGATGGAGGTGGTAACGGAGGAGGTGAGAGAAGATGTGCCTTGGACAACGTTGTATGCAGATGACATCTTGCTGTGTGCAGATTCAAGAGAAGTGGGAACTAAACTGGAAAGATGGAAAAAAGTACTGGAAGAGAGAGAGGTATGAGACTGAGCAGAAGTAAGAGAGTATATGTGTTGCACAGTGGGTGGCAGCCAGGGGACAGATTTGGAGCTGGAAGGAAATGTCATCAGGAAGGTGATGGACTTAGGTTCAACAGTGGAAGAAGATGGAAGAGCTGAGAAGGAAGTGGGATGCAGGATACAAGCAGATTGGAGGAACTGGAGGGAGATGGCTGGAGTGTTATGCGATAAGAGGATGCTGATCAATCTGAAAGGCAAAATCTATAGGACAGTAGTAAGGCCAGCTATGACGTATGCTATAGAAACTGTGGCCCTGAGGAAAAATAACATCAGCAGGATGGAAGTAGCAGAGATGAGAATGCTTGGGTGGATGTGCGGTGTGACCAGAAAGGATCATCTGAGAAATGACTATGTGAGGGGAAGAGTGAAAGTTACGAACTTAGGAGCAAAGATACAAGAGGCAAGGTTGAGATGGTTTGGTCATGTGATGAGGAGGGAGGACGAATATGTGGGAAGAAGGGTCATGCAGATGGATGTACAAGGAAGGAGGAAGCATGGGCAGCCAAAGAAGAGATGGAGGGAGCTGGTAGAAGAGGACTTGAGGATGAAGAACTTGGATGTGATGACAGTCCAAGACAGGAGGATGCGGAGGAGACTCATCATCAACAGTGACCTAACTTAAGTGGGAGAAGCTACAGAAGAAGAAGATTGCCACACATAAAATTCTTTGTATCTTTGGGAACACACACACAAAGTAAATAAATTGTGCAACAGAAAGTTCAATTATTGAAGGATGATGAAGGAAATTCCAAATAAAACGGCATACTTTAAGTCAAGTGACTCAAAGGTTGCTGCACTACAATTAATCTGTTAATGGTTCTACAATCACAATTAACAGATTAATGGAAGAGGAAGATAATTACATGATAAAAGGCAGAATGCCACTCATATTTTGATCTATATATATAGATGCACCTGGTGCATCTATGTATATAGATGCACCAGGGGTATGGTGAACATGATAAAAGGCAGAATGCCACTCATATTTTGATCTATGAAAAATCCTAAGTGGGTCAGAGCACTTCATCCATTTTGGCCAGTTGGGAGGTTAAAATTTATTAAAAATGAATAGTGAATGAATAAATTGCATCTTAAGTAAATTATATATGTATACACCAGTTAATCTAAGAAGAAAGTATTAAATTTTGCTTCAGCTATATTAAATGTACATATACATCTAATGAAGTGAGTGGAGAAGTATTAGAATAATGAGAAGAATGAAAAAGTAAACAGAGAAAGTGGTTGAAAGTTGTAATTGTTCTAAATGTGCATAAATTAAAATCTACAAATTTAGTGCTCAAAATATGGAGAAACTAGTTTAAAAACATCTATATAAAGTAAAAACAATCAAAGATATAAGCTTATATGCACAATTCCACACCTTCAAACACCCACTGCCAAAAATTTGTAACTGTTTAATATTCACACATGAATATTAAACATGCCCACTACTAAACGGTTTGTGTAGTAACCAATTAACCATTGAGACCAATATTTAATTAATATTCACAAAAGTTGCTAAAACTAGCTGTGGTTCTATCCATGGATATAGCTTCTTGGTATGCAATAGAAACTAATATATAAACAGAAACAAGGAACTTTTTTTTAAAAAATCATCAACATTTTACCCAGTGCCAAATGGTTATTCTCACAGTGATTTGGAATGGACTACTGGAAAAACTAAGTGTTCAGTACATATAGATGTGGGGTTAAAAAACTAATTATGTGAATGCAATTCAGAAAACTTTGAAATTATAGTTCTTCTATCTGTCTGGAAAATTCTGACCACTATTTTAGAGATCCTCCATAACTCAGTCAGTATTGATGATGTCCTTTAGATAGAAAGCTGGTTAGTTTAGTTAGAAACACCAAAAAGAACAAAATAAATGCACTTTCATAATCTCTGACTCGGATGCATATTATTCAGGTTCTTCATGTGATCTAGAACCACACACTGTATAATATTACGTAACACATCAGTAATGTGACTGAGTAAATCTTCCAGTCAATCCATGTAATTAGAGATTTTGAGGATGAGCATTGGACCTTTAACAACTACACTAAGTAACCAGAGCTTTACATACAACACACTTGAATGAAACTTACTCTTTCTGTAAACTAATCTCATAATGAGAAGTTATAGAACAGTGTACTGTTGTGTAGATTAGAAAAGAATGATACTGATATTTTCATTGATAGATATACAGGGCGATCAAAATTAAAGTATCCCTGTTTAAGCGATACTTTAATTTTGATTAAAGGCTTGGGACACTATCCAGTGATCCAAATGCTGCGAAACTTTGCAGGAATACCTTGTGCGTAATACAGAAGTGATATCTGGGAGAAAAAAAAAAGGCAGTTCCAAAATTAACCACCAGGGGTATGGTGAACATGAAACGTGTGGAATTTGCATATCATGCAACTCGGCAGGTGCAAGGAGGATTTAAAAAGATGGACACAAGATTTTTCCCTTCATTCTGGTTAATACCATCCACAGTGATGGCACTAACCTTGTCTCAAAGTGCTTTGCCTGATGAACAAATGTCGATAAGGTTCACTATCTCCATGTGCTCTGCAAATGGATAGTCGTTTTGAAGAAACAAGATTGTTGGGAATTAGATCTCACAGATGTTGCAGACCAATCAGTTCACAAGTGAATGAAGTTACTACTATCATTGTGGAGCAGGCCATGAATAACAGTGTTGGTTCCTGCAGTGCACATGCTGTATCAAGACACGTGGATGTGCCATACACAAATGTCTGGAAAATTTTACGGAAGATTCTGCATTTCTACCCATTCATGATAATCCTTATACAGGAATTGTGCCTGCAGGACTTTGAAAGTCAACTGACATTCACTTTAACATTTCTTGTTCAGTCGGACTCTGTATGGCTGTAAATGATTTTATGAGGAGATAAGGCTCACTTTCACCTGAATGGAGCCGTGAATATTCAGCTTCATTCAGGTGAAACATCCAACAAGTTCTGTTGCATTCACCCAAAGTTACTGTCTGGTGCGGGTTTACATTGGACCATTCTTCTTTCAGGACATTCACCAGTTCAGTCCTGTGACCTGCTCAGTTATGGCTGAGGTATTGCAATATGATAAATAATTTTGCTGTGCCACAGCTACAGCAATGCCTCTGTCATTCTCATGCAGGATGGGACTCCTCCACACATCGGTCAATCCATACAGGAGGTTCTTCGATAACATTTCACAGAAGACGAGTCATCAGCCATGCGTTTTCCACTGCATGGCCACCTTGTTCAGCTGACCTGATCTCCCAGTGATGTCTGGCTCTGAGGATTTCTCAAAGACAGGGTTTACTGGGATCATCTTGATAGCCTTCCAGCACTGAAAGACAGCACAGTGCTGCATGTGTGCAACATCAGTTGCAACCAGCTCCATTCTGCCATTGAACACACTGTGCAAAGGATGCAGTTTGTGGCATACTGGAAAGGGCATCACATTGAAAAGTATAGCCTGTGAATGCATAATAAAAGTGAATAAAAAAGTTATATTTATACTTATCTCAGTTTTTCTCCTTCTTACACATACAGAAAAATTACTGCAACTTGATTAGGTACATCATACCCCTTGGTAGTGAATTTTGGAACTACTTTTTTTCCCTCTAATACTGCTTCCACATGATGTATTCTTTCTTGCAAAGTTTCACAGCATTTGGATCACTGGTGTTGCTCCACAAGGCCTTAAACAGGGATACTTTAATTTTTATCAACCTGTAGTTGCTGGAGAATACTTTGTGAAAAAGGCTGTTTCAGAGAACAGAGGCAAGTGGAATAAAAGAGTAAAAGGAGAAGTAGGTGTAGTGAGTCTGTATATGGCCTGGTGAAGGACACTGAGTGGCTGCTCCTCATGTTTTATAACAGACTCAGTGTAAAACAAAGGAATGATAGATGCCAGTTCAATGGAACAATAACCATGGAAGTAGTGTTGAAAAGTTATGGCTTGGTTGGCCGAGTGGTTAGCGTATCCACTCTCCAGCCAAAAGGCCGTGGATTCGAATCCCGCCGTGGGCATGGATGTTTGTGATTGTCTGTGAAAGCACTAGTGGTGGCAGTCGGCGGTAGGTGGCGTTGGTGTTAGATGATGAAGGTTGGTGGAGTATTGAGATTGTAGAGTTGATGCCCTCCCTTGATGAGTCTTTGGACTCCCTGGAGGTGTGATATAATAATAATAAAGATACGAGGCAAAAACATTATCTGTGTGTGTGTGGGAGAGAGAGAAAGAGATCAAAGATTACCTGAACTTCTCTTTCTAGACTAGTTAAAGAATTTTTAAATCAGAAGCTGAACAGGTAAAAAATATCATCTTTGTCAGGAAATGCCAAATTTTTAGTTACTGAAGTGACAGAATATGTTTATTTCAGGAAAAACTAGAAGCAAATGTCAACCCAAAAAGTGATCTGATTATGTCTGGTAATTTAGGTATTATCAAGAGAAAGCAAGTTTTTTTTTTTAATTAATTAATTACGTTTTCCCAAGAAAGAAGATAGGATTATGTTTCGGTAGCAGTGAAGGTGACTAGATTATCCTTGCCCATTGAAAAATTATTTTTAGATTTGTGTTTTAAGGAGCACTGGTAATAAAAGATACCAAACCTTGGGATGTTTGAGTACTATGGGTTTGTCAGATAACTATGAAGACCAAAGTATATAACTATGAATAGGAGTGAGGTCAGTGAGATGGAATCATTTATGTATAGGAGAAAGATGGTAAGTGATAAAAGAGAACCTTGGATTATTCCTGCACTAGTGGAGAAGTCTGAACAGAGGACTCCATCCACCATGACATGTGAAGGACCAGAGCAAAAACGGGCTGCTTAAATTACAGATAGCAGGAAGCAAACAAAAAAAAAAAAAAAGATGGCAACTTGCTAAGCAGATCCTATCAAATACTCTGAAAATGTCAAGGGCAACAGTGGGTTTCTTCAATTGAGCCTTGCCAAGACGTGCTATGATCAGTTCTTCGGCAATCTGCTGAAGGATGTCCATCTTGACCTTGCTTCTGTAGTCCAACATTAAATACAGGCATGAAAGAAAATATATATGTGCCATAAAAGCAGGAGGGGGTTTACTGAATACCTCATCTCGGTAAATACAAATATGAAGAAATTTGGAATCAGCAACTGATCTTAAAACCTACTTGAATCTCAATACATATGTTGTATAAAACTCCCCAAGATCTGAGAAAACAGATTGTTAGATCTCTTTTGCTTTCTGACATTCTTAGGATTTTCATCTATTCTACTTGTTTCTTGTGTAGTCTGTGTACACATTACAATTCCCAGAATATAACAATGAAGATGTCTCAGTGACTGAGACAAAATAATGGAGTCATCCTTTGTTTAATTCATTCAAAGTGCTGTGCTCATTCTAATAAACCTTAATATGAGCTTCAACTAGAAATTTATAATAAATAGATAATCTTCAAAAGCTTGCCATATCAGATGCCAATTTAAAGCCATCAAATATTAAAGGTACTAAGCAGATAATGCACTAATTATTTTACAACACTTGGTTTTCTTTGCTCAATAAGCAATATCTAAAATTCAACTTTACCAAAGAAACTGAAAAAAAAAAAAACTGAATATTATCCAATAGAAAAACAATAGCCCCTTATATGTATGCTGTCTCTATGAAGACACACATCTTGCCTTTTTGTTTCAAGGACTAATGGTGAGAAGCAAGACAACATATGTCTTCATGGAGACAGTATACATCGTCATCAAATTCCTGAGATATATACCCTCAAGGGGTGTACAGGATATGATAGTACTACATGAAAAATTTACATCATTATTAACTTCCTATCTACAATTTTCCTCCAAATCAGTCTGTTACTTGTCAAGACTCCAACATTATCAGATCTTATATTTCTATCGTCTAAGGCAGCACTTACCAAACTGTGGGCCCCGGCCCCCTTGGGAGCCGTCGATTTTGTTGAGGGGGGGCCATGAAATAATGAAAACAAATTGAAAATGTTTTAAGACTAAGTAGTTTTTTTTATCTTAAAAGAAACATTTAATTTTTATTATTTTTTTTTTTGTCATTTTTTACATTTTAATGGAAAAAAAATCACACAAACGCCTAATAATTCATGCGGGTTCACAAATTTTGCTTCCTGCATATTTTGGCACTATGCTTATTTATATGCTTATATAAGTTTCATTTCAAGGCAGAAATCTAACAATTTCAGTTTCAAATATTTCACCTGATACCGACTTTTTTGTGTAGCAGTATTGAAACACATCCATCACATTAAATTGTTATTAAACTTATTTTATGTTTTTAATTCTCTCTTTATTACTAATCGTTTTACGTTTCATGTGCTTGTACTGCAAATGTACAATAACAATATAAACATATATTGTTATTGTACATAAAAATAACAAATGTAAAATCTATAGAAAAATATATGATAATGTGCCATGTCAAATGTGTTGGTTTTTGCAATATTCGCTGTGTATGTTTTGTATTGAATATAAATACAATAAATATTATAATAATATATGTCTATATTTAGATTTTTTTTCGAGGGGGCCATTAAATATTTTATTTTTCCAAAGGGGGGTCCTGACATCCAAAAGTTTGGGAAGCACTTGTCTAAGGCACTTTTACCATATCCACCTATATCTTGGTCTTCTTCTGGGTCGTTTTCCTGCCAACCTGGTAGAGAACACTCTTGTTTTGCTAATCTTTCCTGTCCCATTCTGTTTAAATGACCATACCACCTCAACCACCTCAGATTAGCTCAGCTAACAGATTCCTGGATGCTGACAATGTCAAGTTCTTTCCTAATATCCTCATTTTTAATATGATATTGCCATTGTTGCCATCTGTTCTTGCCCAATCTTTCTCAGGACTCTCATATCTGCAGTCTCTAGTCAAGTGTTTTACTTCTGACCCAGCTCTCAGATCCATAAGTTAAAACTGGTTTGAACACTGTCTTATACAGCTAATTTAGTGTTCCGAATGATAATTTCTCTCTTATTCCACATAAATTTATTCAGTTGACTTCCTACCATACCGGCTTTGTTGATTCTGTTGTCTATTTCCATATTTAATTTACCATCTTCACTAAAATTCATGCCTAAGTAGCTGAAATGTTTTACTTGTTCTATAAGTTCTCCATTCACAATGCAGTTGATATTTTCAACGTTTCTGCCTAATTTCGTTGTCTTAGTCTTTTTAATGCTGACCTTCATACCATATCTATTACAACAGTTATTAAATTTAGTCATGGAATCTTGCAGACTTGTAGCGGATTTATTTAGAAGTATAACATCATCCGCATAAAGCAAAGAGCTGAAATTAACATCTCCAATTTTGATATCATGTTTAATACCACTTTCCTTCATAATGTGATCCATATAGATAATGAATAACAGAGGGGATAATGTACATCCTTGTCTCACACCAGACTTAACATTAAACCATCTTCTTGTACTTTCTTCATTTCTAGCAGCTGACTTACAACTGAAATAAAGACTAAGTATTGCATGATATAATGTCCCACTGACACCATATAACTGTAGCGTATTGAATAGCTTCTCTCTTGGTACCTTGTCATATGCCTTTTCCAAATCGACAAAACTTAAATACAGATCTTTGTTATATTCCCATGATTTCTCGACTATCTGTCGTAAAGTGAAAATCTGATCCTGATAGCCTCCATTTGGCCTGAATCCAGCTTGTTCTTCACCAAGCTTCTCTTCCACAATCCTTCTCAACCGTTTCTCAAGTATACTTGCATATATCTTACCAGGAACACTCAGTAATGAAATGCCTCTGTAATTCTCACATTCAATTTTATTTCCCTTTTTATATATGGGTACTATGAGAGCTCTACTCCAATCATCTGGAATTCGTCCCCTCTGTCCAAGCCTTCTGAACTATGCAGTGCAGCCACTGTAAGACTCTTATACCACCATATTTCAGCATTTCTGGTCGAATATCATCTACTCCTGCTGCCTTTCCACATTTCAAGCCTTTGATGGCTTTTTCTACTTCAAGTATGGATATGGATTCCTGACTGCATGCCTGGTCAGTGTTTTTTACCACTGTGCTGTCATCACTGCTTGTTTCATTTAGCAGTTTTTCAAAGTAATTACTCCATACTTCAAGGATATCTTTCTTTCAAAATTTCAAATGATGGTACAACATGACAGTATATATATATATATATATATAAGAGGGAAATTTACATTCTCAACAATTAAAACAATAAGATCCAAGCAACTGTTCTAAATTGCGGCCAGTTTCTCACTTCCTCAGTAGTTGGCTTATTTCATAAAATGCTTAAACATTTATTAATTCAAATAAATTATTTGAATATTAATTCAAATTCAAATATTAATTCAAATAAATATTACATCTGAATATAACCAAGCTAGTCCAAATTTTAGCTCAATCAGACCACTTTAATGACAGATATAAGTAAAATTATATGCTGCAGTAACTCCATTCTGACTAGATGAAAATTAATAAAATTTTAGATTCAGGATGAGTGTCCATGTAATTCAATTTTCTTTTCAATTGGATCATTTTTAGTGACAAAATGAGTTGAACTGAAATTAATAATTCTGAACTGGCTTAATGGAATTTCATATAAGTTGGAACAAAAGACCTATATTAAAATTTGTCATGTAATTTCAATTTTGGTCTCCATGAGATAATTTTTAATGGCAATATCTAGCAAAACAAAATTATGTCTTGAGTACATAAACCAAAAATTCATAACATGCCATAAACATACTATCACTTTTAGCAAACTAGTTGGTTTTGTAAATGTTAGTGTGAAAACAAGAAAAAACCGACAGTCAAAAACTCAACCCTAAATATTTTGAACATCAGCTGGATGATCTGTTCGATGGATTTCTGATTCAGAACAACATTACTAATACCATGTTTCAACATAAAGATATGCACAAATTCAGATGGAGAGAAGAAATAACAAAGTATTATTTCTTGTTACTGTGGACATGATTATCTTCACACTGGTTCAGGACAGTTTGCTAGTATACAAGGAATTTGAAATAAGAAGTGCTAACATTTAGTTTTTGCAAGATAAAAATGAATTTCATGTTGAAAAGAAAAAAAATATATATATATAAAGTTTTCAAAAGAATCAAAGGTGAGCAGCTTTCAGAGGTGAATTGCAAATATTTATTCAAGTAAAAATGAAAGCATTTGAAAACACGAACCAAACCATGACTCGGTGGCAGACTCTAAAGAAAATGTTGACTGATTCAGTTAGGAAGCCATGTATTGTTGTTTGTAAGGACAGAAAAATAAGAACTCTAGAGACTCCAGTCCTGAAAAGAAGAAAGCATATTGAAAGTTCCTAGCAAGTAAATCAGAGAATACTGTTATAGACTACTTTACTTTAAGAAAGTAAAGCAATGCATGACAATAGCTAAGCAAAAGTCATGAGAAGACTGGTAAGAATATATAAATAAATACTGGAAAAAATCCAAAATGAGGATTTTTTTCAAAAGCTTCTAGAAATGGAGGAAGGAGTATGGTGAACAAAATGGAAGATGATAAAAGGAACATAAAATTCAAAGATAAAGATATTCCAATAAGTCTGGAGTAATTATGTGTAAAGATTGTTAAATGAAACAAAAAGAGACAAGAGGTGTAGTAGAAAATATTCAAGAGGAATGCAGTAAGGTGCACTTATCAATACCTGATGATTAGAAAATGCTATTAGACAACTAGAACAAGCAAATCAGATTAAATCACGAGAATAAAACAAGGATCTCTAAGTTTTGTAGATTTGGGAAAAAAACATATGATAAAGGTCAAAGACAAAAGCTCTCAAAGTGGAATGTCCCATATAAATGAGACATTAGACAGAGTGATAACAAAGATGCGTGACAATGTTTTGATGTAAAAGTGTAAGACAAAGATGCACACTATCTCCACGATTTCTTTCATAATGTGATTCATAATGGATCACATTATGAAAGAAAGCGGCATTAAATCTGTTAGCTAAATTGTAGGTGTATATCTACTTTTTTAGTTTATGCAGAGGATATTATACTCTCAACTAAATCCATTACAAGTCTGCAGGATTCCTTAACTAAACTGGATAATTGCTGTAACATATTCAGCATGAAAATAAAAAGACAAACTATGAAAACAGGGGCAGGAACATTGAAAATATCAGTTACATCCTGAAAAGATGCAAATTTGGTCAAAATCAACTGAACAATGTGCAAACCTCTAGAGGTGTCTAGAAAGGAATCATCTTTAACCCACTTCCTTCAATTTAGTCTGATTAAGCTGAGTGTTTCAGAAGATCTCCAGCAACATAACTACAACAGAGACATTGTCAAAATCTAGAATTTCTGCAAAAGAAATGGAGAATGAAAATAGCAAAAAATACCCTCAAAAAAGCATCAGTGTTCTAATGTTGTTAATAATTACACATAACATTTCAAATTTGGCAGGGTGTGATCTGTTGAAGAAAACTGCCACTGAATTAAGGGGGTAAACCAATAACATTCAGATTAGAACTAGAGTTATAGCAGGTCAAATTTTTGTTCTAATGATTCTTGTAATAAGTGCCACCAAGTGACATCTAACAATACTTGGCTAAAGAGTTGCTGTTGTGACTGACCTCTTGATATTTAGAGGTCCTGAACATACTGAAAAATAAATAAACAGTAAAATGTACCACAGACGTTCATTAAGTATTAGTCTGATATTTTTGAAAAAACATGTTAGCCTCTATAGTCTTGTTTAAAGGAAATATCTCACAAAGCTACACAGTGCTACAAATTCATCACACCTTCAAAATTAATCTAAAAATACCTGTACATATCCACACTGTTCCAAAACATTTCAGGCAGCATTATTTATATGCTTAAAACGATCCGGTCCAAGCAAAATTCCTCCATACCAGCGAGATACTACCACGAGAATATTATGAATATCAAGAATCTGAAAGACATAAGTATCAGGTATAAAAAAATATGAAAAGTATATTTTGAAACTGTCATCACAATTCAGACAATGTAATCAGATAAATAATTATAATTATTTTGAGGAGAATACAACAAAGTTTTCTCATCATATGCTATGATATTCTAAAAATATGCTATGCATAGAATATAAAAGAGGACATAGTCACGGAGTTCCTTCCCTCTTGCTTCTTCGCTGTGGCTAATAATGAATAATTAGCCTTAAATTATTACTGTATCATCTCTTCCATTTGATGTGTATGTGTTGGGGAGACTGCTGATGAAGTATACTGAATTATTTCAAGCTCCAAGTATTAGGTATAAATGATATATTAATTTAATCTAAATGGAGAGTTATAAAGTTATATATGCACAAATACGAACATAGCATATTTTAAACTGGAAAATTTAACTTTAATGTACACTGCCTGGGCCAGAAATCTTTAAAATGGTATACATGGTAAGACATGGTGATTACAAAATGATGTGGTACAAAAATGTATTTCTAAAACACAGTAATAATACATAGAAAAAGTCAAACTTACACTACTGCAAAGACTCAGTTTTTATTCTTTGCATATACAGTATGATACAAACAAACAGTACTGAGTTCTGACACTCACCTTCAGTACAGTACACACAATGAGATATGCCATTCAACTGCATGCACATTAATAGAACAGCACGTGTAGAGTCTATGCTATTACATTTAGCTGAAACGTAATGGAAGAAAAGATGTTTATTGTTCAGCATTATTTTCATTCGTATAGAGTTGGTAGAGCAAATGGTCCAAGCCTGTGTTTGTGGGCAGTTTGTTTGTTGTTTCTGTATGCATGCCCCAAGCAATAGTGTCATCATTGCCTTAATCGAAAGGTTCCAATGTATTGGGAGTGTTCTGCCACAATGTAGAGGGCATATGGGGAGTCTTCAAATTGTTAACACAAATGAGAATCATGCGCATGTGCTGGAGCAAATGTTACAGTCTCCACACTGCAGTCAATGCCAAACAGTGGTTAAACTTGGGAAACGGAGCAGTCACTACAGAGAATCCTTAAGGAACTGAGTGTCTTTTCATATGTCATTCAGATGTCAGTGTTTAACAGCAATGGATTATGCTGCACAGCAGGAATACTGTGCATTCATGTTAGCCAATATCTATGAAGATCTGTCCTTCCTCCATAATGTCTGATTCTTGGATAAAGCACATTTCCATCTAAGCGGTCATGTAAACAGATGGACCTACAGGTTTCTTTGTTTCCTCAAGACCTGAATATGTCCAAGAGAAACCTTTTCAAAGGGAGATAGTCAACGCGTGGTCTCTGTGTGGTTTCTGGCCATAACTGGGTCCTACTTCATTGAAGAGGATGGTATAAACGTGACCTTGAATAGCGAATGCTACACTGAAAATGTGTTGGTTCCATCCACCCAGGATTGAAATAGGATGTGTTGTGCAATAAACATTCCATTTCGTGCACAGGTATTCCAACAGGAAGGAGCAACTTGTCACACATCACGTGGTTCTAGAGCCTATTTATCAGAACACTTCCCTGGGAGGCTCATTTCAAAGTTCACAGAACTGTACCCTTCATGTTCTCCTGATCTCACATCACTTGATCATTTGGGGTATGGTGAAGGAGTTGGTATTCTACCATGACCCCACTGCCTTCAAACCTTGATGAACTAAGGAATAAAACTACACGATATGTCTAGGGAATGTCCCAACCATTGTTCTCCAAGATGACAGAGAACCTTCGCCTGCACTACAAAACCTGTCTTGAAAGACAAGGTGCCATTCTGAGCACATAATCTACAGTCGTTAATGCTCTATTCAACCAAGATTTCACCGATAATTTGTTGTGGATGTACATATCATGTATGAACACATATTTTTTTGTTAATAAACCCATTTACTCCATACCATCACTGTAGTTATTCAGTACTGTTTTTTTGCACCATACTGTATAAGAATAAGAAATAATTTTCACTTTTGCTGCTAGAATATGATCAAATATAAAATGATGACTCAAACCAGAAAAAAAAAGCATTTTGTGTACTGAAGTTGCAGTCTATGAAAGTTGTGAAAGCTGTTCAAAGACAAATCAGGAAAGTCTTTCAACTGTTAATTTGATGAAAAATTTGTAGATACAGATGGCACATGTATGGGGGGGGAATAAGATTCAGGCAGAGTAAGTACAGTGCAGAAAGTTGAGCATGTTTGACAGGCTAATGTGCAAAGTTCAACAAATCAATTATGTCAAGTCACAAATAATGTAAAAAATTCTTCATAAAAGCCTTGATCTCTGGCCTTACTGACTGCACCTGTTATATATGTTACAAGGGACATCCAGAAAGTAAGTTCTGATGGGCTGTCAGAGAAACAAAACTATACTTACAAAAAAAACTTTATTGGAAATTAAAGTAGACATCATGCACTACTTTTCTATATAATTTCCGCCATTGTTTAGGCGCTTATCATTACGGGACACCAAGAGCTGTATGCCTTCGTCATAGAAGATTGTCGCCTGTGTTGCAAACCACGTATTGACTGCTTCTTTGACCTTGTCGTCTGGAAACTGCCAGCCACCAAGGAAAGATTTCAGATGTTTGAACAGGTGGAAGTCGCTTGGCACGAGGTCAGGACTATATTGGAGGATGATGGAATTGTTTCCAGCTTCTCCGACACAATTTCATGAAGACATGAACGTGAAACTTCTGGAAATTGCAGCAAGAGTGACGTCATAGTGAATCCCCTATTTAAAGATGGTAGTATGCTCCATTCATCATTGTGCACACCTGTCCTTCCTTCATTGAGAAGTCTTGCCCATCTTCATACCATTGAATCACTCATTGTGTGTTCTCCATAAACCTCAATAATTTGCCGATGAATTTCAGCTGCTTTAACGTTCCTCGCATTCAAGAAACAGATAACTGACCTAATTCCACATGCGGTGGGCAATTCGATTTTCTTAAGACATTATAAACACATACACCAAGAAGCATATGCACTGCGAGAATGGAATGTCTGAAAATGGCACCAACACCTTGCTAACGAATCAACAAAATCAGCATGCATGCGCACCACTGCGATTGCAGCAGAGTATTTGCCTAAGTGATGGGTCAACCAAGAAGGGTCCATTTCTTAGCTGCCATAATATCTAGCTGCAGTTAAAATATTTAAAAATGGAACTTACTTTCTGGATGTCCCTCATATATCAAACCTAACAATAGAGTGGTACATTTAGAATTTTGTGTGATCATCCTGAACCATAACACACTAAATGAAACATCTTTTTCTTTCATCTGTTTTGATGAAAGAAACATTTTGACTTTGTGGAAAGTAAACAAACATTCATATATGGGGAAGTGAACAGCTTTATATTATGGATGAATGCATAATCCTGAAGATATATGTTTTTGTGTGTTGTGACTAGTAATTGATAAAGTGTACATACTTCCTTTAGAAAGAAAAAACAATTACTGGAATTATTGTGTGACATAATAAATGTGCTTATCAGTTCAGCAACTGGAAGACAGTTGCTGAACTGATAAGTGCAGTTATTTATCAACATGGAGCATCACCTACAGACACATATTCTGCAATGACATGACATCATTCTTGAGCGAGTATTTGAATAAATGATGGGTCAACCAAGAAGGGTCAATTTCTTAGCTGCCATAATATCTAGATATGATTTTCAATTTGTTAAGTAGCGATGTTCCATGTCTAGACACCATATGTAAATATGGTTTGACTGGTGATTTGTGAAATTCCTGCAAAATGAGAGTTACTATTTTCCAATGTCTCCAACACTGTGCAAGTTAAAGGATCACATACAGACATAGAATACCAAAATTGATCATCACTATTGCAAAACATGGCACACAGCTGAAATCTTAATCTGTGAAGAGTAACAAACAGCAACTTTTCACAAAATATGATGAAAAAAACTCTGAGTTGCTCTTTACAGTGATGTAGGTTTTCCTTTGATACACAATATATTGCTGCATCTGTTCACACACACACACACACACACACACACACACACACACACACACACACACACACACACACACACACACACAAGTCAAAAGGTCCCTTGAGGTCATGAATAGAACTAGCATGTGCAAAAATCAACATACCGTTAAGATGGGTATAAAGCCTACTTGTAAGCTCAGCTTTTGTTTGCCTGGTTGGCCAAGCGGTTAGCATATCTGATCTCCAACTAGCAGGTTGCAGGTTTGATTCCCACTGTGTGCATGGATGTTTGTGATTGTCTTTAGGTGTGAAACTATGCTCCACTTACTGGTGGCCTGAAGCGGTTTGAAAAAGTTCCATGTTTGATCTCTATAAAATTGATAATGTCTATAATTGATAATTGTGTTGTCTTCACAATTTTGGTGATGTGTCCCTAAATTTTAGATCTTTATCCACTATCATCCTCAGATCTCTTATTTCCTCTACCTCCAACAATATATTCTCACCAAGCATAAATTCTGCATCCCATCTTTGTTTTACAAATTTTGAAACCTTACATTTTGCAACATTGAACTTGCATCCCCATTTCCATGCCCAATCACTCAATTTATTCACGTCTTCTTGTAAGGCCACAACATCTTCACTACTCTTTATGGTTCGTCCCAACTTTGCATCATCTGCAAATAACTGAATATTTCCATCCAAATCTTTGCCAATATCATTAATATACAAGTTAAACAGCAATGTACCTAAAACAGACCTCCCCCCCTGAGGCACTCCACTAGTGACTTTCCTTTTCCTGGATATCGCTCCCCCATACACAACTTGTTGATACCTATCAGATAGCCAGTCTCCAATCCAATGCACTAATCTAATATCCAACCCCATCTGCGCTAGTTTGACTGTCAACTTATCATGAGGTACTTTATCAAAAGCCTTTGCAAAATCCAAGTATATTACTGTGTATCCTTCTCCTCTGTCCAAGAAAGCAGTCACTTTATTGTAATAAGTAAGTAGATTACTAAAACATGACCTCCCTTTAGCAAATCCATGCTGTCCATCAAAGATAATACCATTGCTGTCAACCCAACTCTGGATCCTAGTTCTCACAATCTTCTCCAACATCTTAACCACAACACCAGACACACAGATAGGCCTATAGTTTGATGCTTGAGTTCGATCACCTCCTTTATGAAGTGGCACAATCTTGCCCTCCTTCCACTCCTTAGGAACTTGACCAAGTGCAAGACTTGTATTAAAAAAATATGTCAAGGCAGGTGTCAACTCCCTGGCACATTCCTTCAGAATATGCAGTGATATATTATCAAGTCCCACAGCGTTATTTACATCTAGTTTACTCAACTCCCCAAGCACCTCTTGCTCACTTACAGTCAGTCTCTCCTCCCCATCATCAACTGCTCTGAATCTCTCCATGACTTCATGGAGAAATTGAGAGCAGTTGATTCACAAGATTGAAAGATCTTTATGTATCCCATAATGTAAAGCACATATCATTATGGGTCTAGTTCCCACTGACGAGACCTAAATAAAGGTCGAAACCGGTCTGGGTAGTGATCCTTTCCATAATGCATAGCATTATATTATATTAGTCTAATGTTATTTATAAATTAAGATTATTATATGAATTTGTGAATTAATATCTTTAATTTAATCATTACTCTGATAAAAAATGTTTTCCTCTCTTTAATACTTAGCGATATAACATCACGCGGCTCATTCTACTTTGAATGATCAATTGTCAGTATTCCACCTTGTTAAAAAACTGTTCCTATGTAGCCACTGAAGATAGGCTATTATTTTCAGATTGAAATATTTGACAAATTAAAATATATTCTTGTGCAAACGTGTCTATATATTATAATCTTAATGTCACAAGTTTCTCTAAAGAATCAATGCATAGACATACCCATAAGGATATGTGCTTTGCATTATGGGATACTAAGGCAAGTGATCAGGTTGACATGGAAAATTCTTTTCCATGTCAACCTGATAACAACCCCTGCTAACTTGTATATCTCAATCATATCTCCCTACTCCTATTCACAAGACTTGACAATTTACATTCTCTCAAGCAGTTCTCATACTCCACATTCTAAAGACCACTGAACACCTTTGTGAATCTTTGCTGGATCCTTTCTAACATATCCTCGTCACAATGAAAACTCTGATCAAAGCCTTATACAATGGCATCATAACCTCCTTTTCTGTGTATGTCAGGGTCCTCTGCATCATTGCCATTATCCAATGCAACATCTCAACAACTTCTGCAATGTGGTCCCAGAATTTTAGGTCCTTGTCCACTACCATCATTCCCAGATTTTTCATCTCTTCTACCTCCTTTAAAGTTTCACCATCAAGTGTATACTCTTCATCCTATCGTTGCTTACCAAATTTCAAAACCTTATGCTTTGCAACATTGAACTAATAGTTCCACTTAGCGGTTTATTTCTTCAAATATCTCCTGCTCACTCACAATCCTTTCCTATATCCTCTAAACTTAAGTTTCCTCATGATTTCACCCTGATGAGGATGTAACACCCTTATAAATTGACCAGTGAATAGCTCAACAATGTCTTCTGAAGCAGTTACCATTCTGCCATTTTAATTCATTAACATCATCTTACCATAATCATTCTTCTTTCTACTTGCCACATATCTAAAAAACTCCCTAGGGTTTTTCTTCACCTGATTTGTCAATTTCTGCTCATACTGCACTTTTGTTGTCCTTACTGAGTTACTCTTCTGGATTGTTCTTTATACTCTTCATGTACCTGATTATTACCATCATTCATCTTGTACTGCCTTCAAAGGTTCTTCTTCTTCTATATTTTATGCTTAAGCTCCTCATTCATCCATTTCACACCTACCTTATTCAACTTTATGAACTTCAGAACACATTCACACACTGATGCTGTGATGTATTTCTCTGTCAGTTCCCAAACAGCATTTATTTCCTTATCGCTCAACTCCTCATTCCATGCTATAGCTCCAAGCTGTTTCCTAAGTTTGTCATAATCACCAGCTTTGTACTTCCACATATATCCTTTCCTCACAGAAGTCTGCATATATCTAGCCATAACCCATGTGATCACTATATGATTACTCTCACTAACTGAAGGAAAGTGAGAAACCCCACTCGCAATTACATCCTCTGATGAAATCAACAGATCTAAAACTCTTGATCCTCACATGCCCTCCTTTAGTTGTCTCTCAAGAACTCAAGAAATTTATTTTCCTTATTCCCAAATGCTATCTCTTCATTCCAATCTATACTGCCATAATTAAAATTGCCCATAATAATTAGCCTTACTTTGTTTATTAACCCAAGTTGTTTATACATTTCTTCATCACTATCCCCTCCACATTCCCTGGCCTATAGCAACATCCAACTAAATATGTCTTCCTGTCAACCTCCTTCTCACAACATACTGCCTCATAACCATTGCCACTATTTCCCTCTTTCATGTCTCCCTTATGTGGGCATAATTCCACTACTATCATCAGCAGCACTCCTCTCTCCTTCTATTGCTTCCATTTCTATTGTCATTAGGATATTATCTTCATTCAACAATGTTTCACTTATTCCACTGATTTTAGGTTATTATTATTATTTTTGATTATTAAACTCAATCAGTGAAACCATTTCATTTCCCTTATTGCTGACACTTCTGGCATTTGTAAATAAATGCAGTTCAATTTTAAGTCTATAACCAGTCCTATCCAAGCCACTTGTTAGCTGTAATTTTCCCACCACACCTGCTCTTGCCCAATCACCTTTATCACCATTTACCACATATATCTGCTCAGTCTCAACATCCCCTCCCACATTCCATTTCTATGCTGATCATCCCCATACATACATTTATGACTACTTCCAACATCCAATCTCCCTAAACCACGTATCCCTATCCACCTGAACTCCCCCTTTTCCCTGTTCCTCTTGCATTCCCATTCTCTCTCTCTGTATCTCTCACACTACTACTGTTTCCATTGGCAAGCACTTCTGTCTCTTCAATATCACTCTCCTGATCTTTCACTTCATCTCTTACTTGTCTCACACACTGCATTTCCACCTAGCAACAGTTGCTCTAGTTACTGACTCAAAGCAATTTAAATGCAATCCATCACATCTATATAATTCCATTCTTCCTTCAAATACATGCCATACATCCACAAACTGTACTCCCTTCTCCTCACACAGCTCTGCTAGCATACAATAAGCATAAGTTTCAGAGGGGCTGCACTGCATAATTCAGAAGGCCTGGGTCAGAGGTTTGAATTCCAGATGATTGTGCCAGAGCTGTCAAAAATGATTTCTTGGTTGGTACAAATGATTTAAGAGGTGAGAAGTATTCTATGAGGGAGGATGTATAGGAGTTGTTAGAAGAGGCAAAACTGAAGAGCGAGAAGGTGAAGATTATAAGTCTCCTACACTATGATAGAGGCAAACTGAGGAGGAGGGCACCGATAAACAATGAGTCTATATATAGATTGCACAAAAGGGATGATTTAGGGTTTGTTGATCTGTGGTCTTGTTTGATGGAAAGAAGGATTTGTACAATGTTGATGGACTGCATCTAAATGGTTTTGATGTTAGGAGAGAGCTTTGTTCACTGAGCATACTGCAGACTAAATTCAGAAAAACTTAAGCAATTAGAGTGGAAGCAAGTGAATGAGTGTGAAAATGATGAAGTGAGGAATCTAGTCTCTCAAGCAAAATACTGAATATGGTAGTTAATTCAGAAAGTAAAGGTGGGGGGGAGAATAAAGGGATACCACAGTTTCTATATACTAATGCCAGAAGTATCAGGAATGAGAGGAAGGAGTTTTTGGCATTGGTTAGTGCAACCTCACCAAAAGTTATAAGAATTAGTGAGAATTGGCTAACAGCAGATGATATAGTTATGGGGATTGAATGTAAAGGATTTAGTATTTGCAGGGAAGATAGAGAAGATAGGAATGAGGGTAAGATTACCGTTGATGATAGTAGATGAATTGCAGCCAAAAAGAATAGGAGACAGGTGGGATGGTTGGTGGCTGTTCATTTGAAGCAATCAGGTGTGATATTAAGGTGACTAAGACAAAATACACAGTTGGCTTTTTCTAAAATAAAGAGCCAAAAAGGCTTCATTTCGGTGATACAAAACTATATAAATCAAGTGGATATTAAATCCAGCATTATTTCAAAGCTGAATGCAGAAACTATGAAAGTTTCATATGAAATTTGATTAGAGAGCTTAAGGGCAGACTTTATAGAAAAACCCTAGCGCAGACCTTATAGAAAAACATGATCATTTGCCCAAGCATCCATATATTTGCCTTTCTATTGGTCCATTTTGATAAGGTTTCACTGACCTGGGAGAATCAACCAGTTCAAAACAGCTTCTTCCCAATTTAAACCTATGCGTTTAAATTGGGAAGAAGGCTAGTTCAGAAGCCTTAAGGTAACAGCCCTACCACTGAACTATTCCATCATCAGGCTAGTCCCCTGACATGGAGAACATAATTCTACTTGTAAGCTGACAGAAAAAGATAATCAGATTGAATCTATGGAAAACAACCCTGGAATGGAAAAGGTAAAACAAAAATGGAAACAACAAAATATAATATAATAGCAAACTGGAATGTAAGAGGAATAGCATATAAAGAAATAGAATTAGACCAACTATTAAATGAAAGAAATTTTAAAATAGCAGTAATCACTGAAACAAAAAAAGAAATTAAAAGGAACTATGAGAACTGAAAATTTTAATGTGATAAACAGTGGAGTCGACAGAGACCAAAGAGCACTAGCAGGAGTCAAGATTTGGATTCATAACTCCCTTTCAAAACAGTTAAAACATTATAAATTATAGGATGAAAGAATAATAGAAGCTAGAATAAAAATAGATAGAGGCTATTTAACAATAATTGGTTTATATCCCCCAGAAGAAGGAAGAGAAAGGATAATATTGATTTTTATAATCAGCTACAAAACATATATAATAAAATAAATAAAAATGATTATGTAATTTTAGCAGGAGACTTAAATGCAAGAATTGGAAACACGAAAATTAATAATAATATAGGAATACATGGAGAACATACTCTAAACAGGAATGGTAAAAAATTGATTGCCTTTGTAGTTTATAATAACCTAAAAATAATGAATTCCTTCTATAAACATAAAGACATACATAAATATACTTGGGCAGCAAGAGGATGGAAATCAATATTAGATTATTTTATATTAAATGAAATGACATCAAAATTTTCACTAGACATTAGAGTTCACAGAGGATATGTAATAAGCAGTGACCACTTCCTTGTTAAAATAAAATTACCACTTAAATGGCTACAAGTGACAAGAAAAGAAAGAAAATTTGAAACATTTGTTTATAAAACTAGACTATTGAATAACACAAATGTACAATGGCTATATGAACAAAGAATTAACCAATATCTAGATAAAATAAAACAAAAATGATGAAATAGAAATAGAATGCCTTAATATAAAAACAATACTAAATGCAGCAGCAAATGAAAGCTTAGGAAAGACCAAAAAATTCAATAAAAGAAAAAAACTGAAGATCTGGGATGATACAATCAAAGAAATAATCAAAAAGAAAAACGAAGCCTATCACAAATGGTTAAGCAGTAAAAGATTAGAAGATGAAATAGAATATAAAAGAATAAGAGCCATAGCTAAAAGAGAAGTCAGAAAAAGGCATAGAGAATCAAATTTGTTTCTAATTTCGAATTGAAATTAGAAGAATTTCTAAATTACTACACAGAATTGTGGACAGACAAATATTTTAAAAAAGACAACGGCAAACAATTAAAAAAATGAAAAGAAAATAACTAAAGAAGAATTAGAAATCAGCCTGAAAGAAACAAGAAATGGAAAATCACCTGGAGAAGATAATCTAGATTCAGAACTATATAAATATGCAGAAACAAGATTCAAAGAAAGACTCTTATTATTTTTAAATAAAATTTATTCAACGGGTATCCTCCCAATAGAATGGAAAAAAGCAATTGTGATTACTATCTTTAAAAAATAATAGAGATTACCCTAAAAACTACAGAGGTATCAGTATACTAAATTTCTGTTACAAAATATATTGCAAAATCTTAAATAGCAAACTAATGAAATATTCCGAAAACTTTATTTTAGAAGTAACACAGTGACGGCTGAACTGGATAGGGGTAATGGGTTTACAGTGATACTACTGGACCTTGCCAAGGCCTTTGATAGGATACCACATGGAACCCTAATCAGTAAACTGGAGCAGATGGGTATAGATATAGGGTTGGTGAGATGGATAAGAGGGTGGTTGAAGGAGAGATATCAAAGAGTGGTTTATTCAGGAGTGGAGTCTAAAAGATGTCTTGTGACTAGTGGAGTGCCACAGGGCTCTGTTCTTGGACCACTGCTTTCAATTTGTTCATCAATGATATTGGAAAGGATCTGAGAGGAAGTGTTCACTTGTTTGCTGATGATGCAAAGTTGGGTAGAGCAATTGTGAGTGCACAAGATGTCAAAATTTTACAGGATGATTTGGATAGTTTGGAGGACTGGGCTAGGAAAAATGGATGTGAATTTAATGTGGCAAAGTGTAAGGTTATGCACTTTGGGGTGAAAAGAATAGCAGCAGTATATCGCATTGGTGGAATCATACTCCAGGAGATTGATGAGGCCAGGGATTTGGGAGTGTTGGTGGATAGGGAGTTGAAGTTTAGGGGGCACATTGCAAAAGTGACTAAAACAGCTCACCAAATCACTTGGCTTCTGAAAAATACTTTAACATGCAGAGACGAACAAGTTGTTGTTCCTCTGTATCAAGCCTTGATAAGACCCCATCTGGACTTCTGTGCCCAGCTATGGGCACCAGGGTTTCTTCGTGATGGGGAGGAAGTGGAGAGGGTCCAGAGACGAGTGACCAAGATGATAGCAGGTCTGTGGAATGAACCTTATGAGAATAGGTTGAAGATTTGTGGGTTGCAGAAATTGGACGATAGGCAAAGGAGGGGTGATATGATTGAGACATTCAAACTACTGAAGGGTTTTTATAAGATTGATCCAGAAGATATTTTTGAAAATATGACTGGTGGTGGGAGGACTAGAGGCCATGCATGGAAGCTGGGCAAGAGCGTGGTTGACAAGGGTGTCAGAGCTAGGTTCTTTACTTGAAGAGTGGTAAATGAGTGGAATAAGCTTCCAGAGTCTGTTGTGGGTGCTACGACCATGAATGAGTTCAAGGCAAGGTATGATAGATACCGTGTGAATGTTGAATAGTTGTTCTTGACATGATGTTAGGGCCTCCCTCGATGAGTCTGTCGACTCCTTGGAGTTTCCCGGAACAACAATAATAATAATAATAATAATAAAAGTACAGAATGGATTTAGAAAAGGACGATCATGTATAGACCAGGCCTTTTCCCTAAAATTAATAATAGAGAAAAGAAGAGAATACAATTTAGAAACACATATTGCATTTATTGACTTTGAAAAAGCATTTGACAAAGTTAAAAGAAACATATTATTTAACATATTAAAAGAAAGACAAATACCAAATAATGTCCTAAAAGCTATCACAAGTATATATGAAAATAATCAAATACAAATATAATATCCAAAGCTGTCACAAGTATAGATGAAAAAAATCACTAGCTATGAGAGAGAGATAAACCAAGGGGTCTGACAGGGATCTCCCATCTCAGCAACTCTTTTTAATATCTACTTAAATGAAATAATAATAAAATGGAATAAAAATCTACATCAAGGAATTAAACTTTCTCCTACAGTGAACTTAAACATTCTCCTTTTTGCCGACGACCAAATAATAATTACAAATTCTGAAGATAACTTACAGAAAGCTATTTTAGATCTAAATGAGATAGCCAAAGATTATGGTGTGAAAATATCAACAGAAAAATCAAAAACTATGGCCTTTAAAGGACAAGATCCAGCAAGAACTAAAATAGTAATAGATAACAAGATCTCAGAACAGGTGAATTCATTTAACTATCTAGGATGTATGATCACATATGAAAATGAAAAAGATACAAATGTAAAAATTGCAAAATATTAAAAATAACAAGTGTAATTAACTCTATATTTAAACCAACCCTAGTTCTAAAACAAACCAGACTAAAAGTATACAATACATTAGCCCTACCAGTCTTAATGTATGGAAGCGAAATCTGGACAATAAAACAAAAAGACAAACAAAGATTAGTAACAGCAGAAATGAAGTTTATGAGAAAAACTGAAAAGTATACCCTATTTGATCACAAAAGAAATGAAGAAATTATGAAAGAATTAAACCAAGAACACATTCAACGATTGAAAACAGAAAGATTACCAAAACAAGCCTTAAAGTATAAGCCATTAGGAAAAAGAAAACCAGGACGTCCTCTTAAATGACTCAACGATGACTTCTAAGGCCGGAACAGACCATGCTAGGCCTAAATCCTTGATACGCATGATGATGATGATGATGATCTGAGAGCTGGGTCAGAAATAAAACACTCAATTAAAGACTAAGACCACAGATATAAGAGTTCTGAGAAAGATTAGGGCAGGTGGCATCAATGGCAGTATCATATGAAAAAGAGGATATTAGGAAAGAACTTGCCATTGTTAGCATTCAGGAATGTGTTAGCAGAGTTAATTTCAGATGGTATGGTCACCTAAACAGAATGGGCGAGGAAATTTTAGCAAAATAAATGTTCTTTGCCAGGTTGGCAGGAAAACGAAGATATAGGTGGATTGATACAGTAAAAAGTGCCTTAGAAGACAGAAATATAAGATCTGATAATGTTGGAGTCTTGACAGATAACAGATTGATTTGGAGGAAAATTGTTGATAGGAAGTAGTAAAGATGTAAGTTTTTCATGTACTACTATCATTAAATCCTGTACATCCCTTGAGGGTACATATCAGGAATTTGATGATGATGATGAAATATCCAGAAGAGAGAACTGACTAGGATATAGCTGTCATACCTTATTTAAAAGAAAACTTTTTTTTCTTTATAAATTAAGAAATCTAATAAAGTCATGAATTCACATAGCTCCCTTAACAGAAACAAAGGCTTCATCATGAAGAACAAACAATCAAACATTTCATTTGCTTGATTGTTTCTGTTCTAACAATTTATTTCTGTTTTAACATTAGCTGCTTTCTTCAATTCTCCTATCACAGCCCTGAAGAAGCAACAAGAATATAGCTAGGCAAAACTAGTCAGTATAATTTCTAGTTTTGTTTTAACTTGTTTATCAGCATATAAATTTTTTCCCCTATTAGTGTTATATATCTTAATAATAATGTGTCATTTAAAGAGAATATTCTATATTTGGGGAGTCTATACAGGCTGACTCATACAGCCTTTACTAGTGTGTGCGTGTGTGTGTGTGTATACACACATTTTCCTCTGAAAATCCAGAACAACTCGTCTTCAGACTTAATGGAACAAACCATTCATCCTTCTTCATTCCACATCTATTTATGCTTACTTCACATCATTTTCATAATGATCCATCTCCATAAACCTCTAAATTTAAGAAACGGATCAATAGGTTCCAGCTCTGTTCTTAACCACCTGCTCACACATGGCACTAGCATGCTATATACCACTAACTTATTTCCTTTATTCTCTTATTTCCTAAGTGAAATAATTTAATAATATTTGCTTTTCCTTTAAGTACTATTAATCAAAATCAGACTAGCATGCTAACTAGTTTTATACGAAAACCTGTAGAAATTATATATAATAATATTGGATCCTTTAAAACTGAATAAAAAATAATCTTACCTGAAGCAAATGAAGTAGTCGAGCACCTGCATGAGTTTCACCATCATCATCTGAATCCTGGAGAAATGTCTGGCTGGACTGGAGGTAAATTCTATCATGATGTGGGGAAAAATTGTTAAATGAGAAGTATATGGATATGGTAAGTCATGACAATCTGGTCTAGTTGGCTGAGCAGATAGAACATCGATTAGTGTCCCAACAATAAGCCATGGATTTGAATTCCACTGTTGGCATGGATGATTATAAATGCCTTTAGAGGTAGACAAATTTCATTGCTCAGTATGAGACTACCACCTGCATATTAGAAACATGAAGTGAAAAAAAAAAAGGTTCATGTTTGGTCTCTAGTTCACAGTATTAGCTAACCTTTAGCCCACCCATGGTACTAAATGATAGAATACAACTTTCATGGATAGAATTCACAATTAAAAAAAACACACCTTGGGATTTCATGTAGGTCAGATACAGAGGAAAAAAACTTAGATATTAGGTATTCTCTAGTAGCCATGGGCAACCTGAGGTCTGCAAGCAAGAAGGTGATGAGATTTGTAAAGAGAAATTTCAATATTTGGAATTTTTTATGTGGTGCAATGAGGAGTAGATAGCATAAGCGCTGTTGTGTTTGTAACATGAAGAGAGCAGATACACTAGTGGTTAGTGTATCTGCTCTCTAGCCAAAAGGCTGCAGGTTCAAATCCCGCTGTGGGCATGGACATTTGTGATTGTCTGTGGAAATACTAGTGCTGGTGGGTGGTAGATAGCATTGGTGTGGTTGCGGTTAGTTGTAGTTTGGTGGAATGAGTGGTGGAGACAGAGGGTTGTAGAGCACGTGTCCTCTCCCCAATGTGTCTTTGGACTCCCTGGAGGTGTCATGTAGTAATAATAATATTTACCTGTTTAAAAATCTTTGTTATACCTTCATATGTCAAACTAGAGTGGACAGGGTTGGATATTAGACTAGTGCATTGGATTTATAGATTGGCTATCTGATAGGTATCAACAAGTTTTGTATGGCGGAGGGGGGGGGGGGGCACCATCCCAGAAGAGGAAAGTTACACTGCACAAGCTGTAAAGACAGATTATGGCAATGATGTGGAGGACCTTAACTTGCAGAAATAAAGAGGTACTGGTTCCACTGCATAAGGCTTTGTATGAATTATTGTGCAGAGATTTGGTCCCCTGGTTTTCATGGTTGTGATGAGGATATGTTGGAAAGGATGAAGAGAAGAGTGACTAAAGTTGTAACAGATCTTTGGGATGTGGCATATGAGGGCAGATTGAGGAAATGCAGTTTGCAAAGTCTTGTGAATAAATGGAAGAGAGGGAATATTATTGAGGCACTTAAGTTGGTAAAGGATTGTTACAAAGTTAATGTGGAATTTTTTATTTTTTTTATTTTTACAAAATGGGAGAAGCAGGTAGAACAAGGAGACATACCTGGAAGCTGTATAAGGAGGGTGTGAACAGGTACATGAGATGAAGGTTCCTTGAATGGTGGTTGTTCAGTGGAATCTGTTATGAATGCAGATACACTGAATGAGTTTGAAGCCTGGTATAATGAGCTTTGAAAGTAATTTCCACCTCCTGCGATGACTTTTTTTTTTGACTCCATAGAGGTCTGGTGTTAATAATAATAGTAATCAATGTGTCTAAGGACAAACTGTTATTTTTCTTTTTTCAATAATGAATCGGATTCTACGATGCTGCTGTTCAAACATGTTGAAAGGTATTCAATGTATCGAGGACACCATATCAGTAGATGGAAAACATACTGTCTCAGCTTAATGCTAAATCTGTGAGTTTTGCATGGAGTTTAAAGCATTCTGTTACATAGCTCCATGAAAAAGTGTATGAGGGAGGTGAAGATGATGAAAGCAGGTTCCCACAGCTATACTTTGTAAATTTTTTCCTAGCAAGACTTCAGAGTGAACTAAAAAAGGGGCTTTGATATTTTTGTCAAAGTGGAATGCTGATAAATAATGAGAAAATGCTGATAAATAATGAGAATGCTGATAAATCAAAACTTATTGTTACGTGAATACTGTGGAGCATGAATGTTCCTGGAAAACTCTTCCAGAAATGTGACCCTAAGAAAAGTCATTTGTAGTTTATTCAGTTAAGTATGATAACTTTCTCCAGTGGATTCTGTGAATGGTATTATCCAAAGCATGCTACAAGATCTGACAAAATGATGCAATTGTTTCGAATGCCTTAAATCATTATCCCAACCTCAATAAATCTGGATGCATAAAACTGCCTTTTAGCTAGGGTGACTGTGGTTCTCAGACCTTTGGACCAATGACCAAGAACACCCAATCATGCCATTGGGTAGCTTACAGACTTTACTTTGTTTTCAGTCTCACTAATGCACTGCTGGCAAGCATGTGAATATTGTTCATTGAAGATGCCAATTTGACTTCAGAAAAATATAAGAAATGATAATGTTTACTTAATTTAGTTATTATAGCATCAATATAGTCATCTCCTTCCTAAAAATACAAATATGACTGATAATCAATGTATATGCTTGAACATGAGACCTAGTATAACCATTTACAATATATTACTTGGCATATACAGTGTAGTATAATAACAATATTCCTTACAATTATACAAAAATAAATAAATAAAATAAAATAAAAATGAATAACTAAAAGAGCACCAAATACAACGATTGCCTTCAAATTTAGATATCTAGCTAATTCAATCTCACATATATGCACAAAGAGACACTAAGAGGTTTGGATTCAATTTTAAATTAAATGTACAGAGTTCTGTGTTTATGCCCTTCTCAAGTGGATTTTTTTTTTTTTTTTTTTTGGCAATTCCACCTACAAAACCACCTAAAGCAATTGTACCTTCTACCTTTACGTAAATCCATAGTACATTAGTATAGTGGTAATTACTGTATTATGACTAAGGGTCAGATAACCCAAAATCCTGCTCTGTAGATCAAACTCTGAACTTTCTCAAGCAACTTCATGTCTCTAAATAAGATAAGAATGGCAGTGATGGTAGTTATACATCATCTTCAATTTCCTGATACCTATCCTCAAGTTATGTACAGACTACTAAGACAGTGCTATGTGATTAAGTTTACATTACTACTGATCTCATATAAACAATTTTCCTCTGAATTAGCCTATTACTTGCCAACACTCTAACATTTTCGTTTTTAAGGCACTTCTGACTGAATCAGTCCATCTTGGTTTCCCTCTAGGTCTCTTTTCCTCTATACATTTCCAGCTGTTATTCAATTTAGTTAGAGAAACCTGAAGACTTGCACTGGATTTGTTTAGGAGTACAACATTATCTGCATGAAACAAAGAGATGAGTTTGATAATTCTAATATTAGGTTTAATGCTACTTGCTTTCATAATGTGATCCATACAGATGATGAATAAGAGAAAATATGATAGGCATCCTTGTCTTACACCTGATTTTACATCAAACCATCTTCCTGTATTTCCTGGAGACTTGAACTGGATTTGTTTAGGAGTACATAATCTTCAACTGCATGAAGCAAAGAGATAAGCCTAATATCAGGTTTATTCATAAAAACATTTGTAAGAAAAAAATGTTATGGAAGGAATACCGTGATCATAAGAATGATGTCAATTAAGAAAATTATAAGGAGCAGGCCAGAAAAGTTATAACTGTTGTATGGAGAGCTAAGTCTGATTATGAAAGAAAATTGGCTCTGCAAGCAGCTATTAGACAACCAAAAAGAATTCTATTATTATGTTGCAAGTAAAAGAAAGAATGAATATGAAAAAATATCTCTAATGAATGGACATGGTGTGAGGATGATGATGCAGAAGTTATTCAACTAATGAGTGCCCACTTTGCTAAAAGATATCAACCTGGTGTATGCAACATTGAGCTCACTGCTGCTACTTCACTATATGAACAAATTATGGCATATGAAGAGGAGGTACTAGAGCTGTTGCAAAAACTGAATAAGTCAATAGGAACTGATGAGATATCAGCATGGATACTAAAAGCATGTTCAGCTGAATTAACTATTCCTTTGACCAAGCTATATAATTGGAATCTAAGAAGATGGAAGACTCTATAGAAATGGAAATACTATAAAATAATCCCATTGGACAAGGGTGGTACAAAGTCTGATGTATCCAACTATTAGAAAAGATTTTGGAAAAGTTGATTAGGGCTTGAATACAGAAATGGACTGACAGAAAATCTATACTTTGCTATGAACAGCATGGGTTTACTAAGGGATGGTCATGTTTAAACAACTTTCTCACATTCCATAATAAATCTCCTTGTGTAACTCAGTAGTAACTGAGTTACACAAGGAGAATGGATACACCCTGACACTTGGATTTTGTTAAGGAGTTTGGCAGACTACAGCATGGAAGATTGCTGTATAAATTGAAGAATATGGGATTGAATTATAAAATATTAGAGTGGATAAGAGGATAGCTAACTGAAAAATATAAAAAAAATGATATATGGTAGATGAATTTGCAAGATTTAAGGTAACCAGTTATGTACCATAAGGATCATCCCTTGGTCCATTGTTATTCAATCTATACACTAATAACAATGAGAAGGATATGAGAGGGGGGGGGCATACAGCTATTTTGCTGATAATGCAAAATAGGCTGGTAATCAGGAATGCTGCTGTTATATAGTACTTGCAGAATGATATGAATAAGCTGGAATTGTGGGCACATGAAAACAGCTATCAGTTTAATATTAGTAAATGTAAAATCGTGCACTTCGGTGTTGTTAGATATCCAATATCATATTATACCAGTGTAATTATGCTAGAAGAAACTGATCGAGCTAGGGATCTTGGAGTTTTAGTACACAGGAAGTTGAAGTTCAGTGGCCATATAGCAAAGATTGCCAATACAACTCAGAGGGTAATTGTGATGATGAATTTATTTTGTCTCTATACAAGGATTTGTTAAGACCTCACATGGACTATTGTGCACAAGTTTGGTTTCTGTGTAATTTGGATACAGTGGAGAGTGTGCAAAGGAGAGTGTTAAAAATGATATCAAGATTGTAGAATACACATCATGAAGACTGACTGACTAAGAATTTGTGGACTGCAGACACTAGCAAACAGGAGTAAAAGGGATGATATGATTGAGACACAAATTTCTAAAAAGATCATACAGAATATCAGTAGACAGAATTTTTCATTTTATGGAGGATGGGGAAAGAACGAGAAGGCATCTTTGGTGGTTGAGAATGAATGCTGTCAAGGAGGAAAATAAAAACTTGATTTTTCTCTCACAGAGTGGTGCATGACTGCCACTGGATGTGGTGAGTGCAGGTAGTGTGAATGAGTTCAAGAACTGGCATAAATGCTAGTGATAGTAATATGTGGCCTCTCTCAATGATTCCCTGACTCCCTGTAAGTTTCTCTTAATAATAATGAATACCTGATTACCTGATAATGAATACCTCATACCTGATTTTTACATCAAACCATCTTCTTGTATTTCCTGGAGATTTGCACTGGATGCATTTAGGAGGATAATGTTATCTGCATAAAGCAAATAGCTAAGTTTGATATCTCCAATTCTAATATTAGGTTTAATGCCACTTTCTTTCATAATGTGATCTATATAGATGATGAATAAAAGTGGCAATAGCATGCACCCTTTCCTTACACCTGATTTTATATCTAACCATCATCCTGCATTTCCTTCAATTCTAACTTCCCACTCACAACTTAAATGTAGACTATGTATTTGCTCTGTATAATGTTCTGTTTACCCCATATAATTGTAGTCTTTTGAAAAGCTTTTTTTCTCGGCACCTTGTCATATGCCTTTTCCAGATCAAACAGATCCAACTATCTGTCATAAAATGAAAATCTGATCTTGACAAATGTCTATTTGGCTTGAACCCAAGTTATTCTTCTCCAATTTTTTTCTTAGTCTTTGCTCAAGTATTCCTTGCAGAAATCTTACATTGAACACTCAGTACAGAAATATCTGCAATTCTAACATTCAAATCTTATTTCCCTTTTTTATAGATGAGAAGTATGAGAGCTCTACTCCAATCACCTGGAAGTCGACCTTCTGACATGGCCTTCGGAATTAAGGAGTCTAACCACTGTAAAACATTCATTCCTCATTTTTGAGCATTTCTGTTTGAATGTCATCTACTCCAGCTGCCTTTCCAATGAAATCAAAATGCAATGCAATTCATCTGCCACCTAAAGACATTCCCAGTCATTCATGCTCATACTGAGGTTGAAACTCACACTCTGTTGGAAAGTGGGGATGCTATCTACTCTGCCAACAAGACTGATATTTATAATTAACAACTTACTAGTCTGTCTAAACTACACATAATATGCAGGTTGTCTAAGACTTTAGATATCTGAGATCTTCTTTTGCTTTATATCAGCGCAACCTTTCAATTATTCAGACTTCTCAGCAAGAGAATGAATATCAGGTACAGAAGATATTAGTGAAATGGAAATTTTCAGTTTATCATTGCAACTGAAGAAAGTTAAAATTCTGTCCCAAAAATTGAATGAACTGTAGATCCTTCTTTAATCAGGATTACAAAAAAAACTCAATGCAGGATTCTTTAAAAGCTTTTTTTTTCATTGTTTAAAGTAAGGTTATAGAAAGAATGGATTCAAGTGATCTATAAGTCTTATCACAGAACCTCTGTAGTCAGCTGGTAGTATTGATGCTCTCAGGGTGAAAAGGCACAAGTTCCAAAACCTGTTATTGTTTGAGAAAAACCTCAGACTTTTCAAACAAATGGGAGTTAGACAACCTCATGTATGAAGAAGCACGTTTTTACCTTCTCAGAATCTCGAATTTTGCAGGCAGATACATAAAAGCTTGCTGGAAAACACAAAGCAATCTGCAAACAATTAAGCAAGCATAAGGCGAGATTAGGATTGAAGAAAAAAAAAGATGCAAAGTCTCATCACAATTTTGGAACATTCATAAAACAAAAACTCCTCAGCAAAAATGATCAGGTATTTACAAGAATCAATTATTCTCTGAATTTTTATAAATTCCATCAATGCTTTTAAGTGTGTTTTTGTAAAGTGAATTACATGCTATATTTGTAGCAAACAATATACTTCTTTTTTTTTTTTTTTTAACAGGAGAAAAAGTAACCGCTCTGTGTAAGATTTCTAATCTACTTTTTTTCCTAGTCTACTTACCTTTTCTCAATTAAAGAAAAAAATATTCACATAATATTACATAGACTTTAATATTAGCATATTTGCATAAATGCTTTATTTATTATTTATTTTTTATTTAATTCCATCCATGAGAGGTCATAAAACTATAATACATGAGTACTGTGGGTGGGCTAACAATTGTTTTTTTTTATTATTTTTTATTAATTTATATATATTACCTAATGTGGATTAGGTAAACCCTGCACTAAAGAGCCATTTCAGACCTCAAATAAGCAATAAGTGGTGGTCTCACACTATACAGTAAAATTCATCTCTCATCTAACAATGGGATTAACCCGACGCCTGCTGGTTGGAGAGAGAGAAGATATGCTAACCACTTGGCCAACCAAGGCTCAGGCTGGATATTTTTTAGATCATAAGAAACAGTGTGTAAAAATTGCACACAAGTTTCTTATGATTCATTTACAAATCTCTCTGTGGTTACATGTATAATGTTTTGCATTTATCTGCAAATGAATACTTTTATAATAGACAAACTGAGTCAAGTTTTTTCACTTTTCTAACACATTTTCTAACTTTTTTTTTCTAAAAAAATTTGTATGTATTTTTCAGAAATTTGAGTTCAAAATTTTTTGAGATTGCTCGTTCTTGAGTATTTATGTCTGTGTGTGTTTCTCACACAGACATCAATACTAACCTGCAACGCAACATGGTATGAAATTTCCATGTTATGTAAATGCATGTTATAACAGGGTTGTTCTTTATGTTGTAGAACAGTTATGATTAGCCTACAGTTAGTTGCACTTTCTTAAGCCAAGAATACTGGACACAAAAGTTAAAACATTTTCAACTTTTTACTCAGTGATGTCACAAAATCAGAAAATTTTAACTCTTAGAGAACAAGTTGCTGCTATCAAGGACTTGGCCAGTAAACATGCAATAGCAGAGTATGGAATATCACAATAATCTCACATCACAAAAGAGTTTACTTATACCATAATTACCAGAAAATATTTATGTAGTTATTTCTTTTTCTTTTTATTAAGAAATGAAACTATGCAATTTTTCTTTATTTAGGCTATAAATTTATTATTATATCATTACATAAACAAATCACTATTCAAGGCAGTAGTCATACCGCAAATGTGTATCTTTTGTGCAATGGCAACTCTTGGCATGTGACACTCTAAGGTCTATCCAGTAATTACATATAACATAGCAGTTTTTTCTCTGAAAAAAAACTGCTATGCAATTAAGTATGACAGTCTGTATTATAGGATCTTATTTTATTGAACATACACAGAACTTTTTCATCAAGGTAAAAGACAAAACAAAGGATGATCCCTAAATGTTGAATAAAAGTGTAGTAAGAAGGGTGAATGGGCTAAAGTTTTTTGTATTGCAAGTGGTAAATCTTTCTCTTTTGCCACAGAATAACCTTCACCCATAGTTCAAAGTCTCATGCCCTTTGGCACTACAAGGGTGCCAACTGGGAGGACCTCCATGACTTCTATTTCTCCTTCCTATTGTCTGACTACTGCTTCAGTTCTTCTGATCCAAACCCCTACTCAAACTGAATAACAGAAATCATCCTCACAGAAATGGAGGCTTTCATCCCTTATTCCACTCTGAATTCTCAGCTACCATCCATGCCTTGGTTCTCAAAAAGTGTGCCAATGCAGCAAAAGAAAAAACCACTGCTTACCACGAATGGTTCAAGAAAATTCCAGCTGCCCGTTCTGCCTATAATGCAGCTTGTAATGGTTAAAAAAGAATCATCACCAAGTCAGAGTCATACTTTGAAGGGACAAATGCTACAAACTTGTCTCCTGCCCAAATGGTAGTCACTGCTTCTGGTCCCTTGCCAAGACCACTGGGTGCAATTTCTTCCCACCCAGGTTTCCACCACTCTCACATCCCAATGGTACTGTAGTTACTTCACCTAAAGACAAGGTCAACTTACTGGTGTCAGTCTTCTCTTTCAATTTCTGCATTCATGACCTGGGCAAAGTTCCCTCCACTCCACCAAGAATGGATCCATTCATGTCTCCCATAGTCTTCTGACAAAAAGAAATTTGAAAATTCCTTAATAACCTGAACACAAACAAGGCATCTGGTCCTGACTGTATATCACTTATTGTGCTAAAATATTGTGTCCTAGAACTAACACCTATCCTATATCCCCTCTTCAATTTATCCTATTCGACTGGCAACTGACTTACAACATGGACACAGATCCACATCCCTAAGAAAGGTGACAAAAGTCTACCAACAAACTACTATCCAAATGCTCTCACTTCTCTTCTCTCTAAAATTATGGAGAAGGTCATCAACAACCAACTCTTGAACCAACTAGAGACATGCCAATTAATCAGTGACCAGCAGTATGGATTCTGCCACTCATGATCTACAACTGATCTTCTCGCTTTTCACCACCCGCCTCTGGACTCAGGCCATGGAGAAATTTGGAGAAATTCACATGGTTGCCCTCAACATTTCAAAGGCATATGATTGGGTTGGGCACAGGGCCTACTTAACAAACTACCATCCTATGGTCTGCCTGCTTCACTCTGCAACTGGATCACCAACTTTCTCAGTGGTTGATCACTACATGTCATGGTGGATGGTTTGCTCTCATCAAATTTCCCCACCAATGCAGGAGTACCGCAGGGTTCTGTTCCTCTTGTATATAAATGACCTAAAAGCAAAAAGAAATTACTGCATTTACTGTGTGAAATGCTCTCACAGACTTCCACTCCTACCCATTGTTTTGCCGATGATATGCAGTTCATTCCTCCGTTTCATTTGACAAACCTTGTAGTGCTCAAATATTAGAATCCTCAAGATCTACCATTACTATCAGGGACCTGAACTCATATTTCCTAGCTATATCCCAGTGGGGCAAGGAAAACCTTGTAAACTTCAATGCCACCAAAACTCATTCCTGTTTAACCTCTCACAAGAAAGAGCTTGCATCCTGCTCCCTTACCTTCAGTAATACTGAGATATCCAAACATGATCAGATTTCTATTCTTGGACTGACCTGCATCTTTGACCTTTCTTGATACAACTAATTTCAACTATAGCTTCTAAGGCCACCAAAAAACTTGGTGTACTTTTTCACACAAGACACTACTTAACACCCTCACAGCTGCTAACTCTATACAAAGCCCAAATCCATCCAGCCATGGAATATTGCTCCCATATTTGGGGTGGTGGATTCTATTTCTTGTAAGAACTCTAGCTGAGTGAAATGGTTGTAAGGAGGACTGCCTTAAATAATGTCAGGATAATGATAACTTGGTCAAGACACTGCAATGCATAAAGCAAAAAGAAATTACTGCATTTACTGTGTGAAATTCAGTTTGGCAAGTAGTGTGTGTTGAAGAGTGGGAACAATATTAAAGATGTATGATTTATGAGATGTATGAGACTGAGAGGATTCAATCTTCTTCAGTGTAGTAGCAAAGATGATCTGTCTGATAGCCATGATTTTGTGTGTGTGTTTATGAATATAAATGAAAGCTGGGTGTGGAGAGAGAAATGGAATTGCTGAGAATGCAGACAGAAAGAGTGAAGATTATGTTGAGGTAGGTGAATGAAGATATGAGGATAGTGAGGTTGGCTAGTGTTAAAAGAACAGGAGTATATGTATCAGAGAATGGCATCAGAGAGCAAGGGAGAGAGAGGAAGGAGAGACAGGGGAAAAGTGGAAATTGCAGAAAGTCGAGAGAGGGTGTAGAAGCATAGAATAGAGAGATGAGAGGGAGAAGGAAGAGTGGGAGAGAAAGAAGAGATTGGAAGTTGTAAGAGTCAGGGATGCCACTGAGAGAAGGATGAATGAATCTGTTCAGAGCATCATGTATGGAGATTAGGGATTGGGGCAAATACCTGAGAGGTAGTGTGAATTGTGTAACGTGAAATTGGGAGTTGATGTTAGAGATGGAGCAGCAGAAATGTGTCTGGGGAAAGACAAGGAGTGTGTTGCCCCAGTATGATAATGCACAGTAGAGGAGAAAAGAGACAAATGAGATGATAGCAAGAACGTGTAGGAAAAGAGGTCTAGAATATGTGGATGCATGGAGTTTAAGGATAGAAGAGCTATATGCAAGAGATGAATTACATTTGAAAGCAGAGGGGCACAGGCATTTGGAGAGACTGTTGTTTTCTGTGCAGGTCAGTCAGTGTATCAAGGCAGGAAAGCTTGCCCAGAAAACAACAGCCTGGAATGTAGCATAGATGGCCTCATGTGGCTTCAGAAATGAAAGGATGTACACTATATTACAGAGACAGGGTAAGTAAGAGGGAGTAATAATGACTATAAGAATATTGGCAATGCACTGGTTTGTCTGTATACAAATGCTAGGAGCATTAGAAATAAAGGGAATGAGTTTGTGGCATTGACTGACTCAATCTGTCCAAATGGTGTTGGTATCAGTGAAACATGGTTAACTGAGGAGAATGTTCTAACAGGGTTAGAAATCGAAGGTACATCATATTTTAGCAGGATATGGAGATTAAACATGGAGTGTTATTCATGATAAGAGATGAATTGTGCCTTCTCAGAGTGAAGAATCACAGTAGAGATAACACTAATGGCTTTGTGAGTATATGGTGTAGACAGATATTTATAGATGATGAGATGTATCTCATCATCTATAATATGCATCTCATCTATATAGATATATAGATGAGATGCATATTTCCTGCTCATTGTATAAGCAGGAAATGATTAGGCAAATTAGTCTGGCAAGTGCAAAGCGAGTGATCATTATGGGAGACTTCAACTACAGCAATATAAACTGTTTTAGGCAGCATGTGGTGTGGGGGGGGGGGGAGAGAAACATGATGATCAAGAGTTTTGGATTTGGTCATAGCATTAGAGGATCTGGTTGTGACTGAGATGTCATACTTGCTTCATTGGTGAAAGTGACCATGTAGTCCTGACTTGGAGGATAATAAGCACAGGTATCAAAACAAAGAATTTATGTGGAATTATAGGGCAGGCAACTATCATAGACTTGCAGTAGTGCAATGGATGAAAGAATTTGAAGGAAGAGGAATCATTAGTGCATGGGAGATAGTGAAGAAAAAGTTGTTGACAGCAATGGCAGATTATATACTTCGAGTGAAGAAGATAAAGCAATTTGGAGTAAATGGATGACGAGAGAAATAAAAGGAGAATCTTAGAAGAAAAAGATATTATGGAAGACATATAAAGAGAGAGAGGTGGAATCAGTTGATGAGAAATATAGGGCTAAGGCTAGGAAAGTGACTGGTATTATAAGGAGAGAAAAATTAGAATATGAGGGGAGAGTGGTGCTGCAATCCAAGGAGAATCCCAAGGAGTTTTTTGCTATACGAAAAAGTAAGAGGAAAAATGATAGAAGACAGATTACTTTGATGGAAGGATATTGGAATTGGGGTGACCAAAGCAGACGACATAGTTGAACTATTTAATGATCACTTTATTAGAGTGTTTTATCCTGGTACAGCAAACTATATTCCTAGAATGATGAGTGATGAAGTGTTAGAAGTGAAGGAAGAGGCTGTATTCCAAATACAAAATATGCTAAATGTTAATAAGGCAGGATCTAGATATAATTTCACCATGTGTTTTATGGGAATGTGTTATGGAACTAACTGAGCCATTAATGTGGCTATTTAATGAATGTCTTGCAATGGGACAGGTTCCTGGAGAGTGGAAGGAGGTAAGATAGTACCATTGTAAAGGTGGCAGTAGAATGGAGGTATCACACTATACATCTGTTTATTTCTTCTGTAGTTGTTAAGATTTTGGAGAAATTGGTAAAACTCTTATACAGAATTGGAAGTTAAGGGCAATATTATTTATGCAGGCCAGCATTATATATGATATCTTTCTTTTTTTTTTTTGTAGGTTTTCTATTAGTTCCATTTTAGTGACCATCATCTCCAAAACTTTTTCACTTCTCTTCTAGATACATGAGATCTTCAACTCTTTTGTATGTCCACATCTCAAAAGCATCAATCCTTTTATTGTCTTCCTTGTTTGTTGCTATGTTTCTCTACAGAGAAAAGTAGATCAAATAAAGGAGTAAATTATTCTTAATCTAGTTTTTTTTTTTGTTTGTTTATTTCACTTGATGTTAGTATATTCTTCATTCCATCAAAGATTGATTTTGTAATTTCTATTCTTCTCCTAATTTTATATTTGATTTGTTCTATAATTTGGTTTTCAACTTTGATTTTTAACTTTGAGGTATACTTTTTTCTACTTACTCTTATGACTTTATTATTTTTTTTTCCGGATTTAATGTAAGGCCATATTTTTTTACTCTATTTATTTGCCATATTTTTTTACTCTATTTATTTGCCATATTTATTTGCTCTATTAAAATTTGGTTATTTAGGTGGAAAGCTGAAACAATGATATTGTAAAGTTTTTAGAAGGTTTTATTGCCTTGTTTTAGAAGATAGTCCCCAGCTTCAAAGTAATTTTGCAGTAAGCATCAGATCTTTGCTTGGTGTTTCCTCAAGGCCTTGGATAGCAATTGCTGTCATCAGCACAGATAAACTTTGGACAAGCTGTTGGAGGGATGTTGCTTGTGTACAGGTTGAACAGAGCTGGATCATGGACAGATCTTTGTGGCAATCCATCCTGTAGGATAATATTCTGCTTTTTTTTGTGAATTCAGACGAACCTTTATTTTCCTATTGGAAAATAAAGGTTTGTCTAAATTCTAAGTTCACCATTTTTTCTAGTAATTTTAAAGTTTTTTTTGGCAGTTGATTATTTTAGCTGTTTTATACAGTAAACCTTTCTTCCATATGGTGTCATAAGCCAATGTTAGGTCTATGAAGACAGTACTCTGTTTTTGAACCCTTTTGGTATCCAGCCTCTATGTGGATTGTAAGAGCTAGGACCTGGTCGCAGTAGTTTCTGCCTGGTCTAAACTCAGCCTGTTTAAAGATTGCTTATATTTTTGGAGAAGTCCTAGAGAGGATAATCCTTTTAAAAAGTATATAAAGGCCAAGGAGAGTAAGTAAGCCTGGAAGGAGGCCATCAATGCCAGGAGATTTACCTTGTTTTAGTTGGTTGGAGGACTGTATCAATTTCATCTAGAGTTACTGGATTCAAGTTTGCTGTAAATGTAGGACATCATAATTTAAAAAAAAAAAAAAAAAAAAAAATCAGCTAACACCTTTTATTCCTATAGGGAGTTAGATAGGGCTAAAACGAGGCTGTTTTAGCCCTATCTTACTTTTGGAGACTGAGAGGGCAGTTCAATCTCCACTGGTAACCAATCAGAGATAGGTGGCTCAAGACTATCACCAATTATGCATGCCCTTGGTGAAGAGAGGCAAATGACAAGTGCTGCCATCTCATGGTCCCTAATACCAACACTATGTTTACTGTCTGAAAATAGTGTGGGTTCTATGGTCGATTTTCTTGAGTTTACAGGAGGAATAACCTGAGTTTCTTTCCGGTTAGTCTGATTAACTAATATCAGAATAAAGTCCAGTTTTAGTCTGATTAACTAATATCAGAATAAAGTCCAGTTTTAGTCTGATTAACTAAAATAATCAGACATGCCAGAGATCGAGTAACTTGAGAACCACTCAGAAAGATTTTGAGTTTGGCTTTTTGTGCTAAAATTTTTGCGATACTGTTAGGGTTTACTTTTCCTTTAGTTCTGTTTGGAGTACTGGTGCCTCCCAGTTGACAGAGCAGTGACCACGCCTTGCAACTTGATTTGGCAAAGTTGAGGTTTTTCATTTTTTCATGCCAGTGAGCTCTTATACTGACATCCAAGGACCAAAAGAGGGCAGAAGCAGTCTCTGGATGGTTCTGTTGGCTATGTATGTGGTGAAGAGGTGGAAAAATATGCTTTAGGTTTGGATCTTTTAAGTATGTCTGGGGAGAGAAAAGAGAAAATTCTAGAACAAGAAATAGATTGCATATCTAATTATAAGAATAGGCTAGGTGGTAATTTATTATGTCTATACACAAATGCCAGGAGCATGAGAAACAAAGGGGTTGAGTTCGTTGCTTTACTGAATATGATGTGGCCTAAGATTGTTAGCATTAGTGAAACCTGGCTATCAAAAAGATATGGTAAGTGGGATTGAGTGTAATGGGTATACTATTTTTAGAATAACAGAAGAGATAGGAGAGGAGGAGTGCTACTAATGATATCAGATGACTTAAGTCAGTTAGGGTAGAAATACAAGAAAACAATTATGGTAACAATGTTCCATGTAGAGGTAAGTTTGAGTCTATCTAGTGTGAAGTGGTGGCTAACAGAATGAAATATATGGTGGTGGTGGGGGGGTTGCTACAGACCTAGAAGTTCAATTGCAGGGAATGAGGAATTAACAATTTAGCCTTATGGTTACCAAATGAATGATCATTATGGGGGACTTTAATTTTCCAAACATTGACTGGGTAGAAGAGAAATCTCATGATAAGAAAGAACAGGAATTTATTGAATTGTTGCGAGACAACTTTCTCAAGCAGCATGTGAAAGAAGGAACACAAGGTCAAAGAGCGTTGGACTTGACAGAGCCCCCTTCTAACTCATAGTGTTAGAAGGGGGCTCTGTCAAGAATATGGCTATTTTACCACCAACTGGTGACAGTGATCATGCTGTACTTTCTTGGGAAGTATCTAATTGTATTGATGCTCCGATTAAAACAGGTTACATGCTGAACTACAAAGCCAGAAATTATGATCAACTTAGGAGAATACTATCTTTGGTCCCATGGTATCAGTTACTGACTGGGAAAAATGTCAGCAATGCATGGGAACTCTGAAAAAGTGCTTAAATGAGGCGGTATCTGAATGTATCCCTAGTGTTCGAAGAATAAATAGGTTGGGAGTGAAATGGATGTCCAACCTTATTAAGCAAGAAGTCCACAAGAAGAAGATGATGTTCTTTCCACATCATCTTCTTCTTGTGGACTTCTTGAGTGAGAGGAATCATGAAACATATAAAGCTCAAGCCAGAAAAGTAACGAGTATTGTGAGGAAAGCTAAATTGGAGTGTGAGAAGAAATTGGCCATGCAAGCTAAAGGCAATCCAAAAGAATTTTATCGTTATGCCACAAGTAAAAGAAAGAATGAATGTGGAAGAATAACTTTATTGAATGCAGATGGTACTCAAGTGTCAGAAGCTAATGAGATTGTTCAATTAATGAGTGCTCTCTTTGCTATGTTATATCAACCAGGTGCATGTAACATGGTGCACAGTGTTACTGCTACAATGGATGAAAAGTTAGAGATTCATGAAAATGAGGTTAAAGAGCTGTTGCATAACCTGGATAAGAATTTGTCTATAGGGACAGATGGAATAGCAGCCCATTTGCTACAGGAATGTTCAGCTGAATTGCCTATGCCTTTCACATGTTTATATAACTTGAGTCTCAGCTAAGGAATGATACCACAAGAATGGAATATATGATAGTTCCATTGTATAAGGGTGGTGCAAAAACTGATGTGTTTAACTACTGACTTATCAGCATCTCTGGTGTGGTAGGAAGATTTTAGAGAAGTTGGTAAGAACTAGCATACAGAAATGGGTAGACAAACATGCTACACTCTGCACGGAACAGCATGGGTTTACTGAAGGAAGGTCATGTTTTAGCAATTGGCTCATATTTTATAACAATGTTATGGCCGAGTTGGATAAAAGGTATGGATACACTATGATAATGTTGGATTTTTCTAAGGCATTTGATAAGATAAAATGGAAGGCTGAATGGCTGTTGCATAAACTGGAAAATATGGGATTGGAATATAAACTCTTGACCTGGATCAGGGGATGGTTGACAGACAGATATCAAAAGGTGGTATAAGGTAACCGATGTTGTACCTCAGGGTTCAGTCCTTGGGCCATTATTGTTCAATCTATACATTAATGACATCAAGAAGGATCTAACATCAGATGTGAAATTGTTTGTCGATGATGCGAAGATAGGCAGGGCAATCAGGGATGCTACTTTTATTCAGCAATTACAAAATGATTTGAATGATTTGAATAGACTGGAAATTTGGGCAAACGAAAATGGCTGTCAATTTAATGTTAGTAAGTGTAAAGTTATGCAGTTTGGTGTGATTAGAGTTCCAGCGGCATATTATATAAGCAGGGTTATGCTACAAGAAACTGAAGAAGCAAGGGATTTGGCATATTGGTGGATAGGAATTTAAAGTTCAAAAGTCACATAGCAAAAGTTGCAAATACAACTTAGAGAATAATTGCAATGTTGAAGCGAACTTGGACATTTAAGGATAAGGAAGTCATTTTGCCTCTTTATAAGGCTTTGATAAAGCCATACCTGGATTACTGTGTGCAGATTTGGTCTTCCAGGTTCCAAGGGAATAAAGAAGCTGTGGATTATGGGATTTAGATTATGAGGACAGATTGCGAGTATGTGGATTGCAGACTCTGGTTAACAGGAGAAAGAGGGATAATATGATAGAGGTCTATAAACTTTTTGAATGGTGTTATAGGATATCAACTGATGAAATTTTTTGTTGTATGGAAGGTGTGGAGAGAACATGGGGGGGGGGGGGCATCCATAGAAGTTAAATTTATTTGCAGTCAAGAAAGGGGTAAGAGCTAGGTTTTTCTCCTAGAGAGCAGTGAGTGGAATAATTTGCCCTTAGGGGTAGTGAATGTATCTAGTGTGAATGAATTTAAGGGAAGGCATAATAGCTGGTTTGGGTGATTTATAGCCTCCCTTGATGAGTTCCTGAAGGTTTTAATTAATAATACTTTCCCAAGAAGAATACTACTTTCAGTTGACCAGCATGATGTGTAGATTTTTCTGAATCCTCTCAGGATGTGTTTCTTGCCAGATGCTATGAGAAGTTTAATGAATCTTACACAGTTATCGACTGTAGGTGGAATTGTGTTGATGTTATTTTCAATGAATTCAGAATTTTGACCAGTTTGCTTTCCTGAGATTTAACTGAGTATTGGGAAGCTGTTTATTCTGGGGAATATAAGTCTGTTAAACTGTGAATGAAACTATGTTGTGTATTTTGTTTTTTTTATTCACATTTAACATTGCTTATTATATATTAATCATGACTTGTATAAAAGTTATTTATTACTCCTTATTTAAGAATTATTATTTAAGTATTTATTCTGAACTTAATCAGCTATTAATTTATTAAACAATAATATGTGTATAATTTATTATAACTTATATATATATTATAACGTGAATATTATTATAGTTATCTGTATACAAAATGAAAGAGTTGATTAAGTAGCTCTAATATTCTATTTATTGTGTTTTTATTAACTCATGTAGTGGTATAGCCTTATGTAACATTAACGAAAATGCTTACATTTATTTGTTGTCATGGAAACGCATGAAGTAAACGAGCGCGAGTGGAACAGAGCATGAGCTGGGAGAATAATAATAAAAAAAAAAAACTAAATAAAAAGTAAGGAAAGAGTGGAGACGGAATTTTTGAAGTGAAAGGAAGCAAGGGTATAAACTAGAGAAGTGGAAGTAAATGAAAGGTTCTCAAGGGCAGAAGTTAAAGGAATAATATTTATATGCGAGCAAAGACGAAGTGAATCTTATCATTAGCTGAAGGTGAGGTCAGCAGTAATAATAAAAAGAAATTAATGGCGTATTCGGATAATATAAAAAGCTGGACATTCAGTGAAGGATTCTGAATAAACCCAGTTGGTCTAGAATTACGACTTATTTCTAATTTGCCCTAAGGAGAACTGCACAGTGTTTAATTGTTTAATGAGTGATAACAAGGATAATTAAAATACCCTACAGTTGATGTCTAGAGTTCTGAAGCGCGATTAATAGTGTTTTAGTTATAACTATGGATAAGTCTTATAGATGTGTTCTTAAGTGAAATAAATATATTTTAAAAGTATACTCACAATGTAATTGATGTACTAGGAACTAATTCTGGTAAGGACTATTATATTGAATTATTTCAATGCATGAAGAATTGAGTGTTAATTACGCTATGTTTAACCTAACTTTAACTGTGGAAATTCTTCGAAATTGAGAATTGAAGATAAGAATTGCTTGAGAGATATTTACAGCTATTAGTGCCTGCGATATTTTTGAGCTTATAGCATGACTGAGAAATGTGTGGAAGCTGATTAGATAGGAAGTTCTATTATGTTTAATTAAGTGTAGGAACTTCGTGACTCAGAAACTGAGAAAGTGTATGTGAAGGTTTGGAAGACTGAACTAATGTGATTGACATGACCTAATGTTTAACTTGATTCTATTGTTTAAAATTAGAAGTAAAATTTATGTATGTGTTATATAGCTTATATTAAATGTTTCATTGTTAATCTAATTATTGTATAATATTGTAAATTCAGGCAAATGAATTTATTTGCCTGAATTCCTTTTTATTGCACCGTTCACAAAAATTCGAATCTTGCGGGAATCCCAGGTAGAAAACAAATACTTCGGCCAGAATGAATGAGGAGACTGCTAACTAACTTTGAATTGATCCTACTGTTTTATATAGACTTATAATTAGGCAGGGTCTGTACTGGCTATGGGAAAAAGAAAGCAATACTGGATAGGCAAGAGGTCAGAGGAGTTCCTTCCATATCAGTGGTGAAGCAGAAGTCAAGGGTTGTCTATGATCCCATCTTCCAGATTTGAAGGTTTCAGACTGCTTGCTGTCATAGAGGAGGTGGAGGCTGTTTGTTAACATCCAGTCTGTCGGTTGTAGGGCTGGGTTGTTGTCATTATTGTATCTCCATAATGTACATGGGTATGTTAAAGGTCATGTTTTACCAACTTATGTATTATAACTTATGTATTAGAGCAATTATAATAAGGTGAGAAATGTATTGGAGAAGGGAGATGAATATATAGTGAAAAATGTACATTTACAAAAGGTTTTTGATAGACTACCACACAACAAGCTGGTAAATAAATTAAAATGGATGAGACTGGATAACAGCTTAATGAGTTGGATCGGTGACTGGTTATCAGATAGGTATCAGAAAGTTGTGTATGCGGGGGGGGGGGGGGTATCCTGAAAGAGGAAAGTCACTGGTGGTGTGCAGGGGTCATATTGGGGTCCCTGTTGTTCATTTTGTACATTAATGATATTAGAAAAGGTTTAAGTTGTGATATGCAGCTGTTTGCAGATAATGCAAAATTGGAGAGAAAATGTAGAGTCATGCAGATGTTATGACCTTACAAGAAGTCTTGAATACATTGTATGAATGGGCAGGTAAGTGGAACTATTAGTTCATTGCTTTGTATATGGTGGTCTATCAAAAGCTTTTGATAGACCACCATATACAATGCACTCTGTTATATACTTTACTGCTTCATTGATAGGCATTTGACTGATGGTATCAGCATTAAATTTTGAAAGTGGGAAAAAATGTTCCAATCAGACTAGTCTATTTTTCACATGGACATCCATGTAGGTGAACATTGTGCAAAGAACAAGGAAGTAAATGCTTCCATATATGTTCTCTTCGATGTCCAATGTGAGCAGTGAATGAATGGAAGGGGGGGGCAGATTTTAAGATGAATTGCAGAATATGAGTGGGTAGGCATATGGAAGAAAGTATCGAGTCTATTATTCAAAAGGGAGAAATCATTATTGTCAAGGAGTCTTTCAATGATTTGACCTCATCTATTTATGTTGGCACTACCCCATAGAGTATTGTGACCATTCAAGTCACCCATCAGAAGATTGGTCCAGGCAGTTGAAAGATAAGGTTATCAAGATTGAGTTCATTTAACTCAGCACTTGATGGTAATAAATTGAACATGCTGTAATAAGAAATTCCACAGATAGGTGAATTGTCACTACTTCCAGAGCAGTATTAACTTGGACATGGAAAGGCATATGACTGCCCACTAGGATAGCTACTCCTTCACGAGCAGGATCACCTCCAGTTCTATCCTTGCATACAACAGTGAACTTCCTTAAGGTAGGGTCTTCATATGTTTTTTCATACAGACAGAAACAGAAATGTTTGTGTTTCTGCAGTAACTCCACATTCCAAAGACCACTGACCACCTTTGTGAATCTTCTCTAGACCCTTTCCAACATATCTAAATCTATACACAATAATCCATATAAGGCCTGATCAAGGCCTTATACAATGACATCATAACCTCTCTATTTCTGCATGTCAGGGTCCTCTGCATCACTGTCATTATTTGATGTGAAGTCATCACAACTTATGTAATGTGGCCTCTGAATTTCAGTTCCTTATCCATAATTACTCCTAGATCTCTCATCTCTTCTACTTTTTTTAAAGTTTCCCCACAAGTGTACTTTGCATCCCATTGTTGCTTACCAAATTTCAAAACCTTACACTTTGCAACTTAACTGATAGTTCTACTTACCTGCCCATTCATGCAATCTATTCAAGTCCTCCTGTAAGGCCATAACTTCTGCTTGACTCTGCACATTTTTTGCCCTTGCATCATCTGCATATCACTAGTTAAATCCATCTCAATATCATTAATACACTAACTGAACAACAATGGTCCAAAACTGACACCTGTATAACACCACTAGTGACCTTCCTCTTTCGGGATACTGCACCCATATACAACTTTCTGATACCTATCTGACAGCCAATCACTGATCCAACTCAGAAGTCTGTTATCCAATCCCAATCTTGATAGACTGCCACAGTTTGTCATGTGGCAGTATATCAAAAGCTTTTGCAAAATCCAAGTACACCACTGTATATACATCTTCTCTGTCCTTTGTCACCTTGTTATAGTACATAAGTTAGTAACACATGATCTCCCTTTAAAAACCCATGCTGATAACCACAGAGAATACTGCTGTTATCAACCCAGTCCTGTATCCTACTTCTCAGCAATCCTTCCAGTGCTTTCACTACAACTCCAGATATATAGATTGGCCTATAATTTGAAGCTACAGCCTTATTACCACCTTATGTGGTGGAAATATTTTACCCTCCTTCCACTCCCTGAGAACCTGTGCTGCTGTAAGACTCTTATTAAACAAGCATGTCAATTCCCTTAAGATGTGTGGTGATATGTCATCAAATCCTATCACCCTTATTGACATCGAGGTTATTTATTTCTTCAAATATCTCCTGCTCACTCACAATTAAGACATACTCTCCTATATCCTCTATACTTATGTTCCTCATTATTCTACCCAGATGCCCCACAGAGGCCTTACAAGAAAACTTAAATACCTTGCATAAATGGACAGGGTAAGTGGAACTAATAGTTTAATGTTGCAAAGTGTAAGGTTTTGAAATTTGGTAAGCAATGATGGAATGCAAAGTATACACCTGGTGGAGAAACTTTAAAGGAGGTAGAGGAGATGAGAGATCTAGGAGTGGTGTGGTGAACAAGGGATCTGAAATCAGGGGCCACATTGCAGAAGGTGTGAAGTCATCACATCGGATAATGGCAATGATGCAGAGGACCTTGACGTGAAGAAATAAAAAGTTATGGTTAAATTGTATAAGGCCTTATCAAGCCTCATATGGATTACTGTGCACAGATTTGGTCACCAGGTTTTCATGGTGATGAGGGTATGTTAGAAAGGGTGCAGAGAAGTTCACTTCTCTGTAACTGTGGTAAATGGTCTTTGGAATGTGGAGGGTTTGGACAGATTGAAAGAATGTCAATGACAAAGTCTTGTAAAAAGGAGGAGCAAGAGGAGGATGTGATTGAGACATAAGCTGGTCATGGGTTATTACCATGTTAACATGCAAGCAATTTTTAATAGAATGGAAGAGGAGAGAACAAGAAGCCATCCCTGGAAACTGGATAAGGAGGTGTGAGCAAAGGTGTGAGGAGAAGGTTCTTTGCATGAAGAGTGGTTGGTGAGTGGAATGCATTGTCTGAGTGTATTGCGAATGTAGACCCACTGAATCAGTTTAAGGCATGGTTGGATAAGCTTTGCATGTGATAGTATGTAATTCCCAAGAAGGGTCTCTGACTCCATGGAGGTCATATGTTAATAATAATAATAATAAATAATAATTAAAGATTCAGGGAAAAAAAATGGGTTCTTAAATTAAATATACATTGAAATTATCTCATACCTGTATGCAGATATGTTATGTGTTGCAGCAGATATTTTACGATTCTCCATTAGCCTAGCCATCACTTGTTTGACCTGTGTGTGTGTGTATATATACAAAGATATAATGAAAAAATGAAAACATTTTGTTTTACTTTAATAACAATTTTTCAAAACATTAATGAAGCAAATAGCTTTTAACAATACATATCTCAGAAAAAGTCAGAAAAGAAATTCTAAGAAAGATACTGTCTAAAAATATATTCCTAAGCCACAGCATAAAACTCAGTTAATATAGATTACATAGATTTCAGCAAAAAACTTTATTTCTAACCAAAGTTTGTAAGGAAAACATTAAAATTTCATGTAATTCTTTGTGAGGCTAAAGAGATCCTGATGTCGCACAATTTGCTTTTGATTCAGTGTTATTATTAAAAACAAATCACTTGACTGCTTGTCATCACACAAGATTTCTTTCACTATTATAATTTTAAGCTGCAGCTACTACTACTGTGATCTGTTTGAGAGAGCATCAGTTCCATTCTTTCAGAGTGGGAGAATGGTGTGTAGCACTTATTGTGTGTGTATATTATTGAAAGTCATTTGTGTTACAACAGCAGCTTTTGAGTAGAAATAACTTGCATTGTTATGAGGAAAGTAAAAAAAAAAAAATGTACGAAAATGTAAAGAAGAATGTTGGAACAGAGTTTGTACTGAGAGTAATCACTCATTAGTATATAATAAGTCAGCTCAGGCATGGAGAACCATCAGGTGCATGAGAACATCAAACCATGGATCACATTCAGTGAGGTTAATATCTATGCAACCTGAATAAGTCATTTTAAGGTCCTCCTTTGAGGGTATAGAAGCAGGTAGATCCATTTTTGGAAGGTGAGATGCAAGATGCCTTGGCAAGGTCATATAATGGGAAGGCAGCAGGCCAAGGAGGAGCACCCATGGAATTGTGGAAGTATGGAGGTAATCAGCTGATAAAAATAATAACAAGAATGTTCAATCAAGTTCTAGAAGGAGATGTAATTCCCAATAAGTAGTCATTATCATATATATATATCCCATCTTTAAAATGGGTAATAAAAATGATCCTTCAAATTACAGAGGCATTAGTATGGTCTCTTTGACTAAGTTGTTAAGTAAAATTATAACTTCAAGGTTAGAGAAGAATATTGCCTTTTGAATGTCAGAAGAACAGACTGGCTTTACTGCTGGAAAATCTTGTACTGATAATATTTTCATCATAAGACAGATCATAGAAAAAAGAATTACCAAAAGGCAGGAAACGCACTTGATTTTTGCAGACCTTGAAAAGGCCTATGATTCAGTTTCCATTAGCACAGACTCTGGGATTCAATGAAAAAGATGAATGTGAGCGAGTCAATCATCAGTTTGATTAAGAGAATATATAGAAGGTGGAGAGCAGCTGTTAAGTGTGGAGGAATCCCAACAACTGAGTTTGTAACATCTAATGGTCTGAGACAAGGATGTGGAATGTCACTAATGTTTAAGATTTACCTTGATGCAGTGCTGGCACATCAGAATGATTCATGTAGAGCTATAGAATTGATATTAGAAACAATGTCATATACTCACAATTGTTTGCTGGCGATACCGTTTCCTCAAGATCAGGATAACAGTGACTTTACGATGAGGAAAGTGGTTGATGTTTACAGGACAAGGAGGATTTCCCAACAGGCCCCATGATGCATTTCCCAACAACTTCCATTGTTGGGAAATGCATCATGGGGAAGGATGTTTCAGAGCACAGAGGTAGAAATGAGGAATAAATGAGGAAGAGAAGAAGCAGGTAAGATGAGTTTGCAGTTGCACTGTAAAGGGATGTTGGACAACTGCTGCTCTTGTTTTAACAGACCTAACAGTAGGTGGAGGAATAATATTTGCAAATTCACTGGAGCAGTGACAATGGAAGTACCTGTAGAAGAGACACAGCTGAAACATCGGACACAAGCTGCATCTGTGAGATAAAGGTTGAAGTGAGTCTGTGAGGGAAGGGTCATCTATGAGTCAAACTGCTCTTCTCTGGACAGAATCAAGAATTTTTTTATTTTAAAATTTTAAATTTTATCATTATCATCATCAAATTCCTGACATGTACCCTCAAGGGGTATACAGGATATGATAGTACTACATGAAAAATTTACATCATTATTAACGTCCTATCTACAATTTTCCTCCAAATCAGTCTGTTACTTCTCAAGCCTCCAACATTATCAGATCTTATATTTCTATCGTCTAAGGCACTTTGTACCATATCCATCCACCGATATCTTGGTCTTTGTCTGGGTCGTTTTCCTGCCAACCTGGCAGAGAACACTTGTTTTGCTAATCTTTCCTCGCCCATTCTGTTTAACTGACCATACCACCTGAGATTAACTCTGCTAATGCATTCCTGGATGCTGAGAATGTCAAGTTCTTTCCTAATATCCTCGTTTTTAATATGATATTGCCATTGACGCCATCTGTTTATGCCGCTAATCTTTCACAGGACTCATATCTGCGGTCTCTAGTCTTTGGTCAAGTGATTTCTTCTGACCTAGCTCTCAGATCCATAAGTTAAAAAGTTAAAACTGGTTTGAACACTGTCTTGTATACAGCTAATTTAGTGCTCCCACCAATTTCTCTCTTATTTCCTATGAATTTATTCAATTGACTTCCTACTATACCAGCTTTATTGATTCCGTTGTCTATTTCCATATTTAATTTACCATCTTCACTAAAAATCGCCCTTAGTAGGTGAAATGTTTTACTTGTTCCACAGGTTCTCCGTTCACAATGCAGTTGACATTTTCAATGATTCTGCCTATTTTCATTGTCTTTGTCTTTTTATTGCTGACATTCATACAATATCTATTACAACAGTTATTCAATTTCGTCAAGGAATCTTGCAGACTCAGTGGATTTATTGATAAGTATAACATTATCTGCATAAAGCAAAGAGCTGACATTAACATCTCCAATTCTGATATCATGTTTAATACCACTTTCCTTCATAATGTGATCCATATAGATAATGAATAACAAAGAGGATAATGCACATCCTTGTCTCACACCAGATTTAACATTAAACCATCCTCTTGTATTTCCTTCAATTCTAACTGCTGACTTACAACTGAAATAAAGACTAACTAGTGCTTGATATAATGCCCCATTGGCACCATATAACTGTAGCGTATTGAATAGCTTCTCTCTTGGCACCTTGTCATATGCCTTTTCCAGATAGACAAAACTTAAATACAGATCTCTTTTATATTCCCATGCTTTCTCAACTATTTCTCGTAAAGTGAAGATCTGATTCTGACAGCCTCTATTTGGCCTGAATCCAGCTTGTTCTTCACCAAGCTTTTCTTCCACAATTCTTCTCAACCGTTTCTCAAGTACACTTGCATAGATCTTGCCAGGAACACTCAGTAAGGAAATACCTCTGTAATTCTCACATTCAGTTTTATTTCCCTTTTTATATATGGGTACTATTAGAGCTCTACTCCAATCATCAGGTATTCGTCCCTCTGTCCAAGCCTTCTGAACTATGCAGTGCAGCCACTGCACGACTTTTATACCACCATACTTGAGCATTTCTGGTCGAATATCATCTACTACTCCTGACTTTCTGCATTTCAGGGCTTTTGATGGCTTTTTCTACTTCAAGTATGGATATGTATTCCTGACTGCATGCCTGGTCAGTGTTTTTTACCACTGTGCTCTCACTGGTTGTTTCATTTAGCAATTTTTCGAAGTAATTACCCCAAACTTCAAGGATATCTTTTTCTCCTGTTTTCATGTAACCTTTATCATCTCTAACTCCTTTTTACAGCACTCTTTCCTCCATTTCTAAGCTTCTTCAACAACCTCCAGAATATCTTACCACCTTCTTGATATTTATTTTCTACGTTCGTGCCAAAGTCCTCCCATGACTTTTGTTTAGGTAGTTTTACACAGTGTTTCACTTTCTTACATTTGCCTCTGTATTCTCTAAGAGCAAAAACTGACTTATTTGCCAGGAACTTTAGATAAGCTTTCTTCTTTTCCTTCACTGCCTCTTTAACTTCCTGTGTCCACCATGGAGTTCTGATTTTTCTATCCTTGCAGACACCCTCACCAAATGCCTCTTTGGCTGAATCAATCAGGGTTTTCTTCAAGGCTTGCCACTGAATCTCCAAGGTTTGGTTCCTGTTTTCAAACTCTTTCATTTTTTCTTCAATAATCTTTGTGTATTTTAGTCTACAGTTCACATCTGAGAGCTGCTCAACTTTTATTCGCTTTAAAACTTTCTTACATGTTATTCTTTTCAATATGAAATTGAATTTTATCCTGCTCAAGACTAAGTAGTGATCACTTCCAATTTCAAATCCCCTATATACTCTGGTGTCCTGCACCAGGGAGAAAACATCATTATCAACAATAGCATAGTCAATGAGACTTTTCGTATTCCTTGCTTCTTCTCTCCATGTGAATTTGTGCACATTTTTATGTTGGAACATGATGTTAGTAATAACCAGTCCATGTCCTGAGCAGAAATCCAACAGGTATTTGCCATTATTATTAGCTTTGGTCTTTTCTCCAAATTTTTCCAAAATATTTTTGTATGTCTGACAATCATTTCCTACTCTGCTATTTAGATCCCCAACAAGGACCAACTTTTCCTTTTTCATTGTGTCAGTTGGTTTTTCTAAAGCATCAAAAAAAAAAAAAAAAAAAAAAAATGGCTGGGTAGGTGTAAAAAAAAAAAATGGCTGGGTAGGTGTAAAATAGCTTCTTGACCAGAAAAGAATGCCTACATTTTGGAAGATGAGGAAGCTATTGATGTGATGTGTTTGTGCCAAGAGAGGTTCAAGGTGAACTTCAGTCTAAGGAGAGATAATTCATCCTGTTTAGAAAGGTGTATATTACTGAGGGAGTGAAGGTCAGCTGAGATCCCTTTTGCAAGAGAAAAGGCAGGACAGTGTTTTGGAGCATCAAAGGTGGCTAGGTTATCCTTGTCCATTGGAGGATGTAAAATCACTGCTTAAAGCATTGGTTGCAGATGATCTTGATGTTAAGGATGCCTGGTAACTACATGGTTTGTCAAAGGAGTAGGATGAATGGAGAGTGCTATCATGGGGGGGAGTTGTTTCAGGATATATTAGAAGATAATAATTAAGGTCAATGCCATATTTGGTTAGTATATTTGAAGTACTAAAAGACACAATTATGTGAACCAACATTATTGAGCCATATGAGAATGGCAAATATAAGAGCAAGAAAGAACAGGTGTAAACAGAAATCATTTCATTACTGGCATATGAATCTGAATTATTTATAATTTACAACTGCATTATTTATGTATTCAACAAGTTGATGGGGTGGGGCAAATTATGTGTGATCCTATGAAATCTAGACATGCATGTTGCCATTATGATGAGCATAATTTTAAAAAAATGAGGAGAGGGAGAGATTTATATTTGTAAAATATAAATAACTAACTAATCAAACTAATAATAAACAGCAGTTGTATACAATGGCAACTCAGTAAATAACTATAGAGAAGACATAATACCAACAAATTAATAATGTTGATCAGATGATTCGCTTAATCATGACAAGAATACATGGGTTGGACAGAGCAGCAACTCGTCTTGTACAATTTGTTATATTTGTTACTTATTTCTATTTCACTTTGTTTTCTAAGAATTTTCTTTTATTCATTAATGATCAGTATACATTATTTACATAGCAATGTATACATAATTTCCAATCATCATTGGATCCACCTATTCACAAATTCTACCTTGATCACTTTGTGTGTATGTGCATGTGCGTGCACGTGTGTGTCAGTAACTCTTCTATCTTATCAGTAATAGTTATCCCACATAAGTATTTTGTTGGAGATCAACAGACACAGTTCTCTTGTTATAATACATAGGATTCATTTTTATTTAAGAAAATGTTGAATTTTTACTCGACACAACTATTCAACAGATCATACTGCAGCACAAGAAGAACAAGTAGCTTCACCGTATCATTAAATAAAGTACACACAAATATTTATATCCTGTGTATTATATTTAGTGTAGAGACATTATGACCCTACATACTCCTAACACACACACACACACACACACCAAAACAAGCAAGCAAGCAAGCACGCAAAAGTTTTATTATAGCCCAAACACAGTAATCTAATTAAATACATTTGCCCTAACATCCCCTTACAAATTTTTAGTTGCAGAAAATGTGGTAATGCTTATTAATAATGCAGAATGCAAACGATATATGTAAAGTAAATAAAGATTGTGTGTGTGTGTGGGTGGGCATTTTATATATATATATTCATACTTTTTTGTACTGACTGAGATCCGAGAATTAGAACAAACAATTAAATTTATTAATTACGCAACATGTTTCATCGGAGTGGCTGACTTCTTCAGGCGTGAGAGAACATAGAAAGCCAATAAAAAACACTATAAAGAAACAATGAGTCACTATAAAACTATAAATTCGACTATAAACCACAGTTAACTTTGAACTGGAGCTACAGTCCGAGTTAAAGTTCTATTGTTAGACACCTGTGTGCGTGTGGCTTCATGAGTGCTCCAATATCTGACAGCAGAGCTGAATGAGTCTGGTAAATTGTAGCTGAGGTTACTGTTTATATGGAGAGGGTCCATGACAATTTCTTGAGACTCAGCTATGCAGCGTTCTACCTCGTTGAGGCATATGTGAAGATTTGAAGTTGTTGTCCAGTTTATCTCATGTTGGTGGCCTTCATTATTTGTGTTTACTGAAAACAGGACATGGCTTGAGAGGGCACTAGCTCTGGTTCTTTTGTAAGCAATGTCTCTTCGGTGTTCTTCGAGACGTAGGAGGATGGATTTTTCTGTTTGGCCATAGTATGGTTTTCCGCAGTCACATGTGATTTTGTACACACCTGGGAATTGTAGATGGTTGTGAGCTTGTTTGTATTTGCTTAAACTTGATCTTAGTTTGGGAAGAATAGAGAAGCACATTTTTATGTTAAACGTTCCCAAAATTCTTCTTAGTTTCTTGGAGAGTGTGCTGATGTATGGCAGGGAGATATAACCTTTGGGGTCATCTTGTGTTTCTATGTTGTTTCGTTGATGGCAGTATAGTTGTTTATTGATAGTTTTGAACAAATACATCATATTTAAGATGTTGTAGTTCATTTTTTAGTTCTTCATCTGACGGTACTGATCTGGCACGATGCGCTAGAGTTGAGATGATACCCATCTTCTGTGCTGGATAGTGATGTGAGGATGCATGCAGGTATCGGTCTGTGTGCGTAGGTTTTCTAAAGATTGAGATTTTTATGGAGTCAGATGTCTTAGTAAGTTTTATGTCCAGAAAAGGTAGAGATCCATTTTCTTCAATCTGCATGGTTCATTTGATGTCTTGGTGGAAGTTGTTTAAGTGATTTAAAAAAGTGTGTCAAGCCATGTCCTGTTTTCAGTAAACACAAATAATGAAGGCCGCCAACATGAGATAAACTGGACAACAACTTCAAACCTTAACATATGCCACGACAAGGTAGAACGCAACATAGTCAAGTCTAAAGAAATTGTCATGGACCCTCTCCATATAAACAGTAACTTCAGCTACAATTTAGCAGACTCATTCAGATCTGCTGTCAGATATTGGCACACTCATGAAGCCACACGTGCACAGGTGTCTAACAATAGAACTTTAACTCAGACTGTAGCTCCAGTTCAAAGTTAACTGTGGTTTATAGTCGAATTTATAGTTTTATAGTGACTCAATGTTTCTTTATAGTGTTTTTTATTGGCTTTCTATGTTCTCTCAAACCTGAAGAAGTTGGCAGCTCTGATCAAACACGTTGTGGAATTAATAAATTTAATTGTTTGTTCTAATTCTCGGATCTCAGTCAGTACAAAAAAGTATGAACATATCCCAATTCCGAGTTAATACAACAAATCATCATGTGTGTATATATATATATATATATATATATTTCTACCTTAACCTATTTTCTACCCAGTGTGAACACTGGGTAGAAAATAGGTTAAGGTAGAAAAAAAAAAGTAATCAAAAACCTCATCAAAAACAGGTGGTAAGCATGTTGCCTAGGTATGACAGTGGTGTTAAATATTTGCTCTTCCTTTAGTTTTATGAATTTACCTCTCTACAATAACTACAAGACTTAAAAAATTTCCCTGACTCTAATATCTGTATTACTTCTTACATGTTCAATCTATAAGGAAAGCAAATTCTATATCTCTAGCCGGTTCCTAATTATACTCACGTGCTTACCCTGACTGTTAAAGGTCATTCCTTGCTACTAAAAGAAACGAATCCTCTAATTTCTTTCTGGGGCCGTCTCCTCTTCAGATATTGACAAATTTATTTTTTAAAGCTGCGCCAGCCAATATCTTAGAATATAGGGGACTCTTATTCAGGGAGACTTTTCCAGACTTTTGGTGCACATAGGTGAATAAATTTAGTGCTTAAAACTCATAAACTAAACGCTTTACTATGGCTAAGCAAATTCTGGTTTGCAGTCGTAACCTCTATAACAACATGTTATACCTTTCTTTCAATTCCCCCCACCCCCCGCTATGATTCAGATTAATGAGTGGTAGTTTTGGTTCATATCACAGGCAAAACTCAGGTATAGAAGAAAAAAACATATTTATTGGAATCTAAAGACATAATATACACTTAGACCAATCTGACTTCAATTAGTTCAATGACATGCTAAATCAAACTGATTAATACTCTAATGCATGAACAATAAATCCTTCTTTTGAGTTAGAGATTTAACACACATAATATACACATTATACACTTCTAATCAATATTCTACCTACTATGTTAGTTTGCATATTAAACTAGTCACAATCATCTATAATCATTCCAAACAATTTGTCTTATGGACATTAGCCACTGCTAAATAATCACTTAAAGTTCTTAAATACTGTCCATACTCGATTATTACATTATAATGATCTTTCCCTTTTACCGACTGGGTAATTATACAACAAAATCTGTACTTTACCATTTCTTGGGGCAGGATCTCCAGGTCCGTCTGAACTGTCCTTCTTTGTTTGAATTACCTTTCAATGCTTCCATAAGCCTACATCCACGTGGTGGGTCACTATGGTCATCAGATTAAACTATGCTCTACACCTAGCGTTTTTCCCTCATCTATTCTAGATCTGTTTTGGGCCATCCTCGTTTCTAGCTGCCGGTTCATAATATACATCCGCGATATTATTCCGTTGGAACTTTCAGCGAAAGCAGCATATGCCAACATCTCATGCTTTAGTACCAGCAGAAATTCAGACATCGAAGGGAAAGGCGCACCTTCCAATATCGAACTATCACCAAGAAACACCATCAGGAACTACCAGTCCACGAGAGAAGTCGAATCATCATCCAGCAAAATAGCCTTGAGAAAGGGGTGCAAACCCTTTTTATTCTCCCTTCACTTCCCCCCTTTTTAGCACCCTGTTACTAGCCGCGATAGCGCCCTCTTACTTTCTGTGATCTTTTTCCCACCCGCTACTCACTTCGTCTGCGGGAACTTCGACATATCGTGGGATCGCTACCAGCGTCTTCCAGGAAACGAACGTGCGTCGCTTTCCGAGATTGCCAATGCCTCAGGCCCGCCCGTGACCTTTGGACTAATGTTTACATCTAATTTACCCATTCATTGTATACATGATGCATTTCATATAACACTAATTTATACACGAAGTTCTTTACATGGTATTACAATTCTACTAAAAGGAGGTAATTCTATTTCTATTTACAGTTAGTAATTTATTTCTTCTGCTCGAGTACAAGTTTTTTCTCTCAGCTGATTTTTCCGACTTGTTAAATCCTGAATGAATTGTTTCTTTAATAAAGTGCTTCATTTAGGATGTAACAGTGGTGAGATGAGTCGGAGAGCAAGGATTATGAATGGTGTTATCAGGAATGTGTGAGGAGAAAGGAGTGCAATGTTTGTTAATGTGTGGAATGAGTTTGAAGGACAAAGTGAACTGTATAAGAGTGATGGACTGCATTTGAGTGGTTTTGGTGTAAGTCGCTTAAAGAGACTGCTGCTGGAAGGTAGATAAGTGAGTGCAGAGAATGAATCTGATCAAATGGGAAGTGATGTGGAAGAGTGGGACAGAAAGGCAGAAGAGATTGAAGAGGTGGTTATGAATGAAGGGAGTAGCATGAGTATAGAGAATGAGAGAATGGGTGCGCAAGACGGACAGGGAAATGGGAAGGATCAGGGTGGACAGGGGAACATAGCGTAAGAAAGGTGGATGCTTCAAGAGGATGTGAATGCATGCGTAGACAGGAAAGGAAGGGGATGACCTGGGATCAAGAGAAAACAGTTGGATTTCAAGAGGGTTCTAAAAATAAGGAGAAAGGGAAATGGCTTGAGTTGAGCATGGAGAAATCACATCGAATGAGTAGTATCAGTGGAACTAGATCCTCCTCATTTCCCTGTCCATCTTGCACATCCATTCTCTCATTCTCTATACTCATGCTACTCCCTTTTATTATTAATCAGTAAAATAATCTTTTCAACACGTGTGTTTTGTGTCCCTAAATTCATAAATATGAAGGGAACTAGATATATGATTATTATTGTGACACCTCCAGGGAGTCCATAGTCATTGAGTGAGGGCATTTGCTCTACAATTCTGTCTCCAACACTCAATCCACTAACTACAATGAACAGCAACCATGCCCACGCCATCTACTGCCTATCACCACATTTTCACAGACAATCACAAACATCCATGCCCATGGTGGGATTCGAACCCAAAGCCTTTTGGATGGAGAGCATATACGCTAAACACTCGGCCAAGCAGGCTGGCTATAGATCCAGGAATGAGCTGCTGTGCTTGTATACAAATCCTAGAAGTGTAAAAAACAAGGCAAATGAAATGGTTGCATTAATTGAATCTGTTCGCCCAAAAATTGTTGGAATAAGTGAGACATGGTCGGATGACATCCTGACAGGAATAGAGATGGAAGGTTATGATGTGTTTCGTGAAGATAGAAAGGGTAAAAAGGGAGGGGGGTGCTATTGATGATAGAGAAAGAGTTATGTCAATACAAGGTACAGATGCAAGAGGGAAATAGTCCCAGTGGTTTTGAGGCAGTATGGTGTGAGATAGGGGTGAAGAGAATGAAATACTTGGTTGGGTGTTGTTATAAACCTGGTAATGTGGATGGTAGTGACTATGAAATGTATAATCAAATTAGCCATGCAAATAAGAAAAGGATGATCATTATGGGTGATTTCAATCATGGCAATAAAGACTGGGAAGATGAGATAGCGACTGAAAGTAAAAAAAAAAAAAAACGAGTTCCTTGAGTTTTTGAGGGGCAACTACCTCAGACAATATGTAATAGAGGGTGCATGAGGATTGAGGGTCTTGGATTTGATCATCTCATCAGAGGATGTAATTATAAATGAGGTGTCCAATCACCCTCCAGTTGGTGAGAGTAACCATGAAGTGATTACCTAGGTGGTTGCCAGGAGTATGAAGACCTCTGTGAGAAAAGGATATATGTGGAACTATGTGGTGGTGATTATGAAGAGCTCAGGAGACAGCTGGCAGGTGTAGCATGGAATGAGGAGTTAGCTGGAAAAGAGATCAATGCAGCTTAGGGAATTTTCAAAAACTATCTAGTAGAAGCAATGTCTAAATGTATTCCAAGGGTCAGAAAGTTAAAGAGAAAGTCAGAAAGGCAAGTGTGAAATGGACGAATAAAGAGATTAAGCATGCAATACAGAGAAAAAAGACATTATGGAGGCAGCATAAGAGAAGTGGTAATAATCAATTCCGTGAGGTTTACAAAGACCAGGCAAGGCAGGTGACTTGGTTCGTAAGGGTAGCAAAAGTGAGGTATGAGCAGTAGTTAGCTAATGAAGCCAAAAAGAATCCTAGGGAGTTCTTTCAATATGTAGCCAGCAAAAGAAAGAATGATTATGGAAGGATGACACTGATTGGAGAAAATGGTATAAAGACAGCTGTTGCAAAAGATATAGTGGAGATACCTAATGAGCAGTTAATAAAGGTCTTTCATTCTTGTGAATGTGACTTCATGGTGAGATTGAGAGCAGCTGATGATGGAGAGGAGATACTGACTGTAAGTGAGCAAGAGGTGTATGGGGAGTTGAGCAAACTTGATGTTAATAAGGCTGTGGGACTTGATAATATATCACCATGTATTCTGAAGGAATGTGCCAGGGAGTTGACATCTGCCTTGACATTTTTTTTTTTTAATATGAGTCTTGCACTGGGTCAAGTTCCAAAGGAGTGGAAGGAGAGCAAGATTGTGCCACTTCATAAGGGAGTTGATAGAACTCAAGCATCACATTATAGGCCTATCTGTGTGTCAGGTGTTGTGGTTAAGTTGTTGGAGAAGTTAGTGAGAACTAGGATCCAGAATTTGGTTGACAACAATGGTATTATCTTTGATGGGCAGCATGGATTTGCTCATGTTTTAGTAATCTACTTACTTATTACAATGAGGTGATGGCTTCCTTGGACAGAGGAGAGGGATACACTGTGATATGCTTAGATTTTGCAAAGGCTTTTGATGGATTAATTACTGCATGATAAGTTGATAGTCAAACTAGAGTGGATGAGGATGATATTAGATTAGTGCATTGGATTGGAGACTGGCTATCTGACAGGTATCAGCAAGTTGTGTATGGGGGAGCAATATCCTGGAAGAGGAAAGTCACTTGTGGTGTACCTCAGGGGTCTGTTTTAGGGCCATTACTGTTTAACTTGTAATGTTAATGATATTGGCGAAGATTTGGATGGAGATATTCAGTTGTTTACAGATAATGTAAAGTTGGGACGATCTACGAAGAGTAGAGAAGATTGATTAGGCCACACATGAGCTACTGTGCACAGATATGGTCATCAAAGGTCAAAGAGATGTTGGAAAGGATCCAGAGGTGACTGACTAAGGTAGTTTCTGACACCTGGAATGTCAAATATGAGGAAAGTTTGAGAAGATGCAATTTACAGAGTCTAGTAGATAGGAGGAAGAGGGGAGACATGAGAGAGACCTACAAGTTGGAAGGGGTTGTTATAGGATCAGTGTTGGAGAGATTTTACAGCAAATGGTGGGAGATCAGGGGAGAACCAGAGGTCATCCCTGGAAGCTGTATAAGGAGGGTGCGAGCAGGGGAGTGAGTGTGTTTAAGGCACAGTATCATGAGCTGTGTGTATGATAAAAGGACCTCTAAGATGAGTCTTTGACTCCATGGGGTCTTGGGGTAATAATAATAACCTGAAAATGTGGAAAAGAAGCTATCAGAAATGCTGAAATATGAAGATATAAAAGTTTTACATTGGCTACAGTGCATAATTCAGAAGGTTTGGTAAGATGATTAAATTCCAAATCTCAGTCACGAATCTTATAAAATGGAAAATAACATTAAATGCAAGAATTACCAAAGAATCCCTATTGAGTGTTTTCCAAGTAAGCTTTATGCAAACATACCTGAGAATAGGCTTAAAGTGTGGAAAAGAAACTCGAGTAAGAATAGCTGAGTTCAAACCTAACGTTGGTCATGAGTAATGTTTTTAATTACAACAATGGTATCATAAGTGTTGTAAGTCAGCACTTATAAAAAAAAAAATTAGGAAAATGGTTTGATGTTAAATGGGGTGAAAGATCTGCTGTTATTCGTTAGCTAAATGGAATGCACATGAATTAAAGTGAGCATTAAATCTGATAGCAAAGTTAATATTAAACTCAGCTCTTTATTTTATACTGATAACAAATCCCCTAAATGAATCCACTGCAGGTCTTCAATGCTCTTTAACAAAATTAAATAACTTGTATCATATTTGGGATAACCTAAAGATAAACATTTTGGTTATTTAAGGCACAATTTTTAATAAAGATAGGAAATTAAATTTGGAAATTGAAAACATGACACACAAATCTTGTATATGGTGAGGAAGTCACTGAATAAATTTATATCAAATAAGAGAAATTATTCAATGCAAATTACAGTTAAATGAAGTATAGAGACTAAAGATATGAGAATTCCCGAAAAGAAATTCTTGTTCAGTTGTCTTTGGATCTTCTCTGCCACTTCCTCATATCCAGGAGACCTAGGTGACCAAATCTGTGCACAGTAGTTCATGTTACTATGTCAATGCATCCTCTTTATAAAGAGGATGCTAACCAGCTTATCTCTGATATCAATACCTTTAACATCCAAGAGTGACTGTATGAATTATTTTGTCCACTTTTGCAATATGCTCATTGAATTTCAACTCATCCTTAGCCTCATCAATTTCCTGTAGGTCAGTTCTGTCAATGTTGTATACAGTTTATCAATTCATCCTAAAGTGCTCAATTCTCATACTTTTCTATATTAACTAAACAACAATTATACTAGAGTGATTTCCTATTATCAGTAATGTACAAATTAAATAGCAGTGGCTCATGCAGCACTCTACTCCTCCATTCTTTTATCCAGCTCAGCTATCAATTTATTATAGAAAGTGAGAAAGTTAAGACAAGACTTACTCTTAGAGAATATCATATTCCTATACACCCTTTCTTGAATTCTTCCTGCGATCAACTTTTCCAATACATTTACCAGTACAGGCGGCCCTCGGATGACCCAACTTATGACATTCTGTACTTACAAAAAAGCTTCCAAGGTTCCCCATAAGAATAATTAATAATTAAATTAATAATTCGGGAACTAGTTTCTTTTGTGCATTTAAACAAACCTGCACTTCACCGCATTATTAAAGCAGCTCTTCCTGTTATTTTGAAGTCACGTTTAAGGGCTTGAATCACCCTTTCCATGTTTGAAAATTGTTTCATGAACTGTTTTATTCCTGCTGTGGAACATTGTTGTTCTTAAAAGAAAATTCCTTTTAAAATTCTACTTGCGCTGGACAATGCTCCTGGACATCCAACATCTTTAGATGACCTTCACCCTAATGTAAAGGTCGTACTTTTACCACCCAACACTACATCGTTACTACAACCAATGGACCAGGGAGTCATTTCTGCATTTAATGCTTATTACTTACAGAGTACATTCCCACAAGCATTCAGAGCCACAGATGATGATGATGTGATGACCTTGACTTTCTCAACTTTCTCCAATTTCCTCTTGTTCCTGTCTCTCTCTCCCATGTTCTTACACCTACTCTCATTCTCCTTGCACTAGCTAACCTCTCTAGTCTCAATCTCTTCATTCACCCTCCTCATCTCAGTCTTCTTGCTTTATATCTGCTTTCTCAGCAGTTCCATTTCTTTTTTTCTCTTTGCAAATCCTGCTTTCACTTAGCATTCACTTGCAAAACATCTCCCTCTGCCACATTGATCAAAGTCAAATCCATAGACAATTCTTTCAAATTCTCCTCAACTTTTAATATGCTACTGGTATCTACAAATTGCTACTCACCTGTTTCCAAAACACTATCTCTGCTGCTGTTGAAGCATGAGAGTTGTCCAGTGCTTCCTATTACATACACCGAAGCACACATACACATTTCTGTTCCTCACTTTCCATGTTTTTAACCTACAAGAAGAATACACACCATATGCATAGTATACTAGGAAATCCTTGACTATGCTATGAATAATGTAGTCTGTAAATGGTGGTTGGCTGGACAACAATGTGCTAGATCTGGCATCCACCATGATGGATACAAACACAATTGGATACAGGACAGTAAATTTACCAAAACCATACAAAAAAAAAAAAAAACAGCAAAACTCAATAGTACCAACTTAAAAACCGGTATTAGTAAAGATATACAAACAAAAAAGGCTCTTCTCTTAATAATAAATTTTTTTCACTGCTTCATGTCGGCTGACCACTTTATTGTACTAGTACTCCCTCAAAATGTTGCTGATATATTCTGTAGTGTTCTGATTTTTGTATATGTGCATTAGTCATGAAACTATGAATTTAATTACAACTTCTTATAGCTATACAAAAGAAAAAATAACGTTAGCAGATTAAAAACTGCAAATATACCTGATCAACTGTAACTACTGTAGAAAGATGAGCTTGGAAAGTACTACGCCTATCAACAATTGGCTCTCCATGAAATATTGGAGGTAATTCATCAGAAAATGCTAAATTATGGATTGATAAAAAATTGCAAAAGAATCATTAATATAAAGCATAAGGTGGAAAATTGAAAGTCTACCAAAATAACTCTTAATCAAAACTATGATTTTATAATTACCAATTACATAAAAAATACACAAGCACAAAGATTTATACATACATATATATATATATACATACATATATATATATATATATATATATAAACATGATTTCTAAATAACTATGAGAGGTCTTAAATGAAAAAGTTTCCCAAAATTACTTTATATAATGAAATTCATTCTAGACTGCTGTCATTTAGAAAAAAAATTCTTTCAAACAATTAATTTTATGAGTTGAGTATATCAGATGTGTTAAATCTCAAATTCTCAAGTCAATTTATCTGTTTTGTGAGGATAAAAGCTTAATTCTCACCCACCCCCAAAAAAGAAAACGCCCACTAATCCTATGTTAAATATAGCAAGAACTCACTACAGAAAACAATGTTATAGTAAATTCACTCAATATAGCAAACAAAGCTTCCATAACTCACAAGGATGAATGTTTATCCATTAGGTGGAAAGGGCTGGGTAGCATCAATGATGTGAAGAAGTTACTTTTCACTTAAAGCTCAGTAGTTGGACTTGTATGGAAAAGACAAGGGTTTTTCATTCTACAGGGTATGCAAATTTGTCAGAAAATACATATAACTTAATTGTGGAGCATGAGGAGGGGAACATAAAGCAGTGAATGATTTCTTTGACTGTACATCATATACATATGCTCTGGACAGCCTGGGATATTAATAGAATTCTCACATGCAATTCAGGCGAGACCTCCCGCTTCACTGAAGTGAACTTATACTGCCAGCGGCTTACTTCAGGGTACTCAAGTATTTCGTGCCGGTAATTTCGTCATGGTATAGAATTGTGAACATTATAACACTTCTTTGTAAACATTAAGTTTCTCCATCCTCAAAAAAATAATTAAATTCTCAGGACTGCTAACTCGAGAACATGCTATATATAACTGCCCATGTCCAAAATATTCACCTCTTAAATCTAAACCTACATATCTAAGGATCTGTCCTTGGGCTTTATTAATCATCATTGCAAAGCAAACTCTTAGTGGAAATTGTAACCAACTGAATGCAAATAGTCTGAAGGAATCTGACTAGTCTGAATCTAATAGTCTGAAGGAATGAGGGGTATCCAAGGAATGACAACAATTTCTCTGATACCAGGACCTGTAAATATAACAGCTTCTATAATATTCGGTTTCAACAATTTTACTTGAAGTCTAGCTCCACTGCAAAGATTTTGGGGGGGGGACCAAATTTCAGAGCAACATAATAGGAACACCTATTTTCAATTTAATTTCATGTCCAGGCAGCAATCCAGGTGGATTAAGCGAATTTAAAAATTTCATGGGAAAATGAACTGTATCATCTACATCCACAGGAGTATCTACTGATTTGTAAACACTAACAGATCAATTAACCCTATTAAGAACCAACTCGTTCATTATTGACATGCAGTCATTTTGAGGTGCGAGGATATCTCTAGGTGACTTTTCTGTTTTCTTAATAGATAGATAGATACTGCACAACAGTTCGCCTGCAGTTCAGACAATTTTCCTAATATTTAAGTGTCCTAATATTTTCTTCTTCGTATGATAGATCACATCCCACGTATCTGAAAGTATTTACTTGTTCTAATATTTTATCATCTATCACTATTTTAACAATATCTAAAAAATTTAACAATATCTGTCCACAGGTAATATCACAATATCTAACAACAGAATTTAATAATATCTAAAAAATGGCCACAAAATAGTGGCCAGATATTGTTGAGGGAGGTAAAAAAAATTAATCACTGCTCCACGATCTAGGGGTGTATATCAATGAAAATGCTCATAAACCATCTTTGGAACATCCTCTATCTATTTGGTGAAGAAATCATCAAAATTGGTCAATCGGTTTTCGAGTTAAAAGCAAACATCGAAAACAGACTTTGCTTTGTATGTATATACAGTTGACCACAGTTCACACATGGCAATTTTGAACTGCATGGATTCACTTATATCCATTTTTTTTGAATAAATATATTGGAAATATTTTTGGAGATTTGCAACAATTTAAAAATCTTGCAGACGAACTGCATAGCCTAGAAATATCAAAAAAATTAAGAAAAAGTTAGGTATGTCATGAATGCATAAAATACATGTAAATAGTAGTCTATTCTATCATTTACTACCATAAAATATACATAAATCTATTGTGAAAAGTTGAAATTTATCAAAACTTGCACACAGTTACAGACCATACATGGCATCATTCACAGTCGAGAAAAATGTAAACAAATTTAAAGATGCAGCATTAAATTATAACTGCATAAAATTAACTGTTATTAATTAGTTAAATTAATTAATTAGCACAAAATAAAAATTTTATAATGATTCATTCATTAGTGTATAGGCTAGACTACTGCAAAGCGATTGTATCGATTGCATTAGGCTACCATAAAGCAATCATATTGCTGCTGCTTCATTACAATGCATGAATTGTTATACCTGTAAATAAATATAAATTTCTTTTTCACATTATCTTTTCATTTTTTTGATGTCTAGTATTAGTAATACACATAACATCTACAGTGTTTTGCATCTATTAAGACAATATTGATGTAGGTCCTGATAGATGTACGATTCATTTTGTAAACAGACGACATAAACTTATTATTATTATTTGACACCTCCAGGGAGTCCAAGGACTCATCGAGGGAGGGAGGGGGAACCTACTCTACAACTCCACATTCAATCAACAATGATCGATACGGTATAGATATCATCTATACCATATCAATGGTATCGATAAATATGGTACAGTATTGTAAATGTATTTTCACTTCCTTATGATTTTCTTTAATAACATTTTCTTTTCTCTAGCTTACTTTATTATAAGAATATATTATTTAATACATACATACCATACAAAATATGTGTTAATCAACTGTTTATGTTATTGGTAAAGCTTCCAGTCAACAATAGGCTATTGGTAGTTTTTGGAGAGTCAAAAATTATACATGGATTTTTGAACAACACAGGGGGGGTCTGCACCCCTAACCCCTACATTGTTCAAGGGTCAACTGTGTGTGTGTGTGTGTGTGTAAAGAAATAATCCATGAAAACTGCATATCTATGCATCAATATAACATTACTGCATAAATCTGCATAGAGAATTTGCATGAATAATTTGCACAGAGCATAATAAAGTACATTACACCCTAATGGTTCATTTTGAGATACTTTTGCCATATGGTTTCTTCAATTTACATAACACAAAGGAGTGAATAATATTTATTCAATGGCCATATATTTAGACTTGAAAATTACATGCCATCAACAGTGGTAAAAGGTAGTTGAATACAAAGTAGAACACAAATAACATATTGATTTGAAATAGTGAAAGCCACATGATGTCATACATGAAAGAATGCAGAGGCATAACTGAGGAAATGCATTATTAGTTATAAATTATCTGTATTATTAATTAAAACTTTAATGATGGGTAATTCAAATAAGACTCTCCCACATCTTTGATAGTGAGATATACTTATTCCAATTCAAATTCAGACAATGAAATAAGACTTTACTGTTTACTTTAAATAAATAGTGAAATTTATAGCAACAATGATGGAGTAAGTGTGTTTCAGATCATAGGATACTGTGGGCTGTATATTCCATGTTTTGCCAGAATTCGATTTCTCAGATTTCCTACTGATGAGATAAGATTGGTGTTCTTGTATTCTTTTCTCCACTGAATGTTCAAGTGTGTCCAAAGTAAGAAAGGTGATAATCACAAGCAAGATGGTACATACCAGGAAGACCAAGAGTAGAATGTTTATCTTTAGATGATAATGACCATGATGAAAGTTTTGACTGGAATAAATGTAGCCGCTAGATTGTACTTAATAATTCTAGAAATTACTTTTGAGATGCTAGAAATGTATGGGATAGGGACTCTAGATACTGTTTCTTTGTTATCTGGGCCATGTGGCCATAGGAATATAGGAATCAAAAAGAGGCTGTATAGTCCACTCTGAAAAGTCATTAAGTTTCATATACCATTTGATGTTTAAAAATTCTTTCTGTAGCTGTTGGACGTAGAGCATATAACATGAGCATGTTGTAATAGTTTTAATAATTCCAGTCTTCGAAAGGAATGGTGAGCAAATTGCTATTGAATGCGGCATCCAGTGAAGATAGGCTTTCGATAAATGAAAGTAATTAGTTCACCTGACAATGAACAAGACAGCAGGATGTCTAAGAAGGATAATTTTTCTTTTCTATTTCCATAGCGAAATTAAGTTAATTTGTTAAGTCTTTCTACAAGAACAACAAATACAGATTCCAGGATACTTCTTAAAGAGTTCGTAAAGAGTTCAAAGTTTCTTGCCTGATTTAATAGAGATTTGGGTGTCCCCAAGTCTATATCTACAAATTAATTTCACTATTAAAATATAAAAAGAAATTATCCTTATTAGACATTCTACCCTTCCACTCATGATCAGTTGAACTAATTACTTGTGTTTATCGAAAGCCTACCTTCACTGGATGGTACATTCAAAAGCAATCTACTCACAATCCCTCTCAGAAGATTGGAATTATCAAAACTTTATTGCAACATGCTCACATTATATACTCTATACCCTAACAACTACAGCAAGAATTTTTAAACATTAAACGATATGTGAAACCAAATGTCTTCTCACGGTGGACTACATAGTGTGTTTTTGATTTTTACATTCCTAGCTCAAATAACAAGGAAACAGTATGCAGAGTCCCTATCCCATACATTTCTAGAATCTTAGAATCAATTTCTAGAATTCTTAATAAGTACAATCTAGTGGCTACATTTATTTCAGTCAACAAGCTATCATCGTGGTTCTCATCTTCCAAAGATAAATATTCTCCTCTTGCTCCTCCTGGCATCTACCAAGTTCTTTGTGACTGTCACCTTTTGTACTTTGGACAAACTGGACATTCGGTGGACAAAAGAATACAAGAACACCAGTCTTATATTATCAATCTGAGAAATGTGGCTTTGCAAAACATGGAATAGATATAGATGACAATATCCTATGGTCTGAAATATGATTACTGCATTGTTGTCACTATAAATTTTAATGTTTATTTAAAATGCAGATTTAAAGAAAATTTACTTCATTGTCCAAACTTGAATGGGCTGCCTCTCACTATCAAAGATATTATTTTAGTTACACATTATTAAAGTTTTAATTAATAATATAGTTAATAAATGTGTGGAAAGGCTTATGTGTTTGGGTTACATGTTGATTAATTTTGACGGTATAGATGAGAACACAGACTGATAAGAAAATAACTATTTATTAGCTTAATGCTGATATTTTGCTGGTATTCTATGCAGCATCTTCAGAACACAAAAACAGTTTATCAAGTTTATCACAGTATGCAAGACAATAACAACAACAATCTGGTATAACAATGGGACTAGAGTCAACTTTGAGACAACACAAAGACTAGAGTCCTAATTAGGAGTCATCTACATTGAGAGAAAAAAACAGAAGAGAAAACAGGTGTTAATTAGATCTTAAGATGACTGTCTCCTAAATCTTTGGCAAATTTATACAGCCATACTTGTTGAGGTTTGGAGTATGTTTCAAGGCTTCTGTTGATTCCAAGAACAATCTCTCTCTCTCTCTCTCACTTATAAAAGCTTCTGTGCAACAATTTTGTTTTTTTCAATTGATCTTGTGTGCAGGGGTATCCAAAGCATGGTCTGCTAGACCTGACTTGTCACAGTGATAGTGCTGGATGTATTTTTTATGTTCACTGAGGTGGATGTCCACAGCTCTTCCTGTCTGTCCATAGTAAGCTCACACAAACAGGGCACTTCATAGACTCCTGGATGTTATAAAGAAGAGATTCTGTCCTTGGGTGAATGGATGAAAGTTGCTAATTTGACATACCGTTTAAATCCAGTGTGTAGGTGATGTTTATTGAGCGCTCTAGATATCTTTTCAGATGTGCCTTTAATGCATGGGATGGTGACAGTTTTGTTTAGTCTTCTGTGGTAGACAGTTGGGTGGGGAAGGGGGGAATTTCTGGAGAGCATTTAGTATTTTGTCTATCTTATGGGGACTATAGCCATTGGCTAAGAAGGTGTGATGTAAGTGAGTTGAGTGAGTTCAGCAGTGAGAGCATTGTCACTGGAACAAATCGCTCTAGCTATGTGGGTTAGTGTTTTTAGGATATCATCCTGGTGAGATGGGTGATGGTGTGATTCCGTGTGTAGAGGCTTAAGTGCTGTGAGGACATCATGTTGTCCTCACAGCACTTAAGTATATTTAATTTAATCTAATTTAATTTAATCCTTTCTGAGTGCTGTATACTGATTGTATACAGCACTCAGAAAGGATTAAAACAGAATTTAATACTTCCTATATTTTGTTTCAGTCACTGAGACATCTTCAGGGATTACACAAAAAAAACTAATGTAACATATACACAAATACCATACAATACTAAGCCCAACCACATAGGTGACTCTAAAGTCCTATCTAGGTAGAGCGCCCTCTAAAGGCAGTTGTAGGTGGCCTGGAATGTAAGGAGGGATCTCTGATGATAAGTGTTTCCCTCCCAAATCTTAGGAAGCTTAATGCAACTGTATTTATTAAGATTTGGTTGATTTCTGAGGGATGTTGCTGATTCAAAAAATAGTCTCTCTTTTTTGAATTTGCTGTGGTGGAGCATGGTGGTTTTTTTTACATGAGATCCTGTGGGTTGTATCCAAGACATGGTCAGCCAGGCCTGACTGACCATAGTCATGGTTGCAGATGTATGACTTGTCTTCCTCCAGGCGGATGGTTGCTGACCTGCCTGCCTGTCCAAAGTACGCCAGCTTACAGGAGCAAGGTACTTTATAAACTTCAGGCACTGAGAGAGTAGGGAGCTGATTTTTTTGTGAAACAGATAAGGGTAGCAAGTTTGCTGTGGAGCTTAAATGCTGTGTGTAGGTTACTTTTTTAAAATCTTGGCGATTTTTTCCGATGTGCCACGGATGTAGGGTATGGCATTTCTAAACTCTTTCTGAAGAGGAGACCGGGGAATGGGGAGGAACTGATTATTTTTTTTAATACTGTGATCACTGTAGCCATTGGAGAGGAAAGTGTTGTGTATGTGGTCAAGCTCAGTTGTAAGGGCAGTTCCACTGGAACAAAGATTGTGGGCTCTCTTGGTTAGAGTTTTAATAATGCCATATTGTTGAGAGGGGTGGTGGTGGGAGAGTTTGTGAATGTATCTGCCTGTGTGCGTGGGTTTTCTATATACAGTGAAGGAAAGCGTACCGTTAGGAAGGCATGTAACTAAGGTGGCTAGGAAGGGTAAACAATTATTCTTTTCCTTTTCCATCATAAACTGGATTCTTGGATGTAGGCTGTTGAGATGACTGAAGGAGTCTAATGTTTTAGAATCAGCAGCAGCCCTCAGAAATCAACCAAATCTTAATAAATACGGTTAGGCAGCATATGATGAAAGCAACACAAGGTTTTAGAGTGTTGGATTTAGTAATATCCTAATGGGGTGTGGTTGTGAATGAAGTATCAGCCCAGCTGGTAAGTGATTATAAAGTGCTTACTTTGAAAGTAGTCAAGAGGGAGTGTATGCGGAATTATACGCTGGGTGATTATGGGGAACTCAGCAATCAGCTAACATCAATGCCTTGGGATAATCAAATTGTGGGAAAAGAAGGTTGACAACACGGTTAGGACACATCTGAAAAAAGCAATATGTTGTACAATTGTATATGAAGAACTGTATGAATAAAAAATAGGAATGCAGCATATGAACAATGAAACTGTGTAAACAGTGTGGGAAAAGAAGTTGTTACAAAGGAGATAAAAGACATTTAGTAGTGGTCTGATAAACAACGGAATATAAGCTGGATTCTAGAAAAGCAACAAGCATGGTAAAGGTATAAAAAGTGCAATGTGAAATGAGACTGGCCATTTGGCCTAAAGAAAAAGGGTGACAAATGACTATGGTAGTAGAGTGACTATGGCATAGGATATAGTGGTATTATTTAATGATCACTTTTTTAGTGTATATCATAATGGTATAAAGGATGCACTGCAATATCTAGAAAGGAGATGACTGCTAGAGGAACTAGAAGCAAAAGAATCTAAGGTTTCTGAAGTGGGTGAGTTGTTAATAAAATTGTGGTGGGAATAGATGACACATCATGTATTTTTAGAGAATAAGCAAAACAGATAGTTGTGCCTTTCCCCTAGTTGCTTAATGAAAATCATGTGATGAGAAGGATCCCTAAGAAATGGTAAGAAAGCAAAACAATACCAGTGCAACATAAGAGTGCTAGAACAGATACATGGTAGAAGAAGAAGAATAGGGAACTTGGTTGATAAACAAAGATTTTCCAATGGCTAGCATGGGTTTGTGAAGGGTTCTTCATACGGGATCTTCCTTTTAGCAATCTACATGCATTTTATGATGAAGCAACAAATATACTGGATAAGGGAGACTCATATACATTGATATTCCTGGACTTGGCAAAGACATGCGATAGCCTGCTGCATAACAAGCTGGTGTAGAGGCTGTGGAAGATGGAGAGAGAGAGAGAAAGAGAGATGATTATCTGCCTGGTCAATCCATCACACCTTTTCTTAGGGATCATTCTTACTGTTCCTTAAGGATCTTTCTCATTGCATGATTTTCATTAAATAACTAAATGAAAGGTACTGCCACCACCTGTTTTGCATATTCTTTAAAAATATATGATGTTTCATCTATTCCTACAACAGCTTTACCAACAACTAACCACTCAGCATTTCAGAGACCTCAAGATTCCTTCATTTCTAGTTCCTCTGGCAGTAATCTCCTTTCTAGGTGTTGCAGAGCATCCTTTATACCATTGTATCCTAGCACTAGGGATGCTAAAGAATGACTGTATGAACAATACCAGTTGTGTGTGTGAAGCAGTGTACCAAAAAAGAACGTTAACCAGTAGTGTACCACAGGTTTCTGCTCTTGGACCCTACTGTTGCAAAGCTGGAGAGAAAGACAGAGAGATACTGGTGTCACCTACCTTCAAGAATATTTAAATAGACTTTTAGTTTAGATAAATGAGCATGATTGTAGTTTAAATGATAAGCACAAAGTTCAAGGATTTACTGTATTGAAAGAAATGAGATTCAGGAGGCAGATGAGATATGGGATCTGTGTGTGTTTCTCACCAGTGACCTGAAGTTCAGAAGACACATTGTAGGTGTTGTGAAAGGCTACACAGTATACTGCTGCCGCTATGAGAAGGAACAGAGAAACCAGTAGGGGAAAAAAGTGTGGTTGTGCAAATGTATAAGGTATCGGTAAGACTAAACATGGTCTACTGCAATCAAATATGATCAACTGCTTTCTATTATAATTCATAAATTCTTGTGTGAGTTCAGAAACAAGTAGCTAGAGCAATATCTGGACTTTGGAATATTCATGATGGGGAGAGGGTTAGAAATAGTATATTGTAGATTTGATGGATACTCAAAAAAGAGATGGCATAATAAATACAGGGTGATCAAAATTATAGTATCCCGGTTTAAGGCCACATGGAGTGCCATCCAGTGATCCAAACGCTGCAAAATTGCACTAATACATGAGGAAGCGATATCTGAAAAAAAAAAAAAAAAAAAAAAAAATTAAATTAAATAGCTCCAAAATTCACCACTAGGGGATGTTGTAAAGACTGAATGCATGGAATTTGCATATCATGCAACTTGGCAGGTGCCAGGAGGGTTTAAAAAGATAGACATGGCATTTTACCTTTCATTTTGGTTGTTAACACCATCCACAGTGATAGCACTGAACTTGCCCCAATGTGCTTTACCCATGAAATGGTACTACCTAAACAAGTGAAATGCTGTTGCTGCAGTATATGAATTTTGTTAGCTGAACAAATGTAGACAAGGTCCACTATTTCCATGTGCTCTGCGATGAACGATTAGTTGTTTTGAAGAAATGGGATTGCCGGGAGTTCGATGTGGCAGAGGTCGCAAAACTAATCAATTCACAAGTGAATGAAGTTGCTACTGCCATTGCAGAGCAGGCCATGAATAACAGCGTTAGTTCCTGCAGTGCATGTGCTGTATAAAGACATATGGATGTGACTTACACAACTATCTGAAAAATTCTACAGAAGATTCTGCATTTCTACACATTCAAAATAATCATGACACAGGAGTTGCGAAAGTTGAATGATATTCGTTTTAACATTCCTTGCTCGAGAGGAGTTGGATGCTGGTGGGGGGTAGTGGATGATTTTGTGGGGAAATAAGGCTCACTTTCACCTGAACGGAGCTGCAAATACCCACAACTGCCATGTATGGGCTATGCAAAACCAGCATACAATCCAACAAATTCTTTTGCATTCACCCAAAGTTAGTGTCTGGTGCAGGTCTACAGCTTTGTTTATCATTAGACCATTCTCCTTTGAAAACATTTGCCAGTCAGGTCCTGTGACCTGCTCAGTTACTGCCAAGACATCATATTATGATAAACAATTTTGTTGGACCACAGCTACAGCAGCACCTGTGCATGGAATCAGTCATTTTCATGCAGGATGGGGCCTTTCCACATATCAGTCGATCTGTTGGAGATTCTTCAGGAACATTTCAGAGAAGCCAGAGTGATCAGCTGTGCATTTCCCACTGCATGGCTGCCTTGTTCACCTGATCTGATCCCCTGTGACTTCTGGCTCTGGGGGATTTCTCAAAGACAGTTTTTATCAGGATCATCCTGATGCTTGCTAGCATTGAAAGACAGCATAATGCAGCATGTATGCAACATTAGTCCCAAACAGCTGCATTCTGCCACTGCACACACACACACTGCAAAGGATGCAGTTTGTGGAATACTGGGAAGAGCAATACATTGAACAGTATAACCCCTGAATGCATAATGGAAGTGAATATAAATGTGTTATTTATGCTTGTGTCGCTTTTCTCTTTCTTACACACACAGAAAAATTATTGCATTTACATTCCTACTCCCTATAAGGGAATAAGAAAGCATTGGCTGATTTGTTTTTTTAAAATAAGGGCCCGTGTAGCTCAGTGGAAGTGGCATTTGCACTCAACGTCACTTGACTGCAAGAAGGAAGACTTGGGTTCAAATCTGGTTGCCGACTAGAGGAACTTTCTCTAAGTCTTTTTTCAACTGTTTCCTGAGTTAGTAAATCTCTGGCATGGGCAAGCAGGTTTTTTCTCCTGGAAACTCGGGTTTTTCATCCTGAAAACGCAAGAAAATCGACCATAGAATCCACACTATTTCAGACATTAAAAATGTTGCATTAGGGTTAGAAACCATGATATGGCAGCACTTGTTGAACTGTCTCTTCACTATGGGCTGCTTAAATTAGCGATAGCCTTGAGCCAGCTATCTCTGATTGGCTACCAGTGGAGATTGAACTGCCCACTCAGTCTCCAAAAGTCAGCTAGTGCTAAAACGGCCTCGCCTACTCCCTGTATGGAAATAAAAAGGCATTAGCTGATTTTTTTTTTGACATTATATTCTGGCAGTGAATTTTGGAACTATCTTTTTTTTCAGACATTGCTTCCGCATGAAGCATAATGTATTTCTGCAAAGTTTCACAGCATCTGCAAGGCCTTAAACAGGGGATAATACTTTAATTTTGATCACCCTGTATCTTTAAACTGAAGACAGAGTTTTACAGGATTAATACAGAACAGAAGGGGAGGGGGAAAAAAGAGGCCATTCCCAAGAAGTTGGGTAAATATGTAGTGAAAAGGATTAAATTATTGTCTGGTATGTAAAGAAATTTTTTAAGGTCTATTTTAGCTGGTCTTATGCAGAGGTGGCAGGGTTTCTTTCTCTTGGAAACACAGGTGTTTGATCCTGCAAGCAAGACAGAAAGCACCCATAGAATACATGCATTAACAGACACAGCTAACTAAATAGGTAGGATTACCATCCCCATCGCAGCATTAATCTATTTTCTACAAAACCATGTAACAGACAATCGAGCCTAACCAAGGGAAAGATAGATAGCTTTAAAGTTCATACATTAAAAAAAAAACTTCTGACGCTTTTATTCCCTATAGGGCAGTGGTGTTCAACCTTTTTTACTACGCGAGCTACTTTTCTATAATAAGTTATTCGCCGATCTACTCTCTTATATATAAGTTATTTGGCGATCTACTCTCTTATATAGATCACATTCCCCCCCAACCTGATATCTGATTATGCACAAATAAACAACTAAAAATAAACAACTAAAAAAAAATACACAACTAAAAACTTTGTGTATTTAAAAATTTATTTATCACTTTTAATTATTTTAATACAACAAAAAAAAAAAAAAATATATTGGAATAAATATTTATTTCTCTATTTTGGAAAACCAAACTTAGAAAAAACAACAGATTGATTACAAACACAAGTTACAGGAAACGCTGGTTGATTAAAAAAAAAAAAAAAAAAGTTAATATGAAATTTGGCATTGTTTGGACCTCGCAATATTTTCATAGTCAAGTTGATATGAAGAAGTGGCCAATCGCAGACAATCATCCAAATGATCATTTGTAATTTGGTTTCTTAATTGACTTTTTATGATGGTCATATTTGAAAAAGCGGATTCTGACAAGTATGTCGATCCGAAACACGACAGAATTTTTCGTGCAATATCAGTTAATATTGGGAATTTTTCATGTGCATACTTCCAAATGACTTCATTGTTTATTGATTTTAAATGTAAACTATTCTGAATGTTTATTATCTCAAGTTCTACTTCAGCTTGGTTTATATCAAACAGCCCACTAATTTTATTTGAAATTTCTGTGATGTTCAAGTTTTCTTGAAATGGATTATTGATAAAAGATACAATCATTTCAGTTTATTAAAATCTTTAAATCTTGAATTTATTTCTTCCTCAACTAATTCTATTTCACGAATAAATTCTTTTAAATTACAGCGAAGCATTTCTTGATTTTGTTCAAAAAATTTTAATAAGCATGGGAGATGTCTAAATTTGGGGTCATTTATATTTTTCTTTAATAAAAGTAAGTATTGTTGGAAAGTTTTTATTGAACTTAACATGTCAATTAAATTTTTATCTCTACCTAGTAACTCTAAATTTAAATTGCTTAATTTCGTACAGAAATCTACTAAAAATGATAAGTGTAACGACCATCTTTTATAACTCAATTGTAGATAAATCTCCTTTTTTATCAAGAAAATTTTTATATCATTAATTGATACAAGAAATCCTTCTAAAAATTGACTTCTGCTGAGCCAGTGAACATTATTGTACAACAGAAGTTCCCTATCATTATCTGCCTGTAATTTAAATAACCGCCATTGCAGGGCTTTTCCTCGAACAGAATTTACAATTTTAAATGTAATATCCAAAACATCTTTTGTGTTTAATCTTTTACTACACAGTACTTGTTGGTGAATAATACAGTGGTACGTTAAAAAATCTGGATATTTGTCACTGTTTTTACATAATGAAATGAAGCCTGGTTTATTACCTATCATTGCAGGAGCACCATCAGTAGTAATAGACACAAGTTTAAAAAGCAGAAGTTTGTGTTGTTTCACAAATTCATCAAATGCTAAAAAAATGTCTTCTCCTCTAGTCCTTCCCAATAATGGTATAATCTTCAAAAGTTCTTCTTTACTTGAATAATCTTGAAATACCAAGCGAATAAATACCATTAACTGAGCAATATCAGTGAAGTCGTCTGATTCATCAAATTGTAATGAAAACGCAACACATTGGTGAATGTCTGACATTAACCCGGCCTGGAAACATTTCTCTGGCAATTGTAACTCTTCCTTTTGGCAATTTGAAACTTTGTCTGTGGCCTAGAAGTAGTCTCTCTGTAGCGACATCTCGAACCGAGAAGCTCCTTTCTGGAAGCGGGAAACTCCTCTCACAAGTGACATGGATCTGGGCAGTCTCTCTGACGGTGACTCTGGACCAGGGAGCCTCCTCTCTGACGGTGACTCTGGACCAGGCAGCCTCCTCTCTGACGGTGACTCTGGACCAGGCAGCCTCCTCTCTGACAGTAATTCTGGAACTGGGACCCCTTCTGCTTGCTTCAGTCCCTTTTTATTAGGCCTCCTCTGAGACCTCGCATGAAGTTTGGCAACCCCCAAAGAATCAGTATGAGTCTTTCATCTTAAGTTCAAGTTCGGCACGTCTTTTGTTCTCCTCGTCTTTCTTTTGATTGTAAGTTGCCGGCCATCGGAAAGTTGTTTGAACTCTTTCTGACTAACTTTAGAGATGTATACACTTAGCGCCTGCAAGCCTTTCTCATACATACAAGTTTCAATAACAATCTTTCTAATGTCGCCATGTACAGCTTTGGCTACAAAAACATTGCCTTTGTTTTTAACACTCTAACATATTCTTATTAAAGCAGTATATACAGTTAGCTTCAAAAGAGTTATTTACAAAAACATCTAATACAAACTATACCGAGACAAACAAAGTTAATTTTTTTACAATATTCACATGGGACTTAACCAAAGTAAAAAATCGATGTAATGTGCTTTGGAATATTTAATATTTAAGCTACAATTGAGTTTTTACATGTTGCTTATAATCGTAGTCACTCGGCTCGCTGTTTGACTTCCACTGATCCAAATTAATTCATTTACCCAGACTTCTAAGAAAATTACAGATTTGACAATTTTAACAAAAGATAAATAAACAATAGCAATACACTTAAAGCAAATTAAAAATAATACAAAATAATGATAAATAAAATATGTTTTCTGTTTTAATTAAATTTGTAAGTAAGGAAGAATACACAAGAGATCGACCAAAAATGCTCTGCGATCGACAGGTTGAACACCCCTGCTATAGGGAGTAGATGAGGCTGTTTTTAACCCTATCTAACTTTTGGAGACTGAGGAGAAATTCAATTGCCACCAATAGCCAGTTAGAAATAGCTGGCCTAAGACTATCACCAATTATAAACAGTATCCAGTAAAGACAAGCACACAAGTGCCACCACCTCATAGTACCGAATGCAATATATTATTGTCTGAAATAGTGTGAGTTGTATGGTCAATTTTATCGACTTTACAGGGCAAAAAAATCTCAATTTCTGGGAGGAAAAAATCTGCTTGTCCATGCCTGAGACTAACTCAGGAATCAGTCAAAGACAGGGCTGAGAAAAAAGTTCCTCATCAGCAACTAGATTCAAACTCAGAATGGCATTCCTTGGGTGGCCTAGCACTATGGATGCAAACACCACTTAATAGGGTTACACAGGCCTAATTGTTTCATATATTTAATCTATAAGTAATTTTTATTGAACAAATTGTAAACAATTTCACTTCTTCATTAAGTTGTATTTCTGACATATACATGTTAGCATCTGGTTAAATGGCATTATATGCAATTATATCAAATTTACTTTTGAATGTTTAATTTCATGTTCTTTTATTATGATGATGGTATACATAGGATATTAACATAATGAAAAGAAAAAAAAACTGCAGTGCTACAAAACTAAGAAACGTAAAAAAAAAGTGGTCTGTGCACTAGAACTTAGTGATTAATGCCATTTGTGTACTGATTAAATTGTCAAAACTGAATACTTACAGTTAACTGATTCTACATTTAAGGTACTAATACCAGTTTGCACATCCTTATCTTCAATGTTTTCATTCCAAACAGACACCTCAGAGGTATAATTCTGCAAAAAGTCACGAATTTTTTCAACCCAGAGGTAAAGAATGCTTTCTCCAGCATGCTTGCTAAAATAAATGTGTATAAGATGTTGAGTATTGAATAGCATTTGATAATAATATGTGAAGCTTCAAAGAGAAAACACCTGATGTTAGTCCCTACTGTTAGAAGTAACCATGATAATAGAGTACTGATTTTCTCTGTGAAACTTTGCATAGCAGTAAAAGTTATTTTATTAATATTAACATAAGATCACCAAGGAGTCAAAACATTCATCACAGGGGTGCACACCGTCACACACAAAGTTCTTCTTCCTATCATGGAATATAGGCCATGTGGCCTGTTCCGGTCTCATGCCATCTCTTTCTTGGTCTTCCGATTCTTCTTTTTCCACTTATTTTGTATCTGTATAATATTTTTGGTAGTCTGCTGTTGTCCATTCGATTTAAATGTTCTAGCCATTTTTGTTTATACTGTCTTATGTAGTAATTAATTGGTTTGATTTTTTGGGATTGTAAGATTTCTTCATTTGTTTTGTGGTCCCACTTGGTATATCCAGCTGTTTTTCTGAGGAACTTCATTTCTGCTGTTTGAATTCGTTTTTCATCTTTCCTTTTCATGGTCCATGTTTCGCTTCCGTATAGTAGAGTTGGTTTTGACAAGACATTATATAGTCTGATTCTAGTGTGTTTTTGTACTACGGATGGCTTAAATATACTATTTATTATGCCATTTACTTTGACAAAGTTTGATATTTTAGTGTCTATGTCTTTTTCTTCTTCGTATGATAGATCACATCCCAAGTATCTGAAAGTGTTTACTTGTTCTAGTATTGTATTATCTATCACTATTTTACTTCTTATTGGGTTTTCTCCTTTGAATGCCATTATTTTTGTTTTTTCTTTGGATATTGTCATATTATATTGCTTTGAGATATCATTTAATGATTTTAATGATCTTTGCAAGTCATCTTCTGATGTAGCTAATACTATTTGATCATCTGCAAATAGTACTGTTTCTATCTTCATTTGCGGGGTCATTTGTATACCAAATGGGTTATGCTGTTTCCAGATTGTTAATATTTCATTTATATATATATTGAAAAGCAGAGGTGAGAGAGTACATCCTTGTCGTACTCCTCTTGATATATCTTTCCATTCTCAGGTGTGTTCTAATTTAACTGCTATTTTATTTCCTGTATATATTTCTTGAATAGATTGTAAAAGTTGGTTTGGTATGTTTAAGTTGGTTAATATTTTAAACAATTTTTGTCGACTAATTTTGTCAAATGCTTTTTCATAATCAATAAACGCCACGTGTTTCTTTTTGAAATTCTCTTCTCTTTTCTATTAATAATTTTAAAGTAAAAATTGGATCTATGCAGGATCGGCCTTTTCGGAAGCCATTTTGTTCTTCTAGTAATTTGTTTTCTACAATGCTGCTTAGTTTCTCTTTTAATATTCCTGCATATATTTTATATCCTGCATTCAGCAGGCTAATTCCCCTATAATTATTGCAATTGTCTTTATTTCCTTTTTTATAGATTGGGATGACCAGTGCTTTTTTCCAAGAGTTAGGGGTTTTTCCAGACATCCAAACCATATTAAAAAATTTCAGAAGTCTTTCATTAAATTTTTCACCTGCATTGTATAGTTCTATATTTATATTGTCTTCTCCTGGCGTTTTCCTATTTTTCATCTTCTTTATTATATTTTTCAGTTCTAACATTGTGATATTTTCTATTAGGTCATTCTTTGTCTTATAAAATTTTAATTCATTGTTCTCATCTGTCCAGAGATTTTGGAAATAGGTCACCCATTTTTCTAAATCTATTGTTTGTATTTTTATCTTTTCTTTTATTTCTTTATTCATGTATTTTATTACTTTATAGGTTTTGGGTTGTGGCTTAAATAAATCCTTTTCTAGTTCTATTACGAAATTGTTCCATCTTTCTCTATGTTTTTTCCTTACTTCTCGTTTTGCAATTGCACTATTTCTTTTATACTCTATTTCTGCTTCTATTGTTTTGGAATTTAGCCATTTCTGGTAACTGTCCTTTTTGGTTTTTATTATATTTTCTAATTCTTTGTTCCAGTCTCGTAGTCCTCTTTTTCTAATCCATTTGTGCTTTGTTCCTAAGGTTTCTGTTGCTGCTTTTGTGAGAATTTGTTTCAAATTTTCCCATTCATCTTCTATGTCACTTGATTCATGTGTGGTTTCTGTTTTGAAGTTTGTGCATTTTTGATATTGTAGTCTAACTTGAGGATCCTGTAATGAAGAAATTTTGTAGCTCGGCTGGTAAGAATTTTCAATTCTATGTGTTTTTAGCCACTTTGGTTTAAAACAAATTTTTGTTGATACCATATAATGATCAGAGTTTAATTCAAAGCCTCGATATGCTCTTACGTCTAAAATTAACTCCGCTAATTTAAAATTTGTGATAACGTAGTCAATTACTGATTTGTATCCTCTGGCTGACCAAGTATATTTATGTATTTCCTTGTGTTTAAACATTGAATTCATTATTCTCATATTATTATAAATGACAAAATCGTGCAATCTGCGACCATTTTGATTACATGTATCTTCGCCAAATTTACCTATGTTTGTTTTGTATTTTTTGTTTCCTATTCTGGTATTTAAATCTCCTGCTAGCAGTAAATAGTCAGTTTTGTTTGTTTTATCTATGGCATTCTGTAATTCTTTATAAAATATATTACTGTCTTCTTCTTTTCCCTCTTCTGGTGCATATGCACCAATTATTGTTATGTGGCCTCTTAATGTCTTGAGACTAATTTCTATTAGTCTTTCATTCAAATAGTTGTAATATACAATATTGTTCTTTAGGGATTTATGTACCATAATCATTATATCTGCTTTTGCTCTTTCTTCTTTTTTTATCCCACTGTAGATTTGTATATAGTTGTTTGTTTCTTTTGTACCTTTTTGTTTTTTCTTTGTTTCTGTTACTATATTCTAAAATTATTCAAAGTATCCACACTCATTAAATTCTCAGGCAATGCATTCCACTCAACCACTCTCCATACAAGGAAAAACTGCTCCTTCCTCTTTTGTTCACATCCTTCTTAGTCTGTTTTCATCTCAATAAAACCTCCTCTCTTCTTCCTATTCATGAGGCTCCAAAAATTGCATTTCTGTCTTCAGACCACACATTCCCAGGTGACCAATTCTGTGCACAACCCATATTAGGCCTGGGCACGGCCTTATACAATGGAATCATTTATTATTTCTTTGTTTATTATTTATTTTTTTATATATTTTTATTTATTATATATTATTTATTATTTCTGCATGTCAAGGTCCCCTGCATTACTGCCCTAATCCAATGTAATGACTTCACAACTGGTATGCTGTTATCCCTAAACTTCAGATCTCTGTCCACTACCATTTCCAGGTCTCACATCTTCTCTACTTCCTTTAAAATTTCCCTTCCAAGTATATTCTTTCTGTCCCATCCTTGCCTACCAAATTTAAGAACTTTACACTTTGCAACACTGAACTGATAGTTCTATTCACACAGCCACTCATACAATTTATTGAAATCCTCCTATAAGGCTACATCTGCTTGACTCCTCATTGTTCTTCCCAATTTTGCATCATCATCATCTGCAAACAAATGCATATCCCCAGTTAGATTTATCTCAATATCATTAGCATACCAGTTAAATAACAATGGCCCCAAAAAAGATCCTGCAGCACACCACTAGTGACTTTTCTCTTTCAGGATACCAAGTTCCCATACGGAACTTGCTGATACTTGACAGTCAATCATTTATCTTGCTCACTAACTGTCAAACCTCATCGGTTCCAATTTAGTCATCAACTTGTTGTGTATTAATCTCCTAAAAGACTTTGCAAAATCTAAGTATACCACCGTATTATGCATCTCTCTTGTGCAATACATTTGTTATCTTGTTTTCATACATAAGTATGAGGTACATCTCTCATCTATTATTATGCATCTCTCTCTTGTGCAATACATTTGTTATCTTGTTTTCATACATAAGTATGAGGTACATCTCTCATCTATACATCTCTGAGGAAACAGCTTAAGCAGAGCAATGGCATACGAATGTGAAGGGGGAGAGATATTGTTGGGTCATTGGAAAGTGGTCAAGAGGTGTTTGAAGAAAGCAGTATCTGAATGTATACCTAGAGTCAGAAGGATAAATCAGGTAAGAGTTAGATGGATGAATAGCTTCATTACGCAGCAGTTGCATATAAGAAAAATTTGTGGAGGGATTACAAAGAAACAAGTAATCAGCATACCTATGGGCAGTATAAGGTGCAGACAAGAAGGGGTTGACTGGTATGATAAGGAAGGTCAAAGTTAATTATGAGAGAAACTAGTTGATGAAACCAAAAACCCTCAGTAAAGGGAGAAATGACTATGGAAGGATGACTTTAAAAAGTGCTGATGGTGTGGAGGTTACAGAACCAAACCAAATACTTGAATTACTGAGTGAGCATTTTGCAGGAGTGTACTATCTAGGTGGTGACATTGCAATGCAAGATGTGACACTGATAACAGGAGAATGGAGGTTGAAGAAATATTGCAGAACCTCAATGGTTCTAAAGGAAATGGCTACGCGATGATTCTGCCGGATTTTGCAAAGGCATTTGACAGAATACCACATGGAATTCTGTTACGCAAATTAGAACAAATGGAGATGGATATGAATCTGGTGAATTGAATTAGAGGGTGGCTGATGGAGAGATATCAGAGTGGTTTATGGAGGAGATGAGTCCAGGAGAAGGCAAGTGACCAGTGGTGTACCACAGGGCTCAGTACTTCATCCTCTGTTGTTTAATTTGTATATCAATGATATAGGAAATGATTTGATAGGAAATGATTTGATAGGAAATATTCAGTTGTTTGCTGACAATGCTAAACTGGAAAGAGCAATGGTAAATAAAAGTGATGACAGATCCTGCAGGAAGACTTAGCCTAGCAATATGGACAAAGGTAAATGGCTGCCAGTTTAATGTGGGAGAGATCAGAAGCTTTGTACCATACTGATGGAACTGACTGCAGGAAACTGATGAGGCTAGGGACTTGGGTGTGATTGTGGAGAGAGAATTGAAGTTTACAGATATTGCAAAGTTAACCAAAACAGCACATCAGATTACATGATTGTTGAAGAACACACACTAACAAGCAGAGATAGAGAGGTTATTGCTCCCCTATATAAGGCTTTAATAAGGCAACATCTGACTAATGTGCACAAATTGGAACTCCCGGATTCTGTGGTGATGAAGAGGTTGTAGAGAGGATCTAGTGCCGAGTGATAAAGATTGTGGCAGGTCTGTGGTATGCTCCTTATGAAAACAGACTGACTGTATGTAGGTTTCAAAAATTAGCTGAGAGACAAAAAAGAGGATGGATAATAGAAGAGGAGACATTTAAGTTATTAAAGAAGAGTTGTGTAAGAGTGTGGTTAGTAAGGGGTATTAGGACTACGATTTTTGCTTGGAGGGTGGTGAATGGGCTGCCAGAAGTGGTTGTGGATGCTTCATCAGTGAATGAATTTAAAGAGAAGTATGATAGGTATTGTGTGAATGATGGCTAGCATGTGAATAAATGGATCTCCCATGAAGAGTTTTCTGATTCGATGGAGATACCTGAGTAATAATAATAGTAGGTTGGTAAAATATGACCTTTAACAAGCCCATGCAATGCAGACCATCTCTGTTGCCATATTGCCAACTTCTCAAACACTTTAACTACAATTCCAGATACAGGCTAGCCTATAATTTTTAGCCTTATCACCACTTTTGTGAAATGGAACAATTTTGCCCTCTTTCTACTCCTCTGGCACTTGTGCTGTTGCATGACATGTTAAACAGATATCCCAAGGCTGCTGTTAGCTTTCTGGATCATTCCCATAAAACATGCAGTGGTATTATCATCAAGATCCTATTGCCTTATTGATATTAAGTTTATTTCATTTTGCATATACCTCTTGTTTGTTTGCCAGCAGTTCATCTTCTCCAATTCCCATCACACTCGAGCTACTCAAAACAACACACTAGTGAGGATGAATTACCATGATGAACAACCCACTGAATACCTCAACTATGTTCTCTGCAACAGTTACCTATCATTTCCATCTATTAACATCATCTTACAATAAAAATTTTCCTTCTTCTACTTGTCACTGAAAGAACTAGAAATTTTCTTGATTTCACTGGCTAATTTCTGCTCATATTACACATTTGCTATCATTATTGGCTTGCTCTTTACACTCTTCATGTAATTGATTATTATTATTATTACCTTGTGTCTTCCACAGTGTCTTCTTCCATATTTCATGCTTAATCTCTTCATTTGGCACCTATCTTATTCCGCCTTTTGACCTTCACAATACATTCATTCATTGATGCTATTTAAATAGCTCTTGGTCAGTCCCCAAGAAATTCTTATTCCTTTTTCACTTAACTCCTCATTCTATGCTATAGCTCCAAGCTATCTCTTGTCATTAGGCACCTATGTTATTAAGCCTTTTGACCTTCAGAATACATTCACACATAGCTGCTGTTAATTAGCTCTTGTTCAGTTCCCAGCATTTATCTCCTGTTAATTCCTCATTCCATGTTATAGCTCCAAGCTGTCTCCTAAGATTTTTATAATCACTGGCCTTGTAGTTTCACATATATTCTTTCCTCACAGAAGTCTTCACATGGCTGGCCACCACTACCAAGGTGATCACTTCATGATCATTATCACCAACTGGAAGGAAATGCAACATCCTTTGATGATATGACCAGATCTAAGATTTAATCCTAGCACTGTCTCTTGAGAAATTCAGTTGCTTTATTTCCAAATGCTATGTCTTCATTCCAATCTATAATACCATCATTAAAATCACCCATAATGATCACCCTTCCCTTCTTTACCAACCCAAGTTGACTATACAATTCTTCATCTTGAGCAACATCCAACTAAATAGTGTTTGTTTGTTTATCATCGTAAGTATGGGTGGTTTACCAAACTATACTGCTTCAAAACCACAGCTCCTATCTTCCCCTTGCATCTTTACCTTGTGCAGATATAATTTATCTGCCATCATCAACAGCCCATCCCTTCCATTCTTGTCTTCTCTATCATCACAAAAAACACTGAATCTCCATTTCAATTCCAGTCAGGAGAGTCATCCTTATCTGATGATGTTTCACTTATTCCTATAATTTTTGGACATATATACTCAATCAGTGAAACAATTTCAACTGATATTCCTGACATTTGTAAATAAACACAGCAATTTACTTTTAGGTCTAAAACTCATAACCACCTGGCAGCTGCAATTTCTCCGCACCTGTCTCCAATGCCCAATCACCACTTATCCATATATCTCCTCAGACTCAACTACTCCCCTTATATTCAGGGCCATCCCATTCCAATGGTGACCTATCTTAATGCACACATTCATTACTGCTTCCAAAACACACTTGCCTCATGCCAGGTCTTTCAATGCACTCTACCCCCATTTCCCAGTCAGTCCATCTCGCATTCCTTTTCTCTTATTCCTCATCTCTCACAAGCTCTCTACATTCACAAGCCTCACTCTCCTGATCTACATCACATATTTCCTTTTATCTTTTGTTCGTATTACTCATTACACTTCCTCCTCCTAGAAGCAGTCTCTCCAGTTGACTCACACCAAACCCATTAAAATCCAATCTATCACTTTTGTACAATTCCATTCTTTCCCTCGAATACATCCCTTTCTCCTCACACAGCTCTGCCAACCTATCATTTGTTCCTACAACCATCACTGGCTTTTGTATCTGTTTACTTCTCATAATCAAAACATCAACCACATTGTTAATCCTCCCTTATGGAAAAAAAGAATCAAGTTATTACTTTAAAGTATTTACCTATGCAGAATTTCCTAGAAAAATTTTCATAACAGCACATTTTACAAAAGATAAAATATATATATATATATATACACAGTCATACCCGAAGTTACGCGGTAGGTGAGACCAACAAAAAGCACGTAAGTCAAATTAGCTTAACTCGGGTATAATTTTGCATACAAACATACAAAATATTAGTTAATTGGGACCAAAGGTTTACAAAAACACCTGTATTTTTTAAGAAATATAATCATAATTGTAGTTTTTCATATATAAAAAAAAAAATAAAGTTATTTCAATGTCAATGGTTTCATAAAATCTAATAGATTCGTCTGACGCATAATGTCTTTTTCTTGTCAAGCAAAATTTCTTCATAGCAAGCTAATGATTTTTTTATTCCTTACTTTGTGGCTACAATTCATTCCTCGTTAGAATCTATGTCCTCCAAAATCTGTAAACCTTTCTTTTATGATTGTTCTTACTGTGAATTCCTGTAGATCAAACTTCTTTGCTAGGTCACAAATTTTCATTCAGCCTTCAAAATCCTTAATAATGTTGAGTTTTGTTTCCAAAGTCAATGTTTTTCTTTTCTTGCTAGCTGTAGAAGAATCGGACTTGCTTCCTTTGGACGACATTATTATTTTTTATGTGATAAAATTTTTATCAAGAACATAACATTAAACAATCGCAAGGTTTGTAGACTATAAAAATCATGTATGAATGGAGACCACTCGAAATACGTCAGTGCTTGTTCACAGCATGTGTGACACTGGCGAATGTAGCCGGCACCGGAAAGATAAGACTAGTGGTGAGGTGTGAAGCAGGACAGGAATATGCACACATATGAAACCGCGTAACTGCGGATTCACATAAGTTGGGGTATGACTGTATATATACAGTAAAACCCCAAAGTTACGTGGTAGGCGGGACCAACAAAAAACGCGTAAGTCGAATTTGTGTAACTCAGGGTATAATTTTGCATGTAATTTATATATAAAAACATACAATTGGGACCAAAGGTTTACAAAAACACCTATATTTTTTAAGAAATATAATCATAATTGTAGTTTTTCGTACATAAAAAATAGTTATTTCGATGTCAATGGTTTCATAAAATCTAATAGATTCATCTGACGGCATAATGTCTTTTTCTTGTCACGCAAAATTGTCACGCAATCTTCATAGCAAGCTAATGATTTTTTTATTCCTTGCCTTGTGGCTAGAATTCGTTCCTCATTAGAATCTATGTCCTCCAAAATCTGTAAACCTTTCTTTTATGATTGTTCTTACTGTGAATTCCTGTAGATCAAACTTCTTTGCTAGCTCACAAATTTTCATTCTGCCTTCAAAATCCTTAATAATATTGAGTTTTGTTTCCAAAGTCAATATTTTTCTTTTCTTGCTAGCTGTAGAGGAATCGGACTTGCTTCTTTTGGATGACATTATTATTTTTTATGTGATAAAATTTTTATCAAGAACATAACATTAAACAATCGCAAGGTTTGTAGACTATAAAAATCATGTATGAATGGAGACTGACGAAACACATCAGTGCTTGTTCACAGCATGTGCGACACTGGCGAATGCGGACGGCGCCTGAAAGATACGACTAGTGGTGAGGCGTGAAGCGGGACGGGAATACATACATATAAAAAGTTGCGTAACTGCAGATTCGCGTAGGTCGGGATATGACTGTATATATATTATACACACATCTTATAAGTTCTTCTTACTGTTATATATTCTGTAAAATATACAATATTTAGAGCTTATGAGGCACAGTTGGTACTAATGATGCCCTCTGGTAGTAAAGACCAGGATTTGAATCTCATCTAAAAAATGAAGAACATTTATTAGGGCATTTAAACTTAAAGTGAGCCAGTCTCATAAAAAGGTGGTATGCTTTATATTCCCTTCTGAAACTCAGGTTTTTCATCCACAAATCAGACAAACTGGCCAGTAGAATACAAATAATTCATAGACACAGCAGATGCACACAGAATTAACTGACTTATCATAAACAGTAATTAGGTTTCAAAGAAGCCAACTCCATGACACGATTATTGAACCTAAAAAAGAAGATAGAATGGGATAAAGTGTTAAAATGTGGTGTAGCAAGCTACGGATAAGTCATAGCTTAAGTCCCATAGAACCAATACTATTTAATCTCCCTATTACAGAAAGTTTAAAGACCAAACCTTCACAACAGTAAACTAAATTTCCTAACAAATGACATCACAATCAGTAGACAAAGAAAATGGCAGAAAATCATACACTGAGAACAAAAGAATGTCAATGTATGGAATGAACCATATATAAAGAAAGCAAATAGCAGGAAATTTCACAAACTGACAACAGAACAGAAAGGATTGGCAGGAACAAACATGAAGAACACAAAACAACAACAACATGAAAAAAAGTGCAAATGCAAACAATAATGGGAAACATACAAGAAAGAAGTAGAAGACTATGATATTATAAAATTTATAAAATTATAGTCTTTATAAAAATTATAAAGACTATGAAACTATATAAATATTATATATAAAAATTATCAGATCTTATATTTCTATCTCTGGCTCATTTACCTGCCAACCTGGTAGAGAACACTTGTTTTGCTAATCTTTCCTGTCCAATTCTGTTTAAATGACCATACCACCTCAGATTAGCTCTGCTAACAGATTCCTGGATGCTGACAATGTCAAGTTCTTTCCTAATATCCTTGTTCTTAATATGATATTGCCATTGATACCATCTGTTATGCCCCCTAATCTATCCTCGGACTCTCATATCTACAGTCTCTAGTCTTTGGTCAAGTGTTTTACTTCTGACCCAGCTCTCAGATCCATAAGTTAAAACTGGTTTGAACACTGTCTTGTATACAGCTAATTTAGTGTTCTGAATAATTTCTCTCTTATTCCATATAAATTTATTCAGTTGACTTCCTACCATACCAGCTTTGTTGATTCTGTTGTCTATTTCCATATTTAATTTACCATCTTCACTAAAAATCGTGCCTAAGTAGATGAAATGTTTTACTTGTTCTATAAGTTCTCCATTCACAATGCCGTTGATATTTACAATGTTTCTGCCTATTTTCATTGTCTTTGTCTTTTTAATGCTGACCTTCATACCATACCTATTACATCAGTTATTCAATTTAGTCAAGGAATCTTGCAGACTCGTAGTGGATTTATTGATAAGTATAACATCGTCCGCATAAAGCAAAGAGCTGAGATTAACATCTCAAATTTTGATATCCGGTTTAATACCACTTTCCGTCATAATGTGATCCACATAGAAAATGAATAAAAGAGGGGATAATGTACATCCTTGTCTCACACCAAATTTAATATTAAACCATCTTCCTGTACTTCTTTCAATTCTAACTGCTGACTTACAACTTAAATAAAGACTAAGTATTGCTTGATATAATGCCCCATTGACATCATATAACTGTAGCATATTGAACAGCTTCTCTCTTGGCACCTTGCCATATGCCTTTTCCAGATCTACAAAATTAAATATAGATCTTTGTTATATACCCATGATTTTTCAACTATTTGTCGTAAAGTGAAGATCTGCTCCTGACAGCCTCTATTTGGCCTGAATCCAGCTTGTTCTTCACCAAGCTTTTCTTCCACAATTTTTCTCAACCGTTTCACAAGTATACTTGCATAAATCTTACCAGGAACACTCAGTAGGGAAATACCTCTATAATTCTCAAATTCAGTTTTATTTCTCTTTTTATATATGGGTACTATGAGCTCTACTCCAATCATCAGGAATTCGTCGCTTTGTCCAGGCCTTCTGAACTATGCAGCGCAGCAACTGTAAGACTTTTATACCTCCATACTTGAGCAATTCTGGTTGAATATCATGTACTCCTGCTGCCTTTCCACATTTCAAGCATTTGATGCCTTTTTCTACTTCAAGTATGGATATGCATTCCTGACTGTATGTCTATTGTGTTTTTTACCACTGTGCTATCACTGTTTGTTTCATTTAGCAATTTTTCGAAATAATTACTCCATACTTCAAGGATATCTTTTTCTCCAGTTTTCATGTTGCCTTTATCATCTCTAATTCCATTATTTAAATGAAGGGGATATGAAATCCCATATTATTTCAAAGCCGAATAAGAAACTCAAAGATCAGAATCAAAGAGTTTTATGCCGAATATAGTAACTATAAAAATTTCGGCGGATTGTAACGTAAGCTAAAGCACATAGCCCAACACTACGGTAACTCATTGCAAAGGTGGGTAAAGTTCTGATCACTATTCTTAGTATTATCCATAATGTACAACACATCTCCTGGAAGATGTATGATGTTGTACATTATATTGAAATTGTTATACATTATGATGTTATACATTTCTGGGTGGAGGGTCACTACCCAGACCGGTTTTCGACCCTTATTGAGGTCTCATCAATGAGTAGGTAGACCAGGTAATACCAAGGTTATAGTGAAAAGAACTTATATACTTTGCTATACGAGTTGTCAAAAAAAGGTGCACCCATCAATTACTTAAATAAAAGAGCCAATAGGCTTCACTTTGGCGATGTAACATTTGATGTAATAAATTTGTCTCTGTATTCTCTAAGAGCAAAAGCTGATTTATTTGCCAGGAACTTTTGATATGCTTTCTTCTTTTCCTTCACTACCTCTTTACTTGTATCCACCATGGAGTTCTGATTTTCCTATCCTTGCAGACAACTTCACCACATGCCTCTCTGGCTGAATCAATCAGGGTTTTCTTCAAGGCTTGCCACTGAATCTTCAAGGTTTGGTTCCTGTTCTCAAACTCTTTCATTTTTTCTTCAATAATCTTTGTGTATTTTAGTCTACAGTTCACATCTGAGAGTTGCTCAACTTTTATTCGCTTTAAAACTTTCTTACATATTTTTCTTTTCAATATGAAATTCAATTTTATCCTGCTCAAGCCTAAATAGTGATCACTTCCAATTCAAATCCTCTGTACACTCTGGTGTCCTGCACAAGGGAGAAAACATCACTATCGACAATAATAGTCAATGAGACTTTTCTTATACCTTGCCTCTTCTATCCACGTGAATTTGTGCACATTTTTATGTTGGAACGTGGTGTTAGTAATAACCAGTCCATGTCCTGAACAGAAATCCAACAGGTATTTGCCATTATTATTAGCTTTGCTCTTTTCTCCAAATTTTCCCAAAATATTGTATGTCTGACAATCATTTCCTACTCTGCTATTTAGATCCCAACAAGGGCCAACTTTTCATTTTTCATTATGTCAGTTTCTTTCTCTAAAGCCTCAAAAAATTCCTCCACTTCTACCCTAGTGTTACACCCTGATACCTTAAGAATGTAGAATTCCCAGCTATCATGGTGTAACATGAAGAGAAAATAAAATAAAACCCCTGTATAAAAGCTAATAGATGAATTATTTAGAAGAAAGAAAAATATTCTTGCATCCAAGTAAAATATATAACAAAAAAAGTGTTTGAAGAACTAAATAATAAAAGAATTACAGTTGTGATATAAAACAATTAGCCAAGTAAAACAGAAAAGATTAGTAATAAGAAATTGTATGTGAGAGGCTAGAGATTAAAATATTAATTAGATTCTTAAAAATTTGGAAAGATGATTAATTTAGAGGCTAGCAAAAGAACCCTCCAGTAGTTTAGGTATGAACAACAGCGAATTTTTTTGTTGCATTAATCTACAGCAGGTGTTCCCACAATTTTCGGGCGAGGACACTGATGACGTTCTAAATTTTTTTAGTTATATAGAAGAGCTTAGAAGAGTTGGAGGATGGACTGATTTTCAGTTGCTAGTCTTACTCCGAGGTAAACTGGTGGGAAAGGCTAAAGCTTTCCTGTATTCTTCCCCCATTCCCTGGATTACTCCTGATTTAAGACAGTCCTAATTTCTGAGTTCTCAAAACTGGGAAGCTTGGGACCTAACTTATGGAAGCTCCAGAGGTGCTCTCAGAAGGGAAAAGGAAAGTGTGGCTGAGTTCCATAACAGGTTACTGACAATAGCTAGTACCCTGAGTGTCCTTAGTGAAGAAAAGCCTCACTTCGACTGGGCCATTTTCCAAAAATTCAGACAGAGAGTCAAACCTGAGTTGAAGGAAACAGCATTCGATAAGAGATTATCCAATTTAAGAGAATGTTATGATGCTGTAAAGGAACGTGAACAAATGCTCGGAGACCTCCGTCCCGCACATGTTCATGGGTCAATAAACATAATTGAAGAGAAGGGCAATTCTGAAAAGGGGCAAGGACATATTAAAGAGAGTAAGGAGAAGAGAGAAAGATCTAAGACAAGAGAGAGACTAGAAGAAGACAATAGGCAGGAGATAAACAATTTGACAGAGTCTTATATTAATTCAGATAAAATCAGGGATATTGTGAAACAAGAGAGAGAAATACTCCAAAATACTCCAAATGAGGTGATGAAACAATTTGGAACGTTGTCTGTAAGAACCCCAGAGCCTGATTATAGCAGAACTGAGGAAACCACTAAGTTGGTTAAAGAGAAAGTTGAGCGTCTGCAAAAACCCCTTCTTGATAGATTAGATTCAGTTATGCAGAGGCTATCAGAAATCATACCACAACAAGCAACAGCTATTCCTCAAAATCAAGGGAAAGCTAGTGACCAAAGAGGCGGTAGAGAGTGCCCAAGATGTTTCAGTTGTAACAAACTGGGACATTTTGCTCAAAACTGTTACTTTAACAAGAAGCACTTTGGTAGAGGTCATGACAGAGATTCAGATTCACATATGTATACAAACAGAGTATGGAAAAAGGGACAAGGGAGAAAGGAGCATCCTTACGAGATGGAAGTGAAGGCGAGTGCATATGGAAGATACTGCAATGCTTTGCTGGACACTGGAGCTCAATCATCCATCATATCTGAGGATTACTTCAAGAAAATAGAACCTCATGCCAAAGATAATATCACTCACCTTAAACAACGAGTGAGAGTATCGGGTGTCACAACTTCCATGACTCCTGCTTCTAGGTCTGTGAATCTAAAGTTATACCTGCCTGAGTTCAAATTATGTGTTTGGCAGGAGTTTTTGATCCTACCAGGATCCTCTCTTCCACACATCAAGCTGATCCTAGGCAGAGATTTCCTGTCAAGGTATGACCTTTAAATGTGATTACATGAGGAAAGAAATATACCTATTGGGAAAGAGACAATTTACAAGGAAGGGGCAAACTCCAGAGTTATGTAAGGAAGAGAGAAATGAGCCTCAGGAGAGGAATCATGAATCCCACGGGAATAAAGTGAAGGAATCATCACATAAGGAGGTAATCTGTGAAAGGAAATCAAAAGTAGTTAAGGTTAAATCAGAGGTAAATTTCTGCAAGGTTAGAAAAGGGAAGAGAAATAAAAACTAAAGAAATTAAGTACATCAGTTATGAGTATATGGATAATGAATAAAAAAAAAAAAGGAGTGGGGGAAGGAAAGTACAAAAAAAATAAAAATAAAAGGGGGAACCCCGTATATATGAGAGGAGGAACACTTCAAAAAAGAATTTTTTACAAATTTTTTTTTGTTTAAAGGGGGGAACCTTTGTTACACCCTGATACTCTAAGAATGTAGAATTCCCAGCTATCATGGTGTAACATGAAGAGAAAATATAATAAAACCTCTGTATAAAAGCTAATAGATGAATTATTTAGAAGAAAGAAAAATATTCTTGCATCCAAGTAAAATATATAACAAAAAAAGTGTTTGAAGAACTAAATAATAAAAGAATTACAGTTGTGATATAAAACAATTAGCCAAGTAAAACAGAAATGATTAGTAATAAGAAATTGTATGTGAGAGGCTAGAGATTAAAATATTAAGTAGATTCTTAAAAATTTGGAAAGGGGATTAATTTAGAGGCTAGCAAAAGAAAAACAATAGACTATCACTCAGGGTCAATTCCCGGATTTGAGACATCGTCACGGGCTCGTCAACCAAAGGATGTTTGGCAGAAAAACGCCACCCTAATTGGTCGGTGAAGTCGAATCAAGTAAGGGGTGGAGAAAAGAAATTAAAGTGGGTGCTGTTAGGAGTCAAGGTATAAAAAAGGTTAGAAACGCCCCCCACGAGGCTTTTTCCTGGAGAGTTTCTTCACGAGTTCCTTCGTATAGGTTTCACGTGGTTTTCCTGAGTGGCGGGATTGGAGTTAATCTCCGCCGTCACAACAAGGAAACAAAAGTGAGCGGGATTTCGATTCCATGTTTCCTATGGTAAGAAACGAGGAGTGCCATTTATCTAAAGAAAAGAAGGTATTATCTATGTGTTTTATTGTCCAGTGACAATTACGAGAAAAGGATATCTGTAAAGAAGTTGGTGACAACGTGGCGAGTTTCACGGTGAGTATAGATGATTCTAAAGTGTGTTCTTAATTCAAGTACGAAAAGTAAGATTGCATAAGCACAGTTTAATGCCAAAAGAACTTAGGAGTAACAGATTATTAGAGAGATCATACCAGGATAGTTCAATCGGAAAAAGGTAGAGGCCAATATGGAAAACTCAAGAGAAAAAGATACTGTAAAAATCTCGTGTTAACTGAAAATCGTCTGTAATTGTAATCATTATTCTATTACTGAACTGTTGAAGAGACTAAGGAAATTTATACTAGGACTTTAGTACATGACTGATTATAATGAAAGTATGCTTGTTAATATTAATATTATATAGGTAATTATGTGTCCTGAGAATTATGCATGTGTATTGTAACGTATAGGAAAGCTTTAAATGTCAAAGTTATGTGTTAGTACAGTAAAGGGATAAGTTAATCTACGTAGTTTTGGATAGTTAAATAGAGGGAATTGATCACACATGTACATGTGCTACAGCATATAGCATATATTCCGAATAATATAGGGTTAAGTAAGGTGTTAATTAGATCTAGAATTATACATATGATTGGATGTGTTGAAAATGTCATGGCGGCATGATCGCAATACCCATATAGGATCATAGCCAAATTACTTGTGATAAGCTAATGTTATTTTGTAAATATTTTCTTAGTATTGAATTGAATTATATTAGAAATTGAATTGTACCATGCTAATGAGTTTAATAAACCTTTATTCATTGATAAAACAGTTGTCTGAAATTGCTGCCCAATGTACCACTTGAAAAACGTACGAACCTAATCGCACAGGAAATTAATGTGTTAGTACAGTAAAGGGATAAGTTAATCTACGTAGTTTTGGATAGTTAAATAGAGGGAATTGATCACACATGTACATGTGCTACAGCATATAGCATATATTCCGAATAATATAGGGTTAAGTAAGGTGTTAATTAGATCTAGAATTATACATATGATTGGATGTGTTGAAAATGTCATGGTGGCATGATCGCAATACCCATATAGGATCATAGCCAAATTACTTGTGATAAGCTAATGTTATTTTGTAAATATTTTCTTAGTATTGAATTGAATTATATTAGAAATTGAATTGTACCATGCTAATGAGTTTAATAAACCTTTATTCATTGATAAAACAGTTGTCTGAAATTGCTGCCCAATGCACCACTTGAAAAACGTACGAACCTAATCGCACAGGAAATTAATGTGTTAAGAAACGAGATAAAGTGTCACGACTGCAATATTGTTTCACATTCAGACATATTTTAGTAATTGCTCCTTGTTTTTGTATTTAATATCTCAAACTAAATGTCCCAAAAGGCGCAGCATAATATAAATATTAGGGACACTAAGGGGAGAAATAACTTAAATATTTGTATTTTTGGTGATATCTCGTGTATAGATAATAGTTGAACATAGATAAGCATAATTTCACTAGATAGGATAATAATCGTAAATTGGGACACAACACTAGTAGAACCTTCTGTGGAACCATAGGCACAAATAAGCCTCATTGTCCAGTTCCCCATTCTCATATTTGCCCACATCACTCTACTTGAGAATGCCTGCCATTCAAGAAGATTAGACTCGTATTTAGTGTCGAATACTATGGCTACTCCTTCTTTTCCTTGACTGTCATTGCCTGAATATAACATTTTGTATTTATTGCTCTGAAAGATCTCACCAGTTTTTGTTTTGTCCTGAACATACTTCAGGTCCAAACTTTGTTTGCTTATACTTGGATAAAGGATTAAACCAATAATATAATTTCTTGGCATCTTTTAATTTATAGCATAACCAAGAGGAAAAACTTCCATCAACTATCTCTAATCCAGGTAATTTTAATAAGGTATGATGCCTTTTGGCTACTCTTACATGAAAATATGATTTTGCATTGCTTTGCCTTGGTATCACCTCTAGGTCTGGCTCCCACTGATGAGACCTTAAAAGTCGAGATCTTGATTTACAGAAAGATAAGTACAGTAAAACTCCGAAGTTACGCGGTAGGTGGGACCAACAAAAAGTGCGTAAGTCGAATTCGCGTAACTCGGGGTATAATTTTGCATGTAATTTATATATACATACAAACATACAATTGGGACCAAAGGTTTACAAAAACACCTATATTTTTTAAGAAATATAATCATAATTGTAGTTTTTCGTACATAAAAAATAGTTATTTTGATGTCAATGGTTTCATAAAATCTAATAGATTCATCTGACAGCATAATGTCTTTTTCTTGTCACGCAAAATTTCCTCATAGTAGCAAGCTAATGATTTTTTATTCCTTGCCTTGTGGCTACAATTCATTCCTCATTAGAATCTATGTCCTCCAAAATCTGTAAACCTTTCTTTTATGATTGTTCTTAAAATTGTGGATTCCTGTAGATCGAACTTCTTTGCTAGCTAACAAATTTTCATTCAGCCTTCAAAATCTTTAATAATGTTGAGTTTTGTTTCCAAAGTCAATGTTTTTCTTTTCTTGCTAGCTGTAGAAGAATCGGGCTTGCTTCTTTTGGATGACTTTATTATTTTTTATGTGATAAAATTTTTATCAAGAACATAACATTAAACAATCACAAGGTTTGTAGACTATAAAAATCATGTATGAATGGAGACCGCATGAAACATGTCAGTGCTTGTTCACAGCTGTGCGACACTGGTGAATGTGGCCGGTGCCTGAAAGATACGACTAGTGGTGAGGCGTGAAGTAGGAGAGGAATACGTACATATAAGAAACTGCATAACTCCGGATTCGCGTAAGTCGGGGTAGCGTAAGTTGGGGTATGACCGTACTTTGGTTTCTTTTGTTTGTTTTTCACTTTGATTTTATTTTACTGGTGCTAGTGGTGGTTTCATCCCCACTAGCACTGGTTTTTTTATAAATAAATATTAAGATTGCTGGTAGTGCAGTTAATATCTGCATTATAGGATTACTTTTAGTGGTATAATGGCCACCATTTTATAGTAACTCAAATAAAGCATTTGCTGGTGGTGTAGAATTATTTCTGTATCACAGGATTATTTATTTCTCAGTCTTACGATTGAAAATTTTTTTCTTACAATCAAACGAGAGATTATAGTCATTTTCCCACTTGAGATAATTGTACCAATTCCTCTAAGGGTGCGAACTCTAGGAATTTCAATTCCTGGATGTGAAGAAGCGAGACGAGACGAGATGAGACGAGATGGGTAACTAAGGTTTTAAAAGAGATAGTTGCCGCAAACAAGATTTATTCTTTTACCCCTTAAAGCAGAGGGAAATACTTAACTGTAGTTAAAGATGTGGAAATGAGGGACAAACTTTTACAGGGTTTTAGTTTCGAAGGCAGCACGGTTATTCCTGTAATGGTTGGGAGCCAGGTAAAAAACAGTAAAAATCGAAAGATTTCTGATGGAATATATAGAGAATTGTAATGAAATTATTATACAGACATTTTCGAAATAGGGATAAGATTAGTAATATACGAAAGGGTTTATCAGGTGAAGATCTAAGTTGGCTTTCTGGTGATGTTACCTTCACAATGGATATGAAGACGTCCGTACCAAATTTTGTCAACATCGGTACAACCCGAGTTATGGTAAACTATCCCGGAGTACAAAGGCAATGCCTACATTGTGGTTCATATGATCATTTGGGTGGTAACCGCCCCAAATCCAAATGTTTCAACTGCATGGAGATCGGACATATCGCTAATCAGTACCTCAAACCCTGTCAGAAATGTGAAAGTTCTGAACACCGCATTAACACCTGTCCTTTTAGAACTTTCGTGGAAAGAGTGGGAGCACTGGTAGAGTCAACTAGAAAGGCATATATATCAGAGAGGCATAATGAAGAGTTCCTGGATCTTCGGTCTAGTAAAGATGACACTTTTAAACAAACTACACTTGGTAAAATCACAAAAAGTGTGTGACCAAATCAGCTAGAAATTAGCCCCAAAATTCCAGATCTGTGGGAGCAACCTTCCCAGTCAAATACTAACAGAACATCAGTTGAATTACCAATAATGAACCTAATATAACAACTGATACAAAATGAAGTGCAAAAACATGCAACTGTCCTACAAGGAGAAATGGAAGAAGAAACAGAAAAGCAAGTAAGACAACTGAAAGAACTTAATATACAGACAAGATCATCAAAAAGGAAAGATGAATTAATAAAAAAAAATTTAAGATAAAGAAAAAAAATTTAAAAAAGGAACTACATCTAAAAGAAAAAGAAGTAATAAAAAATGTAAAGATGGAGAAGGCTGTGGATCATCAAATGAAAACTCTTCAGGCTCAGAAGAGTCTATGGATTATGAAGAACCAACTCATGCTAATAAAGAGAAAGCAAGAGGAACATGCCAAACCTCAACAAATTTGGATGCATGAGACTGCCCCAAATTTGGGAAACATTTATCAAAAGAACTTCAGCCCAAAAGCCAAGAACTACCAATATAGCCCGGCAGGGGCACCATCAGGACTTTAGGAAAATGTTAGCTTCCTAGCTTCAGTTCTCATTTGCTGTTACGTAGTACTTGTGTGCACGTGTCTTTGTATTAAGTTCCCAAGAATATGGCAACGTGACATTTGCCGAAATATCAGAAAGTATATATTAAAGTTTATTTAATTTATATTTTTAGTGTACGCTGTCAATTCCTTAATTATTAGTTATCATGTTTAACCAGTGTATAAGCCTCTCTACAAGAAGAAAGCAAGAGATACAATTAAAGAAAATATAATAAAGTTTACTGATTCAATATTTTTCAGTACAGTTATCACCTACATGAAAAGAAAATAACCAGCTTCCAAATCAAGAATGATAAGCATGAAAGTGAAATAATGGAAAGCAACTGTAAAAAAAAAACTGGAAAACAGTTTACAAGAAGCAGGTTACACAATTGCTCCTTCATATGAAGACCTCATCGGGTTCATCCAAAATTTAGAAGTTAAAGACTTACCAGTGACACTTCAATAATCATAGCATCTTCTTTCTGCATTGCCTTATTAAATGTACGAGAATTTCACAGGCAAATTAAATTAAGCAAGAAATTATACGGAAACTTATGCTATGCCATAATATCAGGTTTCTGTTTCTCCAAGAAACATACTTTTGCCCATATAGAGATATAAAAAGTTTAACAGATAGATATACACTTCTTTCTTATTGGAACTTTGGAAAGATTTCACAGGACTGGAGTAGGAGTTCTTATTCTTGCTCCCCACCCCCACTCCTTGGGTCATTCTGTAATATTCAAAGGGATGCAGAAGAGAGAATCTTGAAAACAGGTTGGAAATACTGTGGTTGTGTAATAAGATTTATTAATGTTCATGCTCCATCCAATGGAACAGCTAAATGAAAATTCTTCCAGGAAGTGGAGTCATATTTATATGGTGCCCACTACATCATAGCAGCTGGAGACCGGAATTTTATTGAAAACCCCCACATTAGACAAAATAGGAGAACAGGAGTGGAAAAGTGGGATATGGCACAGTTAAAAACATGTCTCAACAATGCTCAGCTAGTAGACATATGGAGGATTTGCAATCCTAATCTCCAGGGATAAACGTACATGAATCAAGGTATTAGTACTTGTATTGATCGAATTTATCTCTCTTCTTCCCTTATAAATAGGATAATTCAGATAAAACATCTTGACATCAACATATCAGATCATAATCCAGTTCTAAATAAGTTCAACTGCATGGAAAAAGTAGAGCTGTCTTCTGGACCATGGAGACTTTCACCAAATTTTCTGTTAATCTTTACAACTAAATTCCAAACCCTCTGTTCAAATTGGAATAATGTTACCTGGAATTGAGATATGTGGTTAAAATTCAAAGAAGCAGTAAAGCAGAATATGATGGAATTGGGAAAGGAACAGGCTTTCCTCAAAAGGAAAAAGTTGAAAGACCTGTATAAAAAGAGAAACATCTGTAACAAACCAACCAACACAATGGTATAGAATGTAGCAACATCATTAGAAACATTAACATAGAGATAAAACTGGAAAAGCAGAAACAAGTAAAAGAAAGAAATTTTAAGATAAGAATACAGCAGCACTTAGAAGATAGCCCTTCAGCTGCATTCTTCAATAGACAATTTACAAAAATTCGCAAAAAAAAGGACTATCATTCAAATCTGCATTGATGGAGAAGACATGCCCACCACTCAAGACATCCTTGACTCCTTTTAAAAACACTACCAAAATCGGTTTGAAAACAATAGTACTGTTGGAAATTATAATTCTTGGAACATTAATGGCTTTCCTGTTCATATCCAAGATGGGCTTGACAGACCCATTACAGCATCTAAAGTTACCTACCACAGCCTATAAAGAATGCCAGACAAGAAAATCATCAGGAATAGAACTTAATTGTGAGGTCGGATTTTATTCTTCCCATTCTAGTTACACTATTTAATTCCTTCCTCTCATCAGGAGACATACCAAGTGAATTTGTAGCAAGCCATACTGTCCTCATTCCTAAACCTAATAGAGATCACACCTTAATCAGCAGTTGGAGACCTATTTCTCTATCTAATACTGACTACAAGATATTTTTCCGCATCATCAATAACAGGCTCAAAGTGAGAATGATATACATAATTAAAAGCACACAGGTGTATGGAGTACCAGTTCGAGTAGTAGAATTTAATATATTTCTGCTACATGATCTAAAACACTTAGTTAACATGAAAAAACAGTCGATGGCAGTGCTATCAGTAGACCTTACTCAAGTATTTGAGAATGTCTGACATCCCTTTCTATTCCACATCCTCCAGCAAATTGGTGTAGGTAAAAAACTGCTATCTGTTATCAAAGGGCCTATGCCAATTCATCCACCCATCTCCTAGTTAATGGGTTCCTGTCAGTCCTGGTAAAAATTCGAAAAGGAGTCAAGCAAGGTTACCCTCTCAGTCCACTGCTCTTTGCATTGGTTCTTGAACCTTTCTTACAGGAAGTCAACAATACATATGCTGTGCAAGGAATAAAAGTTCCTTCAACTATAAAGGAAAATAAGGTATTAGCATATGCTGATGATGTAGTGGTGTTGAATTTTGAATGAAAATATTTTTACTAAGAAATATCTCATTCAGAATTTAACAAGAAAAAGAAAAAAAAAAACTAAAAGGGAAATGCTTGTAAATAAGTGAAGATACCAATTTTGTTTAAAGAATTGTACTAATACAAACTTTGTAATATTAATTAAAGGTGAAAGATATCATTTTTTTGTAAAAAGATTATAATATTTAAAAGGAATGAAGTAGGAGCCTGGCACAAAAAAAAAAAAAAGAAAAAGAAAAAAAAAGGAAGTTTTGGGTGAAAGAGGGTGCTAGAGATACGAGGTATAAAACGGGTTTGTCCTCCCCCCCATTCCAGGCTTTTTAGGATTTTTTACATCTGGAGTTGCTGGAGAAGTTCCGGTGGAGTCAGGAAGAGTTCCAGTTCGAGGTCTAGTCAATAGCGGGCAGCTATTCTCTGCTGTTGTTTTGCAATGTCGGGTGGAAGGAATAGACGAAGAAATGTTAGGTACCTTTCCGAGTAAGCCTGAAGAAACTGGCCGCCACATACGTCCATGTGCATCGATTCAATCCCTGCTGTTTCCAGTCGAGAATGCGATGAAAGGACAGAACAAAGAAGGCCAAACTTAGCCGTGAGTTATAATCACCAAGGACAAGATCAGACATTCTGAGGGAAATTATAAAGAAAAGATAGACTGAATAAGTTACAGGAATATGGTAATGTAAAACCCTTTATAATTCCTTTGTTAACAAAGAACGGAATAATGTGTCATGGAAGAAATGAGATGTTAGGTTATAACTCTAAACTTGTAAGGACTATAGTGAGATTTTAGATACCAGTGTTTAGATTCTAATGGCTGTTTCCTTAATATTTGTCTGAATGAGTAGTAGTTAATTTGCCATAAGTAATGATCTATAGAATTATCGATGTGAATGTTTTAAGAATATGTGTAAGATAGTAAAGATATTTAATGGATGCTAGCTAGAATTTTGTGTAGTGAATTGAGCCTATTCTTAGATGTGATATGTGAATTACAGTTGATATATCTAACCTTATAACTTGGAATAACTCTATTCCTATTGAGTGTTTTTTTTATTGTAAATGTGTAATCTTTTGAATCTAATAAATGTATCTTGATTATCTTAACCTGTTTTGTGCCTTGATTTGAATCCAATGCACCGTTTGCTAATATTTGAATCTGAGTGGGAGAGAAATATATGACAGAGATCACAACTGCAATCTAAAGTGTTTTAAGAGAGATAGATAAAATTGATATAAGAAGTAATTAATAGATTGATTTACTTTGTATATTTTCTGAGGATTACTCCTTGGTTAAAATGAATTTCTAACCTAGGGATCTGGCTGGCGCAGCTTGAACAAATAAATATTGCCAGAACCCAATTAGGAGGTAACTCCAGACCGTTATTGCTGAGGATCAGACTATTTAGAAGTCAATCTTTTGTCAATTTATTTAATGTACGTAATCATTCTAAGAATAGGCCAAATTGTGTGGATAGATTTAACTGTGAATAAGATAAATAAGATAAGTGATATAAGAAGAAGAACACACAATATAAATCATAAATTAAATTAAAGAAATGAGCCAGATATAACAACGCCGCAGCCGGTAGGATATAACAGTGGGAACTTTGAAGGATAATGATTCTATATACATAGATTTTGATATTTTGGAAAAATTCAGCAAAAGAAGTGGATTAATTATTGATGCAGACAAGACAAAATTAAAAGTTTATGGAAAGTGGGATCTTGGAGGTATTCCTTTTGGACTAACCCCTAAGAGAGAACCCCTCATTATACTTGGAATTCCCTTCTCCACTTACCCAATATTACCAGTTCAAGAACTTTAAAATGTCAGAAGACTGGAAATTAGGGCCACTCTCCTTTTCTTCTAAAGTACTCAAAACGATAATCTTTCCTGCTCAGTTGGACATAATAAATATTACAGACATAACAGAAGCTGAAAAAAAGCAATTATATAGTAAGCCTATGCAATTTTTTTGGTCCCGCTGATACCAAGAAGTTAAAAAGGAATTTCTTCCACTATCAAAGAAGCATGGAGGATTTGGACTTCCAGTCTTAAAATTCTGCTGTTTGAGCAATACAGCTTCTAAAATCCATAAAATATCGCAGACTGATCACACGTGTGCAGACCTTCTCCATTACTACTTGGGTTTTCATCTTCCCTTGTTTGGAGTTAATGATTATACAGGTCCAAGAGCCGAGATTCTTTCTGAATACTACAATACTCTGTGCTCAATTCCAAGCCTGCTAAAACACTCTGGAATTGACATTCTTTCAATTAAAGAAAGTAAAACTTGGTATAAAGAAATCTTTAATCTCTTTTGCTGTGAAGTTCCATTGGGTACAGACAACAATATTTTGTTTTGTAACTTGATGAAGTTCCAAGGGTACCCTAACAGGAGGGATCTTGCTTGGAGAATTGCATATGGCCGCCTTCCAGTCAACACCATCAAATGGAGGTACTTTAACATCGGAGATCCAATCTGTGACATCTGTTACCGAATGGAAACAGTAGAAACATGCATTCTACAGTTGCCCTCTTGCCCTGCATATTTGGAACAGATTATGTAATGTGTTGGACATTCCATTACTTACAACAGAACAGAACAGGTTATTTTTTTACAATACCAACCATCTATCAGCAATGAGAAGAGAATTTTGATTTTTATAATTAATGAATTAAAATACCATTTATGGAAGGTTAGAAAGAAACATGGATTTGAAAACCAGCAATATGACATCCAAGATCTCCATTTAACATCGGAGATCCAATCTGTGACATCTGTTACCGAATGGAAACAGTAGAACATGCATTCTACAGTTGCCCTCTTGCCCTACATATTTGGAACAGATTATGTAATGTGTTGGACATTCCATTACTTACAATAGAATGGGTTATTTTTTTACAATACCAACCAATACTATCAGCAATGAGAAGAGAATTTTGATTTTTATAATTAATGAATTAAAATACCATTTATGGAAGGTTAGAAAGAAACATGGATTTGAAAACCAGCAATATGACATCCAAATGCTTTATAATATGGTATTGTGGAAATTTTATTGTTCAGTCAGACAATTTTTGTATTTAGAAAGAAGCATTCTAGGAGATATCAAATTTATCAGTAGATGGTGTAGACCACCCACATTATGCTATATTCACAAGGGGGATGATAAGATTCTGTCTGTTCTTGCTATGAGAGATTTTTTAAATAGTTCTATCCTCTTAATTCAATGTGGTCTTATAGTCAATTGCAGGCATGACTAGAGAGCAATCCCAGGCAGAGAAGGCCAACTAAGGCAGTTAACCCAGATGGGGCTAACCACCTGGTATCGGTCATCTTTGTGCTTTAGTTTCAATTGGTGTTTTGGTTGTTCATCTATATGAGATTGGTGAAAAAGGAAAACTGATAGCCTTTGGCTATATGACGATATAAAAGAGCTGAGACCTTTTCTCTATCTCACATGCTATCTAACTTTCTTTCTCCTAATTCTATCAGGCTCTCTTACACCCTATGCTAACAACTCTAGGCCTATGATGAGCAACCCTTTACTTTTCCGCCTCAATAAAGGTCAAAACCAGTCTGGGTACTGACCCTTTCCATAATGCATAGCATTACACATGCCTGTAAGGATATGTAATTTGCATTATGGAATACTAAGGCAAGTGATGTGAAGTTAGTAGCTTTTATATACGAGCTGCCCAGTCCTGGGTTTAACTAGTGATATGCAGCTGTTTGTAGATGATGCAAAATTGGGGAGAGCAATACAAAGTCAAGCAGATTTTATAGCCTTGCAAGAGGACTTGAATAGATTGCATGAATGGGCAGGTAAGTGCCGCTATCAGTTCAACGTGGCAAAGTGTAAGGTTTTGAAATCTGGTAAGCAACGATGGGATGAAGAGTATACACTTGGTGGAGAACTTTAAAAGAGTTAGAAGAAATGAGAGATTTGGGAGTGGTGGTGGACAAAAACCTGAAATTCGGGAGCTACATTGCACAAGTTGTGAAGACTTCACATCAGATAATGGCAATGATGCAGAGGACTCTGACATACAGAAATAAAGAGGTTATAATGCCATGCCATTGTACAGGGCTTTGATTTGGCCTCTTATGAATTATTGTACACAGATCTGGTTGCCCAGTTTTCATGGTGATGAGGATATGTTGAAAAGGGGTCCAGAGAAGATTCACAAAGGTTGTCAGTGGTCTTTGGAGGATGAGAACAGATTAAGAGAATATAAATTGCAAAGCATTGCGAATAGGAGGAAGGGGGGGGGGGATATGACTGAGACATATATGCTATGAGATACATACTATTAGGGGATATTATCAGGTTGACACAGAAGAGATTTTTCACAGAATGAGAGAGGTGGGGTGGGTAAAACAAGAGGCCATCGCTGGAAAGTGTATAATGAGAGTATGAGCAGAGGAGTGAGGAACGGGTTCTTTTGATGGTGAGTGGAATGCAATGCCTGAGTGTGTTGTGAATGTTGACGCAATGGATCATTTTAAGGCACCGTTGGATGTGCATTGTGTGCAATAGTGTGTACCTCCCATGATGAGTCACTGACTACATGGAGGTTGGATGTTAATAATAATAATGTGCATTACATTGACATGTATTATATCTGCATGTCAACGGATGCAAAAAGAAGTCATTATGTTTTTGATGGGCGAAAACATAATGACTTTTCACCAGCTAATCTGTGTAATCTTTACACTGATTAGCTGGAAACCCTTTCTCAATGGTTTCCTTTCATTCTTTTCGAGTCAATTCAACTCTACATAGAAATGACTGTAAAGGCAACTGTTCTTTACATCACATCAAAATGTGGTATGAGTGCAAATTTAAAGAGTTAATTCTTTATACTTATTCCTTATCCTTTAGGTACCATATTTTCCAGTGTATAAGACGCTCCTATGTATAAGATGCACCCAAGAAATTTAATACAATTTTCTGGAAAAAACCTAAACTTTAAAGTATGATTTAAAAAAAAAAAAAATGGATAAAATAATAGGTAATTTTTAATAGTAAACTGACCTTTCAGAAACCTGCAAAACCCATGTCACTGTCATCTGACTCTTCTCTATCATCATTAATTTCTTATAATATAGAAATAATTTTGTCTTCATATTCTTTTAGCATTTTTTGAACTGATTTTTGTTTTTGTACGTATACAAAGTCCACTGTGTTTCATGAAACAGTAACACTATGACACACTACCTTTAAAATCTTCAACGTTACGCTCACAGGCTACTTTGACTGCATGTGTACGAATCATTTTTGTTGAAATGGCAATGCCATTTTGCTGATTTTCTTGCACCCATTTCAAAACTTCAGTCTCTAGTTCTGGCCACTTCACAATATTTCCACTCCACATGCTTTTCTTTACGCAAATTGTACAAAATCTCCTTCTGACCATGCCAATGACGCGCTAGAAGTCACGTGAAGGTCATGCATCAATTTGATTGCACCATTAACCACCTACAAAGATCTTGGAACATAAAAGGGAGTGCGTATGACTTTGAAAAGAGGAAACAATCTTTACCTTCATTATATAAGACGCACCCCATTTTTGAGATGAATTTTTAAGGTAAAAAAGTGTGTCTTATACACCGGAAAACACGGTAATTCTCTATCCTTAAGGTATTCTTTATCATTGAGGGATAAAGATCAATAAATTTTCCTGAGCTAAGACTCAAATTACTAACATGCCAAGGGCCTAGCCAGTTCGGTTGAACATTCCTTTAGCAGATGTGCTGATATACCATCTGTCCCAATTGCTGAATTCTTATCCAGGCTATGCAACAGCTCTAAAACTTCCTTCACATGCATCTCTTCATCCAATGTAGTAGTATCACTGTGCACTATGTTATGTACACCAGCCTGATCGATCTTGGTGAAGTAAGTACTCATTATTTGAACTGCCTCATCTGCTTCTGATACTAGGATATCATCTGCATTCAGCACAGTTATTCTTCAACAATCTTTCTTTACTTTACTTGCAGCATAATGATAAAATTCTTTTGAGTTGCCTTTAGGCTGTGCAGCCAATTTCTTTTCATACTCCAACTTACCTTTCCATAGTTACAAGTTACAATACTTGTAACTTTTCCCTATGCTTTATATATATTTCATAACTCATCTTGCTCTTATTCTCACAATATTCCTTCCACATCATCAACTTCTTATGGATCTCTTGTTTAATAAGATTGAATGTCCATTTCACTCCCATTCTATCTGTTCTTCGAACTCTAGGGACACATTCAGATACTGCATTATTGAAGCATCTTTTCAAAGTTTCCTATGCACTGCTGATATCATTCCCATTCAACAACTAATATCATGGAACCAAAGATAGTATTCTCATGAGGTTTTCATAATTTCTAGATTTCTAGTTCAGCATATTCATAATTAAAATTATAATATTAATTCATTATAATCTACATTGAATTACATTTCTTGCAAGTGATTACCATTTGCATACCACTTGTTATGTAGTATTGCCTGAAATTTTCAGTATATGCATGTAATTTATTTATTTGAGAGATAATAAACTGTCAGTTAAAAAATATATATACATTAATTTATATATATTAATTCTACTTAATGTAATAAAATGGAAGTAGTTCTCAGTGCTGAAACTTGTATCATGATGTTATATTCTTGTTTATCTTTTATCTGCACACATGTAATTTCTCTGACAGAGAATAAACTATAGTGGTTTATTATTAATTATTATTATTATTACTACTAGACCTCTACTGATGAGTTTCTGAATCTAGGGATTCAGAAACTCATCGGTAGAGGTCTAGATTCAGAAACTCAGAGGATACATATCATCCACACACACAAACACTCCAGTTATCTTTTTTTAAATTCATTCAACATTACCTGCACTCATTACATCCAAAAGCAAGCCATTCACAATCACACTGCTCTATGGGTAAAAAAATGTAGCTCTCATCCTTTTGCTGACTGCATTCATTCTCAATTTCCATGGATGCCCTTCTCATCCTCTCCCCACATTCTGTAAAATGAAAAACTATATCCACCATTATCACATATAACCGTTTCATAAGTTTGTAGGTCTCTCTATCATATTATCTCAGCCCTCCTCTGCTCGTTTACGTGCAGTATTTCCTAACCTCATTCCATCCCAACTCAGAGGTGAGTGACAAAGATGGTAGCAGGTCTCTGGAATGAACCTTATGAGAACAAGTTGAAGGTTTGTGGGTACAGAAATTGGTTGACAGGCAGAAAAAGGGTGATACGATTGAGACATACAAATTATTGATGGGTTTTTACAAGCTTGATACAGAGGAAATTTTTCAGAACAGGTCTGGTGGTGGGAGAACTAGGGACCATCCTTGGAAACTGAGCAAGAGTGTAGTTAGCAAGGGTGTTAGAACTAGATTTTTTGCCATAAGTTGCCAGAGTCTGTTGTGGGTGCCATAACTGTGAATGAGTTCAAAGCAAAGTATGATAGATACTGCAAAAATGTTGGATAGTGTTTGGCATGATGTTTAGGGCTCCCCCTCAACGAGTCTAAGGACTCCATGGAGTAGCCCATAATAATAATACAGTAAACCCTTGATTTAAGGGACAAAACTTCCAGTCCTTATGTCACGTGAAAATTAACACCCTGTTAATTTTAAAATGCTTTTAACCAAGATTTGCTTATAATTAAATTAACAGGTTATTTTTTGTTATTAATTTCCTGTTATTTTTAACAAATTTTGGCGAATAGGCCATCAAATGTTGGAAAAACACTGTAATAATTTAGCCGACATAAATGAGTCACCGCTCATAAAACATGTTCGCTGAATGATTAGGACATGATCACACCAATCGCACTGTAATTGGCTCTTTTGTCGCGTGGCGAGTTTCTGCGGCAGTTTTATTACACACAATTTTGTAATTTTAGGGAGTTATTTATAAAAAAACAGCAGAATTCAAAAGTTCAAAAAAAAAAACTTGATAGTTTTTTTCAAAGTAGGATTACCTAAATCAAGTGCCTCAACATCAAACATTAAATTCACATTAACTTATCTAAAAGTGTGAAAATTGTGTTAAAAATTATGTGTAAAACGATTTTTTTGTTATTACAGTGCTAATATTGATAAAATTGCAGTATAATGTTACAGATATTTTTATTTTAAAACATTTGTGATTTAACAGACACCCCGTAGCCCCTATTAGTCCGTTAAATCGAGGGTTTACTGTACTTGTATTATGATGGCAAACATACATGTAAATAAACTTCATAAAAAGTCATGCCAGTCTTACAGATGCTACTTCAAATTAACAAGCTTTTCACAAAGCCTTCTGTTATAATGCCATAAATGGTATTAAAAAAATGATCTTTTTATGTACTCAAACTTTCAATAAGTTTAATGAATTTTACTCCTGCCTCAGAAATCTATCTAAAAGCCATTAAGTTGAATCCAATCAACTTGACAGCACATATACACATTAGGTAATAAAATGTTACAGTGAAACTGGTATCCAGAGGAGAAACATCCCCCCCCCCACCCAAAAAAAAAAAAAAAAATCAACTAACAGGCAGAAACTTTCTTTTAATTTTGGATTTTGTTTTTGAAATATTTAAACTACAACCAAATTTTCTGCATACAAAGTGCTATATTACTTATGGATAACACTGTATATCTTATACTGAAAACCCCTAGATTTTCTTAAGAATCCTTCACTAAATCCAAGTTAAATCAACTGTTACTTGTGCAATGTAATTTCATTTAATTTTCAAGTAAAATTTCTATCCTTTAATAAACTATGTATTTCAATCCTTTTAATTTTACTTTTTGTTTCTAATTACCACATATGTAGTGCTTTTGTAGTGCAATTGGAAGAATGACAGTGCATTGCACCCTTTGGAAAAGGACTGAGTTCGATTCACATCATGACAAGAGGAATGTCTGTTGTTTCAAGAATACTTGCGACATAAGACTGAATGATATAATCACGTAATCACAAGAAAAATATTTATTTAACCAAATATTTTGGTCTGGAAATAGCAGACTATCGTCAGTGGTATTACAAGAACAGTTTAAAAAATATAAGCTAGAATACTAACAATAGATCGTTAAAATTAGAACACGCCACGTGATGTTATATCACTAAGTATGAAACGGAATATTTTGAAGTAGAAACATGATTGAATTTGCTATTAAAAAAAAAATAAATAAATATTAACGAGTAATCTTGATTAGACTTTCCCAGATTTTTGATATAGATATACAGTCATTACGATTCATGTGGGGCGATGGAGCAAGGCCTCCACGCTTTCCTTGAACAAACGTTCGAACCTATAACGGGATCTATGTAAGAGGCGAGTCCTGGACCAAAGGATGCTGTGGTCAGTTTCAATCCCATGTTGAGTCAATCCAGATTTTTCAGGTTTGTTGTGAAGAATGGATGATTGATGTTCTTGGATTCTTTTTTTTGAGAACGTCCGGCTTGTCCAAAATAAGAGAGATCACAGTTGCATGGAATTTGATAAACTCCAGGAAAAGATAAAGTTGAGCATTTGTCTTTAGGAGAAAGAAAATGAGAAGACAATTTGTTAATAGGTGAATACGTAGTTGTTAAATCATATTTCTTTAAAATTCTTGCGATAGGTTCTGAAATACCAGAGATATAAGGAATAGGCACTCGACGTATTGAAACTTTGTTGTTTTGTGGAGGATTATAAGAATTGAGAAGATGTTGAGTACTTTTTTCAGAAAAGCCAATTTTTTAAAAAATGTCTCATTACAACCTACAGATCTTATGGTTAGTTTTGATATAGAATCTTTATATACCAATGTACCTCTCAAGGAAACTTTAAAATTACTTGCTGACATCTTTCCTCAAGATATTATAAAACTATTCGATTTCGTAATACATTCTGGATATTTCGTATGTCAAAACAAATTTTATAGCCAAGTAGAAGGAACGGCCATGGGAAGTCCTCTTTCTCCGGCTTTAGCCAACTTTTATTTAGAACATTTAGAAAAAGTCCTCTTCGCATCTATTTTCCCTCAACCATCTTTTTTGGGTAAGATATATAGATGACATATTTACTATTTGGCCTCACAGCAAAAACGCTTTACCTTCCTTTTTAAACAGTATTAATTCCTTGCATCATCGCATGAAGTTTACTATGGAATTAGAAGAAAACAACCAGTTATCTTTTTTAGACGTTCTCCTCATCCGATCACCTTCAAATATTTTTACAACTACAGTATACAGGAAAACAACATTCACAGGTCGTTATATTCTTAAAGAATCAGCCCATCATCCATGTCAAAAAACAGGAATTATAACATGCCTCATCAGAAGAGCCAAAACTAATTGTTCTACTTTTGATTATCTACAGAAAGAACTTTCTACTATCCAACAACACATGAACCTCAATGGCTTTTCTGAAAAAAGAGTACTCAACGTCTTCTCAATTCTTATAATCCTCCACAAAACAACAAAGTTTCAATATGTCGAGTGCCTATTCCTTATATCTCCGGTATTTCAGAACCTATCGCAAGAATTTTAAAGAAATATGATTTAACAACTACGTATTCACCTATTAACAAATTGTCTTCTCATTTTCCTTCTCCTAAAGACAAACGCTCAACTTTATCTTTTCCTGGAGTTTATCAAATTCCGTGCAACTGTGATCTCTCTTATTTTGGACAAACCGGACGTTCTCAAAAAAAAGAATCCAAGAACATCAATCATCCATTCTTCACAACAAACCTGAAAAGTCTGGATTAGCTCAACACGGGATTGAAACTGACCACAGCATCCTTTGGTCCAGGACTCGCCTCTTACATGGATCCCATTATAGGTTCGAACGTTTGTTCAAGGAAAGCGTGGAGGCCTTGCTCCATCACCCCAACCTGAATCGTAATGACTGTATATCTATATCAAAAATCTGGGGAAGTCTAATCAAGATTACTCATTAATCTTTTTTTTTTTTTTAATAGCAAATTCAATCATGTTTCTACTTCAAAATATTCTGTTTCATACTTAGTGATATAACATCATGCAGCATGTTCTAATTTTAACGATCTATTGTTAGTATTCTAGCTTGTATTTTTTAAACTGTTCTTGTAATACCACTGACGATGGTCTGCTATTTCCAGACCAAAACATTTGGTTAAATAAATATCTTTCTTGTGATTACGTGATTATATCATTAAGAGGAATGTTTATTAAAAAATCCAGCTTTTTTCAATTGAAGGTGAATTAGATGATCTCATACGAAGGTAGCAGGGTTTTTCTCCCAGTAACTCGGAATTTTTCATCCAGTATACAGACAAATCAGCCTTGAGAACACACACAATTTACCAATAAAAATACTAGTAGTGGTGGTGGGCAGTAGATGGCATTGGTGTAGTTGATGGATTAAGTGGTGGAGATGAAGAGTTGTAGAGTGGGTGCCCTCCCTCAATGAGTCTTTGGACTCCTTAGAGATGTCATGTAATAATAATATGTCATTTCCCATAGTATCATTAAACTATTAAGATCATTATGTAATTAGAGATATATTACAAGTTATTCAGTGTATTTAAAATATCACATAAAGGATAATTTATTTTCTTTAATAACATAAAAATTCAATTAAAAATGAATTTTGAAAAAGTGAACTCTTGCATCAGATTTTCAATCAATCTTTTATACATTACTCACCAATAAATATCTTCTAGCTCACTTGACAATAAAAGTTTGTCAGATCTCTTTAGCCATGGAGCACTGTTTATAAGAGAAAAAAGTGTATGTGTGTGTGTGTATACATATATATATAAAGAAGTTATTTCTATTCCAAATTAAATATCATCAGAGAATTAATAAATTTGTTCTTTTTACCTTAACTGATACAATGGAGGAGCTTCAGATGGATATTCAGGTGGAAGAGTTACCTAATTTAATGAAAATTTATGAAACTTCATTATCAAAAATAAATAAAACAAAGATTTTTTAAATATCAGTCCTGTATATTTAAAAGAAATTTTAACAAAGCACTATCAGTTACATTTTATAATCTGTTACAGTAAAAATATATATATTTTTTAATTATTTTTTAAAAACTTGAAGGGAATGCACATACTGATATTTCTGGATTTTGCAAAAGCTTTGTACAGGTTGCCACATAAACTAATTTAAATTGCAATGAACTCTTTGCAATTTAAATTGCAGATAACAAATAGTCATGCAAGGCAAGTACAGAAACATTACTGTGATGGATTGCATGGGAAGGAATTATGCAGTTGTTGGCAAATTGGAGATCTATTAGAAGTGGTGCTGATGTACTGGCTGTTTAGTAGAATTTTAACAGAATGAAAATGTAAACAAATCAGTTAAAAGACACTAGATCAATGTGACTAAGTATAAGATTTTAAATTTTTGTGGGATTCAGATATGGAGGATCATATATTCTAATTGTGAGACTATTCTGAAGGAGACAACAGATCTTAGGATGATGAAAAGGGAAGCTGAGTTGCATAGATGGTGAAACCACCAAGCAGAATGAGGCAACTTTGGAATGTCAGCTTGAGAACAGATTGAGGAAATATAATCTGAAAGCTTTGGTATACAGGAGCTAAGGAGCAATATCGTTAGACCATGTAAGTGAGTGGTTCCTACAAAATGGAAATGGAATAATGGGAAGATTTTCCAAGGGCAGCACAAAATGAAGGAGAAAGGATAAGGGACTAGTCCTGAAAGATATTCAAAGGCAACTGATTTGTTATTTGGAATTTCAACAGAAGAAATGAAGGTTATAAGGCTGTTGAAATTCCAAATAACAAATCAGTTGCCTTTGAATATCTTTCAGGACTAGTCCCTTATCCTTTCTCCTTCATTTTGATAATAGTTCATTAATGTTGTAATACAGTTATGTCTATTAACTGTATGTATTATTTTGTCTGTTTTGCCCATTTTGATAGACAAAAAAATTCAGAGATTCTATGAGGAAATATCCTTGCTTCCATGCAAGATTGGCAAACTCACCTTCAGTTGAAAACTTCTTGTAAAAGTTCTTCACTTCCCAGACAGGATTTGATTAGACTTCCCAACTATAGAGCATCATCAATACCAACTGAGTCATACAGGATCACTGTAAAGGAGAAGTGAGTAAAGGGTGTAAAACATGGACCTCTTGCAATGAGTCTCTTGGATCCATTTATGATAATCTAGCAAAATCTAAATTTAATACATAACATATGCAATGAAAAGAACCATGTGTTAGATTCAATATCAGTAGCAAATCTCAACATGGTTTCTAAGTGCTCAGATTAAATTTGAGAGAGAGAGAGAGACTAGGACAGCTGGAATTACAAAGATATGATACCAATATATTACAGCTAACTATAGTAAACCCTATGAATCACAGAAATAGTTTGTTATAGTGGATAGTTTGCAATAATAAATTTTCTTTAGAATAGCACTGTGCCTACAGGACTTTGGTCCGAACTTTTTGGTAGTTTGCTACAGTGAACAAAGTTGTTATAATAGTGCTTGCTATGGTAAAAGCTGACTACATAATTTCCTGCCAGTCTGTCTGTTCTGTGGTAGGATAACTTCCAGAATAATAATCCTGGTACCTCAGAATGAGAGAAGCTAACTCACCTTCAGTTTTCAAGTCTTTATAAAGGTTCTTTGCATCCTAGATAGAATTCAAATTCAGGTTTTCCAACAGAGAGAAAAAGATAAATGAGATTATGAGAAAAAAACTTTAACTATTACCAAACTTCTGAATGTTTACTGCAAAATACTAAAAAAAATAAAAATAAAAATAAAAATACATGCTTGATGCATGTATTTTTATTTTAATGTGAGAGGAAGTCTGTTCCAACTAACAGAAATAGATGGAATGAAAGCGGAAGACATCACTTTGATAGGTTTGAAGATGCAGTAATACATAGTCCCATTAGGAAAAGGAAGCTGATTTATCCGCAATACATGTCAGGCTGTAGTTCTTTTTAATATATCAATTCCACACCATGTGAAGTACATAAAATCTAAAATGCAAGAATACCATATGGACAAATGGTTAAGGAAATAAAGGAATCTGCTGTGTTTCTTGAACAGTTGGAGGTTGTAATTCTTAAAATGTGAGAGGAAGTCTGTTCCAACTAACAAAAATAGATGGAATGAAAGAGGAAGACATCACTTTGATAGGTTTGAAGATGCAGTAATGCATAGTCAAGGAAATTAGAATTCATTAAAATCTCCTATATATCCTGCTCACTATAACATGAGCATCTTTCAGAAAGAGAGCAAAAGAATTAGTTACAACATTCAAAATATTAACACAAGAATGAGTTGAACAGCATAAGTATACTTCCATGCATCTCTGTCACAGCTGAGCAAACAGAAGAAACTAAAGTTGCAAGGAACCAGCTGCAGTTGTATAATTCAAAATCAATAAAAATGATAAAAATAAATAAATAAATATTCATGAACAACTTATGGTGATTACTTCCCAAAACTTGGAGGCATGCATGTAGTCTGTTTGATTAAGATTAGGATGATGATTCTAGAAATCCTATGTAATCATGGTGTTCTTTGATTCTGATCTTAGCAAACTGGCAGTCTGAGAAAAATAGCAAAGTTGACATGAAGTGCTTAACAAGCACCAGGTAAGGACAGTGGAGGCAATTTATCTTTAGTAGATGTTAAGAAAAAAGATAACGTCGCATGGCAGAATAAATTGTATAAGCAAATAGAATGGGCAGTCTCCTATCTCACCTGCTTTGGCTAACTACTTCATGGAGCATTTGGAAAGTCAATTTTTTAATGCCATTTTTCCTCAACCTTGTATCTGGCAATGTTCTGTTGATGATATATTTGCAGTCTGGTTCCACTTCAGTTTTTGGACAGAATAACTCCTTAATATATGCTCATCTATTCTGTGAAATGTGTGAAATCCTGTCATCACTCAAATCTTAATCAAACAAATTGTATGCCTGTCTCCTCCAAGTTTGGGAAGTAATTGCCATAAATTCATAAATTGTTTGTGAATATTTATTTTATTATTTCTTTTCACTTTTTATCTATTTTTTAATTAATTTTTTTTTTAATTTTGAATTACACAACTACAGCTGGTTCCCTGGAACTTTAGTGTTTTCTCCTGTTTGTTCAGCTGTGACCAAGACACATGAAAGTGTACTTCATGCTGTTTGATTTGTTCTTGTGTTAATATTTTGCATGTCATACCTAATTCTTTTGCTCTCTCCCTGAATGATGTTCATGTTACAGTGAATAAATATATAGGAGATTTTAAAAAATTCTAATTTTCCTTACAAAGGTTAAACCATTTTTTCCCAAGAATTATTATATCAACTACATGCTTACATAAAACATCTATACTCTTTTTCAGGTTATCTTGGAAGTAAAGTAATGGTATGAAACATAATTCTAGCATTGGCAAATAAGGAAGTAGTAAATAATTATATACAAAGTACTACATGATGTGATAATGTAAAAAATTTAAGGAACTATTTTATGCAGCATAAGCCGATAGTACAAATGGTAAGAAAAGCTGGAAATGTAGCTTATTCCGCTACTTCCAAGATAACCTGAAAAAGAGTATAGTAGTGAATAGCGACTAGTAGCTGCTCGTGTGAAACTGACTGCCTAAGAAGATAACTGCAGAAGAGGCATAAAGAGAAAGGCAATGAGTAGAGAGAGAGAGAGAGAGAGAGAGAGAGAGATTCTATAAAAGATAGGTCATCAGTTAACTAGACACCTTTCTTTTAGGCTTACACGGTGATCCGAATGCATTTTTGAAAATTATGGAGACAACTACCATGTTTGAATAAAAACTTTAGTTTAATATAACTAAAATCTACATTCGACGTTTCGCCCTTTATGTCAAGGTCATCTTCTGGAGCATACAACCATACACAGAAAACAAGATACATTACAATCAAACTGGTTTGTTAAAGACACTGACCAACCGCTACAACAATTGTTGGCTTGACCTCTGGTGAGAAAAAAAAATAAAAAATAAAATTATACATCAATGCTAGAGTCCTATTATTAGTGTTATCTGTTGGTTGTAGAAATACATTGGGCACAACAACCAGTATCTATCTATATACATATATTAACATCATGTACACATTCCAGCCAGTTGGTATGGAATGGTTTCTAATACTAGCTAAGGATTGGTTAGAGTCCTGACTTATGCTGGATCTTATATATTAGGTAGGATGAATGTGTGCCATACTGATCCTTGGAATTTTCATGCCATCTTTGTTGTTGTTATTTGGGTGGTTTATCAGGATTTCGCAGGCTTCCTTAAATTTCCTTTTGTATAAAGAGCAGGTGCTTTCCCAGTTGATTTGGTGTAAGGTGTTGAGTGCATGGTCTGAGAGGTCTGCTTCACCATAATGGTTATATTTAATGTGTCTAATGTGTTCTTTCTTGCGTATAGGGATTGTCCGTCCTGTTTCACCAATGTACGGTAAGTTACAGGTGCAGTGGATGCAATAGACTCCAGGATGTGCTAATGGGAGGAGAGGATCTCTTTAGAGGAGTTGAATATGGTTTTAAGTTTAGTGGGTGGTTTAAAGGTGGCATTGAGGTTATAATGTTGTAGGATTCTGTTGATTTTTTCCGATAACCCTTTAATAACCCAGTATTTTTGTTATAGGCATTATTTATGAATGTGTCGCTGATGATTTTTAGTTCTTTTCAGGGCTTGCTGGTTACAGCAAATTGTTGTAGCTCTGTTTTTAAGGGTGTTAACGACTCCATATTTTTGTGATGGGTGGTGGTATGAATTAGCATGTATGTATTGACCAGTGTGTGTCGGCTTTCGGTAGACCGTGAAGGATAGACTGCCTGAAGGAAGACGTGTGACTAGTGTGTCTAGGAACGGGAGCGAATTTTGGTTTTCGATTTCGATGGTAAATTGTATGCATTCGCGTTGTTTGTTCAGGTGGCTAAGGAATGTGTTTAGCTTTTGTCGCCCGTGCGGCCAAATCGCGAACACGTCATCAATGTATCTAAGCCAGACTGTCGGTCTTAGCATGGCGGAATCCAGAGCCCTTTGCTCAAAGGTTTCCGTGTAGAAGTTAGCGATTGGTGGGGATAGTGGTGAGGGATGTGTAGTTTCTCTCTTTTATTAAACAGAGAAACTACTCCAACCAGCATAATTCAATTCAATGGAACAATTTAAGTCAGAAACTTAAATTATTCCATTGAAGCACCAGATCTGTTAAGTTCTTTAAGAAAGATGATAATTTCTCTACAAATGGCTTAAGACATTAGCAAAGATATCTTGACACAGCCCTATAACGTGCTGAATCAAGATACCTGATAATGGGATGAAGAAGTATCCCTTCTTTGTGAATTTTGAGGAAGTCGTGTATCCTGGCAATCACTGGATATCTAAAGTTGTTTTTAATTCTAATTTCCATACAAACACATTAAGCATGAAATTGCTAGACTTTAAATGCATGTTCCAAGGATCCATTTCAATATGTCTGCAAGTTTTGGGGTCAATCAACACTTTAGCCATTTTGGGTACATTTCACAAAATGCATAATTGCTGTCTTATCACTCAATAAGTTATTCTGGCTGTAAAACTTTTACTCAAATATGGTGTTTCAGTTGCATTACCTGAATGGTATTTCAAATGTTGCAATTGAAAACAAAATTAGAATGACAAAAATTTGTTCTGATTTTGAAAATTTTTTATCTTGGTTACAAAGTAAATTATGGTTGCTAAGAAATGGTATTCTTGTTTAATCCTTTATCTAAGTGTCAGCAAACAAAGTCTGCACATGAAGTGTTGTCACAACTAGGCTACTTGTATATAGAGACTGATGACTTCGCATTAAATATATAAGAAACATGACTTCTGCATTAATTCAACCTTGGTATCTTTGTGCATCTGGATCCCACTGATGTGAGAGCTCAATAAGGTTAAAACTGATCTGGATAGTAATCCTTCCATATACTAGCAGCCTTTTTTGTGAAGATACTTTATGCACAAACTTTGTTTGCTTACACCTGGATAAAGGATTAAACAAGAAGATAATTTCTTTGTTATATTGTTTTCAACTGTACCATTTGCAGAAGGAAAAAATATTTAAAAATTGTCAAGAATCAAAAGGATATGCATCAAAAAGATTAGAATTGGAATATTTGAATACTTGCTTGAAATTTCTTGTTCTTATTCATTATGGTTTGTTTACTTTCATTACTAGAAATGTTGCTAAAGTTGAAAGCTTAAAATATGTATAAATATGTACATGTACATTTTCTAATTGTCCCCCAAAATATTCAAATTGACCCCCTGTGGGACATACACCTGACATTGAGAAACACTGATTTATAATATACAGAAAACTGATACATATGGCCAGATACAGTAACAAACTTTCCCAACCTCCCCTCCTCCTTACATTATGGTATCATAAATAAAAGCATTTATTACTGAATAGATAAATAAATGTCTATTCAAGTCAGAACATCCCTCACAAAACAACCACATGTGCTACCTTCTTATCTAATTGCTGTAATTTTAATTTAAAAAAAAGTTTAATTTTCCCTCCAGTCCACAACTCTTTGTATACACAGATTATATGAATTCTATCACTTTACTTATTTCTGAGATATATCTTTAAAAAAAAAAAAAATTTTTTTTTAAGGAAGCTCAGCAATCTCTGTACTGCTTTCAACTCCTGCTCTAACTAGTTGCCCATCCACTGATACCTAAGAATCAAATTCTTTGTCTCTCAGTTCCACGGATATATAAAGTTCCTTACAAGTTGGCCTTTACAGGCCAACTTGTAAAACAGAATGTTAAATCAGTAACAGCCAACCAGAAAAAAAAAAAAATACATTCATTACCATGGAGAGTCAGGTCCACTGGACCAGACATCCCTTCCCACCACACACACAGAATCAAATGAAAGAAAATTACTATGCTTCACTGAAACAAGTGTAAATATGAGAAAGTGTTTTTTTTTTTTTTTTTTTTAGAATCTACAGCTGCTCTTAAAAATCAACCTAACTTAAATAAACAAGGTTATGTGATTGATTGGTTGTGTGGGATTTATGGCTGAAGCAACTCAGGCTATGAAGCCAGTAGTATATTATGTCTGTTAATTGCACATGTTCTTAACTTTGCAAGATGAAAAACCCATCTTTCCAGGAGGGAAAAACCATGCTACCTCTGTATGAGACCAGCTAACATGGTGGTGTGAAACAACCATGTTACCAACCAGGGTTCTTATGCCTACAGAAGATGCTTTCCTAGAAATTAAAGGTTAAAGTCTAATCAGTCCCTTGCAAATGTTGTACACATTTGCAACACTCACTTGTGTTGCTTATTCAAAAACTGGTTTTAGGTAAGATCTTAGCAACTATTGTGTCCTTAATAAAATGATAAGCTTTGTTGGAGTATAATTCAGCATAATGTGATCTCATTTTAGCAGTGCAAGTTCAGCTTATTGGCTTCTTTCCATTAAAAATTAAGAGCGGCAGTATGAAAGTAATTCCTCCTATTTTTTTTCTACTTCGATTCAGGCTTGGAAGAAATCTTTACATGTCACTTCATGGACAGTAGTAGCCTCTAATTTCACTACAGTGAGCTGAGCTGCAGATGGCATATGAAGCAAAGAATAGTGACTGAATTCCTTAATGAGAAGATGGAAGTCTGATAGAAATTAATGTCCATCTGAAAAATGTGCATGGAAACAATACTATTGGTGTAAGCATAATTCGACTCACTAGAAACATGAATAAGGTCCTCCTTCTCTAAGAAAATGCCCACCCCTCATGCCAATTTGCACACAAGGGATGAAACTGCAACATCTGGCTGGATTCATCTCCCCCACCACCACCACTCACAGTCCATAGCCACCCTGAGGATGCCATTTTGCATATGACAAGGAGCTGCAATTAGCTCAGCATCAGCATAAAGACTTTTACAGAGTTGGCAGAGAGGATATCACTTAGCAATGGCAAAAGTATATAAAGAGTGACAAAGACCATTAAATAATGAGAGATTGCTTGGGGAAAAAAAAAAAAACTGAGGGGATTAATCCATGTAGCCTTTGTCAAGTCATATTTTCTGAGAAAATATCATTAAAAATATCATTAGATAAACAAATAACACCATTTGTTGATTTGGTCAAGTTGTATATTACAGAATGCAACCTGTATTCAGTACAGAATTCAAAGACATCCAGTAAAGAATAACAAATATTAAAATTTGTTACTGATTTCAACTGTTTAGCTTAATTAGCTTAGATGAAAAGGCTATCTAAAACTTGGTGAAAGAAACAATGCAAAACAATCTTCCAAATGCCAAGCTGAATGAATGAAAAAACACTAAGAGAGAACTATGTTTCACACCACAATGTTTATGAACAGCAAAAAAAAAAATATATATATATTACAGGTTAACAGCCTTTTATATATACACACACATATACACACACACACACACACACACATATATATATATATATATCAATCCAATGCCAACAGGTTGTAAAACATATAGCACAACACTGGCACTCTACTCCAGGAAATAGATGAAGTAGAGATTTACAAGTGGTGGTAGAGAAAATGTTAAAGTTTAAAGGACATATTGCTAAGGTAGTCCATAAGATTACTTGGATATTGAAGAACACATTAACATGAGATAAGGAAATTGTTATTCCTCTTTATAAGGCCTTGATACATCTAGATCTAGATTACTATGCTCAAGTCTGGTTTCCTGGGTTTCTTTGGGATGAGGAAGTGGTGGAGAGGATTCAGAGGCGAGTGACCAAGATGGTGCCCTGTGAAATATTCACTATGAGGACAGACTCAAGGTGTATGGATTGCAGAAGTTGGTTGATAGGAGAAAAAGAGGGGATATGATTGAAACATTTAAGTTGTTTAAAGGATTTTATAGGATTGATGCATGGGAAATGTTTCAGCACTTGGTTAGGACAAGAACAAGGGGTCATCCCTGGAAGTTGAATAAAGGTGTGGTTAGTAGGGATGTGATGACTAGATTTTTTGCTTGGAGAGTTGTCAATGAGTGTGTAATATTCCCCCTTACGTGGGTTTATATTTTTTCTTTTTACTCGTCTCTACAGGTTAGTAATTTCCAGTACTGGAAGAACTTTGGAAGATTTATTTAGAGTTAACGACTGCGCCATCAAGGTTCTCTTTGTGGTATTAGATATATTCAAAACTTCCATAGAGTTTACTCTGAGATTATCTAAAAGCTGCATTAACAGTTGTGGCTATTATTTAATACTTTCGCTCACAGATCCGTAATTTTTTTGGAAACAGTGCATTGCATAAAAATCAGGTGGTACACTTCTTTAACAAAACAAACATGTTTATTTCAAATTAAAAGGCAAATATACAAGATCATACATTATTAAAGGGCTCCCTTTTAACTCTACTCTAAGCATATAATTTTAGCAATTTAACAATTTGTATATACACTGAGTCATGCAACATTATGACACATAGAAAAAACTGTCAGTGCTAAGATTATCATGCTCTATAAATTCTCATCATCAAATTCCTGCATGTACCCTCAAGGGGTGTACAGGATATGATAGTACTACATGAAAAAAATTACATCATTATTAATTTCCTATCTACAATTTTCCTCCAAATCAGTCTGTTACTTGTCAACACTCCAATATTATCAGATCTTATATTTCTATCGTCTAAAGCACTTTGTACCGTATCAATCCACCTATATCTTGGTCTTCCTCTCGGTCATTTTCCTGCCAACCTGGCAGAGAACACTTGTTTTGCTAATCTTTCCTCGCCCATTCTGATTAAGTGACCATACGACCTGAGATTAGCTCTGCTAATGCATTCCTGGATGCTGACAATGTCAAGTTCTTTCCTAATATCCTCGTTTTTAATATGATACTGCCATTGATGCCATCTGTTCACGCCTATAATCTTTCTCAGGACTCTCATATCTGAAGTCTCTAGTCTTTGGTCAAGAGTTTTACTTCTGACCCAGCTCTCAGATCCATAAGTTAAAACTGGCTTGAACACTGTCTTGTATACAGCTAATTTAGTGTTCTGACTAATTTCTCTCTTATTCCATATGAATTTATTCAATTGACTTCCCACCATACCAGCTTTGCTGATTCTGTTGTCTATTTCTATATTTAATTTACCATCTTCAGTAAAAATCATGCCTAAATAGCTGAAATGTTTTACTTGTTCCACAGGTTCTCCATTCACAACACAGTTGACATTTTCAATGATTCTGCCTATTTTCATTGTCTTTGTCTTTTTATTGCTGACCATCATACCATATCTATTACAAGAGCTATTCAATTTTGTCAGAGAATCTTGCAGACTTGTAGCGGATTTATTTAGAAGTATAACATCATCTGCATGAAGCAAAGAGCTGACATTAACATCTCCAATTTTGATATCATGTTTAATACCACTTTAATTCATAATATGATCCATATAGATAATGAATAACAGAGGGGATAATGTACATCCTTGTCTCACACCAGATTTATCATTAAACCATCTTCCTGTACTTCCTTCAATTCTAACTTCTGCTGACTTACAACTCAAATAAAAACTAAGTATTGCTTGATATAATGCCCCATTGACACCATATAACTGCAGCGTATTGAATAGCTTCTCTCTTGGGACCTTGTCATATGCCTTTTCCAGATTGACAAAACTTAAATACAGATCTTTGTTATATTCCCATGCTTTCTCGACTATTTGTCGTAAAGTGAAGATCTGATCCTGACAGCCTCTATTTGGCCTGAATCCAGCTTGTTCTTCACCAAGCTTTTCTTCCACAATTTTTCTCAACCGTTTCTCAAGTATACTTGAATAGATCTTGCCAGGAACACTCAGTAGGGAAATACCTCTGTAATTCTCACATTCAGTTATATTTCCCTTTTTATATATGGGTACTATGAGAGCTCTACTCCAATCATCGGGAATTCGTCCCTCTGCCCAGGCTTTCTGAACTATGCAGTGCAGCCACTGTAAGACTCTTATACCACCATACTTCAGCATTTCTGGTCGAATATCATCTACTCCTGCTGCCTTTCCACATTTCAAGCCTTTGATAGCTCTTTCTACTTCAAGTATGGATATGTATTCCTGACTGCATGCCTGGTCAGTGTTTTTTACCACTGTGCTGTCATCACTGCTTGTTTCATTTAGCAGTTTTTCAAAGTAATTACTCCATACTTCAAGGATATCTTTTTCTCCAGTTTTCATGTCACCTTTATCATCTCTAATTCCTTTTATAGCACTCTTTCCTCCATTCTTAAGCTTCTTCAACAACCTCCAGAATATTTTGCCACCTTCTTGATATTTATTTTCTATATTCTTGCCAAAGTCCTCCCATGACTTTTGTTTAGCTAGTTTTACACAGTGTTTAGCATTCTTGCATTTGTCTCTATATTCTCTAAGAGCACAAGCTGACTTATTTGACAGAAACTTTTGATATGCTTTCTTCTTTTCCTTCACTGCCTCTTTAACCTCCTGTGTCCACCAGGGAGTTCTGATTTTTTTATCCTTACAAACAACCTCACCACATGCCTCTCTGGCAGAATCAATCAATGTTTTCTTCAGAGTTTGCCACTGAATCTCTAAGGTTTGATTCCTGTTCTCAAACTCTTTCATTTTTCCTTCAATAATCTTTGTGTATTTTAGTCTACAGCTCACATCTGAGAGCTGCTCAACTTTTATTCACTTTAAAACTTTCTTACATGTTATTCTTTTCAATATGAAATTCAATTTTATCCTGCTCAAGACTAAATAGTGATCACTTCCAATTTCAAATCCTCTGTACACTCTGGTGTCCTGCACCAGGGAGAAAACATCACTATCAACAATAACATAGTCAATGAGACTTTTCTTATTCCTAGCCTCTGCTCTCCATGTGAATTTGTGCACATTTTTATGTTGGAACATGGTGTTAGCAATAACCAGTCCATGTCCTGAGCAGAAATCCAACAGATATTTGCCATTATTATTAGCTTTGCTCTTTTCTCCAAATTTTCCCAAAATATTTTTGTATGTCTCACAATCATTTCCTACTCTGCTATTTAGATCCCCAACAAGGACCAACTTTTCCTTTTTTATTGTGTCAGTTGCTTTTTCTAAAGCCTCAAAAAATTCCTCCACTTCTACCTTAGTAGAACCTTCTGTGGGACCATAGGCACAAATAAGTCTCATTGTCCAGTTCCCCATTCTCATATTTGCCCACATTACTCTACTTGAGACTGACTGCCATTCAAGAAGATTAGCCTCGTATTTTGTCTATAAATTCTATGGTAAACTATCTCCAATTCTATTTTTTTGTGTGTATAATTAATCCTTAGTTTTACTTCTCAGTCCAGAACAATGAACTAAATTTAGACAAAAAAAATATCCCATGGATGTTCAGTCAATTTTCCATATTCTAGATAAACACAACAAAATGAACTTACATATCTTCGTTAACATACAACTCTATACCAGTTCCTTCACAGGTTCCGTTGGTTGCCTATCCATTTCAGGCTTTGACTTCCATACAGGGGTCCTGTCTTTACCGTCGTCTCATGTAGATGACTCCTGGGGCTCAAAGCACACTTTTACCGATGTTTCTGGGTCAGCCAAAGGCGTCTGATGCACGTTGCTGGCTCTCTCTCACTGGCAAGGCATGCTGGTCAGTCTTTCTTTTGCTCCTTAGATGGCCACACAGTGACCATGGCTACATTCTCCTGACTTCAAACAGACTGACAAATATGCCGCATGCCGAAAGGCCTGGATCCTGAGTTCTCTCTCTCCCCTCTTTTGTAACTTAGAGGACCTCCTATATACAGCCCCTCAGGTCCCTGGACTAAGGGCTGAGGGCCCCCAAATATTCCTGCGCAAAACGGTCTTGACCTTCAATGTTAATTCTCGTGGAAAGGCTTAGACATTAGTTATACATTCTTACTAAATAGCTTAAGGAATTACAACGTACAACAGAATATACATTAAAATAAATTTTAATACAAATATTTAATACAATTTTTATAAAAATTTTAATAAAATAAAATTCAATAAAACTGAATGAAAATAAATAAAAATAAAAAATTGGCATCCCTTATCCACTCCACTAAAGACCAACCTGGTGTATACCAAGTCCCTTGCAGCTGTAAGCTGTCCTACTTTGGCCAAACAGGCAGAACAGCTAATATCAGAATTTCAGAACAAAAGGACTACATCCGTTTTCACCAATACAACCACTCTGGTCTTGCAGACCATGTGCTGGATACCAGCCATAGAATACGGTAGAAGAAAGCCATGGTAATACAATAAAAGTAAATTCAAAAATGAAAGGCTATTCGTGAAATCAGCCTCAGCCCTAAGAAACAATCCAAACTTCAACAAATTTGGTAGTATGAGACTGCCCCAAATTTGGGAAACCTACACCAGAAGACCGTTTAACTCCATACCCCCCCCCCCGTACTTATGGACTCCCAAAAATACATAAGGAAAATGTGTCATTACATTTAGCTACTTTGTATGTATGTGCCATTACAAAGGCACATACATACAAACTAGCTAAACATTTGGCCAAAGCTCTCTCACACTATACTGGCAACACACCTTCACACATAAAAAACTCAGCCCACCTCAAAGCCAGCATAGAAAACCTTACACTCAAACACACTGACATAATGGTCAGTTTTGATGTCTCCTCCTTATTCACAAATGTCCCACTCAAAGAATCCTTAGAGCTAATCCAAGCTAAATTTTCTCCCGATATCACAGCCCTATTTCAGTTCACAATGAACTCAGGCTATTTTGTTTGGTAAGGAAAATTCTACAAAGAAATAGAGGGGACAGCCATGGATTCTCCACTCTCCCCACCCTTGGCCAACTTTTATACGGAGAATTTTGAAGAGAAAACCTTAAACTCTGCCCCACAAAAACCAACCGTTTGGCTTCGCTATGTTGATGATGAGTTTGCTATTTGGCCACATGGCTGGGGATACACTGAGTGGAGATACCAGGCAGAAGCATTAGCAAGGTCATCTCTACCTATAGGAGTTGCCAAACAGTGTGCCACCTTTTATTAAATTACTCTGGATTTAGAGAAAGATGTTGAAAGTTTATTTTTCACTTCATTAGACTATAATAAATTTAGTTTAATCCTTTATCCAAGTGTGAGCAAACAAAGTTTGCGCCTGAAAGTATCTTCAGGACTGTGGTAAGGTGGTACAACACCGGGCAACTCGTTGCAAAGGTGGAGCAAGTTCCACTAACCTTGCTAATGCTTCTGCCTGGAATCTCTCCACTCGGGCCTGGCTCCCACTGAAGAGACCTCAATAAAGGTCGAAACTAGTCTGGGCAGTGGCCAATCCCTTAATGCATAATATTATACATATCCGCAAGGAGATGTGTTTTGCATTATGGGAGATACTGAGATAGGAGTGTTGTGAGCTTGCTCTACCTTTGCAACAAGTTTCCCAGTGTTGTACCACCTTACCACAGTCCTGAAGATACTTTCAGGTGCAAACTTTGTTTGCTCACACTTGGATAAAGGATTAAACTAAATTTATTATAGCCTAACCAAAGGAAAAATAAACTTTCAACTTTTTCAGCGAATGGCTACCCCCCAAAAAAAATCAAAAAATATTGAAACCAGTAAACCACAACCCCCCCCCCTCACAACAAGGATTACTCTAAACCCATCACCAAACCCAATATCCGAGGCACCTCGGAAAAAATTACAAAAATCCTAAAAAAACATGACTTAACTTCTTGTTAGAGACCATATAAAAAATTGGCATCCCTCATCTGCTCTACTAAAGACCAACCTCCCCAGTAGACCTACCTGGTGTATACCAGGTCCCTTGCAGCTGTAAGCTGTCCTACTTTGGCCAAACAGGCAGGACAGCAAATATCAGAATTTCAGAACACAAGGACTACATCCGGTTTCACCAATACAGCCACTCTGGTCTTGCTGACCATGCGCTGGATACCTGCCATAGAATATGGAAGAAAGCCACGATAATACACCATAGTAAATACAAATATGAAAGGCTTTTCATGGAATCAGCTTCAACAATAAGAAACAATCCAAACCTCAACAAATTTGGCTGCACGAGACTGCCTCAAATTTGGGAAACCTACATTGCCTGCTAGTGGGCACCATCAGGACTTTAGGAGAAATAATAGCTTCCTGCTTCTTCCTCACTTACTGTTTGTTGTGCCTGTGTGCACGTGTCTTGTTCTTAAGTTTCTTGAAAATAGCAACGTGACGTTGCCAAAATATTGAAGTATATTAAAATTTATTTTAATGTATATCCTAGTTGATGTTGTTATTATCTGATATTTACAGTTTCTGCACAGACTTGCATGTTAATTTTCTTAAAGTTAACTACATGGGTTTTCACAAAATTTACAACGCTAACACAGAATTATTTACCTTGTTTTCAAGTTGTGACCTCTGTGAAAGTCGATGCAAAGAAGAGGAAAAATCCTACTGCATCAAATTTTACAAGTGGAATGGGTTGCCAGTGTCAGTTGTGAATGCTTTGTCTGATAATAGGTTCAAGGAGAGGTATGATAGATTGGGTCTCCCACGATGAGTCTTCAGACTCGATGGAGGTGCCCATATAATAACAACAATAATACTATACGCGTAGGGAAAACAATTGAGATTGTAGATTTGGAAAACACTTCATGTGGATGGCTGTATGAGAGAACAGAGTCAAATGGAATGTACTTGTGCCAAGAAAAAATAGAGATAAATGTCATTCCAATAATTGATCCTGTCTAGTGATTTGTGTATAAGCAAAGGTAAAGGTGAACTGAGATCCTTTGATGGAGAAAAAAGGCAGCACCATGTTTCAGTAGCATCAATGGTGACTAAGTTACCACTGATGAGATGAAGAATGGTATGAAAGACTGTGTTTAAAGCACAAATAAGAAGTGGAGTATACATCTGCAAATGCAATCAGTTAACAGTCAGTGTGACATGCAGTCATTTCTGTATAGGGAAAGAGCTCTTGGTTAGTCCTACATTTATTGGGAAGTCTGAAACAATTTATCTTGAATCACTGTGATTGACCAAAAATAGATAAACTGGCTAAACATTTACAGAGAGCAGAGGACAGATCAAAGGATAGTAATTTGTTGAGCAAAGACATCTGATAAAATAAAATATCAAGAGCAACAGAATAGTTTTTTTTTTTTTTCTTATGGATGTTGAAAGTTTTTTCACTTGGTTATACTATAACCAAGTGAAAAAAGAAGTGATACTATTACTGAATTACTTCAATGAAGATACATCTATCTGTAATCCAGAGTATTTTAGTAATAAGGTATGAGACACTTTTGACTACTTGTATATGGAAATATAATGTCTCCATTACTTCAACCTTGGCATAACTTCTAAGTCTGGCTTGCACTGATAAGACCTCAATAAAGGTTGAAACCAGTCTGGGTAGTGGCCTTTTCCATAATGCATAGCATTACACTTGACCCAAAAGGATATGTGCTTTGCATTATGGGATAGTAAGACAATTGATGTGAAGTCATTAGTTTCTATATGCAAGTAGCCCAGTCATAAAGTTGCTTCATGTGCAAACTTTGTTTGCTTACACTTGGATAAAGGATTAAAACATGAATATAATTTCTTGGCATCTTTAATTTATAATTTTTTCTATGGCACCTAGCAGCAGCTTTCATCATAATGCAGATACCAATTTGTTATTGGTTCATTATGGTTAAGCACTAGATTTCTTTATCTAGTGCTAAGTTAATAAATATATATTACAGAAGATTGTTTTCCCCTCCAATACTGAATCATTCAAAATGTGTTAGTTTTAGAAACATTTCTACAATTTTCCTATATAAGATGTGCTTGTTATACAAGCGCCTCCATGGAGCCCTAAAACTCATTGTGGGAGATCCAAACTCTCAACACAATACCTATCACACCTCTCCTTGAAACCATAAACAGACAAAGCACTCGCAACTAACTCGGGCAACCCATTCCATTCATTCACCATTGTCCAAGCAAAAAATCTAGTCCTAATGCCCTTGCTAACCACACTCTTACCCAACTTCTAGGGATGACCTCTTGTTCTGCTCCTTCTAGCCAAATGAGGAAACATTTCTCCTGCATCAATCCTATAAAATCCTTTAAGTAACTTAAATGTTTCTATCATCTCTCTCTCCCTTTTTTTGCCAATTCACAAACCCTCAATCTATCCTCATATGGAACATTCCAGAGACCACTCACTATCTTAGTCACTGGCCTCTGGATCCTCTCCACCATTTCCTCAAGAAACCAAGGTGGCCAGACCTGAGCACAGTACTCCATATGTGAGTACTGTGAGCACAGTACTCCATTTATAAAGAGTAATGATAACTCCCTTATCTCTGCTCGTTAGTGTGTTCTTCAATAACCAAGTAATCCTGTAAGCTAGTCTGGCTACTTTAGCAATATGCCCTCTAAACTTCTGCTTTCTATCTACTACTACTGCTGCTGCTACCCAAAAATCCATGACTAAATCAATTTCCTGAAGTACATTTCCCTCAATATGATACATAGCTTGTAATCTTTGTATCCCAAAATGCATAACTTGACACTTTTCCACATTAAATTGACATCCATTATGTTTTGCCCATACTATCACCTATTCAAATCATCCTGCAAGCTCTGTACATCGGCTCAATTAAATGCGACCCTACCCAACTTTGCATTATCCACAAACAACTGAATATCTCCCTTCAAATTATTTCCTATATCATTTATGTACAAATTAAACAGCAGTGATTCAGGCACAGAGCCCTGCAGCACACTACTAGTCACCTGCCTTCTCCTGGATTCTGCTCCTCCATATACTACTTTTTGTTTTCTGTCATCAGCCACCCTTTTGTCCATATCACCAGTTTCCTATCCATCCCCATTTGTTGCGGTTTGCTACAGAACAGAGTTCCATGTGGTATCCCATCAAATATCTTTACAAAATCCAGCAGTATCATCATGGAGCCATTCCCTTTATCCAACTCAGCTGTCACTCTATTATAAAAAGTTAGTAAATTATTAACAGATGAACAACCCTTCACAAATAAAAATATTAATTTGATATAGATGATTTGTGGGAGCTCCATTAGTCATTTTGAAAGCAAACTTGAATAATAACACAGTAATTAATGTTTATTCATAAGATTGCCTTAAAATTAAAGAATTGTTAAATTGTGACAAAAGTAAATTACTTTTTAATGATATACCTGCAAAATTATTTCATTTTTAGAATTATCCAAAAGAGATATGCAATAGATCCTTCTTCCTAAATCCACAACTTTCCAGTCATCCAGATAAATAGCTGTTAATGCCTCAATTTCATCTGCCTGCAATATTGAATAACTATATTAATTCTAATATTTTCTTATACGTTAATAAAAATTAAGGGAGGTGTGTATGTGGGGGGGACTAATGTAGTGATATATAATGCAAATGTTCATTACTGATAATGGCAGTGCTTATTATAAAAAGTAGTTTAATAATTATTCATGGAATAATTAAGCTAATTTAATGAATACAAAATTACTATTAATAATCTTTTTTGTGTGTTTTTTTTTTGTACAAATGTGTTTGCAATGAGTGAGATAAGTAGCAACTTGGAAGCACAAAAATCCTCCAAGTCTAAAGAAGAATATTCTGCCAATATACACCAACTTTATATATAGCTGGATTTTGGAGGATGAAACTGGAGTGAAAGAGAACAGTTTGGGAATCACTTCAACAAAATTCAGTAATGCTGACAGTAATCACTCACTAATTAGTACACAGCAGTTTTATAAAGAGTCAGTTCACTTTCACAAATCTGTTAACTTTTTTTTTATTAACAGGCCATGTGAGAAAGAGAGAGAGAGAGAGAGAGAGATGGATGGATTGTGGCAACTGCTATCATGCATTTATTTAATCACCAAAGACAATAACAGCATTCCACATAACTACAATGATAAAAATTTGTCATTTGTATATCGATGATTACTTAGTAATTTGAAGTAACTGGTTGATAGGTAGGCAGCAATAATCAGAATCTCTCCATAGTTCAGTTTTGGAACCTTTATTATTTAAATACTTATTAATGATAAAGGTTCATGTAATGATAACAAAATTTCTCCAATTACTCATGCAAAATCAGGGAGAGCATAAATTATCCAAATGAACACAAGTTGTTTCAGAATGATCTTAAAAAATTGGAAGAGTGAACAGAAAAGCGAGGATTAAAATTTAATGTGAAGAAATGTATGAGGGTGGTCTGAAAAGTTCTCTGCCTCGACCATAGATGGCAACACTATAATGACATAGTGTTAATTTTTAAGATTTTTTTTTCTAACTTGGAACATCTGTCATAAGCATCCATGTGAAATTGCAAGTCATTCTATTAAGCAGTTTGTTTTATACAGCTGTCTGAAACAAAAGTGTTGTCTCTATTCCTTGAAATGGATAAAATTGAGTATTGTGGGATATAAAATTCTTTGTAAAAGAAGGTTTAATGCAAAAAGAAATTCATTTAAAGTTCATAAAAATTTATGGGAACTCTTCTCCTTCGTTTTCGACAATTAAGAAATAGGCTGCCAAGTTTAAACGTGGCCATACCAACCTTGAAGATGATCCAATGCGAAGGATGTCCAAAAAAGTGCAACAACACCAGCAATTATTGATCAAGTGCACAATATCGTATTAGACAACCGATGAGTCAAATTGCATGAAATTTCTGAGACTATAGGCATTTCAAAAGAATATGTAGGATATATTTTGCATGAAGAATTGCAAATGAAAAAGCTTTGCACAAGATGGGTGCCACACTTGCTCACAGCAGATCAAAAACACACTCGCATGAAAATCTCTGAACAATGCTTGGAGCATTTTAACAAGAATATAACTGCTTTTGTGCATCGATTTATTACTATGGATGAGACTTGGATTCACCATTAATATGCCAGAATCCAAACAGCAGTCAAAACAGTGGACAGAAGCCAGTTGTTCAGTGCCAAAGCAGACAAAGTCGGTTCAATCATCAGGAAAGGTCATGGCATTGGTCTTTTGGGATGCTAAAAGGCATTATATTTATTAATTATCTTGAAAAGGGTAAAACAATAACTGGGGAATATTATTCCGATCTTTTAACCAGACTAGACAAAAAAATTTGTGAGAAAAGGCCTGGTTTGCAGAAGAAAAAAAAATCACCTTTCATCAGGACAATGCACCTGCCCACAAAGGTGTTTTGGCAATGGGAAAATTAAGGGATCTGCACTATGAATTGTTGGAACATCCACCCTGTTCCCCAGATTTGGCTCTCTCTGACTTCTATCTCTTCCCAAAACTAAAACCCTTCCTCGCTGGTCAGCATTTTCTTCGAATCAAGAGGTGATTGTAGCTGTAGAGGGGTATTTTGCCGATCTTACTGAGAACCACTACAGGGATGGGATAATGACACTGGAGCATTGCTGGAATAAATGTATTAGTCTTAAGGGAGATTATGTTGAAAAATAAAACTAATTTTGAAATTATAAATACGTTTTTCATTGTTAGGCCAAGAACTTTTCAGACCACCCTCATAAACATATTCATTTTGGTAATAAAACAGAATTAAGTGGATATGAATTGAAAGGAAAGGATGTGGAAAGTGCTAGTCTAATGAAAAGAAGCTTTACTTGCAGGGTTTGGAAATAAGTAAGGATATCCTTATACAACTCTCTGGTCAGGCCAATCTTGTATCATGGCTGACACTAATTGGAGTAGAGCAATTGGTCATCCAGATTGCTAATGAATGTTAATAGAACTGAAAGTATAGATAAGACGTTCACTAAGTTTAAGGGATTAAGTCAAGAAAGTTATGAATAGTGAACTGCTATTTAAGTTAATAGATTTCTTAACTTAAACAGTGGTTCACTAATCAAGTTGGAGAAGTTGGTGCAATGCAGCAATGACCAGCAGCTACTATTGTTCTTGCATAGTTACTTGAAGGCAAAGAAATGGCAGTGATAAGTTTGGTGGAACAATGCTCATGAAATTACCCATAAAAAAGGCATAATGCAGAAACAGTGCCTATGAGAAGGTAACATTTAGGAGCCTGTGAGAGAAGGCTGACTTGTTAAATAGACTGCCCTCTTCTGGGCAATCTACCTAACATGAAACAACCTATAGAATCAAAAATGCACAATGAGATATTGGGTGCATCACCTCAAATGTGAGAACAATATTCGAAGTCCAGTCAGATTTGGGATTAAAAATGTTAGGAGATGAGCAGAAGAGAAGTAGAGTTTTGAACAAAAAAATGATATGTTTTTTTTCAGTGGCTATGGATGTAATATGTTTATGCCAGGATAAACTAGATGTAAAAGTCAGTCCAAAAAGAGAAAACTAATCTTGAGGAGTGGAAATCAGAACATTATCAAAAGTAAGAGGGAATGAAGTATGATCTTCCTTCTGGGTAATACGATATGAACGTGTTTTGGTAGCATTGAAATTCATTAAATTGTTCACCTCTTGTAAATGGTTATGAGATCATTGTTTAAGATATCCGTTGTCCGCGTGGTTAGCCTAGTGGCTTTGCGCTTCGCAACCATATGCCTGGGGGAAGGAATGTCCCAGATTTGATTCCCGTCGAAGACTTGAGGAATTTGAGGCTCTTCCTCAGCCATAGCCAAGTTAGCCAGTCTTGGGCATGGCCAGTAGGATTTTTTCATCCCGCAAGCAGGCAAACCTCTTCTTGGACGGCCTCATGAACATATGCTACTACAGTCAAAAATATATCCTCCCCAGTGGCAGGCTAGGCGACAGGTCGGTTGGAAGTGGTACTAACAAGAAGTCGCATCTAAGTAACATGCGGACCCTGCATAGGAAGCAGGAATAACACGTAGTGAAAGAAGTTTAAGACATTCATTATGAAAAATCTTGAAGTTTGAATCATTTTAAATATTAGAAATTTCCCAACTGCCATTAGCAAAATTATAAATAGGATTTGGAAGTTAGAGAGAGAGAGAAAATATCACTGATGTATAGAAAGAAGAGTATGAGTAAGAGTAGAGAACCCTAGGGTACTCATCGATGATAAAGAAATCTGGTGACAGGAAGTCATCCACCATGACATGCAATGAACATCCAGAGAGGATGTCCACTGCATGTCATGGTGGATGACAACACAACTCACTTCAACCCACAGAACATCAACTACAACTGCCCTTAATTCTGACCTCCCAGCCATCCTCCAATGGGGCTCAGATAACCTCGTCAACTGCAATGCTAGTAAAACCCAGTTCTGTCTTATTTCTCACAAAAAAGAACCATTTTCCCCCAACAATGTTTTTGAAAACACTCAAATTCCCAGACAAGATGAGATTTCTCTTCTCGCAATTACCCTGACATCAAGCCTCTCCTGGCATAAACACATCACAACCATTGCATCCTCAGCTTCCAAAAAACTAGGTTTTCTCTTTCGCTCAAGATGCTGCTTCACTTCTAAACAGCTGTTAACATTATACAAATCACAAATCCGCCCAGCTATTGAATACTGCTATCACATTTGGAGTGGGGCTCCTAAAAGCTCCCTCAAAATGCTTGACTCAATACAGAGGAGAGCAATTAGACTGGCCCATAAATGACCCATCTCTCACCAACTTGTTCCCTCCACTTTCACATAGACGTTTGGTTTCTGCAGTTTGTATATTCTATAAATATTTCCATGGGAAATGTTCATCTGAAACAGGTTCAATAATTCCCTAACTCTGTACTAAGCCCATTGGAACACGCAAAGCTGCCATCCAACATCTTTTCACCGTACACCTTGAAACCCACAGAACAAGTTTCTTTTCCTCCTCCTCCTTCATCCCTGCCACTGCAGTACTGTGGAACAGTCTTCTCCCTGACATATTTCCCAAGGAATACAACATACAGGCTTTTAAATCAAATGTAAACAAGTTTCTCTTTTCCCAACCCACCACCCATATACGGTACTAATGTACTATAGGTTGACCAGCCAACCTCTCGTATATGGGCCAAACATAAAAAAAAAAAAAAAAAAAAAAAAAAAAAAAAAAAAAAAGTCATGCTGGTAATCCAATCAGAAATTGCAGAAGTGAGACTATAAAATAGTAGCATGAAGGTAAGAAGACCTTCATGACAGGCATGATAAAGTAGCTTGGAAATATCAAAAGTGGGTGCAAGTTTCTCCAAGTCTTTCTATAGCCTGTCTCCAAAAGTGGATAAGGATAGATTGCAAGGAGGTCCTGTTAACAAGAATGGCAAAATCCATAATGGTGATCACTAATTAATGGGTCTTCATGTACTGAAGAAGCTAGTTGTTGATGATCTTCACCATTACTTTGAGATGAGAGCAATGGAATGATAGTTCGATGGTTGACTCTCTTTTTTTTTTTTTTTTTTAAAAGGAAAGGCTGGATAAATGCTTGCTTCCATGCAATTAGGTAGATATCAGATGACTGACAGCTTGTATATGATACAGGATGGTTCTTAATTCTGGAGTATAAGTCTGACACTCAACTGGCAGATACCATCTGAAACAGGAGACTAATTAGTATCAAGACTAATGAAGATTTTTCTGATGTTCCTCTGGCAAAAGATCAGAGAAGGCAATATTCAAGCAATTTGTGGCAATGTAGAGATGATTTGCCTTGATCATCTATTACACAACAATTAGAAGAAAAGATTGATGCCAAGAGGTCTGGTTCATTTTTGGGTGATGTTTCCATGAGGATAACAGAGAAACTGAAATGAGGGAAGGAATGAAATTTTGTCAAACAGACTTGGCAGCAGACTAGATGGTTTGAATGTCATTTGAGCATATGGTAAGCTTAGTGCATTTGGCACTAACAAAGTCTGCATTAGATCTGTGGTACATCAAAAAAAATAGCCAGATCATTAAAAATGCACAACCTCCATACAGCTTCTAATCCCCACCGTAAACTTGCTACCCTCATCTGTTCCATCAAAGACCAGCTCCCTCCTCTCTCAGTGCCTGGAGTATACAGAGTACCTTGTGCCTGTAAACCGGCTTACTTTGGACAGACAGGCAGATCAGCAACCATCCGGTTAGAAGAACACAAGTCATACATTTGCAATCACGATTATGGTCCATCTGGTCTTGCAAACCATGTTTTGGATACAACCCACAGGATCTCCTGGGAAAAAAACCACCATGCTCCGCCATAATAAATTCAAAAAAAGAAAGACTATTCTTTGAATCTGCATCTGTGCTCAGAAATCAACCGAATTTAAACAAATATGGTTGCATTAAACTTCCCAAAATTCGGGAAACATTAATTATCAGAGATCCCTCTTTACATCCTAGGCCACCTGCAAATGCCCATAGAGGGCACACCATCTAGATAGGACTTTAGTTTCACTCACTATTGTATTATATTTGTTTGTTGTTACAAAAAGTTTTTTTGTAATCCCTGAAGATGTCCTGTGATGAAGATGAAATATTGGAAGTATTAAAATTAGTTTTAATCCTTTCTCAGTGCTGATAATATTCCATTAAACCTCCAACATGAATTCTTCACAGCGCTTAAGCCTCAATACACTGGTTTTAGTAATCTACTTGGACAAAGGAGAATGTACACTTAGATTTTAGAAAGCTTTCTGATAGATTACCGCATGATAAGCTGAGAGTCAAAATAGAGCAGTTGGAGTTGGATATTAGCCTACTGCATTGAATTGGAGATTGGCTGTCTGATATGTATGAACAAATTGTTTATGGGGGAGCAATATCCCAGAAGAGAAACGTCACCAGTGGTGTGCCTCGGGGGTCTATTTTAGGGCCATTGCTGTTTAACCTGTATATTAATGATACTGGGAAAAATTTGAATGGGAATATTCAGTTATTTGCAGATGATGCAAAGTTGGGATGAACGAACTATGAGGAGTAGAGCAAATGTTGTGGCCTTACAAGAAGACTTGAACAGACTGAGTGGGGAATGCCAGTTCAATGCTGCAAAATGTAAGATTTTAGAATTTGAAAAACAAAGATGTGATATAGAATTTACTCTTTAAAATTTGGAAAACAAAGACTGGATGTAGAATTTACTCCTGGTGGGGATATATTGTTGGAGGTGGAGGAAATAAGAGATCTTGAGGTGATGGTAGATAAGGATCTGAAATTCAGAGGACACATTGCCAAAATTTTGAGAGAAAACAATGAATTCTGGCAATGATGTGACTGATTTGCAGAAGTAAGATTTTGGTTCCATTGTATAAGACTCCGATTAGGCCACATATGGAGTACTTGGACACAGATTTGGTCACCTGGATTTCAAACAAATGAAGAGAGGTTGGAAAGGCGTCCAGAGGCAATTGACTAAAATAGCATCTTATCTCTGGAAACTTGAATATGAAAAAAGTTGAGACAATGCAATTTGCAGAATCTAGTGGATAGGAAGAAGATGGGTGATATGATAAAGATGCACAAGTTGGTAAGAGGTTGTTATCAGATTAATGTTGAAGAGGATTTTTATAAAATGGTGGGAGATTGGGGGAAGAACAAGAGGTCATCCCTGGAAGCTGTATAAGGAGGGTGTGAGCAAGGGAGTCAGAAACAAGTTTTTTTGCATGGAGAGTTGTGAATGATTGGAATGTATTGCCTGAAAGTGCGGTATCTGCAGAGAATTTGAATGTGTTTAAGGCACAGTATGATGAGATGTGTGCATAATAAAAGGGACCTCCTAGATGAGTCGATCACTCCGGTGGATAGTGACTTTATGGGGTCTTAATATGAAAATAATAATAATAATAATAATAATAAAAAAAAAAAAATCAGCTAACGCCTTTTTATTCCCGTATACGGGAGTAGGCGAGGCCATTTAGCCCTATCTAACTTTTGGAGACTGAGTGGGCAGTTCAATCTCCACTGGTACCCAATCAGAGAGAGATGGCCCAAAGCTATCACTAATCAAGCGGTACGCAGTGAAGAGAGACGGCTCAAATGTGCCGCCATCTCGTGGTCCCTAACCCTAACACAATATATTTAATGTCTGAAATAATGTGGGTTCTATGGTCGATTTTCTTGAGTTTACAGGACGAAAAACCTGAATTTCCAGGAAGAAAAACCTGCTTGCCCATGCCAGAGATCGACTAACTCAGGAACCGGTCGAAAAAAGGCTTAGAAAAATTTCCTCTAGTCGCCGACTAGACTCGAAACAAAGTCTTCCTTCGTGCGGCCAAGCGCGGTGGGTGTGCAAATGCCACATCCACTGAGCTACACAGGCTTTAATAATAATAATAATAATGGGAATGGGAATGAGTTTATAATATGATAACATTTTCTACCTTTTACATAACCCATTTCTTTCATTTAAAAAGAAAAAAAGTTATGGAAAAGGTAGAAAAAAAGAAAGGCAAAGAGCAGTTGCATAAAAAATAGAAGGTTCAATCTAGGAAAGTGACTAGTATAGTTAAGAAAGAAAAAAACTAGAATATGAGATGTGACCAATACTATGATCCAAGGAAAATTTTTAATTTTCCATGGATCATAGGAAAATTATAATGAAAAAATTTTTTCATTATAGGGCCAATAGTAACAGAAATGGCTGTGTACAAATGACCCTGCTAGATGGAGACGATAGATAAGTGATCAATACATGCAGTAGAGTCAAGGGTATTTCATTATTAAAGTAGGATTTATACTTAGAAAGAAGGGAAGAGGTTTAAGATCAGGAATGAATGAAAAATGAATTCTAAATAACAAATAGTATCCCAAACAGTGAAAATGGATGATATTTAGTCATACATTTTTAAGGGATTGTGATGCCGAATTAACAGTGCCACTGATCAAGTGTTTAATAAGGATTGCAAGTTGGTAACTAATAATAGTTACCAACTTTAATAAGGTGAAGAAAAAGTGCTATTGCATAAAGGATGGTGGTGGTGATGACAGAATGGCAACATTAAACTGTGGACTAGTTTGTATTTCTTTAGCGAGGATTTCAGAGAAATTAGTAAGAGCTCATACACAGAATCGGACAGATGAAGGTAATATTATTTAAGAAGGTCAACATGAATTTGTTAAAGCTCATTCTCGTTTCAGTAATCTATTAACCATTGATAATAAAACACATAACTAACAAGAGAAAGACACATACTTGTAATTTTTCTGAATTGTTCAATGAACATAACAGACAAGTTGATATTCAAGATGCAAAGTATGGATTCAAATATCACTCCAGTGGATTGTAAATTGCCATTTAAAATTAGTGATAGTCTAGGGACAACTACCTCTGATTAGATGATGGTGGAGTTTGACTGCTCCTTGGGCTCTAAAAGTTAGACAGGACTAAAACAGCTTTGACTGCTCCCTATGAGAATAAAAGGCATTAGCCTTTTTTTTGTTTTATTATTGGAAATTGCACATATCAGAGAGTTGTATGAAAGAGCAGCCGGAGAGGAAAGGTTAAAAGTAGAGTTGCAAAAAGCTCAGCTTTATGTCACTGGATACAGCAGGGAAATATTCAGTTGTTACAGATGATAGAGTACTGAGATGTGTTATTTATAATAGCAGTGATGTTGTGGCATTTCAGAAGGATTTCAATAAGCTGGAAAAGTGAGTGCATTAGTGGAGATTATCAGTTTAATGTATCTAAGTATAAGGTTTTAAAATTTGGGATTCACTGCTGGGAAGCATTCTACTCTATTGCTGAAACTATACTGGAGGAATAGATCGAGGATTATTTATTTGTTTATCATATGGCAATCTACAATTTATACAGTTATAAAAGTGCGTGTACATATATCAGTACAAATATGTAAAAGGTAAGTAAAAAATATAAATGACAAACAATTAAAAAAAACACAGGCAGTTACACTTTCAGTGGACAAAGCACTTATAAGTTAAGATCAAGTTCTCTGATCCAGTCTATAACAGGCAATGTCGCCTCCAGAAAGTCGCTTCTTTGACCCGTATATGCACAAAGAATGCACTCAGTGGAACTATGATAGATTGTTTCTTTTAGGGTTATAGGGTGATTAGCATTCATATTTATAAATTTAGGGACACAAAAACACACATGTTGAACAGATTATCTTATTAATTACTAATAAAATAAAACTTCACTTTTCGACCCCTGTATCGAGGTCATCATCGGAAGGATACAAGTGTATAAGGAACCAAGCTACATGCTCTAGCTCTGTATATCGGTAAACTAAATCTACGTAGTTAATTAATCCTTTTCCCTAGCCTGACCTCTAGTGATTAAAAAAATAAAATAAAATAAAATAAAAAATAAAATAAATAAATAAATACAACTACAATAAACTGCTAAAGTCCTCATGTATTAATATTCTTCTGGATTTGTATAGTTCTGATTGTTATAATATGATTTCTTTCAGTTGCTGTTGAATGTTACAAACACTTCACCAGGTTGTCTTCTTGTAGTGGGATTTTTCTATGGCTAGTTTAGGTTGACAAATAACAGACTGATTTGGAGGAAAATTGTAGATAGGAAGTTAGTAATGATGTAATTTTTTTCATGTAGTACTATCATATCCTGTACACCCCTTGAGGGTACATGGCCGGAATTTGATGATGATAGTTTAGGTTGTTATACAGGTTGTAGATGGGTCCTCCACATTCTTGAAATGGTTAGGCCATCATTTTTGTTGAGATTTGGGTTGTGTTTGAGCATTTCACGTGACTCTTTAAATTTTCTCTCAAACCAGGTTTTGGTGTGGTGTAAGGACTTGGTATTTTTCCAATCAATTCTGTGGTATGTTTGGAGTGCGTGGTGAGAAAGGCTGGTTTTTCCAAAATGGAGGTATTTAATGTGTTGTTTGTGTTCATCTTGTCTGATTGGGATAGTTCACCCTGTTTCCCCTATGTATGGTATGTTACATGTGTATTGTATTTTGTATACCCCTGGGTGGGCTAGGTGTGGAAGAGGAACGTTAGAACAACTGAGTAGGTGTCTTAACTTATTTGGGGGTTTAAAGGTGGTTTTAATGTTGTATTTGCGTAGTGTTCTGTCTATTTTTTCAGAAATAACATAAGGAATGGCAATAGCATTCCTGAAATCTTTTTTGTTCTTACTGGTATCTTTATGGAGGATCTTGTGAATAGTTTTTTTTTTTTACTGTATCCATTTTTTATAAATGTTTGGTTGATGATCTTGTATTCCTGGTTTAGAACTTGTTCATTAGAACAAATTGTTAGAGCTCTGCGTTTAAGGGCGCTTATGACACCTAGTTTTTTGTATTGGATGGTGGCGAGAATTTTTGTATGTATTGGCCTGTGTGTGTAGGTTTGCGGTAAACTGAGAAGGAGAGACAGCCAGAGGGAAGATGTGTGACAAGTGTGTCTAGGAAAGGAAGAGAGTTGTTTTTTTCCATTTCAATGGTGAATTGGATACATTTGTGTTGTTTGTTTAGGTGGCTAAGGAATGTATTTAGAGCTTCGCGGCCGTAGGGCCAAATGGCGAAAATATCGTTGACGTATCTGAGCCAAATTTTGGGCTTTAGACATGCTGTCTCTAGAGCACGCTCAAAGTCTTCCATATAAAAGTTAGCTACTGGGTGGTGGGGGGGGGGGAAAGCAGTGAGCCCATTTTTTTCTATTTCAGTGGTGAATTGGATATGTTTGTGTTGTTTCTTTAGGTGGCTAAGGAATGTATTTAGAGCTTTGCAGCCGTGGGGCCAAATGGCAAAAAATATCGTGGACATATCTGAGCCAAATTTTGGGCTTTAGACATGCTGTCTCTAGAGCACGTTCAAAATCTTAAATATAAAAGTTAGCTATTGGGGGGGAAAGCGGTGAGCACATGGCTGTACCTTCTTTTTGAAGGTAAAAATTGTTTTGCCACACGAAATATCCGGAGCAGAGTACGTGGACAAAGAGGGCCATGATGTCGTGTGGAAATATGTTCTGTAGGAGCAAGATAGTGTCATTGATTGGGACATTGGTGAAAAGGGAAGTTATGTCAAAACTGACTAATAAATCTTGGTCATTGAGTGTAATGTTTTTAATTTTATTAATGAAATGTTGTGTATTTTTAGGTGTGAGGGAGTAAATTGATTGGTCTGTAATTTCTGCAGTCTCTTTTGTCTCCTTTCTTGTATACCTGGTGAAGTGTTTGTAACATTCAACAGCAAATGAAAGATAATCATATTATAACAATCGGAACTGTACAAATCCAGAAGAATATTAATACATGAGGACTTTAGCAGTTTATTGTAGTTGTATTTATTTTATTTTTTTTATTTATTTATTTTTAATCACTAGAGGTCAGGGCTAGGGAAAAGGATTAATTAACTACGTAGATTTAATTTACCGGTATACAGAGCTAGAGCATGTAGCTTGGTTCCTTATACACTTGTATCCTTCCGATGATGACCTTGATACAGGGGTCGCGAAACGTAAAGTTTTATTTTATTAGTAATTAATAAAATAATCTGTTCAACACGTGTGTTTTTGTGTCCTTAAATTTATAAATATGAATGTATGATAGATTGATTGGTTCGAGTGTCCACAGTCACAATCCAGCGAGGGAATTTTTCCCCACTTGTACAGGAAGCTTGCACATCTTCCATGGTTGGTATGAATCCTACTCAGCGTTATCCAGGTCTTTTGGCTCAATTCCATACCCGGGATGTTGAGACAGCGACTATCAAATGAAATTTCAAGTTGGGCATTAGTATTTATGCTCCACATTTGTTTCCATTGATCTTTGGTATTATAGTTAGTTATTCTCAGATGATTAGCTTTACGAAGGGGGGGGGGGGGCTTTCTTGATTTCAATCTAATAAGCTGTAGTTGTGATATGTCATTATGTATAAGAAATTCGGTATTTCTGAGTATTCTGTCATATTTTCATAACAGACTATCACATCTTTGTAGATTTGGTGGTATTATGTTACTCAGCATTGGAAGCCAATAAACAGGAGATTTTTTATGGTTCCAGATATAAGTCGAATTGTGGTGTTAAGCTGGCAGTCAATTAGTTTTAGTATGGCAGCTATTGAGTAAGATTGATTGAGTATGGAGCACAGTACTCTGCTACTGAAAAAACCAGACCGAGTGCAGATGTTTGTAATGCGTTTGCTGCTGCACCCCAAGAAGTGCCACATAATTTCTGAATGATGTTATTTCCAGTTCTTATTTTTCCAGCTGTGTTTCTTATATGATAGAGTACAGTAAAGTGTAACTCCTAGATACTTAGGGTATTTATTATGGCATAGGTCTGAATTTCCAAATGGGATGTTCAACTTGTCTTGTGCCAATTTATTATTGAGATGGAAAGTTAACACTTCAGTTTTACTTTGGCTCAGTTGTAATCTCCATTTCTTAAAGTAAATATAAATGGAGGTAAAATCATTTGTTAGGGTTTCCTCCATCCATCTTAGTTCTCTATTTCTGGTGACTAGCGCTATGTCATCTGTATAACAGAATTTTCTAGATACTGTATCTGGCATGTTGGCTATATATACGCTAAATAAGAGAGGGGCCAATACTGAGCCTTTGTGGTAGGTCGTTGTTAGGTTTCTTCTGATTACTAATATTTTCTCCAAGGACAACAAGGAAATATCTATTACCGAGCATATTATTAACAAATTGTATTGTTTTTTTGACACGTCAGTATAGTTCACCCACCGATTAGAGATCCTTCGACACTTCTGCGCATCTCAGAAAAAGGAGAATCCATTCCGATAATAGGGTAATCAGTCCGTATAGTGGGATGAGTTGTTTATTATTACCAGTCAGAAAATTAACTTCTCTTTTATGATTATTGTAGTTAACTATGTTGCTTGTATAACAGTTGGAAAATTTTACCTATAAAGCATGTGATTTTGCGTGTTGGCGACCAATTCGGACATCCTTCGTTTCTTTCTCCCCTTCAGCATGAATCAACTATTCTCGGAAAGACGCGAAGCAGGGACCTACAAACGGTGGGCGAACTATACTTTCATTAATTTATACAGCATGCCCTCTCTCTAGACAGGGTTGTATGTGGCAGTTAGATCAAGAAAAATGTCGAAGTTTTTAGATTTCGTCATTTTTTTGTTGTCATCGTTGCTAGTGATATCTTTGTCCGGGTCCAGGATACAAGCATGTACACAGGATTTGAAATCGTATGTGGTCATCACTTAGTTATAAGTAGAATAAAAATGAATACCACATTGAAAGTATGTAAGGATTTAAAAAAGAATTATTAAAGTTGAGCAGTTTTTATAGGTAAACTGTAGACTCAACTACACAAACTTTATTGAAGAAAAAAAATGAAACAGTTTGAAAACAATAACCAAAGCTTGAAATCTCAGTGGAAAAGTCTGAAGAATACATTGATTGATTCAGCTAGGGAGGAATGTGGTGAAATGGTCTCATTTATGCTAACATTCTTGAAAAGAGGCTGAAAAAAATTGTGGAAGAGAAACTTGGAGAACAAGCTAAGTTCAGACCAAATAGAGGCTGTCGAGATCAGATTTTCACTTTATAATAAATAGTTGGGAAACTATGAATATTACAAGTATTTATACTCAAGTTTTCTAGACCTGGAAAAGGCACATAACAAAGTGCCCAGATCAAAACACTACAATTATATGGGGTAAATGGAACATTACACATAGCAATACATAATCACATTTAAGTTATAAGCAAGCAGTTCGAATTGAAGGAAATATAGGAAGAAGGTCTGATGTAAAATCAAGGGTAAGACAAGGATACACACATTAACTCCACTTTTATTCATCATAGGCATTAAACCTGATATTAAAATCAGATATCAAACAGCTCTTGCAGATGATATACTTCTAAACACATCCAGTACAGGTCTAGTTTAGTTAGGGTTCTCTAACTAAACTGAATAACAACTATAACAAATTTCACATGAAAATCAGCAATAAAAAGACTAAAGCTAGGAAAATAGACAGGATCATTGAAAATTTCAGTCACATTCTGACTGAAATTTTCATCTAAATTTTCATTTAGATGAAAATTTAGATGAAAATACTTTTTCATCTAAATGAAAATAAAAATCTAAATGAAAATGAAATGCTTTTTCATCTAAATAGATGAAAAGTATTTCATCTATTTAGGCACAATTTTCAGTGAAGATGGCAAATTAAATTTGGAAATAGACAAAGCTGGTAATGCCAGCTTTGTCTATTAAATTTTTTTTCAGCCAGCTGATTAAATTCATATGGAATAAGAGAGAAAACACCAAAATAGTAAACTAGCATTATACAAGACAGTGCTAAAATTAGTTTTAAGTTATGGATCTGAGAGGGTTAGAAATAAAGCACTTAATCAAAGATTAGAGACCAAACATATGAAGCTCTTTGGAAAATTAAAGCCTGCACAGATTTAGAAAGGAACTTGACATTAGTAGCATTCAAAAATGTGTGAAAAGAGCAAATCTAAGGTGATATGCCACAAACATAATGGGTGAGGAAAGGTTAGCTACACTTAACAAAGGATTAATCAAAAATATAATTTTTTGGCATTTTTAATTTAATTTATAATCAATTAAAAAAAACTTTCTACAAAACAGACATTTGATGCCAAGATGGCAGAAAGAGACCCAGAGGAAGACCAAGGTCTAGGTGGACTTAATCAGTCAGCAGTGGCTTAGAAGCATGAAATGTTAGTTACAGCACTATTGGAGTGCTGACTAATTTGGAGGAATATTGTTGATAGGATATTAATGTAAATTTATTCATGTAGTTCTGTCATATTAGCCTGAACCTCAAGGGTACATATCGGGAAATTTATGATTATTACATAATGTAAAATTTGTAATTAGAAATTAATTGTAAAAACTATCTTTTACAAGTTATAACAATTTTTCACTCTCATTTACTGTCAGTAAATACATGTTCTAAATTTCTAACAGTTTACCTGATCAATAGCATATTATAATGTAACATTTTATAGTATACAATACTACAAAACTACTGTGGAAATCTGATATATCTGCAGTAACTCACATCTATATTGAGGATCTTCTTACTTAAAACACATTTAATATATATTCTAACATATACATAACAAAGAAATTTTATTTTATGTTATATTCTTTGGTTATAGCTTATATTTTAACACATAAATCAGCCATGAGAATTTTTATAGTGACTTACCTGCAATGACAAATTGTCTTCTTTTGCTAGCGCCATGGCCATAAAATTCAAATTAATTTAAGCCCCTGTAAATAATTAAGAACACTTTAAATTACATGTTAACAATACCAATGTCTTCATTTTAAAAATGTTAATTCATATCTCTAAAATCAGACTCATCCATCTAATTTATTAAAAAATTTAAATAAAAATTAGTTTTACAATCTGATATTATTACTATTATTATTATTATTCAGAGCCAAAAAAGAGTTGTGAGATGCACTGCTAAAGGTCTATTTTGGTACAATAGACTTTAGACCACAAAGTTTACTGTACTACTCCTTAAATTGTGTTTGCACTCTCACCACCCTCTATGGCAGCGTTGGCAAACTATAGCCCATGGCCTACTATTATACAGTCTGAGATAAGGATGGTTTTTAAATGAATGTAATAACAGAATCATAATATTGTTGTTTAGTTGTCCACAATATTAATATGATGCAGCCATGCCTATTTGCTTGCATTTGTTGCACTCTCATTGCTGTGCACTGCCACTATTGCCATGCACACACACACACACATACACACTGCAAACTTGACAGTGTCATGATATATGCAACAGATTTCTTAGTTGCATATATCATGACTTGACATCAGTGAATACTGATATATGCATCAACGAGCACTATGTTAAAAGACATTTTATTATTACTATCATTATCAGACTTTCATAGAGTCAAGACAGCCATCACGGGAGGCTCCACTCTCTCACATAAATAACAGCTCATCATACCATGACGTAAATGCATTCAATGTCTCTGTACTCACCACTTTCAGGCAATGAATTCCAATCACTCACCACTCTCTACATAAAAAACCTACTCCTCACTCCTGTGCTCACATCCTCCTTATACAGCTTCCAGTTATGTCCTCTTGTACTCCCTGTCCCAAGCAACTCTATGAAAAATTCCATCCAAAGTAATCTAGTAATTACTCCATACCAACTTATATGTCTCGATCACGTCTCCCCTCCCCAACACACACACTTCCTTCTTCTATCCACTAGGCTCTGCAATTTGCATTTTCTCAATTTGTCCTCATACTCATCATTCCAAAGACCCAAACCGACTTAGTCGGTCATCTCTGAACCTTCTCCAACATCTTTTCATCCTTTTGAAAACAAGGTGACAAAATTTATGCACACAGTAATCCATGTGTGGTACGATCAAATTTTGTACAATGGAATTATAACATCCTTACTTCTACATATCAGTGTCTCCCACATCATTGCCATAATCCATGTGCTGCCCTCACAATTTTAGCAAAATGTCCCCAACATTTCAGGACATCCTCTTACTCAGGAAGATATCTCAATTTTAGTCATGTGTCTTAAATATACCATCTCTCCAAGTCTAACCCCATCAAAGCACTTAATTCTCTAAAAAAAGAATAATAATTTTATCATTAATCAGACAGACAAGGATAAAGCAGTAGTCATACAAGATAAAAAATAATATTTTAGACATTTCCTTAATGCTACATGATTTCTCTACTTATCATAGCCTCTCATCTGCTCCAACTTCAAGCCAAGTTAATAAAATCAATAAATTGATTGTTAATATTTCATGCTCATCTACCTAGATTATATGGCCTTCCAAAAATTCATAACCCAGGTGTTCCATTAAGACCAGTAGTAAAATTTGGGAAGCAGAGATGGGATGCAGAGTGTATGCAACTGGTGGGAGACAAAGGAGGTATGGGATCTGGTGATAATGGTGGATAAGAACCTGAAATTGTGAGGATATCAACAGTTTATAGCAATGACTCTGAGGATGATATTCACATGTGGAAGCAAAGAGGTTATATTCCCTCATATAAAGCCTTGATCAAACCACACATGGTTACTGAGCTTGACTTGATCAGATTTCAGAAGGATGAATATATATTTTGAAAAGGCATAGAGAAAGTTAACTAAGGTGTTAACTTTCTCTATGTAGGGTATGAAGAAAAACTAAGAAAATGCAATTTGCAGAGCTTGGTGAATAAGAGGAGAAGGGATATGACTGAAACATATAAGTTGGTAAGGGATTTTTATCAAATAAATGTGGAAGAGGTTTTTTATTGAACTGTTTATAGAACAGCTTGGAACTATATAAACAGGAAGTGAGCAAGGAGAATATTGAAATGAATTGCCTAAGAGTATATGCGTATGTATATGTGTAGGGAGTACTGAGATGGTGAATGAGTTTAAGAAATGGTTTGATATGTTGTAACAGTGGGATTTCCAAAATGAGAATTTTGACTCCATGGAGTTCTGATATAACTAATGCCACTACATAATAAGCTGTATTGCTGTCTGAAACTGAGCAAATACTAATCAATTTTTATGAGTTCCAACATTAAAAATAGATGTTTCTGGCAAGGGAAAAAACACCACTGGCCAATGTAAAAGATTGATTAATTCAGGCAGTAACTAAGAAAAGGCCTAGAAGTCCCTATAGTTGACAAATAGAATCAAAATTATACAATCTTTCTTCTGGCAAGCTAGCATTATTGTGCTTTTTTTTTTTTTTTTTTTATAAAATCAGTGTGGCCTCAAAGTTAAATAAGCCTTACACAAAGGAAAAATAGTTTACTTGTAATTCACTAAAGTCGAAAAAGAAAATTGACTAAATATTCACCTCTATAAACTCATTAGATGTAATAAGTTTAAAGTTGTTCAATTTTAGAATTATTCAATTCCATCAGAATTAATGACAGTCACTATGTATATCTCTCATCACTCAAATGAAACAATAATACTGTAGAGAGAAAAGATGACCCAGAAGTTTAAAGCAAAATCTTGATATTATTATTATTATTACGGGTATCTCCATGGAGTCAGTAGACTCATCGCGGGAGACCCAAACTAGCAAAACAATATCTGTCATATCTCTTCTTGAATTCATTTACAGATGAAGAGCTCACAACAAAGTCAGGCAATGAATTCCACTCATTCACCACCCTCCAGGCAAAAAACCTTGTTCTGACACCTTTGTTAACCACACTCTTCTTTAATTTCCAGAGATGACCTCTTGTTCTTCCATCACTATCACACAGCTGAAACATTTCCCCTGCATCAATCCTATAAAAACCTTTTAGTAATTTGAATGTTTCTATCATATCCCCTCTTCTTCGCCTATCAACCAATCTCTGCAATCCACAAGCTCTCAATCTATCAATGTAGGGAGCATTTTTTATATCACTCACCAACTTGGTCACTCTTCTCTGAACCCTCTCCACAGCCTCCTCATCTCCAAGGAATCCAGGTGACCAGACCTGAGCACAGTAATCCAAATGTGGAAGTATCAATGCTTTATAAAGGGGAATAATAACCTCTTTATCTCTGGATGTCAGTGTGTTCCTCAACAACCAAGTAATCCTATGTGCAATCTTGGACACCTTAGCAATGTGTCCTCTGAACTTCATCTCCTTATCTACCAATACCCCTAAGTCCCTAGCCTCATCAATCTCTTGGAGTACCTTTCCATCTATGTAGTACACAGCTGGTAATCTTTTAATCCCAAAATGCAAGACTTTATACTTTTCCACATTGAACTGACATCCATTTTCTTTTGCCCATTTTACCAGCTTATTTAAATCCTCCTGCAAACTTTCAACATCAGCTTGATTTTTTATTGCACTACACAACTTTGCATCATCAGCAAACAACTGAATATCTCCCTTTAAGCCGTTTCCTATATCATTTATATACAAATTAAACAACATTGGCCCAAGCACAGAGCCCTGAGGCACACCACTGGTCACCTGCCTCATTCTGAACTCGGCTCCTCCATACACCACCTTATGGTATCTCTCCCTGAGCCATTCTCCTATCCATATCACCAATTTAATATCCATTCCCATCTGCTCCAATTTGCGTAACAGTGTTCTATGGGGTATCCTGTCAAAAGCCTTAGCAAAATCCAGAAGTACCACTGTGTAGCCAGTTCCTTTGTCCAACTCTGATGTTATTCTATTATGGATAGTTAATAGATTGCTAAGGCAGGATCTACCTTTAACAAAACCATGTTGGCCTCTATAGAGTATCATATCCTGATCCACCCATTCTTGAATTTTGTCTTTAACCAACTTTTCCAATACTTTTACCACTACTCCTGAGATGGTGATTGGTCTGTAATTCAATACTGCAGTTTTAGAGCCACCCTTATGCAAAGGAACCACTTTGCCTAACTTCCACTCCCTAAGGACCATACCAGAGTTCAAACTTAAATTAAATATCCAGGTAAGAGGGGTTGACAATTAATTTGCACATTCACGCAACACCCGAGCTGATATTCCATCTAAGCCTACCGCAGTGTTTGCATTTAAGTTTCACAATATATTTAATACCTCTGATTCTTTAGCTTCAATTCTCACATTAGGTATTGCTATAGGTATAGAGATATCCTCACTTGGGTGATAGACTTTTGAGAAGTGATCACTCAGTAACTCGACTATTACATCTGATTTTGTCACCTCAATACCATCAGCACCCACTAAGGCTATCCTTCCGAAGTCATTCTTCCTCTTACTTGCCACATAGCGGAAGAACTCTTTGGGATTACCCTTGATCTCTTTGGCTAAGGTCTTCTCATAATCTGATTTAGCTTTTCTTACTATGCTGTAACCTTCCTAGCTTGAGCCTTGTACTGCTCATGGGTGTCCTGATCGCCCTTCTCCTTGTAAATTCTCCATAACATTTTCTTTTTTTGTAGTTCAAGCTTGATACTACTGCTCATCCATCTAATGCCTGCCTTGTTTGACCTCCTGACCATGGGGACACAATCTGATATTGCTTTCCTCAGATACCCGCTGATTTTATCCCAAGCACTGCTAACATCTTTCCCTTGCAATATGTTCTGCCATGGGATGGCTGCAGGCTCACTCCGAAGCTTGTTATAATTGCCTAACCTGTAGTCTCGTACATACCCCTTCTTAATAGAAAAATCCACAGATTCTGCAACCTCCCAAGTCAATACCACATGATCGCTTTCACCAACTGGAGGTAACGAGGTCACCTTACTTATGCATATAACCTCTGAACCAATAACCAGGTCCAACACTCTCACACCACGTGTCCCTTCAGTTACGTGCTGTTTCAAGTAATTATCTCGTAGCAGATGTATGAACTCCATTTCCTTTTTGCTACGTGATATTTCCTCCTTCCAATTGATATCACCATAATTAAAATCCCCCATAATAATCACTAAGCCTTCACTCATTGCACTAAGTTGCTGATGCATGAATTCAATATCTCCCCCTGTACTCCCTGGCCTATAGCAGCATCCAACTGTATATTTGGTTGCGTTGGTCACTATTTCGCACCAGACTGCCTCAAATGAACTCTCATTCACATGTCTATCATCATGATATACTACTTTCTTTGGCTGCAACACATCAGCTATCATCAACAGTACTCCTCCTCCTGTTCTATCTTCTCTATCCTCCCTGAAAATACTGTACCCATCACATTCAATTCCAGTGACCACATCTTCTGCTGACAGCCAAGTTTCACTAATGCCTACAACTTTTGGTGAGATTTCACTGACTAATGCCAAAAATTCTTCTCTCTTATTTCTAATGCTTCTAGCATTGGTATACAAAAATTGCAGATTCCCTCTAGATCTTGTACCGGCTTTAGAACTGATATATAAGTCACTAACTACCGTAGTCCTATGCTGATTTTTTTCCCCTCTCTTCTGCAATTTATTCTGCCTATAAGGATCAATAAATACACAATCAGTGCTAAAGTTTCTCTCTCTTACACTCAACCTTTTCAATATTAGTTTCCCTGCCCAATAACTTCAACCTGTTCAGAAAACAATAACTTCTTCAATCTCTTATGTCCTTCCATGTTAAGATGCAGTCCATCTCTAGCATACAACTGCCTTTTTCCTTCAAACACACTCCAAACATCAACAAACTCCAGACCTCTTTTTCTGCACATTCTTGCAATCATATCATTCATTATCATTGCTCGTCTACTTAACTCGTAATTGTCAAAACGAGGCAGCACACACACTATTCTCCCATTGACACTTTTCCTCTTCACAATATCTAATAATGTTCTTAAATCTTTTCCTACCTGATTTATACTACCTCTCAGGTCATTCGTACCCACCATAACTATCATCTTGTCTGTTTCATGCCCTCTCTTTATTGCTAAAGCCACTCTTTCTATTGTACCATCAGCCAAGCACTCCTTATCATCATTATCGCACCCTTTATCGCACCCATTATTATCATCATTATTGTACCCTTCAGGAAATCAGCAGACCCATCATGGGAGGTTCATTCAACAGACAACATATTTATCATTCACACTCTTAAAATCTTTAACACTTCCTGCATTAACAACACATTCTGGTAATGCGTTCCATTCACTGACAATTCACCATGTAAAAACTCTACTCCTCACACCCCTCTTCACCACACTCTTATATAACTTAAACATTTCTCACTAACTTAAACGTCTCTATCACATCACCTCTTTTCCTCCAATTCACTAAACTCTGCAATCCACATTTCTTCAACCTCTCTCCATAGCCAGCATTCCAAACTCAAGATATGGTATTAATCACTCGTCTCTGGACACTCTCCAATAAATTAAAGATGCCAAGAAATTATATTCTTGGTTTAATCCTTTATCCTAGTGTAAGCAAACAAAGTTTATGTGTGAAGTAACTTCATGACTGGGCAACTCGTATATAGAGGCTGATGACTTCACATCACGTGCCTTAGTATCCCACAATGCAAAGCACATCCTTATGGGCATGTATAATACTATGCATTATGAGAAGGGTCACTACCCAGACCAGTTTCGACCTTTATTGAGGTCTCATCAGTGGGAGCCAGACCAAAAGTGATACCACATTTGAAATAATAAGAAGTTGTATTTCCATATTCTCTCCAACACCATGACCACAACTGCAGTTATACAGACTGGTCTATAATTGGAAACTTCTGTCCAATAACCATGATGATATGTCATCCATTATACATGATGATATGTCATCCATTTCCACAGCCTTATTAACATCTAACCCAATCAACACCTGATTCATTCTGGTTCTTTCACTTCCAATTCTCCTAATACTCTTGCATCCCCTTCTATTTATTTTACTGCATCATTTACAGAAGTATGACATACGCTGATAAAGTGCTCATCCAATAACTCCACTTTGCAACTGTTATTCTGCTGCCATGACTATCCATCAGTGCTAACCCGCCATAATTATTCTCTCTCTTGCTTACCATATAGCAGGAAAATTCCTTTCAGTTAACTTTGGCCTGACCAGCTGAGTATGTGAGCTGGTCAAGACAAGCTCTCAAAACCAGCAGCTGGTAACCAGCTCTCATAACCAACCAATCTCCTCTCATATTGCACCTTTTCTTTCTTTACAATGCTCATTTCCTTTCTAACCTGCACTTTACACTGTTCATGGATCCGATCACCACCAACAGTCTTGTATCTCCTCCATAGCCTTTTCTTTTCCAGCACAGCTTGCTTGATTTCACTGTTCATCCATTTACTACTACTCTGCTTACTTGCTTAAGCCTTGGTATGCAATTATACATTACTTGTGTCAGATACTGCCTTGGGAATTTCCATGCACTGTCAATATCCTTCTGATCAGCTCATCTACCCAACATACTGATGCAAACTGACTATAAAACCTCCCTGAATCACCTGCTGTATAATTCCACATATATGGAGACCTGTGTAGCTCAGTGGAAGTGTTGCTTGCGTGCTCTGTGCTTGGTTGTTCGAAGTCAGGCTTAAGTCAAGTCTAGTCGCCGACTGGAGGAACTTTTAGCTAGTCCAGCAGTGGTGTTGTCAGTAGAGGTGCGAAATACAGTTACTCGGTCGGAGTTCAGGGCTAATGGAAAGCCAGATGGCAGTGTATGGTGGATGTCGGCAGTTGATATTCCCAAATGTCGATGCTGCTGCTGCCATTAGTGTTTTAGATTGCCTCCGTAGCGCAATTGGAAGAACGACAGTACATTGCGCCCTTCGATTGGAATAGGCCTAAGTTCGATTCTCGTCGCGACGGGAGGAATCTTTATCTGGTCGATTTCAATCGAAGGTGAGTTAGCTGATCTCATACGGAGGTAGCAGGGTTTTTTCTCCCGAAAACTCGGGTTTTTCATCTCGCATACATACAAATCGGCCCTTCAGAACACACGCAATTTACAGACAAAAATTACTAGTTGTGGTGGTGTTGGAGGTGGGCGGCAGATGGCGTTGATAGAGATGATTCGTAGTAGAGGTTAGGTGCAGAGACAGTTGTAGATGTCCTCCCACGATGAGTCTTCGGACTCCTTGGAGGTATCAGGAATAATAATAATAATATCCATTTTTGACAGTAACTTTTCTTGTTTCATCACTCTCGCCAACTGGCAGCAGTGTCAACACCTCATTAACAACTACATCTTGTGAAGTTATCACCAAATCCAAAACATTAAAACCTCTAGTTGCTTCAGTCACATGCTGCTTAAGATATTTCTCTCTCAGAAATTCAACAAACTCACTCTCCTTGTTCCAATGCATTACTCCTCCTTCCATTCTATATTCCTATAACTAAAATCTCCCATCAGGATCATCTTCTTTTTACATGCTCAACCAATTTGCCTAAACATTTCACAATCAGTAATCTCAACATTTCCTTGCCTATAACAGAATGCCATCAGATATACTAGCCTGTTAATTTCAACTTCACACCACACAGATTCAAAATCTGTGCATGAACTATCAACTTCCACACTTTGTAGACACAATTCCTCTACAATCATTAACAGCATTTCCCCCCCCCTCCTCTTTTCACATATCTATCCTTCCAGAAAATTATATATCCTTCCATTTCGATTTCCAACATCACATCCTCCTCAGACAACCGTTTCACTTATTTCAATTATCACTGGGCATACTGACTTAATCAATGCTACAAAACTCAGCTCTCTGGTTTCGAATACTCCTTACATTTGTGTACAAACATAACAATCCCTCTGTCTTTGAGATCATTCTACCAGCACATCAACATTCTCTATTCTAACTGCATTGCTACACTTCTCTCTTCGGTCAGACCACTCCTGTTTTTCTGATCTTGACTCTGATTTCCATTCCTACTTGTCCCATTCTAACTTTTATGCATTCCATCACCTTGTGCTGCTGCAACCACATCCTCAACCTCATATCCATCTTTCTACTATCATACAATCGGTTTAGTTGTGCTATCCTGCTTAACAAGTAGACTCTGATCATTTACTACATTAACTTCTTCGCTCTGTACCTTCTCAGAAAACAATAGCCTTGCTAAATGCCCAACACCAAACCCATTCAAATGCAATCCATCAACTAGTCTGGTTTGCTGAGTGGTTAGCGTATCTGCTCTCCAGCCAAAAGCTGGGGGTTTGAATCCTGCCATGGGCATGGATGTTTGTGAGTGTCTGTGAAAACTAGTGGTGGTAGTGGGCAGTAGATGGCACTGGTGTAGATGATGTGGTTCACTGTAGTTAGTGGATTGAGTGGCGGAGACAGAGAGTTGTAGAGTAGGTGCCCTCCCTCGAGGTGTCACATAATAATAACTTGAAACCATTCCAATTTTACTTCAAATTCACTCCACAGATTTACAAATTGAACCCTCTTTGCCTCACACAACTCAGCCATCTTACTATTCATTATCTCTGCTCTCCTCAATTTACTACTGTCATATCTAGGCAACACGCCTATGACTTTTCCAATAACACTATTATTCTTTACCAGCCAAAATAACTTCCTCAAGCCTCTATCATCTTTCTTTTTTCCCCCAACTAAGTCCCTTTTCTACAATGCATCAGTTATTTGCTTCATTATTCCACCAGAAAGGAATATATTTTATGTACTTTATTAGTCATCACACATCTAATGATTGAGTCCCCATACAATGGCATATGACTATCCTTTGACTCTTTTTTCATAATACTAACTTCCTCCTTCTCATCAGCCAATCTCTTCTTTAGATGTTTAATATCCTCTTCCAGATATTTCATTTTGCTTTTCATTTTCACTAACTCTTGTTTAAGCTCTTATACTATGGTCCTGACTCTTGCTCCCATTTCTAATCACTATAATCTATCAAGACACTTTTCACATGTATTAATGCTTTCCTTTTTTTCGTTTACCCAAACAGTCCATAAATTATTCATATTTTTCGGTGCATACAAATAGCAATTTTTGCAATGCAGCTACAACAAAAAGTCCAAGGCAGGACTAAATCTTTGTACTGAAGCCTTCTGTGTTGCCGATGTGTGTTTCTTTAGAGACCATAAACTCAGATTTAGATTGATAAGATAACTTAGATAGTCTTCCTCAAGGTATTACCAAAGGAACCCAATGTGCAACTATTTCAAGAGCATTAACAAATTCCTTCTATATTATTAAGAATCTGTATTAACAGAATTTTAACCCTGTCTACACCTAACAAAAACATGCTATAGGCTCTGCAACTTTCCATGTGTGTGGGATTAATACAACATCATTCCTTATGCACACTCATGGAGTATACAGGATACATTATATTACTATATGGTTAAGTATGCACTATTGCTAGATACTTTATGAACAATCTTCTTCCAAATGAATAAGTTATTTGTAAGGTTTCCAATTGTTCACATCAAATATTTAGGTCCTCTATGGCAGTGGTCTCCAAACTTTTTTTGATCGCGTACCCGCAAGACAGAAAAAATAAATAGTGCATAACCCCAATTGATTGAGCAAAAATCTATTGTAATAAGTATTATAAAGAGAAAATATGCCTTGTATCATGATATAATAATTAAAAAAGCTAGATATTTTTACACATTATTTTTATTATTAACAGCTTACAAACATATTTATTACAATATTTAATGTGAACAATGGCCTTGCATTTCTTTCATAATTTCTTGAAATTCTGGGTTGATGGCTTCTGATACTGTGATACGAAGGTCTGGTTCCAAGTTTAATTTATTTGTATATTTGGTAATTCAATAATTAATACAACTGTGGTGTCATCTGTAGATAGCAGGATAACTAAGCAATTTTCCTTCTCTAGTTGGGCTTGTCAACACTAGGATGCTCTACAAACAATGGCAATAAGAAGTAAGAGATTTACTCCCTAGTTTTAAAAAACATGACAGCTTTGCCATGGATGATTATGTGTGCATAGTCACTAAATGTGCGCTACTCACAAATTTAAGTTTACAGGATCTTTATAACGTCTTTGCCTATATTAGATATATGTTTAATTGATAAAAGAAAGTAATATTCTTTATCTTTAATTAATTACTTACTTTTTTTTTCCATCAATATAAAACTTTTTTTGACGTACTCCCACATATCGACTCACGTATCCCCTGGGGTATGTGTACCACACTTTGGAGACCACTGTTCTATGGCATCAATTTACCTCAATTTGGCTGATAATGTTTTGGCAATTTCCCTTAATCTAGATAAATCCATTCAGCTGGCTTCCCACCATACTGAATTTATTTTATTATCCACTTCCAAATATAATTTGCCATCTTCACTAAAAAGTGTACCTTTTGTTACCATGTTACAGCAGCTATTCAATTTAGTTAATAAATCCTGAAGACTTCAGCAGATCCATTTAGAAGTACATCATCTGATATTACACTACTAAATAAATCCAAAGAAATCTACTTCACACATGCAGATGATGTTATTTAGAGCATCTGCATCAGTGGAGAAGGAGGAAGTCATGACAGGAATAGAGAAGGAGGAATATGATGTATTTCATGATGATTGAAAGATCAGAAAGGTAGAGTTTTTGATAATAGAGGAGGAGTTATGCCATACAAGGTGGAGATGCAAGGGGAGAACTATTAGCAATGGTTTTGAGGTAGTATAGTGTGAGTTAGAGGTGGACATGAGGAAATGTTTAGATGGATGGTACGGTAGACCTGGTAACATGGAAGGCAGTGAGAAGGAAATGTATAGGCAAATTAGTCTAACAAATAAGAAGATGATGATCATTATGAGTGATATGAATTATAATATACACTGAATGGCCATTTTATTAGGAATACACCACTCCATTTTCCTAAATGTGGAAGTATTTCTAATAAAGTGGTCACTCAGTGTAGACTAGAATGAAGAAATGACATCTGGGATTTTTTCATGGATAAAGGATAAATACCATGGGCAGTATGTAAAAGATATGAGAATTGTCAGCCTTGGATCTGATCACCCCCCCTGCCCTCTCCAGTTGGTGAAAGTGACCATGATGTAATCACCTGGGTAGTGGCAAGCCACTGAAGATTTCTCTGAGAGAAGGGATATGTGTGGAATTATAAGGCTAGTGATTATGAAAAACTCAGAAGACAGAGAGCAGCTATACTATGGAATCAGAAATTGGATGGAAAGGAGATCAATGCCATTGCTCTCCTCAACCATATAGCTGAGGCAAAATAGCAATGTATTCCTAGAGTTAAGAAGTTAAATAATGCAGATGCAAAATGAATGGATGAAGAGTTAAGCATGCACTATAGAAGAAGACATTATGAAGACAGCATAATATTATTATTATTATTATTTAAATTAAGGGGATATTAAATCCCACATTGTTTCAAAACCGAATAAAAACCTCAAAGATCGGAATCAAAGAGTTTCATGCCGAATATAGGTCTTTATTTAAGTAATTATTATTATTATTATTTCGGGCAACTCCAAGGAGTCCTTAGACTCATCGAGGGAGACCCTAACATCATGTCAAGAAAAACTATTCAACATTCACACAGACATGATCTAGCCTTCACAAAACTGTGCTGTCCCCCATACAGTATCCCATTTTCATCTATCCTTTCCTGTATTTTCCTCTTGACTATCTTCTCCAAGACCTTGACAACGACTCCTGATATGCTGATCGGTCAGTAATTTGCAATAGCAGTCTTAAAACCTCCTTTATGCAATGGAACTATTTTCCCCTCTTTCCACCCCCTCGGGACTAATCCAGATGAGAGACTCAAATTAAACAAAATGGTCAAGGGCACTGACAATTCTTTAGCCGCTTCATGTACGACACAAGCTGGTATACCATCCAATCCCACAGATGTATTCACATTATGGTTTTGTAATAGACTATTCACCTCCACTTCATTCACCACAATTCCCATATAAGCTGTTGGTTCCTTCATTCCTGCAATATCACCACCTAGATGATATACTCTTGCAAAGTGCTCACTCAGTAATTCCACTATATCAACTGATTCTGTTACCTCCCTACCATCGGCATTCTTTAAAATCATTCTGCCGTATACATTTTTCTTTTACTTGCAACATATCAAAAAAACTGTTTGGGATTCTCTTTAGCTTGCAAAATATGAAAGGTAATATGAAAGGTAACAATCAGCTGCATGCCATGTATAGTCTGCCCAGTTGTGAGAACCCTAGCTGGCACAGTGCCAGGAAGAGTCAATTAATGCTGAAGGGGAGAAAGGAATAAGGCGATGTATGAATATGTCACCAACACGTGAAATTACGTACTCTATAGTAAAATTTTCTAACTGTCATACAGGCAAATAGTTACTGCTTCATAAACTAGAATGTTCATAAAAGAAAAGCAAATTTTCTGATGTGTAATAACAACTCATCCAATGAAATGCATTGACTGCCTAGTATCAGAATGGATTCACCTTCTTCTGCCATGTGCAGAAGTGTTGAGGGGGGGGGGTCTCATATCTGCGGTCGAACTGTACAAAGAACAAATGTGACTTGCTTGTTAAGGACAGCAAAATTGCAGTATGCCAATAAACAATTAGCCATTGTTGTTGTGCTTCTGTTTGTCATTGTTGTTTAACTTGTATGGTAATGATATTGAGAAAGGACTGAATGAAGACATGCAATTATTTGTAGATGATGCAAAGCCAGGAAGAAGTGTGAGGAGGTAGAGCTGATGTTGTCACATTACAAGAGGTTTTGAATAGAGTGGGTGATGGGATGTAGTGAGATTACTAGTTCATTACAATGTATATAGTTTTCAAATTTAGAAAGCAAAGATGGCATGCAGAGTATATAATTGGGGGATAACTTGTTAGAGATACAGGATCTGGAGATGATGGAGGATAAAGATCTAAAATTTAAGGGAAAGAACTAAAATTGTGTGAACAGCCAAAATCTGTATCACTGCAGAGAACATTGATGTGTAAAAGAAAAACGTGGTTCGATTGTTGAAGGCCTTGATCATGCTGCATACAGATTACGGTGCACAGATTTGGTCACCTGGTTTTCAGAAGGATGAAGAAATACTGGAAAAGGTCCAGAGACCATTAAATAGTTTCAGGTCTCTGGAATGTTGAGTATGTGGATTCAGGAAATGCAATTTTGAGTCTAGTGGATAGGAGGAAGAAGGGAATATAACTGAAACATATAAATTGGTAAGGGTTATTACCAGATTAATGTGGAAGAGGTTTTTCATAGAATGGTAGGAGACAGAGGGAGAACAAGAGGCCATTCCTGGAAGCTATATAAGAGTGTGAGCTCTTATACAGCTAAGGGGAGGACACATTTTTTGCATGAAGAGTGGTAGTTCATTGAAATGCATTACCTGAGAGTGTGGTGAATACAGAGGCAGTGAGGCATTTAAGATATAGTTGAATGAAGTGTGTGCATGTGAGAAAGAAATGGAGGTCTGATGATTAGGCTAGAGACCTTGGTCATAATCACCATATCTATAATTCCCCATATGCCTCTTCTTAAATGAGAATTTCAATTGTTTAACAAACTCCCAAGACATGACATGCTAATTTTCCCCAAATGGAGACCGAGTGAATACCTAGGTTATGGATACATTTTCCAATAGTATTACCACATTCAGAACAACTCTTAAACCCCACATACTGTTTTAAATAATTATCCCTTGGTAAGTATATAAATTATATTTCCATCCTACCAATCTATGCCCTACATTCGAAGTCCTCCATTATAATTGCCATAGCCTACAATTACTATGCTAATCAGCCAATGAATGGCATTCTTATCTTTCTGTGGAATGTACAACTACATAAAGAGAAGAACAATAACCAGTATATAAAACAGGAAGGCATTTGTATGATGAGCACCAGGATTCCATGGAAGCACATAATGAATAACTATGAAAATTCAATATATGCTGATACCAAACTTTCATGAACATGTTGGTAGTGAACTTTTAGTATAAATAATTAGCTTAACATACGTTTTTTCTGTTTGCTGGTGTTAATTTTTTTAACTATAATTAATAAGCCTAAGTGTCAAAATACTCATGTGGAAATGTATTAAACCATTTAACTGCATTATTTAAAAAATAAATGACATTTTCTAGACGCTAGTGTACTTTTTATTTATTTTATTTATTTTTTTTTTATGCAAACACAAGATAGGAAACCTATCATGCATTTAGTGCTGGAGGTGGGCTAAGAGTTAGATGATCCAGTCTTCCTGCTCTTTTTTTTTTTTAAAAAAATATCAGCTGACAAATGCTAGCTGGAGAGCTAGCATTTGTCAGCTGATATTTCAAGGAACATGTCCTTTTACCATTTGTCACCGCATTGGGAATGCTTTTCTCTCTCTTTCTTCCAATCCACAAATGGGAAATGGTTCTTTAATCAAATTCTTTGATTCATTGTTTTAAATGCATTATAAATAAAAATGTGACACGAAGGTGAAAAGTGAAGTGTATGTGTATAAACAGTAAAGTCCCTATGTGAAAGGGGGAAAAAAAATTAAATTAGTTTGCATTACAAACAGTAACCTGTAATAAACCATATTTTCAAACATACCTTTTACGTATCAGTTTTAATTTATAAAAATAACACATTTAGTCAATATTTATAACTCGTTATATTTAAAATAATTAAGCATAAAACTCAAAGAAGTATTTCTCCCCCCCAATATTAGAATAAGAATCAAAGGTCACATAACATAACCTGCGTTAAGAATGAATGAGTAGCTATAACGTATAATCAGCACCGCAGTCGTACCACATGCAACAAAATCAGATGCTTTAACAAATAAATTCTAAACATGCTGTTGCACGTAATAGGACAGCCAGATGCACGCAACGTTCTAGGGAGCGAAGCCTGTGCAACTAATATTAATATGCACAACTGCTTACGGCATCAAATACTTCATTTTTTCTACTATACAACAATAATAAAAAATTAATACACTGTAATTGAATATAACAGTTTTGAATTATCATCAATATATCAAGGAATTTAATTCGTATATTTTGCAGAATTCATCCTCGTCTTCGAATTTTCATAAATACTAGAAATACTACGAACTCAATTTATTTATTTTGGTTACTAACGAAGAAACATCAAGCATTTTTTATTAATAGATCTAAATAAGAAGTCACAAAGAAAACTTTTCTAAATGTACAGATAGATTTGTTTAAGTTCAAAATATGAAACGTGTGTTGTGCCAAAAGTCTATCGACTATCAACTTTACTGACATAAAGGTGAAGAAGGAAAAGCTTTTCATATTCCCGGCTATCGTGAGGGAAACTGTGAGTGGAGAAAGTTTATGAGCTAATTGCTCGCCCTGGGTGGGCTAGGAGATTAGTCCTCAGTGTTGAAGTTTACTATTAACTATTGACATTACTGACTTAACGGGTGAAGCAAAAGCTTTTCATATTCCCGGCTATCTTGAGAGAAGCTGTGAATTGAGAAAGCAACCAGTTGGATCAGTTTGTTAGGGTGCACAGATGCATTTGAGAAAAATCTGATTGCTATAGTCTGCATGAAAGTGTAAATATAGGGGACATTTGTGTCCCGATGTAGCTGGACAGTTCGGATGAACCATGGGGCGCCCAGGATCATTCTGAGACATTTATTCTGGATACGTTGTAATTTAAGAATATTAGTATTTGAAGTATGACTCCAGGCCGGTGAAGCGTAGGTGAGTATTGGACGAACCATCAGTTTGTATATGAGAAGATTGATTCTGGTGCTCAACTTGCTGTTTCTGTTAATTAGTGGGTAGAGCTGGGCAATGGTTTTTGATGTGTTTGCACAAGGAGTCTTGATATGGGAGCTGAAAGTCAGTTTTCTGTCCAGTATTACACCAAGATATTTGATCTCAGTTTTCCACAGAATTTTAGTGTTGAAAAGGAGAATATCTTCTATAGGAAGCACACTGATCTTCTGGAGAATAGCACGGCTATGCTCTTCAGGGGATTCACTTGGAGTCGCCATTTGGAGAAATATTGTTCGATTAGCAGTAGGTTTTCTTACAGTTTCTTGATGGCTAGGTGAGGCTTTAAAGATCTGGCCAATATCACTGTATATAGAGCTTTAATTGAAGATAATGGGTTGTGCAGTATATCATACAAGTATAAGGAGAATAGGATTGATGCTAGTAAGGATCCTTGTGGAACTCCAGCCAAGATGCGTTTTTGTGTCGAGACTATCCCACACATCCTGACTTGCATGCGCCTATCATAGAGGTATGCCTTTATAAGATGAATAATTCCGATTGGTACACCAGATGATGTCAGTTTGTATAGCAAACCATAATGCCAAACCTTGTCAAATGCACTGGCTATGTCAAGGAAAACAGCCCCAGTGCACTGACGCCAGTTAAAACCCATGATGATGTGTTCCGCTAATCTGTGTATTTGTTGCGTGGTGCTATGCGATTTTCGGAAGCCAAACTGCTCCTCAGGCAGGATATTTAGTTGGAGTACTGAATCTTGGAGTCTGGTAAGAATTACCTTCTTGGCAATTTTGCCGAGATTTGAGATGAGGCTGATTGGTCTGTAATTTTGAGGCAATCTGGGAACTTTTCCAGGTTTATGAATCGGTATTATGTCCGCCAATTTCCAGTAGGAAGGGAAATGTTTCTGGTGAAGGATGGAGTTAATTATATTTGTCAGATGGACAATAGCTCTACGTGGTAGAAGCTTTATTACTTTGTTAGAGATACCATTGGGTCCAGGAGCCTTTTTGTTCTTGAACTTCTTAATAATAGTATATATTTCAGCAGGTGGGTGCAATTTGGGTGGAATATGTGAGAGCAGAAATTAAGTGAATATCTGATGTTAGGGTGGATCTTGTAAATATGGTTAAAATCGAGGTGATCATATGCAGGTTTACATTGTTTTTCAAGATGATTTGTTATTGCTTCAGTTTTATCAGCATCTGTGTGGATGAGACCTGAATCTGTTTGGAGGCGGAGGAAGAGGTTTATTTCTGTAATTAATCTTTCAGATGAGATTCCATATGGAGTGGTTATCAGTAGAGATGGGGTCATTTTTTCTTCCCAGAGTTGAGCTCTATGGGCTGCGAGGGCATCTCTCACTGCAGAGTTAAACCTGTTCAAGATCCGTTTGTCTTGCGGCGCTCTGGTGTTGTGGTATCTCCTTCTTGCCTTATTTTTTTCGCTAATCAGATTCATAATATCTTCAGGCAAGCGGTTGGATTTGCAGGTAGTTGCAGGGGTAGTAACTGCTGCATAGGCTGCTTTAATCTGTTCTGTTAGATTTTTAATAGCTGATTCAATTTCCTCTTTTGATTTAATGATGGGAACAGGACCAATATATTTTGGAAGTACCTTGGAGAGCCTTTCCCAAGGAATGAATGAGTGAGGGGGGGGGGGATAATTTTTCAAGGTTTCCCAATTTTAACCGTATTGGGTTATGGTCTGATGACAAATCGTTAATCATCATTAAATTGTATTGGAGTCTGATGTGCTGCAATATGGTTATGTCCAACACATCTGCCCGACCATATGTGTTCAGATGGGTGGGGTCAGCAGGACCTATTACATGAAGGTTGTTGAAACCAGCATAGTTTTGTAGTATTTGTCCATTTTTGTTGGTGGAACGGCTATTCCAGGTTGGATGTTTGGCATTTAAATCACCTGCCACAATGATACGCTCACCGGTATCGAATAAGGCGTTCAAATCCGAGAACAATAATGATTTTCGTAAAGGTTGATATGCTGCAAAGATTTTTAATTTGCCGACAGAACTCGTGAGAATCTCAATGCCGGTGACCTCGAGGTTGGTGGTAGGAGGAATGTTTATGGAGTGATGAGAGATGAAATTTTTAATGAAAATTACCATGCCTCCACCTCTGTGGGATAGTCGATCAGCTCTGTACAGTTGGTATCCACAAATGTTTGCGTTGTCTGAAGGTATTAGGTGCGTCTCATTTAGTAAAAGGACATCTGGCTGATATCTTTGGAGGAAATTTTGAAGTTCTAAAATCTTACTTCTCAGGCCATTCGCGTTCCGCGCAATGATCTCTAGAGATTCTGGTTTTAATTTGTTACGGATCATTAGTGAGCGCTGAAATAATGGCTTGTGTGTCCCTTAGAAATCTGTTAGTAGAACTTTGTGAAGGGTTGGATCTGCTAAAATCAAACAGCATATTTGCGAAAGAAGAGGTAATGATAACTCAGATTTATGTGTGGTGTTGTCTGTTCACGGGATGACTGTTTAGGACGAGTTACATCCGCATATAGATAGCTATGTTTAAGTTCCACATATGAAACGTGTGTTGTGCCAAAGGTCTGCAGTTTTCAATAGCCAAGTATAGTTCGCCCGCCATTTGTAGATCCCTCCTTGGCATTTTGCCAAGAATAGTCGATTCATGCTGAGAGGGAGAAAGAAATGAAAAATGTACGAATTGGTCGCCAACATGCGAAATCACGTGCTTTCTTGTCTCTCGCTGTACTAGTATTAGCTTGATTTTTGTTGTCGCCTTTTTGCATAATTTTTTTATTATTAATTTGTATGATGAATCCAGTACAGTCAACAAGTTCTGTTGTTAAACGTTTCCGTAGCTCTTGCAAAAGAATATTGAATAATGTGCTGACATTCTGTGAAAAAGAATCGTCAGAAGACCGTCTTCTTGTTCCCCTTTCTCAAGTCATAAAACGTGCAAGTGCAATTGCGGGCGTATCGGGGTCGACTGTTAAAAGAATTCGTAGGAAATCAAAAGGTGAAGGTAAGCCAAAATTTAAATCTCCTAAAAAAAAAAAGCGCCAGAGAAAGAAAACCATCGAAACTGTAGCTTTGAATGATTTTGATGTAGACGTTATTATTATTATTATTATTATTATTATTATTATTATTATTATTATTATTATTATTATTATTATTATTTCGGGCCACTCCAGGAGTCCTTAGACTCATCGAGGGAGGCCCTAAACATCATGTCCACACCACTATGCGATTACATTCTTACAGTATCTATCATACCTTGCCTTGAACTCGTTCACCGTCATAGCACCCACAACAGACTCTGACAGCTTATTCCACTCATTTACCACTCTAAAAGTAAAGAACCCAGCTCTAATACCCCTGCTAACCACACTCTTGCCAAGCTTCCATAGGTGTCCCCTAGTTCTCCCACCACCAGTCCTGATCTCAAAAATATCCTCTGAATTAATCCTATAGAATCCCTTTAGCAATTTGAATGTCTCAATCATATCTCCCCTTTTCCGCCTATCAACTAGTTTCTGCAACCCACAAATCCTCAACCTGTTCTCATATGGTTCATTCCATAGACCTGTTATCATCTTAGTCACTCGCCTCTGGATCCTCTCCACCTCCTCCCCATCAAGAAGGAACCGAGGTGACCAAATCTGGGCACAGTAATCGAGATGAGGTCTTATCAAGGCTCGGTACAGAGGTACAATAACTTGCTTGTCTCTGCTCGTCAAGGTATTTTTCAACAACCAAGTGAGTTGATGAGCTGATTTAGCTACTTTTGCAGTGTGCCTCCTAAACTTCATCTCCTTATCCACCAACACTCCCAAGTCCCTGGCCTCATCAATCTCTTGGAGTACAGTTCCACCAATGTGGTATACTGCTGCTAATCTTTTCACCCCAAAATGCATAACCTTACATTTTGTCACATTAAATTGACATCCATTCTCATCAGCCCAGAACTCCAATCTATCTAAGTCATCCTGCAAGACTTTGACATCTTCTGCATTCACTATTGCCCTACCCAACTTTGCATCATCAGCGACGTTATAAGAACAACTATTCACGAATTTTACGTGGTCGAGAAAAGAGTGCCAACTGTTCCGAAATTGATTCCTGTGCTTAAAGAAAAAATTAATTTTCTTTGGAAAAGAGAAACTTTAAGGAAAATACTTCATGAAATCGGATTTTATTTTAAAAAGTTCCAGAATAAAAGGAAACTTATCATGGAGCGAAGTGACATTGTTTTATCTAGAACGCAGTATTTGAGAGCAATAAGATGTTTCAAGGAGGAGAAAAGATCGATTGCGTATCTAGATGAAACTTGGATTGATAGTAATTTAACTTATGGAAAATGTTGGCAGTCTAAGGAAGAATATGGAGTGCTACAAACCGGAAATGCCTCGCCGCGCATAATAAAATTGTGTGCGGGTTGAGAAATGGGTTTTTTACCGAATTCAAACTTACTAGACTTCGGCAATGTCATCGACGATTTTGCTAAGAGAAAAGCAAGAAAAATCACTTTTTAGAATGTTGAAATTAAAGTTTTACTTCAAAAATAACACAGTGTCTTAATTTATTTCCCTATACGTCGTTTTGACTTTTTGTAGTATTTTTGATGTGTATTTAGAGGGCGGCAAAAGCTCTAATGTTTTTCGTTCCATATTATCCTCAAAAGTTAGAAGCTGAACTGCCAAGTCAGAAGAATATGTACGAATCAGTTGCTTATCTTATTCGTTTGGGGTATCCCTATCATTCCCCGCCTTAGGACGGATTAAGCCTTTCTAATGAGGGATTAGGTATGCATTTTAGGACTATAGATCCGTGTGTGTGTGTGTGTGTGTGTGTGTGTGTGTGTGTGTGTGTGTTCACGGAGACAGTTTGCCTGTTCTGAGAACAAAAAACTCGCGTTTCTGGGTGAAAAAACTTCTACCTCCGTGTGAGACCAGCTAACTCACATTTAGTCGAAGCGTGACCAGATAGAAGTTCCTCACATCATGATTTCTGCATATGATATGTGCGTTGGTGCCAAAAACTCTGCAGTTTTCAATAGCTAGGTACTCTCGTAAAAAAAAGTCATATTAATTACTAATTTGTAGACCAATGTTTTAATTCCATATTATTCTCAAATATTGCACGATGAACTACCAAGTTGGAAATTATGACGAACTCAGGACAATCAGTTACTTAACGACAAGAATATCAGCATTGCATAAGAAGATTTGTAAAGATGCTTAACCCTTAATTTGATAGTGTTGTTCTCAAGCAACATACAGCTGCTCTATTCTCAAGCCAATAAGGGCTCTCACCCAACTGCAGGATGGTAGTTATACACAGGCGCACGAGACTCTAGCTCGGGGAACCCGAAAAATTAAGGCCAATTTAAAGGCACCAAAAAATGAGGAGGGCCCGGGGCACTCTAGAAACTCGGGTTCCGCTAGCCTCGGGAAAAATGTAAATATGACCCTGCCCAACTTTTATTATTATTATTATTATTATTATTATTATTATTATTATTACGGGCGACTCCAGGGAGTCCTTAGACTCATCGAAGGAGGTCCTAGACATCATGTCCACACAACTATGCGACATTCTCACAGTATATATCATACCTTGCCTTGAACTCACTCACCGTCATTGCACCCACAACAGACTCTGGCAGCTTATTCCACTCATTTACCACTCTAAAAGTAAAGAACCCAGCTAACACCTTTGCGAACCACACTCTTGCCCAGATTCCATAGGTGACCCCCAGTTCTTCCGCCAGCAGTCCTTGTCTCAAAAATATCCTCTGAATTAATCCTATAGAAACCCTTTAGCAATTTGAATGTCTCAATCATATCTCCCCTTTTCCACCTATCAACTAGTTTCTGCAACCCACAAATCTTCAACCTGTTCTCATAAGGTTCATTCCATAGACCTGTTATCATCTTGGTCACTCGCCTCTGGATCCTCTCCACTTCCAACTGATGGTTCCTTCCTTTTTTCAATATCACCACCTGGATGATATACTCTTGCAAAGTGCTCGCTCAGTAATTCCACTATATCGACTGATTCAGTGACCTCCTTGCCATCGTCATTCCTTAAAATCATTCTTCCGTGGGCAGTTTTTTTTTGCTTGCAAGCATATTGAAAGAACTGTTTGGAATTCTCTTTAACTTGCATAGCTAGTTTCCTTTCATAATCGCTTTTGCTTTTTTTTTGCCACACTTGTTACCCTTCTGGCCTGCGCTTTATATCGTTCGTGTGCATTGTTTTTTTTTTTTTTTTTTTTTTTGCAGTTCAAGATTAATGGTGTAATTCATCCACTTAATCCATACTTGTTTTACTATTCGGACTCTAGGTATACAATCAGCCATAACCTCCTGTAAATGCTCCTTGACAACTTCCCATGCTCTATCGACATCCAGCCCTTGCAGTTATACATGCCATGGCACTGATCCAAGCAATCTCCTAAGCTTGTCATACTTGCCAGCATGGTAATTCCACATATACGCTGTCTTAATCAAAAAATTACACACCTTTAGCCACCTCCCAGTGATCACCTTATGATCAATCACGCCAATAGGTGGCAACATGGTCATATTCATTACAATCAAATTCTCAGATGCTATTACCAGGTCAAGCACTCTCAAACCCATAGTATTTTTAATTACATGCTGTCTCAGATAGTTATCCCTTAATAATTGAATAAAATCCATTTCCTTCCTCACTTGTGTCCTCTCCTCCTTCCAATCGACGTTATCATAGTTGAGATCCCCCATAATAATTACCATCCTTCCACTCATTTCAACAATTTGTTTATGCATACTATCTCCACCATCTATTCCATCACCTGGTCTATAGCAGCACCTAACTGTATATTTTATTCTACCATTCTCAATCTCACACCAAATAGCCTCAAATGAGCTATTTTCTATCCTGCAATACAACTTCAATTCTCCTTGGCTGCAGTTCATCAGCTATCATCCATAACACTCCTCCCCCATTTTATTCTCTCTGTCCCTTCTAAACACACTATAACCTACACATTCTATCCCACTAACTATATCATCTTCCATCAGCCATGTTTCACTAATACCAATAACCTGTGGCCAGGAAAAGCCAATTAAGGGCAAAAATGCTTCCTTCTCGTTCCTAATATTCCTGGCATTAGTACACATGAAATGCAGTGATCCCTTTGTCCTACCCCTATCTTGATGCGTTATTCTAACTATCCCATTCCGATTTCTTGTCCTTAGTACTGGCTCGGGTACATTATATATATTCTTACACTCAACTGTCTCACTGATGTCCGCATATCCACTCCCCCCCCCTCCTTGGGGGGAGCTAGAACCAGGAAACTAGAACTACCTTTTGGTAGTTCTAGTTTCCCTGGTTCTGCACATCCATTTTCACTTCATTCAGCAACACTTTTTCCAGTCTCCGCACATCAAATCTATTCAAATGCAGGCCATCCATCTTGTATAAATCCTTTCGCCCATCAAACTCATTCCACACGGCCACGAATTCCACACCACACCATCTGCATACCCGGCGCATAAAGTCATTTGCGATTATGGCCCTCCTTCTAAACTCCTCTCTGTCGTACCGCGGCAACAGACTCACCATCCTAACTCTGTCACTCTTTTATTTCGCTACCTTTAACAATACTTTCAAGTCCTCCCTCATAAAAAAATTATCTCCTTTCAATTCATTCGTACCGCCACAACTATCAATTCTTTCACCCTCTGCTTTTGTGCTCTAAAACTCTCACTTGCATCCTTAAATTTCGAACCTGGTATGTACAATTTAGTTAAACTCCCATCTATCACGCCTCTTAATAACGAGTCACCATACAACACTCTTTCCTTCATTTCATTTATCTCTATGGATGAACATTTTTGAATCTCGTTTTTGCCAACAATTGGTGCGAGATGGGTGGAAACACTTACTGGCATGAGAATAGAACAATTAAAAAGTCATGTTGCTGAGAGCAGCACTGCTAAATAAAAGGATAAAAAATGCAATATCTGAATTCGTCTCTAGATTTCAATGAACAAATAGGTTGCGAGTGAAATGAATGAGAGACCTTATTAAGAAGGAGATTCATAAAAAAAAAGATTGTGTGGAAAAAATATTGAGAGATGCTATGAAATATATAACGCACAGGCTCAGTGGCGTATCTCGGGGGGGGGGTTCGGAGGGAGGGGGCGGCACTTTGAACATTTGCATTAAATTCTAAAATACTGTCCTGAGAACTAAGTTCCAAATCCAAATATTGTAATACTACTGCTAATTTTCCTCACAATTGCTGTAAGTGTTGCTAGTTGTGAGAGGAGTTTTTCTAAATAAAATTTGATTAAGAATTACCTACATTATTATGAAATAGACTTCGCCCATGTAATTGGCGATTTTGCTAACAGAATGGCAAGAAAAATAACATTTTAGAATGTTGAAATTGAAGGTTTACCTTAAAAATAAACACAGTGTTTTAATTTATTTCCCTATACGTCGTTTTGACTTTTTGTAGTATTTTTGGTGTGTATTGAGAGGGGAAGTAAACTCAGGGACAGCCCCGGGTGACAAAAGCTTTAGTTACGCCACGGCACAGCCTAGATAAGTTACCAATATTGTACGGAAAGCTAAGTCGGAGTAGAAAAAGAAATTGATTATGAAGGCAGAAGGCAACCTTAAAGAATGTTATCGTTATGCTACTAGTAAAGGAAAGAATGGAGGTGGAACGGTACCCTTACATCAGAAGTAGATGGGACTGTTCAAATAATGAGTGATCACGAAGCTAAGACGCAAGATGTTGCTGACTATAAGAGTGAAACAAAAATGCTTTTATAATCCCTGCTATATGATAAGGTTGCTGTGTGAGGAAAAGTTTATGAGCTAAGTGCTCTGCCTGAGTGGGTGCGATTTAAAGATCTTCATTTGGAAGTAGGATGGCCTTGGGTCTCCTACATTTGGAGAAGTCTGTTTCATCATCATTTGCTGCTTGTTGCACTAATTCATTTGGATGTGAAGAGGATGCTGAGAAGAACTTTACTGCTGAAGACCGCAGGAAAGAGTAGATGTAGGGGATATTTGTATCCCGGTGGATTTGGACATTTTTGATATACCATGGTGCTTTTACGATCATGCGAAGACATTTGTTTTGCACTCTCTATAGTTTGAGGATATTTGTACTTGAGGTGTGGCTCCAGGCTGGGGACGCATAAGTAATAATGTGTTCGAATCATCAACTAATAAAGGAGCAGTTTTATTTTGGAATCCAGCTTGCTATTCCTATTGATAAGAGGGTAAAACTGTGCAATGATCCTTGATGCTTTTGCACGTGAGGCTTTTATATGTGGACTGAAGGTTAGTTTTCTGTCCAGCAGTACACCCAGATATTTAGCTTCTGCTTTACAGTGAATCTTGATATTAAATAGGAAGATGTCATCTTTGTGAGAAATTGAGTTTTTAGTGAAGAGCATGGCGATACTCTTCTGAGTGTTTACTTGCAATCTCCATTCCGAGAACCAGTGCACTAATCTCTGAAGGTTTTCTTGCAGTTTCTTGGTGACAAGGCGCGGTTTAATAGATCTGGTTAGTATAGCTGTGTCGTCTGCGTATAGGGCAATGATGGATGACATTGGATTGTGCGGAATGTCCGCAATGTAAATCGTGAAAAGTATCGGTGCCAGTAGGGACCCTTGAGGCACTCCTGCCATGATGCGTCGCTGGGTAGATAATATATCATTTAGTTTGACTTACATTCGTCTGTCACTAAGAAATGACTTTATAATTTGGACTACATCTAATGGAATGCCAGCTAAAATCAACTTGTATAGTAGTCCAAAGTGCCATAATTTGTCGAACGCATTTTCTAAGTCAAGAAAAACTGCTCCGGTGTATTGGCGCCAATTGTAACTTGTGTTAATGAATTGGATTAGTCTATGAATTTGTTGGGTGATACTGTGAAACTGGCGAAAACCAAACTGTTCTGAATGAAGGATGTTTAATTTTTTTACTGAAAGTTGAATTCTGAAAAGGATAGCTTTTTCTGCTATTTTGCCCAAATTAGGAATCAGACTTATGGGACAATAACTTTGGGGCTGCTGAGGATCCTTATCAGGCTTGTATATAGGAACTACGTCTGCTAACTTCCATGCAGAAGAAAAGTACTTAAACCTGAACATAGCATTTATTATTGTTGTAAGATATACAATGGCCTTTCGGGGTAGCAGTTTAATAACTTTGTTGGATATGCTGTCAGGCCGTGGAACTTTTTTATTCTTTAAGTTCTTTATAATGTCATAAATTTCAGCTGGGGAAGTAGGTGTGAATTCGCTGGTAGAGGTATCAGGCCATTTTAACACGTGTCTGACGTGGCGGTGGACTTTGTAAATATGATTGAAATTTAGATTATTGTATGAAGGGCTGCAGTGTTTTTCTAAATTTTTAGCTATAGTTTCAGCTTTTTCTGCATCTGTGTAAACAATGTTCAGGTCAGATTTGAGAGGAGAAAGAGATTTATTTTTGTTTTTGATGTTTCTCAGGAACTTCCAGACGGTTTGATCACCAGGTGATATGGAGGCTAATTTGTCTTCCCATAGTTTGTTTCTGTGGACTTTAAGTGCATCTCTCACTGCACTGTTCATTTTGTTGAGATATTTTTGTCTTGGGGTGCTCTGGTGTTGTGGTTTCTTTTTCTTGCTTTATTTTTTTTCCATGATTAAGTTCATTATGTCATCTGGTAGTCGTTTAGGGTTTAAAGCAATTGAATTTGAGGTGATAGATGCTATGGCTGTGTTGATTTGATCAGTAAGTTTATTGACTGCAGAATCAATTTCTTCCTTGGAATTAATATGAGGAACGGGATCAATGTAGTTTGGAAGCATTTTGGATAGTTTTCCCCAGAGAATGAAGGTGTGAGGCAAAGGGGGAAGTCCCCTCTGATAACCCAGTTGGAACAGAATAGGATTGTGGTCTGATGATAATTCATTCAATGATTCCAGCGTGTACTGCAGATTGATCTTCTGAAGGACAGCTATATCCAAGACGTCGGATGAGCCAGTGGGACTGTGGTGAGTTGGCACTGAGGAGCCAGCCACAGCTGCGCAATTTGAGCTTGTGTAGTTAAAGAGGATGCGGCCATTCCTATTTATAGACCTACTGCTCCAGGCGTGATGTTTTGCATTTAAATCTCCGGCGATAATAACCGGTAGTTGAACGCCGAGGATAGCATCCAGACCTGTGGTCAGCAATGTTTTTGATGGTGGGTTATAAGCAGCATAGATTTTTATGTTTCTGACAGAGTTTGTCATGACATTCATACCTGTGACTTCGAGATTAGTGGTTGTAGGAATGGCTACAGCATGATGGTTGATGTGATTTTTGATGAGGATGGATGTACCACCACCTCTGTAACCCAGCCTATCATTCCTCTAAAGTTGATATCCTTTGAATGTAGGATTGTCAGCAGGTCTCAGGTGAGTTTCATTAATTAATAATATATCCGGATTATATCTGTCATTGAATTCCTTCACTTCTAGTATTTTATTTTTAAGGCCGTTCGCATTTCATGCAATAATCATTTGAGAATCTGGGGTAAATTTTGTCCTATGCATTGCAGAGTGCAGACAAAATGGACTGTGTTTGCTGCAAGAAACTTTTTGTAGTGCTTAGTGATGTATTTGCGTTTCTGAAATCCTGTAACATATTTACAAGAGAAGAGGTGATGATGGCTGTTATATTTGAATGTGGATTTGGCATATTCTGGTCATGGACTGCTTTTTTGGGGAGGGCCACGTCAGCATATGTTCTTGTTTGGTGTTGAAGATTTATTTTCTTGAGGGGCCCATTTGATGGTGGGTGAACACCTGACATCTTGTTCAAACTAATAGGAGCCTGATGAACTTGATCTTCTGGGGGCTCTCGTTTCTGATAGTGAGGTAGATTGACTGATTAACTCAGTTTGCCTGTTTTTTGGGTGGCAAATGCACCCTCTGTAATTTGCAGGGTGGGAGCCACCACAATTAGCGCACTTAGCCGGGGTAGTTTTTGGCTTGGAGCAAGTATGTGTGGGGTGGGTGTCACCACATTTTAAACATCTATATTGAGCTTTGCACAACTTCTGGGCATGACCAAATTTTTGGCATCTATGGCACTGCCCAGAAGAGGCCATCTTCCTAAGTGGCTCCGGTGAGACCTTAAGTCCACAGATTGTCTTCAAGTTATAAATATTTTTATAGATATTGCGTATTTCCACCAATACCAGAGGCATAGGGGTCTTGTTTGATCTGTACATTCTGCTGACCTTTATGGGAGGCAGATCTTGCATGTTGAAGTCAGCAGCTATTTCAGTTTTCTCAGTGTCTTCAGATACTCCTCGGAGTACCACTTTTAAATTTTTCTCCGAGGTAAGTGTGAAGGTATGGTACTGTATACCTCTTACATCCAACTCCTTGGTTAAATTTCTATAGTCAGTCACTGTAGCGGGCTGAATTTTGATGCCCTCCTCTGTGTTCTTGGCAGTGGAGTAATTTATCTGCAGGTTGGCCATGGTGGTTCTTAAGGCTGTCCATCTCTGCTTTTCCCTAAGAATGACTGGAGGCACTTTTGCATTGGAGGAGGCAGAGGAATCTATGTTGGGGGAATCTTCATTCATGCCATTTTCGTTTGCTGACTCCGAGGCGAGTGTTTTGCGTTTTTTGCGCGCGCGCATCTCTCCTTGATCTGAATGAGTAGAGTCTGAGATTAATAGATTTAATTTTTCCTCCATTGGAGTAGCATCTTCATTTTGATCTTCATCAGTCCCGGGTAAAGAGTAAACATTTAGGAAGCTGGACCATTCAAGCTCAAACTTCTTAAGGAGTTTCTTTATGAAGCTGAATGCTAGTCCTTTATCTAGAGAGTCTATAATAATGTCAGGATCTATCATGTTTAATGGCCATTTGAGTTTAAACTTCCTTTGAAGTTTATTTACAAGAATAGGCGCTGGCTCTTCATCCAGAGAATCTGTGAGGGCGTTCAAATCTAACACATTCATCATTAACGATCTGCGTATAAACGCAAGTAATTCCTGTAAATATATGGATCTGAAATAGATGTGCTAACAATGGCGATTCTAACGGCTGTTAGGCCTAACGAATCGCCCTCGTTGCAATTACAGTCCACTTACCTTTGCTGCTGTTCTTAAATACAGTATAATCTGTAATTTAATAACTTTAATCACGTCTCTGCTAGTTAATCTAGCTGCTACACTACAAAACCAAAGTTTCTCATATTTGATTAACACGTTCTACCGAGAAGAAAATCCACAATCGTCATCAACGAACTCTGATCACTCGGTCTCAACCTAGATCACGAAGCTACTGTTGTGCACCTATATATATATATATAGGTGCACAACAGTAGCGCACTCTTGGGGGGGGGGGGCTAAGTTGAGTAGACGATTTCAGAATACAAACTACGCATTGCATACTGCCTACGACTGAGCATCTGCAATGATCGCAAATTCATAAGTAGTATAGAAATAGAAGACACGACACAACATAAATTTTAAAAAATGAATTTTAATTAGGAAAATATTTTTTGAAAATTTTCTAGTGTCGTTTTTCCTTTTTCTTTGGGAGACAGCCCCCCCCCCCCCTTCTAGGTGCGCCACTAGTGCACAATGCATCACTACTAGTGTTGACAAATGAAAATTACTAAAAACAGCTAAATCTTAAAAAAAAGAGCTAAAAAGAAGTTAAAAATAAAAATTTGAAGATAAAAATTTAAAAGTAGTAGCTGATACTTTTAAGTTTACTTTATTCAAGTTGAAGTGATACTTGCATACATCTTCCATGTGGTCTTCTACGCTTAATTCACCCATGTTTTCACTTAGATTTTCAGCTTTATTATATGTGACCATCGTTCCAATATTACTCATTGTAGATGCTGGTAAATGATATTCTGTACAGCACTTGTTGTTACGCTTGAGGCCATACTTGACTGACAAAATAGCTGTCAGCATTGGCAATTCCATCTTGCTTCTTAATTTAGTTTTAACTACATTCATGGAACTAAAAATTTGTTTTTTAGTAAAAATTACCGCATTAGAATTTGACAATATTAATAAATTTATTACACATTGAGCAATTTCTTTAAAGGGATTCATTCCAGATGCATCTTTATAGTCTCTTACTTTAGTCCAGAATAGCCCAGCGTTTTCTATATTTGTCCATTTATTTAAGTAGGAAGTATTGTACTGGTATTCAGTAGCAGCAACATCCTTTTCTCTTTTGTTATGGGGGTAGCAGGTTCTTTTATATGTTTTAGGATATTGTCAACAGAAAAAGAAGACATCATTATTAAAATATTCACGTTTTCAGGCAACCGTTGCTTAAGCTGTTTGAAGAGACCAAGAAAAAACTGTCTTGCTCTACTTCTAAAATTTAGCTCATTATTTTGCGTTATTTTCTTTTTTATCATCAACTCTGAAATTTTTCTTTCAAATCTGTAACCAAGATTTGGACTGAGATCTAAATAGTCATCAATCTCTAACTCTAGATGGTTGACTGTGGATGATGGTAGCACTAACATATTAGCAATAGAGCGAATCAAACGAGAAAGGTCTTGAAATAATCTCATCTTATCTCGTATCTTATAGATGCGAAAATTTTGTTAACTTACTAAACTTGAACTAGAACAAGATGCAAAAATAAAAGGTACAATAGTTTCCTTTCATATTTGTACATCTACCACAAAATTTGAGCTTTCTAACATTTCTCAGTCACACTCACGACTTCGAAGTGAGTTTTTAATTCCAATCACTGGCTGAGAATTCTGTCTACTGCAGATTCAATGGAGAGCCACCTTGTTGCACAATTGCTTACAATTTTCAGAGGAGCATAATTTTCGTTGATAGTTTGATACAGCTCTTTGTGTGCTGCTTGTCTTGAAGAATGTGAAAACCACTTATACATTTTGGAGACTAAAAATTCTAATTTTCTTGGGAGAGATTCTGCACAAGTGTGAGACGTTGCCAGTTGTAATGAATGGCATGCACATCTAATTAGAATTAAGGAGGGAATATATGCCTTCAGTTGTTCATAAACGCCATTATTGACATTCCATCCGATAACACTGGCATTGTCTATACCTATTGAAATTAGATTTTTAATGTTCAGTTTCTTGGTCAAGAGCTCTGTTTTCAGTGCAGCCAAAATACCACTAGCGTCACACTTTTCTAGAACCACCATGCTCAGAAATGTATGCATAATTTTGTTGAATTTCCTGCTATAATAAATGATGGCCATTCCTAAAATCTTATTCACTGTGATATCATTCGATTCGTCTGTTAGCAAGCTGAAATTTTCATCTCCAATGTCCGCAATTAGATCTTCAAAATGCTCACTTAGAATGTTCTTTACAATTGCAGAGCATCTAGTTCGGTGCATTTTTACCTTTGGCATAATTTGACTGTCTGGGATGATATTTTTGCAAAGCTCTACTAGATGATCGCAACTGTTGAATGATGAGTGACAACAAAGAAATAATGCCAACCTACCTTCAAAGTTCGCAGTCTCATCAGAATTTTTCACAGACATATTTGTAATCGGAACAGCCTTATATGGAACTGCAGCAAGATGTTTTTTAGTTTCACTATGCTTTACAAGCTGACAATATTTAGCAGCTATATATCACATCTGCAAAACTTATAGTGACCTTTTGTAGCGAGGAACTTCACACAACCATTTACTAAACATTTCTATTTGCAACCACTCGCTCCTAAAGTTTTGCTTGTAAGCTTTATTTTTCTCCTTGCTCATTTTTGAAGAAGGGTATACAACTCTTTAGCGCAACAAATTACGATCAGTCTTTGAAAACTTCCCACTTGCTATCGTAACTACCAACCAGAACACTGTGCAAAGACTAACTTGTAGCGGTGCTATCAACTTTAAAACGACAAAATGGCAGGCTGTTGGGCCACGTGACTGACTGACGTCATCATGTTTTTGCAAACGTGTACGATGCTCGTACCAAACGTACAATGCAATACCTTATGAAATGCGAACATCTGGGAAACTTTTAAAACAATTTCATTAACAGTAAGTTATAAAAACAACTAAAAATCTTTAACAGTGAGTTATATAAACAACTAAAAAGAGCTGAAACTAGTTCTGAAGGAGCTAGATTTGGAGCTAGGTGCTAAATTAAAATGTTTGGAGCTACGGAAAAAAAAAAAGAGCTAGATCTAGCTCCAAAGCACCTAAATTGGCAACACTAATCACTACATTCGACGAAGAGATACAGCTACATGAGAAGAAGGTTCTAGAGATGTTGCCTATCCCGAATAAGAATTCAACAGTAGGAACAGATCGGCTACCAACACATATGCTAAAGGAACATTCACCCGAACGGATTAGGCCCATCAGACATCAGACTAGGGAGGAGCGAAGGACGCGTTCCGCCACGGGCGACACTTAGAACTTTTTTAAACTTCTGCAGTTAATTCTAAAATACAGTCTGGAAAACTCATTTCTAAATATTATAATACTACTGCGAATTTTCTTTACAGTTGCTGTAAATGTTGCTAGTTGTGAGAGGAGTTTTTCTAAATAAAATTGATGAAGAATTATCTATATTACTATGAAATAGACTTCGGCAATATCATCGACGATTTTGCTAACAGAAAAGCAAGAAAAATAACATGCTGAAATTAAAACTTTACTTTAAAAATAAACATAGTGTTCTAATTTATTTTTGTACGTCGTTTTGACTTTTTGTAGTATTTTTGACGTTTTGAGAGGAGCGAAAAACTCAGGAACTGCCCCGGGCGGCAAAAGTTCTAGCTACATCACTGCCATCAGATCATAGTATATTTTGAGTATCAGTCAGGAAAGAAAAGAATGAATGAAAGTCCGTTGCACAAGTGTGATGCAAAATCTGATGCGTCTGCCTACCTATTTATATCTCTGGAAGGGTGTTAAAGGTTTTAGAGAAGTGGGCAAACATTTGCATACAGAAATGGGTTGATAGATAAGCTATACTTTACAAGGAACAACATGGTTCACTAAAGGAAAGTAATTTGCAAACATTTTAAAATAATGTTATGGGTAAATGAAAGAGATACACTATAACACTTTGGACTTTGCAAAGTCATGTAATAGGATACCACATTATATATATACCACATAATTTATTGTCGAAGATTGACGCTGTTCTGAATAAAGTTCTATGGACGATTTTTCTTGAGTTTACAGGAGGAAATACTGTATTCCTTGGAGGACAAAAACCTTTGACCCTGCCAGAGACGGATTGACTCGGGAATTAGTTGAAGAAAGACTTAGAAAATGTACTTTTAGTCGGTTCCTTTGTGTTTGTGTGTGTGTGTGTGTGTGTGTGTGTGTGTGTGTGTGTGTGTGTGTGTGTGTGTGTGTGTGTGTGTGTGTGTGTGTGTGTGTGTGTGTGTGTGTGTGTGTGTGTGTGTGTGTGTGTGTGTGTGTGTGTGTGTGTGTGTGTGTGTGTGTGTGTGTGTGCGCGTGCGCGTGCGTGCGTGCGTGTGTTTCTATATGAAAGGCAGAAGAGCATATAGGAAACAAACGGTGTGTGTAGAGAGGATCAGGAGTAAAGCAAACTGTTGATATTGTTCTTAAAATTGGAGGCTGTAGTTCTTTGGAATTGCCTCACGGAAGTCAATGCTGTTCCACAGAATTGAGGTGGAAGAATGAAAGATGACTGGGAGTACCAGGTTCGGTAAGTATACAGTTCGACTGTAAAGGGATGGTGAGCAGCTATTGCTCCAGTTCCTATAGATCTGGCAGAAATGGGAGACATAATGGATGTTAGTTCTGCTGAACAATGGCCAAAAAATATCTGTAGCGGAGATACAATGCAGAAACTGATAGGAAAAGTGGCTCAGAGAGAAAGTCTGTAAGAGTGGTGTCATTAAATAACCAAACTACCCTTTTCTGAACAGCGTCAATTTTTAGGGAGGTCTTAATAACACCAGCCTAAACGTGAGAGCAGAATTCCAACGTTGGGTCAGATTTGGGATTTATACAGAGTAAATAACTGTTCAGCAGAGAAGTAGCATCTTGAGCAGAAAAGGATGCCAAGTTTCTTTGAAAGTTGATGATGTTATAGAAGGGATGATTGTGCCAGGATAGGTTTAGAGTAATTCTGAGAAGAGAGATTTGGTCTTAGATATTGAAATGAACATTATCAAAAGTAAGTGGGGAATATCTGAGGTATTTTGTACGAGAAAACAAGCAAAATGATGTTTGGGGACACATTGACTTTGACAAGTCTGCATTCATCCCATTATAGATACTGTGACAATCAGTGTTTAGGGCACTTTTAAAAGAAGATCTTGAAGCTTTAGATGTTTAAGCACTGTAAGGCCTGTCTCAAGTAAGACAAAGTGGAGTGTATTTTCATGAACAAAACTAAAAATAAGGTTTGCAGTCAATAAGAGCAGATCGTTTACATAAATCAGGAAGAGGATGAACGAAATGACAGAACCCTGAATACTGGCATTAACAGGAAAGCCTAGAGAGAGGACACATCCACCATCGCACGTAGGAATCGATCTGAGAGAAAACTGGAATTCCAATTATGCAATGATGAAGGCAGTTCAAATGATAACGTATTGAGAAACTCTCGATACCAAACCCTATTAAAAACCCTCAATTTGTCCAGAGCAATGAAAGAGATTTCTCTAAACCTTTCCATGGAATGGGTCCACAGGTGCATGACAGACGAAATCTCCTATGGGTATAGATTGACGACATTCATGTTGTGGTCACTAATTAGATAGAAGTTCTCAAGATGTTAAAGAAGCAGACTGTTACAGATCTTCTCCATTATTCCAGATAAAACCGATGTAAAAAAATATAGATCAATAGCTTGATGGTAAATATTTATCTCCTTTCTTGGGAACTGGTTGTATTATGGGTTGTACATGTGCAGTTTAGCGAATAGGTGATAAAAACAGGTATTATTTCAGAATCACATCACTTGGACACAACGGATGGGATTCCATCCGAATTTGCTGCCTTTGTGGAATCTAAGTTATTCAAGATTCGTCTGATGGAAAGTCACAGGAGGCATGTGTGTGATGAAATATTGTATGCAAAGAAGGAGTAGTTTTCCATGTTTCCTCTATAAAGGATTGATTCTTAGAAAACCATGTTTTAGACAGAGGATGGTAAATTTCCATAGACAGAGAAATAAAGTTTCTATTCCAATATAAATTATTTCTGTAACGAAATTGGAACAGGTATCTGGATCTAAAGAATTAAAACAGTAGTCTGATCATGGAAAGCAGGAGTAAAATCATGTAAGTCCTCCCACTTATCATTGTTGTATTTCACAGCACGCGCGGTTGTGAATGGCTGAGGGAAGGACGATTCACCAAAGAAGAAACTTAGATGGAAGTGTGATCCGAATTACCAAGATGAGTAGTCACCTGAACAGAGTGCCTGAAAGAACTAGTTAAAAAGTCCAGAGTGTTGGATGAGTGAAGAGTATTGTCTGGAATTCTGGTAGGGAGTTGAATGATCCCTAGTGGAAGAGGGTGGAGGGAATATCTGCCTATATTTCAGATAGTTCAGTGAAATTAAAAAAAAGAAAGCCTATTAGAATAGTTGAGATTCAAATTACCAAGAGAGATTACGTCATTGTTTGGAAATTTTGATTGAAAATAATCGAGCTTTCTTTGAAGATATAAAGTCAAAGAAGTCAGATCGATTTTCAGAATTGGAACAACAGTAGAGGTAGAAGATGAATTAAATAAAATGTGATAATGGAATTGTAATCCACAACAGGTCGAAAAGGTGAGATTCTCTGTTAGGCATCGGGAAGGAACATCATCCCAAATAAAAGCACAAGCACTTCCCTTATAACAGAAAGATAAATACAAGGTATAATTAGGACACACAAAATGAGCTCTGGTTGATTTAGCAGAAATTTGAGGTTCAATTAGAAACAGAACATCAGGTTTGGATGAGTAGACATGATTATGCACGTCATTTAAGTTACTATTGATGCAAAACATACTGGTAAAGTGAATATCAAAGATTTTTGTGTGTGATTTCCAAGTTAAAATTTTCGTTCCTTCTTTCTTTCTCTTCTTTCCTTCTTTCTTTTTTCTTTTTTTTGAATTTAATTTTTTTACTTTAACTGCAGAGACACTGTACTTACTTATGCTTGGTTTCATGTTTAATGTTATAAAAGATGAAAGGAAAAGCAGATGGGAAATATGTAGTGGGAGAATATAGTCTCTTGAACATGTTGCCCATACAGAGAGCATCGAGTCTAAACCACAACGTGGCCACGACAATCCCCCTCGAAAACATTCACCCATCCTCCCTCCAGGCACAACCTGCTAGTGTAATTGGTAGACAGATTTTCCGCTTGTCGAAGCCTCCTAAAAGTCACGTTGCCATTTGCCATCTATTCTGTCAAATACGCTAACTAACGGCCAGCCTCCGGAACTGTTTTACTATTGTACTATTCTAGAAAATGGGGGAAGGTACTGGATCCACCCGGTATGTTTGGAATGTCTTCGAAGGGCATCAATCAAACTTCATGTCGAAGTTTGGGAAGGGAAGAGAAACTATTAAATATCAAAAGTTGCCGAATAAAATGGATGATATGGGATTAGAATATAAACTTTTTGACATGGATAAGGATGACTGGCTGAGACAGGTATCAGTGATTGATATATGGGGGGGGGGGAATCAATCAGGTTTATGTTCACTAGTGGGAAACCCAGCAATCTGTCTTTGGACCATTGTTGTTCACTATGTACATTAATTTATTCTCCTGTCACAACGTCATTAGAGTATATGTTGATCAATCTATACGTTGTCGGTCATGCTATTACTCTACCTAGCATTTCCTGACAGATGCTTTGCGATGATATTGCGAATGATATGCCGGAATAGAAAGAAATCAGGGATGCTACCGATATATATATATATATATATATATATATATAATTGAAGTTGTGGGGTCAAATAGCAAAAATTGCAAACACAACTCGGATGATAATTACAATGCTGAAACGAACATTGTCCTCCGAAGGAAAGGAAGTCATTTTACCTCTTTGCTAGGTGCTGTGTGCTCTTCTGAGTTCTGCGAGGATAAATAAGCTATGGAAAGGGGAAAATAAGAGTTACAAAGATAATATTGAGATTATCGAATGTAGATTACTCGCAAAAACAGGGAAAACATGGGGTATAAGAGATGCCTATATATTCCTGAAAGGGTGCTATAGGATGTCGGTGGCTATCAATTTGTTTCGTTATACGGAGGTATGGATAAGACAATTTGGCATCCCTGGAAGTTGGAATGCAGTTAAAAAAGGGAGGAGAACTATTTTTTTATTTTTCTCACAATGCAGCGAAGGAGTGAAACAGTTTGCCCATTGAAGTGGTAAGTAAATCTAACGTGAATGAGATTAGGAAACGGTATGACAGCTAATGTGGATGACGTATGGCCTCCCTTGATTCCCTGCATATAGTAATAGTAATAATAATTTTGCTGGACTCTATATTCTAGCCACAGAATAGACAAACTTTTACTAATTTTTTTTTTTTTAATTCCCGCCTCAACGTCTTTCTGAGTTACTCTATAACAAGGCGCTTCGTTTCGCTTGTTAGCTATACGCTATAATTATCAGATCCATTATGATGTGCAGGATTCGGGTAGCAGATGGAAAGCTCTGCTTTGTGGTGTCTGGAAGTCATTTCACATCAAAGCAGATTATACCGGTGATATTGGTAAATGTTGTGTTAGCTTTGTACATGATTTTTTGTAGTACTGTACGGTATGCAGGAAGAATTCATTGTAATCTTCTATGCACTATCTGTTGTTATAGCAGAAATGACGGTGGAATCTTGATGACATTTCTCTAATGAAAAGTGTAACTCTTGATGCATCTCTGATGTTCATGGGCCTACATCATGTTCTTATTACTGCCTCTCTTGCAGAATGCTCCAGATGTGAATGTATAGTGGCCTCCGAGCTAATATTCTTTAGAACGTAGGCAATCCAATTGCTGCTGTTTCTGGAGAATATGTATCTGTTCAAGTTCCTCTGGTCTCTGTAATCTTGAGTGAAAACCTTAATTTGAAGAGTGACGACCAACTGGCGTTTAGTTATGAAGATGGAATGTCTCTGAATGAAAGTAGCAATATATTTTCTGGACTTATGAGACAATCTGTCATATAGTAGACTAGTTGCAATCGCACGATCTAATCGGGCCGTCGCCAGATTAGATCGTGCGCTATTTTGTTTTTATTACAAGAGAAACATTAATGCAAAACGATTACATAATAATAATAATATTAATTAAATATTTGCTCTACGGGGATATCGCACAATAAAACGGTTTATAAGCTGTTCTAAATTTAAATTATAAGCAATGACAGCTTCTATTGATATAGTAGCTAGACCAACCAATCTTTCTTGGGTCATTGGTGTTCGCAAATAATTTTTAATCAGTTTAAGCTTGGAAAAACATCTTCTGCACTTGCTACGCTAACAGGAATTGTTAGCGTAGTGACGGCACCTATCGCAATATGGCTGACGAGCGCCCTTATTAAGCCGCGCAGTGGGCAGGCTGGTTTCATGATATATCCTGTTGACGATACTGAGAGGATGGCTCATGGTGTGATGGATGTTTGTGATAGAAGATGTGCAATGTCTGTTATGCAGGGTACTGTATGGGTGAATTCAGAGTACCTGTCTAGATATGTGTAAAGGTCTCTGGTAGGAGAGGACTGTTACTGGCTCTCCAAGATAACACTTCTTATATTGGATGCAGTTATTCAGAGATATCAGCCAACTTGTGATTGTTGGTTATATCTTGAAGGAGTTGAGCTAAAGCGAAACTATGTTCCCGGCATTGGTGGTTGTTTATCCTAAGGTAAAGTGTATAATTAGCATCTCCTGCCAATATGAGGTGGTCCTCGCCAACATTGCTGAGGATACCTTGAGTGAACTCCAGTATATATGCACTGCAGCAGTTCATCCTCTGGTGTATACTGGTGATTATAAAATAATGTCAAGTGTTCAGAGCCCTCTAACGAGTAATCCATTGGACGAAACACACCAATATTCGGTAGATGTACACAGTGGAGCATGGGATTTCAATTAAACGAAAAAAATAGTACCAAAAGTCGCCAATAGGGGAAATTTTGGCGCAGCCAAATTAATTTTAGTAGGTGTGACTAATGAATGACTAAATGGCAAATGAGAGCCAGCACACATCAATTTCATGACGTTTATTGTTAATTATAAATGAGGTTCAATATGACCACCATTCTGATGTTCCAGGAACTGCATACGGTGCACAACATTTTCCACAGTGGCTCGCAACATATCGGAATTGATTTGTCTCACGTGTAACGTTATTCGATCTTTCAAAGTTGGAATATCGGGTACATGTCCTTGATACACAATGTTTTTAAGAAATCCCCACAGCCAAACGTCACAAGAATTGAGATCAGGCGATCTCGGTGGCCATGGCGTGGGAAATGCACGACTAATGATTCTTCTGTCAGAGAAATGTTGTCACAAAACACGCTGTACCTGAAGTCAGATGTGGGGTGGTGCACCATCCTGCATGAAGATGGTCGAATCGAGACCTCCCCTTTGCTGCAGTTGTGGAACCACAAAGTTCTGTAGCATATTGGCATACCTGTTAGCATTGACGGAACAGGTAATTGGTCCATTTTGGCGATTTTCCTCGTACAAGTATGGACCGATGATAAAAGATGCCATAAATCCACACCACACTGTGACTTTGGGTGAGTGGATAGGCATCTGCAGACACACGTGCGGATTAGTTGCAGCCCAAATGCGACAGTTGCGTGTGATAATATCGCCGTTCAAATAAAAGTGCGCTTCGTCACTCCATAAAATCTGCCACGGCCATGCATCATCCACTTCCATGCACGCTAAGAATCTCAAAGATAAGTCGATTCGTGTGGTCGCATCACCAGGGCGCAATTCTTGAACATGACTGATTTTATAGGGGTAAAACTTCAACATCTGATGTAGGATTTTACACACCGTTGTGTATGCGATATCCGTTTGCTGGGATATTGCTCGTGCACTGCTGGTACCCTGCACATTCGTCATCTCCTGTTCCACAATAGCAATTGAAACTTGTTCAACTTGTTGGTGATTGATTGGTTTGCATCGCTTGCTTACCTGCTCTGCTAGAGTTCCAGTAGTTTCAAATCGCCGACTCAGTTTTCGTAAGTTTGTTACGCTAATCGATCCTTTTCGTATATTTTTCATACGCCGAAAATCACGAAGACAAGCACTGGCATTATTGTTCCGCTGATAATAGAGTTTGACTAACAAAGCACACTCACGTAAGGTAAGCGGCATCGAAAAGCAGTTCGTCTACGAATGATAAGAAATCTCACAGGCTTTCCTTTTATTGCATGATCGCTCACAAGAAATGCGATAATGCAAATGAATGCATTTTACTTGGTAAACAGCGCCAAAATGTCCCCTGTTGGCGACTTTTGGTACTATTTTTTTTCGTTAAATCGAATCCCCATGTTCCACTGTGTATGTCTACTAAATATTGGTGTGTTTAGTCCAATACATTACTCGCTAGAGGGCTCTGAACACTTGACGTTATTTAATAATCACCCGGTATATACAGTACATTAATTATATGTATTTTTCCCCTCGAGTTTTAACAACAAATGTACCGATTATTTGCAGTTTTAGTGGGCTTATGTGATAGTACCAACAGTGATTGCTGATCCATGCAGTTCTAAAGCATGACAGTGGTGTATGGTATACAGCCATCTACTGGTCTGAACACTTGGAGTGGTAGTTAATTTACTGCACAACAATTATTTCTGTACTAGTGGTCAAGGATCTGCTGTAGGTGGAGTAAATCTCATAGTGGCTTAGCATAACGTCTTGCATTTAATGTAATAAAGTTACCAGCGCTCTCGTGATATGCTGGGATATTTTGTCTTACAAGGCACACTTGTTTTGTTTTATGGATGGTTAAAATGCTATTAGGATCCAATCCCGTTGATCAGGTGAGATTTTCTGAGGTTGATGATTTTTCCTTCTTCAAGGTTCCTTAGGTATTTTTAATCAACGATTAGGCCACTCATTACGACGGTATAGTTGCATGCTGTAAACAGTTTTTGTAATGAGTGTGTATATTATTTTTTATTATTTGACACCTCCAGGGAGTCCAAAGCCTCGTCGAGGGAGAGCATGCCAAGAGCATCGAACGATTGATGGTTTTTTGTAATTAGTTTGAAAACTATGATGTATAGAATTATAGTGATAACCAAATAACGCAACTTTAAAAACTGAATATTAGTTAACAATACATATCCTTACAATGCAGATAAGAAATGTAAAAAGAAACTAATATAGAAATATAACATCCCACAAAATCACGTGAGACAAACCTGGCATCTGATCAACGAGATGCCGAACTGTTCTCTGTAATCCATTAAAGGTACAGAAATCGCGCATCGGACTCAACAATATTGAAAGACACGCAGCTAGCCTAGGCACAACCGTACTAAAATTAGTAAATAACATCTTTAAAACTAAGGAAATTCCTACCATGTTAAAGCCTGCTTTAATGATATCTATATAAAAATGGGGATTAAATTCAATCAGCAATTCAATACTCGGGCATTCGTATATTTTCCAATTTGTTTGATAATTAGTAGATAAACTACCACTTAACCAAATTGCAGACAGTGCGAATCTTCTTAAAAAACTCGCTGCATGCAAAAAAAAAAAAAAAAAAAATCATCTACAAAACAGAAAACAAATCACACACATCTGATCAACATGTAATATAAATTGAAAAGTAACCTGTCGAATTTCCCAGAAACTAGCTCTCTCCACAAATACCTTCAACATCTATATACTAGCTAACTCACAAAGGAGAGATTTTTAAATACATAGATGATCCTGCTGTGGTATTCATCGACAATAATTCTGGTATAGCCCAACCAAACATGCCGAATGGCATGCATTTGGTCATTAAATTCCATATCCCTAGGCTCCGATAATAATAATAAAAAAACAATGATATTCAAAAATCTACGAGTCAACTGGTTCCTAATGAGTATATAACAATCCAACATCTACTGTCTAACTTAAAGGACAAAGAATAGTTAATTTGCACCACCACTCGATTTGAAACAGTATGATATCATGGAATTATCATACTTTGATGCAGTTACAACTTGGAAAAGCCACACAAAGATACTCCAGAGACAGCAAACACACTACAGATTAAAAGATTTAATTCCATATGCATAAAAGCACCAATATACAAAGTATAATGCAAAAACATTGTTATGCTATAATAACGTAGACATTTTATGTAGAATAGGAACTAAACAAGTTAATATCGTTACAGTACTACTTTTGAGGGAGACCTGTGCCATAGAATTATAAACTATTTACACGTAAACACAAGGAAACATTATTTATTAAATACACTGCCAAATATTTCAGTTTGAAAGTAACAAACTATCACAGGGGCCTGAACAACATTTTTTACAATGTAGAATGCGAACAATTGATTTATTCAAAATAGTACGAGCCGCGTGATGTTGAATCGCTAATAGCGTTATGCTTCACTGAAGAAAGGGTTAATCATAAAAGTGATTATAAATGCCTTTTCTCGACCGGTTCCAGAGTTAATCGATCTCTGGCACGGGCTAGCGGGTTTTTTCTTTCCGGAAACTCGGGTTTTTCGTCCCGTAAACTCAAGAAAATCGACCGTTGAACCCACACTATTTTCAGACATTAAAGTATATTGGCTAGCCGCCTTCTTCACTGCGTGCCGATTAATTAGTGATAGCCTTGGACCAGCTATCTCTGATTGGCTACCAGTGGAGATTGAACTGCCAACTGAGTCTCCAAAAGTTAGATAGGGCTTAAAAACGGCCTCGCCTACTCCCTATATGGGAAAAAGGCGTTAGCTGATTTTTTTATATATAATTTATAATATGATTTTTAAAAAAATCAGCTAACTGATTTTTATTATATAACTGATTATAGCTGATTTTTTTAATATATAATTTATAATATGATTAAAAAAAATCAGCTAACGCCTATTTGTTCCCACATAGGGAGTAGGCAGGGCCGTTTACCTTATCTAACTTTTGGAGACTGAGTAGACAGTTCAATCTCCACTGGTAGCCAATCAGAGAGATAGCTGGCCCAAGGCTATCACTGATTCATTGGTACGCAGTGAAGAAGGCGGCCAGTTAGTGCCGCCATCTCGTGGTCCCTAACCCTAACACAATATTTTTAATGTCTGAAAATAGTGTGGGTGCGACGGTCGATTTTCTTTAGTTTATGGGACGAAAAACCCGAGTTTCCGGGAGGAAAAAACCCGCTAGCACGTGCCAGAGATCGACTAACTCGGGAAGCGGTCGAAAAAAAGGCTTAGATTTCCTCTTGTTGGTGACTAGATTTGAACCACCATATCCTTTCTTAGTGCGGCCAAGCGCCGTAGAGTGCAAACGCCACTTCTACTAAGCTACATATATTTATTAACAACAAAGCATCTGTGTACAATCTGAATAGGAATAAATATATATACATCTATTAACAATTACAGTATATACATTTTGTACATAGTATGCTCATTTTAATTGGCATTTTTTCTTTGACATTTCTTTATAGTTTCTTTTTCACATTGTGTCTATTATCTGTGTTCATACAATCTCTTTTTACATGATAATCTGCTCAGTGCCTTGCGTTTCCTAAATTCCTTATACTTCATCTGAACATTTTTTTCTTCAATGTGTCGTGCATTAATATCATTCTATCTTAATCACTTATATTAATATTTAAATTACTATTGCATGCATCCTATTTTTCATATATTTACAATTATATACATGCTGTACACAGTATGCTCATTCTAATTGGCATATTTCTTTGACATTTCTTTATGGTTTCACATTGTGTATATTATCTGTGTTCATGCAATTTTTTTTTTTTACATGATAATCTGCTCAGTGCTTAGTGTTTCCTAAATTCCTTATACTTCATCTGAGCATTTTTTTTTCAATGTGTCATACATTGATATCATTCTATCTTAAGCACTTATATTAACATTTAAATTACTATTTCATACATCCTATATTACATCTATTTACAATTATATACATGCTGTACAATAGTATTCCCATTCTAATTGGCATATTTCTTTGACATTTCTTTATGGTTTCACATTGTGTATATTATCTGTGTTCATACAATTTTTTTTTTTTTACATGATAATCTGCTCAGTGCTTAGTGTTTCCTAAATTCCTTATACTTCATCTGAGCATTTTTTTTTCAATGTGTCATACATTGATATCATTCTATCTTAAGCACTTATATTAACATTTAAATTACTATTTCATACATCCTATATTACATCTATTTACAATTATATACATGCTGTACAATAGTATTCCCATTCTAATTGTCATTTTTCTTTGACATTTCTTTATGGTTTCACATTGTGTATATTATCTGTGTTTATACAGTCTTTTTTTTTTTTTTTCGCATGATAATCTGCTCAGTGCTTTCTGTTTCCTGTAGTCCTTATGCTTCATCTGAGCTTTTGATTTTTTTTTCTAATTTAGCGTGTCATACATTCTATCATGCTATCTGAATTATTGTTGTCATTTTATCTTAAGCACTCATATTAACATTTTGATTACTATTTCATAAATCCTATTTATTTCTATGTGTAGTTACATTTAACTGTTTGCTGGTAGTATATTACGTCTTCCTTCTTGCGTTTGTGCTATATTTTTTTTTGTCGTGTTAGGAAACACTTCTTAAATAATTTCTTCTCTAATAAACCTGTGTAATGCTTGTTTTTAAAATATAAAGATTTGGTTCATACATTATGAACTTATCGTAGAACTTTAATTGCTATTTACATATATCATATTTAAACAAATACATATAATTACTTTACATATCATACATCATTGAAATGTGGTCAAGCACTTCTATTACATAGATTGTCATTGACATTTTTGAAACATGAAACTAAACTACATCCTCCATAATTGACCATTATTATACACAAAGCTACAACCAATTATAGTATAAAGCAATTAATATACAGGTAGTTATACAGCTTAATGAGAAAGTATATTATATGTGTTTCTTTTGCTTATGTATATTTATTTTATTTTTTCGCGTTCTACAAGAAGTTTTGTTTGGTTTTGTTTTAAGTTTGTATTTATGGTGGGTCTTTTATTTCTATGATCTGCATTTGTTCTTCGAATTCTGAGATGAGACCCATTTGCCGCCATTGGTGTTTGGTTATTTTGTTTCTGTTTATGGTATCTGTGATTGTGTCTTTAATATGTTGTTTATTTTCCTGAGTATGTCTGGTCCTGTTTCCCTTCCGTAAATTTTGTCGCATCTGTATGTCCATATCGAGTACATGGTTGTTATGATGATGATGATTGCTTTAGTTGTGTTAATGGTACCTTCGTTTAACCAGAATAATGTGTGTGTTCTGTTATGGGTTCTTTGTGTTTTATGAGTGTTTGAACGGTGTTCCATATTCGGGAGGTGTATGGGCAATACATCATTAAGTGATAAAGTGTTTCTGGTTGGGGGAAAAACTGACATGTGGCGGGGCCTTGAAGCGGGATCCCTTTCGCTGTGCACCATATTTTTGTGGGCAAACAAGCGTGGCGTACTTTGTAGTAGAAGGTTTTTAATTTGGGGTTTATGGGCAGACTGAAAGCTTTTTTTAAGTGCCTTTGATAGTCTTAATATGCCTCTTTCAATCTCCCGGTGTTGTGGTGCGGGTATAACTGTGCGCGTGAGTTTGATGTGTGCAGCTTTAGGTCTCATCTTCAAAAATTCGTTTATTCCTATGTATTTATTAATAAAGTTGTAACCTTCCGCGATCTCGTGGAACATTTTTGGTGTTTTACCACTCGAATGCGGAAGGGAACATATTACTTGGTCAGGCATTATCATCTGCTTATAGTATAGTATATATGCGCTCCACGCTTTTTCCTCTGTGTAAGCTCTCTCTCCATGATTTTTGCTCTCGCACTTTTTTAGGCGGACACAGAGTTTTTAGGCGGACGTTTGTTAAGCCGAGTGCTCCAGCCTCAATGTTGTGGAATATTCTGGATCTTTTGATGTGCTCGTATCGGGATCCCCAGATGAATTTTGCGCACTCTCTGTGTATTCTGTCTACTTCTTTACCGTTGCAGTTGATGTTGTTTATGAGGTACCATATCTTTGACAGTAAGTATTGATTGCAAATTTTAGCTTTACTTCGTAGTGATACTTGTCTATGTCTCATCTGTGTAATCTTATCGATTATTTTGGTATGTGCAAGCTCCCATTGTGTGTTGTGTTGGATTTGTTCCCCTATGATGATCCCAGAAGTGGTAAGTGGTCGTTTATTTTTATGCCGTTCGGCATGGGTGGCCTGTTTGCCCACCTGCCGACGAACATCGCATGGCATTTGTGCAAGTTTACTTTATAAGTGCCGACGCTGTTTCAAATTTTTTAAGTATGTTGTAAGCGAGTGTGAAGGACTCGGCTTTAGTTACGGTTAGTGTCACATCGTCGGCGTAAGCGAGCACTTTTGTTTTTCCTTCACCTCATATGTGAGTGCCCGCTATGCCAGGATGTTTTGATATTTCTTGTAAAAACCGGTTCTAAGGCGAGGCCAAAGAGAATCATGGAGAGGCTGTCTCCCTGTCTGACCGAGCATTTAAGTTTGACCGGTGCAGACAGTTTGTTGTTTATGATCAGGCGTGACTCTGCTATGGTGTACATATTTGAGATCAGATTTTGAAATTTTTTCCCGAACCCTGCGGCTTTGATGACTTCATTTAAGTACTGATGATTTACTGAGTCAAAGGCCATTTCAATGTCGAGACCTACCAGTAGGCATGGCTTTTGTGTTGCCTGGTAGTGCTCGTATATACATCGAATTTGTAGGATAGTATCCTCTATTTTTCGGCCTTTTATTCTGCAGGTTTGGGATTTGGATATGATCTTGTGTATGTGTCTCTGCACTGTTTCAGAAATAATTTTAGTTGAAATTTTTTGGTCTGTATTGAGGAGTGTGATTCCTCTCCATTGTATCTCTTCGTTGTTTGTTGTGTGTTTTTGGTAATAATGCTATGTAGCCGAGGTTGAAATATCCTGGGATGCCCTCCGAATTGTGTATTTCGGACTGCATTTTTACAAATAGTGTCTCAAACAGTGAGTAGTAGGCTTTGTGAAATTCTGCAGTGAGGCCGTCGGGTCCTGGGGATTTGTAATGATAGGGATTTTATAATTTTCTTGCATTCTGATGGCGTGATTGGTAAGTCTATGTTTTCGGCTTCTTGGTCTGTGAGTCTTGGTAGTTGTTTCAAGAAGTGTTGTGTTTCTGTTTCGTCATATTCTTTTTCAGAGAATGTATTTGTGTACTGTGAGAGGAAGAATCGAAGGAGGTTTGCATCTCCTTCGATTTCTTTCCCCTCGTGTTTTATTTTTATTAAATGTCGGCTTTTTTTTTTTTTTTTTTTTGTTCTTCAAAGAGCCACGCAGCTTTGGTTCTTCCTTCATCTTGTTCCATTTTTTTGATTCTAGCGCGAACCCATTCCCCTTCAGCCTCTTTTGTTTCAATTTGTGTTAGTTTCGCTTTGTATGCTTTTAATTGCTATTTTATTTTCTGGGAGTGTTCTGTCTGTGTTGTACCTCTGTATTAGTTCTTTGATTATGTTTAGTTTTTCTTTGTTTGTGTTGTATTTTTTGTGTTTCCCTATCTTTATGGCGGCTTTTTTTACTTGCATTTTGAATTTGTACCATGCCTCCATTGAATTTGTTATTTTTTTTATATCATCTAGTATTTGTTTAATTTCCGATATAAATTGTTCTGTGTTAATAATGCTGTTGTTTAGTTTCCATAGCGGGTATTTTCTGTTTGTGTATGTGTTGCTGTCTAAGGTTCACGGGACAGTTTGGCCTTGACCAAATGGTGGTCACTAAAAGTTAGCGGTGCGTGGCAAACTTCCTTTACAGTGGACTTTAGATGCTGGCTTATGTATTTTCTGTCTAGCCGCGAGGCATTGGTGGGGGAAAAGTATGTATATTCCCTCCGTGTAGGATATAGTATGCGAAATGTGTCCTTTATAAGACACTGCTGGGTTACATGTGTGAAGTTATTATTTGTTTTTTAATGTTTTCAATTTCCCTGTCTAATTTGTCATTTTCTATGAAGTTCATATCCCCGGTGGCTATGATATTTTTTATGTTTATCATTTTATTTTCAAGTATATCCCAGAAATCTTTTTTGTAGTTGTGTTCAGTTGGGCCGTATATGCTGTTTAACGATACTATTTGGTCTCCCCAGGCTATTCTAACCTCAAGCGCTCTGTGTTCTATTATGGTGCTGTGTGATATTATTTGTATGTTGCTTTTTTTTTGATGAGTGTTGATAAACCTGTAATCCCATTACCTTGTACTGGCTCGCCAACGATGTAGTAATGAAACTGCAGGCTTCTGTGAAATTTTCTTTCTGTTTCTGAGTATGTATGTAGTCTTGTGTCTTGTAGCATTACAATGTCTGTGTGGTTCTGATGTATCGTGTTTCTTAATAATTTCTGTGACTGCTTGCTGTTTAGCCCATTGCAATTAATGCTCACTATATTGATTGGTTTCTTCATATTTTTTTTTGATATTAGCAGATCTTTCCTCTCTGAGGTTTTACTTTATCTCTTTTTCCTTTTACGTTAGGCGTAAATTTCATTTTGTTCCTTCTCATTGGGGTGAATGCATTTGGGCTTTTTTTTTTGTTTTCCCCCAGATTTTCCAGACTTGTAGGCTGCTTTTCATCATTCTTCTTGACATGTTCTTTTTTTTTTCTGCAATGTCCTCTCTACAGTTTTGTTTCTGAGAGGATATGCAAAGTGATTCCTCTTCTTGCAGTTTATCTTCATCCTTTTCGGCATTTTCCTTATCTTCTGCGATGTCCTCTCTATCTTCTTCAGAAGTTGCACAGGGTGTTCCCTCTTCTTGCACCTTGCTTGATTTTGGTGATACTTTTTTGCTATTTTCGAAGGTATTTTCCTCGTTTACTTCTAAGCAGGCGCTATTTTCTTGAACATCGTCAGCTTTTTCAGCTCATTTTGTATGTTTGGCTGGTCCACGGCCGTTGGTTTTGCTAACAGGGAAGCGTATGTCTGCCCAGGACATTCTTTCATGTTATTATTATTTATTATTATTATTATTCCTGATACCTCCAATGAGTCTGAAGACTCATCGCGGGAGGACACCTACAACTGTCTCAACCCACTACACCAAGCCTCTACTACGAATCATTTCCATCAACGCCATCTACCTCTCACCTCCACCACCAGCATCATCACAACTAGTATTTTTTGTCTGTAAATTGCGTGTGTTCTGAAGGGCCAATTTGTCTGTATGCGGGATGAAAACCCGAGTTTCTGGGAGTTTTTTTATGGCCAATTCGATTACACTGCTCACATTTCGGTGCAGTGCAGTCTTTTCTTAAATGGCCAATCTTTCTGCATTGAAAGCATGTAGGGGGACGTCATGGGATGATGACTAATCCCGACATTTTTTGTACCTTTATAACATAAGGTATTTCTTCTGTTTTAGTCCCTTCATTCAGTGTGATGGTTACCTTTCTTTTATTAGAAAGGACATGTGCCCACTCTTTGTCCCTGATGTTACTGGGTACATGTTCAATGCACTCGATTTTTCCGAATTTCTCAAAGTGCATTGACACAAGTCTGTTTGGGATTTGGGGGGGGGGGGGATAACCAGTGTATGATAATATCAACTTTACGATTTTTGGCAACGGGTATAATTTATAATTTTACATTTTAGTTTACAGACATCTAGTTCTTTAAGATTCACAAATGACTCTTTTACAGTAAGGGACTTAAAACTAATAACAAAAATATAATTAAATTCGAGGACACCGAGGCGCCAAACATCGGAGCCTCTTACCTTGGTTTTGAGGCTTTCAATCATGTCTTCCTCAGTGTATGGGGCACCAGTTGGGTCGCACTGTAGTATGCAGGCTTTAGTCCAATCTAGCTCTTCAGGTAGGTTTATAGATGACAAGATGTCCACGTTGGTTTCCATGGAAAGGCTTGTATGTTTTGCCAATGAAGTTTTCTTCTGACTGTTTATTTGGCCAGACCTCATTAGCAGCGGCCATACCATGTACCTACAAGGTACATGGTATGGCGTAGAATTACTGGATGTATCCCCGACATTATTACTGGATGTATCTGGTTTCTTAGGACCGTCTTTGTATAAGGGGGGACTGGAAGGTAATCAATTATTTTTAATAGGTCATTTTTAGCCGATTTGTTTCCTTAAATAACACATAAATTATTAAATTTGAGTTTTATATAAATATTAACATTACTTTTTTATTTAAAAAATCTGTTTCTTTTAAATTTTAGATTATTTTTTTAATATGGCAGACTTTAAAGTTGAAGAGCACCATTTACGTCATTGTATGCTGTTTTTGTTTCACCAAGGAAAGAATGCTACCGAGGCTACCAAAATCATTTGCTCAACTCATGGAGACGCATTGAAGGTTAACAAATGTCAGCGATGGTTTAGGAGATTTGAAGAAAAAAATTTTGATCTGTCTGATCATCCTTGACTGGAAGATCTCTTACTGTAGATGACGGTGCTCTTATCTCTCTCGTTGAATCAGATCCAAAACAAACCATACAAGAATTAGCAGAGAAACTTAATTCATCATGGTCAACTGTCCAAGAGCACTTACATGAGTGGCAAAGTTCTTAAACAGGGTGTATGGGTACCGCATGAACTGTCAAAAAATTAATGGGAATATGAGTAGCTACTAAATTATATTTCCTCAGAATTCTTGAAATAGGCTCTGAAATATCGGAGATGTATGGGATTGGAACTCGACGTATTGATTCGTTGTTTTGATTGGATTTGTAGGAGTCAAGAAGAAGTTGTGTAGTTCTTTCGGAGAAGGCACTTAGTTTCATATACTGTTTGATAATAGAGAGTTCCTCCTGTAAATGATAGGAAGTTGAACAATAAGTTCTAGTTCGTCGAATTAAACATTTTATGATTCCTGTCGTTTGAGAAGGATGCTGTGTATTGTTTGAGAACGTATCGTCCAGTAAAAGTGGGTTTTCTGTAAATTAATGTTGTTAAATTACCTGATGGTGAGCAGATGGAATAATGTCTAAAAAATATAATTTGTTGTATTTTTCAATTTTCATAAGTGAAATTGATACGAGGGTGTAGCGTATTGATTTCACTAAAAAGTAGGTAAGTAATCTATATTGTGAGGCCACACAACAAAAATGTTGTCTACAGTGGTGGATTGGGTCTAAAAATATTGGTTGTTAGGAGACAAAGGGGGCCCACCAACAACTATAAGGCTATCATTTAATTTTTATAGGAAATAAATAAAACTTTCAAAAAATACAGAAGTGGAAAAAAGGTACAATTAAAATTTTTGCGAAATAAATGTATATTTATTTAGTAAGGGGTGTTGCACATACAAAATAAAAAAATTCTTTTTTTCCTAATCACTAACCAATTTATAAATAAATTTACATATTAAAAAATTACTTTGTTAAAAATATTTCACCCTCACCACGAACAAACCAATAATAAAAGTTTCGTATCTCACAGAAATAATGCGCACATGCATACAATTTATCTGTAAGCGACACTGCCCAAACGAGAACTGTCGGAATCACCTGTAACGTGCAATGACAAGCATAAACGAATATCGAGTCTAGCTGCAATTGGCGCGATAATTCTGACACTGTTTCGTGTGACAATAATTGAAAAAATATAATTCTTTTCATATTTTCAACAGTGACACTCGTCATAATTCAGCCTTGTATCTATAATAAATAAATAATTATATGTTATTTTAACAAAATAAAATAAGATTTACAAAAAATAGTTCACCCTCACCAATAATAAAAGTTTCGTATCTCATAGAAATAACGCGCGCAAGCATACTACTACTACTATTATTACTATTATTATTACGGGCAACTCCAGGGAGTCATTAGACTAATCGAGGGAGGCCCCAAATGATATTCATCACAACTATTCGACATTCATACAGTATCTATCATATCTCGCCTTAAACTCATTCACTGTCACAGCATCCACTACAGACTCAGGGAGCGCATTCCACTCATTCACTACTCTAAAAGTAAAGAACCCAGCTCTAACACCTTTACTAACCACACTTTTGCCCAGTTTCCATGGATGTCCCCTAGTCCTCCCACAACCAGCCCTGTTCTCAAAAGTATCCTCTGAATTAATTTTATAGAAACCCTTCAGTAATTTGAATGTCTCAATAATATCTCCCCCCCTCCTCCGCCTATCAACCAATTTTTGAAACCCACAAATCCTCAACCTGTTCTCATAAGGTTCATTCCACAGACCTGTTATCATCTTGGTCACTCGCCTCTGGATCCTCTCCACCTCCTCCCGATCAAGAAGAAACCGAGGTGACCAAATCTGAGCACAGTAGTCGAGATGGGGTCTTATCAAGGCTCGATACAGAGGAACAATAACCTGCTTGTCTCTGCATGTCAACGTATTCTTCAGCAACCAAGTGATTTGATGAGCTGATTTGACTCTTTTGAATTTTTTTTGAAAATTTAGGGGACACTTTTGCAATGTGTCCACTAAATTTCAATTCCTTATCCACCAACACTCCTAAATCTCGTGCCTAATCAATTTCTTGGAGCATGGTTCCACCAATGCAGTAAACTGCCGCCAATCTTTTCACCCCAGAATGTATAACCTTACATTTTACCACATTAAATTGACATCCATTCTCTTTAGCCCAGACCTCCAATCTATCCAAATCATCCTGCAAAATTTTGACGTCATCTGCATTCACTATTGTCCTACCCAACTTCGGATCATCTGCAAACAAATGAACTGTTCCTCTCAGATCCTTTCCTATATCATTAATGAACAAATTAAACAGCAGTGATCCAAGAACAGATCCTTGTGGCACACTAGTCACAGGCCGTCTTGTGGACTCTACTCCTGAGTAAACCACTCTCTGATATCTCTCCGTCAACCACCCTCCTATCCATCTCACCAACCCTATGTCCATTCCCATATGCTGCAATTTACTGATTAGAATTCCATGTGGTATCCTGTCAAAGGCCTTAGCAAGGTCCAGTAGAATCACTGTAAACCCATTACCCTTATCCAGTTCAGCTGTCACTGTGTTATAATACGTGAGCAAGTTACTGAGGCATGACCTACCCTTCACAAAACCATGCTATCCCCGATACAGTATCCCATTTTCTTCTATCCAATCTTGTATTTTCCTCTTGACTATTTTCTCTAAGACCTTGATAATGATTCCTGTTATGCTGATTGGCCAGTAATTTTCAACAGCAGCCTTGGAACCACCTTTGTGCCTATTTTCCCCTCTTTCCACCCCCCTTGGGATTGACCCAGTCCTGAGGCTTAAATTAAACAAAATAGTCAAGGGCACTGACAATTCTTTAGCTGCTTCACGTATGACACGAGCTGGTATACCATCCAATCCCACATACGATACACTGCCCAAATGAGCAGTGTCGGAATTACTTGTAATGTGCAATGAGAAGTGCAAACGAATATATCGGCGCCTCTAGCTGCAATTGGCCGAATGTGATAATTCCGACACTGCATTAGATCGCAGTGAATTTGTGTTGTAATCTAAAGCGTTAATCGAACAAGTTCAATTATTAACTATTCAATCAATGTCAAAACATAAGCTGTAACCTTTAACATGTATTGCATTTATACAATGTAAGCATTGTTATTATTACACAAACAATTTAATTTTTTTCTTCGGGCTGCAGTGTCGCAGTGCTTAATTACGAGACACCACTGGTACAAAACATGGTGCTCCATCTTCAAGGCCCTTCTCTGCAATAGTTTTAGACTTTGCTGGGTCCAGCAGGATACATTTTTCTACAACTTTTTGTGTTGTACAAAGTGTGAATCTGGTGACTATGTTAAACTATGTTAAATGTTAAACACATTTACTCGAAAATCAGCTAGAGAATCTGAGGAATTTCCTTTATCATCTATAAGCTCATCTACAATTCTTTTCTTCTTCCTCTTAACTGGCAATGCTGTTTTCAAAGAGTCAATTTCCAATATTTGATTTTCATCCATATTCAACTGTGAAATCTTGTCATTACATTTATTTACAAATTCCAATGCCTTTCTGTGAACGTTATCAAATATTCTTGTCTGTTCCTTCAACCTTGTAGCTGAATCTATTAAACTCAATGCAGTAAACATATCTAAACCACTTGTCTGTAAATAACTTGATAACAGGGCTGTAGTTTCAAACATATACAATAAGTAAATGCTGTCAATATTGTTTCAAACTTTAGCAGACTTTGAATTAAAACATTTTTTGCTTCTTGTTTTGTTTTTGCATCAAACTTGTTTGAATCTTGTATCATTGATAAGCATGTCAATAGATTTACAAAAGTACTGACAGTGGCATCATCAAAACGTCGAAATATAATTGTTGCTGCATTGGATTTTCCTGTGGATTTTTTTCAATTTTTTCTCGTCTTAGATGTTTTCCCAAAAGTTGCTAAATTCTGGAGTAAATTGAAAAAAGAAACTGCAGGCATGTAACATTTTGTTTCAGTTATCACTAAATTCAAGACATGGGCATAGCACCATACATGAACATGCTGATCAGCCATTAGTAATTTTACCTTGTAAACCATTATACTGGCCATGGTAGTACCTTGCAGCTCCATCTGTACTATCAGATAAACATTTTTTGAGATCAATTTTAAGATGCTGTAATGTTTCAGTCAATAGATCCAAAAGTCCCTGTCCTGTGCCATCATTACTTGGCACACAACTGAAAGTGGTCACTCACACATAACACCTTTAAGCACATACCAAATAATAATGCTAAACTGATTGATGGATGAATTATCTTGTGATGAATAATATTTTACTTGAGAAACTAATTCTTTCTTTTATCATATTCTCCATAATTTGCTTTTAACATGTTAATAGTTGTTTTACTCAGGTATGTAACAAGTCCACTACGGCTTTAACTTTGAGCCTTTCCTTGCTGTTCTAATCGTTTGATTCTTTGTGTAGACTTGTTTTGTACTGCAGAAACATGAGCTGCCATAATGTGGTCATATTTTGCTCAACTGCACTGTAGCTAAAACATTACCATGATTCAGAACCTCATTATGCAGAGCATAGGCTCATTCCTTTCTGTGGCCTCGAAAAGGAATTGCTTGCTTGCCTAACATCTTTATGATGTCTATAATCCTCATGACAATACTCGTCTGCTTCAATACTTCCTTTTTAATTAGTGAAGATGCAAAAAAATGATCTAAGGTGCCATCATTAACCACAATGATAAATTGCTGAACATTTCTGACATGTGGTCGATTCATATTTTTTTTTTTTTTTTATTTTTTTTTTTTAGTATCCTTGAAAAATGATTTTATTAACATTTTTTTATTAAAATAGTAATACAACGTAAATTTTAGTTGCATACAGTAATAATATTGGAACTTCTATTATATTTTCAAGCTACTAAAAGGTCATTAACATTTTGAACATCTTGTGTAATGTTTAAGGGGCCCCACTTGCCATTGGGCTAGCTGACACCCAGGCCAGTCTGCCACTTGGTTGTCTATATATATATCTAACCCAAAATGAAGGTTGAAGGTTTATAGATGAAAAAATGATGCCTTCTAAATGCTTATGGGAAGCATTGGCTAAAGCAGGGAGAGTTAACTTCCCATTACAGTTCCTTCTACCTGGTTGTAGAATTTATTTTGATACAAGAAATATTCGGAATGCATCATGAATTCAAATAGTTTTACTATATCAAAATATCAGTAAGTAGTTGTAAAGTCTCTTTGAGAGGTACGTTTGTGAATAGGGATTCCATCAAAGCTCACCATAAGATTAGTAGGTTGTATGGAGACATTTTTTAATTTGTCTAAGAAATCTGGCGAGTTTTTTTAAAAAAAGAATGAGAATTGCCTATATGTGATTTCAACAGGTTTGCTCAATATTTGGCTATGCAGTAAGTAGGTGAATCAATACAGTCCACAATCGTACAGAGAGGAATGTCTTTCTTATGGATCTTAGGTAGACCATAAAACCTAGGAGTTCTTGCAAAATGTGGTTTCAACTTTTCTATGGTGTCTGCATCTAAACTTATAACTTCGTCTAGAAGGGCATTTAATTTCTTAAGATGCCTGTTAGTGGGGGTTGTGATCCAGTTCTTGGTAGGTTGAGCAGTCTTGTAGTAAAAGAGAAATTTTTATTTTTTAATTTGAGGAATCCATAACTACCGTAGCTTTTCCCTTGTCTGCTTTGGTGATAACAAGGTGACTGTTGCATCTTAGAGTGTAGAGCTTTCTTTTCAGATGGACATATGGCTGATGGAGGAAGCTTGGCTTTAAGTAGGATGGATGGAACTTCCAAGCTGAGATGATTAGTCTTTTCACTGGAGTGGTGAAATAAGTTTTGTTCGATGTTAGAAAGGAAATTTAAATATTGTATCTTTTTTATTTTTTTGGAACTACTGCGAATTCATGTCCTTTTGAAGGAATAAGTGTTTTGCTATCAGTTAAGGGATGTCCGGACACAATGATAGCCCATAACATAATTGACATCTAAACCGTAAATTCGATGTCCTTGTTGCTAGACAAATCAAGCCTCTCCATATTCCAGAGAATTGGTACGTCAAGTTCCAATCCCATACATCTCCGGCATTTCAAAGACTATTTCAAGAATTCTGAGGAATATGATTTAGTAGCTACTTATATTCCCATTAATAAACTATCCACGTATTTCCCATTGTCTAAAGATAAAACTCTCAACTATGTCTCTTCCTGGTGTATATCAAATTCCATGTGACTGCCAGCTTTCCAACTTTTGAACAAACCAGACGTTCAATAGAAAAAACTTGACAACAAATCCGATGTCTGACTACTCTCCAAGTTTCCATTTTTCTTTCTTTCTTTTAGCATATCCTAAATCATGATCTGCTGTATCATTAAAGACTTTTTTTTTTTTTTTTTTTTTGCGTTTTTCCATTTAGTCTCTACATCATCATTCCTTATATCCTCTCCTCCTTCAAAATTAATATCAATATTTTCCCTTAATTTTATTTTAAACTCATAGCAGGCTTCAGCATTTTGTAATTTAGCAAGATCAAATTTCTGTCTATTAAATGTTTTCCCCTGATGATTTTTTTTTGAATATTTAACTGCATAGATCCTATTATTAGGTGATGATCTAAGCCAATATCAGCACTTCTATTATTTCGGACATCTAATAACATTTTCCTGCACCTTTGGCTGATGGCAATATGATCTATTTGATTCTGTTTTTCCATTTGGTGACACCTAGGTTACTTTATGTATTTTCTTATGCTGAAAGATTGTGTCATCTATTACTAAGTTATATTTGCCACACAGTTCCACCAACAGTTCACCATTTACATTTCTCTCTCCTCGACCACGCTTGCCCATTACATTCTCCAGCCCCTCATTATTTGTGCCAGCTTTAGTGTTGAAGTCACTCACGAGAAGTTTGTTCTCATTACCATGTGTCATCATCAAGGTCTTATCAAGCAGACTGTAAAACTTTTATTTTTCTTCAAAGGATGCATTCTCAGCTAGGGCATAGCAATGAACAACTCTTAGTCTTCCAAATTTAGTTTGGAAGACTAAATTTGGATCTGGGTCTATATTATGTACTGTTATTATTCGTTCTGAAATTGGTTCCCACCAATCATTGCTTGACTAAATCTTTTGCACCTGCGATTTCAACTCCATATTGATGTATATCAGTTATATTAGGCATCTCTGAATAAAGAAACACATTCCCAATAGGACAATTTATCCTAACAGTACCATTCATTCTAATTTGCTAACCTCCAATAATTCAATTTTATATTTTTCCATCTCTTTTCATCAAGTTTGCCAGTTTTCTTGTTTGACAGAGTGTTTTTTAACATTCCATTGGCCAATTTGTGTCCTAACTTTCCAAGCTTTAGTTGATACCAAGGAGTCTGTCCAATTTCTGCATTTATCCGACTTGAAAACAGTATTTAAATTTTCGGAGATGTGTGGGTTGTTAGCCCACAGAGTTCCTATTCTGGTGGTAAAATGCATCCAGACATGCATTTTATACACAAGTATTTACTCTCATGTAGATGTTTCGGTTATACCACCAATACCCAGTCACCAGAGCCTCGTTTGTGATAACAGGTTCTATTACGAGAAGGTGAGAATGGTATTTGAGTGGGAGAGGCTATATGTTATATATCATGAAGTCAAGGACTTCAGCATATTATGCACTTCATAATATTAATCACCATCCCTTAGAACCTGTAAACTTTGCTTATACTTGGATAAAGGATTAATCACCCAAATAGCCACAGAGATCAAATATATCAATTTGCTGCCGGCCTGGTCAGCCGAGTAGATAGCATACACGTTCTATGGCCAAAATGCTGCAGGTTCAAATCTCGCTGTGGGCATGGATGTTTGTGATTGTCTGTGAAAATGGTGGTGGTCGGCAGTAGTGGCGCTGGGGTTAGATGATGAAAGTTGGAGTAGTGAGACGAAGAGTTGTAGAGTAGATGCCCTCCCTTGATGAGTCTTTGAACCCCCCCCCCCTGGAGGTGTGATGTAATAATAATAATATTAAAAATATATGCTTTGTATCCATATTATTTAATATCAAAGGGGATTATAATTATGGATGTATATATATGTCCAGGCCAGTATGGTGGTTAAACAAGAATATAATTTCTAAGCAAGTTTAAATTTAATTTGTAACCAAGTGAAAAAACTTTCTACATCTATCTGTAATCCAGAGAATTTTAATAACAAGGTGGTACACCTTATTACTTGTATAAGTAATAAGTGAGAGCCGTGGAATGCATTGCCTGATGGAGTGGTGGGAGCGAGAACGGTCAGTGAGTTTAAAGAGTGGTATGATAGACTTTGTGTTTCTCAGGGGGGGACCTCCCCTCAGTGAGTCTTGACAGACTTTATGTCTTAGGAAGGACCTCCCTCGATGAGTCTTTTGACTCCTTGGAGGCCTGAATAATAATAATAATAATAAGGAAAATATATGATTCCTGCACTGATGATCAAACCCAAAGACAAAAATTTTAATAATGTTTGTCTTTAGGTTTGATTCCAGGGAGTAAAGCAGTTCTTCTTGGTGGTAGATTTTTGCCTATCACATTCAATAATGATCAACCTTAGCAAGACCCAGTCTAAATTTTGCTTAAATATCCTAATCATTAATCAAAAACAACTTTTTTTAGTACTACCTCTGTTGATCATACTGTGAACTTCTCTGTAAACTAAATAAACTTATTTTAAATAAATAGGTTTAAATTTAAAATAATGGACTGTAATATGGCAATTAATGCACCAAAACACTTTTAAAATTTAATTATCAAGTAAGTAATACAAAACAATTAACAAATGTTTCACAGTTAACAACTAAACTATGACATCACGTTAATGAAACAAAGAATACGACATGTTCAACTTTATTGCGATTATCTTCTGTGCATTTAGTTTGTTTCTACAGCAAATCTTGAAAACTGCACTAAAATAACAAAAGTGCAAAATAAATAAATTCAGTCATATTGCATATAATCACTTCTTGAATGTGCATGAAACACTTTATAAAAAATTAAACTTAAATAATAAAATTTATAAATCTCTATTTTACATTTGATTTACAACTGTTCTTGGATAAGTTCTTTTATAATTCTTGAAGTATGAGAATTAATTATAGAACTGTTTCATTATGCAAGTGGGACAAATCTGCAGATTCTATTGTAATCTGGGTATCTGAAGCAGAACCATCACTAACAGATTGTTCAAATACTTCAATAAGCTGATTTTGGGCTAAGCTGTAAGAGAGATGGCGGTGCAGTGGTGATGATGAAGTAGCAGGTGATGTGATCTCTGTCATTGATGATGAAGTGTTAGTTGGACTAAGATTATTATAAGAACAATCCATAGAGTACTGCCGTTGCAGTGGCCGTCGTTTCATAAAATATGCAGCCCCTTCTGAACAGCTTTGTTTAGGCGTAGTTTTTATTTGGGAATGATCAAGTGCACCTTTTTCCACTTTTGAATTATTTGGATAATGGTTAGATTTCACTGTATGCAGTGGTGAAACAAGAGGAGTGTGTTCATCATCAGAAAAAAAACCATCATTTTCATCTAAAGGGGTAGCAGCACTTTTAGAAGATTGGTTCTGCTGAGACAGCAAGTTGTCTGTGGACTTGGTAGAATCGGTATTACAACTTTCTGAAGTATCACTTTCATCATTTTGGATAGTATTTTTCATCTGACAAGCTTTAACATCAGTTATATTTCCTGAAGCAATATCATTTAGGGATGAAACACTTGAAAACTTTATTTTGGGTCTAAAAAGCTTTTCAAGACTGGCTGATGTTGGAAATATATCTGCTTTAGAAAATCTTCTATAGTCATGTTCATTGCTTTCATGACTAACAATGGAAGTTCTAGGAGAACCAACATGGTAGCTTATATCAGTGGTATTAAATACAATTTTAGATGAAGGACTAGATGATGCTGAAGGCGGCGTTATGTAACCCTCTCTTGTAGTAGTTGATGAGACCATATTATCACTAACAGAATGTACTGGATATTTATTAGAGGCCACACTTTCCACATCAGTGACCGAATCAGTCAACGAAAGAGTTCTGGAAATAGAAAACCATACAATACAGTTTTATTTCTTAAATACCTTTTTATAGAGAAATTTAAGGTATAATAAAAAAATCATATTAAATAAAGATATTTTCTGCATTTAGGACAAAGCTTCATGACATCCAACCGCCTGGGTTCTGAGAGGGAGGTTGGTTGGCTTAGAATGATTCAGAATTAGAATGGGGGATGGGAGGTTGATATTGAAATACCTGTAAAACTGCAAACAACAGGCACTGAAATTATTGATTTTTGTACTTTTTTATGTTAGGTATGGATTTAATGTTAAAATAATCGATAAAACTACAAAAAAATGTGTCTTAAGGGAATGTTCCAAGGAGTAAGCATCAGCCTTGACCTATCTGTTTAACAAGAGTCTTCCAAAAGCACAAGTCCCTAAGGAGTGGAAGGAAGGCAAAATTGTTACACTTCATAGAGGTGGTGATGAGGCTAAGGCAACAAATTATAAGCTGAGCTATATATCTGGAGTCGTAGTTAAGGTATTTAAGAGGTTGGTGAGCGATAGGATGCAAAAATGGGTTGTGTTAGATCGTGAATGAGGCCTGCCTTTACTAGACAGACACTCATTCGTGATCTAACAATGAAAGGAGCTTTAAACCAGAAAAAATACCTGTACTGTTGGTCAAAATTGTATGGGAAAGAAATAAGAAAGGGGGGGGGGGGTAAAGTAAAGTGTATCATATAATTGTGTATTGAGTGTGTATCTAATTATTAAGTGCATATCTATTTACTTCTTGAAAGGGAAAGTTTGTGAAATATTTAACGTGTAATTTTAATGCAGGAAAATAATGTGTATAAATCGAAATAAAGGAATGGTATGTGTAAGCTACGGCAAACAAAGAAAATGGGATGACTAAGAGCCTAAAGGGGATGACCTTGACAATGCAGGACATATATGGAGCAGAGGGTGAAGCTTGATGCTTTTCATATTCCCAGTTGTCTGTTTCGGGAGCAGTGATCGGAGAGATTTGTGAGCTATTTTAGCTCGCCCTAAGTGGTTATTCGTTGTTGAGTGTTAAGATGACTTTTGGTCTTTTGTGTTTCCAGTGGTCATTACCGTCATAGTTTCCAGCTTGTTGTATTAGTTGGTTTGGATGTGTAGATGTCTTCATAAAGAATTTTTCTGCTAGGGAGAGTAGTAGTGGAGAGATGTAGGGGGATATTTATGTCCCGGTGGATCTGGGCGTTCCTGATGAACCACAGGGCATCCAGTATCATTTGCAGGCACTTCTTCTGTAGTCTTTGTAGCTTGAGGATGTTTGTCTTGGAGATATGGCTCCAGGCTGGGGAGGCGTATATAATTGTGGGACGGATCACTGTCTTGTACAGTAGAATTTTGTTTCTTGAGCTTAGTTTGCTGTGTCTGTTGATCAAGGGGTATAGCTGGGCGATAACTTTTGAAGCTTTGGTGCATGTGCTCTTGATGTGGCTGTTGAAGCATAATCGTTTATCGAGAAGTATTCCAAGCTTCAGTTTCCAGGGAATTTTAGAGTTGAACAGAGTGATGTCTCCTTTGGGGGATGCTTGTCTTCTTGTGAAGAGTATCGTTGTGCTTTTCTGGGGGTTTAATTGTAGTTGCCAGTCTGTAAATGATTTTTCTAGATTCAGGATGGTGTCTTGTAGTTTTTTGGTTATAAGATGTGGTTGGCGGGATCACTAGTATAGCCGTGTCATCTGTATAAAGGGCGATGGTGGATGTGAGAGGATTTTGAGGAATGTCTGCCATATAGATGTTGAACAGGATCGGGGCTAGCAGGGATCCTTGAGGAACTCCAGTGAGGATTTTCCGTTGGGTAGAGACCGTTTCATTGATTTTGACTTGCATTCTCCTGTTTGAGAGGTATGATTTGATCAGGTGTATCATGTTTAGTGGAAGGTTAGCGATGATAAGTTTGTAGAGGAGGCCTTGGTGCCAGATCTTATCGAAGGCCTTTGAGATGTCTAGGAAGACGGCTCCAGTGTGCTGATTCCAATTAAATCCTGTGGTGATGTATTCTACCAGTCTATGGATCTGTTGGATGGTGCTGTGATTTTGACAGAAGCCAAATTGTTCTTGTGGAATGATATTTAGTTGGTTGACATGATCTTGGAGTCTGATGAGGATGATTTTCTCTGCTATTTTCCCTAAATTGGATAGCAATTTAGGGAAAATAGCTATCCAATTTAGGCTGATGGGATGGTAATTTTCAGGTAGGTGTGGGTCTTTGCCTGGTTTGTGAATTGGGATGATGTCAGCTATTTTCCATGACTGGGGGAAGTATTGCCATTTGAAGATGGAGTTTATGATGTTTGCCAGATATGCTATGGCTTTGTGTGGTAGTGCCTTGATGACTTTGTTAGTGATGCCGTCGGGACCTGCGGCTTTTTTGATCTTGAGATGGTTGATGATGCCAATTATTTCGGTAGGTGAGGTAGACATTATAGGGCTTGGATTGTCATCGGGACGATTTACTGTGAACCTGACTTTACGATGGATCTTGTATACATGGCTGATGTTTAGGTTCTCATATGCAGGACTGCATTGTTTCTCTAGATTTCTTGCTATGGCTTCAGGTTTGTCAGCATCTGTGTATGCAAGGTGCTGTTCTGCTTGCAGAGGGGGGGGGGGATTTGCTCTTGTTCCTGAGGTTGTTTAGGAATTTGCACATGGAATGATCTGCTGTGGAGATGGAGGTGAGCTTGTTGTCCCATTTTTGATTCCTGTGGTTCTGGAGAGCTTCTTGGGCAGATTTGTTTAATCTGTTGAGGGCTGTTTTGTCCTGGGGAGCACGAGTGTTGTGATATCTTTTTCTTTGTCTGTTTTTTTTCTCTTATTAAGTCCATGATTTCTTCTGGGAGACGGTTTTGTTTGTGGGTAATCGTGGACACTGTGGCTGCAGTTATGGCTTTATTGATTTGATTGGTGAGGTTCTTTATTGCCGTGTCTATTTCATCCTTGGCTTTTATATGGGGTACCGGACCCATGTGTTCTGGTAGCACTTTCCTAAGTTTCTCCCAGACAATGGAGGTTTTTTTTTGGGGGTGTGACTGGTCTTTGTTCCCTAAATGAAGTAGGATTGGGTTGTGGTCTGATGATAATTCATTCAGTGCTTGAATGCTGTGCTGGTATTTGATGTTGTGTAGGATGGCATGTCTAGGATGTCGGCTGCGCCAGTTGGGCTGTGGTGGGTTGGTTCGGTGGGGCCTGTTACGACAGCGTTGTTTAATCCTGTGTAGCTGAAGAGGATATGGCCATTTTTATTTGTGGTTCTGCTGTTCCAGGAGGGATGTTTGGAGTTTAAGTCCCCAGCAACGATGATGGATTCATTTATGCCTAGTACAGCATCCAAGTCAGAAAATAGCAGGGTCTTAGCGGGGGAATTGTAGGCGGCGTAGATTTTAAGTCTTCCAGTTGAGTTTGTGTGGACTTCGACACCGGTGAGTTCTAGGTTGGAGGTTGGGTGAGTATTCCATTGTGCCTGATGCAGTTCCTGATAAATATGGCTGTACCACTGCCTCTGTAGTCCAGTCAGTCATTTCTATATAGCCTCTCAGTTTTTGATTGTCTGCAGGTCTTAGATGAGTTTCATTAATTAGGATGATGTCAGGGTTGTATCTGTGAGAGAATTCTTGAAGCTACAGTGTCTTGTTTTTTAGACCATTGGCGTTCCAAGCGGCGATCTGTAGTGAGTCTGGGAGTAATCTAGTTTTGTTCATTAACAGGCATTGATAAGATGGTTTGAGTTTCTTTTAGAAATCTTTTTGTGGAGTTTGGTGAAGGGCTTGACTTACTGAAGTCTTGAAGCATGTTTGCCAATGAGGCTGTGATGACTGTTGTCATGCTTGGAAGAATTTGGTCCTGCTGGATATCTTTAGATGAGCAAGCTACTTCAGTGTATGTCCTGCTTCGACGGTGGCTTTCCAGACTGTTGGTATTTTCCATTTGTGAGAGCTGGTATTTTGTTGTCTTTTGTTAGGTGTCAGGCAACTGGGGAGCTGTCAAATCTGGTGCCTGTGGGCAGGATTGAGAGATCTGTTTCCTTTTGTTGTCTGTTTTATTCTTAGGGTAGTGACTGCAGCCTCTGTAGTTTTCCGGGTGGGGGCCCCCTGCAGTTTGCGCATTTGGCTGGCGAGGTCCTGGGTTTTGAACAGGTTGCTGTGGGATGGTTTTGCTCACATTTGAGGCATTTGTAGTCTGCTCTGCAGAGTTTCTGTGTATGTCCATACTTCTGACATCTGTGGCACTGGCCCAACGAGGCTCTTTCCTTAGTGGTTCAGTTGTGATTTTCAGACCACAGATCGTTGTTATGTTGTATATGTTCTTGTGTGTGTTGGGTATCTCTACGAGTACTAGGGGCATTGGACTCTTGTCGGCCCGTAACATTCCGCTGACTGTGAAGTGTGGGCAGAGAGATCTCCAGGACACCATCACAAAGGTTCTCGGACTGGAGGATACAATAAACTTTGTCAATAGCTCAGCTATACTATTCGCCAGACGCAAAGCCTTCATCCAAGATGACATCCAACTCCTTGGAAAAAAGATACCATGGCAGACAGAAACCAAATACCTTGGAGTACAGCTGAACAAAAAAGCTGACTTTCAACAGTCACATCAAGCTCATAGGCACAAAGACATCCAGAACCATAGCCCAACTCTATCCTCTGATCAACTGCAACAGCAAATTGGATACATGCAACAAGCTGTTATTACATCAGATGGTAATACGACCAGTAATCACATATGCATCCCCAGCATGGAGTCACACATCCAAATCTAACATCCTGAAACTACAGAGGATACAAAACAAATGCCTGAGAATGATACCAGACGCCCCATGGTTTGTCAGAAACACACAGATCCACAGAGAAACCGGATCCCCAGACATCCACTCTCTCCTTCATGACTATGCGGAAAAGTTCTTCAGCAAGGCACACTCTCATTCCAACCCACTAATCAGACAAGCTTCCAGTTATAGTGAACATGACTATTACAAACATAAAAGACCCAAGGCAATCCTGCTCTCAGCAGAACAGAGCTAACTCCATAGTTCACAAAGTGTGACCATAAGGCTCACAACCCCCCCCCCCCCATCAAACTTCTCGACACAGACAAAGGGGAAAAGAAAAAGCATTTTATACTTCGCCCAGCAAGCCAGTAACGCTGTTGTTGAAAAGAGAGAAAACAGGTGGGAGATAGCGAGTAAGGGACACAAGGAGAAAACAGGGAAAGAAAGGGAGGAAGGAGGTGAGGATGATCTCTGACTAGAAAGGGAAAGCTCGGATCTAAGTGAAACCCGGACCGTGATGTTTCCCTTTGAAGGATCCAGAAATCCCAGACACCAACCTCAAATGTTCCCAGCTAACGGAGGAATTTCAGTGCGCGTGAATCCATGAGATGGGAAGGAAAAGAATCTGCAGTGTGAACAAGGATCCAACCAGCATGCACACGTGATTCGCACGTGGTGATTCAGTGAAACAGTGAGCAGCCAGAAACGGTAAGGCAATTTTGTCCTTTCTAAAGTTAAGTGAGAGTGCTGAAGGAAAACACGTTAAGCAGTGTTGCTAAAAGGAAAACTGAAACTGATTTATTTGTCGGAGTAACTTTAGGAACATTGGACTGGTAGTCCGAAGAGCCATGTCAAGTGATTCTTGCTCAACCTAGTATGCAAATGTTACCTTAGCTCTTTTCCCTGAGATTTTGTCTAGATAAATTTGCATTAATTTTCCAAGTGCATGCCTTTCTTAGAGAATAATAAATGTGTTAATTTGTGAGATTTTCATGTGATATTGCCTGAATGTGGTTTAATCTATCATTTCATGTTTAATGTAATTTTATTAGTGTAAAATAAAACTTTATGTTTTGTCATTTAAAATCCTGGTATTAAATTTGTGTTTGAGACCGACATTTGCCACTCGCTAAACCATGAACCGTGATAAAGGGGAAAGAAAGATATAACGAAATAAGAAAGAGAAGGGGCCACGACTGCAATATTTTTTGAGAGCCCCCGAACATATCTAAGGTATAATAACTCTAACTGGCGCAGTATAAATATAAATTTGTTAGGGTTTGTTACGCAGCGAAAACCTTACAATTCCTGACCACAGAGAAAGTAGTTATAAGGCACATTCAGAATTAAGTAACATTAACACCCCAAAGTACGATCTGACATTCTTTGTTCTTGTTAGCATGGGTTTGTTAAAGGTAGGTCGTATTTCACGAACTTGGTTATGTACTATAAAAAGGTGACAAATATATTGGACAAGGGAGATGCATATACAGTGGTATACTTAGATTTTGCAAAGGAGAGTGGGAAAAGAACAAGAGGGCATCCTTGAAGGCTGAGAATGAATGCCACTATGAAGGGGGGAGGGTGAGGGCTAGATTTTTTTTCTCATAAGGTGATGTGTGATTGGAATGGATTGCCATTGGGTGTTGTGAGTGCAAGCAGTGTGAATGAATTCAAGAATAAGTATGATAGCTGATGTGCAGAGTATGTGGCCTTCCTTGATGAGTCCCAGACTCCCTGGAGGTCTCTCTTAATAATAATAATAAATATTTATTTATGACTAACATAGATGCAGTTTTGATGGGATTGGTATTTGATTTTAAAAATAAAAAATTCTCTTAATATCAGGAATCATTACATTCCCAAATCAAAAAATCAAAGAAAATGTGTTGAATGATTTGCAATTCTAATTTATTGCATAGAAAATAATTATTACCAAATATGAATTAGCACCATCTAAATCTATGTACTTTGTAGATTATATAACCATGTAAACACATAAAAATGTAATATAAATTATAGGAAAACTGTTATCTGAAAACATTCATAAAATTATAATAATTTTTAACATGGTTCAAAATATTAGAATATTCCAAATTTTTCCAATTGGTTTTGAGGAGAGCATAGAAATAGCATATATTTCAGTAACCGAGGGACTGACTCGTGTGAGGAATCATTTGCAAGTGGATTTCAGTTAATCATTTGCTAAACATGGTTTGAACGAGTGACATATCGAAAGCTATGAAATTTCATATGGTGTCTCTACACAAAGAAGGCCAAACACAACAGTTTATAGCTAAGGAAATGAAATGTTCTCAAGCAAGCATGAGTAGAGTATTGAGACAGTATTCTAATAACTGGAGTTTTCAAAATAATCGCTGCAATAGTGGTCGAAAGGTAAGAGAAGAGATTGAAGAATATCGTGAAGAAAAACCACTTCCAAAGTATAAGGTATTTTCACAGGAGATGGAAAGAACTAGCGTGAATGTGTTTAAATATACGACGTTGAGATGACTGCACAAATTGGATTTTAAATCATGTGTGCCTAAGACGAAGCTGCTTATGACTTCCAAGTAAAAGGCAGCTAAAGTGCGATGGTGTAACAAAGACTGTTGTGGGGTCAAGAGGACTGGAAAAAGGTATTTTTTAGTGATGAAAGTATGTTTTATGTGTCCCATGGTCATCAAGAGATACGTGTTTGGCATCTTAAGCAAGAAGCATTTGATAAAGAATGCATGAAATGTTCAGTGAAATTTGCAATGTCTGTCATGGTATGGACTTGTATGACCGCAGAGAGTCCAGGTAGGCTGTGTATTGTGTACAAAAGAGTCACTTCTAAAGTGTACCAAGAATTCCTGACCACTTTATATTACCAGCATTGGAAGATTTATGCGATGGTGATTTCCTTTTTCAGCAAAATTCAGCTTCTTGTCACACTTCCAAGACCACTACTAGATGGCTCAAAGAAAGGCAAATCAATGTAATTCCTTGGCCAGCAAACTCACCAGATTTAAACTCCATTGAGAATTTGTGGGGAATTATGAAGAAACTTCTTAAAGAAGTTGCTTCAAGAGACAAAAACAAACTTGTTTCTAGTCTGTTTTGATAAAAAAAGACTGTGAACTTCTAGTAGATAATATGCTCAGCGATTTATGAATAGTCATAAAAGCTAAGAGGGATGCAACAAAGTACTAATTATCATGTTGTTTCCCTTTGACTGTAATTTTTGTGTATTTATTTTTGCATTATTCTAATATTTGCACATTAAAAATTATTCTAATTTTGTGAATGTTTTCAAATAACAGTTTTCTTATAATTTATATTATATTTTTATGTGTTTATATGGTTATAAAATCTACAAAACATGCAGATTTAGATGATGCTAATTCATATTTGGTAATAATTATTTTCTATGCAATAAATTAGAATTGCAAATCATTCAATACATTTTCTTTGATTATTGTAATTTTTTGATTCCGAGATGTACTTGAAAGCTGAATTTTCATATCAGATTCAGCAACTTGTCTTTTCCTGTATATTATCTTTGTTGTAGTAGAATACACAAATTCGGTCTCACATAAGTATGTTTAAATTCTGTTTTCAGCAGAATACAACATTTTATTTATTTATTTATTCAATTTATCTCACAAATATATTATTTAATGATACCAATGAAATTAAAAAAGAGGAAAGATTGGAAATAAACTATGATTAAATTAAGATCTGTAGAGACAGAGTGAATATTGGTGGAGGGGGGGGATAATCATATAATTATATTATCTAAATATTAGTGCCCCCTGAATAAATCTGTGCTGATTTCCATAAATCACATGGACATTTTCTATGGGACACCTGTTTTAGAATGAAACATAATGACACACATATTCTGGTTGTCACACGTGTGGCCTATACCTCTATATAATGCAATATATATATATATATAATACCCCTAGAGTCAAATATCCACTAGTATGTAGTCAATAGTAAGTGTGAAGAACTTCAAAAGAAGTGTTATTATAGAATAAAATCAAATATTGGATACAGGTCAGAGCAATGTGTCCAACAATGCATGGTTTAGCAGATGAAAGAAGAATGCTTCAAAATACCTGACACAGATTATCGCAAACTGGAGAGTATGCCTAAAAAGTAGAAAGTGTGACTGGAGCCAAATTAAGTCCACATACTACTGAAACATGTGTAATTTTAGGTTTCTCTGAAATATGTGCTATCCTAATACTTATTTCACCACAGTCTATGCTGTATCCTTATATAATCTATATTACATACAGTTGTCTAGCCTGGCTGGCCGAGTGGTTAGCATGTCCACTCTCCAGTCAAGAGGGTTGCAGGTTCGAATCCCGCCGTGGGCATGGATGTTTGTGATTGTCTGTGGAAATACTAGTAGTGGCAGTCGGCAGTAGATGGCATTGGTGTAGTTGCAGTCAATTGGTGGATTGTGAGTGATGGAAGCAGAGCTGTAGAGTAGATGCCCTCGATGAGTCTTTGGACTCCCTGAAGGTGACAAATAATAATAATAATACCATAGTTGAGATTTTCCATACTGATTACCCACTTTATACTTTTTTTTTTTTTTAAATACTGATCCCATACACAAAGAGGCTGAAGGACCTATTAGCATTAATGCTGTGAGTGGGTTGCAGTTGAGGACTGAGACAGAAGCTTATTGATTTTTTTTTAAGGGAATAAAAAGTGTTAGTTGATTTTTTTTTTTTTTTTTTTAAGAGTTGCAGGTTGTTGTAGTTGTTTAGGAATACTTCACGAGGAAGGCTGTTCCAGAGGACAGAATAGAAGAGGAGAAGCAAGTTGAGTGTGCTTGCAGTTGCATGGTAAAGGGATGCTAGGCAGCTGCTGCTCTTGTATTAATGGGTGCAACAAAAAGCAGAGGAATGATGGTTGCCAATTCAGCAGAACAATGACCATTGAAGTACCTGTAGAACAGACAGCACAGAAACATTGCATCTGTGAGACAGAGGCTGAAGTGCATTAGTAAGGGAGATAATAATATGATATGAATCGCTCTCCTCCGAACAGCATCAAGGATTTTTAGAGAAGTTTCAGATGTGCCACCCCAAATATGCGAGCAATATTCTAAGCAAGGATAGATTTAGGATTTTATATAGTTAACAGTTGGTTGGGTGTAAAATAGTATCTTGAATGAAAAAATGCTTAGTTTTTTGGATGCTGAGGAAGCCATTGATGTGATGGGTTTATATCAGAAGAGACTGGAGGTACATGTTAGTCCAAGTAGAGAGATTTGATCATGTCTGGTGATTTGTGTATTACTAAGGGTAAGGGTAGATGAACTGAGATCTCTTCTGTAAGAGAAAAGGCAAGGCAGTGTTTTGGAGGCAAGCCTGTCCTCATTCCCTCTAGTTGTAGATGATCTTGTAGCTTGGGAAATCAGAGTACTGCATGGTTTGTCAAATGAGTAGGATGAATGGAGAGTACTATCATCTGCAAAGCAGTGAATAGGATTACTGTCAATCACCACTAATCCTAGTTATGCACTTATGCACAGGAGAAAGAGTAGGCGATAGGACAGAGCCTTGAGGTAATTCTGCATTGGTGTGGAAGCTCAAAGAGAGGGAACCATCTACCATGATTTGCAGAGAACGACCAGAAAGGAAGCTGGTAATCCAATTACAGAGGGTGACAGGTAGACCAAAGGATGGCAGCTTGTTTAGCAGACCTCGATGCTAGGTACAATCAAAAGCAATGGAAACGTCAAGAGCAACAGCACAAGTTTCTACAAACCTTTCCATAGTACATTTCATCCACACTAGTTGTCACTGATTAATTGGTGGGCTTCTAGACAGTGGAGAATTTGGCTATTGATGACTTAAAGTTGATAGCAATTGGTTGGTAGTTTGATGATAAACTTCTATTTCCCTTGTAGGAAGTTTTTCCACTTGGTTAAAATATAAATTAAAGATGCCAAGAAATTATATTCTTGGTTTAATCGAAGTGTAAGCAAACAAAGTTTGCACCTAAAGTAATTTCAGGAGAGGGCAACTCGTATATGGAAGCTAATGACTTCACATCACTTGCCTTAGTATCCCATAATGCAAAGCATATATCCTCACGGACATGTATAACGGCTATGCATTATGGAAAGGGTGATTACCCAGACCAGTTTTGACCTTTATTGAAGTCTCATCAGTGGGAGCCAGACCCAGAAGTGGTACCAAATTGACAACTGACATTTATGTTTTTAAGGGTGAAGCAAGATGATTTTACATAATAATCCAGTTTTTTGTGCCTAAATTGCAAGATATGAATATGGATGACATGTGGTTTCAACAAGACAGTGCCACATGCCATACAGCCCGAGAAACAATTCAATTACTGCATGAGTCATTTCCTGGTTGTGTAATTTCCCGTTTTGGTGATCAGAATTGGCCGCCCAGATCATGTGACTTCACGGCGTTGGACTTTTTTCTTTGGGGTTTTTTGAAGTCTAAGGTTTATGCCAACAAGCCCACGACCACCCATGCCTTGAAGGAGGAAATTGAGCGCTGTATCAACGAAATTCAGCCACATTTATGCAAAATGGTCATGGAAAATTTCGACAAAAGAGTGTGTATGTGCCAGCAAAGCCATGGAGGCCATTTACCCGATATGCTATTCCATGCATAACCCTATACTGTATACTTTATGAATCAATAAGAAATTACAACAAATTTTAATTAAAAACCTGTGTTTTCTATCAAAATTACTTCTTGCGTGAATTTTGGGACACCCTGTATATATATATATATTAGGGGGGATAATGCTGGGTATAGAAATAGTGGCATTTTTATGCTTTATACTAATGCCAGGAGTATCCGGAATAAAGGAGAGGAATTGGTGGTGCTGATAGCATCAGCCTGGCCAGAGATTATTGGGATTACTCAGATGTGGTTGACAGAAGAGGATATAATAACAGGAATAGAAGTAGCAGGATACAGCATTTTTTGGCAGGATAGGAAGGGAAAGTGTGGTGGTGGAGTACTGCTTATGATAAGCGACGACTTATGTCCTCTACGAGTGGAGGCTTTGGAAGGCAGTGACACTAATGATTTCGAAAGCATATGGTGTGAGGTAGAGATAGGCAAGATGGGATATTTAGTCGGTGTTGCTACAAACCAAGGAGCACAGAGGGTGGGGACCAGGAGATGTTTAGATAGATGAGCTTGGCAAGTGTAAGAAGAATGATTGTTATGGGAGATTTTAACTACAGCAGTATAAATTGGGAAGCGGAAGATGCATGTAGCAATAAGGGAATGGAATTTCTAGAATTCTTGAGGGACAAATGTCTTAGGCATGTAATAGAGAGAACAAGAGGCTCAAGAGTTTTGGATTTGGTCATAGCATCAGAAGAGTTGATAATAACTGAGATGATATCTCTCCCACCAGTTGGAGAGAGTGACCATGTGGTTTTAACTTGGAAGATGAATAGACATGCAGACGTATCAAAGAGATGGGAACATATATGGAATTATAAGGCAGGTAATTATAATAGTCTTAGATATCAACTTGGGGAAGTTTCATGGAGGTAGGAATTGGAGGGCAGGGATATCATTAGTGCTTGGGAAATTGTGAAGGTATATTTGTTAGCAGCAATAGTAAGCTGTATTCCACAAGTGAAGAAGAGGACACAATTTGGTGTAAAGTGGATGACAAACAATATTAAACAGGAGCTGCATGTGAAAAAGAGGCTATGGAAGAGATATAAGGAGACAGGTGAAGAGCAGATGCATGAAGAATATAAGACAGAGCCCAGGAGAGTTAACTAGTATGGTAAGGAAGGCAAAACTGTAATATGAGAAGAGATTGGCCCTAAGATCCAAAGAAAATCCTGGGGAATTTTTTAGCTATGTGGCCAGTAGGAGGAGAAATGATTGTAGAAGAATGACATTGTGGGATAAAAATGGGAATAGAGTGACTGATGCAGAGGACATAGTGGAATTGTTCAATGAACACTTTATTGGTGTATTTCATCCTGGAGGAGTAAATTTTAATACTACAGGGATAGGGCAGGTTTCAGGTTTAGAGGTGCAGAAGGAGAGCGTGTTGCAAATACTGAGTACTCTGGATGTCAGTAAAGCTGTCGGACTGGATGATATTTCGCCACGAATATAGACAGAATATGCTAAGGAACTGACAGCTCCTTTGACCTGGCTTTTCAATGAAAGTCTGGCTACAGGAAAAGTGCCCAGGGAATGAAAGGGAGGTAAGATAGTGCCATTGCATAAGGGCGGTAGCAGACTGGAAGTGTCTAATTATAGGCCAGTTTGTGTGTCAAACACACGAACTGGCCTATAATTAGAGAGAAATTAGTTAGGGACCTTATACAACATTGGGCAGATGAGGGTAATGTTATCTGTGAGAGTCAACATGGATTTGTGAGGGGGCGCTCTTGTTTTAATAATATGCTATCCTTTTATAATAAAGTTACAAGAGCAGTAGATGAGGGAAAGGCATATACTGCCATTTTCTTGGATTTAGCAAAGGCATTTGACAGGGTGCCACATGATAAGCTGATATTTAAGTTGTAGCACATGGGTTTGGATGTCAGGTCGATCAACTGGATTCAGGATTGGCTGTCCGATAGGTATCAGAGAGTTGTGTATGGTGGGGAAGTTTCAAGGAGGCAAAGGGTTACAAGTGGGGCTCCACAGGGCTCAGTACTGGGACCTATATTGTTTAACCTTTATATCAATGACATTGTCAGTGGATTGCAGGGGGATGTTCAGTTGTTTGCAGATGATGTGAAGCTGGGAAGGGTTATTAGTAATAATGCAGATGTCGTAGTACTGCAAGAGGATTTGAAGAAGCTAGACAGATGGGCAAATGAATGGGGGTTTCGGTTTAATACAGCAAAATGCAAGGTCTTGAGGTTTGGGACACATCGATATGATGCTGCATACTGTATTGGAGGAGCTATACTGAAGGAAGTAGGGGAGACAAGAGATCTGCAGTTAATGATTGATAGAAACCTGAAATTCAAGGGACATATTGCAAAGGTGGTAACACAGAGGATTGCTGCAATAATGAGAAGCACGCTGACCTGCAGAGATAAAAAAGTTATCATTCTGTTGTATAAGACCCTGATCAGACCACACTTAGACTACTGGTCTCAGATTTGGTCCTAAGGATTTGAAGGGGATAAATTAACTATGGAAAGGGTACAAAGGCAGATAACAAAGATAGTTTCAGGACTGTACAATGTTAGTTATGAGGATCGGCTGAGGGAATGTGGACTGCAGAGTTTGGTGGATAGAAGGAGAGGTGATATGATTGAGACTTTTAAACTGTTGAGAGGTGGTTACAAGGTTGACACTGGGGAGTTCTTTCGCTTGGTTGAACAGCGAGAAGGAATGATAACAAGGAGCCATCCCTGGAAGTTATGAAAGGAAACTATGAGCAAGAGGGTGAGGAGTGGTTTCTTTGCATGGAGGGTGGTTGAACCATGGAATGCATTGGTGGTGAGAGTGAGAACGGTCAATGAGTTTAAGGAGTGGTATGATAGACTGTGTTTCCTAGGAGGGACCTCCCACGATGAGTCTTAATAGACTTGTGTTTCCCAGGAAGGACCTCCCGTGATGAGTCTTTTGACTCCTTGGAGGCTTAGATAATAATAATAATTTAAAAAAAAAATACATTTTTATATACATTAAATTCTAATGATAAGTTTAATAAAAGTTCATAACTACATTACGAATTTATAAATAATTCAAGATACACATAAAAATACATTACTATAAACAAAGAAAATAACATTATGAATGTATATTGTGATAAACATATGCACATATATCCATAATGTATATATGATAATCATCTTTGTTTCTACTTTACGAAACAAAAATATTTTAAGTGAGGAAGGGGACTTCAATTGAGAAATCTGACCTTTTCACCTGCTATTATTTAGTCCACATATATTATTTAATAAAATGCAGTTTATTTATAAACAGTAAAGGGTCATATTTTTCAATAACCACTGAATTAGTTTTCATGCAAAATCATAAGAGGCATTTCCAAATTTTGGAGGTTACAAAAGTCAGAGGCCTGAATGCCTTACATACACTGCACTTCCATTTGACAGGTCTATTCTGTATATGAATGTATTTTTAAATGCTAAATTATTTATTAGTATAAATAGTAATAATGTTTATAGAGAAATATTAACCTTTTACCAGATTTTCATGACTTATACATAGAAGTCAAATTTTTCAAGAAGATGAAAGCAAACCCTGTTGTGAATTTACTGTTCAGTTGTTCAATGTGCCAATGATACAAATGTGAAATTATTGAACTTAAAGCTACATTTCATTTGCTTTGAAAAAACTTACATCATCAAGCCTTATTAAGATTTCCTTTATGCAGATATGTAGTCTGAATATGATTTCAAGAAGAGCAGCATTAAATGAAACTTTTAATAGGGTAATAGATACTCTGGCTTTCATTGAAAAATGAAAATATTTTAAGAATTAGTACTGTAATAAACAAAGGTGTTTCCATTCATTAAAATTTCATAGATGGGATACTTCACTTCATCATAAAATATTATTACCAGAATCACTTATATTTAAATTAATGTCTTCATTTGTAAAATTTTGGGCTAAGTTTCATAGCCATTGTCAATATAGTTATAGGAACACACTAAAAAAGAATAACAATTCAATTGAAAGCATGCAATATTATGGAATCGGCTGTAGGAGAATAGCTCTATCTACATTAATAAATATTCAAAATAAATTATAATATATTAATTTAGTTAATAAATTATTTTTTAAATATAAACAAAAATGTAATAATATATTAAGAAATACATGAATGATGAGTATTAGTCAATATATTTAAAATATATATATTATATTTTAAAATAATTTGTTAACTAAATTAATATATTGTAAATTATTTTGAATATCTATTAATGCAGATGGAGCTATTCTCCTGCAAATGATAGTGCACATAATATCACGTGCTTTCAATTGAATTGTTGTTCTTTTTAGTGTTTTCTTATAACTATATTGACAATGGCTATGAAACTTAGCCAAAAATTTTACAAATTAAGACATTTAAACATAAGCGATTCTAGTAATAATATTTTATGTCTCGATTTTTAGACAACTTCATACCATTTGGTGGGATTGAACTGGAAGAAGTGGAGGAAGCCAGGGATCTCGGGGTGATTGTGGATAGAGATTTGAAATTCCAAGGACATATTGCAAAAGTTGTGAAGACATCTCAGAGAATTTCTGCAATGTTGAGGAGGACATTGAACACAAGAGATAAAAGTGTGGTGGTCCCATTGTATAAAACTTTGATCAGACGACATTTGGATTTCTGTGCTCAGATATGGTCACTGGGATTGAAGGGAATGAAGTAACCTTGGAGAGAGAGAGAGAGAGAGAGTGCAGAGATGGATAACAACAATAATATCAGGACCGTACAATGTTCATTATGAGGACAGATTGAGGGCATGCAGATTGCAGAATTTAGTGGATAGAAGGAAAAGGGAGGATATGATCAAGACATTTAAGCTATTGAAGGGTTATTATTGTATTAACAAGGAGATTTTCATATGGTAGAATGAGGGGAAGAAGCAAGGACAAGAGACAATTCCTGGAAGCTGCAAAAGGATAGGAAGTAAGTTTTTTTTTGCATTGAGAGTAGTAGGAGCATGGAATGCATTGTCTGAGCAGGTGGTGTACATGCAGACAGTGAATGAGTTTAAGGCGTGGTATGATAGACTTCGTGCTGACTTTCCTAATGAGTTGTGACTCCATGGAGGTAAAGAAAATAATATAATATTGTTCCAATTATAGAGCAGTCTGTATAACTGCAGTTGTAGTCAAGGTGTTGGAGAGATTGATTAGGAATAGAGTAACAGGATTGGGTTGATGGACATAGCATTCTTTATGATGGTCAGCATGAATTTGTAAAGGGTAGGTCTTGTTTCAGCAATTTACTTGAATTTCATGTTGTTTTTTAAAATTTATTATTATTTTTTTATGGCACACAAAGACATCAAAGGTCATACTGTGCCAGGACAAAGTCATAGCAGAACATATGGTAACTGATTAGTGGGACAATCACAAACATCCATGCCCTTGACGGGATTCAAACCCATAGTTCTTGGCTGAAGAATGGATAAGCTAACTACTTGGCCAACTAGGCCAGCTTATAAGGTAACAAGTGTCTCAGATAAGAGAGAATCACATACAGTGATATTCTTGGACTTGTAAAAAGCATTTCATACATTACCAGATGATAAGTTGGAGTACAAGCTGCAGGGGATGGGAATAATAACATATTGGTTAGATGAACTGGAGACTAGCTCTCTGAATGATACCAGTGGTGTGTGCTCCAAGGTTCTGTTCTTGTACCCATGCTGTTCTTAATGATATATCATGTGGATTAACAGGATCTTCAGCTGCTTGCTGATGATGCAAATTTGGGGAGAATTATAAGTAACACTGCTGATGTTAATTCCCTTCAGGAAGGTTTGAATAGACTTTTGACTTAGACAAAGGAGTGGGGTTGTAGTTTTAATATTAATAAGTGCAGAATGTTGCATTTTGGAGTGCAGAAATATAAGGATGTGTACTATATTGACGGTGCCATATTGCAGGAGGCAGATGACATTTGAGATTTGGGAATGATGGTTGTCAGTAGACTGAAGTTTAGAAAGCATATTGCAAGTGATGCGAAGACTGCACATCATAGTGCTGCTATGATAAGAAGTACTCTAACTTGTAGAGATAGGGAAGTAGTTGTGCCACTTATAAAGCACTGGTCAGACCACACTTGGACTACTGTGCTGAAATTTGGTCACCTGGTTTTCAGTGTGATGTGAAAACATTGGAGAGAGAGAGAGAGGTTGAAGAAATGTGGATTGCAGAGTTCTTACATAACTTGAAAGTGATGAGCTCTGTCCACTGCAAGTAAGAGTGTAGTGAAGAGGAGGGGGGGGTGAGGAGTAGATTTTTTACATGGAGAATTGCCAGTAAATGGAATTCATTACAAGAATATATTAATGCCAGGAGTGTTAAGAATTTTAAGATTTGGTATGATAAATATGTTGTCAGTTGAATGAACCTCCCACAATGTGTCAGCCAACTCCATGGAGGGTGTAATAAATAATAATAATAAAATAATTCTCCAAGTTAGAGAATGAATGAAATGGATCCAAGAATTTTCATAATTAGCATATAATGAAAGTTTTTAATGCAGTAATATAAAGCAAGAGATAAACTTCAGGTATTTTATACTACAGACAGTTTAGAACCATCTTTATTACATACCTTATCTGAAGTAATGGTGAATCTCTAGGACTTCTTAGATAAAGGACATCTATTTCAGGAGGACTAGCAAAACTCCCAATTATAGTATTAGCAATATGAGTAACATCTGTATGGTCTTCTAGAGTATGTTCTTCAGGATCAGATAAAATAGGACTGAGGGGATTGGAAACAATGCTACATGTTACAAGCTCTCCTCCTCTTCCTAATGATAGACGTTCTTCCAGTGCATCTTCTTGGGCTTCTTCATTTAAAGTTTCCAGTGCACCAACAATCATTGATTCCTCCATTGTAACCTTAATAAAGTACAGAATTAAAAAAAAAAAAAAAAAGAATAATTTATTGTGTCCTGCTGAAAGTTGGGCAAATTATATCAAGTTAACTAATACAGAACTAATCCCAAAATCAAAGATGGATATGTTTATGCTAAAAGTGTATGTTTAATCATCAAATACACAGCATAGAATCCATTGGAGTCCTGACCTTTGCAACCTCCCTCCTTCCCCCATACACACACACACAAAAAAAAAAAAAAAAAATTCTTCACTGTAGTAAATTTTTCATATAAGTTGATAACATATTAGTTTATAATACAATAGTATAATAATACAAGTTAATTTTAAAAAATTGAAAAGGAAAATCAAACTCCACCTTAGAGAAACCTGCATATGTTATTAATACCAATATATAATGTTATTCATCTGATCTTAGTCAAAAGTTACAGAACCAAGAAAAATGGCTACAGACCTATCAATATATTATTATTATCTAACTTCCATGAAGTCAGAGACTCATCACAGGAGATACACACTATCACAAACAAAGCTCATCTAACTGTGCCTTAAACTGATTCAATGTGTCTATATTCACAATACACTCAGACAATGCATTACACTCACCTTGTAAAGAAATGCACCTCTCCCTTTGCTCAAACCCTCCTTATATAGTTCCCAGGGATGGCCTCTAGTTCTACACCCTACACAATCTATGAAAAAGTTTTTCAATGTTAACCTGGCAACAATCCCTGAACAACATATATGTCTTAATCATATACCCCTCCTTCTATACACAAGGCTTTACAAATTACATTTTTTCAATCTGTCTTCATACCTCACATTCTAAGACCACTTCCCACTTTATGAATCATCTCTGGACACTATCTAAAATATCCTTGCCACCATGAAAACCCAATCACCAAATCTCTGCACAATAATCCATGTGAGGCCTCATCAAGGAGTTATACAATGGAATCATAATCTTATTCTTTCTACACGTTAAGGTCCATTGCATCATTCTGATTATCCAATGTGATGACTTCACAACTTGTGCAATGTGCCTCATGAATTTCAGGTCCTTGTCCGCCACTCTGAGATCACTCATCTGCTCTACTTCTTTCAAAGTTTCCCCACTAACTGTATGCTTTGCATCCCATTGTTGCTTACCAAATTTTAAAACCTTACATTTTGCAACATTGAACTGACAGTTCCATGATGTTACCCACTCATACAATCTATTCAAATCTTCCTGCCACAACATCTGCTCGATTCCTCATAACTCTCCCCAGTTTTGCATCATCTGCAAACAGTTGCATTTCATCAGTTAATCCCATTCCAATATCATTAATGAACAAATTAAATAACAATGGTCCCAAAACATTCCCAGTGAAACACCACTAGTAACCTTCCTCCTTTGGGATACTGCACCATCAAACACAACTTGCTGATGCCTATATGAGAGCCAATTGCCTATCCAACTCACTAATCTATCATCCAATGCATCTGCTTCAGTTCAATTATCAACTTGTGGTGTGGCAATTTATCAAAAGGTTTTGCAAAATCCAAGTATACTACAATATATGCATTTCCCTTATCCATTACATTTATCATCTTGTTAGTATTAAGTAAGTTGGAAAAACATGATCTCCCTTTAACTATCTCATGCTGACAATCAAAGAGAATACTGCTGTTATCTACCAATTTCTGTATCCTAGTTCTCACTAACCTTTCCAATATCTTAATCATAGCCTAATCACCACCTTTATGCAGTAGACCAATTTTACCTTCTTTCCTATCTCTCATAGGACCTGCATTGTAAGATTCATATTAAACAGGCATTAAAATGCTGCTGCCACTTCCCTGGAACATTCCCTTAAGACACATGGTGATATGTCATCAAATCGCAATGTCTTATTCATCAAGGTGATTTATTTCCTCAAATACCTCCTGTTCACTCACAATTAAGCCATCCTCTCCTATGTCTTCTACAATTAAGATTCTCGTGATTTCACCTTGATCAGGATGAAACACCCTTATAAATTGATCACTGAATACCTCAATAATTAACTTCTGCAGCAATTACCATTCTGCCATTTTCATCCATTAACATCATCTTACTATAACCATTCTTTCTTCAGCTTGCCAAATATCTAAAAAAAAACTCTAGAGTTTTGCTAATTTGCTAATTCTTGCTAATCTCTCACCTCTGCTTTTCAATATATATACAAATGAAATATTAACAATCTGGAAACAGCATAACCCATTTGGTATACAAATGACCCCACAAATGAAGATAGATACACTACTATTTGCAGATGATCAAATAGTATTAGCTACATCAGAAGATGACTTACAAAGATCATTAAAATCATTAAATGATATCTCAAAGCAATATAATATGACAATATCCAAAGAAAAAACAAAAATAATGGCATTCAAAGGAGAAAATCCAATAAGAAGTAAAATAGTGATAGATAATAAAATACTAGAACAAGTAAACACTTTCAGATACTTGGGATGTGATCTATCATACGAAGAAGAAAAAGACATAGACACTAAAATATCAAACTTTGTCAAAGTAAATGGCATAATAAATAATATATTTAAACCATCCCTGGTACAAAAACACACTAGAATCAGACTATATAATGTCTTGTCAAAACCAACTCTACTTTACGGAAGTGAAACATGGACCATGAAAAGGAAAGATGAAAAACGAATTCAAACAGCAGAAATGAAGTTCCTCAGAAAAACAGCTGGATATACCAAGTGGGACCACAAAACAAATGAAGAAATCTTACAATCCCTGAAAATAAAACCAATTAATTACTACATAAGACAGTATAAACAAAAATGGCTAGAACATTTAAATCGAATGGACAACAGCAGACTACCAAAAATATTATACAGATACAAAATAAGTTGAAAAAGAAGAATCGGAAGACCAAGAAAGAGATGGCATGAGACCGGAACAGGTCACATGGCCTAAATTTCCATGTTAGGAAGAAGAAGAAGAAGAAGCTAATTTCTGCACTTTTGTTGTCCTTACTAACCTGAGTCACTCTCCTAGCTTGTTCTTTATACTCTTCACGTAAAACCCAGTTCTATCTTATTTCTCACAAAAAAGAACCATTTTCTTCCAGTATTATCTTTGACAACACTCAAAATCTTCTACACAAGATGTGATCTTTCTTCTTGGAATCACCCTGACATCAAGCCTCTCCTGGCATGAACACATCACAACCATTGCATCCTCAGCTTCTAAAAAACTAGGATTTCTCTTTTGCTGAAGATTTACTTCACCTCTGACCAGCTGTTAACCTTATACAAATCACAAATCTCTCCATCCATCGAATATTGCGCTCACATTTGGAGTGGGGCCCCTAAAAGCTTCTTCAAAATACTTGACTCAATACAGAGGAGGGCAATTAGATTGATTAATAACCTATCTCTTACCAACTCACTCCTCTCACTTTTGCACAAGCAGTTGGTTTTTCTGCAATATGAGTAGTCTATAAATATTTCTATAGCAAATGTTCATCTGAAATAACATCAATGATTCCCCCACTCAGTACTAAGTCTGTCGGAACATGTGCAGCTGCCAGCCAATATCCCTTCATAGTACAGCTCGAAATCCACAGAATAAGTTTCTTTTCCTCCTCCTTCAACAGTTCTACTGCTGTACTGTGAAAGAATCTTTCCCCTTATGTGTTTCCCAAGGAATACAATATACAGGCTTTTAAATCAAATGTAAACAAGTTCCTCCTTTACCAACCCACTACCGATATATGTTACTAATGTATTATAGGTCTATTAACCAACCTCTCATATATATGCTCAACAAAAAAATATTGACCATCCTTATACACACATTCACTACTACCAATATCCACTCTCCTTATACTGTATCCATTGTGATCCCCTTCCCCATTTCCCTGTCCATCTTGCACTCTCTTTCTATCATTATACTTACAACCAGTTCAGTCTAACCAGTCCCTCTTAGCTGATCTTTTGCTTCATCTCTTACTTCCTCTGCTCTCTTGTTTACATCACTCATTGCTCCTCCTTGCAGAAACAGTCTCTCTGATTCACACTAAATCCACTTAATTAAATGCAACTCATCACATTTGTAATTTCCATCCTTTTCTCAAATACAACCTACACATTTACAAACTCATCACACAGCTCTGCCTGCATACCATTCATGATTCCTACTCGCTGTCTTAAGTCATCATTATCATACCTTGGCAACATATTATAAAAATCCATTAAAAAAATATTGTTAATTTCTTCTTATCATTTTTTTGATATAAACTCCATACATAAGCGGTCACAAGGGTGCTGGTTGTAGCTCTTGGAGAAAAGCGTGAAGAAGATTTTTCTTCTAAAGAAAGTAGATGAATGAAAGAGGAGGCGTGGGGGAGTTGGTTCATTATATCTGAAGCTAAATTGCATATGGATGTTCAGTAACACTTCTGCCGTTAGATCTTAGAGCAAGGTTTCCCAAACTTTTTTTTCCATGGCCCGGTTATTTTAATACTTCATCTTCGTGACCCACTAAAATTTTTATGGCCAATATATATGACCAAGGTACACGTAATCAGTAAATACAAAAAAAATATGCTCTCTCTTGATGCTTAACTCAAACTGAACAAGCAGAGTGAGTACGTGGTGGGCAAGTAAAACAAACGCCAGACAGACAAATGATTCAGCTGGTGGTGTGGTTACCACCGTGCAGCCTTGCCATTAGTCGAGCTACTTTACCACGAAAAAAAAGACTGTGAAATGGCGATGTGGACGGAGTGCGTTTTTCGTCTCTATTAATTGAATTATTTATTCATTAGTCCTGATTAAAAGCTATTTACTTATAATTTAGAGTTTTGTGAAAAAAATAAAACCCAAAAACTAAACACCTAGTTTTCGAGAGTTTTTTTAGGCGACCCAGCATTTAGCTTTCGTGACCCAGTGCCAGGTCGTGACCCCATTTGGGAAATGCTGTCTTAGAGGAAGATAAAGGAATAATGGTGTCCAGTGTGATAGCGCACTTATGAAGACACCGGTAAAAATGCATAAAGAGAAACAGAATGTCATGTAAAAAAGTGACTGGTGTTTTTTTTTCTCTCCTAATTTCATTGGATGCAGCAATATCAAGGTTGCACTATACACATAGTCTGAACTAATATGATTGCTTATATTTTCTACAATCGAAAATTTTTTTTGAAATTTTAATAAAGCATTCACAAGAATAAAGAACATTATTAGTGCAAATATTTCACCCAGCAACTAAAGGGTCATCATCAGTGTATCAGCAAGCACAAAGTGAAGCCAGAATAAAGAACATTAATCCTATTTAAAGACGTGACTCACGCACCAGAGTGCCACCATGCAGGAAGCTACAAAATAAAATGAGAAAAACAATAAACTTCAAAATATAATAAAATAACAAGAGTTAAATAAAACGATTGAATGACACAGAATTATATATTAAAAAAAAGGGACGGGGGTTGAAGAAGAGAAGTATGTAACTGTTTTTGCCATTTATGAGAATGAGCCTCCCAAAAATTGGTAATGGATATACAGTCATTCCGATTGAAGTCTTGGTGGTGTAGAAGTGCTTTGGCACTCTCTTTAAATAACAGCTCAAACTTTAACCAGTACATATTTGGTCAGTGTCCACCCCCCCCATGTTGTGCAAAGCCAGATTTTTCACGTTTATTGTTGTTGATATAAAATTGGTGTTCTTGTAGTCTTTTCTGACCAAATGCTCGGTTTGTCCAAAGTATGAGTGGAGGCAATCATATTGAACCTAGTACATCAGGGAGGATCAAGATGGGGCTGTTTATTTTTTGTGGGTGATAATCTGGAGGAGAGTTTGTTGACAGGGAAAAATGTATGGACTAAACTGTATCTTTTCAGAATCTTTGAAAATGCTTCCAAGATGCTAGTGATGTATGGAATAGGGACTTGCTGCACAGATTCATGGTTTCTGGGGATAAGCTTGTAAGTATCCAGGATACATTTAAATTTTCTTAAGGTGAAGTTGAAGCTATTTTGTAGTGTGATGCATGGGATGGTGCTCAGCTCTTGTTGGAGATCTTCAAAATTGGAGCAGATACCATGTGCTCTATTAAGCAAAGATTAGAATATGCCAATTTTTTGATATGGGTGATGGGCTGAATCTTGTTGTATGTAGTGGCCTGTGAAGGTAGGTTTACAGTAAACAGATATTGTAAACATTCTGGATGGGGTACAGGAAAATAGGATGTTCAGGATGGCTAATTTATTTTCTGTCCTTTACTTTTCTAAGGTGAGATTGATGCATGGGTGTAGATTGTTGATTTTGGTTAAGGTTAGTACAGATTCTTCTGATTCTGGCAGATGGCAAACACATCATCCATGTCCTGTATCCAGAAGGAAGACCAAGATTGCATTGAGAAGAACACAGAATCTTCAAAATGTTCTCAGTAGAAATTAGCAAGTGCAGGTGATAAAGGACTTCTCAAAGCAGATTTTTAATCTGTTTGTAGAATGGTTTCTGCATATGAAATAAGCTGAGTGCATGAAAAAGTCAAACAGTTTGACTATGTCAGGAGGTAACTCTTCTGATAACAGTTGAAGAGCGTTGGACAGAGATACACTGATAAATAAGGACTGGAAGAACCATACTGTCTGCAGACTGAAAGGGTTAGGTTTTTTTATTTTTGTCAGAAATTCTGATTTTTCACTGAGGCTTGTGAGTAGCCTGTAAGTGAGTTTAAAAGACAAGCTAGGAGTTTGGCTAGGTGATAGCATCTGTGCAGTCAACTATGGGTTTGAGTGTGACTCCTTTATGGATTTTTGGTAGACCATAGAAATGTGCGGTTTTTTCAAAATGAGGTTTTTTCAGTTTGATCACTCTGTTGAGTAGAGAATTCAATTTGTTCCAAGTAATCTCCTAGTAAGTGGTTTGATCTTGTAACAGAAGGGAAAGTAACCCCTCCCCCTCAAATTCTGCTTTTGACCTGATGACAATACAGCAGTAGAAAAGATGATACTACCAAAACAGTGGCATAATTTACTTATTTTTCATCCTTATAATTTTCTGAAAATCACCCTTTTTTGATAATAGAATGTTATCAACTTATTCATCACTTAATATTTCCAAATAAGATTCAGATTTCACATTAATTAGAATATTTTTAACATAAACAGTTTTTCTGTAACCTGAAAAAATGCTAGCTTAACTTTTGAATCTAATTATTATTATTATTTTCTTGACCTCCATGGAGTCATTGGAGGCCAATACTAGTCAACACAAAGTCTATCATACCACTCCTTAAAATCATCCAGAGGTTGAACATTCATCACCCTCTCAGGAAATTTATTCCATACTTCTACCATTCTCCATGAAAAAAACTTATTTCTTATCCTTTTACAACTTCCAGGGATGACCCCTTGTCCTTGCTCCTTTCCCTTGCTCTACCATATGAAACATCTCCTCAGTGTTAATATGATAATAACCCTTCAACAGCTTAAATGTCCTGATTATATCCCCCCCCTTGCCTCCTATCCACCAAACTCTGCAGTCTGCATGCCCTCAGTTTATCTTCATAATGAACACTGTACAGCCCTGATATCATTTTTGTTATCCATCTCTACACCCTCTCCAAGATTAATTTTCATCCCCTTCGCATCCCGGTGACCAGATGTGGTCTGATCAAAGCTTTACACAATGAGACCACCACACTTTTATCTTTCTTGGTCAATGATCTCCTCAACATTGCTGAAATTCTCTGAGATGTTTTCCCAACCTTTATAATATGTCCTCAGAACTTCAAATCTCTATCCACATTCACCCCAAGATCCTTTTCATCCTCCACTTCTTCCAGTACAACCCACCAAGTGAGTATGAAGTATCCCATCTGTAGATCCCAAATTTTAAAACCTTATATTTAGTTGCATTAAAGTGACATTCCCAGTCTATTCAAATCCTCTTGAAGAGCCAAAACATCAGCACTATTACTAATAACCCTCCCAAGCTTCACATCATCTGCAAACAACTGAAGATCTCCCGTAGTCCTGTGATATATAGATTGAACAGCTATGGTCCCAGGACTGAACTCTGTGGAACTCCATTTGTAGCCTTCCTACTCCCTGATACTGCTACCCCATATGCAACTTTCTATATCTATCAGAGAGTCAATTATCAATCCAATTCACTAACCTGATTTCCAAACCCATATGATGAAAGTTTATTTTTCACTTGGTTAGAGTATAATAAATTTAGTTTAATCCTTTATCCAAGTGTGAGCAAACAAAGTTTGCGCCTGAAAGTATCTTCAGGACTGGGGTAAAGTGGTACAACACCAGGGCACTCCTTGCAAAGGTGGAGCAAGCCACTAACACTCCTATCTCAGTATCTCCCATAATGCAAAACACATCTCCTTGCAGATATGTCTAATGTTATGCATTAAGGGAAGGGTCACAACCCAGACTAGTTTTGACCTTTATTGAGGTCTCTTCAGTGGGAGCCAGGCCCAAGTGGAGATACCAGGCAGAAGCATTAGCAGGTCATCTCTACCTATAAGAGTTGCCAAATGGTGTGCCACCCTTTTTTAATAAATTACTCTGGATTTAGAGAAAGATGTTGAAAGTTTAATAAATTTAGTTTAATCCTTTATCCAAGTGTGAGCAAACAAAGTTTGCACCTGAAAGTATCTTCAGGACTGGGGTAAAGTGATACAACACCAGGGCACTCCTTGCAAAGGTGGAGCACGATACTAACACTCCTATCTCAGTATCTCCCATAATGCAAAACACATCTCCTTGCGGATATGTCTAATGTTATGCATTAAGTGAAGGGCAAGGAGTGCCCTGGTGTTGTACCACTTTACCCCAGTCCTGAAGGTACTTTCAGGCACAAACTTTGTTTGCTCACACTTGGATAAAGGATTAAACTAAATTTATTAAACCCATATGATGACTTAAAAATCAACTTATCATGTGGCACCCTGTCAAATGCCTTGGAAAAATCCAAAAAAAAATGACAAGTGTATGTATGCTTTACCCTCATCCACCAGATTACTAAACCAAGACCATTCTTTAACAAATCCATGCTGGCTTGCATAAATAATATCACCCACATCTGCCCAATTCTGTATACACGTTCTAATCAATTTCTCCAAAATCTTAGCAACTACAGAAGAAATACAAACCAGCCTATAGAGTTTGATACCTCCATTCTACAACCACCCTTATGTAATAATTAGAAGAAACACACGTATAAACCACAGTGAAAATTATTTAATTGTAAATATTTCATCCTAAATCTTAGGATGAAATATTTACAATTAAATAATTTTCACTGTGGTTTATACGTGTGTTTCTTCTAATTATGAACGCACCACAGGTTTCGTTATTTAAAAAAAAAAAACTTATGTAATGGTACTACCTTCCTTCCACCCTCTAGGAATATGCCCCATTGCAAGACTTTCATTAAACAGCCAAGTTAATGGCACAGTGAGTTCCATAGCACATTACTTTAAAACACTTGGTGAAATTCCATCTAGTCTACCAGCCTTACTGACAATTAGCATATGCAGTATTTGGAATACATCCTCTTCATTCACTTCTAACACCTCATCACTCATTATCCTTCTAGTAATAAAGCCTGTAGTTAGAATTAGGATGGAACACTCTAATAAAGTGATCATTAGATAGCTCAACTATGTCATCTGCTTTAGTCACCCGATTCCCATCTCCAGGGCCGGATTTAGACTTGCTGAGGCCCTAAGCTATACAAAACCCAGAGACCCCCCTACTGTTTTAAATTACATCAGCTGGTCTTTTTGTTTTTTTATTTGAGGCCCCAGCAGATTGCGAGGCCCTAAGCTGTAGCTTTTTAGCTTATACGTAAATCTGGGCACTGCCCATCTCCACCTAGCAAGATAATCCATTCACATTTTCTTCTCACCACAAAGTGAAAAAACTTCTTGAATTCTCCATGAATTGTAGTACCAGTGTCCTCTCATATTCTATTTTTTCTCTCTTTACAATACTAGTCACTTTCCTAGCCTGAGTCTTATACTCCTCATGAAACTGTTTCCACTGCTCTCTTTATATGTCTTCCATGATCTCCTTTTCTTCTGCAATTTCCCTTTTATTATTATTATTATATGACACCTCTAGGGAGTCCAAAGACTCATAAAGGAAGGGCACCTCCTCCACAACTCTGTCTCCACCACTCAATCCACCAACTACAACTACTTTCATCATCTACACCAGGGCTATCCGACCTTAGGTAATCCGAGGGCCACATTAGGAAAAAAAAAAATATCCAAGGGCTGCATCACAATGCGTATCTAGTAATTTGGTGAGCAGCAGCGACACAACCTCGAAAGCTGAACAAACGAACAAAACTAATTGCTCATTAATCGCGTGCTCACGTTCCCTGTGAGCACCCGGAGCATGCGAATCAGAACAAAACAGTGTAAAAATGCTTCTTTGACACATCTAATATTTGAAAAACAATTGGGTATGTAGTGATGTAAAAACACCAAATAAAATTATCAAAATCGAGATTATCGATTAGTGATAGAATTAAAATATCTAACACGCATTCGATACAAATTGTAATTTTATTTTTTCACTCATGAAAATCAAAACCCGTGGGCAGTGCTTTGGACAGCCCTGATCTACACCAATGGCATCTACTGCTGACCACCACCACTAGCATTTTCATAGACAGTCACAAACATCCATGCCCATAATGGGATTCGAACTCATAGCCTTTTGGCTGGAGAGCGGATACGCTAGCCACTCAGCCAACCAGGCTGGCTTTTATCATCCATTTGATTCACAGTTGCTTTATCTTCTTCACTTGAGGTATACAATCTGATATTCCCATCAACAATATTTTCTTAAATATCTCGCTTGCACTAATGACCACTCTTCCTTCAAATTCTTTAATCTATTGTACTAGTTTCTAAGTCTATGATAATCACCAGGGGTGCTTAAGGGTCAAAGCTGTATAACTGAGAAGAGACCTCCACATTGCCTTTAAAGGAATGCAGAGAACCGACCAGGGCTTCTGACCTAATGTCCAATCCTCACCTTCTCGTGGCGCACCCTGTTGGGTATCTACCTGGATACTGAATGAACGAGGATAGGCTGGCAATTTGGGATTTAGCTGACCAAATTGTATTCCTATTGGCTTAAACCAATATACAAAATGATGGTACAACATGACAAAATTTCATGCCGGCTGGGGCGTTGCTCGGTTAAACGAGGCCTCTGTTATTTTCGCCAGGGAACCAGGGCGAACAGCGAAAAGTCAGCTACTGGAACAAATCTGAAAACACACCCCCAACTCAACATCACCAGAGTTAAAGATCGGCACTATCAACATAAGAAGCCTGAATGGCAAAGAAATGGAGCTAGCAGAGGAATTAGATAAGTACCAGATAAACATAATAGGGGTGACTGAAACAAAAAAAACAAAAACTGGTGAGATCTTTCTAAGCAATAAATACAAAATGTTATATTCAGGCAAATGACAATCAAGAAAAAGAAGGAGTAGCCATTATATTCAACACTAAATGCGAGGCTATTCTTCTTGAATGGCAGGCAGTTTCAAGTAGAGTGTTGTGGGCAAATATCAGAATGGGGAACTGGACAATGAGACTTATTTGTGCCTATGGTCCCACAGAAGGCTCTACTAAGGTAGAAGTGGAGGAATTTTTTGAGGCTCTAGAGAAAGCTACTGACACAATGAAATAGGAAAAGTTGGTCCTTGTTGGGGATTTAAATAGCAGAGTAGGAAGTGATTGTCAGACATACAAAAATGTTTTGGGAAAATTTGGAGAAAAGAGTGAAGCTAATAATAATGGCAAATATTTGTTGGATTTCTGCTATGGACATGGACTGGTTATTACTAACACCATGTTCCAACATAAAAATGTGCACAAATTCATATGGAGAGAAGAGGCAAGAAATAAGAAAAGTCTCATTGACTATGTTATTGTTGATAGTGATGTTTTTTCCCTTGTGCAGGACACCAGAGTGTACAGAGGATTTGAAATTGGAAGTGATCACTATTTAGTCTTGAGCAGGATAAAATTGAATTTCATATTGAAAAGAATAACATGTAAGAAAGTTTTAAAGTGAACAAAAATTGATCAGCTCTCAGATGTGAACTGTAGACTAAAATACACAAAGATTATTGAAGAAAAAATGAAAGAGTTTGAGAACAGGAACCAAACTTTAGAGATTCAGTAGCAAGCCTAGAAGAAAACCTTGAATGATTCAGCCAGAGAGGTATGTGGTGAGGTTGTCTGCAAGGATAGAAAAATCAGAACTCCATGGTGGACACAGGAAGTTAAAGAGGCAGTGAAGGAAACGAAGAAAGCATATCAAAAGTTCCTGGCAAATAAGTCAGTTTTTGCTCTTAGAGAATACAGAGACAAATGTAAGAAAGCTAAACACTGTAAAACTAGCTAAACAAAAGTCATGGGAGGACTTTGGCAAGAACATAGAAAATAAATATCAAGAAGGTGGCAAAATATTTTGGAGGTTATTGAAGAAGCTTAGAAATGGAGGAAAGAGTACTGTAAAAGGAGTTAGAGATGATAAAGGTGACATGAAAATGGGAGAAAAAGATATCCGTGAAGTATGCAGTAATTACTTCGAGAAATTGCAGTGATAGCACAGTGGTAAAAAACACTCAACAGGCATACATATCCATACTTGAAGTAGAAAAAGCAATCAAAGGCTTAAAATGTGGAAAGGCAGCAGGAGTAGATGATATTCGAACAGAAATGCTGAAGTATGGTGGTATAAAAGTCTTGCAGTGGCTGCACTGCACTGCATAGTTCAGAAGGCCTGGACCGAGGGACAAATTCCCGATGATTGGAGTAGAGCTCATAGTACCCATGCATAAAAAGGGAAATAAAACTGAAATACAGAATTACATAGGTATTTCCCTATTGAGTGTTCCTGGTAAGATATATGCAAGTATACTTGAGAAACGTTGAGAAGAATTGTAGAAGAAAAGCTTGGTGAAGAACAAGCTGGATTCCGGCCAAATAGAGGCTGTCATGATCAGGTTTTCACTTTACTACAAATAGTGGAGAAATCATGGGAATATAAAAAAGATCTCTATTTGAGTTTTGTAGATCTGGAAAAGGCATATGATAAGGTGCCAAGAGAGAAGCTACTCAATATGCTACAGTGATATAGTGTCAATGGAGCATTATATCAAGCAATACTTAGTCTTTATTTGAGTTGTAAGTCAGCAGTTAGAATTGAAGGAAGTACAGGAAGATGGTTTAATGTTAAATCTGGTGTGAGACAAGGATGTACATTATCTCCTCTGTTATTCATTATCTATATGGATCACATTATGAAGGAAAGTGGTATTAAACATGATATCAAAATTGGAGATGTCAATGTCAGCTCTTTGCTTTATGTGGACGATGTTATACTTATCAATAAATCCACTACGAGTCTGCAAGATTCCTTGACTAAATTGAATAACTGTTGTAATAGATATGGTATGAAGGTCAACAATAAAAAGACAAAGACAATGAAAATAGGCAGAATTGTTGAAAATGTCAACTGTGTTGTGAATGGAGAACCTGTGGAACAAGTAAAACATTTCAGCTACTTAGGCACGATTTTTAGTGAAGATAGTAAATTAAATATGGAAATAGACAACAGAATCAATAAAGCTAGTATAGTAGGAAGTCAATTGAATAAATTCATATGGAAGAAGAGAGAAATTAGTGGGAATACTAAATTAGCTGTATACAAGACAGTGTTCAAACCAGTTTTAACTTATGGATCTGAGAGCTAGGTCAGAAGTAAATCACTTGACCAAAGACTAGAGACCGCAGATATGCGAGTCCTGAGAAAGATTAGAGATGTGAACAGATGGCATCAATGGCAATATCATATTAAAAACGAGGATATTAGGAAAGAACTTGACATTGTCAGCATCCAGGAATGCGTTAGCAGAGCTAATCGCAGGTGGTATGGTCATTTAAACAGAATGGGCAAGGAAAGATTGGCAAAACAAGTGTTCTCTGCCAGGTTGGCAGGAAAATGACCCAGACGAAGACCAAGATATAGGTGGTTTGATAGAGTACAAAGTGCCTTAGACGACAGAAATATAAGATCTGATAATATTGGAGTCTTGACAAGTAACAGACTGATTTGGAGGAAATTGTAGATAGAAAGTTACTAATGATGTAATTCTTTTCATGTAGTACTATCATATACTGTACATCCCTTGAAGGTACATGGCAGGAATTTGATGATGATAATCACCTGCCTTATAATTCCACATAACTTCCTTCTGTTTAAACAATATAAATTACACAATAACCATGGTAATTAAATTTAATGATATGAAAGTACAGATATTTCGTACTGAAAATAACAGTACATTATCAGTGTGTAGAAATAAGAAAATCAAAGAAGAGGAATACAACGTACATACAGCAGTCGCTGGTTTACCAATTAAAAACTGTTGTTGTGTGCTAGAAATTAATATTAATAAATAATATTATTAAAAACTATTTTTAATGGTTACATAACATAAGAATCTCCGAAACTTTTTTTTTTGTGGGGGGGGAGAGACAATTGTTCTGATTCAGATTTGACTGATGTAAAAGGGCTTTGCACTTTCTTTGAAATGGTATTCATATTTAAACCTGCTTCTATGGAGAAAATGAGCTTCATCCCACTGGATACTGTGTTTAGTGTCAATACTATGTTGTGCCAGACCAGACTTTGGAGGTTTCATCTATTCGATATAAAATTGATGTTCATTAATTCTTTTTTCCACAGAATGGCCTGTCTGCCCAAAGTATGTTAGATTACATTCATAAAGTATCTGGTAAATGCCACCTACTGATAGAGGTGACAGTTTGTCTTTTGTAGATGGCAACAGATTAGAAATTTTGTTGATAGGAAAATATGTGGGAATGAGATGATACTTCCCCAAAATTCTACCAATCGGTTCAGAAATATAAAGGATTGGAACCCTTGTGGTCTGTTGAAGAATCCTGAGGTGTTGGAACATAGGAGTCAATTATCTGCTGGATTTGATTAGGATTGTAACCATTAAATTACATTAATATTTTGATAGTGAGAAGTTCTTGTTGTAAGCTTGAGGGATAGGAGCACACATGTGCTCTATTAATTAAAGACTTGATAACACTGAATTTTTGAGAGGCATGACGAGCAGACTTTTGATGAATGTATCTGCCAGTAAAGGTGGGTTTTCGATAAACACTGGTTGATAAGTTACCAGAGGCTGTGAATGTAAGAAGGATGTCCAAGAATGGTAAACTACCATACCTTTTCTTTTTCCATGGTGAATTGAATGCGTGGGTGAAGGCTATTGATCCGTTGCAGGAAAGTGGTAAGTTCATTTTCAGAATGAGGCTAAATAGCAAAAGCATCATCAACATAATGAAACCAATAAGAGGGTTGGGGAGAATGGATGAGAACTAGGTATCTTCCAGATGGTTCAAAAAATAGTTTGCCAAAGGTGGAGACAGAGGACTACCCATGACAGTTCCTTCAACTTGTCTATTGATCTTGTTTTTCCAGCTGAAATATCCTGATTCTATAACAAATTCAAAAAAATATGCAATGTCAAGAGGATAATCATCATACAGCAAATTAACAGTGTCAGATAATGGAATGTTGGTAAAGAGGGAAACAATGTCAAAGCTGACTAACAAATCCGACTCTTGTATTTGAATACCTTTGATTTTGATGGAAGTTTTTTCAGTTGGCTATGCTACCAATTATATATTTGGTTTAATCCTTTATCCAAATGTAAGTAAACAAAGTTTGCGCCTGAAGAGGTGCCCCAGTCCTGAAAATATTTCAGGTACAACACTTGGACAAAGGATTAAATCAAATATATAATTGGTATTCCTTGATTTTCTCAAGAAAATGTGTGGAATTCTTGATAAATGATCTGGATTGTCCAGTATGGGCAGTTAAGAAACGTGATAAAAATTTAGCAATTCTATAGGCGGGAGAGTCAATATAATCACGATGGGTCTTACTGGATAACCTTCTTTATGAATTTTTGGGATTCCATATAAATGAGAAGTTGTCCAAAGTATTTTGATCCCAACTAACAACTTCATCAAGCAGCTTATTTAATTGTTTAATTTGTGTTTTTGTAGGATTATAACTAATTTCTTGTTAGGTGGAGGTATCCTTAAAAAGGCGATCTTATCTTCCTCTCATAGTTGGCCTTATCCATTACCACTACAGCTTTTCCTTTATCTGCTTTCAAAATAGATATATCGTTCTTTTGTCTTAATGAAAACAGTGCATGGTATACGTAGAACGATATCCAGTAATTCGTCATCCAGGGTAGCTGAAATCCTTCTTTCAAGATCTAAAATAGATTGAATATTAGATGTGAAATCAGTTTTTAGTCACTCGAAGTTGGTTCTGTAGCAAGGAAAAACTTGCACAAATACAAATTGCATGAGCTCCAAGCTACCGAATAGTTTCTCTAAATCTAGGCAACATAGGAATAACTTTCATATCGCAACATTTTTTGAGAAAGGCAATCTGAGGGCAAAGCTTACCTTGTAAAACTAATAATTTTCCTAACTTGCCTGTTTGTTTAGTAATTCATCCTATGAAGGATAATAAGTATCATCTTTAAAAGTTCCTTTGGCATGACTATGAACAATAAATTACACAATAACTACAGTAATTAATTTTAATGAAATGAAAGTACAGATATAGTACAGATAATACAGATTAGGTGAGTGACTAAGATGATAACAGGTCTATGGAATGAACCATATGAGAACAGGTTGAAGATTTGTGGGTTGCAGAAACTAGTTGATAGGCGGAGGAGGGGAGATATGATTGAGACATTCAAATTGCTAAAGGGATTCTATAGGATTAATTCAGAGGATATTTTTGAGATCAGGACTGGTGGTGGGAGAACTAGGGGACACCTATGGAAGCTGGGCAAGAGTGTGGTTAGCAGGGGTGTTAGAGCTGGGTTCTTTACTTTTAGAGTGGTAAATGAGTGGAATAAGCTGTCAGAGTCTGTTGTGGGTGCTATGACGGTGAACGAGTTCAAGACAAGGTATGATAGATACTGTGAGAATGCAATCGCATAGTTATGTGGACATGATGTTTAGGGCCTCCCTCGATGAGTCTAAGGACTCCTGGAGTCGTCCGAAATAATAATAATAATAATATTTCATACTGAAAATAACAGTACATCATCAGTGCATAGAAACAAGCAAATCAAAGAAATGGGAATACAAAGTACATACAGCATTCGGTGGTTTACCAATTAAAAACTGTTGCCAGGTGCTAGAAATTAATATTAATAAATAATAATATTTTTAACATTATTATAGAAACAGGTTTAAATATGAATACCTTTTCAAAGAAAGTTGTGAAGCCCTTTTACATCGGCCAAATCTGAATCTGAACAATTGTCTCTCTCTCTCAACCATCAAACATAGTTTTTAATAATATTATTTATTAATATTAATTTCTAGCATGTGGCAACAGTTTTTAATTGGCAAACCACTGACTGCTGTATGTACCTTGTATTTCCGTTTCTTTGATTTGCTTGTTCTACGCACTGATGATGTACTGTTATTTTCAGTATGAAATATCTGTACTTTCATTTCATTAAAGTTAATTACTGTGGTTATCGTGTAATTTATTGTTTTTTAGTCATACCACAGGTACCTTTAAGGATTCCTTCTGTTTTGATACTTCCACATGCTTATTCATGCTCCGAGTCAGGGCTACACAGTCACTCTCACTAATGGAGAGCAAGTATGTCAATCTTAGTTGCAATCTGATCCTCTGATGCCACGACCAAATTCAAGACTCTTGATTTTCGTGTTCACTCCACCACATGCTGCCTAAGACAGTTATTCTTCAAGAAATCTAAAAATTCAGTTCTCTTACTATTGCATGATGTCTCCTCTGTCCAGTTTATATCACTATAGTTGAAGTCCCCCATCATGATCGTTTGCTCTGCACTTGCCAAATTAATTTGCCTAAACATTTCCTGCTTGTCACCATCTATATCCACTTGTCTGTAGCAATATCCCACCAAATATCTTGTCTTATAAATATCTAACTCACACACTATATATATATACCTCAGTAGTGTTATTTCCATTGAGATTCTCCATTCTGAGAGCACACAATTCATCATTTATCATAAGTAACACCCCACTACCACGTTTACCTTACCTACCCAGGAAAAGTATGCTATACTCTTCGATTTCTATCCCTGTTAGAATATCCTCCTCAGTTAACTGATAGCAACAACATTGGTGAGACTGAGTCAATCAATGCCACAACCTCATTCCTTTATTCCTAATGTTCCTAGCATTTGCATACATAAAAACTGGTGCATTGCCAATATTCTTATAGCCATTATTACTCCCTTCATACTCCACCTGGCTCTGTAATATGGTGTACACCCCATCAGTTCTCAAACCACTATATCCCCACATGAGGCCACTCCTGTAATATTGTGTAATTCCAGTTTCCTTGTCCTGACATGCTCACTTGCCCAGAAAACAACAGTCTCTCCAAATATCTGTGCCCTTTTGAATTCAAATGCAATCCATCCCTTGCATACAGCTCTCTTCTATCCTCAAACTTAGTCCATGCATCCACATATTCCAGACCTCTTTTCCTGCACATTCTTGCTATCATCTCATTTGTCATCACTGCTCTTCTTCTCCATTCTGCATTATCATACTGAGGCAACATGTCTTTCTTCAGACATATTTCTGTTGCACTATGTCTAATATCAACCTTAAATCTCATGCTACATGACTCATGCTTCCTCTCAGGTCATTTGTCTCAACCATTGCTATCATCTCCTCCACACTTTCACCCCTCTTCACTGTCACACTCTGTATCATTTCACCATTCAAGCATTCCTCTGGCACTCCCTGAATCATTGAATCTCTATAAGTGACACTCCAAAAAGATTCATTCATCCTTCTCTCATTAGAATCCCAACTCAATTTCCTCTATTCTACTGTCTCTCCTATTTTCTCACCTTCCTCTCTTACTTGCTTTCTGATGCTGTTCTCTTACCTAAGTTCTTTACACCTCTTGTTTTTTTCATACAAGCCAACCTCTCTATTCTCCCAAGATCTTCATTCATCCTGCTCAACTCAGTCTTCATTTCTTCCATCTCCTTTCTTAAGAGTTCTATTTCTCTCTGCACACATTCTGCTTGAAATTGACATTGATAAACACAATCATGGCCTTTGGACTAATCATCTTTGTCCACTAAACTGTCCAAGACTAAATCTCCATGTAGGTCTTTAATCTTCTTTCCAGCCCCCAACACACTACTGGCATCCACAAACTGAAAATCACCCATTTCTGAAGTACTATCTCTGCTGCTACTAAATCTCAAGATCAATTTTCCAAGCACCTCCTGCTGCCTACATTTCATACAGACATACACATTCCTGTCTTGCACCTGCCACATTTTTAAACAATAGGATGTGTATATACTACATGCGTAGCATCCTACGAAATTATCAACTAGGTTATGAATAACATAGTCTTTAAATGGGGAAGGGCTAGGTGTAGTAGTAAAACTGACGGCCATCATGCTGAATATAATTGATGCATGTGAAGACAATATTGAACACTAAAATACTAAGAAAATACCACAACATTATACAAAAATATCGTCCATTTGAATAGGGAAAACTTAAAAACCAATAAGTCACAAAATAAGCACAATAATATCTTTCCTTAGTACAAATACTTATCTTTTCTTAACAACTCACATAACATGCTGCATCTAGTAGTGTAGAAATCATATTTATTTTTGAATAAAATATCAAATCTTTTATTAATTCTTCACAAGTAAATATTTTATTGTTCCTACTCAAAAAAAGTCTTATCTTCATATTTAGATAAATACATTTTCAGAGCTGTAATAGCTGAGGACACTTTTGAGCAACATTTAAACTCTTGGTTTTGGTATTTTCCTCAAAAAGCTTTAATAAAATTAGCAGTAGTTTCATTAAAGGATACTAATTTCAGCTCAATGTATTTAAATTGTTGCTGATTGCGTATATATTTATTTCTCTCTGTTTGTTCTTAGCATATACAAAGTAGAGGCATCAAGTACATCAAGATATGATTGTAAGAGAGGTGATGAGAAGAGCAATGATCACAAATGGCATATTTAATTAGTAGTAAAGAAATCATAGTTTTCTGTGCAAAAATGATAAACAGTTCTTTCCTTCACTTCTGTTGGCAGATATTATTAACATCAAATGTCCATGGAGTCAGAAACTCATTATGGGAGGTACACAATCACACACAAACCTCATCAAACTGTGCCTTAAACTCATTCAATATGTCTGCATTCACTGCCTCAGTAGATTGGCAATCAATTTCATTTACCAACACTCTCCATGCACAGAACCTTTTTCTTACTCCTTTGCTCATATCCCATCCCCTCACACAGCTTCAGAGATGGCTTCTTATTCTACCCATCCCATTCTATGAAAAGTTTCTTCCATGTTAGCTTGATAATAACCCTTGATCAACTTATATATTTCAATCATATATTCTCTCCTCCTCCTGTTCATGGAGATTTGCAAATTACATTTTTTGAATCTGTCTTCATATCCCACATTCCAAAGACCAGTTACCACCTTTATGAATCTTCTCTGAATCCTGTTTAACATATCCTCATCACAATGAAAACCATATGACCAAATCTGTGCAGAATAATCCATATGAGGCTTCTTCTTCAAAGCCTTATACGATGGAACCATAACCTTTTTATATCTGGTTGGAACAAATGACTTGCAAGGACATGTGAATGAGGTAGCATGTGAGAGAGAATTTCAAGTGTGTTGCCAAGATATGACAGCAGAGAGGAGAGGAGAAGAGAAGAGCAACGATGATAAATGGCACATTTTATTAGTAGTAAAAAAATCACGGCTTTCTAAATCTCCATAACTTCTTTAAAGCAAAAATAACACCTATCCTTCATTCTAGTATAGAAAATAAATGAGAATAAAAAGAAATCAGGTTTTATTTGTGCTTTAAGGAAGTTATGGTATGCAGATTTAGATAGTCAAGATGAAAGAAACTTCTGTTGTTAAGAATATGAAAGAGAGAATGAATTCTATTTCAACATAGATCCAGGAAAAAAGAGTAGCAATAGTTAACGGTGTACCACTTTGTGCTGAAGTTATTGATTGATTGAATTCATTATGAAAAACTTATAAAGCTACTACCTTTAACTGCAATTAGCATAATTTTAGTTACCACCACATTCTGCGCCTGGATTGCACACATAATATGCACAAATCAGATTGTAAATGAAAGTAATTCCAGAAAATGGTTAAAAAGGAATGTAACTTAAGTGCAACTGGAAGAATGATGGTACATTGCGCCCTTTGATTGGAATAGGCCTAAGTTTGATTCTCGTTGCGATGGGAGGAATCTTTATGTGGACTTTTTCAATCGAAGGTGAGTTAGTCGATCTCATATAGAGGTAGCGGGTTTTATCTCCCAGAAAACTCTGGTTTTTCATTCCACATACAGACAAATCGGCCCTTCAGAACACACGCAATTTACAGACAAAAAAATACTAGTTGTGGTGGTCGGCAGTAGATGCTGTTGATGGAGATGATTGGTAGAGGTTTGGTGTAGTGGTGGAAACAATTGTATAGTAGGTGTTCTCTCGCAATGAGTCTTCGGACTCCTTGGAGGTGTCACGAATAATAATAACTTTCTTTTTAAACTTTAGGGGATCTTTGTGTGAGTGACTGGGGGGGGGGGATTGGGAGGAGACCATTCCAGAGACAAGAGATATAGATGGAATGAAAGAGAAAAGAACTGGTTAAGAATATTTGAACTGGACATGGAGCTGAAAAGTGAATGAATATGAACCAGCAGTAAAAAACTACAACTCATAACATCAGATGAATTCACTGATTTTATTTCACCTCAGACAGACAGATAATGAAAAACAATTAATTACAAAATTTAAAAATAAATAAGAATATCATATCATAAATAAAAATCATATCAAAAGTTTCTAGCAACTAAGTCAGCAGATGTACTGAGAGAATGTGAAGATAAATGTAAGAGAACTAGTAATGTTTAAAAGTAGCTGAACAAAACTTATGAGAGGAATTTGTAAAGAATACAGAAGAAAAATATTATAAAGATGGCAAAATGTTTTGGAGGATACTGAAAAAAGTTTAGAAATGGAGAAAATATTATTGTAAAAAAATAAAATAAAATAATAAGAGACAATAAAGGCAAAATAAAAACAGAACATAGAGACAAACAGGATGTCTGGAGTAATTATTTTGACTGTTCAACATATGCAGTGGTATGACAAGAGTAACTGAAAATATTCAAAAAGAATGTCATTAGAAATATATATTAGGTATCCAGAGTTCGGAGAAATTATTTATTGATATGAGATGTAATAGGAAGCAGTGGCGCCAAGGGACCCTGCACCCCCCCCCCCCCCCAAAAAAAAGAAAAAGTTAAAAAACACTAGAAAATTTTCCAAAATACTTTTCCTAATTAAAATTCATTTTTTATTTATGTTGTGTCATCTCTTCTATTTCTATACTACTTATGAATTAGGGGTCACATAAGGTGAGAGAACCCTATACTAGTGTTTCTCGACCTATGGTCCGTGACGATGGGACAGGTGGTCCACAGGCTTAGATTAACCAAATAAATCTATATATTTTAATTATCCAAACAAAACAAATTAAAATTGAATAATTAAGTAAAAATTATTAAAATAAAATGAATACTTAAAAAAAAAAAATAGCAGCAGAATGTTCATGGAATGAACATTCTGCCACTATTTTAATTTGTAGCGGCAGAATGATGAGTAATAAAAGAGGGGTGAAGTGAAAAACAATATGGTTTTTCGCCGGCAAAGGTTGGTCAATTGGTAGAGCCTCTGCTACTAATGGCTCAGTAAGCAAGTAAGTTTGAGCATGGTTAGTAGTTGGAAGGGGAACAATCGTTCGATGCTGTTGGCACACTCCCCCCCCCTCGATGAGTCTTTGGACTCCCTGGAGGTGTCTAATAATAATAATAATAATAATAATAATGGTTTTATTGCTTCCACCTTCCCTTGCTGTTTTGTCAGATCTGAAGTGAATATGTGTTATCCACATGACCACAATTCAACCAAATGCTTGTTGTTTATTGATTTTTATTGTTGAAGGTTTTTCCTCCTTCAACCAAGGTTTAATATATCTTCAGAAGTGCTAAGTAATACTAAGTAATACTTTTTTGTGTTGTGAGTTAACTCCAGTATTTATATATTTTTTGGAAATTGCACGAAAAGCAAGCTCACAATTAAGTTGAAATGCTAACTCTCTTCAACCAAATTCCAATAATATGTGAAACTTCCACAACAGCATTTACTATATATATATCTTAGTTTTAACACGTTTACGAATTTTAACACTTTCGGTTGAATTGTACTGCTGCTGAGCGAACTCACACAATCTAATTAATAACAATAGTTTTTAGTTAGATACTGTGTTTGCTGGTGCAACATAAAGTTTTGCTTGAGTCTATATATACAGCATAGTTTCTGTATGAGGGGACATGTGATTTATTAATTAGTGTCGTTTTTATCCCAGTTGTCTCTAATTGCACTATTTGTTGAGAAATATATTACACAGACTGCTTATACCTTATTCACTGACATAATAAAAGTACTTGTTTTTCTTGCCTCTGCAATATAGGGGCTATTGGGAGAGGGCGTGTTGTTTACCGCGGGAGCAAGTTATTACTATCGCTATGCTCTGAACGTGTTTCAGCTTTTTTTCATTTGCGAGGTATATGCGAAACTTTTTAATTTCTTTTTTCGAAAAGTAAAATCAGGGGGTGAGAGTTATATGCGAGTAAGTATGGTATTTCAATTACGGATAAGTACATTGGTACCTTGTTTTAAATGGAAAAATATCTTGGATGACAGTGATAATACAAAATGAGTTTGTAATGACAGTGATAATACAAAATGAGTTTGTAATGACAGTTTGTGTGTAGTTTCTGAAGAGAAAGAGGTCTGTAAAGAATCCACAGAAACACAGAATTCCCATCAGTTGCGATGCGATAATATTAATATGCTTAACGAAAGGAAAGATTTGCTGACTTGGTGGACACGCGACCAGTGGATTGCATTCAAAGGTAAATACAATTGGTTATTTTCTAGGAAATTTTTCTGTTTTGTGACTTTTCTCCCTTTATGGTAATTATGCCTATATTATTGTGTTATTATTCAACAATTGTTTACAGTTTTGAATGTGTATATAAAGTCAATATCAACAGTAGCCTGATTATGAACGTGTGATGAAAGGGACGGGGAAGTTTGGAGCTTCACTGGATAGTATTCAAAAGGTAAATACAATTGGTTATTTTGTATAGGACCCCAAAACTTATTAGTTTAGAATTTAACCACTGGGAAAGGGTTTGTGTCCACCTCAAAATTCTGAAACAGAATTTGGAAACATTTTCCGAATAACTTTTTATAAGAAATTTCTGTGATTTCACGATCCATTTCAAGGATCGTGAAATCACAGAAAAATTGCAGTTACGAGAATGACCTTTAGTTATTGAAAAAAAGAGCAGCTAATTGAGCTTTCAGGTGATAGTGGGCTTAAAATGCAATTCCGTGATCGTGGTTTGGCTCGATTCTGGATCTTGCCTTCAGTGAGAAGTGAATTTCCAGAATTATTTGAAATAGTCGAAAATCGTCATGCAGTTTTCTACAATCTATCTTTGCGAGAAACGATTTTCATTGCTCCTTCAAATAAAAACAAATTACAGAATTTGTCTTAGTGTGTGTGCCGATCTTCAACTGAAGTTGACCAATATTGAGCCAGATATCCAGCAACTCTGCAGAGGCCAAGATGCTGAATCATCTCATTAAAAGTAAATAGTGACATAATTATATCATATTATTTATTTGTTTAATAAAAATTAAAACTTTGTTTTAATTTTTATCCACAAAATTTAATTTTTTATTTATATATCTGGCTTGGTTGGCTGACTCTCCAGCCAAAAGGCTGCGAGTTCAAATCCCGCAGTGGGCATGGAATGTTTGTGATTGTCTGTGAAAATACTAGTGGTAGTAGTCAGAGGTAGACAGTGTTGGTGTAGATGATGATTGTAGTTGTGGTTGGTGAAGAAGGAGAGTTGTAGAGTAGGTGCCCTTCCTCGATATGTCTTTGGACTACCTGGAGGTGTTATGTAATAATGATATCGACAAGCTTTATATGTTCATTGTGCATCACATAGTTTGAATTTGGCTCTTGGAAATGCTATATCTGTGACTAATAAGAAATTGCATTGGCATAATTGAAAAGGTACACAATTTCTTCAATACCATTAAAAGACAGGACGTCCTTGTTGTTTATCATATTATAATATTAATATCTTTTAAGATATATAATATCTTTATTTAGCTTGCAAAAAACATTTGCGGGCACCTTACCATTGTCTAAAATAATGCAAAAATCTGACAGTGACCTCTTAATTGCCCTAAATTTTGTTGATGATGTTGTGGCTCAATTAAATACCGTTCGTGAAATGCCAGATTCTTCATTTAAAGATATTTATGATGAAGGATGTATAAAAGCCAATAATTTTAATATTGACATTAAAAAGCCAAGAACTTCAGTCACTTCATCAAAGAAAACATTAAGGTCCAATGTTCCAGCTGATTCTGTAGAAGTGTATTTCAGGAGAACTATTTCACTCCATTTATTGACCAAATATTGACTCAACTTCATGAATGTTTCACTCGGCACCACAACATTTTGAAATATATTTTTTTCTCTTCTACCAAATGGAAAAGATGCTCCAACAGCAAGTGCAATGGAAGATTTTCATCAATTATGTGAATTTCATGCAAGTGATTTGCCTTATACAAATCCAGCAATTTTGAATGCCGAATTCAAGTTGTGGTATAAGAAATTTGAAAAACCGTTTGCAATAGCTCCATGCAAAAATGCCGTTGATGCAGTTTCAAAGTGTGACAAAATGATATATCCTAACATCTATAACTTATTAAAAATATTTGCAATGCTTCCGGTAACAACATGTATCAGTGAAAGGTCATTTTCTAACTTACGCCTTTTAAAAACCTATTTAAGATCTACCATGACACAATCACGATTGAACGGACTGGCTTTGCTATATATATACACATAGAGAGAGATTAATGTAACCACGACTGAAATAATTCAAGAGCTTTGTAAAAATAAAAGAAAACTGGATTTTATTCTTTAAATAAATCTTTAATCACCTAATGAATTTTATTGAATGAATGAAATTTAATGAATTTTAGTTGAATGGATAAAAATATTTTTAATGCAAATTCATTGTATTTAAAAATATTTTAATCCATTCAACTTCCCCCCCCCCCCCCCAAGATTAAATCCTGGGTGCACCACTGATAGGAAGTATCAGGAAAACTGGGTCACAATGGAAGGAATGGTGTGATCCAATGCATAAGAGGAATGAAGATATGCAGCTGTGTTTGATCACAGAGGTAATTATGATGAAAGGATAATTGCGTGTTTATCCACTTTGGACTTATTTAACATGTGTAAGGATGTCTGCATAAATGAGGCATTATATATAAATAGAGATATGAAAATGATAGAGATATAAATGAGTGATGCAGACTACAGAGATGAGTATGCAAAAAAGCCTGGAGGTAATTTAATAAGCTGTGGCCTCAGATCACAGGCACTAGTGAGACCCAGATCTCAGAGACAGATATACCAATTAGTATTGAGTGTACGAGGGTGGTCTGAAAAGTTTTCAGCCTCGACCATAGATGGCAACACTATCGGCAAGATTTTTCTTTCTAAGTTGATGCACCTGTCACAAGCATCCATGTGAAACTGCAAGTCATTCTATCAAGTAATTTGTTTTATACAGCTATCTGAAGTAAAAGTGTTGTCTATATCCTTTGAAATGGATAAACCTGAGTATAGTGCGTCTGCACATGGTGATGTGCGGTTATAAAATTCTTTGTAAAAGAAGGTCTAACGCCAAAAGAAATTCATTTGAAGTTCATAAAAGTTTATGGGCACTCTTCTCCTTCATTTTCGACAATTAAAAAATGGGCTGCCAAGTTTAAAAGTGGCTGTACCAGCCTTGAAGATGATCCATGTGGATGTCCAAAAGTGTAACAACACAAAATATCATTGATCAAGTGCACGATATGGTATTGGATGACCGACGAGTCAAAGTGTGTGAAATTGCTGAGACTATAGGCATTTCAAAGGAACATGTAGGATATATTTTGCATGAAGAATTGCAAATGAAAAAGCTTTGCGTAAGATAAGCCACTCTTGCTCACAGCAGATCAAAAATGCACTCACATGAAAATCTCTGAATAGTGCTTGGAGCGTTTTAACAAGAATAAAACTGATTTTGTGTCAATTTATTACTATGGATGAGACTTGGATTCACCATTACACACCAGAATCCAAACAGCAGTCAAAACAGTGGACAGAAGCTGGTTGTTCAGTGCCAAAGAAGGGAAAGTCGGTTCCATCAGCAGGAAAGGTTATAGCATCGGTGTTTTGGGATGCTAAAGGCATTTTGTTTATTAATTATCTTGAAAAGGGTAAAACAATAACCGGGGAATATTATTCTGATCTTTTAACCAGACTAGACAAAAAAATTTGTGAGATAAGACCCGGTTTGCAGAAGGAAAAAATCATCTTTCATCAGGACAATGCACCTGTCAACAAAGGTGTTTTGGCCGTGGGGAAAATTAAGGGATCTGCACTATGAATTGCTGGAACATCCATCCTAGTCCCCAGATTTGGCTCCCTCTGACTTCTATCTCTTTTCAAAACTAAAACTCTTCCTCGCTGGTCAGTGTTTTTCTTCAAATCAAGAGGTGATTGCAGCTGTAGAGGGGTATTTGCAGATCTTACTGAGAACCACTACAGGGATGGGATAATAGTGCTGAAGCATCGCTGGAATAAATGTATTAGCCTGAAAGAAGATTATGTTGAAAAATAAAAATAATTTTGAAATTATAAATTTGTTTTTTCATTGTTATGCTGAGAACTTTTCAGACCACCCTCGTAAAGGATACAGTATTTTTAGGAAGGGCAGAGAAGATTGGAGAAAATGTGCTGCTAATGATATCAGACGATCTGAGTCATGCTAGGGTAGAAAGATATGATTGCAAAATTAGTAACAACTGTCCATGTAGCAGTGAGTTTGAAGCTATCTTGTATGAAGTAGAGTCTAACAAGATGAAATACATGGTGATGTGTTGATTCAGCCTAGTGGATCAATTGCTGGTGATAAAATGCCTTGCCAAATCAACAAGACGGGTATTAAATCAGTAATCATTCATGGGTGCTTAATTATCTGAACATGAATTGGGCAATTGGAATCTCACAAGAAGAAGAATGAATCTGAATTTATTGAGTCATCACAAGGCAAATTCCATATGCAGTATGTTACAGAAGGAACTCTGGGTCAAAGAGTGTTAGAGGGAGTTTCAGTTTAAGATGCAACTTTTCTGCATCCAGTTGGTAACAGCAGTCATGCTGTACTTACCTGTGAAGTGGCTAATTATATGCATTTTCATTCAAAAAAGGTTAAACGTTGAACTTCAAAGCAGGAAATTATGACCAGCTAAGAAGAATACTAGGTTCTGTCCCATGGTAACAATTGCTAAATGGGAAAAATATCGGCAATACCTAAGTATTAAAAACTACATTAATGATGCAATATCTGAATGTGTTCCTAAGGGTTGGAAGAATAAACAGGATAGGAGTTAAATAGATGTGCAGTCTTATTAAGCAAGAGATTCTTAGATTTTGTAGAAGTGGAAAGAATGCATGTTAATTCCATACAAGGGTGATGCAAAGACTGATGTGTCTAACTATCAATCTGTCAATATCTCTAGAGTGGTGGTGATGAAGATATTGGAAAAGTTGGAAAGAGCTCTCATACAGAAATGTATGACAGAAAATCTCTACTTTGCAAAGAATAGCATGCATTTGTTAAGGGAATATCATGTTTGAGTAACTTATGCACATTTTAAAACAATATTACGGCTCAGTTAAACAAGGGGAATGGATAAACAATGATACTTTTGGACTTTGATAAGGGTTTTGACAGAATACAGCATGGAAGGCTGTTGCATAAGCTTAAGGACATGGGATTGGATTATAAACTGTTAGCTTGGATAAGGGGATGGCTGACTGATAGATATCAAAAAGTGGAGTATTGGTGGTATCAGTCTGCAAGATTTAAGGTAACCAGGTGGTAAATGCCAAGGATCGGTTTGGTCCATCATTATTCAATCTTTACATTAATGACAATAAGAAGGACTTGATAGAAGAAGACATACACAACTGCTTGCTGATGATGAAAAGAGAGGCAAATAATCAGGAATGAGACTAACATGCAGCACTTGCAGAACAATTTAAATAGGCTGGAACTGTAGGCATGCGAAAATGGCTATCAGTTCAATGTTAATAAATGCAGTTATGCACTCTTGTGTGACAAGATATCCAATGGCATATAATACTTGTGGAATTATGCTAAACGAAAGTGATCAGGATGGGGATCTTGGTGTTTTAGTATATAGAAAGAAATTCATCAGCCATAGAGCAAAAATTGCAAATGAAACTCAGAGGATAATTGCAATGCTATTATCCTCTGAGTTTAATATAAAATCAATAATATAAAATCAAATAATATAAAATCAATGATAGAATCATATTAAAGAAAATATTAGACAGAACTTGACATTTTTAGCATTTAAGAATTTGTAAGCAGAGCTAATCTAAGCAGGTGTAACAGGAAAAGACTCAGATCTAAATAGGATCAGGACTCCAATGACATTGGAGTCCTGACAAATAGAAGACTAATTTGCAGGAAAGCTGTTGATAGGAAGTCAGGAATAATGTTCACTTCATCATGTAGTACTCACAATATAGTGTACACTCCTTGGCTATACATGTCAGAAATTTGATGATAATATGTATTATAATTCACAAAATGACACAGGCCATATTATAAAATAATGCGTTCAATGAAATTCATTGTTTTGTAATATGAAAAATATAAACAAAACATGAAAAAAAATAAACAAGAAACAAAAAACATATTAACTAATACCACTTAATCCACACCTGTTTTTCAAGAACTGTGCTACTTCTATTTCTAGAATGGCCACGACTTTCTTCACTGACTGAACTTCGAGACAAACTACTTGAAGATAAATCCTTAAATTTCTGATCATTAAGGTCAGAACTTCCTGATGATGCCCCATGTGGTTGAGATTTTAGATTTTCTGAAGAAGCAGGTGCACCATGTTTGTTAGGAACATCTAAGCAGGTATAACCACTTGTCATTATCTCATGAATTTCCTTTTCTCTTAAAGACATTATAACTGTTCTAAACAGCTCCCAGTCTCCAAAAGACATATTCAGAACCATCTTCAATTCAGCCAGATCACAGGTAAGAAGCACTTGTCCTGTTATATTATTCTGTCCTAAGGCTGTATGGTATTCTCCTAATTTTACTTTATTTATGCCTTCTAAGGATGACAAAAGACACATAACTCCTTCCACTGATAATGAACTTAGCTTTTGCGTATAGGTTGCTGACTGTAAGTAAAAAGAAAAAAAACTTCATAAATGAAATTTAATTAGTACTACTATTATTGCTGACTCAATTTACAAAACTTGTGATAAGCATAACAATAGTATGTTATAGTTCCTTTAGGCATGGTGCCTAATGTTATTCTAATGTAACTAATGTTAGTACGTCTTGGTACTTGGTTATTGTGGGTGAATTTATTATAACTGTGTTTGTTGTAGTGAAAGAATTTATTATATAGTTATATTAATATTATTATTAGTAATATTAATACAATATTATATTAATATACTGTAGTACAGTATTTGTTTTATAATGAGTCTACTATTCAATGTTTGGGATAATAAGACTCATCACATATCTGCTTTAACATCTGCTAGACAAATTGTACCATGCCTTATTTCTCACAGAGTAAGACATTGTGTTTGTGCTTTCTAAGTATTTTTGAGTATTGGGTGGGCACATGTTAAACTGTTATACATTCTTACTTTTATTTATATTTCTTTTTTTTGTTATGTTTTTGAATGGTACTATATAATGCTCATTTTCCTCCACAATAAAGTGGAAGTAGAAGTTTTATTATAGCATTAAGCACAGTATAGTAAAAAAAACAAAATAAAAATAAAAAACTTATTTCAAAATAATGGAAAAGGAAATTTAGTCTAAGAATTGTTAAAGATTATCCTTCTTTTCTTTCACCCAAAGCGAGAACAACATTTAATTTTCAGTTTATTGTAAGGAAAGGCTGACTAATCCTTAAAACTCTTTGTAACTATATGCAGAGGTACACTGAATATTTCTGGAGTTGAGTATGTGTGTGTGTGTGTGTGAGAGAGAGAGAGAGAGAGTTGGGGGGAGGAATGTAATTGTACTATAACTTGTAATTGTCATGACTGTTTTTTTTTTTTTTTTTGTAGTTTTTACAGATAATAATAATATTATTATCTGAGACCTCCAGGGACTCATCAAGGGAGGCTGTAAATTACCCAACCGAGCTATCATACCTACCCTTGAATTCATTCACACTAGATGCACTCACTACCTGCAAGGGCAAATTATTCCACTCACTCACTGCTCTCTGGGAGAAAAACCTAGCTCTTACCCCATTCTTGACTGCAAATAAATTTAACTTCCATGGATGCCCCCCGTGTTCTCTCCCCACCTTCCATATAATGAAAAATTTCATCAGTTGAAATGCTATAACACCCATTCAAAAGTTTATAGACCTCTATCATATCACCCCTCTTTCTCATGTTAACCAGAGTCTGTAATCCACATACTCGCAATCTGTCCTCATAATCTAAATCCCATAATCCAGATATAATCTTTGTAACTCTTCTTTGCACCCTTTCCACAGCTTCTTTATCCCCTTGGAACGCAGGAGACCAAATCTGCACACAGTAATCCAAGTGTAGCCTTATCAAAGCCTTATAAAGCGGCAAAATTACTTCCTTATCCTTACATGTCAAGGTTCGCTTCAATATAGCAATTATCCTCTGAGTTGTATTTGCAACTTTTGCTATGTGACCTTTGAACTTGAAACCCTTATCCACCAATACACCAAGATCCCTTGCCTCTTCAGTTTCTTGTAGCAACCCCACTAATATAATATACTGCTGGAACTCTAATCACACCAAAGTGCATAACTTTACACTTACTAACATTAAACTGACAGCATTTTCGTTTGCCCAGATTATCAGTCTAAGCGAATCATTTTGTAATTGCTGAATATCAGTAGCATCCCTGATTGCCCTGCCTATCTTTGCATCATCAGCAAATAATTGCAAATCTGATGATAGACCCTGCTTGATGTCATTAATGTATAGATTGAACAATAATGGCCCAAGGACTGAACCCTGAGGTACACCACTTGTTACCTTAAATCTGGCAGATTCACACCTACTGTATACCACTTTTTGATATCTGTCTGTCAACCATCCCCTGATCCAAGTCAACAGATTATGTTCCAATCCCATATTCTCCAGTTTACACAACAGTCTATCGTGTGGTATCCTATCAAATGCCTTAGAAAAATCCAACATTATCAAAGTGTATCCATTCCCTTTATCCAACTCGGCCGTAACATTGTTATAAAATATGAGCAAATTGCTAAAACATGACCTTCCTTTATTCATTTTAGAAATTATGGTCTTTACAACTTGTTATAAAAAACTCTTTTAATTTCCCGATGTTTCGATCTTCGTATTAAGATCAAGCTGAGTTACATCACATACAGTAAGCTAGAGAAACAATGATTAGATCACAGGTTATTCTACTGGCATGACCTCTAGTGAAAAAAAAAAAAATATTTAGAAACTACTTCTATTTATGATAATATGAATAAACATTCTTTCTTATAGTTTTCTTTCAGTAACAATGATCTCCTATTTTTAGCATTACAATTGCTATTTTTGATTTAGGATCCTGGATTATCTATAGTCCTGTTTATAAAACAGGACTATAGATAAAATAAAAACTAAAGGGATGACCTTCCTTTAGTAAAATCATACTGTTCCCTGCAGAGTATAGAATGCTTGTCTACCCATTTCTGTATGTGAGTTCTTACCAACTTCTCTAAAATCTTCAGTACCACATCAGAGATACTAATAGAGCGGTAGTTAGACACATCAGTTTTTGCATCACCCTTGTGAAATGGAACTATCATACATTCCTTCCATGTAGGATGATAAAATCGTAAAGTCAAAATATCATTAGGTATTATATACAAGGATGTATGGCAGTCTGATGTGTGTGATATTGAGCTTTCCAATGCAGAGAAAATAGACTAGTTCATGTAGGATGTTCTGGAAGACACTTTATTTTTAGGACATAATTAAGAGACAACTGTTTCCATCTAAGTAATAGAGCCCGTTCATTGCTTCAACATAAAGACTTTGAATGGGCAATGTGCAAAAGGCACCAGTAGTTAGCTGTATACCTTGATTGATGGATGAGATCAAACCACTGCAGTTTATTCTGCTTTGCAGAACCACAGACTTGAGACCCCATAATCCAGCTCTGAATGTATAAGTGCACGATAGTGCACTTATATATATTCATCTTGTGCACTTATCGTGCACAAGATGAAGCAATGAAGATCAATTCCACACCCCAATTCAGTAGAGGTGTGAAGGAGATTCAATGTTCTTTTGTACTTTTCTCTTAGTTGATGAATGTTGCAAAGAGTGTAGTTTTCTATTAAAGATGAGTTCCAAGAACTTGGCTTCTGTTGCTACTGGAATAGCCATTTGTCCCATTCTTAATTCAGGAACTAGATGAAGGGGGCATGTTTGACAGAAGTGTATGCAGACACTTTTTTTTCTGCTGAAAACCTAAACCAGTTAGTAACAGCCCATAGAGAGACATGATCGATTGCATGATGAAGTTGTCTTTTGATTACGCTCATGTTATGAGAAAGACATGAAGATCAATTGTGAAGTTATCAGCATATAAGAGCTGTCTACAGTGGGAGAAAACTGTTCAGTGATTGAATTAACTTTGATAGCAAAAAAGTGTCAAACTTTGAGCAACAGAGCCTTCAGGAACACTCTGTTCTTGATGATACAGCCAAGGTAGGATACTTCTCATTCTGACTTGGAAAGCTTCCCTAGACAGAAAGTTTTTAATAAATACAGGAAGGTGTCCTCTAACACCTAGGTTATAGAGATAATCTAATGTGCCATATCTTCAGGTTGTATCATAAGCTTTTTCCATGTCAAAGAACTCTGAAACCAGTTGTTGTTGCTTCAGGAATGCATCTCTTATAGAAGATTCTAAAAGGACAAATTAGTCCAAAGTAGAATGATGTGTATGAAAGCAACACATTTACACATTGGAGAGATCATTGTTTTCTAAATATCAGAGCAGTCTGGCATTAACCATTTTATTCAATATCTTACAAAGGCAGCTGGTCAGAGCAATAAGTCAATAATTATTTGTTTCTGTTAGATTATTTCCAGGTTTTGGGATAGCAATAACAACTGACTTATGTCTAGAATCCTCAAACTCTTCCTCTGCAAGTATTCTGCTATATTAAGAAAAAAAGATCCATTGAAGATGATGGAAGATATTTTATCATTTCATAATGGATGTTATCAGGCCCAACTGCACTACAGTGAAACAGTAAAAGAGCTCTTTTTAGTTCCTCCTTAACAAATGGCCAATTGTACAACTCGAGCTGATTGGTAGAAAAATTTAGCTGCTGTTTCTTTCAATATTAAAAATTCAGGATGATATGAAACTGTTGCTGAGATTCTGAACAAGCTGTGTGTTCTGTATCTACCTTTCAATTTATGAATTTTATTCCATACAATTTTTGCACTGGTTGTTTGATTAATTGATGAGATAAATGGGATTCAAGATTGTTTTTGACTCTGATGTCTTATATAACATGCTCTGGCCCAAGCACGCTTAAAAGCTATTAAGTTTGATGTGGTGGGGATATCTGCAAAAGAAATCCACACTCTGTGTTGATCTTGTTTGGCTGCATGGCATTCTCGGTTCCTCCAAGGCTTTGAATAGAGTGGAAATGAAGATGCCGTTTTCAGAACTGTTGTTGCCTAGACAGTCTGTTACATACTTTACTGCTTCAGTGATAGGTGTTTGACTGACTATATCAACATTAAAATTTGCAAGATAGAAAAGAGTATTCCAGTCAGCCCGAGCCATTTTTCATATAGGCATCCATGTAGAAGAACATGGCTCATGTGAAGACAATGTGCAAATAATAACTTGCATAGATATTGTCTCCGACATCCCACTTGAACTATTAAAAAATGACAGGAGAGCAGATTGTAAGATCAATTGCAGAATATGAGCAGGTAGGCATATAGAAGAAAGTTTAGAGTCATCATCATCATCATCAAATTCCTGCCATGTAACCTCAAGGGGTGTACAGGATATGACAGTACTACATGAAAAAATTACATCATTACTAACTTCCTATCTACAATTTTCCTCCAAATCAGTCTGTTACTTGTCAAGACTCCAACATTATCAGATGTTATATTTCTATCGTCTAAGGCACTTTGTACCGTATCAATCCACCTATATCTTGGTCTTCCTCTGAGTCCTTTTCCTGCTAACCTGGCAGAGAACACTTGTTTTGCTAATCTTTCCTCTCCCATTCTATTTAAGTGACCATACCACCTGAGATTAGCTCTGCTAACGCATTCCTGGATGCTGACAATGTCAAGTTCTTTCCTAATATCCTCATTTTTAATATGATATTGCCCTTGATGCCATCTGTTCATGTCTCTAATCTTTCTCAGGACTCTCATATCTGCGGTCTCTAGTCTTTGGTCAAGTGTTTTACTTCTGACCGAGCTCTCAGATCCATAAGTTAAAACTGGTTTGAACACTGTCTTGTATACAGCTAATTTAGTGTTCCGACTAATTTCTCTCTTATTCCATATGAATTTATTCATTTGACTTCCACACCATACCAGCTTTGCTGATTCTGTTGTCTATTTCTATATTTAATTTACCATCTTCAGTAAAAATCGTGTTTAAGTAGCTGAAATGTTTTACTTGTTCCACAGGTTCTCCATTCACAACACAGTTGATATTTTCAATGATTCTGCCTATTTTCATTGTCTTTGTCTTTTTATTGCTGACCTTCATACCATATCTATTACAACAGCAATTGAATTTAGTCAGAGAATCTTGCAGACTTGTAGCGGATTTATTTAGAAGTATAACATCATCCGCATAAAGCAAAGAGCTGACATTAACATCTCCAATTTTGATATCAGGTTTAATACCACTTTCCTTCATAATGTGATCCATATAGATAATGAATAACAGAGGGGATAATGTACATCCTTGTCTCACACCAGATTTAACATTAAACCATCTTCCTGTACTTCCTTCAATTCTAACTGCTGACTTACAACTCAAATAAAAACTAAGTATTGCTTGATATAATGCCCCATTGACACTATATAACTGCAGCGTATTGAATAGCTTCTCTCTTGGCACCTTGTCATATGCCTTTTCCAAATCGACAAAACTTAAATACAGATCTTTGTTATATTCCCATGCTTACTCGACTATTTGTCGTAAAGTGAAGATCTGATCCTGACAGCCTCTATTTGGCCTGAATCCAGCTTGTTCTTCACCAAGCTTTTCTTCCACAATTCGTCTCAACCGTTTCTCAAGTATACTTGCATAGATCTTGCCAGGAACACTCAGTAGGGAAATACCTCTGTAATTCTCACATTCAGTTTTATTTCCCTTTTTATATATGGGTACTATGAGAGCTCTACTCCAATCATCGGCAATTGGTCCCTCTGTCCAGGCTTTCTGAACTATGCAGTGCAACCACTGTAAGACTTGTATACCACCATACTTCAGCATTTCTGGTCGAATATCATCTACTGCTGCTGCCTTTCCACATTTCAAGCCTTTGATGGCTTTTTCTATTTCAAGTATGGATATGTATTCCTGACTGCATGCCGGGTCAGTGTTTTTTTTTATCACTGTGCTGTCATCACTGCTTGTTTCATTTAGCAGTTTTTCAAAGTAATTACTTCATACTTCAAGGATATCTTTTTCTCCTGTTTTCATGTCACCTTTATCATCTCTAACTCCTTTTACAGCACTCTTTTCTCCATTCCTAAGCTTCTTCAACAACCTCCAGAATATTTTGCCACCTTCTTGATATTTATTTTCTATATTCTTGCCAAAGTCCTCCCATGACTTTTGTTTAGCTAGTTTTACACACTGTTTAGCTTTCTTACATTTGTCTCTGTATTATGTAAGAGTAAAAGCTGACTTATTTGCCAGGAACTTTTGATATGCTTTCTTCGTTTCCTTCACTGCCTCTTTAACTTCCTGTGTCCACCAGGGAGTTCTGATTTTTTTATCCTTGCACACAACCTCATCACATGCCTCTCTGGCAGAATCAATCAATGTTTTCTTCAGAGTTTGCCACTGAATCTCCAAGGTTTGATTCCTGTTCTCAAACTCTTTCATTTTCTTTTCAATAATCTTTCTGTATTTTAGTCTACAGTTCACATCTGAGAGCTGCTCAACTTTTATTTGCTTTAAAACTTTCTTACATGTTATTCTTTTCAATATGAAATTCAATTTTATCCTGCTCAAGACTAAATAGTGATCACTTCCAATTTCAAATCCTCTGTACACTCTGGTGTCCTGAACAAGGGAGAAAACATCACTATCCACAATAACATAGTCAATGAGACTTTTCTTATTCCTTGCCTCTTCTCTCCATGTGAATTTATGCACATTTTTATGTTGGAACATGGTGATAGTAATAACCAGTCCATGTCCTAAGCAGAAATCCAACAGGTATTTGCCATTATTATTAGCTTTGCTCTTTTCTCCAAATTTTCCCAAAATATTTTTGTATGTCTGACAATCATTTCCTACTCTGCTATTTAGATCCCCAACAAGGACCAACTTATCCTTTTTCATTGTGTCAGTTGCTTTTTCTAAAGCATTAAAAAATTCCTCCACTTCTACCATAGTAGAACCTTCTGTTGGATCATAGGCACAAATAAGTCTCATTTTCCAGTTCCCCATTCTCATATTTGCCTACATCACTCTACTTGAGACTACCTGCCATTCGAAAAGATTAGCCTCATATTTAGTGTTGAATACTATGGCTATTTCTTCTTTGTCTTGTCATTGTCATTATCTGAATATTACAATTTGTATTTATTGCTCAGAAAGATCTCACCAGTGTTTGTCTTTTTTGTTTCAGACTCCCTTATTATGTCGATCTGGTACTTATCTAATTCCTCAGCTAGTTCCATTTCTTTGCCATTCAGTCTTCTTACATTGATAGTACCGATCTTTAACTCTGGTGATGTTGAGTTGGGGTTTGTTTTCAGATTTGTTCCAGTAGCTGACTTTCGCTGTTCACACTGGTTCCCTGGCAAAAACAACGGGAGCCTTGTTTAACCGGGCGACGCCCCAGCCGACATGAAATTTTGTCATGTTGTACCATCATTTTTTATTTTGGTTTAACCAATAAGAATACAATTTGGTCGGCTAAATCCCAAATTGCCAGCCCATCCTCGTTCGTTCAGTATCAAAGTAGATACCCAACAGGGTGCACCACGAGAAGGTGAGGATTGGACATTAGGTCAGAAGCCCTGGTCGGTTCTCCGCATTCCTTTAAAGGCTATGTGGAGGTCTCCTTTCAGTTATACAGCTTTGACCCTTAAGTACCCCTGTCTCCATTCAGCATGTCATCTAGCAATGTTTTTCTTACTCTTCCTCTGGGTATTTTTCCATCTATTTTTTCCTTCGATGGCATCTCTGATGATTCCATTTCCTCTCAGAATATGTCTGATCCAGTTTCTCTTTCTTCTTTTTATCCTCTTTAACAGACTTCTTTCTTTTTCTACTCTTTTTAGGACCTCTTCATTAGTTATTTTATCTGTCCATTTGATTTTTTTCATCCTTCTCCAAATCCATATCTCAAAGCTTTCCAAAATCTTAATTTCTTCTTTCTTCAGTGTCCAAGTTTCAGCTGCATAGAGGGGCAACACTTCACACATAACATTTTATTAGTCTTTTCTTTAGGTTTCTGTCCATTTTACTTCTGAATAAATTCCATTTTCTGTTAAAGGCATCTCTTCCCATCGCTTTCTTGCTTTTATGTCACTTTTACATCTTCCATCACTGCTAATCACACTTCCTAGATATTTAAATGTCTTTACTTGTTCAGTTTTTCCCCATTTATTCTGATATCCATATTTGTCTCTTTCCTTGCTATTTTCATTACCTTTGTTTTTCAGATGTTAATTTTCATTCCATAATTGATACAGGGTTCCAGTAATCTGTTCAACAGATGTTGTAGTCCTGTTTCAGCATTTGATAATAATGCCTTGTCATCTGCATATCTTATTGCAAATATCTGTCTACCTCCAATCTTTATTCCTTCTTCTGAATTCTCCAGTGCTTCTTTTAACATTGCTTCAGAATACATGTTAAACAAAATTGGTGACAGAGAACAGCCTTGTCTTACTCCTCGTCCAATGATACCTGGTTCTGTTGTACCATATATGTCTCTCACCATGGCAGTTTGTCCCATATATATAGTGAAATAATTAGTCTTCTGTCTTTCCAATCTACCAATCTTTTTCATTACTTCCACCATCTTATCCCATGAACTTTCACAAAGTCTAAAGCTTTTTCAAAATCTATATAATAGATATTAACTTCTTTATTCACTTCCAGCCTTCTTTCATTTACTATTCTTAACAGTCCAATCGCATCTCTTGTTCCCTTACCCTTCCTGAAACCAAACTGATCTTCTCCAAGAAATTCTTCCACTTTAGATGCAATTCTTTGTGTTAAGATTCTCATAAGTATTTTTGATGTATGGGAAATGAGGCTTATTGTTCTAAAATTCTAAAATCCTTGCAGTTCACTGCATTACTTTGCTTTGGTATAGGTATAAATATTATCATAAAATCTTTTGGTAGTTCTCCTTTGTCATAAATTAAATTTATTATTTTGGTTATTTCTTCAGTTCCTTTCTTCTGAAGTTATTTCAGGAATTCTGCAGGTATTTCATCTATTCCTTCTGCCTTTCCACATTTTAGTCTTTAATGGCCATTTCTACTTCTGTCTTCAAAATCTCTGGGCCTAGATCATCTTCATTTACCTTCTTCATATCTTCTAATGGCAACTAATTTGGTCTATTTTCCTTGTCATCTAGATCTTCAATGTATTCCTTCCATCTCATTAGGATTTTATCTTCTTTAGTTATGATTTCTCCATTCTTATTTTCATATACACATATACATACAATTAAAAAAAAAAGAAACAAAAAAGTTAGGAAAGATTAGCTGATTTAAAAAGTACTATCCCCCACAAAGGAGATATATGTAGACCATTGGATCCTGTTTAAGTTAGAAGAGTGAGGTAAAGTTTCACATGCTTCTTTATAAAGCCGTTCCATGAGGAACCGACTTTTGTGAAGGACTCTTGTCTTGTTCCAATGAACTCTATGTCTAGTGTGAATGGCATGCTCTGCAAATCCAGACTGTTCAGGTTCAAGGTACCAAATATAATACTTGTGTTCGTCTAGCTAAATAAAAGTAGATCTCCCAGTTTGTCCGAAATATGATAACCCACAAGAGCAAGGAATCTGGTCGACACCTGGATAAGTGAGATGTGGAAGCTTGTCCTTTTGAGAAGTGAGAAAGGTGGAGATTTTTCTGATGATGGGGCAAAAGGCAACAAAAATATTTAGTGGTTTTAAAACTTTTGCTATGCGTTCACTAATGCTTTGCACATATGGGATAGGATTACGAGTTATTTCTTCTGTATTTGAAGAGGTAGAGATACTAAAACTGCTCAAAGCCCTTTTGATGAAAGAATTCTTATAACATTAGATAACAAAGTGGAAATAATATGCTGCAATTCTTTCTGTAATAGCTCATCTGAAGAACATAAGCAATTTTAATGACCTTTTTTTTTTTTTTTATCTTACATTAGCTACTTAGGTGGTGCCTTTTGGAATTGTCAGTTATTGTCCTATTAGCTGTGAACTGAAGATGCCTTTGATACTCAGGCGAAAATTATGCAAATAAATAATATTTTAAGTGAGTTAATTCAGTATAAATTGGAAGCCAAACGGCTATTTTTCTGGCATCCTTAATAATAATTAAGGGGATACAAATCCCTTGTTGTTCAACTGCCAGTAAGTAAAACTCGAAGATCGAGAACTACGAATCTATGAGTTTCATATATACCAAAAAACTATTGGCGAATCCAAGTGTAATCCAATGCAAATTCGAGTTGCCTTGGTGTTGTACTACCAAGTGGTCATTTACACTTGGATTCGCCGATAGTTTTTAGATATATATGAAACTCATAGATTCGTAGTTCTCGATCTTCGAGTTTTGCTTACTGGCAGTTGAACAACAAGGGATAATATCAGAAGCTACCAAAGTGATCATATCTCCCTAAAAACTTATGAACATTGGAACCAAAATTGCAGACTTCACAGATCATCAACTTTACAATATGATGACACTATCAGGAAAGAAATAGGTCTTGATCAGCTAAACGTTCACATAAACAAAGAACCTCTATTTTCCAGTCCTTTACCTTCAAATACCTCCATAAATCTAAACCTTACCAAACTCTGTACAAAAAAAGAACCAAAAGAAATGCTTAAAGAAAAAGGCCTAAATACCATCAACCTTCTTTCATCGTCCAAACAGGTTATTTGTTATACCGATGGATCATCAGACACCAATATGATTAATGGAGGCACTGGTGTTCTCCTTCTACTCCTGAAAGGTGAAAAACTTTCAATAAAAGTTGGATCTGGGAGAATCGCTTCCAATTTTACCAGCGAACTCTACGCAATAAATAAAGCACTAGAAGCCTACTTAAATCTATCATCATCTCAACAATCTGAAGGAATTATAATTTACAGTGACTCAAGATCAGCTATGGAGGCAATCAAAAATGGCAATACCAAGCTCACACAAGACATCCATAAACTCTTAAATCAACTAAAGTGTTTAGGTAAAAGTTGCATTTTACAATGGATTCCTGCTCATGTAGGCATTGATCACAACGAAGCAGCTGATAAATTAGCAAAAGAGGCCAGAGAACTCAACCAAGAAACTCATATGATAACTCTTGCTGATGCCAATGCACTAGCAAAAGCTAAACTAATTCCATTGAAATCAGTGATACAACATCAAATTCCCGAGATCAATGCTGACAGAAGGACCTCCACCACGATAGCAAGACTACGAACAGGACATTATAGAGGAATGAGGATCAATACAGATGATACGAGAACATATAGAAACTGCAACAACTGCCCCAATACTGAACTGACACCCACTCACATCTTTACCTGTCCAGCAATTACAGCAGCCTTGCAAGAAATAGATCCTAATCCTGAACAACAGCTCTATACAAACAAAATCACAGACATAGCCAAAGCAGTACAAGGAGCACACGGAAACATCTAAGACTCTTCAAAGGACAAGACAACAACAACAAGGGATTTGTATCCCCTTAATTATTATGAGTTAATTCAGTATTATAATTTATTTAAATATGCCTACTCACAGTATTTCCTTATTGAAACACATCTCTATTGATTCTTCTACAGCGACATTGGTAAATAATGAAACTATATCTAAACAAGCTAACATGTCTGATAGGGAAATTTGTATATGTTTGAGGAGGTTAGATAGGTGTTTAGAGAGAATATATGTTGGAGAGCTTCTGCCAACAACTATTGAATGGAGGGGGAGATGTCCTTCTTAACAACTTTAGGCATGTTCTATAATCTGGGAGTGACTGGGCGTTTGAATTTCAGATGTTTTTTAAGATCTGTCAATTTAAAAGTACTGGAGATCATATCATTAGTTTTTATATGTGATGACCAAGTGGGATCACAGTCCATTTCTGAATATGTTGAAGAGTTCAATAAAGGGAGGCAATGTCAGTGTCACAGTACACAGTATTTAAAATGAACGTTGAATTCCCTTTTTCTGCAATAAGCATAATGACTTCATCACTGTTACGTAAACTTGTTAAAGGGTTTTTTCTCTAAAGTTGTGATATTATTTTTCGACAGGCAACTGTTTACTAAAACCAACGCACTAAGTAATTTTGTGCACAATGACTCTTCACGTGATGGCAGAAATTTATTACCTTTTTCAACACTGCCCATATTGTCCAGGATGGACCATGATCCCACTTGGTTGTTACATATAACAACTAACGATATGATCTTCATTCATTTGCAATTTATAGATCCTCTGTGCAATAGTTGATGGCAGAAGTTCTCCAACATATCTTCTAAATATTATCTGATCTCCTCAAGCCTCATATCAGATATGCAAACTTTCACTTGAAAAAATGATGCATTTTGTAGATAAATTATTTTCAAACATACAAATTTCCCCATCAGACAGATTAGCTAGTTTAGACATAGTTTCATTATTTATCAACATCTCTGTGGAAGAATCAATAGAGATCCATGGAAACCTATTTCTTCTAGACATCACACATATCTCTTCTATCATTGCCTCAAATCTACATTCTTTACGTAGAAAGGAAAATCGTCCAAGATTTAGATGATTTTTTTACATTTTCTGAGTAATCGACATACAAAAAAAGAAAAAAAATCAAATTTACATTAGAAGTACAAAAGGATGGAAAATTACCATTCCCAGACCTCCTTATCACCAAAAACATAGCTAGAGGATTAATATTAGAGATCTACAGGACTATTAGAGGCCTACATTAGAGGTCTATCTGCTTTCACGCAGGCAGATGCATGCAAGCAAGCTCTTTCCATCACTCTCAACAAAAATTAGGTAGAATGAAAACTTTAAAAAAATTGATCTTTAAATATACTAAAAAAGGATGAAATTAATAGCAAAGAACTTCAAATCCTATTTAATCAGTTACTCCAGAATGCAATCAAAAAAGTACTAAAGAAAAAACTTTTATTTTCTTGTGAACCATCTCATGATAATTCAGAAATTAATTACAAAGGAACATATGTTGGTAATGCATCACGAAAAATAGCCCAAAATAGCTTTTGAAATCCATAACAAAGAAAATATAAAATAAATGTTGAAAACAAAAGTGAATAAAAAAGTGGACTTGCAGCACACATCCTCAAAGTATATCACACAGGAAATTGGCAAGTATTTTGCATACCTTACTTGGAAGAGAACTGCTATGACAGATTATTCAAGAAGTTCTTCTGAGCTCATTCGCTCAAAAGGCACTCTAAACAGAAACCAAGGAATGATGCTTCATGACATTTGGAAATCATAAATTAATATGAGTAACATTCAAGATCTCTCCTATGTTAGCATTCACACACACAGAGTTTACACAATGATGTAGAGACAGCACATCACATGCCTAATGATACACGTGATTAAACTATTATTCCAGTCTTTTCAATTTATAGAAACAGTAGCTGTTGGAAAACATTTAGTTTTTTGTCAGCTTCTTTGAAAATTTATTTATCACTAGGTTTGACTATAATGAATTTAGTTTAATCCTTTATCCCAGTGAGAGCAAACAAAGTTTGCGCCTGAAAATATTTAGTCCTGAAGATATTTTCAGGCGCAAACTTTGTTTGCTCTCACTGGGATAAAGGATTAAACTAAATTCATTATAATGTCAGCTTCTTTATTTATATTAAACAACCTCCTGAAGATGCTATCAGCCATACAGACAGCAAAACATGTCAACAAATACATCTAGTGTTAATAAAAAAAAACAACTGAGTTAAGACCTGGTCATTTATTATTCAAGCAAATCTACTTGTAATGAATTACCAACAAAAGTCTATATGGAAGTTCACAACTAGGATGCTTGTTTTTACATCAAAGTGCCTTAAGGTACTCAACAGAAAATCACATTTTTGATTTCATCCTTTACCAAAGCAAGAACAAAGAAATATTTGATAACCTTTTGGCAAGGTGCCAGCCTTGTCAAAATTGGACTTTACATTAAACTGTCTCAGTATTTATACACACTTCCTTTCAAATGTGTATAAATCATGCTTATGAAATCCCTACTCAGACTAGTTTCAATCTTTATTTAGTATCATCTGTGGGAGACAGATCTGGAACATAACACAGAGCTAAATAAATGGTAGAAATCTTATTTCCATAGATGTAGCAAAATGATGTATCATGCAGAGTAATTTACTCTGATTAGTTGCCGAAAGTGTTTTTTTTTTACTGGATCACAAAGCAAAGTAAATTATAGCTGACAAGAAATTACATTTTTAGGTTTTTTATTTTTTTATTTAAGCATGAGAGAAAACAAAAATTATTATTATTATTATATGACACCTCCATGAGTCCAAAGAGTCATCGTGGGATACCTAAACTATCCACACAATGTCTGTTGTACATCTCCTTGATCCCATTAACAGACTGACTTTACAAGCAACTCCGGCAACCCATTCATTAACCACTCTCCAAGTGAAAAATCTGCTCACTGCACTCCTACTAACTGCACACTTGCTCGACTGCCAGGGATGACCTCTTATCCTGTCCCCTCTAGCCAAGCACTAAAACATTTCCCCTGAATCAATCCTATAAAATCCTTTAAGTAACTTAAATGTTTCTATCATACTCTTTTTTCCTATCAACCAAATTCTATAGTCCACAAAACCTAAAATCTATCCTCATAGGGATATGAGGATAGATTTTAGCCATTATCTTTTGGCCATACTGACAGGCTATTTAAATTATCTTACAAGTTCTCCACATCACCATGACTAACTTTAATTTAATAAAGCATTACTCTGTTGTTACTCTACTCAATTTTGCATCATCAACAAACTGAATATTTCCATTCAGATTATTTCCTATATGATTTTTGTAGAATTAAACAGTGGTGGTCCTAGCAAAAAACTACACTGCCTTTCTCCTGGAGGATTCTGCCCCTCCATATATATTACTACTGTTTTGATACCTGTCCATCAGTCACCCTTGTATCCACTGGGCCATCTGACCCCTTGTACCATTTCCAGCCTGACTGATCCAGTAGTTAGCATATCCACTCTCCAACCAACAGGATGCAGATCTGAATCCCACTGTGGGCATGGATGTTTGTGATTGTCTTTAGGCAGGAGATGAATTTCACCACCCAGTGTGAGACCACTACCCTACTAATTGAAGCCCTGAAGTAGCTTGAAAGAGTTCCATATTTGGTCTACAGACTATGTAAAAAGAGATTAAAAAATACCAAAAAATATATAAAATTGATAAAAAAAAATTGGAAAAAAAAATCTTAGTACAGCCAGCTATCAAATGTACCATAGGTTTGCAAATAACCTTTCGTGGTAAGAACAACATAAAAAAAATATAAATAAAATAAATAAAAATGGGAAAAAAAATCCATAAAGCCAGTTTCATATCCATCCCCATTTGTTCTAATTTGTGTTAATGGAGTTCATGTGGTATTCTGTCAAATGCCTTTGCAAAATCCATTATTACCATCATGCAGCTATCACCTTTATCCAACTCACCTGTCACTCTATCATAAAAAAGTTAGAAAATTAATAAGGCATGAGTGATCCTTCACAAAGCTATACTCCCTCACAGAGTATCATATTCTTATCCACTCATTCCTAAGTTTGCCCTTTGACCAACTCTTCCAGTAGTTTTTACACGATTCTTGACATTCTGACTGGTCTATAATTTTCTACTGCAGTCTTAGAATCTCAGTTATGATCAGGAATTATTTTGCCCCCTTTCCTCTCTTTTGAGAATCTGCCAGAACTGAGACTTAAATTAAAGAGCACAGTAAGAGGTATTGCCAGTTCCCTAGCACATTCTTATAAAACACAAGCTGATATCTCATCTAATCCTGCAACAGTATTTATACAGAGATTCTGCAACATCCTAAGAGCCTGCAATTCATCCAACTGTTCCCACATCAGTCCCTTTCACATCACAGCAGTAACCTCACTAGGATGATATACCCTTGCAAAGTGGTCAACTATTTTATGTGCTTCTGTCATTTCACTACCAACAGAGCTCATTCAAGTTATCCTTCCATAGTCATTCTTCCTCTTACTTGCCATGTAACAAAAGAATTCTTTGGGATTTCCTTTGATTTGCTCAGCTAGTTTTTTTCTCATGATCTGATTTTGCCTTTCTTACCATGATAGCTTCTTGCCTGATCTTTGTACAGCTCATGAGCCTGCTAGTAACCTTTCTCTTTATATATACATCCCTCCACAACACTTTCTTTCTTTGTAGCTCCTGTGTAACGATACCAATCATCCATATAACTCTGCATGATTAACCCTCTTGACCTTGGGTATACAATCTAATACTGCTTCTTCAAGATGCCCCTTAACTATCTCCTATGCATTACTAACATCCCTCCCTTGCATGTTTTTATGCCGTAGCACAGCTTAAAGCTACCTCCTAAGCTTGTCATAATCAATTGTCTTCTAGTTTCAAGAAAGATTATTCCTCATGTTTTGTAACTTCCCGAGTGAAGACTGGGGTGTAAGGTGTGGGTAGTAGAGACAGCACCTCTTCCAGCTCAGCAGTCACATCAAAAGTTTTGGTGGCTGGGTGGAATTGGTCACCAGTGCTCATGCAACTTTCACTAATGGCTCCAACTAGCTATTAGAGTGCATCCTGGGACTGTGCCTCGAATGGCATGCAAAACTAATTGAGGGTATTGGCATTTTATGCTGTAGTAAAAAAAAGTGTCTCCTCCTTGTTGCACTTGAAGATGAAGACTAGAATGGCAGAGTTAGCAGATGACCAAAATTTAATTTGACAATGGTAACAATGGAATGACAGCAAACTATGTGACATAGTCACATAGTTTGCTGAAGAATCTTCTATTAAAGCAATTAGAATGCCATCCAATGCTGCATTCCACAGAGATATGGCCAGTCACTGTGGAAGAGACAGGAACCTCACCACGTAACCTTCCATAATAAACCATGAAACAGAGAACCGTGTCGGAGTTAAGCAATAGAGACAAGGTTGGACCCTCTGCAACTTTTGTCTCTTGGAAACATTATAGGGAAGAAGAGAAAGAAACTGGGGAATGTAAGACAGATGCTAAGAAAATAGCATATGAAGAAGATACCTTAAACCCTCTGGGGAAGGTATCTCCTGATCTTTAATGTCTGAAAACCAAGAATCTTCTATTAAGGCTTGCAACTTGGAATGCAATCTAATGCTGCATTCCAGCACTAAGGACCTTATGTGAAGCTAGGAGGTTAGATAAATAACCTTATACAAGCACTTGAAACAATGAAAATTGACATTGATCATATCGGTGGTCAAATGGACTAACAGCAGAAAAATAAACAGAAAGAGTCATTCAATTATATACTCATGTGGAGATAGTCAATGGAGTAGCATTTGTACTAAAAATAAGATTGATCAATCCTTTCTTGGATTTTGGCCCATGAGTGAAAGAGCAATTGCATTAAAAATTGCAGCCCAACCTTTTAATATTTTTATCGTCCAAATATATGCACCTACTTCTGATTACCAAGATGAAGATATAGAACACTTCTGTGATTCAAAATGCACTTAACAACACTAAATCAGATCACATCACTATTACGGTAGATCTAAATGCTAAAGTAGGCTCAGAAAAGATTTTTTCCTGTATGAGAAACCAAGGCATGGGGCACAGAAATCCAAAAGGAGAAAGATTAATACAGTCTATGGAGAAAACGATGATACTTTGTTTAGCCAACCTCCTAGAAGACTTTACACATTACAGCTACAGGTACCAGATTGACTATATAATCTGGTACCTGTAGAAATTAAAAAAAAGATTCTGAAATTATATCTTACAAGACAAAACATACCTGGGGGCTGATATTGAATCAGACCACAACATTGGGTTCATTAAAGTAACAAAAAAATTAAAGAAAACAATGAAACCTATAAACATAGAAAAATAATTTTGGCTCCCTTAAAAATCAAGAAATACAAGATAATTTTTTAAAGAAACTGGCACAATCCACTGCTGTTAACATTTGATTCCACCAAGTATCCTTGGCATAAAGATGAGATTGAGGATAGATGGCATAAATTTAAAGAGGGCATAAAAAAGGCAGTAAAACAAACAATTCCCAAATTTGAGAAGAAGACTAGTAAACCCTGGATGAATGAATGACAAGATACTGAAAATGGAGGAAAGAAAGAAACACAAAAATCATCCTGAATACAAGAACTTAAACAAGGAGATTAGGAAATAATGCAAGATTCCAAAAGAACTATGGCTCAACAACAAATGCAAGGAAACTGGGCTTCTGGACAAAAAACACAAAACCAGAGACCTTCATGAAACAGTTAGGGAAATAACTAGCAAATCTTGCAAAAGGGTAGGCTCTCATTGTATTGAAGATGCAAGTGGAAACATCCTAATGGAGAAAGACAAAATAAGGGATAGATGGATAGAATATTCAAAGGAACCCTATAATCATAATAGAATAGATAAGCCATTGCAAGAAAATTTGGAGGGGCCTACTATTCTTACCTGGGAAGTAACAAATGCCATTAGGAAACTGAAACCAGGAAAAGCTCCTGGAATGGATGGAATTATGGCAGAATGCCTAAAGGCTTTAAATGATTAGGTGATAAGATCACTGACAGACATATGTAACAAAAGATACGAAACTGGACACCTGAACAATCAGTCTGATCAGTCAGATAACAAAAGTTATGCTATATATCATCCTAGAAAGAAATAAACATAAAATGAAATTGGAAATTAATGAGACACAATCTGGTTTTCAGGAAAATAAAGGTACTACAGAAGGACTCTTCAATGTTAGAACTATTATAGAAAGATATCTGGAGAAAGAAGTCTACTTATGTTTTATTGATTACACAAAGGCCTTTGACAATATAGAACATGAACAACTGATAAATCTATATTGGGAGCAAACTGCCTCAATAAAAATTGCAGGAGAAACCTCACAGTTATTTCCAGTAAAGAAGAGTGTCAGACAGTGCTGTGTTCTTTCTCCTATATTGTTTAACCTCTATACTGAAAATATCTTCCAAGAATTAGCAGAATTTGAAGGAGTCAACATAGGAGGTAGAAATATAAACAACTTAAGATATGCAGACGATACGGCACTGCTGGCTCCAATGAAAAAGATCTTCAAAACTTACTAAAGAGGCGCTGAAACTAAGTGAAAAATATGGACTTAACTTCAACTTTAAAAAAAATATATATATATATATATGCTGGTAACAAGAGAAAAAGGGAAAATACTCAATATAAATATTAAGATCAGAGGAAATGCTTTAGATCAAAGTAGAAAGTTATATATATTTGGGTCAACTAATTACAGAGAATGGAAAGTGTGATAAGGAAATATTAAGATGGATAGAAATTACTAGATCAACCTTCATTAGCATGAAAAACATTCTGACCTCAAGGGAAATTCACACAAAAAACAAGAATTAGGCTGTCTAAATGCTACGTATGGTCAACACTGCTATATGAAGCAGAAACCTTGACAATATCAAAATATTGTGAAAATAAACTGAAAGCCTTTGAAATATGGATTCTCAGAAAAATCCTTAGAGTCCCATGGACTGCCAAAAAAAAACTAATTTAGAGCTATTAGAAATGACTAGAGAAGAAAGGACTCTGCATAGCATCATACATCTCCGCAAGGGGGATGTGCTTTGCATTAGAGGAAAATACTAAGGAAAGTGATTGGAACTTACTCCACCTTTACCATGAGTTGCCTCAGACTTGAACCATGTTCAGGTGCAAACTTGACTTACTTGTCTGTTTGCTTATTTGGGAAAAAGGATGATTGAAACCTAGCTTATAAAATTGCTTGGTATCTTTAAAGAAAGGACGCTGTTGAAAACCATTAAGAAAAGGAGAACCACCTACCTTGGTCACATACTAAAGCATGAATCTCTACAAAAAACACTTTTAGAAGAAATTATACAACGAAAAAGAAGAAGAGGAAGACAAAGAACAGATTGGATGGGAAATATCAAGGACTGGATCTTTTTGTCTTATGAAGAATGTAAGAGAGAAGCACAAATCCATACATGGTGGAAGGTCATGGTAGTCAACCTCCTGGAAGGAGATGACACCTACAAGATGAGTGACGTCTGTATGATCACTCTCCCTAATCAGAGGAAATGTGGTTATGTATAGCTCTTCTGATCCTATGATCAGATTCAATACTCTCGTACTCCCCACCATCACATGCTTTCATAAGTAATTACATTTCAGCAGGTGTATACATATCATTTTTCCTTGTATTTAATTCCTTGTAATTAATACTTACTTGATCTACACTCATTGCAGTAATTTGTTGAGTCTTCCATATCAATGATATGGAAGACTCAATTTCCATATCATTATTGAAACTTCCTGGCCTATAGCAGCAACCAACTGTATATTTTGTGCTATTAGCCTCAATCTCACACCAGCCTATCTCTCATTCTATCCCAGTAATTACATCATCTACCTGTTTGTCACATCTTGTTAAAACCTATGCCTATAGCTTTTGGCAAGGTTATACTAACCAATGCCAAAAATTCCTCCCTCTTTCTCCTGATACTTCTGACTTTACTATATAGAAACTGTAGCATCCCTTCAGACCCTAACCACATTTACTTCCAACTGACTATCCTATTCGATATTGTTGCTTGAGAGACCAGAGTCTGCATTCATTTGTTGGTCATTCTCACACTCACTTGCCTTTACATACACTCACCGGCACCACCCTAATTGCTTAAGTTTTCTTGACATTGCCTTCTACACTCTCAGAAAACAACTCTCTCTCTCTCTCTCTCTCTCTCTCTCTAGAAACCATTTAAGTGCAGCCATCAGCATTATACAAATATTTCCATCCATCAATCTTAGATCACAGGTCCACAAATCCTCTATCATTTCTTCTGCATAAACTGCATATTGATTCGTTTACTTTCAACTCCCTCCTCCTCAATTAACCTCCAACACAGCATAGCAGGAGATTTACAATCTTCACCCTCTCTCTACTTTTTTACTTTGTCCCACAACTTCTTCACAATCTCCCTCACAGAATACTTCTTGCCTCTCAGGTCATCAGTGCCAACCAAGACTATTAATTCTTTCACCTTACCTTTTCTGCATCCTGATAGTATTACTAATATTAGTATTACTAATTAAGGATTGAAAGTGGGAAAAATGGAAAAAATGAATGAAAGCGAAAGTTGGAACGCATGGACCAAAAGTACAGAAACTCAAACGGATGAATGAGAGTGAAAATGTGAAGCAGGAGTTGAGAGTTCGAAAATTAGAAAGATTGAATGATAGAGAATGTGACGTGAGATTCGAAAGCTGAATTGGGTTGGATGAGGGAAGAGATGAAATGGATGCAGAGTGAAATTAAGAAAATTCGGGTGAAAACAATAAAAACAAATCAAGTAGGTACGAAAGAGTTTACGAAAGACAAGCGAGTGGCATTGTATGGCAACTCCATTATTAAAGGTGTGCTGGATGAGAGGATGCACAAGGTATGTTTTCCAGGCAGTAAAATGAGTAGAGCGAGAAAAGGAGTTGATGGTTTTAATAGGTACGAATGACTTGACAGAGGACAAAGAGCATGTCAGAATGGATATCAAGAGGCTGCTTAGACGGATAAAAGAGAATAGTGTGACAGGAAAGGTAGTAAACGTGTTGCCTAGGTATGACTGTGGTGAGATTAGGCAGAGAGCAAGGATTATGAATGGTATGTTGGCTGAAATGTATGAGAAGAGGGTAGAACAATCTGTTAATGTGTGGAATGAGTTTGAAGCACGAAGCGAACTGTATGGGAGCGATGGACTGCATTTGAGTGGTTATGGTGCGAGTCATTTGGAGAGACTGCTGCTGGAAGGTAGAGAAGTGAGTATAGAGAATGAATCAGATCAAGTGGGAAGTGATGTGGAAGAGCAGGAGAGTACGACAGGAGAGATTGAAGAGGTGGTTATGAATGAGAAAGTAAGTGGCATGAGTATACACGATGAACAGGGAAACGGGGAGGCTCAGGGTGGACAGGGGTACACAGCATGAGAAAGGTTGATGCTCCAAGAGGATGTAGCATGTGTAGACAGGAAAGGAATGGGATGACCTGGGATCAAGAGGAAACAGTTGCAATAGAAGAGGATTCTAAAATGAATAAGCAGAAAGGGAAATGTCCCCAGTCGGGCATGGAGAGATCACATTGAATGAGTGTTATTAGTGGAACTAACTGTAGAGCCAGGAATGAGCTGTGTTTATATGCAAATGCTAGAAGTGTAAGAAACAAGGCAGATGAAATGGTTGCACTAATTGAGTCTGTTCACCCAAAACTTGTTGGAATAAGTGAGACATGGTTAGATGAGGACGACATCCTGACAGGAATAGAGATGGAAGGATATGATGTGTTTTGTGAGGATAGAAGGGGTAAAAAAAGGGAGGGGAGTGCTATTGATGATAGAGAAAGAGTTATGTCCATACAAAGTAGAGATGCAAGAGGGAAATAGTGGCAGTGGTTTTGAGGCAGTACGGTGTGAGATAGAGGTGAATGGAATGAAATACTTGGATGTTGTTATAGACAAGGAAATGTGGATGGTAGTGACTATGAAATATATAATCAAATTAGCCAAGCAAATAAGAAAACAGTGATCATTATGGGAGATTTTAATTATAACAATGTAGACTGGAATGATGAGATAGCAATTGGAAGTAAAGAAAATGAGTTTCTCGAGTTTTTGAGGGATAACCACCTCAGTCAGTATGTAACAGAGAGCACACGAGGAGTGAGGGTCTTGGATTTGGTCATCTCATCAGAGGATGTAATTATAAATGGTGTCAAATCACCCACCAATTAGTGAGAGTGAGCATGAGGTGATTACCTGGGTGGTTGCCAGCAGTGTGAGGACCTCTGTAAGAAAAGGGTATATGTGGAACTACAAGGTGGGGGGTGATTATGAAGAGCTCAGGAGACAGCTTGCAGGTATTACATGGAATGAGGAGTTAGCTGGAAAAGAGACCAATGCAGCTTGGGGGATTTTCAAAAACTATCTAGTAGATGCAATGTCTCAATGTATTCCAAGGGCGAAAAGGTTAAATAAGGTAGGTGTGAAATGGATGAATAAAGAGATTAAGCATGTGATACAGAGAAAAAGGGCATTGTGGAGGCAGCATAAGAGAAGTGGAAATATTGAAGACCAATTCCATGAGGTCTACAAAGACCAAGCAAGAAGGGTGACTTGGTTGGTGAGGGTGGCTAAAGAGAGGTATGAACAGCAGTTAGCTACTGAAGCCAAAAAGAATCCTAAGGAGTTCTTTCGATATGTAGCCAGCAAAAGAAAGAATGATTATGGAAGGATGACACTGATTGAAGAAAATGGTATAAAGGTAGCTGTTGCAGAAGGTGTGGTGGGGATACTTAATGAGCAGTTCATAAAGGTCTTTCAATCTTGTGAATGTGACTTCATGGAGAGATTGAGAGTAGCTGATGATGGGGAAGAGAGACTGACTATAAGTGAGCAAGAGGTGTATGGGGAATTGAGCAAACTAGATGTAAATAAGGCTGTGGGACATGATAATATATCACCATGTATTCTGAAGGAATGTGCCAGGGAGTTGAAGCCGGCCTTGCCATATTTTTTTAATACCAGTCTTGCACTCGGTCAAGTTCCTAAGGAGTGGAAGGAGGGCAAGATTGTGCCACTTCATAAAGAAGGTGATAGAACTCAAGCAACAAACTATAGGCCTATCTGCGTGTCAGGTGTTGGAGAAGCTTGTGAGAACTAGCATCCAGAATTAGGTTGACAACAATGGTATTATTTTTGATGGACAGCATGGATTTGCTAAAGGGAGGTCATGTTTTAGTAATCTACTTACTTATTACAATAAGGTGACTGCTTCCATGAACAGAGGAGAAGGATACACAGTAATATACTTAGATTTTGCAAAGGCTTTTGATAGATTACCGCATGATAAGTTGATAGTCAAACTGAGTGGATGGGGTTGGATATTAGATTGGTGCACTGAATTGGAGACTGGCTATCTGATAGGTATCAACAAGTTGTGTATGGGGGAGTGATATCCAGGAAAAAGGAAAGTTACTAGTGGTGTGCCTCAGGGATCTGTTTTAAGGCCATTGCTGTTTAACTTATATATTAATGATATTGGTGAAGATTGAGAAGATGCAACTTGCAGAGTCTGGTGGACAGGAGGAGGGGAGATATGGTAGAGACCTACAAGTTATTAAGGGGGTTGTTATAGGATCAATAGTGGGAGATCAGGGGAGAACTAGAGGTCATCCCTGGAAGCTGTATAAGGAGGGTGTGACTAGGGGAGTGAGAAGCAGGTTTTTTCATGAAGCGTTGTGAATGAATGAATATGGTGTGTACAGAGAATTTGAGTATGTTTAAAGGTATGATGAGCAGTGTGTTTGATAAAAGGACCTCCTAGATGAGTTTTTGACTACATGGGGGTTTTGGGTAGTAATAATAATAATAATAATAATAATAATAATAAATTATTAAGTTTTAGCCACCAGAGCCCATTCAGTATAGACGAAGCCTTTGGTCAGGAAGACCTGAGTTCGATTCCCATCCATGATATGAGGAACCTTCATCTTTCGACTAAAGATGAGTTACCTAGTCTCATACGGAGGTTTTTTTGTTTTTTTTCTCTCCCTGTAACTTGGGTTTTTCATCCCTCAAAATGGACAAACCAGTCCCATGAACACACATGGCTACAGTCATAAATACTCTTATAGTACAACAAGGAAGGCAATGGAAAACCACCTTGCTTCATAATCATCTCCCTAGTAAATATTGCTACCTCACCAACAATAAGGTTGAAGGGAAAATACATTAATTTTTACACCAATTTTTAAGAATTCTTCTGATCACGGAATCTCCATACAATTTTCTCTGTGCCTTGGACCTCCTACTTTTTTTTCCCCTCTTCTCAACCCTGATAATCTCTTGGAGCATCTGCAATTTTTCAATCTCACACTTTGTCCAGTGAAGGATAACACGCAAGTACGCTATTTCCTTATTTAGGTCTACTTCAAACTCCTGAACTCGAGAAATACATCTCTCTCATACACACACACTACACTAAACAAAATCATGCAAATTCCACCACTGCATATTCAACATTAATTTTGACATTAACATTTTTCAGTCTATCATTAATTCTGTTACTCTACTAACACAAGCTTTGTTCTCTACATCCAACTGGCACTCACTCTCAAAACACTTACTACATACTCGCTCATCAGTTTTCTCTCCTTCCATAAATCCTTGAACTTTTAGAAGAAATACATCTCACCCACTATCCTAAACATCCAAAATATCCTAAACAAAATCAAGCAAATTCAATTTACCCAACAAGGATGTCTTAGGTGTTTGCAAGTGAAGTATCTTCATAACTAATCCACTTGTTATAAAGAGGCAGTTGACTTCACATGAAATTATTCCAGTATCCTATAATGCATAATAATATGGTGATACATCATTTTGATACTTGTATATGGAAATGTCTTCCAATGATTTAGGTCTTAATATCCCAATGGGTCTAGCTCCCACTGAGGGGATCTCAATAAAGGTGGAACTGATTAGTGACCATTCCTATAATACATCACAATAAATATACATATTCAGTGCATTATGTGAAACTGGAGAAATCTGATTTGGTGTACATAATTGGATGGGAAGGTAGTTTCACATTAAATGCTTGGCTGTGAAAATATTGTACATGTGAGCTTTTGCTTGCTTACATTTTGGTAAAGGATAAAAAGTTTTTTTTTTTTTTTTTTTTTTTTTTTGTCAAGTATAATTTGTTAACAAGAACAGATGTTGATCAGCATTATTGCTGAAGGTTTACAGTTATGAACACTTTTGTATAAGAATTAATATTGTCAATTAGTTTTTAAACTCTGTGTTTCACAATGTAACAGTATTATCCATGGATCAGATATCCAATTAAAATTAGTGATAAGATTGTATCACTCTACTTGTACTGGAAGGAAAGAAAAAAGAAACAATCAAATGTGTCAAATCAGTAGTGCCAAAACTTTTCATGATAAATCTAACAGCTTTATAAGGATTAATAAACAGAAATCTAAATCCACCTTCAGGCTGACAATGCTGGGGATGTTGTATCTTGCAGGCTACTCTCTCATGCTCAACCCATGGGAAGGCATTTGATTTGAAGTCCAATGGATTCAGATCAGGACTTCCAGATGCCTAATCAGATGGTGATATATGGTCGGGCACATTTGCCTCCAACCTCTGTTGTGTGGTCCTTGCTTTGTGTGCAGGGGCTGAGTCCTGTTGGAAGGTCCACTGCCTACCATGAAACAATGTGCTGTTCAGGGGGCTGTACCACACAGGTTCCAGCACAGTGTCTTGATGCACTTTGGTGGAGGTTTTGACCCTTTCTTGCAGAAATGCAACTTGGATACCCCTGATACGAGTGGCTGGAAAATTCGCTGTAAACATTTCCGCTGTAGGAAAATTCGCCATAAACATTTTCGCAGTGAGACATTTTCACGGTGAAAATTTAAACTAAAAATCTGGTGACCTTATCAACCAACTAGTTAGAGGAAGGTAATTTCTTTAAAATTAAACTTTCTAACTGACATTCTGCTTGTGTGCTTCCCTTCATCTCTGATGTCGTTTAGCAAATTTGTGTCGTAATATTATGATGGAGGCAAAAGAAAGGTCAAGCACCCCCTATCCCAACTGAAAGAGGTGGATATCTAATTCCAGATGAGTATAAATTTCTAGAAAATGGTGAGCAGTTTTTATTATACGATAGTGATGAAAATGATGAAGAGAGAATTTTAGTGTTTTGTACACAAGCTGGATTAGATGACCTCGAAAATAATAAGGATTGGGCATGTAACGGTACTTTTAAATGCAGTCCAAATATACATTATCAGTTATTCAGACTACATACAGTAATAGGAAGTATTAGCATTCTACGTCTTTCTGCTTTCATCATCATCACAAACCATTGGCTCACTGCCCGTTGGTGTCCGATGCCTCCTTCACTATCTTCTTCCTTTCTTTGTCCAGTGCAGTGTTGCAGTTTCTGTACACCCATTCCACATCACTCCTTTATGTTGTCTAGGATATTCTCTGTATGCTCTTCTGTTTACACCATCCATAATACCAAACATAAATGTCTTTATCTTCCGGTCCTCACTCATTCTACAGATATGTCCAAAAAATCTCTTCGTTTGAGATTTTTTGTACCCATCCTATTCTTAGAATCTTCCCATAACAGGTTCTTCCAAATGCCAAAATTTTCTTTTTCTTGATTCCTTATTTATTACCCATGTTTCAGATCTATACAGTACCTGCTAAATTTGCATGTTTCCAGTACTCTTAGTTTTGTTAGCAGGCTGATCACTTTACTTTTTCAGATGTTATCCATGGCCTTCAGATTTGCTCTCTTCCCTTTGCAATCCTGATCTTTATTTCTTTTTTACAGTCCAAATCATATGTCATTTTATTTCCCAAATATGTGAATTGTTCTGCATTTTCTATATCAATTCCATCCACTTGTATCTTTTGTTTCATGTTCTTCTCACCAAATACCATTGTCTTCATTTTTTCCAAGTTCATAACAAGTCCAAATCTCTTCCACTTCTCATTTAACAGTTTCAGTGATTTTTGTAGTTCTTTCGTCTTCTTCAATAATAACAATGTCACCTGCAAATCTCAGATTGTTAATTCTCATCCCATGCGGTGATATTCCTTTTGCATCTTCCTTCATTTCTTTCTAAATGTGCGATGAAAATGCTTGGTGATATTGGGTCCCTGCCTGTCTAGTTATCTCTGCTTGTTCTATACCATTTCCCGAAATCATCACCTATTCTAGCTGCTGCAACTGCATTCTTTATGCATGGATAGTGGCGTGGATGTGTGGAATGAGTTCGATGGGCGAAAGGACTTATATAAGATGGATGGGTTACATTTGAATGGAGGTGGTGTACGGAGACTTGAAAAAGTGTTGATGAATGATGTGGAAGTGGATGTACAGACTCAGGGAAACTAGATTTATTAAGGGTGGGGGGGAGTAGATATGCAGACTTTAGGGAGGCAGTTTAGTGTATGAATGAGTATATTATGCCCGAGTGAGTAGGAAGGACAACAAATCAGAATGGGATAGTTAGTATAAGACATCAAAGTAGGGATAGGACAAATGGGCTTCTGCAATTCATGTACACTAATGCCAGGAGTATTAGGAACAAGAAGGAAGAGTTTTTGGCCATGGTTGGCAATTCCAGGCCACAGGTTGTTGGTATTGGTGAAACATGGCTGACAGAAGATGATAACGCTAGTGGGATTGAATGCGACACGTATAGCATGTTCAGGAGTGACAGGGTGAATAAAAAAAAAGGGGGGGGGAGTGTTATTGATGATAGCTGATGAGCTGCAGCCAAGGAGTATAGAAGTTGAACTGCAGGATAGAGAAAAGAGCACATTTGAGGCTGTTTGGTGTGAGATAGAATCTAGCAGAACAAAATATACAATTGGGTGCTGCTATAGACCAGGTGATGGAATAGATGGTGGGGATAGTATGCATAGGCAAATAGAAGAAATGAGTGGAAGGAGGGTAATTATTATGGGTGATTTCAATTATGGTAACATTGACTGGAAAGAGGAGAGGGAACATGGGAGGAAGGAATTGGATTTTATGCAGTTATTAAGGGATAACTATCTATGGCAACATGTAGTGGAAAATACCAGGGAGCAGAGAGAGTGCTGGACCTTGTAATTGCAACTGAGAATGTGGCTGTAACGAACATGACCATGTTGCCACCAATTGGTGAGGGTGACCATAAGGTCATGACTTGGGAGGTGGCTAAAGGAGTGGAATTTACAATTAAGACAGGGTACATGTGGAATTACCAGGCTGGTAAGTATGACACGCTTAGGTGTGTGCTTGGCTCAGTGCCATGGCATATAAAACTGCAAGGGCTGGATGTTGATAGTGCATGGGAGGTGGTTAAGAACTGTTTGCAGGAGGCAATGGTTGACTGTATACCAAGAGTCCGAATAATAAATCAAGTAGGGGTTAAATGGATGAATAACGCTATTAAGCTTGAGCTGCAAAAAAAGAAACAATTGTGGAGGGAATTTAAGGAGAAAGGTGACCATCAAGCGCAGGAACAGTATAAAGCTCAGGCCAGGATGGTAACAAGAGTGGTAAGAAAAGCAAAAGCAGATTACGAAAGAAAATTGGCCATGCAGGCTAAAGAGAATCCCAAATAGTTTTTTCAATATGATGCAAGTAAAAGGAAAAATGCTCATGGTAGAATAATCTTAAAAAAATGCTGAGGGTAGGGAGGTAACCGAATCAGTCGATATTGTGGAATTACTGAGCGAGCACTTTGCAAGAGTATATCATCCAGGTGGTGACTTTGCAGGAATGGAAGAACCAACAGCTTATACTGGAATTGTGATGAATGAAGTAGAGGTAACTAGTCTATTACAGAACCTCAATGTCAATACATCTGTGGAATTGGATGGTATACCAGCTCATGTCGTATGTGAAGTGGCTAAAGAACTGTCAGTGCCCTTGACCATTTTGTTTAATTTGAGTCTCAGGTCTGGGTTAGTCCCGAGGGGGTGGAAAGAGGGGAAAATAGTTCTACTGCATAAAGGAGGGTCCAAGACTGCTGTTGTAAATTACCGACCGATTAGCATATCAGGAATCGTTGTCAAGGTCTTGGAGAAATTAGTGAAGAAAAGAATACAGGATTGGATAGATGAAAATGGGATATTGTATGGGGAGGAATTGATTGTTTTTTTGATACTGTGTTCGCTGTAGCCATTGGAGAGGAAAGTTCTGTGTATGTGGTTAAGCTCCGTAGTGAGGGCGGTTCCACTGGAACAAAGATTGTGGGCTCTCTTGGTAAGAGTTTTAATAATGCCATATTGTTGAGAGGTGGTGGTGGTGGGAGAGTTTGTGAATGTATCTGCCTGTGTGTGTGGGTTTTCTGTATACAGTGAAGGCAAGTGTATCATTAGGCAGGCGTGTGACTAAGGTATCTAGGAAGGGTAAACATTTGTTCTTTTCCTTTTCCATAGTAAACTGGATTCTTGGATGTAGGCTATTGAGATGACTGAGGAAGCAGTCTAACGTGTCTGGGCCATGAGGCCAAATAGAGAACACATCATCTACATATCTTAGCCAGATAGACGGTTTGAGTGGGGCTGAGTCTAAGGCTCGTTTTTCGAAATCTTCCATATAGAAATTGGCAAGGGGGGTGAGAGGGGGAAACCCATGGTGGTTCTCTCTATCTGCTTGTAGATTTTGTTCTTCCAAGAGAAATACCCACAGTTGATGGCAAAGGAAAAGAGATCTAAGATGTCAGAGGGAAAAACGTTTTCTAAGAGATATAAAGTGTCAGTTAAGGGAACATTGGTAAACAATGAGGAGATATCAAAGCTTACTAATATGTCTGTATTATTCAAGGTTAAATTTTCAGTGAAGGCTTTAAAGTGGGTCGAGTTTTTTATATAGGATGTGGAATTTCCGGTGAGGGGGGACAGAGAGTTAGCCAGCTGTTTAGACAGTCTGTAACAAGGTGCATTGGTGGCATCTACTATAGGCCTGAGTGGGGAATTGGGTTTGTGGATTTTTGGTAAACTGTATATTCGGGGAGGATGGGAGCGGAAAGGTTTAAGTTTTTTCGTGATGCCAGGGGGCCAAGAGGTTACTTTTTTAAGTAAGATTTTTAGTTTCTTAACTTGTGTTTTTGTGGGGTCGTGTTCTAGCTGGATGTAGGTAGCGCGATTGCGGAGGATAATGTTCATTTTACGATTGTATTCGCTGGTATTAAGAACGACTGTGGCATTACCCTTATCTGCTCTAGTGATGACGATACTTTTTTCTTTGTGTAGTTTCAGGAGAGCCATGCGTTGGGCATATGGTAAGTTACATTTTGGAGGCGAAGAGTGAGCGAGGATGTTGGCTACATCTAGTCTGATGTTGTTGGCTACCTCCGATGGTAAGCGACCGATCCCCCATTCGACGTTAACCATTACATCGAGTACCGACACTTCCTTCGGGGCGACGGCAAAATTACGGCTGAGGCAAACAAAGGGCGCTGACGGCATCATCGTTGAGCCTTTTGGAAGAGAGGTTTATTACTGTCAGGAGCGGCTGAATTTGTGGTTTGTCTTTAACCAGGTTGCTGTATTTCTTGACGTGTTTGTTTTTTATTTTTTGAAATTCTCTCTGTGCACAAGTTTCCGAAATGCCAGAGAGAATCGACCAAAGTTCAGGGTTAAGAACGGTGGAGAGCTCTGAATGTAGGGAGCCAATGGCGGTGTTCGTCACTGCGAGGGCGGCACGAGTAGAGGCGATTTGCTCGCGTAGTAATGCCAGGCTGGCACGTTTATATATATGGAGTGCTTTTTTGGAATGGAAACTGATCTTCATTTTAACGCAGTTTGGTATCACTCTTGTATCCCGACATCTTTTTAAAAAGGCCAGCCTATTTAGTTGTCTAGATAGTCGTAGTTTTGACTTACCGTATTGCTTGGATTTGCGTGCTAAATCTTCTCCATGGATGATTAGAATTCTTGTGTAGAGGCTTAAGTGCTGTGATGACATTATTTTAGAGGTTTAATGGATTTTTTACAACACTCAAAAAGAATTAAAATAGAATTTAATAGTTCCTATATTTCGTCCTAGTCACTAGGACATCTACGGGGATTACAAAAACAATTAATGTAACATGCACACAAAAACTTCTCCATGGATGATTAGAATTCTTGTGTAGAGGCTTAAGTGCTGTGAGGACATTATTTTAGAGGTTTAATGGATTTTTTACAACACTCAAAAAGAATTAAAATAGAATTTAATACTTCCTATATTTCATCCTAGTCACTAGGACATCTACGGGGATTACAAAAACAATTAATGTAACATGCACACAAAAACTGACAATATTAAGCCCAACCGCATGGGTGACACTAAAGTCCTATCTAGGTGGAGCGCCCTCTAAGGGCGGTCGTAGGTGGCCTGGAATGTAAGGTGGGACCTCTGGTGATGAGTGTTTCCCAAATCTTCGGAAGCTTAATGCAACCATATTTATTTAGATTTGGTTGGTTTCTGAGAGCTGCTGCTGCTTCTAAGAAAAGTCTCTCTTTCTTGAATATGCTGTGGTGGAGCATGGTGGTTTTCTTCCATGATACTCTGTGGGTGGTGTCCAACACATGGTCAGCCAAGCCTGAATGGCCATAGTTGTGTTTAACGATGTATGACTTGTGTTCCTCCAGGCGGATGGATGCTGATCTGCCTGTCTGTCCAAAGTATGCAAGCTTACAGGAACAGGGTACTTTGTAAACTCCAGGCAGAGAGAGAGGAGGGAGCTCTCACTACTGAGCTTAACCACATACACATAACTTTCCTCTCCAATGGCTACAGCGAACACAGTATCAAAAAAATAATCAATTCCTCCCCCATTCCCCATCCCTCTCATCAACAAGATTTTAAAAATGCCGTCAGCATACCCTACATCCGTGGCACTTCGGGAAAAAATAGCCAAGATACTAAAAAAGTATAACCTACACACAGCATATAAGCCCTACCGCAAACTTGTTACCCTTATCCGGTCTACGAAAGATCAGCTCCCTCCTCTCTCTCTGCTTGGCTGACCATGTGTTGGACACCACCCACAGAGTATCATGGAAGAAAACCACCATGCTCCACCACAGCAAATTCAAGAAAGAGAGACTTTTTTAGAAGCAGCAGCAGCTCTCAGAAACCAACCAAATCTAAATAAATACGGTTGCATTAAGCTTCCGAAGATTTGGGAAACACTCATCACCAGAGGTCCATCCTTACATTCCAGGCCACCTACGACCGCCCTTAGAGGGCGCTCCACCTAGATAGGACTTTAATGTCACTCACGTGGTTGGGCTTAGTATTGTAAGTTTTTGTGTGCATGTTACATTAACTGTTTTTGTAATCCCCTAGATGTCCTAGTGACTAGGACGAAATATAAGAAGTATTAATTTCTATTTTAATTCTTTTTGAGTGTTGTAAAAAATCCATTAAACCTCCAACATAATAATACTGTTGAATTGTAGTTCTATTTTTCCTAAATCCTGCTTGCTCATTTGCAAGGTATGCTTCCAATTGTGTTCTCAATATCATCATTATCAATTTACCAAAATGACTTGTCAAGGCAATTGTTCTATAATTTTTACATTCTAGCTTATTTCCTTTCTTGTATAAGGTCACTAATATCGATTTCACCCACTACTCTGGCATTTTTCCTTCTTTCCATACCATATTACATACTTGGTGCATTTCTGTAACCATACTTTGGCCCACCATATTTAATCATTTCTCCAGTGATGTTATTGTTACCAGGACTCTTGTATTTTAGCCATCCTATTGCGTTTTCTACCTCTCCTCTTAAAATTCCCATATCATACTCATCACCTGGTGGTGATATCTGCTTCAATTATTCAGTCAGTTTCCCAATGCTATCTAAATCTAGCTTTTCTTCATATAACTCACTACAGTGTCTTGTCCATCGCTGTACAATTTTATCTCTATTCATCAATACTTTGACTTTTTCGTCTTTAACAGCGGCCTGTTTGGTTGCCACCTTCTATTAATGGTTCTTATAATTTTGTACACCTCCCTAGTTTTATGCTCTCAATAGTACTGCTCTGTATTATTGCATTAGGCTTCTAACCAATTCATCTTATCCATTCTGACTGCATATTTCAGCTCATTACACTTTCTTCTATATTGCTCCTCTATTTGTTCTGATGATCCCTTCTTATTTTCAACATTTTTTTTCTCCTGTACTAACTTCAGTGTTTCTCGTCTAATCAATTTCTTCTTGATCTTCTCTTCTTCTGCATTTGAATCACTCTTAGATTCAAATGTTTTTCTTTGTCCATACTTTTAAGTTTCTCCTCTAACAATGTTCTGTACCTTCTTCCCATTTCCGCTTCACTTATTCTTGCTGTATCTCTTCGTTTCTGATGATGGGGTTTATATTTTCTTTTTAATTTCCACTTGCTGTTTGCAATCACTAAACTATAATCCAGGTCTATATCCGGTCCTTGAAAAGTTCAACACTGCTGTATTGATCTTCTTTTAATCATATCAATCATGTTCTTGGTTTTCTCATAATTTGATTGCCACGTCCATTTTCTAACTCCTTTTGCTGGAATCTTGTGTTACAGATCATCATCTCCTGGTGCACAGCAAATTCTAACATTTTTTTTGCCTCGTTCATTTCTTTCTCCGAAACCATATTTTCCCATTACTCTTTCCAAATCATCATCATCTATTCCAACTTTGGCATTCCAATCTCCTTCAATAATTAGTACATCTTGCTTTGGTATTGTTTCTATTGTCTCTGTCAGAACTTTGAAAAATAAGTTAATATCCTCATCTGTGCTGTCAGATGTCGGTGCATATATCTGGACTACTGATTTATTAAACGGGTATATATGGTGTCATGGGTATATATGGTGAAAATATGGTGTCATGCCTTGTCCATATGACTTCGCATCCATTTATCTCTCTTGATGATGTCCATCGCATCTCCGCCAGTCTTAGTATATCACATTGATATCTCTTCATTTCCTCGTGAAGTAATTCCAGCTTTTCTGACATCCAAAGTGTCCATGCATTCCATCTTCCTATTGAAAATAGTTCTGTTAGTTTCAGTTTCCTTTCAGCATCCCACTTTTTGATCCAATTCCAATCGCTTGATCGGTATCGCAGACCTTGTTGATACAGGCGATGCCCAAGCCAGCATGTTGTTGTTGTTGATCGTATAGGCATCAGATAACAATCATGTTTTTTCTTTATGATCAGAGCATCGATACTCATCTGACCGACCCTCCTCATTTTACCAGGCTTGGGACTGGCATGAGACCCCTAAGGATTCTATGGTGGCTTTTTGCTTTGCTTCCTGACAAATCAGAATTAACTTACAGCAGATTATTCAGTGCCTTAAAGGGCTTACATTCACCATTAGATCCCGAAACATTAATGGTGACTTTGGGAAAGCAACTATCAACACTTTTTCTAAAATATTTACATCAACAACTATAACAGGTTGTTTATTTCATATGGCACAAAATCTTTAATGCAAAATTGTTGCCATTGGTTTGAAGTTACGCTATAAAACACGGAATTCAACACGAAAATTAAATGCTTCACAGCATTAGCATTTCTTCCAATGAGCAATGTTATTGATGGATTTGTTGAATTGACAATCCGCAGCAAAAAGTTAATTATTTACGCAGCATCTCTTTTAACTTGCACAAAATTTTAAATGATTTCATCACGTTATGTATCATTGACATTCACCTGAATAAAGATTTACCTTTTTAATGATTTTATAATACCCTTTATTATCCATTGATTATTTACAAAAATTAATGCAAAATGTCTTATGACAAAATGTTTATGCTGAATTTTCCTAGAACCCGAATACATCATCATTCCCCCCAGAGAAGTCATCATCCTGCATCAGTGGTGGTTTGGTGTAGGATGATGACTTCTCTGAATCCTAGGTGCTATGACAATATGCTGTGCGACCGTCCGGTGTATATACCCAATTGTTTTGGCAGTTAAACAACTCTTCAATGATTAAAGTTTTATCATCTGTGAAGAGGATATCTCTGTGTCTGTTGTTCGTGTACCATCAAACAAGTGCCTTTGATTTTATCACCCTCTGCCACATAAGTTGTGATGTTAGAAAGTATCCAGTAGAACGATGATACTCTCACTCCCAAGTCATCATTTAGTATACACATAACATTGTTCTCTGCAAAACATTCATCTCTTGCGACATCACTTTCTGCATTCTCACAGGAATACAGCAGATGTGTGCCTTCAGAGCCCTCACAAGCTGAAACAGAGTGGTCAATGTTCTTTGATGGTCAGATACATCTTCTGTATCATTATAACAATTAGTAATACGATACACCAACATCCTACTGATTTCGAGTGTTTTTAGCATGGCTGAAAATAACAGGTGGCTGCATTTCAACTTTGTGAAATGCTATTACAGCTATGTTATACTGTGTAGAACTAACAAAGTTTTTTTTTTTTTTTAAATTCTAATTAGTTATGTAGTCTATGTTGTCAGTCCTTATGCAATTTCTACTCTTTCTTTTTCATGGTAAGACTAATGCTTCAGATCTAAATGCCTGTAATGAGTGAGTCACAAAAATTATCTTCACAGGTATGACGGCCTTCATTCATTATTCCATCCAATATTCCTGCCCAGCTTCCAAGCCATGGATTTAACAAAATGTGTGTACCAAAAAAGTACGAGAAGAAAATTCAACAAATTTGCAACAAGAGCCCCAGCTTCAAACGATCATCCAACTCTGAAGCACATAATAAATGCAAAGCAGCTATCAGAAATCCAACTCTGAGTATATAAGAGTGAATAGCAGAAAACTTGCCTCCTGTTGAAACAAAAGTCATGCCTTCTGGTCCCTTCCAAATGCCATCAGATTCAACATTTGCTGATTTGCACTTTCAACCTGCTCTCTTGACCAGAAGATCATGTTCAGTAGGCAGATATAGCAAGAATCCTGCCATTACTCATCTCCTCTGATTCCTGTATAGATAACCAATGCAAATTGTCTCTGACCATACCAATAACAGCGCACCCTATCCTATGTTTTTTTTGCAAAAGAAGCATCTAAAGAATACTAAATAACATTGACACTAAAAAATCTGATGCCCCTCTCTTCTCTCCAACTGTGATCAGACATTATGCTTCAGAATTAATGCCTATATCATCCCTACAATCTTTTTACTTAGCTGGCACTTATACCAATGCATGGAAGTAAGCGTATATCTAACCTATTCCAAAACAGAGAGATAGAAGTCTGCCATTACTATCAACCAATTAACCGCAATGTAATTCTTCCTCAGCATAATGGAGAATGTTATCAACAGTCAGCTTCTCCACTATCTAGCTTCTAATTAGTTATGTAGTCTATGTTGTCAATCCTTATGCAATTTCTACTCTTTCATTTCATGGTAAGACTACTGCTTCAGATCTAAATGCCTGTAATGAGTGAGTAACAAAAATTATCTTCACAGGTATGACGGCCTTCATTCATTATTCCATCCAATATTCCTGCCCAGCTTCCAAGCCATGGATTTAACAAAATGTGTGCACCAAAGAAGTACGAGATGAAAATTCAACAAACTAAGAGCCCCAGCTTCATGATCATCCTACTCTGAAGCACATAATAAATGCAAAGCAGCTATCAGCAAATCCAACTCTGAGTATATAAGAGTGAATAGTAGAAAACTTGCCTCCTGTTGAAACAAAAGTCATGCCTTCTGGTCCCTTCCAAATGCCATCAGATTCAACATTTGCTGATTTGCACTTTCAACCTGCTCTCGACCAGAAGATCAAGTTCAGTAGGCAGATATAGCAAGAATCCTGCCATTGCTCATCTCCTCTGATTCCTGTATAGACAACCAATGCAAATTGTCTCTGACCATACCAATAACAGCGCACCCTATGTATGTTTTTTTTGCAAAAGAAGCATCTAAAGAATACTAAATAACATTGACACTAAAAAATCTGATGCCTCTCTCCAACTGTGATCAGACATTATGCTTCAGAATTAATGCCTATATCATCCCTACAATCTTTTTTACTTAGCTGGCACTTATACCAATGCATGGAAGAGTAAGCATACATCTAACCTATTCCAAAACAGAGAGATAAAAGTCTGCCATTACTATCAACCAATTAACCTCATTGTAAGTCTTCCTCAAAATAATGGAGAATGTTATCAACAGTCAACTTCTCCACTATCTAGAGGCATACCAGTTAATCAATGACCACCTTGTATATCTCACCCCTCTAGATTCTACATCACCCATCACTGGACATGCACCAGGGAAAGGTTTGGAGAAACATATGCTGTTGCTTGAAAGAGCATTTGATTGTGTCTAGCATTGAGAACTGCTCAGTTCTTACACAAATTAATAAAAATAGAAAAAAGTCCTTAGCTTATCTGCAGTAATAATGTACAATAGTCTTACAAACGGTTGTGGATAGGAGTCGCACAAGAAAGTAACCGGCTATCCTTTGGTCGACATTAGATGACCTGCTCTCAATCACCAATCCCATCTGTAGCTTGCTGATAATAGTACACTTCATGTTCATTCGGCAAGCCATGCAAATGTTCAGACATCCTAACCTTAAAGATCGCTTGCAATGATCTTGAAGTTTAAGGCACATTGATTCACACATTGTCCTTTAATGGGATGGGATAAACTGATCTTCAATGCTACCAAAACAAAGTCTTATCTTTATACTTGCAAAAGGAATCTCAGGTCACATAACGTTGTCCCCCAGTAACACACAAATCACCAGACAGGGTGAGATTGATGTTTAACTCCAGTCTAGCTGGCATAAACACATTACATCAATAGCTTCCCCAGCTTCTAAAAAATTGGGCAATCCTTTCTGCTCAAGATGCTACTTTCTCTCTTCTAGTTACTAACGCTAAACAAATATTATATCTCCCCATCCTTTAAATAAAAATTCTTGATGCTGTCCAAAGGAAAGCGAGTTAGATGACAGATGATCCCTCAATGTCTCACCTCAATTAATATCTCACAGATGCACTATTTTAGCTCTATGCCTTTTATGCAAATATTTCCATGGACACTGCTGTCTTCACTGATTTTGCATTCATCATACCTCAATTTCTCTTGGGTCTGTTACAACAAAAGCAGCAGCTGAAAATACACCAAATCTGCTGCTCCTCTGGAACATCCTTTCTCAAGAAGTGAATTCCCCCCCTCCCTTTTTTTTTTTTGCTTAGGGGAACAACTATTCCAGAAACAATTCTGATAATTATAATTTCTGATAATCAGGTAATCACTCTATACTGGATTTTTTCCAGTATTTTTTTCATATCTCTAAGCAGTGGATAAAGTGCTCATCAAGGCATTGAATCTTACTGAATTGTGCACTTTCTTCAAGTCAAAAATCTTGAAAAGAAAAATGTATGTTTTTATCAAGCAAGGAAATACTAACATGCAGTTAATATTCATTTGCTATGGAGCATAGGGTTAGTTAATGAGGCAGCTCAGGTTTGCGAGGAATGATATGTCTGCTAACTCTGTGCCAGTTATACTTTGCAATAGGAAACACCCAACTAATATTTAGCTGAAAAGTCCATACAAAAGTTCCTTGTGTTTCATTTGAAAATGAACCCAGGTAAGTGAGGTCCAACTAAAGTATGCCTTATTCTTCCAAATGTGCTATGCAGTTGTTCTACTATGATGCTTCTGTAAGCAACAATTCTCACTGCAAATATCAGATATAAATCTGAAAGTACAACTGCAAAATAATAAACATTTCCTTGCATGCTTCTTTATTTTAATTCATATTCACTGCTTTTGGCTGAAATATTGTACATATTTTTTTCCTTTTTAATAGCTAACTATTCAGCCCTTCCCAACAGACCAAATATCCTATTAATAAACTAAGTATAATTATTTCATATTTGAGATTTAATATTGTTAACAAATCCATGAATATTCTTATTCAAAGGACACACTTTAATATACTTACTGTAGGTTTAATGGCTGTTATCCCAGAAAAAATAAGTGGCACATTATCAGGTCTGCAACCACACCAAGCTGTCTGAGGAGAAAGGAAAGGTACAATAGGAGCTGCTAATGATCCTGAGGTTCGACACTCTATCTGATCTTTGGAACATTTCCAATTAGGATGATTTTGCCAATAATCATAAAAGTGTTTAGAATAGCCATTACTACCTTTTTTGTTGATAATACTATGATTTGGAAAATTTGAATGTGGAGGAGATGGATGACCAAGTTTAGTATCCAGTTTCATTATTTCAGACAGCTGTTGATGATCTTCTGTAAAGAAGACAATGATAAGACTAGGTTTAAATAAGATAATAAGGATGAAGTAAAAATCATTTACTCAATAATACCTTTTCAGTATTATTATTATTATTATTATTATTATAAGAATCACACCTCCATGGAATTATCATGGTGGGAGATCCTCAATAACACACACACACATGCTCACCCTACTGTGCCTTAAATTTATTCACTGTTTCTGCACTTACCACACTCTCAGGCAAAGCATTCCACTCATCCACTTAGCACAAAAACACCCAATTTCCATACCCTCATTATACAACTTCCAGGGATGGCATCTTTCTTTTAATTAGTTCTCATACACAGTATTCCAGAGACTTCGCACTATCTTTAATTACTTTTCTCCAGACCCCTTTCAAAAATATTTGATCACCTGAAAATCAGGTGACCAAATCTGCACTCAGCAATTTATATGTTGTTAAAGGTCTTATAACCATAACCTCTTTAGTTTACATGTCAACATTCTCTTATCATTGTCAAAATCCACAATTAAACCAGAAATTAAAAAGACAATTTTGAGTCATTATCCATCCTTATCTTGGGTTTTTTTATCATCTCCACAATGTGCAAGTCTATCTCAGCTATGCTGTTCAGATATGATTGCATAATTTCTTTCATATATGAGAGGTGATTCAGAGGATAACTAAGATGGTATCAGATCTGGAATACAGCTACTAGGATAAAATTATAGGTCTGTGAGGTTGCAAAATTTAGATATTAGGTGAAAAAGAAGAAATATTATTATTGTACAGGCACCTATCCATGGAGTCCAAAGACTCATTGTGGGAGACCCAAACTATCAATGCAACATCTATTGCACCTCTTCTCCTTGAACATATTAACAGACAAAGCAGTAACAACTGACTCTGGCAACCCATTACATTCATTCACAACTCTTCAAGCTAAAATCTAGTCCTCACACCCACACTTGACTCAAATTCCAAGGATGACCTGTTGTTCTGTCCACTCTAGCCAAGTGGTGAAACAGTTCTCCCTGCATCATTTCTATAAAATAAAATCCTTTAAGTAACTTAAATGTTTCTATTATATCTCTCCTTTTTTTCGACTATCAACCAACTTCCCCCCCTCACACACACACACACACACACAATCTATCCTCATAGGGAACATTCCATAGACCATTCACCATTTACTTGCTCACCTCTGAATCCTCTCCACCACTTCCTCATTCCCAAGAAATCCAGGAGACCAGACCTGAGCACAGTAATTCAGATGTGGATGTATCAAAGCCTAATAAATAGGAATAACAACTTCCTTATCTCTATTTGTTAGTCTTCAATAACCAAGTAATCTTACGAGCTACCTTAGCAATATGCCTTCTAAACTTCAACTCTGCATACCCCCCCCCCTCAAATCCCTAGCTTCATCTATTTCCTGGAGGATAGTTCAATCAATGTGGTACACAAGCATCAAACTATAGGCCTATCTGTGTGTCAGGTGTTGTGGTTAAGTTGTTGGAGAAGCTTGTGAGAACTAGGATCCAGAGTTGGGTTGACAACAATGGTATAATCTTTGATGGACAGCATGGATTTGCTAAAGGGAGGTCGTGTTTTAGTAATCTACTTACTTATTACAATAAAGTGACTGCTTCTTTGGACAGAGGAAAAGGATACACAGTAATATACTTGGATTTCGCAAAAGCTTTTGATAGAGTACCTCATGATAAGTTGACAGTCAAACTAGAGCAGATGGGGTTGGATATTAGATTAGTGCATTGGATTGGAGACTGGCTATCTGATAGGTATCAACAAGTTGTGTATGGGGGTGCAATATCCAGGAAAAGGAAAGTCACTAGTGGAGTGCCGCAGGGATCTGTTTTAGAGCCATTACTATTTAACTTGTATATTAATGATATTGGCGAAGATTTGGATGGAGATATTCAGTTGTTTGCAGATGATGCAAAGTTGGGACGAACCATAAAGAGTAGTGAAGATGTTGTGGCCTTGCAAGAAGACTTGAATAAATTGAGTGATTGGGCAAGCAAATGGGGATGTGAGTTCAATGTTGCAAAATGTAAGGTTTTAAAATTTGGAAAACAAAGATGGGATGCAGAATTTATGCTTGGTGAGAATATATTGTTGGAAGTAGAGGAAATAAGAGATCTGGGAGTGATAGTGGATAAGGATCTAAAATTTAGGGGACACATCGCCAAAATTGTGAAGACAACACAAAGACTTCTGGGAATGATGAGGAGGACACTGACGTGTAGAAGCAGGGAGATTCTTGTTCCATTGTATAAGGCTTTGATTAGGCCACACATGGACTATTGTGCCCAGATTTGGTCACCTGGTTTTCAGAAGGATGAAGAGATGTTGGAAAGGGTCCAAAGGCGACTGACTAAGGTAGTTTCTGACCTCTGGAATGTCGAGTATGAGGAAAGATTGAAAAGATGTAATTTGCAGAGTCTAGTGGAGAGAAGGAAGAGGGGAGATATGATAGAGACCTACAAGTTGGTAAGGGGTTATTATAGGATCAATGGTGGAGAAGTTCTACAGCGAATAGTGGGAGATCAGGGGAGAACCAGAGGTCATCCCTGGAAACTGTATAAAGAGGGTGCGAGTAGGGGAGTGAGAGGCAGGTTTTTTTTCGTGCAGAGTTGTGAATGATTGGAATGCCTTGCTTGAGAGTGTGGTGTCTGCAAGGAGTTTGAATGTGTTTAAGACCCGGTATGATGAGATGTGTGTGAGATAAAAGGACCTCCTAGATGAGTCTTTGACTCCATGAGGTCTTGTTTAATAATAATAATAATAATAAGTATTTATATACATTTTGAGATAATCTATTTATCCCAAAATGTATAACTTTACATTTCTCCACATTAAACTGACAACCATTATCTTTGAAATTGAAACTTTCTTTCACTTGGTTATACTATAAATTAAAAATGCCAAGAAATTATATTCTTGGTTTCATCCTTTATTCAAGTGTAAGCAAGCAAACTTTGCATGTGAATTCACTTCATGACTGAGCTATTTGTATGTAGAGACTACTGAATTCACATCAATTGCCTTAGTATCCCATAATGTAACACATATCTTTACGGACATGTATAATGCTATGCATTATGGGAAGGCCCACTATCCAGATCAGTTTTGACCTTTATTGAAGCTCATCAGTGGGAGTGGGAGGCAAACCCAGAAGTGATACCAAGGTTAAGTAGCCAAAAGGTGTCACACCTTATTACCATAATGCATTGGATTAGATTAGATTGGATTGAATTGGATTAGCCCACTGTAAAAAATTACAATAGATTTGTTGGCATTGTTATTGGTGCTGCCAAATGATTCCAAGAGGTTTTAGGAGAGAATATATCTCAGGCTGGAATAGTGACAGTGAAAACCTGTATAAAGAATTCTCTACTAATAATAACCCTATAGTAGCCAATGAGCAACTGAAGTCTCTTGACAATGCTAGAAAAGACAAATGGATTAAAACAATGAACAATTTTAATTTTACTCATTCCAGTCGAAAAGCTTGGTCCCTGATTAAGAAGCTCGACCCTAATACAAGACTTCTGGCAAACTGCCTGCCATAGATTCAAAACACATTGCAAAGCATATAGTTTGAATGACTAAATATCCTCAAGATAAAATAACTACAAGAGAAATGAAACAAAAACTAAAAAATCTCAAAACAGATATTCCACCATCATCAATATCTCAGGCTTTCACTTCACAGGAACTTACCCAGGCAGTTAACTCATTGAGGACTGGGAAGGCAGCTGGACTCGATAACATCTACCCTGAATTCATTAAGAACTGTGGACCAAAAACTATTCAATGGCTTACTGCTATATACAATAATATCCTGGACTCTGGCATATTTCCATCAATTTTTAAAAGATCTAAAATTATTGCTGTCTTAAAACCTGGCAAAGACCCTAGCATTGCTTCCAACTACCGTCCTATTGCCTTGTTAAGTATCTGTCTGAAACTTCTCAAAAGAATGCTATACAACAGAATTTCTTGAAGTATACATAACAGAACTCCACAGGAACAGGCTGGCTTCAAACCTGACAGAAGTTGTTGCAATCAAGTACTGGCCTTGACAACCTTTATAGAGAACGGTTATGAAAAACAATTGAAAACAATATTGGTATTCGTCGACCTCTCTGCTGCCTATGACACAGTATGGAGAGAGAATGCTATACAGTCTTATCTTTAAATTCCTAGAAACTATCCCATCACCAAAACTAGCCAACCTAATTAATCAAATACTAGCAGACAGATGGATACAAGTATCTCTCAACGAATCCCAAAGTAAATTCTTTAAGATTAAAAATGGCCTACCTCAGGGGTCAGTTCTTGCCCCATTGCTCTTTAATTTATGCTGACAATATTGCCATTGCAACTTAACATTCAACATTCCTAAAAGCTGAGAACACCTTAACTGAAGATCTGGCTGTACTTGATAAATACTTTAATCGATGGGGATTACAACCTAACCTGAACCAAACTAAAGTAGCATGCTTTCATTTACGTTATATCCAGGCCAACTATATCCCAAAAGTTTACTTCAGAAATCAACAGGTGAAATTTAACAATCATCCAAAATACCTAGGAGTTACCCTAGACAGAAGTTTGACATTTAAATATCATCTAGAAAATATTGCTGGGAAATTAAAAACTCGTAGTAATATAATGCATAAACTTGCTGGTACGTCTTGGGGTGCTGATGCCAACACACTGCATACTACTGCACTGTCTTTGGTCTATTCCACAGCAGAGTATTGTGCTCCTGTGTGGCTGAACAGCGCACACACTTCTTTGGTCGATGTCCAGCTGAATCAAACTATGAGGATAATCTCTGGAGCTATAAGATCTACTCCTGGCTACTGGTTTCCTATTCTCAGTAATGTAGCCCCTTCCTCGCTCCGCAGGACCCAAGCCTTAAGCAAACTATGGACAAAAATAATTGGAAACAGTTCCTTGCCTATCCACCAAGACATTTCCTTCCATACTTCACAAAGACTGAAATCCAGGCACCCTGCCTGGAGGAGTGCAATACAAATAAACGACCAGAACTTCGACCTATGCGAGTCATGGGGAGAGCATTGGTTTCAACATACTTCCAATCTTCAAATACTTATCTCAAATCCGACATCTCGTCTGGAGGGCTTCAATCTCCCTAGACATGTATGGACCACTTTAAATCAGATCAGAACAGGACATGGGAGATATAAGCATCTCTTGCATAAATGGAACTGGTCCGATACTCCAAACTGTGAATGCGGTAGAGGGATCCAGACTATCAATCACATTGTGCTTGATCCCTATCTACTCATTCTCAGGTTCTAAAGAGGACTTTTTTAAACTGACCCCAGAATCCCTGGAGTGGATCCGGGATTTAACTAAGCTCTGACTCCTGATTCTTAATTTTGATGTTTAATCATTTCGACCTAGTGTACCCCTTTTAATATGATTTTTAAAATTGTTTTTATGCTGTTTTATGTAATTTGTATGTTTTATTCTGAGACATCTACATCATATGCTAAATAAATAAATAAATTAGATTAGAGATAATGTTGAAAGGTCAAACCGGTCTGGGTAGTGATCTTCCCTATAATGCATAGCATTACATATGTCCATAAGGATATGTGCATTGCATTACGGGATATTAAGGCAATTGATGTGAAGTCAGTAGCCTCTATATAGCCCAGTCATGAAGTGACTTCACATGCAAACTTTGTTTGCTTACACTTGAATAAAAGATGAAACCAAGAATATAATTTCTTGGCATCTTTAATTTATAACCCATTATCTTTTACCCATACCAACAGCCTATTTAAATCATCGTGCAATATCTCTCTACATATCTGCCTTAATTCACTATTGCTCTACCTAATTTTGCATCATCAGCAAATAACTCAATAACTTTTCAGGTTATTTTCCATATCATTTATGTGCAGATTAAACAATAATGGTTCTAGCAATGAACCTTATGGCACACTAGTCATCCTCTTATCCACATATCCATCCCCATTCGTTCTAATTTTTGTAAGTGTTCCATGTGGTATTCTGTCAAATGCTTTTGCAGAATCATTGCATAGATATTTCCTTTATTCAAATTGGTTGTCATTATCATAAAAAGTTAGTAAATTAGTAAGGCATGACTCTCATAGACAGGCTTATATGTTGGTTATGCATTGCTAAATCGCTTAAGGAATTGAACAACGTAGATACAAATATAAATTAAATTAGACTTTAATAAATATTTCCAATATTTCGGCAAAGTCACGTTGCCATCTTCAAAAGGAACTTACAAAAAAAAGGCACATGCACGTAGGCACTACAACACAGTAACTGAGAATGAAGCTATTGTTCTCCTAAAAGTCCTGATGGTGCCCTCTAGCGGGCTAAGTAGGTGTTCTTGGCTGTTGGGCTGAAGTTTTGCTGATGTAAGCCTCCCAAATTTGGGGCAACTAAAGACACTAAAGACCAACAACTTCCCCTAGACCTACCTAGTGCATACCAGGTCTCTTGCAACTGTAAGCTGTCTTACTTTGGCCAAACAGGCAGGACAGTGAATATCAGAATTTCTGAACACAAGAACTACATCCGTTTCCACAAGTACAGCCATTCCGGTCTTGCAGACCATGCTCTGGATACACGCCACAGAATACGGTGGAAGAAAGCTACAGTAATACACCGTAGCAAATACAAATTCGAAAGACTATTTATGGCATCAACCTCAGCCCTAAGAAACTCTCCAGACCTCAACAAATTTGGTTGTATGCGACTGCCCCAAATTTGGGAGGCATACATCAGCAGACCTTCAGCCCAACGGCCAAAAACACCTACTTAACCTACTAGAGGGCACCATCAGGACTTTTAGGAGAACAATAGCTTCGTCTTTTCATTCTCAGTTACTGTGTTGTATTACCTACGTGCACGTGCCTTTTTTTTTTGTAAGTTCCTTTTGAAGATGGCAACAGGACGTTGCCGAAATATCGGAAATATTTATTAAAGTGTAATTTAATTTATATTCGTATCTACGTTGTTCAATTCCTTAAGTGATTTAGTAAGGCATGACTGTCCATTCGCAAAGCTATGTTGTCCATCATAGAGTATCATATTCTTATCCAACCATTCTTGATTTCTCTTTTTGACCACTTTTTTCAAGTACTTTTACCACCAGACCTGAGATAATGATTGGCCTATAATTTGTTACAGCAGTTTTAGAGCCTTCCTTACAAAATAAAATTATTTTGTCTTCTTTTCACTCCCTTGGAACTCTACCAGAACTTAGACTTAAAGAGCACAGTCAGAGGCATTGGATTTAGTTTAATCATTTATCCAAGTGTGAGCCCTTACCCCAGTCCTGAAGATACTTTCAGGCACAAACTTTGTTTGCTCACACTTGGATAAAGGATTGAACTAAATTTATTATAGTCTAACCAAGTGAAAATTAAACTTTCAACATCTTTCTGTAAATCCAGAGTAATTTAATAAAAAGGTGGCACACCGTTTGGCAATTCCTATAAGTAGAGATGACCTTGCTAATGCTTCTGCCTGGTATCTCCAACTCTGGACCTGGCTCCCACTGAAGAGACCTCAATAAAGGTCGAAACTAGTCTGGGTAGTGGCCCTTCCCTTAATTTCAAATTGCGGATGCGTATAATGTGTAACATTATACACATCCACAAGGAAATGTGTTTTGCATTATGGGAGATACTGAGACAGGAGTGATGTTAGCTTGCTCCACCTTTGCAACGAGTTTCCCGGTGTTGTACTACCTTACCCCAGTCCTGAAGATACTTTCAGGCGCAAACTTTGTTTGCTCAGACTTGGATAAGGGATTAAACTAAATTTATTATAGTCTAACCAAGTGAAAAATAAACTTTCAACATCCTTCTCTAAATCCAGAGTAATTTAATAAAAAGGTGGCACACCGTTTGGCAACTCCTATAGGTAGAGATGACCTTGCTAATGCTTCTGTCTAGTATCTCCAACTCTGAGCCTGGCTCCCACTGAAGAGACCTCAATAAAGGTCGAAACCAGTCTGGGTAGTGGCCCTTCCTTTAATGCATAACATTATACATATCCGCAAGGAGATGTGTTTTGCATTATGGGAGATACTGAGATAGGAGTGCTGTTAGCTTGCTCCACCTTTGCAACGAGTTGCCCGGTGTTGTACTACCTCACCCCAGTCCTGAAGATACTTTCAGGTGCAAACTTTGTTTGCTCACACTTGGATAAAGGATTAAACTAAATTTATTATGGTATAGGAATCCTGTATGCTTCTTCTTCTTGTCTAGGTTGCTGTACAGGAGACTGGTTAATTTTTTGGGGGGTTATTCTTGGTTAACCATTCAAAAATATGGCATCATAAAATCTCTAGTACCAAGAGCACACAAGATTTGTTCTTCTAAAGAATCTCTAAAACAAGAACTGGATATTGTCAAAGAAACAGCTTTACTGAATGGATATAATCCAAGAATAACCCCCAAAATAATCAACCACTCTCCTATACAGCAATCCAAACAAGAAGCCCACAGGACTTACCATATATTCAAGGCATCTCTGAACATGTGGCAAAAATTAAGAAAAGATATCAACTCATTGCTACCTATAAACTCATCAACTAAATTCATAACCTGCTACTTTCTCCACAAGACAAAAACTCTCACCAATGATGTTACCTGGCACATACCAAGTGCCATGTTCGTGCAACTTGTCTTACTATGGACAAATAGGAAGATCTGTAAATAAATGTCTCTGAATATCAAGACCACATCCAGCTATCAAACCTCACAAATCTGGTGTGCTTCAACATGGAAATGAAAACAGTAACCAGAGTATCCAATGGGAAAACACCAAACTGAAGAAAAGATGCAAATATAAACATGATTGTTTATACAGAAAGTGTTGAAACCCTACTTCATAGACCTAACCTGAATTGTAACAACTGCCTCACTATTCCAAAAGTGTGGGAAATTGTTATCTTCAATTGTATAAAATAAATTATAATCTCTTATATATATTTTATTTTTAACTAATTATTTTCAGCCCAATAATTTTAATCCATGAACACACAACTGTATACATAGCAGGATTCCAATTTAATGCACGTGCTCTACTGTTTCTTTATTCAATTCCATATTGTTGTTCATTCACTGTTTGTACTGATGATGTCTTATGATATGTAAGGCAAAATATTTACATAATAAATTTAATTTTACTGTGGTATTATCTGTTACTCTATAGTTACTCTTCATAAATCCTATAAAACCTTTTTAGTAATTTAAATATTTGTATTCTATCCCCTCTATTTTGTCTATCTACTAACTTTTGCAACTCACAAACCCTCAGTCTACTGCCATCACATGAAACATTCAACAGAGCACTCAACTGACTCTCTCCACCACTACCTCATCTCAGAGTAACACAGGCAACTGACTGTATAAAATAATCCAGATGTGGGTGTATGAAAGCCCTTCTTCTAAAGGGAGAATGATAACTTTCTTATTCTCTGCACGTGTTTTTCAATAATCAAGTGATAATTCTATGAGCAGCCTTGGCCACTTTGCAATATACTCGGTGAACTTCAAACCTATCTACCAGCACAACTAAATCCCTAATAATCTGATTTTGTCATCCTTACTATGGAGTCGTTTTTCTTTTCTGTGCCTTTTATTTCTTATGAGCTTGGAATCATCACCTTTCTCTTATATCCTCCACAATATTTTTTTCTCTATTTGCAGATCCTGCTTAATGGTACTACTCATCTCATGTTGGAGCTTTAAAGGAATAAAACAGCACCAGGAAAGCATTTAAAAGCACTAATTAATTCATCTAATATTTCATCTCAATCACAGAGACATCTTCAAGAATTGAAATATGCAACACACACACAGATAATAGGAAGCAGTATTTCATCGTAGTAGTTGAATAGAGGTGGAATGGCAACATAACATGAACTCAGTGACTTTGAGAAATGTGTCAGCTCAAAGTCTGGCTCAGATATGTTGATGATATTTTCGCCATTTGGCCCCATGGCTGCGATATATTAAATACATTCCTTAGCTTAAGAACAAACAACACAAATGTATCTAATTCACCATTGAAATTGAAAACAATAACTCTCTTCCTTTTCTAGACACACTCATCACACGTCTGCCTTCAAGCTGTCTCTTCTTCTCGGTCTACCACCAACCTAAACACACAGGCCAGTACATATGCAAAATTTCATCATACCACCACCCAAGACAAAAACTAGAAGTCATAAGCACCCTTAAACACAGAGCACTAACTAATTACTCAAATGAACAAGCTCTAAACCGAGAATTCAAAATCATTAACCATACATTTGTAAAAAATGACTATAATAAAAAAACAGTTCACAAGATCCTCCATAAAAAGACCACTAAAAACAAAAAAGATTATAAGAATACAAGAGTCATGCCATATGTTAGAGACATTTCAGAAAAAATAGACAGAACACTACATAAATACAACATCAAGACTATCTTCAAATCCCTGACAAAATTAAGAAATTTACTCAGTTCTAAAGATCTCTTCCACTCCTGGCTCACCCAGGGGTTTACAAAATCCAATGTATATGTAACCTACCCTACATAGGGCAAACAGGACGCACTATCCTAATCAGAAAAGATGAACACAAACGACACATTAAATATGTGTCGTTTGTGTTCATTATGTGTCCTCCATTATGGAAAAACAGGAATATCAGACCACACACACACAATCCAAACCTGAACAAAAATGACGGACTAATCATTCCAAGAATGTGGAGGACCCATCTGCAACCTTTATAGCAACCTAAACATGCCCAGAACAATTTCGACTTTGTGTTTGTTCAATTCGGACCCATCAAATATGTGCAAAGATGTCTACATGTAAAAGGCACTAGAGAAGAATAGAGATCTGTAAGATGTCCAACTGTGTCATGCAGACTACAGTTAAGAATACACAGAAGAATATGCAGGTATATTATTATGTCTATATATGAATACTAGGAGTATCAGAAACAAAGGGGTAGAGGAGTTTGTTACCTTGGGTCAATATGTTGGGACTTCAGATCATAGGCATTAGTGAGACATGGCTATCAGAATCAGACATTAACTGGTATCAAGAAGGGTAGAGTATTTTTAGGAAGAATAGATAGGAGAGGATATGTCACCAATGATACTGGATGACTTGAATCCAGTTAGTATTGAGAACTATGATTGTAGTACAAGTAACCCTCATATAACGCGGATGTTACGTTCCACAGAAATGCTGAGTTATATAAATTGCATTATGCAAGACTCAGATCACATAGAAAAAGTAGGGTTATGTTCCAAAATTTTTTTTTTTTAAATTATATAAACAACAATGACATATCCAACAAAAAATATTTTTATTTAATTCAGGTAATTCATGAAAGTTAAGAAAACACAAACTATGAAAAAAAAAAAAAAAAATACATAGTATAAACTTATAAAAATACAAATTGTATGTAAACTTCATTGCCCATAATGCATAAATGTTTTAGGGAAAATAAAATAAAATGCATAATTTAATCGTCATCAGTGTCTTCAAAACAAACATTTCATAGATGTTCTTTATTTACGAGTGGCCGGACATTGTCATCACTTGAAATCTCTCGGACATCATTTGTATAATTCTCATTAAATACTTCAGCTGGTTTAGCTATCAAGAAGTCAGTAATAAGACCTTGCTTACCACTATGCTGCAATTTTTTTATTAAGTTCATAATATGGAGGTAAACAAATATCCAATTGTCTTGTGAATTTTCTGGAGTGTTCCACTGAGGAATCATTATCTGTAAAATAACGTCCTAACTTTCTTGCCAAGTCCAATCCTTCTACTAATTTCTTTAAACTGAATTCTTTAAGAATTCAGTTTAAAGTGTTGGTATAAGTACCGCATTGAACACGAGTTACTACAATTTGTAGACCGCGTTATATCGAAACCGCGTTGTATAAGTACAGGGTTATATGAGGATTACCTGTACTAGTAACAGTATTTGATATAGCAGTGTATTTGAAACCATCTGGTGTGAGATGGACTCTAATCAGATCAAATCACAATCAGAATCTTCGCCAGAATTTTTCCCACCATTTGGTTCGACATCATCTATTAGTTGTATAATTGTACCAGTTCCTCCTAATTTAAATCTATTTCCCTATCAATTAATTCACTAATTTCGTTTTCAACCATATCGCAAAAGCCCTCTAAGTGGCCATTACTATAAAAATAAAATTTTACATAACAAAGCATTACATATTGTATGTAACTTACCAGAAAATAAAGTGCTTAGCTTGAGATTAACAAGCTTATGATTTTTAATGTGCTTTCCTGGCAGAAAACGAAAACTTTCAACAATAAACACTTTATATGGTAAATAATTGATGCACATGCATGCTAAAGGGTATTTCCCCTAATCGCTACTTATAATTACATGTGCGATATGGGCAGATGCAAATTTAACGAATATAAAATGTGATTTTTAAGTCGTGCAGTGAAAAATATATGAAAAGGTAGGTAAAGGGTTACTACAATTTGTAGACTTGTTTTTATCGAAACTGTGTTGTATAAGTACCGCATTGAACAAGGGTTACTATAATTTGTAGACCGCATTATATCGAAACCGCATTGTATAAGTACAGGGTTATACAAGGATTACCAGTACTAGTAACAGCATTTCATATAGCAGTGTATTTGAAACCATCTGGTGTGAGATGGACTCTAATAAGATCAATTACATAGTGGGATGCTGTTACAGATCTGGTTGCTAGTGATGAAGAAATGTATTACTAAATAGAGATGATAGCTGTAAAAAGAGTAATATAATGGTAGACTTTAATTATCCAAATATTGATTGGGTGGCAGTAAAATCTCATGAGAAGAATGAGACTGAATTTATTGACCTGTTGTGAGACAACTTCCTCAAGCAGTATGTCATAGAAGGAACTTGAGGTCAAAGAGTGTTAGATTTGATTGTAGTGTTAGCGGTGTTTCAGTTAAAGATGTACCTATTCTGCCTCTCGTTGGTGACAGTGATCATGCAGTATTCACTTGGACAGTGACTAAGTTTATGAATGTTTCATTCAGAAAAGGCTACATACGAAACTACAAAGCAGGAATTTATGATAAACTGAGGAGTATACCGAGTTCAGCGGAATGATGTCAATACTGGATGGGAAGAATATTGAAAATGCATGTGAAGCATTTAAAAAATACTTTAATGATGTAATATCAGAATGTGTCCTGAGAGTTCGAAGAATAAATAGGGTGGGAGTCAAACAGATGTGTAATCTTATTAATCAAGAAATTCATAAGAAATGGATGATGTGGAAGGAATACTGTCTGCATAAGGATGATATCTGTTATGAAAATTATAAGCAGCAGGCCAGAAGAGTCACAACTATTGTACAGAAAGCTAGGTCTAAGTATGAAACAAAACTGACTCTGCAAGCTAATGACAATCCATGAGAATTCTATTGATATGTTGCAAGTAAAAGAAAGAATGAACGTGCAAGAATAACTCTTCTGAATGTGGACAGTGTGAGGGTGACAGATGCGGAAGAGGTTGTTCAACCAATGAGTTCTCATTTTGCTAAAGCTATCAACCTGGTGTATGTAACACTGAGTTCATAGTTAACTCTTCTGAAGAAACTCAGGTATATGAAGAGGAAGAATTAGAGCTCTTACACAAACTGAATAAGAATTTAGCAATAGGAACTGATGGGATATCAGCAGGGATGCTATAAGCGTGTTCAGTTGAACTGGCTATTCCTTTGACCAGGCTATATAATTTAAGTCTCAGAACAGGAAAGATTCTGCAGGAAAAAATGTATGGTAATCTCATTGCACAAGGGTGCAATACTATAACCTTTTCTGCAAAGACCGATGTCTTCAACTATCGATCAAAGTATCTCAGGAGTGGTGGTGGCGATTTTGGAAAAATTGGTTAGGGCTCGCATTCAGAAATGGGTTGACAGTGAATTAGCATGGGTTTACTAAAGGAAGGTCATGTTTTAGCAACTTGCTCACATTCTGTAATAATGTTACCACTGCACTAAACAAGAGGAATGGATACACCATTATACTTTTGGATTTTGCTAAGGCTTTTGACAGAATATAGCATGGAAGACTGTTGTATAAACTGGAGAACATGGGTTTGGATTATAAAATATTAGTGTGGTTAAGAGGATGGCTGACTGACAGATATCAAAAAGTGGTATAATGGGATGTAACTCTGCAAGATTTAAGGTAACTAGTGATGTAGCACAGGGATCAGTCCTTGGTCCACTGTAATTCAATTTGTACATTAATGATACTGGAAAGGATTTTATAGGTGACATACAGCTATTTGCTGATGCAAAGATAGTAGGGTAATCAGGAATGCTGCTGATATGCAGTACTTGGAGAATGATTTGAACAGGCTGGAATTGTGGGCATGGAAAAATGGATGTCAGTTAATGTAGTCATGCACTTCAGCATGATTGGATATTCAATGTCGTATTATATTGTATTGTGGGATTATGCGAGAAGATACTAATCAGGCTAGGGATCTTGGAGTGTTAGTCGATAGCAAGTTGAAGTTCAAGGGTCATATAGAAAAGATTCCAAATACAACTCAAAAGATAATTGCAATGCTTAAATGAACATTCATATGTAAAGCTAAGTATGTCATTTTGCCTCTTTACAAGCTCTTCATAAGACCTTACTTTGATTATTGTGCACAGGTCTGGTTTCCTAGTTTCTGTTGCGATTCTCATACAGTGGAGAGAATGCAAAGGAGAGTGTTAAAATGATATTAGGATTGTGAAATACTGATTATTAAGGCAGATTGAGAATTTATAGACTGCAGACACTAGCAAACAGGAGAAAGAGAGGTGATATGATTGAAACTTACTAACTTCTGAAAGATCATACAGGATTCAGTTGATGGAATTTTTCAATTTATGGAGGGTGGGAAAAGGAGAAGAGTGCATCTTTGGAAACTGAAAATGAATACTGCTAAGAAGGGGGTAAGGGCTAGATTTCTCTCTCATAGGATGGTGCATAATTGGAATGGATTGCCATTGGATGCTATGAGTGCAAGCAGTGTGAATGAATTCAAGAATAAGTATGATAGCTGGTGCATGCAGCATCCCCTCACTGAGTTCCTGACACCCTGGAGGGCTCTCTTAATAATAAAAATAATAATAATATTGTCTAATGAAAATTTTCATTATATGGAAGGTTTGGAGAGGATATGGTGGATATTTATGGAAATTAGGTTTGTGCATGGTTAAGAGCTAGATTTTTCTCTCATAGCACAGTGAGTGGAGTAGTTTGCCTGTTGATGTGCTGAGTACATCTAGTATGAATGAATTTAAGAGAAGTGTGACAGCTAGTGCAGGTGATGGATGACACCCCTCAATGAGTCCTTCATGCCCTGGAGGCCAGAGATAAAAATAAAAGAAACATATGCGTTTTTATATATGTATACCAATCAAAAAAACGTGCTTGCCCAAGTTCCCCCATTTCTTTAATAATGTGTCCAAAAATGTCAGTAAGAGTTCCATAAAGTGATCAGTGGTGTTGTATCTTTGTTTTCTTAACTTAAAATGACTTTGTTTACATAGTTATTTTTATTAAATAAAAAAAATATGCAATTTTGTCCAGTCTGCAGCTATTCCAGCTGACAAATCTACTTGCCACAGGCAAGCATCTGTCGAGCCCTGCACACATCTATATATTTGAATACTTGGCAAGAGGGACTGAAGGAGAAGTCATCTCCTGACATTAATGGATGCAATTAAAGAGCGGTAAGAAGGTTGTGTTGGCTAGTAGATATCTCCCATGAATGAGCAGCCTTAGGATTCCATAGTGTCTGAATAATAGCAACCAACATGATAGGATGTATGTGTGTGTGTGTGTCAAGGACTTATAGAGGTGAGAACAGGTGGAGTGGAGATGATACATCTTGTGTGATCATCTATACTAGAGAGAAAGTGAGGAGTACTGTCACTAAAACTACATGAACTGGTTTTTTCATATTAAGAAAGAAATGTTTGTTCAGCAGGTAACTAAACAATATGTGAATGCATCAACAGTCTTGATTTTCTTGAAAATGGCTATGGTAATACATGTTTATTTTGACAGATTCTTCTCTTGGAAAAATAAAACAAAATAAATCAAAATAAAATGGCAAAATAAAACAACAATATACTTGCCAAAAGTAGCATAAGGAATATCCACATGCCAGTCAGGGACAGCATGATGACCATGCCTCCATATTCTTAACCATGCACAAACATAACTTCCCCGAAACTTAACAACATGATGCTAGCTACGGCAGGACATCATGTTGCATCATCATATATGTGTGTGTGTGTGTGTGGTTTAAGCCAATACAGAATACAATTTGTAAGTTAAAGATGCCAAGAAATTATATTCTTGGTTTTTCACTCTTTATCCAATTGTAAGCAAACAAAGTTTGCACATGAAATAACTTCACGCCTGAGCTACTTGAATATAGAGGCTAACGATTTCACATCAATTGCCTTAGTATCCCATAATGCAAAGCACATATCCATATGGACAAGTATAATGCTGGTTCTCACTGATGAGACCTCAATAAAGGATGAAACCAGTCTGGGTAGTGGTCCTTCCCATAATGCATAGCATTATACTTGTCCATAAGAATATGTGCTTTGCATTATGGAATACTAAGGCAACTGATGTGAAGTTACTTCATGCACAAACTTTGTTTGCTTACACTTGGATAAAGGATGAAACCAAGAATATAATTTCTTGGCATCTTTAATTAATTGCAAAACCAAGTGAAAAAACTTTCAACAAAGAATACAATTTGGTTGGTTAAGTCTCATACTGTTAGCCCATCTCTAGTTGTTGAAAGTTTATTTTTCCCTTGGTTAGAGTATAATAAATTTAGTTTAATCCTTTATCCAAGTGTGAGCAAACAAAGTTTGTGCCTGAAAGTATCTTCAGGACTGGGGTAAGGTGGTACAACACCAGGGCACTCCTTGCAAAGGTGGAGCAAGCTACCAACACTCCTATCTGAGTATCTCCCATAATGCAAAACACATCTCCTTGCAGATATGTCTAATGTTATGCATTAAGGGAAGGGCCACAACCCAGACTAGTTTCGACCTTTATTGAGGTCTCTTCAGTGGGAGCCAGGCCCAAGTGAAGATACCAGGCAGAAGCATTAGTAGGTCATCTCTACCTATAGGAGTTGCCAAATGGTGTGCCACCCTTTTTTAATAAATTACTCTGGATTTAGAGAAAGATGTTGAAAGTTTATTTTTCACTTGGTTAGAGTATAATAAATTTAGTTTAATCCTTTATCCAAGTGTGAGCAAACAAAGTTTGCGTCTGAAAGTATCTTCAGGACTGGGGTAAGGTGGTATAACACTTATAACCTGATGTGATGGTATAACACCTATAACTTGAAAGTATCTTCAGGACTGGGGTAAGGTGGTATAACACTTTCAGGCGCAAACTTTGTTTGCTCACACTTGGATAAAGGATTAAACTAAATTTTTCATCTCTAGTTGGTACCTAATAATGGGAAATGCTTCATCAATCTTGACTGTGAAGGTGAAGATTGGGCATTTTCTTAGAAGCTCTATGTTTCCTTAGGTTGGAGGTCTCTTCACAGATACTACACTTTGATCATTAAGCAACTCTAGTTATTTCATGTACCACAAAAAAAAAAAAAAAAAAAGGTGCAACCATGGGATGAGCAGGTATAACCATCCAATCCAACATATGTATTCACATTAAGGTTTTGTAATATACTATTCACCTCCATTTCATTCACCTCAATTCCTGTATACTTCATGATATACTCTTGCAAAGTACTCACTTAGTAATTCCACTATTTCAACTGATTCAGTTACCTCCCTACCATCGGCATTCCTTAAAATCATTCTGCCATATACATTTTTTCTTTTACTTGCAGCATATTGAAAAAACTGTTTGGGATTCTCTTTAGCTTGCTTTGCTAATTTCCTTTCATAATCTGCTTTTGCTTTTCTTACCACACTACTTACCCTTCTGGCCTGTGCTTTATACTTTTCGTGTGCCTGCAGGTCACCTTTCTCCTTGAATTCCCTTCACAGTTGGGAACTTCTTTGCAGTTCAAGCTTAATGGTGATATTCATCCATTTAACCCCTACTTGATTTACTATATGGACTCTAGGTATGCAGTCAGCCATTACCTCCTGCAAACTCTCCTTAACCACTTCCCATGCACTATCAACATCCAGCCCTTGCAGTTTTACATCCCATGGCACTGAACCAAGCAATCTCAATACCTTACCAGCCCGGTAATTCCACGTCATCATCATCATCATCTTCAAATTCCTGCCATGTACCCCTGTCTTAATTGAAAATTCCACACATTTAACCACCTCCCAGGTGGCTTATGATCACTCTCACCAATTGGTGGTAACGTGGTCATATTCATTACAGTCAAATTCTCAGATTCAATTACTAGATCAAGCACTCTCCAATCCCTAGTATATTCCATTACATGTTGTCTCAGGTAGTTATCCCTTAGTAACTGCATAAAATCCATTTCCTTCCTCCTATGTGTCCCCTCCTCCTTCCAATCAATATTACCATAATTGAAATCCACCATAATAATTACCTGTCTTCCACTCATTGAGGCTATTTGCCTATGCATACTGTCTCCATCATTTATTCCATTACCTGGTCTATAGGCACCTAACTGTATATTTTGTTCTGCTAGCCTCGATCTCACACCAAATAGCCTCAAATGTGCTCTTTTCACTATCCTGCAGTTCAACTTCTATTCTCCTTGGCTGCAGTTCATCAGCTATCATCAATAACACTCCTCCCCCCATTCTTTTCTCTCTGTCCCTCCTGAACACACTATACCCTTCACATTTTATTCCAGTAGCTATATCATCTTCTGTCAGCCATGTCTCACTAATGCCAATAACCTGTGGTCAGGAAGGGCCAACCAAGGCCAAAAATTCCTCCTCCTCGTTCCTAATACTCCTGGTTAGTATACATAAAGTGCAGAAGCCTATTAGTCCCACCCCTATCTTGATGTCTTCTACTAACTATCCTATTCTGGTTTTTTGTCCTACGTACTAGCTCAAGCATATTATACACATTCTTATACTCAACTGCCTCACTGATGTCTGCATATCCACTATGATATTTTCTGTATGGTTTAATTCATGTTTGATTTGTTCACTTGTTTTTGTTCTAACCAGCGAGTGTTATTTATTATTCTAAAGCATTTCATTTCAAATGCATTTCAATTTCATTTCATTTCAATTTTTTTTGGAGGGGGCGCTAAGGTCGCTGGAGCACGTGGTTGACAATTTGAACAGGAGAAGTGTTTTTAAAGGGTGTGCAGTGTGAATTCTTTTGTGAATTCTGCTGCATTATTTTCTCAACACAAGTGTTGAGAAAAACACAGTAACACAAGTGTTATTTAGTGGTTCTGCTTTTGGAGTTTCGTTGTAACCGAGTTTCGTTTGGTTACCGAGAAGCCCAGGTCACAGTCGGCAGCATTGCGGTGGAAGAGAAGAGAAGTTTTCGCTATCTAGTATAGTTGATTATAGCATTATATTTATATATATATGTTTATATTTAGTGTTAATTTATTTATATATATATATATATCTGTGACACAGTGTTCATATATATTTTTTGGCGATTAGTTTAGTAGATACACACTTGGCAGTAAGGAATGATGGCAGATGCAACTGCAAACATAAATGGCACGTCACTGAGTCCTCTGCCATTTAAGAACTCTATTATATGTAATATCATAAAGGACTTTGTGGCATGCAGTGAATGCGGCATGTATGCTTCCCGGGAGTTGGATATGTGGTGGGTGAGAGAAGGGGAAGTGCGTATATGCGCAAAATGCAGACAGTGGGAGGAAATTAATGAATTTGATACATCAATAACCGAACTAGTTGCTTCAGGGAAGAGAAATGAATGTCGGGAGACGAGTAGTGTTATAGGAGAGAATGACGAACGGGAGATGAGTAGTGTGATAGGAGAGAATGACAAGCAAAGTATGAATGAGAAAATAAGAGTCAGGAGTGTGGAAGGATTGAATAACTGTGAAGTTTACAGAGATAGTTTTGATTGGGTAAAAAGTTGACTTACTTTTTACCCAATTGACTTACTATTGAGTGACTAACTTGCAGAAAGGGATAGATGAGCTCAAAGAGGGGGGGGATATCTTGTGATCGAGATGAGAAGTATGAAAGATGAGATTAGGAGAATGGAAGAGATGTATGCAAGGCGAATCAGACTAGGACTGAGAGAAAGTTTTGGGAATGATAGAAGAGGAGAGAATAGAAGCAGTAGGAGAGAGGGAATGAGAGAGAGGTTTGGGAATGATAGAAGAGGAGAGAATAAGAACAGTAGAAGAGAGGGAATGAGAGAGAGATATGTGAATGATAGAAGAGGAAAGAATAGGAAAAGTGGAAGAGAGGAATGATAGAGAGGTATGTGAATGATAGAAGAGAAGAGAATAGGATAAGTGGAAGAGAGGGAATGAGAGAGAGTTATGGGAATGATAGAAGAGAATGGAAACAGTAGGAGAGAGGGAATGGTAAGAGTTGTAATGTAAGGTGACTCAAATGATCCGTGGTGGGCAAGATAGAATGCGTGAGGAGTGTTTGCCTGGAGGAACAATAGAAAGTTTGGCAATGGCAATTAAGAGGGGTGAAAGGGTGGATGAGATGATTGTGATGGTAGGAACAAATTACTTGACAGGTAATGCAAATTGGGAAGCGAGAGATATGAGATTCTTGCTTGATGTAGTATGAAAGAAGACACACAGAGGAAAGATAGTGTGCGTGTTGCCTAGGTATGATTGTGACGTGCTGAGCAGAAGAGCAGTAATATTGAATAACATAATAGCTAGAATGTGTCAGAAGAGAGGATTGAAATATGTGGATGCTTAGAGAGCGTTTGAGGACAGAGGAATTGTATGTGAGAGGCCATTTGCATTTGAATGAAGAAGGATGTAGCATCTGGAGAGATTGCTGTTCTGAATGAGTCAGTGTGTCGATGCAGAGAAACTAGAATGCCCAAGGTGGATGGTAGCAGGTGTGGCCTCTTGTGGGAAAGGGTACTTGGGAGAAGGAGGACAACATCAGGTAGTGCTGAACCGAGTGGAGTCTAGAGGGGATAATGCTGGATATAGAAATAGTGACATTTTTATGCTTTATACTAATGCCAGGAGTATCCTTAACAAAGGAGAGAAATTGGTGGTGCTGATAGCATCAGCCTGGCTAAAGATTATTGGGATCACTGAGACGTGGTTGACAGAAGAGGATATAATAACATGAATAGAAGTAGCAGGATATAGCATTTTTCGGCAGGATAGAAAGGGAAAGTGTGGTGGTGGAGTACTGCTTATGACTTATGTCCTCTAAGAGTGGAGGCTTTGGAAGGTAGTGACACTAATGATTTTGAAAGCATATGGTGTGAAGTAGATAGGCAAGACGGGATATTTAGTGGGGTGTTGCTACAAACCAAGGAGCACAGAGGGTGGGGACCAGGAGATGTTTAGATAGTTGAGCTTGGCAAGTGCAACAAGAATGATTGTTATGGGAGATTTTAACTACAGCAGTATAAATTAGGGAGAGGAAGATGCATGTAGCAATAAGGGAACAGAATTTCTAGAATTCTTGAGGGACAAATATCTTGGGCAACATGTAATAGAGGGAACAAGAGGTTCAAGAGTTTTAGATTTGGTCATAGCATCAGAAGAGTTGAGGTGAGGTGATATCTCTTCCACCAGTTAAAGAGAGTGACCATGTGGTTTTGACTTGGAAGATTAATAGAAATGCAGGAGTATCAAAGAGACGGAAACATGTGGAATTATAAGGAAGGTGATTACAATAGTCTTAAACATCAACTTGGGGAAGTTTCATGGAGGAAGAAATTGGAAGGCTGGGATATCATTAGTGCTTGGGAAATTGTGAAGGAATATTTGTTAGCAGCAATAGTAAACTGTATTCCACAAGTGAAGAAGATGACACAATTTGGTGTAAAGTGGATAACAAACAATATTAAGCAGGAGCTGCATGTGAAAAAGAGGCTATAGAAGAGATAAAAGGAGACAGGTGAAGAGCAAATGCATGAAGAATATAAGAAACAGGCCAGAAGAGTTACTAGTATGGTAAGGAAGACGACTGGAAAATGAGAGGGGATTGGCCGTAAGGAATTTTTTAGCTATGTGGCCAGTAGGAGGAGAAATGACTGTGGAAAATAATGATATTGTGGGATAAAAATGGGAATTGAGTGACTGATGCAGAGGACATAGTGGAATTGTTCAATGAACACTTCATTGGAGTATTTCATCTTGGAGGAGTCAGTTTTAATGCTAGAGGGATTGGGCAGGTTCGAGGTTTAGAAGTACAGGAGGAGAGTGCCTTTCAAATACTGAGTACTCTGGATGTCAGTAAAGCTGTGGGACTGGATGGTATTTCACTACGAGTTTTGAGAGAATGTGCTAAGGAACTGACAGCTCTTTTGACCTGGCTTTTCAATGAAAGTATGGTTACGGGAAAGGTGCCCAGGGAATGGAAGGAAGGTAAGATAGTGCCATTGCATAAGGGCGGTAGCAGACTGGAAGTGTCTAATTATAGGTCAGTTTGTGTGTCATCAGTAGTTGTTAAGATCTGGAGAAATTAGATAGGGACCGTATACAACACTGGGAAGATGATGGTAATATTATCTGTGAGAGTCAACATGGATTTGTGAGGGGGGACACTCTTGTTTTAGTAATATGCTAGCCTTTTATAATAAAGTTACAAGAGCAGTAGATGAGGGAAAGGCATATACTGCCATTTTCTTGGATTTAGCAAAGGCATTTGGCAGGGTGCCACATGATAAGCTGATATTTAAGTTACAGCACATGGGTTTGGATGTTTGGTTGATCAACTGGATTCAGGATTGGCTGTCCGATAGTTATCAGAGAGTTGTATATGGTGGGGCAGTTTCAAGGAGGCAGGGCATTATAAGTGGGGGTCCCACAGGGCTCAGTACTGAGAACTATATTGTTTAACCTTTATATCAATGACATTGTCAGTGGATTGCAGGGGGATGTTCAGTTGTTTGTGGGTGATGTGAAATGGGAAGGGTTATTAGTAATAGTGCAGATGTGGTAGTCATGCAAGAGGATTTGAATAAGCTAGACAGATGGACAATTGAATGGGGATGTCAGTTTAATGCAGCAAAATGTAAGGTCTTGAGGTTTGGGACATCGATGGGACGCTGCATACTCTATTGGAGGAGATATACTGGAAGAAGTAGGGGAGACAAGAGATCTGGGGTTAATGATTGAGAGAAACTTGAAATTCAAGGGACATATTGCAAAGGTGGTGAAAGTAACACAAAGGATTGCTGCAATAATGAGAAGGATGCTGACCTGCAGAGATAAAAGAGTTATCATTCCGTTGTATAAGACCCTGATCAGACCACACTTAGACTAATGGTCTCAGATTTGGTCCTCAAGATTTGAAGGGAATAAATTAACTGTGGAAAGGGTACAGAGGCAGATAACAAAGACAGTTTCAGGAGTGTACAATGTTAGTTATGAGAATCGGCTGAGGGAATGTGGACTGCAGTTTGGTGGATAGAAGAAGGAGAGGTGATATGCTTGAGAATTTTAAACTGTTGAGAGGTGGTTACAGGTTTGACAGTGGGGAGTTCTTTCGCTTGGTTGAACAGTGGGAAGGAGTGATGATAAGGGGGCCATCCCTGGAAGTTACAAAAGGAAACTGTGAACAAGAAGGGGAGGAGTGGTTTGAATGGAGAGTGGTTGAACTATGGAATGCACTGCATGATAGAGTGGTGAGAGTGAGAACGGTCAATGACTTTAAGGAGTGGTATGATAGACTGTGTTTCCTGGGAGGCGACCTCCCATGTTGAGTCTTGATAGACTTGTGTTTTCTAGGAAGGACCTCCCACGATGAGTCTTTTGACTCCTTGAAGGCCTAAATAATAATAATAATAAAAATGCACTAATTTTCTGCATTTCTTTCTGATTGAGTCACCGTGTCTCAGCCCCCATCCAACCAACAACACAACTGCTAAAAAAGTAAAAATTAAGAGTATGATACATGCATGTATAACCTACACATCCATCACAAGATTAAACATGTATAGATATATTCAGAGACAGTGAAACAATACCTCATGACTGTTACAATTTAAGATGTGGATTCCAAAATTCAGTGAAGAGTTCCAACCATGGTTTCGAATTTAAATTTAAACTTTTAATGCAAAAAGTTTTAATCATGTGGTTGGAATACGATTGTGATATCAAACAGATGCAAGGGTGTTAATTGTTTGTAGAAATAAGTGGAGTTCTGATTCTGTGCGACTCCAAACTGCAAAGACATGTCTGCATCTGCAAACTGGCAGATACAGACATGTTAATAAGCTTTGATATTGTCTCTCTCTCTCTCTTTGCTAATATATCTCGCAAAGAGGCATCAGAATTTTTAACCGAAAAAGTTCCATCGGACATAGTGGAATTATTCAAATTTGCAATTACATCAGGTTACTTTCCATGTTAAGATAAAATATATAAACAAGAGGAAGGAAATGCTATGGGCTGATCTTTATCACCCAACCTAGCCAATTTTTATCTTGAACACCTAAAAGAAAGAATTTTCACTCTTGACCCAAAACTAACAATTTGGCTAAGGTATGTTGATGAAGTCGTTGCAATTTGGAGTCACATATAACCTGAACCCCACTCATTTCTACAAAAAATCAACACCCTACATCCTAGTATCAAGTTCATACTAGAAAGAGAGTCATTAAAAGTTATTTCCTTTCTTGATGTACACATCCAGTATAAGCAAGATGGACTCATTTCCACTTCTGTCTACCAAAAAATCAACCTTTTCAGTCATTATATCCACAATACATCAGCTCACCATCCATTTCTAAAATATAGCATCCTAAAATCCCTGCTATCCAGAGCATACAAGATTTGTTCTTCTGAAAACAGGAATTAAAAATTGTCAAAGAAACAGAATTACTAAACGGAATCCAGTAGTAACCCCAAAACATAATCAACCACTTTGCTTTAAAGCAACCCAGACAAGAAGAAGGCCACAGGACTCCTATACTATATATTAAAGGCATTTCTGAATGTTTGGCAAAAATGAAAAAATATCAACTTATTGCTACCTATAAACCCATCAACCAAATTCATAACCTGCTGCCTTCTACAAAAAAAAACTCTCACCACTGATGCTATCTGGCATATATGAAGTACAATGTTCTTGCAACTTGTCTTACTATGGACAAACAGGAAGAACTGTAAATACATGCGACTGTATACCTGATAATGTCTTATGATACATAAGACGAAAACCTCCCCAACGTCAATCTGGTAAATACCTCTCAATACCTCAAATATCTTAATTCTCCTTCCACCAAATGCTGTAAATTACATATCACCTCGGTCTATCCTTATAAGCAATGTTCTGCAGTCCTGTTAGCAACCTCTGAACCCTCTCCATAGTTACTTCATCTCATTCGATTTCTGGTGGCCAAATATGAGCATAGTAAGCCAGGTATAGCCTGATCAAGGCTTTATACAATGGTACTCAATACTGCAGCAATCCTCTGTTGTCTTCATGACATTTGAAAAATGTGCTATGAACTACAAATTTCTATCTACCATCACCCAAAGAGCCCTAGCTTCTTCCAGTATTAGATGCATTGAGCTGAATTAGTCGCATCCAGCTTATTCAAATCCTACTGAAGAGCCATACCATCAGAATTATTAGTAATAATCGTCTGAAGCTTCACACTATGTGCAAACAACTCTCCCTGAAGTCCACTGATCATATCAGGAATAAAGGTTGAAAAGTAGCAGTTGCTGTATTGAACATTATGAAACTCACCTGTATCCTTTCTACTCCCCAATACTTACTAGCCCCCCCCCCCCCATACACCACCTTCTGATATCTAGCTAAAAGTTAATTTCCAATCTAATTTACTAACCAATATTTAAACCCGTATGTTGCAACTTTTAATATCGACTTATAAAGCAGTACTCTATCAAATGGCTTTGCAAACTCCAGAATAATAATAGCATATGCAGTTCCTTCATTAACTGCTTTTGTTAATTTAAACATGCCACTAGATTACTAAAAAAAGAATACCCCTTGATATATCCATGTTGGCCTTCATCAATGATATTACTCTCATCTGCCCAATTATGTATATGAGCTCTTACCAATTCTGAAATCTTAGCAACTACGCTAGAAATACAAACGAGTGTATGGTTTGTTACTTTCATTCTTCTATCACTCTTATATAGTGATACTATCTTACAACTCCTTCTGCTCCTTAAAAACTTGCCCCATTGCAAGACCCATTAAACAGCCAGACCAATGGTATGGCCAGATATTTAGCATAGTCACTTAACATATGCAGTGAAATTCTATCTACTCCTACTGCCCTACTAAAATCTAGGGTGCTCAGTATTCAAGAACACATCCTTTCATTCACTTAGGAATAAAAATAAAACTAGCTTTACAAGGATGAAACACTCTAATAAAGTGATCATTAAACAGATTTACCACATCATCTGCACTGATTATCCGGCTACCATCTCCATTCAACAGGATCATTCACCTGCAATCATTTCTCCTACTGGCCTAGAGTTGAAAGAACTTGGGATTCTCCTTGGATAACAATGTTAGTCTTCTCACGTATTCTAATTTTTCTCTCCTTACTAAACTAGTCACCTTCCTAGCTTGAGTCTTATATTCCTCATGCAAATATCCTCCTCCTCCTTGCTCTTCATACATCTTACAAAACCTCTTTTTCAGCTGCAATTTGGTTGATTTCTCTAGTCATCCTTTTTATTCCAAATTACTTTATCTTTGTTCACCCAAAGTATGCAATTTGCCATTCCCAACAAATATTCCTTAACTTCTAATACAGTATTTCTCTCCTGTGCACTACCAGCCTCTATTACTTCAAATTTGTCCATCTACTCTATTGTCACAAGGTGGTTTCTAAGTCGATTAAAATTACCTGTCTTATAATTCCATATGAATTTCTTTCTTCTTGATACTTCTGCCAGCTATCCATTTTCCAAGGACTAAATGGTGACACTCACCAGATTTGGGGGGGGGGGCAAGATAAACATGGCAGAACTTTTGGTCCTCATGTTACTTCTACCACATGTTGACTATATCATTTTTCCTTCAAAAAAATTCAGGTATTCATTTGCTACTGAATGCTCTTTTCTCAGCCCAATGTATATTCTTAAAGTTCCCCATAATGATCACTTGTTTTGCACCTGGTAGACTAATTTGCCTAAACATTTTCTGCACATTGCCTGCCCTCTATATCTTCTAGCCTATAACAACATCCCACAAAATAGTCTACTGTTTGTACCCTTATCTTACAATATATACTCTTAAAGCCATCAGCAGTACAATTATGCTTCTTGATTTTCTACACCCAGAGAGGACATAACTCATCACTTATTATATGTAACACGCCACCATCCTGTTTATCTTTTGTATCCTGCCAAATCATGTTATAATATAATATAAATTTTGAATTTTTGCTACATAATTTTAGCATAACAAGCCTCTTTTCTTTCCTTAACAGCTTATCACATAGCATTTCAAGATCTACAAAACTTAAATAGACATCCTTGTTACGTTCCTTCTTTGTTTAAAAAAAAATAATAATAAAGACAGAATACTCCATAAATATCTTAAAGTCCAAAATTAATATTGGTATACTAGTTGTTTCAATTACTTTTGGTACAAATATAAATAAATAAAGAAAGAAAAGAAAAAAATTACGCTTGCCTTGTATAGCTTTTCGTATGTAAGGATCCAAATTGATAGTAAATGGTAGAAAAACTTTGAGATCATTTACAAGTAAAGTGGTAGAATGAAAGGACAAAAACACTTCAAACTTTCTTTCATCACGATCCAAATCTAGCATAGGTTCCTCTTCTTTACACATAGGAATATAATTTTTGACTCTAGATTTGTGACAACAAATAGCTAATGTTAAAATTCACATTTTAAGATTTTCATTTCTAATAAATTAAAAAAAAAATTGTAAATATTAGGCAGTATTTGGCTGCAATTTATTGTTTGTCTGTTATGTCAGTTTTGTAATGAGAACTTACAAAGTTAAGAGTTAATTTTGTGTGAACCCTGGTGCTGTGAATTTAGAATTAAAAAAATTTCATGTCCAAAACCATACATCTTCAATAAATGGCACTTCCTTCTTATATCACATATCACCATAAGCAATCTAGCCATAGGTGAAACTAATCAACTTTCATGTAGATATATAATCGTGTATAGCTATCTGTTTTATTTTTTGTATATATTTTAAAAATGGCTAAACTTGAATTTGACATTTAATCAAACCTGGCCAGATATTTACAGCTGAATGAATAAAAATCTCGCCAATAAAAAAATTAATTTTTTTATTATTATAAATCATTTTTCACAATCTAAGCACCAAGAAATTTATTATTATTATGTATAGCACTTCTAGAGTCAGAGAGTTGTTGAGGAAGGGCCCCTTTACAAATCACAGTGCCTAAATACATATTGCTCTTCTCCTTAAAAACTCACAATGTCTACTGGCAGCTTATTCCATTCACTCATCTGAGGTAGCAAAATTTCTCTTGTATCTATAGCATAAGATCCTCTTACCAACCTGTATGTTTCTCTCATATCTCTTCCATATATTTCTCAAATTCATTTTAAAATTCCGATGGTGAGATATTATCTTGGTTACCTGCTGAATCTTTTCAACTTTTTCCTCATATCCACAGAATCCAGGCAACCATATCTGAGTACAGTAGTAGCACACACTGCGGTCTATCAAACTTGCAGAACAGAAGATAAGTAAAACCAAGTAAAGTGGAAATTATATAAGTATGTTAGTATTTTCTTAAAAATTGCAATTACTCAATGTGGTGACTGACTACCATAGCAATGTAGCTTTTAAACTTTAACTCGATATCCTCTATCACCCTAGATCTCTAGCTTTATCAACAAATCGAAGCAAATCGCATTAATATAATATTCAGTCTGCAAGTTCCTCAGTTCATAACCTTGAACTCAGCAACATTAAACCAATAAGCATTAAAATGTTTGATTGTTAATGCTAATGTAATTCACAAACATGATCAACTCATGACACATGTAAATTATGTAAGGAAAATAAAGAATTTAATAGAAATTACTTATATTTCATGATAAGTATCTCATTCCATCATCAGAGTAAATAAACAAAAGAATGGAGTGTTACATCAAGCTAGAAAGGAGTGAATACAGGTTACAGAGCACCTCTGTTCTGAAACTCTCTGGTCAGTCACATGATACCATCAGGAACCTATGGGAACTAAGAACACAGTCATTAACACAATTATAAACAAACATAATTTTTTTTTTATTATTATTATTATTTAAGCCTCCAAGGAGTCAAAAGACTCATCGTGGGAGGTCCCTCCGAGAAAACACAAAGACTATCCTACCACTCCTTAAACTCATTGACAGTCCTCACTTTCACCACTCTATAAGGTAATGCATTCCATGGTTCAACCACTCTCCATACAAAGAAACCACTCCTCACCCTCTTGCACACATTCTCCTTTCATAACTTCCAGGGATGGCCCGTTGTCATCACTCCTTCCTACTGTTCAACCAAGCGAAAGAACTCCCTAGTGTCAACCCTGTAACACCTCTCAACAGTTTAAAAGTCTCAATCATATCACCTCTCCTTCTATTCACCAAACTCTGCAGTCCACATTCCCTCAGCTGATTGTCATAACTAACACTGTACAGTCCTGAAATTGTCTTTGTTATCCGCATCTGTACCCTTTCCACAGTTAATTTATTCCCTTCAAATCCTGCGGACCACATCTGAGAACAATACTCTAAGAGTGGTCTCGGGATCTTATACAATGGAATGATAACTCTTATCTCTGCAGGTCAGCACCTTTCTCATTATTGCAACAATTCCCTGTGTTACCTTCACCACCTTTGCAATATGTCCCTTGAATTCCAGGTTTCTATCAATCATCAACCCCAGATCTCTTGTCTCCCCCTACTTCCTCCAGTATATCTCCTTCAATAGAGTATGCAGCGTCCCATCGATGTGTCCCAAATGTCAAGACCCCTTAAATTTTGCTGCATTAAACCAATATACCCATTCATTTGCCCATCTGTCTAGCTTATTCAAATAGTCTTGCATGACTACCACATCTGCACTATTACTAATAACCCTTCCCAGCTTCACATCATCCACAAACAACTGAACATCCCCCCTCCAATCCACTGACAATGTTATTGATATAAAGGTTAAACAATATAGGTATCAGCACTGAGCCATGTGGGATCCCACTTATAACCCTCTGCCTCCATGAAACTTCCCCACCATACACAACTCTTTGATACCTATCGGACAGCCAATCCTGAATCCAGTTGATCAACCAAACATCCAAACCCACGTGCTGCAACTTAAATATCAGCTTATCATGTGGCACCCTGCCAAATGCCTTTGCTAAATCCAAGAAAATGCAGTACATGCCTTTCCCTCATCTACTGCTCTTGTAACTTTATTATAAAAGGCTAGCATATTACTAAAACAAGAGTGTCCCCCCTCACAAATTCATGTTGACTCTCACAGATAACATTATCCTCATCTGCCCAATGTTGTATACGGTCCCAAACTAATTTCTACAAGTTCTTACTAACTACTAATGACACACAAACTGGCCTATAATTAGACACTTCCAGTCTGCTACTGCCCTTATGTAATGGCACTATCTTACCTTCCTTCCATTCCCTGGGCACCTTTCCTGTAGCCAGACTTTCATTGAAAAGCCAGGTCAAAGGAGTTGTCAGAGCGCATTCTCTTAAAACTCATGGTGAAATACCATCCAGTCCCACAACTTTACTAACATCCAAAGTACTCAGTATTTGGAGCATGTTCTCCTGCTGCACCTCTAAACCTCGAACCTGCCCTATCCCTCTAGTATTAAAATTTACTCCTCCAGGATGAAATACACCAATAGTGTTCATTGAACAATTCCACTAAGTCTTCTGCATCAGTCACTCTATTCCCATTTTTATCCCACAATGTCATTCTTCCACAATCATTTCTCCTCCTACTGGCCACATAGCTAAAAAATTCCCTAGGATTTTATTTGGATCTTACGGCCACTCTCTTCTCATATTCCAGTTTTGCCTTCCTTACCATACTAGTCACTCTCCTGGCCTGTGTCTTATATTCTTCATGCATTTGTTCTTCACCTGTCTCCTTTTATCTCTTCTATAGCCTCTTTTTCACATGCAGCTCCTGCTTAATATTGTTTGTCATCCACTTTATACCACATTGTGTCCTCTTCTTCACTTGTGGAGTACAGCTTACTATTGATGCTAACAAATATTCCTTCACAATTTCCCAAGCACTAATGATATCCCAGCCTTCCAATTTCTACCTCCATGAAACTTCCCCAAGTTGATGTTTAAGACTATTGTAATCACCTTCCTTATAATTCCACATGTTTCCGTCTCTTTAATACTCCTGCATTTCTATTAATCTTCCAAGTCAAAACCACATGGTCACTCTCTTTAACTGGTGGAATAGATATCACCTCACTTGTTATCAACTCTTCTGATGCTATGATCAAATCCAAAACTCTTGAACCTCTTGTTCCCTCTATTACATGTTGCCTAAGATATTTGTCCTTCAAGAATTCTAGAAATTTTGTTCCCTTATTGCTACATGCATCTTCCTCTCCCCAATTTATACTGCTGCAGTTAAAATCTCCCATAACAATCATTCTTCTTGGACTTGCCAAGCTCATCTATCTAAACATCTCCTGGTCCCCACCCTCTGTGCTCCTTGGTTTGTAGCAACACCCTACTAAATATCCTGTCTTGCCTATCTCTACCTCACACCATATGCTTTCAAAATTATTAGTGTCACTGCCTTCCAAAGCCTCCACTCTTAGAGGACATAAGTCATAAGCAGTACTCCACCACCACACTTTCTATCCTGCCGAAAAATGCTATATCCTGCTACTTCTATTCATGTTATTATATCCTCTTCTGTCAACCACGTCTCAGTGATCCCAATAATCTTTAGCCAGGCTGATGCTATCAGCGCCACCAATTTTTCTCCTTTGTTAAGGATACTCCTGGCATTAGTATAAAGCATAAAAATGTCACTGTTTCTATACCGAGCATTATCCCCTCTAGACTCCACTCGGTTCAGCACTACCTGATGTTGTCCCCCTTCTCCCAAGTACCCTTTCCCACAAAGAGGCCACACCTGCTACCATCCACCTTGGGCATTCTAGTTTCTCTGCATCGACACACTGACTCATTCAGAACAGCAATCTCTCCAGATGCTACGTCCTTCCTCATTCAAATGCAAACGGCCTCTCACATACAATTCCTCTGTCCTCAAATGCTCTCCAAGCATCCACATATTTCAATCCTCTCTTCTGACACATTCTAGCTATTATGTTATTCAATATTACTGCTCTTCTGCTCAGCACGTCACAATCATACCTAGGCAACACGCACACTATCTTTCCTCTGTGTGTCTTCTTTCATACTATGTCAAGCAAGAATCTCATATCTCTTGCTTCCCAATTTACATTACCTGTCAAGTAATTTGTTCTTACCATCACAATCATCTCATTCACCCCTCAATTAGCCACACCTTCTATTGTTCCTCCAGGCAAACACTCTTCACGCATTCTATCTTGCACACCACGGATCATTTGAGTCACCATACATTACACCTCTTACCATTCCCTCTCTCCTACTGTTTCCATTCTCTTCTATCATTCCCATAACTCTCTCTCATTCCCTCTCTTCTACTGTTCCCATTCTCTCCTTTTCTATCATTCCCATACCTCTCTCATTCCCTCTCTTCCACTTATCCTATTATCTCCTCTTCTATCGTTCACATAACCAAAGGGAAAAGGAGTATAAAGCATGTTACAAAGCTGTACCATATACTCTTATATCAAAGTAATAAGCTTTACACTCCTTAATTCAGTTACATTTTGTCATAAGTGTGTCAATGATTATGTTCTGAATTCCTACTGGTTTCTAACAGTATCATGTGGGTGAAGAGAGTGGCAGAACAAAAGCACTCTGTAATCTTCGTTCATTCGCTTCATATAATGGTCCATTCTTTTTGTGCATTCACTTGATAATGTAATGAGATAGTTATCACAAAATATAACTGGTTTACATCAAATTCCTTATTTTCTTTATGTAACGAGTAGTGAGTTATTTCTTATCACCTGATCTTATTTTGCATTATTGGCACATAACTGGATATTCATCCTAGTATCTGTATTATATGGAAAACTTCTCTATCTAAAGATGCCATTTTCCAAACAATTTGGATAACACCAATTTCTGTATTATAAAAGTTGTAAGGTATTTTGCTTTGTTGTCTAACCACTGACATCCCCTGACTGTGTGGAAGCTTAAACCAGACTTACATACTCTCTTTTCTATACATCTCTAATATGTTCGCCCATTTAAATTTCTTCACAAGTGTTCAGGCTTGTTTGACATAACATTTTTCAGCATAGTGTGTAAACTGCTGGTCTCTTTAATTGCAGGTGAAGTGGTCTCAGTAGTCACAAAATAGCAGATACTTTGTTTAGCGGACTAAAGGCAACAAAAATTGCCTTTAGTCCTATGCTATTCTATTAGTCATGATTTTTATATAAGGTAAAGTGTTAGCACCTCTGTAGTTATGATTTTCTTGAGTGTTGGATGCATTTTTTTTTGAGGGGAGGGGATACGTGACATTTCTTTAACTGCTAATATTTTGCTGTTAAAATTTGTGTTTGTTAAAATATAAATGATAAATACAAATAACTAAATTCTAATTTAGCACCATACATTGCAGAATATATAGGCAAATAGCCATATATGTTGAGGTTTTATCATTATTATTATTATTCAAGCCTCCTTGGAGTCAAAAGACTCATCGCGGGAGGTCCTTCCTAAGAAACACAAAGTCTATCAAGACTCATCGTGGGTTTGGGAAATGTTTCATAGCTGTTAATTCCAAAAACAGTCTCTCCGATTTGTACCAATTTTGGCAGCACTTAGTTTTCCTCCATCTAATCTTGTATGAAAGAGGAGGGGGGGTCTAAAGTATGGCCTGTGAGTTCTGACATGCCATAATGATGGTAGAAAGTTTATTTCTTATATTCTCTGAAGTGGGTATCAACAAATCTTCCACGGTAGACATCAGATCTTATGAATTAGTACTTAAGAATAAATCTTAATCCACAGTAAGCTAATTCATAAGTACAGGGAACTTCACACGCTCCTGGATGTGATAAAAAAAAAATAAAAAAGAGAGAAAGTACTAAATGTCCCTTTCCCCAGAAATTTCCTCTTCCCTATTAAACAAGACCATAGCAAAACTGGTACTATCCCTTAAATCCAGGCAAATCTGAAAAGATACCCTGAATGCCTAATAAATATAAATTCCATATATCAAACCAGCAATCCTGATTCATTTGCCTGAGGTCAAACTCCATGCACAGTCACATGCTTTGTCACAGTAGAAGTGGCTTATTATGGACAGTAGGAAAATTTATTCACAACTACCACAAAGGACATAATAAATATATTTCTCACCATCACCACAATAAGTTGAAGCTGGCAGACCAAACATTAGACATCCCTTCACAAAGATCAGCCAGAAGAAAACTAAAGTGCTACACAAGTTATTTTAAGTTGAAGAGACTGTTTTTCATAATCAGTGCAGCTACTATGAAACATTCCCCCAAACCTTGACAAATATGGCTGATTAATTTACCTAAAATGTGGGAGATGGTCATTTTATAATTAACTTAACACTTGTAAATTTCTTCTTATCCAACAGCAGATGGTGATAAATGAGGAGTTTAGTTCTTTGCATTGTTCATTGCAATTTTCAAACTGCTCTCATTAATAAGTTATTAATAGTTTTTGAATAATGTCATATACCATTTGCACTCTGATGATTCAGGGTATCAAACAAACAAAATATACGTAGCTAAGTAGATATGATATTTACTTTGTTCCTTGGGAGATGTGAATTAAACTGCAAAATTACAGATGAACAACTGCCAACACTTAAAGCTTATCTATACATCTGACCATCAGATTCCAATATTTAATTTTGCATATATATATTTGATTTTCTTTAATAATTGGTCATATGATACAGTAATTATATTAAAGAAATATGTGACTACTTAGGTTCAATTTCTATACCAAAGACTATAATGAACATATCAAAGCACCTAATATGATATTAATTTATCTTGAAATTCAAGTTTGAAATATCCTCTTCTGAATACTGAATGATTCTTTAAGAAGAAAATCTTCCTCATTTAAACAAAATAGTATATTTTTCAAGCACTTGAATGATTCAATGTAATGACAACACTCATTATTAAACTAAATGGAAACTGGAAGTATTATTGTCTCTTAGACAATAAGTGAATAAGAGTACAAAGAAGAATATGGAGTTTGAAGAAGAGTTTTTTTGGTGTGTTGCATTTTGAAGCTCTATGGAATTTTTATGTTTTAAGAGAGCAAGAAAGAAAAATATACCAGCTATGTGCCTTTAACATTTTAGATAGAACAAAGAATAAATTTAAGGACAATTTTCCACTTGCATATTGAAAAGAGAGAACAGAACAAAGTATTTTAGAAGTCTGAGTTGTACTTGTTCCATAAAAAGACATTCATAATTTGATTGTAATTATGTCTGGAATACTGTGAACTAAGTTAGATGCTTGACAGATTAGTTATAATTTTTCAGGATAAGTCAGTCTTGTTTGCTATATTTTCAATAGAGAAATTAATATTTTCCCATTAATCTGTTCTGTCAAGAGAGAAGAGTTTGATGTGCATCATTGATTCAAGGAAACATTATGTGACTCTCTGGCAGCTGCTAGCTCATTTTTTAAGAAATAAATGTCTTGAATATAAGTTAGTACTACAAATTTTGAGGATAGATTTATATTTTTCATGAGCAATAAGAATTGAATAGATGATTTCATCTGGATTTCTGTAGTACATGAGTTCTTCATAAACTAAACACCTGCCTGACCAATAATGGCCTCATCTGCTAGTTCCTTCTTTACTTGGCATGCATGTTCATGAAAGAGATGACATTCACATGAGAAGCAAACTCAGGTAGGAGAACTTGTATATTTATATTTATTACTTGTATCTTTCTCATGCTCTGATGCAACTAACAAAAGAAAGAGAGAGAGCCAAAACTGAACACTAAACTTAGAATTTTTTTAAAATTAAATTAAATACATATATATATATATAAGTATAATTTCTGGGAAATTCCCATGCTACTCCTCTAAAACACTATTAATATAATTAACGGCTATTTTAGCCTGTTTTTGTTTAGGAGTGTCCCTATATTTAATACATTGGCTAACATAACTCAAAAGGGGTATATATATATATAATTTAGGACATTACGGGCGAGTGTAGAAGGCAATTATGGCAGAATAAAAAATGTTGAAAAATTATGTACATACCTTGATTTTGGTTTAAAGATGCCTTCTAAATCCAAGCTCTTGTGGAAGGGGGGGGGAAGAACATGGGGATGTACTAGGGACACGGGAAATAAGTTTGGGAACCTGGGTTACTATTAATAATATATATATAAATATATATATATATTATTTTGTTGTGGGGAGAGGGGGGGAAAGAAGGGGAAGAGTATCCTTATGTGGAAACTGGGGCAAGGGTTTACGGGGTGTGGACCGTTTCGGTCATCGTCTGAACTTTGTGGGAATGACTGTCATTCCCTTCGGAACTTTGTGGGAATGACTGTCATTCCCACAAAGTTCCGACGATGACCGAAACGGTCCACACCCCGTAAACCCTTGCCCAGTTTCCACATAAGGATACCCTTCCCCTTCTTTCCCCCCCTCTCCCCACAACAAAATAATATATATATATATTTATATATATATTATTAATAGTAACCCGGGTTCCCAAACTTATTTCCCGTGTCCCTAGTACATCCCCATGTTCTTCCCCCCCCCCTTCCACAAGAGCTTGGATTTAGAAGGCATCTTTAAACCAAAATCAAGGTATGTACATAATTTTTCAACATTTTTTATTCTGCCATAATTGCCTTCTACACTCACCCGTAATGTCCTAAATTATATATATATATATACCCCTTTTGAGTTATGTTAGCCAATGTATTAAATATAGGGACACTCCTAAACAAAAAGAGGCTAAAATAGCCGTTAATTATATTAATATATATATATATATTGAAAGCCAGATGTTTGCTGTTATAATCATTAAGTTAAAGTATACAGTTAAGATGTATGATCAGACACTAATTTTTTGTAATTAAATTTTCCTGCTTAGGATATTGAATATATAGTAATATTTCTCTATGTATTCATATATTCCCCCTTTATATATATATATATATATATATATATATATATATATATATATATATATATATATTTCGTTCATTATGTGTTTATAGTATCTGGCTAGTTCGATGACTCAGTTATCTTCACTTTATATGAATAAGTGCATAAGAAAACAGAACAGTAATTACAGCTATATTTTTCAATTGAATCTGTATTCTCTATTAAAATTATTATTATTATTATTATTTAACACCTCCAGGAAGTCAAAACACTCATCAAGGGAGGGTACCTGCTCTACAACTCTGTCTCCACCACTCAATCCACCAACAGACCACAACTACACCAACGCCATCTACTGCCAACCACTAGTATTTCCACGGACAATCACAAACATCTATGCCCACGGTGGGATTCAAACCCACAGCCTTTTGGCTGGAGAGCAGATACGCTAACCACTTGGCCAACTAGGCTGGCAAAAGTTCGTTTATCGGCAGCTAGACTTGAACTTAAGTCTTTCTTCAGGCACCCTAGCACTATGGATGCATAGGCCATTTCTACTGAGCTACAATAGGCCTTAAAATTATCAAGAGATAGAAAGCAGAGATCGAAGTGTATCTCGTGCAACCAAGGAGCAACCAAGCTCACAGAAGCAAGTTCTTTGTCACAAAGCAGTAAGCATTCCAGTGCTGACCAACGCCCGCAGGGATATGAGTCACTAGGCCCTGACACCACTGCAGCTATGTCCAACTAACGAGTGTAAAAAACCATGTCAAAGATCGACTACCTCAACAACTGGTCAAAGAAAGGCAAGGCTTAGTAAAAATTCCTCTAGTTTTGTGATTAGAATAGAACTTATGATGCTCTTTCTTTGGACTGTCTAGTGCTGTGAGCAGCACACAGCACTTCAAATGTACTCCTCCCAGTTGATTCCTTTTTTCCCTTTAAATTGATATATCACTAGAAGATGAAATTTAAAAAAAGAACCCAGCATCATGCAAAGAAGATATAACAATAATTTAACTTTAGATCTTCTCTGTGTATAATGTGTATTTTACACTGTCTTCCCTTGTTCATTTTCTTTCTTTATATTAATGTTTATTCTGACTGTAGATTAATCATCATTGCTTGATATGTATCTTCAAGGGATACTTAGAATACCATGAAAGTACATAATTAAGTTTACATTAATAAAAGCTTCCTATCATAAATTTTCTACCAAATTAATCATTGATCATTTCAGTCTTTTCAATATGTCATTTGTTAATGATTATTTGCAAATATTTTATTGCGATGTACATATGTGTTATAAATTACTGATAATGCAAAAGTGGCCAAGAATATGGAAATATTTAGAGTGATACAGCATTATGTAACTGATCTTGGGTTAGCATTTACCATTGTTGACAGTGAGACAGTACAATCCTGAAACCTTAAATAATTTTCTTCAGTGCATGGAGAATTTTTTAACATGCACAGAGCAAGAAGTGAATAATAATATTTCAGTGATTTTAGAAAATATTTACCTCTGTGCAAAGGCACATGCTGACAGCAATACTATCGAGAATAAAACATCTTACCATGTACTTCAAAGCAAAATCACCAGAATGTGTAGATTATGAATGAAACAATTGTTTTTTACTACAATTTTATCTGTGCACAGTTCCACTGAAGAAAAGAAAGATGCTGAAAAATATAGCTTACATAATGAGTCCAATGACAATGGGAATAGATTGATCGATTTTGCTTCTTCAAGAAACATGGCTGTTGGCAATACAATGTTTGATCACAAAAAATCATAAAAAGACCTGAAAGTCTCCTGATGGAAACACCTTCAACCAAATTGAGCACATTTTAATAGATGCAAGACATTTTTCCAACTTGATGCATGTCAGATCCTATAAAGGGACAAATACTGACTCTGACCACTATCTAGTTATATCAAAGATTAGAAGCAGAATCTCAAACGCAAGGACAATGTATGGATCCCATGCCAGAGAGTTTAATAATACAAGACTGAAAGAATCAGAAGTCAAATTCGGATATATTATTATTATTATTACCACCCCAAGACCTCATGGAGTCAAAGACTCATCTGGAAGGTCCTTTTATCACACACACACACAGCTCATCATAGCGTGTTTTAAACACATTCAAACTCTTTGCAGACACCACATTCTCAGGCAAGGCAGTCCAATCATTCACAACTCTGCATGAAAAAAACCTGCCTTTCACTACCCTACTCACACCCTCTTTATACAGTTTCCAGGGATGACCTCTAGTTCTCCCCTGATCTCGCACTATTCTCTGCAAAAACTTCTCCAGCATTGATCCTATAACAACCCTTTACCAACTTGTAGGTCTCTATCATATCTCTCCTCTTCCTTCTGTCCACCAGACTCTGCAAATTACATCTTCTCAATCTTTCCTCACACTCGACATTCCAGAGGTCAGAAACTACCTTAGTCAGTCTCCTTTGGACCCTTTCCAACACCTCTTCATCCTTCTGAAAACCCGGTGACCAAATCTGGGCACAATAGTCCATGTGTGGCCTAATCGAAGCCTTATACAACGGAACAAGAATCTCCCTACTTCTACACGTCAGTGTCCTCTGCATCATTCCCAGAAGCCTTTGTGTCGTCTTCACAATTTTGGCGATGTGTTCCTTAAATTTTAAATCCTTATCAACTATCACCCCCAGATCTCTTATTTCCTCTACCTCCAACAATATATTCTCACTAAACAAATTCTGCATCCCATCTTTGTTTTCCAAATTTTAAAACCTTAGATTTTGCAACATTGAACTCGCATCCCCATTTCCGTGCCCAATCACTCAATCTATTCAAGTCTTCCTGTAAGGCCACAAAATCTTCTCTACACTTCATTGTTCGTCCCAACTTTGCATCATCTACAAACAACTGAATATCTCCATCCAAATCTTCACCTATATCATTAATATACAAGTTAAACAGCAATGGACCTAAAACAGACCGCCCTGAGGCACGCCACTAGTGACTTTCCTTTTCCTGGATATCGCTCCCCCGTACACAACTTGTTGATACCTATCAGATAGCCAGTCTCCAATCCAATGCACCAATCTAATATCCAATCCCATCTGCTCTAGTTTGACTGTCAACCTATTGTGAGGTACTCTATCAAAAGCCTTTACGAAATCCAAGTATATTACTGTGTATCCTTTTCCTCTGTCCAAGGAAGCAGTCACTTTATTGTAATAAGTAAGTAGATTACTAAAACATGACCTCCCTTTAGTAAATCCATGCTGTCCATCGAAGATAATACCATTGTTATCAACCCAACTCTGGATCCTAGTTCTCACAAGCCTCTCCAACAACTTAACCACAACACCTGACACACAGACAGGCCTATAGTTTGATGCTTGAGTTCGATCACCTCCTTTATGAAATGGCACAATCTTGCCCAACTTCCACTCCTTAGGAACTTGATTGAGTGCAAGACTCGTATTAAAAAAATATAGCAAGGCCGGTTTCAACTCCCTGGCACATTCCTTCAGAATACATGGTGATATATTATCAAGTCCCACAGTCTTATTTACATCTAGTTTGCTCAACTCCCCATACACCTCTTGCTCACTTATAGTCAGTCTCTCTTCCCCATCATCAGCTGCTCTCAATCTCTCCATGAAGTCACATTCACAAGATTGAAAGACCTTTATGAACTGCTCATTAAGTATCTCCACCACACATTCTGCAACAGCTGTCTTTATACCATTTTCTCCAATCAGTGTCATCCTTCCATAATCATTCTTTCTTTTGCTGACTACATATCGAAAGAACTCCTTAGGATTCTTTTTGGCTTCAGTAGCTAACTGCTGTTCATACCTCTCTTTAGCTACCCTCACCAACCAAGTCACCCTTCTTGCTTGGTCTTTGTAGACCTCATGGAATTGGTCTTCAATATTTCCACTTCTCTTATGCTGCCTCCACAATGCCCTTTTTCTCTGTATCGCATGCTTAATCTATTTATTCATCCATCTCACACCTACCTTATTTAACCTTCTCACCCTTGGAATACATTTAGACAGTGCATCTACTAAACAGTTTTTGAAAATCCCCCAAGCTGCATAGACCTCTTTTCCAGCTAACTCCTCATTCCACGCTACACACGCAAGCTGTCTCCTGAGCTCTTCATATCACTCCCCTTGTAGTTCCACATACACCCTTTTCTCATAGAGGTCCTCGCACTGCTGGCAACCACCCAGGTAATGACCTCATGGTAACTCTCACCAATTGGTGGATGATTTGACACCTTATTTAAAATTACATCGTCCGATGAGATGACCAAATCCAAGATCCTCAATCCTCAATTAATGAAATCATATCTATTCTGACAGTGAAAGTGTTAATGAAGCCTGGGAAACTTATGAATGCCATAGTGACAACAGCAAATATGGTATTTGGAAAAGTAGGTAGAGTTGAATGTAACCATTGGTTCGACATGGAACGTGAATGTGTGGCTCTAGCAAAAAAATGAGGCATAATAGATGAATGCAGCAAAGGAATGACACTTGTAGAGCAGTAGAGGAATATCATATGGCCAGAAAGGAAGGAAAAAGAGTGCATAAGAATAGAAAGGAGAAACACTATGAGGATGAACTTAAAGAACTACAACATCTCTGAAGTATAAATCACAATAGGACCTACAATCAGTAGTTAAATAGAAGCTAGAAAGACTTCTAGCTTAGAACAACATTATATAGGGATAAGGGAGGTATAATCCTGATCAGCTGAATGACATGGATAAAACAGAGAGTCAAATAAAAGATCTAGAAGCAGTTGAACCAATACCAACAATTGTTGAAGTGGAAGCAGCTATTACAAAATTTAAGATCAATAAGATCCTAGGAATAGATATAATACAAGGAGAATTAATAAAAAATGCAGATAAATAATATTTCAGGCAGCTGTGTCAACTTATAAGCAAAATCTGGATTAATGAAACTATCCCAGATGGGTAGAATCTGAATATAATATGCCACATACATAAGAAAGGCAATGTAATGATCTGCTCTAACTATAGAGGAATTAATTTATTATATAACACCTATAAAATTTTCTTAAACATTCTATTCAAGAGACTTTACCCCTATGTAGAGAATGCTACTGGTGATTATCGATGAACAGCTGAGATAGATAAAGGAAATGACGATACGATGATTTTGCTGGATTTTGCAAAGACATTTAACAGAATATCTCATGGGACTCTGTTATGCAAATTAGAACAAATAGGGATGGATATGACACAAGTGGATAAGAAAGATCACATGGCAGGAAGAAAACAGAATTTATACATCGACTAGAGATAATTATTAAAGGCAGCATGTGATGAAGGGAACTAGGGGTAGGAGAGTATTGGGACCTGGTCACAGGATCAGAAGAGCTATCCATAACCACAGTGACCACATTGCCTCTGATTGGTGAAAGTGACCATGTGGTCTTGATTTGGGAGATTGTAAAACATAAGGAATATTCTGTCAAGAAGAGGTATATGTGGAACTACAAGGCAGAGGTGATTATTCCTTAAATCTATGGCATGGCATAAAATACTGCAGGGTAAGGATGTTAGTAGTGCATGAGATATAGTTAAGGGGCAATCTACAGAAAGCAATATTAAATTGTATACCTAAAGAAAGGAGGGTTAATCAGGAAGAAGTTAGATGAGTGAGTAATATCAATAAGCATGAGCTGCAGAAGAAGAAAATACTGTGAAGAGAAAGGTGACCAGCAAAAGTCAAGAACAGTACAAGGCGCAGGAAAGAAAGGTGACCAACATGGCAAAGAAGGCAAAATCAGATTATGAGAAGAATCTAGCCAAGTAAGTCAAAGGAAATCCCAAAGAGCCCTTTCGTTATGTGGCAAGTAAGAGGAAGAATGCCTATGGCACATTAACCTTAATGAGTGATGATGATCATAAGGAGACACAGAAGCAGATAAAATAGTTGAGTTACTGAGTGACCACTTTGTGAGTATATATCTTCCTAGTGAGGTTACTGCTTTAACCTATGTGACAGACACTGATGATGTGGAAACAGAGGCATATGAATTGGAGGTTCTTAGGATATTGCAGAATCTCAATGTAGATACAGCTGTGGGATTAGATGGGATATCAGCTAGGGTTTTGTAAGAATATGCAAAGGAACTGGCAATGACTCTGACTAGGCTATATAATTTAAGTGTTAGCTCTGGTAGAGTTCCAAGGGAGTGGAAAGAGGGCAAAATAATTCCCTTGCATAAGGGAAGTTCTAAGACTGCAATAGCAAATTATACACTGATCAGTATCTCAGGTATGGTGGTAAAAGTACTAGAAAAATTGGTCAAAAAGAGAATTCAAGAATGGGTTGAAAAAAATATGATACCGTATGAGGGTCAGCTGGGCTTTATGAAGAGTCGGGCAAGTCATCATAATTTACTAACTTTTTTATAATAGAGTAACAGCTGAGTTTATCATCATCAAATTCCCGATAAGTATCTTCAAGGGATGTACAGGATATGCTACTACTACATGAAAAATTTACATCATTACTAACTTCCTATCTACAATTTTCCTCCAAATCAGTCTATTACTTATCAAGACTCCAATATTATCATTATCAGATCTTATATTTCTATGGTGTAAGGCACATTGTGCCATATCAATCCACCTATATCTTGGTCTTCCTCTAAGTCCTTTTCCTGCGAACCTGGTAGAGAACACTTGTTTTGCTAATCTTTCCTCGCCCATTCTGTTTAAGTGATCATACCACCTGAGATTAGCTCTGCTAAAGCATTCCTGGATGCTGACAATGTCAAGTTCTTTCCTAATATCCTCAAATCAGTCTATTACTTATCAAGACTCCAATATTATCATTATCAGATCTTATATTTCTATGGTGTAAGGCACATTGTGCCATATCAATCCACCTATATCTTGGTCTTCCTCTAAGTCCTTTTCCTGCGAACCTGGTAGAGAACACTTGTTTTGCTAATCTTTCCTCGCCCATTCTGTTTAAGTGATCATACCACCTGAGATTAGCTCTGCTAAAGCATTCCTGGATGCTGACAATGTCAAGTTCTTTCCTAATATCCTCGTTTTTAATATGATATTGCCACTGATAACATCTGTTCATGCCTCTAATCTTCCTCAGGACTCTCATATCTGTGGTGTCCAGTCTTTGGTCAAGTATTTTACTTCTGACCCAGCTCTCAGATCCATAAGTTAAAATTGATTTGAACACTGGTATACAGCTAATTTAGTGTTCCAACTAATTTCTCTCTTATTCCATATGAATTTATTCAATTGACTTCCCACCATACCAGCTTTGCTGATTCTGTTGTCTATTTCTATATTTAATTTACCATCTTCACTAAAAATCGTGCCTAAGTAGCTGAAATGTTTTACCTGTTCCACAAGTTCCCCGTTCACAACACAGTTGACATTTTCAACAATTCTACCTATTTTCATTGTCTTTGTCTTTTTTAATGCTGACCTTCATACCATCTCTATTATAACAGGGAATCTTGCAAACTTGTAGTGGATTTATTCAGAAGTATAACATTGTCCGTATAAAGTAAAGAGTGAATATTAACATCTTCAATTCTGATATCATGTTTAATACCACTTTCCTTCATAATGTGATCCATATAGATAATGAATAACAGAGGGGATAATGTACATCCCTCTCTCACACCAGATTTAACATTAAACCATCTTCCTGTACATTCTTCCATTCTAACTGCTGACTTACAACTCAAATACAGACTAAGTATTGCTTGATATAATGCCCCATTGCCACCATATAACTGTAGCTTATTGAATAGCTTCTCTCTCTCTCTTGGCGCATTGTCATATGCTTTTTCTAGATTTACAAAACTCAAACAGAGATCTTTGTTATATTCCCATGCTTTCTAGACTATTTGTCGTAAAGTGAAGATCTGATCCTGACAGCCTCTATTTGGCCTTAATCCAGCTTGTTCTTCACCAAGCTTTTCTTCCACAATTCTTCTCAACCATTTCTCAAGTATACTTGCTTAGATCATGCCAGGAACACTCAGTAGGAAAATACCTCTGTAATTCTCACATTCAGTTTTATTTTCCTTTTTATATATGGGTACTATGAGAGCTCTACTCCAATCATCGGCAATTGGTCCCTCTGTCCAGGCTTTCTGAACTATGCAGTGCAGCCACTGTAAGACTTGTATACCACCATACTTCAGCATTTCTGGTCGAATATCATCTACTCCTGCTGCCTTTCCACATTTCAAGCCTTTGGTGGCTTTTTCTACTTCAAGTATGGATATGTATTCCTAACTGTATGCCTACTAAGTGTTTTTTACCACTGTGCTATCACTGCTTGTTTCATTTAGCAATTTTTCGAAGTAATTACTCCATATTTCAAGGATATCTTTTTCTCTTGTTTTCATGTCACCTTTATCATCTCTAACTCCTTTTAAAGCACTCTTTCCGCCATTTCTAAGCTTCTTCAACAACCTCCAGAATATCTTACCACCTTCTTGATATATATTTTGTATGTTCTTGCCAAATTCCTCCCATGACTTTTGTTAAGCTAGTTTTACACAATGTTTCGCTTTCTTACATTTGTCTCTGTATTCTCTAAGAGCAAAAGCTGACTTATTTGCCAGGAACTTTTGATATGCATTCTTATTTTCCTTCACTGCCTCTTTAACTTCCTGTGTCCACCAGGCTGTTCTGATTTTTCTATCATTGCAGACAACCTCACCATATGCCACTCTGGCTGAATCAATCAGGGTTTTCTTCAAGGCTTGCCACTGAATCTCCAAGGTTTAGTTGCTGTTCTCAAACTTTCATTTTTTCTTCAATAATCTTTGTGTATGTTAGTCTACAGTTCACATCTGAGAGCTGCTCAACTTTTATTCGCTTTAAAACTTTCTAAGATGTTATTCTTTTCAATATGAAATTCAATTTATCCTGCTCAAGACTAAATAGTGATGGTTTCCAATCTCAAATCCTCTGTACACTCTGGTGTCCAGGGAGAAAACATCACTATCAACAATAACATAGTCAATGAGACTTTTCTTATTCCTTGACTCTTCTCTCCATGTGAATTTTTGCACATTTTTATGTTGGAACATGGTGTTAGTAATAACCAGTCCATGTCCTGAGCAGAAATCCAACAGATATTTGCCATTATTATTAGCTTTGCTCCTTTCTCCAAATATTCCCAAAATATTTTTGTATGTCTGACAATCATTTCCTACTCTACTATTCAGATCCCCAACAAGGACCAACTTTTCCTTTTTCACTTTGTCAGTTGCTTTTTCTAAAGCATCAAAAAATTCCTTCACTTCTATCTTAGTAGAACCTTCTGTGGGACCATGGGCACAAATAAGTCTCATTGTCCAATTCTCCATTTTGATATTTGCCCACATCACTTTACTTGAGACTGCCTGCCATTCAAGAAGATTAGCCTCGCATTTTGTGTTGAATGCTATGGCTACTCCTTCTTTTCCTTGATTGTCATTGCCTGAATATAACATTTTGTATTTATTGCTCAGAAAGATCTCACCAGTTTTTGTCTTTTTTGTTTCAGTCACCCCTATTATGTCGATCTGGTAATTATCTAATTCCTCAGCTAGCTCCATTTCTTTGCCATTCAGGCTTCTTATGTTGATAGTAACGATCTTTGACTCTGGTGATGTTGAGTTGGGGTGTGTTTTCAGATTTGTTCCATTAACTGACTTTTTGCTGTTTGCCCTGGTTACCTGGCGAAAACAATTATTTGGTTTAACCAATAAGATTACAATTTGGTCGGCTAAATCCCAAATTGCCAGCCCATCCTCGTTCGTTCAGTATCCAGGTGCATTCAGTATCCTCACCTTCTCGTGGTGCACTATGAGAAGGTGAGGATTGGACATTAGGTCAGAAGCCCTGGTCGGTTCTCCGCATTCCTTTAAAGGCTCTGTGGAGGTCTCCTCTCAGTTATACAGCTTTGACCCTTAAGCGTTGGATAAAGGAAATGGCTACAGGGTGCTGGATTCTGCAAAGGAATTTGAGAGAATACTGCATGGACCTCTACTATGCAAATTAGAACAAATGTGGATAGATATGACACTGGTTAAGGGGATAAAAGGGTGGCTGGTGGACAAGTATCAAAAAGCGGTATATGGAGAGGCAGAATCAAGGTGAAAACATGTGACTAGTGATGTGTCACAAGGTTCAGTGTTGGGACCTTTGCTGTTTAATTAGTACATAAATGATATAGGAAATAATTTGAAAGGAAATATTCAGTTGTTTGCTGATGATGCGAAGTTGGGTAGATTAATATTTATTTAAGGTGATATGAAGAGCTTGCGGGGTGCTTAAGGGTCAAAGCTGTATAACTGAGAGGAGACCTCCACATAGACTTTAAAGGAATGTGGAGAACCGACCAGGGCTTCAGACCTAATGTCCAATCCTCATCTTCTCGTGGTTCACCCTGCTGGGTATCTACTTGGATACTGAAGAAACAAAGATGGTCTGGCAATTTGGGATTTAGCCGACCAAATTGTATTCTTATTGGTTAAATCAAAATAAAAAATGATGGTACAACATGACAAAATTTCATGCCTGCTGGGGTGTCGCCCGGTTAAACAAGGCCCCCATTATTCTAGTGGTAAGACTTGGTACTCAATCAAAAAGACTACAAAGGTAAGCTAAATTCCTTAATACGAGACCGTACCACCACTTACCTCCCCATTGAATATAATCCGACCAGCTCTCAGATTAGAACTATCCACAGACTCCTTAAGAAAGTCACTTCTTGGCCTGTGGAAGTCACCAACAAGCTTAAACATTATAACTCTAGACCCCCCCGATTATATGGACTCCCAAAAATACATAAACAAAATGTGCCATTACGTCCCATAGTGGATGGCATTGATTCCCCCACATATAAATTAGCCAAACATTTAGCCAAAACGCTCACACACTACACTGGCAACACACCATCACACATAAAAAACTCGGCCCACTTTAAAGCCAGTATAGAAAACCTCACACTCCAACACACTGACATAATGGTCAGTTTTGACGTCTCCTCCCTATTCACTAATGTCTCACTCAAAGAAACCCTAAAGCTCATCCAAGCCAAGTTTCCTCCCAATATCTCAGCACTATTTCAGTTCACAATGAACTCAGGCTATTTCGTTTGGCAAGGAAAGTTCTACAAACAGATAGAGGGGACAGCCATGGGTTCACCACTTTCCCCACCCTTGGCCAATTTCTTTATGGAGACATTTGAAGAAAAAGCCTTAAACTCTGCCCCACAAAAACCCACTATTTGGCTTCGTTATGTGGATGATGTGTTTGCTATTTGGCCACATGGCTCAGACTCACTCCACTCCTTCCTAACACACTTAAACAACCAACATCCCAGAGTCCAGTTCACCTTAGAAAAAGAGGAAAACAACACCCTCCCCTTCCTAGACACTTTAATCACCCGCCAGCTTGATGGATCTTTGGTTTTCTCTGTTTACAGAAAACCCACCCACACTGGCAGATACATTCACCAGCAATCCCCCCCCCCCTCACAACAATATGGGGTGATAAAAACACTATATAACAGGGCAAAATTAATCTGCTCAGATGACAAGGCCCTGACTATGGAACTAAACCACATCCTCAACACTTTCTTAGCCAATGGCTATAACCCCAAAAAAATCCAAAAAATACTAAAACCTGAAAACCACAACCCCCCCTCCCCCCTCAACAATAAAGACTACACCAAGTCTATCACTATCCCCTACATCCAGGGCACCTCTGAAAAAATAACTAATATCCTCAAGAAATATGACCTTACTTCCTGTTACAGACCATATAAAAAGTTGGCATCCCTTATCCGCTCTACCAAAGACCAACCACTTCCCCTAGACCTACCTGGTGTATACCAGGTCCCTTGCAGCTGCAAATTGTCCTACTTTGGCCAAACAGGCAGAACAACAAATATCAGGATTTCAGAACACCAAGACTACATCCGGTTTCACCAGTACAGCCGCTCTGGGCAGGCAGACCATGCCTTAGATACCCACCATAAAATTCGTTGGAAGAAGACAAAAATAATCCATCGCAGCAAGTTTAAATACGAAAGATTATTCAAAGAATCTTCAGCAGCTCTAAAAAACGTTCCTAACCTCAACAAATTTGGGTGCATGAAACTGCCCCAAATTTGGGAGACTTTCATTATGAGAACTTCAGCCCAACGGCCAAGACTACCAAATTAGCCCACAAGAGGGCACCATTAGGACTTTAGGAACAAAATTAGTGTCTTAATTTCTTCCTCATTTGCTTTGTTAGTTCCTTTAGTGCACATACCATATCTTTATGTTCCTGAAGATGACAATGTGACATTGTCGAAATATAGAAGTGATTCATTAAAGTTATCTTTAATTAATTTACTTTATATGCGTTGTTAATTCCGTAAATTAATTACCAGTTAAGGCCCCCATTGTTTTCGCCAGGGAACCAGGGTGAACAGCAAAAAGTCAGCTACTGGAACAAATCTGAAAACAAACCCCAACTCAACATCACCAGAGTTAAAGATCGGTAATATCAAGGTAAGAAGCCTGAATGGCAAAGATTTGGAGCTAGCTGAGGAATTAGATAAGTATCAGATCAACATAATAGGGGTGACTGAAACAAAAAAGACCAAAACGGGTGATATCTTTCTGAGCAATAAATACAAAATGTTATATTCAGGCAATGACAATCAAGGAAAAGAAGGAGTAGCCATAGTATTCAACACAAAATACGAGGCTAATCTTCTTGAATGGCAGTCAGTCTCAAGTAGAGTAATGTGGGCAAATATGAGAATGGGGAACTGGACAATGAGACTTATTTGTGCCTATGGTCCCACAGAAGGTTCTACAAAGGTAGAAGTGGAGGAATTTTTTGACGCTTTAGAAAAAGCAACTGACACAATGAAAAAGGAAAAGTTGGTCCTTGTTGGGGATCTAAATAGCAGAGTAGGAAATGATTGTGAGACATACAAAAATATTTTCGGAAAATTTGGAGAAAAGAGCAAAGCTAATAATAATGGCAAATATCTGTTGGATTTCTGCTCAGGACATGGACTGGTTATTACTAACATCATGTTCCAACATAAAAATGTGCACAAATTCACATGGAGGGAAGAGGCTAAGAATAAGAAAAGTCTTATTGACTATGTTATTGTTGATAGTGATGTTTTCTCCCTGGTGCAGGACACCAGAGTGTACAGAGGATTTGAAATTGGAAGTGATCTCTATTTAGTCATGAGCAGGATAAAATTGAATTTCGTATTCAAAAGAATAACATCTAAGAAAGTTTTAAAGCGAATAAAAGTTGAGCAGCTCTCAGATGTGAACTGTAGACTAACATACACAAAGATTATTGAAGAAAAAATGAAAGAGTTTGAGAACAGCAACCATACCTTGGAGATTCAGCGGCAAACTCTGAAGAAAACATTGATTGATTCTGCCAGAGAGGCATGTGCTGAGGTTGTCTGCAAGCATAAAAAAAATCTGTAGTGAAGAAAGCATATCAAAAGTTCCTGTAAAATAAGTTAGCTTGTGCTCTTAGAGAATATAGAGACAAATGCTAGAATGTTAAACACTGTGTAAAACTAGCTAAACAAAAGTCATGGGAGGACTTTGGCAAGAATATAGAAAATAAATATCAAGAAGGTGGCAAAATATTCTGGAGGTTGTTGAAAAAGCTTAGGAATGGAGCAAAGAGTGCTGTAAAAGGAGTTAGAGATGATAAAAGTGACATGAAAACGGGAGAAAAAGATATCCTTGAAGTATGGAGTAATTACTTTGAAAAACTGCTAAATGAAACAAGCAGTGATGGCAGCACATTGATAAAAAACACTGACTAGGCATGCAGTCAGGAATACATATCCATACTTGAAGTAGAAAAAGCCATCAAAGGCTTGAAATGTGGAAAGGCAGCAGGAGTAGATGATATTCGACCAGAAATGCTGAAGTATGGTGGTATAAGAGTCTTACAGTGGCTGCACTGCATAGTTCACAAAGCCTGGACAGAGGGACGAATTCCCGATGATTGGAGTAGAGCTCTCATAGTACCCATATATAAAAAGGGAAATAAAACTGAATGTGAGAATTACAGAGGTATTTCCCTACTGAGTTTTCCTGGCAAGATCTATGCAAGTATACTTGAGAAACGGTTGAGAAGAATTGTGGAAGAAAAGCTTGGTGAAGAACAAGCTGGATTCAGGCCAAATAGAGGCTGTCAGGATCAGATCTTCACTTTATGACAAATAGTCGAAAGCATGGGAATATAACAAAGTTCTGTATTTAAGTTTTGTAGATTTGGAAAAGGCATATGACAAGTTGCTAAGAGAGAAGCTATTCCATACACTGCAGTTATATGGTGTCAATGGGGCATTATATCAAGCAATACTTAATGTTTATTTGAGTTGTAAGTCAGCAGTTAGAATTGAAGGAAGTACAGGAAGATGGTTTAATGTTAAATCTGGTGTGAGACAAGGATGTACATTATCCCCTCTGTTATTCATTATCTATATGGATCACATTATGAAGGAATGTGGTATTAAACCTGATATCAAAATTGGAGATGTTAATGTCAGCTCTTTGCTTTATGCAGATGATGTTATACTTCTAAATAAATCCGCTACAAGTCTGCAAGATTCTCTGACTAAATTGAATAGCTGTTGTAATAGATATGGTATGAAGGTCAGCAATAAAAAGACAATGAAAATAGGTAGAATCGTTGAAAATGTCAACTGTGTTGTGAATGGAGAACCTGTGGAACAAGTAAAACATTTCAGCTACTTAGGCACGATTTTTACTGAAGATGGTAAATTAAATATAGAAATAGACAACAGAATCAGCAAAGCTGGTATGGTGGGAAGTCAATTGAATAAATTCATATGGAATAACAGAGAAATTAGTTGGAACACTAAATTAGCTGTATACAAGACAGTGTTCAAACCAGTTTTAACTTATGGATCTGAGAGCTGGGTCAGAAGTAAAACACTTGACCAAAGACTGGAGACCACAGATATGAGAGTCCTGAGAAAGATTAGAGGTATGAATAGATGGCATCAATGGCAATATCATATTAAAAACAAGGATATTAGGAAAGAACTTGACATTGTCAGCATCCAGGAATGTGTTAGCAGAGCTAATCTCAGGTGGTATGGTCACTTAAAGGGGCGAGGAAAGATTAGCAAAGCAAGTGTTCTCTGCCAGGTTATCAACAAAACGACCCAGAGGAAGACCAAGATATAGGTGGATTGATACAGTACAAAGTGCCTTAGATGACAGAAATATAAGATCTGATAATGTTGGAGTCTTGACAAGTAAGAGACTGATTTGGAGGAAAATTGTAGATAGGAAGTTAGTAATGATGTAATTCTTTTCATGTAGTACTATCATATCCTGTACACCTCTTGAGGGTACATGGCAGGAATTTGATGATGATGATGATGATGAAGAGCTTGCATGATGATTTAAATAGGCTGTCATTACGGATAAAAGATAATGGGTGTCAGTTTAATGTGGATAAACGTAAAGTTATGCATTTTGGGACAAATAGATATGCAGATGGTATGGCACTGCTGGCTCCAATGAAAAAACATCTTCAAAACCTACTAGAAGAGACACTGAAACTAAGTGAAAAATATGGACTTAACTTCAAGCTCAAAAAAAAAAAAAACCAAAACCATGCTGGTAACAAGAGAAAAAGGGAAAATACCCGATATAAATATTAAGTTCAGAGGAAATACCTTAGTTCAAGTAGAGAGTTATATATATTTGGGTCAACTAATTACAGAGAATGGAAAGTGTGATAAGGATATGTTGTTGTTGTCCTTTGAAGAGTCTTAGATGTTTCCGTGTGCTCCTTGTACTGCTTTGGCTATGTCGATGATTTTGTTTGTATAGAGCTGTTGTTCAGGATTAGGATCTATTTCTTGCAAGGCTGCTGTAATTGCTGGACAGGTAAAGATGTGAGTGGGTGTCAGTTCAGTATTGGGGCAGTTGTTGCAGTTTCTACATGTTCTCTGATCTTCATTCCTCTATAATGTCCTGTTCGTAGTCTTGCTATCATGGTGGAGGTCCTTCTGTCAGCACTGATTTCGGGAATTTGATGTTATATCACTGATTTCAGTGGAATTAGTTTAGCTTTTGCTAGTACATTGGCATCAGCAAGAGTTATCATACGAGTTTCTTGGTTGAGTTCTCTGGCCTCTTTTGCTAATTTATCGGCTACTTCATTGTAATCAATGCCTACATGAGCAGGAATCCATTGTAAAATGCAACTTTTACCTGAACACTTTAGTTGATTTAAGAGTTTATGGATGTCTTGTGTGAGCTTGGTATTGCCATTTTTGATTGCCTCCATAGCTGATGTTGAGTCACTGTAAATTATAATTCCTTCAGATTGTTGAGATGATGACAGTTTTAAGTAGGCTTCTAGTGCTTTATTTATTGTGTAGAGTTTGCTGGCAAAATTGGAAGCGATTCTCCCAGATCCAATTTTTATTAAAAGTTTTTCACCTTTCGGAAGTAGAAGGAGAACACCAGCGCCTCCATTAATCATATTGGTGTCTGGCGATTCATCGGTATAACAAATAACCTGTTTGGAGGATGAAAGAAGGTTGATAGTATTTAGGCCTTTTTCTTTGAGCATTTTTTTGGTCGAGTTTGGTAAGGTTTAGAGTTATGGAGGTATTTGAAGATAAAGGACTGGAAAATAGAGGTTCTTTGTTTATGTGGGCATTTAGCTGATCAAGACCTATTTCTTTCCTGATAGTGTCATCATATTGTAAAGTTGATGATCTGTGAAGTCTGCATTTTTGGTTCCAATGTTCATAAGTTTTTAGGGAGATATGATCACTTTGATAGCTTCTGATATTATTTATGAATTTTATGGTGGCAAATTTTCGTCTGTCCTCCAGCATGTCAAGCCCACATTCCTGTTGGGCTCTGATATTGTTAGTGGATGAGACTGCACCAATGATAATCTTGGATGCTTTTGCTTGTATTTTGTCTAATTTTTTCTTTACTGATGAGGCCAAAGGTGACCAGATAGGTGCTGCATATTCCATTATTGGCCTTATTAGTGTAGTGTAAGTAGTTTTGAGGATTTTTGGCTTTGCGCCCCAATTTGTTCCACAAAGCCTTTTCAGTATATTTAATTTTTTTAGAGCTCTTTTGGAAGTGTTAGAGATGTGTTGTGCAAAACGTAATTCCTGATCAAGCATAATACCAAGGTATTTTGGATTTTTGTGACTTTTTCAATTAGCTTGTTGTTGATCATCTTTGGGATTGTAGGAATGTCTATTTTTCCTGTCTGTACTAAAGGTGCTTTGTTTTGTTATGTCTAGGTTGATTTTGAGTTTAAGTTCATCTGACCATTTTTTTAATCCTCTCGTGGATTTGTTTAGAATCTCCTCTGATTCTTTGATTTTAGCACTAGTGTGCCAGATGGCTATATCATCTGCATCGCAAGTTACTTTTGTGTGTTCTGTAAGGTAGGGATGAATGTTATTGACATATAGAAGGAATAGTAAGGGACTGAGTACTGAGCCCTGGGGAACACCAGCCCAGGTTCTCTGCTCTTTTGATATTGCTGCATTGATTCTGACTTTGATCTTTCTTCCTCTAATGAAATCAGCAATCCAGATTAATGTGTTTCCTCTAATTCCAATATCATGTACCATTTGAATTAATTTTTTGATCCAAACACGATCGAAAGCAGCAGTCATATCAAGGAATATGGCAGTTGTCTTTTTTGTTGGTTTTTCCTGAAATGAGTCTATTATTGTTTGGCAGAAGTGGAATAATTGATCTGTTGTCGAATGACGAGTTCTATAGGCAGTTTGGTAGTAGTTGCTTTTCTTATTTTTTGTCAGCCAGTGCATAAGCCTGGAGTGTATGATTCTTTCAGTAATTTTACAAAGTATGCTAGTTAATGCAATAGGTCTATATTTGACGATCTTTGACATTCTGCAGCATTTCTGTCAGGTTTCAGGATGGGTACAATAACTGATTTTTTCCATTCTTTTGGAAATTTGCCTGTTTGCCAAGAGATATTGAGAATGACCAGAAGTTGTTCTTTGGCAATTTTGCCAAGGTGTTTGACCATATGACCAAAGATAAGATCATTACCAGGAGATTTATTAGGTGCAGTTTTCTTGATTGATGAATTTAGTTCACTTAGTGTGAATTCTTCGGAGAAGATGACATTATATTGGTATGTTAAGGATATATTAATTCGTGTGTAGAGGCTGAAGTGCTGTGAGGACATCATGTTGGAGGCTTAATGGATTTTTTACAACACTCAAAAAGAATTAAAATAGAATTTAATACTTCCTATATTTCGTCCTAGTCACTAGGACATCTACGGAGATTACAAAAACAATTAATGTAACATGCACTCAAATATCATACAATACTAAGCCCAACCACATGGGTGGCCTGGAATGTAAGGTGGGACCTCTGGTGATGAGTGTTTCCCAAATCTTCAGAAGCTTAATGCAACCGTATTTATTAAGATTTGGTTGGTTTCTGAGAGCTGCTGCTGCTTCTAAGAAAAGTCTCTCTTTCTTGAATTTGCTGTGGTGGAGCATGGTGGTTTTCTTCCATGATACCCTGTGGGTTTTGTCCAAAACATGGTCAGCTAATCCTGAATGGCCATAGTTGTGTTTACAGATGTAAGACTTGTGTTCCTCCAGGCGGATGGATGCTGATCTGCCTGTCTGTCCAAAGTACGCCAGCTTACAGGAACAGGGTACTTTGTAAACTCCAGGCAGAGAGAGAGGAGGGAGTTGATCTTTCGTAGAACGGATAAGGGTAGCAAGTTTGCGGTGGGGCTTATATGCTGTGTGTAGGTTGTACTTTTTTAGTATCTTGGCTATTTTTTTGGATGTGCCACGGATGTAGAGTATGGTGATGGCATTTTTAAAATCTTGTTGATGAGAAGGACGGGGAATGGGGAGGAACTGATTATTTTTTTGATACTGTGATCACTGTAGCCATTGGAGAGGAAAGTGCTGTGTGTGTGGTTAAGCTCGTAGTGAGGGCGGTTCCACTGGAACAAAGATTGTGGGCTCTCTTGGTAAGAGTTTTAATAATGCCATATTGTTGAGAGGTGGTGGTGGTGGGAGAGTTTGTGAATGTATCTGCCTGTGTGTGTGGGTTTTCTGTATACAGTGAAGGCAAGTGTATCATTAGGCAGGCATGTGACTAAGGTGTCTAGGAAGGGTAAACAATTGTTCTTTTCCTTTTCCATAGTAAACTGGATTCTTGGATGTAGACTATTGAGATGACTGAGGAAGGAGTCTAACGTGTCTGGGCCATGAGGCCAAATAGAGAACACATCATCTACATATCTTAGCCAGATAGAAGGTTTGAGTGGGGCTGAGTCTATGTCTCGTTTTTCAAAATCTTCCATATAGAAATTGGCAGGGGGGGTGAGAGGGGGGAACCCATGGCGGTTCCCTCTATCTGCTTGTAGATTTTGTTCTTCCAAGAGAAATACCCAGAGTTAATGGCAAAGGAAAAGAGATCTAAGATGTCAGAGGGAAAAACGTTTTCTAAGAGAGATAAGGTGTCAGTTAAGGGAATATTGGTAAACAAAGAGGATATATCAAAGCTTACCAACATGTCTGCATTATTCAAGGTTAAATTTTCTGTGAGGGCTTTAAAGTGGGTTGAGTTTTTTATATAGGATACGGAATTTCCGGTGAGGGGGGGACAGAGAGTTGGCCAGCTGTTTAGACAGTCTGTAACAAGGTGCATTGGTGGCATCTACTATAGGCCTGAGTGGGGAATTGCCACCAATGCACATTGCTACAGACTGTCTAAACAGCTGGCCAACTCTCTGACCCCCCCCCTCACCGGAAGGTCCACTTCCTATATAAAAAACTCGACCCACTTTAAAGCCCTCACAGAAAATTTAACCTTGAATAATGCAGACATATTGGTAAGCTTTGATATCTCCTCTTTGTTTTAAAACAAGATTTTAAAAATGCCATCACCATACCTTACATCTGTGGCACATCCGAAAAAATAGCCAAGATACTAAAAAAGTACAACCTACACACAGCATATAAGCCCCACCGCAAACTTGCTACCCTTATCCGTTCTACGAAAGATCAGCTCCCTCCTCTCTCACTCTGCCTGGAGTTTACAAAGTACCCTGTTCCTGTAAGCTGGTGTACTTTGGACAGACAGGCAGATCAGCATCCATCCGCCTGGAGGAACACAAGTCTTACATCTATAAACACAACTATGGCCATTCAGGCTTGGCTGACCATGTTTTGAACACCACCCACAGGGTATCATGGAAGAAAACCACCATGCTCCACCACAGCAAATTCAAGAAAGAGAGACTTTTCTTAGAAGCAGCAGCAGCTCTCAGAAACCAACCAAATCTTAATAAATACGGTTGCATTAAGCTTCCGAAGATTTGGGAAACACTCATCACCAGAGGTCCCACCTTACATTCCAGGCCACCTACTACCGCCCTTAGAGGGCGCTCCACCTAGATAGGACTTTAGTGTCACCCACGTGGTTGGGCTTAGTATTGTATAATATTTGTGTGCATGTTACATTAATTGTTTTTGTAATCCCCGTAGATGTCCTAGTGACTAGGATGAAACATTGGAAGTATTAAATTCTATTTAAATTCTTTTTGAGTGTTGTAAAAAAATCCAGTAAGCCTCCAACATGAAGGATATATTAAGAAGAATAGAAATTTCCAGATCAACCTTCATTAGCATGAAAAACATTCTGACCTCAAGGGAAATTCACACAAAAACAAGAATTAGGCTGTCCAAATGCTACGTATGGTTAACACTGCTATTTGGAGCAGAAACCTGGACAATATCAAAATATTGTGAAAATAAACTAAAAAGGCCAGGGCCCATAGAGGATTGTCGAGCCAGTAATAGTGATGATTATGATGAGTCCTGAAATATGAAGCACCACCACACTATACTACTTTCATACCTCCACATTCGAGCATTTTTGATCAACTATCATTTACTCCAACCCCTCTTCTACATTTCAGGTTTCTGATAACTTTTTGCCTCAGGTGTTCATATCTATTCCTGCTTGCATTCATCTAGAATATTTTTTATTGCTGCGTTAATTGCTGCTTTTATACCTCCACATTCGAGCATTTTTGATCAACTATCATTTACTCCAACCCCTCTTCTACATTTCAGGTTTCTGATAACTTTTTGCCTCAAGTGTTCATATCTATTCCTGCTTGCATTCATCTAGAATATTTTTTATTGCTGCGTTAATTGCTGCTTTTATTTATTTTTTATACTGTCAATGCTGATTGCTCATTTTTTCAAAATAATCACTCCAGACATTGAAAATATCATAATCTTCAGTTTTTGTCATGTTTATCATTTATGTTTTTTTTTTACAGTACTCTTTTCTAAATTTCTCAGCTCTTTCATAGATTCCAGATCATTTTGTTATCTTTGTATCTTCTATATTTTTATCATAGACTTCTCATTGTTTGTTTAGCTACTTTTACATTGTTTAGTTTTCTCACAATTTTCTCAATATTATTTAAAGATATCACAATCAAGAACAACATAGTTAACAAGCCACTTCTTTTTTTCCATTCTCTCTCTCTCTCTCTCTCTCTCTCCATGTGAACTTACCCACCTCATTATGTTTGAACATGGTGTTGGTAATGACTAAACCACATTCTGAACAGAAATCCAATTGTCTATCATTATTATCAGATTTGCTCTTTTTTCCAAAATATTTCTAAAATATCCCTACATGTTGAGGATTTATTTCCTGCTCTGCTGTTGAGTCCCAAGAACTGTTATTTCCTTTATGTCTGCTTCTCTCTAAAATAACTTAATAAATTTTTGTATTTTCTCATTACTAGAACCAATTATAGGGTCATTAGCACAAATAAGTGTCTCAAAGTATAATTTCCTATTTTGAAATTTGCACTATCACACCACTTGAAATGATCTATCATTGAAATGTCAGATCATTTACTCTCCTTAATGTCTTTGTCTGTGAAACCAATTATATCAAGAGTAATTCTCTAATTCTCTGAATATAGGCACTATCAAGGGACTTCTTGATAGTGGCTATTTTTAATTCTAACAAGTTTGTTCCCATACCTGACTTTTCATTGTTCACCCTAGCTCCTTGATGAAAGGAGCAGAAGAGGAATAATTTAACTCTTTATGGTGGGCTATCTCGTGCCTTATTTCACACTAGTTGGCATGACACACCCTAGCACAAACATGTTAACTCAACCATGTCCCAGCTGGTGTGACATTTCATAACATTGGACCATATCTTCTGTTTGTGGTTTAAGACAATACAAAATAAAATTCGTTCAGCTAAGTCTTGAACTGTCAACTCATTTGCTCAGTATCCAGAAGACCCTAAAAAACAGGCGCAGGAAAGATATGAATATTGTGTCAGAAGCCCCTGTTGGTTCTTCATACATTTGAAATAGAAGTATGAACATTCTGTTCATACTTCTATTTCAAATGTGAAACTCATTCTAGGATGTAATCTATCTAAATAGAAGGCAAATTTAACAAACTCTTTCTTGCATCCTGGAAACATGATGAAAGTCTTGTTGACTAGCACCAACATATCAGATCCAGTTTTTGATTTTCATTGTATCCTTCTAGTGCTTGTCATATGAAGGATTCCATATAAATATTGATAAGTTGTGGTAAGGTAGGGAAGCTCATTGTCAAACTTTCTTTCTCTTTATATATAAAAAATAAAAGACATAGGAAATGTTCTTCACATCCATGACAAAAAATTACTATCCAAGTGATGCTGGAAGAGTGTCATGATGTCTGGCTGAAAAAGCTTGAGTGACAACAGTAAGGATCATGTCTTGAGCTATTTTCAGTCTCTGAAATTTCTGATATACAAATCTCTTTTGATGTACTAACGGTTTCGATAAACAGCTTGATAAGTTGTATGTTGAGTAATTTCTGGCACCTAAAACTGTATGTCAACAGCACTACTGGTTAGTGATCTTAAAGAATTCCAGAAATCCCCAGAATGACAAATGTTTAAAAGTTAAGTGGTCTTTGAGCTAGCTGTCGGGGTATTTGATAATACTACTGGTTTTGTTGTATGTGGTTCATAATGGGTCAACACTCAAAATCCTCTTGTCCTGTAATATCATATGCGCCTCTCCATAGCTCAGTCGATATAGATGAAGCCCTTTGGTCAGAAAGACTTGGATTCAATTCCCGTCAGTGACGTAAGGAACCTATATCTGGTCTCATATGGAGGTAGGGGTTTTTTCACCCAGAAACTAGGGTTTTTGTCCCCCAAAACAGGCAAATTGGCCCCGTGAACACACACGGATTACAGTAAAGAATATCGCCCTTAGCGGATGCAGCAGAGGAGTAAAAAACCAGCTGGATTAATTTGTCATAAGCCCCTCAAGTAGGAGGACTAAACTCATCCTAAGGGACAGATGGGAAGGATAGGATAGGATTTTGATCATACAATGTTTGCAATAAAAATTACTGGGGAGTTGTCTATATCAGCTTTAAACACTATGATGCTGTTATACTGCATATGATGAACTGGCTATACATGTAAATTACATATACCATTCATGAAAATCAGTGCTGAGCCTTTTGATCCTATGATTATATATTAGTATTTAAATATAGCAGCTAGAATGCATAGTTATGATGAATCAAAATTTTTAAAGAAATATTTCATTAAGTAAACAGAATAACAATAGTACAAAGCAAAAACAACAAATCCAACAGTAAATTCTAGTTCTTACTTCTCATATACAGTTTTTATAGATGTTGAGTCATCTAAATCATTCTCATGGAATTCATAATATAAAATAACCCAGGATGTTCGATAAGGCCACTGCTCTGTAATATTCACCCAAGATGCTAAGTGGTACCAATTGAAATCAATGTTAAAAGCTTTTAATAACCTGCCTGTATAAAGGAAAAAAGTAGTATATATAATTAAGGAATATCTATCAGTACATAAAAGCTTATGACATTACAAAAAAATTCAGTATAAAAATAGTAATATCATGAAACTGTATTTAGCCTTCCATGGTTGTAAATTGAAAATAGTTGAACATGTAGAGACTATAGGTTAAAAATAGTTTAGCCTATAGTCTCTATATGCAAGTCTGGAAAAAGGTGGTAGGGAAGGAAATATTGCAAATATCAGGTGGATCTTTGTGATAAAAACAGAAAGCATAATGCATTAGCAACAGCCTAAGAACATGAGACAGCTATGTCTGACAACTGAATGTGTTTGCAAACTAGTGTTGGTTAAGCAGGAAGAAAAGAATCTAAGTTTTCCAGGGAGGGCGGGGGATGTGCTTCATCTGAGAATGAAACTCAGCTTCAGATGAAAGAGCAGAGAAAATGTTCTTCGCATCTATGACAAGATTCATACTATGAATTGAATTGCATCCATGACAAGATTCATATTATGAATCACATCTGATTCATTTGATAGAACTTCTACCAGTTTGACTTCTTTTCCTTTGATACTTCTTATGTTGATGCACCTATCTTAATACTCTTTCATGCATATCTAAGCTTTTTCAATAGCCTACTGAGAATATTTTGCCACCTTCTTGATATGTTTTATATTTTTAGCAAAGTCTTCCCATTACTCTTGTTCAGCTACTTTTACATAATGTTTTAATTTTATTACATTTTTCTCTGTATTCTCTTAGGACACCTGCCAACTGACTTGATAGAAACTTTCAATATTCTTTATGCTTTTTCAGGATTTCCTTTTCAACTTCTTGAATCAACAGTGGGTTTCTGATTTTTCTATCCCTGTAGACAACTCCACCATATATCTCCCAACTGAATTAATCAAAGTTATGATGCAGCGTTTACAATGTTTGGTTTTCTCTCTCATTTTTTCTCAAATACCAATTGTACAGTTGAGTCTATGGTTCCCCTGTAAAAGCTACTCATCTTGAATTCTTTTAAAAACTTTCTTACTTATTTTTCTTTTCAATATGATACACAATTTATCCTGCTTAAGACCAAGTAATCACAACTAATTTCAAACCTCCTGTATTCTCTTGTATTCTGAACCAATGTGAAGTTATCACTATGAATGTTAATATACTCAATAAGACATTTCTTGATTTTCTTGTCTTCTCTCAATGTGAATTTGTGCACATCTTTATGTTAAAAGACAGTGTCAGCTAGTTCATGTCTAGAATAGAAATCCATTAAGCACTTACCGTTATTATTAGTTTTTCCCTTTTTCTCCCAATTTTCCCGAAACATTTCTGTATACTTGGGATTCCTTTCCTACTGTGTTTAGATCTCCAAAAAGGATCATATTTCCTGTTTTCTTTATGTCAGCTGCCTTTTCTCATGAGTCAAAAAATTCCTCCACTTCTTCCTTAGGAAAGCCTTTTGTGGGACCATAGGCATAAATATGTTCCATTGTCCACATGACTCTACTTGCAAGTGCTTACCAGTAATTTTAGAAATTTATCTTCTTGTTTAGTGTTGAATGCTATTAACTACTCTTTCCTTCACCTGATCATTATTGCCAAAAATAACATCCTATCTTCATTATTTAGCAGGATATCACTTGGTCTAGTCTTCATTTCAGTAACACCAATTATGTCCACATGGAACTTCTATAGTTTCTTCTACCAGTTTGGCTTCTTTTCCATTGATATTTCTTATGTTGATGCACCTATCTTGAATTTTGCTGACATTGCATTTGTTCCAGTAGCTAAATTTTCACTGTTAGTGCTGGTTCCCTGATAAAAATAGTGAGGCCTTGTTTAACTGCCTGACATCCCAGCTGACATGAAATTTTATCATGTCAAGCCATCATGTTTATTTTTGGATTAAGCCAACAGAGAAGACAATCAAGTCGGCTAAGTACCAAATTTCCAGACTATTCCCCTTCATTAAGAACCCGTGCATTCTTACCAACAGGGCACATCTTGTGAAGATGAGGATTAGACATTAGATCAGAAGTTCTAGCTGGTTCTTTGCATCACCTAAAGGCTAAGTGTAGATCTCTTTCCAGTTCTCTAGCTTTGGAACTTAAGCAATCCCTATGAAATTTAGTAATAAAATTAACCAAAAAAAAAAGGCATACTACATATAGGGTGGTTCTCAGAAGTAATGGGACAGTTGCTGAAACAACATTACAACAATATCATCATTATTTTATTAATTAATTATTATTATTATTTTCTTTTTGATGTAACTCTGTGTCTAAATATGTGTAATGTATCCTGTGGATACATTACACACACACATATATATATATTATGTTCTGCTAATAAAATTATTCTGCTTAAATGTGAATTCCCTAACTGCATTATTACTTCTGGACCATTCTGTATATCGAAAAATTTCTAAAAATGTGACTATTTGATGGGGAAGAGAGATGACGAAAATCAGGTGAGCTCTTGCTTCATGTACAACACCTATGAGACACACTTGGTGTGAATGTATTAAAGCAAAAAACTGGATACTCCATAACAACATTATCAACTCAAAGTATTAGATTATTATGTCATTAATATTAAGGCTTAGTTACCATTATTTTACAATAATTTCAATACATTTCAGCAAAACTCAGTATAGTATAATTTAACTAGAACATTTTTCTTAGAATGTCTCCCAGTTAATAAGGATACTAGTGACCAGTTTAATGGTCACTTGATCTTGATAGATCAAGTGACTGTTAAATTGATTTTTATAAAGATATTATTCATTATTTAAAAAAAAAAAAAAAAAAAAAAACGTGAATAGCCATTGTAGACCGAAGCTGAATAAACTAAAAATCTTAGTCCAGATTTTAAATCTCTCTGCTACCTCCACCAGTAAACTAAGCCAGATGATGACAATGATAATCATCTATCACTGTTTGTTATTTCTGTTAATTTTTGGAACAACCCTAAAAAAATTTAAAAACTGGAAAGAGTTTTTTTAAACACAGGCTTGACATGGCTAGGGCTGAATCCACAACTCATGAACAGCTATGTGAAGATTCAGCTACCAAGATAGTACATTTTCTCTCCTTCCTAGAATTAAACATACACACAAGACCTAGAAGTTTAATATCTTCATTAAAACTTTTTTTTAAAGAAATAATCAGGATTACTTGCTAATTACCTGTAATATACACAATATTCATTAATCTTCTCATTGAACGGGGATTGACATCACTGAAATAATCATCAGTTAAGAGAACCTTTGTGAGATCTTGAGCACCAGTAACAATTCGATGCAAATTACTAATGCTACTGGCCATACTCTCACTTGTTTTAAGTTTCTGATTTCCTTTTCGTCCTTTTCGAAAGACATCTGGGATAGATATACTAGAATTGGAAGCTTTTCTGTTGGAAGGCTACAAAAAACAAAATTTAATATATGTCAATAATAAATAGGACAGTATTTACTGTAAAATGAAATCATTTATTTAAAGAGCTAAACCACAGATAAAAAACATAAGGAAGAAAAACATTCTTAAATGATATATCTGAACAGGCTGGCTTGAAATGTCCACAGTAGTTTTCCCTCACCTCACCATACTTCAGAGCTTTAAGTTTCTCATCATACCTAATAATGCATAAACCATATCACAGTCAAATTTTTTTGATATCTGTTAGATTTTACAAATTTTAATTTTCAATTTAATTATTATTATTATTATTATTATGGGCTACACGTGGAGTCCTTAGCCTCATCGTGTGACATCATACCTAAACATGGCCTAAACATCATACCAAGCACTATCCAATATTTTCACAGCATCTATCATACTTTGCTTTGAACTCATTCACAGTCATGACACCCACAACAGACTCTGGCAACCTATTCCACTCATTCACCACTCTCCAAGCAAAAAATTGTAGTTATAACATCCTTGCTAACTATTCACTTGCTCAGTTTCCAAGCAAACCCACCACCAGATATGTTCTGAAAAATGTTTTCTGTATTAATCTTATAAAAACCCTTCAGTAATTTATGTCTAAATCATTTTCTGATGTCAACCAATATCTTAACCCACAAATTTTCAACCTGTTCTTATAACGTTCATTCCATAGACCTGCTACCATCTTGGTTGCTTACATCTGAACCCTCACCACCAACAAACTCAAGTGACCAGATTGATGCACAGTAATCAAGATGGGATCCGATAAAGATGAGTAATAACCTGCTTGTCTCTGTTCGTCAAAGTATTCTTCAGTGATAAATTTTATTATTATTATTATTATTGTTGTTCCGGGAAACTCCAAGGAGTCGACAGACTCATCGAGGGAGGCCCTAACATCATATCAAGAACAACTATTCAACATTCACACAGTATCTATCATATCTTGCCTTGAACTCATTCACGGTCGTAGCATCCACAACAGACTCTGGAAGCTTATTCCACTCATTTACCACTCTCCAAGTAAAGAACCTAGCTCTAACACCCTTGTCAACCACGCTCTTGCTCAGCTTCCATGCATGGCCCCTAGTCCTCCCACCACCAGTCATATTTTCAAAAATATCTTCTGGATCAATCTTATAAAAATTAATCCAATGAGCTGCTTTAGCCACTTTCACAATGTGTCTTCTAAACTTTAAATGTGTCTTCTGAACTCTCTGTCCACAAACACTCCCAAATCTTTGACTTCGTCTATTTCCTGAAGTACAGTTCCATCAATATAGACAGTTGTTAATCATTTCATCCCAAAATGCATAACCTTACACTTTGCCACATTAAACTGATTGTCCTTTGACCAGACTTGCAGTTTATCCAAATCATCCTGCAAAATTTTAACTATCGTCTGTATTAACCATTGCTCTACAAATATTGCCTCATCAGCAAACAACTGAGCAGTTCCTCTCAGATCCTCTCCTATATTATTAATGTACAAATTAAACAGTAGCAGCCCAAGAACAGAGCCCTGTGGTACACAACTCTTGACCAACTTCTCCACAGGCCTTCTTCTAGACTCTACTCGTAAATAAACTACTCTCTGATATCTCTCCATCAACCACCCTCTTCTGCTGCAGTTTATTGATTAGAATTCCACATGGTATCCTGTCAAAGGCTATTGCAAAGTCCAGCAGTATCACTGCAAATCCATTACCTTTATCAAGCTCAGCTGTCACTCTATTATAAAACATGAGCAAGTTACTGAGGCATGAACTACCCTTCACAAAACCACGTTGTCCTCAATACAGTATCAGCATTATCAAATAGATATTGTTTTGCTTATGCTGATTGGTCGGTAATTTGGTACATCAGGCTTAGAGTTTCCTTGAATGCAATGGAACTCCCCCCCCCTTTGGGACTAATCCAGAGCTGAGACTTAGATTAAACAATGTGGTCAAAGGCACTAACAGTTTCCTAGTGCCTTCTCGTAAAACTCGATCTGGTATACCATCTGATCCCACAGCTGAATTCACATGAGGGAGAGAAAGAACAGATGTGAACAGAAATATTTTCATTACTGGCATTTATTTATCTTATCATAATCAATAATAATTTATTAATTTATCTTATCAATAATAGATATCTTGTATATGCTAATATTTTGCTGGAGATCAAATGGACACAGTTCACTTCTCGTAATACACAGAATAATTCATTTTTATTGAGGAACAGATGAATTTTTACTCATTACATCTGTCCTTTTGAAAAGACGGGAACAAAAAATGTTCCTACAGCACGAAAAACACGTCCCAACAGATGATGTACTGTAGAAGCAAGAAAAACAAGTAATTTTATTGTATTATTAAATACAGTTAGAAAGAATTATATTTAGAAAGAATTAGTGTAATTAGAGTCATTCCAACAGGAATGACACTCATACCATAAATGACTTCTTTTATATAGGAAAATTTAGCAAAAAATTTATTTGGAAAACTATAAAAATAATTTAAATTTTAGGAGAAATCAAACAGTTGTGGCTGTAATAATCAAGCTTCAAAGGAATAGTTCCATTACAGAAGCACCTGCTTGAGCAATACACACAATATTATTATTTTATTTATTTTCTCGAAACAGATTTCGGATACTGAAATCTGAAATACTCTCGGTGAAAAGTTTTACACTAGTAGGAAATTAGACAAAAAAAAGTAATTCAACTTAGTTCGGGGTGGAGAAGAGTAGTGTAATTGGAATACTTCAAAAAATTTGAATTAATCTGCAAATGAGATGCTTCAGACATTTTCACCATTAAAATTTACAGCACTTAAGAAATGAATACCATCATTGAAATGAGCATTCTAAAAAAAATCATCTGTTGTATTTTTAAATTGAACAGCCAAAGTTATTCTGAAATATTACTCCATATAAATTTGATATATATATATATATATATACATAATCAGAATCAGCCTCAAAATCAGAAAGCAAGCACTACAATTTAACTTTATTTGCTGTTCATAAAAGAAGAGCAGCATAACTTAAAATTATAAGTATGATCACAACTATTATACAGCCATATTTAGAATTTTGGAAGGGGAAAAATTGCTCAAATCACATTTACTTCAATAAATGTTATTTGAATGCATCACATTCTTTTAATAAATATTTAATAATTATTTTCCATTTGAGCATTTGAGAAAGCTTGAAAATAATTTCTGCAATATTTTCAATGGCGAAGAGGATATGTTAGAAAGAGTCCAGAGAATATTCACAAAGGTGGTCAGTTGTCTTTGGAATATGGATTATGAGGACAGATTGAGAGAATGAAAATTCCAAAGCCTTGTGAACAGGAGGGGGAAGGGGATATGATTGAGACATAAGCAAGTCAGGGGTTGTTATCAGGTTGACATGGAAGAGGTTTTTCATAGAATGGGAGAAGAGGATATAACAAGAGGCCATCCCTGGAAACTGTATAAGGAGGGTGTGACCAGAGGAGTAATGAGCCAGTTCTTTACATGGAGAGTGGTTGGTGAGTGGAATGCATTACTGGAGTGTGTTACGAATGTATACATATTGAATCAGTTGAAGGCACAGTTGGATGAGCTTTTTGTGGGATAGTGTATACCTCCCACGATGAGTCTCTGAATCCATGGAAGTCAGATATTAATAATAATGGAAGAAAAAAAAAGAAATGAATAAAATAACTTGTTCCATTGCACTGACTTGAACAAAAGGTTGTGAATATTTTTAGTAATAAAATAAATGTATCGTTAAGATTGATTTCATGTCAAATTCATATTTATATCTTGTGCAAATGAATAAAATAAATAAAATGTAAAGCAAAACGTTAAAATATGAAAAGTATATTTGATACATGAATTGCATGTAAAACAGTTTACTTGGAGTCTAATTGTCTCAAAAGGTAGCAACTCTGTTTTCGTTAATGCTCTAACAGTAATGGATTAATGGTGGAGTAGGGTAATTACAGGATGAAAAACAAAAAGCCTTTTGTTTTCATGTTTCATCCTTGAAAATTCATCAAGTATTTGGTTCAGGTATTTGATTTCCTTTGGCCCTGTAGGTAGGATAAATCCAAATGCGTATTGTACAGATCTCAGAAGGCAACCGTTTCATCAGGGCATTTTTGAATGCACTGCAGTTCATTGTTCATGAATTCTGGTCACCATATATAATACTGAATAAGTTAGAAGTTATACTTGCTATATATACAGATAAGCTATGAATACTGAGCTTTATTATTCACATAAAAGCCCAAGTCACTTCAGAAAAAAAAAAAAGAAAAAAGGACATCAGTACTGTGTGGAACAAATGCATGAAGAAAAGACATACATATCAAAAAGCTAAAGAAAAGATAAGTGTATTTTGAGTAATAATTGGTAATATTTCTTGACTTTTAGTGCTTTAGCTTATTTTTGAGAATGGACTGCATCAGCATGATTTATTATTTATTAAACAGAACACAATGGCAGTACTCATGAGATCAACCACGCAGGCATCAACCGGTGAGACTAGGCGAGAGCCTCAAAAATCAAGTAGCATTAACAAAATAGATTTTCTGAAATTGATTTGATGTCGTGAGTGTAATATATAGGCATGGTGAAGTGTGAGGGATGTGTTTGTGGAGAGAATGTATGGGAGATGAGGAAAAGGATGGATTTGTAGGAAGTGCAATATATTATTAAACCATGAGGCAATAAATGCAAAGCAGACTGAAAAGATAAAAGATGGCATAAATGAAAGAAATGGAAAGGAAGCAAGAAAGTAGAAGCAAAAGCGAGAATATAGAAGCAACAGTTAGTGAAAGCAAGAATGTAGAAGAGAGAGAGAGTAAAAGTGTTGAATGAGAGGGAGATGGCTCGGTTGTGCAGAGTCCCTATGTCCCATAGGGCGAAGTGTGAACTGGAGCAAATGCAAATATGTCTGGTGAGTGGATCATCTGATAACAGAAAGAAAGAAATGCGAGATAAGGAAAATGAGGGGTTGACTAAGGGTGAAAAAAAAATCAAGGAGCAAGTGTTGTATGGCAATTCACTCATAAAAGGTGTGATTGATGAGAGTTTGAAAAAACTGTGCTTTGCTGGTGCAAAAATTAATTATGCTAGTGAGGCTATTAGAGCACAAAAGGATAGAGTGAAAGAAATGATCGAGGTGGCTGGAACAAATGATTTAAAAGGAGAAAAGTATGGTATGAGAGAGGACATGAAAGAATTATGGGAAGTAGCAAAAGAAAAGAGTGAAAGATTTAAGATAGTGAGTCTGTTGCCATGGTATGATAGAGTTGAGAAGGAGGGCTAATATAATGAATGACTCGATGCATAGGTTATGCAGGAGGAGTGGTGTGGAGTTTGTAGATGTGTGGAGTGAGTTTGACGGTTGACGGGTGAAAGGACTTATACAAGAAGGATGCTTTGCATCTGAATGGATTTGGTATTCGGAGACTGGAAAAAGAATTGTTGAATAAAGTGAAAATGGATTTGCAGAATCAGGGATACTACAGCTTTTTTTGGGGGGGGAGGGGTAACCTGTTGAGTGGATATGTAGACATCAATGAGGCAGCTGAGTGCAAGAATGTGTATAATATGCCTAAGTTAAGTTACCCTTGGTAACATAGCAGAATTGGATAGTTAGTATAAAGCATAAGGATAGTGGTGGGCCTAAGGGACTTTGCATTTTATATAAACTAATGCCAGGAGCATTCGGAACAAGTAGGAGGAATTTCTAGCATTGGCTGGCTCATCCTGGCCAAAGGTTATTGGCATTAGTGAGACATGACTAATATAAGATGATATAATTAGTGGGATAGAATGTGAAGGGTATAGTGTGCATGTTCAGGGAGGAAAGGGGGAAAAATTGGGGAAGGAGTGTTATATTGATGATAGCTGATGAAATACAACCAAAAGAGTAGAAGTCCAACTGCAGGCCAGAATAAATAGCACATCTGACGCTATCTGGTGTGAGACTGAGGCCAGCAGAACAACATATATAGTTGGATGCTGCTATAGAGCAGGGAATGGAAAAGATGATAAAGATAGCATGCATCGGCAAACAGACTCGGGGGGGGGGGTATTTCAACTATAGGAACATAGATTGGAAGGAGGAGAGGACACATGGGAAGAAGGAAATGGATTTTATGCAGTTACTAAGGGATAATTACCTGAGACAGCATGTAACAGAATATATATATATATATATATACATACTAGGGTTTCGAGAGTGCTTGATCTAGTAACTGCATCTGAGAATTTGTCTATAAAATATAACCATGTTGCCACCAATTGGGGAGAGTGATCATATGGTCCTGACCTGGAGATAACCGAATATGTGGAAATTTCAGTTAAGATGGGTTATATGTGAAATTACAGGGCTGGTCAGTATGACAAACTTATGAGATTGCTTGGATAGATGCCATGGCATGTAAAACTGCAAGGGCTGGATGTTGACAGCGTATAGGAAGTGGTAAAGGAGTGTTTGAGGGAGATAATAAGCAGGCTGCATACCTAGAGTGTCAGGAGAATAAATCAAGTGGGAATTAAATGACTGAATTTCATCATCAAGCTGGAGCTACAAAAAGAGAAACAATTCTGGAGGGAATTTAAGGAGAAAGGTGACCTGCAGGCACATGAACAATAAAAGACATAGGCCAGAAAGGTAACTAGTGTGGTAAAAAAAAAAAAAAGATGGCAAAAGCAAATTATGAAAGGAAGTTAGCAATGCAGGCTAAAGAGAATTCCAAAGAGTTCTTTCGACATGCTTCAAGTAACAGAAAGAATGTATATGGCAGAATGATTTTAAGGAATACTGATAGTAGGGAGGTAACTGAATCAGTCGAAATAACAGAATTACTAAGTGAACACTACGCAAGTGTATATCATCCACGTGGTTATAATGCAGGAATGAGAAAGAGCCAAAGGCTTATACAGGAAATGAGGTAAATGAAATGGAGGTGCATAGCATATTACAGAACCTTAATGTGAACACAACTACGGGATTGGATGGTATACTAACATAAATTTTATGTGAAGCCATGAGATATTTGTCAGTGCCCTTGACCATATTGTTTAATCTAAGTCTCAACTCTGGGTTAGTCCCAAGAAGATGGAAAGATGAAAAAATAGTTCCATTGCATAAAGGAGGCTCCAAGAAGACTGATGTAGAAAATTGCCAACCGATCAGCATATTAGGAGTTGTTGTCAAAGTATTGGAGAAGTTGGTCAAGAGCAAAATACAGGAACAGATAGATGGAAGTGGGATACCATATGGGGGGGGAAGCATGGTTTTATGAAGGGTAAGTCATGCCTCAGTAACTTACATTTTATAATACAGTAACAGATGAGTTGGATAAAGGAAATGGGTTTACAGTGATACTGCTGGACTTTGCAAAGGACTTTGACAGGATACCACATGTAATTCTAATCAGTAAACTGCAGCACATGGAGATTGATATAGGGTTGGTGAGAGGGATAGGAGTGTGGTTGATGGAGAGATATCAGAGTGGTTTATTCAGGAGTAGAATCCAAAATAAATAAAAATAAATAAATTCCATGTGATGATACAGCATTCTCCCTTTATCCGGGAGCTCACGGTACTATCTAGTCCCCACAAATTTTATCCGGGCTCCGGAACCGGCATAGGCTGATGAATCAGACCAATGGCTGGGTCAGTATTCCTGACTATAATCCGTGTGTGTCCTCGGACCAGTTTGCGGGATGTAAAATACCAGATAAACTGGCGAAAAAAACTCTGCTGTCCACGCCCAAGACTGCTAACTTGGCTATGGCTGAGGAAGATCCTTGGGCTCCTCACGTCGTTGACAGGAATCGAACTTAGGACACTCCTTCCCCAGGCATATGGTTGTGTTGGATTCTGAATGAAGAGAAATTAAAGTTATTGATATTTCTTTCAGAATCCAACATGATCTTCCATATCATAAGCAAGACTTGTAAATATTGTTTATTGTTTGTCTCTTGCTTAAATATTACTCATATAATTGCCCTGTATTTTGTTTATTACTAAATGATGGCATGATCTTATGTAACTATAATATTTTTTTATTTTTCATTACTGTATGTAAAAGGTATAATCTTATGTAATGCTTCTGTTTATGTTTTCTTTTGGCTGTTGTCATGGAGACGGAGTTAAAATTAGATAGTGCAAGCTTAGAATGTGAGCTATGGTATTCGACAGGATAAAGAATTAATATGAGCTGAAGTGTGAAAACAAGTTTTGGCGGGAAGAAGAGTGGAGGTATATAAGCGGAAAGCGAAAGTAAAAAGGAGTACTCAGGGCAGAACCACTCATGACAGCACAGAGAAGAGGGAAGGGGGGACAGAAGCATTCACGGCAGTGCGGAGAGGTGGAAAGGAGGGAGCACTCATGGCAGCACATAATAAAATAAGGGGCTGCAGTATCAGCGATTGTAATGCTGTAATTAAATTAAGAAGGAACCGAGAAATGAGTTTATAGGCGGCATGGAGTAAAGTAAGAGGCTGCAGTAATAGAAATCATAGTGCTGTAATAGGATTAATAAAGGACCGGGAGATTAATAGGCAATTCAGAATTATTCTACTGAGTTCTAGAATTACCGTATATTATCGCGTATAATGCGAAAAATTTATGGTAAAAAATACTACTTAAAGTTAGGGGTTCGCATTATATGCAGATCCTAAAAAATATAACATCTTATTAGACTTGCACACACAATATATACTGCCTAATACCTATGCAACCAAATCTACTTGACCCACTCGCATTCGGCGACCGAGTGCATCATATCTGCGCATGCACTCTCCGTCGCCGAATGATAGAGCACAGTTAGGTATATCAGTTTAACCACAGTTCATTTTAAATATTATTCCTTAAACAAACATAGCCTGAAAATGAGCCAACAGAAACGTAAACGTTTATTTTTTGAAGCAGGATTTAAATTGCGTGTCGTGCAGTTTGCAGAAGAACATAATAACAGTGTTGCTATGAGAGCATTTGGTGTAGCAGAGAGTAATATTAGACTTTGGTGTAAGCAAAAAGACAGTCTTGAAAAAATCTCCAAAACGAAACATGCCCGTCGTGGAGATGTAGCATCCTTTCCAGAACTCGAAGAAGAGCTAAATGAATGGATTTTGATGCAACGACAAGATGGCATTATAGTAACAAGAAATGCAATTCGTTTTCGAGCTCTACAACTCAAGAATGGTAAATTCAAGAACACACCAGGTATTCCATCTTTTCTTGCTTCGCCTGGGTGGTGCAATAGATTTATGGAACGCAAAGCATTAACATTACTATACCGAACAAAAATTGTGCAGAAGTTACCAAAGCAGCTTGAAGAAAAAGTGCAGTCCTTCCATAAATTTATCATAAAATTACGGAAGTGTCACGGATATGAACTTTCCCAAATTGGCAATATGGATGAGATGCCCATGTACTTTGATATGCCTGGGAATCGAACAGTAAACTCAGTTGGTGAAAAGGGTGTCTTCATAAAAACAACGGGACATGAAAAAACAAATTTTACTGTTGTTCTAGCACGCATGGCAGATGGAACCAAATTAAAGCCAACAGTGATATTTAAAAGGAAGAAAATTCTGAAGCATATGAAATTTCCACCAGGTGTAATTGTTCGCGCCAATCAGAAAGGTTGGATGGATGAAGAAGGTGTACAATTGCGGCTGGATCAAGTATGGAACATACGTCTAGGTAGCTTGTTACGTCAACAAAGCATGCTAGTCTGGGATATGTTCTGGGTGCATTGAACAGAGGCAAGCAAAGAGAAAGCACGTGAGCTACGTACAGACTGGGCAGTCATACTGGGTGGTCTAACTTCCGTTTTGCAGCAGCTTGATGTCAGCTTGAATAAGCCATTTCAAGATCGCTTACGTGAAAATTGGAGAGAATGGATGTCATCTGGTTTGGTGAAGATGACAAAGGGTGAGAATTTTCAGAAGCCTGAGATCACCCTAGTCACCAGATGGGTTAAAGAAGCATCGGATTTGATACCATCTGAAATGATTCAATGCTCATTTCATAAATGTGGAATAAGTAATTCAATGGATGGATCCGAAGATGATGTCATATACAAAAGCGAGGATGACGCACAACAAATTGGAGAGCATGAAGACGATGATGACAACTGCTACACTGATGATGCAATCCCTACAGATGAATTTATAAATGAAATGTTTGACGACTCAAAAGATGAAGAAGAATTTAAAGGATTTTGACATTTTGTTTTAAAATAAATATTTCTTTCGTTAATTCGTCTTGTATTTTGACATTTTGTTTTTAAATAAATATTTCTTTCATTAATTTGTAATGTATTATTTATAATGTTATGGAACAAGATTAACAGATCGCATTATATGTGGACATGGCATTTTAGGGCTAGTTTTCAAACAAAATTTCTAGTTCGCATTATACGTGGATCGCATTATACGCGATAATATACGTACTTCATATTCCAAAGTCATTTTAAAGAAGGATTGTGCAAAACTGAATTTGTTATATAGAAGTAAACATGGAATAAGTATTCTGCCTTATTGCAAGTGCATCAAGATTTGTGAAGCACGATGATTAATAATTCAGTTATCATTGAGAAGATTTCTTTCGAATAGTGTTGCTTCAGAGTGATAAGTGAATATAGTTTTAAAATGTGCCTACTGTGAATCTGATGTGCAAAGGATTTAACCCGGTAAGAACAATCCTATTTTATTGTATTTCTGAGTGAAGATGTAAGAGTTGACTCCTCCTGTTGTATCCCTACATTAACTGTGGCATTTTGCTGAGATTTACCGAAGTGGTGTTTTGCTGAGATTAGCCGAAGTGGCGTTATGCTGAGACTAGCTGAAGTTAGAAGCTTAAAAGTATTCCCCCCTTGAAGTAATAACTACCGCCATTAATGAATTTAGAGTTTGCTAACTGAGTGATAACAAGTGAAGATATAAGAGTTAGCCCCTCGTATTATATCCCTACATTAACTGTGCCGTTTTGCTGAGATTAGCCACCATAGTTAGAAGCTTGAAAGTACCCCCCCCCCCCCGAAGTGATAACTGCCTCATAACAGAAATTAAGTGTTAACTCCGTTTGTTATATCCCAACATTAGCTGTGGTGTTTTGCTGAGATTTGCCGAAGTTAGAAGCTTGAAAGTATTCCCCCCTGAAGTGTTAACTGCCTCATTGCAGAAATTAAGCGTTTGCTGACTAAGTGATAAATTAAAGAATACAACTGAGTGATAACAGTAAGAAAATATACTGAGAGATTCTGTAATAATGAACTGTGTGAACAATTTCATTATTACGAAAACTAAAGATTTAATGACTGAATGTCTAATGTCTAAATCTATGTGAATGTTATTACCAGTTGAACTAAGTTGTTTGCATTATCTTGTTTTCAGAGTTAAGTTTATGTAGTTGTCATATAACCCTGCATTAAATGTTTTTTTTTATTGATTTCAACATTGTGTGTGCCCGATTCTCTTTCATTGCACCGTTCATAAAGATATCGGACCTTACGGAAGCCTTAAGTATTAAATTTAAAACTTGGCCTGTATGAATAATAAGATTGTTAAATTAGTTAAAGATTGATTCTACTACTTTGCATAGGCTAATCTGAATATAGGGTGGCGCAGTATAAATAAAAATTTCTCTATATTTGATTAGTAATCAACCTACATTTAAATAAGAACAAGATGGCAGATTCAAAGCCAGGATGGATGAAACATGACTCAACAGTTGCAAAGCACAAAGCCACTAGGCTAACTGCATGGAGGGTCCAAAAGAAGGCCTGTGACTAGAGGCATGCTGCAGGGTTCTGTTCTTGGACAGCTGCTGTTTAATTTGCTTATTAACAATATATATGAAGGAGCAATAGTTAATACAGATGATGTCAAAATTTTGCATGATGATTTGAATAGATTGGCAGACTGGGCAAAGGAGAATGGATGTCAGTTTAATGTGTCAAAGTGTAAGGTTATCCATTTTGGATGAAAAGATTACTAGTAGAATACCACATTGGTGAACTGCACTGCAGGAAATTGACGAAGCCAGACACTTGGAAGAGTTAGTGGATAGAGAGTAAAAGTTTAGGGAGCACAAAGCAAAATTGGCTAAAGCAGCTCATCTGATCACTGAAGAATACTTTGATGAGCAGAGACAAGCAGGTTACTGTTCTTCTTTATCAAGCCTTGATAAGACCCCCACTTGACTTCTGTGAGCAGATCTGGGTGCCAGGTCTATGGAATGAACCTTACAAGAACAGGTTGAAGATTTGTGGGTTACAGAAACTGATTGATAGGCAGAAAAGGGATGATATGATTGAGACATAGAAATTACTCAGGGTTTTTACAAGATTAATTCAGAGGCGATTTTTCAGAACAGGTGTGTTAGTGGGAGAACTAGGGGCAATCCATGCAGCAAGGGTGTTAGAACTAGATTTTTTGCTTGGAGAGTAGTGAATGAGGGAAACAGGTTGCCAGAGTATGTTGTGGGTACCATGACTGTGAATGAGTTCAAAGCAAAGTATGATAGATACTGCACAAATGTTGCGTAGTTCTAGATACGATGTTTAGGGCCTCCCTCAATTAGTCTAAGGACTTCCCTATAATAATGAAAAATATTCCTCTAGTTTACAAAACTAGAAGTGTAATTTTGAAATGGTACCATTGCAAATATTAAAAAATATATATTTATATGCTGCCAATTATTTGTCATTTCACTGCAGGTTTTAACTTGAGTGAAGTACTGAAAAAAAAACTTTCGATTTGAGGCACTGATTTGAAAGACTGTGAATTCAAGCCTAGAATGATAGTGTTGACATGGTTGGAAATGAGAAAGGTATACATGCTAGAATTTTGGGAAAAACCCAGAAGTATTCTTTGTACCATGTACAGTAATAGTTTGAAGTTTTTATGAGGAGACAAGGCTGAAATTTGATAATGATGCAAAAATATTTCAAAAACTTTAGAGAAAATGGTTTTTCTAAATCAAACGAGGCTGCATGTGACAAAAAAAAAAAAAAACATGCAATAAAAGTGATGTTTTCCAATAAAATACAAGGAAATGAAAAGATTCGCATAACTATGATGGAGAAGATTCAAATATAAATAATCTACATACTAATTTCTATAAAGATTATTTTCTGACTATTATAGATCAATGTCTTCTGTGAAGACAAATTTGAACAAATTTAACAACACTGCTATTTTTTTTTTTTCCATAATATCTCATGATTGAAAATTATTATTATTATTATTTGTGACACCTCAAAGGAGTCCGAAGACTCATCGCGGGAGAACGCCTATTGTACAACTCTCCAGCTCCATCACTACACCGATCCGCTACTACCAATCATCTACATAAGTGCCATCTACTGCCCACCACCACCACAGCTAGTATTTTTTGTCTGTAAATTGTGTGTGTTCTGAAAGGGCGATTTGTCTGTATGAGGGATGAAAAACTCGAGTTTCTGGGAGAAAAAACCCTGCTATCTCCATATGAGATTAGCTAACTCCCCTTCGATTGAAAAAGTCCATATAAAGATTCCTCCCATCATGACAAGAATCAAACTTAGGCCTTTTCCAATCAAATGGCGCAACGTGCCGTCGTTCTTCCAATTGTGCTACGGAGACACAAATTTTGAAAGAAGAGAATGTAAAAGAAATTTTATATGGATCTAGATATTACTTTAAGAGACGGTGACGATCATAATATAAGTGATATTGATTTATATGATGCAATTAAATTATTTTGTAAGATTTTCTGTGATAGATGTAATTTATCATATGCAACCACATTAGAATGTTTGTTTAAATATTGTAATTGGGTTACATAATTTATATATATATTTTTTAAATCATATATTTATTACATCCATCATCCAATTCCTGACATGTACCCTCAGGGGGTGTACAGGATATTGTGATAGTATTACATGAAGATGTTACATTACTAACTTCCTAGCAATAATTTTCCTCCAAATTAATCTGTTATCTGTCAGGACACCAATATTACTAGATCTTATATTTCTCTCTTCTAAGTCACTTTTTATACATCAATCCACTTAGATCTTGGTCTTTCTCTCAGTCTTTTTCCAACCACCCAGGCAAAGAACTTTTGTTCTGCTAACTTTTCCTCTTTGATTCTGTTTAACTGACTGTATCACCCGAGATTAAAGAAACAAAGAGCTATGTTTGTTGATGATTTGGTCTTATTCTCAGCTCATAACAACTTAGAAACAGCAGAAGGTCACTTAAACAAAGCTATTGAAAGTGTTTCTACATACGGTGAAAACCAAAAAATCAAAATTAACCTTACTAAATCAAAAATTTGTATATTTACCATTAATAACCACCTCAGAAAGTGGAGATCAAAGATCAAGCTAAACAATCAACTAATTATATTTCATGAAACTTCAAATATCTTGGAGTTACTCTGGATCCATCACTAAGCTTCAATAAACATATCAACAATGTTGCAGTGAGAAGACTAAATATCATGAAAAGTATCTCTGGAAGAGAGTGGGGAGCTGATGCTAAAACCTTAAAAGTCACATATACCTCCATTATCTGCCCATAATGGAATATGCTTTGCCCAATGGATGCAAACATCACAAACCAGTTCAGACAAGCTTATAAAAATTCAGAAAAATGCAGTTAGAATCATATGCGGACTAAGGAATACAACTCCTGGAGAAATAGCAGAATTTGAATTAGAAATTAGATGGCAAGAAAATCTTACTAAATTTGTAGAAAAAAGAGCCAACCTTGCACATCATAGAACAAGTGAACTTTTTAAAAAGTGGCAACCAACAAACAGAATAAAGAAAAAAATCAACAATGCATAAAATCATGGAAAATAAAATTCCCTTGGATTGTCCCAGGGGTGCTTAAGGGTCAAAGCCGTATAACAGAGAGTAGACCTCCACATAGCCTTTGAAGGAATGCGGAGAACCGACCAGGGCTTCTGACCTAATGTCCAATCCTCACCTTCTCGTGGAGCACCCTGTTGGGTATCTATTTTGATACTGAACGAACGAGGATGGGCTGGCAATTTGGGATTTAGCCGACCAAATTGTATTCTTATTGGTTAAACCAAAATAAAAAAAAATGATGGTACAACATGACAAAATTTCATGCCGGCTGGGGCGTCGCCCGGTTAAACAAGGCCCCCGTTGTTTTCGCCAGGGAACCAGGGCGAACAGCGAAAAGTCAGCTACTGGAACAAATCTGAAAACAAACCCCAACTCAACATCACCAGAGTTAAAGATCGGTAATATCAACGTAAGAAGCCTGAATGGCAAAGAAATGGAGCTAGCTGAGGAATTAGATAAGTATCAGATCAACATAATAGGGGTGACTGAAACAAAAAAACCCAAAACTGGTGAGATCTTTCTGAGCAATAAATACAAAATGTTATATTCAGGCAATGACAATCAAGGAAAAGAAGGAGTAGCCATAGTATTCAACACAGAATACGAGGCTAATCTTCTTGAATGGCAGTCAGTCTCAAGTAGAGTAATGTGGGCAAATATGAGAATGGGGAACTGGACAATGAGACTTATTTGTGCCTATGGTCCCACAGAAGGTTCTACTAAGGTAGAAGCAGAGGAATTTTTTGACGCTTTAGAAAAAGCAACTGACACAATGAAAAAGGAAAAGTTGGTCCTTGTTGGGGATCTAAATAGCAGAGTAGGAAATGACTGTGAGACATACAAAAATATTTTGGGAATATTTGGAGAAAGGAGCAAAGCTAATAATAATGGCAAATATCTGTTGGATTTCTGCTCAGGACATGGACTGGTTATTACTAACACCATGTTCCAACATAAAAATGTGCACAAATTCACATGGAGAGAAGAGGCAAGATATAAGAAAAGTCTCATTGACTATGTTATTGTTGATAGTGATGTTTTCTCCCTTGTGCAGGATACCAGAGTGTACAGAGGATTTGAAATTGGAAGCGATCACTATTTAGTCTTGAGCAGGAAAAAATTTGAACTTCATATTGAAAAGAATAACATGTAAGAAAGTTTTAAAGCGAATAAAAGTTGAGCAGCTCTCAGATGTGAACTGTAGACTAAAATACAGAAAGATTATTGAAAAGAAAATGAAAGAGGTTGAGAACAGGAATCAAACCTTGGAGATTCAGTGCCAAACTCTGAAGAAAACATTGATTGATTCTGCCAGAGAGGCATGTGGTGAGGTTGTGTGCAAGGATAAAAAAATCAGAACTCCCTGGTGGACATAGGAATTTAAAGAGGCAGTGAAGGAAAAGAAGAAAGCATATCAAAAGTTCCTGGCAAATAAGTCAGCTTTTACTCTTACAGAATACAGAGACAAATGTAAGAAAGCTAAACAGTGTGTAAAACTAGCTAAACAAAAGTCATGGGAGGACTTTGGCAAGAATATAGAAAATAAATATCAAGAAGGTGGCAAAATATTCTGGAGGTTGTTGAAAAAGCTTAGGAATGGAGCAAAGAGTGCTGTAAAAGGAGTTAGAGATGATAAAAGTGACATGAAAACGGGAGAAAAAGATATCCTTGAAGTATGGAGTAATTACTTTGAAAAACTGCTAAATGAAACAAGCAGTGATGGCAGCACATTGATAAAAAACACTGACTAGGCATGCAGTCAGGAATACATATCCATACTTGAAGTAGAAAAAGCCATCAAAGGCTTGAAATGTGGAAAGGCAGCAGGAGTAGATGATATTCGACCAGAAATGCTGAAGTATGGTGGTATAAAAGTCTTACAGTGGCTGCACTGCATAGTTCAGAAAGCCTGGACAGAGGGATGAATTCCCAATGATTGGAGTAGAGCTCTCATAGTACCCATATATAAAAAGGAAAAAAAAACTGAATGTGAGAATTACAGAGGTATTTCTCTACTGAGGGTTCCTGGCAAGATCTATGCAAGTATACTTGAGAAACGATTGAGAAGAATTGTGGAAGAAAAGCTTGGTGAAGAACAGGCTGGATTAAGGCCAAATAGAGGCTGTCAGGATCAGATCTTCACTTTATGACAAATAGTCGAGAAAGCATGGGAATATAACAAAGATCTGTATTTAAGTTTTGTTGATTTGGAAAAGGCACATGACAAGGTCCCAAGAGAGAAGCTATTCAATATGCTGCAGTTATATGGTGTCAATGGGGCATTATATCAAGCAATACTTAGTCTTTATTTGAGTTGTAAGTCATTAGTTAGAATTGAAGGAAGTACAGCAAGATGGTTTAATGTTAAATCTGGTGTGAGATAAGGATGTACATTATCCCCTCTGTTATTCATTATCTATATGGATCACATTATGAAGGAAAGTGGTATTAAACCAGATATCAAAATTGGAGATGTTAATGTCAGCTCTTTGCTTTATGCGGATGATATTATACTTCTAAATAAATCCGCTACAAGTCTGCAAGATTCTCTGACTAAATTGAATAGCTGTTGTAATAGACATGGTATGAAGGTCAGCAATAAAAAGACAAAGACAATGAAAATAGGCAGAATCATTGAAATGTCAACTGTGTTGTGAATGGAGAACCTGTGGAACAAGTAAAACATTTAGCTACTTAGGCACGATTTTTACTGAAGATGGTAAATTAAATATAGAAATAGCAACAGAATCAGCAAAGCTGGTATGGTGGGAAGTCAATTGAATAAATTCATATGGAATAAGAGAGAAATTAGTCGGAACACTAAATTAGCTGTATACAAGACAGTGTTCAAACCAGTTTTAACTTATGGATCTGAGAGCTGGGTCAGAAGTAAAACACTTGACCAACGACTAGAGACCGCAGATATGAGAGTCCTGAGAAAGACTAGAGGCGTGAACAGATGGCATCGATGGCAATATCGTATTAAAAATGAGGATATTAGGAAAGAACTTGACACTGTCGGCATCCAGGAGTACATTAGCAGAGCTAATCTCAGGTGGTATGGTCACTTAAACAGAATGGGAGAGGAAAGATTAGCAAAACTAGTGTTCTCTGCCAGATTGGCAGGAAAACGACCCACAGGAAGACCAAGATATAGGTGGATTGATACAGTACAAAGTGCTTTGACGATAGAAACATAAGATCTGATAATGTTGGAGTCTTGACAAATAACAGACTGATTTGGAGGAAAATTGTAGATAGGAAGTTAGTAATGATGTAATTTTTTTATGTAGTACTGTTATATCATGTACCCCCCTTCAGGGTACATGGCAGGAATTTGATGATGATGATGATGGATTGTCCCAATAAAATTGCCTCTCCCGGATGTTTTTCAGCCTGAAACAGAAAAGATTTCAGAGACTAAATCTAGGAAGACTAATGGAGAAACTACATGCATGCTACATTTGGATAAAAATTCATGGATAGTTAGCATCATGGCATATTGCTTCATCACAAAAAAGATTCTAGTTCAACCCCTCTTACCTTTGATAATATAGAGTTTACCATTCATGTAACCACCTCTAGATTTTCTTCTCAAACATATCACATTTATTGCTTTCTGAGCTCACTTTTCTGCTCATTATGTCACTTACATGATGCTAGTTCTTATCTTTGTACAAATCACAAATCTGTTCTCTGTTCAACTTCAGAGTACTGCTCTCACATTTCAGATGGTGCACCAAAAACCACTCTAAAAATTATGAATGCTGTTTACTGAGGAGAATTCAGTTAATCAACAATCCTTCTCTTACAGACTGACTCCAGCCATTTTACACACCTTCTCTTTCTGCTTATCTCTTTTCTTAAGGTATTCCCATGGATGCCATCTCACAAAACTTATGTCCTAACATCCTTGATAACTACACTCTTACACAATTTCCAGAGGTGACACATCATCTTCTCTTTTCCAACCACATATATACTGAAAAAGAGTGTTCAGTGTCAATCATATAAAACACCTTTAATAACTGACATGAATCTATCATACAGGAAAATAAAATATTAGCATACCCTGATGATGCAGTAGGTACTCTGAGGAATAATAATTCCATGCACATCTTTTTGGTATTTTGAAAAAATTCAGCAAAATCAGTGGAATTTTTTTACAGTGGGTTTTGCTTATGCTTGGGTAAAGGATTAAACAAGAATGTAATCCTTATTAAAACACTTAAGGAACTGAAACAACGTAGTTAAGGATATAAATTAAATTATACTTTAATAAATATTTTCCGATATTTCGGTAACGTCACGTTGCCATCTTCTAAAGGAATTACAAAAAAAGGCACGTGCACGTAGGCACTACAAATACAGTAACTGGGAATGAAGAGATGAAGCTATTGTTCTCCTAAAAGTCCTGATGGTGCCCTCTAGTGGGCTAAGTAGCTGTTCTTGGCCGTTGTGCTGTAGGTCTTCTGATAAAATTCTTCCTCACAGCCTCATTTTCCAATGCCTCCCATTTCACGCAGTACAGCTGCTTAGGCCTGCCAGTGTTGATGGTAGCATCTGGTTTCTGAAGCCGTAGAGTGCACAAAACAAGGTGGTGGTCAGTTGACAGTTCTGCCCCTCTTCTCACACAAACGTCCAACACTGAGGTAAATAGGTCTGCTGAGACTATAAAGAAGTCAATCAGAGACCTTTGTTCTAGTGCATCCCTGTACCAGGTATACTTATGGACTTCTTGGTGCTGGAAGAAGGTATTCATTATGGACAAGCTATTAGTACAGCAGAAGTCCAATAATTTCAACCTATTTGCGTTAAGGTCAGGGATGCCGTTCCTCCCAACCACAACCCCTCCATGTCTGGTCATCTGTTCCAACATGTGCATTGAAGTCACCCATTAGCAGGACCGATCCCATGTCTGCAACCCTGTCAAAAGCAGCATCCACTTCCTCTAGGAAGGCAGAGTATTCTGACTCCAGATTAGGTGCATAGGCTTGCACCACAGCCAAATCATGGTTTCCTCATCTGAAGCCTTAACACACATACCCGTCCTCCCAATGGGATCCACCCAGCAACACAGTCTGACAGCTGGGGGGCTTGTGAGTATCCTGAGTATCCCCACACCCGCCTGAGCAGACATTGTTGGGCTCACACCAGAGTAGTAGAGCTTCCACCCCTTATCCAGGTCGACAATTCCAGAGACTCTCCTCTTGGTCAAAGAAAGCCCGACTAAGTCTAGTAGGTAGCGCTCGGCTGCCTCGACCAGTTCCAACTCCTTCCCTGTCCGAGAGAAGATGTTCCAGTTGCCTAAAGCCATAGTCTGGTGCCGTTGTCATTTCCGTCCTTTTGCAGAACCATTTCTTTACGGCGCCCCTAAACACCTCCCCAAACGGGCCCATTGATGAAGTTTTCTCTAGCAGAGTGCCGAGGAGTGGTGTCTAAGGGAGACTAACATATTTTTCGAATGGGTCCCTCTGCCTAAAACCCAAACTCATCCCTTGGTAACCCGCGCGACGGACAATGTGGTATGAACATTTTTTGATGGTCTGATCATGTTACAGTGTTTGATAATGTCCTGTTAGCACAAAACGAAATGATACAGCAAAATAGGAAAGATTCCCCTCGAATACGGGGGAAGGAGCAAGAAGAGAAGAAAGAAAGAAGCAAGGGAGGAAGAGGAGGAACCAGTCTACAGATAATATAACAGATGTATATTACATGAAGTAAGGCATGGTCTAGCATCAGGTACCTCGGGTTTGCCACGCCCGTACTCACTAAAGTGAGCTCCTGAGGCTTTCAAATTAATTAAAAAAGAAAATAAAAAAAGCCCTATTAATTTACCTGAAAGACAATTTTATTTTTTTTAATGTCAATTAGAAACATTTTAGTTTATGAAATAAGGGGCGCACTTGAAAACTTTGTCTAGGGTGCAAAATAACCTGGCACTGACAGTGGCTTCCACTAAATTCCATCAAATGGAGGTATTTTAACATCAGAAATTCAACCTGTGACTTCAGTTACAGACTGGAAAACTGAAAACAGTAGAACATGCATTCTGTTCTCTTGTCCTGCATATTTGGAACGGATTATGTAATGTGTTTGGCATCCCATTAATGAGAATATATATTTTTTTTTTCAATTTCCCAACCTGTCAGCAATGAAAAGTTGTTGTTAATTAATTAGTTAAAATATAATTTATGAAAAGTTTAGGAAGAAAGATGGATTTGAACACAAGCAATATAACATACAAATGCATTACAATATGGTATTATGGAAAGTTTATTATGCAGTCCAATGATTTTTGTATTCAGAAAGTAGGATTCTTGAAAATTTTTGGCTAGGTGATGTAGATCATCCACATTATGCAATTTTCACCAGGAGGGAAATAAAATCCTGTCTATTTTTATTATGAGAAGTTTTAAAAGGTTCCATCCACTTAATTTACTGTGGTCTTATGGTCTACTGCAGGGATGAGTGGAGAACAATAACAAACAGAAAAGGCCAACTGAAGGCAGTTAACCTAGATAAGGCTAACCATCTGGGTATAAGTCATCTCCGAATTTTAGTTTCAATTGGTTGTTTAGCTGTATGAGACCGGTGAAAAAGAAAAATGTGGATAGCCTTTTTTGGCTATATGATGATATAAAGGAGCTTAGGTCTTTCTTTCTATTTCTCATACTCTCCCTGTATCTTTTCTTTCTCCTATTGCCATCAGGCTCTCTTGCACCCCTATACTAACTATTTTAGGTCTGCAATAAATGCTCCCTTTATTTTAATCTCAATAAAGGTTGAAACTAGTCTGGGTAGTGACTCTGCCCATAATGCATAGGCTATTTACACATCTGAAATGAATTGTATTTTGCATTATGGGATACTGAGGCAACTAATGTGAAGCAATCTACAAAAAAAATTAAAAGACTATAACAAGATAGTAATTTCTTAGCAAGTATAATTTACTTTATAATCAAGGTGAAAACATTCTTATAGCTATCTCTAATCTGGAGTATTTGAGTAATAAGCTGGTACACCTTTTTTTTAGTATATGGAAAATATGACTTCTGCATTAATTGTACCTTGCCATCCACCAACAGAATAGTAAAACTACTTCCAAGAAAGGCCATAGTCCATCTCGTCAACATTACAAATGCCATCTTTAGATTCCAGCATTTCCCTACTACATGGAAAACAGCCACCATCATACAACTGAAGAAGCCAGGAAAAAATCCTTAGCTTTACGAAAGCTACAGACCTATAAGCTTATTGTCTAGCCTCGGAAAGGTGACAGAGAAAGTGAACTTCTCAAGACTTCAAGCAGAAACAGATAAGTTAGGAATTTTGCCTAATGAACAGTTTGGCTTCCTTAAGGCCCACAGTACAGCTCAACAAGTGCACCGGCTGGTAGAAATCATTACTAAAGGCTTTAACTGGAGACTCAACACAGCTGCCATCTTCATCGATGCAGAGAAGGCATTTGATAAAGTATGGCATCAAGGCCTTCTCTACAAACTGATTAAATTTAACTTGCCAGTCAAGTTAATAAAAATAATACATTCTTACCTGAAAGATAGATATATGCAGGTCAGGGTTGGTGAAATGGTTTCGACCAGATGCAGGATCTCAGCAGGCGTACCTCAGGGATCTCTTCTGGCACCTCTCCTGTTCTCAATCTATGTAGCGGACATCCCTCTGAACCCAAGAACAACATTCACTTCATTATATGCAGATGATACTACACTGATGGCAAGATCACTGAGCCCAAAATTGACGACTAAAAGACTCCAAACCAGCATATACATTTTAGAAAAGTGGATGGCAGACTGGAGGATCCAAGTTAACCCCCCAGAAAAGCTCAGCTATATTGTTTACTAGAAAGAAAATCCATACCATGGAGGATATTTATTTATTGGGAGTAAAGATTCCATGGCAGACTGAAGTTAAATATCTTGAAGTGATTCTGGATAGCAAACTCCTATTCAGCAAACATATTAGTTACATTACCTCAAAGACATCCAAAGTCTTAGCACAGCTCTACCCTATGATCAACAGACAAAGTAAACTGGACACGCAAATAAAATTAACAATTTACAACATGGTAATTCGACCGGTGATCACTTACGCATCCCCAGCGTGGAGCCACACCGTGAATTCAAACATTTTAAAACTTCAGAGATTACAGAATAAGTGCCTGAGAATGATTCTGGATGCCCCTTGGTTTATAAGAAACGCTCAGATCCATAGAGAAGTTAATATCCCGTATATCTCTTCCTTTCTCCTAAATCTAGCTGAGAAGTTCTTTACCATGACAAGCAACCATCCAAACCCGTTAATCAAGGAAGCCTCAGAATATAATGAAGCAGAAATTAACAAATATAAAAGCCCAAAGTCTATCTTATTTTCAGCTGAACACAGCTAACTTCACTGCCCTCAATGGGCGAGCATGTAGCTCACAAACACACCATTCAAAGTTCTTTCATTACAAGGGGAATATGAAAAGCAATTTTGCTTCACCCATCTAGCCAGAAATGTTAATGTTAAATGTCCTTGGCATCCTTTCATTCTGATAAATTACAGAGACTACTACCATGTGAAGAATAATTACTTTAATTTTCTGATGTTTCTACCTTCATATTAAGGTCTGGAGTATACACACACACACACACATATATAGAGTAACATACATTACATTTCACATATGGCAATGACAATGATTTGATGAACCATTATTCTACTGGCCTGACCTCTAGTGAGGGAAAAAATCTACATCAAAATCTACATCATCCTATTTATAATATGATCAGAGAACAAATTCCTATTTATGCTTTTGATACAGCAATAGTGGTAGCCTAATCAATAATTTAAGATAAGTATTTCTTATATTAAGGCTAAGATCCTGGAGTACTACAGTTCTAATTATAATTTATAATTAACTCTTAGAATAAAAGGTTATGTGGGAAGAATATGTACCACCTACATACTTGGGATTTTTAACCATCATTATTGTTAAGATTAGGCTAGTTGATTAGAATTCCAGAGGCCTCTTTAAATTTGTACTCATACCATGTTTTAGTGTGATGTAATAGTTTCCAGTCAACTCTATGTAGAATTCTGATCTGTTCCCGAGACTTGGCCTGTGGTAAAGGCCAGATTTACCACAGTTATTATATTTAATGTGTTGTTTAAATTCCTTTTTTGAATTGTGCATCCAGTTTTATCTATACAAGGCAAGTTACAGGTGCATTTAATATGGTACACTCCAGGATGGGCCAGGGAAGGAAGAGGATCTTTGAAGGAGTTGAGTAAGTTCTTTAATTTTGCAACAGATTTAAAGGTGGGATTAAGGTTGTATTTGTGGTATTGTTTATTTCATTTGATATATGAAATGTATCAAATTAATGTATGGAATGGCTCAGGTTTTATTGTAATGTAGTTTATTTTTATTATTAGATGCAGTCTTGTGAAGGATTTCATTGATGGTATTTTTCCTGTAGCCATTTTTTAGGAGAGTATTGCTGATAATTTTTAAACATCCATAAGTGTTTGCCCATTGGAGCAAATCTTTAAAACACTGTTTTTTCGTGTGTTAATGACACCTAGTTTTTGTGTTGGGTGGAGATAAGAGTTCAAGTATATATATTGGCCAATATGTATATGCTAACAGTAAACAGAGAAGGAAAGACTACAGGAAGGAAGAACTTCTAGTGGAAAGGCTTAGACGTTGGTTATGCACTATTACTAAATATGGAACTAGGATATACATTAAAAGTCCATATATAATGCATAATACGTAGGCTGTTCAATAAGTAATAAGACTATATTTACACAGAAAACAGATTACCTTTAATCGTCATCATTTACATGGTCTTTTTCGAAGTAACTACTGTGAGACGCGATGCATTTGTCCCAACGTTGCATCCACTTCTTAAACACATGTGAAAGTCCGTTTTTTGAGAGTTCTTTCAAAACCGCCTCTGCAGCTTTTACACATGCTTTGTTGCTCTCGAAATGGCAGCCTCTTAGTGGTTTCTTGAGCTGAGGAAACAGCCAGAAATCGCACGGTGTGAGATCAGGACTGTATGGAGGGTGTGGTAGGATATCTGTGTTGTTCTTCTGCAAAATGTCCACTACACAACCAGCAATATGTGGCCTTGCATTATCATGGTGCAATAAGAAGTCATTCTTCAGCAATGGACATTTTCATTTGACGTGCTTGATGATAATCGCTGCTGTGTTGATCATTGTCTCTGTGATGGACGTTGAAGGTGTTCCCTCACGTTCAAGATCTTCCACATTTTGCCTTCCTTCCTTAAAAGTTTTATTCCAGCGAAAAACACTTGCCCTCAACATTGCTTCATCGTGGAAAGCTTCGCGTATCATGTTAAAAGTGTCCGATGCCGATTTTTTTAAACGCACACAAAATTTAATCGCATAACGCTGTTCCAAGGATGATTCCATTTCGAAGACTGGTCGCACCTCGTAGGCACGCCAATGAGCACTTGCGTTTAGTCATGTGACACTCTGGCACATCAGCCTGTATATACCATCTATCAACCTCTTTTGTTAATACATACAGCAACATTTCTTTATTCCACAGAAATTAATATTGTGATGAGTGGTTTCGCCACAGTAAAATTAGTCTAATTACTTATTGAACAGCCCACGTACATTATACATTAAGCTGTCCTACTTTGGCCAAACAGGCAGGACAGCCAATATCAGAATTACAGAACACAAGGACTACATTCGGTTTCACCAATACAGCCACTCTGGTCTTGCAGACCATGCTCTGGATGCCCGCCATAGAATACGGTAGAAGAAAGCCACGATCATTCACATAGTAAATACAAGTACGAAAGGCTTTTCATGGAATCAGCCTCAGCCCTAAGAAACAATCCAAACCTCAACAAATTTGGCTGCATGAGACCGCCTCAAATTTGGGAAACCTACATCAGAAGACCTCAGCCCAATCGCCCAAGAATACCAACATTGCCCGCTAGGGGGCACCAGTAGGACTTTAGGAGAAAGAATAGCTTCCTGCTTCATCCGCATTTACTGTTTGCTGTGCCTACGTGCACATATCTTGCTCACAAGTTCCTGTTGAAAATGGCAATGTGACGTTGCCGAAATATTGGATTTGTATTAAAAAGTTATTTTAATGTATATCCTAGTCTACGTTGTTATTTCCCTAAACTATTTAGTAATGAAGGAAGAACTTGTTACAAAGTGTATTTAGAAGTCGAATGTGTGTGTTCTGAATTTCAATTTCAATTGTATGCATTTTTGTTGTTTGTTTAGGTGGCTGGGGAAGTTATCCAGAGTCTGGGGGACAGATAATTAAACATTATCGGTGCATCTAAGTAAGACTTTCGATTTTAAAGTAAAAGAATGAAGAGCATGTTGCTAAAAAGCTTCCAATTCTGGGGGGGGGGGGGTAATGGTGAGTCAATGGTTCTGCCTTCTTTTTGCAGGTAAAAAGTATTTTGCCACACAAAATAACCTGAATGTACACTGTTGGAAGTTTTTTTTCCAATTGGTTAGACTATAATAAATTTAGTTTAATCCTTTATCAAAGTATAAGCAAGCGAAGTTCCCACCTGAAGTATCTTCAGGACTGAGGCAACTCGTTGTAAAGGTGGATCAAGTTCTCATCACTGCATGTCTTAGTATCTCCCATAATGCAAAGCACATATTATCCTTGTGGACATGCATAATACTATGCATTAAGAGAAGGGCCACTACCCAGACCGGTTTCAACCTTTATTGAGGTCTCATCAGTGGGAGCCAGACCCAGAGGTGGTGATACTAAGGTGGAAGCAATGGAGAAGTCATATTTACCTATACGAATTGCCAAAAGGTGTACCACCTTATTATTAAATTACTCTGGATTTAGAGAAAGATGTTGGAAGTTTTTCACTTGGTCAGATTATAATAAATTTAGTTTAATCCTTTATCCAAGCGTAAGCAAACTTTGTTTGCTTACGCTTGGATAAAGGATTGAACACTGAGGCAACTCATGGTAAAGGTGGACCAAGCTCTCATTACTCCTTGTCTCAGTAGCTTCCATAATACAAAGCAACATCTCCTTGCAGACATGTATAATGCTATGCATTAAGGGAAGGGCCACTACCCAGAAAGGTTTCGACCTTTATTGAGGTCTCGTCAGTGGGAGCCAGACCAAGAAGTGGTGATACTAAGGCAGAAGCAATGGAGAAGTCATATTTACCTATACGAGTTGCCAAAACGTGTACCACCTTATTATTAAGGTGGTACACCTTTTGGCAACTCGTATAGGTAAACCTTTTGAGTTGCTTCACTTGCCTCATTCCTGAAGATACTTCAGGCGCAAACTTTGTTTGCTTACACTTGGATAAAGGATTAAACTAAATTTATTATAGTCTAACCAAGTGAAAAAAACTTCCAACATCTTTCTCTAAATCCAGAGTAATTTAATAATAAGGTGGTACATCTTTTGGCAACTCGTATAGGTAAATATGACTTCACCATTGCTTCTGCCTTAGTATCACCACTTCTGGGTCTGCCTAACACTGACGAGACCTCATGAAGCTTTAACTAAGACTCGGCTGTTGTTGTTACCCCCGCAGATGAGATATGAGCAAATGAGTGGCTCTGCTCGGTGGTGCAGTGAGCCTGCCACAGTGTAGAGCCAACCGGTTCTGAGAGTAGTTCTTCTCAGTGGTAGGGTGAGCCTGTTACTGAGGGGAACAATGCTGAGTTTTTGGAGTTTGACCTGTAATTGAACATTCAATAAAGGTCGAAACTGGTCTGAGTAGTGGTCCTTCCCTTAATGCATAGCATTATACATGTCTGCAAGGAGATGTGTTTTGCATTATGGGAGATACTGAGACAAGGAGTGATGAGAGCTTGGTCCACCTTTACCACGAGCTGTCTCAGTCCTGAAGATACTTCATGTGCAAACTTTGTTTGCTTGCACTAGGATAAAGGATTAAACTAAATTTATTATTGTCCTACTTTCGCCAAATAGGCAGGACAGCAAATATCAGGATTTCAGAGCACAAAGAGTACATCCGGTTTCACCAAAACAGCCACTCTGGGCTTGCAGACCATGCCATAGATACTCACCATAGAATTCGTCGGAAGAAAACTAAAATAATACACAGCAGTAAGTTCAAGTACGAAAGATTATTCATGGAATCATCAGCAGCTCTAAAAATGTTCCAAACCTCAACAAATTTGGGTGTATGAGACTGCCTTATGAGAACTTCAGCACAACAGCCAAGACAACCCAATTAGCTGGCTAGGGGACACCATTAGGACTTTAGGAACAATATTAGTTTCTTGCCTTCTTCCTCATTTAGTTTTGTTAGTGCCTGCGTGCACATACCATATTTGTATGTTCCTGAAGATGGCAACATGACGTTGCCGAAATATTGAAGGTATTCATTAAAGTATTCTTTAATTAATATCCATTTTATGCGTTGTAAATTCCTTAAGTTAATTACCAGTTATGTATAAGCCTTGCTACAAGAATTAAATTTATTATAGTCTAACCAAGTGAAAAAATATTCCAACATCTTTCTCTAAATCCAGATTAATTTAATAATAAGGTGGTACATCTTTTTGGCAACTAGTATAGATAAATATGACTTCTCCATTGCTTTGCCTTAGTATCACCACCTCTGCATCTGGCTCCCTGACGAGACCTCAATAAATGGCAATGCTGTAGCCCATGAAGTTAACTGAGGCATGGCTGTTGCTGTTACCCCTCAGATGAGATATGAGCGGCTCTGCTTAGTGGTGGGGTGAGCCTGCCATGGTGTAGAGCCTACTGGTTCTGAGGATTCTTCTCAGTGGCAGGGTGCGCCTGTTACTGAGGGGAACAACGCTGAGTTTTTGGAGTTCGACCTGTACTTGAACATTCAATAAAGGCTGAAACCGGTCTGGGTAGTGGCCCTTCCCTTAATACTTAGCATAATAAATGTCCACAAGGAGATGTGCTTTGCATTATCGGAGATACTGAGACAAGGAGTGATGAGAGCTTGGTCCACCTTTACCATGAGTTGCCCTCAATCCTGAAGATACTTCAGGCACAAACTTTGTTTGCTTATACTTGGATAAAGGATTAAACTAAATTTATTATATGATGATGATGATATGGAAAATATATGACTTTTGCACATATTCAAGCTTGGTATCTTCCTAGGTTTGGCTGACTTGACAAGACCACAACAAAAGTTAAAACTCGTCTGGGTGGTGGCCATTTCCATAATGTCTTGTGAAATGTTTTGCATTAAGAGATACTGAGGCAGTTGATGTGAAGATACTTTATGTGCAACTTTGTTTACTTACACATGGATAAAGAACTAAACAAGAACATGGTTTCTTGTCAAATATAATTTACTTTATAATATGTAAATTCATGGATAAGATAAGTTCTCCATTTTAAGACAGCTCTAATTTTCAATCTTTCTTGATATAAGCATATCACACATCCATAGTATTCAGGAATTTTCACTTTTGTTCAAGCTATTTACTTTATCTCTGAAACTATTAACTTAATAAAATTCAGAAATTTGTCCAACCATTGAAAACTGTTGTCATATTTAATGTGGTGTTCCTGAGATCTCCTTAAAAATCTTGTCTCAAAGCGCAGATAGCCTCAAAGGATCTACCTCTCACTGTTCCACTCTTTTCTCTTTCACAAAGATGTTTGGTTTCTGCTGCATTCATTTTTCTAAAGATGTTTCTTTCTTTAATAACCATTACAACTGTTATTATACATGAAATCTGTAAAGAAACATTCAGTGGCTAGTTGATACCTATTTTTCTTCCTCTTCATTCACTTTACTGCTGTCATTTAGAAAAGCTCTCTTTCTCCTTATGCATTTCCTGATAAGTTCTATCTGCAGATATTATGAGATTTTTAAGTTATACTTCCTTTCCTATTGGTATCATATTGTTCTTAGAAGAATGTGAAATGAATGTTCTTAGAAGAATGTGTTCTTAGAAGTGTAAAATCTTATTATTATTTTTTAACATGCAGTGTGTTTATGTATATTTAAAGTAATTTTGATGTGTATAGCAAATTATTATTAATTATCATCTTCATATCAGTTACCATTGCATTAATTGCTCTGTCACATTCTTTATCTTCATTCCAATAACTGGTGGATCTTTTAGTGCTCTGGACTGCAGCCTGCTGTGCAGCTTTCACCCTTCGCAGACCACTATTTTGCAGGTAAAATGGTAAATGTACAATATTACGAAGATATTCATGGCCACTAATACTAGAATTATGGAAGACTCTATGGATATTTGATTCAATTGCCTGTAAAAAAAAAAAATCATAATGAAAAAATGCACACGCTAATATTAATTATATAACCAAGGAGTAAAATAGAATATGTATTTCTATACTAACAGGAGAATTACAATAAAGAACAAATTAACCATAGTTTGAGTCATATGACAGTCAAATAATTGAGAGGTCATATCTAAATAGCTATGAATTCAGAAGAGTACTGTTTCCATCATATTACTACTAAAATGAAATGGAATTTTATTATAGTAGTAATAGGACCTCCATGAAGCTGGTGCGCGTGGTATGTGGCCTCCCTCATCGAGAGAGGCCACATACTACGTGCACCAGCTATCATACTTATTCTTGAATTCATTCACACTGCTTGCACTCACAACATTCAATGGCAATCCATTCCAATCATGCACCACCTTATGAGAGAAAAATCTAGCCCTCACCTCTTCTTAGCAGCTCAGCTTCCAAGGATGCCCTCTTGTCCTTTCCCAACCCTCCATGAATAGAAAAATTCCACCAATTGAAATCGTGTATGACCCTTTCAGAAGTTTGTAAGTCTCAATCACATCATCCCTCTTTCTTCATATCTGTCTGTCTGTCTATCTTCATAATTAGTATTCCACAATCCTGATATCATTTTTAACACTCTCCTTTGCACTCTCTCCAATATATCAGAATCACAATGGAAACCAGGAGATCAGATCTGCACACAATAGTCCAATTGAGGTCTATCAAGGTCTTGTAAAGAGGCAAAAATGACATTCTTATTTTTACATGTGAACATTCGTTTCAGCATTACACTTATCTTTTGAGTTGTATTTGCAATCTTTGCTACATGGCCCTTGAACTTCAACTTCCTGTCTACTAACACTCCAAGATCTTTAGTTTCATCAGTTTCTTTTAGCATAATCCCACCAATATAATATGACATATATTATTGTTTCAGTAGAGGGTAGTGTAATCAATATTTTATATAGTGGAATGATCAAGTTTCTATCTCTACTTGATGTCTTGTTATTGTTATAGTAAACTGTTCTCACCATTTAAGTTATGTATCTGGTAAGGCGAATGAAACAACAAAATTAGTGACACATTTAAGCAAAGAAAATGAATTAACTATAGTCCATTTATTTATTTTTTTAACCAGTCGACAATATAAGAAGACATTAATAAACATCATAATGAGATTTTAAGAAAACTTGTGAAATACACATAACTGTACATTTAACATATTAATTAAGAACATTAACTTGAAATGTGGTTTAATTACTAAAAAAAATTCTGTTTTCAAGCCTGATCATTCCAAAGAAGCAATGGATACCAGTGTGAAATATTAGTGTAATCCTACTAGTAATTAAACTAGATCAAGTTTTTAAATTGTACATATTTGGTCTGATGTATTACAATAAATAACTTTTATTATTAAAAGACCAGAAGATAAATGATAAAATATACAAAGAGCCAACAAGTTTCACTAGCCACTGCCTAGCATTTTCAAGGCTGAACTGGTGTGAAAACAAATGCATTGAGTTACATTTCAAAAACATACACTCTAGTAACTCAGTTACTAGAGTTTATGTTTTTGAAATGTAACTCAATGCATTTGTTTTCACACCAGTTCAGCCTTGAAAATGCTAGGCAGTGGCTAGTGAAACTTGTTGGCTCTTTGTATATTTTATCATTTATCTTCTGGTCTTTTAATGATAAAAGTTATTTATTCTAGATCAAGTTTGTTTAACATGTCAGAAGTTCAATTAAAAAGAATTACTTGTTTTCAGAGATACCTAAGGAAATGACAGAAATGCAGCACAGTAAAGCCCCGAAGTTACGTGGTAGGTGGGACCAACAAAAACCACGTAAGTCGAATTCACGTAACTTGAAGTATAATTTTGCATGTAATTTATATATGCAAACATACAAAATATTAGTTAATTGGGACCAAAGGTTTACAAAAACACCTATATTTTTTAAGAAATATAATCATAATTGTAGTTTTTCGTACATAAAAAAAAGAAAGTTATTTCGATGTCGATAGTTTCATAAAATCTAATAGATTCGTCTGATGGCATAATGTCTTTTTCTGGTCACGCAAAATTTCTCTTCATAGCAAGCCGACGATTTTTTTTATTCCTTGTCTTGTGGCTATAATTCGTTCCTCGTTAGAATCTATGTCCTCCAAAATCTGTAAATCTTTCTTAATTAAGCTGAGGCCTCCTATTAATTTTGCAATTGTCATGTGCTTTTCTGGTAGAACTGGATCTGAGGTTTCGGTCTCTTCAGTAGCGCTTTGCCCACTAATCTCTATGAGCTCGTCGATTGTAAGCTCCTTGCTTGTTATGTGAGTCTAACAGCTTGCTGATATTTTCACTGTCGACTTCTAAATCTAATTGCCTGGCAAGGTTGACAATTTCTTCTATTGGCTCAGCAACTTGATCAGTTTCTGGCAACATTTCCGTTTCACATTTAAAAAAGGATGGACAAAGTGTTTTCCAGACACCATTCAAGGTTTTTTGGGAAATTTCACCCCAGGAATCTCCAATAATCCTTAGAGCATCTAAAACATTAAACTGTTTCCAAAACTCTTTAACAGACAGTTGCCCATTTTGCCTCATAGCTTCATTCAGACTTGCAAACGAACGTCGTATGTAGTATGCTTTGATAACTCCTTGGTCCATCGGTTGAAGTAAGCTGGTTGTATTTGGAGGCAAGAAAACAACTTTTACATGTGGATCAAAATCAATTAAAGTTGCAGGAGGGTGACCAGGTGCATTATCAATAATGAGCATAACTTTAAATGGAATTTTTTTAAACTGGCAATCACATCCAACTTCAGGTATGAAGTGGTGACCAAACCAGTCTTCAAAAATAGAAGCTGTCACCCAAGCTTTAGAATTTGATTTCCAAACCACTGGCAAGCTAGCTTTAGATTTTTTTTTTAGAGCTCTTGGATTTTTGCAGCGATAAGAGAGGTTTTAACTTGCAATCACTAGCTGCATTTCCACCAAGCATTACTGACAGACAGTGGAGATGTTTAAAATTTTATTCTTTTAAATTTTATTGATTTCTTAATTTTGGGTTCGAATAAGTAGGGTTCGTCTTATACACGGAAAAATACAGTAATTACTAATATTTACTAAAACTGTATAGTTTGGTATAGGAATGCATCATCAGTGTAAAGATCCATAAAAAATACCAGCATAAACAACTGGCAAATATTCCAGGCATGGAGTTGATGGAAATATTAGGAAAAATACTTTTCTCAAAATTAATACTTACTAATCTCATGGGCAGATACGTATTAAATGTGTGTTTTCGTGTGTATTTGTATACACATGCATACAATGTTGAAATTGGTACTGGGACAGCAGCATAGCCAAAGAAAGATCAATCAATCAAGATAAGTTAGTAGGTGAAATAGTTGTAAGAGAAATACTGTATAGGGTAAAAGGTGGTGGAAGAACAAGATGTCATCCCTCAAAACTGTATAAGTTTTATGAATAAAGAAATAAGAAGTATTTATTTATTTATTTATTTTTTGTTTGATGGGTAGTGAATGATTAGAATGCATTACTTCAATGGGTTATGAATGCCCCAATGCCTTCAGCAGAAAAGTCCCTATAAAGGTTTTTTGCTTCCCATATTGGATTTGAAGTACAGTCTTTACAACCAAAGGCCTGGTAATAATGCTAATACAGAAAACTTCAAGTCATCATGTTCAATGTGAAATACTGAAAAAAGATCAGTAGATATGAAACACATTAAATGTACTATAGTTGATCACATCACTATATGGTGCAGCTGGAAACTGATGGAGAACACTGCACTGAACACTGTCCTCAATGTGTATAACTGACACTGACAAAGCAGTACTGAATGACTCAACCAACACATTCCATGCTCTAAGCAAAAAATCTAGTCCTTGTGCAATTGCTTATCACACTCTTACACAACTTCCAGCAGTCATTCCTTTTTCCTCTCTCTCATTATATTTCAAAAAAATTCTTCAGTTTCAATCCTATAGAATCCTTTAATAACTTAAATTTCTATTATATCCTCTCTTTTCTATCAATCAGCTACATTTTGTAACCCAAGAACCATCAATCTCACATCATAGAACATTCTGTAGACCTGTAATTATCTTGTGCACCTATATCTAGATCTTCTCTCTCTCTCTTCCCCCACTTCCTCATCCCCAAGAAATCAGATCTGTACGTAGTGATCCAGATATTATAAAGAAAATTTTTCACCTGGCTACAACATACTGAGGTAAGTGATGTGAAGTCAATAGCTTCTATATTTACAAGTAGCCTAATCATGAAGATATTGATGAGGCTAGGGACTTAGGGGTGTTGGTGGATAGGGAGATGAGGTTCAGGAGACACATTGCTAAGGTGTCCAAGATTGCACATAGGATTACTTGGTAATTGATGAACACACTAACATTAAGAGATAAAGAGGTTATTATTCCCGTTTATAAAGCGGATACTTCCACATTTGGATTACTGTGCTCAGGTCTGGTCACCTGGATTCCTTGGAGATGAGGAGGTTGTGGAGAGGGTTCAGAGGAGAGTGCCTAAGTTTGTGAGTGACGTAAAAAAATCTCCCTACATTGATCGATTGAGAGCTTATGGATTGCAGAGGTTGGTTGATAGGTGGAGAAGAGGGGATATGATAGAAACATTTAAATTACTAAAAGGTTTTTATAAGACTGATGCAGGGGAAATGTTTCAGCTGTGTGATAGTGATGGAAGAACAAGAGGTCATCACTGGAAATTAAGGAAAAGTGTGGTTAACAAGGGTGTGAGAACGAGGTTTTTTGCCTGGAGGTGATGAATGAGTGGAATGCATTGCCTGACTCAGTTGTGAGTTTTTCTGTAAATGAATTCAACAAGAGATATGATAGATATTGTTTTGATAGTTTGGGTCTCCCGCGATGAGTCTACTGACTCCATGGAGATACCTGTAATAATAATAATAATACTTCATGAGTTAACTTTCTTTGCTATAGGAATGCATCACCAATATAAAGTAATTTGGGTAAAGGATTAAAAAAAGAATTTAATTTCTTAACAAGTATAAGTAAAAGGTTATCATATCATAGCCTTAAAAAGATGGTTAAGAAACTCCTTATTTCTGCTTTTCAGCATGCATGTTCTTTTCAACATCCAAGAAATGAAATGAGCTATTTTTTATCCCTAGCCACATCAGTTACCTTAAGTCCATTTCAACCGATGGTAGTATACAGCTTGTCAACTTTTCATCCCAAACCTTATACTTTGCCATATTAAACTGGTAACTTTAATTCTTTGCCTATAGTTTCAGTCTATTTAAATCAAAGAATAGGACTGCCAAACTGCTTTTATTAACTAATTCCACAATAAGCAAGCAACTGAATATTTCTCCTTAAATCATTTCCTATATCACTGATATACAAATTAAAGGCAAAAGCTTAAGTACAGAGCTCTGTGCAGTATACCATTAGTAACATGCCTTTTCCTGGATTCAATTCTCTCCATATACTGCATTTTTTAGACCTGTCTGTCAGCATTATGCATATCTCTTATGCAAATCACCAGCTTTAATCCATCCAAATTTGCTTCAATTTGTGTAGTAGAATTCAATGTTGTATCTTGTCAAATGCCTTTTCAAAGTGAAAAGGTCCTCTTTCCATTTCCTTGGGACCCTCACCAGAATGAGAATTAAACAGTTTTCAAGGGCAATGCCAATTCTCCTTGTACAATCTGGTAATACAAATTATTACACAAAAAATATTATTCATTTTTTAAATCTTTACAAACAAAGATTGTAAACATAGCAATATATATATGTCTGAAAGAAATGCTATGTATTATGGGATAATAGGCAAATTGATGTGAGGTTGGCTGCCTCCAAGTAGCCCTGTCCAGAAGATACTTCAACAAGCAAACTTTGTCTGCTCTACTTCTCACGGTTCTTCCCAACTTTGCATCATTGGAAACAGCTGCACAACTCCATTTAAGCTGCTCTCAATGTCACTAATGTACAAGCTAAATAATAATGGTCTGAAAACAGATTCCTGTGACACTCCACTAGTGAACTTCCTCTTTTGGGATACCACTCCTCTATACACAACCTGCTGATACCTGTTCGACAGACAATCAGTAAGACTAGTAAGTTTGACTTACTTAGTGTCCTCTTCCGTCGGAGACAGGTTGAGTCTTCCATGTTTCCATAACAACCTCCAGGAGTCTCGTTTTCTTGCGTGGTTGGTGAGCTGTCTATATTTTTGTAATCCAGAGATGACCTTTATTGTTATTATCCATTTAGTTGTTGGTCTTCCTTGTTTTCTTTTTTTTGTTATTCTTGATACAGAGCAACGTTGGGTAGTCTTTTTGATGGCATTCTCTCGACATGTCTTTGCACCATGTTCTTGCTACAACCAGGTGATCGCTTTATGGTCACTCTCACTAACCGGAGGAAGATTAGACACTCCATTCAGAATTACATCCTCTGATGATATAACTAGATCTAAGACTTTTTACCTCTCATATGCCCTCCATTACATACTAAGATTGTTATCCCTCTCTTAAGAACTGATTCATTCTCCTTATTCCCCGATGCTATCTCTTAATATCCCTGATGTTATAGTGAAGATAGGAAAGGGGGGAAGGGAGGGGAATTATGTCTGCACAAGGTTGAGATACAAGGAAAATTATGCCTGCATAAGTTTGGGATACAAGGGGAAAAAGTGGTTGTGGTTTTCAAGCAGTATGGTGTGGAGTGTAGGTTGATAGAATGGGATATTGTGTTGTGTATTGCTATAGGCCAGAGAATGGGGAGAGTGGAGACAAAGAAATCTATAAGCAACTTTGCTTAGTGAACACCCTTAGCCTGTTCACTAAGCCAAGTTGGCTTAGTGAACAGGCTAAGGGTGTTCATCTCCCTTCCCCTCCCCTCCCCCTTTCCTATCTTCACAAAAAACATCATATCTCTCCATTTATATTCCTGTCAAGATGTTATTCTCAATTCAACCATGTTTTACTTCTTTCAGCTATTTTTGGGCAAATAAACTCAATCAATGCAGCTTCATCTCCCTTATTTCTGATACTGCTGGCATTTGCAAATAAGAATAACAATTCATTTCTTGGTCTATAACCAGTCCTACTCATGCTGCCCCTCCTCCATCTGTGACTTCGCACTTGCTCCTGTCTGCTCACATTCTGTCCTATATCCCCCCCCCTCCTCCCCAGACTCATTCCCCCATGTATTCCAGGCTATTCCATTCCTATGCTGACTATGCATATGCAAACATTCATTATGGCTTTCAGAATCCACTTTCCTCACATTGGCCACCCCATCTACCTGTCCAACTTGCATTCTTGTTCTTACATCCCCATCTGCATTCACAATCACATCAGTTTCACCTGGTTCAATCTCCTGCTCATTAACATCATCTCTGGCTTTCACTGATACCTTGTTTGTATCACTCGTTATACTTCCTTCCAGTAGCAACATTTCCAAATGACTGACTCCAAAACTATTCAGATGCAGTCCAATGCTTTCTTAGATTCCTCAAACTCATTCCACACATTCACAAACTGCATGTCTTTTTCTTCACTGGTATCCACTAACATTCTATTCAAGATCTTTGCTCTTCGGTGCAATTCATCATCATTATCAATAATGAGAGACCTCCAAGGAGTCAGAGACTCATCGAGGAAAGCCACATACCACACACACCAGCTATCATACTTATTCTTGAATTCATTCACACTGCTTGCACTCACAACATCCAATGGCAATCCATTCCAATCAAGCACCACCTATGAGAGAAAAATCTAGCCCTTTAAATCTTCCAAGGATGCTCTCTTGTCCTTTCCCAACCCTCCATAAATAGAAAAATTCTGCCAATTGAAATCCTGTATGACCCTTTCAGAAGTTTGTAAGTCTCAATCACCCCACTTTCTCCTGTTTGCTAGTATCTGCAGTCTACAAATTCTCAATCTGTCTTCATAATCAGTATTCCACAATCCTGATACCATTTTTAACACTCTCCTTTGTACTCTCTGCAATATATCTATATATATATACCAGACCTGCACACAATAGTCCAAGTGAGGTCTTATCAAGGCCTTGTAAAGAGGCAAAATAGCATCCTTATCTTTACATGTGAGCATTCATTTCAGCATTGCAATTATCTTTTGAGTTGTATTTGCAATCTTTGCCACATGACCCCTGAACTTCAACTTCCTATCTATTAACACTCCAAGATCCCTAGCCTCATCAGTTTCTTCTAGCCTAATCCCACCAATATAATATGGCATTGGATATCTAGTCACGCCTGAATGACTTTACATTTACTGATATTGAAATGATACCCATTTTCCTGTGCCCGCCATTCCAGCCTATTCAAATCATTCTGCAAGTACTGCATCAGCAGCACTCCTGATTACGCTCCTATCTTTGCATCATAATTCTTGTAGCAAGGCTTATACATCGGTCATACATAACTGGTAATTAGCTTAAGGAATTAACAATGCATATAACGGATATTAATTAAAAAGCAAACTTTAATGAACCTTCAATATTTCGGCAACATCACATTGCCATCTTCAAGAACATACAAATATGGTATGTGCACGCAGGCACTAACAAAAGCAAATGAGGAAGAAGGCAAGAAACTAATATTGTTCCTAAAGTCCTAATGATGCCTGCTAGTGGGCTAATTGGGTTGTCTTGGCCGTTGGGCTGAAGTTCTCGTAATGTAGGCTTTCCAAATTTGGGGTAGTTTCATGCACCCAAATTTGTTGAGGTTTGGAATGTTTTTTAGAGCTGCTGATGATTCCATGAATAATCTTTTGTACTTGAACTTGCTGCGGTGTATTATTGTAGTTTTCTTCCAATGAATTCTATGGCAGGTATCTAAGGCATGGTCTGCCAGCCCAGAGTAGCTGTACTGGTGAAACCGGATGTAGTCTTTGTATTCCGAAATCCTGATATTTGCTGTCCTGCCTGTTTGGCCAAAGTAGGACAATTTACAGCTGCAAGGGACCTGGTATACACCAGGTAGGTCTAGGGGGAGTGGTTGGTCTTTGGTAGAGCGAATAAGGGATGCCAACTTTTTATATGGTCTATAACACGAAGTCAGGTCATATTTTTTGAGGATATTGGTTATTTTCTCAGAGGTTCTCCAGATGTAGGGATTTAGTGTAATCTTTATTGTGGAGGGGGTAGTGTGGTTGTGGTTTACTGGTTTTAGTATTTTTTTGATTTTTTGGGGGTTGTAGCCATTGGCTAAGAAAGTGTTGAGGATGTGGTTTAGTTCGGCAGTTAGGGCATCGTGGTCAGAGAAGATTAATTTTGCCCTGTTGAATAGTGTTTTTTTTAACCCCATATTGTTGTGAGGGGGGGGAGGAATTGCTGATGAATGTATCTGCCTGTATGGGTGGGTTTTCTATAAACAGAGAAAACCAAAGATCCATCAGGCTGACGAGTGATTAGAGTGTCTAGGAAGAGGAGGGTGTTGTTTTTCTTTTTTCTAAAGTGAACTGGACTCTGGGATGTTGTTTGTTTAAGTGTGTTAGGAAGGAGTGGAGTATCTGAGCCATATGGCCAAATAGCAAACACATCATCCACGTACTGAAGCCAAATAGTGGGTTTTTGTGGGGCAGAGTTTAAGGCTTTCTCTTTAAAGGTCTCCATAAAGAAGTTGGCTAAGGGTAGGGAAAGTGGTGAACCCATGGATGTCCCCTCTATCTGTTTGTAGAATTTTCCTTACCAAACGAAATAGCCTGAGTTCATTGTGGACTGAAATAGGGCTGAGATATCGGGAGGAAACTTGGCTTGGATGAGGTCTAGGGTTTCCTTGAGTGGGACATGTGAATAGGGAGGAGACATCAAAACTGACCACTATGTCAGTGTGTTGGAGTGAGAGGTTTTCTATACTGGCTTTGAAGTGGACTGAGTTTTTTATGTGTGATGATGTGTTGCCAGTATAGTGTGTGAGTGCTTTGGCTAAATGTTTGGCTAATTTGTATGTGGGGGAATCAATGCCATCCACTATGGGATGTAATGGCATATTTTGTTTATGTATTTTTGGAAGTCCTTATAAGCGGGGGGGGGGACTACAGTTATAAAGTTTTAGTTTGTTAGTGACTTCCACAAGCCAAGAAGTGACCTTCTTAAGGAGTCTGTGGAGAGTTCTAATCTGAGAGCTGGTAGGATTATATTCAATAGAGAGGTAGGTGGTACGGTTTAATACTAAAGCATTAAGCTTACCTGTATAGTCCTTTTGGTTAAGAACCACAGTGGCGTTTTCCTTATCCGCTTTGGTGATTACTATTTTTTTGTTTTTCTTCATTTCTAGTAGAGCTGCATATTCATCTTTGGATAAGTTGGTTTTAGGAGGTTTTGTTTTGGTGAGAACACCGGCTATATCCAGTCTGACGTTATTGGCGATATGGTTAGGAAGGTAGCGAATCCCATGTTCTATTTGGATCATGATTTCCTCGGCAGGTATTCTTTTAGGAGCTAGGGCGAAATTGTGGCCGTGTGAAAGTGCAGTGAGTGCTTCAAGCTTTAAAACTGCGGAAGAGAGGTGTACAACCGTGTTGATTGGTGGCTGCGATAAGGAAGTAGAATTCTTTATCAAGTTCTCTTATTTTTTCAAGTGCCGACTACGTATTTTTTTGAATTCTTTTGTTGCCAAAGCGCATGAGACATCATAAAGAATCGGCCAAAGATCATGGCCAAGAGTATCTCAAAGCTCTTTTTGTAGCACCTGTAAGGGTTTATTTTCATCGGCAAGGAGAACGCACATCACAGATTTGTTCTCTTAATAAGGTGAAACTAGTGTGGTTATAAATACAGAGAACTTTCTGTGAAGTAAAACGATGCTTCAATTTAACACAATTTGGGATTACGTTGTTATCCCGGCAGTGTTTTAGGAAGGAGATGATTTAGTTGTCTCGATATCTTCAACCTCATTTTGCCGTATTGGCGGGCCTTTCATGCATATTTTTCAGCAATGTGCCATCTTCTTTGGAACATAAAACTATGATATGTGCACGCAGGCAATAACAATGAGCAAATGAACCTAATTTGTATCATGTATTTGTATCCATTCCCCTTATCTAGTTAAGTTACACATAAGAGAGAGAAGTGAAGAGATTGAGAAGTAGAGAGAGCATGAAGGATGTGGCCATGAGCAGGGTAGCTAAATATAACTAAGGCTAGAAGGAAATAGCATGTCAAGTACTCATTAAGAGGTCATAAGCATCATGCCTGAAATGCTTATATATTAGAGAGAGCATAGCCACATCCTTCATGCTCTCTCTACTTCTCAATCTCTTCACTTCTCTCTCTTATGTGTAGTGTCTCTGATGTGTCTGTTCACCTCTTTGAAGACTTACAACTTCTTTTATATCCTTAATCCTATGATTCATGTGACATATTTGAATGTCGTGACACACTCTCCATTATGGATGGCACCACTGATTACTAACATAGGACATGATTCGGGAGTTGCTCATCACATGATATGTAAACAAGTCTTTTGAGAATTCAGTTTTATGGAAAGTTTTAGCTGTGCAACTGAATTCTAATAGTGCATATAGTATGCATGTAAAAGTACACAACATAAAAAATAAAATACAATAAAAATAAGAATAAATGGAGGATAGGGGGAATTTAATTGTGAATTTGAATATATACAGTCACCTGAATATTTAAAATAGTGAATCTCCTGTTATGTATATCAGTTTAGCAACAGCAATATCTATTTGGCATATAACCTGTTGATGTTTACCCCCCATGCTGCAAGCAGTCAGTCAGTTTTCCCTCTTACAGTCACAAAACCAACATATTGAACATATCTGGTCAGGGCCTATAGTTTATGCCGCCCGGGGCAAAACATGCATTTGATGCTACTTATCTCCCCACCCCTCCCCATATAAAATGAAAAAAAAAAAAAAAAAAAATTTTTTTTGAAATGCTTTACCTATCAGGATTGGGAAGAAATTTTCATGTTTTTAAATTTTAATTTTATTTAAAATATTTTAATTTCACATACATTACTACAATAGTTTCACTGTTCGTTATTTTCACTCACGATGCCAAATCACCAAGTCATTGTTCAGACATTGACGATCGAAGATAATTTTTAATTAATTTTAATTTGGAGAAGCTTCTTTCAGAGCTCGTAACACTTACTGGTAATGTTAATAAAATTCTCAAAGCCACTGCCACATTTGGGAATAAATCATGCTTCCTTTCTTAACAGAGCTAGATAAAACATCCAATTCATCTGCCAGTTCTATTGCATCTATGTCTTTTTTTATATTTTTGGTGTGATCAGATAAGGCACTTTCTAAATTTTTACATTTTAAAACAAGATCACTTTTCTAAATTTCTTGTAATTTGTGAATGTCATATAAAAATTAAAAATATGTACAATGCGTTTGAAGTTGTTGAAATCTCTCTTTTACTGAATTTAACGTTATATCGAGCACATTGAAAAAAAAATCCACTTTAAATTTTGTTATGGGATCTTGTATTGACATATCTTCTGATTCATAGTTAAATTGTCTTTCCTTGGTATCGCAGATAGAGTAATTGCAAATTCTGCTACAATATCCAACTGATCTGCCAACACTTTTGCTTCTTTCAAGGTATTTTCGAAGCCTCCGTCTGATCGGTGTCTTTCTAAATAAAGTATAACTTGTTCTAACTCACATACAGTTGCCGAAATATCTATATTAATTTTTTGTAGCATTTTAATGCTGGTATTAACATGATTTAAAATGATATGCCAAGTAACAATAGAACAGAGAAATCGAAAATTCTGCAATTTCAATGCTAGACATTCAGCTTCATGTCTAGTCATTTTATCCATATACTCATCAGCAGCAGCTATTTCCAATAAAGAGTCATAAATATCTCCAATATGTTGAATTGGAGATTTCATCCCATTCAATATGTTGAATGGGATGAATGGCTTCTATATGGCTTTCCCACCATGTAGCAGATAGTGGGTTTAATGTTAATTTAGTATGCTTCTGTAATACATCCCATCTGTGTGTAGAACCAGAAAAAAAATACATAATTTTTGTATGATATCAAAACATGAAATCGCTTCTTTTGATGACATTACTGCATCATTTACTATTAGGTTAAAAGAATGGCAACTGCATGGAATAAAAAAGGCTTGAGAATTAATATCAACAATGCGTTTTTGAATGCCAAAATTTTTCCCTTTCATGTTTGAGCCATTGTCATAACCATGTCCTCTTAAATTATCAATTAACAAGCCATTTACTTCCAGTTGTTCAATTATTACTTGAAATAATGTAGCTCCAGTGGTAGTACTAACTGGTACAAATCCCAAAAAACTCTCACAAATTTCTACTTTTTTTGCTCATTTTCTTTATTTATGGAGATGTATCGCAAAATGATAAACATTTGTCCCAGATGACTAATATCACTTGTAGAGTCTACAATAATACTATAATATTTTGAGTTTCTTACCCAACGTAATATATTCTGTTTTATGTTCTTTCATAGCAAATGAATGAATTCATTTTGTATATCTTTGTCCAAATAATGTTGAATGATTTGTTTGCCTTGAATTCTCAATATATGTCCAGACAGTATTGAATCAGATTTTGCTATTGATTCCACCAGTTTTAAAAAATTACTGTTATTGTGTTCGTAGTTTATCTGATGATCCACGAAAGGATAAACACTGCTGTCCTAAAAATTGCACAATTGCCAAATGCCGTTCCAATACATTTTGCTAGTGGTGCACTTCTTCATTCAGGATTCTCTGTTGGGTCAGATCAATAGTTATTTCAGAACTTTTCTCTAATTTCTAATTCTATCCATTTGTTATGAGCTATTAAATGACTCTTGCTGTTTTCAGGTCACTTAAAATTTCTGATAAATGTTTCCAGTCACTGTTACCTACTGTTGTCAATGCAATTTGAATAGTTGAAAAAAGCTTACAACAAAAGCAAAATACCGTATTGTTTTTACGGGGAATATATTAACCACAACCTTCACACTACTTCACCATTATGTAATTGTCTTTTGTAATATGATGGTTTGAAACGGCGACCACGACTGTCTTGCGGAAAATTAAATTTATTTTCTTCATCAGAATTACCAATTTGTACCGGTCCCTTCTTTACCATGAACAATCTAAATGAATCATTGATTATCTGGGGCCATTCTGCAGGATCGTACGAAATTTCACTTCTTTGAGTTTTGCTAGCGGCACTAGTGCTTGTAAATTCTTGTGAGTCTGTATTTTGCTTTTCTTCCAACACTTCAGAAACTGGCGATTCGGAGATCAGTTCTTCCGTAATTTCTAATGTTACATTTTTCTCATTAGTTTCTTGACTTTGTGAAGTTGAAGCAACTATTTCACCAACACTATCATTAGAATTATCTGATTTTAAGAATTTACTCAAGGAACCACATATTTTTTTTAATATTTGCATCTTTTTCCTCTTTTCTTTTATGGTAATGAGCCCCCGATAACCGTTTTCTTCCATACAACGACATAATTAACGAGATTTTTCAAATGCTTCCCTATGAAGTTAATCATGGCACTGCATGCCACCAAAAGTTCTAAAATGCACAAAATAAGCACTGCACGATTGTGAATGTGAGCGCACACAAGGAACTTGCTCAGTCAATAAATATTCAACTCGCACCATGTAACATAAATAAAAAATATTAAAAAAATAATACGCCTGAAAATTTTGTATAAATTTATGAAAATTTGGTGCCCTGGGCAAATGCCCAGTTTGCCCATACGGTAGTGTTGGCCCTGTATGTAATAGTATCACACATAAGTCAGCTAAGCAGAAAGTAGGATCTGAGTAATTCGTGAGCATATGTCTCTTGGTGGAATAATAATAATAATACTTACTGTTATAATTATATGAGGATCAATAGCAAGAATAGTGACAAAGGGACCTCCTGGATCAGAAAACAGAAGATGTACACCATCAAGAACACGCAACACTTTTTCTTGCTCACAGCTATCCAATCCATCTACAATCACAACTAAACGTGTTTGCTGCTCTACAAAGGCATCCAAGCACTGAACCTAAAATACACGTTCATGACAAATACAAAAATTAGGTGCTATATAAATGCAAAAGAAATTTATTATTATTATTATTCAATCTCCATTGTGACATGCCTAATTATATAAGAACTATCATGTTCTTATATAATTAGTATACAGTCACTGAATGATACTCACCATCCTCTCTGCAGTGTATTCCATTTGGCATTCTTTATAAATGTTTACTCACTTGCCAGCTGCCTCATCACAGCTACAAGGATATACATTCTCCTGACAGATATATAATGATTTCTCCTGATAGATATATATAACGATCAAGTAAGCTACTCTTATCAGCCTTTCAACATAAATTTTTTTAACTGTTTTTCTAATGGCTGCATAGTAATTAATTACTATGGACAGGCCTCTTATGTATATTTATTATTATTATTTTAAATAACAATCCCCCTTCCCCCAAAAAAGGTTAGAAATCTTTCACTTTGAGGATTATTCTACTTTCAACGGCACATTAGTACACAAGGTGAGTTAATTATTCTTATTATTAATGAAAGACCTTCATGGAGTCAAGGACATGGGAGGTACACACTGTTACACAAAAACATCAAAACACGCCTTAAACTCATTCGGTATGTCTGCATTTATCACACCTACTCAGGCAATGCATTCCACTCACCAACCATTCTTCAGGCAAAGAACCTACTCCTCACTCTTGCTCACATCCTCCTTATACAGTTTCCAGGGATGAGCACTTGTTCTACCTCATTCTATGAAAAATTTAACCTGGTAATAATAACAACCCTGACTAATTTATAAGGCTCAATCCTATCCCTTTTCCTAGTCCTATTCACAAGGTTTTGCAAATTGCATTCCCTAAATCTGTCTTCTTATTCCACATTCCAAAGACCAGTTACCACCTTGATGAATCATTTCTGTGACCTAATCAAGACTTTATACAATGGAATTGTGACCTCTTTATTTCTATATATGAAGGTCTTCTGCATCACTGCCATAATCGATAATGAAGTTCAGGGACCACATTGCACCTTATGCAATGTGGACCCCCAGAACTTTAGGTCCTTGTTCACTACCACTTCCAGATCCCTCATCTCTTCTATCTCCTTCAAAATTTCACTACCAAGTATATAGTAATATGCATCCCATTAATCGTTGCTTACCAAATTTCAGAAGTTTATACTTTGCAACACTGAACTGATAGTTCCACTTATCTTCCCACTAATACAATCTATTCAAGTTCTCTTTTAAGGCCACAACATCTGCTTGAGTCCTAATTGTTCTCATCAATTTTGCATCATCTGCACACAATTGCATATCTCCAGTTAAACCTATCCTAATATCATTAATATACAAGCTGAACAACAATGGCTGCAAAATAGACCCCTGTTGCATATCATTAGTGTTATTATTATTACTACAGGCAACTCCAAGGAATCCTTAGACTCATTGAGGGAGGCCCTAAACATCATGTCAAGAACAACTATTTAACATCCACACAGTATTTATCATACTTTGCCTTGAACTCATTCACAGTCATGGCCCACAACAGACTCTGGCAGCTTATTCCACTCATTCACCACTCTCCAAGTAAAAAATCTAGTTCTAACACCCTTGCTCAGTTTTCATGGATGACCCCTAGTCCTCACACCACCAGTCCTGTTCTGAAAAATATCCTCTGAATTAATCTTATAGAAACCCTTCAGTAATTTGAATGTCTCAATCATATCACCCCTTTTCCACCTATCAACCAATTTCTGCAACCCACAAATCTTCAACCTGTTCTCATAACTTTTATGAGAACTTTTATAACTTTAACTTCTATTGCTGATACCAATCTGATAGCCAGTCTCCTATTCAATTCACTAGGTTGTTATCCAATCCCACTAATTTCAATTTAGTTACCAGCTTGGCTATTTAATTTGCAAAATCTAATTATACCACTATATTGCATCTCCCCTGTCCAATGCATTCACATCTTATTAGAATAAATTTGTAAAATGTGATTTCATTTAACAACCCCAAGCTGACAATCACAGAGAATACTGCTATGAGCCATTTCTACATGCTAGCTATCAATTAGTGGCACTGCGTGCCCAGGGTGTACTGTCATGTGGCTGATGTAACTCATGGTACAAATTCACATCAATTTGACCATACGATTGCATTTTTATTGATGTATGTAAGTTTTAAGAGTGCACAGCGCATTAGCGCTCATCTTAATTGGTTCAATGCAATTAATATAATTTTAAATATGGAAAGCATAAAGGTCAAATAAACAATAGCTATGCTTCATGTGCACCATTTATGAGAAGCACAAAAGGTTTACACTTCAGCAAATACTAGAGTGAGACACAGATAAATATAATTTTGCTAAGAATCAGAAAAAGTAATCACTTGTGAAGTTATTATTTTTCTGGATTGAACCAAAGAAAGGCTGAAATAACTCATTTCATTTACTTATACACAAGTTCCAACCTCCTTCAACTATAATCATAGTCATACAATCTGTGAAAGCTCTGGCAGAAAACCAGACCTTCAGTAGATTGTCAACACTGTTTCTAATTGTAAATATGGGGCAAAAAAAGAGGTATAAATTATTTATAGAAAATTATATATTAAAAACCTGTCTATATCGATGTCCTAAACACATTCACACAGTCAAAACAGATGAAACTCAGAAAACAGAAACAGCAACTCATGACAAATGACAACGTCCAATTAGATTGGTTGACACAATAACCAATCACAGCCAATGATTTCTGGGTACTATTGTCTCAGCACACCCTGCCTTGCCATCTGGGTGTTTTAAAAACCACTGGAAAGCTAAGAATTTGATCCACTGCACCATCTGTATGTGTATTCAAAGGGCTCAAAGGTGTCGGAATATGTGAACACACACCTTGGTTATTAATGCGAATTTGATGCAATGTTTATATAATAAATTTAGTTTAATCCTTTATCCAAGTGTGAGCAAACAAAGTTTGCGCCTGAAAATATCTTCAGGACTGAGGTAAGGTAGTACAACACCGGGCAACTCACAGCAAAGGTGGATCAAGCTCTCAGCTCCTTGTCTCAGTATCTCCCATAATGCACAGCACATCTCCTTGCGGACATGTATACTGCCATGCATTAAGTGGGGGGGGCACTACCCATACCGGTTTCGCCCTTTATTGGGGTCTTGTTTATATGTTAAAAAGTGTCCTGTTCATGAAGCATTAATATATTGTGTTTAATTTTAGGAATCATGCAAAGCCAGGAAACAATTAGGGGAGTCATTAACAGAAACAAATGCAAAAATATAATATCGGTGATATTGCTATTCCGTGGGTGTGAACCACACACCTAGCACATACCCTGAATATATGTCCCTGCTATCAATAATCTCTCCAATACCTTAACTGAAACTACTACACAGATTGGCCTATAACTGAATAATTTTACCTCCCTTCCACTTCTGTGGGATCTATTAAGACTAATTAAACAGATACGTTAAGGCTACTGCCAATTCCCATGGAACATTTCCTTAAGAGATGTAGTGACATGTCATCAGATCCTATTACCTTACCGACATCAAAGTAACTTAATTCCTCATATGCCTTCTGACTGCCCACAATTAAGCCATCCTCTCCTATTTCCTCTACACTTTGGCTTCTTACACAATGATGATGAAACACCTTTATGAATTGTTAACTGAATACTCCAATGACATCCATTGGAGTATTCAGTTAGTAATCTACCATCTTCTTCTTTTTTGATTTGCTAACTGCTGCTCATACTGCACTTTTGCTGTCTTTACCAACTGCACCTTCATGACCTGCTCTTTATACTCCTCAAGTAATTGATTTTTTTCATTATTAATATTGTGCTGCCTCCACAGTTCCTTCAAGATATCATGATTAATTCCTTCATTCATCCATTTGACACCAACATTATTCAGCATTTTGGTCTTCAGCATATATTTGCACAATGTTGTTAAATATCTCTTGGGCAGTTCCCAAGCAGCATTTATCTTTTCATAATCACCAGCCTTGTAGGTCCACATATATCTTTTCCTCACAGATGTCTTCATATTCCTGGCCACCACCTAGGTGATTACCTCATGATCACGCTCACAAATTGGGGGAAAGGGTGACTTACTCACAATCATATCTTATGATGAAATAATTAGATCTAAGATTCAATCCTCATGTCATTTTCCTTACACCCAAAAACTCTCTCCTCATCCCAATCTATGCCATAATTAAGCTTACCCTTTCCTTGTACACTAACCCAACTTGCTTATATATTTCTTCATCATCATTCTCTACATTCCCTAGTTTATAGCAACACCTGGCATCCAACTAGATATTGCATCCTGTCAATCTCTAGCTTACACCATAATGACTCAAAACCATTATTTCACTTTTGCATCTCCACTTCTTGTAGGAATAATTCCCTTGATATCAATAGCAGCACTCCCATTCTCTTCTTGTCCTTTCTATCCTCATGAAAAGCATCATACACTTCCATTTCTATTCCTGTTTCACTTATTTCAACAATTTCTGGGCAAATAAACTCAATCAGCAAAACCGTTTCATCTCCATTATATCTGATGCCCCTGGCATTTGTAAATAAACACAGTGAATTCACTTTAGGGACCCATACCACTTGTTGGCTGTGATTTTGCCAGACATGCCCATGCCCAACTGTCTTTATCACCACTTATCCTATATATCTTCTCAGACTCAGCTACTGTCCCTACATCCAAAGCCATCACGTTCTAATGCTGACCATCCCTATACACCATATTGCTATTATTCGCTACTATTATTTTGACACCATAACTTCAGCTGCCTGGCATTAAATGGCCCTCTGATTTGTAGCCTCCATATTATTATTATTAATAACATTTGACCTCCATGAAGTCAGAGACTCATCGTAGGAGGTACACACTATTGCACACAATGCTCATCCAAGTGTGCCTTAAACTGATGCAATGTGTCTACATTCACAATACACTCTGGCAATGCATTCCACAGAACCATTCTCCATGCAATAAACCTGCTCCTCACACTCTCCTTATACAGTTTCCAGGGATGGTCTCTTGTTCTATCCCCCCCCCCTCTCCCATTCTCTGAAAAATCTCTTCCATGTCAACCTGATAACAGCCCTGACTAGCTTATATGTCTCAATCATACCCATTCCCCCCTCCTATTCAAGATGCTTTGGAATTTACATTCTCTCAATCTGTCCTCATACTCTATATTCCAAAGACCACCTTTGTGAATCATCTCTGATTTCCGACATATCCTCATCACCATAAAAACCCGGCAACCAAATCTGTGCACAATAATCCATATGAGGCCTGATCAAGACCATATACAATGGCATCATAACTTTTCTATTTCTGCATGTCAGGGTCCTTGGCATCATTGCCATTATTTGATGTGACGTCTTCACTTGTGCAATGTGGCTCCTGAATTTCAGGTCCTTGTCCACTATCACTCCTAGATCTCTCATATCCTCTACTTCCTTTAAAGTTTATCCATCAAGTGTATACTTTGCATCTCGTGGTGGCTTACCAAATTTCAAAACCTTACACTTTGCAACAATGAACGTACAGTTCAACTTACCTGCCCATTCATGCAATTTATTAAAGTCCTCCTGTAAGGCCATAACATCCGCTTGACTTTGCATTGCTCTCCCCAATTTTGCATCATCTGAAAACAGCTGCATATCACTAGTTAAACTCATTCCAATATCATTAACATACAAATTGAACAACAATGGCCCCAAAAACTGACCCTTGCGGTACACCACTAGTGACCTTCTTTCGGGATACTGCATTCCCCACATACAACTTTCTGATACCTATCTGACAGCTAGTGACTGATCCAACTCAGAAGTCTGTTATCCAATCCCATGCTGTTTCAATTTATTTAACAGCTTGTTGTGTAGCAGTCTATCAAAAGCTTTTGCAAAATCTAAGTATAGTACTGTTTATGCATCTTCCTTGTCAAAGGCATTTGTCACTTTGTTATAGTACATAAGTTAGTAAAACAATCTCCCTTTAATAAACCCATGCTGCTCTTATCAACCCGTATAATAAGACTGAATAGCTCTATAAACATTCCTCATATCCAAGATAAGATTCAACTCAAGTCTTTCCAGCTAAAGAGAAAATGTCATGACAACATCTTCACAACTATGCTAACTAAAGAGGAAACAGTTTAACTCATTATTATGGCATGACAGCCCTCCTGGCCTCAGACCCTGTCTGTCCAAAATTTTACTTCTCCAGTTTGGTCATTGTAATATGATGTTATTTACCAGTTTAACTACTGAGTGAATATTTTACTAGAATCTAGTAACTTATTCACTCAGTAGTTCCATATTATTTCTTATTATCTCTTCTCAGCACAGAATCAAGTATACTATTATTTCCAGATGGAAATAACATACAAGTTGATTATGGTGAGGACAGATAAGAATAAGATATATGAATAGGATATATTTGATAAAGCAAAATTCCAATGAAAACACAACCATTGGGAGAGGCAGGATTTCATCATATTTTAAAACAATATGTAAGTGAAATGGCAATGTCTTTGATCTAGTTGCTCGAGTCTAAACTCAAGCAGGATGAAAGGAGGGGAAAAAAAAACATTTCTGGTGTACAAGGGTAGTGCCAAAACAAACAAATTATATATCAATTGGTATCTCATCAGGAGTGGTAGTTAAGGCCTTGGAAGAGTTGGTAAGGGCTTAAATTTAGGGAAGAGAGGGCAAAGAAGACTATGGTTTATATAAAGTGGCTTTGTCATTGCACATAAGTAATCTGTTCTGATTTCGTGATATAGTTATGAAAGGGTTGGAAAACGAAAATGGACAACTATGACATTACTGAAATTTGCAATTATTAGAGGTTTGTGTAGCAATATTGGAGGTTTAAATAGAACATTTTTGGAGCCTTCTGGAAATAAAATATAAAGCGGCAGCATGAATAAGAGAAAATCTAACTAACAGGCAAAATGCAGTGGTGTACAACAAATCTTAACAGTGACAGTATATATAAACCAACATTACACACACACACACACACACGTGTGCATGTGTGTGTGTGTTGAAAAATTTAATAAGAGATGTCATTTAATATAAGATCTTGGTTTCTTTTCAAGATGGATTCTTTCAGAAGTCTGGGGAAAAACAGTTTTCTTCTAAATACAGCATAGTGAAAATATCCCAGTTCAATCTATGGTAAGTGGCTGAGGTATGGATGGCCAGACCAGATCTTTCTTTTCTTTTATGCTCAAAATCTGCATCACATTCTTTTTCCCCACTTCAAATCCATGGCTTATCTGCCCTATGTAGGCCAGACCCAATGAGCAAGAGATTCCATATTTCCATGTTCCATGAGATTCCATGTTCTTAGGAGACTTGAGGAGGCTGTGAACAGTTTGAATCAACTTGAGTGCCACTTTAACATTGTGATCTTTGAAAACAGAAGCAAATCTAATGGAAAGATTGCCAATGCTTCATATGGTGATTGAATCTCTACAATGGACATTTTGGTTACAGAGAGAGGGTTGGCTTGAAAATAAAATCTTGTCAACTATTTTTTTTTTTAGAATAACATTTAAGAACAAATAAATTTAAGAGTTTTATCTTCACTTTTGTAAAATTTAACATGATTGATTCTTGAGGATATGGATGATACCTAGCTTTTCAGAAGGGTGATCAAGAGATGAAGCATGAAGATAATATCTTGTGTGAGAAGGTTATTGACACCATCATCTGGTTTCTTTATAATGAGAACATATAGGAAAGGAAGTTTATCATCCTTTTGAAATTCTAATGTAAAAATAAAGTGGAGCAGCTTTCAGATTTGTATAAGCAGGACTAATCCATAGGTAATATTATACTGTAAAGCGGTTTTCATTTGTTTTTCATTTCCTGTTCATTTTATTCACACTTTATTCAAAAAAAACTTTTTTGGAAAGGTGCCGAACATTAATTGCACACACAAGAAAAAGACTAGGTGCTGGCGCTGGATGAGAGTGCCCTTAAAGACTCACTGCGCCCCTATGCACATACACCATAGGGAGGTTCTTTTCTAACTCACAGGCATTGGGTTTCTCAGCGGATTGCAGATCGTGGGTCTCACTATGCCTGATAATGAATTACTCTGAATGATAAGAATAAAAGATCCTTGGATAGGAGTAGGTGAGCTCTTAGCTCTAGATTTAAGATAGCATGTAAGCTAGGTTAAGGAAAAGGATCAATAATTGGGGAAAGAAGGAATAAGTTGCTGACCAGGTGAAGTTCTACTGGCCAAGTTCAGTCCTTAATGACCCGTGGTACATGAACCTAAAGTCGTTCAGTTCATGCATTTACCACAGTAAGACTATTAGTCATATGCGCCAGTGCAATATGAATACCTATATTATTTAGATTATCGCCAGATTTTCATGTTGGATGGAGCTCTGGTCTAGCTGGTGAGATTACCTACTATTTCTATTAAAAATAATCATCAGGGGAAGTCTGATGAATGCAAGATTGCACAATTTCTTTTTGGTGAGAAATTTATAAAGATATTGCAGGATAATAATAAATATAAGTAATTCCTGGTGACTACTTTCATTATACCAGGGTCCAGGTGACCATCGAGGATCCTGAAGAGATATGCCTGGCCTTGCTGCAGATCCAAGAAGGATCGGGCCTTTGTGCTGTCTTTAACTGGAAGGAAAGAGTACTGTAAAATGAATAAAAAAAAATAAGGTGTCATGAAAATTGAAGATAAAGATATTGCAGATGTCTGGAGTGATTATTTTGAAAAGCACAAAATGAAACAAGCAGTGACAGCAGTGTGGTAAAAAATGTCCAACAATAATTATATATCAATACATGAAGCAGAAAAAAAAAAGCCATCAAAAACTTGAAATGTGGAGGGGCAGCTGGAGTAGATGGTATTCAACAAGAAATGTTCAAATATCAATTACTGATTGAGCTGTTGTGAGACAACTTTCTCAAGCACCATATGACAAAAGGAACTCAATATCCTAGAGTGCTAGATTTGATTATAGTGTCAGAGGTTGTTTCAGTTAAAGACATAACTATTCTGCCTCTGGTTGGTGACAGTGATCATGTGGTACTCACTTGAGAAGTGACTAAATTTATGAATGTTCCATTCAGGAAATTATTCAAGTTATATGCTGAACTACAAAGCAGAAAATTATGACCAACTTAGGAGCATACTGAGTTCAGCGCAATGGTATTGGTTGCTGGATGGGAAGAATATCAACAGTGCATGGGAAGCATTTAAATAATACTTAAATGAGGACATATCAGAAGGAATCATGAGAATTCGAAGAATAAATAGGATAGGAGTCAAATCGGTTTGTGATCTTATTAGGCAAGAGATTCATAAGAAAAGGATGATGTGGAAGGAATACCATCTGCATAAGGATAATATTCATTATGAAAATTATAAGCAGCAGGCTAGAATAGTCAACTATTGTATAGAAAGATAAGTCTGAGTATGAAAATAAACTGGCTCTGCAAGTTAAAGACAATCCAAAGAATTCCATTGATATGCTACAAGTAAAAGAAAGATGAATATGAAAGAATAACTCTACTGAATACAGATGGTGTGAGGGTGACAGATGCAGAAGAAGTTGTTCAACTGGCGCTAGCGTCGCCGTAGCGGTGAATTTGAGCTGTGCAGAAGAAAGTGATTTTTAATCGGTGAATAGTCCGCTTTTTTCCCCGTTTTTCTATGTTTTTGAGTGCTAAATTGTTTCTCTGAATACGAGTGTACTTCAGTGGTTGTTTTTTGGAAGTTAGTTGCTGTCGCGATATAATATATTTTGGTACCGTCGGAATCGAACGCGTAACGGTGGAAGACAAAACGAAGCTAAGTTACTGTATTTAGTTATATTTCATTTTATTTAATTATATTTAGTACTTAAATGTTCTGATGTTTGTACTTTTTTTTCCCTCTTATTTATTAATTGAATAATTATTAAAGATTACGCTACTCGGCAGTAAGGAATGATGGTGGATTCAGCAGCAGTCGCAAGTGGCGTAACGTCAAGTCCTCCGCCATTTAAGAACTCAATTATTAGCAATATCATAAGGGACTTTGTGGCATGCAGTACTTGCGGCATGTATGCGTCTCGGGAATTACATATGTTGCTTGTTAAAGAGAGTGGAGAGTGTACTTATTTCCTCCAACTGTCCGCAAAATGCAGACAGTTGGAGGAAATAAGTACATTAGATATCGATATCCGACTTTGTTGCTCCAGGAACGGGGAATGAATGTAGGAAGACAAGTAGTGTGATAGGAGAGAATGAGAAAATAATAGTTGATAGTGTGGAAGGTGTGAGTGACTGTGAAAGTTTAGGAGATGGTTTTGTTTGGGAGAGTGAATTTAGATTAAGAGTGACTGACCTGCAGAGGGAGATAGATGAGTTGAAAGAGGAGGTGGAATGTCTTGTGAATGAGAGCAGAAGTATGAAAGATAAGATTAGGAGAATGGAAGAGATAAATGCAAGGCGAATCAGAGTAGGAGAGAGAGAGAATTTAGGGAGTATGAGTGAGAGGTATGGGGGTGCTAGAAGAGGAGAGAATGGAAACAGTAGAAGAGAGGGAATGAGAGAGAGGTATGGGAATGCTAGCAGACGAGAGGATGGAAACAGTAGGAGAGACGGAATGAGAGAGAGATATGGAAGTGCTAGAAGAGGAGAGAATGGAAACGGCAGGAGAGATGGAATGAGAATGCTAGAAGAAGAGAGGATGGAAACAGTAGAAGAGAGAGGTATGGGAATGAAAGAAGAGGAGAGAATGGAAACAACAGGAGCGAGGGAATGGTAAGAGGTATAATGTATGGCGACTCAATGATCCGTGGTGTTCAAGATAGGATGCGTGAGGAGTGTTTGCCAGGATCAACAATAGAAAGGGTGGCTATGGCAATTAAGAGAGATGAAAGGGTGGATGAGATCATTGTGATGGTAGGAACGAATGACTTGAGTGGTAATGTAAGTCGGGCAGCGAGAGATATGAGATTTTTGCTTGAGACTGTACGGAAGAAGACAGAGAGAGGAAAAATAGTGTGCGTGTTGCCTAGGTATGATAATGATGAGCTGAGCAGAAGAGCGGTGATATTGAATGGCATAATAGCGAGAATGTGTGACAAGAGAGGACAGGTATATGTGGATGCTTGGAGTGTGTTTGAGGAAAGAGAGGAATTGTATGCGAGAGACCGTTTACATTTGAATGAGGAAGGACGTAGGCATCTGGAGAGATTGCTGTTCTGAACGAGTCAGTGTGTCCCAGGGAGGATGATAGCAGGGGTGGCCTCTTGTGGGAATGGATACTTGGGAGAAGGGAGACAATGTGAGGTAACACTGAGCCCAGTAGAGTCTAGAAGGGATAATGCTGGGTATAGAAACAATGGCATTTATATGCTTTATACTAATGGCAGGAGTATCCGGAATAAGGGACAGGAATTGGTGGCGCAGATAGCATCAGCCTGGCCAAAAATTATTGCGATCACTGAGACGTGGTTGACAGAAGGGGATATAACAACAGGAATAGAAGTCGCTGGGTATAGCATTTTTCGTCAGGATAGGAGAGGAAAGCGTGGTGGTGGGGTACTGCTTATGATAAGTGATGACCTATGTCCTCTAAGAGTGGAGAATTTGGAAGGAAGTGAGACAAATGATTTTGAGAGGGTATGGTGTGAGGTAGAGGTAGGCAAGACAGGAGATTTAGTGGGGTGCTGCTACAGACCCAGGAGCACAGAGGATGGGGACCAGGAGATGTTTAGACAACTAAGTTTGGCAAGTGCAAGAAGAATGATTGTTATGGGAGATTTTAACTTCAGTAGTATAAATTAGAGAGAGGAAGATGCATGTAGCAATAGGGGAATGGAATTTCTAGAATTCTTGAGGGACAAATGTCTTAGGCAACATGTAACAGAGGGAACAAGAGGTTCAAAAGTTTTGGATTTGGTTATAGCATCAGAAGAGTTGATAATAACTGAGTTGATGTATCTCCCACCAGTTGGAGAGAGTGACCATATGGTGTTGACTTGGAAAATGAATAGACATGCAGGAGTATCAAAGAGACGAGAACTTATGTGGAATTATAAGGCAGGTGATTATAATAGTCTTAGACGTCAACTTCGGGAAGTTTCATGGAGGCAGGAATTGGAAGGCCGCAATATCACTAGTGCGTGGGAAATTGTGAAAGAATATTTGTTATCAGCAATGGTAAGTTGTATACCACGAGTGAAGAAGAGGACGCAATTTGGAGTAAAGTGGATGACAAACAATATTAAACAGGAATTGCATGAGAAAAAGAGGCTATGGAAGAGATATAAGGAGACAGGTGAAAAGAAGATGCATGAAGAATATAAGACACAGGCCAGAAGAGTGACTAGTGTGGTAAGGAAAGCGAAACTGGAATATGAGAGGAGATTGGCCCTAAGATCCAAAGAAAATCCTAGGGAATTTTTTAGCTATGTGGCCAGTAGGAGGAGAAATGACTGTGGAAGAATGATATTGTGGGATAAAAATGGGAATAGAGTGACTGATGCAGAGGACATAGTGGAATTGTTCAATGAACACTTTATTGGAGTATTTCATCCTAGAGGGATAGGACTGGTTCGAGGTCTGGAGGTACAGGAGGAGAGTGTGTTTCAGATACTGAGTACTCTGGATGTCAGTAAAGCTGTGGGACTGGATGGTATTTCATCACGAGTTTTGAGAGAATGTGCTAGGGAATTGACAGTACCTTTAACGTGGCTTTTCAATGAAAGTCTGGCTTTGGCAAAGGTGCCCAGGGGAATGGAAGGAAGGTAAGATATTGCCATTGCATAAGGGTGGTAACAGACTGGAAGTGTCTAATTATAGGCCAGTCTGTGTGTCATCAGTAGTTGTTAAGATCTTGGAGAAAGTAGTGAGGGACCGTATACAGCATTGGGCAGATGAGGGTAATGTTATCTGTGAGAATCAACATGGATTTGTGAAAGGACGCTCTTGTTTTAGCAATATGCTAGCCTTTTATAATAAAGTTTCAAGAACATTAGATGAGGGAAAGGCATATACTGCAATTTTCTTAGACTTGGCGAAGGCATTTGACAGGGTGCCACATGATAAGCTGATATTTAAGTTGCAGCACATGGGTCTGGATGTCAAATTGGTCAACTGGATTCAGGATTGGCTGTCTGATAGGTATCAGAGAGTTGTGTATGGTGGAGCAATTTCCAGGAGGCAGAGGGTTACAAGTAGGGTCCCACAGGGCTCAGTACTAGGACCTATATTGTTTAACCTTTATATCAATGACATAGCCAGTGGATTGCAGGGGGATATTCAGTGGTTTGCGGATGATGCGAAGCTGGGAAGGATTATTAGTAATAGTGCAGATGTGGTAGCCCTGCAAGAGGATTTAAATAAGCTAGATAGATGGGCAAATGAATGGGGGTGTCAGTTTAATGCAGCAAAATGTAAGGTCTTGAGGTTTGGGAAACATCGATGGGATGCTGCATACTCTATGGGAGGAGTTATACTGGAGGAAGTAGGGGAGACAAGAGATCTGGGGTTGATGATTGATAGAAACTTGAAGTTTAGGGGACATATTGCAAAGGTGGCAAAGGTAACACAGAGGATTGCTGCTATTATGAGAAGGACACTGACCTGCAGAGATAAGAGGGTTATCATTCCGTTGTATAAGAGTCTGATCAGACCACACTTGGATTATTGTTCTCAGATTTGGTCCCCAGGATTTGAAGGGGATAAATTAACTGTGGAAAGGATACAAAGACGAATGACAAAGATGGTTTCAGGACTGTACAAGGATAGTTATGAGGATCGGCTGAGAGAATGTGGACTGCAGAGTTTGGTGGATAGAAGAAGGAGAGGTGATATGATTGAGACTTTTAAACTGTTGAGAGGTGGTTACAGGGTTGACACTGGGGAGTTCTTTCGCTTGGTTGAACAGCAGGAAGGAGTGATGACAAGAGGCCATCCCTGGAAGTTATGAAAGGAAACTGTGAGCAAGAGGGTAAGGAGTGGTTTCTTTGTGTGGAGGGTGGTTGAGCCGTGGAATGCATTGCCTGATGGAGTGGTGGGAGCGAGAACGGTCAGTGAGTTTAAAGAGTGGTATGATAGACTTTGTGTTTCTCAGGGGGGGGGACATCCCCTCGATGAGTCTTGACAGACTTTATGTCTTAGGAAGGACCTCCCTCGATGAGTCTTTTGACTCCTTGGAGGCCTGAATAATAATAATAATAATAATAATAACTAATGAGTGCCCATTTTGCTAAAAAGCTATTAACCTCATGTATGGAACATTTAGCTCACTGCTACCTCTTCACTGGATGAAGAAAATCAGGTGTATGAGGAGGGGGTATTACATCTGTTGAATAAACTGAATAAGAATTCAGCAATAGAGGCTGATGGGGTATCAGCACGAGTGCTAAAAGAGTGCTCAGTTGAACTGGCTATTTCTTTAACCAGTTAAAGAAATAGCCAGTTTCTTTAACTGGCTATATAATTTGAGTCTTAGACAGGAAAATTCCACAGGAGTGAAAAGAATATGTGGTAATCCCATTGCACAAAGGTGGAGCAAAAACTGATGTATCAAACTATTGACCAATCAGTATCTCAGGAGTGATGGTGGTGAAGATTTTGGAAAAGTTGATTAGGGTTCACATTCAGAATTGGGTTGACAGAGCTCTACTTTGCAATGAACAGCATGGGCTTACTAAGGGAAGCTCATGCTTTAGCATATTATTATATGCTAAAGCAGGGTGTCCCAAGCACTGCCCGTGGGGCGCATGTAGACCGTGGTGTGATTTTGTGAGGCCTGCCTGTGGGTTTTGATTTTCAAGAGTGAAAAAAATAAAATAATTTGAATCAAATGCGTATACTAGATATTTTAATTCTATCACTAATCGATAATCGTGATGTTCTTAATTTTATATGGTGTGTTTACATCACTATATACCCATGTGTTTTTCAAATATCAGATGTGTCAAAGAAGAGTTCTTATACTGTTTTGTTCAAAAGCACATGCTCTGGCAGCTCACAGGGAAAGTGAGCATGCGATTAGTGTTGTTTGTTTGTTCAGCTATGGAGGTTATGTTGCTGCTGCTCACCAAATTACTAGATACACATTATGATGTGCCCCTCGGGTAAATCTTTTTTTTTTAAATGCAGCCCTCAGATTACCAAAGGTTGGACAGCCCTGTGCTAAAGCATGATTATAATAATGTTACCACTGAGCTAAACAAGGGGAATGGATACACCATGACACTTTTGGATTGTGCTAAGGATTTTGACAGAATACAGCATGGAAGACTGTTGCATAAATTGAAGAATATGGGTTTGGATTATAAAATATTAGTGTGATTAAGAGGATGGCTGGCTGACTGACAGACAACAAAAAGTAGTATATGGGGAATATGAGTCTGCAAAATTTAAGGTAACCAGTGGTGTAGCACAAGGATCAATCCTTGGTCCACTGTTATTCAATGCATACATTAATGACATTCAGAAGGATTTAACAGGCGACATACAGCTAGTTGCTGATGATGCAAAGATAGGTAAGGTAATCAGGAATGCTGCTGATATGCAGTATTTGGAGAATGATTTGAATAGACTGGAATTGTGGGCATGGGAAAATGGATATCAGTTACAGTAAATGCAAAGTCATGTACTTTTGCTGTGATTAGATATCCAATGTCATATTATACTGGTGTGATTATGCTAGAAGAAACAAATGAGGCTAAGGATCTTGGAGTGTTACTAGACAGGAAGTTGAAGTTCAGAGTCAATGCAGCAAAGATTGCAAATACAACTCAAAATAAATCTTAAATCTACCCATAATGTAGGAACATTATAATAATTAGGTGCAGTTCAGGCCTTATATTTAGCACTACTTTTAGCATTCTCTAACAAAACTGGATCGTTTATTACAAGTTTATAGAAATCTTCACAAGAGATACTGATGTTAACTAAACATTGTAAAATTGCTTCCACTGTTATCATGTCCATCTTACTTCTCTCATCTGTCCATTGAATTGACATTAGCAAAAAAAAAACTTTCAATATGAACATTGTGAGCAGGGATGCTGAACAAGTATTCACAAAATTTGAGCAACTCAGAATATTGTTCTTTAAATTTAATTTGTTTTAATATAGCCGTCCATTTTTCATGCTCAATTTGTGTTTCTGAGTGTTAATGTGTTGTGTAATATCCGATCGTCCCCCATGTGCAATACTAAATTCGTCTACAGATTTTGCATTCAACTTCATTGTTATGTTTTCCTTTTGCAATAAAATTCCATTCTTACAAATAATCATTGTTAAAAATTCTTTCGTTTTGGCATTGTTAAGGGCTTAAGGAAAGAAACAAAAATTAATTTACTTTTAATTGTATATTTTATGTATTAACCAAATATCGCACATTTGAAAAAGGAGAGAGATGATTTTTTAATAATTATTGAAATAACATACACATACTGTACCAATACCGCACTGCACTGCACCATGTCCAAATAAGAACTGTTTGAAAATAAGTAAACGCAATATATCTGTACCGAATTATAAATAAAATGCTTATACTAAATAAAAAGCGACCAATGAAAGGGACTGCCACCACCGTAAACTGTAAACACAATTAATTTCCTCGATGTTTTTATCGCTTACATATCAATTTAAGTTAAATTATTCAAAAAGAATATTGAAAATTATAATTTCTTAACATAATATTTATAATTTTATCTTTTCATTAAAATACAGGACATTAGGCTGTCCCTACAAGTACAATACAAAGCAGTCCCATATATACGGGAAGTCTGGCAAGCCTAGTAATGATTATGTTGTTGTCTTTGTAGAATTTACATAGTGCATGGAGATGTTAAAAATGCAACTACTGGGGAGATTTCTTTTTGGTGGTAACATTTCTGATAAGATGTTAGCAACATCTACTCTGATGTTGCTGGCAACATTAGGAGATAAGTTGCACATACTAGGTCTATATGCTGCATGATTTCTAAACTAGGAACTTGCCAAGGTATTATTTAATTTATTTATTCATGTGGGGTTTCCCTCCCCCATTCCTCGACCGTCCCGTACGACTGGTTGAGCCCTCCTAACGAGAGATTAAGTACTATATCCTATGACTGTAGCCCGTGTGTTCACAGGGCAGTTTGCCTGCTTGCAGGATGAAAAACCCCTGATAAACTATGAAAAAAAAAAACCTTCCATCCACCCCCAAGACTGGCTAACTTGCTATGGCTGAGAAAGATCCTTAAGCTCCTCACGTCATTGACGGGAATCGAACATAGGACACTCCTTCCCCAGGCATATGGTTGTGAAGTGCATAGCCACTAGGCTAACTGTGCAGACAAGACATTACTAAATAGTTGTGACCAAAGGTAAGTACACTAATGGCTGTTTCATCGAGTCTTTTTGACTACAGATTAATGACAACATAGCAGTTGATTCTGCAGCTGAAAAGAACTACTAAAATTATTATATTTTTTAATGTGCATATCTTATTTTCTGAAATTCTTTACAGGCAGATTTCTCGGAAATATATCAAACAAAATACTCCAAAGTTTGAGGATGAGGACAGAGAGGAGTTCAACTTGAAGAGAGTTAATGGCTGTATTCATAGTAGATAGTTTAGCACAAGTAGTGGTGATCTGTTCATGAAGCAAATCAAAGCTGGCATGTTTAGATGCAGAAGAGCTTTAGGAGAGTGAAATTTTACTTGAAACTTGACACAGGCTGTTTAATTATTTCTCTTTGTGCTGCAGTTATTCTATATATATTAAACTTCAAATTTTAGGGACTTTAATTCTTTCCTGCTCAACTAGTCCTTTTCATAGCTCAGTCATTCAACAGGAAAGCACTCATTTTCTATTTATGATGGAACTTAAGTAAGGTCCTAGTGTCATACCCTTATTTTACTTCCACATACACTCATACATCTTATAATACAATTTAAGATGTATGTGTGTATGTGGAAGGTTGAATGAAATTCAACCTTCCCTACTATGTAAAAAAATCATCCCTACTATGTAAAAAGTCATCCCTACTATGTAAAAAAACATACATGTTTTTTACATAGTAGAACAAGGGAAAGGAACAAGTGGCCATCCACAGAAGTTGTAATAGCAGGTGGTGAACAAGTTCCTAAAATGTGAAGTTTAGGGACATATTGCAAAGGTGGTGAGGTTACCAAAAGGACTGTGGTAATACTAAGAGGGACTCTGACCAATAGAAATAAACGAGTATGATAACATTGTATAAAGTCTTGAACAGGCCACATTTGGAGTATCACACTCATATTTGATCACAGGGACTTGAATAGGATAAATTAACCTTGAAGAGGGTACAAAGGCAGATAACCAAAATGATATCAGGAATCTACAATGTTGGTTATTAAGATAAACTGAGGATATGAAAGGTACAAAATTTGGTGGTTAGAAGACAAAGTGGTCATGTTATTGAGAATCACGTCATTTCTACTATGTAAGAAACATACATGCTTTTTACATAGGTGGATAGAAGACAAAGTGGTCATGTTATTGAGAATCACGTCATCCCTACTATGTAAAAAAACATACATGTTTTTTACATAGTAGAACAAGGGAAAGGAACAAGTGGCCATCCACAGAAGTTGTAATAGCAGGTGGTGAACAAGTAGGTGAGAGGTAGCTTTTTTGCATGGAGGATGGTTAGACCATGGAATTTACTGCCTGATAGGGGTGGTGAATATGCTGATGGTGAATGGGAATTATGTAGTGCTCCACGGAGTCACGAGTCTTGTGACTCTGTGGAGGTCTGGAATAATAATAATAATTTCCAATTCAAGATGCCTATAATAATTTCCAATTCAAGATGCTTATGTTAAATTATCAGTTATCTTCTTCTTGCAATTGAAATGAGTTTTGTCATGAAAATATGTTTGTATTGTTATATTTGTATTCTGCAAAGTTTGTTTTAGAGCTCTTGATATCATTAAGGTATTCCATGCCATGGAAAGGTTTAGCAAAACTCATGTTGCACTTGACATTTCTATGGAATTTTTTTAGGTCTGGTTCAGAGACCCTTACTAAGCTGTGATATGGTCCGCTTTCTGATGTAGTGAATGATGAACTGCCAATGGATATGATAGTGGATAGTTTCCTCTCTTCTGATTTCACTATCACTGCAGGTACCACAGGGTTCTGTGTTTTCAGCCACATTCTTCTACATTAATGATCCATAACTAACTTCAAATCCTGTCCACAGTTTTCTAACCCAGTATGCACCACTCATGTTGGTGCATACCTCCTCTTCATTTGAAACTCTCAGTAACTTCTGCGATGTCTTAAACATTGATTTCCATACTATTCTTCAGTGGGGTGAGGAGAGTACAATGTAGTGAATTTCAATGATACAAAAACAAAAGTCTATCTTATTTCACTACCCTCTATTGTTTTTTAAAATTATTTTTGATAGTACAGTAGTCTACTGTTTATCTGACCTCCAAAATAATGACCCTTCAATAAACCAACCCTTGCATATCAATCAATTTCTGGTGAAATGCCTGGTAATTATATTTTAATTATCAGAATGGCAAAGTGACTTCCTAATGTGGTCAGATAAATGGTAGATTACTGTACTGTGATCTTTCAAGATTAGTTTCTCTTTGTGGGTTGACTTTCAACTGAAACATTTCTTGGCATAAACACATCATATCATAACCTCCTCAGCCTCCAAGAAACTTGATATCATTCAAGACTCTACTTCTTGAATGATATATATTCTTATACATTACTTCTATTGCTAATAATATATATTCTTATATATTACTCATATTGCTACTTAAATCTGCCTAACCTCAGAATACTGCTTTTACATTTGGAGTGGTGCACCAAAGACCTCTCTAAGAGTGTGTTGGATGCTATATAAAAAGGGCACTTTGCTTAATAAATGATATCTCAAACACTACTCACATTATCAGACTCACTGTTTTTGCATTACTATTTTTCCAGAGTTATTTTCAGGGGCATTGCAACACCAAGCTGTCCATCATGATTCTTCACCTTCTTCTAAATAAGTAAAAATGTGAACAGTAGCTGGTCAACATTCAAAAACATCTTGGTACAATCATCAAAGTTATGGACACAAATTATTATTCTTCCCTTTCATTCAGTCTATCTCTTCATAAAAGCCTTCTTCAAAGACTACAACCGCCTGTTGTTCAAGAAACACATCAATTAGATTCCTTCCTTACTAATAATTATTTGCCTTCCAATGAAATTGCTGTGTTTTAGGTTTTCTGACTTGAGTGTGTATATGTGTATGTGGGGGGGAGGAGAGGTTATATATTATTATTATTCCTGATCTCCATGGAGACATAAAACTCATTATGGAAGGTCCAATTTAGACAACACAAATTCTATCATAGAATTCCTTAAATTCATCCACAATTTGCACTTTTATCATCTTCTTGGACAATACATTCCATGTTCTTACTACTTTCTACAGAAAATTTACTTCTTACTGTCTTACCCTTTCACCACATCCAGTGATGGCCCTTTGTTCTTGTTCCTTACCCTCATTATACCATATGAAAATTCTTCTCAGTGCCAATTGGGAAAAATTCCTTTCAACAGCTTAAATGATATGCAAACTCTATAGTTTGCATGTCATCAGTTTATTCTGATAACCAATATTGTACAGTCCTGATAATGTTTCAGTTAGCAGCCTCTGTGCTTTCTCCAAGGTTAATTCATCCCCTTCAAATCCAGGTGACAAGACATGAAAACAATAATCCAGATGTGGTCTGATCAGAGTTTTGTACAATCAAACTACCACTTATCTGTACTGATCAACATTCTTCTCAATATTGCAGAAATTCTGTGGGTTGTCTTTGTGGCTTTTTGATATGTGTTTTGAACTTTAAATCTCTATCTACATTTAACCCAAGATCCGCTTACTTCACTTCTTCCAGTATAATTCCACCAAATATGAAGTATCCCAAATGTGGATACCAAATTTCGAAACCTTACATTTAGCTGCATTAAAATGACACCTTCATTCATTTGCCTGACTTTCTAGCTTATTCAAATCTTCTTGAAAAGTCTATTACTATCAGCACTATTACCACACTACTACCAAAAACCTTCCCAAGATTCTGATCATTGCAAATAACAGAATATCTCCCTGTGACAATATCAATGAAATAAACATTGAACAGTAATGATCCCAGCACTGAACCTTATGGAACTCTATCATATGCTTTCTACTCCCTGATAATGGTCCCCCCATATACAATTCATTCATATCTATCAGAAAGCCGGTTACCAAACTAATCCACTAATGTGATATCCAAATCCATATGTTGCAAATTAAAACTAACTTCTCATGTGGCAGCCTTGCAAATACCTTTGAAATAATCAAAAATATGACAGGGTATATACCTTAACCTCATCCGCTGCTCTTGCTACTCTGCTATAAAAGGCAATTATATTACTAAAATAAGTGTCCCTTAACAAACACCCATGCTAGCCTGCATAAGAAAACAAAGTTTGTACATGAAGTATCTCTACAACTAGTCTGCTCATATAGAGAGGCCGTTGACTTCACATCAACTGCCTCAATATCCCATAATGCAAAGCAAACTTCCTTTCTTCTGTATTAATTTGGCCTTGATACATTATAAATCTGGCTCAAACTGATACGACCTCAATAAAAGTTGAAACTGGTGTGAGTAGTGACCATTTTAATGCATATTGCAAACTTTGTGTAAGTTTTGTAAACAACTGGGTCAAGGATTAAAGAAGAATATAATTATTTTATAAGTAGAATTTACTACTCAGAAAGTATCCCAACTGAAGACTTTTGTTAAACAGTCAGGTTAATGGCAATCAGTTCCTTAGCACATTCCCTTAAGACAAGTGGTAAAATCCCATCTAGTCCCCATCCCCCATGCCTTACCAACATCTAGAGTGCATCCTTCAAATTTTTTCATCCATTTTACTGATACAAGTTGGTTTCTAGGTCTATCATCATCAAATTACTACCATGTACTCAAGGGATGTACAGGATAAAATAGTACTACATGAAAAATTTACATCATTACTAACTTCTCATCTACAATTTTCCTCCAAATCAGTCTGTCGCCTGTCAAGAATCCAACATTATCAGATCTTATATTTCTATCTTCTAAGGCACTTTTTACCATATCATTCCACCTATATCTTGGTCTTCCTCTGTGTCTTTTTTCTAGCAACCTGGCAGAGAACACTTGTTTGGCTAATCATTCCTTACCCATTCTGTTTAACTGACCATACCACCTGAGATTATCTCAGCTAATGCATTCCTGGATGCTGACAATGTCAAGTTCTTTCCTACTATCCTCATTTTTAATATGATATGGCCATTTTTGTCATCTGTTCATGCCCCTAATCTTTCTCAGGACTCTCATATCTGCAGTCTCTAGTTTTTTGACAAGTGCTTTATTTCTAACCCAGCTCTCACATCCATAAGTTAAATTTGGTTTGAACACTACCTCATACCACCAATTCAGTGTTTGGACTAATTTTTCTCTTATTCCAAACAAATTTATTCAGTTGACTTCCTACTATACTAGCTTTGTTGATTCTGTTGTCTATTTCCATATTTAAATTACCATCTTCACTAAAAATCATGCCTAAGTAGCTGAAATGTTTTACTTGTTCTATAGGTTCTCCATTCACAATGAAGTTGATATTTTCAGTGCTTTTGCATACTTTCATTGTTTTTGTCATGTTATTGCTGACCATCATACTATGTCTATTACAACAGTTATTCAACTTAGTCAGGGAATCTTGCAGACTTCTAGTGGATTTATTTAGAAGTATAACATCATCTGCATAAAGCAAAGAGCTGAGATAAACATCTCCAATTTTCATATATCAGGTTTAATACCACTTTCTTTCATAATGTGATCCATATAGATAATGAATAACACAGGATATAATGTACATCCTTGTCTGACACCAGATTTAACATTAAACCATCTGCCTGTACTTCCTTAAATTCTGACTGCTGACTTACCATTCAAATAAAGACTAAGTATTACTTGATAAAATGCCCAATTGACACCATGCAAATGTCATCATCATCATCAAATTCTTGCCATGTACCCTCAAGGGATGTACAGGATATGATAGTACTACATGAAAAATTTACATCATTACTAACTTCCTATCTACAATTTTCCTCCAAATTAGTCGGTTACTTGTCAAGACTCCAACATTATCAGATCTTATATTTCTATCGTCAAAGCACTTTGTACTGTATCAATCCACCTATATCTTGGTCTTCCTCTGGGTCGTTTTCCTGCCAACCTGGCAGAGAACACTTGTTTTGCTAATCTTTCCTCGCACATTCTCTTTAAGTGACCATACCACCTGAGATTATCTCTGCTAACGCACTCCTGGATGCTGACAATGTAAAGTTCTTTCCTAATATCCTCGTTTTTAATATGATACTGCCATTGATGCCATCTGTTCATACTCCTAATCTTTCTCAGGACTTACATATCTGCAGTCTCTAGTCTTTGGTCAAGTGTTTTACTTCTCACCCAGCTATCAGATCCATAAGTTAAAATTGGTTTGAACACTGTCTTGTATACAGCTAATTTAGTGTTCTCACTAATTTCTTGCTTATTCCATATGAATTTATTCAATTGACTTCCTACTATACCAGCTTTGTTGATTCTGTTGTCTATTTCCATATTTAATTTACCATCTTCACTAAAAATCGTGCCTAAGTAGCTGAAATGTTTTACTTTTTCCACAGGTTCTCGTTCACAACGCAGTTGACATTTTCACCTCTTCTGCCTATTTTCAACATCTTTGTATTTTTATTGCTGACTTCATACCATATCTATTACAACAGTTATTCAATTTAGTCAGGGAATCTTGCAGACTTGTAGTGGATTTATTTAGAAGTATAGCATCGTCTGCATAAAGCAAAGAGCTGACATTAACATCTCCAATTTTGATATCATGTTTAATACCACTTTCCTTCATAATGTGATCCATATAGATAATGAATAACAGAGGGGATAACATACATCCTTGTCTCACACAAGATTTAACATTAAACCACCTTCCTGTACTTCCTTCAATTCTCACTGCTGACTTACAACTCAAATACAACAGACTAAGTCAGACTAAGTATTGCTTGATATAATGCCCCATTGACACCATATAACTGCAGCATATTGAATAGCTTCTCTCTTGGGACCTTGTCATATGCCTTTTCCAGATTGACAAAACTTAAGTATAGTTCTTTGTTATATTCCCATGATTTCTCTACCATTTGTCGTAATGTGAAGATCTGATCCTGACAGCCTCTATTTGGCCTGAATCCGGCTTGCTCTTCACCAAGCTTTTCTTCCACAATTCTTCTCAACCTTTTCTCAAGTATACTTGCATATATCTTACCAGGATCACTCAGTAATGAAATGCCTCTATAATTCTCACATTCAGTTTAATTTCCCTTTTTATATATGGGTACTATGAGAGCTCTACTCCAATCATCAGGAATTCGTCCCTCTGCCCAGGCTTTCTGAACTATGCAGTGCAGCCACTGTAAGACTTTTATACCACCATACTTCAGCATTTCTGGTCGAATATCATCTACTCCTGTTGCCTTTTGACATTTCAAGCCTTTGATGGCTTTTTCCACTTCAAGTATGGATATGTATATCCATACTTGAAGTGGATATGTATGGATATGTATTCCTGACTGTATGGCTGTTGAGTGTTTTTTACCACTGTGCTATCACTGCTTGTTTCATTTAGCAATTTTTTCAAAGTAATTACTACATACTTCAAGGATATCTTTTCCTCCCGTTTTCATGTCACCTTTATGATCTCTAACACCTTTTAGGACTCTTTCCTCCATTTCTAAGCTTCTTCAACAACCTCCAGAATATCTTACCACCTTCTTGATATTTATTTTCCATGTTCTTGCAAAAGTCCTCCCATGACTTTTATTTAGCTAGTTTCACATAGTGTTTGGCTTTCTTACATTTGTCTCTGTATTCTTTAAGAGCACAAGCTGACTTATTTATCAGAAACTTTTGATATGCTTTCTTCTTTTTCTTCACTGCCTCTTTAACTTCCTGTGTCTACCAGGGAGTTCTGATTTTTGTATTCTTGCAGACAACCTCACCATATGCCTCTCTGGCTGAATCAATCAGTGTTTTCTTTAAGGCTTGCCACTGAATCTCCAAGGTTTGGTTGCTGTTCTCAAACTCTTTCATTTATTCTTCAATAATCTTTGTGTATTTTAGTCTACAGTTCACATCTGAGAGCTGCTCAACTTTTATTCGCTTTAAAACTTTCTTACATGTTATTCTTTTCAATATGAAATTCAATTTTTTCCTGCTCAAGACTAAATAGTGATCACTTCCAATTTCAAATCCTCTGTACACTCTGGTGTCCTGCACCAGGGAGAAAACATCACTATCAATAATAACATAGTCAATGAGACTTTTCTTATTCCTTGCCTCTTCTCTCTCCATGTGAATTTGTGCACATTTTTATGCTGGAACATGGTGTTAGTAATAACCAGTCCATGTCCTGAGCAGAAATCCAACAGGTATTTGCCATTATTATTAGCTTTGCTCTTTTCTCCAAATTTTCCCAAAATATTTTTGTATGTCTGACAATCATTTCCTACTCTGCTATTTACATACCCAACAAGGACCAACTTTTCCTTTTTCATTGTGTCCGTTGCTTTCTCTAAAGCATTAAAAAATTCCTCTGCTTCTACCTTAGTAGAACCTTCTGTTGGACCATAGGCACAAATAAGTCTCATTGTACAGTTCCCCATTCTCATATTTGCCTACATCACTCTACTTGAGACTGCCTGCCGTTCAAAAAGATTAGCCTCATATTTAGTGTTGAATACTTTGGCTATGGCTATTTCTTCTTTTCCTTGCCATTGTCATTGTCTGAATATTATATTTTGTATTTATTGCTCAGAAAGATCTCACCAGTTTTTGTCTTTTTTGTTTCAGTCTCCCCTATTATGTCGATCTGGTACTTATCCAATTCCTCAGCTAGCTCCAATTCTTTGCCATTCAGGCTTTTTACGTTGATAGTACCAATTTTGAACTTTGGTGATGTTGAGTTGGGGTGTGTTTTAGGATTTGTCCCAGTAGCTGACTTTTCACTGTTTGCCCTGGTTCCCTGGGAAAAACAACGATGGCCTTGCTTAACTGGGCGACGTCCCAGCCAGCATGAGATTCTGTCATGTTGTACCATTATTTTATATTTTGGTTTAAGCCAATAAGAATATAATTTGGTTGGTTAAATCCCAAATTGCCAGCCCATCCTCGTTCGTTCAGTATCCAGGCAGATACCTAATAGGGTGCACCACAAGAAGGTGAGGATTGGGCATTAGGTCAGAATCCCTGGTTGGTTCTCCACATTCCTTTAAAGGCTATGTGGAGGTCTCCTCTCAGTTTATACAGCTCTGACCCTTAAGCACCTCCCCCCCCCTTAAGGTCTATTATAGTTAATATTTACCTTCCTCATAATTTCACATAAATTCCTTCCACCTTGATACTCTTACATGTCTATTCATCTTTCAAATCAGGACTGCATGGCCTCCAATTGATGGTCACTCTCATCAATTGGAAGCTAGGTATGACATCTGTCACAATCAGATCCTCTGATGTAATGACTAAATTCCACTAAATATCTTGCCTTCTTTACTTCTACCTTACACAGTATACTCTTGAAGCAATTAATGTCCCCTTTCTCCCCACCAGTTTTCAATTTTGAGAGAGCATATTTTATCTCTTACCATGAGTAACCTTCCGACACACCGTTCACATTTCCTATTCTGACAAAATATGCTATATCCTTCAATTTCTATCCCTGTCAGTACATTCTCCTCAGTTAACTAAGTTTCATACCAACAGTCTTTTGAGAGACTAAGTCAATCAATGCTGCCATCTCACTCCCTTTCTTCCCAATGCTCCTAGCATTTATATAGAAAAACTACACCACATAGCTATTATTACTTTATCCAGACTCCATATATGTACCTAATTTTTGAAGCCACTATTCCCACATGATGCCAACTTGCAACTTTCCTAACCTCATTTTTATATGCCTACTAGAGAATCAGGCAATTGACTGCTATCATTCATAATTTTGTAAATCTTGGAGTAAATCTGACCAAATATGAATCATTTTGATTTATTTAGGTACATTTCTATTTTTTTTTTTTTTATTAAGACAATCTTAAAATGCTAACAACAGCAAGGATTTCTACTGCAAAAGGATACCTTCTTAGTTGGAGGAAATGCTAATTAGACCATTAAGTGGGAGATGACCTGCATTGCACCTCTGCCTATTGGGCCCAGGAGGTGAAGGCTACATTTGGCCTCTATGTTAAAATTCCCTCTAAAGTAGGGAATTTTAGTCTCTGTCCTTCCCTCTCCTTAATTATTCTTATCAGCATGAAAGCCTTTATCACTGATTCTACCCAAAATTCTCATTCACTTTCCAAGTCCTGGTTTAACAGAAGATGTAGGAAAGCAGTTCAAGAAAAAAAAAAAAAAAACTTTTACACCATGTGCCTTGAATCAAGAACCCCATTTTAATACTCAGCCTATGCTGAAGCATGCAAGAAATATAAAACATCATTAGAAAATCAGAATCCAACTTCACAAAGACTAATAGCAGAAAATTTACCTCTTGTCCAAATGGAAGCCATACTTTCTGGTCACTTGCAAAATTTATCAAACAACTTCTGCTAATCAGTGTTTCTCTCTCTCATCCAATTCAGATGGCACCACTGTCACAGCACCCAAAAATTAAGTTGATCTCCTGGAATCACTCTTTTCCTCTAATTGCTGCACAGATGATGAAGGCAAGCCACCTCCTTCCACCAGCAACTGAACACCATATGCCTCCTGTAGTCTTTTGGCATGGATTCTGCTGAAATTCTACCAGTATGGATTCTGCCAATGCAGATCCACAGCTGATTGCTTAACCTACATTATCCGCCACTGGAAAGGTACCATGGAAGGTTCAGAGAAATGTGTGCTGTTGTCCTTAATATTTCTAGGACTTTAGATCATTTTTGGCATCGAGGCCTGCTTTAAAAATCATCTTCATATTGTCTATCTTCCACTCTCTGTAATTGGATAGCCAACTTTCTCTCTGATCATTCATTGCATGTCATCCTATCTTCAAGCTTCCATTAATGGAATATCTCAGGGATCTGTTATATTGCCTACCCCTATTTATTTTATACATAAATGACCTACACTCATTCACCATCAATCCTATCTACAGATCTGCCAACAACAGCAAACTCTATATTACTTTGACAAACTGTGTATTTTTCAAACATCCCAAGGATGAAGATCATCTGAAACCGTGTCTTAAACACTGATCTCCATACCATCCTGTGGGGCAAGGATAACCTGGTCATCTTCAATACCACCAACATACAGTTTTGTCTTTTCTCTTGCAAAAGGGATTTCAGCTCACCTTCCCTTATCCTCTGTAATACACACATCACTAGACAGAATCAGATCACTCTTTTTCTCTCCTTAGACTGACATTTACCTCCAGCCTCTTCTGCCACAAACGTATCACATCAGTAGCTTCTTCAGCCCCTAAAAACCAGGCAGTATTTTCCTCTCAAGAAGCCATTTTACACCTACCAGCTACTAACCATACATAAATCCCAAAGCTACACATCCTAACTTAGAATACTGTTCTCACATTTTGGGTGGTACACCTAAAAACCTCCCTAAAAATTCTTGATTTACAGATCAACTATGAGCAATTCAGCTAAGAGATGATCCTTCTCTCACAGGCTTACTTCAACCATTATCTCAGAGACACAATGTTCCAGCTCTGTGTCACTTCTACAGGTCCTTCCATGGTCACTGCTCCAGTGAATTGGCAAATACCATTCTTCTACTTACCATTGGGTCTATTAAAACAAGAACAGCAGCTGTCCAACATTCCTTTTCAGTACAACTGAACACATTGAACCTACTTCTCTTCCTTATTTATTCCATCTAAATCTGTTTCTCTGGAACAACCTTCCACATAATATGTTTCCCAACAACTTTGCCACTTAGCTTTTTAAGAAAATGTTAACAGATTTCTTTCTCAATTCTTATCTACACCTCACACACTGTACTGATGTGCTATAGATTCTTGAATCTCTCATATGTGTGTAGGATAACTATATAAAAAAAAAAAAAAGAATTTTCTTCAATATCAGTAAACTGGAGTCTCCGTAGCTCAGTCAGTATAGATGAAGCCCTTTGGTCAGAAAGACCTGGGTTCAATTCATGATAAAGGTCCTCCTGATAGCAGTATCAGATCTTTTCAACTAAAAGTGAGTTAGCTAGTCTCATATGGAGATGGAGGTTTTCTCCCCTCCTGGAGACTCAGATTTTTCATCTCTCACAATAGGCAAACTGGTCACATCAACACATGCATCTACAAACATAAATACTTACAGTAGGGCAAGGAAAGTAATGGGAAACCACATTGTTCCATAATCAATATTCCCTAGTAAAGTAGCATATTGAGAGAGTTTCTGCAGCTCAGTTGGTATAGACAAAGCCTTTTGGTTGGAAAGGCCTGGGTTCGATTCCCATCTATGCCATGAGAAACCTTTACCTGGTCTCTTTCAACTAAAGATAAGTTAGCCAGTCTCATATGGTCACTTGGGTTTTTCATCCCTCAGAACAGGCAAATCAGCTCTGTGAACACACACGGATTTACAGCCATGCATACTTACAATATGTGGAAAAGACAGAGTCTTCACCACATGCTGTTACGCCCGTAGTTAACCATGAGTCACCTCATGGTAGTCAACCTCCTGGATAGGAGACGGCACTTGAATGGGATGGGAAAGTAGCATATTGCTATCCCACCAATCATAAGGTTGAGGAGAGAAGAAGAAGATCAATAAATTATGTATTATAGTAATAAACATATATCTGTATTTTGCTATTTTTTTAATGTAAAAATCAGAGGGGAAAAAAATTAGAATCTGTGTAACATTATTCTTCAGACTATCTCTTTTGAAACTATTTTTTTAGAAATATTACAGATAAGAAAATTACTGCAGATCATCAAGAAAAGTTTGTGGCAAACACACTATATTGAGAAAGAATTAGTACATAAAAAAGAAAATAAGTAAATAAAATAAAATAATTTAAAAAATTCATTATCTGTTTCTACCTCTGTATCTGTTAACACATACCTATCTTGATTCCATATTCTACATAGATTTTCAATAAAAATAAAAAAAATATTAAAAATTTTTTTATTATCTCACATTTAAAAATTATATCTTACAACTTACCATTGATGCAAGTGTTTCAACCTCAGTTTTTAAAGCTTGCAGATAACCCATAGTATGTGTAGCATCAATGTGAATTAAGTTATGCTGTACACGCCGGTGATGTGAAACCACTAATGCTACTATCATTCGCACCCAAGTATAAAAATTTGACAAGAATACCACACCCACTATGCATGCCATTGCAATGAGAACTGGTCGAATAACACTACTCTTTTCAATTTCTTCAGGGAATCGTTCATCTACTTCTGACACAATCAAAAGAATAAGTCCAATCAAAATGCACATCACTACTACCAAAGCAATGATAAAGTTTGGGATGCAGCAGAGTCGTCTCCATTTCCATTTCTGAGCAGACACTGTAATTCAAAATATTATTAGAAGATTTCAATATATATATATATAAAATATTAAAGAATAAAAAATGTAGTGATAAATATATTTCTGGGAACAAACACAATAGAAATATTTCAAATTTAATGGAGAAACACTTTTGATACATAAATAATTTTTAAAAGTCAACAGCTGGACAACTAAAACTTAATACTGCCAATATTTTGTCTCAGTTACACAGACATTGCCAGGGAGTACAAAATGAGACCTATAACACACACACACACACAAAGGCAGTACAAAACTAACTGAAACACGTGGACAAAAGACTACAATCCCAATTTGGTGGGGCACCCCTCTTTTGACAAGTATCCACAGAGGGTGCCTCACCTAAATGCAGCCTAGGATGTAAACTGGGATCTTGAAGTAATAGTGTTTCCCATATTTTGGAAAGTTTTATGCAACCATATTTATTTAAATTACACTGATTTTAAAGACCAGCAGGAGATTCTAAAACAGTCTTTCTCTTCTAAATTTACTGTGATGGAGCAGGATGGTCTTTTTTCCAATTGATTCTGTGAGTTGTCCAAAGCATGGTCTGAAAGGCCAGATTGACCATAGCCATGACTGAAGATGTATTTTTTTGTTCTGTTTATTTTTATTTTAATAAATTTATTGTTTATGTTCCAAGGAATTCATATCAGGTCAAAATTCTCTCTCAAAAAAAAAAATAATAATAATAAAAAATCTTTCGTGTTTCACTTAGTTTTGTACTGCCTGTGTGTGTGTGTGTGTGTTACGAGTCTCATTTGTATTCCCTGATGATATCTCTGTAACTGAGATGAAATATTGAAAGTATTAAATATCACTTTTAATTGTTTCCTAGTGTGTTTCCCTCCATTAAACTTTTATCATGAGTTATATGTGTTACTACATCAATCTAATCTAATCTAACAGATAGTTAAAAAAAGATAAGTCTGGTGTAGATACTTAGATAATGAGAAATACTGAAGTTGTGGCATAACGGATAAAAGGACCTAACTATGTACTTGTATGTCTGTGTATCTCACCTCTGCTTTATGATGATTTAGTGATTACAGCATGTCTGTCTGGTTTGAAAGAGTGGATAACAACTCAGAGATCCAATAAAAAGGCTGCTGCTTCAAATCTAGGGATATTTGTTAAAGTCATTACTTGACAGATGATTTTAATCATCCAGTTTGTGTGTGTGAGTACCATCTCGCTTACTGGAAATGTGAAGTGACTTGAAAAAATATTGCATTTGGTCTACAAAAAACGAAATCAGATTATCAAATCCGTATTTTGCCAAAGGTACTAACGTACTACAGATTTACAACCATTTATGGTTATAAATCTGTAGTACGTTATTTTTTAAAAATAACGTACTACAGATTTTAATGCTAAATTTTAATGTTAGCATTAAAATTTTAATACTAAAATTTTAATGCTAAGTTTTTCATCGTTATGCAGATATAGTTAATATTATCATAAAGTTCTTGTTTTATCCATTATGTCACAATATGAATTAATAAAGGAAAATACAAAATATAACAATTTCTATCCCTCAGTCCCCATAGCCTTATTCATGATATTTAGTGTCAAAGAATAATAATAATAATAAAAAAAAAAAAAACAGTTACCGTATTTTTCACCTTATAAGACGTGCTTTTTTGTACGTAAAATTTATTTGAAAATTAGGATGCATCCTATAAGCCAAATGTGTCTTATAAACCAGTGCATCTTATACACTGATGACTTTTTTATGTATGCACAGTTACAGTGCATCATGGCTTGTTGGTAATGATTTGATGCATGATCAGTTTGAATAGTTGCACGAACATTAACAGTCACACATTTAAACTAGTAATCAATACATTATATTTAAATTTTTGATAACCCATAGATTATAAGCTGAACTAAGCACAGATATAGCTATACAATTGCATTTAAGCATAGTGTGATTGAGTATGTAAAAAAAGAATGGCAATAGGGTAGCAGAGCAGCACTCTGGGTATCCACCTACAGAAAACATGGCCATTTTGCCAGTTTTCTACTGAACTTGGAGGAAACAAGAGCAGCAATTAACAGAAACAAATTCTAAAAAACACAATTTCAGCAGAAAACTGGCAAAATGGCCAGAAATTGAAAATGAATTAAAAACTTGGATAATGGATCAAAGAGGATCAGGTTGCTGTGTATATAGCATATATACAAAAATTATTACTCAACGAGCAAAATTATTGGTAACAGAAAAAATATCATAGATTTTACAGGGCTACCATCATGATGCTTTAGATTTATGAAAAGAAATGATTTATGCATGCATGCAAAAACGACAGTATCACAAAAATGTCAGGTGAATTCGAAAATAAATTATTGAGTTTCACAGATTCATCATAAATGCTAGAAAACAAGACAATTTTGAACTTTCACGGATAGTTAATATGAAGTGCCTTTGACTTTTGATGTACCCTAAAAGTTCAGAAAATTTTGAGTAAAGATGAAGATGAATAAAGAAAATGAATGAAATTTATAAAAATTATTTTGTTTATATTATATATGCCAGGCTGACATATGTATATATGCCAGCCTGGTAGGCCGAGTGGTTAGCGTATCCGTTCTAGAGCCAAGAGGCTGCGGGTTCGAATCCCACGTAGGCATGGATGTTTGTGATTGTCTTCCACCTTCATACATTCATTCACCCAAGTACAGATACACTCTCCCAATATGGATTGGGTCACCATGGGAGTAGTAGACTCAAAACCTCCTGCAATGTGAGAGGCCTTCACCCTGCAGTGGGTAGAAAAATAGGCTGTTGATCAATCATTCATACACACACACACACACACACACACACATATATATATATATATATGTGTGTGTGTGTATATATATATATATATATATATATATATATATATATACACAGTTGACCCTTGAACAATGTGGGGGTTAGGGGTGCCAACCCCCCTGCATTGTATGAAAATCTGCATATAACTTTTGACTACACAAATACTTAACTACTAATAGCCTACTGTTGACCGGAAGCCTTACCAATAACATAAACAGTCAATTATACACATTTTGTATGTATTATAAACTATATTCTTACAATAATTGTGTAATAATTTCAGATGAGCGAGTGGCGTTGTATGGCGACTCCATTATTAAAGGTGTGCTAGAGGATAAAATGCACAAGGTATGTTTTCCAGGCGGTAAAATGAGTAGAGTGATTGAGGCATTGAACATGAGGCGGGAACGAGCAAAAGAGTTAATTGTATTAATTGGAACAAATGATTTGAGAGAGAACAAAGAGCATGTCAAAATGAATGTCAGGAGACTGCTTGGAAAGATAAAGGAGAATAGTGTGACAGGAAGGGTGGTCAGTGTGTTGCCTAGGTATGATTGTGGTGAAATGAGGCGGAGAGCAAGGATTATGAATGATATTCTGGCTGAAATGTGTGAGGAGATGGGAGTACAGTTTGTTAATGTGTGGAATGAGTTTGAGGGACGAAGTGAGCTGTATGGGAGCGATGGACTGCATTTGAGTGGTTATGGTGTGAGTCGCTTGGAGAGACTGCTGCTGGAAGGTAGAGAAGTGAATAGAGAGAATGAATCAGATCAAGAGGGGAGTGATGTGGAAGAGCAGGAGAGTAAGACAGGAGAGATTGAAGGAGTGGAAATGAATGTGGAAGTGAGTGGTATGAGTATAGATAATGAGAGAATGGGTGTGCAAGAGGAGCAGGGAAACGGGGAGGCTCAGGGTGGACAGGGATACACAGCGTGAGAAAGGTGGATGCTCCAAGAGGAGGTGAGAGAATGTGTAGGCAGGAAAGTAATGGGATGATCAAGGATCAAAAGGAAACAGATGGAATTGCAAAGGGTTCTAAAATGAAGAAGCAGAAAGGGAAATGGCCCCAGTCCAGCATGGAGAGATCACATCGAGTGAGTGGTATCAGTGGAACTAGCTGTAGATCCAGAAATGAGTTGTTGTGTTTGTATACCAATGCTAGAAGTATAAGAAACAAGGCGGATGAAATGGTTGCACTAATTGCGTCTGTGCACCCAGAGATTGTCGGAATAAGTGAGACATGGTTAGATGAGGATGACATCCTGACAGGAATAGAGATGGAAAGGTATGATGTGTTTCGTGAGGATAGAAGGGGTAAAAAGGGAGGGGGAGTGCTATTGATGATAGAGAAAGAGTTATGTCCATACAAGGTAGAGATGCAAGGGGGAAATGGGGCCAGTGGTTTTGAGGCAGTATGGTGTGAGATAGAGGTGAATAGAATCAAATACTTGGTGGGATGTTGTTATAGACCTGGTAATGTGGATGGTGGTGATAGTGAAATGTATAGTCAAATAAGCCAAGCAAATAAGAAAAGGGTGATCATTATGGGTGATTTTAATTATGGCAATATAGACTGGAATGAAGAGATAGCAACTGGAAGTAAAGAAAATGAGTTTCTTGAGTTTTTGAGGGATAACTACCTCAGACAGTATGTAACAGAGGGCACAAGAGGATTAAGGGTCTTGGATTTGGTCATCTCATCGGAGGATGTAATTATCAATGAGGTATCAAATCATCCACCAATTGGTGAAAGTGACCATCAGGTGATTACTTGGGTGGTTGCCAGCAGTGCAAGGACCCCTGTGAAAAAAGGGTATATGTGGAACTACAAGGGGGGTGATTATGAAGAGCTCAGGAGACAGCTTGCAGGTGTAGCATGGAATGAGGAGTTAGCTGGAAAAGAGATCAATGCAGCTTGGGGGATTTTCAAAAAATATTTAGTGGATGCAATGTCTAAATGTATACCACGGGTGAGAAGGTTAAATAAGTTAGGTGTGAGATGGATGAATAAAGAGATTAAGCATGCAATACAGAGAAAAAGGGCATTGTGGAGGCAGCATAAGAGAAGTGGAAGTAACCAATTTCATGAGTTCTACAAAGACCAGGCAAGGAGAGTGACTTGGTTGGTGAGAGTAGCTAAAGAGAGGTATGAACAGCAGTTAGCTAATGAAGCTAAAAAGAATCCTAGGGAGTTCTTTCGATATGTAGCCAGCAAAAGAAAGAATGATTATGGAAGGATGACATTGATTGGAGGAAATGGTATAAAGACAGCTGTTGCAGAATGTGTGGTGGAGATACTTAATGAGCAGTTCATAAAGATCTTTCAATCTTGTGAATGTGACTTCATGGAGAGATTAAGAGCAGTTGATGATGGGGAGGAGAGACTGACTGTAAGTGAGCAAGAGGTGTTTGGGGAGTTGAGTAAACTAGATGTAAATAAGGCTGTGGGACTTGATAATATATCACCACGTATTCTGAAGGAATGTGCCAGAGAGTTGACACCTGCCTTGACATATTTTTTTAATACGAGTCTTGCACTTGGTCAAGTCCCTAAAGAGTGGAAGGAGGGCAAGATTGTGCCACTTCATAAAGGAGGTGATCGAACTCAAGCATCAAACTATAGGCCTATCTGTGTGTCGGGTGTTGTGGTTAAGTTGTTGGAGAAGCTTGTGAGAGCTAGAATCCAGAGTTGGGTTGACAACAATGGTATAATCTTTGATGGACAGCATGGATTTGCTAAAGGGAGGTCGTGTTTTAGTAATCTACTTACTTATTACAATAAAGTGACTGCTTCCTTGGACAGAGGAGAAGGATACACAGTAATATACTTGGATTTCGCAAAAGCTTTTGATAGAGTGCCTCATGATAAGTTGACAGTCAAACTAGAGCAGATGGGGTTGGATATTAGATTAGTGCATTGGATTGGAGACTGGCTATCTGATAGGTATCAACAAGTTGTGTATGGGGGTGCAATATCCAGGAAAAGGAAAGTCACTAGTGGAGTGCCTCAGGGATCTGTTTTAGGGCCATTACTATTTAACTTGTATATTAATGATATTGGCGAAGATTTGGATGGAGATATTCAGTTGTTTGCAGATGATGCAAAGTTGGGAAGAACCATAAAGAGTAGTGAAGATGTTGTGGCCTTGCAAGAAGACTTGAATAAATTGAGTGATTGGGCAAGCAAATGGGGGTGTGAGTTCAATGTTGCAAAATGTAAGGTTTTAAAATTTGGAAAACAAAGATGGGATGCAGAATTTATGCTTGGTAAGAATATATTGTTGGAAGTAGAGGAAATAAGAGATCTGGGAGTGATAGTGGATAAGGATCTAAAATTTAGGGGTCACATCGCCAAAATTGTGAAGACAACACAAAGACTTCTGGGAATGATGAGGAGGACACTGACGTGTAGAAGTAGGGAGATTCTTGTTCCATTGTATAAGGCTTTGATTAGGCCACACATGGACTATTGTGCCCAGATTTGGTCACCTGGTTTTCAGAAGGATGAGGAGATGTTGGAAAGGGTCCAAAGGCGACTGACTAAGGTAGTTTCTGACCTCTGGAATGTCGAGTATGAGGAAAGATTGAAAAGATGTAATTTGCAGAGACTAGTGGAGAGAAGGAAGAGGGGAGATATGATAGAGACCTACAAGTTGGTAAGGGGTTGCTATAGGATCAATGGTGGAGAAGTTCTACAGCGAATAGTGGGAGATCAGGGGAGAACCAGAGGTCATCCCTGGAAACTGTATAAAGAGGGTGTGAGTAGGGGAGTGAGAGGCAGGTTTTTTTCGTGCAGAGTTGTGAATGATTGGAATGCCTTGCCTGAGAGTGTGGTGTCTGCAAGGAGTTTGAATGTGTTTAAGACCCGGTATGATGAGATGTGTGTGAGATAAAAGGACCTCCTAGATGAGTCTTTGACTCCATGAGGTCTTGTTTAATAATAATAATAATAATAAAGTAAGATAGAGAAAAGAAAATCATAAGGAAGTGAAAATACATTTACAGTACTGTATAGTGCACTGATTGATACCATAAGTTAATTCTGTCTGTTTACAAGACAAATGTCAGTACCTACATCAATATTGTCTTACATGATACAAAACATTGTAAATGTTATGCGTATTACTAACACTAGACATCAAAAATGAAAAGATAATGTGAAAAAGAAATTATTCATATTTATTTACAGGTATAACGATTCATGCATTGATAATGAAGCAGCAGCAATACAATTGCTTTATGGTAGCCTAGGGCAATCAATAAGATTGCTTCGCAGTAGCCTAGCCTATACACTAATAAATGAATCGTTACAAAAATTTTATTTTATGCTAATTAATTAATATAGCTAATTAATAATAATTAATTTTATGCAATTATGATTAATATTACATCTTTACGTTTGTTTACATTTCCCTCCACTGGAATAGCACCATGTACAGTCTGTAAGTGTTTGTGTGCATATAAGTGTTGATAAATTTTAACTTTTATAATAGATTTGTGTAAATTTTATGGTAGTAAATGATAAAATAGATTAGAATTTACATATATTTTATGTATTCATGGCATATCTTAGTAGCAATGGATAGACCTTATAAGGGAACACTAGACATCAAAAATGAAAAGATAATGTGAAAAAGAAATTATTCATATTTATTTACAGGTATAACGCTATCAGCCTGGCAAACCAAGGTGGCATCTCTTGGCACAGAGAGGAAAAGAAGGTGCACATTGGAATGGATACAATTTTGAAATAAGGAAGCTTCAAGGGCCAATGTGCTTCCCGATCAAAACCTCTAAAAGTGACTTAAAACAAGCTATAAACAAACTGAAAATCAAAGATCATCAGAGAATCAAAATTGCAACATGGAATGTGAGAACAATGAACAGATGATGAAAATTAGAAAATCTCAAACAAGAAATGGACAAAGGAAAAATTGATATCATAGGGCTCTGTGAAATCAGATGGGAAGGAATAGGTGATTTTTATAGTGACAAAGTAAGAGTAATTTACTCAGGTGGAGATTATTATTATTATTATTATTACCCCAAGACCTCATCTGGGAGGTCCTTCTATCACACACACAGCTCATCATACTGTGCCTTGAACACATTCAAACTCCTTCAGACACCACACTCTCAGGCAAGGCATTCCAATCATTTACAACTCTGCACAAAAAAAACCTGCCCCTCACTCCCCTACTCACACCCTCTTTATACAATTTCCAGGAATGACCTCTGGTTCTCCACCGATCTCCCACTATTTTCTGTAGAACTTCTCCGGCATTGATCCTATGACAACCCCTTACCAACTTGTAGGTGTCTATCATATTTCCCCTCTTCCTCGTATCCACCAGACTCTGCAAATTACATCTTCTCAATCTTTCCTCATACTCGACATTCCAGAGGTCAGAAATACCTTAGTCAGTCTCCTTTGGACCCTTTCCAACATCTCTTCATCCTTCTGAAAACCCAGTGACCAAATCTGGGCACAATAGTCCATGTGTGGCCTAATCAAAGCCTTATACAATGGAACAAGAATCTCCCTAGTTCTACACGTCAGTGTCCTCTGCATCATTCCCAGAAGCCTTTGTGTTGTCTTCACAATTTTGGCGATGTGTCCCCTAAATTTTAGATCCTTATCCACTTTCACCCCCAGATCTCTTATTTCCTCTACCTCCAACAATATATTCTCACCAATCATAAATTCTGCATCCCATCTTTGTTTTCCAAATTTTAAAACCTTACATTTTGCAACATTGAATTCACATTCCCATTCCTGTGCCCAATCACTCAATTTATTAAAGTCTTCTTGTACGGCCACAACATCTTCACAACTCTTCATGGTTCGTCCCAACTTTGCATCATCTGCAAACAGCTGAATATCTCCATCCAAATCTTCACCTATATCGTTAATATACAAGTTAAACAGTAATGGCCCCAAAACAGACCCCTGAGGCACTCCACTAGTGACTTTAATTTTACTGGATATTGCTCACCCATACACAACTTGTTGATACCTATCAGATAGCCGGTCTCCAATCTAATGCACTAATCTAATATCCAACCCCATCTGCTCTAGTTTGACTATCAATTTATCATGAGGTACTCTATCAAAAGCCTTTGCAAAATCCAAGTATATTACTGTGTATCCTTCTCCTCTGTCCAAGGAAGCAGTCACTTTATTGTAATAAGTAAGCAATTACTAAAACATGACCTCCCTTTAGCAAATCCATGCTGTCCATCAAATATAATACCATTGTTATCAACCCAACTTTGAATCCAAGTTCTCACAAGCTTCTCCAACAACTTAACCACTACATCTGACACACAGATAAGGCCTATAGTTTGATACTTGAGTTTGATCACCTCCTTTATGAAGTGGCACAATCTTGCCCTCCTTCCACTCCTTATGGAGCAAGACTCGTATTAAAAAAATATTTCTAGACAGGTGTCAACTCCCTGGCACATTCCTTCATAATACGTGGTGATATATTATCAAGTCCCACAGCCTTATTAACATCTAGTTTACTCAACTCCCCATACACATCTTGCTCACTTACAGTTAGTCTCTCCTCCCAATCATCTACTGTTCTCAATCCCTCCATGAAGTCACATTCACAAGATTGAAAGACCTTTATGAACTGCTCATTAAGTATCTCCACCACACATTCTGCAACAGCTGTCTTTATACTATTTTCTCCTATCAATGTCATTCTTCCATAATCATTCTTTCTTTTGCTGGCTACATATCGAAAAAACTCCTTAGGATTTTGGCTTCATTAGCTAACTGCTGTTCATACCTCTCTTTAGCTACCCTCACCAACCAAATAACCCTCCTTGCCCGATCTTTGTAGACCTCATGGAATTGGTTATTTCCACTTCTCTTATGCTGCCTCAACAGTGCCCTCTTTCTCTGTATCTCATGCTTAATCCCTTTATTCATCCATCTCACAGCTACCTTATTTAACCTTCTCACCCTTAGAATACACTTAGACATTGCATCTGCTAGATAGTTTTTGAAAATTCCCCAAGCTGCATTGATCTCTTTTCCAGCTAACTCCTCATTCCATGCTACACCCACAAGCTGTCTCCTGAGCTCTTCATAATCCTCCCCCCTTGTAGTTCCACATATACCCTTTTCTCACAGAGGTCCTCACACTGCTGGCAAACCACCCAGGTAATCACCTCATGGTCACTCTCACCAATTGGTGGATGATTTGACACTTCATTTATAATTACATCCTCTGATGAGATGACCAAATCCAAGACCCTCAATCCTCATGTGCCCTCTGTTACATACTGCCTGAGGTAGTTATCCCTCAAAAACTCAAACTCATTTTCTTTACTTCTATCTCATCATTCCAGTCTATATTGCCATAATTAAAATTGCCCATAATGATCACCCTTTTCTTATTTCCTTGACTAATTTGATTATACATTTCATTATCACCACCATTTACATTCCCTGGTCTATAATAACATCCAACCAAGTATTTGATTCCATACCTCTATCTCACAACATACTAATATCAGTATGTTGTGAGATAGAGGTATGGAATCAAATATTACTCAAATAGTATGGAATCAAATAGCACTCCCCCTCCCTTTTTACCCCTTCTATCCTCACGAAACACATCATACCCTTCCATCTGTATTCCTATCAGGATGTCGTCCTCTTCCAACCATATCTCACTTATTCTGACAATCTTTGGATGAACAGACGCAATTAATGCAACCATTTCATCTGCCTTGTTTCTTATACTTCTAGCTTTTGTATACAAACACAACAGATCATTTCTGGATCTACAGCTAGTTCCACTGATACCACTCACTTGATGTGATCTCTCTATGCTCGACTGGGAGCATTTCCCTTTCTGTTTATTCATTTTAAAACCCTTTTCAATTCCAACTGTTTCCTCTTGATCCCAGGTCATCCCATTTCTTTCCTGTCTACACATGCTCTCACGTCCTCTCGGAGCATTCATCTTTCTCACGCTGTGTACCCCTGTCCACCCTCAGCCTCCGCATATCACTGCTCCTCTTGCACACCCATTCTCTCATTTTCGATACTCATACTACTCACTTCCTCATTCATAACCACCTCTTCAATCTCTCCTGTCTTACTCTACTGCTCTTCCACATCACTTCCCGTTTGATCTGATTCAATCTCTCTCACACTCTACTCACTTCTCTATCTTCCAGCAGCAGTCTCTCCAAGAATCACACCATAACCACTCAAATGCAATCCATCACTCCCATACAATTCACTTCTGCCTTCAAACTCATTCCACACATTAAAAAACTGTACTTCCATCTCCTCACACATTTCAGCCAGCATATCATTCATAATCCTTGCTCACGGCCTCATCTCACCACAGTCATAACTAGGCAACACGCTGACTACCCGTCCTCTCACACTATTCTCTTTTATCCTTCTAAGCAGCCTCCTGACATCCATTCTGACTTGCTCTTTGTCCTCTGTCAAATCATTCATGCCGATTAAAACCATCAACTCCTTTGCTCGCTCCCTCCTCATATCCAATGCCTCAATCACTCTACTCATTTTACTGCCTGGAAAACATACCTTGTGCATCCTATAATCCTTCTCACCTTTAATAATGGAGTCACCATACAACACAAATCCTTATCTTTTGTTAACTCTTTTGTGCCATCATGATTAGTTTTAATAGATTTTACTCGAATTTTCTTAATTTCATTCAGCATTAATTTCATCTCTTTCCTCATCCAATCCAATTCAACTTCCGAATCTCGCGTTACATTCTCTCTCTATCACTCATTCTTTCTAATTTTCTAACTCTCGACACCCTCTTCTCACTTTCACTCTCATTCATCCTTCTGTGCTTCTGCAATTTCGGTCCAACATACGTCCGACTTTCGCTATCATTCATTCTTTCGATTTTTTCCACTTTCGATTCCTGCATCACGCCATTTCCAGTTTCATTCGTTCTCTCAATTTCATTCCCTTCCGCCACTCTCACCTCACTTTCGTCCTTATTAAAATCCGTTACGATTTTTAAATCACTCGTTTTCTTTTTTAATGATTTTTTAACATTCTTTTGCCTCTCTTTCACACCATCCTTCTCTTTCGAACATGCACTCATTTTCCCCGCGACATTCTCGCTACTAACACTTTCTGTCATCAATTTCATATTTGCATTCATCAATTCCTCGTTCAGGTCACATTTCGCATACACCCTCCTTCCGTCTGCCCTAAACATCCACAAATCATTTATGTAATCGAAAGAATACATATAACACACCTCACACTTCACGAAACGACTGAAGTCTAAGTTAAAGTCATGGAATGACAAAGCCGCCGCCATGTTTAATCTGCCGCTGATCACTCTAAAGTCTAATAACAACAACGACGTAATTAAGTTTAAGCAAAACAAAATCCCCCACACTAAAATAATGGTAGAGCACAACTTTTACAGCAGCTCTTACTCAAACACTCATGTATATTTAATTATTCCAAGAATACTTGGAGTAATTAAGTATTCCAAGAATACAAAAATAGATAAAAAGGAAAAAGGAGTTGCACTTGTTTTTAATAAAAGAACAGCAAAGAGTATTATTAGCATAAAATGTCTGAATGACAGGATTATGGTGATAAAATTGAAGGCTGAACCGGTGGACATAACAATAATGCAAGTATATATGCCAACAAATGACCATTCAGATGAGGAAATGTATGAACAACTACAAGAACTAATTAAGGAAGAAAACAGCAAAGACTATATGATTACAATGGGAGTGTAGTAGGAAGATACGGACTAGATAATAGAAATGAGAGAGGGGAAAGGTTAGTGGAATTCTGTAAAGAAAATAAGCTAATAATTACGAATACTTGGATTAAAAAAATCTAAGAGAAGACTATACACATAGAAAAAAACCCCGGAGATATGGAAAGTTTTAAACTGATCACATTATAGTAAAGCAAAGATACAAGAATAGTCTAAAAAAAATGCATGCACGTATCCTGGAACTGATATTTACTCTGACCACAACCTACTATTCATATAAATAAACGTGAAACTAAAGAAGATAAAAGAAGCTATGAAAAAGAAAAAATGGAACTTAATGAAATTAAAAAATACCAAGGAATTTGGAAATAGATTGAAGAAAGAATTAGAGGAAACAAGTTTTGTCAAAACTGAAGATCCAGAATAGAAATGGGAACAAGTTAAAAGAGAAAATAAAGAAGACTGCAGAAGAAGAAATTTGATATATATGAGCTAAAAGAATAAAAAAACCTGGATAACTAATGAGATGATGTCTCTAATGGAAGAAAGAAGAAAATGGAAAAATAAAGACACCCCAGAAGGGAAAATACAATATAGAACCCTGAATGACAAATTGAGAAGGGAAGCAGAAAGATGTAGAGAAGATTGGCTTAAAAAACAATGTGAAGAAATGGAAAATTATGAGAGTGGGAAGGTATGATCTTTTGTACAAAAAAGCAAGAAGCATGAATCACAAGAGAAATGGAATTCGAGCTAGAGGTATAGAAAATAAGAATGGGAAAATCATAACTGAAGAAGACAAAATCCTAATGAGATGGAAAGAATACATTGAAGATCTATATGACAAGGAAAATAGACCAAATGAGTTGCCATTAGAAGATATAAAGAAGGTAAATGAAGATGATCTAAGTCCAGAGATTTTGAAGACAGAAGGAATAGATGAAATACCTGCAGAATTCCTGAAACAACTTCAGAAGAAAGGAACTGAAGAAATAACCAAAATATTAAATTTAATTTATAACAAAGGAGAACTATCAAAAGATTTCATGACCTTAATATTTATACATATACCAAAGAAACGAAATGCAGTGAACTGCAAGGATTTGAGAATAATAAGCCTCATTTCCCATACATCAAAAATACTTATAAGAATCCTAACATGGAGAATTGCATCTAAGGTGGAAGAATTTCTTGGAGAAGATCAGTTTGGTTTCAGGAAGGGTAGGGGAACAAGAGATGCGATTTCACTTACTATTAAGAATAGTAAGTGAAAGAAGTCTGGAAGCGAATAAAGAAGTTAATATCTGTTTATAGATTTTGAAAAAGCTTTTGACTTTGTAAAATGGGATAAGTTGGTGGAAGTAATGGAAAAGACTGGAAAGACAGAAGGCTAATTATTTCACTATACAGAACCAGGTATCATTGGACGAGGAGTAAGACAAGGCTGTTCTCTGTCACCAATTTTGTTTAACATGTATTCTGAAGCAATGTTAAAAGAAGCACTGGAGAATTCAGAAGGAGGAATAAAGATTGGAGGTAGACAGATATTTGCAATAAGATATGCAGATGACAAGGCATTATTATCAAATGCTGAAACAGGACTACAACATCTGTTGAACAGATTACTGGAATCCTGTATCAATTATGGAATGAAAATTAACATCAGAAAAACAAAGGTAATGAAAATAGCAAGGAAAGAGACAAATATGGATATCAGAATAAATGGGGAAAAACTGAACAAGTAAAGACATTTAAATATCTAGGAAGTGTGATTAGCAGTGATGAAAGATGTAAAAGTGACATAAAAGCAAGAAAGCGATGGGAAGAGATGCCTTTAACAGAAAATGGAATTTATTCAGAAGCAAAATGGACAGAAACCTAAAGAAAAGACTAATAAAATGTTATGTGTGAAGTGTTGCCCCTCTATGCAGCTGAAACTTGGACACTGAAGAAAGAAGAAATTAAGATTTTGGAAAGCTTTGAGATGTGGATTTGGAGAAGGATGAAAAAAATCAAATGGACAGATAAAATAACTAATGAAGAGGTCCTATAAAGAGTAGAAAAAGAAAGAAGTCTGTTAAAGAGGATAAAAAGAAGAAAGAGAAACTGGATCAGACATATTCTGAGAGGAAATGGAATCATCAGAGATGCCATCAAAGGAAAAATAGATGGAAAAATACCCAGAGGAAGAGTAAGAAAAACATTGCTAGATGACATGCTGAATGGAGACAGGTACACAACCTTGAAAGAGAAGGCTCAGACAGAAGAGAGTGGAAGGAAAGTTTTTGCTACTAAGAGAAGAACCTGCTTAATTGCAGAATATTTAAGAAGAAGACATACCTAACTTTTTCTTAATTTTTTTCGATATTTCTAAGCTACACGGTTCGCCTGAGAGTTTTCAAATTGTCGCAAATCTCCAAAAATTTTTCCTGTATATTTATTCAAAAAAACCATGTATAAGTGGACCTGCGTAGTTCAAACCCGCGTTCTATAAGGGTCAACTGTATATATATTATATATTATTATGTTAGATTTTGTTAATGATTTGATGACTTTATAAGAATAATTGTTTTTTTATCTAATAAATAGTTAATACATGTACTAAAATTTAAAATAAAAAAATTAATATTTATATGAAAAATTTGATGCATAATTCGTGCATCTTATACTGAAAGTATATATATATTTTAAAAAAATTCGATATGAAAAATACGATGTATCCAATACAATGGTGCATCTTATAATGCGAAAAATACAGTGTGTGTGTGTGTATGCATATATACACACATACACACAAAATGAGCGGCCAGTTTATTAGGTATACTTGCGTCTTCCAGAAAATCCACCACTTGTCAATTAAGTGTCATCTAAGTGACTGTGAACACAGTATGGTAGCACAAGATATGATGGAATAAATATGGAAACTGCTATCCTACTGGAGTGTTTTTTTTCTCTCTCTTACAAACACACACACACAGCAGTGTCTACAAGATTAAATTTTTTATTAAAAGGATAAGTTCACTCCAATGAATTCATATCATGTCCAAATTTTCTCAAAAAAATTAAAATAAACTATTACTGATCTCTCACAGTATATCATGAAGAGTGAATTGCAAGTGCTTGCAATAGTAAAAAAACTATTGCATTTTCAAAAGTTGTTGCTGAAGAAAGTAAAGAGTCAAGACTGTGAGCTTACGGGTATATAATAGAAAGACATGAACTGGGAAGAAGAAGGGTCATGATAGCAAGTGATTCAAGGTAAAGAATTATTATTATACGGGCATCTCCATGGAATCAAAGACAGTCAGTTGTGAGTGCTTTGTCTGCTAATGGGTTCAAGGAGAAATATGATAGGTTAGCAGACAAAGCACTCACAACTGACTCTGACAACCCATTCAACTTTTTCACAACTCTCCAAACAAAAAAATCTACCCCTCACACCCTACTAACCACATCTTTATTCAACTTCCAGGGATGACCTCTTGTTCTAGTCCCTCTAGTCAAGTGCTGAAATATTTCCCCTGCATCTATCCTGTAAGACCCTTTAAGCAACTTGAATGTTTCTATCATATCCCCTCTTTTTCTCTTATCAACCAACTTGTGCAATCGACACACCTTCAATCTATCATAGGGGACATTCCACAGGCCACTCACCATCTTGATCACTCGCCTCTGAATCCTCTCCACTGCTTCCTCATCCCCCAGGAGACCAGACTTGAGCAGTGATCCAGATGTGGGCATATCAAAGCCTTATAAAGAGGAATAACAACTTCCTTATCTCTACTTGTTAATGTGTTCTTCAATAGCTAAGTAATCTTATGGGCTACCTTAGCAATATGTCCCCTAAACTTTAACTCTCTCTCTACCACCACCCCTAAATCGCTAGCTTCATCTATTTCCTGGAGTACAGTGCCATCAACGTGGTACACAGCTTGTAATTTAAATATCTTAAATGCATAACTTTACACATTAAACTGCTTCTCCACATTAAACTGATAGATTATCTTTTGTCCATACTGACAGTATATTTAAATCATCCTGTAAGCTTTCCACATCACTTCATTAACTATTACTGTACCCAATTCTGCATCATCAGCAAACAACTGAATATTTCTTTTCAGGTTATTTTCTATTTCATTTATGTATAAATTAAATAGTAGTGGTCCCACCACTGATCTTTGCGGCACACCACTAATCATCTGTTTATGCCTTGATTTTGCCTTGTCATATACCACTTTTTGGTATCTGTCCAGCAGACGCCCTCTTATACACATAACCAGTGTCATATCTATCCTTATTTGTTCAAATGGCATAACAGAGTTTGACATGGTATTCTGTCAAATGCCTTTGCAAAATGGAAGAGATGACTTTAACAGTTATGTGTTGCTGAAGATCCTTAAGAGAAAGATTTAGATTTCTTAAGATTTTTGCAAATGCCTTTGCAAAATCCAGCAGAATCATCGTGTAGCAATTTCTTTTATCTAACTCAGCAGTTACTTTATTATAAAAAGTTTGTAAATTATTAAGGCATGACCCATTATCGGTCCATTCTTGAATTCTCTTTTTGATCAATTTTTGCAGTACTTTTACCATCATGCCTGAGATACTGATTTCTCTATAATTTGCTACTGCAGTCTTAGAACTTCCCTTATGTAAGGGAATTATTTTGTCCTCTTTCCACTTCCTTGGAGCTCTACCAGAGCTGAGACTTAAATTGAAGAGCCTAGTAGGAGGCATTGCCAGTTTCCTTGAACATTTTCACAAAACTTGAGCTGATATCTCATCCAATTCCACAGTTGTATTTACACTGAGATTCTGCAATATCCCAAGAACCTCCAATTCATCCACCTCTGTTCCCACATCAGTCTCTCTGTCAAATATATAACAGCTGTTAACTTCACTTGGATGATATGCCCTTGCAAAGTGGTCACTCAGTTGCTCAACTATTTTATCTGCTTCTGTCACCTTGTCACTATCAGCACACATTAAGGTTAATCTTCCATTGTCATTCTTCCTCTTACTTGCTACATAATGAAAGAACTGTTTGGGATTTCCACTGGACTGCTTGGCTAGATTCTTCTTGTAATCTGATTTTGCCTTCCTTACCATGCTGGTCACCTTTCTTGCCTGAGTCTTGTACTGTTCATGAATTGGCTGGCCACCTTTCTCCTTATATATCCTCCACATCATTTTCTTTTTCTGCAGATCATGCTTAATTATATTACTCATCCATCTAACTCCTTATCCTTCCTTACCTTAGGTATTTATATAGAGGAAATTTTTCTGTACAGATATGGGGGTGGGGGGAACTAGGGATCAACCCTGGAAATTGAGAAGAGTCAGTTAGCAAGGGTGTGAGAACCAAGTTTTTTTGCTTAGAAAGTGATGAATGAGTGGAATGGGTTGCTAGAGTCTGTTGTGGGTACCATGTTGTCGAGGCTAGCTGGTGAAAGGACGTACTGTAGGAGAGCTCCTGAAAGATTTGTGATTTTTGTTGATTTATTAATATTTTGTTAGATTTAATTGTGTAATTATAGTATATTATTGTAGTTTTATTAGTGTAGTTAGTGTACTAAAGTGTTTTATAACATAATCTGTGTCGGGAAGTCGCCGCTAGAGGGATTAGTAGTGTGTAGTGTTCGTGAAAACTCCATATAAGATAAGCTTTATTTTCAGTTATCGTTGATAAATTTACTTTAATATTGCATAGTTTTGTTTGCCTTGCGTATCTTAGTGCGTCTGTTTGTGTTTTTTGTGAGATTGGTGTTTATAAGTTATAATTTGATAAAATATGTTACTAGTATGGCTCAACTACGAAGGAAAATGGAGGCCAGTAATGATAGTTCGCCATCTTCTTTCAAGAACGGTAATGTAAAGGAGATGATTCAGTGTACTATCTGCGAAATGTACGCTTTGCGGAGTACGGTCAGAGTGTGGTTAGATGATAATAAAGGAGTGAATGTGTGTAGAAAATGTAGGGGGAATGAGGAATTGAAGTGTATTTCGGATCGTGAGTGTGATATTTTTGTCAAACTTCAGAATGAAGAAAATAGGGATATGACAAGAAACGGCGAGGTTGTACCAGAGAATTGTGAGAGTGTGAATGATAGTATTAATGGTTTTACAGAGAATAAAAAAGATGAGATAGATGCAATGAGTGAGATCGTGTTTTTGAATGGTGCGATACAAAGGGCAAAACAGCAGCTAGAGCGTATGAGCAAACGTCGACTGAATGAACCAACCGATAATAAAAAGTATGACAGGAAAAATAGGCATATGAGTGTGAACATGAACAAAATGAAGGATAGAGTGCTGTATGGAGACTCGTTAGTACGAGGTGTGTTAGTAGAGGATTTGACAAAATCGTACCAACCTGGTGCGACCATAAAGGATGTAACTGAGTCTATTAGAGAGCAAAAGGAAAGGGTGAAAGAAATGATTGTTGTGGCAGGTACGAATGATTTGAAAACAGATAAAATAGAAATGATAGAAGACCTGAATGAATTGTTTGAGGTAGCAAAAGAAAAGTGAGAGAGTTAGAATGATTAGTCTTTTGCCACGGTATGACAGTGAAATGTTTAAAAGGAGGGTCATAATTGCGAATGACTTTATGCGTGGGTTATGTATGACGAGTGGTGTGGAATTTGTGGATGTGTGGAGTGAGTTCGATGGGCGAAAGGATCTATATAAGATGGATGGCTTGCATTTGAATGATTACGGTGTAAAGAGACTTGAGAAAGTGTTGCTGAATGTAGTGGATCTCCAAATTCAGGGAAACTAGATTTATTAAGCGGGGAGGGTATATATAGTCCTTAGGGAGGCAGTTGAATGTATGAATGAATATAATATGCCCGAGCGAATAAGGACAACAAATCAGAGTGGGATAGTTAATATAAGGCATCAAGGTAGGGTTGGGGCTAATGGGGGTCTAAAATTCATGTACACTAATGCTAGGAGTATTAGGAACAAGAAGGAAGAGTTTTTGGCCATGGTTGGCACTTCCAGACCACAGGTTATTGGTATTAGTGAAACATGGCTGATTGTAGATGATATAACTAGTGGGATTGAATGTGATGGGTATAGTGTGTTCAGGAATGACAGGGAGAAGAAAATGGGGGGAGGAGTATTGTTGATGATAGCTGATGAGCTACAGCCAAGAAGAATAGAAGTTGAATTGCAGGATAGAGAAAAGAGCACATTTGAGACCATTTGGTGTGAGATTGTGGCTAGCAGAACTAAATATACAATTGGGTGCTGCTATAGACCAGGTGATGGAAAAGATGGTGGTGACAGTATGCACAAGCAAATAGAAGAAATGAGTGGAAGGAGGGTAATTATTATGGGATATTTCAACTATGGTCGCATTGATTGGAGTGAGGAGAGGACACACAGGAGGAAGAAATTGGATTTTATGCAGTTATTAAGGGATAACTATCTGCGACAGCATGTAATGGAAAATACTAGGGGTCAGAGAGTGCTTGACCTAGTAATTACATCTGAGGATTTGGCTGTGACAAATATGATCACATTGCCACCAATTGGTGAGAGTGATCACAGGGTCTTGACTTGGGAGGTGACTAAAGGTGTGGAATTTTCAATTAAGACAGGGTACATGTGGAATTATTGGGCTGGAAAGTATGACAAGCTTAGGAGTTTGATTGGTTCAGTGCCATGGCATGTACAACTGCAAGGACTAGAAGTTGATAGTGCAAGGGAGGCAGTTAAGAAGTGTTTGCATGAAGCAATGGCTGACTGTATACCTAGAGTCCGAATAATAAATCAAGTAGGGATTAAATCGATGAATAACACCATTAAGCTTGAGCTGCAAAAAAAGAAACAACTATGGAGGGAATTTAAGGAGAAAGGTGACCATCAGGCACATGAACAGTATAAAGCGCAGGCCAGAAGGGTAACGAGTGTGGTAAGAAAAGCAAAAAAGGATTACGAAAGAACATTGGTCATGCAAGCTAAAGAGAATCCTAAACAGTTTTTTAGATATGTAGCAAGTAAAAGGAAAAATGTACATGGCAGAATGATTTTAAAGAATGCCGATGGTAGGGAGGTAACTGAATCAGTTGATATAGTTGAGTTACTGAGTGAGCACTTTGCAAGTATATATCATCCAGGTGGTGATTACAGAAATGAATGAACCAGTAGATTATACGGGAATTGTGGTGAATGAAGTGGAGGTGAGTAGTCTATTGCATAACCTCAATGTCAATACATCGATGGGATTGGATGGTATACCAGCTCGTGTCGTATGAGAAGCAGCTAAAGAATTGTCAGTACCCTTGACCATTTTGTTTAATTTGAGTCTCGGGTCTGGGTTAGTCCAGAGGGGGTGGAAAGAGGGAAAAATAGTTAAACTGCATAAAGGTGGTTCCAAGACTGCTGTTGTAAATTACCGACCGATTAGCTTATCAGGAATCATTGTCAAGGTCTTGGAGAAATTAGTCAAGAAAAGAATACAGGATTGGATAGATGAAAATGGGATATTGTATGGGGGACAACATGGTTTTGTGATGGGTAGATCATGCCTCAGTAACTTGTTCACATTTTATAACACACTGACGGCTGAAATGGATAGGGGTAATGGGTTTACAGTGATACTACTGGACCTTTCCAAGGCCTTTGACAGGATACCACATGGAACCCTAATCAGTAAACTGGAGCAGATGGGGATAGATATAGGGTTGGTGAGATGGATAGGAGGGTGGTTGAAGGAGAGATACCAGAGAGTGGTTTATGCAGGAGTGGAGTCTAAAAGACGGCTTGTGACTAGTGGTGTGCCGCAGGGCTCTGTTCTTGGACCACTGCTTTTCAATTTGTTCATCAATGATATAGGAAAGGATTTGAGAGAAAGTGTTCACTTGTTTGCTGATGATGCAAAATTGGGTAGAGCAATTGTGAGTGCACAGGATGTCAAAATTTTACAGGATGATTTGGATAGTTTGGAGGACTGGGCTAGGAAAAATGGATGTCAATTTAATGTGGCAAAGTGTATGCACTTTGGGGTGAAAAGAATAGCAGCAGTATATCGCATTGGTGGAACCGTACTCCAGGAGATTGATGAGTTCAGGGATTTGGGAGTGTTGGTGGATAGGGAATTGAAGTTTAGGGGACACATTGCAAAAGTGACTAAATCAGCTCATCAAATCACTTGGCTTCTGAAAAATACTTTAACATGCAGAGACAAACAAGTTGTTGTTCCTCTGTATCGAGCCTTGATAAGACCCCATCTGGACTACTGTGCCCAGTTACGGGCACCAGGGTTTCTTCGTGATGGGGAGGAAGTGGAGAGGATCCAGAGACGAGTGACCGAGATGATAGAAGGTCTGTGGAATGAACCTCATGAGAATAGGTTGAAGATTTGTGGGTTGCAGAGATTGGACGATAGGCAAGGGGGGGTGATGTGATTGAGACATTCAAATTACTGAAGGGTTTCTATAAGATTGATCCAGAAGATATTTTTGAAAATATGACTGATGGTGGGAGGACTAGGGGCCATGCATGGAAGCTGGGCAAGAGCGTGGTTGACAAGGGTGTTAGAGCTAGGTTCTTTACTTGGAGAGTGGTAAATGAGTGGAATAAGCTTCCAGAGTCTGTTGTGGGTGCTACGACCATGAATGAGTTCAAGGCAAGGTATGATAGATACTGTGTGAATGTTGAATAGTTGTTCTTGACATGATGTTAGGGCCTCCCTCGATGAGTCTGTCGACTCCTTGGAGTTGCCTGGAACAATAACAACAATAATAACAAGTGGTGACCAAACCAGTCTTCAAAAATAGAAGCTGTCACCCTATTACGTCACCCTATATATACGTTGTTCAATTCCCTAAATGATTTAGAAATGCATAACCAACGTATAAGCCTGTCTACGAGAATCTACATTAAAATTAATATGAATGAAATAACAGCAATAATATGAGATTATAGTTAATTTTATTTACTTACTGTTAACACATATTAAAACTTTGTCAAGTATCTTAACTGAACAAATAATAATAATAATAAATCCCACCTGGCTTAGGTCGTAGTACTCTGTAAAGACGAGTTGTCATAAATCCATATTCTTCTTCAACTGCAGAATGCAGAGAGATGATTATTTGAGCCATAGACATATCGCCTCCAGAACTACTTATTTTTGTTTGATCAGTAAACAAGAACCTAGATTACATATATTTTATTTTATTTTTTATTACATTATAAAGTGATTATTTTTAAAAATAATCACTTTATAATGTATTCTAAAAAAAATTAAGAACTCAAATACAGAAACAGGTGGACAAAACAATATATACTTTGCAAGGAACAGCATAGGTTTACCAAAGGGAGGTCATGTCTGAGCAAGTTACTTATATTTTAAAATGATGTTATATGTTATAGTTGAGTTGAAATTAATACACTATACTACTATTGGACTTTGCCAAGGCATTTGATAGGATACAACAGGAAAGGCTGCTGCATAAACTAGAGAATATGGGATTGAAATATAAACTATTGGCTTGAATAAGTGAATGGATGACAGAAAAGTATCAGAAAATGCTATATGGGGGATATGCATCTTTCAGCTTTAAGGTAACCAGTGGTGTGCCCTAATAGATTAAACAACAATGGTACTTTGACCATTGTTAAACAACAATGGTCCTTGGACCCATTCCAATATTAATCTATGCATTAATATTGGAATGGGATTGACAAGAGATCTTCAGTTTGAATTTGAATAGACTTGAAGTGTGAGCAAACAATAATAAAGAAGCTGTGAAAAGACAGCAAAGAAGATATTGGGATTATGAATGTAGATTATGACAGATCAAGAGCATGTGGACTGCAAACACTGTCAGACAGACAAAAGAGGTATGATATGATGGAGGTCTATAAACCTTTGAGAGGATGTTATAGGATATTAGTTCATAAAATATTTCATCATATGGAAGGTGAAGAGTGACAATGGGACATCTATGGAAGTTCAATTTGTGTGCAGTTAAGAAACAGATAAGAGCCAGATTTTTTCTCTCATAGAACCATGAGTGCATCTAGCATGAACGAGTTTAAGAGAAGATATGACAGCTAATGCGGGTGATGTTATGGTCTCCAGTGATGAGTCCCTGACTTCCTGGAGGTCTGATAATAATAATAATAAGAGCGTATGTGCATACACATATATTTTGATTTAATGTGAATCCCACCCACCCATGCACACGCACAAAAAAGACGTAAACCTAACAGAACATTACTACATGCAAAACCTTTTTTCTAAAGATAAAACATGGAAATTTTTTTCAGCCACTTGAGACTTTCCATAAGCACAATGGAAATTTGTTCTTATGGCCACCTAAAGACATTCCATGAACATCCATGCGGATGATGGGATTTCTATCCTTGGCCTGCAACAGTTAGAAGATAAACTACTCATGCAGCCAATCAGTCTGTGCTTTTAACTTTAAATATTTAAATTAAACTGCAACAGACTTTTTAAAGTATAGAATAAAAGCCAAAAGGCTATTTTTCTGGCAACCTTAATAATAATGAAGGGGATACAAATCCTTTGACGTTTATCTGCCAGTAAGCGAAACTCTAAGAACTAGGACTAAGATCTATGAGTTTCATACCAAAAAACTATCGGCAAATCCAAGTGTAAGTAACCACTTGGTAGTACAACACCAAGGCAACTCGTATCAAAGGTGGAGCAAGCTCCCTCACTATCCTTGATATTTTCTCATAATGTAAAAACACAGCCCCTAGGGGATGTAATACTGTAATTATATTATGAGGAGAGGTCACTACCCACACCGGTTTCAACCTTTTTTGAGATCTCATCAGTGAGTAGGTAGACTTGGAAGATAACAAGGTTTAAGTGAAAAGAACTTACATACCTTCACTATACAAATACCTTAAAGGTGTGCCTGTATATTATAACATAGAATAAAAGCCAAAAGGCTATTTTTCTGGCAACCTTAATAATAATGAAGGGGATACAAATCCTTTGATGTTTATCTGCCAGTAAGCGAAACTCTAAGAACTAGGACTAAGATCTATGAGTTTCATACCGAAAAACTATCAGCAAATCCAAGTGTAAGTAACCACTTGGTAGTACAACACCAAGTTTTGTAACCCCTGCTTTTTTTTTTTTTTTTTTTTTTTTTTTTTTACTATTAACCAACTTCTACAAACACTAAATCTATCCTTATAGGAAGCATTCCACAGAACACTAATCATCTTGCTCACTTACCTATGGATCCTCTCCATCACTTCCTCATTCTTGACAAGACCTGAACACAGTAATACATATGCAATCGTATCAAAGATATGACTGCATCTTTGTGGAGGGATAGCTTTAATAAATGATGATAGTAGGATGGTGAGAGAAGGGATATTTGAATTACTGAGTGATTGTCATATTTTTCCATGTATAAGACGATACTTTTTTCCTAAAATTTTTAGATCAAAAATTGGGGGTAGTCTTATACATGGGAGTAACTGATTAAGAGACCCCCAGTTGCCATGGCAAAACTGTCGGTACTTTGTCTCCACGAACAGGCTTCTGCCAATCACTAGCCTTTGTTAACTCTGTCAATTGACATCATTAACAGCTGATTCTGAATAAACCAATCAGAACTATGAAAGCATTCATACGTCCAGGGTAAGTTAATGCATTAACAATATTTTGAGCACTAGCCCATAAAAATGTCCGAAAATAAAGAATGCTGAAGAAAATTATATGCCAGGAACTGACAGTGATGCATAATTTCTTAGTATGTATCTTAAAAATATTACCTAATTACTAAATACACTTTGAATATTTAAAAAAATATCAAATGTGTTCTGTTTTATTTTTAAAATATTGATTTCTTAATTTTGGGTTCGAAAAAGTAGGGTTCGTCTTATACACAGAAAAATATGGTACTTTGAAGGGATTTATCATCCAGGTGAAGATTGACAGATGACAGGGGGACAGTTTGGGAATAATTTAGGTGAAGTGGAGGTACTTAGAATATTGCAAAATATCATTGTGTATTGAGCCGATAGGGGTTGGATGTTATTCATTACTTATTTTAATTTTAATGGTATTACAACACCAAACAAAACTAAATATTACTATTATTACATGGGCACATCCATTGAGTTCCAAAACTCATCATGGAAGACCCAAACTATCAACACAATAACTATCTTTCTTACTCTCCTTGAAACCATTAACAGGTGAAGCACTGTGTCAGCTTGTTAGTGCGTTCTTCGGTAACCAAGTAATCCTATGAGCTCCCCTGGCTTAGCAATATGCCCTCTAAACTTCAACTTTCTATCTACTACGAAATTCCTGGCCTCATCAGTTTCCTGCAGTACAGTTCCTTCAATGTGGTACACAGCTTGTAATCTTTTTCTCCTAAAATACATAACTTCACACTTTTCCACATTAAATTGACATCCATTGTGTTTGGCCATACTGTCAACCTATTTAAATCATCCTGCAAGCTCTCTCCATCACCTTGATTCTCCTTTTTTTATGTACAAATTAAACAGCAGTGGTCCCAGAACAGAGCCCTGTGTCACACCACTGGTGCTTTCTCCTGGATTCTGCTCCTCCACGTACTACTTTCTGTTATGTGTTCATCAGTCACCTTTGTATCCATATCAACAGTTTCATATCCATCCCCCTTCTGTTAAAGTTTTCATAACAGAGTTCCATGTGATATTCTGTCAAACACCATTGAAAATTCCAGCAGTATCATTGTGTGGCCATTCCCATTATCCAATTCAGCTGTTGCTCTTTTTTTATAATAACAAAAAGTTAGCATATTTCTAAGACATGACTGGTGTTTCACAAAACCATGCTGTCTCTAATAGAGTACCATATTCTTATTCACCCATTACTGAATTCTGTTTTTGATCAACTTTTTCAATTCTTTTACCACCATTTCTGAGATATAATTATGGTCTATAACTTGAAACTAGAGACTTACGTCATTTTCTATGCAAAGGAATTATTATACTCCCCTCTTTCAACTCCCTTTGGATCTTGTCAGAACTTACACTTAAATTAAACAGCCCAATAAGAGACATTGCCAGGAGCATTCTTGTAAAAACACGAACTGATATTGCATATGGGTGTAATCGCATTGAGATTCTGCAATATTCTAAGCACATACACTAACCTCTGTTCTCACATCAGTTACTGTCATCTCTGCCACAGCAATATTCTCACCTGGATGATATACCCTTACAAAGTGATCACTAAGTAGAACAACTATTTCGTTTACTTCTGTGACTACTCCACCATCAGCACCCATTAAAGTTATTCTTCCATAGTCATTCTTCCTCCTGCTTGTAACATAACAACAGAACTCTTTGGGATTTCCTTTGGTGGGCTTTTCCAATTTCTTCTCATAATCTGATTTTGCCTTTCTTAACTTATCTTTCTTGCCTGATCCCGACTGTTCATGAGCTAGTTGATCATTTTTTCTCCTTATATATGCTCCACAAAATTTTCATTTTTTTTGCAGCTCATGTTTCATATTACTACTTCTGTCAAGTCAAGAGGAATCTGCAGGAAGCAGATTCCTCTTGATTTGGCCCATACTCATGTGTGGATGTGTGCAGTGTGTTTGACAAGAAAAAGGTCTTATACAAAAAGGATGATTTGCATCTGAATGGATTTGGAGTTCAGCCCTGAAAAAAAGTGATGTTGAATGAAGTTAAAGTAGATGTGCAAAATCAGGGAAAGTAGAGCTTTTAGGAAGGAAGTTGTTGAGTGGGTATGCAAATATCAGTGAGGAAGTTGAGTGTAAGAATATGCATAAAATGCTTAAGTTAGTATTACTGGTAACAAACCAGTGGTACTGACTTAAGGGGGATAGTTAGTATAAAGCATCAGGATAGCAGTGGGCTTAAGGGGTTTTTGCACTTTATGTACTCATGCACATGTGCTCCTGACTAATACCACGAGCATTAGGAACAACGGGAGGAATTTTTGGCATTGGTCAGTTCATCCTGAACAAAGGTTATTAGCATTGAGTGAGATATGGCTGACAGAAGATGATATAGTTAATGGGATAGAATGTGAAGGATACAGTGTGCTTAGGGAGAAGAGAGAGAGAGAAGAATGGGGGTGGTGTTATTGATGATAGCCAATGAACTACAACCAAAGAGAGTAGAAGTTCAACTAGTGAAAATAGCACATTCGAGGCTATCTGGTGTGAGATAGAGGCCAGCAGAACAAAATATACAGTTAGATGCTTCTATAACAAGAGGATGGAAATGATGATGGGGATAGTATGCATCAGCAAATAAGCTCAGTAACTGGAGAGTGGGTAATTATTATGAGAGATTTCAACTATGGGAACTTAGAGTGGAACAAGGAGAAGACACATGGGGGAAAGAAATGAAATTTATGCAGTTACTAAGGAATAATTACCTCAGACAGAATGTCAAGGAATACAAGAGGTTTGAGAGTGCAAGATCCAGTAAATGCATCAGAAAATCTGCCTATAACCAATATAACCACGTTGCCACCAAGTGGTGAGAACAGCAGCTGTTTCCTGGAAGTGATAAATGTGTGGAATTTTCAGTTAAGAGGGATATATGAGGAATTACAGGACTGGTAGTATGACAAACTTAGGAGATTGCTTGGATCAGTGCCACGGCATGTGAAACTGCAAAGCTGAGCATTGATAGTGCATGGGAAGTAGTAAAGGAGTGTTTACAAGTAATAATAGCAGACTGCATATCTAGAGTAGAGAGAATAAATAAAGTGAGAGTTAAATGGATGAATGCCATCATTAACTTGGAGCTATAAAATAAGAAAAATTGGTGGAAGGAATTCAAAGAGAAAGGTGACCAGCAGGCACATGAGCAGTACAAAGCAAAGGCTAGAAGGGTACCAGTGCAGTAAGAGGGGCAAAAGCAGAGTATGAAAGGAAATTAGCAGTGCAAGTCAAATATAATCCTAAATAGTTTTTTCGGTATGTTGAAAGTAAAAGGAAGAACGTTCATGGCAGAATGATTTTAATCAATGATGATGGTTTGGAGGCAACTGAATCAGGCAAAATAGTAGAATTACTAAATGAACACTTTGCAAGAGTATATCACCCTGATAGAGATATCATAGTAACAAGAGAGGCAGAGGCTTATATGGAAACTGAAGTAAATGGATTGTAGTTGCATAGCATATCACAGAACCTTGATATGAATACAGCTATGGGATTAGATGGTGTACCATCTAACAGATAAGCTTAGGTGTTGACGGTTATTCATGACTCACTTTTAATGGTATTAACATCACCAAACAAACTGTTTTTATAAAAAGATGTTTTATTAACTGCTTATATTTCACTAAATTTCAAATCAGCATCATCAGAGCACAACACAGCATGTATACATGGCAGTGAGTAAGTGAAACAATATAATTGCAATGGACAAAATATCTAAAGTCCTATTTTGGTGCCCTTTAATGTTGTAGAGGAGGAAAGTAACATGAGGTTCAAACCTCATGTTAAATTAGCAACTCTGATCCACTCCTCTAAGGATAAACCTCACCCTCTAGCACACCCTGGAGTGTATGAAGTCCCTTGTGACTTGGCCTACTATGGGCAGACAGGAAGAACATAAATATGCTACCATTATTATGACAAGTCAGGACTGGCAGATCACACTATGGACACCCCCTTCACACAGGATTAGATGGAAGAAAACTAATGTACTATTTAGAAGTTAAAAGAACAACTTCTTGCCTGATTTTTTTGAGTCAGCCATGGCTATGAAGAATTCTAACCTGAACAAATGTGGTTGCATTAATTTGCCAAAAATTTTGGAAACTGTTATCTTAAGAGCAACTCCCACATAGCTGTAATTTTTTTTTTTTTTTTTTTAATTAGAGGGCAGCAAAATAGGACTTTAGATCTTTTGTCTGTTACAATAGTATTGTTTCACTTACTCACTGTCGGCTATACATGCTGGGTTGTGCTCTGATGGTACTGATTTAAAATTCAGTGAAATATAAGCAGTTAATAAAACATCTTTTTAAAAAATAGTTTGTTTGGTGTTATTAATACCGTTAAAAATAAGATGGTATACCAGTTCGAGTTTTATGTGAAGGTGCTAGGGAACAGGTGGTGCCTTTGACCACACTGTTTAATCTGTCTCGGCTCTGGGTGAGTCCCAAGGGAATGAAAAGAGGGGAAAATAGGAGTTGTTGTCAAGGTACTAAAGAAGAAAGTTGGTCAACAGCAAAATACAGGCATTAATAGACAGACAGACAGAAATGGGATACTGTATGGAGGCAACATGGTTTTGTGAAGGTTGGGCATGCATCAGTAACTTGCTCATTTTATAATACAGTGACAGTTGAGTTGGATAAAGCATTGGGTTTACAGTGATACTGTTGGACTTTGCAAGTGCTTTTGACAGGATATCACATGAATTCTAATCAATAAACTGCAGCATGTACAGATGGATAAAAATATGGTGAAGTGGATAAGAGGGTGGTTGATGGAGAATAGAAGGTCTGTGACTAGTGGTGTGGCAAAGGGCTGTGTTCTTGGGTGGTTACTATTTAATTTCTTCATTAACGATACAGGAAAGGATCTAAGACGAACTATTCAAATATTCGCTGATCATGCAAAATTGAGTAGAGCAATAGTTAATACAGATGATGTTAAAATTTTGCAGGATGATTCAGACAGACTGGCTGTTTGAGCAAAGGAAAATAGATATCAGTTTAACGTGGCAAAGTGTAAGCTTATGCATTTTGGGATTAAAAGATTACCAGCTGTGTACCACATTAACGAAGCTGTACTCCAGGAAATTGATGAAGCCAGAGATCTGGGAGTTTTAGTGGAAGTTTAGAGGGCACATAGCAAAAGTGGCTACAGCAGCTGATCAGATTACTTGGTTACTACTTTGATGAACAGAGACAATCAAATTATTATTCCTCTTTATCGAGGCAATGAATTGACTACTGCATGCACGTCTGATCACCTGGGTTTCTTGGCGATGATGTAGAGGTGGAGAGGATCCAGAGGCGAGTCACCAGGATGGTAGCAGACTATGAACGAACCATATGAGAACAGGTGAAAGATCTGTGGGTTAGAGAAATTGGTTGACAGGCAGAAAAGGGATGATATGATTGAGACAAACAAATTATGGAAGGGTTTTTACAAGATTAATACAGAAGAAATTTTTCAGAACAGGTCTGGTGGTGGGAGAACTAGGGGTCATCCTTGGAAACTAAGCAAGAGTGTAGTTAGCAATGGTGTTAAAACTAGACTTTTGGCTTGGAGTGGTGAATGAGTGGAATAAGTTGCCAGAATCTGTTGTAGGTACCATGACTGTGAATGAATTCAAAGCAAAGTATGATAGATATTGCACCGATGTTGGATAGTGCTTGGGATGATGTTTAGGGTCTCCCTCGATTAGTCTAAGGACTCCACAGAGTAGCTTGCAATAATAATAATAACCCATGGACCCTGAACATCCCTCATTAGCAGATTTTTATGTCATGGCACTGCTTCAAGCAGTCTCCTAAGCTTGTCATAATCACCTATGCTGTATTTCAATACATATCTCTTCTTAACTGAAAATTCTGTTTCACTAACTCCCAGGTCACGAATGCATTATCACTCTCCTCAATTGGAGGCAATGTAGCCACCTTAGTTATGGATAAGTCTTCTGATTCTATAAACAGATCCAACAATCTCTTATGCTGAGTCTTTCATCATTTCCTGCTTCAAGTAATTATCTCTAGTAAGTGTATAAATTCCATTCCTTCCTTTCACATGACTATGTCTCCTGAGTTGAAGCCCCCCCCCCTCCATAATAATTATTTGACCTGAACTCATTGAGCTAATTTGCTGATGTGTGTGTCTTCTACATTATCCTTTGGGTTCTGTCCTCTTCAGGCCTTGCCATTTGTTGTAAGGGTTTCGAGACTCAATGGATCTTCAGGGCTTCATGTCATCTTCTTCTCGGTCTTCCTCTGCCTTGGCCACCCCAACCCTTTCATAAAAGACAAAAGTCAGTCTTTCTTGTCACATCCTGGATATGTGCCCAAACCATTGTAACTGCCTTTTGTGTAGCCTATTTAGGATGTTATCAGTGTAACCCAACTCTTCCATTACTTTATCATTTGTCTTTTTTCAGTCCACTTCATGCTATTAATTCTTCTTAAGCACTTTGATTCAAAACCTTTTAATCTGTCCTTTTCTTGTCTGTCAGTGATCCAGCACTCTACTCTGTACAGTACCACTGGAAGGAATAGAGGGAACAAGAGGTTCAAGAGTTTTGGATTTGGTTATAGCATCAGAAGAGTTGATAATAACTGAGATGACATTTCTCCCACCAGTTGGAGAGAGTGACCATATCGTTTTGACTTGGAAAATGAATAGATATGCAGGAGTATCAAAGAGACGGGAACGTATGTGGAATTATAAGGCAGGTGATCATAATAGTCTTAGACGTCAACTTGGGGAAGTTTCATGGAGGGAGGAATTGGAAGGCCGGGATATCATTAGTGCATGGGAAATTATGAAAGAATATTTGTTAACAGCAATGGTAAGTGTTGTGCCGTAATATTTTGCTGACTTGTCCATTTATTTGGTTAGTTGAACTTATTCTTATTTCTTGATATTCCATTTTTATTTGTCAGATGTTGATTGATACTGATCCAAATATAAACAAATTTATATTATCCTCCACCACCTTATATTCAGATTAGTCTATATATTGTAGAGGAATCAATCATCATCTAACGTTTGCAATCTCACTTTTCTTCAGGCTGAGGTTAATATCTTTTAAGGCTTCTGCTAGGTCCGATAAATTTTTTTTGTGAGAGGTGCAACGAAAGAAAATCAGACAAACTTCAAATTGAATTCAATAAAACAAAACAATTAATGCAGGGTTATATAACAAGTACATCTAAGTATAAATTTTCTAAACAAGATAATGTGATTGAACAAATCCAAAATATCTCTGAGATACAGGTAGCTATTTAGTTAGGTTTTAAGATTAAAGCCAAAAGTCTTAGATCTTATTATTCAAGAGATAAGTATTTCTATCACAACTTGTCTCTATTCTATGAGACAATTCATATCATCTACACATCGATTTAGTTCTAGTGCTCAGAATAGATATAATACACTAGGTATCAAACATTCAACTCTCAGTTCTCTATATTCTGTCGATTTATAAAAAAATAGATCTCAAAGTTCAAAGTTCCAGAATTCACAATAAATATTCTTGTAGTTGGCTTCTCTAATTCACTTCTAGTCTATAAACCAGTGGTTCTCAAACTTTTTGAAGTCAGGGCACATTTAAAATCCTACAAATAATTGTAGGTGCACTATATACAAATTTCTGAGAAATATGTTATAATAATTAAGTCAAATATTACAAAAAAAAATAATACGATAAAAAAAAAAATAAAATGAAACATAACTTAAGTTTATTCATTCTTGTGTTTATGAGAAACATGAGCCTGATGTATTCTAGCGATTGCTTCAATGTTTGGGTATATATTTGAAAGGCAAACTCTCATTTCCTCGTCAATACATTAAAGAGTTCCTCTCTTTTTACACTTAATTGTGGTGAGGGTAGAAAATCCTAATTCACATAAATATGATGTTGAAAATTGTAGTAAAATGTTCAAAGCTTTTTTAGATATTGACACATATTCTTCTTTTATAGAAATCCAAAAGGCTTCAAGAGACAATTCCTTATGTTTAATCATCAATCCACGATCAGTGAATATAGCTGCCAGTTCTTCTTCTTCTGTAAATGTTAAACCAAAATCACTTGAAGTTTCTATAAATGGGTTTCTAATCCAATTGTATTGTTCAGTGTTAAGTGATGGAAAATAAGAACTCAATTTTTCTTCTAAACTTGCTAAATGTTCAACTATTATTGGAAGTGTTTCATTTATGCGTTACTTACCAATGGAAACATTTCCAAATTACCTTCAACAGCTTTTCTTTTCCAAATCTGTAGTTTTCTCAATGCTTTCATTTTGTCAGTGGATGTGAGAATATTTTCTTCTTTCCCTTGCAGCATGATAGTATTCGAAATATTGAGCTGCTGAAATATATCAGCCAAATACTGTAACCTGGCAATCCAAAATTCGCACCGAAGGAGGTTACAAAAATGTAATTGTTTCATCTCTTCAAAAAATGCAAGAAGTTCTTGTCGTAGCTCATGTACACGGGTAAGTACTTTCCCCCTTGAACAGCCACCTCACCTCACCTCAGTGTGTAAAAGCAGCTGTCTGTGTTGTGAATCCATATCGATACAAAGCTTTTCGAATAAACGTGATTTGACAGGTCTTGTTATAATAACGTTTACCATCTGAACAACTTGATCTAAAACTTCTCTTAATTTTTCTCCCAATGTTTTTGCCATCAAGGCCTCCCTATGAAGAAAGCAGTGAGTTACGATAATATTCTCATTTTGGGTTTTTTACAAAAGATGTAAGGCCCTTAACACAGCCTACCATGGAAGGGGCTCCATCTGTACAAATGGCTACACACGACTTCCATGTTAACTGCCATTTATCAAGATAGCTATTCAAAATGTTAAAAACGTCCTCACCTTTTGTAGACACACTTAATTCTTTGCAAAAATGAACCTGATTTACTATTTGATCTTCATTAATAAAACGGACGAATGCTAAGAGTTGCGCCTTGTTGGTAATGTCTGTTGACTCGTCAACTTGCAATGCAAAATTTGAATACTGAAGTTTATTACTGCATACATTTTTCTCAATATCAGAAGACATTTCAATAATACGCCTGTGAACTGTATCGTTGGACAGAGGAATCTTGCTTATTTTAATTACTGCTTCATTTCCTAGCATTGTCATGACCATTTTTTTGCATGCAGGCAAAATAAGTGACTCACCTAAAGTACGATCTTTCATATTTTTTGCTATCAGTTCTGAGACTTGATAAGAAGCGATTTGAGCTTTATCAGAAACAGTCATTATATTTTAAAAGAATTTGCCGCTCTTGTTTGCTGTTCAGACAATCTCTTAAAAAAACTTACGGATTTATCTTGTAAATTAGAGAGTATAGTTTTAAAATGTTTACTCAATTTACTAGGATGCAATGATTCATTTGCCATTTTACATCCACATACTAAACATACAGGCAAAGGATGATCTTCACTTCTGGTCCAAGTGAAACCAAAGCTTAAATAACTTTCATTATATTTGCGAGTAGGTCGCGATTTTGCTTTCTTACTTGCACTTAACTTTTGCTCACTTCCAGAATCTGATTCTTCAATATCACACTTCTTTTCGAGAAATCTATCCATTTTATTTGGGTGTATTTATCTAAAATAAGTAATATGCACATAACATCCACTTCCAACACTTTTAAAATAAGTAATATGCACAACAAGAATAAACCATATTCTTGTTCTCTTTGCAACACAAACCGCTGTTAATTAACATAATAATGATGTGTTGACAAAAAGAGCATTATATCCATAATGAAAAGGTATAATAGAGTAACTATATTTATTTTTATATCTGGACACATATTTCTCTGGAATACCACAGGGTGCACCCGGAAATCTTCTAGGGCACACCAGTGCGCCCTGGTGCACCCTTTGAGAACCACTGCTATAAACACTTAATTGAATTACAAGGCAGTTATCAAATTCAAGGGGGAAATGCTTTAATGCTTCATTCTTTCGACTATTTATAGTTAAACGCCACAGATAGGGTTAAGATATATTAGGCGGAGCTAACTTTCACTTGCTTCACACTTGATGTAAAAAGGATAAGTCTTACCGGGTTACAGCTTCAGCACATTGAATACACTTAGGCACATCTTTAAAAAAATTTCTGTTAACTAATTACAATGAGGAAACACAATTCAAAGAAATCTTCACTATGTTAACTGAAATAATAAACACAGAACTTTGCAAGTCTTGACACATTAGATTTATATCATGTACTAATTCCTTATTTTCCACTATGTATTGACTTCAGCTCTTCAGTATTCTTCCTCTAATCATTAGGAATCTATCGTAATATCAGAATTCCATAGAGGTAGTTTTAGAATGCTATTAGAGTATTCGAGGAGAATCTTTCCTATTTTTCTATATCATTTCATCTTGTGCTAACAGGAAATTATCAAACACTGTAACATGATCAGGCCATCAAAAAATGTTCATACCACATCGTCCGTCACGTGGGTTACCAAGGGACGTGTTGGGGTTTTAGGCAGAGGGACCCGTTCAAAAAATATGTTACAGTCTCCTTTAGACACCACTCAGCACCCTGCTAGAGGAAACTTCATCAATGGTCGCTACCCGTTTGGGGAGGTGTTTACGGGCAATGCAAAGAAATGGTTCTGCAAAAGAATGGAAATGGCAACGACAACGACACCAGACTATGGCTTTAGGCAACTGGAACATTTTCTCTCTGACAGGGAAGGAGTTCCAACTCCTTCCCTGTCAGAGAGGAAGCCAAGCGCTACAGGCTAGACTTAGTCGGGCTTTCTTCAACCAAGAGGAGAGGCTCTGGAATTGTCGACCTGGATAAGGGGTGGAAGCTCTACTACTCTGGTGTGAGCCCAACAATGTCTGCTCAGGCAGGTGTGGGGATACTCACAAGCCCCCCCAGCTGTCAGACTGTGTTGTTGAGTGGATCCCATTGGGGGGACGGGTATGTGTGTTAAGGCTTCAGATGAGGAAACCATGATTTGGCTGTGGTGCAAGCCTATGCACCTAATCTGGAGTCAGAATACTCTGCCTTCCTAGAGGAAGTGGATGCTGCTTTTGACAGGGTTGCAGACATGGGATCGGTCCTGCTAATGGGTGACTTCAATGCACATGTTGGAACAGATGACCAGACATGTAGGGGTATGGTTGGGAGGAACGGTGCCCCTGACCTTAACGCGAATGGGTTGAAATTATTGGACTTCTGCTGTACTAACAGCTTGTCCATAATGAATACCTTCTTCCAGCACCGAGAAGTCCATAAATATACCTGGTACAGGGATATACTAGAACAAAGGTCTCTGATTGACTTCTTTATAGTCTCAGCAGACCTATTTTCCTCAGTGTTGGACGTTTGTGTGAGAAGAGGGGCAGAACTGTCAACTGACCACCACCTTGTTGTGTGCACTCTACGGCTTCAGAAACCAGATGCTACCATCAACGCTGGTAGGCCTAAGCAGCTGTACCGCGTGAAATGGGAGGCATTGGAAAATGAGGCTGTGAGGAAGAATTTTGTAGATGACATTTCCTCCAGGTTCAAAGAGATTCCCAAGCATACTGCAGATGTTGAGGAGGAATGGAAGCTGTTCAGAACAGCTGTCACTGCCTCTGCACTCTCATGGTGTGGCAGAAAGCGGCTCGGTGTGGCAACAGGCAGTGAGAAAAGGACACCTTTGTGGAACCAAGAAGTCCGAAAAACTGTCCGAGCAAAAAAAGAGTCCTACCTAACATGCCTTAGAGTCAGGTCACCTGAGTTGCATTTGCGGTATGCTGAGGCACAAAAAGCTGCTGCTAAGGCAGTAAAGACAGCAAAGCAGGAGGCTTGGGAATCCTTTGGAGAAAGGTTAAACTCATCCTATGCAAATGCAAACAAAGTATTCTCTGCAGACCATCCGCCGCCTTCGAGGGAGAAAAATCGTGCACAGCAAGGGCAATTAAGGCCTCTGATGGTGCACTTTTAACAACCAAGAAGGATATCCTCCACAGATGGAGGGAATACTTTGAGCCTTCTTAACCTGGGTGGCCCAGCAGTTGTGGACATCCAAGAGGTGCAGATCGGGGCAATGACTAGTCTCACAGCAGAAGAGGTCCATTTAGCAATAAAATTGCTAAAATTGGGCAAGGCTGCTGGCGATGATGAAATTCGGCCCGAAATGCTAAAAGCCTTAAATCGAGACGGTGTTCTCTGGCTGACTCGAGTGTGTCAGGCTGCTTGGATATCTGGGCGAGCACCAAAGCAATGGCAGACAGGCATAATAATACCAGTCTTTAAGAAGGGAGACCAGAAGGATTGCAGTAATTATCGTGGCATCTCTCTGCTCAGCCTGCCTGGGAAGGTGTATGCTAAGTGCTTGGAAAGACGGTGGAGGAGCATAGTTGAGTCAAAGTTCCAGGAAGAACAATGTGGCTTTCATCCTGGTAGAAGCACAACTGACCAAATCTTCACTTTAAGGCAAGTCTTTGAGAAATCTTGGGAATATGCCAAGAATGTCTACACATGTTTTGTGGACTTGGAGAAGGCATATGACCAGGTTCCTCGGGATAAGCTTTGGCAAGTAGTACAGGAGTATGGAGTGGATGGTCAACTATTAGCTGCCATCAAGTCCCTGTATGAATGCCCAGAGTTTTGTGTCCGGGTAAACAGCACAAAGTCTGAACCTTTCACAGTCTCTGTTGGCCTCCACCAAGGGTGTGTTCTGTCACCCCTCCTTTTCATAATATTTATGGACTGGATTGATAGGCACAGCCGAGGCAGTGAGTACGTCAGAACTGGAAAATTTAGCATTGGACGTCTGCTTTTTGCAGGTGACCTAGTTCTGCTTAGCTCTTCCACAGATGACCTCCAGCGGACCCTGGATAGGTTTGTAGCTGTTTGTGCAGACGCCGGAATGAAGATCAGTGTGGCCAAAACTGAAACATTTGTGGTCTCAAGACAACCATCCCAGTGCACTCTAAATGTAAGTGGAGTCCCAATGAGGCAGGTGGAGAAATTTAAATACCTTGGGTCCATATTCACGACTGATGGAAAATGGGACGTAGAGCTAGATACTCGAATTGGCTTAGCAAGCTCAATATTGCGGGAGCTTGGCCGTTCGGTAGTATTGAAGTGGGAGTTAAGCCAGAAGGCAAAGCTGGCTGTCTTCAATACAGTCTATGTCCCCATCCTCACCTATGGTCATGAGAGTTGGGTAATGACCAAAAGAATGCGGACATGAATCCAAGCAGCTGAAATGAGGTTCCTTCGAGGGGTTGCAGGGCTGACAAAACTCGACAGAGTCAGAAGCTCTGCAGTTCGGGAAACCCTCAATACTCAACCGCTGCTTCTCCGTGTTGAGAGATCACAGTTACATTGGTACGGGCACCTGGTCAGAATGCCACAAGAGAGGCTCCCTCAGCAGGCCCTCTTTGCCAAGCCAGAGGGTGGGAGGCCACGTGGAAGGCCAAGGATTCACTGGATAGATTATATCCAAAACCTTGGGTGGACACGTTTGGGAATCCCACCAGAACACCTGAGCTTGGTGGCAGAGGATCGTGACTATTGGAAGTTCCTCTTGCAGCTGTTGCCCCCACAACCCAATTAGGAAGAGTGGGCCTTGAAGATGTATGTATGTTACTTAAGTCATGGCAAATTATGTTAAATGTGAATGAAGTATTATAATTCTCAAATATCTTCATTCACAATTTAACAAAGGCCTACCCTTTCACTGAAAAATTTTTCTTGTAAGAAAAATTTTTCACACAAGTCCTTTTTATGGAGGATTTAAACCTTATGTTTTCTTCATGAGGTCTCATACATTGCATAGCTTACTAAAACTCAACTTGTCATCACAGTTTGTGCATTTGTTTCTCTTCACTTCTCTACTTGGATTCTTTCTGTTCCATATACAAGGAAATAATTGTTCTTTGTACTTATTGTAAGGAAATGTCCTTTCAGAGTAGGAATCTTGTTCTCTGTCATAATAATTGAAACTTAGTTGTCTCGTAACTGGTTGATTTGATTCCTCATTTCTTGCCAATTTTTTTCCCTTCCCCGTACTTCCTTTATTCTTCTTCCTTTCTTATTTTTCCTGTTCTGTCTTGCAAACTAGTCACCTTGGCAAAATTAACCTTAACAATTGGTTGATCTTTATTGTTAACTTCTGGCTTAGGTATGGATATTCGTTGCTGTAAAAGCTTATTAGTGTTAAGTAGTGTTTCTGGCTGATAAGGTACAACAGATTCTGTATCACTATCCTTCACAGTTGGTTCAGTTACAGACAATTGTGCCTTATTTGGAGTAACTTTTTTATTAGGTATACAAAACCTTTCCTTCTGTTGCCTTGTTCCATCATACGTATAATTGCTATCTCTTCTTATATTTCTTTTCTAAAAAAATCATAGGAGAACTGATACCTTTCTAAGAAATTTGTTCCTAGTATGATGTGAGAGCTTATGTTAGAGGTTGAGGGGGATAACAAGTAAATCTTGCCAGACACTTAGTTTAAATTCTGGTAGGTAGATTCTTATACGAACCTTTTCATAAGCTATGAAGTTTGAGTCAGAAAGAGTAGTAATTCTTACAGGTTCTCTCAGTTTGGCAATGTTTTTCCACAATTTATGATTTATACTTAGGAAATAGTCCTTTCTAATGGTTGAAGCATTACATCCTGTATCCAATAGAATATTACACTTAGAGTCTAGGATTTCTCCTCTAATTCTCATCAATCGTTCACAAGATCTTTGGTGTTTCTGAATTCTATTATATCCTGTATGAGGTATGTGTCCAAACTTTGAATCCCAGTTTTTGTTAGAGTAATTTCTTTTGTTATGAAAACAATTTCTAGCAAGATGTCCAACTTTATTGCAACTATAACATATGGGAGGATTTCTATGTTCTTTCTCTATCTGAGATTGAGAGACAATGGGTATCTGTTGTTTAAGATTTTGTAGTCCTTGTAACAACTCACTTAAATTTGCTAAAATGGGTTGATTTTGTCTTTCTACTTCAAGTTTGATTCTTTCATTAACCTTATCTGCTGTGGGGTTTTGGTCTTCTTTAGACTTTACAGTGATTGCTGTCAATTGTTTCATCATTTCATTTAGACTATCCATAATTGGTTGTTGCAATTTCTTAACTTCTTGGTGAACTAAGCTTTGTACATCTTCCATCAACTTCTTATTAGATTGTTCTTCATTCACAGTCATGTGATTAACACTAATAGGACTTTCTCCCATATTCTTTCTTTTCTCCTCTTCTTTTTTATTCTTGCCTCCAACTTTAGACTGTTCCAAGAGATAGTCAGTTTTATTCACAACATTTATAAGGCCTACATTGGATGAGGGACAAAAGTCTCCAATCACCTGTTCTCTTTCCTTAACAGCCTTAAAACATTCTTCCAAAGTGTTAATTCTTTTCTTGTAGGTAGTCTCTCCTAACTCTAACTTTACGCCTTGTCGAAACTGTTGGAATACAGCCCAATCCAAATGAGGTTTATCTTCATTAGTCACATTTAAACTGTTGGACAGAGTCAACAAACGATTGTAAAAATCAGTGACACTTTCTTCATCTTTTTGTGTGACTCTCTATACGATCCATAAGTTGGGACCAATACTTTTAAATCTAGAATATTGTGAAATTAAAACATCCTTAAATTTCTGATACCCTAATGTTTCTTTAATAATTCGGGATGAATACAAAAATGTTTTTGCCTTACCAGTTAATTTACTTCTCAATAATATTAATAATTGAAAGTCAGTCCAGTTTGCTATTTCCCTAAGCTTTTCAACAAAAGAAAAAAAAGAGAGCACATCATCTGATTCCTTTCCCGAAAATTGAGGAAAGACCTGTTATGGGTTTACTGTACGAAAAAATTCGCTATCTTCCATTCTCGAACTAGATGAAACAGCCATATTAATATATCAGATATAAGACTTAAATTTAAAAATCTGAATTCTAAAATAACTTGTTTCTTTGCCTGATTCTGGTTCACAACCTGCTCACAGTGATTCACTTAAATTTACTATTAAGATTTTAGGGATCACTTTTTCTACTTTACACAAAAATTTATTTAATTATTTAACTTATACTAGTGAATTTACATCCTGTTGGCTGTGCCATTTTGTTGTGTTGTCCTATTTTGCTGACTTGGCCATTTATGTTGGTTAGTTGAACTTATTCTTATTTCTTGATATTCCATTTTTATTTGTCAGATGTTGATTGATACTGATCCAAATATAAACAAATTTATATTATCCTCCACCACCTTATATTCAGATTAGTCTATATATTGTAGAGGAATCAATCATCATCTAACGTTTGTAATCTCACTTTTCTACAGGCCGAGGTTAATATTATCTTTTAAGGCTTCCGCTAGGTCCGATGAATTTTTTTTGTGAGCGGTGCAATAAAAGAAAATCAGACAAACTTCAAATTGAATTCAATAAAACAAAACATTTAATGCAAGGTTACATAACATGTACATCTAAGTATAACTTTCTAAACAAGATAATGTAATTGAACAAATCCAAAATATCTCTGAGATACAGGTAGCTATTTAGTTAGGTTTTAAGATTAAAGCCAAAAGTCTTAGATCTTATTATTCAAGAGATAAGTATTTCTATCACAACTTGTCTCTATTCTATGAGACAATTCATATCATCTACACATCGATTTAGTTCTAGTGCTCAGAATAGATATAATACACTAGGTATCAAACATTCAACTCTCAGTTCTCTATATTCTGTCGATTTATAAAAAAATAGATCTCACAGTTCAGTTCCAGAATTCACAATAAATATTCTTGTATTTGGCTTCTCTAATTCACTTCTAGTCTATAAACACTTAATTGAATTACAAGGCAGTTATCAAATTCAAGGGAGAAATGCTTTAATGCTTCATTCTTTCAACTATTTATAGTTAAACGCCACAGCTAGGGTTAAAATATATTAGGCGGAGCTAACTTTCACTTGCTTCACACTTGATGTAAAAAGGATAAGTCTTACCGGGTTACAGCTTCAGCACATTGAATACACTTAGTCACATCTTTAAAATTTCTGCTAACTAATTACCGTGAGGAAACACAATTCAAAGAAATCTTCATTACGTTAACTGAAATATTAAACACAGAGCTTTGCAAGTCTTGACACATTAGATTTACATCATGTACTAATTACTTATTTTCCACTATGTATTGACTTCAGCTCTTCAGTATTCTTTCTCTAATCATTAGGAATCTATAGTAATATCAGAATTCCATAGAGGTAGTTTTTAATGCCTTTTTATTCCCGGTCCTTTCCTTGTCGATTTTTTCGGATATCTCAGCTCGCCTTTCGTTACACACAACCAGTCTCTTCACTGTCCCCGAGCTTTCTTCCCAGTTTACTTTCGTTTTCCAATTAACTGCGTTTATTTTTCCTGCCAAAATCGGTTCTAGCCAGTTTAGCTTACATCTACAGGTTTCTCTCCATATCATAACCGATCACGTTCTAAGCACGTGCTAACTAAAAACAACTCTGCTTCTCCTTTACTAGCCAATTAAATTCATTTAGAAGAATTATATAAAATCATATCAGCAGAATTCCACTTATATACATTCTCTTTCAGAAATATCAAATAAGGAAATAATCCGTAGTTCACATAAAATACATTTAAATATGATAAATACAAATTCTTATAATACATATGCACAGCTTCTTATAATATTTATACAGGAACAAATAAAATAAATTGAATGACACTTTAATACTGAGTCTTTTCATTACTAATATAAATCCCAAAATTATATATAATTAAATAATAATAAACAAACTCAAAATAACTATATGAATAATAATTTATAAGGAAGTGATTAGCAGCAAATAATATTTACAAGTGTTGCTTAAGTCATGGCAAATTATGTTAAATGTGAATGAAGTATTATAATTCTCAAATATCTTTAGTCATTAGTGCGTGGGAAATTATTGAAAGAATATTTGTTAGCAGCAATGGTAAGTTGTATACCACAAGTGAACAAGAGGACACAATTTGGAGTAAAGTGGATGACAAACAATATTAAACAGGAATTGCATGTGAAAAAGAGGCTGTGGAAGAGAAGATGCATGAAGAGTATAAGACACAGGCCAGAAGAGTGACTAGTATGGTAAGGAAGGCAAAACTGGAATATGAGAAGAGAGTGGCCGTAAGATCCAAATAAAATCTTAGGGAATTTTTTAGCTATGTGGCTAGTAGGAGGAGAAATGACTGTGGAAGAATGATATTGTGGGATAAAAATGGGAATCCTGGAGGAGTCAGTTTTGATGCTAGAGGGATAGGGCAGGTTCAAGGTTTAGAGGTACAGGTAGAGAGTGTGTTTCAAATACTGAGTACTCTGGATGTCAGTAAAGCTGTGGGACTGGATGGTATTTCATCACGAGTTTTGAGAGAATGTGCTAGGGAACTGAAAGTGCCTTTGACCTGGCTTTTCAATGAAAGTCTGGCTGCTGGAAAGGTGCCCATGGAATGGAAGGAAGGCAAGATAGTGCCATTGCATAAGGGTGGTAGCAGACTGGAAGTGTAATCATAGACCAGTTTGTGTGTCACCAGTTGTTAGTAAGATCTTCGAGAAAGTAGTGAAGGACCGTATACAGCATTGGGCAGATGAGGGTAATGTTATCTGTGAGAGTCAACATGGATTTGTGAAGGGGCGCTCTTGTTTTAGTAATGTGCTAGCCTTTTATAATAAAGTTACAAGAGCAGTAGATGAGGGAAAGTCATATACTGCCATTTTCTTAGACTTAGCGAAGGCATTTGACAGGGTGCCACATGATAAGCTGATATTTAAGTTGCAGCACATGGGTCTGGATGTCAGATTGGTCAACTGGATTCAGGATTGGCTGTCCGATAGGTATCAGAGAGTTGTGTATGGTGGGGCAGTTTCAAGGAAGCAGAGGGTTACAAGTGGGGTCCCACAGGGCTCAGTACTGGGACCTATATTGTTTAACCTTTATAACAATGACATTGTCAATGGATTGCAAGGGGATATTCAGTTGTTTGCAGATGATGCGAAGCTGGGAAGGATTATTAGTAATAGTGCAGATGCGGCAGCCCTGCAAGAGGATTAGAATAAGCTAAATAGATGGGCAAATGAATGGGGGATGGTCAGTTTAATGCAGCAAAATGTAAGGTCTTTAGGTTTGGGAAACATCGATGAGACACTGTATACTCTATGAGAGGAGTTATACTGAGGAAGTAGGGGAGACAAGAGATCTGGGGTTGATGATTGATAGAAACCTGAAATTTAGGGGACATATTGCAAAGGTGGCAAAGGTAACACAGAGGATTGCTGCAATAATGAGAAGGAAACTGACCTGCAGAGATAAAAGGGTTATCATTCCATTGTATAAGTCTCTGATCAGACCACACTTAGACTATTGTTCTCAGATTTGGTCCCCAGGATTTGAAGGGGATAAATTAACTGTGGAAAGAGTACAAAGGCGGATAACAAAGATGGTTTCAGGACTGTACAATTCTGGTTATGAGGATCGGCTGAGGGAATGTGGACTGCAGAGTTTGGTGGATAGAAGAAGGAGAGGTGATATGATTGAGACTTTTAAACTGTTGAGAGGTGGCTACAGGGTTGACACTGGGTGAGTTCTTTCGCTTGGTTGAACAACGGAAAGGAGTGATGACAAGAGGCCATCCCTGGACGTTACGAAAGGAAACTGTGAGCAAGAGGGTGAGGACTAGTTTCTTTGCATGGATGGTGGTTGAACCATGGAATGCATTGCCTGATGGAGTGGTGAGAGTGAGAACGGTGAATGAGGTCAAGGAGTGGTATGATAGACTTTGTTTCTTGAGGGGAGATCCCCCCCCCACTCGATGAGTGTTGATAGACTGTTTCTTAGGAAGGACCTCCCACGATGAGTCTTTTCACTCCATGGAGGCCTGAATAATAATAATAATAATAATAATAATAATAAAAACAGAGTTTAGTCTTTGAGCTATGACATTTTTTTTTTTTTTGCTGACCATCAACATCCTAGACTAAATTTGTGCTAAGTTCTCTGAATTATTGAAACAATTCAGAGAACAAAACAAGCTATTAAAACAATATCATCTGCATATTTTAAATGGATAATGTTTCTTCCATTAACAGTAACTACCAGGCAATTCTCCAAACACTTCTCCGAGGAACAGGTTGAACAAATAGAGAGAGAGGATAGCCCTGCATGACGTCTCTCTACGATGGGATTTTCCTTGCAAATCTGACCCAAGAAAAGCAATATTCTTTGCTTTTCTCGGGTCAAATTTGCTAGTCTTTAAAACAAAGATTGCATCACTGGTTCATCTTTCATCTATGAATCTCATATGTTTTTCTTCCATTACTTCTCCATACTCTTTTTTTATTCTGTTTTGAATGATTCTAATAAATATCTTGTAAGCATGGATCAGCAATGATATGAGTCTATATGTATTGGGATGATTTTACTGACTCATCAGTCATCAGGGATTTCCTCTTTTTCTAATATTAGGTTGTATAAATAGTTCAGGTATAATCCCTTATCCTCCCCCTCCTTCCACAGTTTTTTGGGGATACCATAAGCATAATTTAACATACATCACTCAATGACCTTTCTAAGGCATCAGAAATCATGACTGATATTAGTACAGGAGATTGGTTTTCTGCAATTTCTTTCAATGTCAAATATAGATTTCTTGATGGCAGTTCTGAATTTCAGCAGGCTGAGAATGAAGGTAGAATTTTTATGCTATAGGACTTGCAATATGTTGAATTTTTCTCTTGGACTGGCTTAGCAAACCAGTAGTTAAAATCATGGCTTGGATAGTGAATGATTAAAGTGTGAATTGACTAGAAAATGAAGGCTTTGATTCCCATTAGGATAATTTCATTCATTTGTTCAGAATAAATGTGTAGATCAACTTGCTAGTTGATATAGGTGCTACCAAACAGCAGATGGAAACAGTAAGAATGCATATAGTCAAACTTGAGTGATAACAAGTCAAAAAGATTACAGTAATTTTCAGAAGTTGAAGTAAGCACAGCAGCAGTGAAAGCATATATCAATATAACTGAATGGGGAAAAGAAACTTTAAGCTAGAAAAAGTAAAAAAAAACAAAACAGGGTACTCTAGATTTTAACTTCTCTAGGATGGGACACTGAAATACAAAAATGCATGTGGCAGAAGGAATCATGCTGAGAGTCTGAACAGTTGAGATTTGGAGTAGCTATTGAAATCAGTTAATATCTGAGGTTTGGTTCGAAACAGGCAGTCAGGTCTGGATGTCCATTGTTGAAGGTTTATGTTGATACTGTGAAAAGTGGAGAGGATGTGGAAATGATTTTTCCTTAACAGAATTTTTTGTAATTTGTGAGATTTGGTTTTATTTAACTACAATCATACTATGTTTATTTGGTATTCTGTTCATGGTAGATTTTGGTGACTAGTTGAAAGAAAGCATTATTATTATTATTATGTGACATCCCCAGGGAGTCCAAAGACTCATCAAGGGAGAGTGTGTCAACATCATCGAATGATTATACCCCTTCCAACTACTAACCATGTTCAAACTTGCTTAACTTTTTTCGTGAGCCATTAGTAGCAGGGGCTCTACCAATCGGCCAACCTTTGCTGGCTAAGTATGGAGCACTGGAAAGAAATAGACTCTTGGACATGCTGTCCAGAAAGATAGAGAGAGAGTATCCAATCTCATGTTATATTATGGCCTCTACGGTGTTCTAGCAATAAATAAGTGTGCTCAGATTCCCTTCTAGCAAAATCTTGCAGAGTATATGGCAATATGATTCATAACTGGTCAAGAAGCCGTCTGATACGTTACCATCAGATTCAGTCTTCCATACTTCATGGCAACAAGTATGCAGAACAACTTTACTGCTGTTCTGCAGAAAGGCCCATAATTTCCCATGAATAAAGATTTCTGAGTTTCCATAGTATATCTTGAAGGATATTACACACATCATTATTATTATTATTATTATGCGACACCTGGTATTGTGACAATACCACTAGTATTGTCACAGATAATCATAAACATCCATGCCCACAGCAGGATTTCGAACCTACAGCTTTTTGAGTGGAGAGTAGATACGCTAACAACTCAGCCAACCAGGCTAGCATAGAAAATGAACATGGATTCCAGTTTCTGGCTAACATTTTCCATAGTATATCTTGAAGGATATTACACACATTATTATTATTATTATTATTATTATTATTATTATTATTATGTGACACCTGCTATTGTGACAATACCACTAGTATTGTCACAGATAATCATAAACATCCATGCCCACAACAGGATTCGAACCTGCAGCTTTTTGAGTGGAGAGTAGATACGCAAACAACTCAGCCAACCAGGCTAGCATAGAAAATGAACATGGATTCCAGTTTCATTTCCAGGGAAATGAAACTGGAATCCATGGTATCAGACACCTGGACACACTCACTGAGACATGAAAGTCATTTACTGCCTGCTTGGCATTTCCTCCAACTGCAGATGCATGAAATCAACTGAAAGATTTGGTTTTGATTTAAAAAAAAAAAAAAATTATAATAATTTCCTACCATGTATCTCAAGGGCAATACAGAATACTACAAAGCAATATACATGAGTAAGTTTACATTATTATTAGCTCCTCATTATCAATTTTCTTTCAGATTAATGTTATTACTTATTGTCTCTGTTACTGACACATCTAATATTTTGTTCAACTAAGGCAATATACTGCAAGCCATGTGAATCTTGGTCTTGCACTGAGTCTTTTTTTTTTTTGCCATCCTAGCATCAAACAACTGTGTTTTTTTTTGCCAAGTATTTTTTTCATATTCCATCTGAATGAAAATACAAATACCACTTTAAACAAGATCTTTCCATAATTTCTTTGTAAAAACTGTTCTGTCATGTTAACCAGAGTGGCTTATCTAGCAGAGCAAACAAAAGTGAAACATGTTAGACACAGGATACTTAAGTACAATGACAAATATTTCATACCGAAATTAATAGTACATCATTAGTGTGAAACAAGCATTGCAAAGAGACAGAATAAAGGTGAATACAAATCATTTAATAACAGCATGTGTCATCCTCTGAAGGATCATATCAAATAAACAGGTAATCATTTTTGATACTGACATAGGATGAGAACTTTATGAGAAATATGAACATCTCTTCATCTGAAGAGATGTTCATATTTAAAATAGCTTTTATGGAGATGGAAAGCATCATTCCAGAGGAATGATGTATCCATTCTCAATAATATGCTCTGTAAGCTCACTTTGGAGGTAAGGTATTCAGTGTAGTAGTGATGTATATTAATCCTTTCCCATCCATGTGGGGGCACCTGTTCGAGGCAGAGGTGACCTCCCAGTGATGATACTGGCCCTTTTCATTCTTCCTCTTTTTCTTTGCTTTTCTTCCCGTATTCTTTGCTCTACTTCCTCTGAGTCTTTTTCACTATCCTTTTTCCAGACCACCATCACTGTGATCCAAAGCCCTGCTACCGTGTTTGCGACCCGTGGACATCCAGAAAGGGAGATAGTAGTCTTGCACTACTTTGTAGTGCAAGACTACTATCCCCCTTTCTGGATGTCCACGGTAGTGCAAGAATAGTGCAAGACTACCAGGTAGTCTTGCACTACTTTGGCCACTGCTTTGACAAGACAGGTGGTCCTGGATGGCCCAGCCAGGATCAGTCGCTAGTGGGCTTGCCTGCAAGCCCACTAGCGACTGATGAAGTGCCGGTATAGCATCCAGGGTAGCCCTGGCATTCCACTCCTGAGTGCAGTCTTTGCTTGCTGGGTAGTGGGCGTCCATGTGTGGCTCTGTGGTGGGTGGGGAGCTGTGGCACAGAGTTAAAAATTCCTTAAATATGAATTCTTCATCCTCAAATGTTACAGGGACCCTAACAAAGTCCCAAGCAAGTACTGATAATATAGACACAGCATATGGAAACAGAAGTAAGAAACAAAAGATATTGGATACTAACATAAATGTACCAACTTTTTTAATCATTCATGCAACAGGTGAAAAACCATTGGGAAAATGTCACCCTTCTTTATCCAAAAAGGTTTAGAAGGACTGGCAGGACCTCCCAAAACTGTCAAGAAATTGCATTCTGGTGATATCCTCATGGAAACAATGTGCAAACAACATTCCGAGAAACTACCAAGAGCAACGACAATGGGTGGAATACAAATTGCAGTAACACCTCACAGAACACTCAATTCTAGTAGAGGAGTGATATCAGAATGGGATCTCCTTGATGTTCCTGATGAGGAGATATGTTCAGAGCTTAAAGATCAAAGAGTGATGGGTGTGAGGTGCATCCTGATACGCAGGGATGGTCGCCTGGTCTCAACCAAGAACATCATCCTTACTTTTGATACACCTAGGCCTCCGACATCTGTCAAAGCAGGGTATCTCAGCTGTCCTGTTAGAATGTACATCCCTAACCCGCTGACATGCTTTAAATGTCAAAGATATGAACATACCCAAACTGCCTGTCGTGGTTCTACTACCTGTGCCCAATGTGGTAGTAAAGAACATAAATCTTGCTGTGAAAAAAAAAAAAAGCTAAATGTGTCAACTGTCAGGGAGATCATCCAGCATGATGAATGTCAGAAATGGAAAGATGAAAAAGAGATACAAAAAATTAAAAACAGAACAAAATATAACATATCAGGATGCAAAAAGAAAACTGGCCACCATTACACCTGTTCTACGATCCTCTTATGCTGAAAAAGTAACAACTGAAAAAGTGCCAACAGCAACTCAAACATGTATATCTATTCCACCATTTGATAATTTCACCATATCTGAACTTTACGATCGCAAGTGCTTCTCTGTTGAGCGCATTAATCACAAGACCTATGGCCTTACTCCAGAGACAACTTCAAAAATGGTCCCATTCGATGAAACTCACCTGGCAAAAAAATTATGGTGGAGACTTCACTCAAAGATAAACTACCAGACACTTGCACAGAAAAAATGGATACCTCGATACCCACTGAAAGCAAACTAAACATGCCAACTGACCCAAACACATTTGATGTTTTGAACACTCTACCAGAGGAAGAGATGGACACTGGCTGTCCATACTTCCCTAAAACAGTGGATAAATATAAATCTGACAAAGGTAAGCTCTCAGCCTCTCGAAAACCAGACAAGTCAATAAAATCAAGACAATAGGAAAATTTTTACAATGGACTGTTGTGGGATCTGCCAGAATATTGACGATATCAAGATGTTGTTGCAGAAACACAAACCTTTCTGTTTCTGTCTACAGGAAACTTAGTTAAGACCCAAAGAAGACTGTACCTCTAGGAATTTCACTGTTGTATGTAAGGATAGAACTGGAGATGGTTCTGCTCATGGAGAAGTAACTATCCTAGCAGGCAGTCATATTCCTTTCCATCAGGTCCAACTTAATACTTCTCTGGAAGCAGTAGCGATTTGCTTCTCTGTGGGATTTCTTATTACAGTATGTTCAATTTATTTACTACCAAATGTTGAGTTAAATGAAATTGACCTTGATAACCTTATCTCGCAACTGCCTGAACCCATACTTTTGATGAGTGACTTTAACGGTCACAATACTCAATGGGGTAGTGCCAACACTAATAGACGAGGTCGAATCATTGAAAAAATTCCTGATAATAATAACCTTTCCCTTCTAAATAATAAACTCAATACTTTCTTCCATATGCCTACCTGCTCATATTCTGCAATTAATCTTACAATCTAAGACTATTACACTTTTTTTATATATAATCTTTGTCAAGTAGCTTTATTTTATCCTCCTACATGTTTCACCAATTTTTTCTATTGGCATCCTCAGGGAATACAAACTAGTAAGCTAAAATGAAGGTTACAGACTAGGTTATAACTGATGGTTCTAATTCATACAAAAAATTGGTATTGTGCATGACAATGTGCGTGTCTCGTTAACGCGATTTATTCGTTATGGTTCATGACGTAATTGTTATGAAAGTTCATTTCTTTGATGTTTAATGATCTGATAAAAGTTTTCCAAATTTCTGGTAAAATTAGACCTTGATTCTTGTTTAGGTTTTCAGTTTTACGGGCGACTGTAGCTGCTTCTTTAAAGGTTCTTGAATGGCATAAGGCTCTTATCCCACTCAGTGTGATGGTTAGTAGAGGCAAAGTGGTATGAAAGGCCTGAAATGTCTTGTCTGTTATTTCTGACATATAGTATGTGTTCTTTCCTTCTTGTTTCAAAGCTTCTAGAGGTCTGACCTACGTAACTAATACCACATGAGCAAGGTACATTATATACTCCAGAGTACTTGTAGAATGGGTGAGGATCTTTTGGTGATCTTAAAAATTTCCGAATAGTGTTGATTGGTTTGAATGCCACTCTGATCTTATGTGGTTTTAAAAGGTTAGCTAATTTTTTGGAAAGGTTGCTGACAAAAGGAATCGTAATTGTACTGATGTATTGGACGTCATCACGTTGTCGATGTGGTATATCAGTAAAGAGAATCTTGCTGTAGAGTCTTTTTGGGTAACCATTTAAAGAAAGTTCTCTGGATATTGTGGTTAATTCCGTTAGTAGGTCATCCTTGTCTGTCGTATACTGTATAGCTCTTTTCTTGAGACTATGGATAATGCTAAGTTTCTGAGCTATGTGATGAGCTGAGTTGAAATGGAGGTAACGTCCAGTATTTGTAGGTTTTCTGAATACAGATAGGTTGATACTATTATTGGTTTGTTTCTTTATTAAAATGTCAAGGAATGGCAGTTTTTTATCTTTTTCCATTTCTAATGTGAATTTGATGGTATTGTGGAAACTATTGATTTGGTTGAGGCAATTCATGTTCTTCTTTCGTATGATCCCAAATGATAAAGATGTCATCTACATATCTGTACCAAATTTTTGGTTTTGGAATGATCTGGGTTAAGATTTTTTTCTCTAGATCTTCCATGAATAAGTCAGCACAAGGAGGTGAGAGGGGGCTACCCATAGCTAATCCAGTGAGTTGTTTGTAGATCGTTTTTTGCCAAATAAAATAGAAGTTAAACAGTGATTGAACAAAATAGTGATGTTTCTTGGGAACAAGTTGTCTAAGATGTTGATGACTTCAACCACTGGAATGTTAGTAAACAGAGATGTAATGTCCAGGCTTGCTAGTATATCCTCTTCAAAAATAGGGATGTTTTTTATTTTATCTATAAAATGTTTTGAGTTTTTAATACAAGTATCCGAGATGTGAATGTGTTGTTGTAAAATCTTCACAAGATACTTGGACAGTTGGTAAGTAGGAGAATAGATTTCATCAACTATTGGACGTGACGGTATACCTTCTTTATGAATTTTTGGAAGGCCATACAATCTAGGAGTTAGTGGGTGCATTGATTTTAGTTTTTTTATGATTTCTATAGGCCAGTTATTCATTCCACGTAATAATTCATTGGTGTCATTATGGTTTTTGTGGTAGGATCTCTACTTAGAACTTCATATACAGACCTGTCAGATAATAGATTTTTAATTTTTTCTTCATAATCTGAAGTATTTAATATAACTGTATTATTACCTTTGTCGGCTTTGAGTATGATGATATCTTTATTATTCCTTAATTTGAGAAGCATTCTTCTTTCCATTTGGTTAGAGTTGGTGTTAGGAGATCTTGACGGAGCTGAAAGGATTATGCTGCTTTTTAATCATAAGTCATTAGCTATTGGAAGTGGTAGTAATGAGGAGGCTTTTTCTAAGTTGCAGATGAACTCTATTTTAGGAATGACAGTGGGTTTTAAAGCAAAATTGAATCCTTTTTTGAGGATAGAGATCTCAGGTTTACTTAAAATGTGTTTAGATAGGTTAATTATCACTTGATTATCTGGTAGAGATGGTTTGCAGTTGCTATGATTATCATACAGCATATTGAATTTATCAATTTGTGTCTTTTTTGCTGTGATTAAATGTTTTGGTAAAACTGTTGCTAATCATACTGTCTAATAGTTGCCATGTCTCAGCGTCAAGATTATTAGAGATATCTGTGAATAAATTATAGCACTGTGAGTCTATTTTGCTAAGCATGAATCTCGTATGGCAAATTCTTTCTCTAAGAAGAGCATACGAAGTTCATTTGTAAATCAAGTTGGCTTGTCAGTTTTATAATATTGTTTCAAACGAAGAAATTTTGGGATCACGCTATTGTCTCTACATCTTTTCAAAAAAGTCAGATGGTTTAAATACCTAGCTTTTTTGCATTTTAAACCTTCGAGATTGCGTACCTTTTGTTTGGTGGTCTTATTGATCCTGTTCATTATGTTGAATTTTTTCTTGACAATTATTCATAAGACTATTACACTTTTTTTATATATAATCTTTGTCAAGTAGCTTTATTTTATCCTCCTACATGTTTCGCCAATTTTTTCTATTGGCATCCTCAGGGAATACAAACTAGTAAGCTAAAATGAAGGTTACAGACTAGGTTATAACTGATGGTTCTAATTCATACAAAAAATTGGTATTGTGCGTGACAATGTGCGTGTCTCGTTAACGTGATTTATTCGTTATAGTTCATGACGTAATTGTTATGAAAGTTCATTTCTTTGATGTTTAATGATCTGATAAAGCACAATAACAATTTTTTGTATGAATTAGAACCATCAGTTATAACCTAGTCTGTAACCTTCATTTTAGCTTACTAGTTTGTATTCCCTGAGGATGTCAATAGAAAAAATTGGCACGTTGTAAGATGTCAGAGTCAAAAACAATCATGGATCCAATTTACCACATCAATTAATCAAATGACCAGTCCAAAAATTGTAATAGGATAAAATCCGGAAAATGAAAGGCATATATAGTACACACAGTTTGTCCACCTTAGACTATAATGGAAGTGTTCTTGCTGATCCCAAAGCTATTGCAGATACTTTGGGAGAAACTTTTGCTAAAATCTCAGCAACAGCTTTTCTCATTTCATTTCTGAGACATTTCTCAGAATGTCTCAGAAATGAAATATTCTGAGGACACCTCCCTATATTTATTAAAAACTTTCTGTCCAGGCAAACTTTCCAAGTCAGAGTGGGAAGTACACTATCTCGACCATATCATCAAGAACAAGGTGTTCCCCAAGGCTCTGTTTTAAGTGTAACCCTTTTTGCTATTAAAATTAACTCAATCATTGAACAGCTTCCTCCCACTGTAGACAATGCTCTATATGTTGATGACTTCACAATTTACTGTCACTCATGTAAACAGGGGGGTAATTGAAAGACAACTTTGGCAAGCAATTGATCATGTCTCTCTCTGTGGGCACTTAATAATGGGTTTAGGTTTTCAACAGAAAAAATCTCTGTGTACACTTCTGTTGAAAACGCACTCATCACCCAGATCCTGAACTAAGAATAGGCCATACTGTTATTCCAGTAGCTACAGAAACCAAGTTCTTGGAACTCATCTTTGAGAGAAAACTCATATTTCTAGCACACATTCATCAACTAAGAGAAAAGTGCAAAAGAACTTTGAACCTCCTTCGCACTCTATCCTCTACTGAGTGGGGTGCTGATCGAGCTTCACTGCTCCATCTTTATCGTGCACTTATACGTTCAAAGCTGGATTATGGGTCCCAAGACAGAGTAACCTACGATGGTTGGATTCCATCCATCATCAGGGTATACAGATAGCTACTGGTGCCTTTCGCACCTCACCCACTCAAAGTCTCTATGTTGAAGCAAATGAACCGGCTCTATCACTTCGATGGAAACAGTTGTCTCTTAACTACGCCCTAAAAATAAAATCTATCCCAGATCACCCTACATGGAATAGTATCTTCTCTCTGCATTGAGAAGCTCAATATCACACACACACACATCAAACTGCTATAAATCCTTTTGGTATGCATATTAAAGAAACTGTGCAAGCTGTTAGTATAAATGTTGACAACATTAGCTACACTAAACATAACAGCATTCCTCCATGACAGGTTTGCACAGCATCCTGCAACCTCTCACTCTGTCAGCTACAGAAATCTTATACTCCATCATCCATTCACCTGCAATTGTTTAATGCACACAGAGCAGCACACACTGATTTCTTACCCATCTATACTGATGGTTCAAGAACTAACACTCTGTTGGTGTGCTGCTGTGTTTCCTGACATTATTAACTCAAATCAGATCCCACCAGACTGCAGTAATTATACAGAAGCGTTACATGCCATTCAGCTTGCACTTGTGCATATAAAAGAAAACTGCTACCAAAAGTGTATAATTTATACAGACTCAGTGAGCTCTTTACAGGCTATCTCCTTTCCTATGTATAATCCACATCCAGTACTTTATGAGGTACTACACCTGCTTCACAAAATGAAAATCCTTAATTTCGATGTTCAGTTCTGCTGGATTCCCAGCCACATTGGAATCAAAGGAAATGAGGCTGCAGATGCAGCTGCTAAATTAGCTCATACCTTCTCCACATACTATTTGACAGTTCCATATACAGACTACAGGCAACTTATAAGATCAAAGCTAATTGCTCAGTGGGAGTTAACATGGCAAGAAACATCAACAAACAAATTATATACATTAAACCTGAAATTAAACACTGGCATTCTAGTCAAAGTACAAAGAGAAGGGAGGAAGTTGTCCTTGCTAGGCTCCGCATAGGTCACAGTCACCTTACACATTATCATTTACTGAGAGCTGATGACCCCCCCCCATATGTGAAAAATGCAACACACATCTCAATATTCATCATATTCTGGAAGATTGTCAAAAATTTACACGAGAGAGGAATGAAATTTTCACCTATCTAACCAAGCCATACACACTCAGAGAAATGCTAGCAGACTCAAGCAAATTGCATGATGTTTTTAATTTTTTAGAAAGAATTAATTTGTACAAACACATTTGACTATAAATTTGTTTATATATACTGTATATTCTGGCATATAAGTTGACTTTTCAGCATTGAAAAAAAGTACTAAATTTTTTAGGTCGACTTATACGCCGGGTCCAAAATTTATTGCTTTCCAAGAAAAAACTAGTACATATCATACTCTGTTAAATTTATTAGCAATATACAAAAAGGGTAAATAAGTAAAAATATTTCAACTTATATCAAATTTATTTACAGAAAAAATTATTTACATGTTATATAATTATTTATTTATAAAAGAAAATAGGTAGGTAACAACATAATTAAAATTTAATTTTCATTGTCTGAATGTATGAAAAGTTCACTGTATTCTGGTTTTGTAATTTCTGGTATATCATCATATAAATTGTATTCGTTTTCTCCATCAGATATAGCATCAATTTCGTCCTCATTGTAAACAAAATCATCTTCCGAGCCATCTAATTTGTTAGATATAGCACATTTTTTAAAATATTTTATTACCGTATCTGGTTTTATTTCATCCCATGCTTTCGCTACCCATTCACACATAGTTACCAAAGACGCATGTCACATTTGTCCTCCTTTTGTGTATCTTTTTTCTCCTTCTTGCATCCATGCATCCCACTGTTTTCATAAACTGTCTTTAAATGGCTTGTTTATACAAACATGCAATGGTTGCACTAGTGAAGTTAACCCACTTGGAATCACTGCCATATTGGTATTATTCTCTCTTAATAAAGATTTTGGGATCTCCGTTAAATGGGATTTGAACATGTCCCACACTAAAAGACTGTTTGGATTTTTTAATGCACCTTGTCGTGTATTCCAAATACTTTTTATCCACAACTTAACTCCTGCTTCATCTATCCAACCATTCTCATGAACATGGACAAAAACGTTTCTTGGAATTTTGATCTTTGGCATTGTTTTTCTTTTAAAAATTATCATAGGTTTTAATTTAGTACCATCAGCCATACAAGCAAGTACAACTGTGAAATGGCTTTTTTCATGTCCAGTTGTTTTTAAAGAAATAGTTTTACTTCCTTTCAATTCTACTGTTCTATTCCCGATCATGTCAAACATAACTGGAGTTTCATCCATATTTCCGATTTGAGACAATAAATAATTTTTTTTGCTTTCTTTTAGCAATTATAAATCTTTGAAAACTTAATAACTTATCATCCAAATCCTTTGGCAGCTTCTGTGCGATTTTCATTTTTAGTCTTTTTTTCCCTTTCCATAAACCGGCTACACCAACTCACTGTAGCTTTGTAGTTTTCGCTGTCCTTTTTATTTGCTTTGCCCCACTTCAAAGCAAATAAACGAATATTATTTCTCATTATAATGAGTCCATTTTGCCGATTTTCTCAAACCCAATCTGCAACATAATTTTCCAGAATAGGCCACTCACAAATTCCTTTCCATAATGTGCACTTATTTTTTGGCATTTTCATTATTAAAGTTTCATTTTTTCTCCAATTGCGAACTAGTTTTTCGTTTACTCCAAACTGACGTGCAGCAACACAGTTAGTATTTTCTTTTGCAAATTTAATCACTTTGCACTTAAAACTCGCGTCATATTTCATTCTTTTAAAAGGAGCCATTGCATTTTAGTTCACTATTGGTCAACTGGTCAATACGAAATAAAATTTCTTTTGTCAACTAGGTATTTTATATCTTTTGCTAAAACAAAGAATGGAAGGACTAAAAAGGCAGTTATGATCCTAGTGGTTGACACCTGTATAAAAATTTTACTTAAAAACTGTCATAATTTTTATTTTTAAAGAAATTTTTTGAGTCTTCTTATACGACAAGTATACTATAAAAACTCAAATAAACTCAAAAAATTTCAATATCGACTTATACGCCACATCGACTTGTATGCCGGAATATACAGTAAATACTTTTTTGCTTAACTTAACTTTTATACATACATATTATTCATTAGGTTAAATCTGACCAATTATGTATTACCTTGTATATTTGTATCACCCTGCTGTAATTTTGTTAATATGTAAATACCATAATGCTAAACTTAAATTTTATGCATCAATACGAAATGTATAATAATAAATGCTGTATAATAATTCCTTTCTGACTCTAAGTATTAGTATAATAATGTTTGTTGTAATCTTACTAGATGTAGACACTGCTTTCCTTGCCTTGTTTTCTATAATACACATATGTTAACTTATAGTTATCTATTTATGTACTGCTGAAATTTCTGCAGTAATTTTGTTTATATGTAGATACTGCATCACTTAACATACATTTTGTGTATGCATCTTATTTACTACTTTATGCTGCATTGCTAAATTTAATTTTCATCCATGCATATTGCATAATAATCCATTTTTGCACTGCTATAAAGGCATCTATTATAATATATGTAGATACTGCATTCCTTGGCTCAGTGTTTCATATATTACATATTAACTTGTATTGTTAACTATTTTTGCACTACTGTAATAACCTGTAACCTTGTGTGTTGCTGTGCCCTCTGCAGCAGTTCTGTTTACCTAGAGATGCTGCTTTGTGAAACCAGATTCTCGTAGAGACATATTGTTTACAATTTTCTGTAAATGCTACTGTTGTAATCTTTAGTATGGCACAGTATGACCTTTGTAATTTTTGTGCCAAATAAACTATAAACCAACCACCCAACCAACTAATCCTTTTTCCACAGACTGGCCAGTCTGTCCAAAGTATGTTAAATTATGCTCACAAAGAATTTGATAAATACCAGCCAGAGACAGAGGAGAATGTTTGTCTTTTGAAGTTGGTAAGAGATTAGAAATTTTGATGACTGGAAAATATGGATCAGAAGAAGCTTCTTCAGGATCTTGCACAGTTTTCACTGATGTCTAAAATGCATGAGATCAGAAATACGTGTTTTATTATGCTATCCTTGGTTGCAGAATGTAAGAGTTCAATATCTGTTGAATGTGATGTGTTGTTTGTGAAAATCCCTTTCTGTAAAGATGAAGAGGAATCAATGTAACATTATCTGTTCATTACATTGAAACATTACACACACACACACACACACACACACACACACACACACACACACACACACACACACACACACACACACACACACACCTGACAGTGATTACTTAAGGTTTCTACAACTCCAATTTTCTCCATCTTTACACTAAGAGTTTATCACAATTAAGCATTAATGGAATCTAATAACTACAACCATAGTCACATTCAACAGATATAGAACTCTTACAATTTCACAAGCAAGAATACCACAACAGAATACAGAGTTCTGATCCTATACATTTTATACATTTCTTAACCTATCGGCAGAAAATTGAAGAAACATCACCTGATACCCACATATTTTCCAATGAACGATCTGTCTAACCAAAAAGACAAGCTTTCACTTCTTTCTCCAGCCAGCATTTACCAGATTTCTTGTAGTGCAATTTAACATATAGACTGGCTGGTCTGTGGAAAAAAAAAAAGGCTTAAGTGCTACATTGAGCAAGTTAAATCTCAAAAGCCAGGGTCTTGTTCATCATGGACCTGTGGCAAACATGGTATTCTCTAGATCAGTGGTTCTTAACTGGTGTTCCCCAGAACACTAATGTTCTGTGGAAGGTGAATAGGTGTTCTGCGAGAAGTTCTGGAATTTGTCATTTTTAAATTAATTTGTCAGCACAAATTAATTTAATGACAGTTTAATTGAAGTTTAATTAATTATTAATCAATAATCAATTATTGATTAATAATAAAAAATCAGCTAAATTACCAATTAATTATTAATTTATACATTACAAAATAACTAAGGTGTTCCGTGAAAATTTCAGGATTTGTGAAGTGTTCCGTAGTCGAAAAAAGTTTGAGAAACACTGCTCTAGATGATTATTACCTTTTGCATAAAAGCAGCTTTAAATATGAGCATCTCTTCAAGAAAGTTCAGAGGCACTAATACCATGTTTGATAAAATGGAATGACTGCCTCTCTAACCCAAAAATTTGAAAGATTCTCATTTTATGGAAATATCAAAAATGATTAATCTCTATTTAATACGATCCTTCTAACACAAGACATTTTCTGTTATGGGTTAACCGAATGTCATACGATCTTACTAATTCTATTATAACAAACTACAAAAAATTCCCAAATTATCCCAAACTATCCAATAGGTACAATATCATGCTAAAAGAAATTCACCATAGAAAAAACTATCCACTGTTCCTGTGGTGCCTATAAATGGCTGGCTATAGTGAAAGTCAACTGTATTCTGTCTCTTTAAATTCCTTGTTTGTTTTATACCAACAGACTAATGTGTTACACTTCTGTTGCATGTACAATTAAAGCCATGGTATAACAAAGCTATAACATTCTGTGGAAAGTTAGTGATGAGAATCAAAGTGTCTTATAGTCTGTGAAGTGAATTCCAGTGATGTGACAAAATTTATAGTTAAAAGTAAATCAGCTGGTCTCATATGTGAATAATTGGGATGTGGGAATCTAATGGAAACACTGGTTTTTGAATGTAAAGCAAAGATACCAAGAAATTATATATTTGGTTTAATCCTTTATCCAAGTGTAAGCAAACAAAGTTTGCACCTGAAGTATTTTCAGGACTGCAGAAACTCATATAAGGAAGCTAAGACTTCACATCACTTGCCCTTAGTATCCTGTAATGCAAAGCCCAACTCCTTATGGACATGTATAATGCTATGCATTAGGAGAATGGTGAAACCCAGACCGGTTTTGCCATTTATTGAGGTCTCTTCAGTGGGAGCCAGACCAGAGGTGATACTAAGGTTGAAGTAATGCAGAACTTTTGTGTGCTTACACTTGGATAAAGGATAAACCACATATATATAATTTCTTCTTATCTCATATTCCTTTTCCTTCTTTTACCTTGCAGTGTCGAGGGTTAATTAATCATCGGACCTCAAGCCGTTCACAGGATAAGGTAGTCAGCCCTACACCATGGTGTATCCTATGTCCGTAGTGTTGAGTTCTCAAGGTCAATTTGCCTGCTTTGTGGGATAAAAACCCCAGGATAAACTGGGGGAAAAACCCTACTGTCCATGCACAAGACCAGCTAACTTGGCTATGGCTGAGGAAGATCCTTCAGCTCCTCACATCACCGACGTGAGGAGCTGAAGGATCTTCATATATAGGACACTCCTTCCCCAGGCATATGGTTGCGAAGAGCAAAGCCACTAGGCTAACTGCACGGACATATAATTTCTTGGTATCTTTAATTTCTAGTATAATCAAGTGAAAAAATCTTCCAACAACTTTTTCTAATCCAGAGTAATTTAATAAGGTGTGACACCTTTTTGGCAACTCGTATATAAAAATAAAAAATAAAAATACTCATATATAAAAATATAATCTATCCGGTCTGGGTAGTGACCCTTCCCTTAATGTATAGCATTATACATGTCCATAAGGAGCTGTGCTTTGCATTATGGGATACTAAGGCAAGTGATGTGAAAGTCTTAGCTTCCTTATACAAGTTGCCCCAGTCCTGAAAATACTTCAGGCACAAACTTTGTTTGCTTATACTTGAATAAAAACCAAGTATATAATTTCTTGGTATCTTTAATTTATAGTATAACAAAGTGAAAAAAACCTTCCAACAGGTTTTTGAATAGGTTCTGAAAGGTTCCTGAAAAGCAGTTAAACCTTGAAAAGAATGCATGCACTGATTTATAATGGCAAAATCTAGCTCTCACCCCTTTCTTGATTGCTTCATTCATTCTCAACTTTCATGGATATCCTTCCATCCTCTCTTCATCCACCATATAATGAAAACTTCCATCTGCTGGTATCTTAGATGATTTTTTTTTTTAGTTTTATATCAAGCATATAACAATCATTAAATCATGGAATAAATAAGTAGTAATTTTGCTGAGCAATTTTGATTTTCCAGTATTCCAGTAACAATTATTTTTAAATAATTTTGAAAAATTGAATTTATTTATTTCGTATCCAAACACAAGTAGTACAGTAGTAAGTGGTACAACATTATTTACAACAAATTAGGATACATTACAAATGAGAACAGCTTAAATTTAGTAGGTGAATTACACTCGAATTAATAAGTAAAATATGAGGAAAAAAGAAACTACATAAGTTATATACAATAAATATGGTCAGATGTGCATCCAGTATCTTGCACAATCAACTACTCTTTCTGTGCAGGATATAAAGTTCTCTTTGGTACAAGGTGATTGAAGAAGGGGACAAGAAAGAGGGTATTCCATGGACTGGGTTGTCCCGCACTCACAATTATCTGATCCAGTGAGCTAGCTCCATTTGATGAGGTTCTATTTGCAGCGTCCTGTTGTTCCAAGTCTTTTGAGGCTTTTCGAAGTATTCCAGTCCAAGTGGGCACCACACGGAAGATGTTTGGCTGTTGGAATACCAGTATTATTCTCCAGGTATAGTGCAAGCCATTGTTGAAGTCTTGCCTTTGAAGGGTTTTTAGGTGGTTCAACAGTTAGGAAACTATGTTAGGATCTTAATCTTTGGGACACTGTAGTCTGGCTGAATAGTGGGTGGTGTTCATCATTCATTTGTCCGCTTCTTTTGTCAGCTGAGAATGCAGATCTTTAATTGAAGGGGGGGGGGGTGCAATACCAGCCAAAGTATACAGGTCTCTTGGTGTTGGCTTCAGGCATCCTGTAATTAAGCAGCAGCTTTCATTCAATGCTGGGTCAAGTTTTTCAGCATGGCAGGATCTGGCCCATACCAGGCAGGCATATTCAGCAGAAGAATAGCAAAGGGCCAAGGGAGAAGATCTCAGTGTGCTAGAGTCTGCACCACATTTTGCGGAGGTAAGCTTTCTTAGTATGTTGTTTCTTGCATTCACTTTTGCCTTCATTTTTTCTATGTGTCTTTTATATGAAAGGGTGCGATCAAGAGTTGCACCAAGGTAGATTACAACTGGAACCAAGGTGGGTTCCAGGAATGTTCCAAATTAGAGCCTTCCCAAGAAATCTGTAGCTTCCTGTTGGCTTCCTTATTGTTAAGGTGGAAAAGGCCAGTCTGGGTTTTCAAGGGGTTTGGTTTTAATTGATTGCTGCTATAATATGTGGTTAGACTATTTAAGGCAAGTGATAGAGTAGTTTCAATGGACTTGAAATTTTTTTGACTGAGTAGCTATGGCAAGGTCATCAGCATAGATAAAATTTCTAGTTCCTGGAAAGATGGGGAGATCATTGACGTAGATGTTGAAAAGTAATGGTGATAACACACTTATCTGGAGGGAGGCCATTTATTTGGGGATGCCAGCGGCTTTTCCTACCCCTAGGTTCACAAAAAAAGCATCTGTTTTCCAAGAGTGATTGGATCAAGAGGACAAGGCGATAGTCTCCAGTTATTCAGTATATTTTATTTCTGAGTGTGAGATGGTTTATGGTATCATATGCTGCAGTTAGGCTACAAAGACTGCTCGTGTGGCTAGTTTTTGCTCATAACCATTTTCTATATATTGAGTGAGGTTGAGAATTTGTGATGTACAGGATTTGCCTGTACATTACAGCCTGTTCAGCAATAAGATGTGGTTCGATTAGGGATTGTAGCTTGATCAAAATTAATCATTCATAGAGTTTAAAGAGGTTGCTGAGTAGTGATATAGGTCTGTAATTTTTTACTTTGGTTGGAGTTTTCCCTGGTTTCAGAAAGGTAACCACTTTAGCATACCTCCAGATAGTTGGTATCCTTAGGATTCTGAGGCAAGTGTTGTATAGGTTTAATAACTACTCTTTAGTCCTGGGTCCAAAATGCTTAATTTGTTCGTTACAGATATCATCACGGCCTACAGATTTTCTAGGTTTTAATAGGTTTATGGCAGCATTGAGTTCAGTGATGGTGAAGTCTGAGTTAATCATGTTTTTTTCCTCATTTGGGGTTCTAAGTATCTTATTTTTTGGGTGCTTTTTTTTTTTTAGGGAATTTTCCATTCAGCAGCAGCTGGTGAGCAATTTGATTAGCTGTTACCTGTAGATGCTCATATGGCTTAGTGAAATCCTTCCTAATTCTGTTGATAAAGTTCCATGCCTTTTTGCTACCATGGGTCATATCAAGGGCTTCTATTTCTTTTTTCCATGAGGAACACCTTTCTTCTGCCATCTTGGAGAATAATTTTTCTCGTCCATGGATAGTCTCCTCTCAGAAGGGGTTGGTGTTGTAAAGTTGTAAGTAATTAGCATACTGGGCTTGTATATCACTGGAAAGGCCTGGAATGTAGTTTGTGCGGCATCCTCGGTAGATGTGTTTGGTGGAGATTTTCCTCAGTATTTTATGAGGAAAATCTCAAAATTAAGGTCTTGCATCACCTTTCCCTCTGTGAGTTTCTTGCAGGCAGAGCACATCACAGTCATTATCTCTGCAAATATTTGCAATGAGATCTTGCTTGACACTGGAGAAACCTTCAATATTAAAAGATATTATTGTTGTTATTAACAGTCGCTGTTATGAAAATGACTAACATGCAATTTCTTATCCTTTCTGGTTTTTATTAGATCAGAGATCAAGATGATCTATATGCTCACAAACAGTAATGCAACCATTACAAACATTTTCGTATCAATCTATTATTATAGATTAATAATATAACTTTATTTCATATAAAACACTATAATCATTTACTACAAAATATTAGAGAAGAATTTACAATGTATAATATATTTATTTCCTTCATGGTTTCATTCATTATTATATTTATTTATTTATAATATATTTACTTACCGCACTGGATGGGTATGAAGGTCTCTCCTAACAGACGGTGGACTACAAAATGCAACTAAAAGTAATGTTCTTAAGGAATTAAGCTGAGTAGCAAGAACAGTATTAATGCTGATAGCCCAAGCCCAGTCATATCTTTGGCTTACATAAACAATTATACCTGAAAAACAATAAATGCCTGTAAGTTTCGCTTTTTTTTTCCGTTTTTCTTATTGTTAACATATAGAATCACAAAAACTTTGTATGAATAACATTGTTTTATTTCAGGAAGCTGGAAAAATAATTCTCAATCATCATATTTTCCTATTAATACAGTCAGATTATGAAAACTACTGCAATAGACTACAACAGATCTCCACCATACTCTTGCCTCAATGTCTTGGGTGGTTCAGCAATAGCCTTGAGCTTAGCTACTGGCGATGACTTGGGTGGATGTTGAAAGTTTATTTTTCACTTGGTTAGAGTATAATAAATTTAGTTTAATCTTTTCTGCTAATGCTTCTGCCTGATATCTCCACTTGGGCCTGGCTCCCACTGAAGAGACCTCAATAAAGATCGAAACTAGTCTGGGTAGTGGCCCTTCCCTTAATGCATAACATTAGACATATCCGCAAGGAGATGTGTTTTGCATTATAGGAGATACTGAGATAGGAGTGTTGGTATCTTGCTCCACCTTTGCAACGAGTTGCCCTGGTGTCGTACCACCTTAACCCAGTCCTGAAGATACTTTCAGGCGCAAACTTTGTTTGCTCACACTTGGATAAAGGATTAAACTAAATTTATTAGACTTGGGTGGAGTCTGACTAACTACCAATTTCCAAACGTCAGAGCTGAAAGAGCTCCACCTATTTCTTATGAGAAATAACAAAAATGTTACACACTTTTGCAGAGAGATGATGAATGGTGCCACTGCACTGATTGTTATATTGACTCGATGTTTGTGTAAGAAATCCATGTTTCATCACTAGTCACGATAAGAGAAAAAAATTCACCCCCTTCATTTTCGTAATGCTCCAAAATTTTTTGAGCTCCACTCATTGCTGTTTATGCACACTGGTCAGCATTTTTCAGACACATCTGGCACACAATTTCTTATACTCAAGCTTTTCTGTCGCAATTTCATGAATAACTAACTGAGTGTGAAACTTTTGGGAATTCAAAAGAAGGTTCCATAATTGTGAAATGACAATTCTCACAAATTTTCATTTTCACTCTTTAAACCAAATCATCTGTCACCACTGTGCTCTTCATCATGAACACTGTTGCACCCTTCTTTAAACAAATAACACCACTGTCTAACCTTACTGTCACTTGTTAAATTAGGCCCGTAAACCTTACACAGTCATTGGTGAATTTCTGCAGCTACTGTTTTTCTGACAAAAACTGTATCACACCACAAACCTCAGCACTCAATATAAATTATTTGCAGAAGACAACAAACAATATGGCAGCGAAAGTAAATTGGTCAATAACTAGCTAATAAGTCACTCAATGCTACAACATATATGCAACTCTCCCTTCATATCTTAGTTGGGAGTAAATTGTGAATGGACTACAGTAGATTTAAATTTGATCTGTCTATTCCTTGAAACATGTGAAGCCCTACATCACTGCCTTAATGGAACAGACCACATACCTATCTCCAAGTTTTGGGAGATAATTGCATGAAGTTTTTGTTATTATTTTTATTTTTTAAAATTTAAACTATAACTATACTAGGTTCCCTGGAACTTTAGGTGTTTTCTCCAGTTCACTCAGCTGCAACCAAAACACACGGAAGTATACTTATGCTGTATGACCTATTCTTGTGCTCATATTTTGAATGTTATTTTCAAAACTTTCTCCCTGCATGATGTTCCTATTAGAGTATTAATGCTAATATATAATAAATATATTAAATATAATATAATATAATAAATTCTAATTTCTTTTACATATGTTAAACTGTTTTTTTTCCCAAGTATTATTATGCCTACTGCACATTTCTATAAACCATCTAGTTAGAGAGAATATTGTTATAGAGATCAGATGAGTTTTAATGGAAAGTTGTGTTCTTCCTAGTGTTAAACAGTTTTCTCTCATGCTAATCTCTATCTGTTGCTTTTAAGAATTTACAGCTGACTGATGTTCAACAGCATGATAAGCCAACACCTTTCATTTTCAGTTTTTACTCTGAAGCTTTACTTTAAACCAAGATGGAGAATGGCAATAATAGTGTGTTTTAAATGAAAAAAAAAAAAAAAAATTATTTTATTCGAAGTATTAATAGTTTATTATCTGTTTACAAGTAAATAATACTTACCAAGGCAGACATAGCATATCATAACAATCCCAACTCCTGTAGTGAGACCTAATATCCACAAATGTGATGCCAAAGCAAGTACAAGGCCACATATCAAAGATGCAAAAAGGACTAAGAGAAATACCAGCCAACTAAACTCAAATGTTGGTTCTATCCATTGGTAAGCAAAACTTCTCATTTCATCTGCAAAGGCAAAATTAAAAATTCAAACAGCATTTTTCAAGTGAAGTTTGTTTTTGTTTGTACATACTGAAAACAACCTCAGACAGAAGAATAACAGTGACTCACATTTACCTTGCACCAATATTTCCTCTAATTTTGGCTGGCCTATGTGTGCACGAAAAACATTTTGCATGCAAGTTCAAGTTTTAGCCTCATTGTATATGGTAACCTGTGCTCACCACAGTGAACTCCATTGCAAATTCAACACATCAATTCAAATTTAAACAAATTTGAGTTCTTTTCTGCTTTAACTTTAACAGTAACATTTTTGAAGGTTTAATGCAGTAAAACCATTATTTCTCATATTAATTTGCCTTTTTTTCCCCTTCTAGCTATAACATGTAAAATTGCAGGAGCACTAAATTAATTTACTTACTTCCATTGGTAAGCAAAACTTTTCATTTCATCTGCAAAGGCAAAATTAAAAATTCAAACAGCATTTTTCAAGTGAAGTTTGTAGCAGATTTAAATATTTCTTCAATATTTAAATCTGCTACACAAATTTAAATATTGAAGAAATATTGGAGTGGAGACATTAGAGAAATTATTAAAAAAAAATAAGTGACAAGTATGATTTATGATATAATTCATTTTCATAATACATTCAAAAATTATTCACAGTAAATTAGAAATTCTGAAAGCAAAAATTTTGTGTACACAGTTACTAGGCATGTGAACCTCCCTTTTTTGACTGGTGTGCACAGCTTAAAGGAAATATTGCCTTCCACATACTTTTATTAAATAAATTAATATTTTTATTAATTTTATTAATATTAACATTGGGACCTTGATAAGCAGAAATAAACAGGTTATGATTCCATTTTACAAAGCCTTAATCAAGCCTAATATGGATTATTGTGCACTGATTTGGTCACCTGATTTTCATGGCAATGAGGATACATTACAAGGGTCCAGAGAAGATCAACTAGGGTGTAATAACTGATCTCTAGAATAGGCGGTATGAAGACAGATTGAGGGAATGCAATTTGCAGAGCAATGTGAATAGGAGGAGAGGAATATAATCAAGATATATAAGTTGGTAAAGACTTAATGTGGATTAATGTGGAAGAAATTTTTGAGAGAATGAGAAAAGGGAACAGAAAAAGAAATCCACAGAAACTGTATAAGCAGCTGAAAGTCCAACAGAATCTGTCTTCGGTGTAAGGAAAATGAGTAAACGTACAACGAAATCCCATTAGGAGCCAACACTGCACAGTTAAATCCCAAACTATATTCAAATTCCATTAAGAAGGCAACCTAAAGTGTGAGTAAGGGAGTGAAGAGCAAGTTCTTTGCATGGAAAATGGAATGCATTGCCCAATGGTGTGGTGAATGCAAACACGTCAAATTAGCTTAATTAATTAGATGGATAGTTCATCAAACAGGATAGTTTGATGAACTTTGTGTGTTATAGTGTGTATATCTCCAGCAATGCATCTTGACTCTGTGGAAGTCAGGTGTTAAATAATAATATTCAATTTCACAACTCTTGGTGCATTCATAAACTTCTGTGCTATGTAAATCACATCTATTTATTATTACACAGGCATCTCTAGAGTCCAAAGATTCATCATAATAACATTATTCAGACAATACCTATCACATTTCTTGAACTGATTACTGAGAAAACATTTATTCTGAAAACAATTTTACTCATTCACCATTGTTCATGAGAAAAATCTAGTCCTCATACCTTTGCCAACCACACTCAAACAATTTCCAGGAGTTACCACCTAGTTCTCTTTCTTCTTATCATGTACTGAAAAATTTTCTTTGCATCTATCATATGAAACTCCTTTACTGACTTACATGTATATCATATCCTCTCTTTTCAACCTATTAACCAATTTTAGTAACCACAAATTTTCAGTTTATCCTGACATGGAGCAATCTACAGATCTATCATCATCTTGTCACCGATCTCTGGATCCTCTCCATATCCGTATCTCCAAGAAACCCAAGTGACTAAATCTGTGTGCAGCAGTTTGGATGTGGCTATATCCATCAACATCCCCAAACTCTTATCAATTACCTGCAGGCAAGCTTTATCAATGTAAATGAAAAGACTACACTTCTAATATTTTCATTTTGACATAAATTTTGTACTTTATCATAGTTACCAACCATTAAGGCAGGATCTTCATATCATCATCAACTACTGCCTTACCCAATTTTACTTCATACAAACAGGATATATATTCCCCAAATCATTTCCTATAGCATTAATATACACATTATATAGCGCCAAAAGTATAGCCCTGTAATGCTGCTGATCACCTGGCCTTCTCCTGGATTCTATTCCTCTATATTCTACTCATTGATGTCTGTCCATGAGCTACCCTTTTCCCGATATCTGTGTCTATAATAACCTGTCAAATGTATTTACAAAGTCTAACATTAATGTTGTATAGTGATTTCCATTATTAATTCAACTGCCAGTTGATTAAAGAGAGTGAGTAAATTGCTTAAGCAACACTGCCATTCACTAAACTGTGCTGCCTCCCATTCTTCTTTTCTAGCTTGCTGAACCTCTAAGGTTCCTTGCTGCATGTACTAACTTCTTCCATTCCTTTCTATCTTGAGCTTTTTCATTCCACTTCTGAATTCTTATCTCAGGTAAATCTTTTTTTTTGGATATTATTCTCCTTTTATAACCTAGCCATAACTAAGGTGGCTACATTGCCTCCATTGCAGAAAGTGATCATGTGGCCTTGATTTGGAAAGTAGCAAAATGTTAAGAAGTGGAACTACAAGGTAAGTGATTATGATACACTTAGGACAGAGCATGAAGCAGTACCATGGCATAAAGACCTGCAAGGGAAGGATATTCGCAATGCATCGGTGATGGTCAAGGGGTATCTGGAGAAAGCAATATCACACTGTATACCAAAGGTCAGGAGGACAAATCAGGTGGGAGTTCGATGGATTAGTAGTATCATTAAGCATGAGCTGCAAACAAAGAAAATGTTGTCCAGGAAATATAAGAAAAAAGCTGACCAGCTAACTCATGAACAGTACAAGGAACAGGCAAGAAAGGTGGCCAGCATAGTAAGGAAAGCAAAATTAGATTATGAGCAGATGAAAGGAAATCCCAAACAGTTTTCTTTTTTGTTATGTGGCAAGTAGGAGAAGGAATGCTCATTGAAGGGTAACTTTAATGAATGCAGATTATAGAGAGGTAACAGAAGCAGACAAATTTGTTGAGCTACAGTGACCATTTTGCAAGGGAAAATCAGCCAAGTGAAGATATTGTTGTGGTAGAGGTGATGGAGATTGATGTGAGAAGAGAGGTTGATGAATTGAAGGTACTTAGCATATTGCAGAATCTGAATGCAAACAGAGCTGTAACTGGTGATGCATTTGGCTAGGCTGTTTATCTGAAGTCTCAGATCTGGCAAAGTCCCAAGAGAGTGGAAGTAGGACATTTCTTTACATAAAGGAGGACCTAAGTCTGTGATAGCAAATTGTAGACCAATAAGTATCTCATTATTGGTCTATAATTTTGTGGTAAAAGGTGTGGTGGTAAAAGTACTGGAAATGTTTGTTAAAAAGAGAATTCAGGAATGGGTGAATAAGAATATGATGCTCTATGAAGGGCAGCACAGCTTTGTGAAGGGTTGGTCATGCCTTAGTAATCTACTAACTTTTTATAATAGAGTGACAGCTGAGTTTTATATCATAGTGTAGCCATTCCCTTTATCCAGCTAAGTTGGATAAAGGGAATGGCTACACTATGATACTGCTGGATTTTTCAATGGTGTTTGACAGGATACTACATGGAACTCTATTATGAAAAATTGGAACAAATGGGGATGGATGTGAAACTTTTTATATGGATACAAAGGTGACTGATGGACGGACAGATACCAAAAAATAACATATGGAAGGGAAGAATCCAGAAGACAGGTGACTAGTGGTATGTTGCAGCTCTGTGCTGGGACCAATGCCGTTTAATTTATACATAAATGATATAGGAAATACTTTGAAAAGAGATATTCATTTCTTTGCTGAAAATAGAAAGTTGAGTAAGAATAATAGTTAATCAAGGTGATGCAGAGAGCTTGCAGGATGATTTAAATAGGCTGACTGTATGGGAAAAACATAATGGATGTCAATTTAATGTGGAAAAGTATAAGTGCATTTTGGGATACAAAGATTACAAGCTGTGTACCACATTGAGAGAACTTGTGGTGAAAAGGGGGAGAGCTGGTAGACACATTTAAGTTACTTAAAAGATTTTATAGGATTGATGCAGGGGAAATGTTTCAGCACTTGGCTAGAGTGTCAGAACAAGAGTTCATCCCTGGAAGTCAGCAAGTGTAGTCTGTGAGAGTGGTGAATAAATGGAATGAGTTGTTGTCCAAGTCAGTTGTGAGCACTTTGTATGTTAATGGTTTCAAGGAGAGGTAAGATAGATATTGTGTTGATAGTTTGGATCTCTCACAGTGAGTCTTGGGACTCCATGGAAGTACCCATGTAATAATAATAATAATATTTAGTTTTGTTTGGTGTCGTAATACCACTAAAATTAAAATAAGTTATGAATAACATCAAGCACCTAAGCCTGTCAGCTAGATACACAATGAGATTCTGCAATATTCTAAGTACATCCACTTCACATGAATTATTCACATATTGTCCCCTGTCACATCTGTCAATCTTCACCTGGATGATAAATCCCTGCAAAGTGATCATTCAGTAATTCAACTATTCCTTCTATTGCCATCCTACCAAATATATATGTATATATGTATATATATGTGTGTGTGTGTGTGTATAAACAAAGTTACACCCTGAGTTATGTAACACATGACTTACGTAAATTCGCAGTTACTTAATAAATCTACTAGCGCATATGAACACGTTGCGGCTTTGCACAGGTGCATCTTTGACAGCCTTGTCTCCTGTCACATCTGTTGTTCAAACCAATATAAAAAGTACAGTAACGTAGATGCCTTGCGGGGTTAGCTCAGTCACCGGTTATCACTGCTAGTTTTGTTGTTTTTTTTTTGCCCTTAAAATGGAATGCAAATGCAAAATCAAATGCACTGGTAAGAAATCTAAAAAACAATGGTCTGCAATTACTTTAGAAGAAAAGTTGAAAATAATTCGTATGTATAAAGGTGGGAAAATTCTATCAACAATAGCTTGGGAAATAAATCGACCTATTTCGACAGCATATACAATAGTGAAGGATAAAGTTCGCATTGTTGAAAGCATAAAAAGTGCAGTAGCATTGAAGGGCATAATTATTACCAAGAAGAGGCCGGGCCCGATATCAGAGATGAGAAATTGTTGTCTCACTGGATCGATGATCTGACACAGAAGCGGATACCGTTAAGTTTACTGATTATCCAGGAGAAGGCTATGTCCTTATATAGGGATTTAAAAGAGCAGGCCAGCATCACGGACATGGATAGTACATTTAAAGCTAGTGCTGGATAGTTTGAACGATTCAAGAAATGTACAAATCTGCACAGCATCAAAATCACGGGTGAGGCAGCAAGTGCAGATTCAGAGTAGCCATTGAACATTTTATTGTATGTATGTAATTTACAAATTGGACTAACATAAAATTAGAGTTATGTAAAGGTTTATGGAATGCATTACTTATGTAACTCAGAGTGTAACTGTATATATATATATTCAATAAATTTCTATTTATCCCAATCTGCTCTGCATATCTCGACTCTTTGAGAGCCCTCAAAAAAAAAAAAAAAAGGGAATAAGATTTCAGTGAGGAATTAAAGAGCAGAATGCTTTCGAAAATCTAAAGCAACCTCTTATAAATCTTCCTGTTTTAGCTCAACGAAGGCTAGGGGAAACATTTTATATCCCAGCTGATACATTTGATTATATTGCTGAAGTGAGCAGAAGGGAGCTAAAGGAATAAGACCCATGGCTTTTCTCAGTATAAAGCTAATTGGCTCTGAATTTAACTACTTTGTAATATTGAAAAGAAGGTTATGGCAATTTTTTTCCACTGAGGAAGCCAAAATATGTTTCATAAGGTCAATATATTGAGGTCAGGTCAGATCATAAGCCATTATCCTTTCTAAACGACATCAAGAATACATTATAACTAATTAATAATGAATTAAATTAAATTAATTTATTTAGATCAATTAGATCAACTTGAAGTATAAAAATCAAAGAATAATTCAATGGGCCTTGGAAATACAAGAATTTGTCTTTCCAAGCAAATTCTTCAAATTTGTAAAAATATTAGAATTTGTATTTCCACCCAATGAATGTTTACATAGCATTCACTGGGTGGTATTATTAACATTCTTCTTTCTACCCAACCCTTTGCCTACAAATACTGCTATACACATTTTGAATTTTTTTTTTAGTTGGGCTGCTATATTAAAAATAAATATAGTCCCCTGGAGTTATGTCACCTTCGGTTCCAGAGGGTGCCATAACTCAAAAATGTCCATAAGTTGAAACACTATGTTGAAGTTTGAAGATTATGACTGAAATAAAAACCTAATGGTATGAAAACTGGTTTATTGAATGAGTTCATGTGCTGCAATGAATCTGTTGTTGGCCAGACATAGCATTGTGTCTTATCTGTATGAAACTTCTATATCTGATGAGATTGGGTTGATGTTAATCATAGAGATAGATTTTCAGTAGATTTTGATAGTGCTAATTTTTTTCGAAAGTGCCTGTCTAAGGTTGTTTGTGAGCTAGATTCTCTTTTCTTTTCGCCATAGATTTCCATGCAACAGACATAATCCCTTACAATGTTAGTATTTCCATTCAAACTTCTTTCAAAATCTGGATCATGCTTTTCCAAAAGAGCTATGTTAGTTTCGAATTGCCAGCAAAGGTTGGTCAATTGGTAGAGCCTCTACTACTAATGGCACATGCAAAAAGTTAAGCAAGTTTGAGCACAGTTAGTAGTTGGAAGGGGTTCAATCATTCGATGCTATTGGCACACTCTCCCTCGATTAGTGTTTGGACTCCCTAGAGGTGTCACATAATAATAATAATGACGGAAAGCTTCAGAGAGAGAATTTTGGAAGTTAGGCCTTTAGGCTCAACAGATTAATATTCACACAATCGCAGATCACAGCATAACAACACAAAGACGCATGACACAAGCCATGTCCGATGGGCACACTGCCAATAGCAAGTCAGCAATACCTTTTGCGTGATAGCATCAAGGTGCTGAAGAGCCATAATTCCAAAGCAAGTGATGTAACTTTGGAGTAAGTGGCAATTCGAAAATGTCCATAAGTGTGAAGTGCCATGTCAGGATATGCCCGTAAACTGTAATAAAAAAAACTATCCTCGGATAATGGAGAAAACTATGGCACAACTGAAAAAAAAAACCAGCACAAACCACAGGAATAGTTTGTTATAGGGAATTTCTTTTAGCATAGCATTATACCGATGGTTGTACTACCTTACCCCAGTCCTGAAGATACTTTCAGGTGCAAACTTTGTTTGCTCACACTTGGATAAAGGATTAAATTAAATTTATTATAGTCTAACCAAGTGAAAAATAAACTTTCAACATCTTTGTCTAAATCCAGAGTAATTTAATAAAAAGGTGGCACACCATTTGGCAACTCCTATAGGTAGAGATGACCTTGCTAATGCTTCTGCCTGGTATCTCCACTTGGGCCTGGCTCCCACTGAACAGACCTCAATAAAGGTTGAAACTAGTCTGGGTAGTGGCCCTTCCCTTAATGCATAAACATTATACATATCCGCAAGGAGATGTGTTTTGCATTTTAGGAGATACTGAGATACGAGTGATGTTATCTTGCTCCACCTTTGCAATGAGTTGCATGGTGTTGTACTACCTTACCCCAGGCCTGAAGATACTTTCAGGCGCAAACTTTGTTTGCTCACACTTGGATAAAGGATTAAACTAAATTTATTATACCAATGGAGTTTACATTGGAACTTTTCTTAGTTTGTTATAACGGTGCATGCCACAGTGAAGTTGAATGTACTCTCAAAACAAATTAATTACATCCTTGTACTTCAATGGAATAATGCTTGTACATATCTGATTAAGGATTATTATTTTAACCAGTTGAATTTATTTTTTTAAATAAATTCAACTGGTTAAAATAATAATTTTTTTTCTGTTTGTTTTATTTCTCTCCATCTTCTGATCAAAGTGTGAAGACCTGCCAGATTTTCTACATGAAACACAAAATAATTATGAGGTGTAGTATATAAAAGAAAAAAATGCAACAGTGGCAAATGAACTTTGATCTAATGTCACTCATTTGGTTTTAAGTGGCCACTCACAATGCAGGTGTACTAGAGGTTTATAAAAAACCTTCCGTGTCTGATTGCAATCAGACAATGGAAGAGAAAGAGAGTTCATAATTAAAGTAATAAATGTACTTAATAGTATGTGTAACTTATTTTAACAGTATTACAACACCAAACCAACTAAATTATAAAAAAATATTTATCAATTGGCTCATATTTTGTAGGTGGCAGCCACAATAAAAAATAAAAAATAAAATAAAAATGTGCCACAATTCTGTCACATGTGATTCAGATTTTAAACATCCTTACTCAACAATGTTATTAAATTTGTAATTCTCTGGGTGAAAAAAAAAAAAATTATACCTTCCAATTTATTTAAAAGAAATGATTTTCCACTTCCCCATTTTGCATATAACCCAACAGATATGGGCATAGACAGAGATGGTTCACTAAGAATATCAGCCAAGGCACTACTGTACAAATCATAGCCAAGCAAGTTTTCACTATCTTCATTGGTGTTAAGACGTCCTGAAATAAGAAAATTACAAAACATTTCAATGAAAGAAAAATGTTTAAAAAATTAATTAATAAAATGCACTGAAAAAAAAAACACACTCAAGAATTAGACTGACCAAAGATGCTAATAAAAGGAAGTATCCATTTATATTTAGTGGAACGAAATGAAATTAATACAGTATAATCCCTCAATTATCTGACACAAAGGGAAATCAGTTGCTGGTCAGACAGTTTATGGGTCAGTTAACTAAAAGGTTCAATTATTCAATGGGATAATTGAGAGAGTACTGTATACAAGATTTCCCACTTCATGCATTTCTTGACTGCTGTAAATATAGACATGCATGAGAATATATGAAACTGTGAAGATATGAAAAATCCAAACTAAAGATCCATGGAGTTAACTTAAGATAATTGAATACAGGGAACATATTCATACATAAGTAATAGACATTACACAGATCTAAATAGAATAAACTGATTAAAGAATATGCGTATTCAAAAGAGAAGAGAATAAACACTTATGAATGAACATACAATAGAAACATTATTATATATATGTTAGGGCCAAAGTTCGAAACCAGTCAGTTCATGAAATGGCTAGTCTCTTGGCACACTGGCCAAATTGATCGACCAGTCTGGAAAATATGCTATAATTTTATTTCTTTGAGCTTTGGCTGGCCAGTTTAGGATTTGGTCAGTCATTCCTAGCTAAACTTATTTCAACAGTTTTCTTGCACTATTTCCTGTGACTGATATGAAAAATTATTTTGACGATGCATTGAAAGTACTGTGAACATTAATCAAGTGAAAGAAGCTAAAACCAAAAGAAAGAAAGAAAGACAATGTGGATTGTCATCATTTAAGATGATCTGACATCATCATCATCATCATTAGAAGAAATAAGTTAATAGTTCCTGTCAGTGAAGACAATGCTCCAGTTTTGTATTACATAAATATCTGAGGAACTGTTTGATATTTGTGAAGACACGCTTATTAAATGAGGACACATGACAATACACAGAGGGGAAAAGAATTATACAGTAAGTACAAAAACATAACAAAAGAACTTATCACATATCTATGGCTTTGTAAACCTGTCAGACCAAAATGTCCATTCCTCACAAAGGTGTAGTTTCTAGGCCTCAAGATGTCAAGTCAATTTTAACATGTAAAGTAAGGTGGATGGAGAATACAAGTTCATACTTAATTATCAGGATCAATTGACAAAACATTTGTTTTTATGACCACTTAAAAACAAAATAACAGAAGTTGTATACAACCTGCTGGATATTTTCACTATTATTGAAGCCCCAAATGTGTTGCAATCAGACAATGGAAGAGAAAGAGTTCATAAATAAAGTAATAAATGTACTTAATAGTATGTGCAACTTATTTTAACAGTATTACAACACCAAACCAATTAAATTATAAAAAAAAATTTATTAATTGGCTTATATTTTTCTGGATTTCAAACCAGCATCTTCAGAGCACATTACATGTTTCAGTTAACAAATAATAATGAGTAAGTGAAAGAGTTCAAATTGTAATGGACAAAAGATCTAAAGTCCTATTTTGGTGTCCTCTAATATTGTAAAAAAGAAGTTTACAGCAATGTTAGAGTTGATCTTAAGATAACAGTCTCCCAAATTTTTGGGAGACTGTTATGTATTCTCCTAACCCGAACCATACTTGTTCGGGTTAGGAGAAGGCTTCATAGCCATAGCTGACTCTAAAAATAATCTTTCTGGCCTATAATGACTTCTATAAAGCACAATGGTTTTCTTCCATCTAATCCTATGTGAAGGGGTGTTCAAAGCATAGTCTGCCCATCCAAACTTGACATAATAATGGTAGTTCTCCAAGGTAGATGTTAACAGATCATCCTGTCTGTCCATATAGGCCAAGTAACTCCATCCCCAGGATGTGCCCAGGGGATGGAGTTTATCCTTAGGAGGTGTTATATTTTATATAGCCAGATCAGAGTTGCTAATTTAACATGTGGTTTGAGTGTGGTGCAAAGGTCATATTTTATTAGTACTTTGGCTATCTTTTCAGATGTACCTTGGACATAGGGAATAGTGGTGTATTGTTTTTATGTGCTTGAGGAGGAGGAAGTAAGAGGTCCACGTAGTATTTTATCTATTTTGTAGGAGCTGTAGCAATTGTCCAGGAAAGTATGGCGAAGATATTTAAGTTCTGTGGAAAGAGCTGCATTATTAGGACAAACAGCCCTAGATCTGTGTGTGTTTTTAGAAACCATACTGTTGGGCTGGATGATGCTGTGATTGTTTATATACACTGAGTTAGCTTTGCATAAGGAACACTCACCTAATAATGCATTGATCCACCTCTCTGCAATCACGGCTCACAGATGCCTAGGAACAGATTCCACAAAGTGCTGAACATCCTCCATGCATAACTTGACCCATGTCTGCTGCAGCAACTCCGTCAGTACACGCTCATAATGTGGAGAAGGATCAGCAGTTCTCACACTGTGTTCTAGCATATCCCACATGTTCAATTGGGTTATAATCAGGGGAGTTTGGAAGGGAAGGCAATGTGGTTAATTCATTGTCATGTTCCTCCAACCACTCAGTAGTTGTACAAGCCAATGAAAAGGCGCATTTTTCTGGTGAAGGATGGCACTGTGATCGAAGTAGACCTTTTGCAGATATGGTAGGAGATGGTCAGCTAACAGGTCCCTGTAGTGTTTACCATTCAGTGTTTGTGGGATGATAACAAATGAACCTAGGGCATGTCAGGAAAAAGCTCCCAAGACCATAACACCACCTTCACCGGCCTGTTCAACCACAACTGTGCAACCAGGGGATAGGGCTTCATGCTGTTTACCCAAATGTGAAACCATCCATTAGCATGTTACAGCAGAAAATGGGACTCATCACTCCAGTCAACCTTCTTCAATATGTCAAGGGTCCATTGTCAACATTCCTTGGCCTATGCGAGGCATTGTTTGAGATGCCTAGCCATCATCATGGGGTACCCTTGTTGGTCTATGGCTGTGGAACCCCAGGGGAAGCAAGGTACAGTGCATGGTACACGCGGAAATGGGTCAAACTGCCCTGATGTTGTACTGGTGGGTGAGCTGTGTGACTGTTGCATGTTATTGTTAAAATATCAGTTGTGACACTTGACAGTCAGCTCAAGGATCAACTACGTGTGGCTGACCAATGCGAGTTCTTCTGCTGGATATCTGTTCATGGTCAATCAGTCCCGGTACACCCTTGATACACTAGTATGGGAGTAACCAACAAGTGTAGCTATTTCTGAAATAGTGGCACCTGTCCTCCAGCCCCCAACTATCTGCCTGCGGTCAAATTGGCTTATGTTTCCATGTTTCCTCATTACTGGCAAACGTTTACTGATTGTATACAAGGGATAGGCATGCCCATTTATAGTAGCTGCACTTGACATTGATATTACATGGTACCTCATTATTGTGACAAATATAAATTTGGGGGGGATCCTAATACAAAGCTAACTCAGTGTAGATATCTTCCTTTCTGTGTGTGTGTTGGCTTTCTATAAATGGAAAAAGATAGCGAACCATCTGAAAGCTGGGTGACTAATGTGTCAAGAAATGCAAACAGTTATTAGATTTTTTTTCCTACTGTGAAGTGAATTTTGGGATGTTGACTGTTTAGATAAGTAACAAAATAATATGAAGTGTTTTATCCATGAAGCCATATTGTAAACACATCAGCAACAAAGTGTAACCACACTAAGGCCTTGTATGTAGCTGTGGAAAGTATTTTGTTTTCGAAGTGTTCCATGTTGAAAGTTGACTAAAAGGGGAAGAGTGAGGGGGGGGGGAAACCTGTAGCAGTACTATTAGTCTGTTTGTAGATTTTTCCTTGCCATGTTAAGTAACCTATATGCACAGTAAATTTGGATAGTTTGAAGATATTGGGGGGGGGGATTAGACTTTGTTAATTCCAGAGTGTCTCTTAGTGGTATATTAGTAAATAAAGATATGACATTGAAACTAATCATTATATCAGTATTTTCAAGGATGTGATTTTTAACTCATTGTTGCATGTTAACTGAAACATGTAATGTGCTCTGAAGATGATGGTTTGAATTCCAGAGAAATCTAAGCCAGTTAAGAAATGTCTTTTTTTTTTTTATAATTTAGTTGGTTTGGTGTTGTAATACCAAATATAATAAAACCTAAAATAAGTTATGAATAACGTTCTACACCTTAGCTTGTCTATTAGATCAAGGCTGTCCATGGGCTGGATGCAGCCTGCAGTGCGATTTTGTGCGGCCTGCCTGTGGATTTTGATTTTCACGAGTGAAAAAATAAAATAACAATTTGAATTGAATGTGTGTTAGATATTTTAATTCTATCACTAATTGATAATCTCGATGTTGGTAATTTTATTTGGTGTTTTTACATCACTACATACCCACATGTTTTTCAAACATTAGATGTGTCAAAGAAGCGTTCTTACACTGTTTTGTTGCAATGCGCATGCTCCGGGTGCTCCCAGGGAACGTGAGCTCTTGATTAATGCTAAACCTAATGAATGGCAGGACTCTCCAAGTAATTTAATATATGTACTGTATTTATTATTCTGGATGTGGCCCTCGGATAGGTCTTTTTTTTTTTTTTTTTAATGTGGCCCTCGGATTACCTAAGGTTGGACAGCCCTGTATTAGATTAATAGTATGTGGCCTGAACTAAAAGATGGTACATAGTAAACTGAGACACGACCAACACCAAGGTTCCATAGAAAGGACTAATCAAGACATTCAGAATGTCATGGTTATGACATGAAGACAAATGAATCACGAAACTGAGCTGAAGCTCTTAGATTTATTCATTTTATGAAAAATTGCTCATACCACAGAGATTTAGAGCAGTCATCGTATGAGGACTTGTTTGGCTGAAAAGGCTAAAATAGGTCTTGAGCACTTCACAACTATGCAAAGACATCATGGACAAGCTTGTAACAGATGATGATGATCTAGAATGAGCAGAACAAGAAATAAAAAGTAGCACAAATGTCATGAATATTGATAATGATGATGACAAAACAAATGATGAAAACAAGACAGAGCTCATGAATATTAACCAAGAAGTACTTAACAAAGACAAGAACATATTGTGAATAGTATGTGCAGTGGAATGTACATCTACCGATTCTTGTGAATCTTGAGAGCAGTCCGTTCATGTGATCTATGGAACGATATCTGAAGAAAAAAATGACAAGCTACAGAAAGAAAGTTATATGCACCATCTGTAAAAACAAAGCAATAATTTATAGGAAAAAAAACATTAGCATACACCATTTTGCAGATTCAAGCTACAAAAAAATCTGATGTCAAGTGGCCACTAGCTAATGTGGGAGACAAAGTTTATATCTACATACCTCAAGTTGACAAAGTCAGAGTAATCCAAGAGGTGTGGTTGTGGTGGTTATGAGAGTCAGAAATGGTTTTTACAAGCTGGAGATAGAGCATGGTGTGCCTCAAAAAATATTTGCTAGAAATGAATTTTCACTCAGTGAGAAGTTTATAAAGCTGGAGTCAGTGTGCAGAAGAAATATCGCTTAGAAGCATCCTATCCAGTTAATCAGTGGTGGACAAGGTTACACTCAAAAGGTCCTCAAGAAAAACAGAAGTAAATGCAGATCTCTAAAGTATTATGGAATTCCAAGTGTCAGAAATGTAATAAGTAGGGTAGATTGAAGCAAATTGTAGAGCTTCAAAATTGTCATATTGTAATAAGTACAGGTACAGTTCATATAAAAAGAGTTCAATAAATTCATAAAACTTTGCAATTTAATTGTTAATATCACTTTACCTTTATATTTTGAGACAAATGAAAGAATTTTTATTGTACAAAATGCAAATAAAGCTCTTTCCAAAATATTTCAAAATAAGGTTATTAATAAATAAATAAATAATAATAAACCAGTAACTTCTGACTTTGGCCAATAGTCTCTAGCCATTACTAAAACTGGCCAGCCAGAGTCTGAAATGATAACAGACTTGACATGCTTCTTATTTTCGGACTTTGGCCAATTGGTATGTATGTATGTATATGTGTGAAGTAGTCAGCCATTTTGCAAACTGACCTGATTTTAAACTTTGGCCTTAACATATATACACTAAAGAGGATTAAAGTGGGAGAGGATATGAAATGATTGAATGAATGAATGAAGACTGTTAATCTATTACTGAGGCATAATAGTAGTGAGTTAGGAAGTACAGCTATGGTAGTAAGAGGTTTGATGTGCAGGCTGTGTAGAAGAAATGGTATTAGTTTTTGGATGTGTGGAATGAATTTAATGGTAGAATAGACTTGAAAGAGAGATAACCTGCACATGAATGGATTTTTCATCAGGAGCCTGGAGAAATTATTTACTGAGATGAGATCTGATATAGAGAGTCAAGGAACTTAGAGTATGGAAAGAATGGTGCATGTGTGTGAATGCGTTAAGTTCAGATAAAATATGCAAGTGTCATAATGATATGAATGTCAATCACTAGGGTTATGAATCTGGTGAAAGGGCAGATTGTAAACATTGTGTTTGGACTTTGTGTGTGTATGTGGGGGATGGGAAAAAGAAAGTTACTCAACTGGCCCAAGCAGACTACAGATGTAAGTATACAAGAGTATACAAAAAAGAAAAAAAAAAAAGCTAAGAGGTAACTTGTTATATACAAATGCCAGGAGCATTAAGAACAAAGGGGTTGAGTTTGCAGTCTTGGTGAATATGTTGTGGCTTAGGATTTAGCATTAGTAAATGTCTGATTCTCAGATGCAGGTGTAGTAACTAAATCGTGTAAATTTTATACTATTTTTTTAAGAACAGATGAGATAGGAGAGGAGACAGGTGCTACTAATCATATCAGATGATTTGGATCCAGTTAAGGTAGAAACTCATGAAAGCAATAATAGTAATAACTGTTCCATATATATAGCAGTAAGTTTGATGCTATCAGGTGTAAAGTGGAGGTTAATAGGATGAAATATATGGTGGGGTATTCCTACAGACCTGGAAGACACATTATGGAGATGATGAAATGCATTGCCAAATTACCCTAACAGGTACTAAATGAGTAATCATTATGGGTGACAAATTAACTGAGCATGCATTGAATATCAAATAAAACTCATGATAAGAATGAAGGAGAATTTATTGAGCTGCAAGACAACCTTTTCAAAGAAGGTTGGAACATGAAAGAAAGAAGGAACATGAGATCAAAGAGTATTAGGTTTATTCCTAACGTCAAAATGGGAGTCTCAGTTAAGGATGTCAGTGCTTTGCAACAAGCTGTTGACAGTGATCCTGACATAATGACCTAGGAAGTAACTATATGGATGTTCCAATTAGGCAGGTCATATGTGGAAACACATAACTGGAAATTAAGACAAACTCAGGAGAATACTCTCTTGGTCCCATGTTATCATCAGTGCAAGGAAAGCTATGAAGAGATGCTTAAATAATGCACTATCTGAATTTGTCCCTAGAGTTTAATGAACAAAAATGATGAGAGTGAAATGGATGTGAACCCTTATTAAGCAAGATATCCATAAGAAGAAGATGATGTGGAAAGATATCGTGAGAACAGGAGTGAGAGGAATTTAGAAATATGAAGTATTGTACAGAAAACTAAATTGGAATTTGTATATTGTTTAAGAAAATTAACAACATTTTTGTAGGTAGTTTTCGGTACCCCACCATATATTTCATCCTGTTAACCTCCACTTTACATCAGATAGCATCAAACTCACTGCTATTGAGACCACATATTAATACAAAGAGTTTATTAAAAATAAACGATTAAAAAACACGACAAGTTTTGTGCGTCATAAGACTTACATCATCAGGAGTAATGGTACATAAAAGTTTTACACAACAAAAGCTTATTGACAATTAATTACACATAAGTTGTTTTTAATAACTTCACAACTGTTAAATAATTGAAAAACCAGGATACAAATGATATATTCGTTACTGTATGCCTGCTGGAACATTGCCTATATCCTAGGTCCGTGGCAGTTAAATTTTTATGAAGGTAGACCACACTTGATGTAAAATCAAGCCTTGATTTTTATTGCACTGTGTAGGGATCCTAAACATTTGTGTGGCTTCTTTAAATTTTCTTGTGAAACAACTATTATCAATGTTGTTTTTGATATGACATGTTTGTCTGTTGCCAGAGTACTTGATGGCCAGTAGTGGCTGTATGGAATGATAAACCTCAAGCCTAATATTGTTGGCCTCACTGGTTTGACAGGAAGGTTGTAGATTCCATGCTCGATCTGGATCATCAAGTCTTTGGCTAGTATGTATCTAGGTGTGATGGCAAAGTTTTGCCTGACTGCTGAGTGTGTGTTGATGGTGGTGGATAGATTAATCACCTTGTTTTCGGGCAGTCTTGGAGACGTGCTTGACTTATTTTAGATTTTCAAACTTTTTGATGTGCAGACTTTTTATTTTTGTGAATTCCTTAGCTGTGGATATGTTCGATATGTCTGAGAGGATCGTCTAAAGGTCTGCATTCACCGTCACAGAAAGCTCCTCTTGCAGTGTATAGATAGTTCCATTGGTGTCAGCAAGCACCAAGTGCACTGCACCAATTTGTTCTTATAGTAGAGCTAAGCTATGGAGCTTATAAATGCAGAGCACCTTGTTGGAATGGAACCTGTGTTTTAATTTAACACAACTGGGAATAACTTTGTTATTCCTACATCGTTTAAGGAAGGTTAGCCTGCTGAATTCTCTCACTAGTTTCAGTTTTAACTTACCAAACTTGTGAGCCTTGCTTGTGACTGTATCTGGATGATTGTAATCCTGGTGTTTAGGTTTATATGTTGATTCTCCAGCATCATATATTGTTTAAAGAAATTAACAATGTATAGGATTACAATCATCTGACTTCACTAAGATCTATCAATTTGGTGTATGAACATGGTGGGTGCACTGCACTACCATACTGCACTACCATACACTGAATGCTGAGATAGAACCTCCTTCCCCTGCATGAGAAACAGATTCTGGAAATGTTTAATGAACTGGTTAGGGCCTTCGTTTGAGTCTGAGCTCAAGAAGATTTCAGAGGATGATGTAAAAACTAATTTATCTAACTACCATACCTATCATTATCTTGAGCATAGTGGTGAAGATTTTAGAGAAGTTGGTAAAAAGTTCCATTCAGAAATGGGTTTACTAAAGGGAGGTCATGTCTAGTCAATTTGCTCATATTTTATAAAAATGTTACAGCAGAGTTGAATAAAGAGAATGGATACCACAACACAAAAGGCTGCTGCATAAACTGGAGGATATGGCACTGGAATATAAACTACTGACTTAGATAAGTGTGTGGTTGATGAACAGCATCAGAAAGTGGTACATAAAGGATGTCAACCTGTGAGATTTAAGGTGACCAATGGTGTACCTTAGGGACCAGCCCTTAGACCAGTGTTTCTCAATCTTCTTTCATGTGTGCCCCATTTTTTATATTAGTTTTTGTGGTGCACCCCCACCTTCCCCCCCTTGCAATTCTTGTTTTGAGACACTGACAAAATCCATAAAAGTTAGCAAAATTTCAAAACAAAACAAAAAAAAAAAAACAACTAGAAATTAATTAAAATTTTTAAATATTCACACAAATTTAAATACACGATCAAATCTTTTGAAAATTCTATAGATCTAGAATCACTGCACAGCCTATCGAATCGTATCGGCCTTTCAGAAACATTCACAATTTCATCACGGGAAGTCTTGAATGTTCTGGAAATGTTTCTGTGAGTATAAATAAGGTTTGAAATGATAAGACAGAAGTAACTGCAACAGTGACCAACACTGAGAAGTTGACAGTCAGCATTGTTTTACTGCTATTCACAACGACTGTGATACACTTATAAAAACAATCTATTCTAGTATAGAAAAATACATAAATTTTTAATTGGACGTAAGTAGGCATCTGAAGACTGTGGAGCATCAACGTCAACAAATTCAGATTCACAGAATATCACTCCGAAAGTAAAATCAAGAAAGTACGCTGCAGATTATTTAGATTTCGGTTTCACAAAGATTGAAGTAAATGATGAAGAAAGACCACTGTGTGTGTTATTTGTTTGGCTGACAGCATGAAACCAAATAAACTTAAAAGATATTTGGAAACACTTCATAAGGAGTATGTTAACTAATCTAGACAGGTCTTTGCTGCCAAATTGAAATGTTTTGAAAAGCAAAAATCTAGCATTAAAAGAGCTTTATCACGAAAAAGCTTTACTAGCGCCTTACAAAGTTGCATATGAAATAGCTAGATGCAAAATGCCCCACACTATCGAAGAAGATCTAATTCTGACAGATGTGATTGATATTGTGGAAACTATGCATGGAGAAAGTTTTATTAAACAACTACAGTGCATAGCTCTATCAAATGATACTGTTGGTCAGTGAATTGGATATATGTGAAGATATGCAACAACTACTTTTGTCAAAGCTTTGTGATCATTTATTCTCAATTTAGCTTGATGAGGCAACAGATAGCAACAAGGATTATCATTTAATGCTTATGTTTGATTTTGTGATGGATTATCAGCAGTTGAAAAGTTACTTTTTTGTAAACCAATAGAAAGAAGAGCCACAGCACCTGAATTGTTCAAAATATTGGATGATTTTATATGCAAGGCAAACATACAGTGGAAAAATTGCATTGGAATTTGCACTGATGGTGTCTGAGTTATGTCTGGAAGGTTTAAAAGTTTACAAGGCTTTGTGAGGGGAAAATCCCCACAATGTATTTGAACACATTGCATGATTCATAGAGAAGCTCTTGCTGCAAAGGAAATTAGTCCTAGTCTAAACATTGTGTTAACAACAATTATAACCCTGGTGAATTATATAAAATTGAGACCCTTAAAATCAAGACTGTTTTCTGAACTTTGCAAAGACATGGCTGGAACAGAACATTCAATATTACTATTTTATGTGAGACAAGATGGTTATCATAGGGAAAATGTTTACGTATTTATGAATTAAGAGACGAAATAGCAATCTTCTTGGAAGAGGAAAATCATGAAGAAGTAGAGAAGTTTAGAGACCACTTATTTGTGATAAAATTGAACTACTTGGTTGACATATTCGAGAAACTAAATATATTAAACCTACAACTGCAAGGAAAAAATACACATATCTTAGAGAAGAGTGACAAAGTTAATGGCTTTTGCAAAAAAAAAAAAAAAAAAAAAAAAAAAACATGTTATGGAACAAAAAAGATAGAGCAACAAAAATTAGAAATGTTTGCAAATGTGGATGAATTTATCAAAACCTACAAGAAGTGCAACACATCAAAGTTTTATTTGTAACTATTGAAAATCATTTAATAATATTTACAAAGGATTTTAGAAACTATTTTGTAACCGACGACAACATAATGGCAATGTATGAGCGAGTTAGAAACCCATTTCAAATTAGCCATGAAGGTTTCTTAACTAAAGAAGAGGAACAATTTAGACTTCACACAAGTGACGAAAAAAGACAATTTGCATCTAAATCATTGTTTTAATTTTGGGCCTGTGTTGATGATGAATTTTCTGCACTAAAGTCAAGAGCTTTTAGTGCACTTTTGCCATTTCCAACATCTTATCTTTGTAAAATCGGGTTTTCTGCAGTGGCTGCCTTAAAAACAAAATAGTTAAGACCTCAGTTTAAATATAGAAAGAGAACTAAGAGTGTCAATTTCCATTGTATTTCATCTTCGTATGAAAAGTTTTGCTCCGCAATACAGGCCCAAGGAAGCCATTCATTTTTAAATTCATTGTTATTGTTTAGTTTTAATTAGTTGCTTGGAATATTTTGCAATATTAATATGTTCCCATAAGCATAACTAGTTTATTCCATGCAATGGATTTTATACATTTTATTATTTTATTTTCAGAGTGTATTTTGTGTTTATTTTGTTTTTGTGCCAATAAATAGTTTCATTAAATGTTTTTTGTTTCAGTAAAGTGGTTTTTCGGTTTTTCCTTTGATTTCCACTTTCTTCGTGCCCTCCTTTATGTATTTTATCTCAACCTATGCACCCCATAGGTTGAGAATCACTGATATAATGGAATAATTTCACCTGACTGGCAGAAATTTAAAATTTCAGTCAAGTCTTATGATGGTGTTACTGTTCCAATTGTTTACATTATTCTGGAAATGGTGGAGCTAGAATGCATTGCACTGTCCTTCTAGGCTACATACCTAATAACACTAAAATGCTGATGAAATTCATCTTCAGGTTACTAGCCACTACATTCTGGGTTTATGTTGAAGTTCAAAAGTTGAATATAAATCAGCATCAACCAAATATTATGTATTTCAGATTGATATGTTTGTGAGTATTGCTGGATTTGTTTTAGCCAGCTATCAAGCATTAAATAATTAGACTAGAGGAGATCACTTCCAGTTAATTGGAGTCAGATTACTAATAGAGTAATCTTACTATAGAAAACTAGAGTTATGGAACAAAAAAGGTAAAGCAACAAAAATTAGAAATGTTTGCAAATGTGGATGAATTTATCAAAACCTACAAGAAGTGCAACACATCAAAGTTTTATTTGTAACTATTGAAAATCACTTAACAATATTGACAAAGGATTTTAGAAACTATTTTATAACCGACAACAACATAATGGCAATGTACGAGTGGGTTAGAAACCCATTTCAAATTACCCGTGAAGGTTTCTCAATTGAAGAAGAGGAACAATTTATAGACTTCACACAAGTGACGACAAAAGACAATTGCCATCTAAATCGCTGTTTAAATTTTGGGCCGGTGTTGATGAATTTTCTGCACTAAAGTCAAGAGCTTTTCGTGCACTCTTCCAACATATTATCTTTGTGAAATCGGAAGCCATTATTTTTAGATTCATTGTTATTGTTTAGTTTTAATTAGTTGCTCAGCATATTTTGCAATACCGATATGTTCCCGTAAGCATAACTAGTTTATTCAATACAGTGGATTTTATACATTTTATTATTTTATTTTCAGAGTATGTTTTATGTTTTTGTTTTTATATTGTTTTTGTGTCAATAAATAGTTTCATTAAATGCTTTTGTTTCAATAAAGTAGTTTTTTAGTTTTTCCTTTGATTTCCACTTTCTTTGTGCTCCCTTTGGGGGGACACACCCCAAAGGTTGAGAATCAGTGCCTTAGATTACTGTTGCTCAATCTATATAAAGACTGAACATCTCTGACAAGAGATGTTAAAACACGAATGATCCGAATAAAGTGGAACCTTGAGCAAATGACAATGGCTATCAATTCGATATCAGTAAGTGTAAGGTAATGCACTGTGGCATGGTGAGATTTCCAGTGGCATATTGCATTGGTGGGATTATACTTGGAGAAATTAATGAGGCTATGGATTTGTGTGTCATAGTCGACAGGAATTTGAAGTTCAAAATTACATGTAAGGATAATTTTTCCTCTTTACAAGACCCTAATACAACTGCATATGGAGTGCCATGATTTGGTCTACTGGGTACACGAGGGAGAAAGAAACTGTGCAATGGGTACAAAGAAGAGTTATAAAGGCAATACAAGGATTATTGAATGTAAATTCTAAGGACTGAAGACACTGATAAGAGAAAAAAGGGGATGTGAGAGAAACTCTATAAACTTCTGAAAGTGTTATAGGACATCTCTCACAGAGCACTGAGTGGAAGTTTGCCTGTTGAAGTGGCAAATGCATCTATGAATGAGTTTAAGGGATGTTATGATGGCAGGTGTATGGCCTTCTTCATTGAACCCTTGACTCCCTAGAGTTCTCTGATAATGATAATAATAAATAATATTTAATTCCCATTAATGACACTATTAATTATATTCAATTAAAGTTTTTTTCTGCTTACATCTTTTCACAAAGGTTCCACAGTATTATTACTTTAGTTAAAGAATAGTCTAGGCTAGAACTGAAGCACCTTTTGTGTGGAGGGGAGGGGAGATGAACCACAGTTCATCTCCCCTCCAGACCTCCAAATAGTCAGTCAATATTTTACGGAACAGTTTTTTATTCTGTTTTTTTTTTTTAAGAGATGGCACTTTTAAATATACTGCTCTGAACAGAAATATGGGATATTAAAGATTCATCCTTGTTTCAAAGCCAAATATGTATATAGAAACTTTAAAAGTTTAGTAAATTGACCAGAGAACATATGAGAATACTACCCTTGGCATCAGTATTGCCTTAGTTTGCAGTACTTAAAAGACACAACCACTGCCCAGGCATCTGTATATTTGCCTTTTATTAGTGATTTTGATTAAGGTTTCGCTATGTGATTGCAGTTTCAGCTTTTGGCTTTCATGAGGCAATGCATGTCTTACATAGTGCTACATAAAGCAACTCTGATGCAGATGATTGTATTCTCATAAGCTCTCTGGTTAATTTTCAAAACTTTTCTGTTCTGTATGCTTCCTTTCAGAAAAGCCATTTCTAAAACTTGGAAATCACATTCACAGTGTGAAACAGAGCTTTTCCTAGACAAGGAAAAGCTCTGTCACTTATTTCTAGTAAAACTGGATCACTAGAAAGCAATACTGAACTATTTAATGAACAGCACCTTGCTGATAATATACCTTCTTGCTGAAAGCACTAGCATGATACATTATCTCAATATCATCCTTAACTTTAAATTAAAGATACAAAGAAATTATATACTTGGTTTAATCCATTATTCAAGTGTAATCTGAAGTATTTTCAGGACTGGGGCCACTCGCCACCTTACCATGAGTTGCGCGAGTCCTGAAAATACTTCAGGAGCAAACTTTGTTTGCTTACATTTGGATAATGGATTAAACCAAGTATATAATTTCTTGGTATCTTTATAATTTATAGCATAACAAATGAAAAACTTCCAACAACTTTTCTCTAATCCATAGTAATCTAATAATAAGGTGTAACACCTTTTGGCAACTCGCATATGAAAATATGACTTCTACATTACTTCAACCTTAGTATCATCTCTGGGTACGGCTCCCACTGAAGAGACTTCAGTGGGAGCCGTTAAGGTTGAAAGGTTGAAACAAGTCTGGGTAGTGACCCTTTCCCTTAATGCATAGCATTATACATGTCTGCAAGGAGATGTACTTTGCATTATGAAGTACTAAGGCAAGTGATGTGAAGTCACACCACCTTTACCACAAGTTGCCCCACTCCTGAAAATACTTCTGGTGCAACCTTTGTTTGCTTACACTTGGATAATGGACCAAGTATATAATTTCTTGGTATCTTTAATTTATAACATAGCATAATGTTGAAAAACATTATGCTATGTTAAAATATTATACTTGGAAGTGAAACACATTATACTTCCAACAATCATCCTTAACTTGTTTAGAAGCATAAAGAAGTTATAGGACAACACATTATTAAGACCAAAAAATGCAACTCTGACCCCAGAAAAATTCTTTGCCTATACTTTAGGTATCAGTAATAAACAAGGATGGAATAACCATATCTGAGACATAATATTTACAACGAAAAAATGAAGGATTAAAACAGGTTTTTTTTTTTATTATTAGTTGTTTATTTAAAAATTAGATCCAACTAGTTGTGCTTGCACTAAAACTGGTGGCTTTGTCAAGGTTTAAATGAAGCCCATAAAACATACAAAAACAGAAAAATTATCTAAATGCTGAAACATCACTCTAAAGGTGTATCAAATCAATTATGTTCAATTTTACAAAATGAAGATGAAATTAAGATGGGACTCCAAGTCCTCTCAAATTTATTTGTTTTTTTATGGTTATTCCAAAAAATAACAGTTGGCAAGACTTTATTTTCCTCTCCAAAACCAGAACATTCAATACAGAGATTTAATCACCATTCCATATATTGGCAATCTACTCATTAGGATTGCTTCTCTTTTCAAAGATCATATATAGCAATGACTTTCAAGCCAATTCAAACCATTTGCAGCCTACTTAGGACTCATAAGGCCAATACTCCCTTCTATGGACATCTGGGAATATACAGACTACTATGCTCATGTGGCCTGGCATACATAGGGCAGACAAGCCATGGATTTGAAAGGAGAAAGAAAGACCATGTTGAACATAAAAGAAAAGAAAGATCTAGTCTATAATAAATTTAGTTTAATCCTTTATCCAAGTGTAAGCAAACAAAGTTTGCGCCTGAAAATATTTTCAGGACTGACGTAAGGTGGTACATCCCTTGGCAACTCGTAGCAAAAGTGGATCAAGCTCTCGTCACTCCATGTCTCAGTATCTCCCATAATGCAAAGCACATCTCCTTGAGGAGATGTATACTGCTATGCATTAAGGGAAGGGCCACTACCCAGACCGGTTTCGACCATTCGACCGGTCTGAGTAGTGGCCTCAATAAAGGTCGAAACCGGTTGGAAGCTTGTGTGATGATTGGCAATGCTGCAGCCCATGAAGTTTTAACTGAGGCTCAGCTGTTGCTGTCGCCAAGGGCCCGAGTGGGGAATAATGAATGCCAATGCTGTAGCCTGTGAAGTTAACTGAGGCATGGCTGTTGCTGTTACCCTTCCAGATGAGCAAACGAGTGGCTCTGCTTGGTGGTGGGGGAGCCTGCCATAGTGTAGACCCAACTGAGTTGGCTCTACACCATGGAGCCAACTGAGTTTCTGACATTCTGATCCTGCAGGTCGCTCATTATTGGGTGATCCAAATGATTTTACGAGTTTTTGGAAGAGGTATCCCCGCACTTAAACAAAGGGAACCGGCCTGGGTAGTGGCCCTTCCATTAATGTAAAGCAGTATACATGTCCGTAAAGAGATGTGCCTTGAGACAAGGAGTGATGAGAGCTTGGTCCACCTTTGCTATGAGTTGCCAAGGGATGTACCACCTTACCTCAGTCCTGAAGATATCTTCAGACACAAACTTTGTTTGCTTACACTTGGATAAAGGATTAAACTAAATTTATTATAGTCTAATAAGTGCAAAATAACCTTCCAACGATTGGATATTTGTTTTTAGCTCCATATTATAGAACTTAATAAAAAATTGCAGCATAGTGCTAAGCAAGGTCTTATTACTGACTTCTACATAACTAAACCAGCCAAAGTATTCAATGAGATTATACTAATGATGTCCAAGAGATTTCAAGTGATGATGACAGTGATGATGATTAAAATATGCACTTTATTTTATTTTGCCTAAAACATTTATGCATTATATGCAATATGTTTACATATGATTTGTAATTTTTATAAATTTATACTATGCATTTGTTTCATAGTTTATGTTTTGTTAACTTACATGAATTACCTGAATTAAATAAAAATATATTTTTGTTGGATATGTCATTGTTGTCTATATAATAAAAAAAAACGATATCGGAACATAACCCTACTTTTTCTATGTGATCTGAGTCTTGCATAACGCAATTTATATAACGCAGCATTTCTATGGAACCTAACATCCACATCCACGTTATACAAGAGTTACCTGTATGTGTGTGTGTGTGTGTGTGTATATATATATATATATACACATACACTAGGGGCTCCGCTCCCTGATGCCTACAGCACCCCCCCCCCCCCGAGTTCCGGACTGGTAGGCCAGTTCTCCATGAATTCTAATGATTCAAATTTTGAAAACTCGAAAAGGGGGGGTTCCCTCCCATTTTCAAGAATTGAGAAGGAGAGCAGAGATAATGAATAGTAAGATGGCTGAGTTGTGTGAAGCAAAGGGGATTCACAGTTTATAAATCTATGGAGTGAATTTGAAAGAAAGTTGGAATGGTTTAAAATTGATGGATTGCATCTGAATGGGTTTGATGTTGAGCATTTAAGGATAGTAACTAAATGAATTGTATGACAAGAGGAAGATGGATACAAGGTTGAAGATGTGGTTGCAGCAGCAGCAGCACAAGGTGAGGGAATGCATAAAGGTGAGGATGAGATAAGTAGAAATGGGAATTAGAGTCAGGATCAGGGGAAAAGGATTGGTCAGACTGAAGAGAGAGGTGTGGTATAGCAGCTAGAATTGAGAATGTTGGCTCTGATAGAATGCCTCAAACACAGCAATTGTTATGTTTATACATAAATAAAAGGAGTATTGAAGACAGAGTTGAGTTTGTGGCATTGATTGATTGAGACGGTATGCCAAAAAGTAATTGGAATAAGTGGAACTTGGTTATCTGAGGAGAATGTGATGTCAGGAATAGAAATGGAAGGATATATAATTTTCTGAAAGAATAGGAATGTGAAAAGAGAAGGGGGGGTATTAATGATTGCAGAGAAATTGTGTCCAAAGTGTGGAAGTTGAAACTGCATGCACAGATTTTGAATCTGTGTGGTGTAAAGTTGAAATTAACAGACTAGTATATCTGATAGAATGCTGTTATAGGACAGGGAATGTAGAGATTACTGATTGTGAAATGTTTAGGCAAATTGCTTGGGCATGTAAAAAAGAAGGTGACATTGATGGGAGACTTTAATTACAAGAATATAGAATGAAAGGAGGAGATAGTGTATGGGAACAAGGAGAGGGAGTTTGTTGAATTTCTGAGAGATAAATATCTTAAGCAGCATATGACTGAAGCAACTAGAGGCTTTAATGTTTTGGTTTTGGTGATAACTTCACAAGATGTAGTTGTTAATGAGGTTGACACTGGTGCCAGTTGGTGAGAGATCATGAGGTACTTGTTTGGGAAGTGATGAAACAAGAAAAGGTTACTGCCAAAAATGGATATACGTGGAAGTATAAAGTGGCTGATTATAGGAAGATCTGTAGTAAGTTAACATCTGTACGCTGGATAGATTAGCTAAGCAGAAAAGATGCTGACAATGCATGGAAACACACAAGGTAGTATCTGACAAAAGTAATGTAGAACTGCATACCAAGGGTTAAGTGAGTAAATAGAGTAGGAGTGAAATGGATGAACAGTGAAATCAAGCAAACTGTGCTGGAAAAGAAAAGGCTATGGAGTAGGTGCAAGATGGTGGTGACTGGATCCATGAAGAGTATAAAGTGCATGCTAGAAAGGTGATGAGCATGGTAAAGAAAGAAAAGGTGCAATATGAGAGGAGATTGGCTGGTCAGGCCAAAGTTAACTCAAGGGAATTTTTATGCTATATGGCAAGCAAGAAAAAGAATAATTATGGCAGCAGAATAATAGTTACAAAGGATACAGTGGAATTATTGAATGACTGCTTTATCAGTGTATATATCATACTGGTGTAAATGTGTAGTGCAATATATAGAAGGGAGGCAGGTATTGGAAGTGAAAGAATCAGAAGTGTATCAGGTGTTGATTGGGTTAGATGTTAATAAGACTGCGGGAATGGATGACATATCACCACGTATTCTTATGGAATGTACACAACAGTTAGCTATGCCCTTGATCTGGTTATTTAATGAAAGTCTTGCAGTAGTTAGGGTTCCTAAGGAGTGGAAAGAAGGTAAAATAGTACTACTCCAGAAGCATGGTTTTAGGATAGAAGTTTCCAATTATAGACCAGTCTGTATAATGGCATTGTGGTTAAGGTGTTGAAGAGATTGGTTAGGAATAGAATACAGGATTGGGTTGATGGACATTGCATTTTTTATGATGGTCAGATTTGTAAAAAGTAGGTTTTGTTTTAGCAATTTACTTGCATTCTATGATAAAGTCATGAACATGTTAGATAACAGAAAATCATATACACTAATATTCTTAGGCTTTGAAAAGTGTTTGATAGATTACCATATGATAACATGTTGGAGGCTTAATGGATTTTTTACAACACTCAAAAAGAATTAAAATAGAATTTAATACTTCCTATATTTCGTCCTAGTCACTAGGACATCTACGGGGATTACAAAAATAATTAATGTAACATGCACACGCAAATCTTACAATACTAAGCCCAACCACGTGGGTGACACTAAAGTCCTATCTAGGTGGAGCGCCCTCTAAGGGCGGTAGTAGGTGGCCTGGAATGTAAGGTGGGACACCTCTGGTGATGAGTGTTTCCCAAATCTTCGGAAGCTTAATGCAACCGTATTTATTAAGATTTGGTTGGTTTCTGAGAGCTGCTGCTGCTGCTTCTAAGAAAAGTCTCTCTTTCTTGAATTTACTGTGGTGGAGCATGGTGGTTTTCTTCCATGATACTCTGTGGGTGGTGTCCAAAACATGGTCAGCCAAGCCTGAATGGCCATAGTTATGTTTATAGATGTAAGACTTGGGTTCCTCCAGGCAGATGGATGCTGATCTGCCTGTCTGTCCAAAGTATGCCAGCTTACTTACAGGAACAGGGTACTTTGTAAACTCCAGGCAGCGAGAGAGGAGGGAGCTGATCTTTCATAGAACAGATAAGGGTAGCAAGTTTGCAGTAGGGCTTATATGCTGTGTGTAGGTTGTACTTTTTTAGTATCTTAGCTATTTTTTCAGATGTGCCACGGATGTAGGGTATGGTGATGGCATTTTTAAATTTTTGTTGACGAGCAGGATGGGGAATGGGGGAGGAACTGATTATTTTTTTGATACTGTTTTGGCTGTAGCCATTGGAGAGGAAAGTGTTGTGTATGTGGTTAAGCTCAGTAGTAAGGGTGGTTCCATTGGAACAAATATTGTGGGCTCTCTTGGTAAGAGTTTTTGATGATGCCATATTGTTGTGAGGGGTGGTGGTGGGAGAGTTTGTGAATGTATCTGCCTGTGTGTGTGGGTTTTCTGTATACAGTGAAGCCAAGTGTATCATTAGGCAGGGGTGTGACTAAGGTGTCTAGGAAGGGTAAACAGTTGTTCTTTTCCTTTTCCATGGTAAACTGGATTCTTGGATATAGGCTATTAAGATGACTGAGGAAGGAGTCTAACGTGTCTGGGCCATGAGGTCAAATAGAGAACACATCATCTGCATATCTTAGCCAGATAGACGGTTTGAGTGGGGCTGAGTCTATGGCTCGTTTTTCGAAATCTTCAATATAGAAATTGGCAAGGGGGGTGAGAGGGGGGGGAACCCATGGCGGTTCCCTCTATCTGGTTGTAGATTTTGTTCTTCCAAGAGAAATACCCAGAGTTAATGGCAAAGGAAAAGAGATCTAAGATGTCAGAGGGAAAAACTATGGCCATTCAGGTTTGGCTGACCATGTTTTGGACACCACCCACAGAGTATTATGGAAGAAAACCACCATGCTCCACCACAGCAAATTCAAGAAAGAAAGACTTTTCTTAGAAGCAGCAGCAGCTCTCAGAAACCAACTAAATCTTAATAAATACGGTTGCATTAAGCTTCCGAAGATTTGGGAAACACTCATCACCAGAGGTCCCACCTTACATTCCAGGCCACCCACTACCGCCCTTAGAGGGCGCTCCATCGGATTAATCCAGATGGGATTATAAAAAGAGCAGAAAGTGAGAGGAGAAAAACCAGAAGCCATCCCTGGAAGTTATGTAAGTGTGGTGAAGAGGGATGTGAGGAGTAGATTTTTCATCATCATCATCTTCATCTTCCTTTTATCCTCTTTTACCTTGCAGTGTCAAGGGTTAGTTAATCATTGGACCTCAAACCGTTTACAGGATAAGGTGGTCAGCCCTATGCCCCGGTGTATCCTATGTCCGTAGTGTTGAGTTCTGAAGGCCGGTTTTGCCTGCTTGCAGGATGAAAAACTCCAGATAAACTGGGGAAAAAACCCTACTATCTACGTTCAAGACTGGCTAACTTGGCTATGGCTGAGGAAGATCCTTAAGCTCCTCACGTCGTCCATGGGAATCGAACCAAGGACACTCCTTCCCCAGGCATGTGGTTGCGAAGCGCACAGCCACTAGGCTAACCACGTGGACGAGTAGATTTTTTACATGGAGAATTGTCAGTGAATGGAACGCATTATCAGAATGTGTTGTTAATGCAAGGAGTGTTAAGGATTTTAAGATTCGGTATGAGAAATATGTTGTCAGTTGAAAGAACCTCTCATGTTGAGCCTGCCAACACCATGGAGAGTGCAATAATAATAATAAGTTAATTCCTTCATCGACGGTTTGTCACTGGCAAACGTTAGTTTCAACAAAGATTCTCTCAAAGATACCTTGCTGCTGTTTCCGAAATGTGATGTACCGTATTTGCCAGTATATAAGACGCACCTTCCTATAAGATGCACCCCCCCTTTTTTGTACACATTTTTTAGGAAAAACACTTTATCACTGAATATTATAATGAATTTGCAGTATTTCAAATATAAAGTACCAACCTTTTAATCTTCTTCGTCAAAACCCAGAAATTTATCGTAGGTAAGTTGCAAGTTGCTTTTTTAGATCCTCTTCCTGATTCCACTAAGTTCTTATCATTTTCTAAGTTGGGGGCTGGCCTGATATGCCTCTCTGCAGCCCTGTTTCCATGTTCTTTAGCATACCAATCACACATAGCTTGCATGCAATATTGCAGCAATGCTGACATTTTTCAGCCATAATTTGCCAAGAAATTTAGAGAAAATTTAACGGCAGAAATTTATCACCGTTCACAACAACCGCGACAACAACTGGAAAGTTTAAACGAACAGGAACACAGCGCATGCACATCCACTGAACTTACGTAACTGGAATGCTCTCACGCAAAGCAAGGAAGCAAGAAAGAAATAGCGTAACTCGGAACAGAGAAAATTTCCAGAAATGAAAATAATAAAAAAACTGAGTATCAGCATATAAGACGCACCCTATTTTTCAGACCTATTTTCAAAGAAAAAAAGTGAGTCTTATATGCCGGTAAATATGGTAATCTCTGCCTATGAGAAGAGGTGGAACTATTTATTTCTCACTCTGTTTTAAAATAAAACTTACCCTGCTTCTGCAGATTAATTTTGAAATAAATAAACAAATATTCTCAATCATTTCATATTGCATAACTTGCAAGTCATCACCATTCTTATAAAAATCAGACATACTATTAAACAAAAAAATTAATTTAACAAGACCAATTTTCATCTGTTTCACTGTCAAATGTCATTTTCCACCACCATCTTTAACCCTTAAGCAGGTATGCAGTTGTAATATCATATTTGTATAAGCTTATTTTCGTAAATCACAACATGAATTAACTTAGATAAATTATATACTTGAAGATACATGATGAAAAGATTTTTAATAGTGTTTATTAAGGAAAATAAAGACGAGTAGGAGACCAGATCATGTTACTGACATTACATTACATTACATCATGAAAATTAGTCTGGCTCATTTCAAGTATTGACCATTTTCTGTTGTTTTCATAAAATTATTTCTTTCCTACTGAATTATGTTATGGATAATTTATATAAATTCACCCTTCATTATGGACAGCAAATGAAACGAAATAGAAACTACACATTTTAGTTTTGATAAGTGCAAAATTGAAGGTAAGATACCAGAATATACTGAAAACACAGGAGAAAAAGAGATGCTATGTCATCAATTAAAAACAATTAAAGATGTGCTTTCAAGAGAAATGACTAAAAGAGTTCAAGTGGTTGCGTTATGAAGACAAACATGAATCTGTAATGTATCAAAAATATCCTGGGATTGCTGACAGAAACTCTAGATTATCATAAGGTTTTTATGCCTTTTCAAAGTGTGGACAGTTAGGATTCATGAGCCTTTAATTTTCACAAAAAAATAAAAATTCTGTAAACATTCTCTAGCTACTTTCCAAAGAAAGATGGATTCTAAGAGGTTTAAACACCTGACGTACCTCTTTAATACAGCCCATTATAAAGGCTAATAAACCTAATAAATTATAAACTATTATAAAGCTAATAAATTCAATAAACCATTTACTGACTTCACAAATGTATATGCCAAGTAGCAGAAGAGTATCAAAATGACATGAAATATAAATAATTTGTGTTGGTTTGAGTGGTTTTGCTGAGGTCATTAAACAGATGCATCTCCCTTGAATACACAAGCATTATGTAAGAATTATGTAATTGTTTATGTAAGGAAATCAGACTCCAGTAATGTGTATTCTTCTAGATCATAGGTTCCCAAAGTGGGAGGTACCGCCCCCCCCCCAAGTAGACGCTGAAGCCTTCTAGGGAGGCTATAGTGGAATCAGAAGCATTTGGGGGCGTTCAGGCGGTCTAGTGGTCGGTGACTCTTTATAGAAGAAATTAATAATATATATTTAAAAATTAATTATTTTCGTGATTTTGCGATTAGATAATCATTTAAAATTTATTATTAAAACGCTGAAGGAATTGAACAACGTAGTTAAGAATATAAATTAAATTAAACTTTAATAAATATTTCCGATATTTCGGCAACGTCACGTTGCTATCTTCTAAAGGAACTTACAAAAAAAGCACGTGCACGTAGGCACTACAACACAGTAACTGGGAATGAAGTGATGAAGCTATTGTTCTCCTAAAAGTCCTGATGGTGCCCTCTAGCGGGGTAAGTAGGTGTTCTTGGCCGTTGGGCTGAAGGTCTGTTGATGTAAGCCTCCGAGGAGAAAAAGAGATGCTATGTCATCAATTATAAACAATTAAAGATGTGCTTTCAAGAGAAATGACTCCTTGTAGTGCCTATGTGCACGTGCTTTTTTTTGTAAGTTCCTTTAGAAGATGGCAATGTGACGATGGTGAAATATCGGAAATATTTATTAAAGTTTAATTTAATTTATATTCTTAACTACGTTGTTCAATTCCTTAAGTGTTTTAATAATGCATAACCAACGTATAAGCCTGTCTACGAGAATCATTTAAAATTTAAATATTGCATTTTAATTCATCTTATGACCGTCTTACACGATCAATTTTCTATTTCAATTATTTAATCATATGAAAATTTACCATGTCAGATAGAAATAGATCTAATGAGAAAATAGAGTATGTATATATGTGTGTATAATAGGGGGGGGGGGGGGCGTTACAAAATTTATGTCTTGCAAAGTGGGCGGTGGCCCGAAAAAGTTTGGGAACCTATGTTCTAGATGCTTCTCCAGATTTTGAAATTAAGAGAAACTCATCCATTATGTGAGATTTATATATAAAAATCAGAAGCAGCATTTGTTTACATAAACAATTACATAATTCTTTACATAATGCTTGTTAAATGAAGGTCATGTTTTACAAACTTACTTATGCACTATAAGGTGACAAATGTATTGGACAAGGGAGATGCATATATAGTTGTTGAAAATTTTTCCATTTGGTTATACTATAAATTAAAGATACCAAGAAATTATATATACTTGGTTTAATCCTTTATCCAAGTGTAAGTAAACAAAGTTTGCACCTGAAGTATCTTCAGGACTGGGGCAACTCATGGTAAAGGTGGTATGATTTCACATCACTTGCCTTAGTATCCCATGATGCAAAGCACATATCCTTGCAGACATGTATAATGATATGCATTATGGGAATGGCCACTACTCAGACCAGTTTCGACCTTTATTGAGGTCTCATCAGTGAAAGCCAGACCCAGAGGTGATACCAATATTGAAGTAATGCAGAAGTCATATTTTTATATATGAGTTGCCAAAAGGTGTCCCACCTTATTATTATAAAACTCTGGATTAGAGATAGTTAGTTGTTTAAAGTTTTTCCACTTGGTTATAATATAAATTAAAGATAGCAAGAAATTATATACTTGGTTCAATTCCTTATCCAAGTGTAAGCAAACAAAGTTTGCACCTGAAGTATCTGGACTGGGGCAACTTATGGTAAAGGTGGTATGACTTCACATCACTTGCCTTAGTATCCCATGATACAAAGCACATCTCCCTGCGACCTCAATTGAGGCCTCAAAAAAGGTCGAAACCGATCTGGGTAGTGACCTTTCCCATAATGCATACTATTATACATGTCTGCAAGGAGATGTGCTTTGCATCATGGGATACTAAGGCAATTGATGTGAAATCATACCACATGTAACACAAGTTGCCCCAGGCCTGAAGATACTTCAGGTGCAAACTTTGTTTGCTTACATTTGGATAAAGGATTAAACTAAGTACATAAGTTCTTGGTATCTTTAATTTATGCATATATAGTAGTATACTTGGAATTTGCAAAGGCTTCTGATAGACTGCCACACCATAAGTTGGTCATCACTAAACTGAAGTAGATGAGACTGGATGATAGACAATTAATTGCATAGGTGAATGGCTATCGCACAGGTTTCAGCAAGTTGTGTATGGGGGGGGGGGGAGACACCACCTTGAAAGATGAAAGTCACTAGTGGTGTGCCAGCAGCAAGGGTCTGTTTTCAGACCACTGTTATTTAATTTATATATTGATATTGGGATAGGCCGAACTGGTGATATACGACTGTTTGCAGATGATGCAAAACTGGGGAGAGTGTTGAGTAATCAACAAGATGTTTTGGACTTACAAAGGACTTGAATAGATTATATGAGTGGACAGCAGTATGTAACTGTCAAGTCACTGTTACCAAGTGCTCTCAAATTTGGTTAGCAACAAAGGGATGCAAGGTATACATTTAGCAGGGAAATTTTGGAGGAAGTTGAGGAGATAAGAGACCTTGGAGTGATGGTGGACAAGGATCTCAAGTTCAAAGGTCACATTGCACAAGTTGTGAAGATATCACATCAAATTATGGCAATGATGCAGAGGACCTTAATTTGTAGAAGAAAAGAGCATCTAGTTCCTTTGTATAAGTCCTCGATCAAGTGCCTCATATGAATTACTGTGCACAGATTTCATCCCCTGGTTTTCATGGTGATGAGGATATGTTGGATAGGGTACAGAGAAGACTGATTAAGGTCATGACTGCTCTTTGGAATGTGGGATATGAGGACAGACTGAGGGAAGAATGCAGTTTGCAAAGCCCTGTGAACAGGGCTTTGCAAACCAGCCTTTAGCCTGCCTAAAGGTTCCTTTAACAGTGATATGAACCACTTAACAGTGATATGAACCAGCCTTTAGCCTGCCTAAAGGCTGGTTTGCAAAGCCTTACCTAAGTATCCTTACCAAATAAGGAGAGAGGGGATATGATTGAGACATTTAAGTTGGTAAATGGTTGTTACCAGGTTAAAGTGGAAGAAATTTTTCATAGAATGGAGGAAGAGGATAAAACAAGGAGACATGCTTGGCAGTTGTATAAATAGGTTGTGAGTAGGGACATAAAGAGTAGATTTATTGCATGGAGAGTGGTTGGTCAGTGGAATGCATTGTCTGACGCTGTGGTGGATGCAGATATATCAAATGAGTTTAATGCATGGTTTGATGAGCTTTGTGTGTAACAGTGTTTGCTTACTAAGATGAGTCTCCTGACTCCAAGGACGTCTCATGTTAATAATAATAATTCCTCTCCAAAAGATGCAGCATACTTTCACAGATGAGATAGTGATATGAACAATTGTTCAGCAGGCATGAGTAATAGAACTTTGGGAATAGTGAGACGGTCATTTCGATTAAGTCTATGAAGTAAGGCTTCAGTACTTTCTTTATATAAATATTCATGTTTATACATGAATCTATGTAATAGTAACTTGGCGTTTTGCCGTTGCATCCTGTCTCACTATTCTAAAAGTTCGGGAAATTGTTATCCTAAATTGCATTCAATAATGTATCTGTTATATTTTAATTTCAGCCCAGTAGTTTTTAATTCATGAACACCCCCCCCACACACACACACAACTGTACGCATAGAGGGATTCCAATTTCAGCATACACACTACTGTTTTTTGAATTCATTTCCTATCGTTGTTCGCTAGTTGTACTGATGATGTGTTAAGATTCATAAGACAAAATAAATATTTACATAATAAAAAGTTATTTACTGTGGCATACGTGTTATTCTACAGTAATAAATCTATCACTGTGTATCCATCTTCGTCGTCCAATGCTGCTGTCACCTTATTGTAATAAGTAAGTAGATTACTAAAATATGCCCTCTCTTTTGCTGTCCATCAAAGATAATACCACTGTTTTTCACCCAATTCTGGATCCTGATTCTCACCAGTTTTTCCAACACATTAACCACAACACCCGACACACACACACACACACACACACACACACACACACACACACACACACACACACACACACAGATTGGCCTATAATTTGATGCTTGAATTGTGTCACATCCTTTATGAAGCAGTCCAATTGTCTTTTTTCCACTCCTTTGGAACTTGACCCAATGAAAGACTCATATTAAACAAATATGTCAAGTCAGATGTCAGCTCCCTGACACATTCTACCAAAATACATGGTGATATATCATCAAGTCCAACAGTCTTATTAATATCAAGTTTGCTTAATTGGAAACTTGACATTAATATCTGCAATTGCAAACCTAAGTGCACTAACTTTCAGTCTCTCCTCCTCCTCATCATCATCATCAACTGCTCTTAAACTCTCCATAATGTCACATTCACAAGGATGGAAGACTTTTATGAACTGCTCAACTATATCCTATATCCTCCTTAGCAGTTGTCCTTATACCCCTTTCTCCAATCAGTGCCATCCTACCATAGTCATTCTTATTTTTGCTGGCTACATATCAAAAAAATTCCTTAGGATTTTTTTTTTTTTTTTTTACTTCATTAGCTAACTACTGCTCATACTGAACTTTTGCTATCCTTACCAAATAAGTCATCCTCCTTGCTTGTTCTGTGTATTCATCATGGAACTGATTATTCAATCTTCTTATGTAATAATGCCTCCATAATGCTTTTTTTTTTCCATCTCGTCATTCATTTATTTCACACGTACTTTATTTAACCGTCTGACTTTTGGAATGCATTTAGACAATGTTTCTAATAGATAGTTCTTGAATATCACCCAAGCAGCACTGATCTCCTTTTCACCCAACTCCTCATTCCATGATACACCTGCACGCTGTCTCCTGAGCTTCTCATAATCACCAGCTTTGTAGTTTCACATATACACTTTCCTAACAGAAGTCTTCACATAGCTGGCAACCACCCAAGTAATCACTGCATAGTCACTCTCACCAATTGGAGGGTGATTTGACACCTTATTTATAATACCATCCTCTGATGAGAAAATCAAATCCAAGATCCTCAAATCCTTGTGGGCCCTCTGTTACATACTACCTGGGTAGTTGTCCCTCAAAAACTCAAGAAACTCATCTTTTTTACTTCTAGTTGCTATCTCATCATCCCAATCTATATTGTCATAATTAAAATCAACTATAATGATCACCCTTTTCCCATTTGGTTGCCTAATTTGCTCATACATTTCCTGATCACTACCCTCCACATTACTAGGTCTACAGCAACATTCCAAAAGTATTTCTCCCTATTCACCTGTATCTCACACCATACTACCTCAAAACCACTACCACTATTTCCCATTTGCATCTCTACCTTGTATGGATATAACTGTTTTTCTATCATCGATAGCACTCCACCTCTCTTTTTAACCTTTCTATCTTCATGAAATACATCATACACTTACATCTCTATTAATGTCAGGATGTCATCCTCATCCAACCACATCTCAGTTATTCCAACAATTTTTGGGTGAATGAACTCAATCAATGCAACTATTTTATTTCTCCTGTTTTTGATAAGTCTAGCATTCGTGTACAAACATAAAAGTTCATTTCTGGATCTATAACAAGTTTCACCGATACCACTTATTAGATGAGATTTCTCCATACTTACTTTGTGGCATTTCTTTTTCTCCTTACTCATTCCAGAAAGTTCTTTAAATCCAACATGCATTCAGATCTTCTTGGAGCATCAACCTTTCTCATACTGTGTTTCCCTAACAACTCTGATTCTCCCCATTTTCCTTTGTCTAGCACACTTGTTCTTTCATTCTCTACACTCAATGCAACAAACTTCTTCATTCATAACCACCACTTTAATCTCTTCCTTAATTATCCCGTCTTATTAAGGAAGGAGTCATCTGACTCCTTCCTTAATATCCCGCTCTTTCTTCAAGGAGTCAGATGACTCATTGTGGGAGCTCCATTATTCACATAATATCTATCATACCTCTCCTTAAACTCTTTCACTCATGAAGCACTTACAACCACCTCTGGCAATACCTTCCACCCACTCACCATCCTCCAAGCAAAAAAATTTACTCCTAACACTCTTGTTACCATGCTCTTACACAATTTCTATGGAAGATCCTTTGTTCTCTCTCTCTTCCTGCTAAGTATAGAAAAAAAAAGTCTTCAGTTTAAATCCCCTTTAATTTTTTTTTTAAATTAATCTCTGTACTGGTTGTGGGCAGTACTACCCTTCCATCACGTCCAGACATCTCATCCAGACTTGATATAGGCCTAAGCCTTTACAAGTGATTTACCCTATGCCTGTTCTAGTTATCATTGTAGTCATTCTCTGGTGGCAATGCCATGCCACTAGTGTGCCCTGTAGGGCCCTCAAGGAAAGAACTTTTATATCCTTCTGCATAAGCCCAAGCTGTTTTAAGTCCTTATAGCTATCTGTGCTCCATACGCCATGTAAAGAGATGGTGGCGCTGGTAAACCTCGGAGTTGCCCCATGCTCCTCCCGTATCTTACTAACTAGATCTTGGTTATTCTTATAATAGTTTACCTTATTATTATGGCTATAGGCTAGTGGGCACCCTGTTCCCCCCACCTCAGCATCAACTACCCAAACATCACCATCTCTTTTAATCACTAAGTCTGGCTTATGCAAACCTGCAGAGGTCCTATAATGTGGTTCCACCACGGTCTCCCAACCTTTGTTCTTAAAGCGGATGTTCAGAGTGGAGACCATGGCATCATGCCTCCACACGCAGACCCTGTGGGTGCGGAAGCAACACTGGGCTATATGAAACAATGTCTCACTGTAGTGGCAACCAGCTCTACGGTTTGAGTCGTCACTATCCCATCGAGCTGTGTGGGCTCGAGTGGGCAGGGCATTGATCCTCGTCCTGATAAGGTCAATATACTCGAATCCAGGGAGGAGTCTGGTGCCATCCCTTACCCAATCATGCTGGGGAGGCACCAGATATGACTCTTTTAAAGGAGCACCATCTACAGAACAGTGCAACAGAGATGCCCATCTCTTGTGTTCTGCGGGTGCTGACTCAATTAAGGTACCTTGATAATAGGACCAGCCTTTAGCCTGTCTAAAGTCTTCTTGTATTAATGGGCTATAGAAATCCTCTCTGCAGATTGGGGAAGAAGATAGTTCTAACTTCGCAATTCTGGACAGCCGTAGGCGTGGGATCAGCCATCTAAGTGATGGAACCCCGAGCCTGCCATCCTTCACCCTCGTGTGGAAATGTGCAGTAGAGATGTCTGGCAGCAGTCGGAGCCATGATCTCACGGCTGAATAGCCCTGTCCATTCAGGACAGTACCGAGATATATGTCCTACCAAGCACCAACATGTGGTAAAAGAACGTAGGAGATAGTGGGATAGGAGAAACAGTCTTTGCTGGAGCTTGAGAGGAGCATTACTCAAAGAAACGATCCCAGCTTCTAGATAGAAGGGACAGAAGACCTTCCCTTTGGGGTGAACATGATACCGAGATATCTTCACTCTTCTCTTCCAGGATGGTCAAAGCATGCAATGGCCTCCCGTGCAGGGAAAACTCTAAGTCTCGACCTTAAGCTTCTTGTCACAACCAGAGGGGACAAGAAGCTTAAGCGGGACAACTTATATGCCTCAAACTTTGTCACTTACCTCACCATTTCATTCACACAGAATCCAGGTGACCAGATCTGTATGAAGTTCCAGATGTGCTTATTAAAGGCTTATACATGGGAACAATAGCTTTTCTGCCCCTGCTTGTTAGTCTGTTCTTCAATAACAACATAATCTGATGTGTGCTGTTTTTGCTATTTGCAATACACCATCTAAATCTCAATTCCCTGTCTACAATCACCACCAAGTCCCTAGTTCATCAGTTTCTTGCATTTCATTTCCATCAATATAGTACATAGCTTGTGATCTCTTCTTTCCAAAGTGCATCATCTTACACTTTTACATCCATCTTTCACATAACCATGTGTCAACATAATGTGCGACTTAGAAAAGAAGAGTCAACAAATATCAGCAAATCTCTATCAGTATTTAGAATAAATATGGTATGTTTATTAAAACACTGGTATTGTGGATGAACAATCTTGTCTCATACCATTGAATCTCACTTTTTAAAAAATCCATATATATTTTAATGTATATAAATATTTTTTTAAATGATGAAATTTAATAAATAAAAAATTTATGCGTCTGGTGGCTGCACAGAAAAGTCTTGGTGGCCATATTTGGTCCATTATGGCTGCACTTGAAAACCACTGTTCTAGATATTTCTACAGTAGTAATGTATTTTCCCATTATTTTGGAAAAGGATCAGTACAAATGGTGAATAACTAGACAATATAGACATATTTTCAAGCTAAAGAGAGACACTTCCACTGGAACAATTAAGCATAAATAACATATAAAGAGACATATTCACACTGATAAAACAGGGCTGTCAAGTGAAAATATATTTACAAAAATAAGTCACTAATACTTAATACATCTTGATTAAAAATCAAGATGCAATTTAGCAAAAATTATTTGATCAAACTTATTTTCTCAGGTACTTACGAGCTCCAAATATTTGGGCTAAAATGCTCTTTTGATGACTTGTATCAATGTTGTATGGAGTCTCTCCAGCTCTGTTCGGTCTATATAACAACTGACTATTTTTAGGATTTCTTAAAAGAATTTCTACGATTGCTTTACTTCTTGCTCTCATAGCAATGTGAAGAGCTGTATCTCCTTTCTGTATGAATTAAAGAATTTGTAAAATATTTTTAGGGAATTTTTTTTAATATCCAATCGCATATATGTTTTTGAAAAACATTCAGCAGAGAAAGTTAAACTATAAAAAAAAAAAATGATTATCATCAATTCTCAATGGGGATCAAAAGACTCATCATAGGAGATCCCCCCCCCACACACACACACGCTTACAGTTCATCATACAGCATTAAACACATTTGCCATCTCCACACTCACCACACTGTCAAGAAATTCATGCCAATCATCATCACTTTTTATGCAAAAAAAAATGTACTCCTCATATTCCCTTCTTTATCTATCCCTTCTTATACAACTTTCAGGGAACGCCTCTTGTTTCCTGCCTCTCTCTTCTAAGAAAAACCTCATCCACATTAATCTAGTAAAAATCCCTTACCAACTTGTCTCAATCATATCCCCCCCCCTCTTATCTACAGAACTCTCAAAATTGCATTTTCTCAATCTTTCTTCATACTCAACATTCCAAACAGAAATCACCTTATTCAACTGTTCTGATTATCAAATATCTTTTCCCCAAGTTGAAAATCAAATGACAAAATCTGTGCACAGTAATCCATATATGGCCTGATGAAACCTTAGGCAATGGAACCATAATCTCCTCCACTTCTTCTAAGATAACTGGACCAACTGTATACTCTGCACCCCATCTTTGCTTTCCAAATTTTAAAATCTTACACTTTACAGTAGTTTAAAACTGAATATTATCTGAATAGAAAATATTAATTCTGTGTAATTGCAACATCAACCTTGCTCTCCAAAAATGTTTTGAAATTATCCAGTAAAGAACGAGCAGTGTTAATTCATGAAGTTCACACTAACTACTTCTGGAAAGAATAGTTGGAATTTTGAAAACTGCTTATTGGATTAGAAAACAAATAACATATGTGTAAACACACACAACAGAAATAGTTAAGAGATTACAGACAACTATGTGGAAATTAAAATTAACTATAAGTTAAAAATCCCAGGATAGTTCAACATTGATTGGGAAAAAAAAAAAAATTCTACCGATCTGTAAATATGATTTGATTATTATATAAATCAAGTGGTATGAAATCCAGCATAATTTCAAAGCCAAATATAGAAACTATAAAAGTTTCATACAAAATCTGACCAGAGAGCTTATGGGAATACACTCGCCAGCATTTACGAGTTGCCCTAGTATGGCCTTATAGAAGACATTATTGCTTGCCCAAGAGTCCATATATTCGCCTTCTATTGGCCCATTTTGATAAGGTTTCATTAGCCTGTCAAATACTTTATGCACCAACCAAGAGTTCACTTACAAAAAATACACCTCTCCAACACTTCGGGTTCCTTAGTACTGAACAAGAGTGTTTGCTCTCTTAAGGTTTCTACCTGGTCTCTGAGGACAATCAACCAGTTCGAAACAGCTGTCAGGCCAGTGAAATCTCATCAAAATGATCCAACAGAAGGTGAATATATAGACACTTAGGCAAGTGATTGTGTCTTCTATAAGGTCCATGCTAGGGCAACTTGCAAATGCTGGCGGGGGTATTCCTGTAAGCTCTCTGATCAAATTTCATACAAAACTTGAATAGTTTCTACACTTGGTTTTGAAATAATGCTGGATTTAATATCCACTTGATTTATATAATTTTGCATCACGGAACCGAAGCCTTTTGGCTCTTTATTTTTAGTAAATGATTTGATTGTATTTTATGTATTTACTTATTTTTATTTGAGGAAATATATTCCAATATTCAAAAATTTATACATGTAGACAGGCTTAGGTGTTGGTGGTCATTCATGATATAAACAACACCAAGAGAAGAAAAAAAAAATAATTTATTGAACTTACTAACATTTCACATTTTCTAGCCAGGATCATCACAGCACAAATTACAAACGACTGTATCAAACACTCACCGAAATTGTTGTAGAAACAATTCAAACTGTAACTTGAAAAAAAAAAAAAAAAAAAAACTAATGTCCAAACAAGGTGGCCTCTAAGGCATGGATATCCTAAAGTTAGGCTATATTTTGTCCCAGAATGCCTGTCTCCCAAATCTTTTGCAAATTAATTCAGCCATACCTGTTGAGGTTAGACAGTGCTTTATAGTCGATGCTGATCTTAAAAAAATTCTCTCAGCCCTACAGTGACTTCTATGTAGTACAGATATCACCTCCCATTTAATCTGTGTGAAGGAATATTCAGAGCACCATCTGTCGGTCTTGACCTGACACAGTTCATCATAGATGTAATTTTTGTCTTCAAGAAAGGTTTAATACCAGTCAGCCCAAAGTAGGTTAAACTACCCTACAAGGAACTTTATACATTCCAAGATGTGCAAGAGGATGAAGCTGATCAACAGGAAAATGGATGAAGGTAGCTAACTGAACGAGTAGTTGGAAAGTGGCATGGAGATTTTATTTGTAGAGAACTTTAGCTATCTTTTCTGATGTACACTGAATATAAGGGGATGGGAAGTTTTGCTGTGATCTTGTTTATTGGTTGCATGAGGGATGGGCAAGGGCATGCAGTATTTTATCTATTTGATAAGGGTACATACACATACACGAAGAAGTAGCTCACATCCTAAACAGAGGGGGTGGGGAAGACATGAAGAAAGCAAACTATTTCTGAAATAAGAATTTCACTTTATCTGCAAGCATACTTGAAGATCAATGCATAGTAACTCCTACACTCTTAATATTTATAAATACTGAATTTTCTATGTGAATTTTTTTTAACATGTTATTTGGCCTCAGAGATGAGATGAATGCCTTAAAATATCATATGTAAAGAGATTTTATCCTTTTACAAATTTTAATTAGAGATTTTTTATTGGAGATTTCATTAGATTAGATATTTTCTATTTCATTTTCTTAAAAATGAAGAGGAAAACTAAATTATTCTGACAGCAGTGTGAGCTGATATGTCAAAATTGTCCAGCCATATGTATGAGATGTGATAAGTGGGATGAAACAGCAGAACATTCCTATAGATCTGGAAGCATGAAGAGTAACAAGGAAAGTTTAGAAAAATTGTTTAGTGAACAAGATGAGGGTGATCATTAAGAATGATTTAAATTATGGAAATTTAGACTGCAATGAAGAGAGAGAGAGAGAGAGCATCTAGGAAAAAGGAAAGTGAAATGTTGATTTCTGAACACACTGTTTAACAGAAAACACATGAGAATCGAGGGTTTGGACTTGATAACTGCACTGTCAGATATATCCAGAGAATTCTTCTGGAGCAGAAGTTTAGACATTGGTTAGTTCAGTTCAGTTCAGTCAAAGGTTACAGCCATTGGTGGGATGTAAGCTTGCAGAGGATGATACACTCATAAGGAAAAAATGCAGCTTGTATAGTATAATTCTACTCTTTTTGGCTTCAATGCTTTTGCTGTCATTAGCAGAAGAAGCGAAGCCATCTCCCCCCTTCCAAAAAAAAAAAAGGTAAGAGTTTAGCAGGAAGATGGGAATGCAGAGGACAGTGCATCTGAGGCTATCTGGTGTGTGTCTGTGAGAGTGAGTGAGAGAGAGAGAGATCAACAAAGTGAATTGCCAGAGTGAATTACAGAGTGAACTGAAAAATTCCATGTATAGTTGGTTGCTGCTATAGACCAAGGGATGCAAGGAAAAAAGTGTATGGCATGCATCACCAAATGAATGAGCATATGGAAAGAACTATGGGAGACCAACTATGAAGACACAGATTGAAACAGCCACAGATAAGAGAAGGAAATAGAGTGTATATGGCTGCTGTGAGATGAATTACTTGAGAGGGCATGTAATGGAGGGACTCAGAATGCTGGATATGGTGGGATAGTCAGAAAACTTGGTAGTCAAATAGTAACATTGTCACCCAATGGGTGAGAGTAATCGTGCAGTCTTGACCTGAAAAATTGCTAAACATGGAATTTTTCATTTAGGGAATGGATGTATGTATGTATAAGAATCTAGAAAGGGAAGATGTCAGCAGTGTCTGAGAGATGGTCCAAGGATGAATGAAGAAAGTAATATCAGAATGTCTACCCAGAGTCAGAAGGATAAGCCAGGTAAGAGTTTGGTGAATGAATAACATCAGTTAGTGGGAGAGAAAGACAATCAGCAAGTTCATGAGCAGTAGACGGCACAAGCAAAAAAATGTGACTAGTAAGATAAGGAATGTAAAAGTAGATTATGAGAGGAGGCTAGCTCATGAGGCCAAAGAAAATGCTAAACTTTTTGCTATGTAGTGAGTAAGAGGAAGAACAACTATGAAAGGATAACTTACCATTAGTACACATTAAAGGAAGTAACAGAAGCAAATAAAACAGTTCGGTTACTGAGTGATTATTTTGCAAGGATATACCATCTGGGTGGAGATAATGCAGTGCCTGATGTGGCATCGACTAATGTGAGAATAGAGGTAGTCTAATAGATAAGCTTAGGCGTTAAAGATTATTCATAACTTTTTATTATTATTATTGTTGTTGTTGTTATCCCATGGTATTATTACACCAGATCATAGAGGTGAAATTCATGTATTTTATACAGCACCTTTTCTGGGTTGTTATAAAGTTCACATTTAGAAATATTCATACAAGTTAGAAAATGCATTTGTGATGCTTCCATGATGTTACAGATGGGGAAAGACTTATGCCATTGCCAAACTTGATTGCTCTTGTGTGGCCAGTCTTGAGGCGAGAAATCATGGTAGTGAGCTCCTGGTTTTTCTGTTGAATACCAGTGGTATATGGGGTGTATGGAGAGGTAGTACCTTAGTATTGATGCCAGCTGCTGATCTCAGGGTCAGGATATTGGGCTCTGGTCCTCACATACACTTAACTCTCACTTATGGCTCCAAGAAGTTGGTAGTGCACACCAGCAGCCACACCCCGGCTGACGTGCTAAACTAAGTGAGGATATCAGCAATATAGAATGCTGTAAATAGGGAATGTCAACCTTTATGTGCACGAAGTCTGGAATGGCCAAGATGGAAGAAGAATCAACATTGACTGATCAATGGCATCAAGGACATGACAGCAAGATGTGTGGCACATCAAGGACACACTCCTGACATCTAAGGGACTTGTGGCCAGCTGTCATGGAAGAGACTGGAGCCTCACCACATATTTATCTATTGTCAACCATGAAACACACCATGTCACAATATGAAGTTAGAGATGTGGTTGAGACCTCTGCAACCATCAGCTCTTATAGCTACGGGAAAGAAGGCTTGAAAGCAGGAATTGTAAGACAAGAACTACTAAGGTAGTGTATGAAGATGATATCCTAAACCCTCCGGAGAGGATATTCTCAGATGTCCCTTGTCTGAAAACCAGGAGCAATCTCTTGAAACTAGAAGCATGGAACGTCAGAACACTCTATGAGGCGGGCAAATTAGACAAATTAATCAAGGAATTAGAAGTGATGAAGGCTGATATTGCATGTATCAGTGAACTGAGGTGGACAGATGCAGGCATAATAATAAGAAAAAATCACACCATAATCTACTCTGGAAGTGACTTACACCTTATTGGAGTAGTGCTTGTCCTAAGTAATGGAATTGCAAAATCTATACATGGATATTGGCCCATAAATGACAGAATCATAACAGCCAAAATAACTGCACAACCATTAAACTTGTGTATTATTCAAGCATATGCACCAACCCAAGACCACCCAGATGAAGAGTTGGAACAATTTTATGAAGACATCCAAACTGCAATCTCTAGTGCTAAGTCAGATGATATTATTATAATGATGGGTGACCTAAATGCAAAAGTGGGCTCAGAAAAAATCTCATTCTGCATGGGAAACCAAAGGCATGGAATCAGAAATGAAAGAGGTGAAAGATTAATTCAATTCTGTGAAGCCAATGACCTAATAATTGCCAACACACTATTTAAACATTCTCCTAGAAGACTATATACATGGAAAAGCCCTGGGGACATCTAGAGAAACCAAATTGTCTATAATAATAAGCAAAAGATTCTGAAATGTAATAACCCAAACAAAAACATATCCTGGAACAGACATAGGATCAGACCACAACCCAGTGATTGCAAAAATCAAAATAAAACTTAAGATACAAAGCCAACCATTCATAAGAAAAACTTATGATTCAGACTCACTCAACAACCAAGAAGTTAATGACTGTTTTATAAAAGAATTCACAAAATCCCTTTAACAAGTCAAATATCACAACTCACACAGAAAATAGAACAGCAATTGATGAAATTAACATGAACTGGCAAACATGCAAGAATAGCATCAACAAAGCAGCCAAAAATACACTCCCACAATTAAAAAGGAAAAGGAATAAACCTTGGATAAATGAAAAAATATTAAAGTTGATTGAACAAAGAAAAAAGTTAAAGAACAAACCTGAATATAAAAGCGTGAATAAAGAAATAAAAAAAAAAGAATGAAAGGAAAGCCAAAGAGGAATGGATTAGGAATAAATGTGCAGACATAGAAAACTTTGATATAGAACACAGAAGGAGAGAAATGTATGAAGAGATCAGAGAAATGACAAGCAGGGCAAATACAGTAAATTGCGCAAGTGTCATTAGAGACTCAAGAGACCATATTCTAATGGATAAAAAAGAAATCATGGAAAGATGGACTGAATACACAAGGAAATTATATGAGCAACAAAGAAATAATATTCCCAAACAGACCAATTTAGAAGGACCACCCATTTTACTTTATAAAGTTGAAAATGCCGTCAGAAAACTAAAACCACATAAAGCTGCAGGAATAGATAATATATGCTGGCAGAATGGCTGAGGGCTTTCGATGAAGGAGGACTGAAATTTCTAACAAAATTATGCAATAAGATATATGAGACTGGATTTCTACCCAAAGATATTAATCACTCAGTTTTCATTCCAATTCCCAAAAAAACAAAAGCTACAAGGTGTGAAGAGTTCAGGACAATTAGCCTCATCAGTCAAGTATCAAAAGTCCTCCTATATGTTATTCTTGAAAGAAATAAAAGAAAAATAAACATAGAAATAAATGATACGCAAAGTGGCTTCAAGGAAAATGTAGTTACAAGAGAAGGTATTTTCAATGTCAGAACCATCATAGAAAGATATCTAGAAAAACAAAAAGCTGTGTACCTCTGCTTCATAGATTACAAAAAGGCATTCGACAATGTTCAACATGAACAATTAATTGAAATCTTTTCTAAAATAGGCATGGATGGAAAAGCCATTAGGCTAATAACTAATCTTTACTAGGAACAGACTGCATCTTTGAGAATAAATAGAGAAACCTCAGAAGAATTCCCAGTTCAGAAAAGTGAGAGAAGACTATGTCTTGTCTTCAATTCTCTTTAACCTGTACACAGAAAGAAATATTTAATAAAATTAGTAACCTCAAAGGAATCACTGTAGGGGCCAGAAATATTAACAACCTAAGATGTGCAGATGACACAGTTCTTGTAGCTGAAAACAAATATGACCTCAATACTCTTATAGATGAAACCCTCAGGTACAGTGAACAGTATAGCCTCAGTTTCAACTTTAAAAAGACAAAAATCATGATAATATCAAGAAAAAAGGAAATACCAAAAATATGCATCATATAAAAGGAAATAAATTAGAACAGGTGCAAACATACATATACCTCGAGCACTTGATCACAGAGAATGGCAGGATAGAAGATAAAATTAGAAAAAGGATTGAAATTGCAAGGTCAACTTTCAACACTATGAAAAATCCACTGACAGAGAATTAAATCTAAAAACAAGACTAAGAGTCTCCAAATTACATATGGTCCACATTATTATATGGAGTAGAGACATGGACACTCTCCAATCTGAGTGTGAAAAAACTGGAGGCCTTTGAAATGTGGATGCTGCGAAGAATTATGATGGAAAGACAAATGAACAGGCACTAGAGATGGTAGGCTTACACAGGAGCCTGATAAAATAAATTAAAAAGAGAAAAGTCAGCTATTTTGGACACATTCTGAGACATAACTGCCTACAAAGGACACTTCTTGAAGGAACTGTTGAGGGAAAGAGAAGAAGAGGAAGATAAAGACTGGAGTGGATGAAAAATATAGAAGACTGGACCTATCTCTCATATGAGAAATGCAGCAGAGAGGCACAGAACAGGACATGGTGGAGACAAATGTTAGGCAATCTCCTGGAGGGAGAAGACACCTGACAGGACAGGACCAGTGGTTAGTCATGTCCTGGAGAATCATTCTTTTTACACTTTCTTTTTGAGTAGTTTTAAAAAGATCAAAATCTGTGGTATCACTTCATGTTGCAGCCATTTTTGCTACTTCATCTGCAGTTTCATTTCCCTTTAATCCCACATGGGGTGGAATCCATTGGAAAATTATTTCAGAATCCTTATGTAGTTTATGTTTTTTGCTATGTCTCTAAGGTTTTCTTGATGGTTAGTGTAGCAGTTCTTAATAGCTTGAAGAGCTGCTAAGGAATCTGTGAAAAATATAAATTCCTTTGGGTTTTGTTTATCCAAATGTTGCAGTGCTGTGTTAATGGCTATTAATTCTGCATGGTATGAGTTGCATCCTATACTGTTGATTGTTTGTAGTTCTATATTTTGAGAGCCATTGATGAGTATGCCACTCCCAGAATTGCCATTTGGATTTTTGGAGCCATCGATGTAGATCTATATTGAGTCAGGTCCATATTTTATTATTTTTGAAAGAGCTAATGATCTCAAGATTTCAAGGTTTTCTAGTTTGTTTTTTTCTCGTGTTTCCCTATTTCAAAATCCAAGGGAATTTTATTTTCCATGATTTTATGCTGTTGATTTTTTCTTTATTCTGTTTGTTGGTTGCTACTTTTTAAAAAGTTCACTGATGTGTAAAAGCTGGCTCTTTTTTCCTACAAATTTAGTAAGATTTTCTTTCCACCTAATTTTTAAAGGAACAAGGTTGGATTTGAATTCTGTTATTTTTCAAGGAATTGTATTCCTTAGTCCACATATGATTCTAATTGCATTTTTCTGAATTTTTATAAGCTTGTCTTCTAAACTGGTTTATGATGTTTGAATCCAGATGGGCAAAGCATATTCCATTATGGGTTGGATAATAGAGATATAAGTGACTTTCAAAGTTTTAGCATCAGCTCCCCACTCTTTACCAGAGATACTTTTCATGATAATTCTTCTTTTTGCTCTGACTGCAACATTGTTGATATGTTTATTGAAGCTTAGTGATGGATCCAGAGTAACTCCAAGGTATATGGGGTTTTCATTAAATGTAATTAGTTGATTGTTTAGTTTAATCTTTGGTCTCCACTTTCTCAGGTGGTTATTAATGGTAAATACACAAATTGCTGATTTAGTAGGGTTAATTTTGATTTTTTTGGTTTTCACAGTATGTAGATTTTCACAGTATGTTTCAATCGCTTTGTTTAAGTGACCTTCTGCTGTTTCTAAGTTGTTGTGAGCTGAGAATAGGACCAAATCATCAGCAAATATAGATATCTTTGTTTCTTTAGTTATATTTTTGTCTAAGTCATTTAAGTAGATGGAAAAAAGGAGTGAGCTCAAAATGCTGCCTTGAGCGAGTCCCTGTCTTATTTTCACTTTCTTGGAAAAGGTATTATTTATTCTAACTTAATTGTTCTATTTCTCAGAAAGTCATAAATTCAGTTTAGAACTTTCCCTTCTATTTAAACATGACAAAGTTTGGATAAGAGTTTCTTCCTCCACACCTTGTTACAGGCATTGCTTAAATCTATAAAAGCTGAAATGGTGGATTTAGTAGGTTTGATCTGGAAGTTATCTTGAATTGACTGGGCCAAGTAGAAAAGTTGATCAGTTATTGAGTGATTTCTTCTAAAGGCAGCCTGAAAATCTGGTAGTATGAGATTTTTGTTTAGATAGTAATTCAAACATTGAAGTATCATTTTTTCCATCAATTTGCCTGGAATTAAAGTCAGTGAAACTGGTCTATAACTTCCTAGTTGATTTGAGGTTTATTAGGCTTTAAAATTAGTATGATTATCGGTGTCTTCTAGTCTTTTGGAACTTTTTCTTGTTTTAGGCTATTGTTATATAGGCAAAGTAGCCAATCTAGGGCTAGAGAAGGAAGATTCTTGATCATAATTCCTTGCATATTATCTGGTCCACATGATTTATTTATATCTAGTCTCCTTAAGGCATCTCTCAATTCAGAGATTGTAAATGGATCCCAGAATAATTTGTTTTTATATTTTAGGGAATTTGCAGCGTTTTTTAGCTGTCAAGCCTGTTTTGATATTTAATGGTCTTTGCTAGTATTCATCTCCAGTTTTGCTTATATTTTGAAAATGAAAGGCAAGGTATTTGCAATCTCCTTGTCTCCAATTTTGATATTTCCATCCAGGTCTTTTAGCATGTTAGTCTCACTTTCCTTTGATAGATCTCTTTGTAAATTAGAAGTTTCCAAAGTTTGGTATATAAAGTGTTTGGATTTAAGTTATGACAAAATTCTTGCAACCTAGTTCTTTGTAATATATTATATTTTTGTTTAATTTCAGCATATGTCTTATTGTACTTGATCCTGGTTTCTGGAGTTATTTTTTCTTTTAGTTATTTTACTGGCAAGTTCCTGGTGAACTTTTGTGTAGTTTGAAATAACTTTTCTCCTGTAACCCTTTGGAATACTTTTCTTTGCTGCATTTAGGATAGTATTCTTCCAAGTTATGTAGTCTTTGCCTAAGTCATCATGATATGTGTGATCTTCAGTGTTTTGTTTACTTCATACTTGTATTTCTCCCAATTTGTCTTTTGGAAGTTCCAATGATATTTTCTTTTTTGGGCTAGTCATTTTTGGGTTTAGGTTAGTTATTATTGGGGTATGGTCACTTTCTACTGGTTCTACTTTGTCATGAAGATCTGGAGACACTGCAGTAATATCTTGGGCATCTTTTGTACCATAAGAATGAGACAGATAAGTGGGTTCTCCACTGTTGAGAGTTATTACTCCAGTTTCATCTAGGAAATTACTCAGGTTTTCTCCTCTTCAAGTTATTTCCTCAGAACCTCATAACAGGTGTTATTTTTAACAGTATTAATAACACCAAATTAACTATTTTATAAAAAAAAGATGTTTATTAACTTGCTTATATTTTGCTGAATTTCAAATCAGCATCTTCAGAGCACAACACAGCATGTATGCACAACAGCGAGTAGGTGAAACAATACCAATTGTAACGGACAAAAGTTCTGGAGTCCTAACTTCTCATCCACTAATGCTGGGAAAAAAAAAAATACAGCTATGTGGGAGTTGCTCTTAAGATAACAGTCTCCCAATCTTAAGAACAACTCCCACATAGCTGTAATATTTTTATTTTTTAAAAACATTAGACGGCACTAAATTAGAACTTTAGATCTTTCGTCTGTTACAATTCTCACACAATATATGTGTGAGAGAGGCGAGGTTAATTGACTGAAATGTCCTCTTCTGAACAACATTAAGAGTTTTAAGTAAGACTTTAGGTGCACCACATTAAATGTGAGAGCAGTATTCCTAAGTTGGGTGGAATTTGGGATTTGGACAGAATAAGAAACTGAATAGATAAAAGGTAACATCTTCAGCTAAGGAGGATGCCAAGTTTTCTGGGGCTGGAGGCTCTAGGTGCTATAGATGTTATCTGATTACTGCAGGAGGAAAGGCCAGGAAAAAGTTAGTCTGAGAGAGAGATCTTATATTGATTGTTAAGTTAAGCAATACGTTTTTGTGAGAAAAAAAGACATAACTGTGATTTAGAAGCATTCAAGGTGATTAGGTTGTTATTGCCACATTGCAGGATGGTATGGAGATCAATGTTTAGGAAACTTATTGTGGATTATCTTGAGATGTTTTAGAAATACAAGATTTGTCACATGAATAGCATGAGTGGGGAGTGCTATCATCAGCAAAACTGTGAACACGGTTTGAGGTCAGTGAGAGCAGGTCATATATGTCTATCAGAAAGGGGTGAATGAAGTAGCAGAGCCCTGAGGAACAACTACACTAATATATGAAAATATGAAGAGAACATCTTCCACCATTACACATAGTGAAATGACCTGAAAGCAAACTGGCAACCCAATTACTAAGGCATGAAAGCAGAACATAAAATGGCAGTTTGTTGAGAATCACTCAGTGCTAAACCTTATAAAATGCATTGGAATGTGAAGTGCAACAGCACAGGTTTCTTCAAAAACTTTGCATTGTACATGTCTGGAGGTGGGTGAGTGTAGGTGATGAGATCTCTAGCTGTTGAAGAACAGATGATAACCTTCTCCATTGCTTTAGACAATAGTAAGGTGATAGAAGCAGGTACATAGTTCGAAGGGACACACTTATTGCCTTTTTTTTGTGAAACTGGCTGTATATGACTTACTTCCATAGTGTAGGGGTGAATGCCAGGTGAGAATAATGTATTGTATGGATGAAAAAGAACAGGTGTTAGTTTAGAAGCATATCTCTTGATTACAACTGGTGAGATTTCATCAGGAACAGAAGTCTTTTTGGTATTCAGGTTTTTCATGGTTCTTCTGGTATCTTTCTGGAAGATGGTCATAGGATGCAAGTGACGCAATGTAAAAGGAGATGATTTGCCTTAGTCATCTATTCCGGAGTTGGATTAAAAAAAAATGATAGCAGGAGATCAACTTTATCTTTAGGTGACACTGCAATGCTAACATTTGGACAATAAAGAGGTGGAGGCACAGATGACAAAAGTTGCACCCAACAACTTTTGCAAGGGACCAGAATGCATGACTACCACTAGTACAGCTGGTGAGGTGTCTGCATTTAGCCCTTTCAAAGTGAGACTTAGCTATGTTAATAACAAATTTGCAAGTATTGCAGGCTTCAGTGTAGGCTGAGAATGAAGCTAGAGTTTTTTTGTCTCTAGCCACTTACAATTTTTTTTTTTTTTTGAAACACCTTGGCATGCTTTTGGAAAACCATAATTTGGACACAAGGTGGGAATTCTGAAAAGAGTGGGAATGAAGGCCTTCATTTCAGCTTGAATAACTTCTGTGACAAGATTGCAGGTATCTGGACGTGAAGAATGGAACAGTAGTCTCACTGTGAAGAGTAAAAATCTCGGAGATGTTCTTATTTAGCATGGTTTTAGTGCTATACAAACACTGCGAATGATTGAGGGAAGGGCATTCCACTAGAGATGAAAACTTGGATGAGATTATGATGTGAATTACTAAAAGAAGCAGTAATTTTAATAAATTACAGTGTCTGGTATATGGGAGGCACTGTTAAGGCTTCCCCCATAAAGCGAATAATCTCCTTGCAAGGTTTCTCTGCAAAGAGAATATCTGCTATCTATATAGGTCTTATGCCCAAGATTTTCTTCTCTATCAATGCATGTCCCCATTCATTTTTCAACTATTTTCTAATAGAAAAAAAAATAAAATATACAACAAATAATGAAAATGTCACTGTGATTAAACAAAAAAAAAACCTCTCTCAAACTACAAAACAAACATAATATATAATCTCTGTCAATCCAAAACAAACATAATATATAATCTCTGTCAATCCAAAAAATCCAAAATTACACTTTCAGATCCTCTTTACTAACATCTGTAAACATAAATGTCAACATACATGAAGTACACCATCACTTACAAACATCCACAATCACCAGGATTTATTGTTACTATCCATTTTACACTCTTCACAATTGCTTGCCATAGAATGCCAAACTCAGGAATCCTCTGCTTTTGACCCTCCTCTGGAAGGTTTCCTTGCCCCATTAAGCAACATTCATCTGCTATACTTCTCTTTCTAAATTCTGAAACCATTCTGATTTCTTCACATCCTTATTCCTGAAGCTTGACTTTCTGCAATTTAACTATCCTTAAAGTAAAGCCATCATTCTAAGGTAACCTTATGTTCACAACCGCAGCTGGGTTCCTTTTTTTGATACCAGTGATCAAGTAAGAATGAGATAATGAAGTATTTGCTATAACTGACCTAATGTGTATCATATATCTACCAACCCCCAAACACCTAAAAACTTCCTCTACTCTCCCAATAACCATGATTTTTCTTAACGAGCACCCTTCAAACATACTATGCAACTTTCCTCTCTCATAGAACACTCACTCTCGTGAGTCTCAATCTCATGTTCTTTCGTGCTACAGAAGTGTCAGGTGGAATGACAACCTCTAAAACTTCTACTCTTCCTTTTTTGACCAAGGAAAGGAAAAGTACCTGATTTGAGCAGCAAGTCACAAAAATTAATCTCATTGGCATGAACACAATTATATCCTCATTCCATCCAAAATTCCCACCACTTTCCAGGTCATTTTGGTACACCATGGTTTAGCAATGGTGTACCAAAGCAGCTGAAGAAAAATATTGGGCATACCTTAAGGCAGTGCTTCCCAAACTTTTGGATGTCAGGGCCCCCTTTGCAAAAATTAGAATATTTCAGGCCCCCCTCAAAAAAAAATTGTAATAGAGAGATATATTATTATAATATTTATTGTATTTATATTCAATACAAAACATACACAGAGAATATTGCAAAAATCAAATGCATATATTACATTTTTTTGCCTCTTAGCCTTTGGTTCTGAAGACGATGCGGGCTGTTCTGGTAAAATATGAAATACTGTGCTTTTTTGAGTCTGTTTCTGCTTCTTCTGATTGTTTGCAGGATTTTTTTTTTATTTTTTATCAGCCACTTATCCATCTTAGGGTTAAATTTTTTAACGTAGAATAGATCAAATAATATCACCACTTACCGATACTGGCACACCAGAGACTGATAACATGAAATTAGTGAATATTACCTGAATAAGGGAATCCCTGCACCAGGAACATTTTTCTCTTTTGTGACTTTTCTCCCTTTACGGTAATTAAGCCTAACACGAAACAGACAGCAAAGGCAGGTTATTAAAGCGTGCATATGATTGGTGCGGTATTAACAAAAGATCTCGCAACCGAAAGGTAAAAGCATAGCTGACAATTGAGTTGAAATGCTAACTCTCTTCAACCGAATTCCATATGTGAAACTGCCATAACATTCATTATATACATACATACATATATACATATATATATATATATATATTACTTAGTTTAACACTTTTACGAATTTTAACACGTTCGGTTGAATTTTATTGCTGCCTTGGGAAATCGAACTCGCACACATCTAATTAATAACAATAGTTTTTTTAGTTTTTAGTTAGATTTTGTGTTTGCCCATGCAACATATGGTTTTGTTTCAGTCTATACAGCATAGTTTCTGTATGAGGTGACATGTGATTCATTAATTAGTGTGTTTTTATCCCAGTTGTCTCTAATTGCATTATTTGTTGAGAAATATATTACACAGACTCCTCATACCTTATTCACTGGCATAATAAACATACTTGTTTTTATTGCCCTGCAGTATAGTGGCTGTTAGGGAGGGCGTGTTGTTTACCACTGCACTCCCCACATGAACTTGTTTAAGCTTTTTTTCATGTGTGAAATATATGCGAAACTTTTATTGGTAACAGAAAACTAGCTCGGATGACAGTGATAATATAAAACGAGTTTTGATATGTATATAAAGTCAATATCAACAGTCACTGATTACGAACACGTGATGAAAGGGACAGGAAGATTTGGAGCTTCCCTGGAGAGCATTCGAAGTAAATACAATTAACCACTGCTTTGAAATGAAACATATGAATAAGCAATATTTACTAATATTCATTAAGCGCCGAAATACGCAGGAAGCAAAGTTTGTGAACCAACACCAATGTGTGAATTTTTCTATTAAAATATAAAAAAAATAACAAAAAAGAAATAATAAAGTTAAATAAGTTTCTTTTAAAATAAAAAAAATCTACTTAGTCTTAAAACATTTAAAATTTGTTTTCATTATTTCACGGCCCCCTCAACAAAACCTACGGCCCCCTTTGGGGCCGTGGCCCACAGTTTGGGAAGCACTGCCTTAAGTACTTTACAACAATAACTGCAGATTCATATTCAGCCCATAATGATGCATCTAATAAATGCAAACCACCATCAGAAAATCTGGATTTGGGCCAATAACTGTAAACTCATCTCCTGTCAAAATGGAAGCTGTGCACTCTGAGCATTTGTCAATGGATCTCACCTCTGTTTCCACCTCTCTTTCATAAAGATGACATTACTGGCAACACTTAAAGGTAAAGCTGATTTCCTAGCATCAGTGTTCTCTTCCAACTAATGCATAGATGACCAAGGTAAATCACTTCCTACTATGCAAGATACAGAGAACTACATGACTTCCATGGTCTTTTGGCAAAACACACATAGGAAGAATATTAAATAACTTGTATATCAAAAAGACCTATAAATTCTAACAGCATCTCCCCATCAAAAGCTGTGCTCCATAACTAACACCTGTCCTATATTGTTGCTACAATCTTTTATACTCACTTATCCAATATGTGGAAGCAAATTTATATCCAACATGTTTCCTAAAAAAACATCAATCAATCACTCTTTCATCTCAATCTTCTCAAAAATAATGCAGAAAGTCATCAACAGTCAAGTTTTCCACTACTTTGAGACCCATGTTAATCAACAACAACCAGTATGGATTCTGACACACTTGTTCCTTGCTGATCTCTCATCACCCACAACTGGACACATGCTATGAAAAGGTTTGAAGAAATATGCTGTTGCTCTTTACATATCCAGAGCAATTAATCACATCTGGCATCTATACCTGCTCAGTAAACACAGCATTCAGTCTATTTTCAACCCTCTGTACTTGGATAGATTAGGTAGCCTGCATTCTCTGGTTGCTGAAAAGAGGATGGCTTCAAGTTTCTCCACAATGTAGAATTGCATCAGGGCACTGTTCTGTCACTTATCCTCTTTCTCCTATAATAAGCAAGTAACCTACTTCCCATCACCAATAATCCTATGTACAAGCTTGCCAATGATAGTACACTCCATTAGAACTATAACTTGTATGCAAACGAAGTGCTATTCACAAACAATACCCTAAACTCTGATCTCTGTACTACGATGCAATGGGATAAGGATAAACCTTGTTACCTTTAGTGCTACCAAAACACAGCTTCTCCCCATCACACACAAAAAAGATTTTAGCTCATATACTCCTATCCTGATTGATACATAAATCACAAGACAGAATGAGTTCTTACTCCTTTGACTGCTATTTATTTCCAGCCTGTGTTTATGCCAGGAGACATCAACAGCTTGCTCAGAATCCAAAAAACTCATTCTTTTCCACCCACCTAATAACTCTGTACAAATCCCATATCTGTCCATCCTTAGAATATATATTCAAATGTTTGGAGTGGTACTCCTAATCCCTCTCCTCTTCTTAAAAATTCTTGATGCTGTACAGAGGAGAGTAATTCAGAATTTTTATCTCAAAGATGCACTGTTTCAGCTTTGTGTATTTCTACAGGCATTTCCATGTATGTTACCACTGAATCAGCATCCTTCATTTGCTTGCGCCTGTAAAATCTTGAGCAGAATCCAACAGTCCTTTTCAGTCCAATATACATATCCCAATCTTCTACCTCCAGCTTTGTAAGAAAAATTTCAATAGGTTTCTTCTTCCCTATCCTCCCCTGCACTACATAGGTTTATAGGTTCTTCCACCTCTCATGAATAGAAGCAACATAAAAAAAAAAAAAGTTACATACATTTTGGTGGAACAGAGGGGACTATTGCCATTTATATGTTAATGATTCATATTAACAGTCCAAGAAAGGAAATAAATTGGGATATATAGTTGTGTGCAGATGATGCAATGTTAGAGAGATATGAACAAACTAGCTGTCTGGACAGACAAGTACGCTAACAAGTTATTTATTTTTTTATATAATGACTTCATGCATGAACAGTCACAAGACTTATAACACAACAGGTGCCACAGGTGGGTAAGCAATTAAGGAGAAAGAAATAATCAACTCATTATTATTATCATCAGACCTTCATGGAATCAAACAATTCATTGTGGGAGGTCCTCCATCACACACACACAGCTCATCATACAATAACTTGAATGCATTCACTGTCTCAACACTTTCAAGCAATGCATTGCAAGTGCCTATCAATCTACACACAAAAAAAACTTACTCCTCACACCCTCTTTATACAGCTTCCAGGGATGCTTTCTTGTTCACCCCTATCACCACTCATTGTATGAAAAATCTGATCCACATTAATTCTGTGTCTCAATCATGTCCCTCTTTTCCTTCTATCCACTAGACTCTGAAGAAACCATCTTAGACAACAGTGTCTGAATCCTTTCTGACATCCCTTCATCCTTTTGAAAACCAGGTAATCAAATCTGTCAACAGTAATTCATATGCAGTCTCATCAAAGCCTTATACAATGGAATCGTAACATCCATACTCCTACATGTCAGTGTTCTCGATATCTTTGCCATAATGTGCTGTGATGTCATCACAATTTCAGTAAAATATCTCCACCAACACACCCACATCCCTCATTTACTCTACATCCTCTAAGATATTCCTGTCAATATTATACTCTGCATCCCATTTGTGCTTTTCAATCTTTAAAACCTTATAATTTGCTACACTGAACTGGTGGTCTCATTTATTTGCTCATTCAGAAAATCTATTCAAATCCCCTCGGAAAGCTACAACATCCGTTGTTGTTGTTGTTCCATCAAGTCGTTTTCGACTCCTGGTGATTCTATGAACATACATTCTCCATTCAGATCTGTCTCTGGCCATAGCTTTCAGAATTTCCAAGCACATTCCAGTTGCTTCTTTAACTCCATCCACCCATCTAATTCTTGGTCTTTTTCTTCTCCTGCTTCCATCATCTTTAGCAAGCATCATCATCTTCTGCAGACTGTCATATGATTGCATAATATGTCTGAAGTATGTTGAAAGTTTATTTTTCACTTGGTCAGACTATAATAAATTTAGTTTAATCCTTTATCTAAGTGTGTTCAAACAAAGTTTGTGCCTGAAAGTATCTTCAGGACTGGGGTAAAGTGGTACAACACCAGGCGACTCCTTGCAAAGGTGGAGCAAGCTACCAACACTCCTATCTCAGTATCTCCCATAATGCAAAACACATCTCCTTGCGGATATGTATAATGTTATGCATTAAGGGAAGGGCCACTACCCAGACTAGTTTCGACCTTTATTGAGGTCTCTTCAGTGGGGGCCAGGCCGAAATGGAGATACCAAACGGTGTGCCACCTTTTTATTGAATTACTCTAGATTTAGAGAAAGATGTTGAAAGTTCATTTTTCACTTGGTCAGACTATAATAAATTTAGTGTAATCCTTTATCCAAGTGTGTGCAAATAAAGTTTACGATTGAAAGTATCTTTAGGACTGGGGTAAAGTGGTACAACACTGGGCGACTCCTTGCAAGGGTGGAGCAAGCTACCAACACTCCTATCCTAGTATCTCCCATAATGCAAAACACATCTCCTTGCGGATATGTATAATGTTATGCATTAAGGGAAGGGCCACTACCCAGACTAGTTTCGACCTTTATTGAGGTCTCTTCAGTGGGAGCCAGGCCCAAGTGGAGATACCAAGGCAGAAGCATTAGCAAGGTCATCTCCTCCTATAGGAGCTGCCAAACGGTGTGCCACCTTTTTATTAAATTACTCTGGATTTAGAGAAAGATGTTGAAAGTTTATTTTTCAATTGGTCAGACTATAATAAATTTAGTTTAATCCTTTATCCAAGTGTGTGCTAAATTTATTATAGTCTGACCGAGAATGTTGTTGTCATCAACCCGATTCTGAATTCTGGTTCTCACCATCCTCTCTAACACCCTTACAACAACTCTAGACAAACAGACTGGTCTGTAATTCAAAGCCTTAGCCTTACATCCCTTTATGAATGGAACAATTTTGCCCTCTTTCCACTCCTTAGGAACTTGGGCAAGTCTAAGTCTCAAGTTAAAGAGGAAAGTTGAAACTATTGTTACCTACCTCGAACATTTCCTCAAAACACGTGGTGATATACCATTAAGTTCTACAGCTTTACTGACATCAAGTTCATTAAATTCCTCATATGTCCCCCCCCCCCGCTCACTCACTATTATCAGCTTCTCCTTCTCTCTTGCCACTGCTTTCAAGTTATGCATGATGTTAATTTCATGAGGATGGAATACCCTTATGAACTGCTTATTTAACATCTCTGCCATATCCTCCTCAATAGTCATCATTCTATTATTTTCTCTAACAAGTATCATTCTTCCAAGATCATTCTCTCTTCTACTTGCAACATATTGAAAAAAAACTACCCAGGATTTCTCTTAGCCTCATTAGCTAACTGCAGCTCACACTGTACTTTTGCTACCCTTACCAAGTGAGTTACCTTTCTTGCTTGTTCTTTTTACTCCTCATGTAATTGACTATTACTACTCATCTTTAGCTGTCTCCATAATGTGTTCTTCCAAATTGCATGCTTCACCTCTTCATTCATCCACTTTACACTAACCTTATTTAATATCAATCTTAGGAATATAGTCAGTCATTGCCTCTGCCAATAGTTCTTGAATATTAAACAAACAGCACTCAACTCTATTCCATCCAATTCATAATCACCATCCTTATAGTTCCACTAATATCTCTTTCTCACAGAACTAATTTTAAAGGTACTTGTGGCATGATTATAAATAATAAATTACATGATAACCACAGTAATTAACTTTAATGAAATGAAAGTACAGATATTTCGTACTGAAAATAGCAGTACATTATCAGTGTGTAGAAACAAGCAATCAAAGGAACCGGATTACAAAGTACATACAGCAGTTGGTAGTTTACCAATTAAAAACTGTTGCTTGCTGCATGCTAGAAATTAGTATTAATAAATAATATTATTAAAAAACTATTTTTGATGGTTACATAAGATAAAAATCTCCAAACTTTTGGAAGAGAGAGAGACAATCATTCCGATTCAGATTTGGCCGATGTAAAAGGAACATGTGTTTCTTTGAAAAGGTGTTCATTTAAACCTGTATATATAGAGAAGACGAGTTTCACTCCACTGGATCTTGTGTTTAATGTCAATAGTATGTTGTGCTAGACCAGACTTTTGAGGTTTCATGTATTCGATATAATATTGATGTTCATTAATTATTTTTTCTACAGAATGGCCTGTTTGTCCAAAGTATGTTAGATTACATTCACACGGTATCTGGTAAATGCCAGCTAATGATAGAGGTGCCAATTGTTTTTTGTAGATGGCAACAGATGAGAAATTTTGTTGATAGGAAAATATGTGGAAATAAGGTGATACTGCTTCAAAATTCTACCAATTGGTTCAGAAATATAATTGGAACCCTGTGGTCTGTTGAAGACACCACACACCCTACATACTACACATTAACTTGATCTCCCTCCAGGCATGATCTGGGGGAAATAAGCAGCAGCAGATTATTCTTCAGCTGATTGGGAAGTCTATAATAGATGTGTTACCATCTCCCATGCACTATCTGACAACCAGCCAGCAGAAGACCTTAATAACACCACATATGAGCTGCTGTGCTCATATTTGGTCACCTGGGTTTTGAGATGATGAAGATATTTTTGGAAGGGTTCAGAGAAAAGTGACATGACAACAGGTCAATGCAATGTTAAGCATGATGACAGATTGAGAGAATGAATGAATACCTGAGCCTGACAGATAAGAGAATGAGGTGATATGATTGAGAAATATAAGATGGTGAGATCTTTATATTACATTAACATAGATGGGATTTTTAAAGAGGGAGACATAGGTAGAACCAGCCCTGGAAGACAGATAAGAAGTGTGAGAATAAGAGAGGAGGAGGAGAATCAAGTTTTTGCATGGTGAATGGTTGCTGAATGCAGAAAGTGAAAAATAAAATATTTTTTTTCAAAAAAATTGCCCTTGAAAGACAGATGTGTCTTATATGCTGGCAAATATGATCTTTTTTTTTTCACAGTTTATCCCATTATATTTGAATTAGTGAATGTATATTTCAAGAGTACAGTTGGTGATGGTTTTTCGGTTAGAAAAGTCAAAGAAGTAATATATTCTCAGTTGAATAATAGTTCAAACTTCTTTTCAAGGAACTTTCAATATGCTTCATTCTTTTCCTTCACTGCTCTTTAACTTTCTGAATCCAGCATGGATTTCTGATTTTTTCATCCTTGCAGACACCCTCACCACATGTCTCTCTCTGAGCTGTTTTCTTCAGGGGCTTGAAGGTGAATTTCTTAGGTTTGGTTCTTGTTTTCGAACTCTTTCATTTTTTCCTGAATAATGTTTATCTGAGACTACACTTCATCTCTGAAAGCTGCTCAACTTTGATTAATTTTAAAACTTCCTTAGACATTCCTTTCTTTTAGGCTTACACGGTGATCAGAATACATTTTAAAAGATATATTTCGGCGATTACACCACATTTTTTTTATTCAGTTATTCAATTATATAAAACACTGAAATAATAGTTCCCGAGAAGTTTCGTAAATCATAGGATTTACATCTTCAGGGGATAAATAGTATAACTTAAAGTTTAAACAAGAGAATTAATAAATACAAATCATAACCGTCTGGCTATTCATAAAACTCAAATAACAAAATGCAGATATATAACGTTATTGATGTTGAACAATACTGGACGATGTCACATGTTCTTGTTCTCGTTCATACAGTCCGAGCTCAGATTGAGGTAGATTTTTTATTAGAGCTGACCACACTTGATGGAGAATTAAACCTTGATTTTTATTGCACTGGGTTGGGTTTTTTAGCATATTAGCAGCTTCTTTAAATTTTCTTATATAACTGTTGTTTTCTATGTATGACATCGTGGTTTTTTGCCAGAGTACATTGTATCCAGTGGAAGTGGTATGGAAAGCAAGACCTGTTTTTTGTTCTCTTTTGTATTGTACATCTTTTTGGTGTTCAGCCATGTGTATTTCTCCAGATCTTCCTGTCTGTCCTACACAGCAAATCCTGCAAGAGCAATGGATTTTGTAGACTCCTGGTTTTTTAAGAGGATGATGAGGTGGTTTTGGCAGATGTAGGAATCTTGAGATTTTTTCCATAGGAAGGAAGGCTACTTTTATGTTGTGTTTGTTCATTAATTTGGCTAGCTTATCTGTAACATTTTTGATATAAGGAAGCGAGATTGCATTTTTGTAATCCTGTTTTATTGTGTTGTTAGCTGGAGGCATTTTGAGGATTCTCTTGATGGTTTTTGTTTCATATCCATTCTGTTGGAGGATCTGTGTTAAGTATTTTAGTTCTTCATTACATCTTTCTTGTGTGCTGGAGATATTGTATGCTCTGTCTCAAAGAGTTTTAATTACGCTTATTTTTTGTAAAGGATGGTGGTGTGAGGTTGCATTTAGAAATCTTCCAGTGTTTGTCGGCTTCCTATATACTGAGAAGGAGAGTTTACTTTCTTCATTAACTTCTAAAAGTTAATGAAGAAAGAATTAATAATTTAATTCTCCATCAAGTGTGGTCAGCTCTAATAAAAAATCTACCTCAATCTGAGCTCGGACTGTATGAACGAGAACAAGAACACGTGACATCATCCAGTATTGTTCAACGTCAATAACGTTATATATCTGCATTCTATTATTTGAGTTTTATGAATAGCCAGATGGTTATGATTTGTATTTATTAATTCTCTTGTTTAAACTTTAAGTTATACTATTTACCCCCTGAAGATGTAAATCCTACGATTTACGAAACTTGTCGAGAACTATTATTTCAGTGTTTTATATAACTGAATAAAAAAAATGTGGTGTAATCGCCGAAAATATCTTTTGAAACAATTAGCCACAAAAGAATACATTTTGGAAATTATAGAGACAACTACCATGTTTGAGTAAAACTTTAGTTTAATATTAACCAAAATCAACAGTTGACATTTCAATCTTTATATAAAGATCATCTTCTGGAGCATATACACTATATATACAAGAAACAAGCTGCACAATCTACATGGTTTTGCTAAAGTTACTGACCAACCGTTACGACAATTGTTGGCCTGACCTATGGTGAAAAAAAAAAAAAAAAAAAAAAAAAAAAAAAAAAAAGGAAAAAAAAACTTGCCTACATCAACGCTAGAGTCCTATTATTATTATCTATTGGTTACAAAATTACATTGGGCTGGAGAGCAACATGTTTATATATACAGGTAGTCCTGGACTTACAACAATCCGTAGTTACGAAAGCCAAAATTATTATTAAAAATTCTCTAATTTAACTTTGCAGCCAGCATATACATACATATTTCACATTGCTTTTGTACACGCATCGCAGTATTTGACAATTTTAGGAAACAACAAGAAAATAAATTCTGCGAGCATACATTTAACGCTAGTAAAGGCTGATTTTATCAATTCAAAAGCCGATTTAACTTACATACCATACGAATAACGGGAGAAGCTGCTAGTTCCGATTTTGAAACTGCCGAAATTTTTAAGAAAAATCTGAAACAGATGGTAAAAGATGAAGGCTATTTACTAGAGCAGATTTTTAATGTGGATGAAACCGGACTGTTCTGGAAAAGAATGCCAGAATGAACTTACATTCACAGAGAAGCTACATCGATGCCTGGTTTTAAGGCATTCAAAGATAGGATTATGCTTCTTCTTGGAGAAAATGATGCTGGTTTTAAATTACAACCATTTCTTGTTTGCCATTCACAAAATCCCAGAGCTTTGAAAAACATTGACAACAATAAGTTGCCGGTTTACTATAGGAGTAATCCTAAGTAATCCTAGGTTTGATTACTACATTCAAGACATATCTGAAAACTACATTTTCCAAAGCAATAACAGCAATGGACAACAATGCTATAACATTATGCGATTTTTGGAAAAATTACAATACTAACCAATGTATCCAGAACATTGGAACTTCATGGAAGGAAGTATCGGAACAAAGTATGCGAGGAATTTGGAAGAAGTTACTACTGCAAGAGACACTCGAAGAGTACAATGAGCATAGTATGTTAGAACAAACTGGTGAAGAAATCGTAGAAATTGCAAGAAAACTGGATCTAGAAATCAATATTACCGATATAGAAGAATTATGTTGGAGGTTTAATGGATTTTTTACAACACTCAAAAAGAATTAAAATAGAATTTAATACTTCCTATATTTCGTCCTAGTCACTAGGACATCTACGGGGATTACAAAGACAATTAATGTAACATGCACACAAAAACTTACAATACTAAGCCCAACCACGTAGGTGACAATAAAGTCCTATCTAGGTGGAGCGCCCTCTAAGGGCAGTTGTAGGTGGCCTGGAATGTAAGGTGGGACCTCTGGTGATGACTGTTTCCCAAATCTTCGGAAGCTTAATGCAACCATATTTGTTAAGATTTGGTTGGTTTTTGAGAGCTGCTGCTGCTTCTAAGAAAAGTCTCTCTTTCTTGAATTTGCTGTGGTGGAGCATGGTCGTTTTCTTCCACGATATTCTGTGGGTGGTGGTCGCGCTACCTACATCCCGCTAGAACACGACCCCACAAAAACGCAAGTTAAGAAATTAAAAATCTTACTTAAAAAAGTAACCTCCTGGCCCCCCCCCGACGTCACGAAAAAACTTAAACCTTTCCGCTCCCGTCCCCCCCGAATATACGGTTTACCAAAAATCCACAAATCTAATTCCCCACTCAGGCCTATAGTAGATGCCACCAATGCACCTTGTTACAGACTGTCTAAACAGCTGGCCAACTCTCTGTCCCCCCTCACCGGAAATTCAGCTTCCTATATAAAAAACTCGACCCACTTTAAAGCCCTCACAGAAAATTTAACCTTGAATAATACAGACATTAGTAAGCTTTGATATCTCCTCCTTGTTTACCAATATTCCCTTAACTGACACTTCATCTCTCTTAGAAAACGTTTTTCTCTCTGACATCTTAGATCTCTTTTCCTTTGCCATCAACTCTGGGTATTTCGCTTGGAATAACAAAATCTACAAGCAGATAGAGGGAACCGCCATGGGCTCCCCCCTCTCATCCCCCCTTGCCAATTTCTATAGGGAAGATTTCGAAAAACGAGCCATAGACTCAGCCCCACTCAAACCTTCTATCTGGCTAAGATATGTAGATGATGTGTTCTCTATTTGGCCTCATGGCCCAGACACGTTAGATTCCTTCCTTGGTCATCTCAATAGCCTACATCCAAGAATCCAGTTTACTATGGAAAAGGAAAAGAACAATTGTTTACCCTTCCTAGACACCTTAGTCACGCGCCTGCCTAATGATACACTTGCCTTCACTGTATACAGAAAACCCACACACATAGGCAGATACATTCACAAACTCTCCCACCACCACCCCTCACAACAATATGGCATCATTAAAACCCTTACTAAGAGAGCCCACAATCTTTGTTCCAGTGGAACCGCCCTCACTACTGAGCTTAACCACATACACAGAACTTTCCTCTCCAATGGCTACAGCAAACACAGCATCAAAAAAATAATCAATTCCTCCCCCATTCCCCATCCCTCTCGTCAACAAGAATTTAAAAATGCCATCACCATACCATACATCCGTGGCACTTCGAAAAAAATAGCCAAGATACTAAAAAAGTATAACCTACACGCAGCATATAAGCCCTACCGCAAACTGGCTACCCTTATCCGTTCTACGAAAGATCAGCTCCCTCCTCTCTCTCTCTGCCTGGAGTTTACAAAGTACCCTGTTCCTGTAAGCTTGCGTACTTTGGACAGACAGGCAGATCAGCATCCATCCGCCTGGAGGAACACAAGTCGTACATCGTTAAACACAACTATGGCCATTCAGGCTTGGCTGACCATGTTTTGGACACCACCCACAGAGTATCATGGAAGAAAACCACCGTGCTCCCCCACAGCAAATTCAAGAAAGAGAGACCTTTCTTAGAAGCAGCAGCAGCTCTCAAAAACCAACCAAATCTTAACAAATACGGTTGCATTAAGCTTCCGAAGATTTGGGAAACAGTCATCACCAGAGGTCCCACCTTACATTCCAGGCCACCTACAACTGCCCTTAGAGGGCGCTCCACCTAGATAGGACTTTATTGTCACCCACGTGGTTGGGCTTAGTATTGTAAGTTTTTGTGTGCATGTTACATTAATTGTCTTTGTAATCCCCGTAGATGTCCTAGTGACTAGGACGAAATATAGGAAGTATTAAATTCTATTTTAATTCTTTTTGAGTGTTGTAAAAAATCCATTAAACCTCCAACATAATGTCCTCATAGCACTTAAGCCTCTACACAAGAATAGAAGAATTAGCAGATCACGAAGAAGATGAACTGACTGATGAAGACTTGATTTTTCCAAAACGAAAGAGTTGTAGAAGAAGAAAGGAATAATGAGGAAGTTGAAGAAAAGAAATCATTAAAAAATTTACTGTAAAAGGATTAGCTGAAGTATTTTCAAAACTAAATCAAGGACTTCAGCTACTCGAAAATATGGATCAAGACACTGATCACTTCGCCAAAGTTGAAAAGCAAATTCAAGAAGCAGTGAGATGTTATCGCGAAATATATGAAGAAGAAAAGAAAACAAAAACTCAACAGACAACATTAACCAATTTTCTGATTAAAAAAAGCTACTCCCGATCGTGAGAAATAACCATATCATCGAAATGAGTGATAGTTACTCACCTGTTTAATTAAAGACACCATTAATAAGTTTTTAGTTTATGTTTATGTTAGCCCCCTTAACATACAAAGATGTCTGTGACACGTCTTTTGTCTATTGCACCAAAATTGATTTTGAATTTTGGTATCACATATAAATACAACTGAATATAGACGCTAGACAATCTTGTGCCTATTTCCTTTCAGCCGAGAAAAGTTGCCAATGGCATGTACCGGCTATTTCATTTGCATTTGCACAAATTCATCATTTTTCAAATAATGATGAATTTCATTCAGCAAATCACCCTCGCCCAAAAAATTGGCAGAAAAATGACCGCTTTCTGATTTCTAATTGGTATGTTAAACGGTTAACTAATATTTAAAGGAATTTCAAATTAAAGTGCACCATTTTTGATATGTGTTTATGTATTTTTTTCTTAAATTTTTCTTTCTTAATTTAATATTTATGTATTTGTATGTATATCTGCTAATAAATAATTTATAAATGTTTATGTAGGTTTATATATTTTTAACCGTTTTAAGTTAAATAGAAACCTAATTTATGAAAATATAACAGAAATCAACAAATCAAAAATTAAACCTAACCTTAGGTTTAATTTTTGATTTGTTAGGTTAGGTTAAACGTCCTCGACTTACGACAGAGACGTTGGAATGGAACCCCATCGTAAGTCGAAGATTACCTGTATATATTAAAAACATGATTTTATACATATAAATTTCAACCAGTTGGTATGGAATGGTTTCCATATGGTCTATGGTATAGAGAGTATCCGCTCTCTATACCATACAAAAACCTGGTATGAAAGAAAATTTAAAGAAGCTTGTGACATTCTGATTAACCATCCTAATATCAACAATAATGGCAGCATGAAAATTCCAAGAATCTGGAAGGCACATATTCAGTCTACTTAATACCCAGCATACTTTAGGACATTAAGCAACCTTCAGCTAGCATTGGAAACCATTCCATATCAACTGGTTGAAATTTATATGTATAATCATGTTTTTAATATATATATATATAAACATGTTGCTCTCCAGCCCAATGCAATTTTGTAACCAATAGATAATAATAATAATAAGACTCTAGCATCGATGTAGGCAAGGTTTTTTTTTTTTTTCACCAGAGGTCAGGACAACAATTGTTGTAACGGTTGGTCAGTAACTTTAGCAAAACCATGTAGATTGTAGTGCAGCTTGTTTCTCCGTATACAGTGTATATGCTCCAGAAGATGATCTTGATATAAAGATCAAAACGTCGAGTGTTGATTTTGGTTAATATTAAACTAAAGTTTTACTCAAACACGATAGTTATCTCCATAATTTTCCAAAATGTTTTCTTAGACATTCTATATTCAATGGTAATCACTTCCAATTTCAAATCTTCTATATACTCTTGTATCTTGAATCAGCTTGAAGATATCACTATCAACAATAATATAGTGATTGAGACCCAGTAAGGAAATACCTCTGTAATTCTCATATCCAGTTAAATTTCCTTTTTTACAGATGGGTATTATGATAGCTCTACTCCAATCACCTGGAATTCAACTCTTTGACCAAGCCTTCTGAATTATGTAGTGCAGCTACTGTAATACTTTTATATGTACTTCCATATTTGAGTATTTCTGGTTGACTAACATCTATACCATCTTGTTGAATATCATAAAAATGAGAAAATTTTATAAATAAAATAAATTAAAACAGCATGGTGGGAAATGACATGGTGCTCGCCATTTATCAGGATGAGACTTTCCCAAATCTTTCCTATGGATGAACAGTTATTCTTATTTTAGTTTGGACAGCATAGAAGAGCTTCAGCATTCTCTATAAACCACTCAAAGTTAAGGCACTGATGAAGCATGTATAGGACCAGAGGATAATGTGATCAGTATCACACTGGCCTGACACAGAGAGCTGTGATAAGCCAGATTTTTGAGGGCTTATTGTGGTGATGTAGTTTGTGTTCCAGCAGTCATTTTCTAATTGAACATCCTGTTTGTCCAAAGAAGAGAAGGGGCAATCACACTGTTCCTAGTAAACACTAGAGAGGGGGGGGGAACTGTTTATCTTTTGTGGAAGGTACAGCAACCCATTGATTTTGTTAACAGGGAAAAATATGAGAACTAAACTGTAATGTAGTAAGGATTTTTGAAATTTCTTTAGAGATTTCTGTAATTGTAAGAACTTGACACCAATCAAAGCATCGTGCTATGGAATGGGTACACCTGAAAGAAGATTAAATGTAATCTGCAACACCCATTCCATAGAACGATGCTTCGATTGGTGTCAAGTTCTAGTTGAATATCTTTGGGATTGGTGTAGACAACATGTGCTCTATTAAGTAAGGATTCGATGATGCTTGTTTTTTGAGATGGGTGAAAGGCTGAATCTTGTTACATGTAATGGCCTGTGAAGGCGAGTTTATGATGTACAGAAGTTGTAAGTATAGGAAAGATGATGGTATAGGAAAGGAGGATGTCCAAGAACACTCATTTTCCATCCTTTTCTTTTTCCACTGTAAAGTTGATGTCAAGGTGCTGTCTTTTAATCTTGGTTAGGAAAGTATGCAGAGATGCTCAGATTCAGGCCAAGTTGCAAAAACATTATCCACATAGCATACCCAAAAGGAAATATGTGATTGTATTAAGAAGAATAAAGAGAAGCGCGCATGTGCACGCACGCGCGCGCGCACACACACACACACACACACACACACACACTTTATTAATGTAAAGTGTGTGTGTATGTGGAAAATCATCTTCCACAAGTGACATCTGTATATGAATAAAAAAATAGATGCTTAACTAGGCACATAATTAAAACACACAGAGGATGCTAAATATTAAAAAATTGGATATCTTCACAGCATCAATTACAAATATTAACAATGCCAACATCGAGAAACTGATCTTTAAAGGTACGGTGGCATAACTAGAAAACAACAAACAAACAACAAAATTTATTATTACTGTAGTTATGTAATCATGTAATTTTGTAGCATGTAATTTGGTTGTTTTATTTGGAAGCTGATTCATTAAGTAGGAAAGGAAGAGTAATGAATTACTGAATGCTATTTTAATAGTGAATTAGTGATATGTACATTCCTGACAAGTTTGATTGTTTGTTTAATGAATATTGTGAAGCCTTTCTGCATCATCCAAACCTAAATAAAAATGACCTGGCATTCATCCTGAAGGATGAAGAAAATCATCTTCCACAATAGAAACTGTTTTTCTCTCTTTTTTAAAAAACATTAATCGCTATGTTCTTCTGGACATCATTTTTTTATCGATCCTCACATTTTCCAGTTGCAGTCACCATATTGTAGTGTGTGTTGTGTGGTTTGATTAATTTTTTACTCCTGACAGTTTCGATAGGTCTATACAGTCTTGCTTGGTGGTACTAGTTAAAACACTAGGAAATATTAGCTGGAGTTATTAAAGGACATTTTTATATATTCACTCATGGCATACTCTATTGAAAAAACATTTATTGTCTCAAAGATGCCACAGAACTACGCTGGCTCAAATTTTCTTCGTCCCAATTCTACTAAAATACTCTTTTTACTTTCTCCATTAGTGTTTCTTTCATATCTATAAGCATAAATTACATTCTTTTTTTTGTTTGTTTGTTTATTTTATTTTTTACCCTTCATCTGAATCTTAGAATTTCCCAAAATAATTGAATCAATGGTGAGGTTAAAATAAGCATTTCATATGAAAACAATGACATAATTCAAACTGTACACATAACTACTAATATATATCTTATTGATATTTATGAATTTAGGGACACAAAACACACATGTTGAAAAGATTATTTTACTGATTAATAATAAAATAATAACTTTACGTTTCGACCCCTATATTGAGGTCATCTTCAGAAGGATACATGTGTATAAGAACAAGCTACATGCTGTTGCACTCTAAACAAGTAAATTACATCTACATTGTTAACTAATCTTTTTTCTTAGCCTGCCCTCTAGTGATAAAAAAAATAATAATAATAAATAAAAAAAATAAATAAATAAAAATAAAATAAACAAAAATAAAATAAAAACTACAATAAACTCTGTTAAAGTCCTCACGTACTAGGATTCTTCTGGAATTATACAGTTTATATTGTTATATTATTATATTATGATTATCTTCTGGATTTGTACAGAACAGGTTGCTATTGAATGTTCAGGAGGAAAAAAAAAAAAAACACTTCACCAAGTCTTCTTGTATTGAGATTTTTCTTTGTGGTTGCTATGAAGGTTGTAGATGGGTCCTCCACATTCTTGGAATTGTTAGACCATCATTTTTATTCAGATTCGGATCATGTTTGAGCATTTCACATGCTTCCTTGAATTTCCGCTCGAACCAGGTTTTGGTGCGGTGTAGGGACTTGATACGTTTCCAGTCAATTCTGTGGTATGTTTGGAGTGCATGGTCAGAAAGGCCGGTTTTTCCAAAATGGAGGTATTTTATGTGACGTTTGTGTTCATCCTTTCTGATTGGGACGGTTTGCCTTGTTTCCCCTATGTATGGTATGTTACGTGTGCAATCTATTTTGTAAACCCCTGGGTGGGCTAAGTGTGACAAGGGATCCTTGGAAGAACTGAGTAGGTGCCTTAATTTTGTCGGGGGTTTAAAGTAGTTTTGATGTTGTATTTGTGACGTGTTCTGTCTATTTTTTCTGAAATGCCTCTAACATATGGTATAGCAATAGCATTCTTGAAATCTTTTTTGTTATTAGTGGTATCATTGTGGAGGATCTTGTGAACGGTTTTTATACTGTATCCGTTTTTTATAAAGGTATGTTTGATGGTCTCATATTCATGGTTAAGAGCTTGTTCATTTGAACAAATGGTTTGAGCTCTGTGTTTAAGGGTTCTTATGACCCCTAGTTTTTGTGTTGGGTGGTGATAAGAAGTTTTGTGTATGTACTGGCCTGTGTGTGTAGGTTTGCGGTAAACTGAGAAGGAGAGACGGCCTGAAGGAAGACGTGTGACAAGTGTGTCTAGGAACGGAAGAGAGTTGTTTTTTTCAATTTCAATGGTGAATTGGATGCGTTTGTGTTGTTTGTTTGTTCAGGTGGCTAAGGAATGTATCTAGTGCTTGGTGGCCGTGGGGCCAAATGGCAAAAATATCGTCGACATATCTGAGCCAAATTTTGGGCTTTAAGCACGCCAATTCTAGAGCTCGTTGCTCAAAATCTTCCATATAAAAGTTTGCTATTGGGGGGGGGGGGGGTGAGCCCATGGCAGTACCCTCTTTTTGAAGGTAAAAATTGTTTTGCCACACGAAATATCCGGAGCAGAGTACGTGGGCAAAGAGGGCCGTGATGTCGTGTGGAAATATGTTCTGTAAGAGTAGGATAGTATCATTGATTGGGACATTGGTGAAAAGGGAAGTTATGTCACACAAGGAGAACTCTCACTACTGGAGAAAGGTTTAAATTACGCCATTGCTCCGAGGTCAGTAAATAAACTACATATAATATATCATATCGAGAGAGGTTTAAGATCCCTCCCCGCCAATTTAGCTGACAAAATACGGATGGAAACTGCCTGTTTACTAAATTCTACCAAAAAATTAAGCAGCAACCAAAACAAAGCAGATAAACTGGCCCTCAAATCCCTAAAAAATAACCGTGACATTATTATCACAAAAGCAGATAAAGGGAACGCCACTGTTGTTTTAAATCAGACAACCTACATTAAAAAAATGAACCATTTGGTATCGGACCACAACACCTACCAAATTGTAAATTACAACCCCATGCAATGTAACAAAAAGAAAACTACTGAGCTACTTAAATCAGTTAACACGTGGCTGGAAGAAACAATTAAAAAATTAATACCGCAGTATGCCCGCACGCCCAGAATTTATGGCCTGCCAAAAGTACACAAAACAGACACGCCATTACGTCCAATTATGGAAGGAATTGACAATCCGAATTGCTACTTAGTCAAAAAATTAGCAGCCACACTCAAGGAATTGGTTGGTCATTCCCCTTCCTACATAAAAAATACACAACAATTCATAAACAAAATTAAAAATATTACACTCAATGACCGAGATCTATTAGTCAGCTTTGATATAACTTCCCTTTTCACCAATGTTCCAATCAATGATACTATCCTACTCTTACTGAACATATTTCCACACGACATCACAGCCCTCTTTGCCCACGTTCTCTGCTCCGGATATTTCGTGTGGCAAAACAAAAACAATTTTTACCTTCAAAAAAGAGGGTACCGGCATGGGCTCACCACTCCCCCCCCCCCCCCAATAGCGAACTTTTATATGGAAGATTTTGAGCAACGAGCTCTAGAATCGGCGTGCCTAAAGCCCAAAATTTGGCTCAGATACGTCGATGATATTTTTGCCATTATTATTATTATTATTGTTGTTCCAGGAAACTCCAAGGAGTCGACAGACTCATCGAGGGAGGCCCTAACATCACATCAAGAACAACTATTCAACATTCACACAGTATCTATCATACCTTGCCTTGAACTCATTCACGGTCTTAGCACCCACAACAGACTCTGGAAGCTTATTCCACTCATTCACCACTCTCCAAGTAAAAAACCTAGCTCTAACACCCTTGTCAACCACGAGCTTGCCCAGCTTCCATTTGGCCCCATGGCCGCCAAGCACTAGATACATTCCTTAGCCACTTGAACAAACAACACAAACACATCCAATTCACCACTGAAATTGACAAAAACAACTCTCTTCTGTTCCTAGACACACTTGTCACACGTCTTCCTTCAGGCCGTCTCTCCTTCTCAGTTTACCACAAACCTACACATACAGGCCAGTACATACACAAAACTTCTTATCACCACCAAACACAAAAACTAGGGGTCATAAGCACCCTTAAACACAGAGCTCAAACCATTTGTTCAAATGAATATGAGACCATCAAACATACCTTTATAAAAAATGGATACGGTATAAAAACCGTTCACAAGATCCTCCACAAAGATACCACTAATAACAAAAAAGATTTCAAGAATGCTAATGTTATACCATATATTAGAGGCATTTCAGAAAAAATAGACAGAACACTACACAAATACAACATCAAAAATACCTTTAAACCCCGACAAAATTAAGGCACCTACTCAGTTCTTCCAAGGATCCCCTGCCACACTTAGCCCACCCAGGGGTTTACAAAATAGATTGCACATGTAACATACCATACATAGGGGAAACAGGGCAAACCATCCCAATCAGAAAGGATGAACACAAACGTCACATAAAATACCTCCATTTTGGAAAAACCGGCCTTTCTGACCATGCACTCCAAACATACCACAGAATTGTACCAAGTCCCTACACCACACCAAAACCTGGTTCGAGCGGAAATTCAAGGAAGCATGTGAAATGCTCAAACATGATCCAAATCTGAATAAAAATGATGGTCTAACAATTCCAAGAATGTGGAGGACCCATCTACAACCTTCATAGCAACCACAAAGAAAAATCTCAATACAAGATGACTTGGTGAAGTGTTTTTTTTTTTTTTTCCCCTCCTGAACATTCAATAGCAACTTGTACTGTACAAATCCAGAAGATAATCGTAATATAACAATATAAACTGTATAATTCCAGAAGAATCCTAGTACGTGAGGACTTTAGCAGAGTTTTATTGTAGTTTTTATTTTATTTTTGTTTATTTTATTTTTATTTATTTTATTTTTTTTTATTTATTATTTTTTTTATCACTAGAGGGCAGGCTAAGAAAAAAGATTAGTTAACAATGTAGATGTAATTTACTTGTTTAGAGTGCAACAGCATGTAGCTTGTTCTTATACACATGTATCCTTCTGAAGATGACCTCAATACAGGGGTTGAAATGTAAAGTTATTATTTTATTATTAATTAGTAAAATAATCTTTTCAACACGTGTGTTTTGTGTCCCTAAATTCATAAATATGAATGCTGATCATCTTGTAACCTTAAAAGAAAGAGTAATATATCTTATAATCATGTTATTAGTTGATGCACAGCCAGATCCTATTCCCTCAGCCATATAGCTGGTGGGAGTAGCTATATGCTACCATACTAGAGAGATGATTATGAGCAAGGTGGTTTCCCATTGCCTTCTTTGCTGTAGTATATTTATCACTGTAGCCGTATGTGTTCATGGGACCGGTTTACCTGCTTGTGGGATGAAAAATCCCAGATAAACTGGTGGAAAAAACCCTGCTGTCCTAACTTGGCTATGGCTGAGGAAGATCCTTAGCTCCTCATGTCTCCAACGGAAATCGAACCTAGGACACTCCTTCCCGAGGCATATGGTTGCAAAGCGCACAGCCACTAGGCTAACCACATAGACTACAGCCAGATAATGTACTCTTTATCACTGGAAATAAATGCCTCCAAGAGGAATTTATTTTAAATTTCAGTTTTAGAGTAGGAGTATGGTTGAAATCATCTTCGAGGAATGCCTTTAAACATATTTGAGAATAATTCTTGTAGAAAGGCTTATACGTTGGTTATACATGATTACTAAATAACTTAAGGAATTCACAACGTATACTAGAATATAAATTAAATTAAACTTTCTTATATATTTCCAATATTTAGGCAACATCACGTTGCCTTCTTCATGGGAACTTAAGATATAGACAAGTGCACACAGGCAGTACAAACAGCAAATGAGGAATGAAGCGAGGAAGCTATTGTTTTTCCTAAAGTCCTGATGGTGCTCCCCTAGCAGGCTATATTGGGTATTCCTGGCCATTGGGCTGAAATTCTCCTGATGTATGTCTCCCAAATTTGGGGCAGTCTCATGCATCCAAATTTGTCTGGCATGTGGTTTGGCATGTTTTTTAGGGCTGAGGCTGATTCCATGAATAGTCTTTCAAATTTAAACTTGCTGCGATGTATTATTGTGGCTTTTTTCCACCGTATTCTGTGGCGTGTATCCAGAGCATGGTCAGCAAGTCCAGAGTGGCTGTACTGGTGAAACCTAAGACACATGACAAACTTCAACAAATTTGGATGCATCTGCCCCAAATTTGGGAGACATACATCAGGAGAACTTCAGCCCAATGGCCAAGAATACCTAATATAGCCTGTTAGGGGGAAAACCATCAGGACTTTAGGAAAAACGGTAGCTTCCTTGCTTCATTCCTCATTTGCTGTTTGTAGTGCCTGCATGCACGTGTCTTTATCTTAAGTTCCCATGAAGTTGGCAACGTGACGTTGCCGAAATATTGGAAATATATATTAAAGTTTAATTTAATTTGTATTCTAGTATACATTGTGAATTCCTTAAGTTATTTAGTAATCATATTTGAGAATAAACTGAATCTCTTATGATGTCAATGGGTTCTATGAAGATCATATTGTAATCATCATGTTCATCAGCTTTAGCCAAAAAAATTGATATAATAATAACATAAAGAAGGAGACATTAAGGGGATATTAAAATATGATGACTATCATCATTCTGCTTTACTAAAGATGAGAATGTACATATACAACCATTCAGTTATTAGAAATGAATTTTATCCTTCCCTGAAAGAGAATACACAAATTAAAAAATATGGATGAGAATATCAGAAAATGACATCTGAAGTAACAAATGCATATGAGAGCAATTCAGCTAAACAAGAATGGGCAAATATACTTTAAGATTATTTAATTAACATGAAAAACACAAGAAATAAGTAATTATTTATTTAACGTGACATATTTCGGCCTGAATATTACAGGCCATCATCAGTGGCAACAACAGTTAATTATAAGATAGAATGCAAAGAGTGGATTGATTTGAAAAAGTAAGAACTGTGTGATGTTATACATAAAAAAAAACACAATTATATAACTGAGGGAATGTTGCAATATTAATTACTCATTAGCTATTAAAAAATATTACTGTGTGATTAGAATAAGACTTTTCCATATCTCAGCACTTTCTTTAAAGAAACCTTCAAATTTATACCAACATCAATGAATTAAGCATGTTTCAGATTATAGGATACTGTGTAAATTTGAATATTTGATTAAAGAAAGCACTGAGTGGGAAAAGTCTTATTCTAATCACACAAATAATTTTTTTTAATAGTTAATGAATAATTAATATCGCAATATTCTATCGATTATACCATTGTGTTGTTTTATGTGTAACATCACATGACTTACATTTTCAAATCAATCCATTCTTCATGTTCTACCTTGTAATTAATTATTGTCACCACTGATGATGGAATCTAATCTTCAGACTGAAATATATGGCATTAAATAAATAGTATTACTTATTCCTTGTGTTTTTCATGTTAATTAAAAGAAACATCTCACAGCATAAGTATCTCTTAAAAACAATTCTGTAAGGTCAAACTCTCAAATGATTTCAGAATAACTTTTTAGGAGGGATGTTCAAATTGCCAATCTAGTGCAGATTGGGGGAGATTTTGAGAACAGAAAAAAAATAAAAGACAAATACCCTGATGTTAGCAATGTAATTGTCTATTCCATTAAGTGAGAATAGCACTTATAAACCCTATCATTCTTATCAGTTTCAGTTGGAAGAAATGAATCCAATAGAAATAAAAATTAGTTAAGGGAAAAAATATATACCCCAAGTGTTACAATAAACTAACAGTAACAGTTTCTACAATAAAGTAACTTTATGACCACTACAATAACAGCAGGGAAAAGAAGAGATGGCTATAACATGATAATTCTGGACTTCGTAAAGTCATTTTAAAAGATATTACATAAGACTCTAGAGTAAATTGAAGCAAAAGATTGGATGAAAAGCTAGTGACATCAATAAAGAGAGTGGTTGATGGACAAGAAAAGAGTCATATATGGTGAAGTAGAATTTGGAAAAAGAGATGACCTGAGGCTCTAACTTGGGAAGCTGCTATTTGACTTATTCAAAAATAATACAGGGAATATTTTTTAAGCAGACTAGGTAGATTTGTGGAAACAATCCTTGTTTGTAATGCTAGAATGCCAGAAGAAAGACCATTACAGATGTTGAAAAGAACTTTTTCTATGCCTGTCTTTGGCCAGTTTCCAAGTTAATCAATCTTGGTGTAGGCATGTACTTTTTAATCCTGCAACACAAGAAAACTGACTGTAGAACTCCAACTCTTTCAGATAATAATATGAGCGTTATGGTTTAAGGTCACAAGATGGTGGCACTTGTCACCATACTCTTGTTCTGATCTTATAAATTATCAATAGTCTTAACTTAGCTATTAATGATGACTATGAATGGAGAATGGCTAAAAATCAATTCAAAAACAGTTAGTTAGGACTAAAAGAGTTCTGCCTACTCCCATTGGGAACAAAACTGAGTTAGTGGAGTGGAATGACTCCAAAGGAATATCCAACCATTAGTTTTGTTGATGATGCAAAACTAGGAAAGGTAACAGTTATGGAATGACTTCAGGAAAAAGAAGAGATGGCTATAATATGAAAATTCTGGACTTTGCAAAGTCATTTCCAACCATTATTTTTTTTTTTTTGATGATGCAAAACTAAGAAAGGTAACAGTTAATAAAGATGAAGAAGAGATGATATAGAGATGTCAAATCATCTAAATAGAATAACACCACACTGTTGTGTGGTAACCACACCGTAACAGTATTACACCACATTGGTGTAATACTGTTAGTGGCACAAAGGCCACTAACAGTATTACACCAATGGATAGAATGCCCTCATCTGAGGTTATGTACATGAGGAGGTGATGGTGGACAGGGAGTTGAAGTTCACAGATATGCTGCAAAAGTGGAAAAAATAGCCAAAAGATTAAATTATACATTTTTGGTCGTTTTATAATAGAAATACAATTTTATTAATACAGACCAGTATTTTACAATAAAAACATTTATTCAAACCTACCAGTTTCGCCAGCAAACTGTCTGGCTTTTTCAAGGCATTACGGAGATATGAAAGTTAGTAAATGCAAATTAAAAGGAACATAAAAAACGTTGTAAACCAAACCAGTATCTATGGTTACACGTTTCGCGTGACAGAGATGACTTATTGTTCTTATTCATTATCACGCATGCGTGTTTGTTGTAGACTTGTAATGTGATTACTGGCTAGCTGTAGTTCAGATTGATTGAGAGAGAGGATCAAATTTTTCCACGAACTGTTTAGAATTACACCCTGATTTCTGTTGAGGTTTTCGCCGGTTATTAGTACTATTGTGGCTTCCTTAAATACACGATGCCTGTAGTCGTCATCGAGATATGGCATGGAGCTGTTTTGCCAATCTATCGTGTAGTTAGACGTGCAGATGGCATAGAATTTAGGCCATTCTAGGCCTAAATCAAGGATTTAGGCCTAGAATGGCCTGTTCCGGCCTTAGAAGTCATCGTTGAATCGTTTAAGAGGACGTCCTGGTTTTCTTTTTCCTAATGGCTTGTACTTTAAGGCTTGTTTTGGTAATCTTTCTGTTTTCATTCTTTGAACGTGTTCCATCCATCTATGTTTATATTTTTTAATTTTTTCAATTACTGGTTCTTGGTTTAATTCTTTCATAATAGCTTTGTTTCTTTTGTGATCAAATAGAGTATACTTTGCAGTTTTTCTCATAAACTTCATTTCTGCTGTTGTTAATCGTTGTTTGTCTTTTTGTTTTATTGTCCAGATTTCGCTTCCATACATTAAGACCAGTAGGTCTAATGTATTGTATACTTTTAGCCTGGTTTGTTTTTGAACTAGGTTTGATTTAAATATAGAGTTAATTACTCCTGTTATTTTTAAATATTTTGCAATTTTTATGTTTATATCTTTTTCATTTTCATAAGTGATCATACATCCTAGGTAGTTAAATGAATTCACCTGTTCTAAGATCTTGTTATCTAATACTATTTTAGTTCTTGCTGGATCTTGTCCTTTAAAGGCCATAGTTTTTGATTTTTCCGTTGATATATCATACCATAATCTTTGGATATCTCATTTAGATTTAAAATAGCTTTCTGTAAGTTATCTTCAGAATTTGTAATTATTATTTGGTCGTCTGCAAAGAGGAGAGTGTTTAAGTTAACTGTAGGTGAAAGTTTAATTCCTTGATGTAAATTTTTACTCCATTTTATCATTATTTCATTTAAGTAGATATTAAAAAGAGTTGCTGAGAGGGGACATCCCTGTCGGACCCCTTGGTTTATCTCTCTTGTATATGATAGCTCATGATTTAATCTTATTTGTATTTGATTATTTTCATATATACTTGTGACAGGTTTTAGGATATTATTTGGTATTTGTCTTTCTTTTAATATGTTAAATAATATGTTTCTTTTAACTTTGTCAAATGCTTTTTCAAAGTCAATAAATGTAATATGTGTTTCTAAATTATATTCTCTTCTTTTCTCTATTATTAATTTTAGGCAGAAGGCTGGGTCTATACATGATCATCCTTTTCTAAATCCATTTTGTACCTCTAGAATAAAGTTTTCGGAATATTTCATTAATTTGTTATTTAAGATTCTGCTGTATATTTTGTAACATGAATTTAGTATACTGATACCTCTATAGTTTTTAGGGTCATCTCTATTACCTTTCTTAAAGATAGGAATCACAATTGCTTTTTTCCATTCTATTGGGGGGATACCAGTTGAGTAAATTTTATTTAAAAATAATAAGAGTCTTCCTTTGAATCTTGTTCCTGCGTATTTATATAGTTCTGAACCTAGCTTATCTTCTCCAGGTGATTTTCCGTTTCTTGTTTCTTTCAGGCTGATTTCTAATTCTTCTTCAGTTATTTCCTTTTCATTTTCGTTAATTGTTTGCCAGTTGTCTTTTTTAAAATATTTGTCTTTCCACAGTTCTGTGTAGTAATTTAGAAATTCTTCTAATTTCAATTCAGTGTTTAATTTTATGTTTTCTTTGGTATCTGCATTTAGGTGTTTCAAAATCTTATATATATTGGGTCTTATTTTATATAAATCATGTTCTAAATTAGAAACAAATTTATTCCATGATTCTCTATGTCTTTTTCTGACTTCTCTTTTAGCTATGGCTCTTATTCTTTTATATTCTATTTCATCTTCTAATCTTTTACTGTTTAACCATTTGTGATAGGCTTCTTTTTTCTTTTTGATTATTTCTTTGATTGTATCATCCCAGATCTTCAGTTTTTTTCTTTTATTGAATTTTTTGGTCTTTCCTAAGCTTTCATTTGCTGCTACATTTAGTATCGTTTTTATATTAAGCCATTCTATTTCTTCATTTTGTTTTATTTTATCTAGATACTGGTTAATTCTTTGTTCATATAGCCATTGTACATTTGTGTCATTCAATAGTCTAGTTTTATAAACAAATGTTTCAATTTTTCTTTCTGTTCTTGTTACTTGTAGCCATTTTGATAAGAAATTGACTTGATGAAAGGTATCACTACAGTAGAAATGTGCTGACGGTGGGATTCTTCTTGTCTGGGGTTGTCATTGTATAGATATTTTTTGATGATGTTTTGAGGATATCCATTTTGTGATAATGTGTTGGCTATTAGTGAGAGTTCATTCTGTGTATCCTCCTCTTCTGATATAAACTTTTTGGCTCTATGTTTCAACATGTGGATAATCTTGATAAAAAAACAACCTAACACTGTCAAATTATCCATTTACAGAAAGCCTACAGATACTGGAAGATATCTTCACTATACTTCAAACCATCACAAGTCACACAAACTGAGTATTATCCACATGTTGAAACATAGAGCCAAAAAGTTTATATCAGAAGAGGAGGATACACAGAATGAACTCTCACTAATAGCCAACACATTATCACAAAATGGATATCCTCAAAACATCATCAAAAAATATCTATACAATGACAACCCCAGACAAGAAGAATCCCACCGTCAGCACATTTCTACTGTAGTGATACCTTTCATCAAGTCAATTTCTTATCAAATAGCAAGAATACTAAGAGCCCACAACATCAGAGTAGTCTACAAACCAACCACCAACATCAGACAAGTTTTAGGATCTCCAAAAGATAAAGTTCCGTTCTACAAATATCCAGGAGTATATTACATTCCCTGCTCCTGTGGTCTTGCCTACATCGGACAAACTTCACGAAGTTTAGAAATTAGACAAAAAGAACATGTTGGTGATGTAAACCACAACAGAAGCATCTCTTCCGGCTTAGCACATCATTTCTGCACGTCTAACCACAAGATAGATTGGCAAAACAGCTCCATGCCATATCTCGATGACAACTACAGGCATCGTGTATTTAAGGAAGCCACAATAGTACTAATAACCGGCGGAAACCTCAACAGAAATCAGGGTGTAATTCTAAACAGTTCGTGGAAAAACTTGATCCTCTCTCTCAATCAATCTGAACTACAGCTAGCCAGTAATCACATTACAAGTCTACAACAAACACGCATGCGTGATAATGAATAAGAACAATAAGTCATCTCTGTCACGTGAAACGTGTAACCATAGATACTGGTTTGGTTTACAACGTTTTTTATGTTCCTTTTAATTTGCATTTACTAACTTTCATATCTCCGTAATGCCTTGAAAAAGCCAGACAGTTTGCTGGCGAAACTGGTAGGTTTGAATAAATGTTTTTATTGTAAAATACTGGTCTGTATTAATAAAATTGTATTTCTAGCCAAAAGATTACTTGAATGTTGAAGAACATGCTGACAAGTAGAGATAAGTTATTATACATCACTATAAAGTTTTGATATACGTAAAATTAAATCACTATGTGTAGATTTGGTCACCTGGATTTCTTGAGGATGAGTAAACAGTGCAAAGGATCCAGAAGTAAGTGACCATGATGGCAAGAATTCTGTGGAATATTGCCTAATAAGACAGATTGAAGGTTTATGGTTTAGAAAATTCGATTAATATACAGAAAAAAGGGAAATGTAATAGAAACATATAAGTTACTAAAAGGGTTTTATAAGATTTATGCAGAAGAAACTGTTCAATATATAACAAAGGGAATTGGGATAAAAGTATGAGAACTAGATTTTTTTCTCCCTCTTGGAGAGTTGTAAACAAGTGGAAAGAGTTGCCAGAAATAGTTGTGTGTTTTGCCAGTGAATGAATTTAAGAAAAAATATGATAGGAATAATGGTTACAACAGACCTTCCATGATGAATTTTTGGCTTCTGTGAAGAAGTCCATATAATAATAATCACGTTATATAATCTTTATATTTTTCGAAATTAATAGAATATAGCATAAATTATTAGTATTAGACTTTAAAATATTTTAAAAATATAAAGTTAAAGCACCTTATCTGTTGCAGAAACCTTTGCTTTTTTATCCACCAACATCTGAACATTTTCTATATTTCTGCTTCTTGTAGCCTTCATGAGAGGGGTATCTCCATCCTGATGATCATAAAAACAAACAAAAATAAGTAAATAAATAAATAAATAGAGTATTCTTTTCAGTCTCATTTCTTTTAAATTAATATCAATTTCAATTTTATACTCAACCTGAACAAGAAGTTGCTAAGATTGATTCCATAAACAAAAGCCCATGTTTCCATAACATGCAAGTCATGTTACTGGAGGAAAAGGAAACGTGTGGTCCAATAATTGTAATCTTCTGTATTCAACTATTCTAAATTGTTTTTAATTCAAAAATTTGTAGAGCATAAAATTCAAAATGATATTAATTTAAAAGAAATGGCACTTATAAAACCTATCGTTTAGACTAAAATAATGCTTCAGTTTTTTTGTTTTTTTTTGCAACATCTTTAATGATAAAGCCTTACACAAAGGAATCATAACAACCTTATTACATTTCAGAGTTCTTTGCATCATTGCCATAATGCGCAGAGCTGTTCCGCAGCTTCAGCAAAATGTCCCCAAAATTTCAGGTCCTCATCCACCAAGACCTCACCAATAAGTTAACATTTTTTTTATATGATGACCTCATGCATGAACAGTCACAAGACTTATAACACAACAGGTGCAACATCTTTTCTACCTTCATAATGATAGTGATTAAGGAGAAAGAAATAATCAATTAATATTAGTATTATTATCATACCTCATTGCAGTCAAACAATTCATAGTGGGAAGTCTTCTATCACACGCACACACAGCTTATCATACCATAACCTGAATGCATTCCAACCACCTACCACTCTCCATGCAAAAAAAACTCGTTCTTCACCACACTGCTCACATATTATACAGCTTCTGGGGATGACTTCTTGTTCTTCCCTATCACCACCCACTGTATGAAAAATCTGATCCATATTAATCCAGTAATGACCCAAACTTATATGCCTCGATCATGTCCCCTTTTTCCTTCTATCCACTAGATTCTGAAGATTGCATTCCCTCAATTAGTCTTCACACTCAACATTCCAGAGACCAGAAACAACCTTAGACAACAGTATCTGAACCCTTTCCGACATTCCTTCATCTTTTTGAAAACCAGGTAATCAAATGTGTAAACAGTAATTCACATGCATCTCATCAAAACCTTATACAATGGAATCATAACATCCATACTCCTACATATCAGTGTTCTCGACATCTTTGCCATAATGTGTTGCGCTGTCCTCACAATTTTAGTAAAATATCTCCACCAACACCCCCACGTCCCTCATTTTCTCCACATCTTCTAAGATATCCCTACCAATCTTATACTCTGCATCCGATCTGTGCTTTCCAATCTTCAAAACCTTACATTTTGCTGGAACTGGAAACCTTAATTATTTGCTCATTCAGAAAGTCTATTCAAATCCCCTCGAAAAGCTACAACATCCATTGTACTGCACATAATTCTTTCCAACTTTGCATCATCTGCAAATAACTGTATATCACCATTCAAGTCCTTCCTAGTATCATTTACATACAAATTAAACATCAGTGGCTCCAAAACAGATCCTTGGGCACACCACTAGTGGATTTCCTCTTCTGGATTATTCCCCCATACACAATCTGCTGATAACTATCAGAAAGCCAATCTCCAATCCAATGCACTAATCTATTATCCAATCCCATCTGTTCCAGTTTAATTACCAGCTTGGCATGTGGAAATCAATCAAAGGCATCAGCAAAACCTAAATATATCCCAGTGTATGCTGCCCCTTTATCCAATGCACCTGTCACCTTATTATAGTAAATAAATAGATTACTAAAAAATGTCCTTCCTTAGTAAACCCATGCAGTAGACAAACAGACTGGTTTGTAATTCGAAGCTTTAGCCTTATCATCCCCTTTATGAATGCAAAAATTTTGCCCTCTTTCAACTCCTTTGGAACTTGGGCAAGTCTAAGACCCAAGTTAAAGAGGGAAAATTAAAAGCTAGACACACAGTGATATACCATCAAGTCCTACGGCTTTATTAACATCAAGTTTACTAAATTCCTCATATACTTCCTGCTCATTCGCAATCAGTAGCTTCTCCTTCTGCTTTGTCACTGCTCTCAAATTCTGCATGATGCTAGTTTCAAGATGCAATACCTTTATGAACTACTCATTCAACATTTCTGCTATATTCTCCTCAGTGGTTATCATTCTCTCCAACCAGTATCATCTTTCATTAACATTCATTCCTCTACTAGCCACATATTGAAAAAACTCTGTAGGATTTCTTTGGGCCCCATTAGCTAACTTTTGCACTTTTGCTACCCTTACCACGCGAGTTACTTCTCTTGCCTGCACTCTGTACTCCTTGTGCAACTGACTATGATAACCACTCATCTTTTCTGCCTTCATAATGCCTTCTTCCAAACTGCATTCTTCACCTCTTCATTCATTCATTTCACACCCACTGTATTTGACCTCTTGACCTTTGAAATGCATTGAGACATTGCCTCTGCAATAGTTCCTGAACATCCAAGCAGCACTCACCTACTTACCTTCCAATTCTTCATTCCATGATATAGCTGAAAACTGTTATTCACCTCATGGCCACTCTCACCAACTCCTGGGAGATTCAATACTTCACTTACAATAACATCCTCTGATGAGATAATCAAATCTGAGATCCTTGATCTTTGAATACCCTCTGTTATGTACTGTCTAAGGTAATCCATCAAGAATTCAAGAAATTCATTCTCTTTGCTCCCATATGATGTATCTTCTTCATTCCATACTACCATAATTAAAGTCACCCATAATGATCACATTTTTCTTAGTAGCTCAACTTATTTGCCTACATTTCCATCTCACTGCACTCCACATTACTAGGTCTATACTAACATCAAATTATATACTTCATTCTGTTCACCTCCACCTCACACCATACTACTTCAAAAGCACTTCTCCACTTTAGCTGGAAATAACTCCCTGCTACCATCAATGGCGCTCCTTCCCCTTCTATCTTGTTTATCCTCATGAAAAATATATCCATCCAACTCTATTCCTGTCAGAATGCTATTCTCATCTAATCATGTCTTACTTATTCTCAAGACTTTTTTGGGTGAATATACTCTATTAATGCTACAATTTCATATCCTTTATTCAAATACTTCTAGCATTTGTAAACATGCATACTAGCTTATTTCTGGCTCTCTAAGAAACTTCCCCAACCCCACTCCTCAGATATGGGATTTAATTTGCTTAAATCTGCATAGCTACAAATATTCATCACCATTTACATGAGTTCAAGTGACTGTACTGTCTAGACCAGGGGTCGCCAAACTTCTTTGACCGTCGACCCCTTCAAGAGTTTCTCGACTTTTTATTGACCCCCTCTATTTTAGTATTACGTAATTATAATAGGACAAATAAAAAAGATGCTTATGTGAATTTTTAGATTGTTTATTTTAGAGTTACAGTGTTTATTGTATGTATAATATAGTATATATATATTGGCTTAACGTCAAAGGGATAGGTTTTTGTTTTTGACATCCTTCTTAACATAATATATAAAAATAATTTTATATATTATTTATCCTCCTTATGATAGGAGGCATAAATAATATATAAAATATAAAATTTAATTTAGATAAAAAATAACAATAATACAATCTTCCTCATATATATGAAAATAAGACTTATTAACTTTGTATACAATTTACTAATGTTGTCAATGTGAAGGGTGTGCTTCGTCACTCTTGACAAGATTAGCAATATTGGATTCAAAATTAGTAAGTTTCAGCCTTAAATCGCCATGGAATTCCATATCTAGCTTATTTCTTTGTTTTGTTAAAATGGAATTAACATGGCTGAAACCAGCTTCAACCATGTACGAACTTGGAAATGCAAGCAAAAAGGGGAGTACCACTTCAGAAAGTTTTGGATATTTTTTCTACAACATTTATATTCGTCCAAAAGTAACTTAAAGTCCTATTTTTGAAAAGTGTCTTAGCTTCAAGATCAACTGACAATTCAATAAGTTCATCTTGTAAGTTACATTCAATATTTTCAATATCTGCAGAAAATGGCATGATAACCCAATCTGGAATGTGCATGTTTTCAAAATCTGCAAAGCGCAATTTAAAATCATCGCTCAAATTTTGAAGATGTTTTCTGTATATTTCTAAGTATTCATCTTTTATTTACAATTGCCGTAGATTCGATAAGTACTGAAAATCTTTTTGTAACAATGATGATTTAAATAAGGCTAATTTAGCTTGGAAGCCTAAAAGAATCGTCCGAGCTTGAATAATCGTGACATCTTTACCTTGTAGATGGGTCTGTACGTCATTAAATTTTAAAATATGTCTGCCAAGTAGAAAATATGATTCTTATTTCTCTTCAGTTCATCACTCAAAAACAAATTAACATCTGTAAGAACCTCTAGGGTTGAGTCGAACAATTCAACGAATCTTTGTAGACTTGCACCTCTAGACAACCATCTTACTTCATTATGCAAGAGTAATTGGCTTGATACTTCATTTTTTTCACAAAGTTTGGCAAACAATCGCGATTTAAGAGGATGAGCTCTAATTTGATTAATAGATTTAATACACACACTCTTAGAGTATCATGCAGTTTGTCACTGAGAGTTTTTGCCACCAAATAGTTTCGGTGTAACACACAGTGAATAGTATGTACACTTTGAACTTTTTCTTTCAGAAAGGCAGCGAAACCTCGATAACGGCCCACCATTGCAGGTGCGCCATCTGTGGCTACTGCTGTTATATTAGTAAATGGAATATCATACTTATTTAAATATTCCTCCAGTCGCTGAAAAATTGTCAACCCCATTCCATCACTTTCAAGATATTTTGCAAATAAAAATTTGTCAATAATTTGATGTTAGGTTTTACAATAATATCTTACATAAGTCATAAGACTAGAAGCACTATCGAATGTAGTTTCATCAAGTCAGATGGAGAACTTACTATTTTTGATACTACAGTTTTTTCTACATCTTTAGCCATTTCACCAATACGTCTTTTCACGGTATTCACACTCAATGGTAAGCATTTTAAAACAGGGCCAGAATCTTTTTTCATTATGGTTTCAATTACTTCTTTGATTGCAGGTATAACAATGTCCTCTGCAATTGCATATGGTTTTCCTTTTTTTGCTATATTAAAAGAAATATTGTAGGAGGCTGTTAATCCTTGTTTATTGTCAGCTTCGGCAGGTGCTTTCATAAATTATTTTATAGTTGGTCGATGTGTGCATTTCTCTTTCAGTTCTTTAAAAAAGTCAAGATCTTTATCTTTCTTATCGGGATGGAGTCTTTGAAGATGATCTTTTATTTTTGCTGATTTCATTGCATCGTTACTAAACGTTTTTTCACAAAGAAGACACATAGACCTCGTTTTGTTTCTTAATGAAGCAATAAATCCAAGTTTCAAATATTCTAACGAATATTGTCTGTATTTCTTTTTAGAATCTGAAGCTGCCATTGTGGTTACTGGGGTTGTAACAAAATAATTAAAATTGAAGTCACTGAGCAAAAGTAATAAGGCTAAATAATATACCTACTCACGTATTTCTATAGGATGTACAAAACTACCAGCCCTGCTCAACTCTTCAACATAGAGAAGTTTAGTTCTTGAATGAAAACGATTGAATTATAACATGTATGTTGATGAATTTTAGAACATTAATGCTCACTTGTATGTCGATGTGCAAAAATGAGACTGGGATCGAATACCTGTAAGTATAAGTAAATAAGCAACCATGCACGTGTTGCAATCTCGCTTCCAATGCGCACCGGCTGGGCGGGAACCACTGACATCGATTTATTGGTAAATACGTCATTTTGGTCTGTTTGACTGGCCTCCGAAACTATTTTCATGACCTTGCTCCATATTACAGGTCCTGTTCATGTCACCGTAACCACGATTCACTCTTAATTGCATTGTCATTCAGGATGGAGGTAATCCAAGTTAACGGAATTAAATATTACCCGTACAATGATGTCTTATATTTTTTTTATCGACTCCCAATTGACCCCTGAGCCCGAATCGACCCCTAACAATGTTATATCGACCCCTGGGGGTCGATATCGACCACTTTGGCAACCACTGGTCTAGACAGTAGACAATCTAAACAGTATACTTTGCAACTTGCTGATGTCAGAAGCAGTTCACTCACATAATGCAGGCTAAAAGTAACTAATAATAGTGTATTAAGTTGGAATTAATTAGGATAATATTGCCGTGGAGACACTAGAGAAATTACTAAATAAAATAAGTGACATGCCTTTTTAGTATGTTCAAAAATTATTGACTGTGAATTCAAAATTCTGAAAGCAAAAATTTTGTGCACATGCATACAGCTGAAGGAAACATTGCCCACATAGCTATGTATAATCCCTTTTGTGTTAATCCAGTCAATTCCTTTCACCAACTTCTTTTCCACTTATCTATTAAGCCAGTAATGTAAGTCTGCAATTTACACTTTTTACCTTTTCACCTGTTAGTCTTCACATGACTAACATTTCAGAATCTAGATTGTGTCTTGGCATTCTTCACAGTTTACACACAGTTCACAACAAAAGCTAGGTGACCAAATCTGAATACAACAATCTCTGTGGTGTGGCCAATGCTTTATACAGTGGCATAACCATCTGCTTATCTCCACCTGCCAACATGTGTCTCATCATAGAAGTAATGTGTGATTTTTGCAAAACTTGCAGAATGTGCCTTTGAACTTCAAGCCACTGTTGGCTGTTGCCTCAGATCTCAAATCTCATCAATCTTCATGATGAGATTGTCATGAATCTTTCCTGGACCCTTTCTAACATATCCTGATTGAACTGACGTAAAAGCCAAGTGACCAAAGTTATGGATTATGTTACAATGGAAGTAATAACCTCTTATTTCTGCATGTCAAGGTTCCCCATATCGCTGCCATAATTCAATGGGATGACCTTACAACTTGCGCAACATGTCTCCTGAACTTCAGTTGCCTTTGTCCACCACAACTCCCAGATCCTTCAAAGTTCCCCCACCTAGGGTACACTTTGCATCACATTGTTGAATACAAAATTTCGGAACCTTACACATTGGAACATTCAAGTGACAATTTCATTTACCTGCCTACTCATATAATCCATTTGTCTTTCTGTAGAGCTACATCATCTGTTGATGCGTCGTTCTCCCCAATTTTACATTATCTGCAAACATTTACACATCTCCAGTTAAACCCATCCCAATATTATTAATATAAAAGTTGAACAACAATAGCCCAAAACAGACCACTGCTGCATATCATTAGTGACTTTCCTTTTTTGGGATACTGTATCCCCATATATAACTTGCTAATGCCTATCTGATAGTTGGTAATTTATTTAACTCACTAGTCTACCCGGGGCAGAGCTGACTACTACCGGGTGCATCCCCAGGTGGCGGATCGGGGAACAGCCTTCAGATATGGAGGCTAGCTGCGATATAAGCAGAGCAATCTGGCGAATAAGCAGCCGTGGACCAACAGCGACTGAGCTATCAGGGCGTGGGGGAGCAGAAGTGGCAACTCTGTCTCACTTAAAACCTCACAAAGCCCAATGACAACTCGGTGACATGGCGAGTAGTGCCGCCATTAAATAAGTACCTGCTGGGGTCACTGCCCCTGACATTGGGAAGCAGCATTGTCAGTACTGACACACGGTTGAAGCCAAATGATGACGGAAAAGCTTGTGATCAGAGATTTGCAGATGGCAATATGATTATATTGTGTACGTCTGTAATACTGCGGAGCAGAAAGCAAACGGAGAAACTACTGCTCTACCTTATCTCCAGAACAACCACCATGGCAAGAAAACCCTTACAATTGGCCCCAAGTTCCCGGCGTCCCTTAAATGGGACAGGGGTGCGAAGAATCTCCGGGCTCAAAATGGTGTCCACTTTTAAAATTGCAACTTGCAATGTCAGAACTCTGTATGAAGCTGGCAAATTAAGAAATGCCACAAGAGAAATGAAGAGGCTGGGCATCCGGATTTTGGGAATTTGCGAGACAAGATGGCCAGGATCTGGAAAGTGTCAACAAGATAATACAACAATGTATTACTCTGGGAATGATGAGAACAAACATCGACATGGTGTAGCTATAATAGTAGATGAAGAAATCAATAAATCAGTACTAAATTGGATTCCATTTTCTGAAAGGATAATGCTGTTACAACTTAAGGGAAACCCCGTTAACATAAATATCATCCAAGCTTATGCACCCACAGCTGACAAAAGTGAAGAAGATGTTGAAGAGTTTTATGAACACCTAAAAGAGATTAAAAACCTAACAAAGAAACATGATATAAACATAGTGATAGGTGACTTCAATGCAAAAGTAGGAAGAGGGGGTGATGGAGAAATTGTTGGCGAACATGGCTTAGGCACCAGAAATGACAGAGGAGATCGCCTAGTCCAGTTCTGTCAGGAAGAAGATCTAACAATAGCAAATACCTGGTTTAAACTTCCACCCAGAAGACTGTACACTTGGAAATCGCCTCAAGATAACCAACATAACATTGTCCGAAATCAAATTGATTATATACTGATAAATAAAAGATTCCTGGAGCAGATATCTCATCAGACCACAATCCCATAGTTGCAGAAGTACGTCTTAGATTAAAATCAGCTAAAAAATCACAAAAGAAGAAAAAAGAAAATTGATGTAGAAAAACTGAAAGACCCGAACATAAATAAAAGTGCCAAGACACAGCTTAACCTGCGATTACAACAGATTAACATAGAAGAAAATAAAAGTGTGGAATCTCTTTGGAATAGCTTAAAGAATGCCATCGTAACAACAAGTATTGAAGAAGTAGGTTATGTGAATAATATAAAACAACAGGAATGGATGACAGATGAGATTCTTTCTCTTATTGATACAAGAAGAATGTACAAAAACAAAGACCTAGCCAAGTATACAGAAATACATAACATCATTAAGAAAAAAATAAAAGAAGCCAAGGAAAATTGGATGAAAAATTTATGTACTGAAATTGAACTGCTTCAGAAGAAACATGATAATTTCAATCTGTATAAGAAAATCAACGAAATTTCCGGAAAACTGAGGAAAAAGCAAATAGTGTCTCTAAGAGACGAAAATGAAAAAATAGTTCTAGAAGAAGAGAATAAAGCACGATTTGGATAAAATATGTAACAGAACTTTTCAATGATACTAGACAGAAGCCTATAAATATAAAAGATAACATTCAAGGACCAGCAATCATGAAATGCGAAATAGAGAATGCTATACGAACAAGTAAAACAGGAAAAGCCAGTGGACCAGATGGTGTGCAAACAGAATTTTTAAAATTAATAGAACCAGATAACATTAAACTTCTTGAAAAACTATTTAATGAAATATATGAAAGTGATGAATTTCCATCAGATTGGCTCAAATCTACATTTATCACTATCCCAAAGAAACCCAAAGCGAATTCCTGTGGTGACTTCCAACTTATTAGTCTAATGAGCCAAACATTAAAAATATTTTTGAAAGTAATTCAGAATCGCATTTATAGAAAAAGTGAAGAAACTCTAAGTGAAACGCAATTCGGCTTTCGGAATGGTTTTGGTACTAGAGAGGCCCTTTTCTGTACCCAAATATTGATACAAAAATGCATAGAAAAACAGAAATCTGTCTTTATGTGTTTCATAGATTTTGAAAAAGCATTCGTCAAAGTCAGACACACTAACTTAATAGAAGTCCTTCAACAAACAAGGCTAGACAAACAAGACATAAGACTAATAACAAATCTGTATTGGAATCAGTCAGCTACCGTTCAATTAGACAACATTACCACCAGTGATATTAACATCAAAAGAGGAGTGAGACAAGGATGTGTGCTCTCACCACTCCTGTTCAACATATACGCAGAGGTAATCTTTAAAAAAGCATTGGAAGAATGTCCAGAGGGAATCACAATAAATGGAAAGATTGTTAACAACCTACGATATGCAGATGACACCGTGCTAATTGCAGATAACATTATGGATCTCCAAAAACTCATTGACAGAGTATACATAGAAAGCCAAAGAATGGGAATAAATATAAACATCAACAAAACAAAATACATGATCATCAGCAAACATCTAGCCTCATCAATGAAACTGACACTCAATGGGAAAAATATTGATCAAGTGTCAAGATATAAATATCTTGGTTGTTGGCTTAATGAACGGTGGGATCCAGAAATAGATATAAAGACAAGGATTGAAGTTGCACGGCAGTCCTTCATGAAAATGAGAACACTATTCTGCAATAAAGACCTAAACATGGAAGTCAGATGCCGAATGCTGAAATGTTACGTGTGGTCTATTCTGCTCTATGGAGTTGAAACATGGACATTGAAGGCGACAACCATCAAGAAAATCGAAGCCTTTGAGATGTGGCCATACAGAAGAATGCTGAAGATATCATGGACAGAAAAAATTACTAATGAATAGACTTAAAATCCATTGGCAAAGCTAAACATCTTGTACAAATAATCAAGAAATGAAAAACATCATATCTTGGCCACATCATGAGAAACAGCAAATACCAACTTCTACAAACTATTTTGGTAGGAAGAATTGATGGCAAAGGAACTAGAGGAAGAAAAAGAATATCATGGTTTGACAACATCAAGACATGGACAGGAAAGAGCAGTGCACAACTGCTCAGATTAGCACAAGACCGCAGTTTGTTCGCCAAGATGGTCGCTGACCTTCGATAGAAGATAGCACAATAAGAAGTCTTAACCACTCCATCCGTTTCAATTTAGTTAGCAGCTTGAATTAAGTATAGTACCACACATGCATCTCCCCACATCCAATGCATTCATCACCTTGTTATAGTGCATATGCAAATTTGTAAAATATGAGGATACTGCTGTTAACAATCCATTTCTGTATCTTAGCTCTTATTAATTTCTCCAATACCTTACCACAATTCCAAGATATACAGATTGGTCTATAATTTGTAGCCACAGCATTATCACCACCTTTATCCAACTCCCTTAAGACACATGGTAATAAATGATCAAATGCTATTGCCTTTTGACATCAAACTTATTTCATTCTTCATATATCCACTGCTCATTCACAATTAAGCCACCCTCTCCTATTTCCTCTATACCTGAGCTTCTCGTGATTTCACACTGATGAGGATGAACATCCTTATGAAATGTTGAAAGTTTTCTCACTTTCTTATACTATAAATCAAAAAATGCCAAGAAATTATCTTCTTGGTTTAATCCTTTAAACCAAGTAAAGTATCTTCAGGACTGGGCTACTTATACATAGAGGCTAATGACTTCATATCAATTGCCTTAGCATTCAATAATGCAAAAAACATCCTCACATTTACATACGCATCCTTACAGATGTGTATAATGTGATGCATTATGGAAAAGGCTACTACCCAGACTGTTTCAACCTTTATTGAGGTCTCATCAGATCAGACCTCGATAAAGGTCAAAACTGGTGGTGTGCCTTGGGGGTCTGTTTTCAGACCATTGCTGTTTATATGTTGATAATATTGGGGATATTCAGTTGTTTGCACAAGATACAAAGTTGGGAAGAGCTATGAAGAGTAGAACAAATGTGGCCTTACAAGAAGACTTGAATAGACTGAGTGAGTAGGCATGGGAGTGGGGATACCAGTTCAATGTTGCGAAATGTAAGGTTTTAAAATTTAGAAAACGAAGACAGGATATAAAATTTACTTGTGGTAGGGATATATTATTGGAGGTGGAGGAAATAAGAGATCTTGGGATGATGGTGGTGGATAAGGACCTAAAATTTACAGGACATAATGCCAAAATTCTGAGGACAACGAATAATGCAGATGACATGGACGTGTAGAAGTAAGGAGATTCTGGTTCCATGTATAAGGCTTGATTAGGCCACATATGGACTACTGTGCACAGATTTGGTCACCTGGTTTTCAAAAGGATGAAGAGATGATGGAGAGGATCCAGAGGTGATTGACTAAAATAGTTTCTGATCTCTGGAATGTTGAATATGACAAAAGGTTGAGACAATGCAATTTGCAGTCTAGCAGATAGGAGGAGGAGGAGGAGGGGTAATATGATAGAGACATACAAGTTAGTAAGGGGTTATAGGATTAATGTTGAAGAGGTTTTTCATAAAATGGTAGGAGAAGAGGTCATTCCTGGAAGCTATATAAGGAGGGTGTGAGCAAGGGAGTGAGAAACAGGTTTTTTGCATGGAGAATTGGGAATGATTGGAATATAATAATAATGATTATTATTATTATTATTTCTGATGCTCTTAGTATGTTTTTTTAATAAACACAGCAATTTACTTTTATGTCTATAACCATGCCACTTGTTGGTCATGATTTCCTCACACATGCCCTTGCCCAATCACCATTTATACCATATCTCTCTTCAGTCTCAAATACCCCCCCCCCTCACATCTCAGACTATCCCATTCCTATACAGACTACCCCATACACAAATTCATACTAATTCCAACATGCATCTCTTTATACTATGTCTCCCTGTTCATCTTGCATTCTTGTTCTCTTATTATTAGCTCTCCAATTACTGCTATTCCCATTTACAACCATTTTAGTCTCGTCAGTATAATTCTCCCAATCTTTCACTTCACTTCTTACATTCTCTGATTCTTTTGCTCAGAGAATGGCTCTCCAGCTGACTTTCACCCAACTGCCCAATTTCACAGCATAAGCTAACAAATGGATATCCTATGTCACCAGTAAGAGCACAAAAAAGAACACAGTGGCATGCACTAATTGTCTTCATTATTTTTCTAAGATGTTGTTCCAATACACGACTTAGTACTATCATTCAGATATTCAATCCTCTATTCATTTTACTAATTTATTATATATACACCAATCTTCCCAGATCACACTCCAACACATCACATAGAGTCTTTCAGATGCCTTTACAAAGTCCAAGAATACACGAGTTGCCATCATCTAACACATTCATTACTGTATCACAAAATACAAGGATGATTACTAAGGAAGATCCATGCTGGCCAACACACAGTGAATCATGTCTATCAAAGCAATCCTATATTCTATTCCTAACTAATTTTACCATTACTTCAATAATGCCTACAGATATGCAAGTTTTTCTGCCAACAAAGAATAAGTACTGACATCTATTGTTTTTAACATATATATGCTTTTTTTTTTTAAAAAAAAAAAGCATATATATGTAACACACATACACACACCCTCATGCTCTAATAGATTGTAGAATTTTCCTTGCTAAACAAAATAGCTCAAGTTCATAGTGAACTGAAACAGGGCTCAGATATCAGGACAAAATTCTGCTTGAATAAGAGCCAAGATATCCTTTTGTGGGAAATTTATGAATAAGGAAGAGACATTGAAGCTGACCATTAAGTCAATGTTGCAGAGTTTTCTCGTACTGCTATTGCCAGTAGAATGAGAAAGCACTTTGGCTAAATGTTTAGCTAGTTTGTAGGTGTAGAGGTACATCCTCTTTATGAATTTTTGGAAGTCCGTAATTGTAGGGTATTAGTTTGTTGGTCACATCTGCTGCCCAGAAAGTGACATTTTTTAGCAATCTATGGACAGTTGTGATCTGTGTGTAGGTGGAGTCATAATTTAGTTGATTGTAGATGGATCAGTCTTTAAGAAGGGTGGTCGTTTTTTTATTGTAATTTGTATAGTTTAAAATGAGAGTAACACTGCTCTTGTCTGCTTTCAGATTACAGCAATGAATACAGGGGATGTTGATGGCATCTCAGGAAAGGTGGCCAAGATTTTAAAAAAGTACAATCTAGTGACCACTTATAAACTGCACTGAAAGCTACCAACCCTTCTCTGCTCCCCCACCCAAAGAACACTTAAAACCTCTAGATTTACCCGGAGTGTACCAGGTACCCTTCAGCTGCAACTGTTCATACTATGGACAAACAGGTAAGACAGCCAATATTGGTATATCAGAGTTACAGGATTACATCTGTTTCCATCACTATAGCTGTTCAGGATTAGCAGGCCATGCTCTGAATACCTGGCACAGGATCTGTTGGGGAGGAAAAAAGCCATCTTACTCTACAGAAGCAAATTTAAATTCAAGAGTTTTTCCTCGAATCTGCTGCACCTCTTACCAACTATCCCAACCTCAACAAATAGGATTGTATCAAACTGCCTCTCATATGGGAAACCCTCATTGGCAGACAGTCAGTTATTATCTAGTCTACATTGTTAATTTCCTTAAACAACATAATGCTGTCAACACAGATTACTAAATTCAACATTTAATAAATGCTATGCTATTTCTTTTATTCTTTTAACATCAAGACACATTATGTTACTTCACTAATGCATACATGTTTTCAATAAAACTATATGCAGTGTGATAAAAGGGGAGAACAATAAAGAACTATTTTTCCTTCTTACACATCATGGGATGGGGTGGGGGATTATTGTGCTATATGAACTTTGAGAGGAGTGAGAAAAACACCTGTACAATTGAAAAACTGAAAAACTGCTCTGAAAGTATAAGGAAAAGAACAAAGTTACTCAAAGGTTTGCAAAAACAGTTGAACAGGAAAGAAAAATAAAGCTAAAATGAATGAAAAAATAGAATAGGAATGAAAAATAAAGCTAAAGAAAATCAAAGAAAGCTTTTTTGAGTTTTTAAGTAATTCAAACGTGAAGTAAAACTCCCTTCATTTTGTACTAAGTTCCTTTGTTAAAAAGAATCACATAAAAGTTCTGTTTATGTGAGCAGCATCACTAGCATCATCCATTGTACTGTTATTCAGATGTTTTGTATTTTAATAAATGTTCATGATATCGCTAATCATTATTGGTAGTACTTTCCTTACTTTGGACTGCATACTTGAGTATGTTCATTTGCAAATCACATTATGTGTAATGTTTAAAAAGCATTTTTGCATTTTACATTAGTCAATGTATACAAGACAATGGTAGCAGTGGCTTTCATATTCAATAATTTCAATATGAGGGATTTTATGAGATGTGGCATGTGTTAGAAATGTGCATGAGCAATTGCAAGAAGCATGTCAAAAGCAGGATAATGAGATTATTATTATTACATAACACCTCCAGGTGTTATTACATAACACCTGGAGGTGTTATGTAGAGTAGTTGCCCTCCCTTGATGAGTCTTTGGACTCATCAAGGGAGGGCAACTACTCTACAACTCTCTGTGTCCACCACTCAATCCACCAACTACAATTACCATCATCATATACACCAATGCCATCTACTGCCCATCATCACCACTAGCATTTTCTCAGACAATCACAAATGTTCATGCCCACGGTGGGATTCAAACCTGTAGCCTTTGGGCTGGAGACAGGATGCATTGACCACTTGGCCAACCAGGCAGGCTAATATGACTAATATTAATGATGTAAGGAAGATAGTGAAAGCGATTAGAGAACGTAGTGGAAGGAATGAGCAGTAGGGAATGAAATGTGAATGACAGTATGAAAGATCTGACTGAACACAATATAAACAAATGCCAGAAATGGAGAGAAATAGAACCTTATATGAATTCCTTCACAGAACAAAACATGACCTTCAGTGAGTGGAGAAATTTTTGGAATGTTGGCACAGTAGGAGGGATGAAAGTGAATGGTGGTTTCCCACTGACTTTCATCCCTCATGCTGTGATAGAGTGATAAACTGGGAATATGCAGAGTGTTCGAGAACAAGCGCCATGATTGCTAATGAGTAAATGAGAAGATTACTCAAGAGGAATGGTGTATAATTTATAGATGTAGGAAGTCAATCTGATGGATGAAAGGATTTGTACATGCCTGGTGGACTGTATTTGAATAGTTTTGTTGTTAGATGTTTGGAGAAAGTGTTGTTTGGTGATAAGTTGGAAGTGCAAAATAAGGGAAATTAGAGGTGCAGGGATGTTTGACTACATTAGAGATGTAGTCAAACATCCCTGGAGAAAATGAGCATGAATGGCTAAGTACAGTTTCCCAGGTTTTGAATCTGAAATTGGGTGGTAATGAGATCACAAAAGGGTAACTGTATGCCCAAGTGGATGTTGATGAAATGCATATAAACATTTCTGGCATTGGTCAGCTTGACTTGACCAAAAATTATCAGCATCAGTGAGACCTGGTTGACAGAAAATGTTATAGTTACAGGGATAAAATATAAGGGAAGAAGGAATAGGACAAGAGGAGGAGGAGGGACATTACTGATGATATCTGAAGAACTTCAACAAAGAAAAATAAAAGTTAAGGAGGATTTTAGGTCTGAGGGAAATGGTTCATTTGAGGCTATCTAGTGTGAGATCAAGGCCAACAGGACAAAACATACTGTTAAGTGATGCTATAGAAGGGGGAAGGAAATCCTGAGAAACTGGATGCCAAGTATCAACATAAGTGCAGGATAAGCAATTATTATGGGAGATATAGATTAGAACAGGGGTTCTCAAACTGTGTTCTGCAGAACACTAGTGTTCCACGGAAGGTGAATAGGTGTTCTGCGAGAAGTTCTGAAATTTGTCATTTTAGTTTGCTAAGCATTTTTCATGAATAAATATTTTATAGCAGAAATATTCTGAGGAGAATAAAATTTGTGAATATGTCGAAAAGCTCAGACCCCGAACACCTAATAACATCTGTGTATCGTTAATTTTCACACATCGAAACCTTTCAACATTTGGGAGAGGGAATACCGCTGTTTATGACGGGTCATAAAAAAGTCTGCAAGCGGATTATAACAATGGGTGGCATGTTCTCAAAACTGAATGAAATAACATCTCTGTTACAAATATCAGTGACCAATCAAGCAAGGAAGTATAAAAAAAATTTTTCCACTGAAATTGAAGATCAAAGTTAGTCTGTATGCAGTTCTCAAATCTATTAATACTGAATACTTTTTTCGCAAGTTCGTATTGCAGTGTGTAAGTGCTTGTTCTGAAACCGGAGTGCCGTGATTTTTTTAAAAGTAATAGGAATACAGCTTTAAATTCTAATATGAATAAGAGACAAGGCACTTTGTTTAATTTTGGTATTAACAAATCTCTATTGAAGGTGTTTGTGTAACAAATAGTGAGTCATCCACCTCAAGATTTCCAGGATGTACAAAAGGAAGGGAAAACTACCAGCACACACAGGAGAAAAAGTCTGCATTCATTTGTAAGTACTTTTAATAATATTATAAATATATTTGGTGATCAGAATGGGATATGTCAATGAAAATCAGCACAAATTAATTTAATGATGTTTATGTTTAATTGATGTTTAATTCATTATTAATTAATGATTAATTATAAATTAATTAATAATAAAAATCAGGTAAATTACCAATTAATTATTAATTAATACATTATCAAATAACCAAGGATAATGTATTAATTAATACATTATCAAATAACCAAGGATAATGTATTAATTATTACATTATCAAATAACCAAGGTGTTCCGTGAAAATTTCAGGATTTGTGAAGTGTTCCGTCATAGAAAAAGTTTGAGAAACCCTGGATTAGATTATGGAAAGGACACATGGCAAGATTTGAAATGGAATTTATACAGTTACTAAGTTATAATTACCCGAAACAGCATGGGATGGAAGGGAGTGGGGGTTTGAGCATTTGGTAATAGTATCAGAAGATGTATCCATAACCACAATAGCCACTCCATCTCCAGTTAGGGAAAGTGACCATGAAATCTTTTTCTGGGAGATTGCTAAACATGGAATTCCCAGTCAAGGAAGGGTTTATATGTTGGTGATTATACCAAACTTAGGTGGGAATGGAGCAATACTATGGCATAAAAAGTTAAAAAGAAAAAATGTCAATAGTGCATAGGAAGTGTTCAAGGATTATTTAAGAGAAGCATTATCATGCTGAATGCCCAGGATCAGGTGGATAAACCAATTGGGAAGAAAATGAATGTGTAGTAATAAAAAGCAGCAGCTGCATAAAAAGAAATTTATTTTATTTTAATTTTTGCTATACAGCGAGCAAGAGGAAGAATGATTATGGAAAGATAACTTTAATCAGTCGATGGTAGGAAATGGACAGATGCTGAAGAAGTAGTTCAGCTACTAATCACTTTGCAAGAGTTTATCATCCAAGTGGAGACTTTGTGATTGGTAATGTGACAGAAACTAAAGTGGGAATTGAGATAGACAAACTGGAGGTGCTCATTATACTGAAAAATATCAATGCGAATATAACAGTGGAACTGAATGGCATGTCAGCCCATGTGCTATTAGAATATGCAAAAGAACTGACAGTCATTATCAGTTCTTTTGCCTATTCTAATGCAAAAGAACTGAGGAGTCTGTCTCAGTTCTGGTGAGGTTCCAAGGAAGTTAAAAAAGGTAAGACAATTCCATTATATAAAGACTGCGAAAGAAGAAAGTTACAGACCAAAAGAAGAAAGAAGAAAGTTACAGAGCAATTAGTATTTCAGGAGTGGTAGTTGAAGTACTGGAAAAGTTAGCTAAAGGTAAAATTCAGGAATGGGTGAATAGGAATATGATACTCTATGGTGGGCACCTTGGCTTTGTAAAAAGTAGGTCCTGCCCATACTAATTTATTCACATTTTATAATAAAGTGACAGTGGAACTGGATAAAAGAAACTGCTACACTATGATACTGCTGGACTTGGCAAAGGTGTCTGACAGAATACTGCATGGAAAACTATTACATTAGTTGAAGCAAATGGAAATAAATATGAAACTGGTAGCATGGATAGGAGAGAGATGGCTGATGACAAATGGACACCAGAGAGTATATGATGGAATGAACTTTAGGCAAATGAAGAGGTGACTACTGGAGCACTTAAGAGTTCTGGTGTCCATCTTTCACCAGCTTGGTCACTTGTCTCTGCATCCTCTCCACCACATCCTAATCTCCACTACTCCTTAATTTGTATATTAATGATAGATATAGAGAATGATTTAAGGTGGTGGGGGAGGGGGATATTCAGTTGTCTACTGACAATCCAAAACTGGGGAGGATAACAATTGATAAAGGTGATGTAGATATCCTGTGAGATCTTTCGTTATATAAATAAAAACATCCTGTAAGATGATTTAAATAAATTGTAGCATGGGCAAAGAATAATGATTATCAATTTGATATTGCAACATGTAAGGCTATCCACTTATGAAGAAAATATTTCATACTTTGTATCACACTGGTGGTATTGGACTGCAGGAAACTGACGAACTCGAGATTTAGAGGTAACAGTATACAGAGTTGAATTTCAGAGGTCATATTGCAAAAGTCAGCAAAATAGTTTGAAGGTTTACTTTGACATTGAAGAAAATGACAAGTAAATTGACAAGTAAAGATAAGGATGTTATTATCCTCTTTTCTAAGCCTATGATTTGACTGGATCTTGACTGCTGTGCACAAATTTGGTCACCTGGTTTCTTGGAGATTAGAAGGTAGCAGAGAGGATCCAGAGTGACCAAGTGACCAAGCAGGTGACAAGTCTGTAGACTGCTCCTCATGAGAACAGATTGAAGGCTTGTGGTGTTGCAGAATTTACTTGACAGGCACAAGATAAGTGATATGATAGAAACTTAAAGGGATTCTCTAAGACTGATGCAAAAGAAACTTTTAAATACCTGACAAATAAGGTGAAAACAAGGGATCATCCCTAGATGTTTAAGTGATTAGAAAGGTTGTGCAGACTACATTTTTTGCTTGGAGAGTAAAAGAGTGGAACTGATTGCCAGAGGTAGCTGCAAGCACCCTGATAGTGAATGAGTTCAAGGAGAGGTATGATTGGTGTTGTGTGAATAATGTTTAGTATTGGTCTCCCATGATTAGTTTTCCAACTCTATGAAGACAGCCATATAATAATAATAATAATAATAATAACAATATTTTGGCAATGGACACAAGGTTCAATTTTATAAACAAATCCCCATATAATCTGACTCCAGTTAACTGGAAGTGATCTCCTCTAGTCTAATTATTTAATGCTTGATAGCTGGTTAAAACAAATCCAGCAGTACTCACAAACATATCAATCTGAAATACATAATATTTGGTTGATACTGATTTATATTGAACTTCAACATAAACCCATACTGTAGTGGCTAGTAACCTGAAGATCAATTTCATCAGCATTTTAGTGTTATTAGGTATGCAGCCTAGAAGGATAGTGCAATGCATTCTATCTCCACTATTTCCAGAATAATGTATACAATTGGAACAGCAACACCATCATAAGACTTGACTGAAATTTTAAATTTCTGCAAGTCAGGTGAAATTATTCCATTATATCAGTGATTCTCAACCTATGGGGTGCATCCCCTTTGGGGGGGGTGCAAAATACGTAAAGGAGGGCACGAAGAAAGTGGAAATCAAAGGAAAAACTGAAAAACCACTTTACTGAAACTAAAAACATTTAATGAAACTATTCATTGGCACAAAAACAAAATAAACACGAAATACACTCTGAAAATAAAATAATAAAATGTATAAAATCCATTGCATGGAATAAACTCGTTATGCTTATGGGAACATATTAATATTGCAAAATATTCCAAGCAACTAATTAAAACTAAACAATAACAATGAATTTAAAAATGAATGGCTTCCTTGGGCCTGTATTGCGGGGCAAAACTTTTTATATGAAGATGAAATACAATGGAAATTGACACTCTTAGTTCTCTTTCTATATTTAAACTGAGGTCTTAACTATTTTGTTTTTAAGGCAGCCGCTGCAGAAAACCCGATTTTACAAAGATAAGATGTTGGAAATGGCAAAAGTGCATGAAAAGCTCTTGACTTTAGTGCAGAAAATTCATCAACACAGGCCCAAAATTAAAACAGTGATTTAGATGCAAATTGTCTTTTTCATCGCTTATGTGAAGTCTAAATTGTTCCTCTTCTTCAATTAAGAAACCTTCATGGCTAATTTGAAATGGGTTTCTAACCCACTCATACAATGCCATTATGTTGTCGTCGGTTATAAAATAGTTTCTAAAATCCTTTGTCAATACTGTTAAATGATTTTCAATAGTTACAAATAAAACTTTTATGTGTTGCACTTCTTGTAGATTTTGATAAATTCATCCACACTTGCAAACATTTCCAATTTTTGTTGCTTTACCTTTTTAGTTCCATAACTAGTTTTTTACAAAAAGCATGAACTCTGTCACTCATCTCTAAGATGTGTATTTTTTCCTTGGAGTTGTAGGTTTAATATATTTAATTTCTTGAATATGTTCCACCAAGTAGCTCAATTTCATCACAAATAAGTGGTCTCTAAACTTCTGTTTCTTAGTGATTTTCCTCTTCCAAGAAGATTACTATTTCATATCTTAATTCATAAACATTGTAATCATTTTCCCTGTGATAACCATCTTGTGTCACAGTAAAATAGTGAGCCTGAATGTTACGTTCCAGCCATGTCTTTCGAAGTTCAGAAAACAGTCTTGATTTTATGGGTCTCATTTTTATATAATTCACCATGGTTATAACTGCTGTTAACATACAATGTTTAAACCAGGACTCATTTCCTCTGCAGCAAGAGTTTCTCTATGAATCATGCTGTGTCCAAATACATTGTGGGGATTTTTCTCCCACAAGGGCTTGTAAACTTGATAAACCTTCCAGACATAACTCGAGCACCATCAGTGTAAATGCCAATGCAATTTTTCTACTGTATATTTACCTTGCATATAAAATCGTCCAATATTTTGAACAATTCAGGTGCTGTGGCTCTTCTTTCTTCTGGTTTAGAAAACAATAATAAATTTAGTTTAATCCTTTATCCAAGTATAAGCAAACAAAGTTTGTACCTGAAGCATCTTCAGGAATTAGGCAACTCGTGGTAAAGGTGGACCAAGTTCTCATCACTTATCTTAGTATCTCCGATAACAAAGCACATCTCCTTGCAGACATGTATAATGCCTAACCAAGTGAAAAAAACTTCCAACATATTTCTCTCTCTCTCCGATTCAGAGTAATTTAATAATAAGGTGAGACACCTTTTGACAACTCGTACATAAGTAAATATAACCTCTCCATTACTTCCACCATAGTATCATCGCCTCTGGGTCTGGCTCCCAGTGACGAGACCTCAATAAAGGTCGAAACCGGTCTGGGTAGTGGCCCTTCCCTTAATGCATAGCATTATACATGTCTGCAAGGAGATGTGCTTTGCATTATGGGAGATACTAAGACAAATGATGAGAGCTTGGTCCACATTTACCACGAACTGCCTCAGTCCTGAAGATACTTGCGGTGCAAACTTTGTTTGCTTACACTTGGATAAAGGATTAAACTAAATTTATTATAATCTAACCAAGTGAAAAAAAAATTCCAAACAAAACAATAACTCTTCAACTGCTGATAATCCATTGCAAAATTGAACATAAGCAATTAAATGATAATCGCTGTTGCTATCTATTGCCTCATCAAGCTGAATTGAGAATAACTGATCACAGAGCTTTGACAAAAGTTGGATATATCTTCACATAAATCCAATTCACTGAGCAACAGTATCATTTGAAAGAGGTATGCACTGTAGTTGTTTAGTAAAACTTTCTCCAAGCATGGCGTCCACAATATCAATTGCATCTGGCAGAATTAGGTCTTCTCCGATACTGTGGGGCATTTTGCATCTAGCTATTTTATATGCAACTTTTGAAAGAAGCTAGTAAAGCTTTTTATGATAAAGCTCTTTTAATGCTAGATTTTTGTTTTTCAAACATTTCAGTTTGGCAGCAAAGACCTGTCTAGATTAGTTAACATACTCCTTATGAAGTGTTTCCAAATGTCTTTTAAGTTTATTTGGTTTCATGCTGTCAGCCAAACAAATAACACACAGTGGTCTTTTCTTCATCATTTATTCAGTCTTAGTAAAACCGAAATCTAAATATTTTTTGATTTGATAACGTATTTAAATATGTATGAATATTTGAAAATTTTAATTAATTCCTAGTTTTTTTTTTTTTTTTGTGAGTTTTGTCATTGTCTCAACACAAGAATTGCAAGGGGAAAGGTGGAGGGGGGGGGCATAAAACCTAATATTAAAAAATGGGGTACAAATGAAAGAAGGTTGAGAAATAATGCATTATATGCTATATGTAACAGTCAAAATTTCCAGCCTATATACAGAAGTGAGTGAAGATTACTGAACACTGCAAAATTTTAACCATTAAAATTTTAATCAGTTTCAATATCCTGTCACTAAAAAATGACAGCTATTTAAAACCTGGGCAGTTTCATTTTAAAATGATTAACAACTTTCAATAATCAAATGCCCAATAATCCCTGAAGGACTAGCTTATCAGTAGGTCAACAGTGAGGAAAAGACAGCTGTTTAGAGGCCAGACACTATGTACTGATTATATTTGTTATACAAAAACTGTGTGTAACAAAGTCACAGTTCAAATAGTCACAAAAAATTTGAATATGAAATAATAAAAGAAAACAAGAAAATAAGAGGGGTAAAATTGCTTACCTTGGTGGCAATTTCTAAATTTGGATTGGCATTTAGTATAATACGAGCAATGTCTACAAATCCTTTCTCAGCTGCTAAGTAGAGAGCAGTTTTACCATCCTACAAGAAAACAATACTTTAAAAAAATTTGTTTATTTCATACAGTAAAAAATGCTAAAATTTAATACCAGGTGAAAGTTCAAAGGCTTTCATCTAGTATTAAACTTTATTAAGAAGGAAAATCAATTATCAAGTAACTTGAAATTTGTATTGAGGTGGACCATAGCAGCTAATTTTTAAGACAAAACACATAGGGTGCTTAAGGGTCAAAGCTGTATAACTGAGAGGAGATTTCACATAGCCTTTAAAGGAATGCAGAGAACCGACCAGGGATTCTGACCTAATGGCCAATCCTCACCTTCTCGTGGTGCACCCTGTTAGGTACCTAGATACTGAATGAACGAGGATGGGCTGACAATTTGGGATTTAGCAGACCAAATCGTATCCTTATTGGCTTAAACCACAATATTAAATAATGGTACAAAATGAATGAATGTCATACCGGATGAGGCGTCGCCCAGTTAAACAAGGCCCCGTTTTTTTGCCAGGGAACCAGGACAAACAGTGAAAAGTCAGCTACTGGAACAAGTCCTGAAACACACCTCAACTCAACATCACCAGAGTTGAAGATCAGTACTATCAACATAAAAAGCCTGAATGGCAAAGAAATGGAGCTAGCTGAGGAATTAGATAAGACTAGATTGACAGAACAGGGGTGACTGAAACAAAAAAGACAAAAACTGGTGAGATCTTTCTGAGCAATAAATACAAAATGTTATATTCAGGCAATGACAATCAAGGAAAATAAGTAGTAGACCTTGTATTCAACACTAAATACGAGGGCTAATCTTCTTGAATGGCAGGCAATTTCAAGTAGAGTGATGTGGGCAAATATCAGAATGGGAAACTGGACAATGAGACATTCTAATAGATAAGCTTAGATGTTGACGGTTATTCACGACTTATTTTTCACTGTATTAACAACACCACACAATTTTATCAAAGAGATGTTTTATTAACTTATATTTCACTGATTTTCAACTCAGCATCATAAGACACAACACACTTGAACACGCGACAGTGAATGAGTGAAACAATATAATTGCAAAGGACAAAAGATCTAAAATCCAATTTTTGGAGCCCTCTGAGAAAAAAAAAAACACAGTTATGCAGGAGTTTCTCTTAAGATAACAGTCACCCCAATTTTTGGCAAATTAATGCACCATATTTCTTAAGGTTGGGAGAATTCTTCAAAGCCATTGCTGATTCAAAAAATAATCCTTCAGATCTATAACAACTTCTAAATAGCACATTCGTTTTCCTCCATCTAATCCAGTGTGAAGGAGTGTCCAAAGCATGGTCTGCCAGTCCCGACTTGCCATAGTAATAGTAGTGAATGTATCTTTCATGTTCTTCCAGGTGGATGCTAACTGATCTTCCTGTTTGTCCATAACAGGCCAAGTCACAGTCACAAGGAACTTCATTCACTCCTGGGTGTGCTAAAGGGTGAAGTTTATCCTCAGGCGAGCAGATCAGAGTTGCCAGCTTGACATGAGGTTTGAAAGTGGTGCGAAGGCCATGTTTCATCAATACTTTGGCTAGCTTTTCTGATGTACCTCTGATATAGAGAATAGAAATGGTCATGTTGTATTCTTGTGTATTAGGAGAGGGCAGAGTAATGGGCCTATGTAGTATTTTATCTATTTTGTAGGGATTATAGCCGTGGCTAAGAACATATGGCGCAGATATAGGAGTTCTGTGGTCAGAGCTGTATCATTAGAACAAATGGCTCTGTGTGTAAGTGTTTTTAAAATGCCATACTGCTGGACTGGATGATGATGTGATTGTTTATGTTTATGTATCTTCCTGTGTGTGTGTGTGTAGACTTTCTGTAAATAGAAAAAGATAGTGATCCATCTGAAAGGCGGGTGACTAATGTGTCAAGAAATGGTAAACCGTTATTTGATTATTTTTCTACTGTGAAGTGGATTTTGGGGTGTTGGCTATTTAGGTAGGATTAGATCGGCTAAATCATGGACAATGAGACTTATTTGTGCCTATGGTCCAACAGAAGGTTCTACTAAGGTAGAAGTGGAGGAATTTTTTAAGGCTTTAGAAAAAGCAACTGACACAATGAAAAAGGAAAAGTTGCTCCTTGTTGGGGATCTAAATAGCAGAGTAGGAAATGATTGTGAGACATACAAAAATATTTTGGGAAAATTTGGAGAAAAGAGCAAAGCTCTTTTCTCCAAATTCTCTAATAATGGCAAATATCTGTTGGATTTCTGCCCTGGACATGGACTGGTTATTACTAACACCATGTTCCAACATAAAAATGTGCATAAATTCACATGGAGAGAAGAGGCAAGGAATAAGAAGTCTCACTGACTATGTTATTGTTGATAGTGATGTTTTCTCCCTGGTGCAGGACACCAGAGTGTACAGAGGATTTGAAAATGGAAGTGATCACTATTTAGTCTTGAGTAGGATAAAATTGAATTTCATATAGAAAAGAATAACATGTAAGAAAGTTTTAAAGCAAATAAAAGTTGAGCAGCTGTCAGATGTGAACTGTAGACTAAAATACACAAAGATTATTGAAGAAAAAAGGAAAGAGTTTGAGAACAGGAATCAAATCTTGGAGATTCAATGGCAAGCTCTGAAGGATTCAGCCAGAGAGGCATGTGGTGAGGTTGTCTGCAAGGATAGAAAAATCAGAACTCAATCGTGAACATAGGAAGTTAAAGAGGCAGTGAAGGAAAAGAAAAAAGCATATCAAAAGTTCCTGTCAAATAATTCAGCTTGTGATCTTAGAGAATACAGAGACAAATGTAAGAAAGCTAACCACTGTGTAAAAACTAGCTAAACAAAAGTTATGGTAAGACTTTGGTAAGAACATAGAAAATAAATATGAAAAAGGTGACAAATTCTGGTTGTTGAAGCAGCTCAGAAATGGAGGAAAGAGTCCTGTAAAAGGAATTAGAGATGATAAAGGTGATATAAAAACTGGAGAAAAATATACCCTTGAAGTATGGAGTAATTACTTCAAAAAATTGATAAATAAAAATAGCAGTGATGACAGCACAGTGATAAAAAACACTGTCCAGGTATGCAATCAGGAATACATATCTATATTTGAAGTAGAAAAAGCCATCAAAAGCCTGAAATGTGGAAATTCAGCAGTAGATGATATTCGACCAGAAATGCTCAAGTATGGAGGTATAAAAGTCTTACAGTGGCTGCGCTGCATAGTTCAGAGGGTCTGGACAGAGGGACAAATTCCAGATGATTGGAGTAGAGCTCTCATAGTGTCCATATATAAAAAGGGAAATAAAACTGAATGTGAGAATTACAGAGGTATTTCTCTACCGAGTGTTCCTGGTATAATTTATTCCAGTATACTTGAGAAACGGTTGAGAAGGATTGTGGAAGATAAGCTTGGTGAAGAACAAGCTGGATTCAGGCCAAATAGAGGATGTCAGGATCAGATCTTCACTTCACGACAAATAGTCAAGAAATCATGGGAATATAACAAAGATCTGTATTTAAGTTTTGTAGATCTGGAAAAGGCATATGACAAGGTGCCAAGAGAGAAGCTACTATTCAATACGCTGCAGTTATATGGTGTCAATGGGGCATTATATCAAGCAATACTTAGTCTTTATTTGAGTTGTAAGTCAGCAGTTAGAATTGAAGGTACAGGAAGATGGTTTAATGTTAAGTCTGGTGTGAGACAAGAATGTACATTATCACCTCTGTTATTCATTATCCATATGGATCACATTATGAAGGAAAGTGGTATTAAACCTGATATCGAAATTGGAGGTGTTAATTTCAGCTCTTTGCTTTATGCGGATAACGTTATACTTCTAAATAAATCCGCTACAAGTCTGCAAGATCCCCTGACTAAATTGAATAACTGTTGTAAAGATATGGTATGAAGGTCAGCAATAACAAGAGAAAGACAATGAAAATAGGCAGAATCGTTGAAAATGTCAACTGTATTGTGAATGGAGAACCTATAGAAGTAAAATATTTGCTACTTAGGCATGATTTTTAGTAAAGATGGTAAATTAAATATGGAAATAGACAACAGAATCAACAAAGCTGGTAGGGTAGGAAGTCAATTGAATAAATTTATATGGAATAAGAAAGAAATTAGCCAAAACACTAAATTATCTGTATACAGGACAGTGTTCAAACCCATTTTAACTTATGGATCTGAAAGCAGGTCAGAAATATCCTCGTTTTTAACCGAGGATATTTCCTAATAGACTCGGTTAAAAACGAGGATATTAGGAAAGAATTTGGCATTGTTAGCATCCAGGAATGCGTCAGCAGAGCTAATCTCAGGTGGTATGGTCACTTAAACAGAATGGGAGAGGAAAGATTAGCAAAACAAGTGTTCTCTGCCAGGTTGGCAGGAAAACGACCCAGAGGAAGACCAAGATATAGGTGGAATTGATACTGTACAAAGTGCCTTAGAAGACAGAAATATAAGATCTGATAATGTTGGAGTCTTGACAAGTAACAGACTGATTTGGAGGAAAATTGTAGATAGGAAGTTAGTAATGATGTAAATTTTTTATGTAGTACTATCATATCCTGCACATCCTTTGAGGGTAAATATCAGGAATTTTTTATAAAATAGTTTTATAAAATAGTTCATCTGATATTGTTAATACATTAAAAATAAGTCATGAATAACTGTCAACACCTAAGCTTATCTGCTAGATTGATGATTCTGCACAGAGTAGATATTGTATACAAAGTGCGACGGTTCGGTAAGTTGAAACTGAAATTGTCCAGAAAATTGAACAAGTTAGCCTTCCTCAAATGATGCTGTGACAGCGATATCATTCCGTCTTTCCTCAAATTTAAAGAAAAGCTAAATTCAGCAAAGGCACATGTATTTACCGATGAGCAGGCTTAGCGCTTTTCCGAGAACAAATCACTGCTACTCACATAAAGCTTAGTAAGTTAAACAGTTCTAACACTGCTGTACATGAGGAACTAATCAATGTGTTAAATCCTGAAATGTAGACTGTCCTACATCACATCTCCGAAGTTGCAGCAAAAAAAGAATTCGCAAAAGTTAAAAGCAGACACCTGAAGAAATATGAAATCCTACAACAGCGTCAACATACTATGCTAAGACTGCGACTTCGACAAGACCACATGGTCATAAATTTATCGTTACAAGTGCTCACTGAAGAAGCCAAGACTCTCAGTCTGGGGCATAACTTTGCCGTCATAAACAAATTTCAAAATTAGAAATGATGATGAAGGTAGAACAGGGCATCTACGATCTTCAACCAGCAATGGCCAATAATGTGCGTTTAGATATAGCAAGCATCCTAAACAAGGCTAAAAAGTAATATACCACGTAATAAAATAGCTGCCTTAAAAAAGTTATATAAGAATAAAAATATTATTATTACAAAAGCCAATTAGGGAAATGCAACAGTTATCATGGATCAAGAAGATTATAACAAAAAAATGCAAGATCTCCTATGTGACGGTTCTACGTACCAAATTACAGATGGAGACCTACTATGTCTCAAAGGAAAAAGTCTGCAAATTATTAAAAAAAAGTGACTTCCTGGCCAAAAGAAATCATCAAAAAATAAAACCGGTTCATGTTAAACCACACCTCTACTTTTGTAAAAAAAAAAAAAAAGTAATTCCATTTCAAATCACTAGTAAAAATCATATCCTTAAAATTTCAGACATGATGGTTTGTTTTGATGTCACCTCTTTATTTACCAATGTATCACTTATAGACACTCGATTTGATCAAGTCTAAATTTCCCCCTGATATTTTTGAATTATTCAAATTTACTATGTATGCAGGTTACTTTACATGGGGAGGAAAAATCTACAAACAGATTAGTGGTACTGCTATGCCCCCCCCCCCTGCACTTTAGCAAACTTTTACATGGAACACTTTCAAAACAATGTACTGACCACAGTTACATACAAGCCCCTAGTGTAGTTACACTATGTTGATGATGTGTTTGCCATTTGGCTGCATGGGAAACACATTATCAACATAGCATAACCACATTAGGGGCTTGTATGTAGCTGTGGTAAGTACTTTGTTTTCCATGTAAAAGTTTGTTGAAGGGGAGAGAGAGGGGGGGGAAACCCATGGACACATGGGTTTCCCCCTCTCCATGGCCCCATGGATAAGACATATTAGATGAATTTGTCACCTACTTACACAGCCAACACCCCAAAATCCGCTTCACAGTAGAAAAATAATATAATAACTGTTTACCTTTTCTTGACACTTTAGTCACCTGCCTTTCAGATGGATCACTATCTTTTCCATTTACAGAAAACCAACACACACAGGAATATATCTACATAAACAATCACATCATCATCATCCAGTCCAACAGTATGGCATTTTAAAAACACTTATACACAGAGCCAGAGTTTTTGTTTTAATGATAAAGCTCTGTCCACTGAACTCAAATATCTGCGGCATATGTTTTTGGTCAATGGCTACAATTCCTACAAAATAGATAAAATACTACATAGCCCCATTACCTCCCTCCCTGAATACACAGGAACACAACATTATCATTTCTATTCCTTATTATTATTATTATTATTATTATTATTAAACAAGACCTCATGGAGTCAAAGACTCATCTAGGAGGTCCTTTTATCTCACACACATCTCATCATACCGGGTCTTAAACACACTCAAACTCCTTGCAGACACCACACTCTCAGGCAAGGGATTCCAATCATTCACAACTCTGCACAAAAAAAACCTGCCTCTCACTCCCCTACTCACACCCTCTTTATACAGTTTCCAGGGATGACCTCTGGTTCTCCCCTGATCTCCCACTATTCTCTGTAGAACTTCTCCACCATTGATCCTATAACAACCCCTTACCAACTTGTAGGTCTCTATCATATCTCCCCTCTTCCTTCTCTCCACTAGACTCTGCAAATTACATCTTTTCAATCTTTCCTCATACTCGACATTCCAGAGGTCAGAAACTACCTTAGTCAGTCGCCTTTGGACCCTTTCCAACATCTCTTCATCCTTCTGAAAACCAGGTGACCAAATCTGGGCACAATAGTCCATGTGTGGCCTAATCAAAGCCTTATACAATGGAACAAGAATCTCCCTACTTCTACACGTCAGTGTCCTCCTCATCATTCCCAGAAGTCTTTGTGTTGTCTTCACAATTTTGGCGATGTGTCCCCTAAATTTTAGATCCTTATCCACTATCACTCCCAGATCTCTTATTTCCTCTACTTCCAACAATATATTCTCACCAAGCATAAATTCTGCATCCCATCTTTGTTTTCCAAATTTTAAAACCTTACATTTTGCAACATTGAACTCACATCCCCATTTGCTTGCCTAATCACTCAATTTATTCAAGTTTTCTTGCAAGGCCACAACATCTTCACTACTCTTTATGGTTCGTCCCAACTTTGCATCATCTGCAAACAACTGAATATCTCCATCCAAATCTTCGCCAATATCATTAATATACAAGTTAAATAGTAATGGCCCTAAAACAGATCCCTGAGCCACTCCACTAGTGACTTTCCTTTTCCTGGATATTGCACCCTCATACACAACTTGTTGATACCTATCAGATAGTCAGTCTCCAATCCAATGCACTAATCTAATATCCAACCCCATCTGCTCTAGTTTGACTGTCAACTTATCATGAGGTACTCTATCAAAAGCTTTTGCCAAATCCAAGTATATTACTGTGTATCCTTCTCTTCTGTCCAAGGAAGCAGTCACTTTATTGTAATAAGTAAGTAGATTACTAAAACATGACCTCCCTTTAGCAAATCCATGCTGTCCATTAAAGATTATACCATTGTTGTCAACCCAACTCTGGATCCTAGTTCTCACAAGCTTCTCCAACAACTTAACCACAACACCTGACACACAGATAGGCCTATAGTTTGATGCTTGAGTTCGATCACTTCCTTTATGAAGTGGCACAATCTTGCCCTCCTTCCATTCTTTAGGGACTTGACCTAGTGCAAGACTCGTATTAAAAAAATATGTCAAGGCAGGTGTCAACTCTCTGACACATTCCTTCAGAATACGCGGTGATATATTATCAAGTCCCACAGCCTTATTTACATCTAGTTTACTCAACTCCCCAAACACCTCTTGCTCACTTACAGTCAGTCTCTCCTCCCCATCATCAACTGCTCTTAATCTCTCCATGAAGTCACATTCACAAGATTGAAAGATCTTTATGAACTGCTCATTAAGTATCTCCACCACACATTCTGCAACAGCTGTCTTTATACCATTTCCTCCAATCAATTCATCCTTCCATAATCATTCTTTCTTTTGCTGGCTACATATCGAAAGAACTCCCTAGGATTCTTTTTAGCTTATGCCAGAGGTACATCAGAAAAGACAGCCAAAGTACTGATGAAACATGGCCTTCGCACCACATTCAAACCTCTTGTTAAATTAGCAACTCTGATCCACTCATCTAAGGATAAACTTGATCCTCTAGCACACCCTGGAATGTTTAAAGTTCCCTGTGATTGTGACTTGGTCTATTATGGGCAGACAGGAAGATCTGCTAACATCTACCTGGAAGAACATAAAAAATAAATACATTTCCTATCATTATTATGGCAAGTCAGGACTGCAGACTATGCTTTGGACATCCCTTCACACAGGATTAGATGGAAGAAAACTAATGTGCTATTTAGAAGTTGTTACAGAACCGAAAGATTATTTTTAAAGTCAGCCATGGCTATGAAGAATTTTCCTAACCTGAATATGGTTGCATTAATTTGCCAAACATTTGGGAGACTGTTATCTTAAGAGCAACTCCCACATAGCTGTAATTTTTTTTTTTTACAACATTAGATGGCACCAAAATAGGACTTGAGATCTTTTGTTCATTACAATTGTATTATTTCATTTACTCGCTGCTGCATATACATGCTGTATTCTGATGATGCTGATTTGAACCTCAGCAAATATAAGCAGTTAATAAAACATCTTTTTATAAAATGGTCATTTGGTGTTGTTAATACCATTAAAAATAAGTCATGAATTTTAGAACAAAATTTTGGGTTTAGATATATTGTCTGTCATATGAGAAATGAAATGAGAAAATCATTTTTTCAATAACTTTCATACTTAAACAAATAAAACTGAAATAAATTTTGATACAATGTGAATGCAAAACAATCACTGTCAGCAATTCCTGATATGTAACCTCAAAGGGTTTACAGAACTATGATAGTATTACATGACAGTTTACATTATTACTTAATATTTATTAACAGTTTTCCTCCAGATGGTCTGTTATTTCTCAGAACATCTCCAACTTGCATCAATCTGCCTAGATCTCAGTCTTAATCCCAGTCATTTTCCTGCCATCAAAACACCTGATTTTCTAATCTTTCTTTTCCTATTATATTTAAATGACCATACTTCAGCTCACACATTCATGGATATTGCTAACAATGCCAAGTTCTTTCCTAATATCTTCACTTTTAATATTATGTTGCCACTGATTCCATCTGTATACTCCTTCCTCTAATTTTTCTCATATCATCTGTGATCTCTAGTCTTTGATCAACTATCTCCATAAGTTAAAATTAGTTTTAACACTATCTTGTATATTGCTAATTTAGTGTCAAGATAGAATTCTTAATGGCCATCTTTGCTAAAAATTGTGGCTAAACAGATGAAACGTTTTACTTGTTCTATAGGTTCTCCACAAGAAAAAAGTTGATGTTTCCTATGTTCCTGCTTATTTTATAGTTTTTGTCTTTTTCTTGCTGATTTGCATATATCTGTTACAGCAGTTATTAAATATAGTTAAAGAGTTCTAAAGATTTGCACTGGATTTATATAGAAGTATAACAGTATTTACATGAAGTAATGAGCTAAGCCAATTATATCCATTTTAGATAGAGGCATAATGTCACTTTTCTTCATCTAGACAGATGAAAATAAGAGTGAAGAAAGTGTATATTCCTGTCTTATGCTGCATCAAATCTTCTTCCTATACCTCCCTCCTTCAAGTCTGACTGCTGATTTACAGCTTAAATATAACTATCACCACTAATTCTACCTGTACCTCAACATGGTGTGAAGGTGAACGAGTGATATAGGCAAAGCGGTCTCGAAGTGTATTACTTCTAAAAGGGGCCACCCTAGTATGAACTACATCGATATACCCAGCCAACACAGGAAGGATTTCCTGGTTGGGTTAGCAGCATGCTAGAGAGCATCAAACCCAACTGCTCAAAGAAATCAAAATAGGAAAAGGACACTATCTTGGAAGTTAGCAGGAATGGAATAAGGTAAATGAAACTAAAATAGGAAATACTGAGAATTGACACCTGGAATGTAAGATCACTGACAGAAAAAGAAGAAATAATTGAAGAACTTGAAAACATCATCCCTAAAATTTATGCAATATTAGAGACAAAGAAAAAAGCAAACCGACAACTGCATATTCATCTACAGCTGAATAGAAAAGCATGAATTATTATTATTATCAACAGACCTCCATGGAGTCAAGTCAAGAAACTCATTATGGGAGGTCCCGCTCTCACATATGCAACTCATCACAGGAATCAGTGATAGACAAGAATGGATGAGAACGACGAGTCATATCCGAGAAGTAAGATTAGTGGGACTTGTTATAGAAAGAGAAATGAGCTGGTGTGTATGTTTACAAATGTTAGAAGTATTCGAAACAATGGGGAATGAAATTGTAGTGTTGATAGAGTTCATTCACCAAAAAATTGTTGGTATAAGTGAGACATTGTTGAACAAGGATGACATTCTGACAGGAATAGAGATAGGTAGTCTTTCATGAAGATAGATAAAGCAAAAAGCAAGGAGTGTTACTGATGATGGCAGAGGAGTTGTGCCTGTCTAGAATGGAGATGCAAGGAGCAAATACTAATTGTGATTTTGAAGCAGTATGGTGTGAAGTACAGGTGGACAGAATTAAATGTTCAGTAGGGTTTTGCTATAGACCTGGTAATGTGTAAGGCAGTGAGAAGGAAATGTTTAGACAAATTGGTCTGGCTAATAAGAAAAGGATGATCATTATGGGTGATTTCAATTATGGTAATATAGAGTTGAATGAAGAGACAGCATCAGGAATCAAAGAGAATGAATTTCTTAAGTTTTAACAGATAACTACCTAAGCAGTATATAACAGAAGCCACACATGGATTAAAGGTCTTGGATTTGATTATCTCATCAGAATATATTGTTGTAAATGAAGTGTCACATCTTCCTCCAGTTGTTGAAGAAAAAAAAAGAGTCATAAAATGAGAACCCAACTTGGAGAGTGCAGCAAACTGAAAAAAAAAAAAACATTCCTAGCAAGTAATTCAGCATGTGCTCAGAGAGAATACAGAGAAAAATGTAAGGAAGTGAAGCAGTGTGTAAAAGTTGTAAACAGAAGTGAAAGAAACACTTTGGCTAGAATATAGAAATGGAGGAAAGGGTACACATGATTAAACTATCATTCCAGTCTTTTTGGTTTATAGAAATAGCAGCTGTTGGAAAACATTTAGTTTTTTACTTATATTAATAACTTCCTGAAGATGCTGAAAGCCATATGGACAGTGAAGCATATCGAGGAGATAAATCTAGGGTTAATAACAAAGTTATACAAGTTAAAACCTGGTTATTTATTATTCATGCAAATCTACTTGTAGTGAATTACCTAAAAATGTAGGCAAGACAGTGTTCAAACAAATTTTAACTTATGGATCTGGAAGCTGAGTTAGAAATAAAGCAGCTGATCAAAGAATGGACTATTGATATGAGAGTTCAATCACCTGCCACTTGTTGGATGCCTGAAGTCGCTTGAAAAAGTTTTGTTTATAGTCTTTTTTAAAACATGGTTTCTGGCACAGGTAAAAAAAAAATTAATTAAAATAAATAAAAAATTCCAGCTTCCATTGTATAATCTTCTGCATTAAATTCTCCTTTGGTTGTATCATCCGATAGAGCTCTTCATTTGTGGTTTTCTGTACCCTCCTATTCTTAGAATCTTCCTGTAACAAGTTCTTTCAAATGTCAAAATTCTGTTTCTTGATCCCTTATTTATTACCCATGTTTCAGATCCATTAGGTACACCACTAAAAATGCATATTTCTAATGCTCTTAATTTCGTTTATTTCAGCTGATTGCGTTACTTTTCCAGATGTTATCCATGGCCCTTAAGATTTGTTATCCATGGCCCTTTACAATCCTGATCTTTATTTCTTTTTTACAGTTCCAAGTCATATGTCATTTTACTTCGCAAATATGTGAATTGTTCTACATTTTCTATATCAATTCCAACCATTTGTATCTTTTGTTTCACATTCTTCTCACCAAATACCATTGTCTTTATTTTTTCCAAGTTCATACCAAGTCCAAATTCCTTCCCTTCCTCATTTAACAGTTTCAATGTTTTTTGTAGTTCTCTTTCATCTTCTTCAATAATAACAATGTCATCTCCAAATCTCAGATTGTTAATTCTCATTGCATGTACTGATATTCCTTTTACATCTTCCATCATTTTATCCATTGCTTTTCTAAATGTGCGATGAAAATGCTAGGTGATATTCGGTCCCCCCGTCAAGTACCTCTGCTTGTTCTAAACCATTTTCCCAAATCCTCACTTCTAACTGCTGCCATTGCATTCTTATAAACATCTTTTAATATGGCTATTAGTTTTCTGTCAATTCCATAGGATTCTAGCACCTGCTATGTCAATTCCATAGGATTCTGCTGCCATTGCATTCTTATAAACATCTTTTAATATGGCTATTAGTTTTCTGTCAATTCCATAGGATTCTAGCACTGCTAATGTCACTTTCTGGTCGATGCTGTCAAATGCCTTCTTATTTAGCTTCTCATGTAGCTTATTCAGTACAGATTATACTCTTTGCTTGTAAAGACCTGGGTTCAAATTGTGTTTAGGATACAAAGAAACTTTATGAGACCTTTTCAAATGAAGGTAAGTAAGCCAGTCTCATGTGGAGGTGGCAGTTTTTTTTTTGTGTCCTGGAAAGGTTTTTATTTCACAAAGCAAGCAAACTGATCAGAAGAACACATGCAATTTATAGACATAGCAGACAATGCAAATAATATATTAATCCTCCTGTCATTATCCTCCTTTCTAAGAACAAGAATGCTTCTTAGGAAGCAATCTGCTTTCTATGAAGCTAAGTTACAGGTCATTGAACCTAACACAAAGGGTATGTGATAATTGAGCATTTCTGGTTGAATATCGTCTATTCTGGCTTCATTTCCACTTTTCAGATTTCTGAAGCCTTTTTCTACCTCAGATATTGAGATAACTGTCATCTTTTGACAAAGCTATCAGTTTCCTCTCTGACTATGGATGAATTTTATCCTCAAATTGCATGTATATAAGTATTTCATGGTTATGCTCTTTCACTTGTTTTCTTTTCTCGAGCAAATAACCTTCTCCAGTTGATCATGGATATCCAAAATTACTGATAATAGTGTAATATTTTTTCTTTTTTATCTGATGATATGCACCACACAAAGCAATGAACTTCATGAACATCAGCTCCTTAAATTCTGATCTATATGACATTCTCCAGTGGGAAATTGCAAAACTCTGTTAACTTTATTGCTAGCAAAAATTCAATTCTGTTTCATTTAATAATAACAATAATAATAATTATTATTATTATTATTATTATTATGGCCGACTCCAGAGAGTCGTTAGACTCATCGAGGGAGACCCTAAACATCATGTCCACACAACTATACATTCTCACAGTATCTATCATACCTTGCCTTGAACTCACTCCGTCATAGCACCCACAACAGACTCTGACAGCTCATTCCACTCATTTACCACTCTAAAAGTAAAGAACCCAGCTCTAACACCCTTGCTAACCACACTCTTGCCCAGCTTCCATAGGTGTCCCCTAGTTCTCCCACTACCAGTCCTGACCTTAAAAATATCCTCTGAATTAATCCTATAGAAACCCTTTAGAAATTTGAATGTCTCAATCATATCTACCCTTTTCCACCTATCATCCAATTTCTGCAACCCACAAATCTTCAACTTGTTCTCATAAGGTTCATTCCACAGACCTGCTATCATCTTGGTCACTCGCCTCTGGATCCTCTCCACCTCCTCCCCATCAAGAAGCAACCTAGGTGACCAAATCTGGGCACAGTAGTCAAGATGAGGTCTTATCAAGGCTCAGTACAGAGGTACAATAACTTGCTTGTCTCTGCTCTTCAAAGTATTTTTCAACAACCAAGTAAGTTGATGAGCTGATTTAGCCATTTTTACAATGTGCCTCCTAAACTTCATCTCCCTATCCCCCAACACTCCCAAGTCCCTGGCCTCATCAATCTCTTGGAGTACAGTTCCACCAATGTGGTATACTACTGCTAATCGTTTCACCCCAAAATGCATAACCTTACATTTTGTCACATTAAATTGATGTCCATTCTCCTTAGCCCAGAACTCCAATCTATCCAAGTCTTCCTGCAAGATTTTGACATCATCTGCATTCACTATTGCCCTACCCAACTTTGCATCACCAGCGAACAAATGAACTGTTCCTCTTAGATCCTTCCCTATATCGTTAATGAACAAATTAAACAGTAGTGGTCCAAGAACAGAACCCTGCAGCACACCACTAGTCACAGGCCGTCTTTTGGACACTACTCCTGAATTAACTACTCTCTGATATCTCTCCATCAACCACCCACCTATCCATCTCACTAACCCTATATCCATTTCCATATGTTATAGTTTACTGATTAGAATTCCATGTGGTATCCTGTCAAATGCCTTAGCCAGGTCCAGCAGTATCACAAGTTCAGGATTTATCATCTCCATAGGATAAGATTAATCTCTAATTCATATCTAATTTTATATATATCAACTTCCTATCTTGTATTAGGCCTCAGGGCCTCTTAAGGTCTCATTCCAACTTTATATTGTCTTCCAACTGATCTCATAAGCTTGTATTTATTCAAGGATTATTTTGGTGATAAGCTGATCCAGAGGCTTCAAGGTAGCAGCCTGACCACTGGACTTACTACACTTTAGCTAGCAACCAATTTGTAGGCCATCTTACTTTACTTTCAAGTCTCATAAAGGAAGAAAATTTGGACAGCTTAAATTGGCTTCTTGACTCAGCCCAACCAAGGATTTATATATACAGGGTGTTCGGGATAAATTTGACAGTTTCGTAAGGAAAAAGAAAATCTTCTTTGTATCTATTAAATTTAATGAATTGACAAAAAAACATTACAGGCAGAGTTAATTACAATACTATCAACAAGATTTACTCAAAATAACCACCATTAGCATCGATCACAGCTTCAATTCTGCTTCGGAACCTCGAACAAGCTGATGCTACAGTCTCCCTGGGAAGGGCCGCAAAAACTGTTTTAATTTTATCCATTAACTGGGCTTTTGTATTACTGGAAGTGCGATTGGTGTCTTTTTCAACTGCGCCCCATACAAAATAATCCATGGGGTTAAGGTCTGGGGAGTTTGGAGGCCAAACATTTGGACTGGTGAAGTCGTAGAAATTTTCAGACAACCATTTTTGACTTTTCCCAGAGGTGTGGCAAGGGGCCGAATCCTGCTGCCATACATACGGCCTCCCATTGGCTACCCTTGTTATCCAGGGCTTGACTACAGTTAGCAACTCCACGAACAAAGCCCGAATTCCAATGCCAGGGTTCTTCAACACCTGTTCCTGCAGATTTGCGAGGAATTCTGCTGTACGAACGCAATCAGATCGTCTGCTAGGGATCTTTCTTCTTGCTACATCCTCGTAGTCACCATTGCAAGTCTCTAGTTCATGCCTGATTGTTTTTACTGTATTCAGGGAGCATTGGGCAGCAGTCGTAATATCCTTATTTTGATGGCGGGCACGAATCATCATGATACAAGTTATTCTCTTCCATGATTCAGGTGGGTTCCAGCTATCCATCTTTTCTGACATCTTGTATATGAATGAAGAAGGGTCCAAACTTTTAAATGAAGAGAAGTGTGTGTTAATACATGTAACTTACGGAAAAATATAATTAATTATAAATATGTCAAATTTATCCCGAACACCCTGTAATTATTCTCTATCAGACACCTGTGGGACTTGCATATTTCACTGTGACATATGTGTATTGTGTAAGTGTTAGATAATATTGCTTTCTCAGCATTCGACAAACCAAGTGTTTGCCTTTTTCAGTTGGTATTTTCTTTCAAACTTATTTCCTATACAAATCCACTAATTTTTCAAAGTACCAAACAAAGTCAAGATGAAAGTTCTTGACTATGAAAAGAATAGAAGAAATAGGTTGATTAATGTTAGTTTATTTTAATGGTATCAATTACAACACAGAACGATAAGAAAATAATTAATATTTATTAACTTATTAGCTGATATTTCAGTGGCATTATATCCAGCATCTTCAGAGCACAAGGATAGTTGTATTAGGCCTCAGAGTACATGAAACAATAACAATACTGTTGTTGATCTGGATGATGGCATGATGTTTGTGCAAATATCTCCCTGTATGTGTGGGTTTTCTATAAACAGAAAAATATAATGAACCATCAGAAAGTCATGTGATTATTGATTAATGATCCTCTATTTCTGAGAAATTGTGATCTACCCCATAGATGTTATTTTCTGAAGGATACAATTGCCTCAGATAATTCCATGACTACTATACATCAAAAGTGGCAGCTATAACTATAATTTCCCTAGTTCACTTTACCCTTTACTATGTGTAATGACCAACACTATCCATTTACCATCCCACCTAACTCTGAAAGTAATGAAATAATATTTCCTTCCCTTTTAATCATCAGTTCTGCCATTCTATGAAAAAAAGCAAAAAAATGAAAGATATATTATTAAGAAATAATAATTTAACATGTACTTTAATTTGATTTTTGTATATCAACTAAAAAAGTTTTATCATTTGAAAAAATATAATCAACAAAAACATTTATTTATTCTTAAAAACTAGTCTGCTTACCATTCCTTGAACATCAACATCAGCATATTTCTTTAAAAGAGCATCAACTATAGTAAAATGTCCAGCTTTTGTTGCATGTATAAGATTAGTATCCCCATTTCTGTCTTGAAGATTAATATAAGCTCCAGCATTAAGAAGGGAAATAGCAATTTCTGAATATCCTTCTTTACAAGCAAGGGTTAATGCAGTGCAACCATCCTATAAATATTTATGAATGAAACAGTTTGGTTATTTAAAAACGATCACAATTTTTATAATTCTTTTGAAACATAAGGATTTTTCAACACTTGAATAAATGAGAGATCTTTTATAACAAATTAAAAAAAGAATTAAGCCAAAACTGATCCAGGCATATTTCCTAAAAATCAAACAAACAAAAACTGACAACTGAGTCATCTATTTCATTTATTTACTATGTGCATGAATTGGTTTGTACAGAATTTATAACACTTAAAAACTGAAAAAAAAAAAAAATATTATTAAGCTATTCACAATCAATGTCATGATATACTTGAACTGGTTATGACCATGGAATTAGTAAACCCATCATGGAGAGCTCTTTAGCTCACACAATTCTTATCATAACAATTAAATTCATTCACTGTTCATATAAGTGGCATCTTTTCTGACAATATAATCTGCTCATTTCTCACTCAATATGCTCCTCACATCCATATTCCAACTATACAAATCAAAATCCATTAATCTATCATCATTATATTAATGTTCATATCTACGTTACCTGTTTCTCTAATTTTTCTATCCCTGTGTTTCTGTGAAAACTAATATCAGTCCAGAGAAAGTTAACTCCACCTGCAGTATTCGATGAGTGGATGGAGTAGCTCATTGACACTGTTGCTGATCCCAATCCTGGATAAAGGAGGAAGGTTTGGCAATGAGCTAACAACCCATTCCTAGAAAAAATATTTTGTTGAGAAGGCTAAACAATATGAAACTGGACTGACTCTATGGAAACGACATATGCAAAAGAAAAGGTTAACGAGAAATATTAAGAAATTCGGAACATGGAATGTCAGGACGTTATTAGGCTGGTAAAATGCAAAATGTAGCAAAAGAATTATTGAAATACATTATAGATATCACAGCCTAACAGGAAATAAGATGGAAAGGACAGGGAGTAATTAATAAAAAAGCCTATAAGTTATACTTTAGTGGTCCTATAAAACAAGGACAACATGGAGTTGGTTTTATTATAACAAAAAAAGGTCTACAAATCAATATTAGGATTAACACCAATAAATGAGAGAATATGTAAAATATGCATTAAAGGTAAATTTCATAACATTACATTTATAAATATTTCTGCTCCGATTGAGAATGCTGATGAAAACATTAACAAACAATTTTATGATGATTTACAAAAAGCATGTAAAGTCATATCAAAAAAATGATATGATTGTATTAGGAGATTTTAATGCTAAATTAGGGAAGAAAGATATATATATAAAGAGATGTTTGGAAGATATAGTCTGCATCAAGAAACTAGTGATAATGGTAATTGAGTTGCTTAGTTTGCAACAACTAATAAATTAAGAGTAATGAGCACAAATTTTCATATAAGTGAAAATTAGTAGCTGGTAATACTATCAGCTACTAATGAGTGTAATCAGATAGATCATGTTTTGATTTCTAAAAGATGGGCAACATCGATCATTGATGTAGGAGCATTTAGAGGTGCAAACTGCAACTCTGGCCACATGTTGATGGATGCAAAACTGAGACAAAGAATATCAATAATAAATAGAGGGAAAGCAGAAAGAATTGAGAAATGGAATACTGAAACTTTCACAAATAAAGAGACTATTAAATTATACAAAGAAAAAATAGAAGACATTAAAGAATTTGAAAATCAAAATAATATAGAAGATAAATGGAAGAAATTTAAAAAAAAATTATAAATGCAACAGAAGAAATAATAAGGAAATATAAAATAATCAAAAAGGAATGGTTTGATGATGAATGAAGGAAAGCAATAGAAATTAAAAATAAAGCAAGAATGAAATATATATACAAAGAAATACAAGAGCTAGCAAAGAAAAATATCAAGAAAAGAGAAAGGAAGCAAATAAAATATGTAATCAAAAGATAAAAGAGATGATGAAGAGGAAAATAGAGTTAATAAGTGAATATAATAAAAACAAAGAAATAAGAAAATATTATAAAGAAATTAATTCACTAGTACAAAATTTTAATCCTCAAATAATAGGATACAAGAATAAAGAAAGGGAAAGAATAACTGAAAAAGAACACGTCATGAATGAAGAGATGGAAAGAGTATTTTGAAGAATTGTTATCAGAAGAAGAAATTAATGATAATTATTTTATTTAAATTAAGGGGATATTAATCCCACATTGTTTTAAAACCGAATAAAAAACTCAAAGATTGGAATCAGAGAGTTTTATGCCGAATATAGTAAACTATAAAAGTATCGGCGATTACTAGCATGAGCTAATGCAAGTAATCCTAGTATGTAGTACAATCTCGGGCAACTCGCAGCAAAGGTGGTGAAGTTCTGATAGCTATTCTTGGTATTTTCCATAATGTAAAAACACATTTCCTAGGAAATGTATGTTGTTATTACATTATGGTGGGAGGTCACTACCCAGACCGGTTTCAGCCTTTTTTGAGGCTTTATCAGTGAGTAGCTAGACCAAATAGATACCAAAGGTTATAGCGAAAAGAACTTATATACTCTGCTATATGAGTTGTCAAACAGGTGCAACCATTAAGTTACTTAAATATAAAGTGCCAATAGGCTTCATTTCGGCGATATAAACATTATTTAAATTAAGGGGATATTAATCCCACATTATTTTAAACAGAATAAGAAACTCAAAGATTGGAATTAGAGAGTTTCATGCCGAATACAGTAAACTATAACAGTATCGGCGATTACGTAGGCGAGCTAATGCAAGTAATCCTAGTACGTAGTACAATCTCGGGCAACTCGCAGCAAAGGTGGTGAAGTTCTGATCGCTATTCTTGGTATTTTCCATAATGTAAAATTATATTTATATTTAAGTAACTTAATGGTTGCACCTGTTTGATAACTACTATAGCAGAGTATATAAGTTCTTTTCGCTATACCCTTTGGTATCTATTTGGTCTAGGCTACTCACTGATGAAGCCTCAAAAAAGGCTGAAACTGGTCTGGGTAGTGACCTCCCACCATAATGTAATAACAGCATACATTTCCTAGGAAATATGTTTTTACATTATGGAAAATACCAAGAAAAGCGATCAGAACTTCACCACCTTTGCTGTGAGCTGTCCGAGATTGTACTACATACTAGGATTACTTATTTTAGCTCACACTAGTAATCGCCGATACTTTTATAGTTTACTATATTCGGCATGAAACTCTCTGATTCCAATCTTTGAGTTTCTTATTCGGTTTTAAAACAATGTGGGATTAATATCCCCTTAATTTAAATAATGTTTATATCGCTGAAATAAAGCCTATCGGCTCTTTATATTTAAATAATTATTATTATTATTTGTGACACCTCCAAGGAGTCCGTAGACTCATCACAGGAGAACACCTGATGTACAACTCTCCATATTCATCACTCCACCAAACCTTTACTACCAATCATCTACATCAACACCCTCTACTGACCGACACCACCACAACTAGTATCTTTTGTCTGTAAATTGCATGTGCTCTGAAGGGCTAATTTATATGTATGCAGGATGAAAAACCTGAGTTTCTGGGAGAAAAAACCCTGCTACTTCCGTATGAGATTGGCTAACTCACCTTCGATTGAAAAAGTCAATATACAGATTCCTCCCGTCACGACGAGAATCGAACCCAAGTCTTTTTCAATCAATTAGTCCTGCTTATACAATTTTTTTTTACACGGAACTCAACAATTAATCATAAGTTGATTTATGATACATCAAAAAATAAAGAACTATTTTAGATATATTTTTGTAAATTTTAATCAAAAATTACAGTGATATAATCAGATCCAGGATACAATTTCAGAATTTATTTGTCCATTTCCGGGAAGATCTGAAGGGGCCTGAACGGAAGACGACGTACATTCATAATTATATGTACCATTCTGTATCGTTCGTTTAAACTCCTATCTCATATTTTTTGACATCTTTTAGGCACCTTTTCTTCTGCGGCATCTGTGCATATTGTACACTTTGCACACACCACCAGCCAGGCCTGGTTTATTGGAAAGGGTAAAGAGATGGATGATTATGGTAGTTTCTAGTCAGGAAAAGTTGAGTACATAGACTGAGGGAGTGCAATTTGGAGAATCTAATGGATAGGAGGAAGAAAGATATGATTGAGACATATAAGTTGGTAAGGGGTTATTAACAGATTCAAAGAAAAACTGTGTGGGCAAGATTTCTCATGGAATTGGGGCGGTGGCAAGAACAAGAGACAGAAAGCTGCATAAGGAGTGGCGGGGGTGGGGGGGGGAGGATGGTTTGCATAGAGAATGAATGGTAGATAATTAGAAAGCACCGCCTGAGCAAGTACAAAGATGATGAGAATGAATATTAGAAATGGTAGGATAAAATGTGTCAGTTAAAATGGAACCTCCTGCAATGAACCTTTGGACTCCATGAAGGTCTGATGATGATAATAATAATTTAGTGTGGCAACAGTCTAGATAATCATCAACCCATTTCATTATATATATATATTTTTTTATTTTATTTAGGAACAGCACCTGAATATTTTAAAAAACATTAAAGACAGAATCTAAATTTCAGGTGAAGTGAAGAATGCTCATTTTTCCCTCCCTACATTCCTTTCCTACCTGACACCATGATCATCAAGTCAAAAATGTAATCTTAAAAAGTCATCATCATCAGCAAATTCCTGCCATGTACCCTCAAGGGGTGCACAGGATATGATAGCACTATATGAAAAAAATTACATCATTACTAATTTCCTATCTACAATTTCCATCCAAATCAGTCTATTACTTGTCAAGACTCCAACATTATCAGATCTTATATTTATATCGTCTAAGGCACTTTGTACCGTATCAATCCACCTATATCTTGGTCTCCCTCTGGGTCGTTTTCCTGCCAACCTGGCAGAGAACACTTGTTTTGCTAATCTTTCTTCGCCCATTCTGTTTAAGTGACCATACCACCTGAGATTAGCTCTGCTAATGCATTCCTGGGTGTTGACAATGTCAAGTTCTTTCCTAATATCCTCGTTTTTAATATGATATTGCCACTGATGCCATCTGTTCACGCCTATAATCTTTCTCAGGACTCTCATATCTGCGGTCTCTAGTCTTTGGTCAAGTGTTTTACTTCTGACCCAACTCTCAGATTCATAAGTTAAAACTGGTTTGAACACTGTCTTGTATATAGCTAATTTAGTGTTCTGATTAATTTCTCTCTTATTCCATATGAATTTATTCAATTGACTTCCCACCATACCAGCTTTGCTGATTCTGTTATCTATTTCTATATTTAATTTATCATCTTCAGTAAAAATCATGCTTAAGTAGCTGAAATGTTTTACTTGTTCCACAGGCTCTCCATTCACAACACAGTTGACAAATTCAATGATTCTGCCTATTTTCATTGTCTTTGCCTTTTTATTGCTGACCTTCATATCATATCTATTACAACAGCTATTTAATTTAGTCAGAGAATCTTGCAAACTTGTAGCAGATTTATTTAGAAGTATAACATCATCTGCATAAAGCAAAGAGCTAACATTAATATCTTCAATTTTGATATCATGTTTAATACCACTTTCCTTCATAATGTGATCCATATAAATAATGAATAACAGAGGGGATAATGTACATCCTTGTCTCACACCAGACTTAACATTAAACCATCTTCCTGTACTTCCTTCAATTCTAACTGCTGACTTACAACTCAAATAAAGACTAAGTATTGCTCGATATAATGCCCCATTGACACCATATAACTGCAGCGTATTGAATAGCTTCTGACTTGGCACCTTATCATATGCCTTTTCCAAATCGACAAAACTTAAATACAGATCTTTGTTATATTACCATGATTTCTCGACTATTTGTCGTAAAGTGAAGATCTGATCCTGACAGTCTCTATTTGGCCTTAATCCAGCCTGTTCTTCACCAAGCTTTTAATCCACAATCCTTCTCAATCGTTTCTCAAGTATACTTGCATAGATCTTGCCAGGAACCCTCAGTAGAGAAATACCTCTGTAATTCTCACATTCAGTTTTATTTCCCATTTTATATATGGGTACTATGAGAGCTCTACTCCAATCATCGGGAATTCATCCCTCTGTCCAGGCTTTCTGAACTATGTGCAGCCATTGTAAGACTCTTATACCACCATAATTCAGCATTTCTGGTCGAATATCATCTACTCCAACTGCCTTTCCACATTTCAACCCTTTGATAGCTTTTTCTACTTCAAGTATGGATATGTATTCCTGACTGCATGCCTGGTCAGGTCAGTGTTTTTTACCACTGTGCTGTCATCACTGCTTGTTTCATTTAGTAGTTTTTCAAAGTAATTACTCCATACTTCAAGGATATCTTTTTCTTCCGTTTTCATGTCACCTTTATCATCTCTAACTCCTTTTACAGCACTCTTTCCTCCATTTCTAAGCTTCTTCAACAATCTCCAGAATATTTTACCACCTTCTTGATATTTATTTTCTATATTCTTGCCAAAGTCCTCCCACGACTTTTGTTTAGCTAGTTTTACACAGTGTTTAGCATTCTTGCATTTGTCTCTATATTCTCTAAGAGCACAAGCTGACTTATTTGACAGGAACTTTTGATATGCTTTCTTCTTTTCCTTCACTGCCTCTTTAACTTCCTGTGTCCACCAGGGAGTTCTGATTTTTTTATCCTTGCAGACAACCTCATCACATGCCTCTCTGGAAGAATCAATCAATGTTTTCTTCAGAGTTTGCCACTGAATCTTCAGGGTTTGATTCCTGTTCTCAAACTCTTTCATTTTTTCTTCAATAATCTTTGTGTATTTTAGTCTACAGTTCACATCTGAAAGCTGCTCAACTTATATTCGCTTTAAAACTTTCTTAAGTGTCATTCTTTTCAATATGAAATTGAATTTTATCCTGCTCAAGACTAAATAGTGATCACTTCCATTTTCAAATCCTCTGTACACTCTGGTGTCCTGCACCAGGGAGAAAACATCACTATCAACAATAACATAGTCAATGAGACTTTTCTTATTCCTTGCCTCTTCTCTCCATGTGAATTTGTGCACATTTTTATGTTGGAACATGGTGTTAGTAATAACCAGTCCATGTCCAGAGCAGAAATCCAACAGATATTTGCCATTATTATTAGCTTTGCTCTTTTCACCAAATTTTCCCAAAATATTTTTGTATGTCTCACAATCATTTCCTACTCTGCTATTTAGATCCCGAACAAGGAGCAACTTTTCCTTTTTCATTGTGTCAGTTGCTTTTTCTAAAGCCTTAAAAAATTCCTCCACTTCTACCTTAGTAGAACCGTCTGTTGGACCATAGGCACAAATAAGTCTCATTGTCCAGTTCCCCATTCTCATATTTGCCCACATTACTCTACTTGAGACTGACTGCCATTCAAGAAGATTAGCCTCGTATTTTGTGTTGAATACTATGGCTACTCCTTCTTTTCCTTGATTGTCATTGCCTGAATATTACAATTTGTATTTATTGCTCAGAAAGATCTCACCAGTTTTTGTCTTAGTCACCCTATTATGTCGATCTGGTACTTATCTAATTCTTCAGCTAGCTCCATTTCTTTGCCATTCAGGCTTCTTATGTTGATAGTACCGATCTTTAATAGTTTTCAGATTTGTTCCAGCAGCTGACTTTTCGCTGTTCGCCCTGGTTCCCTGGCGAAAACAATGGGGGCCTTGTTTAACCGGGCGACGCCCCAGCCGGCATGAAATTTTGTCATGTTGTACCATCATTTTTTATTTTGGTTTACCAATAAGAATACAATTTGGTCGGCTAAATCCCAAATTGCCAGCCCATCCTCATTCGTTCAGTATCCAAGTAGATACCCAACAGAGTGCACCACGAGAAGGTGAGGACTGGACATTAGGTCAGAAGCCCTGGTCGGTTCTCCGCATTCCTTTAAAGGCTATGTGGAGGTCTCCCCTCAGTTATACAGCTTTGACTCTTTGAAGCTTAAAAAGTTATGATTGCAAAAACATTTCAGTTTTTTATTTTATGTCAATGTAGCATATCTGGAATTATTTTTATGATAATGTTGAACTTTAAACTTTACAGTATTCTGTTTGATTGTTAGATTTTAGGGAATTCAGTTTTTTTTTTTTTTTTTTTTCTATTTTATATATATAAATCTGAATTCTTTAGGATTCAAAAAAGGAGCAGTACTTAGGATACAGATGCTGGATATAAACATAAGTTACTGTCAATCCATATCATGCAGCTATAAGATATGAAAGATATGCTGATGAATATTTGTAATTGCAAATGTAACTTACCTCCATATAATCGCTAATGGGGAAAAAAAAAATAACTACACTACAATGATACTACTATACTAATGAAAATAATTCTTAATCAAGTTCATCTGTCACAGAGACATCTTCTGGAATACAATAATAAAATTGTATTCCTAAAGATACTTTAACATGCAGAGACAAACAAGTTGTTGTTCCTCTGTATCGAGGCTTGATAAGACCCCATCTGGACTAATGTGCCCAGTTATGGGCACCAGGGTTTCTTCGTGATGGGGAGGAAGTGGAGAGGATCCAGAGACGAGTGAACAAGATGATAGCAGGTCTGTGGAATGAACCTTATGAAAATAGGTTGAAGATTTGTGGGTTGCAGAAATTGGTCGATAGGCGAAGGAGGGGTGATATGATTGAGATATTCAAATTACTGAAGGGTTTCTATAAGATTGATCCAGAAGATATTTTTGAAAATATGACTGGTGGTGGGAGGACTAGGGGCCATGAATGGAAGCTGGGCAAGAGTGTGGTTGACAAGGGTGTTAGAGCTAGGTTTTTTACTTGGAGAGTAGTGAATAAGTGAAATAAGCTTCCAGTCTGTTGTGGGTGCTACGACCGTGAAGGAGTTCAAGGCAAGGTATGATAGATACTGTGTGAATGTCGAATAGTTGTTCTTGATATGATGTTAGGGCCTCCCTCGATGAGTCTGTCGACTCCTTGGAGTTGCCCGGAACAATAATAATAATAATAAAGATATCTCTGTGACAGAGATGAAATACTGGAATGATTAAACTTGCTGTTTAATTATTTCTTTTTATACTGTATTTATTCTATTAAATTTCAGTATGAATGCAAACCCATCCCCTAAGCCTAAACATGTGTTCACTAATCCTTAATCCAACTTTATATATGAATCAGAAGTGAAAATAAGATTTAGAATGTGCTATAAGCCTAAAAATAATGAATATTTTTCACATTTTGGTTTACAAAAATTCAGCAATAAAAAGTAATATTTTTGTAATTAATAGATTATATAAATTTTCAAAAATTTATATCATGAATGTATGATATAAATTTTAATGTATGAAAATTTCTGTAATCAATTCACAACACTCAATTTCTTCTGAAGACCTAGAGATATGGAATAGGAAAAATTCCATGGCAAAAAATAGTATACACTCCATAGTGTCATTTGACATATCTAACTGATTCGCATCACTGCAACAATTCTGTGAAAACATATAACTTACTGAAGTGAGTATTAGGATATGTTGAAAGTTTTTTCACTTGGTTATAATTAAAGATGCTAAGAAATTATATTCTTGGTTTCATCCTTACTTCACATGCAAACTTTGTTTGCTTACACTTGGATAAAGGATGAAACCAAGAATATAATTTCTTAGTATCTTTAATTTATCAGGATATCAACAGTAGAGGATGAACAGTCTCAAACCACGTATTTCTTCTTTCAAAGCATGCTTTGATTACCATCCATTGCATTCTTAGTCCAAACTATTTATTGGATGATGCTACAGATAAATGGAGTGAAAGAGATATTATATGGAGAAGACTGATTTGGGTAGTGAAATTCAAGTGAAATTCTCTAAGGTAAGATATTAATAGACATGCTTGCAAGAAAGCAAGGTATGAGAGTAGGAATATTATGAATGTTGCCAAGGTATAACAACATGAGCTAAAGAGAAGAGCAGTTATTTATTGATAAAGCAATATGATGTTCATGTTGGGTAAGAAATATTGTAAAGAAAATGAGTATTCATTTTATGTACATTTAGAATGAGTTTAATGACAAAAAAGTGCAATAAAACTGGTGATTTTCACTTAAATTAATTTGAAATTTGGCATTTAGAATAGTTCTTAATAAAGGAGAGCAGATAGGCAGAAAGAGAGAGAAATGGGAGTTGTTAGGAAGGCAGGAAATAAGATGTTAAATAACAAAACTCACTGATGTATGTAAATATTGGAATCTAAACAGCTAGCATCCTAAAATCAGTTTTACTGTTGAAAAAGAAAATCACCACAGTTTATTGTGTTCAGTAAACTAGACATGCTGGTCACTGGAAATCTGAAAAAAACCTTTATTTACAGTCTATAACCAATTCACACTAACAAATATATATAACACCCCTCACAATATGGGAGAGTGGTGAATGTCAGATATATATATATATATAAGCAAAAAATCTCCTGGCATCAGTCTTCTCCAACCCTCATTTAGTTGATTAAGACATATCACCTCCCATTATATCAAGAATAATTCGATCTGTCTATCCTCTGATCTTTTACCATGAGATTCCTAAACCATCTGAATATCAACAAGTTTTCTGGTCCAGATGATATCCCTTCCAAATTGTAATAAAAATTTATGTTCAAGAGTTAACACACATCCAGTATCCTCTTTACAAGCTGTGCATACATATCTGACATCTACCTGGCAGCATGGAAACAGGCCTCTATTTAATCCATTGCAAAGACGGTCATCAAACTACTGTCCTGTTACTCTCACCTCAATTCTCTCAAAAATAACGTGGGTCATTAACAGCCAACTTTCTCACTACCTTGAGGTGCAAAATGGATGGTCACTGATATGGATTCAGCAACTCACTCCCCAGAGCAGATCTGATAGCCAACACTATCCACTTTTGAATACAAACTATGGAAAAATAATGAATGTTTATTTTCTTGATCATCTAACTAGAGTAATTATTTGGACAATAGATCAAGTGTTAACTAATAAATATTTATTAAACCTACTAGTTTCACCAAACTTTAGCTGTTGGCATCTTCAGGGTACAAGCACTTAGGTTAAAAAACATTACACAAATATAACTAACTGTAAAATTCTAACGATTATAGTTACAAACTGAAATAGCATTGAACGTGAGTGATACACATATCGCGTGTACATGATTAACTAGTTGTTGCTAAGGAATGTTCTGTAGTTTGCATTGAAGTTCATTTCCTCTGTATTAAGAGATCTAATTAGGGTTTTCCATATCTCTAGGAGTATTAAACCCTGGTTCCTGTTAAGGTTATCAACAGAGCGAGCGACTGTAACTGCTTCTTTAAACATTCGGGAGTGGTAGTCTTCTTCTATGCAAGGGGAACAGCTTTTATCCCGCTCAATGACATGGTTAGTTATAGAAAAATGAGATGACAGGTCTGATATGTCTTGTCTGTTGTTTTTGACGTAACCAATGTGCTCCTTCTGTCTAATTTCGAGGCTTCTTGATGTCTGCCCGATGTAACCTGAACCACATGAGCATGGAATATTGTAAACTCCAGCATATTGATAGAAAGGATGGTTATCTTTTGGAGATCTTAGTAGTTTTATGAATTGTTTCTATAGGTTTGAATGTCACTCTTATTTTGTGTGGTTTGAGGAGACTAGCGAGCTTGTTGGAGATGCCACTCACATACGGAATTGTGATAGTTTTGATATATTGAGTATCCTCTCGCTCTCTTTGTGGTGGTTCAGAGAAAAGGATTTTGTTGACGAGTCTTCGTGGGTAGCCGTTCAAGTACAGATTATCAGATATCAAAGTTAACTCGTCTTGAAGGTCCTTGTTATCTGTTATGATGTGGACAGCTCTTTTCTTTAACATGTGTACTACGCTGAGTTTGTGAGAAATATGTTGAGAGGAACTGAAATGTAGATAGCGACCTGTATTCGTAGGTTTCCTGTAAACTGATAGGTTTATATGGTCATTAATTTGCTTCTTAATTAAGATGTCTAAGAATGGCAGTTGTTCCAGAGTGAATTTAATAGAATGATGAAAGGAGTTGATCTTATTGAGGAAGTCAAGTAGGTCATCCTCGTTGTGGTTCCATACAATGAAGATGTCATCCACATATCTCCACCAAATTTTAGTTTTGGAATTATTTGAGATAGGATTTTATTTTTGAAGTGTTCCATAAATAGGTCAGCACAAGAAGGTGAAAGTGGACTGCCCATTACCAAGCCAGTTAATTGTTGGTAAATTTTTTTTAATGTTTTTTAACCTAAGTGCTTGTACCCTGAAGATGCCAACAGCTAAAGTTTGGTGAAACTAGTAGGTTTAATAAATATTTATTAGTTAACACTTGATCTATTGTCCAAATAATTACTCAAGCCATGGAAAAGTTTGGAGAAGCTTTTGTGATTACTCTTAATATTTCCAGGGTATTTAATTGTGACTGGTAGGGAGCCCTGCTTACCAAGCTACCACATTATGGTTTCATCCTTTGTAACTGGTGTTGCCAGTTTTTGCTATAGTTATTCACAACATTATTTCTTTAATTCAAATTTCTTTTCCAGTATAGTGGTATCCCAGGGCTTTGTACTTTTGCAAATGCTCTTGCAATATGTACATTAAAGACTTTCTTCACTAATTTCAAAACCTATCCATATTTCTGCTGATGACAGTGCACTCCATTACTCTTCTTCATTTCACAACTCACATAGTGCTCAAATTCTTTAGCTTCAATAACAGGATGTGTGAAAAGATCTCTTGCCATTCTCAATCTTTTGTGAGACCCAGTGAAGTTAAATTTAATGGTGCCAAAACACAGTTCTATCTTATTTCTGTTAAGAAAGATCTGAAATTAGGTCCCCCTTGCCTTTGATAATACTCAGTTTTCCATACAAGATTAGATTTCTTTTTTCAGACTTTCCTAGAACAAATTCATCAATCTAGGTACTACCCCTTATCTACAAAACTCCTAACATTATTTTATATAGTGCCAGGAGTTCCCACTTAGAATACTATGCTTACATTTGAAGTGGAAAATAAAAAAAATTCCCCAAAACTGCTTGATACCAGCCTAAAGAAGGCAGTCCCTTTAGCAAATACTTCCTTCCCCCTCTTACAGACTTGCTCAAATCATTTCCCTGTATATTTCTGTCTTGTCTACAGATATTTTCATGAGCATTGCTCTGATAAACTGGCCACTATCATTCCTCCACTACACGTCATAAACATAAGCAGCCGTTATCTAATCCACACACACACGTCTACCTCTATTCAAGAAACACATCAGCTGATTCCTTCTTTCCTCCTTAACACTTGTTCACATAGGACACTATGTTATAGGTTTTGAAACTCTCATGTGCATGTATAGATAATTTTTAAAAAAATGGACTACTTAATAAATAACTCCCCTTACTAAGAGGAACTAGTCACTTTTCAATAGCTATAATCTGTGTGAAATCCACCCAAACAACACCCTCATTCTCACCGACCCCTAAATAAATAAAATAAAATAAAAATAAACATCATATAAATGAAGACTATCAGAAAAAACGAATAAAGAATTTTACAAATTATGCCTATTAAAAAACTAGTATCCTTTATCCCACTCACTCATCCAATCATCTAAACAATTCCAATCAATTATGACCTATGCTATTATGAACAATCAGCACATTCTTGTTACTTATTCAGACAAGCAACAAGAAAGGGCATTGGAAAAGAAAAGGAAATCTAAAATAAACTATTTATTGGATATCAATGCATACATGAACAAACAACCTTACTACACAAAACATTTAGGAACAAGAAACTATTGATTAAATTATTATTATTATTAATGTGTCACCTCAATGGAGTCCGAAGACTCATTGTTGGAGACCCAATTTATCCACATAATATATCATACCTCTCCTTGAACCCATTAACAAAGTGCTAACAACTGACTCTGGCAACTCATTCCATTCATTGACAACTCTGCAAGTGAAAAATCTAGTTGTCTCCAAGCCCCTACTAACCACACTTTCACTCAACTTCCAGGGATGACAGTTTGTTCTGCCCCTCTAGCTAAGCGCTGAAATATTTTCCCTGCATCAATCCTATAAAACACTTTAAGTAACTTAAACGTTTCTATCATATCCCCTCTTTTTCACCTGTCAACCTACTCTGAGGTCCGCACACCCTCAATCTATCCTCAGTGGGAACATTCCACAGACCACTCACCATCTTGGTTGCTCATCTCTGAATCCTCTCCACCACTTCCTCATCCCCAAGAAACTGAAGAGACCAGACCTGAGCACAGTAATCCAGATATGGATGTATCAAGGTGTTATAAAAAGGAATAATAACTTCCTTGTTAGTGTGTTCTTCAATAGCCAAGTAATCATATGAGCTATGCTACCTTAGCAACCTTAACAATATGATCTCTAAACTTCAACTCTCTGTCTACCCCCCCTAAATCCCTACCTTCGTCTATTTCCTGGAGAACAGTTCCATCAATGTGGTACACATATTATAATCTATTTATCCCAAAATGCATAACATGACACTGTTCCACATTACACTAATACCCATTATCTTTTGCCCATACTGACAACCTATTTAAATCATCCTGCAACTCTCAACATCACCCTGATTCGTTACTCTACCTAATTTTGCATCATTAGCAAACAACTGAATATTTCCTTTCAGATTATTTCCTATATCATTTATATACAAATTAAACAGTAGTGGTTCTAACCCTGCAGCATCCCATACCAGCTTTCGCCTGGATCCTGCTCCTCCATATACAGCTTTTTGATATCTGTCCAGCAGCCAGCCTCTTACCCACATAACCAGTGTCATATCTATCACCCCATTTGTTCTAATTTGCATAACAGCGTTCCATGTGATATTTGGTCAAATGCCTCTGCAAAATCCAGCAGAATCATTATTAGTCATTTCCCTTATCCAACTCAGCTATCATTCCATTACAAAAAGTTATCAAATTACTAAGGCATGACCGACACTTCACAAAGCTATGTTCCCCCTCAGGGTGTCGTATTCCTATTCACCCATTCCTGAATTTCCTTTCTGACCAATTTTTCCAATGCTTTTACCACCACTCCTGGATACTGATTAGTCTATATGTTGAAAGTTTTTCCACTTGGTTATATTATAAATTAAAAATGCCAAGAAATTATATTCTTGGCTTCATCCTTTATCCAAGGGTAAGCAAACAAAGTTAGTGCATGAAGTAACTTCATGACTGGACAACTCATATATAGAGGCTAATGACTTCACATCAATTCCTTTAGTATCTCATAATACAACACACATTCTTACAGATTGTATAATGCTATGCATTATGGGAAGGGCCACTACTCAGATTGGTTTTCTTTATTGAGGTCTCATCAGTAGTGGTTCTGATGAGACCTCAATAAAGATACAAAGATACCAAGGTTCTGATACCAAGGTTGAAGTGATGACGTAGAAGTCATATATTCCATATACAAGTAGCCAAAAGGTGTCACACATCTTATTACTAAAATACTCTGAATTAGAGATAGATGTTGAAAGTTTTTCAACTTGGTTATATTATAAATTAAAGATGCCAAGAAAAGATATTCTTGGTTTCATCCTTTATCCAAGTAAGCATACAAAGTTTGCACATGAAGTGAATTCATGACTGGGTCTCTAATCCAGAGTATTTTAGTAATAAGGTGTGACACCTAGGTAGTGGCTCTTCCCATAATGCATACATCTGTAAGAATATATGCATTGCATTGTCAGATACTAAAGTAATTTATGTGAAGTCATTAGTATCTATATATGAGTTGCCCAGTCATGAAGTTACTTCATGCACAAACTTTGTTTGCTTACACTTGGATAAAGGATGAAACCAAGAATATAATTTCTTGGCATCTTTAATTTATGATTGTTCTATAATTTGCTATTTCAGTCTTAGAACCTTCCCTATGTAAGGGAATTATTTTGCCCTCTTTCCACTCCCTTGGAACTCCAGTCGATATGAGACTTAAAGAGCTTAGGCAGAGGCATTGCCAGTTCCCTTGCACATTCCCTCAGAACATGATCTGATCCCACCTAATCCAACAGTTTTATTTGCATTGAGATTTTGCAATATTCTAAGAACCTCTAATTCAACCACCTCTGTTCCAACATAAGTCTCTGTCATATTCGTCACAGCATTTAACCTCACTTGTATAATATATTTACCCTTGCAAAGTGGTCACTCAGTAACTCAACTATTTTATTTGCTTCTGTCACCTTGTGACCATCAGCACTCATTAAGGTTATTCTTCCATAGCCATTCTTTCTTGTACTTGACACATAGCAAAAGAACTCTGGGATTTCTGTTGGACTAGTTTTTTTCTGATAATCTGATTCTGCCTTACCATACTGGTCACCCTTTGTTGTATTGTTCATGAGTTTGTGGTCATCTTTCTCCGTATATACCCTTCACAGCATTTTCTTTTTCTGCAGCTCTTGCTTAATGATATTACTCATCCATCTAACTCCTACCTGATTAACCCTCCTTACTTTAGGTATACAATTTAATATACCTTCTTCTAGATGTCCCTTAACTATCTCTCATGCAGTACTAACATCCTTTCCTTGCAGGGTTTTATGTGCCACAGCACAGCTTTGAGCTTAATCATCTGCCTTGTAATTCTGCAATATGAATAGTCCTCATTTTTTTTTTAACAGTCTCCAAAGTCAAGGCCACATGGTCACTTTTCCCAATTGGAAGCAATGTGGTAACCTTAGTTATGGATCTGATCCTATGACCAAGTCCACTCCATCACATGCTGCTTCAAGTAATTCTCTTTTAGTAGAGGTATAAATTCCATTTCCTTCCTGCCATGTAATCTCTCTTCTTTCCAATCTCTATCTTTGTCATAGAAGTCCCCCATAATAATCATTCGACCTGCACTCAATGTACTAATTTGCTGATGCATGTCTTCCAGATCATCCTTGGAACCCCCCCCCCCTGGCCTATAGCAGCAGCAACCAACCGTATATTTTGTATTATTAATCTTGATCTCACATGAGACTGCTTCAAATGAACAACTGCTCTTCTATTCTTTTTTTTGGCTACAATTCATCTGCAACCATCAGCAGTACCCCTTCCCACAAAATACTAAACCCTGCACATTCTATTCCTGTAAATACATCATTAATGATGTATTAATTAATTAAATTGCAGGAATACATCATTAATCATGTAACTAATGCCTGTAACTTTTGGTGAGGTTGCACTAACCACTGCCAAAAGCTCCTCCTAGTTCCTGATACTTCTGGCATTAGTATACAGAAACTGCAGCATCCCTTTAGGCTCCAAACCACCTTTACATCCTGAATTAACTCTCCTATTCCATATTTTGGCTTGAGAGACTATATTCTACATTTGTTGGTCACTCTCACACTCACTTGCCTCATAGGTGCTTTTACACACTATCTGCTTAAGTTTTCTTGAATTTGCACTTCAGCATGTTCATGAACAAAGCTCTCTCTAGACACCTAACACCAAATCCATTTAGATGTGCTGTCTGTCAGCTTTATACAAATCCTTCTTTCTGTCAAAAACATAGGCCATAAGTCTACAAACTCTATATCATTCCTTCTGCACAACCTGTGTATTAATTCATTTGCTATTATTACCCACCTCCTAAATTCACCTCTATCATAGCATGCAGGAGACTTACAATTTTTACCTTCTCACTCTTCATTTTTGCTTCGTCCAATAACTCCTTGACATCCTCCCTCATAGAATACCTCTCAGATCATTAATGCCAACCAAGACAGTTGGTTCTTTTGCCTTATCCTTTTTGCATCCAGATGGCATGACTAATATCATTAATTCAGCCGCATATCAAAAATCAGCTAGTGCTGACACTCTTAACCTGAACAAATATCACTGCCAAAAATTGGAAAGATTCTACTGCTTCATCCCACTAGATCCCAACAATCAAGTTCAATAAAGAGAAATGCTCAGGGAATGGATTAATAGACATTCATTTTGGCACCCAGTAGTTCTGATTAGTAAATCAGAGTTGCAGTACTAGGTACCAAAATGAATGTGCATAATACCACATCTCTGATCACTGATAATGTCTATGTAACCTAAATAAAATATTAAATTTAATTAAAGAGAGTTTATCATATCATACTAATGTTGTCTTCAATTAAATGAAGATTCTATATAATCAATATCTAAATCCACTAAAAAGAAAATAATTCAAAATTTTTGAGAAGGAAGATAACAGTCAAGAATAAACAACAGTATGTTGTATTTAAACAATTAAGGGCATTGCGACTCACCATATCTACAGCATTCACATTTGGTTTGTATTCGAGGAGCAAGTTCACAACACTAGCATGATTTCCTTTTGTAGCAACCAGTAAAGCAGTCCAAGAATACTGAAATAAAAAATATGGGCACAAATGTTTATGGTTAATTAAGCAAACCATATATTTAAGCATAAACTATAATATAAAGTACTCTAAATATCAAACTTTACCCTAAATTACAAATGGTTTTGACAAATTTAGCTATTCAAATTCTTATTGAAATTTGCAAAATTATCAATAAAGGAGATATCATCATTATACTAAAAATAAGTGGTTTAATTCCTTTTATTTCCAAAGGGAGAAGGCAGAACTCCTTTAACTCAAACTAACTGAAGATCAATGAACACCTGGTCTCCATTCTTTACATTCACCATTGAGAGTGAACTAGGATGAATAAAGGTTTTCAGAGGAAGATAAGATCTTATAACAGACAAATGCTGTCATCCCATGGCCTTAAATCCTAAAATGTACATATCATGTCTCAAGCATTGTGGCATCTATCTTATAGTTAGTCGGTTTTGAGCTGTTGGGGTTAAAAACCTGAGTTTCAAGGAGGAAAACTTATTTGCCTCTGGCAAAAACTGACTAACTCAGGAATTTTCTGAAGTCTAGAAAAAAATTCCTCTAGTTTGTTGATTAGAATCAAACCTATATAATAGCTTTTAGAAAATTTAGAAATTTATTTAGGACAACTCTAGGACAAAGCCCACAAGTTAACATGCATTTCCTTCATATAATAAATAAAAGCATCTAGCCATTGTAGAATCTTTGTTTTGTAGATTATATGTATATTATAGTTATTTAAGTTTTGTCGATCTGGAAAAGGCATACGACAAGGTGCCAAGAGAGAAGCTATTCAATACACTACAGTTATATGGCATCAATGGGGCATTATATCAAGCAATACTTAGTCTTTATTTGAGTTGTAAGTCAGCAGTTAGAATTGAAGGAAGTACAGGAAGATGGTTTAATGTTAAATCTGGTATGAGACAAGGATGTACTTTATCCCCTCCATTATTCATTATCTTTATGGATCATATTTTGAAGGAAAGTGGTATTAAACATGATATCAGAATTAGAGATGTTAATGTAAGCTCTTTGCTTTATGAGCACGATGTTATTCTTCTAAATAAATCCGCTACTAGTTTGCAAGATTCCCTGACTAAATTGAATAACTGTTGTAATAGATACGGTATGAAGGTCAGCAATAAAAAGACAAAGACAATGAAAAGAAGTAGAATCGTTGAAAATGTCAACTGTGTTGTGAACGGAGAACCAGTGGAACAAGTAAAACATTTCAGCTACTTAGGCATGATTTTTAGTGAATATTGTAAATTAAATATGGAAATAGACAACAAAATCAACAAACCTGGAATGGTAGGAAGTTAATTCATATGGAATAAGAGAGAAATCAGTCAGAACACTAAATTAGCTGTATACAAGACAGTGTTCAAACTAGTTTTAACTTATGGATCTGAGAGCTGGGTCAGAAGTAAAACACTTGACAAAAGACTAGCGACTGCAGATACGAGAGTCCTGAGATAGATTAGAGGCGTGAACAGATGACATCAATGGCAATATCATATTAAAAATGAGGATATTAGGAAAGAACTTGACATTGTCAGCATCCAGGAATGCATTAGCAGAGCTAATCTCAAGTGGTATGGTCATCTAAACAGAATGGGCAAGGAAAGATTAGCAAAACAAGTGTTCTTTGCCAGGAAAACGACCCAGAGGAAGACCAAGATATAGGTGGATTGATATGGTAGAAAGTGCCTTAGACGATAGAAATATAAGATCTGATAATGTTGGAGTCTTGACAAGTAACAGACTGATTTGGAGGAAAATTGTAGATTGGAAGTTAGTAATGATGTAAATATTTCATGTAGTACTATCATATCATGTACAGCCCTTGGGGGTACAACATGTCAGGAATTTGATGATGATGATATAGTTATTTATGCCTCACTAGAATTTCCTGCTTTTTAATATGGAAGCTTGATCTACACAACTTGTCACTCATAAAGTTAGAGAAAAACACATAAAAAATTGCTGTTAACAAAAATGCAGCTAGTGATATGCCTTTTTTTCCCCTTTCATACGTATTTCTTTGGAATTACACTAATTAGGTACTCAAATGTAAAGTTCAACAATTAAAACAACTTACCAGAAATTAGGATATGAATGAGATTGCACAAATTAATTAACTCATGCACTTTTTTATGTGATTCCTATCAACAAGAGATTGTAAACCTGTAGTACATTAGTACTAGTGGTTTGACTAAGAATTTTTTTTATATTTTTTTTATTAATTTTATATATATATATATATATTTTAAAGAATAAATATTTAATGACTTAAACTGAGATAAAATATGAAGTTTTAATGAAAATGATATAACTAGTTTCAGCCTTTCACGGCCTTCTTCAAGTATCCACTAAAGATAGAACACAGTAATAAAAATTGAAGTTACAAAAAACTGAGAATTACAGGCAAAAAATGCAATACATAATTGACACAAAAACGTATTTTTCAAAGAACAACAATTTGAGTTACAACATCCCTGATAGCCATGCTGCAGTTGTTCAATACTGGCGTTCACGAGAACTTGCAAGCTCACATGCAACAAACAATAATGCGTTAGATAGAACAACTTGAAAAATACAACGTTTTTGTGTCAATTATGTATTGCATTTTTTGCCTCTAATTCTTAGTTTGTTGTAACTTCAATTTTTATTACTGTGTTCTACTTTTAGTGGATACCTGAAGAAGGCTGTAAAAGGCTGAAACTAGTTGTATCATTTTCATTAAAACTTCATATTTTATCTCGGTTTAAGTCATTAAATATTTATTCTTTAAAATGTACCATTACAACCGAGTAGAAGCTCAAGAATACATACATACATACATATATATATATATATATATATATATATATGTATCTTGCTTATTTTTGCATAATCCAGAAATCCTGTCATGGAGACCTAACACAGAATTTTTTCAAGCTACTTCAGGCCTACAATAAGCAGGTAGGTGATCTCACACTGGGCAATGATATTCATCTTCCAACTAAAGACAATCACAAACATCATGGATGGCGCTAGTGTCGCTAGTGAATGTGGTGGTCGTGGTGAGTTGTGCTAGAAAATGTGTTTTTGGATTAAAGTATAGTGTGGCTTTTTGTCTCAAATTGTGCTGCAGTTGTGATTCAGTTGGATACAAGTGTCCTTCAGTGGTGTTATTGTTTGAAACTCTGTGGTATATATTGTGTTTTCGCTGGTGTTTGTTTACTACTTCGGCATCTAAAGATGGCATCCAACAAGAGACGTACGTCAGTGGCTTGGAGGACTTCTATACAAACATCTGGCTCTGCATTGAGGAAACTGCTACATGCATGCACCGAAGAATGTGAAGGATTTGTGGACTGTTTAGCTAAATGAGAAGAATGAAAACATCGACGTATGTGAGAAGCGTCGGGATAGGCTGGAGCGACAAGGAATGGAAGCAAACATCATGACCTTAGAGGAAGAAGTTCAGAAGCAGATCCTGAAAATGAAAAGTGACATTCATCTTCTGCAAGAGGAATTGGAAGTGCTCAGTAAGGAGGTTCTGGAAATTAAAACTGAGTTAAATGTGTTGAATAGAGAAATTAGGACTATGGAGATTACTTTATCTGAAGTAACTAGAACAGGATTAAGTATGGGAGAGTCATTGGTGACAGATGAAGTAATAAATAGCATGGGAGTGATTGGGAGTCAACAGAATGAAAGCACAAGAGGGCTAGAAGAAACAAGATGTTGAGAGAGTGAGGGAGTAAGTAAAAGAGCATTGAGTAATGAAACTGGGAGAGTCATGCTGAATAGCGTAGAAAATGAGGCTGTGAGTGATGCTTGTTTGGACTTGAATGAAGTTATGAGTGGTAAAATATATGGTGATTCTATGATTAAGGGTATGGAGAGTGGTATGCCTGAGCAGTGCTTGGCTGGTGGAACAACAGGGAGTGTGGCTTTAGCAATAAAGAGAGGACATGATGCAGAAAAGATGATAATAATGGTGGGTACAAATGATTTATATCAATTTATACTACCCGATTTATACTACCTGAGTAGTAATATAAATCGCGTAGCAAAAGATTTAAGAACATTGTTAGATATTGTGAAGAAGAAAAGTGTCAATGGGAGGATAGTGTGTGTGCTGCCTAGTTTTAACAATTATGAGTTAAGTAGATGAGCGATGATAATGAATATGATTACAAGAATGTGCAAAAAAAAAAAAAAAGAGGTCTCGAATTTGTTGATGTCTGGAGTATGTTTGAAGGCAAAAGACAGCTGTATTCAAGAGATGGGTTGCATCTGAACACGGAAGGTCATAAGAAATTGAAGAAGTTACTGTTTTCTGAACACACTGAAGTAATTGGGCAATGAAGCTAAAATTGAAAAGATTGAGTGTAAGAGGGAAAAACTTAAGCGGTGATTGTATATTTGTTGATCCATATTCGCAAAATAAATTGGAGAATCATCATCATCATCAAATTCCTGCCATGTACCCTCAGGATATGATAGTACTACATGAAAAATTTATATCATTACTAACTTCCTATCTACAATTTTCCTCCAAATTAGTCTTACTTGTCAAGACTCCAACATTATCAGATCTTATATTTCTATCGTCTATGGCACTTTGTACAGTATCAATTCACCTATATCTTGGTCTTCCTCTGGGTCATTTTGCTGCCAACCTGGCGGAGAACACTTGTTTTGCCAATCTTTCCTCGCCCATTCTGTTTAAGTGACTGACCATACCACCTGAGATTAGCTCTGCTAACGTATTCCTGGATGCTGACAATGTCAAGTTCTTTCCTAATATCCCCGTTTTTAATATGATATTGCCATTGATGCCATCTGTTCACGCCTCTAATCTTTCTCAGGACTCTCATATCTGCGGTCTCTAGTCTTTGGTCAAGTGTTTTACTTCTGACCTAGCTCTCAGATCCATAAGTTAAAACAGGTTTGAACACTGTCTTGTATACAGCTAATTTAGTGTTCTGACTAATTTCTCTCTAATTCCATATGAATTTATTCAATTGACTTCCCGCCATACCAGCTTTGCTGATTCTGTTGTCTATTTCTATATTTAATTTACTATCTTCAGTAAAAATCGTGCCTAAGTAGCTAAAATGTTTTACTTGTTCCACAGGTTCTCCATTCACAACACAGTTGACATTTTCAATGATTCTGCCTATTTTCATCTTCTTTGTCTTTTTATTGCTGACCTTCATACCATATCTATTGCAACAGCTATTCAATTTAGTCAGAGAATCTTGCAGACTTGTAGCGGATTTATTTAGAAGTATAACATCATCTGCATAAAGCAAAGAGCTGACATTAACATCTCCAATTTTGATATCATGTTTAATACCACTTTCCTTCATAATGTGATCCATATGGATAATGAATAACAGAGGGGATAATGTACATCCTTGTCTCACCCCAGATTTAACATTAAACCATCTTCCTGTATTCCTTCGATTCTAACTGTTGACTTACAACTCAAATAAAGACTAAGTATTGCCCGATATAATGCCCCATTGACACCATATAACTGCAGCGTATAGAATAGCTTCTGACTTGGCACCTTGTCATATGCCTTTTCCAAATTGACAAAACTTAATACAGATCTTTCTTATATTCCCATGCTTTCTCGACTATTTGTCGTAAAGTGAATATCTGATTCTGGCAGCCTCTGTTTGGCCTGAATACATCTTGTTCTTCACCAAGCTTTTCTTCCACAATTCTTCTCAACTGTTTCTCAAGTATACTTGCATAGATCTTGCTAGGAACACTCAGTGGGAAAATACCTCTGTAATTCTCACATTCAGTTTTATTTCTCTTTTTGTATATGGACACTATGAGAGCTCTACTCCAATCATCGGGAATTCGTCCCTCTGTCCAGGCTTTCAGGACTATGCAGTGCAGCCACTATAAGACTTATACCACCATACTTCAGCATTTCTGGTTGAATATCATCTACTCCAACTGCCTTTCCACATTTCAAGCCTTTGATGGCTTTTTCTACTTCAAGTATGGATATGTATTCCTGACTGCATGCCTGGTCAGTGTTTTTCACCACTGTGCTATCATCACTGCTTGTTTCATTTAGCAGTTTTTCAAAGTAATTACTCTATACTTCAAGGATATCTTTTTCTCCTGTTTTCATGTCACCTTTACTCTAACTCCTTTTACAGCACTCTTTCCTCCATTCCTAAGCTTCTTCAACAACCTCCAGAATATTTTGCCACCTTCTTGATATTTATTTTCTATATTCTTGCCAAAGTCCTCCCATGACTTTTGTTTAGCTAGTTTTACATAGTGTTTAGCATTCTTGCAATTGTCTCTATATTCCCTAAGAGCACAGGGCGACTTATTAGACAGGAATTTTTTATATGCTTTCTTCTTTTCCTTCACTGCCTCTTTAACTTCCTGTGTCCACCAGGGAGTTCTGATTTTTTTTATCCTTGCAGACAACCTCACCACATGCCTCTCGGGCAGAATCAATCAATGTTTTCTACAGAGTTTGCCACTGAATCTCCAAGGTTTGGTTGCTGTTCTCAAACTCTTTCATTTTTTCTTCAATAATCTTTGTGTATTTTAGTCTAGAGTTCACATCTGAAAGCTGCTCAACTTTTATTCGCTTTAAAACTTTCTTACATGTTATTCTTTTCAAAATGAAATTCAATTTTATCCTGCTCAAGACTAAATAGTGATCACTTCCAATTTCAAATCCTCTGTACACTCTGGTGTCGTGCACCAGGGAGAAAACATTCACTATCAACAATAACATAGTCAATGAGACTTTTCTTATTCCTTGCCTCTTCTTCTCCATGTGAATTTGTGCACATTTTTATGTTGGAACATGGTGTTAGTAATAACCAGTCCTTGTCCTGAGTAGAAATCCAACAGATATTTGCCATTATTACTAGCTTTGCTCTTTTCTCCAAATTTTCCCAAAATATTTTTGTATATCTCGCAATCATTTCCTACTCTGCTATTTAGATCCCCAACAAGGACCAACTTTTCCTTTTTCATAGTGTCAACTGCTTTTTCTAAAGCCTCAAAAAATTCCTCCACTTCTACCTTAGTAGAACCTTCTGTGGGACCATAGGCACAAATAAGTCTCATTGTCCACTTCCCCATTCTCATATTTGCCCACATCATTGTACTTGAGACTGACTGCCATTCAAGAAGATTAACCTCGTATTTTGTGTTGAATACTATGGTTATTCCTGCTTTTCCTTGATTGTCATTGCTTGAATATAATATTTTGTAATAATTGCTCAGAAAGATATCACCCGTTTTGGTCTTTTTTGTTTCAGTTACCCCTATTATGTCGATCTGGTACTTATCTAATTCCTCAGCTAGCTCCATTTCTTTGCCATTCAGGCTTCTTACGTTGATAGTACCGATCTTTAACTCTGGTGATGTTGAGTTGGGGTTTGTTTTGTTCCAGTAGCTGACTTTTCGCTGTTCGCCCTGGTTCCCTGGCGAAAACAACAGGAGCCTTGTTTAACTGGGTGACGCCCCAGCCAGCATGAAATTTTGTCATGTTGTACCATCATTTTTTATTTTGTATAATAAAGTTAGTTTAATCCTTTATCCAAGTGTGAGCAAACAAAGTTTGCGCCTGAAAGTATCTTCAGGACTGGGGTAAGGTGGTACAACACCAGGGCACTCCTTGCAAAGGTGGAGCAAGCTACCAACTGTCCTATCTCAGTATCTCCCATAATCCAAAACACATCTCCTTGCAGATATGTCTAATGTTATGCATCAAGGGAAGGGCCACTACCCAGACTAGTTTCGACCTTTATTGAGTGGCCCTTCCCTTAATGCATAACATTAGACATATCTGCAAGGAGATGTGTTTTGCATTATGGGAGATACTGAGATAGGAGTGTTGGTAGCTTGCTCCACCTTTGCAAGGAGTGCCCTGGTGTTGTACCACCTTACCCCACTCCTGAAGATACTTTCAGGTGCAAACTATGTTTGATCACACTTGGATAAAGGATTAAACTAAATTTATTTACTCTAACCAAGTGAAAAATAAACTTTCAACATCTTTCTCTAAAATCCAGAGTAATTTATAAAAAAGGGTGGCACACTATTTGGCAACTCCTATAGGTAGAGATGACCTGCTAATGCTTCTGCCTGGTATCTCCACTTGGGTCTGGCTCCCACTGAAGAGACCTTAATAAAGGTCGAAACTAGTCTGGGTGGCCCTTCTCTTAATGCATAACATTAGGCATATCCACAAGGAGATGTGTTTTGCATTATGGGAGATACTGAGATAGGACAGTTGGTAGCTTGCTCCACCTTTGCAGGGAGTGCCCTGGTGTTGTACCACCTTACCTCAGTCCTGAAGATACTTTCAGGTACAAACTTTGTTTGCTCACACTTGGATAAAGGATTAAACTAAATTTATTATACTCTAACCAAGTGAAAAATAAACTTTCAACATTTTTTATTTTGGATTAACCAATAAGAATACAATTTGGTCGGCTAAATCCCAAATTGCCAGCCCATCTCGTTCGTTCAGTATCCAAGTAGATACCCAACAGGGTGCACAACGAGAAGGTGAGGATTGGACATTAAGTCAGAAGCCCTGGTCGGTTCTCTGCATTCCTTTAAAGGCTATGTGGAGGTCTCCTCTCAGTTATACAGCTTTGACCCTTAAGCATCCCTTAAATTGCAGAATAGAGTGGAGAAAAATCGGCATGGGACTACTGAAATTATGAAATGTACATCGGTTCTAAAGCTGGTACAAGAACTAAAGAGAATCTGCAATTTCTGTATACTAATGCAAGAAGCTTTCGAATTAAGAGGGAAGAATTTTTGGCAATAGTCAGTGCAATCTCAACAAAAGTTGTAGGCATTAGTGAAACTTGGCTGTCAGCAGAAAATGTGGTAGCTGTAATTGAAAGTGATCGGTACAGTATTTTCATGGAGGATAGAGAAGATAGAACTGGGGGAGGAGTACTTGATGATAGCTGATGAATTGAAGCCAAAGAAAGTAGTATATCAACATGATAGACATGTGAATGATAGTTCATTTGAAGGGTCTGGTGTGAAATAGTGACCAATATGACCAAATATACAGTTGGTTGCTGCAATAGGCCACGGGGTACAGGGGGTGATATCGAATTCATGCATCAGCAAATTAGTACAATGAGTGCAGGGTTAGTGATTATCATGGGGGATTTTAATTATGGTGATATAAACTGGAAGGAGGAAATATCATGTGGCAAAAACAAAATGGAATTCATACGTGTTCTACGAGATAATTACTTGAAACAACACATAACTAAAGGGACAAGTGGTGTGAGCGCTGGACCTAGTCATTGGTTCAGAGGATATATGCATAAGTAAGGTATCCTCATTACCTCCAATTGGTGAGAGTGATCATGTGGTATTGACTTGGGAGGTTGCAAAGTTTGTGGATTTCTCTCTTAAAAAGGGGTATATACTGAACTAAAGGTTAGGCAATTATAACAAGCTTTGGAGTGAGCTTGCAGCATTCCCATGGCAGAACATATTGCAGGGGAAAGATGTTAGCAGTGCATGGGATAAAATCAGCAGGTATCTGAGGAAAGCAATATCAGATTGTGTCCCCCATGGTCAGGAAGACAAACAAGGTAGGCATTAGATGGATGAGTAATAGTATCAAGTTTGATCTTCAAAAAAAGAAAATGTTATGGAGAATTTACAAGGAGAAAGGCGATCAATACACCCATGAGCAGTACAAAGCTCATGCTAAGAAGGTTACTAGCATAGTATGAAAAGCTAAATCAGATTATGAGAAGACCTTAGCCAAGGAGATCAAGGGTAATCCCAAAGAGTTCTTCCACTATATGGCAAGCAAAAGGAAAAATGACTTTGGAAGGATAACCTTAGTGGGTGTTGATGGTATTGAGGTGACAAATTCAGATGTAATAGTAGAGTTACTGAGTGATCACTTTTCAAAAGTCTATCACCCTAGTGAGGGTATCTCTGTACCTGCAGCAATAACTGATATGAGAATTGAAGTTAATGAATCAGAGGTACTTAGTATATTGCAGAATTTAAATGCAAACACTGCTGTAGGTTTAGATGGAATATTAGCTCAGGTGTTATAAATATGCAAAGAAATTGTCAACGCCTCTTACTTGGTTATTTAACTTAAGCTTAAACTCTGGTATGGTCCCTAGGGAGTGGAAGGAAAGCAAAGTACTTCCTTTGCATAAAGGCAGCTCTAAAATTGGTAGTTAATTACAGACCAATCACCATCTTGGGAGTGGTGGTAAACGTATTGGAAAAGTTGGTTATAGACAAAATTCAAGAATGGGTGGATCAGGATATGATACTCTATAGGGACTAACATGCTTTTGTTAAAGGTCGATCCTGCCTTAGCAATTTATTAACATTTTATAATAGAATGACATCGAGTTGGACAAAGGAAATGGCTACACAGTGGTGCTTCTGGATTTTGCTAAGGCATTTGACAGGATATCCCTTGGAATACTCTTGGGCAAATTGGAGCAGATGGGGATGGATACTATACTGGTGATATGGATAGGAGAATGGCTCAGGGAGAGATACCAGAAGGTGGTTTATGGAGGAGCAGCATCCAGGATGAGGCAGGTGAACAGTACAGTGGTGTGGCACTGTGCCACTGCTGATTAATTTGTACATAAATGATATAGAAAATGGCTTAAAGGGAGATATTCAGTTGTTTGCCGATGATGCAAAGTTGGGTTGAGCAATAAGGAATCAACTTGATGTTGAGAATTTGCAGGATGATTTAAATAAGCTGGCGAAATGGGCAAAAGGCTATGGATGTCAGTTCAATGTGAAAAAGTGTAAAGTTATGTATTTTGGGATTAAAAGATTAGCAGCTATGTACTACATCGATGGAACGTTACTCCAAGAGATTGATGAGGCTAGAGACTTAGGGGTGTTGGTGGATAGGGAGATGAAGTTCAGGGGACACACTGTTAAGGTGTCCAAGATTGCACACAGGATTACTTGGTTATTGAGGAACACACTAACATCCAGAGATAAAGAGGTTATTATTCCCATTTATAAAGCATTGATACTTCCACATTTGGATTACTGTGCTCAGGTCTGATCACCTGGATTCCTTGGAGATGAGGAAGTGGTGGAGAGGGTTCACAGGAGAGTGACTAAGTTGGTGAGTGATTTAAAAAATGCACAACGATGCTGACTAAACAAAAATGGTGGAAGAAAAGAAACACTAATCTATTATTTGTTTAGATTTCATTTTCATTTCATTTAAGTCTACCAATTATTATTATCAGTGAATGTAACCTGATTCATAATGATGTTTTATTTAAAAGAAATTTATTTTTCTCAGTATTTGAATATATTTAGTCAACACATGCTGAAGAATCTGCAACTTCTTGTACAATGGATTCATAAGTATATAAATATAACAAAATATCTTGACTTGAAATCACCTTGAAGATACAGTAAGTCATATGATAGCTGGACCTGAAGATCAGATAGCAAAAATCACCTAACAGGTTTTTACACATTTAGTCATTATTTTGTAAGGAAAGGAAAAAATCTTTTCATCTATTTAAAGAGGAAAAAAAAAAAATCCAATTAAGTCAGTTAAGCTATTTACCTTCATGTTTTCTTAACTGCTTTTATCTTTTGGGCTCTTCAGGTTCTGGCTATTATTATCTGTGCATCTCCATCATGTAGGAATTCCATATCTTGGAATCCTAAAACATGGAGAATCCTCATTATTTGCTCAGAAGAATCCTCATCATTTGCTTATATGCAACGGTACTCAAAATTTATACTCTAGAATTAACACCCAACCTACAACATCTTCACATGTATTACACTCTTGACACCTGAAAAGTTCAACAACTAACTTCTTCACTACCTAGAGGTCTACCAATTATTATTATTATTAACATTTGACCTCCATGCAGTCAGAGACTCATCATGGGAGGTACTCACTATTGCATACAATACTCATCCAACTACGTCACTGATTCAATGTGTCCACATCCACAACACACTCAGGCAATGCATTCCACTCACCAACCACCCTCCATGGAAAGAACCTGCTTCTCACTCCTTTGCTCACACCCTCATTATACTGTTTCCAGCAATGACCTCTTGTTCTACTCCCCTCTCCATTCCATGAAAAATCTCTTCCATGTCTACCTGATAACAATCCCTGACCAACTTATATGTCTCAAACATATCCCCCCCCTTCCTCCTATTCATGAGGCTCTGCAACTTACATTCTCTCAAGCTGTCCTCGTACTCCACATTCCAAACACCACTGACTACTTTTGTGAATCTTCTCTGTACCCTATCCAAAATATCCTCCTCACCATGAAAACCTGATGACCAAATCTGTGCACAATAATCCATATGAGGCCTGATCAAGGCCTTATATAATGGAATCATAACTTCTCTATTTCTGCATGTCAGGGTTCTCTGCATCATTGCCATTATTATTTATGATTCTTCACAACTTGTACAATGTGGCCCCTGAATTTCAGGTCCTTGTCCACCATCACCCCTAGATCTCTCATCTCCTCTACTTCTGTTAAAGTTTCCCCACCAAGTGTATACTTTGCATCCTATCGTTGCTTACCAAATCTCAAAACCTTACACTTGGCAACATTGAACTCACAGTTCCACTTACTTGCCCATTCATGCAATCTATTCAAGTCCTCTTGTAAGGCATTAACATCAGCCTGACTATGCATTGCTCTCCCCAGTTTTGTATCATCTGCAAACAGCTGGATATCACTAGTTAAACCCAACCCAATATCATTAACATATAAATTGAACAACAATGGCTACAAAACTAACCCCTGCGGCACACCACTGGTGACCTTTCTCTTTCGAGATACTGTATCCCCATATACAACTTTCTGATACCTATCTGACAGCCAGTCACTGATCCAACACAGAAGCCTTGTATTCAATCCCATCTGTTTCAATTTATTTAAGAGCTTGTCATGTGGCAGTCTATCAAAAGCCTTTGCAAAATCCAAGTACACCACTGTATATGCATCTCCCTTGTCCAAGGTATTTGTCACCTTGTTATAGTACATAAGTTAGTGAAACATGATTTCCTCTTAACAAACCCATGCTGATAACCACAGAGAATTCTGCTGTTATCAACCCATTTCTGTATCCTACTTCTCACCAATCTCTCCAGGACCTTCACCACAACTCCAGATATACAGACAGGCCTTAATTTGAAGTTACAGCCTTATCACTGCCTTTATGTCGTGGAACAATTTTAACCTCCTTCCATTCCCTTGGAACCTGTGCTGTTGCAAAACTCTTATTAAACAAGCATGCCAATGCTACTGCCAGTTCCCTGGAACATTCCATTAAGATGCATGGTGATATGCCATCAAATAATATCGCCTTATTAACATGAAGGTTATTTATTTCCTCAAATACCTCCTCTCACTCACAATTAAGCTATCCTCTCCTATGTCCTCTACACTTAACTTCCTCATGATTCCACCTTAATCAGGATGAAACACCCTTATAAATTGATCACTGAATACCTCAACAATGTCTTCTGCAGCAGTTACCATTCTACCACTTTTCATCCCTTAACTTCATCTTTCCATGATCATTCTTCCTTCTACTTACCACATATCTAAAAAACTCTCTAGGGTTTTTCTTAGCCTGATTTGCCAATTTCTGCACATACTCTACTTTTGTTTTGCTTACTAACTGAGTCACTCTCCTGGCTTGTTCTTTATATTCATGTGACTGATTACCAATATTCATCTTGTACTTCCTCCAAAGTACTTTCTTTTTCCAGACTTCATGCTTAAGCTCCACATTCATCCATTTTACACCAACCTTATTCAGCCTTTTGGCCTTTGGGATACATTTGTACATTGATGATTTTATGTATTTCTTTGTAAGTTCCGATGTCGTATTTATTTCCTTACAGCTTAACTCCTCGTTCCATGTTATAGCTCGAAGTTGTCTCCTAAGCTTGTCATAATCACCAGCCTTATAATTCCACATATATCTTTTCCTCACAAAAGTCTGCATAATCCATATATTAATTCTGCTATGCTCATTCTACAGTAGACTCTTAGCTACCACTATCCCTCTGGACACAAGCCTAGGAAAAGTTTGGAGAAAATGTTTGGAGAAAATGATAATGTGTCAAGCTCATGTTTAAAATATAAATAAGTATATAATGGATATATAATACTATTTTTGTATATTAAATAATTTTAGGTGTATAATGATAAATTTCAAATATGAATATTCATAAATTAATAATGTTTCTAAATAAAATTTAAATTAAATAGGCTGTATATTATTTAAAAATACAAGGTATTTGTTTGAATCTGCCTGGCTGTGTATATAAAGCTCAGGTAGATTACTAAAAGCAGTGCAATAACTGTACCCATTAAAAAAAAGGAGACAATTAAAATATGATGAATGGTTAAATCTAATCCACAGTACTCACACATAGGCATATTATCACTGCTGTACAGGAAGGAATGCATGAGCTGTATGACCATCACAGAGCTGAGCAAAAACAGCTGCCCCCCTCTATGATGGTTGCATAGATTGGACTGCTATAGTCTGATTTCAAGCTTTATCTAGCACAGTCTGTTACTAATGTTCTCTACTCCATGATATTTGCTGTTAGGATAATAATATTTGTTTAATGATCTGATCTACCTATAATCTGTACAAGGAATAGGCAGATGTTATCAGAGTCAACATATGACAGAATTTTACTGAGTTCATATTACTAGGTATTTTCTAGCTAAATTCAAGTTATAGTAAACTAACACTAGTATACTCAAATGAAGTTATAGTTAGTTAATTTTTAAATAAAGATTCTACAAAATAGCCAATAAATCCAAATCATCCTATATCTTTTTAGCATATGTTTAACAATCACAAAAAAAAGAGAGCCTTCACTGCTGCTATATAACTCCAATAACTATAGGTCCTCCTACCTATTTGTTAAAAAAAATTTAAAAAAAAGAAGTCAGGACTAAAAGATAGCCACCTTTGAGAAATGAAAAGATAGAAATGAAAAAATCAGAGGATTATTTATTAAAAATTTCTTTTTACTGTTACAGTTGTGAATAAATCGAGAGTCCTGTTAGTTGTAGATGTATTTCTTTGCTATTGTTGTTGCTTTTATAATGATCGCCCTCTCACCCCCCCCACACACACAGGTTTGAGAAACCTACAGAGCATTATTACCATGGGATTGAGGGATAAAAGAGAAAGTAGGATATTGTTGATATGTTTCTCAAACAGTGAAACTATCATTTAGAAAAACAATGTTAGAAGGCTTTTCCAAAAAAAAAGGAAGATGGAAAGAAAAAGACAAGAAGCTGATTCAGAAGATTGAAAATTGGACAGTAAATGGATGCTGATTGGCAGGTGCTCATATTCTTAGAGGATTATTAAAGAAAGTTAAGTAACAATGATGGTCAATTCAGTAGTGAATTATCAAATTCCTGATATGCACCCTCAAAGAGTAAACAGAATACAATGATACAAATAATGTAAAATCTTACTGTATAGAACTAACTTCTTTTAACAATTTTCCTCCAAATTAGTCTGTCAGGACTACTCAAATTCTTAATATATATATACATATATATACATACAGTAAAACCCCGTTTTTACGTTCCCACAATTTACGTTTTCCTGCCATTTACGTCATTTTCTGTTGGTCCCGTTTTAAGGCCTATTCTCACATATATTGTTTTCCCGCCATTAACAACTTGATGTGGACGTTATTTCCCGTGATTTGCGTTTTTTTTCTCGGTGGCAATACCGATTTTCGAATCGATTTCAGCAGAAATCTGTACATTTCTGTTCTCAGGTGGCGTAGCTTTCGGCTATAGTTTTCCCACCATTAAAAACTTGACGTGGACGTTATTTCCCGTGATTTGCATTTTTTTTCTCGGTGGCAATACTGATTTTAGAATCGATTTCAGCGGAAATCTGCGCATTTATATTCTCAGGTGGCGTTGCTTTTGGCTGCAGTTTCGTTTCCGTCATCACGGTGACTTGCATGCATGAAGCAGTACTGTAGTGATGAGCGATACCATGATTTTTCAATCACAGTACGAATCGATGAGAATTTCCAACGTAATTTAGCGTGTGAAAGTTGTTTTCAAGTTGCAGTGGTGGATTATCCATGTTAGTGTAAATTGGCATGCCGGAACACGTGTGAATTTAGCATAAGATCTTGGACTCTCCATGTCCACTTTGAACACGATAGTAAAAAAACAGGTCAAGCATTGAACTCAATGCAAAGCAATCTGGCGCTAAGCCAAAAAAAAAAAAAAAAAACGAAAAGCAAAAATAATCAATAATTAAAGATTTTTTTAAATAGATAAATGTAAGTACATTGTAAATTCATTTATTTTCAGTTATTAAATTTTGTAATCTAGTATGTAGACTCACATACTAGCAGTAAGCCATCTTTTAGCCTTTTTTTAATGTTTTTTTACATTTCCTGCTATTTACACTTTCCAGCTATTTGCACTTTTTTCCATCAGTCCCCTGAAAAGTGTAAAAAAGGGGTTTTACTGTGTGTGTGTGTGTGTGTGTGTGTGTATATATACCCTCACAAATTGTACAATATTATGATATGTAATACTATCATAATTTACCATATTATCAAAAGTTTACCTCACTATCAACTTCATATCAACAATTTTCCTTCAAATTTGTTATCTGTCAAGACTCCAATATCATCAGACTGTATATTTTGGTCTTCTAAAGGCACTTCTTATTGTATCAATCCACCTAGATCGTAGTCTTCCTTTGGGTCTTCTTTCTGTCATCCTGGCTAAAACGCTTGCTATGATAACCTTTCCTCTTAAATTCTTTTCAATTGACCACCTTAGATCAGCTTTGCTCATGCATTGCTCAATACTAACAATACCAAGTTTCTTCCTAATATCCTCCTTTTTAACACAGTTCTGCCAATGATGCTTCTTATTCAGTCCATGTTTTATTTTAACTCAGCTCTCAGATTCATAAGTTAAAATTGTTTAGAAAACAATGCTTCCCATACAACAGTTTAGTGTATTAACTAATTTCTCTCTTATTCCATATAAATTTATTCAGTTTGACTTCTCCATATTAGCTATTTCAATATTTAATTTGGCTTTGTCACTAAAAATTGTGAGTAAATAGCTGAAATGTTTCACTTGTTCTATGGGTTCTCCATTCAGGATGCAGTTAACGTATTCAATGTTCCTGCCTATTTTCAAAGTTTTGGTATTTTTATTGCTGATTTCCATATTAAATTTATTACAGCTGTTATTAAATTTAGACAGGCAATTCTGCAAACTTTTAATGGATTTGTTCAGAAATACATCATCTGCATAAATAAGAGCTCAGACTAACATCTACAATTTTGATTAAAGGCCTAATGCCAATTTCCATCTTCATGTGTATGATAAATAATAGTGGAGATAGAGTGCACCTTTGTTTCACACCTGATTTTACAACAGACATTTCCTGCACTTCCTTTAGTTCTAACTGCTGACTGAAAACTCAAAGACTATGTATTGCTCGATATAGTGTTCTATATACAGTTCACCCTTGAACAATGCAGGGGTTAGGGACATCAATCCCTGCGTTGTTTGAAAATCTGCATACAACTTTTGACTCCATCAAAAACTTAACTAATAATAGCCTACTGTTAACTGGAAGTCTTACCAATAACATAAACAGTTGATTAACACATATTTTGTAAGTTATATGTATTATATACTGTATTCTTAGAATAAAGTAAGTTAGAGAAAAGAAAATGCTATTAAAGAAAATCATAAGGAAGTGAAAATGCATTGACAATACTGTATTTATCAATACCATAAGTTTATATCATCTGTCAGTACCTACATCAATATTGTCTTAATAGATGCAAAACACTGTAGATGTTATACATATTACTAATACTAGACATCAAAATTGAAAAGATAATGAGAAAAATAAATTCATAATTATTTACGGGTATAACGATTCATGCACTGATAACAAAGAAGCAGCAATATGATTGCTTCATGATAGTGTAGCCTATGCACTAATGAATGAATTAATCGTTATAGCATTTTTATTTTATGCTAATTAATTTAACTAATTAACAACAATTAATTTTATGCAGTTATGATTTAACACTGCATCTTTACATTTGTTTACATTTCCCTCAACTGTAAATGGCCATGTGCGGTCTGTAAGTGTTTGCGTGCGTAAATTTTGATAAATTTTAACTTTTTATAATAGATCTGTGTATATTTTATGGTAGTAAATGATAAAATAGACTAGTGTCTACATATATTTTATGCATTCATGACAAATATAACTTTTTCTTAAGTTTTTTGAACTTAAGAAAACATTCTGTGAGTTTTTTTAATCGTCACAAATCTCAAAAAATTTTTCAAATATATTTATTAAAAGAAACCGGTATATAAGTAGAATCAAGCAGTTCAAACCCGTGTTCTTCAAGGGTCAACTGTGTGAATATATACATATATATATATATACACAATATAATTGTAGCATTTTGAACAGCTTTTCTCTTGGTGTTGCGTCATATGTCTTTTCCAGATCAACAAAACTAAAAGTGAAAATCTGATCCTGATAACCTCTGTTCGATCAGAATCCAGTCTGTCTTTCTCCAAGTATCTCTTCCACAATTTTTCATAGTCTCTATGTAGTAGTATGCTTTCATAAATCTTAACCACAATATTCAGTAAGGAAATATCTCTGTAATTCTCAAATTCAGTTTTATTTCCCCCTTTTTTAAAAAATAGATACTATGAGAGCTTTACTCCAAACATCTGGAATTCAACCCACTGAGTAGGCCTTATGAATTTTGTGGTGTAACCATTGCAAAATATTCCTACCTCCATAATTGAGTATTTCTGATCCCATATCACCTATTCCTGCTATCTTTTCGCATTTCAGGTTTTTGATGACTTTTTCTACCTCAAGTATCGATATGTACTCCTTATTGAATAGACATTAGTTTGAACAGATAAGGGGGGAGGGGTATAGTTTTAATATTAATTATTATTATCCTACTACCTCATGGAGTCACACTCATCTAGGAGGTCCCTTTTGTCATACACACAGCTTATCATAGTGCCTTAAACACATTTAAATTCTCTGAAGACAGCATGCGCTCAGGCAATATTACAATTATTCACAACTCTCCATGCAAAAAACCTGCTTCTCACTTCCCTACTCTCACCTTACACAGCTTCCAGGGATGGTCTCTTGCTCTATCCCAATCTAATACATTTTGTGAAAAATCTCTTCAACGTTAATCCTATAACAACCCCCTTACCAACTTATGTGTCTCTATCATATCATCCCTCTTCCTCCTATCCACTATACTCTGCAAACTGCATCGTCTCAACCTTTCTTAATATTCAACATTCCAGAGATAAGAAACTACTTTAGTCAATTGCTTTTTCCAACATCTCTTCATCCTTTTGAAAACCAGGTGACAAATCTGTGTACAGTAGTCAATATGCAGGCCTAATAAGAGCCTTATACAATGGAACCAGAATCTCTTTATAACCTATAAGACAACACAACAGAATTCATTGTGTTGTTCTCACAATTTTGACAATAAGTCCTCTAAATTTTAGATCCTTATCCACCATCACCTCAAGATCTTTAATTTCCTCCACCTCCAACAATATATTCCCACCAAGAGTAAATTCTACATCCCATATGAGGAATTTTGATAGGGAGCTTATGAGGCAAGTGTAGTGGTGGTGCATAAGAAGAGCTCTGGATTCAGATAAGTTATTCTTGAAATAATTAATTGTATATGAGTGTTTGTTTGAGTAAGAGCTGCTATAAAAGTTGTGCGCTACTAGTATTATTAGTGTGTGGGATATTTTGTCTAAACTTAATTACAAATTCGTTGTTATTAGACCTTAGAGTAGTTACTGGCAAAGGAAAGATGGCAGCGGCTTTGTCATTGCCGGACTTTAACTTAGACTTCAGTCATTTCGTGAAGTGCAAGGTGTGCTACATGTACTCGTTTGATTACATAGATGATTTGTGGATATTTAGGGCAGATGGAAGGAGGGTGTGTGTGTATGTGAAGTGTGAACTAAACAAGGATTTGATGATAAGAATTTGATGACAGAAAGTGTTAGTGGCGAGAATGTCGTCTGGAGAATGAGTACTCGTTCAAAAGAGAAGGATGGTGTGAAAGAAAGGCGAAAAATTGTTAAAAAATCATTGAAAAAGAAAATGAGTGATTTGAAAACTGTAATGGATGGTTAAAAAGGACGAAAGTGATACGAATGTGGTGGAAGGCAATGAAATTGAGAGAACGAATGAAACCGGAAATAGTGTGACATGAGATATGAAAGTTGGAAAAATCACAAGAATGAATGATAGCGAAAGTTGGACGCATGGACCAAAAGTATGGAAACTCAAAAGAAAGAATGAGAGTTAAAGTGTGAAGCAGGGGTTGAGAGTTCGAAAATTAAAAAGACTGAATGACAGAGAGAATATGATGCGAGATTTGAAAGTTGAGTTGGGTAGGATCAGGCAAGAGATTAAATGGATGCGGAATGAAATAAAGAAAATTCGGGCGAAAACGATTAAAACAAATCATTGGTATGAAAGAGGAAATGAAAGATGAGCAAGTGGCATTGTATGGCGACTCCATTATTAAAGGTGTGCTGGATGAGAGGATGCACAAGGTATGTTTTTCAGGCAGTAAAATGAATACAGTGACTGAGGCATTGGATATGAGGAGGGAGCGAGCAAAGTAGTTGATGGTTTTAATAGGTACGAATGACTTGATAGAGAACAAAGAGCAAATCAGAATGGATATCAGGAGGCTGCTTAGATGGATAAAAGAGAATGGTGTGATATAGAATAGTGTGATAAGAAGGGTAGTAAGCGTGTAGCCTAGGTATAACAGTGGTGAGATGAGAGCAAGGATTATGAATGATATGTAGGCTGAAATGTGCGAGGAGAAAGAAATACAGTTTGTTAATGCGTGGAATGAGTTTGAAGGACAAAGTGAACTATATGAGAGATGGACTGCATTTGAGTGGTTATGTGTGAGTCACTTGGAGAGACTGCTGCTGGAAGGTAGAGAAGGGAGTACAGAGAATGAATCTGATCGAGTGGAAAGTGATCTGGAAGAGCAGGAGAGCAAGATAGGAGAGATTGAGAGGTGGTTATGAATGGGGAAGTGAGAGTCATGAGTATGGAAAATGAGAGAATGGGTGTGCAAGAGGAACAGGGAAACAGAGAGGCTCAGGGTGGACAGGAGAAGACAGCATGAGAAAGGTGGATGCTCCAAGAGGATGTAAAAGCATGTGTAGACAGGAAAGGAATGGGATGACCAGGGATCAAGAGGAAACAGTTGGAATTGAAGAGGGTTCTAAAATGAATAAGTAAAACTGGAAATGGCTGCAGTTGAGCATGGAGAGATCAAATCGAATAAGTGGTATCAGTGGAACTAGCTGTAGATCCAGGAATGAGCTGTTATGTTTGTATACAAATTCCAGAAGTGTAAGAAACAAGACAGTTGAAATGGTTGCACTAATTGCATCTGTTCATCTAAAAAATTGTTGGAATAAGTGAGACATGGTTAGATGAGGATGACATTGTGACAGGAATAGAGATGAAAGGGTACGATGTGTTTCATGAGGATAGAAGGGGTAAAAAGGGAGGGGAATACTATTAATGATACAGAAAGAGTTATGTCCATACAAAGTAGAGATACAAGAGGGAAATAGTGCCAGTGGTTTTAAGACAGTATGGTGTGAGATAGAGTTGAATGGAATGAAATACTTGGTTGGATGTTGTTGTAGACTTGGCAATGTGGATGTAGTGATAATAAAATGTATAATCAAATTAGCCAAGCAAATAAGAAAACATTGATCATTATGGGAGATTTTAATAATGGCAATATAGGCTGGAATGATGAGATAGCAACTGGGAGTAAAGAAAATGAGTTTATTGAGTTTTTGAGAGATAACTATCTCAGACAATATGTAACAGAGAGCATGCGAGGACTGAAGGTCTTGGATTTGGTCACCTCATCAGAGGATATAATTATAAATGAGGTGTCAAATCACCGACCAATTGGTGAGAGTGACCATGAGGTCATTACCTGGGTAGTTGTCAGCAGTGTGAGGACCTCAGTGAGGAAAAGAGTATATGTGGAACTACAAGGGGAGGGGGGGGGTGATTATGAAGAGCTCAGGAGACAGTTTGCAGGTGTAGCATAGAATGAGGAGTTAGCTGGAAAAGAGATCAATGCAGCTTGGGGGATTTTCAAGAACTATCTAGTAAATGGAATGTCTAAATGTATTCCAAGGGTGAGAAGGTTAAATAAGGTAGGTGTGAAATGGATGAATAAAGAGTTTAAGCATGCGATACACAGAAAAAAGGCATTATGGAGGCAGCATAACAGAAGCGGAAATTACCAATTCCATAAGGATTACAAAGACTATGCAAGGCTTGGTTGGTATGGGTAGCAAAAGTGAGGTATGAACAGCAGTTAGCTAATGAAGCCAAAAAGAATCCTAATGAGTTCTTTTGATATGTAGCCAGCAAAAGAAAGAAAGATTATGGAAGGACAACATTGATTGGAGAAAATTGAATAAAGAACAGCTGTTGGGGAAAATGTGGTGGAGATACTTAATGAGCAGTTCATAAAGGTCTTTCATCATTATGACTTCATGGAGAGATTGAGAGCAGTTGATGATGGGGAGGAGAGACTGACTGTAAGTGAACAAAAGGTGTATAAATGAGATGCGCAAACTAGATGTTAATAAGGCTGCAGGACTTGATAATACAGTATGTCACCACGCATTCTGAAGGAATATGCCAGGGAGTTGACGTCTGTCTTGACATATTTTTTTTTTAATACAAGTCTTGCACTCTGTCAATTTTCTAAGGAGTGGAAGGAGATCAAGATTGTGCCACTTCATAAAAGAGGTGATAGATCTGAAGCATCAAACTACAGGGCCTATCTGTGTGTCAGGTGTTGTGGTTAAGTTATTGGAGAAGCTTATGAGAACTAGGATCCAGAATTGGGTTGACAACAACAATGGTATTATCTTTGATGGACAGCATGGATTTGCTAAAGGGAGGTCATGTTTTAGTAATCTACTTACTTATTATAATAAGGTACTGCTTCCTTGAACAGAGGAGACGAATACGCAGTAATATACTTTGATTTTGCAAAGGCTTTTGATAGATAATCACATAATAAGTTGAAGTCAAACTAGAGTGGATGGGATTGGATATTAGATTAGCATTGGATTGGAGATTGGCTATCTGATAGGTATCAAGAAGTTATGTATGGGAGAGCAATATCCAGGAAAAGGAAAGTCACTAGTGGAGTGTCCAAAGGATCTGTTTTATGGGTATTACTGTTTAACTTGTACATTAATGATATTGGGGAAGATTGGTTTAGATGGAGATATTCAGTTGTTTGCAGATGATGCAAAGTTGGGATGAACCATGAAGAATAGAGAAGATGTTGTGGCCTTACAAGACTTGAATAAATTGAGTGATTGGGCACAGGATTAGGGATGCGAGTTCAATGCTGCAAAATGTAAGTTTTAAAATTTTTAAAGGTTTTAAAATTTGGGACACAAAGATGGGATGCAGAATTTATGCTTGGTGAAGATATATTGTCAGAGGTGGAGGAAATAAGAGATCTGGGGGTGACAGTGGATAAGGATCTGAAATTTAGGGGACAGATTGCCAAAATTGCGAAGACAACACAAAGGCTTCTGGGAATGATGCGGAGGACACTGACTTGTAGAAGTAGGGAGATTCTTGTTCCATTGTATAAAGCTTTGATTAGGCCACACATGGACTATTGTGCCCAGATTTGGTCACCTAGTTTTCAGAAGGACAAAGAGATGTAGGAACGGGTCCAGAGGCGACTGACTAAGGTAGTTTCTAATTTCTGGAATGTCGAATATGAGGAAAGACTGAGAAGATACAATCTGCAGAGTCTGGTGGGCAGGAGGAAGAGAGGAGATATGATAGAGACCTACAAGTTAGTAAGGAGTTGTTATAGGATCAATGTTGGAGAGGTTCTACAGAAAACAGTGGGAGATCAGGGGAGAGCTAGAGGTCATCCCTGGAAACTGTATAAAGAGGGTGTGAGTAGGGGAGTGAGAAGCAGGTTGTTTTCATGCAAAGTTGTGAATGATTGGAATGCCTTGACTGAGAGTGTGGTGTCTGCAGAGAATTTGAGTGTGTTTAATGCATGGTATGATGAGCTGTGTGTATGATAAAAGGACCTCCCAGATGAGTCTGACTCCATGGGGTCTTGGGTAATAATAATAATATTGTTTTCCAAATTTTAAAACCTTACATTTCACTGACATCCCCACTCCCATGCCTATTCATTCAGTCTTCTTGTAAAGTACATCTGCTCTTCTCCTCATCCTTCATCCACACTTTGCATCAACTGCAAACAGCTGCATATCCTAATTCAAATCTTTCCCAATATCATTAACATATGGGGTAAACATATGGGGCACACCACTAGTGACTTTTCTGTTCTGGGGTAGTACTCTCTCATACACAATTTGTTGATACCTATCGGACAGCCAATCTCTAGTTTGACTATCAACTTATCATGCAGTAATCTATCAAAAGCCTCTGCAAATGCTGCGTATACTACTGTGTATCCATCTCCCGTATCCAATGCTGCTGTCACATTATTCTAATAAGTATGTAGATTACTAAAAAACGACCTTCCTTTAGCAAATCTGTGCTGTCCATCAAAGATAATACCATTGTTGTCAACCCAATTCTGGATCCTGATTATCACCAATCTTTCCAACACTTTAACACAACACCTAACACAGAGATTGGCCTCCTCGTCCTTATTATTGATGCTTCTGGCATTAGTAACATGAATTACAATATCTCCTTGTGCACATAATTACCCTTACATATTGTAATGAATGTTCCATTCAAATTTGAGACCCTGAGAAATTACATTCAGCATTTTGTGATCACACTTTTCCATTCTAAACATTACTTCTCTTTTGCTCTAATCCTAACACTATAAATCTCAGATCTGTCCAACTCTGGAGTACTGTTCCCACATTTGAAGTGCAGCACCCAAGAACTAAGAATTCTTTATGATTTTCAGAAGAGGGCAATCTGCTTAATAGGAAACCCTTCTCTCACAGACTCCCTTCAGACACTTTTATCATAAGGCACTCTGTTTCAGTGCTGTGCCTTTTCATAGGCATTGCTCCTCTGAATTGGCTGCTACGATTCCTCCACTTTTTTCTAACCATAGAAGAACTAGAGCAGCCACTGGACAACATTCATATACTGTCCAGCTTCGAACAGACCAAACTAACTTCTCATCAGCTTCCTTCATTCCATCCACCTCTATTCTTTGAAACAATCTCTCCCATACTGTTTTACCCACTGAGCACAGCCTCCCACTCTTTAAGCAACATATCAACAGGCTATATTTTCTCCCTAATCTTGATTCTGGTTCAAGGATACATAGTGGCTGGTCAGTGAATTTAGTGCTCCTGTAAAGTTGGGTGTTTTTTTTGTTTATATTGTCTTTTTCCTTAAAAAATTTGTGTTTTCTGGTATACTAGTGTACATTGTAGTGTTTTATACTGTATTTAGTATTTCATCATATATTTTCATTAAGATATTTCAATACCTAGAATACGTTTAAAATGGCGCTAAAAAAGGGCAAGAAATGTAATGCTAAAAAAGCACCGCAGGCGACAGCGAGAAGGTTAGTCCTGCAAACGAGGTTACTGTACACATGGATGAAGTTAATGAAAATGAATTAACAGCCAAAATAGCAAAGTTGAAGCAGATCATCAGAGAGACGACGAGGCAATTGCAAAGAGTTGAGGGATGTTTAAATGAGCATAGGGAGAAAAAGAAAAAATGAACAAGAAAATAGGAAACAACAAAGCAAGGAAACAGGTAAGTCAGGAAAGAACGGAAATCAGGTAAGTGATGTTATTAGTAAAAAGAAAGAAGTTATTTGGTATGGTGACTCCATAATAAAACATGACATAGATGAGCGAGTTATAACATTGAATTTTCAGCAAAAATTTAAAATATGCAAGCAATTCAAAAACAGAAAAGAAAAGTAAATGAAATCGTAGTTGTAGTAGGAATGAACGATTTAATTCGCGATAAGTTCAGTATGAGAGAGGACATGAAAGGGTTGTTGGAAGAGGTGAGAGTGAAGGGTCACAAAGTAAAAATTGTTAGTATTTTACTTTGCTATGATAAAAAAGAATTAAAAAGACGGGCTATGATGGCAAACGATTAGATGAGTAGACTATGATGATTTTAAAGATTTATAATTTTAAAGATACCATCCAATCCCACAGATGTATTGACATTGAGGTTATGCAATAGACTACTCACCTCCACTTCATTCACCACAATTCCTGTATAATCTATTGGTTTTCATTCATTTCTGCAATGTCACCACCTGGATGATATATTCTTGCAAAGTGCTCACTCAGTAACTCAACTATATCAACTGATTCAGTTACCTCCCTACCATCGGCATTCTTTAAAATCATTCTGGAGTAGACTCCTTGGAGTTGCCCAGAATAATAATAATAATTATTATTATAATTACAGGCAACTCCAAGGAGTTGACAGACTCATTATGGGAGGCCCTAACATCATGTCAAGAACAACTATTCAACATTCACACAGTATCTATCATACCTCGCCTTGAAATCATTCACAGTCATGGCACCCACAAAAGACTCTCAGCTTATTCCACTCATTCACCACTCTCCAAGTAAAAAACCTAGCTCTAACACCCTTGCTAACCACACCCTTGCTAACCACACTCTTGCCCAGCTTCCATGCATGGGCCACTAGTCCTCCTACCACCAGTCATATTCTCAAAAATATCTTCTGAATTAATCTTATAGAAACCCTTCAGTAATTTGAATGTCTCAATCATATCACCCCTCCTTCGCCTATCGTCCAATCTCTGCAACCCACAAATCTTCAACCTGTTCTCATAAGGTTCAATCCATAGACCTGCTATCATCTTGGTCACTCGTCTCTGAATCCTCTCCACCTTCTCCCCCATCAAGAAGAAACCCTGGTGCCCATATCTGGGCACAGTAGTCTAGATCGGGTCTTATGAAGGCTCGATACAGAGGAACAAATACTGTTTGTCTCTGCTTGTTAAAGTATTTTTCAGCAACCAAGTGATTTGATGAGCTGATTTAGCCACTTTTGCAAAGTGCCCCCAAACTTCAACTCCCTATCCACCAACACTCCCAAATTCCTGGTCTTGTCAATCTCCTAGAGTACGGTTCCACCGATGTGATATACTGTTGCTAATCTTTTCACCCCAAAATGCATAACTTTACACTTTGCCACATTAAATTGACATCCATTCTCCTTAGCCCAGTCCTCCAAACTATCCAAATCATCTTGCAAAATTTTGACTTCTTGTGCACTCACTATTGCTCTACTCAACTTTGCATCATGAGCAAACAAATGAACACTTCCTCTCAGATCCTTTCCTATATCGTTAATGAACAAATTGAAAAGTAGTGGTCCAAGAACAGAACTCTGCAGCACATCACTAGTCACAGGCCATCTTTTGGACTCTACTCCTGAATAAACCACTCTCTGATATCTCTCCATCAACCACTCTCCTATCCATCTCACCAACCCTATATCCATCCCCATATGCTGCAGTTTACTAATTAGAATTCCATGTGGTACCCTGTCAAAGGCCTTAACAAGGTCCAGTAGAATCACTGTAAACCCATTACCCTTATCCAGTTCAGCCGTCACTGTGTTATAAAATGTCAGCAAGTTACTGAGGCACGATCTACCCTTCACAAAACCATGCTGTCCCCCATACAGTATCCTATTTTCATCTATCCAATCCTGTATTTTTCTCTTCACTATTTTGTCCAAGACCTTGACAATGATTCCTGATATGCTGATCGGTCGGTAATTTACAACAGCAGTCTTGGAACCTCCTTTATGCAGTGGAACTATTTTCTCCTCTTTCCACCCCCTTGGGACTAACCCAGACCCAAGACTCAAATTAAACAAAATGGTCAAGGGCACTTACAATTCTTTAGCCGCTTCACGTACGACACGAGTTGGTATACCATCCAATCCCACAGATGTATTGACATTGAGGTTTTGTAATAGACTATTCACCTTCACTTCATTCACCACAATTCCCGTATAAGCTATTGGTTCATTCATTCCTGCAATGTCACCACCTGGATGATATACTCTTGCAATGTGCTCACTCAGTAATTCAACTATATCAACTGATTCGGTTACCTCATATACATTTTTTGCCATATACATTTTTTCCTTTACTTGCAACATATCGAAAAAACTGTTTGGGATTCTCTTTAGCCTGCATGGCTAACGTTCTTTCATAATCCGCTTTTGCTTTTCTTACCACACTCGTTACCCTTCTAGCCTGTGCTTTATACCGTTCATGTGCCGGCCGGTCACCTTCCTACTTAAATTCCCTCCACAGTTGTTTCTTTTTTTTGCAGCTCAAGCTTAATGATGTTATTTATCCATTTAACCCCTACTTGATGTATTATTTGGACTCTAGGTATACAGTCAGCCATTGCCTCATGCAAACACTTCTTAACAGCCTCCCATGCACTATCAACATCCAGCCCTTGCAGTTTTACATGCCATGGCACTGAACCAATCAAACTCCTAAGCTTGTCATACTTAACAGCCTGATAATTCCACACGTAACCTGTCTGAATTGTAAATTCCACACCGTTAGCCACCTCACAAGTCAAGACGCTATGATCACTCTCACAAATTGGTGGCAACGTGGTCATATTTGTTACAGTCAAATTCTCAGATGCAATTGCTAGGTCAAGCACTCTCTGACCCCTAGTATTTTCCATTACATGCTGTCACAGATAGTTATCCCTTAATAACTGCAGAAAATCCAATTCCTTCCTCCCATGTATCCTCTCCTCTTTCCAATCAATGTTACCATAGTTGAAATCTCCCATAATAATCACTCTCCTTCCACTCATTTCTTCTATTTGCTTATGTATACTATCTCCACTATTTATTCCATCACCTGGTCTACAGCAGCACCCAACTGTATATTTTGTTCTGCTTGTCTCAATCTCACACCAAATAGCCTCAAATGTACTCTTTTCTCTATCCTGCAGTTCCACTTCAGTTCTCCTTGGCAGCAGCTCATCAGCTATCATCAATAACCCTCCTCCCCTCATTTTATTCTCCCTGTCACTACTGAACATACCATACCCCTGACATTCAATCCCACTAGCTATATCATCTTCAGTCAGCCATGTTTCACTAATGCCAATAACCTGTGGCCTGGAAGTGCCAACCAAGGCCAAAAATTCTTCCTTCTTGTTCCTAATACTGCTGGCATTAGTATGCATGAATTGCAGAAGCCCATTTGACCCATCCCTATTTTGATGCCTTATACTAACTATCCCATTCTGATTTGTTGTCCTTCGTACTCGCTTTGGGCATATTACGCACATTCATACACTCAACTGTCTCCCTAAAGTCTGCATATCTACTACTCACCCCCTGTAATAACTCTACTTTCCCTGATTCTGCACATCCACTTCATTCACAACACCTTTTCAAGTCTCCATACACCAAATCCATTCAAATGTAAACCATCTATCTTATATAAATCCTTTCCCCATCGAACTCACTCTACACATCCACACCACGCCACTACTCCTGCATAATCCGCGCATAAAGTCATTAGCAATTTTGTCCCTCCTCCTATACTCTTCACTGTCATACTGCAGCAACAGACTCACCATCCTAACTCTCTCTCTCTCTAATAGCTACCTCAAGCAATTCCTTCAAATCCTCTCTCATAGCCATTTTGTCTCCTTTCAAATCATTTGTTACTGCTACACTATCAATTCTTTCACTCTCTGCTTTTGCATTCCAATTGACTCGCTTACATCCTTAACGTTCGCACCAGGTTGGTACGATTTTGTTCAACTCTCATCTATCACACCTCTTACTAAAAAATCTCCGTACAACACTCGCTCTTTCATTTTGTTTACACTCACTATCATACTCTTATTTTTCTTATCATACTTTTGGTGTATTAGTTGGTACGCTCGGTAAACATTTTTGCTAATGCTCCAGCTGCTGATTTGCTCTGTGTATCGTTCCAAGTAACTGCTATGTAGAAGGAATGGATGCCAGTTTTTGGATGTGTGGAGTGAGTTTGAGGAAAGATTGGATTTGTATAAGAGGGATGGCCTACACCTGAATGTTTTTGGTATCTTTTTTTTTATAATTTTTTTAATTCTGTAGTCATTATAGCCATTGGAGAGGAAGGTGTTGTGTATGTGTTTGAGTTCGGTTCAAAGGGCAGTTTTACTGGAACAAAGATTGTGGACCCTATTGGTCAGAGGTTTAATAATGCCATATTGCTGGGAGGGGTGGTGGTGGTGGGAGAGTTTGTGAATGTATCTACCTGTATGAGTAGGTTTTCTATATACAGAGAAAGAAAGGTTACCATTAGGAAGGCATGTTACTAAGGTGTCTAGGAAGGGTAAACTATTGTTATTTTCCTTTTCCATCATAAACTGGATTCTTGGATATAGACTATTGAGGTGACTGAGGAAGGAATCTAATGTGTCCGGGACATGAGGCCAAATAGAGAACACATCATCTACATATCTTAGCCAGATAGGTTTTAGAGGGGAGGAGTCAATGGCTCGTTTTTCAAAATTTTCCATGTAATAATTGGCAAGAGGGGGGTGAGAGGGGGGGAAACCATGGCAGTTCTGTCTATAGATTTTGTTCTTTCAAGAGAAATAACCAGAGTTGATGGCAAAGGAAAAGAGCTCTAAGATATCAGAAGGAAAAACGTTTTTTAAGAGTGTTAAGGTGTCAATTAGGAGAATATTTGTAAAAGAGATGATGTCAAAGCTGACCAATATATCTGTATTATTTAAAGTAAGATTTTCAATTAAGTTTTTAAAATGGGTGGAGTTTTTTACATAAGATGAGGTAAGACCAGTGGGGGGGGGGGGGTCGAAGAGTTAGCTAGCATCTACTATAAGTCTTAGGGGAAAATTAGGTTTGTGGATTTTGGGTAAACCATATATCTGGGGGGGGGGGATGAGAAATGAATGGTTTGAGTTTTTTTGTAATTTCAGGAGGCCAGGAAGAAACATTTTTAAGTAGGTTTTTTAATTTTTTAACTTGAGTTTTTGTGGGATTGTGTTCCAACAGTATATAGGTAGTGCGATCATGGAGAATAATATCCATTTTCCATTATATTCTGAGGCGTTGAGAACAACAGTGGCATTACCCTTATCAGCTCTGGTGACGACAATACTTTTTTCTTTCTGTAATTTTTTGAGGGCAGAGAGTTGACTGGAAGATAAATTAACTTTAGGAGGTCAAGAACGGGAGAGAATATTAGCTATATCAAATCTGATGTTATTGGCTGTTTCTGGAGCTAAGTGACAGATTCTGTGTTCGATGTTGTACCTAATATCCAATACTGGAACTTCAATAGGTGCGATGGCAAAATTGTGTCCAAGGCTTAGGGCACTAATGGCATCTTCGCTAAGTCTTTTAGAAGATAGGTTGACTACTGTATGGAGCGGTTGAACTTCAGGTAGCGGTTTAGATTTGCAAAGGTTATTGAACTTATCGATGTGTTTATTTTTTATTTTCTGGAATTCATTTTGAGAGGAAGCTTCTGAGATGCTAAGGAGAATAGACCAAAGTTCAGGATTGAGTATAGCAGAGAGCTCTGTCTATAATGAGACAATGGTGGTATTTGTCGTAGCGAGGATGGCGCTAGTTTCAGTAATCTGTTCTCGTAATAGTGCCAGACCAGCACGTTTGTATATCCGGAGGGTTTCATTAGATTTAAATTTGGTTTTTAGCCTAACACAATTAGGAATAACTCTTGAGTCCCGACATCTTTTTAAAAAGGCCAGCCGATTTAATAGCCTCGATAAGCGTAGTTTCGACTTAACTTATTGTTTTGCTTCACATGCTATTTCATCACCATGAATGATCAGAATACATGTGTTGAGGTTTAGGTGCTGTGAAGAATTCATGTTAGAGGTTTAATGGAATATTAACAGCACTGAGAAAGGATTAAAACTAATTTTAATACTTCCAATATTTCATCTCCATCACAGAGACATCTTCGGGGATTACAAAAACATTTTGTAACAACACACACACACACACAAATACAATACAAAGTGAAACTAAAGTCCTATCTAGGTGGTGCGCCCTCTATGGGCATTTGTAGGTGGCCTGGAATGTAAGGAGGGATCTCTGATAATTAAAGTTTCCCAAATTTTGGAAAGTTTAATGCAACCGTATTTGTTTAAATTAGGTTAATTCCTGAGTGAAGATGCAGATTCAAGGAATAGTCTTTCTTTTTTGAATTTACTATGGCGGAGCATGGTAGTTTTATTCTAGGAGATCCTGTGGGAAGTATCCAAAACATGGCCAGACTGACCATAATCGTGTTTGCAGATGTAAGAACTGTGTCCTTCTAACCGGATGGATGCTGACCTGCCTGTTTGTCCGAAATAGGCAAGTTTACAGTAAACAAGGTAAGAGGAGGGAGCTGGTCTTTAGTGGAGCAGATAAGGTAGCAAGTTTACGGTGGGGCTTAAAAGCTGTATGGAAGTTGTACTTTTTTTAATGATCTGGCTATTTTTTCTGAAGTACCAAGGATGTAAGGAATGGTGATGGCATTTCTGAAATGCCATCACCATTCCTTACTTCTGTGGTACTTCAGAAAAAATAGCCAGATCATTAAAAAAGTACAACCTCCATACAGCTTTTAAGCCCCACTGTAAACTTGCTACCCAAGAATATAGTTTCTTGGCATCTTTAATTTATAGGAGGGAAGATGACAAGGGTGGAGTCATCCTTAGGGCTGGGTGAGAATATAACTAGGAGATGGAGTTGTGAGTAGATGATTTTTTCCATGAGAGTTGTAAGTAAATGCACTGCTGGGGAGGGGATGATATACTGACAATGGATGAATTTCTGAAGGGATCTAATTCACAGGCATTGAGCAGATTTGTGATGCTAATATAAGTTTTAAGACTTCGTAAAAATTTGCAAATATCATTACTTATGTTCATTATAGACTTTGATTTAGTTAATAATTCAACATTTATCTAAGAAATTTTAAGTAAGGAATTTATTAAAACCACAATTTTAATAAAAGAATGATTAAAATCTTATTTCATATTTGTTACTGAAAAAAAAATCAAGAAAAAATATAAACAGACTATTCATTCCTTACCATTCCTGCAGTGTCGACATTACTTCCAGCTAGAAGAAGTTGCTGGGCTATTTCAAGGTAACCTTTACGAGAAGCCCATACCAGAGGAGTAGTACCATACTAAACGTAAATTATATTAACACTTTATATTAGTAAATTATATATAATTAGACTAATGATTACTCAACTCAGATGTATATTAATGAAAATAATTAGAAACAAGTTGCTTTTATACAAAATCATAAACTTATTCCCATGGCTGTGAAGCTAGGTTTGAATAACAGTTATTCAAATATTCAGGTCTTCACAACCTAAAACACCAGTAGCATTATATGAATCAAAAGGATACTTCATAGTATAAATATGTAGCAATGATAGATATGTGAAAATAAATCACTACATGGCAGTTACCAACCTGTGGTCTGTGGTCAACCTGTGGACACCTGAGAGAACAAACATTTTATATTACGAACAGCTTTAATGTATTAATGCGGACTGTACAGACCAACAAAGCATTGTAGCACCTCGATGTACATTCAATGCATATGAAATATATATCTTTACTGTTTAACACTCCAATGCATTTTCTATTGTTTTCACAGTACATATAGAAGCATATTAAATGTACATCACAAAGTACCAAGACATTGTTGGTTGCAGAGGAGGAATAGATCCAACTAAAGCTGAGTTAAAAGAAATGCAACAGCCACATTCAAACAAGAAAATCCGTAAACATAGTGATGATTATTTGTCTCTTGATTTTACTCATATTGGTTCCATTGATAATCAAAACCCACAATGTGTTGTCAAACAACACAGTTAGTCGAAGAATTCTAGAAATGGCCCAAAATATGAAAGAACAACGAATTATCAGAGTATGTAATAGTTAATATTATTCTCTACAACTGAACAAAAATATACATGTTGCAAACTGCATCATTTGTATAATTGCATATTAAAGATAACATTAGTCAACTCCAATCCCATCCACGAGGATCTACCATATTTTTCAAATTAAAATAGTGGTCATCTACTTTCAAAAGGTTGAGAACTGCTACTCTACATAATTCTTGAATTTCTGAAGATTAGCATTGCATAATAGGATCAAACATAGGTTTTATGAATAACATAAGCATGTAAGCACAAGAAAGATATTTAATTAACCAAATATTTCAGTCTGGAAATAGCAGACCATCTTCAGTGGCACTACAAGAACAGTTTTAAAAAAATACAAGGTGGAATACTAACAATAGATCATTTAAAAATAGAACAAGCCATGCGATGTTATATCACTAAGTATTAAAGGTGTTAAATTGTGAATGAAGATATTTTATGTTTTAATACTTCCTTCACATTTAACATAATCCACCATGTCATAAGCAAGACTTGTAAATATTACTTGTTGTTAGTCTCTTGCTTATAATATGTTATTCATATAATTGCTTTGAATTTTGTTTGTTATCAATTAATTATTTAATCTTAGAATATAATAGCAATAAAAGGACTCTGTATAAATATGTCATTAATTTTATTTAGTTTATTCTGTAAAATTTATCACAAGAAACTGTGTGTATGTAAATTTAAATGTATATTATATGAATTGTGATATATCTTTTTATTTCTGTATGTAAGAGTGATTTTACGTAATTCTTCTGATTGGATTTGATTGGCTGCTGAAGGAGAAACGGAGTTTATTTTAGTTAGCTCGTGCTGAGAACATGAGCTACTGTGTATAAACAGAGAAGCCAGTGGATATAAACTGAACTGGTTAGCTTATATCCATTTTGGCAGGAAGAAGGAACGTAGTTGATTGGAAAACGAAAGTAAAAAAAGGAGAAGCTTTAGAGACAGCAGAGAGACCGGTTGTGTGTAACAGAAGGGGGAGTTGATATATGCCATAAATCAACTACGAAAGGCCCAGGAATTAATAGACATCGTGAATTACTTCTATGGGAGTTCTGATACTACAATATTTTCCAAGTGGTTTGTGGAAGAATAGTGCAGAACCAAAGTTAATACATAGAAGAAAATAAGGAATTAGTAAATAACTAAAATCTAGTGCATTGAGACTTGCATATTTCTGTGTCTATAATTCAGTTATTATAGTGGAAGATTTCTTTAGAATTGTGTAGCCATACAGTAAAAGTCTACAAGAATTTCAAATGTACCTTTGCGAATTCAATGCGTAGAAACAGTAAGAGTTGTCCTTTCTGTAACCTGTGAAGGTATAACTGTTAACTCCGTCGGATATATTTTAACCATAGCTGTGGTGTTATGTTGATTAATGGTCGAATGTTAGATGTACTGAAGTACTTTCCCCTCGAAATAATAAGTGTCATCTTGTTCTATTAAATGTTAGCTGACTGAGAAAGAATAAAATGTAGCCTATCATAAGATTAATTATTGTAACATCTGGAAGGTAGAACTTTTAAGAACTATTTTCAACTTGATTGACTGAACATAAAGAAGTGATAAATGAATGTTTGATAATTTATGGATTGTAATTATTCTGAATACTTTAAACGGAGCTAATATATTTATGATATGATTCATCCAATTGGTTAGAGTGAAATATGTCAGAGAAATACTAATGCTTTGTGAATTAACAATTGTTAACATTAGTCATGATTCTCAAACCTAATTGAGAAGTTATTAATGTATGAATGTGAATTCTTATTGTTTAAAGTAAAGAGCCAACAGGCTTCATTTCGGCGACGTAAAACATTATTTAAATTAATGGGATATTAAATCTCACATTGTTTTAAAACCGAATAAGAAACTCAAAGATCGGAATCAAAGAGTTTCATGCCGAATATAGTAACTATAAACGTATTGGCGACTATTAGCGTAAGCGTTGCGTAAGTTTGCACATAGTACAAACTAGGGTAACTCGTTGCAAAGGTGGAGGAAGTTCTGATCGCTATTCTTAGTATTTTCCATAATGTAAAACCCATCTCCTAGGAGATGTATGATGTTATACATTATGGTGGGAGGTCACTACCCAGACCGGTTTCGATCTTTATTGAGATCTCATCAGTGAGTAGCTAGACCAAAGTATAATACTAAGGGTATAGCGAAAAGAACTTATATACTCTGTTATACGAGTTGTCAAAAAGGTTCACCCATAAATTGTTTAAAGTAAAGAGCCAATAGGCTTCATTTTTGTACTATGTGCTTTAGCTTATGCTAGTAGTCACCGATACGTTTATAGTTACTATATTCGGCATGAAACTCTTTGATTCCGATCTTTGAGTTTCTTATTCGGTTTTAAAACAATGTGGGATTTAATATCCCCTTATAAATAATGTTTTACATCGCCGAAATGAAGCCTATTGGCTCTTTACTTTAAACAATTTATGGGTGCACCTTTTTGACAACTCGTATAGCAGAGTATATAAGTTCTTTTCGCTATACCCTTAGTATTATACTTTGGTCTAGCTACTCACTGATGAGATCTCAATAAAGATCGAAACTGGTCTGGGTAGTGACCTCCTCTCAGTTATACAGCTTTGACCATTAAGCACCCTTAATTTTTATATTAAATTATATGAAATTACTGGATTGTATACAGATTACAAGATAATGTAACAGTACCTGACTACTTCATATAATAAAGCACTGGAAAAAAAAAAAAAAACTAAGCAAGTAGCAGCAGCATGAAATTTATTTTTTTAACTGTTATCATCCACAGAGGATGGTAACAGTTCAGAAGACATTGCATCTACGACAGTCATAAAATAATGTTTTTTTTTTGTTTTTTTTCATTTGGCTGTATAAAATGAAAGATATTTTATTGATCTTAACATTACTTTCTAATTCAAGTATTTTTATATAAGAATGGCAAAAAAAGCCACCTTCTATAACAGTTGACTTTTAATTTTGCACAAGTCTTGCCTCTTTTTAATATCATTGAGCACTAACAGACAGCACAAAAAAAAGATTTCCAATTTGGGAAGCCAGGGGAAAAATTATTATTATTATAAGGACCTCCTGCGATCAGTCAAAAGACTCGTCGCAGGAGGTCCTTCCTAGGAAACACAAAGTCTATCAAGACTCGTCGAGGGAGGTTCCTCCTAGGAAACACAAAGTCTATCATACCACTCCTTAAACTCATTGACCGTTCTTGCTCTCACCACTCTATCAGGCAATGCATTCCACGGTTCAACCACCCTCCATGCAAAGAAACCACTCCTCACCCTCTTGCTCACAGCTTCCTTTCATAACTTTCAGGGATGGCCCCTTGTCATCACTCCTTCACGCTGTTCAACCAAACAAAAGAACTCCCTAGTGTCAACCCCTGTAACCACCTCTCAACAGTTTAAAAGTCTCAATCATATCACCTCTCCTTCTTCTATCTACCAAATTCTGCAGTCCACATTCCCTCAGCCGATCCTCATAACTAACATTGTACAGTCTTGAAACCATCTTTGTTATCAGCCTTTGTACTCTTTCCATGGTTAATTTATCCCCTTCAAATCCTGGGGACCAAATCTGAGAACAATAGGCTAAGTGTGGTCTAATCAGGGTCTTATGTAACGGAATGATAACTCTTTTATCTCTGCAGGTCAGTGTCCTAAGTATTGCAGCAATCCTCTGTGTTACCTTCACCAGCTTTGCAATGTGTCCCCTAAATTTCAGGTTTCTATCAATCATCAATCCCAGATCTCTCATCTCTCCTGCTTTCTCTAGTACAACTCCTCCAATAGCGTATGAAGTGTCACAAACCTCAAGACCTTACATTTTGCTGCATTAAACCGACACCCCCATTCATTTGCCCATCTGGCTAGCTTATTCAAATCCTCTTGCTCTGCTATCTCACTCTTCTTTCAATCAACAACAATAATTACCAATGCATTACCTCAATAACAAGATACCCTTCTGTCCATGTGCACACAAGGAGATTATGGATGCCATGAAAAAAACAAACAAAAAAAACATACATTGCAGTTCATGATTACAATGAATATTTTCATTCTTTCCCCATTCATTTGCCCATCTGGCTAGCTTATTCAAATCCTCTTGCTCTGCTATCTCACTCTTCTTTCAATCAACAACAATAATTACCAATGCATTACCTCAATAACAAGATACCCTTCTGTCCATGTGCACACAAGGAGATTATGGATGCCATGAAAAAAACAAACAAAAAAAACATACATTGCAGTTCATGATTACAATGAATATTTTCATTCTTTTTAGTATATTCAAATAACACTGGCCCATGCCAAATTTTTAGGTAACACCAGCCTTATATTAGCAGAAGTAATGCAGAAACATCACCAACCCTTTTAAGTACGTGCGAGACATTTCTTTCCATTACTCTATGAATAACTCCAAGTTACTCTTCAGTCCATTAGGTCTGATATAAGAATACTAAGTCTAACCAAATACTTGTAAATTCAGTCACATTTGTGAAGCTTGGTTTGTTTTCATGTTGCAACATTAATTGACTTCATTTTACAGCAGTCCTTCACTATTATTATTATTACATGGGGAAACTCCATGGGGTCTACAGACTCATCAATGGAGGGGGGGGGGGAGCCTAAACATTATGCCAAGCACCATCCAATATTCCTGCAATATATATCATACTTTGCTTTGAACTTATTCACAGTCATGGCACCCACAACAGACTCTTTCAACCTATTCTACTCATTCACAATTCTCCAAGCAAAATATCTAGTCTTGTACAGCCTTACTAACCACACTCTTACTCAATTTCCAAGGATGGGTCACTAGTTCTCCAACCACCAGTACTGCTCTGAAAAATTTCATTTTTTTTTTGTTTTTTTTCATTTGGCTGTATAAAATGAAAGATATTTTATTGATCTTAACATTACTTTCTAATTCAAGTATTTTTATATAAGAATGGCAAAAAAAGCCACCTTCTATAACAGTTGACTTTTAATTTTGCACAAGTCTTGCCTCTTTTTAATATCATGTATTAATTTTTTGGACTATTACTTTAAATTCCTGTGCCACTAAAAACTTATTTTTCTATACTTAAAGATAACATGTACTTATCTGGCCAACTAAATTAATGTTTTCTTCAGATACCACCACTCAGTCTCTAAAGGTTTGGTTCTTTATCATTTCAAACCGTATTTCACATTCAAATTTCTGTAGCTGCTGGGATCAATCGCCTTGAGGCTTTCTTCACACACTTTCATTTTTTGCCAATAATATTTGAACATATATAGTATATGAATCTACAGTTCACATCTAGGTGGCAGACATCTTTAATCACCTAATGCAATACCAACAACCTGCTTACCAAATGCATGAAATGGCTTCTACCATGTTTCATCTCCACAGCAGAGTCTCTCGGTTTCTGTCTTCCCCTTCCTTTCTTCTCACATACAGTGCGAGATGGTCTCGTTGGGCATGCTTAACTATTAATAATGAATTAAGGAACCAGTCCTTCTGCCATGCGAGGGTACAGCAAAACAGTTTCCACAGGCTAGCTACTATACAATACACAGGACCAAACTTGATGGTAATGCTTCTGCTGGAGGATTCCTGATCAACTAGTGAATAATCCTATCACCATCAATCACTCTGCCAGGTCATGATTGGAGGGAATCTGAGTACAGCAGTGTGGAGTAGGGCACTGTCAAGGAAATACTTGGATTGGAGTCCGGGAAATTCCTATGTAGAAGTGCTTAGATGTCCACACAGTTGTTTATGTGCACAAGTTTCATGTTTATTATGATTTTTTTTTGTTCTTTTGTTATTTGTTAAGCTTTTTTTTTTTTTTACATTTGTAGTAATGCTAGCATTTGTTTGGTTATCTTTCATGGAAGAATTGGTGCAGGAAACTTACAGCTAGTATCACTGCAGATGTAAAAAATTGCCAATAAAAAATCAAAAAAAAAAAAAAGAAATCAGGAAAAAAACATGAAAAATACAATAAAAATTTGCTAAAAACAGCAAAAAATATATAAAAATAATAATAATAACACCAAACTTTCATTTAATCAAAAAACACTTCAATTTCACCAACATTGAGGGCATCGATACAAAAATTAATGATATACACCTACATTCTCACAGGTGTCAAAAAACCTAACCTGCCATTCCTAACTAAATCCAAATTGGCATCTTCCACAACTATGCTGCACTTCAGCTATCCCAACTATGTCTTGCATGATGCATTTAATAAAAATGAAGGAACAGGTGCTTCTGTCAAACTGGACATTCTTTGCCAATTACTATCAAACCTGGACTCTCCTAATTCAGACAACTATGCTGTTCTTCTTTGAAGATCTTCAAAAATCAATTTCATACAGTCTAATTACCCATATTATAAGATTATCTTCCTAAGAGACTAATGTCTATAACATAAACTGGCTCCCCTTCTCTAACTTCACAGATCAAGCTGGAAAGGAAGCCAAGCCATTTGCTATAAGTATGATCTAACACAAATTGTTAACCTACTAACCAGATAATCCTCATCATTCTTCTAACATTGCGGACCTTTTGTTAAGCTCTTCCTCAAAATACTCTAAATATCTGCTCTTTTCTTGGCAACTATTGCCATAATGTATCCTTGTCTCCTTTTTCCATAGATCTAACTTGCCCAGACAATCTCAGACTCATACCCTATGACACCACACTGGTGCCAAATGGGATGACCTCCAGGATTTCTACACCTCGTTTCTGTGATGTACTAGTTTTTGCTCTCCTGATCCAAACACCTGTTTTGAACTAATAATTGAAATAATACTTAGTGGAATTCATAGTGTTTCATTTTCCACTGCACTGCTGCAAACTGTTGACCTCTACCTAAACTCTGGTTCTCGAAAAATTGTGCCATTGCAGTTAATGAAAAAAATACAGCAATATGTTCAATGGCTCGAGACAAAAACTCCAACACTTTACACTCAGCTAACACTAGAGCCTGAAACAAGTGTAAAGAAATCATCAACAAATCCAAAGCAGATTTCATGAGGATGAAATGCAATAAACTTACTTCTGCTCAACTTTCAGTCAAGCTTTCTGGTCCCACACTAAGGCTCTTGGGCATAACTTTGCCCTCTGCTATTTCCATGTCTCACATCCTAATAGTACAATGGTATCATCACCCAAAGATAAAGCTCTTGGCATTAGTCTTTTCTCCAACTTTTGTTTAGGCAATGAAGTTAAATCACCTCCAGCAATATTGCAAACTGCTGAATACATGCTTCCTCTGATCATTCAACAGAAGAACATCTGAATAATCCTCATTAGTCTTGATAAGTCTCCCCTGTCCAGATAGTTTCCCTCCAACTATGATCAAAAAATGCACTTCAGAATTAACAACCATCCTGTACACCTGTATAAGCTTTATTAGACACACATGTTCACAAGAATAAATAATTTTTATTACTGCAAATATTTTGACCAGAAACTAGTCATCATCAGTGCATCAGTATAATCACAAGTTAAAACTAGAAGAAAGAATATTAAACCTATTTACAGAGCTGAGTCACATGCTTTAATGCCACTTGAAAGTAATTACAAAATAAAATAAGATTAAATTAAAGACAAAATTAAAATTAAGAGATGTGAAATAAAAATTAAATTTAGATAATGAATTGAATGACATAACAAAGATTGGTTGATTGGTAGAGCCTTTGCTACTAATTGCTCACACAAAAAGTTAAGCAAGTTTGAGCATGGTTAGTAGTTGGAAGGGATTCAATCATTCGATGCTGTTGGCACACTCTCCCTCAATGAGTCTTTGGACTCCCTGGAGGTGTCACCACATAATAATAATATTTAATAATAATTAAAGGGGGGGGGACTATCGCTTGCCATTTATGAGACTCTCCCAAGTCTTGGCAATAGAGAGGCAGTCATTCTGATTTTAATTTAGGTGAAGTAGAAGTGCTTCAGCGCTCTTAAAATAAATGCTCAAATCTAAACCTACACTGATGTAAAAGGCAAGTATTGGACCAGGGGATATTGTAGTCAGTGTCCATTCCATGATGGGCAAGGTCAGAATTTTCAGATTTATTGTTGTTGATATAAGATGGGTGTTCTTGGAGTCATTTTTAAGCAGAACATCCTGTTTGTCCAAAGTATATGTAGAGCCACTTACACTGAACCTGGTATCACCAGGAAGGGAGGAAAATTTGTTGATAGGGAAAAATGTAGGGACTAAATTGTATCTTCTCACGATCTTAGCAATCATCTCAGATACTTGCAATGAATGGGATGGAGATTTGCAGTACAGGTTCAGGGTTATTGGGGATGGGCTTTTGTGTCCAGTATGAGTTTTAACTTCTTTAAGGTGATACCCTTCTGTAGTTCTGATGCATTTGATGATGCTCAATTCTTGTTGGAGAGTTTGGAAATTGGAACAGATAAGGTGCTCTTTTAAGCAAACATTTGAAGATGCCTATTTTTTGAGATAGTGAACAGATGTAGCAAGTATTCTAGGAGTATGGGAAAGAATGACATCCAGGAAGGCTAATTTTCATCCTTTTTCCATGGTGAAGTTGATGTGTGGGTGAAAGTTGTTGATTTTGGTTAAAAAGCTAGGCAGAGATACTTCTAAGTGTGGCCAGATGGCAAACACAAGTATCATACCCAAAAGGAACGCTGAGGTTGTATTGAGGAGAATAGGGATCTCTCAAGATGTTCTTAGTAGAAACTAGCCAGTGAAGGTGACAAGGGGCTTCCCATAGCAGTTCCTACAATTTGCTTGTAGAAATGGTTTCCTGCAGATGAAATAGCCTGGGTGAATAACAGTCAAACAGCTCAACTATGTTTAGAGGGAACTCCTATAACAGTTGGAGAGCATCTGCCAGAGGTACACTGGTAAATAAGAACTGTATATCAAAGCTGACCATGAGGTCAGCAGGTTGAAGGGTTAGGTTTGTTATTTTTGTCAGAAATTCTGATGTTTTCACATTGGCTCGTATGTTGCCAGTATGGGAGCTTAAAAGATGAGCTAAGAATTTGGCTAAGCAATAGGTTGGAGAAGCTACACAGTCAACTATGGGTATGAGTGGAGCTCTTTTCTTATGATTTTTGGTAGGCCATATATATATATATATATTTAAAAAAAAAAAAAACTTCATGGAGATTTTGGAGAGTCTCATTCTAATAAATGACAAACAATAGTGCATTTCCTCCACCCCTTTTAAAATATAACACTATGTCATTCAATTCATTATCTAAATTTAATTTTTTTTTATTTCAAATCACTGGATTTTAGCTTCAACTGAAATCTTATTTTATTTTGTAAACCACCCACAATGTGGCATTCTGACACATGGCTCAGCCCTGTAAAATATGATTAACATTCATAAGAAAGATTCCAGTAATTGGACCAGATGTTTATTAAGCTAAATGACAATAAAAAACAAACCCGACAAGTTTTGTAAGTCGTTTGACTTGCATCTTCAGGGGTCAAAGGTAACTAAGAGTTTAAACACAAGAAATGAGAAATTACTCAAAATAATTCATTATATATAGTTATTTATATAATCCGAATGTAGATTCAGTGCAATGCTAAGTTTGAACGATGCTGGATGCTGTCATGTTCTGTTGTTCATGTTCACATTGTCCGAGGTCTGACTTGGATATATTTTTTTTTATCAATGCTGACCAAACTTGTCCAGTAATTGGACCACATGTTTAGCTAAATGACAATAAAAAACAAACCTGACAAGTTTCGTAAGTCGTTTGACTTGCAAGTTTGGTCAGCATTGATAAAAAAATATACCCAAGTCAGACCTCGGACAATGTGAACGTGAACAACAGAATGTGACAGCATCCAGCATTGTTCAAATTTAGCATTGCACTGAATCTACATTCGGATATTCAATTTAATAACAGTTAGATGGCCACAACTGTATATAATGAATTATTTTGAGTAATTTCTCATTTCTTGTGTTTAAACTTTTAGTTACCTTTGACTGCCTGAAGATGCAAGTCAAATGACTTACAAAACTTGTCAGGTTTGTTTTTTATTGTCATTTAGCTTAATAAACATGGGTCCAATTACCGGAATCTTTCTTATGAATTGCTAAACCGCAGAAACCTTCGCATACAATGATTAACACTCTTTGTTCTAGCTTCACCTTGTGATTATGCTAATGCACTGTGATGACTAGTTAGTTTCTTGTAGAAATGTTATTTATTCTTCTTTTTATTATTATTTATTAAAATTATTATTCTTGTGAATAAGTGCATCTAATAAATTTATTATGTTTACAAGTGCCATTAAAAACTCAACCTATATAAGCCTAAATGTTATATTCACCTCAACCTATATGTTACATTCACCTAGAATCTACCCAACTACATGGATTTAGGTACAGTCTGGCAAGCCTTTACCAGACTGTACCTAAAAAAAAAAGAAATAAAAGTCAGCCATCAAACTATCATCCCATTATTCTCACTTAAGAAATCTTTGTGGACTTCTTAAAAAGTACTTTTAAAATACTCTCCAGTACTCTGGATGGAGAAAATCATCAACAACCAGTTTCTTCACTACCTGTAGTCGCATGAATTAATTAATGATTGATCACTAACATAGATTCATTTTCATTCTACAGAAGACTACCTCACTAACCTTACCCACAAGCTATGGAAAGATTTGGAGAAACCCATGTGGATGCCTTTGATATCTTAAATGGATTTGATTGAATCTGACACAATCAAATGCATCTGATTGTGTAAAATTACTTAAATGATTGAAGCATCAAGATCTAACATAACCAATGTCTTAAACACTAATTTCTTCACCATTCTCAAGTAGGGGAAAAGCCAACTTAGTGAATTTCAATGCTATTAAAACACAATCCTGTCTTATTAACCATAAGAAAGATCCTACTCCACTACCACTTAATTTTCATCAGGCACGACTTTTGTTGTGCCTGATGGCCTTGGCAAGGGACCAGAAGGGATAAGTGCCATTTGGGCAGGATGTGAGTTTGCAACATTTGGCTCTTTGGATTTTGCAATGATTCTTTCACGGATCTTGCATGCTGCAGTATAGGCAGAATGAGTATCTGGAGTTTTAGACTTGAGCCATTCGTGGCATGCACAGTTTTTTTTTTTATTGCATTGTCAGATTGTATATTTTGTTTACCGAGAAGACAGGGTCGGAATCGGTTGCATAACGGTGGAAGAGAAAACAAAGATAGCATAAGTTTTCATTATTTAGTTTTATTTTATTTATACTTAGTATACTTAAATGTTTTGTTTGTACTTTTACTTATATAGTTATATATACTTATTAGCATTTAGATGTAATAGTTCCTCGACACTATTTTGAATAATGGCGGCAGCGGCAGTTAAAATTGCAAATGGCGTATCGCCAAGTCCTCCGCCATTTAAGAACTCCATTTTGCGTGATATCATATGAGATTTTGTAGCATTCGGGACTAGTGGAATGTATGCATCCCGGAGGTTGTATATGTGGCAGGTGAGAGAAGTTGTATATACAGGCGAGTGAGGTTATATATGTGGCAGGTGAAGAAATGCATATATGTGCAAAATGCAGGCAATGGGAGGAACTTGGTGAGTTAGAGAGTTAGAGATGACTATAACTAACCTCATTGAGACTATAACTGACCTTGTTGAGTCAGATGCGGGAGATTCTCCACGTAGAGAGATGAGTGGTATGATGGAGGGCGAGAATGGCAAGAGAAATATGATAAAATAATGACAGTGTGGAGTATGGAAAGGTTGAAGGATTGTGAAGTTTTTGGAGATGGTCTCAATTGGGAGGATGAATGGCAAATAAGAGTGGCTGACTTGCAGAGAGAGAGAGATGAGCTGAAAGAGCAGGTGGAATGTCTAGGGAATGAGATGAAAAGTGTGAAAGATGAGATTAGGTGAATGGAAGAGACGAATGCAAGGCAAATCAGAGTAAGAGTGAGAGAGAGTTATGGGAATGATAGAGGAGGAGAGAATAGGAACAGTAGAAGAGAGGGAATGAGAGAGTTATATGAATGATAGAAGAGGAGAGAATAAGATAAGTGGAAGAGAGGGAGTGAGAGAGAGATATGGGAATGATAGAAGAGGAGAGAATGGAAACAGTAGGAGAGAGGGAATGAGAAGAATAATGCGAGGGAGCACTGAAACCAAGGATAGAGTGATGTCAAGAAGCCAGGTAAATAGTTTCTATCTGTAGCCAGAGAGAGAGAGCGTGAGAGATGCATGTGAGCAATTGAGGAACAGGGTGGTAAGGGGTGTAATGTATAAGGACTCAATGATGCGTGGTGTTCATGAGGAATGTTTACTTGGAGGAACGATAGAAAGTGTGGTTATGGCAATTAAGAGGGGGAAAAGGTGGATGAGATGACTCTGATGGTAGGAACAAATGACTTGAGAGGTAATGTAAATTGGATGGCGAGAGATATGAGATTCTTGTTTGAGGTTGTATGAATGAAGACGCAGAGAGGAAAGATAGTGTGCGTGTTGCCTATGTATAATAGTGATGAGCTGAGCAGAAGAGCAGTAATATGGGATAACATAATAGCTAGAATGTGTCAAAAGAGAGGATTGGAATATGTGGATGCTTGAAGGGCATTTGACGACAGAAAAGAATTGTATGTGAGAGACTGTATCATTTGAATAAGGAAGGTTGTAGGCATCTGGAGAGATTGCTATTCTGAACGAGTTGATGTGTCAATGCAGGAAAACTAGAATGCCCAGGGTGGATGATAGCAGGGGTGGCCTCTTGTGGAAATTGGTACTTGGGAGAAGGGGGGGGGGGAGATGACAACATCAGGCAATGCTTAGCCCAGTGGAGTCTAGAGGGGATAATGCTGGGTATAGAAACAGTGGCATTTTTATCCTTTATACTAATGCCAGGAGTATCTGGAATAAAGGAGAGGAATTGGTGGAGGTGATAGCATCAGACTGGCCAAAGATTATTGGGATCACTGAAACGTGGTTGACAGAAGAGGATATAATAACAGGAATAGAAGTAGCAGGTACAGCAATTTTTGGCAGGATAGGAAGGGAAAGCATGGTGGTGGGGTACTGATGCTTATGATAAGTGACAACTTATGTCCTCTAAGAGTGGAGGCTTTTGGAAGGCAGTGACACTAATGGTTTTGAAAGCATATGGTGTGAGGTAGAGGTGGGCAAGACAGAATATTTAGTGGGGTGTTGCTACAAACCAAGGAGCACAGAGGGGTGGAGACCAGGAGATGTTCAGACATTTGAGCCTGGCAAGTGCAAGAAGAATGATTGTTATGGGAGATTTTAACTATAGCAATATAAATTGGGGAGAGGAAGATGCATGTAGCAATAAGGGAATGGAATTTCTAGAATTCTTGAGGGACAAATGTCTTAGGCAACATGTAATAGAGGGAACAAGAGGTTCAAGAGTTTTGGATTTGGTCATAGAAGAGTTGATAATAAATGAGATGACATCTCTCCCACTAGTTGGAGAGAGTGACCATGTGGTTTTGACTTAGAAAATGAATAGACATGCAGGAGTATCAAAGAGACAGAAACGTATGTGAAATTATAAGGCAGGTGATTATAATAGTCAGACATCAACTTGGGGAAGTTTCATGGAGGTAGGAATTGGAAGGCCAGGATATCATTAGTGCTTGGGAAATTGTGAAGGAATATTTGTTAGTGCAACAGTAAGCTGTATTCCACGAGTGAAGAAGAGGACACAATTTGCAGTAAAATGGATAACAAACAATACTAAACAGGAACTGAATGAGAAAAAGAGGCTATGGAAGAGATATAAGGAGACAAGTGAAGAGCAGATATCTCTTCCATAGCCTCTTTTTCGCATTCAGTTCCTGTTTAGTATTGTTTGTTATCCACTTTACTGCAAATTGTGTCCTCTTCTTCACTCGTGGAATACAGCTTACTGTTGCCACTAACAAATATTCCTTCACAATTTCCCAAGCACTAATGATATTCAAAGAAAATTTGAGATTCAAAGAAAATCCTAGGAAATTTTTTAGCTATGTGGACAGAAAAAGGAGAAATGATTGTGGAAGAATGACATTGTGGGGATAAAAATGGGAATAGAGTGACTGATGCAGAGGACATAGTGGAATTGTTCAATGAACACTTTATTGGAGTATTTCATCCTGGAGGAGTCAATTTTAATACTAGAGGGATAGGGCAGGTTCGATTTTTCGAGGTGCAGGAGGAGAGTGTGTTCCAAATACTGAGTACTCTTTATGTCAGTTAAGCTGTGGGACTGGATGGTATTTCACCACAAGTTTTGAGAGAATGTGCTAAAGAACTGAGAGCTCCTTCGACCTGGCTTTTCAATGAAAGTCTGGCTATGGGAAAGGTACCCAGGGAATGGAAGGAAGGTAAGATAGTGCCATAGCATAAGAGCGGAAGCAGACTGGAAGTGTATAATTATAGGCCAGTTCGTGTGCCATCGGTAATTGTTAAGATCTTGGAGAAATTAGTGAGGGACCATACGCAGCATTGGGCATATGAGGGTAATGTTATCTGTGAGAGTCAACATGGATTTGTGAAGGGGCACTCTTGTTTTAGTAATGTGCAAGCCTTTTATAATAAAGTTACAAGAGCAGTAGATGAGGGAAAGTCGTATACTGCCATTTTCTTGGATTTAGCAAAGGCATTTGACAAGGTGCCACATGATAAGCTGATATTTAAGTTGCAGCACATGGGTTTAGATGTCAAGTTGGTCAACTGGATTCAGGATTGGATGTCCGATAGGTATTAGAGAGTTGTGTATGGCGGGGCAGTTTCAAGAAGGCAGAGGGTTACAAGTGGGGTCCCACAGGACTCAGTACTAGGACCTATATTGTTTAACCTTTATATCAATGACAGCAGATTGCAGGGGATATACAGTTGTTTGCAGATGATGTGAAGCTGGAAAGGGTTATTAGTAATAGTGCAGATGTGGTAGCCCTGCAAGAGGATTTGAATAAGCTAGACAGATGGGCAAATGAATGGGGGAGGTGTCGGTTTAATGCAGCAAAATGTAAGGTCTTGAGGTTGGGGACACATCGATGGGATGCTGCATACTCTATTGGAGGAGCTATACTGGAGGAAGTAGGGGAGACATGAGATCTGGGGTTGATGATTGATAGAAACCTGAAATTTATGGGACATATTGCAAAGATGGTGAAGGTAACACAAAGGTTGCTGCAATAATGAGAAGCACGCTGACTGCAGAGATAAAAGAGTTATCATTCCGTTGTATAAGACCCTGATCAGACAACACTTAGACTACTGTTCTCAGATTTGGTCCCCAGGATCTCAAGGGGATAAATTAACTGTGGATAGGGTACAGAGATGGACAACAAAGACAGTTTCAGGATTGTACAATGTTAGTTATGAGGATCAGCTGAGGGAATGTGGACTGCAGAGTTTGGTGGATAGAAGGAGGAGAGGTGATATGATCGAGACTTTTAAACTGTTGAGAGGTGGTTAGAGCATTGACACTGGAGAGTTCTTTCGCTTGGTTGAACAGCAGGAAGGAGTAATGACAAGTGGCCATCCCTGGAAGTTACGAAAGGAAAACTGTGAGCAAGAGGGTGAGGAGTGGTTTCTTTGCATGGAGGGTGGTTGAACCATGGAATGCATTGCCTGATAGAGTGGTGAGAGTGAGAATGGTCAATGAGTTTAAGGAGTGGTATGATAGACTTTGTGTTTCCTAGGAGGAACCACCCATGATGAGTCTTGATAGACTGTGTTTCCTAGGAAGGACCTCCCGAGGTGAGTCTTTTGACTCCATGGAGGCCTGAATAATAATAATAATAAAATTTTTGGAGAACCAAGGCTTGGATGGTGGCTGTGAATTTGGAATAGAATAAGGGATGAGGACCTTATTCCTGAGCAAACAATTACAGTTATTCGGTCTTAGCAGGTGTTTGGGTAATAAGAAGTGAAGTAATATTAGGACCATGGGAAAGAAGAATAGAAGTCAGCCAAAGGACATGAGACTGGGAACTAGTGGGAGAAGGTTGTTCTCTGGAAAAAGACTTGTATGAGATTGTGATCTGAATTACCAAGAGGACAACTGACATCCACAGTATGCTTGGAAGGGGAGCTTGTTAGAAAGAAATGAAAGTGTGTGTTGACAAATTGAAGGGGGATTGTCACGTATTCTGGTAGGGAGATTGATGATCTGTGATAGGTCACTGTAAATGACAAACACATCATCTCTGCCTGTTTGATCAGTGAAACTAGGGAAGGGAAGCGAATAGGAGTTGTGGATGAAGTCCCTAAGAACAGTAACCTCACTGTTAGTGTATTTCGACTGTAGAGGGTCGAGATTAGAGAGAGATAGTTGAAGAGATCAAAGTGGTTAATAAAGTTTGGAGATCAATAGTGAGAATGCATGTAAAGGACAGGTTGGTTTTATAGGGCAATTTTGAGTCAAATCAGATCAAACCAGGGGGATTCCAGGTTTTGCAATCTCTGGCATGGTATGTCAGTTCTGATGAATGCACATGTGCAATCCTTATGGCAGAAATAGCTGTACAGTGTGTAGTTCGGGCAGTTGAGATTACCAGTTGGGGTTCTTATAAGAATAGTAATTCTGGTTTAGATGACTGTAGGTGGTAGTACACATCATTTATATTGCTGTTTAGGCCATGGATGTTAGCGAAGTGAATGTGGAAAAAAACGTTTTTGGTAAGAATTAACAATGGTGGGTTGTTTAGAGCTTTTATTGTTGGATTTTTGTTGTTTTTTATGCTTTTTTTTGTTGGATTTTTTTTATTTTTAATGTTTTTTAAACTATTTTTTGTGGGAAAATTTTTGTGCAGTAAAGTTGCATTTCTTTGAGTTGTGATCCGCTGTATATGGTGAAGAAGAGATAAAAAGGAAATGGAGCATGCAGTGAGAGGTGACAGACTTGCAAACATACAACCCACACTGAGTGAAGCAGATCCCCTGTGTGCATGTTGCCTTGACAGTTCCCTCTGCAGCTACTGTACTTGGTCTCCCTCCAGTCACAAAATGGCAAAGTAAATGGCTGAAGGATTTGACATTAGCTGATCGGGAAGCTTCCAGATTCGTTATTAACTGGTTCAGTCCAATGCACTAACTAGCCGTTTGCCTGCAGAACCATTTTCCTGCTGTACCCTTGAATGGGGAGGGTATGGGGCCCCTACAGTATGACTGGCATGTCACTGAGGGTATCACTCTCACTACGTGTGGATAGAGAGGGGGGGGGCAGAAACTAGAATCGTTGCTCTAGTGACCACACATGGCTGCAGCCACTTCAGATTTCTAATAAGGAAAGTGGTGGTATTTCACCAGGCAATAAAAGACATACAGGGTGTTCGGGATAAATTTGACATATTTATAATTAATTATATTTTTCCGTAAGTTACATGTATTAACACACACTTCTCTTCATTTAAAAGTTTGGACCCTTCTTCATTCATATACAAGATGTCAGAAAGGATGGATAGCTGGAACCCACCTGAATCATGGAAGAGAATAACTTGTATCATGATGATTCGTGCCCGCCATCAAAATAAGGATATTACGACTGCTGCCCAATGCTCCCTGAATACAGTAAAAACAATCAGGCATGAACTAGAGACTTGCAATGGTGACTACGAGGATGTAGCAAGAAGAAAGATCCCTAGCAGACGATCTAATTGCGTTCGTACAGCAGAATTCCTTGCAAATCTGCAGGAACAGGTGTTGAAGAACCCTGGCATTGGAATTCGGGCTTTGTTCGTGGAGTTGCTAACTGTAGTCAAGCCCTGGTTAACAAGGGTAGCCAATGGTAGGCCGTATGTATGGCAGCAGGATTCGGCCCCTTGCCACACCTCTGGGAAAAGTCAAAAATGGTTGTCTGAAAATTTCTACGACTTCACCAGTCCAAATGTTTGGCCTTCAAACTCCCCAGACCTTAACCCGATGGATTATTTTGTATGGGGCGCAGTTGAAAAAGACACCAATCGCACTTCCAGTAATACAAAAGCCCAGTTAATGGATAAAATTAAAACAGTTTTTGCGGCCCTTCCCAGGGAGACTGTAGCATCAGCTTGTTCGAGGTTCCGAAGCAGAATTGAAGCTGTGATCGATGCTAATGGTGGTTATTTTGAGTAAATCTTGTTGATAGTATTGTAATTAACTCTGCCTGTAATGTTTTTTTGTCAATTCATTAAATTTAATAGATACAAAGAAGATTTTCTTTTTCCTTACGAAACTGTCAAATTTATCCCGAACACCCTGTATATCACATAGAAGTCTAGTTAGCATTTCATCCAATTAGGGAAGGTATACTTTTACAGCTAGGTGTCTGTCTGTCTCCATGTTAGGAGCAGCCTTTTAAAATGCTGGCAGAAGCATAAAAATGCATTTCCCAAGACATCTGGTCAGCATGGAAAATTAGATCATCACTCTACCAAATGCCACAAAGAAGAAAGAAAGGCCATACTGCCCAAGGCCAAATGGGACAAAGACTGTATCTGACTACTTCTTCCCAACAATATGACAGTGCTGACTTAATCTACCCTTGGAGGGCAGAACCTGATGAAGCAAGGAAAACATTTTAACAGAACAATAAATTCACAAACAAGACAAAATACCATAAAAGAAAATACTACTCTATAACTTTAATAACATATAATGTAAGAACATTGGGAACTCAGGATAGAATAGAACTTGAAAATCAACTGAACAAGATAAAGTGGGACATTATTGGACTATCAGAAGTTAAAAGAAAAGAAGAAAACTGTCTTACACTACATTCAGGCAATACACTTTACTACAAAAGACCAGAAGATTCAAGATCAAAATGAGTGGCTTTCTTGTAAGCAAACAAATTTCAGATAGAATATCCACCTTTAAAGGTTTATCTGATAGAGTAGCTTTTGTCTCTTCTTCTTCATAGCATGAATTTTAGGCCAAGTGGCCATTTTGGTCTCATGCCATCTCGTTCTTGGTCTTCCACTTCTTCTTTTTCCATTTATTTTGTATCTGTATAATATTTTTGGTAGTCTGCTGTTGTCCATTCGATTTAAATGTTCTAGACATGTTTGTTTATACTATCTTATGTAGTAATTAATTGGTTTTATTTTCAGGGATTGTAAGATTTCTTCATTTGTTTTGTGGTCCCACTTGGTATATCCAGCTGTTTTTCTGAGGAATTTAATTTCTGCTGTTTGAATTCGTTTTTCATCTTTCCTTTTTATGGTCCATGTTTTGCTTCCGTATAGTAGAGTTGGTTTTGACAAGCCATTATATAGTCTGATTCTAGTGTGTTATTGTACTAGGGATGGCTTAAATATATTATTTATTATGCCATTTACTTTGACAAAGTTTGATATTTTAGTGTCTATGTCTTTTTCTTCTTCGTATGATAGATGACAGAGATATTCTAAAACAAGAATTGAAAATCCTCTTCAATAGATGCCTCAAAAAAGAAGAAATACCCCAAATATGAAATAATGCAAACATTATTTTACTGCATAAAAAAGGAAGTAAATTAGAAATGACAAACCTATTAGAGTGTTATCCCACATTTATAAGTTTTCACTAGAATTATAACCAATAGATTCAAAACTTATTAATTTTAAGATTAGAAACAAGACTTGATTTAATACAACCCTCTGAACAAGCTGGTTTCAGAGAGAACTTTAGCACAATAGATCATATTCAATCAATAAGTCTGCTTATTGAAAAATGCAATGAATACAACCCTCCTCTTCACATGGCCTTCATAGATTTTAAAAAAGCTTTTGATTGCATAAAAACATCATCAATAATAGAAGCTCTTAGAGATTATGGCAATGAAAAACAGTTTATTGACATAATAAAATATATTTATAGAAATATACCAGGAGATACCATTTCTCCCAAACGCTTCACATTAACGCTGGAACATATGATAATTATTTAGAATGGTCCGATAAAGGAGTCAATATTAATAGGATTAAATTAAATAACCTAAGATTTTCTGATGATATTCTTATTATTGCAAACAATATGAAAGATTGAAAAGAAATGATAGAAGAAAAACAACTAAATCAATAGAATTGGATTAGACATTAATTCTAAGAAAACCAAAATAATGACAAACTGAAATGGATACGATAAAAGACAACATTATTCAGGTAAATAATAAAGAAATTGAAATAGTAGATGAGCATGTATACTTAAGAAAATTGTTAATTAACAATGAAGAAACAAGGAGTCATGGAAGAAGTGAAAAGAAGAATAGGAATAGGATGGTTAGCTTTCAGAAAATTGAAGAGATTTTTAAACAACTAATATGAAACCTGAGAACAGAACAGAACAAGACTGTTCAACCAATGTGTATTGCCTGTTATAACATATGGAGCAGAAACCTGGCCGATCAAAAAGGAAATAATAGATAAAATGCAAAAAAAAAAAAAAAACAGAAAGAAGAATGGAAAGATGTCTGCTAAACATCAGACTCAGGGATAAAATCAAAAATGAGGAAATATGAGCTAAAACAATATTTTTAGATATTGGAGAAAACTACTTCGAAGGAAATGGGCAGGACAGATTACAAGACTCAAGGACAATAGATGAACAAAAGTTATACTGGAATGGCAGCCATATGAAGGTAAAAAGATCAGCTGGAAGACCTGAAAGAAGATGGTCAGATGATATAAGAAAAACAGCTGGAACTCTTTGGCACCAACAAGCTCAGGATAGAAACAGATGGAGAGAATTGGGAGACACCTATAGCTAAAGGTGGCTATAAAAAGGATTAAAGTAAGAAAGAAAGAAGATACTTTTGCAGCAGCAATTCTCAACAGTTTTAATGCTTCCAATGCACTGTCGAAATTCACATATCCCAGGTCAGTATAGCATTATCACTTATCGACTAGTGGGAAAACAGTCTCATCCTTAACTGATAACTGATGTGATGACAAAATTAACAGTCTCTGACATAGAGTTACTTATTTTACATGCTCTATGAGGAAGTTTTCTTGCAAAATGTCAAAAAATTTTGCTTCATTCTTCTTGAAAGGTTTCACTGCTTCCCAATTGTAATTTGGGAACTTTAATTATTCACATAATTAAAGTTACCAAAGAAGATTATTCATTTAGTATCGATCATGTCGATTTGGCAATGCATTTCATCATTACCAGCAACTGATCCATGAAATGTGTAAACAACACCTACCATGTATTTAACCTTATTAGACTCCACCTCACACCAAATAGATGCAAACTTACTGCTACATAGGCTTGCTATCAACAATTGCAATCAGAGCTTTCTAATCTAACTAGATTAAAATCATCTGATATTATTAGCAGCACTTCCCTCCTCCCTTTGCTGAGTGCCAGTTAATGTTTGCCTCTAAGAGCCAGGTGTGTTAATAATGTCTATCATGTGATCCCACAACATCTTCACCACAGAAACAACCTCAACTCCTTTGTTCCTGATTCTCGTGTCATTTGTGTATAGACATATTATCGCTATTTATATCGAATGCCTCACACTTATGCAAAGCATAAGTTTGATTCACTCGTAAGTTACTCTAAAACCAGTACACATAATGACTGTGACACTGATAAACTCTACTTTAATATTTCCAGCTAACACAGGATGAACTTTTTGTTCATCCAAAATTTTTTATATAAACAAGACATAATTTTGCCATTTCTCCCAATAAAAAATCTTTTATGGCCTTTTTTATTTCATAGCATAGATAGATGCCTTTGATCCTTATCCCTAAAACAGCTAACAGGTTTCGTTTTGAATGTACAAAAATTATTTTTAGTGCCAAGCCTCCTCGTCCTAATATTTTTTCTTCCTGAATTTGAAGCACTGAAATCACTGAAGAATAACAACAATTTAATTATTACTAAGGCTGACAAAGGAAAGGCTATTGTTGTTCAAGATAGAAGAGAATATGAGAGAAAAATTTCTCTATTATTTTGAGACTATTCAATTTATAAGCCCTCACATCTGATCCCACCTGAAGCAGCTAAGCTAAATAGACATTAATTCTTTTATCATAACATTTCTAATTAGGATAAAGAATGAAATAAAAGCTTAAAACTTTCTTTGGACATCTACCTTAGATTATACAGTCTTCCAAAAGTTCATAAACACGGTACTCCATTAAGACCAGTCATGGACAATATAGGATGTCACACTTATAAGATCTCTAAATTCTTATCCAATTTACTTGCTACCTCAACTAGAAAAACTTCTATTATATAGAAACATTTTGGATTTTAAAAATAAAATTTCTGACCATTATTTGGGCCCTTCTGATATTATGCTCAGTTTAGATGGTGTATCCTTCTTTACTAATATTCTTTTATCTGCCTTCATTGAATTATTATTATTACCCAAGACCCATAGTCAGAGTCATTCATCTAGGAGGTCCTTTTACCATACACACACAGCTCATCATACCGTGCTTTAAACACACTCAGATTCTCTGCAGACACCACACTCACAGGCAAGGCATTCCAATCATTCACAACTCTGCATTAAAAAACCCTGCTTCTCACTCCCCTACGCACACCCTTTTTATACAGTTTCCAGGGATGACCTCTGGTTCTCCCCTGATCTCCCACTGTTTTCTGTAGAAAACAGTGGGAGATCAATGCTGGAGAACCTCTCCAGCATTGATCCTATAACAACCTCTCAACAACTTGAAGGTCTCTATCATATCTCCCCCTCTTCCTCCTGTCCACACTCTGCAAGTTGCATCTTCTCAATCTTTCCTCATACTCGACATTTCGGAGGTTAGAAACTACCTTAGTCAGTCACCTCTGGGTCCTTTCCAACAGCTCTTCGTCCTTCTGAAAAAAACCAGGTGACCAAATCTGGGCACAATAATCTATGTGTGTGGCCTAATTAAAGTCTTATACAATGGAACAAGAATCTCCCTACTTCTACAAGTCAGTGTCCTCTGCATCATTCCCAGACGCCTTTGTGTTGTCTTCACAATTTTGGCCATGTGTCCCCTAAATTTCAGATCCTTATCCACTCTCACCCCTAGATCTCTTATTTCCTCCACCTCTGACAATATATCCTCACCAAGCATAAATTCTGCATCCCATTTTTGTTTTCCAAATTTTAAAACCTTACATTTTGAACACTCATATTCCCATTCCTGTGCCCAATTACTCAATTTATTCAAGTCTTCTTGTAAGGCCACAACATCTTCTCTACTCTTTGTAAAAAAAGGCCATATCCAACTTTGTATCATCTGCAAACAACTGAATATCTCCATTCAAATCTTCTCCAATATCATTAATATACAATAATCTCCAATATCATTCTTCTTCTTCTTCTGCAGCTTTTCCCACTTAAGTAGGGTTGCTGTCTGTGGTGAGTCTCCTCCACAACTTCCTGTCTTGGGCTGTAGCCACATCCAAGTTCTTCATCCTCAAGTCCTCCTCCATCATCTCCCTCCATCTCTTCTTTGGCCATCCGCACTTCCTCATCCCCTGCACATCCACCTGCATGCCCTTTCTTCCCAGATACTCTTCCTCCCTCCTCATCACATGACCAAACCATCTCAACCTTGCCTCCTGTATCTTTGCTCCTAATTCATAACTTTCACTATTTCCCCTTACATAGTCATTTCTTAGATGATCCTTTCTGGTCACACCACACATCCACCTAAGCATTCTCATCTCTGCTACGTCCATCCTGCTGATGTTATTTTTCCTCAGGGCCACAGTTTCTATAGCATACGTCACAGCTGGCCTCACTACTATCCTGTAGATTTTGCCTTTTAAATTGATCGGCACCCTCTTATCACATAACACTCCAGCCATCTCTCTCTCTCCAGTTCCTCCATCCAGCATCCCACTTCCTTCTCAGCCTCACCATCCTCTTTCATTGTTGAACCTAAGTATCTAAAGTCACTGACCTTCCTGATGATTCCAGCTCCAGATCTGTCTCCTGGCTGCCATCCACTTTGCAACACATATACTCTGTCTTACTTCTGCTCAGTCTCATACCCCTCTCTTCCAGTACTTTCCTCCAACTTTCCAGTTTAGCTGCCACTTCTTCTCTTGATTCTGCACACAGCACGATGTCATCTGCATACAACATAGTCCAAGGTGCATCTTCTCTCACCTCCTCTGTCACCACCTCCATCACAATATTAAACAGGAACTAACTTAATGCTGACCCTTGATGCAAGCCAACTGTCACTGGAAAACTTTCTGTCTCTCCCAGGCAGGTTTGAACTCTTGTCTTCACATTTCTGTACATCTCCTGCACCAATCTGACATATTTCTCCGGTACCTTCTTCTCCCTCAGACACTTCCAGACTTCTTACATTGGCACTCTATCATACGCTTTCTCCAGATCAATAAATACCAGATGTAGCTCCCGTTGCTTCTCTCAAAACTTTTCCATCATCTGTCGTAACCCAAAGATAGCATCTGTCATTGATTGGCCAGGCATTAAGCCAAATTGCACCTTTGCAATCTCCACCTCCTTCCTCAGTCTTCAATCTAGAACCTTCTCTAGGATTTTCATTGTGTGGGACATCAACTTTATTCCTCTGTAATTCTTACAGTCTTGTGCATCCCCTTTACTCTTGTAGATGGGGACAAGAGTACTTTCCCTCCATTCCTCAGTTATATTTTCCTGTTAACAAACTTTTATTAACAGCGCTCACAGCAGGTCAATTCCCTCTTCCCCCAGTGCCTTCCATGCCTCCACTGGGATCTTGTCAGGGCCTACCGATTTTCCATTCTTCATCCTCTTTATGGCTTCCTTCACTTCCACTCTAATAATGTTCTGCACCATCCCCTCATAAGGCTCCTCATCTTCTCTGTGAGTCCTAATCTCCAATATCACTAATATATATCTAATATATATATATATTCTTCTTGAATTACTTCAAGAAGAATTCCCTTCAAATAATGTTAACCTATTTGATTTTGTAATACATTCTAATTATTTCTCCTTTAAAAACAAATTATATGAACAAATCAAAAGAACAGCCATTAGCAATCCTATTTTTCTGCTATTGCCAATTTCTTCATGGAACACTTTTAACAGCATATCTTTGATAACACTTCATCTAGACCTACACATTGATACAGATTTGTGAATGATATTTTTGCAATTTGGAATGGCTCTTCTTCTGAGTTACAGCAGTTTCTTTCCGAATTAAATGCACTTCATCCGAGGATCCAATTCACCTAAGAAGTAAATAACCTAATTAGCCTTTTCAGTTCTAATTCTTCATCAACCAGATGAAAGCTAACATTTTTCAGTTTTCCAGAAGACTCATACAAGCCATTATATCCATGCTGAATCTTGCCACCACCACCATCCTAGTCAAAAGGCTGGAACTATTAAGATTTTAGTGCATCGTGCACATTCTTTATGTTGTTCAGATAAACTTTTACAGAAAGAATTACAATATTAATTCCATCTTTTTATCTAATGATTTTAAAGAATCTTTCATCAAAAAAAAAAAAAAAGCTATTAACAGTTATGGTATCTTTACCTCTGTCAATACAGAAGAAATAACTCATATTCCTATCCCTTATGTGCAAACATTTCTGAACACATAGTAAAAGTTTTAAACATTTTACGACGTTTGACCGAAACATTGGGATAATAAAAAGAGTTTGTTATAACACGGCTGTAATTTCGAAAATGAATGCTGATCACCGTGTAACACTAAAAGAAAGGAGTACTTTTGTTACCTTTTGCCTCATCAGAAAAATCTCCATCTTTCTTGCTTCTAAGGATAAACTTCTACCTCTAAGTTTTCCAGAAGTCTAACAGATTCCTTGCTCTTGTTGGTTATCTTATTTTGGACAAACCAGAAGATATGCTTTTATTTGTCTAAGTCTTATATTAAACACCATGAGCCTGAACAGTATAGACCTGCAGAGCATGCTATTGAAGCTAAACATAGTTTATTGGAACAAGACAACTGTCCTTCATTAAATTAATTTCTTCATGGAATGTTTACAAAGAAACAAATAAAACTTTATTTCACTGTCTTACTTAAAACAGATCCAATGGTCTATGTCTATCCCTTTTATGAGAAATAGTACTTTTTAAACTGCTAATCTTTCCTAACTTTGTGCATGCATATATCCTTTTTTTTTTTTAAGTTAGGAAATTACTGACCTTATTTAGTTATCTTACATTAGCTACTCAGGTAGCACTTTTAAGAAATGTCTGTTATTGTTTAATTGTTGTTCTGTGATCCTGTACTGATAATGATGCCTATGACACTTAGGCAAAAATTCTACATTAATAAAGTTTTTCACATGAGTTTTCCTCTATTTTTATACTTCTTTTGATTATGCCAACTCATGGTATTTCATTATTGAAACAAAAGTCCAAACAAGATAAGCACACAAATATCCATTCATCATAACTATCTCCATGATTAAGCACATTCGTATCATCAGCACAGCTGCATATCTTAGTCACTCTTACAATCAGATTCTCGCAATTCCTCTCAGCAATATTAGGTTTCATACCAAGAAATAAATTTTCCAGACTCTAAACACATTTAAATGCAAGCTCTCCCTCTTATATAAACTTATTCTTCCCTCAAACTCACTCCACACATCCAAAAACTCACAACCATTTCTGCTATACATATTCCAGTACATATTTACTCTTCTTATTAGGAATGTCTTTTTCCTCAATTTCCCTGCTGTTCAGTTCTCCAATGAACAATTTTTTTCCTTTACATTGTCCTTTTTCTCATTAAATACACTCTCTAATGACTTCTAAAAATTCCCCATAGAACCAATGCATAAATAAGGTCTGCTATCCAAATTACCGATTTTGAAATTTGCTTGCATCATGCAACTTGAATGAGTTCCGTTCAATAAGATTATCTTCAGAGTATGCTTGAGGGAACATGACCAGGAAATAAAAATGTTAATTATTATGATATACAAAGTTTCCACAAAAGAATGCCAGTATTTTAAATCCAAATATTTTCTCACCACATTTCTCTAACTTACAATAGTTATAATCACTTACTGAAGAGTTTTGTACAAAATAAAGTACAGAGCTTTGATTACTATAATCACCTGCCTAATTCCACATAAATTCCTTTCTCTTTGATATTCCTGCATGTCTATTCGTCCTTCAAGTCAAAATCACATCTTCAAGTCAAAATTCCCCCAATCACTCTCTCCAAATGTGATTGGGGGAACAAAACTGTTACGTAGAATTCATTATAGGTAAATCAGCAGCTTTAAAACATTCCTCAAACTACAACAAGTATGGCTGTATCATTTTACCAAAATTCTCGGAAACTGCCATTTTAAGATCAAATTAATACTTGTTAACTCTCTCTTTATTCAACTATAGATGATGTCAATTAGGACTTTAGTTCCTCGTATTGTCCATAACAATTTTTAAATTAGTCCCACTGTTAAGTAATTGTTGATATTTGCATACTGTGAGAAACTGTTTTTGTGGTCTGAAGATGCTGGGTATAACACCAACTACATATCAGCAAATAAATTAAATAAGTATGAATTATTTTCTTATTATTCTTGTGCTGTGAATTAAAGCCAAGAAATAAACTAATCATCCTGAATATAGTTCTTTCAACAAAAAATCCATATATCTTGTGGTAGGACACAGCACAGAAAATCATCTTCAGACTGGGTCAAAGCTGTATAAATGAGAGGAGACCTCCACATAGCCTTAAAAGGAATGCAGACAACTGACCAGGGCTTCTGACCTAATGTCCAATCCTCACCTTATCGTGGTGCACCCTGTTGGATATCTACTTGGATACTGAACGAACAAGGATAGGCTGGCAATTTGGGATTTAGTTGACCGAACTGTATTCTTATTGGTTAAACCAAAATACAAAATGATGATACAACATGACAAAATTTCATGCTGGCTGGGGTGTTGCCCGGTTAAACAAGGCCCCCGTAGTTTTCACCAGGGAACCAGGCCGAACAGCGAAAAGTCAGCTACTGGAACAAATCTGAAAACACACCTCAACTCAACATCACCAGAGTTAAAGATCGGGACTATCAACATAAGAAGCCTGAATGGCAAAGAAATGGAACTAGCTGAGGAATTAGATAAGTACCAGATAAACATAATAGGGTTGACTGAAACAAAAAACACAAAAATTGGTGAGATCTTTCTGAGCAATAAATACAAATGTTATATTCAGGCAATGACAATCAAGGAAAAGAAGGTGTAGCCATAGTATTCAACACAAAATATGAAGCTAATCTCCTTGAATGGCAGGCAGTCTCAAGTAGAGTGATGCTGGCAAATATGATAATGGGAAACTGGATAATGAGACTTATTTGTGCCTATGGTCCTACAGAAGGTTCTACTAACGTAGAAGTGGAGGAATTTTTTGAGGCTTTAGAGAAAGCAACTGACACAATGAAAAAGGAAAAATTGGTCCTTGTTGGGGATCTAAATAGCAGAGCAGGAAATGATTGTCAGACATACAAAAATATTTTGGGAAAATTTCGAGAAAAGAGCAAAGCTAATATTAATGGCAAATACCTGTTGGATTTCTGCTCAGGACATGGACTAGTTATTACTAACACCATGTTCCAAGTTAAAAATGTGCACAAATTCAGATGGAGAGAACAGGCAAGGAATAAGAAAAGTCTCATTGACTATGTTATTGTTAATAGTGATGTTTTCTCCCTGGTGCAGGACACCAGAGTGTATAGAGGATTTCAAAATGGAAGTGATCACTATTTAGTCTTGAGCAGGATAAAATTGAATTTCATATTGAAAAGAATAACATGTAAGAAAGTTTTAAAGCGAATAAAAGTTGAGCAACTCTCAGATGTGAACTGTAGGCTAAAATACACAAAGATTATTGAAGAAAAAATGAAAGAGTTTGAGAACAGGAAACAAACCTTGCAGATTCAGTGACAAGCCTTGAAGAAAACCCTGACTGATTCAGACAGAGAGGCATGTGTCTGCAAGGATAGAAAAATCAGAACTCCATGGTGGACACAGGAAGTTAAAGAGGCAGTGAAGGAAAAGAAGAAAGCATATCAAAAGTTCCTGGCAAATAAGTCAGCTTGTGCTCTTAGAGAATACAGAGACAAATGTAAGAAAGCTAAACACTGTGTAAAACTAGCTAAACAAATCATGGGAGGACTTTGGTTGGCAAGAATATAGAAAATAAATATCAAGAAGGTGGCAAAATATTCTGGAGGTTGTTGAAGAAGCTTAGAAATGGAGAAAAGAGTGCTATAAAAGGAGTTAGAGAAGATAAAAGTGACATGAAAACAGGAGAAAAAGATATCCTTGAAGTATGGAGTAATTACTTCAAAAAATTGCTAATGAAACAAGCAGTGATAGCACAGTGGTAAAAAACACTCAACAGGCATACAGTCAGCAATACATATCCATACTTAAAGTATAAAATGCCATCAAAGGCTTGAAATGTGGAAAGACAGCAGGAGTAGATAATATGCGACCAGAAATGCTGAAGTATGGTGGCATAAAAGTCTTACAGTGGCTGTACTGCATAGTTCAGAATGCCTGGACAGAGGAACGAATTCCCGATGATTGGAGTAGAGCCTCTCATAGTACCCATATATAAAAAAAGGGAAATAAAACTGAATGTGAGAATTACAGAGGTATTTCCCTACTGAGTGTTCCTGGCAAGATCTATGCTGGTATACTTGAGAAACGGTTTGAGAAGAATTGTGGAAGAAAAGCTTGGTGAAGAACAAGCTGGATTCAGGCCAAATAGAGGCTGTCAGGATCAGATCTTCATTTTACGACAAATAGTCGAGAAAGCATGGAAATATAACAGAGATCTGTATTTAAGTTTTGTAGATTTGGAAAATGCATATGACAAAGTGCCAAGAGAGAAGCTATTCAATACGCTACAGTTATATGGTGTCAATGGGGTATTATATCAAGCAATACTTAGTCTTTATTTCAGTTGTAAGTCAGCTGTTAGAATTGAAGAAATACAGGAAGATGGTTTAATGTTAAGTCTGGTGTGAGACAATTATGTACATTATACCCTCTGTTATTCATTATCTATATGGATCACATTATGAAGGAAAGTGGTATTAAACATGATATCAAAATTGGAGATGTTAATGGCAGCTCTTTGCTTTATGCGGACAATGTTACATTTCTAAATAAATCCGCTTCAAATCTGCAAGATTCTCTGACTAAATCGAATAACTGTTGTAATAGATATGGTATGAAGGTCAGCAATAACGAAGACAATGAAAACAGGTAGAATCGTTGAAAATGTCAACTGTGTTGTGAACGTAGAACCTGTGGAACAAGTAAAACATTTCAGCTACTTAGGCACAATTTTTAGTGAAGATGGTAAATTAAATATGGAAATAGACAACAGAATCAGCAAATACAGAGATCTGTATTTAAGTTTTGTAGATTTGGAAAATGCATATGACAAAGTGCCAAGAGAGAAGCTATTCAATACGCTACAGTTATATGGTGTCAATGGGGTATTATATCAAGCAATACTTAGTCTTTATTTCAGTTGTAAGTCAGCTGTTAGAATTGAAGAAATACAGGAAGATGGTTTAATGTTAAGTCTGGTGTGAGACAATTATGTACATTATACCCTCTGTTATTCATTATCTATATGGATCACATTATGAAGGAAAGTGGTATTAAACATGATATCAAAATTGGAGATGTTAATGGCAGCTCTTTGCTTTATGCGGACAATGTTACATTTCTAAATAAATCCGCTTCAAATCTGCAAGATTCTCTGACTAAATCGAATAACTGTTGTAATAGATATGGTATGAAGGTCAGCAATAACGAAGACAATGAAAACAGGTAGAATCGTTGAAAATGTCAACTGTGTTGTGAACGTAGAACCTGTGGAACAAGTAAAACATTTCAGCTACTTAGGCACAATTTTTAGTGAAGATGGTAAATTAAATATGGAAATAGACAACAGAATCAGCAAACCTGGAATGGTAGGAAGTCAATTGAATAAATTCATATGGAATAAGAGAGAAGTCGAACAATAAATTAGCTGTATACAAGAGTTTCAAACCAGTTTCAACTCATGGATCTGAGAGCTGGGTCATAAGTAAAACACTTGACCAAAGACTAGAGACCGCAGATATGAGAGTCCTGAGAAAGATTAGAGGCGTGAACAGATGGCATCAATGGCAATATCGTATTAAAAACGAGGATATTAGGAAAGAACTTGACATTGTCAGCATCCAGGAATGCATTAGCAGAGCTAATCTCAGGTGGTATGGTCACTTAAACAGAATGGGTGAGGAAAGATTAGCAAAACAAGTGTTCTCTGCCAGGTTGGAAAGAAAACGACCCAGAGGAAGTCCAAGATATAGGTGGATTGATATGGTACAAAGTGCCTTAGACGATAGAAATATAAGATCTTATAATGTTGGAGTCTTGACAAGTAGCAGACTGATTTTGGAAGAAAATTGTAGATAGGAAGTTAGTAGTGATGTAAATTTTTCATGTAGTACTATCATATCCTGTACACCCCTTGAGGGTACATGGCAGGAATTTGATGATGGTGATGATGACTATCTTGCAAATGTTCTAACATGAAATTTCTAAGTAACTGACAAGCTCAGGTGTTGGATAGATGGTCGTGGATTTTAAACGAACATCTTCAGAGTAAACAAGATGTTATAGTTTACACATGACAATGAGTAAGTGAAACAATTCAAATTGTAACAGACAAAAGGTCTAACATCCTAATGCAGTGCCCTCTCATATCATAAAAAATAAATATTACAGTTGTGTAGAAGTTAATCTTAGGATAACAGTCTCCCAAACTTTTTACAAATTAATGGTTATAATTGTTAACGTTAGGAAAATGCTTCATAGATTTTGATAACTCCAAAAATAAGCTTTCTGAACCATAATGACTTCCATATAGGACGATAGTTCTTTTCCATCTAATCCAGTATAAAGTATCCAAAGCATGATCTGCCAGTCCAGACTTACCATAACAATAGTAGCAAACATATTTCTTATGTTCTCCAAAGCAAATTTTAACAGATCTTTTTGTGATCTAAAGTAAGCTAAGTCATAATCACAGGGAACTTCATACAGTCCAGGAAGCATGTCAGTTTAGATGTGACAATGAGTAAATGAAACAATTCAAACTCTAACAGATAAAAGATCTAATGTCCTAATGTGGCATCTTTTAATCATCATCATCATCAATTTCCTGATATATACCCTCAAGGGGTGTTCAGGTTACAATGACAGCACTACATGATTAAGTATACATTATTATTAATCTCTTATCAACAATTTTTCTCCAAATCAATCTATTAATTGTGAGCACTCCAATATTGTCATATCTAACATTCTGTGTTTCTAAGGCACTTCTGATTGAATCAATCCACTGAGATCTTGGTCTTCCTCTGGGTCTCTTTTCTGCCATCTTGGCATCCAATATCTATTTTGCTAACCGTTTTTTCACCCATTTCTATTTAGGTGGCCAAACCACCTTAGATTAGCTCCATTTACACATTCTTGGATGCTAACAATGTCAAGTTTCTTTATATATTCATTTCTAATATGATTCTGCCATTAATGCCATCAGAGAGTTAACCCCTTAACTTTTCTTAGAGCCCTCATATCCGTGGTCTCCAGTCTTTGATCACGTGCTTTATTTCTAACCCAACTGTCAGATCCATAACTTAAAATTGGTGCAAACACTGTCTTGTATACTGCTAATTTAGTGTTTTGGCTAATTTCTCTCATATTTCATATAAATTTATTCAGCTAGCTACCCACCATACCAGCTTTGCTTATTCTATTGTCTATTTCCAGATTCAACCTGCCATCTTCACTAAAAACTGTGCCTAAATAGCCGAAACATTTTACTTGTTCTATAGGATCTCCATTCAGAAAGCTGAAGTTTTCTATGCTCCTGCACATTTTCATAATTTTGGTCTTTTTATTGCTGATTTTCTTGCCAAATTTGTTACATTCAATTTAATTAGTGAATCTTTAAGTGTTATCTCATTTTTATTAACTTATTAGCTCGTTGGCAGATCCACAGAATGTTCATAATTTTGAACAATAGAGAAAGAATTATAATAATTTATCAATTGTCCAATTTCTGATTATTTTTACTACTACTATTACTTTAATACTCAAGGTCAGTACTTCTTTGATTTCTTATCTGCATTTTCAGATAAACTGACACACTGATTTTTCTCAAGACGGCAGCACTTGCTTTATATGTTCCAAGTGCTCTTTTTCCCCATTTTCTATTCTGCCCTGTAGGCCTTAGGTTAAATCCATATGTCTGATGTTTTGTATGTTTCATTTATACCATTTATACATGTAGTGAAATATGTATCGCCCAAATCACCTTGATTTAAGCATTTCTTCAAAGAAAAAAACTGCCTCAAAGTTAAAAACATCTGACTTTGAAGACCAAAAAATTATGAAGAGAGGACCAAATAAAAATATGAAATTTTTATGAGACTCCCTTCTGTTATTTTCATGGCTGTAATACCTAGATGGCCTTTTGAAAATGAAGAAAAATGCAATTTTTATGTAATGTCTATCAACATATTTAGCACATCCACTTATCAAGACTTTTTTTAAGTATCTTCTGAGTGATTGTGAAGTATGCAAATTACATATTGAGAATTTTTACATATCACAAGCATTAATGTTAAATTATAATAAAACATTTAAAAATATATAATTATTTTACTTTTAAACCAGTAACTTAGCTATGCAAGCAATGTAAGTTCATGTTGCAATGTAAGTTCATGGGTATGAAAGCAACAGGAACACAACTGTTTGAAATTCATTTGTTTATCATTTACGGCTGAAGCAACCAAGGCTGTTAGGCCAGCATATAAAGTCAGGAAACTGTATACATGCTTCTGCTGGTTTGCCTGTTTTACTTTGATGAAAGCAGTTTGAAGTGTTTATAAAATTTAACTAATCTAAGTAATAAAAATAACTCATACTCACCATTGAAATGGAGTTTATTTTTTCAAAGGATATTTATCATGTTGTTGTCAATTTTAACAGCAATTAGAGTCAGTTGGAATTTTAATAGTTACCATCATAAACAAAGCAAACAATCATTCAGTTATGAAGAAATAACCTTTAATTGTTGAGTGACTGCAACAACTTCAGAGCACTTTGCAGGAATAGCAAAGGTCAGATACATTTTTCTTATCAAATGGGGTACAACTAAGATACTTAAACAGTTTATCTTCATGTGTAATGTCTTCAACTAGATAGAAAAAATTTTATACCTGCAATGTGTGGAATTTTCAATTAAGACAGGGTATATGTGAAATTACCAGGCTGGTAAGTACGACAAGCTTAGGAGATTGCTTGGATCAGTGACATGGCACATAAAACTGTAAGGGCTGGATGTTGATAGTGCATGGGAAGTGATAAAGGAGTGTTTGAGGGAGGTAATGGCTGGCCGCATACCTAGAGTCCAGAGAGTAAATCAAGTGGGAGTTAAATGGATGAATACACCATTAAGCTTGAGCTGCAAAAAAAGAAACAATTGTGGAGAGAATTTAAGGAGAAAGGTGACTGCAGGCACATGAACAGTACAAAGCACAGGCCAGAAGAGTAACTAGTGTGGCAAGAAAAGCAAAAGCAGATTATGAAAGGAAATTAGCAACGCAAGCTAAACAGAATTCCAAACAGTTCTTTCAATATGCTGCAAGTAAAAGAAAAATGTATAAGGCAGAATAATTTTAAGGAATGCAGATGGTAGGAAGGTAACTGAATCAGTCGAAACAGTAGCATCACTAAGCAAACACTTTGCAAGAGTATATCATGCAGGGAGTGATATTGCAGGAATGAGGGAACCAATGGCTAATACGGGAATTGAGGTGAATAGTATATTACAGAACCTTAATGTGAATATATCTGTGGGATTGAATGATGTACCAGCTCGAGTCTTACGTGAGGCACCAAAGGAATTGTCAGTGCCCTTGACCATATTAATAAGTCTAATTTAATTTAATTTTTGTTTAATTTAAGTCTCAGCTCTGGGTTAGTCCCAAGGGAGTGGAAAGAGGGGGGAAAATAGTTTCATTGCATAAAGGAGGCTCCAAGCCCTAACCTAACCTGCAGCCTTTTGGCTGGAGAGCAGATATGCTAACCACTCGGCCAGCCTGGCTGGCCGAGTGGTTAGTGTATGAGTGGTTAGCGAATGAGTGGAATAAGCTACCAGAATCTGTTGTGGGTGCCATGACTGTGAATGAGTTCAAAGCAAAGTATGATGGATACTATGCGAATACTGAATAGATCTTGACATGATGTTTAGGGCCTCCCTCATTGAGTCTAAGGACTCCTTGGAGTTGTCCATAATAATAATAATGTTACTAGAATAGAGGTTGAGCATGGTTTGCAGTGACAATATGTGGTTTTCAATAGTCCTTTGCAAGTGTGCTGTTATGACCAATCATTTAATGGTTTTCTTCAGCACCATCACATGAGTGAGCTCTTGCACTGAGATGCTGCAAAAAAAAAGTACCACTCTGAAAATAAGTAAAAATTATCTTATTTTAGCCATAACTAAAATAACGTTTTTTTTCAAAGGGAGAAGGGAATCTTTTCTTTCAAATAGTTATCAGAAACTCTCTGAAAAGCATGAAATGCCATAGTGTTGTATTTCAAATTTGAAACAATTCTTTTCTTTTCTTTTAAATACACCACTCACAAATGGATGCAGTGAAGTTTGCACATTTACCTAGTGAAATGACTGCACTTCCCCTTGCATCACAAAGGTGTGGTTTCCTGAAAAATTCATTAAAATTATGCACTCGGAAGAAGAAATAACTTCTTTTTCCTCTTTAAAAACTCAAACTGTCTTTTAAAAATTCAAATTTGTATTTATGGGTGGATGCACAAAATATACCGAAAAGATGCAATCAAAAAAAAAAAAAAATTTGCAGTTTTCTTCATTTTCAATATAAAAAGTTTAAGCAGAAGGAACGAAAATAGCATAATGGGACTAATTTTGCTTCATAGCTACCTATCAAATGTGTATCATAAAATTTTCTTGTTTTTATTTGGGGTCACAACTTTTTTGAGTTTCAGAGTCAGCTGTTTTATTTTATTCTTCAAATTCTGGGGCGATTTTTTTAATTGAAGAAATGCTTCAATCAAAGTGATCTTGGGGATACATATTGCGTTACATGTATAAATGAAACATGCAAAAAATTGGACTTGTGTTTTCAACCTAGAGTCCATAATATGGAGTAAAAAAAAAACAGGGAAAGAGCACTGAGAACACCTAAACTAGCTTTTAAAAAAATTAGTTTGTCTGAAAATTCAAATAAAAAATTTAAAAAAAGTACATGTTTCGACTATTAAATAGCAATAAAAAAAATCAGAAAAATTAAACAATCCAGGAATAAGCTGCGATTACATTCTGTGGATTTCTTGAATAAAAATGGCTGCCATAATTAATAAGCTGCCAGGAGTATAAAAAAAAAACATATACATATACAATGCTTGGAAATAAGTCAACAGACACCACAGTGTGAGGAACAAACAGCCATGGACACCATAGCTGTTTGTTCCTCAATGAAGTGTACAATAGTAATCAATAAGAATTTTGGACCATTCCTCCTGTAGGCATGTAATGTGGTCCTGGACTCTTGTGGGAGAGACATCTCTTGACCTCACCCAATGCTCCAGTTCATCCCATAGATGTTCAATAGGATTGAGATAAGGGTTCTGTGGAGGCAAGTGGAGATATTCATTTCCACAAACCATGCAATTACAGCAGGAGCCTTATGACACAGTACATTGTCATGCTGAAAGAGACAATAGTCAGTTCCATAGAAATGCAACAAACTAGGAAGCATTGCATTGTTCAGAATGCTCAGATACCTCTCGGAGTTTAACGTTCGTGGCACCACAAACAGAGGGCTGAGGCCAAACTAGGAAAAACAGGACCATACCACCATCTCTGAATTTCATAGTTGGGGTTATGCACTCTGGTAAGAGATGATCACCAGCTATCTGCCATACCCACACTTGTCTATCTTCTTGATAGAGAGTGCAGCATGATTTGTCACTCCATAACACAGCATTCCAAGCTTCCATGCCCCATTGTACATGCTCTTGCATCACTGAAGACTGCATGTTGGTTTGGATAATGTGGGACTTGCTTATTGCAGTCCTGCAATGGAAACTCATGTTGTGAGCCTTGGTTCTGAATGATTTTGTGCAGATTTGTGTTCCAGTCAATGCCCAGAGCTCTGCATTTAGTGTGTCAGCCAACGAATGACAGTGTTTATATATAACCCTTCGTAGCATCCTACAGTCAAGTTTGGTGATTACAGTGGGTCATCCACTCTAGGAAGCATCGATAGTTAACCCCAGTGTTTAGTATCACTGATTGTTGAGCTGGGATGGCCCAATTTCTCAACAATTTCTGAACAGATAGGCCTGCAACATTGCATTGTATCACAATTCTTCTTTCAAACTGTCAGTTCCCTTCTCGCAGCCATTTCATCCAAAAACAGTTGCAATGACTTGAGAGCATCATATTTCTCCAATTTATACTGGCTACAAACACGTAACTCGTTACATGGCATGATGCACCTTGCTCATGAGGGGTGGTCCATCGACTTCTTTCCAAGCTGTGTGTGTGCATTTTCTATCTTTAGGATATGGAAACCAAATAACCCATTTTCATCAAACTACAAAAGTATGCTGAAAGTTTATTTTTCACTAGGTTAGACTATAATAAATTTAGTTTAATCCTTTATCCCAGTGAGAGCGAACAAAGTTTGTGCGTGAAAATATCTTCAGGACTGAATATAGTGTTGTACTATCTTACCTGGGTAAGTAGTACAACACCAGGCAACTCGTAGCAAAGGTGGAGCAAGCTACCAACACTCCTATCCCAGTATCTCCCGTAATGCAAAACACATCTCCTTGTGGATATGTATACTGTTATGCATTAAGGGATTGGCCACTACCCAGACTAGTTTCGACCTTTACTGAGGTATCTTCAGTGGGAGCCAGGCCCAGAGTTGGAGATACCAGGCAGAAGCAGTAGCAAGGTCATCCTTACCTATAGGAGATTTGCCAAAAGATTTGCCACCTTTTTTTATTAAATTACTCTGGATTTAGAGAAAGATGTTGAAAGTTTATTTTTCACTAGGTTAGACTATAATAAATTTAGTTTAATCCTTTATCCCAGTGAGAGCAAACAAAGTTTGCACATATCTTCAGGACTGAATATAGTGTTGTACTATCTTACCTGGGTAAGTAGTACAACACCAGGCAACTCATAGCAAAGGTGGAGCTAGCTACCAACACTCCTATCCCAGTATCTCCCATAATGCAAAACACATCTCCTTGTAGATATGTGTATACTTTCTCTAAATCCAAAGTAATTTAATAAAAAAAAGGTGGCAAACCTTTTGGCAACTCCTATAGGTAAGGATGACCTTGCTACTGCTTCTGCCTGGTATCTCCAACTCTGGGCCTGGCTCCCACTGAAGAGATCTCAATAAAGGTCGAAACTAGTCTGGCTAGTGGCCAATCCCTTAATGCATAACAGTTGGGATTATTGGTATTATAAGAGATACTGGGATAGGAGTGTTGGTAGCTTGCTCCACCTTTGCTATGAGTTGCCTGGTGTTGTACTACTTACCCAGGTAAGACAGTACAACACTATATTCAGTCCTGAAGATATTTTCAGGCACAAACTTTGTTTGCTCTCAATGGGATAAAGGATTAAACTGAATTTATTATAGTCTAACCTAGTGAAAAATAAACTTTCAACATCTTTCTCTAAATCCAGAGTAATTTAATAAAAAAAGGTGGCAAACCTTTTGGCAACTCCTATAGGTAAGGATGACCTTGCTTCTGCCTGATATCTCCAACTCTGGGCCTGGCTTCCACTGAAGAGACCACAGTAAAGGTCGAAACTAGTCTGGGTAGTGGCCAATCCCTTAATGCATAACAGTATACATATCCACAAGGAGATGTGTTTTGCATTATGGGAGATACTGGGATAGGAGTGTTGGTAGCTTGCTCCACCTTTGCTACGAGTTGCATGGTGTTGTACTACTTACCCAGGTAAGATAGTACAACACTATATTCAGTCCTGAAGATAATTTCAGGCGCAAACTTTGTTTGCTCTCAGTGAGATAAAGGATTAAACAAAAGTATGCAGCTTAAATTTCATTTTTAATATGATTATTTCATATGAATGACCCTACCATATATTTTTAGACAGATAATTTAAACTGACCTGAAAATATAATATTTAAACTATTGTTTCTTAATTTCCTTTCCTCTTATAAGGAAAGGATAATTGAATACAATTTATATTACAATTTTACTATTCATTTATAAAAACACAAAACTGTTTAAAAATTCTCATTTAGTGATGTGAATCCATTCCAAATTGAAATGTCAGTCTGTTTCACTAAGTAACAATACAGTAACTGTGGATGACAATATACATATCACTCATAATAAAAACAAATGAATAAAATAAAATGAAATAAGTTATTTTTTTTTTTTTTTTTTTTTGTAAATCTCTAAAATGTATTTATACTTTATCTCCAGAATTGACTTTTGCACCATGGCTCAGGAGTATATGTACTATGTCTTTATGGCCTCTTCCAGCTGCCCAAACTAAACAGGATGCATGATTCTTATCATACACATTGGCTGATGCTCCTCTTTCCAATAGTAAACTAGCTGTCTGTGTATGACCTTTGTAACACGTCCACATCAAACCTGTCCAGCCTCCCTAAATAAATAAAAATAAAAAAGCAATGTAGAATTACTAATTTCCAAACTTTGCCTTTACAAAGCAAATGATCAAGTCGATATTAATATTAGTAGGACTTCTAATGTTTATAACAATCCTTGAAATGTCTTATAACTTTTTATGCTTTATACTAATGCCAGGAGTATATGGAACAAAGGAGAGGAATAGGTGGAGCTGATAGCATCAGCCTGACCAAAGATTATTGGGATCAGTGAGACGTAGTTGACAAAAGAGGATATAATAACAGGAAAAGAAGTAGTAGGATACAGCATTTTTTGGCAGGATAGGAATGGAAAGCGTGGTGGTGGAGTACTGCTTATGATAAGTGACGACTCATGTCCTCTAAGAGCGGAGGCTTTGGAAAGCAGGGAGACACCAATGATTTTGAAAGCATATGGTATGAAGGTAGAGGTGGGCAAGACAAGATATTTAGTGGGGGGGGGGGGGGTTGCTACAAACCAAGGAGCAGAGAGGGGTCGGGACCAGGAGATATTTAGACAGTTGAGCTTGGCAAGTGCAAGAATAATGATTGTTATGGGAGATTTTAACTACAGCAATATAAATTGGGAAGAGAAAGATGCATGTAGCAATAAGAGAATGGAATTTCTAGAATTCTTGAGGGACAAATGTCTTAGGCAACATGTAATAGAGGGAAAAAGAGGTTCAAGAGTTTTGGATTTGGTCATAGCATCAGAAGAGTTGATAACAAATGAGATGACATCTCTCCCACCAGCTGGAGAGAGTGACCGTGTAGTTTTGACTTGGAAGATGAATAGACATGCAGGAGTATCAAACAGACAGGAACTTATGTGGAATTATAAGGCAGGTGATTATAATAGTCTTAGACATCAACTCGGGGAAGTTTCATGGAGGGAGGAATTGGAAGGCCAGGATATCATTACTGCTTGGGAAATTGTGAAGGAATATTTGTTAGCAGCAATAGTAAGCTGTATTCCACAAGTGAAGAAGAGGACATAATTTGGAGTAAAGTGGATGACAAACAATATTAAACAGGAACTGCATATGAAAAAGAGGTTATGGAAGAAATATAAGGAGACAGGTGAAGAGCAGATGCATGAAGAATATAAGACAAAAGCCAGCAGAGTGACTAGTATGGTAAGGAATGCGAAACTAGAATATGAGAAGAGACTGACCCTAAGATCCAAAGAAAATCCTAGGGAATTTTTTAGCTATGTGGCTAGTAGGAGGAGAAATGACTGCGGAAGATTGACATTGTGGGATAAAAATGGGAAAAGAGTGACTGATGCAGAGGACATAGTGGAATTGTTCAATGAACACTTTATTGGAGTATTTCATCCTGGAGGAGTCAATTTTAATACTAGAGGGATAGGGCAGGTGCGATTTTTAGAGGTGTAGGAGGAGAGCATGTTCCAAATACTGAGTACTCTGGATGTCAGTAAAGATGTGGGACTGGATGGTATTTCACCACAAGGTTTGAGAGAATGTGCTAAAGAACTGACAGCTCCTTTGACCTGCCTTTTCAATGAAAGTCTAGCTATGGGAAAGGTGCCCAGGGAATGGAAGGAAGGTAGTGCCATTGCATAAGGGTAAAAGCAGACTGGAAGTGTCTAATTGTAGGCCAGTTTGTGTGTCATCAGTAGTTGTTAAGATCTTGGAGAAATTAGTTAGGGATGTACGCAGCATTGGGAAAATGAGGGTAATGTTATCTGTGAGAGTCAACACGGATTAGTGAAGGGGCACTCTTGTTTTAGTAATATGCTAGCCTTTTATAATAAAGTTACAAGAGCAGTAGATGAGGGAAAGGCATATACTGCCATTTTCTTGGATTTAGCGAAACCATTAGACAGGGTGCCACATGATAAGCTGATATTTAAGTTGCAGCACATGGGTTTAGATGTCAAGTTGGTCAACTGGATTCAGGATTGGATGTCCGATAGGTATCAGAGAGTTGTGTATGGTGGAGCAGTTTCAAGGAGGTAGAGGGTTACAAGTGGGGTCCCACAGGGCTCAATACTGGGAATTATATTGTTTAACCATTATAGCAATGACATCATCATCAGTGGATTGCATTTCGATATTCAGTTGTTTATGGATGATGTGAAGCTGGGAAGGATTATTAGTAATAGTACAGGCATGGTAGCCCTGCAAGAGCATTTCAATAAGCTAGATAGATGGGCAAATGAATGGAGGGTGTCGGTTTAATGCAGCAAAATGTAAGGTCTTGAGGTTTGGGGCACATCGATAGGATGCTGCATACTCTATTGGAGGAGCTATACTGGAGGAAGTAGGGGAGACATGAGATCTGGGGTTGATGATTGATAGAAACCTGAAATTTAGGGGGACATATTGCAAAGGTGGTGAAGGTAACACAGAGGATTTCTGCAATAATGAGAAGGACTCTGACCTGCAGAGATAAAAGAGTTATCATTCCGTTGTATAAGACCCTGATCAGACCACACTTAGACTATTACTCTCAGATTTGGTCCCTCCCCAGGATTTGAAGGGGATAAATTAACTGTGGAAAGGATACAGATGCGGATAACAAAGATGGTTTCAGGACTGTATAACATTAGTTATGAGGATCGACTGAGGGAATGTGGACTGCAGAGTTGGTGGATAGAAGGAGAGATGATATGATTGAGACTTTTAAACTGTTGAGAGGTGGTTACAGGGTTGACACTGGGGTGACAATCATGTAACCACCATGGTTGAACAGCAGGAAGGAGCGATGACAAGGGGTCATCCCTGGAAGTTACGAAAGGAAACTGTGAGCAAGAGGGTGAGGAGTGGTTTCTTTGCATGGAGGAGTTGAACCATGGAACGCATTGCCTAATAGAGTTGTGAGAACGAGAACGGTCAGTTTAAGAAGTGGTATGATAGACCAGTGCTTCCCAAACTTCTGGATGTCAGGGCCCCCTTTTCAAAAATTAAAATATTTCATGGCCCCCCTCGAAAAAAAATCGTAATAGAGAGATATATTATTATAATATTTATTGTATTTATATTCAATACAAAACATACACAGAGAATATTGCAAAAATCAAATGCATATATTACATTTTTTGCCTCTTACCGTTTGGTTCTGAAGACGATGCGGGCGGTTCTGGTAAAATATGAAATACTGTCCTTTTTTTGAGTCTGTTTCTGCTTCTTCTGATTGTTCGCGTGAATTTTTTTTTATTTTTTATCAGCCACTTATCCATCTCAGGGTTAAATTTTTTAACGTAGAATAGATCAAATAATATCACCACTTACCGATACTGGCACACCGCAGACTGATAATATGAAATTAGTGAATATTACCTGAATGAGGGAATCCCCGGACCAGGAACATTTTTCTCTTTTGTGACTTTTCTCCCTTTACGGTAATTAAGCCTAACGCGAAACAGACAGCAAAGGCAGGTTAATTAAAACGTGCATATGATTGGTGCGGTATTAACAAAAGATCGCGCAACAGAAAGATAAAAGCATAGCTGACAATTTAGTTGAAATGCTAACTCTCTTCAACCGAATTCCATATGTGAAACTGCCATAACATTCATTATATATATATTATATTACTTAGTTTTAATTAGTTTTAACACTTTTACGAATTTTATTGCTGCCTTGGGAAATCGAACTCACACACATCTAATTAATAACAATAGTTTTTAGTTAGATACTGTGTTTGCCCATGCAACATATGGTTTTGTTTCAGTCTATACAGCATAGTTTCTGTATGAGGGGACATGTGATTCATTAATTTGTGTGTTTTTATCCCAGTTGTCTCTAATTGCACTATTTGTTGAGAAATATATTACACAGAATCCTCATACCTTATTCACTGGCATAATAAAAGTACTTGTTTTTATTGCCTCTGAAGTATAGTAGCTGTTAGGGAGGGTGTGTTGTTTACCACTGCAAGCGAGTTACTATCTCCCCACATGAGCTTGTTTAAGCTTTTTTTCATGTGTGAAGTATATGCAAAACTTTTATTGGTAATGGAAAACTAGCTCGGATGACAGCGATAATATAAAATGAGTTTTGATATGTATATAAAGTCAATATCAACAGTCACTGATTACGAACGCATGATGAAAGGGACAGGAAGATTTGGAGCTTCTCTGGAGAGCATTCGAAATAAATACAATTAACCACTGCTTTGAAATGAAACATATGAATAAGCAATATTTACTAACATTCATTAAACGCCGAAATACGCAGGAAGCAAAGTTTGTGATCCGACACCAATGTGTGAATTTTTCCATTAAAATATAAAAAATAACAAAAAATAAATAATAATAGTTAAATACGTTTATTTTAAAATAAAAAACCTACTTAGTCTTAAAACATTTTAAATTTGTTTTCTTTATTTCACGGCCTCCTCAAAAACCTACGGCCCCCAAGGGGGCCGCAGCCCACAGTTTGGGAAGTGCTGTGATAGACTGCATTTTCTAGGAGGGACCTCTCACAATGAGTCTTGATAGACTTTGTGTTTCCTAGGAAGGACCTCCCGCGATGAGTCTTTTGACTCCATGTAGGCCTGAATAATAATAACTACATCTGCTCCCAGCCTTATCTAACAATTACTTTTTGAGAGATATGCATACATGCGATCTCCTAATATTTAATAATAAAAATACAAGACAGAAATTTCAAATGAAAATCCTGTTCTTCAGACAAACTTCCAAAGAAAGAATTGCAACACATAGGTCAACTTTCTTATCAAATGGCACCAGTAAAGTCTTCCTCAATAAAGCATTCTTCAGCTATTGAATTTCTGCCTCTTCTGCTCAAAGGGTATCATTCATATTCCTCTTCCTTATGTGCAATGAATTTTTGAATGAATTGCAAAGATTTTGAAACCTCTGAACATTTTTGTGGCATTTTGTGATGTCAAAAAAAAAATCTTCCTTTCTCTCATCTTCTCGAACAAGCTTCCTCCTCTTGGTTTTCCCAGGTGTTTACCAGATTCCTTTCTCCTGTGGCTTATCTTATTATGGACAAAGGAAAATATGATTTTATTCATAGCAAAGCACATAGTCTTACATCAAGTACCATCAGCCTGAACAGTTGAGGCTTGATGAACATCTCATCTCTACTAGGGGGCACAAAGTCTTCTGAAGGATTCTTGTCTCTTATTCTGGAATCCTTCATCAATGCTGATTTCTGTAAAGAAACTTTCGAAACTTTGTTCCATTTCCCAAATTTAAATAGCTCTGATGGTATACATATATCTCCTTTATGGAAAATAGTACTTTTTGTATCTACTAATATTTCCAAATTTTAATTATAAGTACACACACACACACACACACACACACACACACACACACACACACAATTTTTTGTCTCAAGTTAGTAAAATGTTGACCATTTTTATCTTACTTTAGCTATTATGGTGGCACTTTTAGAATTTCCTATTAACTTTTTAATTGCTGCTCCATTTGTGTACTGAAAAATACCTATGAGCATAGGCAGGAAATGTACAATAAAATATCAAAATTTTCCATGTGAGTTTTCCATCATGTATTATAAATAGCACAACCACTCACAGTATTCCAATTTTAAAACAAACTCTTAATATTCAAGCAATTAATCCCCAAATCAATACAGAAATTCTTCATTATCTCCTCTCCAATTTAAATAAGCTTTTTTCTGATTAATTCACCTTCATAAATCTGCACCTTTTTTTTCTATGGTGTTTCAAGGTGTTTAACTTCACCTTGCATTACAGCACACACCATTTTAGTGAATTTGCCAACTACTAGTAAGTACTGACCAAAGCCTCATAATAGCAATGCTATTTTAGGCTCACAATTGCAAAGAAATGAAGTCCAGTCCAAAGAATCATTATAGCAAAATGCATTTACTCAACAAATGATATCAATGTCCATATCCCCAAACTACAACTACATACTTTAATATAGCCAGCACCACGACCACATCAGAGAGGAATGTTACCATGATGACAGAAAAGGAAACTATCCTGTAGTAAATAGTACTGAATGTTTATGACTGAGTATAATAAACATAAATAAAGTCCTTCCCCTGCTGTGACTACGTGTTAAAAAGTAAAAATATTTAGTTATATTTAGCTATATAACTATATGTACTGAAATATAGTTAGATGGCTTTATATTCAGTTAGATTTAGTGAAAAGTTTTCATGGTTTTTAAAGTGTCAGTGGTAAAATCTGAAAGAAACTACAAAGTAGGCTCATCTTCTCATCTCTGATGAGTGAGAATTTTTGGATGAAGAGTAAAAAATCAAAACGGAGTAAGTTTACTTGCTATTTATTTATATCATAATAATTATTTGTATTTTTATCTTAATTATCATGCCTATCGGGGTATGTTTGTCATTACACATGTCTGTTTTGTTCATTATCACTATCATTTTGTCATAATGGAATATAACTAATAAGAGAAGATCACACACATGCTTCATTTTATCTTCCAAGAGCATTCAGACATATCGTGAAGTAACCAATTAATCTCAAAACCATAACCTAAAAGGTACACAATGTCAATTAGGTTATTTCATACCAATGATGGAATATCACTGATTGCATACCAATGATGAAATATCACTGATTGCACACCAATGATGAAATGCAGAAAGCCGGAAAGTTTGGAAAGCTGAGAAAGAATTATTACAGATTTTTTAACTTTCCAAAGTATGTAATTTCTTTATATTGATTCTAAAAATGTAACCTAAATGATCCATTGATTGCTTTCTCAGTTGTTGCTGCATCATATGACATCACTGGCACTGTACATCCACCAATGTTTCGGAGGCAATTTTAACCCACTGTAGGTCGACCTAAGAGTTTATTATATTGAGAGTGATAAATTTGAATGTCTTTATCCTCATCTGTTTAGAATGGCACAGAAGAAACTGACTTTCTTCATAAGACCGATTCAAGACATAACATGCCATAAGCATTAGAACTGAAAACATGCATGAAAATGATCACTTGTCATTAATAAATAATAGTAAATACCAATGTATCACAGACTAATAAAGACAGTCATATACAGGCATTTCCTGCTTTATGAGCTCAGACTATATGAATTACCAGGTTTACAAGTTCTTTTCTTTAAGTGTTACAAAGCCACTCTTTTTCTCAAAGAGTGGCTTTGTAATATGATGCTCTATGTTTTCACTGTCTTCTTTCAAATTTGTGAATCCCTTTATTAATACAGTACTGTACTTTATGCCAAAATGAAGTAATACTATGAAGAGTGATGTTAATAAAAAGAAACAGCAAAGAGAAATAACATATTACTATTATTATTATTATTTAGGCCTCCAAAAAGTCAAAGGACTCATCGCAGGAGGTCTTTCCTAGGAAACACAAGTCTATCAAGACTCATCGTGCAAGGTCCCTCCTAGGAAACACAAAGTCAATCATACCACTCCTTAAACTCATTGATCGTTCTCACTCTCACCACTCTACCAGGCAATGCATTCCATGGTTCAACCACCCTCCATGCAAAGAAACCACTCCTCACCCTCTTGCTCACAGTTTCCTTTCGTAACTTCCAGGGTTGGCCCCTTGTCATCACTCCTTCCCGTTGTTCAACCATGCGAACGAACTCCCCAGTGTCAACCCTGTAACAACCTCTCAACAGTTTAAAAGTCTCAATCATATCACCTCTTCTTCTTCTATCCACTAAACTCTGCGGCCCACATTCCCTCAGCCGATCCTCATAACTAACACTGTACAGTCCTGAAACTGTCTTTGTTATCCACCTTTGCACCCTTTCCACAGTTAATTTATCCCCTTCAAATCCTGGGGAGGGACCAAATCTGAGAACAATAGTCTAAGTGTGGTCTGATCAGGGTATAATACAATGGAATGATAACTCTTTTATCTCTGCAGGTCAGCGTATCTTCTCCTTATTGCAGCAATCCACTGTGTTACCTTCACCACCTTTGCAATATGTCCCATGAATTTCAGGTTTCTATCAATCATCAACCCCAGATTCATGTCTTCCCTACTTCCTCCAGTATAGCTCCTCCAATAGAGTATGCAGCATCCTATTGATGTGTCCCAAACCTCAAGACCTTACATTTTGCTGCATTAAACCGACACCCCCCCCATTCATTTGTCCATCTGTCTAGCTTATTCAAATCCTCCTGCAGGACTACCACATCTGCACAACTATTTATAACCCTTCCCAGCTTTGCATCATCGTAAACAACTGAATATCCCCCTGCAATCCACTGACAATGTTATTGATATAAAGGTTAAACAACATAGGTCCCAGTACTGAGCCCTATGAGACTCCACTTGTAACCCTCTGCCTCCTTCAAACTGCCCCACCATACACAACTCTCTGATACCTATCGGACAGCCAATCCTGTCAAATCCAGTTGACCAACCTGACATCTAAATCCATGTGCTGCAACTTAAATACCAGCTTATCATGTGGCACCCTGTCTAATGGTTTCGCTAAATCCAAGAAAATGGCAGTATATGCCTTTCCCTCATCTACTGCTCTTGTAACTTTATTATAAAAGGCTAGCATATTACTAAAACAACAGCGCCCCTTCACAAATCCATGTCGACTCTCACAGATAACATTACCCTCATCTGCCCAATATTGTATATGGTACCTAACTAATATCTCCAAGATCTTAACAACTACTGATGACACACAAACTGGCCTATATTGAAAACAAAATATGAGATCATAGGCAAACATGCAGCCAGAGTGTTTAAATCACTGATTTTAAAGATCAGTCTTTAAAATATTATCTCATCATCATCATCATACATATCAAGGATTTAGGCCTAGCATGGCCTGTTCTGGCCTTAGAAGTCATCGTTGAATCGTTTAAGAGGATGTCCTGGTTTTCTTTTTCCTAATGGCTTGTACTTTAAGGCTTGTTTTGGTAATCTTTCTGTTTTCATTCTTTGAACGTGTTCCATCCATTTATGTTTATATTTTTTAATTTTTTCTATTACTGGTTCTTGGTTTAATTCTTTCATAATATCTTCGTTTCTTTTGTGATCAAATAGGGTATACTTTGCAGTTTTTCTCATAAACTTCATTTCTGCTGTTGTTAATCTTTGTTTGTCTTTTTGTTTTATTGTCCAGATTTTACTTCCATACATTAAGACCGGTAAGGCTAATGTATTGTATACTTTTAGCCTGGTTTGTTTTTGAACTAGGTTTGGTATAAATATAGAGTTAATTACTCCTGTTATTTTTAAATATTTTGCAATTTTTATGCTTATATCTTTTTCATAAGTGATCATACATCCTAGGTAGTTAAATGAATTCACCTGTTCTAAGATCTTGTTATCTAATACTATTTTAGTTCTTGCTGGATCTTGTCCTTTAAAGGCCTTAGTTTTTGATTTTTCCGTTGATATTATCATACCATAATCTTTGGATATCTCATTTAGATCTAAAATAGCTTTCTGTAAGTTATCTTCAGAACTTGTAATTATTATTTGGTTGTATGCAAAGAGGAGAGTGTTTAAGTTAACTGTAGGTGAAAGTTTAATTCCTTGGTGTAAATTTTTACTCCATTTTATTATTATTTCATTTAAGTAGATATTAAAAAGAGTTGCTGAGAGGGGACATCCCTGTCAGACTCCTTGGTTTATCTCTCTTGTATATGATAGCTCGTGATTTAATCTTATTTGTATTTGATTATTTTCATATATACTTGTGATAGCTTTTAGGATATTATTTGGTATTTGTCTTTCTTTTAATATGCTAAATAATATGTTTCTTTTAGCTTTGTCAAATGCTTTTTCAAAGTCAATAAATGCAATATGTGTTTCTAAATTATATTCTCTTCTTTTCTCTATTATTAATTATCTCATCATCATTTAGGCAAAAGGCTGGGTCTATGCATGATCGTCCTTTTCTAAATCCATTCTGTACCTCTAGAATAAAGTTTTTGGAATATTTCATTAGTTTGTTATTTAAGATTCTGCTATATATTTTGTAACAGGAATTTAGTATACTGATACCTCTATAGTTTTTAGGGTCATCTCTATTACCTTTCTTAAAGATTGGAATCACAATTGCTTTTTTTTCCATTCTAATGGGGGGGGGGGGATACCAGTTGAGTAAATTTTATTTAAAAATAATAAGAATCTTCCTTTGAATCTTGTTCCTGTGTATTTATATAGTTCTGAACCTAGCTTATCTTCTCCAGGTGATTTTCCGTTTCTTGTTTCTTTCAGGCTGATTTCTAATTCTTCATTAGTTATTTCCTTTTCATTTCCGTTAATTGTTTGCCAGTTGTCTTTTTTAAAATATTTGTCTGTCCACAGTTCTGTGTAGTAATTTAGAAATTCTTCTAATTTCAATTCAGTGTTTAATTTTATGTTTTCTTTGGTATCTGCATTTAGGTGTTTCAAAATCTTATATACATTGGGTCTTATTTTATATAAATCATGTTCTAAATTAGAAACAAATTTATTCCATGATTCTCTATGTCTTTTTCTGACTTCTCTTTTAGCTATGGCTCTTATTCTTTTATATTCTATTTCATCTTCTAATCTTTTACTGCTCAACCATTTGTGATAGGCTTCTTTTCTCTTTTTGATTATTTCTTTGATTGTATCATTCCAGATCTTCAGTTTTTTTCTTTTATTGAATTTTTTGGTCTTTCCTAAGCTTTCATTTGCTGCTGCATTTAGTATCGTTTTTATATTAAGCCATTCTATTTCTATTTCTTCATTTTGTTTTATTTTATCTAGATATTGGTTAATTCTTTGTTCATATAGTCATTGTACATTTGTGTCATTCAATAGTCCAGTTTTATAAACAAATGTTTCAATTTTTCTTTCTGTTCTTGTTACTTGTAGCCATTTAGGTGGTAATCTTAATTTTATTTTAACAAGGAAGTGGTCACTGCTTATTTCATATCCTCTGTGAACTCTAACATCTAGTGAAAATTTTGATGTCTTTTCATTTAATATGAAGTAATCTAATATTGATTTCCATCCTCTTGCTGCCCAAGTATATTTATGTATGTCTTTATGTTTATAGAAGGAATTCATTATTTTTAGGTTATTATAAACTACAAAGTCAATCAATTTTTTACCATTTCTGTTTAGAGTGTGTTCTCCATGTATTCCTATATTATTATTAATTTTCGTGTTTCCAATTCTTGCATTTAAGTCTCCTGCTAAAATTATGTAATCATTTTTATTTATTTTATTATATATGTTTTGTAGCTTAAGGGGTGCTTAAGGGTCAAAGCTGTATAACTGAGAGGAGACCTCCACATAGCCTTTAAAGGAATGCGGAGAACCGACCAGGGCTTCTGACCTAATGTCCAATCCTCACCTTCTCGTGGTGCACCCTGTTGGGTATCTACTTTGATACTAAACGAACGAGGATGGGCTGGCAATTTGGGATTTAGCCGACCAAATTGTATTCTTATTGGTTAAACCAAAATAAAAAATGATGGTACAACATGACAAAATTTCATGCCGGCTGGGGCGTCGCCCGGTTAAACAAGGCCCCCGTTGTTTTCGCCAGGGAACCAGGGCGAACAGCGAAAAGTCAGCTACTGGAACAAATCTGAAAACAAATCTGAAAACAAACCCCAACTCAACATCACCAGAGTTAAAGATCGGTACTATCAACGTAAGAAGCCTGAATGGCAAAGAAATGGAGCTAGCTGAGGAATTAGATAAGTACCAGATCGACATAATAGGGGTGACTGAAACAAAAAAGACCAAAACTGGTGAGATCTTTCTGAGCAATAAATACAAAATGTTATATTCAGGCAATGACAATCAAGGAAAAGAAGGAGCAGCCATAGTATTCAACACAAAATATGAATCTAATCTTCTTGAATGGCAGTCAGTCTCAAGTAGAGTAATGTGGGCAAATATGAGAATGGGGAACTGGACAATGAGACTTATTTGTGCCTATGGTCCCACAGAAGGTTCTACTAAGGTAGAAGTGGAGGAATTTTTTGAGGCTTTAGAAAAAGCAACTGACACAATGAAAAAGGAAAAGTTGGTCCTTGTTGGGGATCTAAATAGCAGAGTAGGAAATGATTGTGAGACATACAAAAATATTTTGGGAAAATTTGGAGAAAAGAGCAAAGCTAATAATAATGGCAAATATCTGTTGGATTTCTGCTCAGGACATGGACTGGTTATTACTAACACCATGTTCCAACATAAAAATGTGCACAAATTCACATGGAGAGAAGAGGCTAGGAATAAGAAAAGTCTCATTGACTATGTTATTGTTGATAGTGATGTTTTCTCCCTGGTGCAGGACACCAGAGTGTACAGAGGATTTGAAATTGGAAGTGATCACTATTTAGTCTTGAGCAGGATAAAATTGAATTTCATATTGAAAAGAATAACGTGTAAGAAAGTTTTAAAGCGAATAAAAGTTGAGCAGCTCTCAGATGTGAATTGTAGACTAAAATACAGAAATATTATTGAAAAGAAAATGAAAGAGTTTGAGAACAGGAATCAAACCTTGGAGATTCAGTGGCAAACTCTGAAGGAAACATTGATTGATTCAGCGAGAGAGGCATGTGGTGAGGTTGTGTGCAAGGATAAAAAAATCAGAACTCCCTAGTGGACACAGGAAGTTAAAGAGGCAGTGAAGGAAAAGAAGAAAGCATATCAAAAGTTCCTGGCAAATAAGTCAGCTTTTACTCTTACAGAATGCAGAGACAAATGTAAGAAAGCTAAACAGTTTGTAAAACTTGCTAAACAAAAGTCATGGGAGGACTTTGGCAAGAATATAGAAAATAAATATCAAGAAGGTGGCAAAATATTCTGGAGGTTGTTGAAGAAGCTTAGGAATGGAGGAAAGAGTGCTGTAAAAGGAATTAGAGATGATAAAGGGGAAATGAAAACAGGAGAAAAAGATATCCTTGAAGTATGGAGTAATTACTTTGAAAAACTGCTAAATGAAACAAGCAGTGATGACAGCACAGTGATAAAAAACACTGACCAGGCATGCAGTCAGGAATACATATCCATACTTGAAGTAGAAAAAGCCATCAAAGGCTTGAAATGTGGAAAGGCAGCAGGAGTAGATGATATTCGACCAGAAATGCTGAAGTATGGTGGTATAAGAGTCTTACAGTGGCTGCACTGCATAGTTCAGAAAGCCTGGACAGAGGGACGAATTCCCGATGATTGGAGTAGGGCTCTCATAGTACCCATATATAAAAAGGGAAATAAAACTGAATGTGAGAATTACAGAGGTATTTCCCTACTGAGTGTTCCTGGCAAGATCTATGCAAGTATACTTGAGAAACGGTTGAGAAGAATTGTGGAAAAAAAGCTTGGTGAAGAACAAGCTGGATTCAGGCCAAATAGAGGCTGTCAGGATCAGATCTTCACTTTACGACAAATAGTCGAGAAAGCATGGGAATATAACAAAGATCTGTATTTAAGTTTTGTCGATTTGGAAAAGGCATATGACAAGGTGCCAAGAAAGAAGCTATTCAATACGCTGCAGTTATATGGTGTAAGTGGGGCATTATATCAAGCAATACTTAGTCTTTATTTGAGTTGTAAGTCAGCAGTTAGAATTGAAGGAAGTACAGGAAGATGGTTTAATGTTAAATCTGGTGTGAGACAAGGATGTACATTATCCCCTCTGTTATTCGTTATCTATATGGATCGCATTATGAAGGGGAGTGGTATCAAACATGATATCAAAATTGGAGATGTTAATGTCAGCTCTTTGCTTTATGCGGATGATGTTATACTTCTAAATAAATCCGCTACAAGTCTGCAAGATTCTCTGACTAAATTGAATAGCTGTTGTAATAGATATGGTATGAAGGTCAGCAATAAAAAGACAAAGACAATGAAAATAGGCAGAATCATTGAAAATGTCAACTGTGTTGTGAATGGAGAACCTGTGGAACAAGTAAAACATTTCAGCTACTTAGGCACAATTTTTACTGAAGATGGTAAACTAAATATAGAAATAGACAACAGAATCAGCAAAGCTGGTATGGTGGGAAGTCAATTGAATAAATTCATATGGAATAAGAAAGAAATTAGTCGGAACACTAAATTAGCTGTATACAAGACAGTGTTCAAACCAATTTTAACTTATGGATCTGAGAGCTGGGTCAGAAGTAAAACACTTGACCAAAGACTAGAGACTGCAGATATGAGAGTCCTGAGAAAGATTAGAAGCGTGAACAGATGGCATCAATGGCAATATCATATTAAAAATGAGGATATTAGGAAAGAATTTGACATTGTCAGCATCCAGGAATGCGTTAGCAGAGCTAATCTCAGATGGTATGGTCACTTAAATAGAATGGAGAGGAAAGATTAGCAAAACAAGTGTTCTCTGCCAGGTTGGCAGGAAAACGACCCAGAGGAAGACCAAGATATAGGTGGATTGATACGGTACAAAGTGCCTTAGACGATAGAAATATAAGATCTGATAATGTTGGAGTCTTGACAAGTAACAGACTGATTTGGAGGAAAATTGTAGATAGGAAGTTAGTAATGATGTAATCTTTTCATGTAGTACTGTCATATCCTCTACACCCCTTGAGGGTACATGGCAGGAATTTGATGATGATGATGATGATGATGATGTTTTGTAGCTGATTATAAAAATCAATATTATGCTGTTCTCTTCTTCTTCTGGGGCAATATAAACCAATTATTGTTAAATAGCTTCTATCTATTTTTATTCTAGCTTCTATTATTCTTTCATTCCATAATTTATAATGTTTTAACTGTTTTGAAAGGGAGTTATGAATCCAAATCATGACTCCTGCTTGTGCTCTTTGGTCTCTGTCGACTCCACTGTATATCACATTAAAATTTTCGATTCTCATAGTTCCTTTTAATTTCTTTTTTGTTTCAGTGATTACTGCTATTTTAAAATTTCTTTCATTTAATAACTGGTCTAATTCTATTTCTTTATATGCTATTCCTCTTACATTCCAGTTTGCTATGTGTATTATATTTTGTCGTTTCCATTTTCGTTTTCCCTTTTCCATTCCAGGGTCGTTTCCCATAGATTCAATCCAATTATCTTTTTTCTGTCAGCTTACATGTAGGATTATGTTCTCCATGTCAGGGGACTAGCCTGACGATGGAATAGTTCAGTGATAGGGCTGCTACCTTAAGGCTTCTGAACTAGCCTTCTTCCGAATTTAAATCCATAGGAGGAGGAGGAATAGGGTATATTGAAGGGGAAAGAGTAGATTACAGAAGAAATATAGTAAGGTTTATAGAGAGGGCATAGTTGTAAGGCCAGAAATGAAAAGACCCCATGGCCCTCGAGTACTCTAATAGCATAAGGGTCATAAAGTAAGAAGAGTTGGCTGATAAGGCCTTATAGGAAAGATTAAAGTAAGTGGATCTTCCTCAAAGTAGGAGAAGGAGAGGAAAGATCCAGCTAGGGGGTCCATGGGAGTGCCGCTTCCCTTACAATCAAGATGATTGCCCCTTATGGCCCTGTTGGTCCGCGAGTCCTTATTCAGTATATTTGGACCACCCACCATATATATATATACACACACACACGCACGCGCATGTACACACACACACACATGGTGGGCTCCCCTATCTGCCACCCAGGGGACACACTCTCTAGGGGTTACAGGGTTCCCTGAGAGTAACATATTATCTAAGCATTTCAAATATGTGTACAATTTTAAAGGATAATGAAACCTATTTCAATTTTTTTTTATTTGAAAGAAGCTAAAAATGTACCTGATTTTATCTTTGAATAAATAAAGCATTATTGTTTAAGCATAAAATATTATTCCATGAACTTTTTTTTTTAAAACACTACTATAGTGAAATTTTATTGTTAGGAACATAATGTTGTTAACATTATATCAAAGAGAAATAAATTATCATTTTATGAGTTTTTGCTTTACAAGCACTCACTAAAAACAAATCAACTCCTAAAGTCAGGAACTACCTGTATAAGTACTAACATATTTGCTTCAATAGTGGTAGTTACACAGGTTAAAAATTGGCAATAACATTAACAAAAGATTATAAATTGACAATGTCAAAGATTGAACACATGACTGATATACTAGATAATCATGGTTCTTCACCTAGGGTGACACATGACTAGTAAGCTAGCACAAAAATTTTCAAGCAATGTTAATAAGTATAACAAATGTGGAACCTGTTCACAAAGTAAAATAATAACTGATATATAAACTGTTTTTTCAGAAAATCTGAATATTTAAAGCTATAACATCTGACTTGTATGCTGCATCTCACATATTGTGCAGCCTTGATGTTATGTGAAAAACAGCTGAGTTACTATAATGAAAAACTATATTTTAATTAAAGAGGGCCGAAATAGATAAATCAAATGCTTATAAGCATGAGATCATCATTCCAATTAAGAAATCTCATAATTAACCATTCTGAGATTTCTTCTCACTAGTACCACTTTCATCAATTTCCAATCCACTTCATGTAACTTTTTTGGAGGCAAAGGAGAATATTTATATTTTATCTTTCCTGCAACATGTTCTTCTCTTCCTAATCTCAAAACCCCATCCTTGTTTGGCAGTATTATGAAATGTGACATCTATAAGTTATCTCAGATACATCCATATGATTGTATTAAGGATGGATGGATGATTAGGATATTAGAGGACTGTTCTAATTCCAGTTAGAGGTCTGAATGATATTTTGATATCATAACTCCAAGATTTTAAAAGCTAAAAAAATGCTAGGATGACTGTTACCAAAGCATTGTAATGTTGTGGATATCATTATTAATATCTGACTTCCATGGAGTCAAAGATTCATCGTGAGAGGTACATTATCATACATGAAGCTCATTCAATTGCGCCTTAAAATGATTCAATGAGTTTGCATTCACAACCCACTCAGGCAATGCATTTCACTCACCAACTACTCTCTATGCAAGGAACCTTCCCTTCACTCCTTTGCTCACATCCTCCTTATACAGTTTCTAGGAATGGCCTCTTGTTCTACCCCCCCCCTGCATCTTCCATTCTATGAAAAATTTCTTCATGTTAAGTATTTTTTCATTTTCTCAATTGTTATCTTTTATTTTTTTTTATTGTTTTGTTTATTTATTTGTTTTCATTCATAATCCATTTCCATGTTAGTATTTTTTCCATGCAGAGTCTGACAGGGAGTTGCTTTCACTGATGTTACAGAGGTTTTGTTGTGTTAAAAGCAAGAGTGATATTCCTGATCTGTACAAGACATCCCTACATTTGAGAATTCTTGTGTAGAGGCTTAAGTGCTGTGAGGACATTATGTTGGAGGTTTAATGGATTTTTTACAACACTCAAAAAGAATTAAAATAGAATTTAATACTCCCTATATTTCGTCCTAGTCACTAGGACATCTACGGGGATTACAAAAACAATTAATGTAACATGCACACAAAAACTTACAATACTAAGCCCAACCACGTGGGTGACACTAAAGTCCTATCTAGATGGAGCGCCCTCTAAGGGCGGTCGTAGGTGGCCTGGAATGTAAGGTGGGACCTCTGGTGATGAGTGTTTCCCAAATCTTTGGAAGCTTAATGCAACCGTATTTATTTAGATTTGGTTGGTTTCTGAGAGCTGCTGCTGCTTCTAAGAAAAGTCTCTCTTTCTTGAATTTGCTGTGGTGGAGCATGGTGGTTTTCTTCCATGATACTCTGTGGGTGGTGTCCAACACATGGTCAGCCAAGCCTGAATGGCCATAGTTGTGTTTAACGATGTACGACTTGTGTTCCTCCAGGCGGATGGATGCTGATCTGCCTGTCTGTCCAAAGTATGCAAGCTTACAGGAACAGAGTACTTTGTAAACTCCAGGCAGAGAGAGAGAGGGGGGGAGCTGATCTTTCGTAGACCGGATAAGGGTAGCAAGTTTGCGATAGGGCTTATATGCTGTGTGTAGGTTATACTTTTTTAGTATCTTGGCTATTTTTTCCAAAGTGCCACGGATGTAGGGTATGGTGATGGCATTTTTAAATTCTTGTTGACGAGAGGGACGGGGAATGGGGGAGGAATTGATTATTTTTTTGATACTGTGTTCGCTGTAGCCATTGGAGAGGAAAGTTCTGTGTATGTGGTTAAGCTCAGTAGTGAGGGTGGTTCCACTGGAACAAAGATTGTGGGCTATCTTGGTAAGAGTTTTAATGATGCCACATTGTTGCGAGGGGTGGTGGTGGGAGAGTTTGTGAATGTATCTGCCTGTGTGTGTGGGTTTTCTGTATACAGTGAAGGCAAGTATATCATTAGGCAGGCGTGTGACTAAGGTGTCTAGGAAGGGTAAACAATTGTTCTTTTCCTTTTCCATAGTAAACCGGATTCTTGGATGTAGGCTATTGAGATGACTGAGGAAGGAGTCTAACATGTCTGGGCCATGAGGCCAAATAGAGAACACATCATCTACATATCTTAGCCAGATAGACGGTTTGATTGGGGCTGTGTCTAAGGCTCGTTTTTCGAAATCTTCCATATAGAAATTGGCAGGGGGGGGGGGGGTGAGAGGAGGGAACCCATGGCGGTTCCCTCTATCTGCTTGTAGATTTTGTTCTTCCAAGAGAAATACCCAGAGTTGATGGCAAAGGAAAAGAGATCTAAGATGTCAGAGGGAAAAACATTTTCTAAGAGAGATAAAGTGTCAGTTAAGGGAATATTGGTAAACAATGAGGAGATATCAAAGCTTACTAATATGTCTGTATTATTCAAGGTTAAATTTTCTGTGAGGGCTTTAAAGTGGGTCGAGTTTTTTATATAGGATGCGGAATTTCCGGTGAGGGGGGGGCAGAGAGTTGGCCAGCTATTTAGACAGTCTGTAACAAGGTGCATTGGTGGCATCTACTATATTCCTGAGTGGGGAATTGGGTTTGTGGATTTTTGGTAAACCGTATATTCGGGGGGGGACGGGAGCGGAAAGGTTTAAGTTTTTTCGTGACTTCAGGGGGCCAGGAGGTTACTTTTTTAAGTAAGATTTTTAATTTCTTAACTTGTGTTTTTGTGGGGTCGTGTTCTAGCGGGATGTAGGTAGCGCGATCGCGACGGATAATGTTCATTTTATGATTGTATTCGCTGGTATTAAGAATGACTGTGGCATTCCCCTTATCCGCTCTATTGATGACGATACTTTTTTCTTTGCGTAGTTTCAGGAGAGCCATGCATTGGGCATACAATAAATTACTTTTGGCACTTCGGAAAAAATAGCCAAGATACTAAAAAAGTATAACCTACACACAGCATATAAGCCCTACCGCAAACTTGCTACCCTTATCCGGTCTATGAAAGATCAGCTCCCCCTCTCTCTCTGCCTGGAGTTTACAAAGTACCCTGTTCCTGTAAGCTTGTGTACTTTGGACAGACAGGCAGATCAGCATCCATCCGCCTGGAGGAACACAAGTCGTACATCGTTAAACACAACTATGGCCATTCAGGCTTGGCTGACCATGTGTTGGACACCACCCACAGAGTATCATGGAAGAAAACCACCATGCTCCACTACAGCAAATTCAAGAAAGAGAGACTTTTCTTAGAAGCAGCAGCAGCTCTCAGAAACCAACCAAATCTAAATAAATACGGTTGCATTAAGCTTCCGAAGATTTGGGAAACACTCATCACCAGAGGTCCCATCTTATATTCCAGGCCACCTACGACCGCCCTTAGAGGGCCTCTCCACCTAGATAGGACTTTAGTGTCACCCACGTGGTTGGGCTTAGTATTGTAAGTTTTTGTGTGCATGTTACATTAATTGTTTTTGTAATCCCCGTAGATGTCCTAGTGACTAGGACGAAATATAGGAAGTATTAAATTCTATTTTAATTCTTTTTTGAGTGTTGTAAAAAGTCCATTAAACCTCCAACATAATAACTACATTTGAGAAGTCTTCTTATGAATGTTACTTCTTGATCTTTTAATTCAAGCAAATCTGATCAGGAACACTAAGGAGTTCCCATTCTGATATCATTTCAATGATAAAGTATACGGCTCTGTTAGGGGAGAAGGGGGATATCAGTAATACCAATCATGGCATTATTAATCAGAATAATACCATGGCTATTGCTATCCTGATTGATGATACAGAGAGAAGTTGCACTGAATGTTTCTCACAACATATTTTGACTAAAATATCTCCAGAATGGAGTTTCTTAAAAGATTCTGGGGATCCCACCAACGCTGCTAACCCTAATGGATAAAGAAGGGATCTAATCTTCTGACTTTCTTCTGCCAAGGAGAAGACGTTCCACAACATTCCATACTCTGGGGTTCATTTCTGAATCAAACTGAAAACACCAACTTTTATCACTGGGGACAATTTTTTGCAACATATCATGATCTTGATCAACTGCATGGTTGAAATTTTGACAATATGCAACTTGGTGCTCTTTCTGTTCATGTGTCAACGAGTGCGGCACAAACCTTGAACAAATCTTGCTCTTGTGCAAATCTTTTATTAAGGTTAATCTGGCAGTTTCCTTACTGACACCAAGCTGTACAGCGAGTAGTCTTAGTGGTTATTCGGCTGTCATGGCCAACAATTTCCTTAGCTTTCACCACATTTTCATTTTCCCGTGCAGAAACTGACCGTCCACAAAGTGGTTCATCCTCAAGGAACGACTCCCTCCACTCTTTAAATGTTGAAAACTAGCAAAACACCTGTGCACAATTCAGACAGTCATTGCCATAAACTTTTTTTAGGTCTCAGTACACTTCTGTAGCAATTTTTCCTAATTTACAGTAAAATTGTATCAGAGCTCTTTGCTCCATGATGCAACTTCTGACACGATCGACTCACACACTCTTACTTCAACAGTTGCCACACGAAAACTGCTGTGTCACCCAACTCGAACGTTGCACCTATGATTACAACACATTCCAGCAATTAAAACTATAAACACGTTTGTTACTTTTATTTAAAAGACTGTCCTGTAAAAAATCAATCTCATTACTTAATAGGCACACTGTGTATATCTTTTCTTAACAGAAAATTCTGCATGTTTGGCAATCTCTCAAAACTACATGATCACTTTTCCCAAGCACAGCTAGATTGGTTACTGTTAAATTCTCTGATGCTATGACCAGATCCAGAACTGTCAAACCTCATGTCTCCTCCAATTACATGCTACCTCAGGTAATTGTCTCCATAACTGTATAAATTCAATTTCCTTCCCTCCTCGTGACCATTCCTCCTTCCTCCCTCCCTGCGACCATTCCTCCTTCCAATCTATTTCCTCATAAGTGAAATCTCCCATAATAATTAACACAATTTGCACTAATCATGCTAATTTTCCAATGCATGTCATCTACATTCTCCCTTATACCTCCCCCAGATTATAGCAATAACCAATTACATATTTTGTTCTGTTGGCCTCTATATTACAAGAGACAGCTTCAAATGAACTGGCCTCTGCATTTCTATCTGTCCTACTGATGTACTTATACCCTTTCTGGCTTCAATTCCTCTAATGTCATTAGCAAAAACCCTTCTCCCCCAAATACTATTCTTCTGTCCTCTCTGAAGATACTATATCATTTCCATTCTATTTCTATGACTAGATCATCCTCCGTTAACCAAGTCTCACTAATGACAATTGCATTTAGCCATGTTGAGCTAACCAATGCCAAAAAAAACTCCTCACCCTTATTTTGAATACCTCTGGCATTAGTATATATACACTGTAATACCCCCCCCATCATCCCACAACTTCCCTTACACCTTGTGTCACTTAGCCACCCACTAAAGTTAAGAACCTGGGGTGCTACATTTAACATCGTCTGATCGCTCTCCCACTTACTAACCTCTACGATGCCTGGACTTGCGTTCACCTGCATCTCCCTTAATCATTCTAGTTTACTCGACTCTGCACTTCCAAACTCACTAAACAACACTTTCTCGAGACTCAGGATCCCAAGTCCATTTGAATGCATGCTATCCACCTTATATAAGGTGGATAGCATGCATATAAATCTTATAAATATATAAATCTTTCTTTTCATCAAACTCACTCTGCACATCCACAAACTCTACAACATTCCTCCTGCACAATCTGTACACTAACTTTCATGATCTCTGTCTTAGCTTGCTTTTATCATACTGTGGCAACAGACTCACAACTTTTACTTTTTCATTCTTCATCACATGCACCAGCAACTCTTCCATATCTTCTCACATACCACATTTGTACCAGCAAAAATAAAAATCTCTCTTACCATCACTCTCTGCATCATTACAGTATCACTAACATTCTTAACTTGACACCAGAAAAACAGGATTTTGTCACTCTTCTCCAGCATTCGTGTTTCATAAACTAAGTTTTCTCCACTTGCATTTCCACCTTCTTTTGCTTCTGCTGCCATTGCCAGGCATTTCTCCAAACACTCAATCTCATTGCTTGTTATGTAGAGAACTCCATGTAAGTGTGCTACCTTTTCTGTTAGCATCTGTTCATTCGCTTCATTTTCCACCACTTCATTCATACTCATCCCACTTATAACATTGCCCTTCCCAATCACATTATCATGTATTTTTGTCTTTTAACTCAGTACTATCATTTCTTACTCTCTTCACAGTTCTGATATTCACTTATGAAACACTAACAATAAACACATTCTCCGGTTCAGTCTCCATTTCTCATTCTATGAAGTGCATACATTTTGCATATGCTGCTGTGGACAAAATAATGCACATTAAAATCACTTACCATTGTTTTGTGTATCAATTCATGACACACAATATAGCATATAATAAAAAAAACAAAACCTTTGAAAACTAAAAAATTAAGCACACTACCTTTACAGTATATCAAACAAACACTCATAAATTTAATAATATATAAAAATGAGTTAATTATCACTAAATACTTTAAAAAATAACTTATTTTTTGGCACTGAAAATCACTACATGTAGCACCTTTCACCTTCTTGAAGTTTAGGCCAAGAGAGATTGGCCTTTAGACATCAAGGGAAATCTCAATGTCTCAAGATGCTGTCAAAAGCAAAAATGGAAGAAAAAGTTCATATTTGAAAATAAGATTATCAGAATCCCACTGAAGAATGATGATCAATATTTAAGGTATTCCAGAAATATTCTTAAAACTTTATTTATTTATGTAGTAAAATCTGGTTAAGACACAATATAATATTATTATTATTATTTATATGGGTACTTCATGAAGTCAAAAGACTCGTCGTGGGAGATCCACACTTTTTGTTAACACAATACCTATCAACCATCTCCTTAAACTCATTCACTGTCAGGGCACTGAACTAATTCTGGCATCCATTCCACTCATTCACAACTCTCCAATAAAGAACCTAGTTCACATGCCTTTATTAACCACGCTCTTTGATAATTCCAAATGTGATCTCTCATTTTCCCCATACTTTCTATGTATTGGAAAATTTCTTTTGTGTCAATCTTACAGAATTCCTTTAGTAACTTATAAGTTTCTACCATATCTCTTCTCCTCCACATGTCAGCTAAACTCTGCAATTCACACACTTTCAATCTATCCTCATAGTGAATATTCCACAAACCTGTCATGAGCTTGGTCACTTGTCTCTGAATCCTCTCCATCACCTGCTGGCTCCTTAGAAACACAGATGACCAAATCTGTACAGAGCAGTCAACATGTAGCCGAATCATAGCCTTATAAAGAGGGATAATAACCTCACTATCTTTACTTGCCAGTGCATTCTTCAACATCCAAGTAATCCTCTGACCTATTTTGTCAACTCTTGCAATATATCCTCTGAATTTCAAATCTCTATCCAGCATCATCCCCCAAATCCCTAGCTTCATCAAATTTCCTGTAATCTGGTAACATCAATATGATATGAAGTATGTAATCCTTTCATCCCAAAGTGCACTACCTTACATTTCACAATATTAAATTGATAACTATTATCCTTTGCCCATACTGCCAATTTATTTAAGTCAACCTGCAAGATATCTATATCACCTTTATTAACCATTGCCCTCCCCAGTTTTGCATCACCTGCAAACAACTGAATATCTCCCACCTCAAATTTTTTGCTATATCATTAATGTACAAATCAAAGAGTACAGAGCCCTGGGGCACTCCACTAGTCACTCTCATTTGCCTTGATTCCACTCTACCATACACCACCTTCCAATGTCTGTCTATTATCAGCTATTCCCCCCCCCCATCCATGCAAGCAACCTCATATCCATTCCCATTTGCTCCAACTTATGTAATAATTTCCTATATCCAATTCCATTGTCACCTTATTATAAAATGTGAATAAATGACTGTGGCAAGACCTCCCTTTTACAAAGCCATGCTGTCCCCTTACAGTGTATCATCATCATCATCATCAAATTCCTGCCATGTACCCTCAAGGGGTGTACAGGATATGACAGTACTACATGAAAAAATTACATCATTACTAACTTCCTATCTACAATTTTCCTCCAAATCAGTCTGTTACTTGTCAAGACTCCAACATTATCAGATCTTATATTTCTCTCGTCTAAGGCACTTTGTACCATATCAATCCACCTATATCTTGGTCTTCCTCTGGGTCGTTTTCCTGCCAACCTGGCAGAGAACACTTGTTTTGCTAATCTTTCCTCTCCCATTCTATTTAAGTGACCATACCATCTGAGATTAGCTCTGCTAACGCATTCCTGGATGCTGACAATGTCAAGTTCTTTCCTAATATCCTCATTTTTAATATGATATTGCCATTGATGCCATCTGTTCACGCCTCTAATCTTTCTCAGGACTCTCATATCTGCGGTCTCTAGTCTTTGGTCAAGTGTTTTACTTCTGACCCAGCTCTCAGATCCATAAGTTAAAATTGGTTTGAACACAGTCTTGTATACAGCTAATTTAGTGTTCCGACTAATTTCTTTCTTATTCCATATGAATTTATTCAATTGACTTCCCACGATACCAGCTTTGCTGATTCTGTTGTCTATTTCTATATTTAGTAGCTGAAATGTTTTACTTGTTCCACAGGTTCTCCATTCACAACACAGTTGACATTTTCAATGATTCTGCCTATTTTCATTGTCTTTGTCTTTTTATTGCTGACCTTCATACCATATCTATTACAACAGCTATTCAATTTAGTCAGAGAATCTTGCAGACTTGTAGCGGATTTATTTAGAAGTATAACATCATCCGCATAAAGCAAAGAGCTGACATTAACATCACCAATTTTGATATCAGGTTTAATACCACATTCCTTCATAATGTGATCCATATAGATAATGAATAACAGAGGGGATAATGTACATCCTTGTCTCACACCAGATTTAACATTAAACCATCTTCCTGTACTTCCTTCAATTCTAACTGCTGACTCACAACTCAAATAAAGACTAATGCTGACTCACAACTCAAATAAAGACTGAACAGTGTATCATATAAGCTTTTTTTAATACTTTAACACCACTCCAGAGATACTAACTGGTCTGTAATTTGCTACTTCTGTCTATCTTACCTTCTTTCCACTCCTTTGGAACCTTACCAGAGCTGAGACAGATTAAACAGCTTTGTCAGAGGTACTGCCAGTTTACTTGCACATTCTTATAGCACATGAGCTGACATACTATCACTGCTGTATTCACATTGATATTTTTCAATATACTGAATACCTCCAGTTCATCTACCATAATTCTCACATCAGTCTCTGTCACATTAGAAACTACAATGTCACCATCTGAACGACATACCTTTGAAAGGTGATCACTTATTAATTAACTATTTCTTCTGCTTCTCTCACTTTCCTACCATCAGCACTGAGTAAAGTTATCTTTTCATAATCATTCTTTCTCTTACTTGCTATGTAGCAAAATAACTCTTTTGTTGGAAGTTTTTCCATTTGGTAATACTATAAATTAAAGATATCAAGAAATTATATACAGTGAAACCACGAAGTTATGTGGTAGGTGGGACCAACAAAAAGCACGTGCATCAAATTCGCATAACTCGGGGTATAATTTTGCATGTAATTTATATATACAAACATACAATTGGACCAAAGGTTTACAAAAACACCTATATTTTTTAAGAAATATAATCATAATTGTAGTTTTTCGTACATAAAAAAAGAAAGTTATTTCGATGTCGATGGTTTCATAAAATCTAATAGATTCGTCTGACGGCATAATGTCTTTTTCTTGTCATGCAAAATTTCTTCATAGCAAGCTAATGATTTTTTTATTCCTTGCCTTGTGGCTACAATTCGTTCCTCGTTAGAATCTATGTCCTCCAAAATCTGTAAACCTTTCTTTTATGATTGTTCTTACTGTGGATTCCTGTAGATCGAACTTCTTTGCTAGCTCACAAATTTTCATTCCGCCTTCAAAATCCTTAATAATGTTGAGTTTTGTTTCCAAAGTCAATGTTTTTCTTTTCTTGCTAGCTGTAGAAGAATCGGACTCACTTCTTTTGGATGACATTATTATTTTTTATGTGATAAAATTTTTATCAAGAACATAACATTAAACAATCGCAAAGTTCGTAGACTATAAATATTGTGTATGAATGGAGACCACACAAAACATGTCAGTGCTTGTTCACAGCATGTACGACAATAGATTTGCGGCCAGCGCCTGAAAGATACGACTAGTGGTGAGGTGTAAAGCGGGACAGGAATACGTACATATAAGAAACCACATAACTCCGAATTCGCGTAAGTCTGGGTAGCGTAAGTCAAGGTATGACTGTACTTGGTTTAATCCTTTATCCAAGTGCAAGCAAACAAAGTTTGCACCTGAAGTATTTTCAGGACTGGGACAATTCATATAGAAGCTAATGACTTCACATCACTTGCCTTAGTATTCCATAATGCAAAGCACATATCCTTGCAGACATGTATAATGATACTAAGGCAAGTGATGCGAGCCATTAGCTTCTATATACGAGTTGCCCCAGTCCTGAAAATACTTCAGGCACAAACTTTGTTTGCTTACACTTGGATAAAAGATTAAACCAAGTATATAATTTCTTGGTATCTTTAATTTATAGTAAGTATGACCAAACTTCCAACAACTATCTCTAGTCCAGAGTATTTTAATAATAAGCTGTGACATCTATTGGCTACTCGTATATGAAAATATGACTTCTTCCCATATTTTATGTGACCCTTCCCATAATGCATATCATTATGCATGTCTGCAATGATATGTGCTTTGCATTATGGGACAATAAGGCAAGTGATATGAAGTCATTAGCTTCTATATACGAGTTGCCCCAGTCATGAATATACTTCAGGCACAAACTTTGTTTGCTTACACTTGGATAAAGGATTAAAACAAGTATATAATTTCTTGGTATCTTTAATTTAAAATAACTCTTCTGGATCGACATTGGCTTGCTTAGCTAATTTTCTCTCAAAATCTGATTTAGCCTTCCATACCATAATTATTACCCTTATTGCTTGTGCTTTATAATGCTCGTGAGCATGCTGATCACTTCTTTTTTTTTACATTCCTTCCACAATGTTTCTTGTTTTTGCAGTTCTTTACTTTCTTACTCTTCAGTTCTGCTTCTTCCAATAATTCTTCCATATCATCAGCAAAATTGTGAAGTGATTCACCTATACATATATCATGAAGAAGATCTGTGATATATATCTACCCTATATATATATATATATAAAATATATGGTAAGCCTTTTTATGTCACTTTTTTAAAACGTTTTGAAACTCAGGGGCTATCCTGAGTGTAAAGTCTTCAAAATTCGAGTCATCGGAATTCAAGGAGAAACGGCCTACCAGTCTGGAACTCAGGGGGTTGGGTGCAGTAAACACCGGGGGTGGGGGCGAAGGCCCCCAGTATATATAACGGGTGATTATAAAATAATGTCAAGTGTTCAGAGCCCTCTAGCCAATAATGTATTGGACGAAACACACAAATTCGGTAGACATACACAGTGGAACATGGGGATTCGATTTAACGAAAAAAAAAGTACCAAAAGTCGCCAACAGGGGAAATTTTGGCACTGTTTATCGAGTAAAATGCATTAATTTGCATTACGCGTTTCTTGTGAGCGATCATGCAATAAAAGGAAAGCCTGTGAGATTTCTTATCATTCGTAGACGAACTGCTTTTCGATGCCTCTTACCTTATGTGAGCGTGCTTTGTTAGTCAAACTCTATTATCAGCGGAACAATAATGCCAGTGCTTGTCTTCGTGATTTTCGACATATGAAAAATTTATGAAAAGGACCGATTAGCATAACAAACTTACAAAAACTGATTCGGCGATTTGAAACTACTAGAACTCTAGCAGTGCAGGTAGGCAGGGGACGCAAACCAATCAATCACCAACAAGTTGAACAAGTTGCAACTGCTATTGTGGAACAGGAGATGACGAATGTGCAGGGTACCGGCAGTGCACGAGCAATATCCCGGCAAGCGGATATCGCATACACAACGAAAATCCTATATCAGATGTTGACGTTTTACCCCAATAAAATCAGTCATGTTCAAGAATTGCGCCCTGGTGATGCAACCATGCGAACTGACTTATCTTTGAGATTCTTAGCACGCATGGAAGTGGATGATGCATGGCCTTGGCAGATTTTATGGGGTGACGAAGCACACTTTTATTTGAACGGCGATATTAACACACGCAACTGTCGCATTTGGGCTGCAACTAATCCACACGTATCTGCAGATGCCTATCCACTCGCCAAAAGTCACAGTGTAGTGCGGATTTACGACATCTTTTATCATCTGATGTTTTAAGGATACTTGTGACATAAAGACTGAATAATATATGCACGTAAACACAAGAAAGATATTTAATTAACCAAATATTTCGGTCTGGAAATAGCAGACCATCTTCAGTGGCACTACAAGAACAGTTTTGAAAAAAAATTACAAGGTGGAATAATAACAATAGATCATTTAAAAATAGAACAAACCGCGTGATGTTATATCACTACGTATTAAAGGGAATATTTTTAAGCAGAGACATGATTGAAATAAAGATATTAATTAATAATATTAAATAACAAAATTAATATGAATTAATGAGTTATCCTGATTAGACTTTCCCAGATTTTTGATATAGATATACAGTCATTCTGATTCAGGTTAGGACGATGGAGTAAGGCCTCTACACTTTCTTTGAATAAACATTCAAATTTATAACGGGATCTATGTAAGAGGCGAGTTTTTGACCAAAGGATGTTGTCCTTACATCATCGTATAAAGTTTACTATGGAAATGGAAGAAAACAACCAGTTATCTTTTTTAGATGTTCTCCTCATCCGGTCATCTTCAAATATACTCTTACAACTACAGTTTACAGGAAACCAGCCAGCATTCACAGGTCGTTATATTCTTAAAGAATCAGCCCATCATCCTTGTCAAAAAACAGGAATCATAAAATGTCTTATCAGAAGAGCCAAAACTAATTGTTCTACTTCTAATTTTTTACAGAAAGAACTTTCTACTATCCAACAACAACATGAAACTCAATGGCTTTTCTGAAAAGAGTACTCAACATCTTCTCGATTCTTATAATCCACCACAAAACAACAAAGATTAAATATGTCGAGTTCCAATTCTTTACATCTCCAGGATTTCAGAACCTAATGCAAGAATTCTGAAGAAATATGAGTTAACAGCTATGTATTCACCTATTAACAAATTATCTTCCCATTTTCCTTCTCCTAAAGACAAACGCTCAACTATATCTCTTCCTGGAGTTTATCAAATTCCATGCAACTGTGATCTCTCCTATTTTGGACAAACTGGATGTTCTCTTGAAAAAAGAATCCAAGAACATCAATCCTCCATTCATCACAACAAACCTGAAAAATCTGGATTGGCTCAGCACGGGATTGAAACTAAACTCGCCTCTTACGTAGATCCCGTTATAAATTTGAACGTTTATTCAAAGAAAGTGTAGAGGCCTCACTACATCATCCTAACCTGAATCGGAATGACTGTATATCTATATCAAAAATCTGGGAAAGTCTAATCAGGATAACTCATCAATTCATATTAATTTTAAGTTATTTAATATTATTAATTAATATCTTTATTGATATAACATCACGTGGCTTGTTCTATTTTTAAATGATCTATTGTTATTATTCCACCTTGTATTTTTTTTAAAACTGTTCTTTTAGTGCCACTGAAGGACAAAAAAATCAAATATATGAATCAAATATTTCGGTCTGCTATTTCCAGACCGAAATATTTGATTAATTAAATATATTTCTTTGAAGAGTCCTTCTCTAGTTCCTTTATTTTCCTGAAAACCAGATTGTGTTTCATTAATTTCTATTTTGATTTTATGTTTATTTCTTTCTAGGATGATATATAACATAACTTTTCCTATCTGACTGATTGTTCTGTATTCTTCACATTTGATTGTCTTCGATTTTTTAGGTATTGGTAGGAAAGTTGAGTGCTTGAAATCTTTTGGCAGGTGTCCAGTTTTGTATATTTTGTTACATATGTCAGTCAGTGAACTTATAGCCTTATCATCTAAAGCCTTTAGATATTCTGCCATAATTCCATCAATTCCTGGAGCTTTTCCTGGTTTCAGTTTCCTAATGGCATTTGTTACTTCCCAGGTAAGAATAGTAGGCCCCTCCAAATCTTCTTGCATTGGCTTATCTATTCTATCATGATTGTAGAATTCCTTTCAATACTCTACCCATCCATCCCTTATTTTGTCTGTCTCCATTGGGATGTTTCCACTGGTATTTTCAATGCAATGAGAGCCTAACCTTTTGCAAGATTTGCTAGTTAGCTGCCTAACTTTTTCATGAAGTTCTCTGGATTTGTGCTTTTTGTCCATAAGTTCAATTTCCTTGCATTTGTTGTTGATCCATAGTTCTTTTGCAATCCTACATTCTTTCCTGATCTCCTTAAGTTTTTGTATTCAGCACGATTTTTGTGTTTCTTTCTTTCTTTCCTCCATCATTTCAGTATCTTGTCATTCATCCAGGGTTTACTCATCTTCTTCTCAAATTTGGGAATTGTTTGTTTTACTGCCTTTTTTATGCCCTCTTTAAATTTCTGCCATCTATCCTCAAATCTTTAGGGTAGGGATACTTGGTGGAATCAGGAACATTAAAATCTTTAAGGGAAATAATTTTGCTGTTCGGAAGACAGGACTAGATAAAATCAAAACAAATTTAAAGAAAGGAAATCAATGAGGTTGACAGCAGTAAAAGAGCAATAGAAACAACAAATTAATTTATTAGATACACCATTTTTAGAATAAGATCAACAAGAAATTTTAGGTTGAACACTCTTTGACATGGAATATCTATCTTTCTATCTATCTATCTATCAATGCAAATGAACAAATGCCACCTTTGAGACAAGACAATTTGAACAGTATTTACTTGAGAAAAAAAAGTGATATATATATATATATATATATATATATGCTGAAGCAGCTGATACTTGAGTATATGGTAGGAAAAGTAGGTGTGGTTTTGCAGATTTGAAATGGAGATTAGTAAGACTTGAATTGAGAATACGAATGAAGGAACAATACTACCTGAGAATATTTACTGAAAATTAACACTGAGTGAAGTGGATCTGAGAATATTAGAAAAATATTATTTTTCAGTAAATATTCTAAGACAGTATTCTCATTTCCAGCCTTACTGATGTCCATTTCCATCTCCAATCTGAAAAACCACCTACTTTTCCTAGCAGAAACTTAAATATCAGTAAACATAAACATGTAATGCTCTGAGTTACAAAAAACATTTATTTTCAGGTTCACATCATTTATTTGTGAAATTATATAAATATATGTGCACTAAATGAGTTCATTATTAAATGTCACAAAATTAAGTAACATACTTTTGTTCAGTATATAGCATACACAATTTTATAAGTACTTAGGGGAAAAAATTAATTACATTTAAAACATGTATCTCATATGCAAAATTCTGAAGTGTTTAAGTTTTAAGTTAAATGAGATTATTTAACTAAGCAGCAAAAACAACATTAATACAGTTCTTTACTAAAGATGGTTGAGTGTATATAGAGTACTTTATTTTCTTTATTAATAAAAATTTTACTGACCATATCTCTATGCTCTATATCAGCTCCTTGATCAAGTAAAATGGTTATAATGTCTGTATATCCTTCTTTAGCAGCATTTAATAAAGCTGTCCAGTTATCCTACATTTAAAAACAAGAAATTTAACTAATTAAAAAAAATGCATTCCAGCTTCTTCGCTGCTTTCAAGAAGATGATCATCTCATATTTCAGAATATACAAACCTTTTTTAGAACTTAAACACTTGTTAACATTTAAAACTAATATAAAAATATTATAGTTAATGCCAGGAAATAGTTTATATTTATGTTTAATAGTTTGAGGAAATAAGCTACATTCATTAGAAATGGAATAAAAGTTAATTAATACAACATTTTAACCTTTATATCAAGCTAATCATCACAAAAAAAAAAACGTGGGAGCATCTATGCAAAAAAATGTGGCAGCATCTATGAATCTACATTTCTTTTGTGATACAGGGATGTAAGGGCACAACACAACTATCAGGAATTAACTGAAAGACAAAAGTATGAACATGAAAATGTGCTCATCTTGTTCACTAGTTTATCAGTGCAGTGCAGTAATGAAAGAAGTCCAAAATTAAAACCAACCATTAAATTAATGAACAAATTGAAATAAAAATTGAACATCCAGCTAAAATTAATGTTATGGAAAGGTAGGAAAGCCTATGTGTCATTATTCCAATCAGAAGAAAGAACAACATGTGCTATTTGGTTGAGAAAGGGTTTGAATCTCAATGCAGCATGAGGAATTGTCATAATAGCTTTTTTTCAACTGAAGGCAAGTTATTCAGTTTCATATAGAGGTGAGAGGATTTTTAATCCTGGAAACTTGGGTTTTTCATCTAAAAAGTAATGCACTAGTCTGAGAATACACATAATCTATAGAGAATTTTGCATTCAGTGAATGGAGAGCAGTGAGTGAGGTTACTAAGTAGAATGAAGTGCATAAAACTGGCTTCCTACGATGAGTTGCAAGAATGCATTCAACTAAGTAATAGTAATAACAATAAAAGAACTAATTATAATGAAACAGATGGGAAAAGAAAGTTAAAAAATAAAAAAGATAAAAAGAGAATACAATTAAAAGTAGAGTAAAAAGTCAAAAGATAAAATTAAGATAAAAAAGCTTAAAATACTAGCTCTCTGAAACAGAAGAAAATGTTCTGAAGTGGAAGCTTACACTAGACTGCCTAAAATACAATGCTATTAATAAAGTCTCAATTCTTAAAATCCATGCTATAACATTATACACAGTAAATTAAATTGCATAATGTCCCATAAAGATGAGAAAGATGAAAAAGCACACAGTCAACTCTCTGATACAGTGATCATATAAGTAACAAACCTGCAAGATCAGAAAGTTAGCATTCATACATTTTCTAAAATTTCAGCACAAAGTTTTGTCCGTAGCGCATATGCTTCCCATAATTTGAAAATGTGACAGGTAAGATATGGGGAGTGCATATTTGCAAGAAAGGTCCACAGTGGGAGGCGTTGGGTGATCTCAGGTTTCAGTAGTGGCTATAGCTAAAGAAACATGTTTGCCTGGGGAAAAGAGTGGTGTGATCAAGGGAAGAAAGGCAGGTGTCAGGTGGTGATGGACTTGGCATTAGGTAGTGTGACTAGAGATATGAAAGATTTGAAGGATGATACTGACTGTGTCAATGAATCTCAAGTGAAGGTAGAAAGTTTGGAGAGGGAGATAGAGGTATTGAGAAAGAAAGTGCAGAGTATTAAAATTGAGTTAATTCGTGTGAAGGGAGAGATTAGAAGATTTAAAGGACTAACTGATGTGAGACAAACAAGAAGAGTGAGATAAAGTTATGGAAATAAGAGAATGAAAGAAAGAGAATAGGTGAGAGTATATGAGCAAGGGAAAGTGAGGTGAGAGGAAGGCAGATGATAAGTGGGAGAACAAAGAGGGAGAATGTGAGAGAAGAGCAAGTGGGAGATGCAGGTGAGCACAGAATAAATGGATCTATGAGGGAGTGATGTATTGAGATTCAATAATTCATGGCATGCAGTACACAATGTTAGAGGAATGCTTGCCTGGAGGAATGGCAGAGCATATAAATGACAATAAAGTAAGATTAGAATGTAGACAATATAATAGTGATGGTTGGTACAAATGATCTGAGAGATAGTGTGAATCAGGTGGCAAGGGATTTCAGGTTATTATTAAGAACTGTGAAGCAGAAAAGTGTGAGAGGGAAGATAGTAGTGGGAAGAGTGTATTACCCATATATGATGATGCAGAATTGAGGAGAGCAGCAATAATAAATAGCATAAAGGCAAGGATGTGTCAAAAGAGGTTGTGGAAAGTGTGGATGCTTGGAGAGCATTTGAACATGGAAGGGCATAAGCATCTGGAGAGATGATGTTGTAAGGGTAAGTATTATTATTTTATTATTATTATGGGTATCTCCATGGAGTCAGTAGACTCATCGTGGGAGACTCAAACTATCAAAACAATATCTATCATATCTCTTCTTGAATTCATTTACAGACGAAGAACTCACAACTGAGTCAGGCAATGCATTCCACTCATTCACCACCCTCCAGGAGAAAAACCTTGTTCTCACACTCTTGTTAACCACACGTTTCCTTAATTTCCAGGGATTACCTCTTCTTCTTTCATCACTATCACACAGCTGAAACATTTCTCCTGCATCAATCTTATAAAAACCTTTTAGTAATTTAAATGTTTCTATCATATCCCCTCTTCTCTGCCGATCAACCAACCTCTGCAATCCACAAGCTCTCAATCTATCAATGTAGGGAGTTTTTTACATCACTCACCAACTTAGTCACTCTCCTCTGAACCCTCTCCACAACCTCCTCATCTGCAAAGAATCCAGGTGACCAGACCTGAGCACAGTAATCCAAATGTGGAAGTATCGACGCTTTATAAAGGGGAATAATAACCTCTTTATCTCTGTATGTTAGTGTATTCCTCAATAACAAAGTAATCCTATGTGCAATCTTGGACACCTTAGCAATGTGTCCCCTGAACTTCATCTCCCTATCCACCAACACCTCTAAGTCCCTAGCCTCATCAATCTCTTGGAGTACGTTCCATCAATGTAGTACACAGCTCGTAATCTTTTAATCCCAAAATGCATAACTTTCCACTTTTCCACATTGAACTGACATCCATTACCTTTGCACCATTTTATCAGCTTATTTAAATCATCCTGCAAACTCTCAACATCAGCTTGATCCCTTATTGCCCTACCCAACTTTGCATCATCGGCAAACAACTGAATATCTCCCTTTAAGCCATTTCCTATATCATTTATGTACAAATTAAACAACAATGGCACAGAGTCACACCACTGGTCACCTGCCTCATCCTGGACTCTGCTCCTCCATAAACCACCTTCTGGTATCTCTCCCAGAGCCATTCTCCTATCCATATCGCATTTAGTATCCATCCCCATCTGCTCCAATTTGTGCAACAATATTTCATGGAGTATCCTGCCAAAAGCCTTAGCAAATTCCAGAAGTACCACTGTGTAGCCATTTCCTTTGTCCAACTCGATGTCATTCTATTATAAAAAGTTAATAAATTGCTAAGGCAGGATCGACCTTTAACAAAAGCATGTTGGACCCTATAGAGTATCATATCCTGATCCACCCATTCTTGAATTTTGTATTTAACCAACTTTTCCAATACTCAAACTTAAGTTAAATAACCAAGTAAGAGGCACTGACAATTCCTTTGCACATTCACGCAACACTTGAGGTGATATTCCATCTAAACCTACAGCAGTGTTTGCATTTAAAGTTTGCAATATACTAAGTACCTCTGATTTTTTAATTTCAATTCTCACATTAGTTATTGCTATATGTACAGAGATATCCTCACTTGGGTGATAGACTTCTGAAAAGTGATCACTCAGTAACTCTACTATTACATCTGAATTTGTCACCTCAATACCATCAGAACCCACTAAAGTTATCCTTCCAAAGTTATTCTTCCTTTTACTTGCCACATAGCGGAAGAACTCTTTGGGATTACTCTTGATCTCCTCGGCTAAGGTCTCCTCATAATCTGATTTAGCTTTTCTTACTATACTGGTAACCTACCTAGCTTGAGCCATGTACTACTCATGGGTGTACTGATCGCCTTTCGCCTTGTAAATTCTCCATAACATTTTCTTTATTTGCAGATCAAGCTTGATACTACTACTTATCCATCTAACGCCTACGTTGTTTGCCTTCCTGACCATGGGGACACAATCTGATATTGCCTTCCTCAGATACCCGCTGATTTTATCCCATGCACTGCTAACATCTTTCCCCTGCAATATATTCTGCCGTGGGACTGCTGCAAGCTCGCTCCAAAGCTCGTTATAATTGCTTAACCTGTAGTTCCGTATATATACCCCTTCTTAAGAGAGAAATCAAATTTTGAAACCTCCCAAGTCAACACCACATGATCGCTCTCACCAGTTGGAGGTAACAAGGATACCTTACTTATGCATATATCCTCTGAACCAATGACCAGGTCCAACACATTCACACTACGTCTTCCTTCAGTTATGTGCTGTTTCAAGTAATTATTTCGTAGAAGATGTATGAATTCCATTTCCTTTTTGCCACGTGATATTTCCTCCTTCCAATTGATATCACCATAATTAAAATCCCCAATAATAATCACTAACCCTGCACTCATTGCACTAATTTGCTGATGCACGAATTCAATATCACCCCCCTATACCCCCTGGCCTATAGCAGCAACCAACTGTATATTTGGTTGCGTTGGACACTATTTCACACCAGACCACCTAAATGTACTAGTCTATCATCTTGATATACTACTTTCTTTGGCTGCAACTCATCAGCTATCATCAACAGTACTCCTTTTCCTGGTTCTATCTTCTCTATCCTCCCTGAAAATACTGTACCCATTACATTCAATTCCAGTGACCACATATTCTGCTGACAGCCAAGTTTCAAAGTTTCACTAATGCCTACAACTTTTAGTGAGATTGCATTGACTAATACCAAAATTTCTTCCCTCTTATTTCGAATGCTTCTAGCATTGGTATACAAAAATTGCAGATTCATTTTAGTTCTTGTACCAGCTTTAGAACTGATATACATGTCACTAATTTCAGTAGTCCCATGCCAATTTTTATCCCCTCTATTCTGCAATGTATTCCATGAATAAGGATCAACAAATATACAACCACTGCTTAAGTTTCTCCCTCTTACACTCAACCTTTTCAATTTTAGTTTCCCTGCCCAATTACTTCAACTTGTTCAGAAACAGTAACTTCTTCAATCACTTATGATCTTCTATGTTCAGATGCAACCATCTCTTGCATACTGCTGTCTTTTGCCTTCAAACACACTCCAGACATCAACAAATTCCAGACCTCTTTTTTTGCGCATTCTTGCAATCATATCATTCATTATCATCGCTTATCTACTTAACTCGTAATTGTCAAAACAAGGCAGCACACATGCTATCCTCCCTTTGACACTTTTCTTCTTCACGATATCTAACAATGTTCTTAAATCTTTTGCTACCCGATTTATACTACCACTCAGGTCATTTGTACCCACCATAACTATCATCTTTTCTGCATCATGCCCTCTCTTTATTGCTAAAGCCACTCTCTCTATTGTTCCACCAGCCAAGCACTCCTCAGGCATTCCGCTCTCCATACCCTTAATCATAGAATCACCATATATTTTACCACTCATAACTTTATTCAAGTCCAAACATGCATCACTCACAGCCTCATTTTCTATGCTATTCAGCATGACTCTCCCAGTTTCACTACTCAATGCTCTTTTACTTACTCCCTCGCTCTCACAACATCTCGTTTCTTCTACACCTCTTGTGCTTTCATTCTGTTGATCCCAATCACTCCCATACTATTTATTACTTCATCAATCACCAAAAACTCTCCCATACTTAATCCTGTTCTATTTACTTCAGCTAGAGTAATCTCTATAGTCCTAATTTCTCTATTCAACACATTTAACTCAGTTTTAATTTCGAGAACTTCCTTACTGAGCACTTTCAATTCCTCTTGCAAAAGATGAAGATCACTTTTCATTTTTCTCAAACTCCAGCCAAAGGTCATCCACTATGGTCCCGAAGTCTGCTTCCATTCCTAATCGCTCCAGCCTATCCCGACACTTCTCACATACGTTGACGTTTTCATTCTTCTCATTTAGCCAAACAGTCCACAAATCATTCACATTCCTCACCGCATACATATAACAGTTTCTGCAATGCATCCACTGCAAAAAATCCAATACAGAGCCAGAGTTTCGTATAGAAGTTCTCCAAGCCATTGACGTATGTCTCTTGTTGGACACCATCTTTAGTTGCTGAAGTAGTGAAACAAACAGCAGTGAAAACACAATATATACAACAGAGTTCCAAAAAATAACACCACTGAAGGACTCTTGTATCCAAACGAAGCATGACTGTAGCACAATTTGAGACAAAAAGGCACACTATACTTTAATTTAAAAACACGTTTTCCAGCATAACTCAACACGACCACCACGTTCACTAATGACACTAGCGTCATCAAGTAAGTGGATTAGGACAGAGAAAACAGAGATACCAGGGTATATGGTAACAACAGTGGCGTCTTGTAGGGATAGTGACTTGAGAGATGGGAGAATGTATGGTATATTGCAGAGTTAAGAAATCTGGGGGAATAATAAATGGTACAGAAATGGTGACAACGCCTTGTTGTTTCTTTATACAAATGCCAGGAGTATTAGGAATAAACAAAGTGAAATAGTGGCTGATAGCCTCAGCCTGTCCAAATTCATTATAATCAGTGAAACAGTTGACTGAAGAAGACGTCATGACAGGAATAGAAATAGGACAGAGCATATTTGAGCAGGATAGGAAGGGCAAATAGGGTAGTGAGTGTTACTTATGAAATGGCACTAATGGTTTTGCAAGTGTATGGTGTGAGCTGGAAAATATCTTTTCCAGCTCACAGTGGGATGTTGCTATATGTAACAAGCAGGAAATGTTCAGGCAGATCAGTTTGGTGTGTGCAAGATGAATAATCATAAGATTATTCATCTTGCACACTATACTGTACTGTAAAGAGATTACCTTTATCACATGTTGCCTGATAATTTGGCCATCAAAAATTCCAAGAATTGTATTCCCTTACTACAGCAGCATAAACTGTGAAGCATCATACAGTAGTAAAGGAATACAATTCTTGGAATATTTGATGGCCAAATTATCAGGCAACATGTGGAGGAGAGAACATTAGAATCAAGAGTTTTAAATTTGGTTCTTGCATCAGATGAGGTGATTGTAACTGAGATGTCAATCTTGCCCCTCCTTGTAGGAGTGACCATGAAGTCCTGACTTGGAGGATGAAAAGATCTGCAGAAGCTTCAATGAAAGGAATTTGTGTGTTATTATATGGCAGGTGACTATAATAATCTTAGAAATCAGCTTAGGGTTCCGTGGATGAAGAACTGCAATGGAGAAATGTCAGGAGTATGGGGGTTAGTGAAGAAATATTTATCAATGTCATTTTGTCAATTTGTTGTTAGAAATGGCAAATAGCCCTCCTCAAGTGAAAAAGATAAAATGATTTGGTGTAAAGTAGATCAGAGCTTACTTTAATGTAACGTGGATGACTAATGAAACTAATGAACTGGAAGTGAAAAAGAGATTGTGGAAAAAGTATAAAGAGAGGGATGGAGAGTAGTTGCATGAGGAATATAAGACTCAGGCCAGGAACGTGACTAGTATAGTAAGGAAGATAAAAATAGAATATAAGCAGATATTACCTTTATAGGCCACAGAAAATCCCAAGGAATTCTTTTATTGTGACCAGTAGAAGGAGAAATTACTGTGAACAAATGACACTATTAGATAGAAAAGGAAATAAAGTGACCAATGCACACAAAGGCAACACAAGATAACACAATCTTGTGATGCCTTTCGTGTGTGCATGTTAGTCTGTACTCCCTACAGATGTCTGTACCAGAAGAATTAAAACTAACAGTTTTAATTCTATTCCCAGTGCTGTTCATACTCCATTAAACCTCCAACATGATGTCCTTCTAGCACATAAGCCTTAACACAAAAGTACAAGCAAGTTGTACATAGGAGAACAAAGATCATAGTTCACGTGTGATCTAGCTCAAGAACACTGTATACAGCATGTTTATGTTATTCCTCAGTTTCTGTTATCCTTATGATTCTTCATCTCCTTCCTTCATTTCATGGTGCAGAAATTGTCACAACATCTGTGTGTTAAGGCTCAACTGTTAGAAAAAACTCATGACAAAAGTTAAATGGAGTGAAACAGCACTAGGAAACTATTAAAGGTAATATTTAATGCTTTCAATATTTTATCTCAGTCACAGAGACTTGTCAGGAATACAGAATGAGACTTTTAACACACAGACACACACAAAGGCAGCACAAAACTAACCGAAACACGTGAATGAAAGCCCTAATTAGGTGGGGGCCATCTATGGACACCTGTTGGCAGCCTAGGATGTAAACTGGAATCCAGAAGCATTAGTGTTTCCCATATTTTGGGAAGTTTTATGCAATCATATTTATTTAAGACTAAACAATATCTATTTAAATAAATATTTATTTAAATTAGGCTGTTTTTTAAGAGCATCAGCAGATTCTAAAAACAGTCTTTCTCTTCTAAATTAACTGTAACGGAGCATCATGATCTTATCCATGACCCAGATGTAAATACCCAGGTTGAAGTTCTTCAACCTGGGTATTTACATCTGGGTCTACCTATCCACTGATGAGACTTTCAACAAAGGTCGAAACTAGTCTGGGTAGTGACCCCCCCCATAATGTATAGCATCATACATGTCCACAAGGAGATTTGCTTTACATTATGAGAAATACTAAGGAAAGTGATCAGAGCTTATGCCACCTTTACCACAAGTTGCCCCTGTCATGAAAGGTTTGCTTACACTTGGATCCACCAAAACTTTTATAGTTTCTATAGCACGAAACTCTCGTAGTTTCTCTATTCGGCTTTGAAATAATGTTGGATTCAATATCCACTTAATTTGAATAACACTATTACTTTTTAAAAAAGTTTTTCCCATTGATATCATTGACCTCTTTTTCCTTTGCTATCCATTTGGATTAATTATCTATGGGGGTGTCCACTTTCACCTCCCTTGCCATTTTTTATGGAAGATTTTGAAAAACAAGTTCTTGGCCTTCTATCTGGTTGAGATATGTCGAATTTTTTTTTTTTTTTTTTTTTTTTTTTTTTTTTTTTTTTTTTTTTTTTTTTTTTTTTTTTTTACGGGAAATAGTACAGAACTGGGTTTTATTACCATTGAAATTTATGAGGTTATCTGAACCCCATAAGAATGGCTTGGATAAGGATGGCAGTAGGTCATTGATATATAGCAGGAAGAGGGTTGGTGAGATGATGTCTTTTCTATTTGGTCTCATAGCATAGACACATTAAATACTTTTCAGTGTCACCTAAATAGCCTTCACCATAGAATCCAATTTACTATGGAAAAGGAAACTAATAATAGTCTGGCCTTTTTAGACACCTTGGTCATCTGCCTACCTAATGGCAACCGGTCCTTTCCACAGCATATAGGAAACCCTCTCTCACAGGCAGATATATTCACAAACTTTCCCATCACCCTACCCCTTCTCAACAATATGATGTCATAAAACACTTACCCATAGAGCTTATAACCTATGTTCCAATGAGACTTCTCTTGCAACAGAACTCATCATCATTAGAAGAGAAAGACTTTAAATTTAAATTTAAATTTAAATAAATATGGTTTCATAAAACAATTTTTTAAATTGTTCTATCCTCTTAATTCAATGTGATCTGATGGTCAATTGCAAGGATGACTGGAGAGCAGTTCCAGGCAGAGAAGGACAACTGAAAGCAGTTAACTCAGATAAGGCTAACCACCTAGGTATCAGTTATCTTTGTACTTTAGGTTGTTCATCTGCATGAGACTGGTGAAAAGAAAAAACAACAGCCTTTGGCTATATGATAATATAAAAGAGTTGAGGCCTTTATCTCTCATACTACCTCTCTGTCTTTTCTTTCTCCTGGTACTATCAGGCTCTCTTGCATCCCTATGCTAACCACTCTAGGCAGCTTATGATGAACACCTCTATTTTTTTAGTTCAATAAGAGGGTCTGGCTACCACTAACGATACCGCAGATTTCAGCAGGATAAATACTTTAGTTTTCTTTCCTTTGTTTTTCACTTTGATATTTTGATTTTATTTTACTGGTGCTGCTGGTGGTGGTTCCACTCTTCCTTGGCACTGGATTATTTAAATAAATATTAAGTTTGCTGGTAGTGCAAAAGTTAATATATGCATTACAGAATTACTTCTGGCCACATCACAGCTGCCACTTTATAGTAGCTCAGCTACAGCATTTGCTGGTGGTGGTGGTGTAGGATCATTTTTATAGCACATGATTATTTAATTTTCGGTCTCACAACTGAAAGATTTCTTATATAATCAAAGCAGAAGTTTAATTTATTTTTTCCTTCCTTGAGATAATGGTACAAATTCCTCCATGGGTGCAAACTCTAGGAACTAAAATTCCAGGATGTGAAGAAACATTACAGGTGACTAAGGTTTTGAAAGAGTAGTTGGAGCTAGCAAGATTTATTCTTTCATGTGGTACAGTGGAGGTAAATATTTATTCGTAGTTAAAGATGTGGAAACCAGGAATAAACTACTATAAGGTTTACATTCCAAGGTAGCAGAATAATTCCTGTAATGATAGATTATCATTACAGAATTACTGTAATGTACAATTATCATCCACATGACAAAAAAATAACTAGCTTCCAAATCAAGAATGCTAGCCATGAAGTCGAAACAATGGCAAGCAACTGCAAAAAACTAGAAAAGAATTTAAAATAAGTAGGCTACACAATTGCATCTTCACAGATTAAACACCTCATCATGTTCATCCAAAATCTAGAAGTTACAGACTTACTCATGACACTTCACTAATCACTTCACTTTCATAAGAAGTTTGCCTTCCAGGTATACTATGGTTGCCGATTCTCCTCATGGTAACTCGGACCACAACCTCATACAAAACACTTTTGCCACAGAACAACCTTCATCCACTAGTTCAAAATCTTGTGTCCTTTGGCACTACAAGGGTGCCAACTGGGAGGACCTCTGTGACTTCTACTCCTCCTTCCCCATGGTCCATCTACTGCTTCAGTTCCTCTGATCCGAACACCTGCTCAGACAAATAACAGAAATCATCGTCAGAGGAATGAAGATTTTCATCCCTTATTCCACTCCAAAATTTCAACCCCCCCCCCCCCATCCATGCCTTGGTTCTCAAAAAAGTGTGCCAATATTGTAAAAGAAAAAACCTCTGCTTACCACAAATGGCTCAAAGCCAAAACTCCAGCTGCCTACTCTGCCTATACAGTAGCTTACAATAGTTGCAATATAATCATCGCCAAGTCCAAGTAAGACTTTGAAAGGGCTAAATGCTGCAAACTTGCCTCCTGCCGAAATGGCAGTCACACCTTCTGCTCCCTTGCCTAGGCCACTGGGCACAACTTCTGCCCACCCAGGTTTCCACCACTCTCACATCCCGATAGTACTGGAGTTACCTCACCTAAAGACAAGGCCAACTTACTGGCATCACTCGTCTCTTCCAATTCCTGAACTGATGACATGGGCAAAGTTCCCTCCACTCCACCAAGAATGGCTCCCTTCATGTCTCCCATAGCCGACAAAGAGAAATCTGAAGAATCCTTAATAACCTGAACACAAACATGGCATCTGGTCCTGATGGTATCCAACCTACTGTGCTAAAAAAATTATGCTCCATAACTAATACGTATCCTGTATCACCTCTTCAATCTATCCTATTCAACTGTCATCTACCCCTACAACATGGAACAGGTCTACATTCAGCCCATCTCAAAGAAAGGTGATAAGCCAACGAACTACCATCCAACTGCTCTCACTTCTGTTCTCTCTAAAATTATGGAGAAGGTCATCAACAACCAACTCTTGATCCACCCAGACATACCATTTAATCAATGACCAGCAGTATGGATTCTGCAACTCATGAACTACACTTGATCTTCTTGCTTTTGCCACCCACTTCTGGTCCCAGGCCATGGAGAAATTTGGAGAAACTCATGTGGTTGCTCTTGACATTTCAAAGGCATTTGGGTTTGGCACAGGGGCCTACTTTAACAAACTGCCATCCTATGGTATGCCTTCTTCACTCTGCAATTGGATCACCAACTTTCCCACTGGTCACTAACTACATGTCATGGTGGATGGTTTACTCTCCTTACTCTGCATGGAGCAGAGCTACTGCAACCAAGTAGGTCCCCAGTTGGAGAATAAGGGTAATGGCCATCAAAAGGTTAGCTGCAAATATCCAATAACCAGTCCCAGACCAAAGCAGGCATTTGGAGGCCCTATCATCACTAGGCTGGGCTACAAATGGTTGGTAACCAGCCCAGCTAATAAATTCTTATATTCACAAATTTCAAGGGAATAAAAACCAGACAGCCCAAACAGATAATGAAATGGAATTGGAAAAATGGGACTGTAAACTGGATATGGATCAGGACAGTAAACATAAAAGGCATCAATCACAAGATTGAAGAAATATAAAAAAGTCCTAACAGAAATGAAAATAGAAATTGCAGTAATTTCAGAAACAAAAAATAAAATCAAAAGGCTCTACAGAACTTTAGTTTAATATACAGTGGAGTACCCAACGAAAAATGAGCAATTGCAGGTATAGCCATTGTGATCAATAATAAATGGAAAGACAAAATTGAATCATATAACTAGATCTCTGAAAGAATAATAACGACTAGACTTAAATAAGAAATGCATTACAATCATAGGAATATATGTACCGGAAGAAGGAAAAAATCTGAAACAGAAGAATTCTATAAAAACCTCCAAAATGTAATTCAGAACACAAATAAACAAGATTACTTAATCATTGCAGGCAATTTCAATGTTAGAATTGGATCAAATGCATTTAAAGATTTAATAGATGAGCAAGGAGAAAACACCATAAATAATAATGGAAGAGAACCTGGGAAATTTTTGGACCATAATAGTTTGAAAATCACCAACAGCTTCTTTAGACATAAAGATATACATATACATGGGAATAAATATACATGGGAAGCCAGAGGATATAAAGGCATCATTGACTATATAATAGTGGGTGAAAAACTAAAGAAGATGGTAAGAAATTGCAGAGTATACAGAGGATGCAATATTAACTCAGACCATTATTTATTAATCAGTACTTTTAAGGTCCTGAACCAGAGAAATAGAAACAATACAAGAACACAAAAAAAACAAAGGTAGGAGCAATTTAATACCGAATACTATCTTGCTGTTACAGCAAGAGAGAACTATATCAAAGAAGACTTACAAACCATACAAAACATCAAACAAATAGTAAAACAAGCAGCATATGAAGCTACAGGAACAAAACTGCAAAGAAAAAGGAAAGGACTCAGAATCCGGAACCCAGAAAAGAAAGAAAAAAGAAACGTACCTTAAATGGTTAAACGACAGAATCATAGGAAATAAAATAGAATATAAAAGAATCAGAGCAACAACAAGAAAAGAAACCAGCATGACATAAATGGACCTCAACTAAAGAGCTATAAAATCATATAAAAATGACTCAAGAAACAAAGAATGATCTACAATTAGAAGGCCCCCTCCTCAAAAGAATGGACCAATCACTTCACCCAGCTTCTAAACAATAATAATCAAATTGAAATAAAACAAGTAATAAGTCAAGAAACAAATGAAGAATCAATACAGTTTAATGATCTAAAGAAAATATTGAAAAATCTAAAAAATAAAAAAAGCTACAGGAGAAGATGGAATAAATTTAGAACTATACAAATACAGCTCTAAACCATTTTGATTATGATTAATTAAATTCCTAAACAGAATAAGTGAAGAAGAAAACATCCCACAAGAATGGAAGACAGCAATAGTCATAAACATATTCAAAAAAAGGAAACAGAAAGGACTGCAGAAACTACAGAGTAATATCCTTATTAAATACTTGCTATGAAATATACCTAGATATAATTAAAAGTAAATTAACACCATGGGTTGAGGAAATTATTGGGGAAGAACAATGCAGCTTTAGGAAAGGAAGATCATGCACAGATTCCACATTACATTCAAACAAATTATAGAAAAAAGAAAAGAATTTAACCTGCCAACACATATGGCCTTCCTGGATTATGAGAAAGCATACAATCAAATTAAAAGATCAAAATTAATTAATATACTGTGTGAATTCAAACCTCCACCACAAACCACCAAAGCAATAGCAAATATAATGGAAGAAACTATATTAAAATTAAAATTAATAATGAAATAACTGAAAAATTTAAAACCAATAGGTCTCAATTCAAGGAAGTGGATTATCACCAACTCTTCAAATATATATATATATATATATATATTATTGTTCATCTTTACTCGGTAGAAAATATTATAAAAAATATACAGGTAACCCTCGTTTAACGCGGATGTTAGGTTCCATAGAAATGCCACGTTATATAAATCACGTTATACGAAAAATAGGGTTAGGTTCCGAAATCGTTTTTTTTTTAAATTGTATAAACAACAATGACATATCCAACAAAAACAATATTTTTATTTAATTCAGGTAATTCATGTAAGTTAAGAAAACATAAACTATGACAAATACGTAGTATAAAATTATTAAAATTACAAATTGTACATGAATTCCATTGCACATAATGCATAAATGTTTTAAACACAATAAAATAAAGTGCATATTTTAATCGTCATCACTGTCTTCAGAAATAACATTTCGTAGATGTTCTTTAAGTGGCCGGAGGTCGTCACCACTTGAAATCTCTTGGACATCATTTGTATAATTCTTTGCATACTTCGGCTGGTTTAGTCATCAAGAAGTCAGTAATAAGACTTTGCTTTCCACTATGCTGCAATTTTTTTATTAAGTTCATAATATGGGGCTAAACAAATATCCAATTGTCTCGTGAATTTTCCCGAGCACTCCATTGAGAGATCATTATCCGTAAAATAACTTCCTAACTTTCTTGCCAAGTCCAATCCTTCTGCTAATTTCTTTAAACTAAATTCTTTAACGGATTTATCACAATCAGAATCTTCGGCAGAACTTTCCTTGCCATTTGGTTCGACGCCATCTATTAATTGTACCAGTTCCTCCTCATTTAAATCTGTTTCTCCATCAATTAATTCACTAATTTCGTTTTCAACCATATCGCAAAAGCCCTCTCCACCAAAAATGTGTGCGACGTTTATTATACGACATAGCTTGGCATCCACTGGAGGTACAAAATTTTGTTCCATTACAGCTTCAGGGCCATATTTTTTTTCTAGCAAGCATTCAGTGTAGAGGGTTGCAATTCCTTAATGGACAGAGAAATAATTTTTACACAATTCAATATTGAAAACTCTTTCCACGCTTGAGGCAGTGTCATGTTTGGATTAGATTCCATTTTTCCAAAATTAATTGAAATGCTCGCCGAATATAATATGACTTATACGTTGATATTATTCCTTAGTCGAGTGGTTGAATAAGTGAAGTAGTATTAGGCAGCAAAAAAAGTTATTTTAATATTCGGATGGCTTAAATTTGTTGGGTGGCCTGGTGCGTTATCTAAAAATTAGTAGAATTTTGAAGTCCACATTCTTTTTCTTTGTGTAACTTTCTACATTGGGTACAAAACACTTGAAAAACCAATTTTCGAACATGCTAGCTGTAACCCATGCCTTTTTGTTGGCCTGCCAATAAACAGGTAAGATGGACTTATTGAGCCCTTTCATCGCACGAGGATTTGGAGATCGGTTAATAAACATTGGTTTTGTCATGTAATCACCTGATGCATTACTACAAAACAGTAGAGTAATTCTATCCTTGGAAACTTTGAATCGGGGAGCTGATCTTTCATTTTTCGAAATATAGGTGCGTTTTGACATTTTTTTTTTCCAATATAACCAAGATTCATCCACATTGAACACCTGGTCTGCACTGTAACCACCTTCTTTAATGATTTTTAAAAGTTCTGCTGGGTATTTCCGGGCAGCTTCAACATCTGCTGATGTTGATTCTCCCTGGATTTTAAGATTATACAAACAAAACCGCTTTTTAAAGTTTTCGAACCAACCCTTACTGGCAGAAAATCCATGCTGAGAGATTTCTTCTGAAGAATCTTGATCAAGTTCTTTTAAATGTTTATAAACTTTGAGAGCTTTCTGCTTAATAAGGTGTCCATCCAAAGGAATTTTCTTTTGAGTGCAATCTTCTATCCAAATCATTAGAGATTTCTCCATTTTTTTCTATTAGCATATCGCGAACACAAGCAATGCACTTTGCACTTACCGTTGACCCAACAATAACACTTTCTCAGATTTTATGTTCATTTTGTTTGATTGTTCGAATTGTTGATTCACTTAAATTCAGAGTCCTTGCAACGACTCCTGGTTTTTCTCTAATTTTCAACCGTTCCAAGATTTTAATTTTTTTCTTCGAGAGAAATGAATTTCCTCTTCAATGTTGTTTTTTTCGCTTTCGTTGCAGTTTTAGTGGCCATTACAATTATTATTATTTGACACCTCCAGGGAGTCCAAAGACTCATCGAGGGGGAGTGTGCCAACAGCATCGAATGATTGGTCCCCTTCCAACTACTAACCACACTCAAACTTACTTAACTGAGCCATTAGTAGCAGATGCTCTACCAATCGACCAACCTTTTACATTAAAAAAAAAAGCATTACATATGTATATAACTCACCAGAAAATAAACTGCTCTGCTTGAGAATAACACACTTATGATTTTAAATGCACTTTCCTGGCAGAAAACGAAGACAATTTTCAACAATAAACACTTTCTCATGGAAAGGCTTAGACGTTGGTTATGCATTTTCACTATATAATTTAAGGAAATTACAACGTACTAGGATATACATTAAAATTAAATTTTAATATATTTCTATATTTCGGCAACGTCACGTTGCCATTTTCAAGAACTCAAGTACAAGACGTGCATGCAGGCACAACAAACAGTAAGTGAGGAAGAAGTAGGAAGCTCATTATTTCTCCTAAAGTCCTGATGGTGCCCTCTAGTGGGCAATGTTGGTATTCTTGGGCGATTGGGCTGAAGGTCTTCTGATGTAGGTTTCCCAAATTTGAGGAAGTCTCATGCAGCCAAATTTGTTGAGGTTTGGATCGTTTCTTAGGGCTGAAGATGATTCCATGAAAAGCCTTTCGTATCTGTATTTGCTACGGTGTATTATCCTGGCTTTCTTCCACCGTATTCTATGGCAGGTATCCAGAGCATGGTCAGCAAGACCCGAGTGGCTGTATTGGTGAAACCGGATGTAGTCCTTGTGTTCTGAAATTCTGATATTTGCTGTCCTGACTGTTTGGCCAAAGTAGGACAGCTTACAACTGCAAGGGACCTAGTATACACCAGGTAGGTCTAGGGGGGAAGGTTGGTCTTTAATGGCTATAGGGCACCATCAGGACTTCAGGAGAAATAATGAGCTTCCTACTTCTTCCTCACTTACTATCTGTTGTGCCTGCATGCACGTGTCTTGTACTTAAGTTCTTGAAAATGGCAACGTGACGTTGCCGAAATATAGAAATATATTAAAATTTAATTTTAATGTATATCCTAGTACGTTGTAATTTCCTTAAATTATATGGTGAAAATAAACACTTTATACAGTAAACCCTAGATGGCGAACCTATGGCACTCGTGCCAGAGGTGGCACGTCTGAGAATTTTGCTGGCACATCGATTTACAGGTCCTTTTATACGCTTAAATTATTCAAGTTTTTTTTTTTTAATTGTTACAATATGTACAAGCTGATATAAGTTAAGGGGATAAAAATCCCTTATTGTTTTTCAGCCAGTAAGCGAAACTAAGATCGAAAACTACGATCTGTAACGTTTCATGCCGACGAACTGTCAGCGTATCCAAGCGTAAGTGACCACTTGGTAGTGCCACACCACGGCAACTCGTTGCAAAGGTGGAGCAAGATCCCTCACTGTTCTTGATATTTTCTCATAATGTAAAACACACAGCTCTTAAGAGATGTAGTACTGTTTTACATTATGAGGAGAGGTCACTACCCAGACCGGTTTCAACCTTTTTTGAGGTCTCATCAGTGAGCAGCTAGACCTAGAATTTCAGAGTTTAAGTGAAGAAAACTTACATACTTTTGCTAAACAATTGACCAAAAGGTGTGTCACTATATTATATTATAACATAGTATAACTAAGATGAGAAGCCAAACGGCTTCTCATCGACGAACTGTCAGAAGCCAAACGGCTTCTGACAGTTCGTCGGCATGAAACGTTACAGATCGTAGTTTTCGATCTTAGTTTCGCTTACTGGCTGAAAAACAATAAGGGATTTTTATCCCCTTAACTTATATCAACCTCGCCAGAAAAAAATAGCCGTTTGGCTTCTCATGTACAAGCTGAATTTTGTTTTACACAAGACAGCAGCTATAAAGACGTGCATATGATTGGTACAGTATTAACAAAAGATCGCGTGACCCAAAGACAAAAGCAACCGACAAGCGTTGAGTTGAAATGCTAATTCTCTTCAATCGAATTTCATAACATCTGAAACTGTCATAACAATATTCACTATTAGTTTTAACACATGCACAACAGGGTGTCATTTATCGTTCTGATGGAACTTCTCATTACTGACTAGCTCAACTCTCACAAACATTTCAATCCTTGGTTGAATTTTATGGCTTCTTGTTTGCGCTTGAGGTGGCAGGTAAACTTACACATTCATTACATGGCATGTTTCAATTCTTGGTAGTCTTTTATTTTAAATTAGCTTTTGTGATCTGTCATAATGACATCGAGAATTTCAAATACAATAAAAAAAAAAACACTTATTTCATAATTGAAAAATTGGACAATAGTTTTTAGTTAGATACTCTGTTTCGGTGCAATATATGGTTTTGCTTAAGTCCATACAGCATAGTTTCTGTGAGAGGGGTCGTGATTTATTAGTTAGCACCGTTTTTATTCCATCTGTCTCTAATTGCACTGTTTGTTGAGAATGACACAGACTGCAAAAGCCTCTGTACAGTACCTTATTCAGTGATACAATAAAACAAAATTCAATACTTATAACTACTAGCATGATACAGGCAGACACAAATTTAATGAAGATAAAATTTGATTTTTAAGTCCCGCGCTGAAAAAATTTCTACAATTTCTAGTAACCCTTTAAAAGGGTTACTAGAAATTGTAGACCGCGTTATATCAAAACCGCGTTGAACAAGGGATACTACAATTTGTAGACCACGTTATATTGAAACAGCGTTGAATAAGTACTGTGTTATACAAGGGTTACCTGTGTATATATATATATTTTTTTTTTTTTCCCCCATATATATATATATATATATTTATATGGAAAACATTTCAAGAATGGAGGGGAAAAAAATCCTAGGATAAAATAGGAAATAAAAAATTAACCAGCCTTTTGTATGCTGATGATCAAGTTATTTTTGCTGAAAATTAAGACCAATTACAGAAAAATCTACACGTATTGAACAAACACAATAGAACAGTATAACATGAAAATCTCAATAAAAAAAACAAAATCAACAGCATTTCAAGGTAAAGAAATTAAAAGATGTAAACTAGTCATTCACAACAAAGTAATAGAAGAAGTGAACAAATTTAAATATCTAAGAAATTAAATAAGCCCCAATGGAAAAATTGACATGCATATAAAAAGCAAAAATTCCTAGCAGTCATTGGAACTTTGAACAGACACATCAGTAAACAGATGTCTAGAACAACCAAAATAAAACTATATAATACTGTACTTGTTCCAAAATCTAATAAATTATACCTTGATCAACTGGAGGCCCATTTCTCTTTCTAATACTGACTACAACATATATTTTTACATTATCAATACTAGGTTCAAAGTAAGAATGAGATACATAATTAGAAGCACATGGGTATATGGAGTTCCAGGCAAAGCAGTAGAATTTAATCTGTTTCTGCTATGTCTAGTTAATATGAAAAAGCAGTCAATGGCACTGCTATCAGTAAATCTTACTCAATCATTTGATAATGTCTGGCATCCTTTTCTGTCCTCCAGAAAATCAGTGTGGGCAAAAATGTGCTATCTCTCATTAAAGGAGCATATGCCAATTCAACTACCTGCATCCTAATGGGTTCCAATCAGACCTGGTCAAAATTCAAAAAGGAGTCAAGCAAGGTTGCCATCTTTGTCCTGTGCTCTTTGCATTGGTTCTTCAACTTTTCTTGCAGGAAGTTAACAATACACATGCTGTGTAAGGCATAATAGTTCCCTCAACTATGAAGGAAAATAAAGTACAGTGGTATCTCACTAATCCGAACTAATAAAAACTGTGCTCGTTTGGATTAGCGAAAAGTTTGGATTAACGAATTTTCCCCCAAGAGACAACAATAACTAGCATTTAAGACAAAAATAATCAGATTCTAATGGTACATCAATTTAATTCTGTAAATAAATGAAGTAACTGATAGAAAAAAGCTACTATACTGTAATGTAAAAAATAAAAATTAATACAGCGCACAAGTTTATTTCAGTAAAACATTTAGTTTGTATGTATCTGTATTGTTGAGGATTCTGATTTAATAAAATTGCATAGTTCAGTACATAAATTAATTTGCATAAAAATATCACTTTCTGGTACACAACACAAAAAAAGTTTCACAAAATAACACAAAAAAATTTTTTGATTTCTTTGTAAAAAGTCACTGATTTTCTTTGGCTTCTTGGAAGCTAAACTTTTTCGAATGCTTCTTCTCGGAGCTGCATTAGCAATAAAATTTTGTGGAGTGGCGTATCATTCTGCTTAGCCCAATCTGTACATATTAAAACTGTCAGCTGCCCTTCACGTTTTACTTTTTTTTTCTTCACGTTCTTTATCGTCATCTAATTCGTTCTGTAGAGTGATATTTATAATTTCAGCATCTGATTTCATTTCGATTTCACTTTCGGTTCTACCTTTAATCCATTCCATAATATCTGTTTGAGAAATTTCAATATCTGGATTTATATTTTTAACCAAAATTACGCACATTTTGAATTTCCTCTTTTTGTATATCACCATAGTTATACTGTACTGTAATGATAATAAAATAAATAATAATAGTTAAAATAATAATTATTAAAAAAAATAGTACACAAAATAATAATACGTCATAAATTTTTTTTCTTTCAATCCGCAGTTCGGATTACTGGAGGGTTCGGACTAAAGAGGCTCAGATTAGCGAGATACCACTGTATTTATAAATTGTATTACATGTTGTAGTTAGTACAATGAGGGATAATGATTTCATATACATCTTTTTGGCATTTTGCAAAAAAATTCAATTAACTGCCAATGCTGACAAGACAAAAGTTTTTGGAAAGTGGGATCTGAGAGGCATTCCCTTTGGATTAACCCACAAGAAAGAACCTATCACTATACTTGGAATTCCCTTCTCCACCTATCTAATATTACCAATTCAAGATCATACATACAAAAACATTAAAACCTTACATACGTACATAGTTTATTCATAACATGATAGAATGTGAAAAGGGATTTATATTAAATCTCTTTTCTTCGGTATCAAGTCTGAGTTGATACTGAAGCCAACTGAGTTGTAGTTTTTTGACTATACTGACAAGCGGTTCTTGCTTAGCCAGATTTAGCATGGCAGAGTTAGTGATGCGGTCCATCCAGGTGTATCCAAGGATCAGTCTGAGACATGTAGTTCCAAAGGAGTTAATTAGATCTGTAGTTTTTTTGGTGCTTATTGTCCAGGTTTGAGAACCATACAAGAAGATGGATCTATTGGTTGCATGGTATAGTCTTATTTTTGTCTTTAATGATTTCCAGATGGGGTGGAGTTTGTTATGGAAGACTAGAGCCAGCTGTTTACGTTGAAACCATAGAAGACTAAAAAATCGAGCCATTTTCCTTTTCTTCTAAAGCCATTTTACTTAAAACCATAATCTTCCCTGCTTAACTGTACATGATAATTGTTACAGGCATTACAGAAGCTGAAGAAATTATATAGTAAAACTGTCCAATTTTTTAGTCCAGACTATACAAAGAAGTTAAAAAGGAATTTCTTAAACTATCACAGAAGCATGGAGGTTTGAACTTCCAGTGTTAATATTCTGCTATTTAAGCAATACAGCTTAAAAAATTCATAAAATGCTGCAGACTAATCACTGAGTGATTTGTCTGCAGCATTTTACTTGTACTACCTGAGTTTTCATCTCTCCCTATTTGGAATAAATTATTATAAAGGTACAAAAGCTGAAATGCTCCTGAATATTACAACATTTTGTACTTTAACAATCTGGAATTGACATTCTTTCCATTAATAAAAATAAAACTTGGTATAAAGAAATCTTTAACCGCTTTTGCCACAAACTTTCCACAGTTGGATACTGACAATAACATTTTGTTTCATACACTAACAGTAAGGATCCTGCTTGAATAATTACGTATGGTCACCTTCCAGTATATTCCATCTAACAGCAGAGATTCAATCTGTGACATCTGTTACTGAGCGGAAACAGCAGAACATGCATTCTACAGCTGCCCTCTTGCCTTGCGTATTTGGAACAGATTATGTAATGTGTTGGGTAATCCATTACTTACAACAGAACAGGTTCGTTCTTTGCAGTGGCCCCACCTGTCAGCAATGGAAAGAGAATTTTGATTTTTATAATTAATGAATTAAAATATTATTTATTGAAAAATAGAAACAAACATGGATTTGAAAACCAGCAATATGACATACAAATGCTTAAACAACAAATTACATGATAACCACAGTAATTACATTTAATGAAATGAATGTACAGATATTTTGTACTGAAAATAACAGTACCTCATCAGTGCATAGAAACAAGCAAATCAAAGAAATGGGAATACAAGGTGCACACAACAATCAGTTTACCAATTAAAAACAGTTGCCGCATGCTAGAAATTAATATATTAATAAATAATATTAAAACTATTTTTGATGGTTACACAAAATGAGAATCTCCGATTGTTGTATGTACCGTGTATTCCCATTTCTTTGATTTGCTTATTTCTATGCATTGATGGTGTACTGTTATTTTCAGTACAAAATATCTGTACTTTCATTTCATTAAAGTTAATTACTGTGGTTATCGAGTAATTTGTTGTTTATAGTCATGCCATAGGTACCTTTAAATATTAGATACAAATGCTTTATAATATTGTATTGTGGAAATTTTATTGTCCAGTTCAATGATTTTTATATTTAGTAAGAGGCATTCTAGGAGAACAAATTTTCGGCTAGGCATTGTGCAATATTCATCCAGGATCATGGGAGAGGTTTTAAATTGTTTCATACGCTTAGTTCGCTGTGGTCTTATGGACAATTGCAAGGATGACTGTAGAGCAAGTGCAGGCAGAGAAGGCCAACTCAAATAACTTAGATAACTAACTCAAATAACTAAAAACTAAGATAAGGCTAACCACCTAAGTAGCATTCATCTTTACACTTTAGTTTCAATTGATCTTTTGGTTGTTCAGCTGCATGAGACTGGCGGAAAAAAAAAAAAAAAAAAGGATAGCTTTGACTGCATGATGATATAAAAGAGCTGAGGCCTTTTTTTCTATCTCTCATACTATCCATCTGTCTTTTCTTTCTCCTACACTATATACTCCTATACTATCTACTCTAGGCCTATGATGAACACTCTCCCCCCTTTACTTTTTCACCTCAAAAAAAGTCAAAACTTGTCTTGGTAGTGGCTCTTCCCACAGTACATAACAATATAGACAACCGAAAGAAAATGTGCTTTGGATACAATTGATGTGAAGTCAATAGGCTCTATATACAAGTAACTATATACAAGAATAGAAGTTTTAAAAATACTTCACATGCAAACATTGTTTATTTACACTTGGGTAAAGTATTAAACAAGAATATAATTTTTCTTGGCAAGTATAATTTACTCCATAACCAAGAAAAATTTTCTAAAATCCAAATTCATTGACAATTTGTTAATCATTTTTTGAAGTTGCAGCACAGGCTGAATGTAAAGCTCAAGTTAATGGTCTCTCTAGCCACTTGCAATATGCTGAATTTTTTCCTTGAACAGCCATGGCACATCATTTGAAGGAAAAGGTCTCAATAAGGGATCATCATCAAATTCCTGCCATGTAACCTCAAGGGGTGTACAGGATATGACAGTACTACATGAAAAAATTACATCATTACTAACATCCTATCTACAATTTTCCTCCAAATCAGTCTGTTACTTGTCAAGACTCCAACATTATCAGATCTTATATTTCTATCGTCTAAGGCAGCACTTTCTACCGTATCAATCCACCTATATCTTGGTCTTCCTCTGGGTCGTTTTCCTGCCAACCTGGAAGAGAACACTTGTTTTGCTAATCTTTCCTCTCCCATTCTATTCAAGTGCCCATAACACCTGAGATTAGCTCTGCTAACGCATTCCTGGATGCTGACAATGTCAAGTTCTTTCCTAATATCCTCATTCTAAATATGATATTGCCATTGATGCCATCTGTTCACGCCTCTAATCTTTCTCAGGACTCTCATATCTGCAGTCTCTAGTCTTTGGTCAAGTGTTTTACTTCTGACCCAGCTCTCAGATCCATAAGTTAAAACTCGTTTGAAAACAGTCTTGTATACAGCTAATTTAGTGTTCCGACTAATTTCTCTCTTATTCCATATGAATTTATTCAATTGACTTCCCACCATACCAACTTTGCTGATTCTGTTGTCGATTTCTATATTTAATTTACCATCTTCAGTAAAAATCGTGCTTAAGTAGTTGAAATGTTTTACTTGTTCCACAGGTTCTCCATTCACAACACAGTTGACATTTTCAATGATTCTGCCTATTTTCATTGTCTTTGTCTTTTTATTGCTGACCTTCATACCATATCTATTACAATGGCAATTGAATTTAGTCAGAGAATCTTGCAGACTTGTAGCGGATTTATTTAGAAGTGTAACATCATCCACATAAAGCAAAGAGCTGACATTAACATCTCCAATTTTGATATCAGGTTTAATACCACTTTCCTTCATAATGTGATCCATATAGATAATGAATAACAGAGGGAATAATGTACATCCCTGTCTCACACCAGATTTAACATTAAACCATCTTCCTGTACTTCCTTCAATTCTAACTGCTGACTTACAACTCAAATAAAGACTATGTATTGCTTGATATAATGCCCCATTGACACCATATAACTACAGCGTATTGAACAGCTTCTCTCTTGGCACCTTGTCATATGCCTTTTCCAAATCGACAAAACTTAAATACAGAACTTTGTTATATTCCCATGCTTTCTCGACTCTTTGTCGTAAAGTGAAGATCTGATCTTGACAGCCTCTGTTTAGCCTGAATCCAGCTTGTTCTTCACCAAGCTTTTCTTACGCAATTCTTCTCAACCGTTTCTCAAATATACTTGCATAGATCTTGCCAGGAACACTCAATAGGGAAATACCTCTGTAATTCTCACATTCAGTTTTATTTCCCTTTTTATATATGGGTACAATGAGAGCTCTACTCCAATCATTGGGAATTCGTCCCTCTGTCCAGGCTTTCAGAACTATGCAGTGCAGCCACTGTAAGACTTTTATACCACCATACTTCAGCATTTCTGATCGAATATCATCTACTCCTGCTGCCTTTCCACATTTCAAGCCTTTGATGGCTTTTTCTACTTCAAGTACGGATATGTATTCCTGACTGCATGCCTGGTCAGTGTTTTTTTATCACTGTGCTGTCATCACTGCTTGTTTCATTTAGCAGTTTTTCAAAGTAATTACTCCATACTTCAAGGATATCTTTTTCTCCTGTTTTCATGTCACCTTTATCATCTCTAACTCCTTTTACAGCACTCTTTCCTCCATTCCTAAGCTTCTTCAACAACCTCCAGAATATTTTGCCACCTTCTTGATATTTATTTGCTATATTCTTGCCAAAGTCCTCCCATGACTTTTGTTTAGCTAGTTTTACACAGTGTTTAGCATTTTTGCATTTGTCTCTAAGAGAACAAGCTGACTTATTTGACAGGAACTTTTGATATGCTTTCTTCTTTTCCTTCACTGCCTCTTTAACTTCCTGTGTCCACCAGGGAGTTCTGATTTTTTTTATCCTTGCAGACAACCTCACCACATGCCTCTCTAGCAGAATCAATCGATGTTTCCCTCAGAGTTTGCCACCGAATCTCCAAGGTTTGATTCCTGTTCTCAAAATCTTTCATTTTTTTTTCAATAATCTTTGTGTATTTTAGTCTACAATTCACATCTGAGAGCTGCTCAACTTTTATTCACTTTAAAACTTTCTTACATGTTATTCTTTTCAATATGAAATTCAATTTCATCCTGCTCAAGACTAAATAGTGATCACTTCCAATTTCAAATCCTCTGTACACTCTGGTGTCCTGCACCAGGGAGAAAACATCACTATCAACAATAACATAGTCAATGAGACTTTTGTTATTCCTAGCCTCTTCTCTCCATGTGAATTTGTGCACATTTTTATGTTGGAACATGGTGTTAGTAATAACCAGTCCATGTCCAAGGCAGAAATCCAACAAATATTTGCCATTATTATTAGCTTTGTTCTTTTCTCCAAATTTTCCCAAAATATTTTTGTATGTCTCACAATCATTTCCTACTCTGCTATTTAGATCCCCAACAAGGACCAACTTTTCCTTTTTCATTGTGTCAGTTGCTTTTTCTAAAGCGTCAAAAAATTCCTCCACTTCTACCTTAGTAGAACCTTCTGTGGGACCATAGGCACAAATAAGTCTCATTGTCCAGTTCCCCATTCTCATATTTGCCCACATTACTCTACTTGAGACTGACTGCCATTCAAGAAGATTAGCCTCGTATTTTGTGTTGAATACTATGGCTACTCCTTCTTTTCCTTGATTGTCATTGCCTGAATATAACATTTTGTATTTATTGCTCAGAAAGATCTCACCAGTTTTGGTCTTTTTTGTTTCAGTCACCCCTATTATGTCGATCTGGTACTTATCTAATTCCTCAGCTAGCTCCATTTCTTTGCCATTCAGGCTTCTTACGTTGATAGTACCGATCTTTAACTCTGGTGATGTTGAGTTGGGGTTTGTTTTCAGATTTGTTCCAGTAGCTGACTTTTCGCTGTTTGCCCTGGTTCCCTGGGGAAAACAACGGGAGCCTTGTTTAACCGGGCGACACCCCAGCCGGCATGAAATTTTGTCATGTTGTACCATCATTTTTTATTTTGGTTTAACCAATAAGAATACAATTTGGTCGGCTAAATCCCAAATTGCCAGCCCATCCTCGTTCATTCAATAACCAAGTAGATACCCAACAGGGTGCACCACGAGAAGGTGAGGATTGGACATTAGGTCAGAAGCCCTGGTCGGTTCTCCGCATTCCTTTAAAGGCTATGTGGAGGTCTCCTCTCAGTTATACAGATTTGACCCTTAAGCACCCCTCAATAAGGGATGTGGGTTTTATTATAGTTAGCATTACTTCTGCTATTCAATCCAACCAGGTTAGCTGAGAGGTTAGTGAATCCACTCACCAACCAACATGCTGCAGGTTCAAATCTGTCACTAGCATGGATGCTTGTGATTGCCTTTAAATAGGAAATGAATTTCATTACTCAGTGTGAGACAACTACTCTACTTATTGGAGGCCTGAAGTGGCTTGAAAAAGTTCCATGTTTAGTCCCTAGAGCAGTATTTCCATACTATGTAAAACACAAATAAAAATACTAAAAGAATAAATAAAATTAATAAAAATAAATAAAATCCTTAACCAACCCAATCCATAGTACAAATGTACTATAGGTCTGCATATAACCTTCCATCGGTGGAAGCCACAAAAAAAAAAATAAATCAGAATAGATGTTTGGATCAAAACAACAAAAACAAAACTCATCATGGAAAAATAAATTAAAGACACCAAGATATTATATTCTTGGTTTAATCTTTTATCCGAGTATAATCAAAGAAAGTTTGTGCATGAAGTAACTTCATGACTGGGCAACTCGTATACAGACACTAATGATTTCACATCACTTGCCTTAGTATCCCATAATTCAAATCACATATCCTTACGGACATGTTTAATGCTATGCATTATGGATAGGGCCGCTACCAGACTGGTTTCAACTTTTACTGAGGTCTCATCAGTGGGAGCCAGACCCAGAAGTGATAACAAGGTTGAAGTAATGTAGAAGTCATATTTCCATATTTGGCTACTTGCATATGGAAATATGACTTCCACAATTTACACTTGGATAAAAGATTAAAACCAAGAATATAATTTCTTGGCATCTTTAATTTATAGTATAACCAAGTGGTAGAGTAGCACATAGCACCAATGCGACAAAAAATAATGGCGTCCAAAAATACAACGCCGTTGTTCAAAAACTTTAATGTGAGGGAGTTTGTCCAGTGTGATATGTGCTGGATGTATATTTTCCCGAAAGAGGCTGAAGTTTGGATGGAAAATGATAGTGGTTGGAGACTGTGCAAAAAAAAAGTAAGGAAAGTGAGGAATTGAAGTATGTCAGGTCATGAGATTGTTGTGGAAGAAGAAAACCAGAATGTGATTGAAAATAGTGGCTTGATAGGGAATTGCGATGTTGTACAAAATGGCAATGAGAGCAGCGATCAAAGAGAGAGTGAAAGCAATTATACAGAGAGAGAAAATGGTTTAAATGATGAAAAAAAATGAGGAATTATTGTAAGGAGTGAGATCGCATGGTTACGTGGAGTAATACACAGTGCAAAGCGGCAGTTGGAGCACCTGCAAAACTCTTTCCAGAGTGCCTCAGCTAAAAATAAGCAAGTGTTTAAAAGGAAAAATAAACATAAGAGTGGGAGAGTTTCAGAAATGAAGGAAAGAGTGTTGTACGGTGACTTGTTATTAAGAGATCTGATAGATAAGAGTTTAACTAAATCGTACTTACCGGGTGCAAAATTTAAGGATGTAAGTGAGAGTATTAGAGCGTAAAAACAGAGGGTGAAAGAATTGATAGTTGTGGCAAGTACGAATGAATTGAAAGGAGATAAATTTTTTATGAGAGAGGACTTGAAAGTATTGTTAAAGGTAGTGAAAGAAAAGAGTGACAGAGTTAGGATGGCGAGTCTGTGCTGCAGTACGACAGAGAGGAGTTTAGAAGGAAGGCCATAATCGCAAATAACTTTATGCGCAGGTTATGCAGACGGTGTGGTGTGGAATTCATGGTAGTGTGAATGAGGTTGATGGGTGAAAGGATTTATACAAGATGGATGGCCTGCATTTGAATGGATTTGGTGTGCAGAGACTAGAAAAAGTGTTGCTGAATGAAGTGAAAATGGATGTGCAGAACCAGGGAAACTAGAACTACCAAGGAGGGAGGGAAGTGGATATGCAGACATCAGTGAGACAGTTGAGTGTAAGAATGTATATAATGTACCTGAGCCAGTACTAAGGACAAGAAATCGGAATGGGATAGTTAGAATAATGCATCGATATGGGGGGGGGACAAAGGGACCTCTGAATTTCATGTATGCTAATGCCAAGAGTATTAGGAACAAGAAGGAAGAATTTTTGGCCTTGGTTGGCTCTTCCTGGCCACAGGTTATTGGCATTAGTGAAACATGACTGACAGAAGAGGATATAGTTAGTGGGATAGAATGTGTAGGTTATAGTGTGTTTAGGAAGGACAGAGAGAATAAAATAGGGATAAGAGTGTTGAAGCTGTATTGCAGGATAGTGAAAAGAGCTCATTTGAGGCTATTTGGTGTGAGATTGTGACTAGCAGAACAAAATATACAGTTGGGTGCTGCTATAGACCAGGTGATGGAATAGATGGTGGAGATAGTATGCATAAACAAATTGATGAAATGAGTGGAAGGAGGGTAATTATTATGGGGGATTTCAACTATGGTAACATTGATTGGAAGGACAGGACAGGACACATGGGAGGAAGGAACTGGATTTTATTCAATTATTAAGGGATAACTATCTGAGACAACATGTAATAGAAAATACTAGGGGTTTGAGAGTGCTTGACCTGGTAATAGCATCTAAGAATTTGACTGTAATGAATATGACCATGTTGCCACCTATTGGTGAGAGTGCTCATAAGGTATCATAGGGATCACCTGGGAGTTGGCTAAAGGTGTGGAATTTTCGATTAAGACAGGTAATATGTGGAATTACCATGCTGGCAAGTATGACAAGCTTAGGAGATTGCTTGGTTCAGTGCCATGGCATGTAAAACCGCAAGGGCTGGATGTCGATAGAGCATGGGAAGTGGTCAAGGAGAATTTACAGGAGGTTATGGCTGACTGTATATGACTGTCTGAATAGTAAAACAATTAAGGGTTAAATGGATGAATAACACCATTAAGCTTGAGCTGCAAAAAAAGAAACAACTGTGGAGGGAATTTAAAGAAAAGGTGACCTGCAGGCACACGAACAGTATAAAGCGCGGGCCAGAAGGGTAACGAGTGTGGTAAGAAAAGCGAAAATGGATTATGAAAGGAAACTAGCTATGCAAGCTAAAGAGAATCCCAAAGTTTTTTAAATATGCTGCAAGCAAAAAAAAAAACTGTACACGGCAGAATGATTTTAAGGAATGCCGATAGTAAGAAGGTCCCTGAATCAGTCGATATAGTGGAATTACTGAGTGAGCACTTTTCAAGAGTATATCATCCAGGTGGTGACACTGAAAGAATGAAGGAACCATTAGTTTATATGAATAAATTTTGATGAATGAAGTGGAGGTGAATAGTCTATTACAGAACCTTAATGCGAATACATCTGTGGGATTGGATGGTATACCTGCACAGGTCTTACGTGAAGCGGCTAAAGAATTATCAGTACCCTTGACCATGTTGTTTAATCTGAGTCTCGGGTCTGGTTTAGACCCGAAGGTGTGGAAAGAGGGGAAAATAGCTCCACTGCATAAAAGAGGATCCAAGACTATTGTTGCAAATTACCGACCGATCAGCATATCAGAAGTCGTTGTCAAGGTCTTGGAGAAAGTAGTCAAAGGAAAAATACAGGAATGGATTGATGAAAATGAGATACTGTATGGGGGGACAGCATGGCTTTGTGAAGGGTAGACATCCCATAACTTGCTAAAGTTTTATAACACAGTGACGGCTGAACTGGATAAGGGTAATGGGTTTACAGTGATACTGCTGGACCTGGCTAAGGCCTTTGACAGGATACCACATGGAATTCTAATCCGTAAACAGCAACATATGGGAATGGGAATGGTGAGATGGATAGGTGGGTGGTTGATGGAGAGATATCAGAGAGTGGTTTATTCAGGAGTTGAGTCCAGGAGTTGATGACGGCCTGTGACTAGTAGTGTGCTGCAGGGTTCGGTTCTTGGACCACTACTTTTCAATTTGTTCATTAACAATATAGGAAAGGATCTGAGAGGAAGTGTTCACTTGTTTGCTGATGATGCAAAGTTGGGTAGAGCAATAGTGAATGCAGAAGATGTTAAAAACTTGCAGGACGACTTGGATAGATTGGAGTTCTGGGCTAAGGAGAATGGATGTCAATTTAATGTGACAAAATGTAAGGTTATGCATTTTGGGGTGAAAAGATTAGCAGCAGTATACCACATTGGTGGAACTATACTCCAGGAAATTGATGAGGTCAGGGACTTGGGAAGTGTTTGTGGACAGGGAGATGAAGTTTAGGGGACACGTTGCAAAAGTGGCTAAATCAGCTCATCAAATCACTTGGTTGCTGAAAAATAGTTTGACGAGCAGAGACAAGCAAGTTATTGTTCCTCTGTACGGAGCCTTGATAAGACCTCATCTCAACTACTTTGCCCAGATTGGGTCACCTAGGTTTCTTCTTGATGGGGAGAAGGTAGAGAGGATCCAGAGGCAAGCAACCACGACGATAGCAGGTCTATGGAATGAACCTAATGAGAATAGGTTGAAGATTTGTGGGTTGCAGAAATGCAAGTTATTGTTCCTCTGTACGGAGCCTTGATAAGACCTCATCTCAACTACTTTGCCCAGATTGGGTCACCTAGGTTTCTTCTTGATGGGGAGAAGGTAGAGAGGATCCAGAGGCAAGCAACCACGACGATAGCAGGTCTATGGAATGAACCTAATGAGAATAGGTTGAAGATTTGTGGGTTGCAGAAATGCAAGTTATTGTTCCTCTGTACGGAGCCTTGATAAGACCTCATCTCAACTACTTTGCCCAGATTGGGTCACCTAGGTTTCTTCTTGATGGGGAGAAGGTAGAGAGGATCCAGAGGCAAGCAACCACGATGATAGCAGGTCTATGGAATGAACCTAATGAGAATAGGTTGAAGATTTGTGGGTTGCAGAAATTGGTTGATAAGTGGAAAAGAGGAGATGTGATTGAGACATTCAAATTGCTGAATTGTTTCTATAGGATTAATTCAGAGGATATTTTTGAAGAGTGTGGTTAGCAAGGGTGTTAGAGCTGGGTTCTTTACTTTAGAGTGGTAAATGAGTGGAATAAGCTGCCAGAGTCTGTTGTGGGTGCTATGACAGTGAATGAGTTGAAGGCAAGGTATGATAGATACTGTGAGAATGTCGAATAGTTGTGTGGACATGATGTTTAGGGACTCCCTCGATGAGTCTAAGGACTCCCTGGAGTCGCCTGTAATAATAGTAATAAAAAACTTTCTTCATCATGGAAAAGAAGAGCAGAGGTTCTGGAGAGAATCCTATTTGCCATTACCATAATGCCAATGAATATGAGAATTTGTCACTAATTGAATGAAGGATATTCTGTAGTAAAAGAAACTTGGATGAGGTTATGTTCTCAGTTACCAAGATAAGTGCACATCTACAGTATATTTGGAACAAAAATTTGTCAAGGGAGGATTATATGGTATTCGAGTAAGTAGATGAACAATTTGTGTTAGGTTATTACTAATGACAAATTACTCAGTATTTCTGACAGCTTGATGAGGGGAGCTGGAGAGAAGGAAAGCTAGGTTTCAGTTTTGGAATGCATTTACCAAGGAAGGTGACATCAGTGAGTATCTGAACTACAAAAAAATTAACAGAAATTAATGCAACAAAATGTGGTAAAGAAATTCTGAACTGAAGTTAATGAAATGGGTGGAAGAAATCTAGGTTGACATTCTCTGACATGAGAATGCCAGGATGTTGGGAAATGATTTTTGTCGTGTTTCTTTTTTCTTATTTTTTAATTATTTTTGGTTATTTTTGTGTATTTTTGGATAGAAATTAAAATTAATTTCTTAATGATTCTGTTTTTTTTTTATTATTATTATATGACACCTCCAGGAAGTCCAAAGACTCATCGAGGAAGGGCACCTACTCTATAGCTACTCCGTCTCCACCAACTACAACGAACCGCAACTACACCAACACCATCTGCCGTCCACCACCACTAGTATTTTCACAGACAATCACAAACATCCATGTCCACACCGGGATTCGAACCTGCAGCCTTTTGGCTGGAGAGCAGATACGCTAACCACTCAGCCAACCAGGCCGGCAATTCCTTGCGATTTTGTGAGATAGTTTTTTGATCTATAGAATAAATATTTTTTGTATGTTTTCTTTCGTGGTCAGTGAGGAAGAAAACATATAGAATAGGATCATACAAGAGAGTGAGACGTTAAACATGTTGCTCATACAAAAGGAACCAAATCTTCTATCCATGAACAATCTCAACAGTGTCTCTGTATACCATGCATTATCTAACAAAGAAATCAGCCTGAATTATTTGGTGGGTGGGACATTGTCCTGATTCTCTACTATCAGGGTTAGCCTCATGTACTATATAAAAATCCAGCCTGTCAAATGACTTTACTGCTGTACCCTTGAAAATAAACAATAGTATTAAATTTTATTACTAAACAACAGTATAATAAACAATATACAATATAAAATGCAAAATAAACAATAGTATTACATTTCATTACTAATTAACATATAACAGAAAAAAAAATTACATTATCTTCAGCATTAACATCAGCTCCTTGTTGCAAAAGCTCCTCGACTACAGCAATGTTATCATTTTGACAAGCCAGCATTAAGAGAGTTTGCCCATTCTGTGAAATAAAAACAATAACAAAAAAAAAAATATATATATATATATAAAATTAGTTTGAATGACAATATACCGAGAATGAAAAAGAAACGGCTTAATGTTAAGATACTACTAGTTTCATTGAATAAATCAACTTCTTCGGGTATCACAGGCAAAGAATTATATAAAATAACAGAGACATTATAAAATTACATCAACAGATCTAGTATAAAACACAATAGTACATTTTAAAAGCAGGAATGCGTACACGAGTTCCAATTGAAGTTGACTACGTGCGTGAGCTGTCACGAGTGCCCAATACTGGACAGTGGCAATGTGTGCATCAGAAAGATTGTAGCTAAGGCAGTTGTTAATATGGGATGAATCGAGCGATATTTCTATAGATTCAATAATCTTTCTTTCGAGTCCATCATAACACCATGGATATTAGAAGATTGCAGCTAGTCTACGAGGTGTTGGCGGCCTTCATCTGAGTTGATAGAGAAGAAAATGTGGCTAGAGAGAGTGTGCTGGCGCTGGTCCTATTGTAGGAGATGTCTCTTTGGTGTTCTTCCATACGTAAAAGGATGGATTTAGCTGTCTGGCCGTAATATGGTTTGCCACATTCACACAAAATCTTGTAAACTCTTGGATACTGAATAGGAAGATGTTTCACTTTAGGTCTACTTAGCATGGAGCAAAGTTTTGGAAACGTAGTGAAGCAAGTTCTAATGTTGAATTTCTTAAGAATTTTTGCCAGGTTTGGGGAGGGGAGAGCTGATGTATGGCAATGATATAAAAGCTCTTGGGGGAGAAGAATGTATTCAGAAAAGTATTAACTTGTCTGAATACATCCTAGTCTTCATTAATCAAGAACATTCAGAAGAATTAGAAATAATTTTTAAAAAATAACATCAGCCTCTCTTTTATATAACTGCATAACAGTTGTCACCTTTGTTAGTTCTTACTGTTTTGTCAACTAGTTTGTTTATTTACACCTGAAGAAATCCTGTTTAATTGGGATGAAACATCGTGTTACTAAGTAAATAAATGCTATCACATTATTCCAGTGTTCTGTCTTATAAACATCGCACGCACATACACACACAGGTATCCCTTGATTAACGCGATTAATTAATCCCTCAACATTACCACGTATATCAAAATTGCATTAATCAAATATAATAATCACTGGTAAAAAATTACAATATGTCCATGATTGATTAGTGTATTAATAATTCGTTTTATATGGTACTTCTTTTAGGAAAGATAAAAAATCAATGCAGTGTAAATGTTTACTAAACACTTGTACCTACATTAGTTACTGCATTTTTTTATTAAAAAAAAGGTTATCAAGAGTCATTTGAACAGTTTTAGTATTTTTCCTATCAGCATAAGTTCTACGACAACATGCAAAATGACTCTCTAGGCCTCAGCAAACAATCTTTCTTCGATTAACATCTGGATCCATATCCATTCCTGGCTGCTTAAACGATTCTAAACTGTGAAATATTCCATCCAGTTCTTTGATTGTTAACTACTTCAGAACATCATCTTCGCATTCCATTTCTTCTTTGTCTTCATATGCACGTTTTGTTCAATTTCAAGAAGATCGTTGTGACTGAAATCTTCTGAATTTAAATCCAATAATTTCTTAACAACTTCTACATCAACAATATCAAAACCAAGGTCTTCATCAATTGTAACGATTTCTTCAACCATGTTGTTCACAAGATTTTGAAAACTGCCTAAGTCATTAGTGCATTCTGCAAAATGTTTTCCCAGCAGCTCTCATGCAGCCAGAAGACACTTGCTCCCACGAATCATGAAAATTTTCAATTGCGTGTTTAATGTTAAAATATTTCCAAAATTCATGGAGCCTAATCGCATTTTCTCCCATTATTGTTTCTATTGCCTTTGAGAATGTCTTTTTTTAAAAAAAATAGGCTTTGAAAGTTGCAATGACGCCCATGTCCATGAGTAGTAGCAATGATGTCGTATATGGGAATTTTGGTAAATTTAAAGGCGCATTAATTAAAACTCTTGCCGCATATATCAAGGGTTGTCGTAATTAATTTCATCGCATTAATCAAATCCCACATTACGCAAGGGATACCTGTATGCATATATATGTGTGTGTGTTTGAAATTAGATGCATTTGTATCAGTCTAAGAAAGGAAATCAGATTTTGTCTGGACTGTTGGTATTATCAAAGAAAAAAAAAAGATAGTGAAGTGAGCTTTTTTTTAAATGGAGATTGTGTTTTGATAGCAATGAAGTTTATACGGTCATCCAAACCTCATTAAAGAAAGGTACAAAAATCAGTGTTTAAGGTGATGATTATAAATCTCAAAGAGTAAATCATGTGGTTAAGGAAGATTCGTCATATGAAGAGGAGGAGTAGAAGTTGTTGAGAGAAAGTCATTAATGTAAACAAGTAAGAGCAAGGACAAAAACATGAAGCCCTAGGATACTCTAATATTGGTGGAGAAATCTCTTCAGATTTCTCCACCAATGAATGCTGTGAATGCTGAAAAGTTCTTAGCCTAACAATGAAAAAACGATTATTTTAAATTAAGGGGATATTAGATCCCACATTGTTTTAAAACCAAATAAGAAACTCAAAGATTAGAATCAGAGAGTTTCATGCCGAATATAGTATAAAAACTATAAAAGTATTGGCAAATACTAGCGTGAGCTAATGCAAGTAGTCCTAGAACGTAGTACAAACATGGGCAACTCGTTGCAAAGGTGGGTAAAGTTCTGATCGCTATTCTTAGTATTTTCCATAATGTACAAACACATTTCCTAGGAAATGTATGCTGTTATTACATTATGGTGGGAGGTCACTACCCAGACTGGTTTCAGCCTTTTTTGAGGCCTCATCAGTGAGTAGCTAGACCAAATTAATACCAAAGGGTATAACAAAAAGAACTTATATACTCTGCTATACAAGTTGTCCAAAAGGTGCACCCATTAAGTTACTTAAATATAAAGAGCCAACAGGCTTCATTTCGGCGATATAAACATTATTTTAAATTAAGGGGATATTAGATCCCACATTGTTTTAAAACCTAATAAGAAACTCAAAGATTGGAATCGAAAAAAAGAATTTATAATTTCAAAATTATTTTTATTTTTCAACATAATCTCCCTTAAGACTAATACATTTATTCCAGCGATACTCCAGTGCCATTAATTAGAAGTAAAACGCTGACCAGCAAGGAAGAGTTTTAGTTTTGGGAAGAGATAGAAGTCAGAGGGAGCCAAATCTGGGGAATAGGGTGGATGTTCCAACAATTCATAGTGCAGATCCCTTAATTTTATGATTTGCAAAACACCTTTGTGGGCATGTGCATTGTCCTGATGAAAGATGATTTTTTCTTCTGCAAATCAGGTCTTTACTCACGAATTTTTTCATCTAGTCTGGTTAAAAGATCGGAATAATATTCCCTGGCTATTGTTTTACCCTTTTCAAGATAATTAATAAACAAAATGCCTTTATCATCCCAAAAACCGAAGCTATGACCTTTCTTGCTGATGGAACCGACTGTCTTCTTTCGCGCTGAACAACCAGCTTTTTTGTCCACTGTTTTGACTGCTGTTTGGATTCTGGTGTGTAATGGTGAATCCATAGTAATAAATCGATGCACAAAATCAGTTTTATTCTTGTTAAAACACTCTGAGCACTGTTCAGAGATTTTCATGCGAGTGCATTTTTGATCTGCTGTGAGCAAGCATGGCAACCATCTTGCACAAAGCTTTTTCATTTGCAATTCTTCATGCAAAATATATCCTACACGTTCTTTTGAAATGCCCATAGTCTCAGCAATTTCACACATTTTGACTCGCCGGCCATCAAATACCATATCGTGCACTTGATCAATGATTTCTGGTGTTGTTACACTTTTTGGACGTCCTTCATATGGATCATCTTCAAGGCTGGTATGGCCATATTTAAACTAGGCAGCCCATTTCTTAATTGTCGAAAATAAAGGAGAAGAGTGTCCATAAACTTTTTTAAACTTCAAATGAATTTCTTTTGCCGTTAAACCTTCTTTTACAAAGAATTTTATAATTGCATGATATTCAATTTTATCCATTTCAAGGGATACAGACAACACTTTTGCTTCAGACAGCTGTATAAAACAAACTACTTGATAGAACGACTCGCAATTTCACATGGATGCTTATGACGGATGTACCAACTTAGAAAAAAAAAATCTTGCCAATAGTTTTGACATCTATAGTCGAGGCCGAGAACTTTTCAGACCACCCTCATAAAATGCCTTGAAATGTCAATGGTGATCATACTATTTTTTCAACCCCTTCCATAACATGTGTTCAAAGCTGGATAAGGTTGATTAGATCTCTTATTGAGTTAGAGTGATGGAATTCATATTGATCATTACTAATTAATCAGTGGGCCAGCTAGTGAAGAAGTTGGCTACTGATGATCTTCTCCATTGTTTTTGGAGAAAAATACTATCAGAGAGAGAGAGATACTAGATAAGTACAACCAATACAGGATGGATTTTTTTTTTTTAAATTTTAGGGCACAAATTTCAGTACAATTGCAGGGATACCATAAGACTTTTGGTATGCAAACTATTAAGAATTACTCTGATGTCTTTCTGGCAAAAGATCAGAATGCATGCAAGAGAGTGGTTCTTGGTATAGTGGGCAGAGGGGGGGGGAATGATTTTCCTTAGTCATCTATACAAGGGCTGGAATAGTAAAGCTTTCAGCCCTATTTGTGGTGATGCTACAATAACACTATCCTAGTTATGAGAAAGGAGAAGGACATAAGTTGCAAACATTAAGTAATAACAATTGACAAGGGATCAGAAAGCTCAATTACAAGCTGAGCAGGAAGACTTTTTCTGCATTTTGAAATTTTGGATATTATATTTAGATCTATTCCTAAATTAGGAGGATAAATAAAGTAGAGGTGAAATGCATGAATTATCAAATTATGTAGGAACTTCTGAGAAAGAGAACCTTATTAGGGAGATATAAAGAGCAGAGTACTCCTCAGCAGTATAAGGTGCAGACTAGGAAGGTAATGACTGTAGTGAGGAAAGAGAATTTGGCATATGAAAGGAGATTGACTGAAGTAGTAAAGCAAAACCCTAGAGAACTGTATAGTTATGTTGCTAGTAGAAGAAAGGTTGAATATAGAAAAATGACTGCAGTTGCTAGAGATGGAACAAGAATCACATTTGCTAAAGATACAGTAGAAATGTTCAATGAGTATTTTGTAGTGTATTTCATGCAAAGGGGGATTAGGAGTAGTGTTGAATAACAACAGGAAGGAGAACAGAAAACTGGCAGTTCTGGGAAGTGTTTAGAATATTAAGTAACCTTGATGTTAATAAGACTGTGGGACTGGACAGAATATCACCATATCATGAGAATATACAAAAGAGATGGCAATATCCTTGGTTGTTCAACAGAAGTCTGGCAAGAAGTCCCAGAAGAGTGAAATGAAGGAAAAAATAGTGCCACTATTTTTTTCCTTCAGTATCCAAGTCAGTAGTGTCAAACTATAGTACAGCACGTGTATATCATTTGTTGTAGTAGTAATAGTAGTAGTGAAGATGTTAGAGAAGCTGGTTATAGACAAAATATAAACCTTTACTGATGAGAATGGAAATCTTTTGAGAGTGCAGCAGCATGGGTTTGTTGAGGGGGAGGCCATGCTTGTTACACTTTATAATAGGATGATGAGCATAATGGATAGAGGAGATACTTATAAAGGAATTTATCTGGATTTTGCTTAAGTGCATGATAAACTGTTGCTGAAATTGAGTAGGATGGGAATGATAGTCATTTGGTATCTTGATTATAGGGGGATGGTCGATGAAAGGAGCAAGTTTGTATATGAAGGTGTGGTGTCCCAGAAAAAAAAAAAAAAAGATGGCAAGTGGGATAGCACAAGGTTCTGCTCTGGGACAGCTGTTGTTGAACTAATATATCAATGATAGAGTTCACAGTGTGATATTCAGATATTCACTGATGAATTAAATTAGAAAGCACACTATCAGAAAGTTGTTACAAGAGTATTTAAATAGGTTGGTGCTTTGGGTTGAAAAAGGGAGGTCTAATTTCAATGTTGCTAAGGTAAAGTTAAGCAAGCACTTTGACTAAATATGATGGAATCAGGTATATCATACTGAAGGAGCTTCAAGGAACTTTGCTTGAGAAGGTAGAGGAGGCAAGGGATCTGGGGATCTTGTTGGTTAGGAAACTGAAGTTCAGGGAACACACTGCAAAAGTTTTAAGGGTTACCCAGAAAATTTCTGCTATAATGTGAAGAATGATGACATGCACAGACAAAGAGATGTTCGTTCCACAGATCTTGTCCCTTGGCTATATATTGGTGATAACAAAACACTGGAGAAAGTGTATACAAAGGTGAATGACTAAGACTGTCTCAGAACTGAAATATTGAGTATGAGGAAGGATTACAGTAATGTGGTATTCAGAGCTAAGCTGATAGGAGGAGAAGTGATATGACTGAGACATATACATTGATGAGAGGAGCCTGTTAAGTAAACAGGAGAATTATTGCATAGGATAATGGGTGATGCAAAAACAAGAGGTCATCCCTGGAAACTATACAAAGATCATGTGAGTAAAGACGTGAAAAGAAGAATTTTTGCTTGTGGGAGAGTGAATGAGTGGAATGCATTACTGTAGTGTGTGACAAATTATTATTATTATTATTATTACATGACACCTCCAGGGAGTCCAAAGACTCATCAAGGGAGGGCACCTACTCTACAGGGCACTAACTACAATGAACCGCAACTATGGTCCCATGGTCCCCTAGCTGGGTCTATTCTCTCTCTTCCCTCTTCTTTGAGGTAGGCCCCTTGCTCTTTAACCTTTTCTATATGGCATTCCTCGCCCAACTCTTGTAACTCACAACCCTAATGCTATTAGAGTAATCGAGGGCTATGGGTCATTCTGTTTCTATCTCTACTCTATCTCTATGTCTTCTCTTTAAAAATCTCTCCTACCACTTAAGGCAAGCTTGAAGGCCTCAAGATGGCAGCCCCATCACCAAGCTAGACTGCAGATGGCGTAACCCTCAGTCAAAATTTTAACCCACTAAAAAGACTCATGAAGATAGTAAACAGACAGACTTTTTTGGTAATGAACCAGCTTGGAATAAGGATTCGAGAAGAAAATTACCAAAAACAAAAAAAAAAAAAGCAGAAATACACCTATTGGAAGATAGCCACCTGGAATGTGAGAAGTATCCATGACAAAATCATAGAACTGGACCAAGCACTAGAAGAAAGAAATGTAAAAATAGCAGTAATTACAGAATCTAAAAAAAAGCAGAGAGGAAGAACAGACGAAACTGAAAATTATATCTATATATATACAGTGGGGTAAAAGCAGAAGAGAGAGCTTAATCTGGTGTAATGATCTTTCTACATAAATCTCTTAGAACAAAATAATCCATTACAACTTTTGGAGAAATAGAATAATAGAAATGATAATTAAAATAGACAGAGGCTATATGACAGTAATTGGAACTTATGCACCTGAAGAAGGAAAAGAGGAGGACTCAGAAAACTTCTACATCCAACTGCAGAACATATTAAATAAGACCAATCCTAAGAATCACATTTTGGTAATAGGAGATCTCAACGCAAGAATTGGCAATAAACCATATAAACCAAACATAGGACCTATCGGAGAACTTAACTGTAATAGAAATGGAAACAGATTAAGAGATTTTACTATAAGCAATAACCTTAAAATAATGAACACCTTCTTCAAACATAAAGACATCCACAGATACACCTGGGAAGCAAGAGACACAAGGAGCATTATTGATTACATAATCAGCAATATCAAAATGTCAGAAATGATAATAGATACAAGAGTATACAGAGGATCTGAAATAGAATCAGATCATTACCGTTTAATTGGAAAAGTAAAATGGGAACCAACATGGAAAACAACAAAAAAGCATAAGGAAAATAGAAATTTTGAATCTTTCAAAGTTAGACTTTTGGACGACAGTAGTATTAAAGACTTGTACCAAAAAAGAATAAAGAACTGGATGACAAGTATAAAACAAAGTCAGAACATAGAAGAAGAATGGTCAAACCTAAAAACCATAATGACAAAAGCTGCAAAAGAAAGTTTAGGAACAAAGAAAAAGTGGAAAAGAAAAAGAGGCCTTAAGGACTGGGATGATGAAATTAAATGCATTATTGAAGAAAAGGAAAAAAGCATATAAAAACTGGCTCAACCTAAAAACAATAGAATCAAAAATCGAATACAGCAGAAAAAAAGCAATAGCAAAAGCAGCATGCAGGAGAATAAACAGAAATAGATGGAACAATTTTGTAACAAAATTAGAGAGAGACTGTATACTCAAAAGACCTAATGCATATGAAATCCTCAAAGATCTAAGCAATGAAACTAGAGAAAAAGCAGATATTAATACCATTAAAATAGAAACTTGGCAAAATTACTACCAAGATCTATGGTATGATGAAAACATTCAAAACAGAAAACTACCCTTTGTAGACATCTCTGATAACTTGGAAAACATCACTCTAGAAGAATTAACAGAAGCATTAACCCAAAGCAAAACAGGAAAGGCTCCAGGAGAAGACAATATAAACTTGGAACTTATCAAATATGCAGGACTTGAATTCTCACTCAGGTTACTTAACTTTTATAATATGATCTGCAAAGAAGGAAAATGCCCACAAAATTGGACCAAAGCAATAGTTATTCCCATCTACAAAAAAGGACACAAATCTGATTGTAACAATTATCGTGGAATCAGCTTACTTAGTACCTGTTATAAAGTATTATTATTATTATTATTGTTCCGGGAAACTCCAAGGAGTCGACAGACTCATCGCGGGAGGCCCTAACATCATGTCTGGAACAACTATTCAACATTCACACAGTATCTATCATATCTTGCCTTGAACTCATTCACGGTCGTAGCACCCACAACAGACTCTGGAAGCTTGTTCCACTCATTCACCACTCTCCAAGTTAAAAACCTAGCTCTAACACCCTTGTCAAACACGCTCTTTCCCAGCTTCCATGCATGGCCCCTAGTCCTCCCACCACCAGTCATATTTTCAAAAATATCTTCTGGATCAATCTTATAAAAACCCTTCAGTAATTTGAATGTCTCAATCATATCACCCCTCCTTCGCCTATCATCCAATTTCTGCAACCCACAAATCCTCAACCTATTCTCATAAGGTTCATTCCACAGACCTGCTATCATCTTGGTCACTCGTCTCTGGACCCTCTCCACTTCCTCCCCATCACGAAGAAACCCTGGTGCCCATAACTGGGCACAGAAGTCCAGATGGGGTCTTATCAAGGCTCGATACAGAGGAACAACAACTTGTTTGTCTCTGCATGTTAAAGTATTTTTCATAAGCCAAGTGATTTGGTGAGCTGTTTTAGTCACTTTTGCAATGTGCCCCCTAAACTTCAACTCCCTATCCACCAGCACTCCCAAATCCCTGGCCTCATCAATCTCCTGGAGTACGGTTCCACCAATGCGATATATTGCTGCTATTCTTTTCACCCCAAAGTGCATAACCTTACACTTTGCCACATTAAACTGACATCCATTTTTCCTAGCCCAGTTCTCCAAACTATCCAAATCATCCTGTAAAATTTTGACATCCTGTGCACTCACAATTGCTCTAACCAACTTTGCATCATCAGCAAACAAGTGAACACTTCCTCTCAAATCCTTTCCAATATCATTGATGAACAAATTGAAAAGCAGTGGTCCAAGAACAGAGCCCTGCGGCACTCCACTGGTCACAAGACGTCTTTTTGACTCCACTCCTGAATAAACCACTCTCTGGTATCTCTCCTTCAACCACCCTCCTATCCATCTTACCAACCCTATATCTATCCCCATCTGCTCCAGTTTACTGATTAGAGTTCCATGTGGTATCCTGTCAAAGGCCTTGGCAAGGTCCAGTAGTATCACTGTAAACCCATTACCCCTATCCAGTTCAGCCGTCACTGTGTTATAAAACGTGAGCAAGTTACTGAGGCATGATCTACCCTTCACAAAACCATGTTGTCCCCCATACAATATCCCATTTTCATCTATCCAATCCTGTATTCTTTTCTTGACTAATTTCTCTAAGACCTTGACAATGATTCCTGATATGCTAATCGGTCGGTAATTTACAACAGCAGTCTTGGAACCACCTTTATGCAGTGGAACTATTTTCCCCTCCTTCCACCCACTCGGGACTAACCCAGACCCGAGACTCAAATTAAACAAAATGGTCAAGGGTACTGACAATTCTTTAGCTGCTTCTCGTACTACACGAGCTGGTATACCATCCAATCCCACAGATGTATTGACATTGAGGTTATGCAATAGACTACTCACCTCCACTTCATTCACCACAATTCCCGTATAATCTACTGGTTTATTAGTTTCTGCAATGTCACCACCTGGATGATATATTCTTGCAAAGTGCTCACTCAGTAACTCAGCTATCTCAACTGATTCAGTTACCTCCCTACCATCGGCATTCTTTAAAATCATTCTGCCATGTACATTTTTCCTTTTACTTGCTACATATCTAAAAAAACTGTTTAGGATTCTCTTTAGCCTGCATGGCCAATGTTCTTTCGTAATCCTTTTTTGCTTTTCTTACCACGCTCGTCACCCTTCTGGCCTGCGCTTTATACCGTTCATGTGCCTGCCGGTCACCTTTCTCCTTATATTCCCTCCATAGTTGTTTCTTTTTTTGCAGCTCAAGCTTAATGGTGTTATTCATCCATTTAACCCCTACTTGATTTATTATTCGGACTCTAGGTATACAGTCAGCCATTGCTTCATGCAAGCACTTCTTAACTACCTCCCATGCACTATCAACTTCTAGTCCTTGCAGTTGTACATGCCATGGCACTGAGCCAATCAAACTCCTCAGCTTGTCATACTTTCCAGCCCGATAATTCCACATGCACCCTGTCTTAATTGAAAATTCTACACCTTTAGCCACCTCCCAAGTCGAGACCCTATGATCACTCTCACCGATTGGTGGCAATGTGGTCATATTCGTTACAGCCAAATCCTCAGATGTAATTACTAGGTCAAGCACTCTCTGACCCCTAGTATTTTCCATTACATGCTGTCGCAGATAGTTATCCCTTAATAACCGCATAAAATCCAATTCCTTCCTCCCGTGTGTCCTCTCCTCACTCCAAACAATGCGACTGTAGTTGAAATCTCCCATAATAATCACCCTCCTTCCACTCATTTCTTCTAGTTGCTTGTGCACATTGTCACCACCATCTTTTCCATCACCTGGTCTATAGCAGCACCCAATTGTATATTTAGTTCTGCTAGCCACAATCTCACACCAAATGGCCTCAAATGTGCTCTTTTCTCTATCCTGCAATTCAACTTCTATTCTCCTTGGCTGGAGCTCATCAGCTATCATCAACAATACTCCTCCCCCCCATTTTATTCTCTCTGTCATTCCTGAACACACTATACCCATCACATTCAATCCCACTAGTTATATCATCTACAGTCAGCCATGTTTCACTAATACCAATAACCTGTGGTCTGGAAGTGCCAACCATGGCCAAAAACTCTTCCTTCTTGTTCCTAATACTCCTAGCATTAGTGTACATGAATTTAAGACCTCCATTAGCCCCAACCCTACCTTGATGCCTTATATTAACTATCCCACTCTGGTTTGTTGTCCTTATTTGCTCTAGCATATTATATTCATTCTTACAAATTAACTGCCTCCCTAAGGACTGTATATCTACTCCTCCCCCCCTTAACAAATCTAGTTTCCCAGAATTTGCACATCCACTACATTCAGCAACACTTTCTCAAGTCTTCTTACACCATAACCATTCAAATGCAAGCCATCCATCTTATATAGATCCTTTCGCCCATCAAACTCACTCCACAAGTCCACAAATTCCACACCACTCGTCATACATAACCCACGCATAAAGTCATTCGCAATTATGGCCCTCCTTTTAAACATTTCACTGTCATACCGTGGCAAAAGACTAATCATTCTAACTCTCTCACTCTTTTCTTTTGCTACCTCAAACAATTCATTCAGGTCTTCTATCATTTCCATTTTATCTCCTTTCAAATCATTCGTACCTGCCACAACAATCATTTCTTTCACCCTTTCCTTTTGCTCTCTAATAGACTAAGTTACATCCTTTATGGTCGCACCTGGTTGGTAGGATTTTGTCAGATCCTCTACTAACACACACCTCGTACTAACGAGTCTCCATACAGCACTCTATCCTTCATTTTGTTCATGTTCACATTCATACGCCTATTTTTCCTGTCATACCTTTTATTTTTGGTTGGTTCATTCAGTCGACTTTTGTTCATGCAATCTAGCTGCTGTTTTGCCCTTTCTATCGCTCCATTCAACAATGCGATCTCACTCAATGCATCTATCTCATCTTTTTTTTTTCTGAGAAACCATTAATACTATCATTCACACTTTCTAAATTCACACTCTCATAATTCTCATGTACAACCTTGCCGTTTCTTGTCATATCGCTATTTTCTTCATTGTGAAGTTTGACAAAAATATCACACTCACGATCCGAAATACACTTCAATTCCTCATTCTCCCTACATTTTCTACACACATTCAATCCTTTATTATCATCTATCCACACTCCGACCGCACTCTGGTCGGAGTGTGGTCGGAAAATAGTTTCCGGTCGGAAAGTATATGCAAAAATCTTAGCATATAAACTTAAACGTATAGTAGATCCAAAATTAATAGAAGAACAAAACGGATTCAGAAAAGGCAGGTCTTACATAGACTCTGCATTTATGTTAAAATTATTAATTGAAAAATACACAGAAATGAACATAGAAACACACATAGCTTTTATAGATTACACCAAAGCATTTGATAAAATTATCAGAGAAAAACTATGGGAAATCCTAGAAGAATATGAAATACCAAACCAACTCTTTAGAGCCTTATATAATATATATCACGATAATAAAATATATGTGTAGTACAATAATTCAACATCAAGCTGGAAACCAATAAATCAAGGAGTACGTCAGGGTTGCCCTCTTTCACCAATTTTATTTAATATATACATAGATAAAATCATAAAAGAATGGAAGATAACTAATGAAGGAGGATTCAAGATAAACCGTAACACCAGATTAGCTACTCTTCTTTTTGCTGATGACCAAATAATCCTTGGAAATAATGAAGATGAACTACAAAAATCATTATGGAGTCTAAATAATCTGATAAAAACATATGGTATGGAAATATCAACCAACAAAACAAAAGTCATGGCCGTCAAAGGTGCTAATCCAATAAGAAGCAAAATAGTAATAAACAACAAAATAATAGAGTAAGTAAATACATTCAAATATTTAGGTTGCACAATCATATGAAAATGATGCTGATATAGAACCAAAGATATCAAACTTTTTAAAAGTAACAGGCATTATAAATAAAATTTTTAAAGCCCAATTATGTACAAAAACACACACGAATAAGAATCTACAATACAGTAGCTAAACCAACCTTACTTTATGGCAGTGAGATATGGACAATAAAAAAAGCAGATGAAAGAAGAATTGAATCATCCGAAATGAAATTTCTGTGCAGAACTGAAGGAGTCACAATAATGGACAAAATGAAAAGCAGCGAAATCAGCAAAAAACTTGGAATTACAATCTCCCTAAATGAAACAGTTATTTGCTATAGAGAAAAATGGAAAGAACACATACTAAGAATGAATAGAAGCAGAATACCTAAACAAATTCTAAATTACCACCCAAAAGGTACTCGATGCAGAGGAAGACCCTTAAAAAGATGGAATTGAGTCCGGAACAGGCCACTTGGCCTATAAGCCTGGAAAGGAAGAAGAAGAAATTTTTGATAACTTTAGCACAGTGATGACTTTTCGATGATGGATTAAGACCTGATGATAATTAGATACAATAATGTTTTTTCGTTATCAGGCTGGACATTGACATCTTTCATGAGCAGTTTAGAAAAATCGAGGCAGCAGTTGTGATATCAGCAAGTGCACATCATCAAATTCCTTCTATATATCCTTCCTGTACACTTTGTGAGGGTGTACAGAATACAGTGATGGTATATAAAAAGTTTACATTATTATAAATATTAGGGAACTTTATTAGTCATTACACAGTACATCCAAAAATAATAAACCCAAGTAGTTATGAAAACACCTCTGGAAGCTTCATCAGAGTTTTTTTATGGAAGAAATGAAGAAAGCAATTGATATCAAAAACCCAGATAAATCTTAGAAGAGAACAATTCAATGCAAATTATATATGCATAGCAGAAGCCAGCTGTTTTTCTCTAGTTTGTAAGTAAATGTTGGAGAAGTCTGATATGTCTAGAAATGATTACTGATTTCCAGACATCACTTAGAATAAACCAGCCTGGCTGGACAAGTGGATAGCATACTACACCCAACCAACAGTTCATGGGTGTTTGTAAAAGCCTGCTCTGGACAAGCTTGTATAGCTCCTTGAATGAATATATATATATATATATAAGGAATAATCCCAATCTTTTAAAACAGATTCATTTGTATTGAGGGAGGTGAGTGAATTACTGCTGTAGACCCCTTGATCTGTGTATTAAAAAAACATCTCTTCTAAATAAGGAATCATGGCTGTATCCCAGTTAACAATGTACCATATTTGCCAGTATATAACACTTTTTTCTTTGGAAGTAGGTCTGAAAAACAGAGTGTGTCTTATATGCCGATACTCACAGAACAGAAGATGTTAAAAATCAACTCAAGGAATTGAAAATGCAGTTAGCTGTAATTCCAGGAGGTCTAACTAGTCAGCTTCAATCTTTAGATGTCTGTATTAAGAAATTTAAGGGATTTATGAAGGACAAGTGGAACAGCTGGATGCAGTCTTCGGATTTTGAGGTTATGCCACCAGGAAGAAGGAAGAAGCCTAGCATTTCGCAAGTTTGTGAGTGGGTCAAAACCTCATGGGATGCTGTGAAAACTGAGACAGTGGTTAAATCATTTAAGAAGTGTGGCATTAGTAACGCACCGGATAGTACAGAGGACAATTTGTTGTATGAGGACTCAGATTCTGATTTAGAAGAGGTTTCAAGTATCTCTTCATTTAGCTCTGGAGATGAATTTCTGGGTTTTGATGAAGAAGATTAAAAGGTGGGTACTCTTTCCTAGTTAGATTAGGTATTTGTTGAAAGTAGATCTACTTATTATTTTATATTTGAAATACTGTAAATTCATTATAATATTTAGTGATAAAGTTTTTTCCAAAAAAATGTGTACAAAAAAGGGGGTGTGTCTTATAGGCCAATGTGTCTTATACGCCGGCAAATAAGCTAATTTAAGCTGAAATATGGTGAGCTAACCTAGACGTTTCTTCTCTTTTCTGATCCACACTGTAACTATAGAATTCAACATTAAACATGAGAATAATCTTCTTGAATGGCAAGCAGTGTCAAGTAGAACAATGTGGCCAAATATCAAAATGGGGAATATTGGACAATGAGAATTAGCTGTGCCTATGGTCCCACACAGAGTGCTACTAAGGAAGAAGTTGAGGAATTTTTCAAGTCATTGGAGAAGGCAGCTAACAAATAAAAAAATGAAAAGTGGATTTTTTGGAGATTTAAACAAAAGAATAGGAAATTAATACCAGACATATAAAAATGCTTTGGCAAAAAAGGAAAAAAAAGCAAAGCCAACAATAATGATAATTCCCTGCTGATTTCTGTTCAGGAAAAGGATTAGAATATTACCAATACCATGTTCCAGCATAAAGATGTGCCAAATTCACATGGAGAGAAATACAAAAACAGGAAATGTCTCATTAACTATGTTATTGTGAACAGCAATATTTTCATAGTGATTTAGGACAGAACAGTATACAGGATATTTGATACAGGAAGTGATCATCACTTAGTTTTGAGTAGGATAAAGCATGAAGTTCATACTGAACAGCAAATTATGTACAAAAGTTTTAAAAACAACCAAAATCAAGTGACTTTCAGAGGGGAACTGTGAACTCAAAGGTACATCTATTATTCAAGAAAAATAAATTAATTTCAATATAAGAACCAAACTTTGGAAACTCAGTAAAGAAAATACTGATTCATTCAATCAGAAAGGCATGTACTGAAGTTCTCTGCAAGGACAGAAAAATTAAAGTACCATGGTGGAATCACAAAGTTAAAGAGGCAGTCATGAAAAAGAAAAAAAGTGTATTTTAAGTTCCTAGTCAGTAAGTTAGCATGTGTGCTCTGAGAGAATATATAGAAAAATATAAGCAAGTGAAACATTAACAGAAAGAACAAAGGTCACAAGTCACTGGTAAGAACAATGAAGATAAATATCACAAAGGTGGTAAAATGTTTTGAAAGCTACTGAAACAGCTCAGATATGGACACAGTAGTATAAAACATGAAGTTCATACGGAACAGCAAAATATGTACAAAGGTTTTAAAAAGAATCAGAATTACTGTAAAAGAAATCAATAAAGGCGACAGGAAAGCAGAAGATTATTCAAGATGCCCGGAGTAAATGCATTGAAAGATTACTAACTGAAACAAGAGGTAACAGAACTATGGTATACAATATTCAAGAGGAATGCAGTCAGAAGTACATATTAATACTTGAGGTAGGTAACAGACAAAGCCATTTAAAATCTGAAATGTAAACAAACTAGAACAGATCATATTTGACTAGAACTGTCCAAGTATGGATATATGAATTTTATAGTGGCTGCACTACATAATAATTCTTCTTAGTGGTCCGATACAATATGGTGGTGAAAGTTAAATCCTAGTGTAGGTCAGTGTGAAATACAAGTGAATGCCACTTGTATTCATTTCAAAGATATTTCAAAAACGGTATGTACCATAAAGTAATATGTATGAGTGGGAAGATGTCACAGATGTTTATGTGGAGAAGCTGAATAAAAGAAAGGAATGAGTGTAGACATGTAGAAAGTGCAATAATAATAAAGTGCAATGAAATGGCCCACGAGGCTTGTTATATGAGTAGGGAATATGGCATCATAAGTAAAACAGTAGTTGAGGTACATTGTGTGAATGTTTTATAAAGTATATGGAAGAAATAGTGAAAAAAAAACAGTTAAACTGAAGACAAAGCATGCGATAATGATGTTGAAAACAGAGTGCAATTAATGGTAAGATGGTGAGTGAGGATGACAGCAAGCAAGCTTGGGTGACTGACAATAAGAGAATGTTAGTGAAGGATAGTAAAAAAATGAAGCACAATTTGAAAGCAAGCTGGGTTTAAGATGAGGCAAAAGATGAAATGGATGTTGAGTGAAATGAAGATGACTGCAGATATGTATGGAAGAGTAAAGAAGACAGAAATTAATGATACTGGTATGAAAGGAGTAATGGAAGACTTATGAATGGCATTGTATGGGAATTCAATTATTATTATTTGACACCTCCAGGGAGTCAAAGGACTCATCGAGGGAGGGCTCTACAACTCCGTCTCCACCATTCAATCACCAACTGACCGCAACTACACCAATGCCATCTACTGCCGACAATCATTAGTATTTCCACAGATAATCACAAACATCCATGCCCATGACGGGATTCAAACCCGCAGCCTTTTGGCTGGATAGCAGATATGCTATCCACTCGGCCAACCAGGCCGGCAATTAGAATAAAACTGCAATATTAGAGGTGTGGTAAACGAGAAGATGCACAAGATTTGTTTTCCAGAAGGTAAAATGAACAGATTGATTCAGGCATTGGATATGAGGAATAAGCGAGCAAAAGAGTTGATAGTGGTAGTAGGAACAAATGACTCAACTGGGAACCAGATGAATATAAGACTGGATATCAGGTGGTTGAAAAAGATAACAGTGTGATAGGAAAAGTAGTCAGTGTGTTGCCCAGGTATCATAGTAATGAGATAAGGCAGAGAGAGCAAGAATTATGAATGATGTTAGCAGAAATATGTGAAGAGCAAGGAGTGCAGGTTTGTTAATGTTTGAAATGAGTTTGAAGGATGAATTGAACTGTATAAGACTGATGGACTGCATCTGAATGGTTTTGGTGTGAGTCATTTGGAAAGACTTCAACTGGAAGGGAGAGAAATTAATACAATGAATGAATCCGAGCAAGTAAGAAGTGATGTGAAAAAGCAGAAGAGTAAGGGGGCGAGATTGAAGTGGTACTTATGAAAGGAGAAGTGGCTAGCATGAGTGCAGAGAATGAGAGAACAAGGGCATAAGACAAACAGGGAGATTCAGGGTGGACAGAGGAATACTATGTGAGAAAGGTTGATGCTCAAAAAGGAAGTGAATGTGTGTACAGACAAGAAGGGAATGGGGGGGGCTTGGGATGTAGAAAGAACAGATGGATTTGAAGAAGGTTCTGAGATGGATAAGGAGAAAAAGAAATGGCTTAAGGAAGGTGTGGAGAAGTTTGTATCTAATAATTGGTATAAATGAAATTTGTTATAGAACCAGGAATGAGCTGTTATATTTATAAACAAATGCCAGAAGTATCAGAAACAAGGGAAATGGTTGCACTGAATGAGTTTGTTGACCCAAAAATTGTTCAAATAAGTCAAATGTGGTTGGATGAGGATGACATCTTGACAGGAATAGAGATGAAGGGTATAACATGAAGGGGAGATCATGTTTCACTAACTTACTTATGTACTATAACAAGGTGACAAATACCTTGGACATAGGAGATGCATGTACAGTGGTGTACTTGGATTTTGCAAAGGCTTTTGATAGACTGCCACATGACAAGCTCTTAATTAAATTGAAAGAGATGGGATTGGATAACAGACTTCAGTGTTGGAATAGTGACTGGCTGTCTGATAGGTATCAGAAAGTTGTATATGGGGGTGCAGTATCTTGAAAGAGAAAGGTCACCAGTGGTGTGCCACTGGGGTCAGTTTTGTGGCCATTGTTGTTCAATTTAATCATTGTATGTTAATGATATTGGGTTGGGATTAACTAATGATATCCAGCTGTTTGCAGATGATGCAAAACTGGGGAGAGCAATGCACAGTCAGGCTGATGTTAATGCCTTACAAGAGGACTTGGATAAATTACATGAATGGGCAGGGTGGAACTGTGAGTCCAATGTTGCCAAGTGTAAGGTTTTGAGATTTGGTAAGCAACGATAGGATGCAAAGTATACACTTGGTGGGGAAACTTTAACAGAAGTAGAGGAGATGAGAGATCTAAGTGTGATGGTAGACAAGGACCTGAAATTCAGGGGGGCACAGTGCAAAAGTTGTGAAGACATCACATCAAATATTTCTGTGATGTCATAACCTCTATATTTCTGACATGCAGAAATATAGAGGTTATGATTCCACTGTATAAGGCCTTGATCAGGCATCATATAGATTACTGTGCACAGATTTGGTCACTGGGTTTTCATGGTGAGGAGAATATGTTGGAAAGGGTACAGAGAAGATTCACAAAGGTACTCAGTGATCTTTGGAATGTGGAGTGAGTACGAGAACAGATTGAGGGAATGTAAGTTGCAGAGCCTCGTGAATAGGAGGAAGAGGGGGGGGGGATATGATTGAGACATATAAACTAGTCAGGGGTTGTTATCAGGTAGACATGGACGAGATTTTTCATAGAATTGGAGATAGAAATAGAACAAGAGGCCATTGCTGAAACCTGTATAAGGAGGGTGTGAGCAAAGGAGTGAGAAGCAGGTTCTTTCCATGGAGGGTGGTTGGTGAGTGGAATGCATTGCCTGAGTGTGTTGTGGATGTGGACACATTGAATAAGTTTAAGACGGGGTTGGATTAGCATTGTATGCAATAGTGAGTACCTCCCATGATGAGTCTCTGACTCCACAGAGGCCGGGTGTTGATAATAATAATAACATTTTTCGTGAAAAAGAAGGGGTAAAGAGGAAGGTGGAGTGATTAATGATGAAGAAGAGTTATTTAAATACAAGGCAAAGACACAAAGGGGGGGGAATAGTGGCAGTGATTTTTGAGGCAGTATGGTGTGAGATAGAGGCGAATAGAATAAAATACACAGTTAAATGTAGCTACAGATTGGTAATGTGGAGGTAGTGACAGTGAAATGTATAAGCAAATTAGCCAAGCAAATAGGAAAAGGGTGATCATTATGGGATAAGTTTAATTATAACAATGCAGATTAGAATTATGAGATAGCACCAGGAAGTAAAGAAAATGAATTTGAGTTTTTGAGATATAACCAGACAGTATGTAACAGAGGGCAGTCAAGGAGTGAAGGTATTAGATTTGATCAACTCATCAGAGGATGTCATTATAAATGAGGTATCAAATCTCCCTCCTTGGAATGGTGAGAATGACTATGAATTGATTACCCGAATGGTTGTCAGCGATGTGAGGAAAGGCTAGATGTGGAACTACAGGAGTGATGATTATGAAAAGTTCAGAAGATAGTTTGCAGCTGTATCATTCTATGCTATAGCTGCAAGCTATCTTCAGAGCTTCTCATAATCACCAGCCTTGTAGATGAAAGGAGAATCTAGTAGAAGCAATGTCTAAATGTATTCCAAGGGTCAAGAAAGTTAAATAAGGTAGGTGTGAAATGGATGAATGAAGAGATTAAGCATGCAATACAGAGAAAAAAGGCATTATGGAGGCAACAAAAGATAAGTGTAATAATCAATTCTATGAGGAGTACAAAGAACTGGCAAGGAGGGTGACTCAGTTGGAAAGAGTAGCAAAAGCACAGAATGAGCAGCATTGGCTAGCAATGCCCCTCTCCCCACCCAAAAAAAAAAATCCTAGGGAGTTCTTTCAATATATAGCCAGCAAAAAAAAATTAAAAAAAAGATTATGGTAGGATGGCACTGAATGAAAAAAATGATAAGGACAACTACTGCAGAGTGTACAGTTGAGATATTTAATGAGCAGTTCATAAAGGTGTTTTATCAGTGTGAATACGACATCATGGAGAATTTGAGAGCAGTAGATGATGAGGAGGAGAGACTGAATGTGAGTGAAGAAGAGGTATATGGAGAATTAAGCAAACCTGATATTAAAAAGGCTGTGGTACTTGATGATATATCACCACATATTGTGCTGGCATATATGTTTAATATCAGTGTTACACTGGGTCAAGTTTCAAAGGAGTGGAAGGAAGGGAAAAACGTACAATTTCATAAATCAGACGACAGTACTCAAGCATCAAATTATAGGCCAATCTGTGTGTCAGGTGTTGTGGTTAGTGTTGAAGAGGCTGGCAAGAACCAGGATCCAGAATTGGGTTCAAAATAATGGTATTATCTTTGATGGACAACAGATATAACAAATTTGGCACAAAAATCAGCAAAAAAGATGATATTATGAAATTAAGCATTAACACCAAGATATCAACTCCATCTTGAATGTAGAACAGAAGAGGTAAAAGGTTTCAGCTGCTTAAGCACAATTTTTAGTAAGGATAGAAAATTAAACACAGAAATGCACAGAACAAACAAAGCTGGTATAGTAAGGAGTCAGCTGAATAAATTTATATGGAATAAAAGAGAAATTAATAATTAGTCAAAATTAAACCAGCTATATTCAAGAGAACATTCCAAAAAATTTAAGTTAAGAATCTGGAGAGAGCTAGATTAGAAATAAAACAACTGATCAAATATTGGAGACCACAGATATGAGTTCTAAGAATAATTAGGAAAGTGAACAGGCCTTAATCGTGTGGAAAGGCTTATGTGTTCACCGTACATGTAAATTTATTTTTAATGGTATTGATAAGAACACAAACTGATAAGAAAATAATTACTATTTATTAGGTTATTTGCTGCCAGCGAAATATCAGCAAACAATTTAGTCTGATCATCTGAATAGAAGAACCATCTGAATAGAGGGAAAGTTGGCAAAACAGGTGTTTGATGCCAAGATGGCAGGAAAAAACTCAGATCTAGGCAGAATAATGCAGTCCGAAGTCGCTTACAAGATCAAAATACACTCAATGGACAAAACATTAGAGATAGGGATGATTGGAAGTTGACACTGGCATCCTCCACGCAGAGTGAAATGCAACTGAAAGCAGACAGTAAATAGCCAGACATTGGAGCTTCCCAAAAGTGTATTGCAATCAATGAACATGGGTAAATGCGGCGATCTTAGTGACTTTTATTGTGGACATATTATCAGTGCAAGACAAATGGGTCATTCTATCACTCAAGTGGTAAGAACCCTTGAGTTCTTGAGGGCAATTGTATCAAGCATCTAATGTGAGTATATCATCAATGGTACCAGTGCCTGGTAAGTAAGTGGTGGCTGACCACATTCCATTGATGACTGGGGTCGATGTAGACTGTCCAGACTCATACAGACCAACTGCAGGGTGAAGGCAGCACAAATCACATCCAGTTGCAATGTTGGAGGTCTAAGCAGTGTCAGCGAGTGAATGGTGCAGCACACCATGCATGAGTCACAGGGGCCAATGCCTTAATCGTGTACCACTCTTGACAGCTCATCATTCGGCATTGCATCTTGCCTGGTGTCGGGACCATCAAAACTGGACCTCTGCAGAGTGGACCAGAGTTGTGTGGTCTGATGAATCCCATTATCAGTTGTACCAAGTTGAAGCTGATGGGAAGGTGCAGGTGTGGCATCAATAGCATGAAGCCCTGTCGTGCCAGGTTGGCTCTGTTCAAGGAGGTGGTAACTCTGTAATGGTTTGGGAGGCCTTCTCATGTGACACATTAGTTCCCTTAGTGTGTCTGGAGAGGTCCTTAAATGCTGTGAGCTACCAGATTGTTCTAGCTGATCACCTACACACTTTCATGGCTTTCGCACATCCTGCAGCCAATGGTCTGTTTCAGCAGGCCAATGCATTGCCCCACTGAGCAGCAACTGCCCAAGCATAGCTTGAGGAACATTCATCTGTTTAGGACCATCCAGTAGCCCCAAGGTCCCCAGATTAAAATCAGATTGAATCTTTCTGGGATACCATAGAGTGAAACATGAGATCCATGTATCCAGGACTGACATCTAGGATGCAGTTGTGGACAATGCTGCAACAGGCATGGCTGGAATTACTTCTGGCATCTGGTAGAGTCAATGCTTCAGAGAGTACAGGCTGTTATTCACACTCGAGGATGACAACACACTATTAGATAGATATCTCTAATGTTTTGTCCATTGAGTGTATAAGATCTGATGCTATTGGATCCCTAAAAGATAATAGACTAATTTGGAGGAAAACTGTTAACAGGATCAAGTAATGTGTACTTTTCTTATAAGACTATCAAAGTGTCCTCTACATTGCTTGAGATTAACAAATCAAGAATATTATTTGTATGTACTTTTTAGTATACACTAGAAATTGATCAGCATTACAAAGTAATGTTTCCTTGAGGTGGGGGGGGGGGGGGGAAACCTCTCCATCCATTCCTCAGCATGGCTTCATTTCCCATTCTTTTGATAATATGAATGCTTGTACTTGCCATGGTTTGGTCAAAAATACAGATGGAGGAACCAACAATGCTATGCAAAGTATTATCTGTTAATTGCTTGTGCTCTTCTAGTCAGTTTGCATATTCAGCATGAGAAAACCATGCTTTCTGCCTATGAAACTAGTCAAATTACCTTCATCAGAAAAAATCTCTTATAAAAAGTGTCATATACTAGATGGGATTCAAACCCAGGTCTCTCTAAATGAAAGGAAAATGTTATGACAACTGCAGTGCAGTATGTATGCGCTCCCTGTAATCGCCAGAATGTGGGCAATGAAACCTGAACTGCTACTTCTCACTCAACTACAAATCATTTCTTCTGTTTTAAATTAACTGTTTCTATTCACAAAAATAAGCTTTCTGGCTACAACTATCAGCAGCAATGATTTTATTTTCTTCTTCTAGTTTTCCATTCACCTTTCAGTGACAAAGTACTTTCTAGAAAAACATTACTTCTTTCCTGTTTTTTTTTTTTTTAAATTATGTCACTAGCAGTTCATAAATGTATTCCCCTGAGTAGATATGGGAAAGATCATATATACAAAACCATATTGGCAAAATATGGCACTGCATAGGTATGCAAAATAAAATTTTGATGACAATGCATAAATATGCACAAAAAAAAATAAAGTCGTAAATAAGCTGCATAGTCTAATGTTTGATTGAATTTAAAAAATAGCAGAAATAGTATTGAGAAAATACAGTATTCTATAACAGTTAAGTGTTCTTTAAGAAACACTACAGAAATTGAAAAGAAATGCAATTAGAAACTGTATCATAGAAGTTATTCTTTGAAAAATGTTAAATCATATTTTTCTATCCCTTCACAGTAAACAAGAATTTAATGCTGAATTAAATCAAATATAGATAGATAACACTTACTTCATCACACTCATCAGGACTTTTGTTCTCCAAGCAACTGCGTAAAGTTACTACATCTCCTTCAGTTACAACAGTAGCTAAAGTTGTGTACGTCAACGACATCATTTTATTCATTGTGACCCTGTTGGAGAGAAAGAGGAAAAAACATGGTAGTACACATAAAATCCTCTTAACTTTAAAAAAGCATCTAAAAACAAGAACCAAAAATAAAACGATGACACACTAAAAAATATAGCTGAAATATAGATGAGATGGCCAAACAAAGTCATTCGCCATTATAAACCAGTAATTCTTCTTTATATAACAGAACTCAAAGTAAATAAGTAAAGTACTACATAATCAATAGCTCATCTGAAAATATTGATTGAGTAAAATGTACCAAAAAAAGTAATCTGCTTTCTTTAATTGCATTACACTTATTGGAGGCTTGAAGCAACTTGAAAAAAAGTTCTATGTTTGATCTAAAAACAGGGTTTCCAGATTATGTAAAAAAATAATAATAAATAAAAATATTTTTAAAAAATTTTAAAAATAAAAATAAATCCTTAGCTACAAGTTTACAACCCTTCGTGGATGGAAAGTCACAAAATTCTATTCAAAACAATTATTTTCCTACATTTTAAAATTCTTTTGATTATGCCAACTCACAACAAATCACAAAAGTACTCTCTGACTACAGATCTGAGATACTCACCTGGCAATGTGCCAAGAAGAGTCAATTTATGATGAAGAGGAGAAAGGAATAAGGCGATGTATGAATTCATTACCAACACATGAAATCAAATGATTTATACGTAAAAGTTTCCGACTGTTTTATAAGCAAAATAGTTACCACTTTAAAAACTAGAATTTTCATAAAAGGAAAGATAATTTTCCGACGTATAATAATAAACACTCATCCCACGAAACACATTGATTATCCTATTATCAGAATGGATTCGCCTTCTTCTGACATGCGCAGAAGTGTTGAGGGGTCTCACATCTGTGGTTGCATAGTATAATCATAATATTTAGAAAATACATATAAAAGAAGGTTATTCCAAAGATTAACAGTGAGGATAAATAAATATAAGTAAAATTCGGAGTTTGAATATGAATTCAATTTCCATGTAAAATAAATTATTTGTAGCAAGGAAAGTAATAGTTGAAGGGACCATCACTGAATGAGTCAATGCTTGCTTTCATAGGTGTGTGGTCTATAGAGCAGGAGCCTTTCATGATGAATCATGTGCCTCCATGAAAACTTTTAAAAATACTAAATGACAGCAGCTTTCTAAACCTTAGAGAAGTTTTAGAGCCTTAGAAACTTCTTAGGAACAAAATTTTCAAAATCTTAGAGAACAGTTGAGAGTTAACTATCAAATTAGCCAAGCAAATAAGAAAAGAGTGATCATTATGGACGATTTTAATTATGGCAATATAGACTGGAATGATGAGATAGCAACTGGAAGTAAAGAAAATGTGTTTCTTGAGTTTTTGAGGGTTAACTACCTCAGACAGTATGTAACAGAGGGCATGCAAGGACTGAGGGTCTTGGATTTGGTCATCTCATCAGAGGATGTAATTATAAATGAAGTGTCAAATCACCCATCAATTGGTGAGAGTGACCATGAGGTGGTTACCTGGGTGGTTGCCAGCAGTGTGAGGACCTCTATAAGAAAAGGATATATGTGGAACTACAAGGGAGTGATTATGAAGAGCTCAGGAGACAGCTTGCGGGTGTAGCATGGAATGAGGAGTTAGCTGGAAAAGAGATCAATGCAGCTTGGGGGATTTTCAAAAACTATCTAGTACATAGATGGCAAACCTATGGCACGTGGGACAGAGGTGGCACGTCCGAGAATTTTGCTGACACGTCAACGATTTACAGGTGATATCTTTTTATAAGCTTATGAATTATTCAACCTTTTTTTTTAATTGTTACAATACGTACAATTCAATTTTGTTTTGCACCAGAAAGTAACTATGAAGATGTGCATATGATTAGTGCGGTATTAACAAAAGATTGCACGACCCAAAGACAAAGGCAACCTACAATTGTTGAGTTAAAATGCTAACTCTCTTCAACCGAATTCCATAACATCTGAAACTGTCCTAACAACAACTTGTCGGCAAAATGTTTACCATATTTAGTCGAAAATAACTTGCCCTCGCGTATAACTGACACCTGTGATTTTACTTTACAAAAAAAGACATTGAAAAGTGTTGCATATGCCTCACACACGAAAAATGTTTCAACATGTTCATGGCGAGGTGATGGTAACTCACTCCCAGCGGTTAACAACACACCCTCCCCAACAGCCATTATACTGCAGATGCAAGAAAAAAACTAGTTTTATCGTATTTCTGAAGAAGGTACAGAGGCTTTAGCAGTCTGTGTAATATATTTCTACAAACAGTGCAATTAGACAGAACTGGAAGTAAAACAGCGCTAACGAATGAATTAATGTCCCCTCTCACAGAAACTATGCTGCATAAATTCAAGCAAAGCTGTATTTCTTAGTTTTAACACATTCACGACGGGGTGTCATTCATTGTTCTGATGGAACTTCTCATTACTGGCTGGCTCAAATCGCATAAAGTTTTCAATTTGTGGTAGAATTTTATTTGAAGTTAGCCTTCGTGATCTGTCATAAAGAAATTGAGAATTTCAAATGCAATAAAACAAACACTTATTTCATGTAATTGGAAAATTGGACAACGCTTTTTAGTTAGATATATTTCTAGTATATATCAAGCATAAATTCAAGCAAAGCCATATGTTGCACCATAAATACAGCTTTGCTTGAATTGATGCAGCATAGTTTCTGTGAGAGGGGACATTAATTCATTCGTTAGCGCTGTTTTACTTCCAGCTCTGTCTAATTGCACTGTTTGTAGAAATATATTACACAGACTGCTAAAGCCTCTGTACCTTCTTCAGAAATACGATAAAACTAGTTTTTTTCTTGCATCTGCAGTATAATGGCTGTTGGGGAGGGTGTGTTGTTAACCGCGGGGAGTGAGTTACCATCACCTCGCCATGAACATGTTGAAACATTTTTCGTGTGCGAGGCATATGCAACACTTTTCAATGTCTTTTTTTGTAAAGTAAAATCACAGGTGTCAGTTATACGCGAGGGCAAGTTATTTTCGACTAAATATGGTAAACATTTCGCCGACAAGTTGACATCCTTCTGCTGTTTCACCTGCTCAGTTAACTTCTGTGGTCAGTTACAACTCATAAATATATTTCTCACTATTGTTTTTTTTTTTCCAAACCATCATTAAAATCAATTTAATAATACAATAATCAATTTTACACTGAATAATATTATAAATTTATATATAGATAAATATTATAAATAGCATAAAATATTACTGTATTTATAAAATTATACATAATTATTTATAAAATATTATAAATAAATATATATATATTATAAATAAATTCATTAATTACTTAAGTTCAATTAATCTTCTATTAATTTTTTCCCTATTAAAAACTGCCCGGCACGTCAGCAACTCAACTGGTAAATTTTTGGCAAGCACCGGCACGTCAGCAACTTGATTTGTGAATTTTTGGCACGCACACATAAATAGGTTCGCCAACACTGATCTAGTAGATGCAATGTCTAAATGTATTCCAAGGGTTAGAAGGTTAAATAAGATAGGTGTGAAATGGATGAATAAAGAGATTAAACATGCGATACAGAGAAAAAGGGCATTATGGAGGCAGCATAAGAGAAGTGGAAATAACCAATTCCATGAGGACTACAAAGACCAGGCAAGGCGGGTGACTTGGTTGGTGAGGGAGCTAAAGAGAGGTATGAACAGCAGTTAGCTAATGAAGCCAAAACAAATCCTAAGTAGTTCTTTCGATATGTAGCCAGCAAAAGAAAAAATGATTATGGAAGGATGACACTGACTAGAGAAAATGGTATAAAGACAGCTGTCGCAGAAGGTGTGGTGGAGCGACTGAGAACAGTTGATGATGGGGAAGAGAGAGAGACTGACTGTAAGTGAGCAAGAGGTGTATGGGGAGTTGAGCAAACTGGATGTAAATAAGGCTGTGGGACTTGATTGATAATACATCACCATGTATTCTGAAGGAATGTGACAGGGAGTTGACGCTGGCCTTGAGATATATTTTTTAATATAAGTCTTGCACTTGGTCAAGTTCCTAAGGAGTGGAAGGAGAGCAAGATTGTGCCACTTCATAAAGGAGGTGATAAAACTTAAGCATCAAACTATAGGTCTATCTATGTGTCAGGAGTTGTAGTTAAGTTTTTGGAGAAGCTTGTGAAAACTGGGAACCAGAATTGGGTTGACAACAATGGCATTATCTTTGATGCATGGATTTGCTAAAGGGAGGTCATGTTTTAGTAATCTACTTACCTATTACAATAAGGTGACTGCTTCCATGGTCAGAGGAGAAGGATACACAGTAATATACTTAGATTTTGTAAAGGGTTTTGATAGATTACCGCATGATAAGTTGATAGTCAAACTGGAATGGACGGGGTTGGATATTCGACTGGTGCATTGGATTGAAGACTGGCTATCTGACAGGTATCAACAAGTTGTGTATGGGGGGGGGAGCGATATCCAGGAAAAGGAAAGTTACCAGTGGGCCTCAAATGTGCCTCAGGGGTCTGTTTTAGAGCCATTATTGTTTAACTTGTATATTAATGATATTCGTGAAGATTTGGATGGAGATATTCAGTTGTTTGCAGATTATGCAAAGTTGGGACGAACCATGAAGAATAGAGAAGATGGTGTGGCCTTACAAGAAGACTTGAATAAATTGAGTGATTGGGCAAGGGAATAGGGATGTGGGTTCAATATTGCAAAATGCAAGGTTTTAAAATTTGGAAAACAAAAATGGGATGCAGAATTTATGATTGGTGAGGATATATTGTCGGAGGCAAGGGAAATAAGAGATCTGGGGGTGATAGTGGATAAGGATCTGAAATTTTGGGGACACATAGCCAAAATTGTGAAGACAACACAAAGGCTTCTGGGAATGATGCGGGGGACACTGACTGGTAGAAGTAGGGAGATTCTTGTTCCATTGTATAAGGCTTTGATTAGGCCACACATGGACTATTGTGCTCAGATTTGGTTACCTGGTTTTCAGAAGGATGAAGAGATGTTGGAAAGGGTCCAGAGGTGACTGACTAAGGTATTTTCTTACCTCTCGAATGTCAAGTATGAGGAAAGATTCAGAAGATGCAACTTGCAGAGTCTGGTGGAGAGGAGGAGGGAGATATGATAGGGACCTACAAGTTGTTGAGGGGGTTGTTATAGGATCAATGCTGGAGAGGTTCTACAGAAAATAGTGGGAGATCAGGGGAGAGCAGAGGTCATCCCTGGAAGCTGTATAAGGAAGGTGTGAGTAGGGGAATGAGAAGCAGTTTTTTTTCTTGCAGAGTTGTGAATGATTGGAATGCCTTGCCTCAGAGTGTGGTGTCTGCAGAGAATTTGAGTGTGTGTTTAAAGCACGGTGTGATGAGCACACAGTTTAAAACACAGTGTGTTTGATAAAAGGACCTCCTAGATGAGTCTTTCACTCCATGGAGTCTTGGGTGATAATAATAATAATACACAGATCAATTAGTCTATAGTTATTATTATCCAAGACCTCATGGAGTCAAAGACTCATCTAGGAGGTCCTTTTATCAAACACATAGCTCATCATACAGTGCTTTATACACACTTAAATTTTCTGCAGACACCACACTCTCAGGCACGGCATTCCAATCATTCACAACTCTGCATGCAAGAAACCTGCTTCTCACTCCCCCTGCTCACACCCTCTTTACACAGTTTCCAGGGATGATCGCTGGTTCCCCCCCCCCCGATCTCCCACTGTTTTCTGTAGAACGTCTCCAAATTGATCGTATAACAACCTCTTACTAACTTGTAGGTCTCTATCAAAATTCCCCTTCTCCTCCTATCCACCAGACTCTGTAAATTGCATCTTCTCAATCTTTCCTCATATTCGACATTCCAGAGGTCAGAAACCAACTTAGTCAGTTGCCTCTGGACCCTTTCCAACATCTCTTCATCCTTCCAAAAACCAGGTGACTAAATCTGGGCACAGTAGTCCATGTGTGGCCTAATCAAAGCCTTATACAATGGGAAAAAAATAAATAAAAGGGTGATCAAGTGCACCTATCAGGTGGAAATCAAACTTAACTTGTTGACTGCAAAGTTGGTAGGTAGTCTATAGGCATCGGACCACTCAACACTGATCCTATAATAACCCCTTACTAACGTAGGTCTCTATCATATCTCCCCTCCTCCTATCCACCAGACTCTGTAAATTGTAAATATGAATGGATGTCATGTTCCTGAGTCTATTTCCTCCCATGCCACTGCATGTCCCCACTCTTTCATCTAACCAAAATAATAATAAACCAAAAATGAAACGGACAAATGACGGCAACACTACAATCAAAATAAATCTCCCTCAACAAATAATTCATCTAAACAAATTAAACCAAGAAAATTATTCCAAACATACCAGAATTCCTACCATCTCCAATCCAGCTAGCCAAACAATAAGATTATATTCCAAGGTGACCTTAATGTTGATGACTCCAAATTGGTCCTCCCTTCTCCAACACTGATCAAGCTGGACATGAAGTGGACGTTTTTGCTGTAAGCAATGATCTAATGTAAATCATACATCTACCCACCCAAATTTCTAATAATCCTCTCCTATTTCCCGATACTCTTGATCTTTTTCTTTTTAACTAGTTCTCCTTCCAGATATATTGTAGAGGTCACCTCTCCTCTTGGCAACTCAGACCACAAATCTTGTGCAAGTTTCCAGTCTCATAGAATCTCCCTACTCCGACCACACTCAACTCATGTCCCAAATTTGGCAATACAAAGGTACCAAGTGAAATGACCTCCAGAACTACTGCCTTTCCTTTCGATGGCAGATAACACTGAGTAAGCCATAGAAATCATTTACACTGGAATAAAGATTGAAGGCCTTCAATGAAAGCCCTGGTTCAAAAGATGATGTATGAAAGCATTTGAAAAAAACTGAGCTTAACACAGGTGGCTTGCATCAAGAATCCTGGCTTCATAATAGCCTGTGCTGAAGCACAATAAATGTAAAACAACTATCAGCAAATCCAAATCCAACTTCATAAAGACCAATAACAAAAACTAACCTCATGTCCAAATGGAAGTCATACCTTCTAATGCCTTGTAAAAGCTATCAGATACAACTTTTGCTCACTAGCACTTCCACCTCTCTCTCTTATCCAGATCACACCACTGTTACACATTCAAAGATAAAGCTGACCTCCTGGCATCACACTTTTCCTCTAATTTCTGCATAGATACCAAAAACAAATCGCCTCCTTCTACCCAAATTCCCGATCTTCCTCTCTGCTTTCCCAATTTGATTTTTTAACTAGTTCTCCTTCCAGATATGCTGTAGAGGTCACCTATCCTCAAAACAACTCAGACCACAATCCATCCAAACAAATTTGGTACTACAAATGGTCTTTCAGCAAAAAAGGCAAGAATATTAGATAACCTAGACACTACAAAAGTCTTCTGGTTTCAATGGCATCTCTCCTACTGTACTCACATGCTCCAGAGATAACACCTGTCTTCCATCATTTCTTAAATCTTCTATACTCAGCTGACACCTATCCCATCACGTGGAAGAAAGGACATATCTAACCTATTCCAAAAAAGGGAAATGAAAAACTACCATCCAACTACTGACCAACTGCCATCGCCTAAATTCTCTCTAAAATAATAATATGATTTTTTTAATATGATTTTTAATGAGTCTTGCACTTGGTCAAGTTCCTAAGGAGTGGAAGGAGGGCAAGATTGTGCCACTTTATAAAGGAGGTGATCAAACTCAAGCATCAAACTATAGGCCTATCTTGAAAGTTTATTTTTCACTTGGTTAGACTATAATAAATTTAGTTTAATCCTTTATCCAAGTGTGAGCAAACAAAATAGGCCTATCTGTGTGTCAGGTGTTGTGGTTAAGTTGTTGGAGAAGCTTGTGAAAACTAGGATCCAGAGTTGGGTTGATAACAATGGTATTATCTTTGATAGATAGCATGGATTTGCTAAAGGGAGGTCATGTTTTAGTAATCTACTTACTTATTACAATAAAGTGATGGACAGAGGAAAAGGATATACAGTAATATACTGGGATTTCGCAAAGGCTTTTGATAGAGTACCTCATGATAGGTTGACAGTCAAACTAGAGCAGATGGGGTTGGATATTAGATTGGTGCATTGGATTGGAGACTGGCTATCTGATAGGTATCAACAAGTTGTGTATGGGGGGGAGCGATATCCAGGAAAAGGAAAGTCGCTAGTGGAGTGCCTCAGGGGTCTGTTTTAGGTCCATTACTGTTTAACTTGTATGTTAATGATATTCGTGAAGATTTGGATGGAGACATTCAGTTGTTTTCAGATGATGCAAAGTTGGGACGAACCATAAAGAGTAGTGAAGATGTTGTGGCCTTGCAAGAAGACTTGAATAAATTGAGTGATTGGGCACAGAAATGGGGATGCGAGTTCAATGTTGCAAAATGTATGGTTTTAAAATTTGGAAAACAAAGATGGGATGCAGAATTTATGCTTGGTGAGAATATATTGTTGGAGGTAGAGGAAATAAGAAATCTGGTGGTGATAGTGAATAAGGATCTAAAATTTAGGGGGACACATTGGCAAAATTGTGAAGACAACACAAAGGCTTCTGGGAATGATGCAGAGGACACTGACGTGTAGAAGTAAGGCGATCCTTGTTCCGTTGTATAAGGCTTTGATTAGGCCACACATGGACTATTGTGCCCAGATTTGGTCACCGGGTTTTCAGAAGGATGAAGAGATGTTGGGAAGGGCTCAAAGGAGACTGACTAAGGTAGTTTCTGACCTCTGGAATGTCGAGTATGAGGAAAGATTGAGAAGATGTAATTTGCAGAGTCTGGTGGACAGGAGGAAGAGGGGGAGATATGATAGAAACCTACAAGTTGGTAAGGGGGTTGTTATAGGATCAATGCTGGAGAAGTTTTACAGAGAATAGTGGGAGATCAGGAGAGAACCAGAGATCATCACTGGAAACTGTATAAAGAGGGTGCGAGTAGGGGAGTGAGAGGCAGGTTTTTTTCGTGCAGAGTTGTGAATGATTGGAATGCCTTGCCTGAGAATGTGGTGTCTGCAAAGAGTTTGAATGTATTTAAAACACGGTATGATGAGCTGTGTGTGTGATAAAAGGACCTACCAGATGAGTCTTTGACTCCACGAGGTCTTGGGGTGGTGTTAATAATAATAATGGAGAAAGTTATCAACAATTAACTTCAACAATACCTGGAAGCACACTAGTTAATCAATGACCATCAACATGGATTCTGCTAATCCAGATCCACTGCTGATCACTTAGCCCTTGACATTTCCAGATATTTTGATTATGTCTGGCATCAAGGCGTATTTTGCAAACTTATACGTAAATGACCCACTCTCAATCATGACCAAACCTAACCACAGCTTTGCCAATGATAGCACACTCTGTTCATCTTACTCCTTTGACTAACCTACAGTTCTCGGATATCTCAAACATGAAGTTCATCTGCAAATGTTGCCTTAAACACTAATCTCCACATCATTCTTTAGTGCAGCAAGGATAACCTGGTCACCTTCAATGCTGGAAAAATGCAGTCCTGCCCTCTTCTCTTCTCTTGCAACAGGGATCTTAGATTACCTTCCCTTATCCTCAGTAATACTCACAACACCAGACAGGATCAGATCTTTCTCTCCTTGCACAGACATTTACTTCCAGCCTCACCTGGGATAAACACATCAATAACCTAAGCCTCTAAAAAACTAGGCATTATTTTCTGCTCAAGAAGCTATTTTACATATACCCAACTACTAATCCTATATAAATCCCAAATCCACTCATCCTATTCACACATTTGGGGTGGGGACACCTAAAATCTCCCTAGAAATTCTTGCTGTTCAGAGAGCAGTTCAGCTCATAGATGTTCCTTCTCTTATTACAGGCTCACTTCAACCTCTATCTCACAGCCACAATGTTTCAGCTCTATGTCACTTCTACAGGTACTTCTATGATCGCTGGCTCCCGTGAATTGGCAAACGCCATTTCTCCACATACTGATGTCTATTAAAACAACAACAGCAGTTATTGCCCAACGCTGCTTTTCAATACAACTGAACAGATCGACTCTGCTTCTCTTCCTTGTTTATTCCATCTACCTTTATACTCCAGAACAGCCTTCCTCATAACGTGTTTCCCAACAACTTCAACCTCGAGCAGCTCGTTAAGAAAAATGTTAATAAATTTCTTCTTTCTCCAACTTTATCTGCACCTCGCACTCAGCACTGATGTGCTATAGGTTCTTGTACATCTCGTGTATGGGATAAATATGTAAAAAAAAAAAAAAAAAGACAGTAATGGATAGTAAACAGGCATACAAATGAAGAAACTAAGAAGGAAACTGATATATATATATATATATATATATATATATATATACATAGAAATGAAGAAACTAAGAAGGAAACTGATATATATATATATATATATATATATATATATAGGAAATAAAAAAGGGCCATATGATGGGAGATTACTTATGCAAGATATGCCTTATACAAAACATCATCAAATGTCTTAGAGATAAAGAGTAGTCACTTGAGATGTTCCAAACTTTTCCATCATTTGTTCAAGAATGGGCAATTTAAGCGGGAAGATGCCCAGATGATTAATAGTTCACCTGAAAGTAAGTTAGCTAGTCTCTTAAGAAGGTGAAGGTTTGTATCATCTTCAAAATCCTGATAAGTACTCTCAGGGGTACAGGATATTAGGATAGTATTACATTAAAAGTTTTACATCATTAATAACTTCCTATTAACAAATTTCCTCCAAATTAGTCTTATCTGTCAGGATTCCAATATTCATCATCATCAAATTCCTGATATATATACCCTCAGGAGATATACAGGGTATTATGATAGCACTACATGAAAAGTTTCCACCACAACCAACTTCGCACCAACAATTTTTCTCCAAACTAATCTGTTATCTGTCAGGACTCCAATATTGTCAGATCTTATATTTTGGTCTTCTAAGACAGCACTTCTTACTGTATCAGTCGACCTAGATCTTGGTAATTCTCTGGATCTTTTTTGTGCCATCCTGGCAAAAAAACACTTGGTTTGCTAATTCCTTTCATCTCCAATTTTGTTTAAGTGACCATATCACCAAAAAGAGTTTTTTTATTACTATTATCAGATCTCCATGGAGTCAAAAGAGGTATGACAAGATGTTGGAAGTTTTTTTCCACTTGGTTAGACTATTATAAATTTAGTTCAATCCTTTATCCAAGTGTAAGCAAACAAAGTTTGTGCCTGAAGTATCTTCAGAACTGAGGCAACTTGTGGTAAAGGTGGACCAAGCTCTCATCACTCCTTGTCTCAGTATCTCCCATAATGCAAAGCACATCTCCTTGCAGACATGTATAATGCTATGCATTAAGGGAAGGGCCACTACCCAGACATGCAAACTTTGTTTGCTTATACTTGGATAAAGGATTAAACTAAATTTATTACAGTCTAACCAAGTGGGAAAAAAAAACTTCCAACATCTTTCTCTAAATCCAGAGTAATTTAATAATAAGGTGGTACACCTTTTGGCAACTCGTATACGTAAATATGACTTTTCCATTGCTTCTGCCTTAGTATCACCACTTCTGGGTCCGGCTCTCACTGACGAGACCTCAACAAAGGTCAAAACCAGGAAGCTTGGGTGATGAATGGCAATGCTGTAGCCCGTGAAAGTTTTAATTGACACTCAGCTGTTGCTGTCACCCAGGTTCTGGGTGTGTGGGGGGGGGGGTAGTGAATGGCAATGCTGTAGCCCATGAAGTTAACCGAGGCACAGCTGTTGCTGTTATCCCTCAGATGAGAAATGAGCAAATGAGCGGCTGTGCTCAGCGGTGGGGTGAGCTGCCATGGTGTAGAGCCAACCAACTCAGTGGCAGGGTGAGCCTGTTACTAAGGGGAACGCTGAATTTTTGGAGTTTGACCAGTACTTGAACATTCAATAAAGGTCGAAACCAGTCTGGGTAGTGGCCCTTCCCTTAATGCATAGCATTATACATGTCCTCAAGGAGATGTGCTTTGCATTATGGGAGATACTGAGACAAGGAGTGATGAGAGCTTGGTCCACCTTTATCATGAGTTGCCTCAGTCCTGAAGATACTTCAAGTGCAAACTTTGTTTGCTTACACTTGGATAAAGGAGATTAAACTGAATTTATTAAGGTATGACAAGAGATCCACAATCTCAAAAAAAAAAAGATCACTGAACTGTGCCTTAAACCCAGTCACAGTTTCTGCACTCACCACACAAAGACTTTCTCCTCATTCTCTTGTCTACCTACTACCACCTCACACTACATGCTCCAAAAAGCATCAATGCTTTCTTTCAAAATTTTCTACTCTGATAGGACACAACCATTCTTAGTAACACTTTCCCACTCGTTTGCCTTCCTATGCTGTCAAAATATGCTATACCATTCTTCTATTCCTCTCAGGACAATTTTCTGTCCACCACATTTCATTAATTCCACAGGCAGTACTGTCGACAGAGTGTAGCATAGAGGCAGCTTGCCTCACGGAGCGGCTTAATAAGGGTGCTTGTTCAGCCATGTTGCGGTAGGTGGCGTCAGTACGCTAACAATTCCTGTTAGCGTAGCAAGTGCAGAAAGAAGTTTTTCCAAGCTTAAACTGATTAAAAATTATTTGTGAACAGCAATGTCCCAAAAAGATTGGTTGGCTAGCAACTATACTGATAGAGACAGACACTGCTTATAATTTAAATTTAGAAGAGCTTATAAACAGTTTTATTGTGAGATATATTGTTCGCCCACCGATTAGAGAGATCCTTCGACACTTCTGCACATCAGAAAAAGGAGAATCCATTCCGATAATAGGGTAATCAGTCCGTATTGTGGGATGAGTTGTTTATTATTACAGGTCGGAAAATTAACTACTCTTTTATGATTATTGTAGTTAATTATGTTGCTTGTATAACAGTTGGAAAATTTTACCTATAAAGCACGTGATTTCGTGTGTTGGTGACCAATTCGAACGTTCTTTTCTTTCTCCCCTTCAGCATGAATCGACTCTTCTTGGCAAGACGCCAAGCAGAGACCTACAAACGGTGGGCAAACTATACCCATAAAGCAAACATTTAATTAATATTACTATGTAATCATTTTGCATTGGTGTTTCTCTTGTAATAAAAACAAAATAGCAAATGGAGATTTTCTTATATTTTTGTCTTATAATCCATCAGGGGTAGTATTTAATTATTTGCCTCAGGGCTCCATCTAATCTGGCGACAGCCCTGTCCACAGGACACATTAAACTGGACAAGCAGAGGCTATCAATGCTGCTAGTTTATCCCATTTATTCCTGACACTCCTGGCATTTGTATAGAGAAACATCAATGCATTATCAGTATTCCTATAATTATTCTATCCACTGATCCATCAACCAATCAGTGTGAGCCAGACCTATGGGTCTGGCTCACACTGATGAGACTTCAATAAAGGTCGAAGCCAGTCTGGGTAGTGATCCTTCCCATAATGCTATGCATTATGGGAAGTTAATTTGAGTCTCGGGTCTGGGTTAGTTCCAAAGGGGTGGAAAGAGGGGAAAATAGTTCCACTGCATAAAAAAGATTCCAAGACTGCTGTTGTAAATTACCGACCGATTAGCATATCAGGAATCGTTATCAACGTCTTGAAGAAATTAGTCAAGAGAAAAATACAGGATTGGGGAGAACATGGTTTTGTGAAGGGTAGATCATGCCTAGTAACTTGCTCATGTTTTACAACACAGTGACGGCTGAACTGGATAAGGGTAATGGGTCTACAGTGATTCTACTGGATCTTGCTAAGGCCTTTGACAAGAAACCACATGGAATTCTAATCAGTAAATTGCAGCATATGGGGATGGACATAGGGTTGGTGAGATGGATAGGAGGGTGGTTGATGGAGAGATATCAGAGAGTGGTTTATTCAGGAGTTGAGTCCAAAAGACGGCCTGTGACTAGTAGTGTGCTGCAGGGTTCTGTTCTTGGACCACTACTTTTCAATTTGTTCATTAACGATATAGGAAAGGATCTGAGAGGAAGTGTTCGCTTGTTTGCTGATGATGCAAAGTTGGGTAGAGCAATAGTGAATGCAGAAGATGTTAAAATCTTGCAGGACGACTTGAATAGATTGGAGTTCTGGGCTAAGGAGAATGGATGTCAATTTAATGTGACAAAATGTGAGGTTATGCATTTTGGGGCGAAAAGATTAGCAGCAGTATACCACATTGGTGGAACTGTACTCCAGAAGATTGATGAGGTCAGGGACTTGGGAGTGTTTGTGGATAGAGAGATGAAGTTTAGGGGACACATTGCAAAAGTGGCTAAATCAGCTCATCAAGTCACTTGGTTGCTTAAAAATACTTTAACAAGCAGAGACAAGCAAGTTATTGTTCCTCTGTATGGAGCCTTGATAAGACCTCATCTCAACTACTTTGCCCAGATATCGGCACCAGGGTTTCTTCTTGATGGGGAGGAGGTGGAGAGGATCCAGAGACGAGTGACCAAGATGATAGCAGGTCTGTGGAATGAACCTTATGAGAACAGGTTGAAGATTTGTGGGTTGCAGAAATTGGTTGATAGGTGGAAAAGAGGTGATATGATTGAGACATTCAAATTACTGAAGGGTTTCTATAAGATTAATTCAGAAGATATTTTTTTGAATAGGACTGGTGGTTGGAGGACTAGGGGGCCATCCATGGAAGCTGGGCAAGAATGTGGTTAGCAAGGGTGTTACGGCTAGGTTTTTTTACTTGGAGAGTGGTGAATGAGTGGAATAAGCTGCCAGAGTCTGTTGTGGGTGCCATGACTGTGAATGAGTTCAAGGTGAGGTATGACAGATACTGTGTGAATGTCAAATAGTTGTTCTTGACATGATGCTAGGGCCTCCTTCGATGAGTCTGTCGACTCCCTGGAGGTGCCCGTAATAATAATAATAATTATACATGTCTGTAAGGATATGTGCTTTGCATCATGGGATACTAAGGCAAGTGATGTGAAGTCATTAGCTTCTATATACGAGTTGCACAGTCCTGAAAATATTTCAGGTGCAAACTTTGTTTGCTTACACTTGGATTAAGGATTAAACCAATAATATAATTTCTAGCATCTTTAATACTTAATCAGATTATTTTAATCAGCTAATATATAGGGCTTTGATAAGACCATACTTGGATTACTGTGCTCAGATTTGGTCTCCCAGGTCCCAAGGGGATAAAGAAGCTGTGGAAAGAATGCAAAGAAGAGTTACAAAGATTATATCCGGATTATGGGATTTAGATTATGAAGGCAGATTGCGAGTATGTGGATTACAGACTCTGGTTAACAGGAGAAAGAGGGGGTGATATGATAGAGGTCTATAAACTTTTGAATGGGTGTCATAGCATTTCAAATGATGAAATTTTTCGTTATATGGAAGGCAGAGAGAGAACATGGGGGCATCCATGGAAGTTAAGACTGTTCTCAGTCAAGGAAGGGGTAAGAGCTAGGTTTTTCTCTCAGAGAGCAGTGAGTGAGTGGAATAATTTGCCCTTAGGAGTAGTAAGTGCATCTAGTGTAAATGAATTTAAGGGAAGGTATGATAGCTGGGTTGGGTAATTTACAGCCTCCCTCGACGAGTCCTTGACTCCCTGGAGGTCTCAGATAATAATAATAATAATAATTACATGATCTTTGTATATAGGATAATATACTGCCAATGGTCATAAGATGGTTCACTCTTCTTAATGTTTGTGGTGTGAAAGTCTTCCTTCAGTTCTGTTGGCTCCTATCTCTTGCATATCTGGTTTGTAAATATTTAATTAAATTACTGTGATTAAACTTTGTTTTCTTTTTTATACTAATGCCAGGAGTATCCGGAATAAGGGAGAGGAATTGGTGGCGCAGATAGCATCAGCCTGGCCAAAAATTATTGCGATCACTGAGACGTGGTTGACAGAAGGGGATATAACAACAGGAATAGAAGTCGCTGGGTATAGCATTTTTCGTAAGGATAGGAGGGGAAAGCGTGGTGGTGGGGTACTGCTTATGATAAGTGATGACCTATGTCCTCTAAGAGTGGAGAATTTGGAAGAAAGCGAGACAAATGATTTTGAGAGCGTATGGTGTGAGGTAGAGGTAGGCAAGACAGGATATTTAGTGGGGTGTTGCTACAGACCCAGGAGCACAGAGGATGGGGACCAGGAGATGTTTAGACAGCTAAGTTTGGCAAGTGCAAGAAGAATGATTGTTATGGGAGATTTTAACTTCAGTAGTATAAATTGGAGAGAGGAAGATGCATGTAGCAATAGGGGAATGGAATTTCTAGAATTCTTGAGGGACAAATGTCTTAGGCAACATGTAACAGAGGGAACAAGAGGTTCAAAAATTTTGGATTTGGTTATAGCATCAGAAGAGTTGATAATAACTGAGTTGACGTCTCTCCCACCAGTTGGAGAGAGTGACCATATGGTGTTAACTTGGAAAATGAATAGACATGCAGGAGTATCAAAGAGACGGGAACTTATGTGGAATTATAAGGCAGGTGATTATAATAATCTTAGACGTCAACTTTGGGAAGTTTCATGGAGGCAGGAATTGGAAGGCCAGGATATCACTAGTGCGTGGGAAATTGTGAAAGAATATTTGTTATCAGCAATGGTAAGTTGTATACCACGAGTGAAGAAGAGGACGCAATTTGGAGTAAAGTGGATGACAAACAATATAAAACAGGAATTGCATGCAAAAAAGAGGCTATGGAAGAGACATAAGGAGACAGGTGACGAGATGCATGAGGAATATAAGACACAGGCCAGAAGAGTGACTAGTGTGGTAAGGAAAGCAAAACTGGAACATGAGAGGAGATTGGCCCTAAGATCCAAAGAAAATCCTAGGGAATTTTTTAGCTATGTGGCCAGTAGGAGGAGAAATGACTGTGGAAGAATGATATTGTGGGATAAAAATGGGAATAGAGTGACTGATGCAGAGGACATAGTGGAATTGTTCAATGAACACTTTATTGGAGTATTTCATCCTAGAGGAGTCAGTTTTAATGCTAGAGGGATAGGACTGGTTCGAGGTCTGGAGGTACAGGAGGAGAGTGTGTTTCAGATACTGAGTACTCTGGATGTCAGTAAAGCTGTGGGACTGGATGGTATTTCACCACGAGTTTTGAGAGAATGTGCTAGGGAATTGACAGTGCCTTTAACGTGGCTTTTCAATGAAAGTCTGGCTTTGGCAAAGGTGCCCAGGGAATGGAAGGAAGGTAAGATAGTGCCATTGCATAAGGGTGGTAACAGACTGGAAGTGTCTAATTATAGGCCAGTCTGTGTGTCATCAGTAGTTGTTAAGATCTTGGAGAAAGTAGTGAGGGACCGTATACAGCATTGGGCAGATGAGGGTAATGTTATCTGTGAGAATCAACATGGATTTGTGAAAGGACGCTCTTGTTTTAGCAATATGCTAGCCTTTTATAATAAAGTTTCAAGAACATTAGATGAGGGAAAGGCATATACTGCAATTTTTTTAGACTTGGCGAAGGCATTTGACAGGGTGCCACATGATAAGCTGATATTTAAGTTGCAGCACATGGGTCTGGATGTCAGATTGGTCAACTGGATTCAGGATTGGCTGTCTGATAGGTATCAGAGAGTTTTGTATGGTGGAGCAGTTTCCAGGAGGCAGAGGGTTACAAGTGGGGTCCCACAGGGCTCAGTACTAGGACCTATATTGTTTAACCTTCATATCAATGACATAGCCAGTGGATTGCAGGGGGATATTCAGTTGTTTGCGGATGATGCAAAGCTGGGAAGGATTATTAATAATAGTGCAGATGTGGTAGCCCTGCAAGAAGATTTAAATAAGCTAGATAGATGGGCAAATGAATGGGGGTGTCAGTTTAATGCAGCAAAATGTAAGGTCTTGAGGTTTGGGAAACATCGATGGGATGCTGCATACTCTATGGGAGGAGTTATACTGGAGGAAGTAGGGGAGACAAGAGATCTGGGGTTGATGATTGATAGAAACCTGAAGTTTAGGGGACATATTGCAAAGGTGGTGAAGGTAACACAGAGGATTGCTGCTATTATGAGAAGGACACTGACCTGCAGAGATAAGAGGGTTATCATTCTGTTGTATAAGTCTCTGATCAGACCACACTTGGACTATTGTTCTCAGATTTGGTCCCCAGGATTTGAAGGGGATAAATTAACTGTGGAAAGGATACAAAGACGGATGACAAAGATGGTTTCAGGACTGTACAAGGATAGTTATGAGGATCGGCTGAGATAATGTGGACTGCAGAGTTTGGTGGATAGAAGAAGGAGAGGTGATATGATTGAGATATTTAAACTGTTGAGAGGTGATTACAGGGTTGACACTGGGGAGTTCTTTCGCTTGGTTGAACAGCGGGAAGGAGTGATGACAAGAGGCCATCCCTGGAAGTTACGAAAGGAAACTGTGAGCAAGAGGATAAGGAGTGGTTTCTTTGTGTGGAGGGTGGTTGAGCCATGGAATGCATTGCCTGATGGAGTGGTGGGAGCGAGAACGGTCAGTGAGTTTAAAGAGTGGTATGATAGACTTTGTGTTTCTCAGGGGGGGGACCTCCCCTCGATGAGTCTTGACAGACTTTATGTCTTAGGAAAACCTCCCTCGATGAATCTTTTGACTCCTTGGAGGCCTGAATAATAATAATAATAATAATTATCTAGGGTTAGGGAATTATGGGACATAACACAGACCAATCAGTATCTCTGGAGTGGTCATTAAGGTATTAGATAGACTACTCTCTACATTCACAGATAGAGGATACCTTGATCCTCTACAGCTGACTGCATTGCTTTGTTATAAATAGGTCTCGACTCACCAAACTTTTCATGTTTATAACAGATATATCATGATACTTCTGTATTTTGATAAGGCATTTAACAGGATTTCACATGAGAATTATACAACCTCAAAGAGATGGGTGTGCAAAATATGCTTTTAACATGAAGATGATAGTGGATAACTGACAGGTTCTAAGGAAGTGGCAAACCTAAGAAGAGGAGAATAATCAGTAGGGTATCAGAGAGTTCTGTACTTGGGCCATTGTTTTAGCATATATTAATAATACTGAGGTTGGTTTAGAGGAATAATATACAATTATTTGCTGATGATGCAAAGTTAGGAAGAGTTATAAGGAACATTTCTGATGCAGAATCCTTACAGACTGAACAAACTGGTTCTACAGTTAAATGCAATGAATATGAATTGTGGAATGAGAACACCAGAGACTTAGTATTTTATTAATAGTAATTTGCTACAAGTGGTGGATGAAGTCAGAAATCTAAGGAGACGTAGCAGACAGAGTTAACATTTAGGAGTCGCATTGTTAAGGTGGTTAAAGTCATCACATCAGACAGCAATGTTGAAGAGGACACTAACTGGTAAGAGTAAAATAAGTTATTTTTTCCATTATGCAAAGCTTTGATAAGACACATCTTGACTAATGTGCTCAGATATAGTCAGTTGAGTTTGGACGGAAGGAGGAGACAACTAATAAGATCCAGCAGTAGATAACCAAGTTGAATGCTGGCCTGTGGTATTGTACAGACAAGAATAAGCAGCTTAGTGAGTATAAAACAGCCTCTTAAGTGAAAAAAGAATGCGAAGTTTTTTAGAGGCTGAAGATAAATGTCAGTTCAAAGAGTGGGATCCGATCCTGCCTACTGTATAAGAAGTTACTTTTAACCAGAAATTGAAGAAACGGTTTCAGAGTGAGAGCAGACTGCAAAGATATCAGCCACAAAATGTAGCCAAATACGAAGTTTAGGAGAAATGGTGTTAGAAATCCGATCCACTAAATGTTCCATAAAATAATTAGCCAAATCAGTAATATAGGACTACCCATCACAGTACCCTCAATTTGTTGAAACAATTTATTACACCAAGTAAAATAACCAGCACTAGTTAGATTATTCAATAACTTGATTTTCATGCCTTAGACAATATTTCTAATGTCAAAGGCATGAGAGGATGATGGAACCAAACCAAGATGCTCCACTACAGTACGTTCAAATTTGATAGTCTATTTTTTGAATCATGTGAAGTCCTATGCAACAGCCCTAATCTTAATCAGGCAGATTGTATACCTATCTCCAAATTTTGGGAAGCGATTGCAGTCTTGGTCTCACATCTTGTATGACTCGTTCTTGATTGTGTTCATAATTTAAATGTTATAGCCAATTCTTTTGTCTTCTCCCTGAATGAAGCTAATAAAATATTGAGTAAAATATATAGGAGTAATAAATTCTATTTAGTTTTCTCTTACATGTGTGAAGCCATTATTTAAAACATTATACTATCTAACATGCATGTCTCAATTAAATATCAAGTGGCTTTTCTCTTAGCACCTTCTTTCCAAATCTACAAAACGTAAATACAAATAACTGTTATATTCCTATGATTTGTCAATGTATGTCTTAAAGGAAACAATCTGATCCTGACAATCCTTATTTGGCCTGAACAGGGCTTCCATAATTTCTCTTAGCCTCTTCTAAATATATTTGAATAAATTTTGCCTGGAACAATCAGTGGGGAAATATTTCATTAATTCTAAGTTTTATTTTGCTTTTTAAAGAGAGGTAATATTAGACCTTTAATGTATTCAAATCATCCAGAATTCAACTTTCTGATCAAGCTCTCTTGATCCGACAGCTGAATTCTGCAATGCAGCCACTAGAAGACTCTTATCCCTTTATATTTATATGTTTGCCATCAAATATCATTTCTTCCACACAACTTTCCATATTTCACTTTTTCTAATGGCTTTTCTACTTTAGGTATTGATATGTACTCCTGACTGCATCTCTTGAATATTTTCTACCACTGTTTTGTCAGTATATATAAGAGATAGGTTCCAAACGTTTCCAGCCTGACATACAAAATTCAAGACAATTTTAAATGAGTGACATATAACACCATCTATGGGAAGCTTAGCATACCAGTATCAATTCTCTACCTGCATCATTCATTTGGAGGCACTCGTTTGACTAACACGTGACACGTTAAGTGACTGTAAGGTTAAAAATCAAGTACCACGCTGTGATAAAGTTTTTCACCAAAGAAGGGCTTTCTCCAAATGCTAGCAAACAGCGATTTATGGAGAAGCTATTCCTTCATATTACACTGTGAAGGAATGGGCTACAGTTTCGCCTAGGAAGAGAGAAAGCATGGAAGATAATCCTTGTAATGGTCAGCCTGTGGAAGTGATGGCTGAGGAAAAAGTCTCTTGTTGAGGAGGAACTGCTCAATGACAAACAGCTGAAGCTCAAAGAAATCTCAGCAAGGTTGGGGCTTTCTATAACAACCGTCTTTCACATCAAGGGTGGGGGGTCCCTGACTTCTCTCTTCAATTCAGAAGGAGCATCGTGTGACCAGTCCGGCAAGTTTTTAGAGCTTTGCCAAGGGAACCAGAAAGAAGTCCTGGAAACCACTGTCACTGGGGATGAAACCATGTCCTTTATTATGATCCTCTTTCCAAAAGGGAATCCATGGAATGGCACAAACCAGGTGAAACATCGGTGAGAAATGACAAGGTCACTCAGTCCACCAAGACGATCATGGCAACATCTTTTGGGAGTGCCAGGGAATTCTCGATTGATTTCAAGGAAAGGAATATAACCGTGAATGCAGAATATTATGCTTTACTCCTGCACAAACTGTGTAACACCATAAAGGAGAAGAGGATATTTAACACTCATCCTACAGCCGAGATCTAGCACCCAGTGACTACTACCTCTTCTCGAAACTGAAGAAAGACCTTCGAGGCAGAAAATTTGCACAATGACAATGATGTGAAAGATGCAGTTTTAGGCCATTTCGCAGATAAAAATACAGACTATTTTTTCAAGGTAATAGAAATGTTAATTCAAAGATATGAAAAGTGTGCTGAAGTAAAGGGAGATTATGTTAAAAGTGACACAGTTGTTTTCTCTCTATCACCTCTAAAAGTGATAGAGAGAAAACTCTATCACTTTTCTCACCCTCATATCTTCTTCTTCCCTCTCTCTCTTCGACCTACTAATTGGTGGGTAGTATGAGCTGTTAATAGTGGTCTTCTGTTTTATGCTATCGGTTTGACTGTTTGGTAAACTTCATTCATTTTTGATGTCATTCATATATTGGGTTCTTGGTCTCCCTCTACCAGATCTTCCCTCTCCTATACTATACTATATATATATTATTATTATTATTTTATGTCATCTCCATGGAGTCCGGAAACTCATCATGGGAGACTAAATTAACCATTATATACACAAATCCCATCATACCTCTTCTTGAATCCATTCACCATCAGGGAACCACAACCAATTCTGGCAATCTATTCCACTCATTCATCAAACAAAACATCTGGTCTGTACACTCCCCCCTACCAGCCACACTCTTACATAACTTCCATGGATGGCTGCTAGTTCACTATTTGTCATATATTAAAAATTTTCACTTGCATCAATTTTATAAAACCCCTTTAATATCTTAAAAGTTTCTATCATGTTCCCTCTTTTTCACTAAACCAAACTTTGTATCTACAAACCTTCAACCTATCCTCATAGGGAGTATTCCACAGACCTGTCACCATCTTGGTCACTCATCTCTGAATCCCCTCTACCACCTCCTGGTCCCCAAGAAAAACCCAGGTGACCAAATCTCTGCACAGTAGTCACAATGTGGCTGAATCATAGCCTTATAAAGAGGGATAATAACTTCCTTATCCTTACTAGTTAGCATGTTTTTCAACATCCAAGTAATCCTTTGAGTTATTTTACAAACTTTTGCAATATGCCCACTAAACTTCAACTTTTTGTCCACCATTACCACAAGGTCCCTAACCTCATCAATTGCCTGTAATTCAATACCATCAATATGATACACCACACGAAACCTTTTCAACCCAAAGTGCATAACCTTATATTTTGCAACATTAAATTGACAATCATTATCCTTTGCCCATAATGCCAATTTATTTAAATCATTCTGCAGGTTATCTACATTATCTTTATCAATTATTGCTGTCCCCAGTTTTGCATGATAAGCAAACAATTGAATATCCCCTCATAAATCTTTCCCTATGCCACTGATATATAAATTAAGGAGTAGTGGACCTAGTACCAAACCCTAAGGCTCTCCACTGATCACAATTATTCTCCTGGATTCGACTCCACCATATACTCTCTGGTGTCTATCCATCAGCCATCCCCTATCCATGCTACTAGTCTCACATCCATTCCTATTTCTTCCAGTTTTTGTAATACTTTTCCCATGATATTCTGTCAAATGCCTTGGCAAAGTTGAGTAGTATCATGGCGTAGCTATTACCTTTATCCAATTCTGCTGTCACTTTATTATAAAATGTGAATAAGTTACTAAGACCAACCCACCCATTATAAAGCCATGCTGCTCACCATAGAGTAGCATATCCCTATCCACTCACTGTTGTAATTCACCAACTTTTCCAGTACTTTAACAACCACACCTGATATATTAATTGGTCCACAGTTTGCTATTTCTGTTTTGGAGCCACCTTTGTGCAATGGTATTATCTTATCCTCTCTCCACTCCTTTGGAACCCTGACAGAGCTGAGACTTAGATCAAATAACTTCATCAGAGGCAATGCCAGTTCACTTGCATATATTCATGTAGCACATGAGCTGATATGCCATCCAGCCAAACTGCTGTGTTCGCATCATATTTTTTAATATGCTGAACACTTCCTGTTCATCTACCTCAATGCTGATATGCTTCTCTGTAACATCAGCAACTGTAAAATCACCACCTGGATGATACACCTTTGCAAAATGATCACTCAGTAACTCAACTATTTCTTTTGGTTCAGTCACCTTCCTATCATGAGCACTGTTTAAAGTCACCCTACCATAGTCATTTTTCCTCTTACTTGGTGCATAACAAAAAATCTCTTTTGAGTTTATTTTGGCCTGTTTGACTAATTCTCTATCATAGTCTGATTTGGCCTTCCTTACCATACTAGTCACCCTTCTTCCTTGCACTCTGTACTGCTCATAAATATGCAGATCACTTTTTTTCTTTATATTTCCTCCACAATCTTTTTTTTTTCCCCAGCTTTTGCTTTTTATCACTACTCATCCACTTAATTCTAACTTGGTTTATCCTCCTGACCTTGGATATGCAATCTGATACTACTACTCTCAAGAAATCTCTGACCACTTGCTATGCACTACTGATTCCTTGCAGCTTCTCAAGCCATGGCTCAGTTCCAAGATGACTTGTGAGTCTCTCATAATCACCAGCCTTATAGTGAACATAAACCCCTTCTTGACAGAGAACTCCTCATGTTTGGCAACATCCTAGAACAAAGCTGCTTGGTCACTCTCTCCCCAATTGGACACGGTGTCTACCTCATCATCATCAAATTCCTACAATGTACCCTCAAGGAGTATACAGGATATGATAGTACTACATGAAAAATTTATGTCATTACTAACTTCCTATCTACAATTTTCCTCCAAATCAGTCTGTTACTTGTCAAGACTCCAACATTATCAGATCTTATATTTCTATCTTCTAAAAACTTTTTACATTATCAATCCACCTATATCTCGGTCTTCCTCTGGGTCATTTTCCTGCCAACCTGGCAAAGAACACTTGTTTTGCTAATCCCACTAAATTAGCTCTGATGCATTCCTGGATGCTGACAATGTCAAGTTCTTTCCTAATATCCTCGTTTTTAATATGATATTGCCATTGATGCCATATGTTCATGCCTCTAATCTTTCTCAAGACTCGCATATCTGCAGTCTCTAGTCTTTGGTCAAGTGTTTTACTTCTGACCCAGTTCCATAAGTTAAAACTGGTTTGAACAATGTTTTATATACAGCTAAATTAGTGTTCCGACTAATTTCTATCTTATTCCATATGAATTTATTCAATTTACTTAAAACCATACCAGCTTTGTTGATTCTATTGTCTATTTCCATATTTAATTTACCATCTTCACTAAAAATCGTGCCTAAGTAGCTGAAATGTTTTACTTGTTCCACAGGTTCTCCGATCACAACGCAGTTGACATTTTCAACGATTCTGCTTATTTTCATTGTCTTTGTATTGGTGACCTTTATACCATTTCTATTACAACAGTTATTCAATTTAGTCAGGGAATCTTCAGACTTATAGTGGATTTATTTAGAAGTATAACATCGTCCACATAAAGCAAAGAGCTGACATTAACATCTCCAATTTTGATATCATGTTTAATACCACTTTCCTTCATAATGTGATCCATATAGATAATGAATAACAGAGGGGATAATGTACATCCTTGTCTCACACCAGATTTAACATTAAACCATCTTCCTGTTTTTCCTTCGATTCTAACTGCTGACTTACAACTCAAATAAAGACTAAGCATTGCTTGATATGATGCCTCATTGACACCATATAACTGTAGCATATTGAATAGCTTCTCTCTTGGCACCTTGTCATATACCTTTTACAGATCGACAAAACTCAAATACAGATCTTTGTTATATTCCCATGATTTCTCTACCATTTGTCGTAAAGTGAAGATCTGATCCTGACAGCCTCTATTTGGCCTGAATCCAGCTTGTTCTTCACCAAGCTTTTCTTCCACAATTCTTCTCAACCTTTTCTCAAGTATACTTGCATAAATCTTACCAGGAACACTTAGTAGGGAAATACCTCTGTAATTCTCACATTCAGTTTTATTTCCCATTTTATATATGGGTACTATGAGAGCTCTATGCAATCGTTGGGAATTCGTCCCTCTGTCCAGGCCTTGTGAACTATGCAGTGCAGCCACTGTACGACTTTTATACCACCATACTTCAGCATTTCTGGTCGAATATTATCTACTCCTGCTGCCTATCCACATTTCAAGCATTTGATGGCTTTTTCTACTTCAAGTATGGATATGTATTCCTGACTGTATGCCTGTTGAGTGTTTTTTACAACTGTGCTATCACTGCTTGTTTCATTTAGCATTTTTCAAAGTAATTACTCCATACTTCAAGGATATCTTTTTCTTCCGTTTTAATGTCACCTTTATCATCTCTAACTCCTTTTACAGTACTCTTTCTTCCATTTCTAAGCTTCTTCAACAACCTCCAGAATATTTTGCCACCTTCTTGATATTTATTTTCTATGTTCTTGCCAAAGTTCTCCCATCACTTTTGTTTAGCCGTTTTAAATGGTGTTTAGCTTTCTTACACTGGTCTCTGTATTCTCTAAGAGCACAAGCTGACTTATTTGCCAGGAACTTTTGATATGCTTCCTTCTTTTCCTTCACTGCCTCTTTAACTTCCTGTGCCCACCATGGAGTTCTGATTTTTCTATCCTTGCAGACAACCTCACCACATGCCTCTCTGGCTGAATCAATCAGGGTTTTCTTCAAGGCTTGCCACTGAATCTCCAAGGTTTGGTTCCTTCTCAAACTCTTTCATTTTTTCTTCAATAATCTCTGTGCATTTTAGTGTACAGTTCACATCTGAGAGCTGCTCAACTTTTATTTGCTTTAAAACTTTCTTACATGTTATTCTTTTCAATATGAAATTCAATTTTATCCTGCTCAAGACTAAATAGTGATCACTTCCAATTTCAAATCCTCTATACACTCTGGTGTCCTGCACCAGGGAGAAAACATCACTATCAACAATAACATAGACAATGAGACTTTTCTTATTCCTTGCCTCTTCTCTCCATGTGAATTTGTGCACATTTTTATGTTGGAACATGGTGTTAGTAATAACCAGTCCATGTCCTGAACAGAAATCCAACAGGTATTTGCCATTATTATTAGCTTTGCTCTTTTCTCCAAATTTTCCCAAAATAATTTTGTATGTCTGACAATCATTTCCTACTCTGCTATTTAGATCCCCAACAAGGACCAACTTTTCCTTTTTCATTGTGTCAGTTGCTTTCTCTAAAGCCTCAAAAAATTCCTTCACTTCTACCTTAATAGAACCTTCTGTGGGACCATAGGCACAAATAAGTCTCATTGTCCAACTCCCCATTCTGATGTTTGCCCACATCACTCTTCTTGAGACTGCCTGTCATTCAAGATTAGCCTCGTATTTAGTGTTGAATACTATGACTACTCCTTCTTTTCCTTGATTGCCATTGCCTGAATATAACATTTTGTATTTCTTGCTCAGAAAGATCGCACCAGTTTTTGTCTTTTTTGTTTCAATCATCCCTATTATGTCGATCTGGTACTTATCTAATTCCTCAGCTAGCTCCGTTTCTTTTGCCATTCAGGTTTCTTATGTTGATAGTACCAATCTTTAACTCTGGTGATGTTGAGTTGGGGTGTGTTTTCAGATTTCAGTGTCTACCTTGGTTATGGATATATCTTATGATGCTGTTATCAGATCCAACAGCCTCAAATCCCTTGTCCCCTCTAAAATATGTTGTTTCATGTAATTATCACTTAGCAACTGTATAAATCCCACTTCCATCTTGCCATGCCCCCTTCCCTCCATCCAATTAATGTCCCCATAGTTAAAGTGTCCCATAATAATTGTTTGGCCTACACTCATTGTGCTAATCTGCTGATAGATGGCTTCTACAACCTTCCTGTGGACCACCTGGTTTATAGCAGCATCGAACATATTTTGTCCTATTTGCCTCTATCTCACACCACACAACCTCAAATTAACCATCTCCCTCAGACCTAAAATCCCCTTTAACTTCTAATTTTGTTGGTTATATATACACATATATCATTAAACAATCTTTCATATTAATAATTCCATCCAGATTATCTTTAGTTTCAGTATTTATGTAACCTTTGTCATCTGATTCCTCCATATCTAAATTTTCTGAATAGCTTCTAGAACATTTTGCTGAGATCTCCATGATATTTATTTTTCATATTCTTACCAAAAGCTTCAGATAGGCTTTCATTTAACTAGTTAGCTAAACACTTTCTTTTCTTATATGTGAAATTTTTCATGATTTCTTCTTTCTTCTTTTCTGAGACTTCCTCTTTTACTTCTTTAGTCAGCTATTATTATTATTACATAACACCTCCAAGGAGTCCAAAGACTCATTGAGGAAGGGCACCTACTTTACAATTCTCCATCTCCACCACTACTAACTGCAACTACCTTCGTCTACACCAGCACCATCTACCACCCCCACTATTCTCACAGACAATGACAAACAACCATGCCCACAGCGGGATTCGAACCCACAGCCTTTTGGCTTAGAGCGGATGCTACTCAGCAAACCAGGCCAGCAATAAAGATCTTTTTTTTTCTTTTCTTTTTTTTATTATTGCAAATGACTTCACCACATACCTTTATGGTTAAATCTCTCAATGTTTTCTTTAGATTTTATCAGTCACTAAAGTTTCATTTTCTTTACTCCAATAATATTTGTATCTTCAAGTCTATGGGTCACTTAAGAAACCTATTTAACTTTGAAAATATTTATGTATATTTTTCTTTTCACTATAATACTAATTTTTATTCTGCTCAAAATCAAACCGAGATCATTCCCTATTTCCAATCTATGTATAATCTTACACATTCAGAAAACAGTGCGAAGATAACACTATGGACAATAACATATTCAATAATTCACTGCCATCAAGTTTCTGATATGTAACTTCAACAGATGTACATGATACTATGACAATACTACAAAATTAAGTTTACATTATTATAATCTCCTATCAACAGCTTTCCTTCATAAATCCACCTAGCTCTGTCTTCCTGCAGGTCTTTTTCTTAACATCTTGGCATTAAACACCTGCTTTTCCAACGTTTCCTCACCAATTCTGTGTAAGTAACCACACGACTTTAGACTAGTCTTTAGACTACTCTAATATTCCTGAAAGCTAGCAATGTTAAGTTCCTTCCTATATCCTCATTTTTAATATGGTTCTGCCATTGATGTCATCTGTTCATTTCCTTAATTTTTATCAGAACTCTCATATCTATTGTCTCCAGTCTTTGATCAAGTGTTTTATTTCTAACCTGGATTTCAAAAGGTTAAAATTGGTTTGGATACTGTCTTGTATACAGCTAGTTTAATGTTTTGACTAATATCTCTTTTATTCCCTATGAAATTAGTTGACTGTCTACCATACCAGCTTTGCTAATATATTGTATATTTCCATATTTGATTTGCATCTTCACTAAAAATTGGGACTAAATAGCTGAAATGTTTTACTTGTTCTATATGTTCTCCATTCAGGTTTTCAGTATTCCAGCTAATTTTTATAGTCTTTGTCTTTTTATTGCTGATTTTCACACCAAATTTAATATAAGTGTTATATTAGTAAATCTGTTTTATAGTTGAACATCTCCAATTTATATTCATCGATAGCTGGAGGAATTAGGAATGGATATGAAACTAGTAGCATGGATTGGGGGGGGGGGGGCAAACTGGAATCTAGAAGAATGAAGCTGTCTAGTGGAGTGCCTTGAGGCTCTGTACTACAGCAACTACTCTTTAGTTGCTGTAGTACAGAGATTTAAATAAACCGGCAGTGTGGGAGAAGGATAATGGTTGTCAATTTAATGTTGCAAAATGTACTGTTATGCACTAACAGTGAATGACTTTAAGGAGAGTTATAACATGTATTATTACGTGATCACTCCAGGGAGTCCAAAGACTCATCGAGGAAGGGCACCTACTCTACAACTCTGTCTCCACCACTCAATCCATCAACTACAACAAACTGCAAGTACCCTCATCATCTACACTAACACCATCTACTGCCCACCACCACCACCACCACTAGTATTTTCACAGACGATCACAAACATCCATGCCCACAGCTGGATTCGAACCCGCAGCGTTTTGGCTGGAGAGCAGATACACTCTCCACCCAAAGCGTATCTCGGCCAACCAGGCCAGCAATCAGGCAGATCTTCTGTGATGGGTCTTCTGATTCCACGGAGATACCATATAATAATAAGAGTAATTATGATTATATTTGGTTGACTAATGAGTAGACTTCATTTATGCCTATACCTGATTGACCTATTTATTATAATGCAATATTATGTTTATAAATACTGCAGCAGTATAGTAACATCATTGTATAGTTTGTATAGTAATGTCATTCATTATTACAGCAAGTGAACCAAGAACTGTTTGACTTATGCACGGTAAAAGGTCATTTATTATAATTTACAATTCATATTTCTGTATCAGAATCATTTTCTTCTTCTCTCAGGTATTAGGCCTGGTGGCCTGTTACAGAGCTAACTTTAGCCCTTCTAAGCCAAACCTGTCCCGAGGATAAGGTGACTAGCCCTCTGCCTCCCGGTGTGTCCTATGTCTGTAGCTACATGTGTTGATGGGGCTGGTTTGCCTGCTTGGTGGAAAAATCCCATATAAACTGGTAAGAAAAACCCTGCAGTCTATGCTCAAGACCGGCTAACTTCACTATGTCTGAGACAGATCCTTAAGCTCCTCATGTCGATGATGAGAATCGAACCCTTTCCCAGGCATGTGATTGTGAAGCGCATAGCCACTTGGATAACTAAGCGGACATGTATGCTAATGCTATAAATGATTAATTTTAGCATCGAAAAATGGTCATATTTAAACCAAAACTGAGATTATGTACAAAAATATTGGTAAGGGATCCAAATGGCACATTTCAATAACACCTGCCTATTAACAATAGTTTCTATATATACATGGATAATGGATTGGAAAAAAAATTGAATGTTAAGTACTTAAATACTTTTTTGTTTCAAAATGCAGCTAAATATGAATTTCAGCTAATAAACAACTTGCAAACTTTCATATTTATATCATTCACGACTTGCTAAAGCCAAAACTATTAGTAATATTAACCGAAACTGGTAAAAGCAAAAGGTAAAAGAACTGTTAGACTGCAATGATTTGCAAAGTTCACTGCATCATGAAGCATACTGTAACTTAGGGCACTGCAACCAACCATGACACAGCAAAACTCTGCCTACAGTATAGTTTGTAATGTTATAGTAATTTAAGTGCCCAAATATTCTCATTGTGCCACTACACTCACTATTCTAGTCACATTAAGACTATTTGGACACTTAAACTACTATAACACTACAAACTCTCTACACTGTAGGCAGAGTTTTGCTGTGTCCTAGGTTGGCTGCAGTGCTCTAAGTATCCTGCCAAGAAATTAACTCCTCTTAACCTGATAATTAACAAATGCAGAGATGGAGCAAGTGAGAGAGAAATTTGCTAACTACCAAATCTGGTTTCAATTTCTAGTGTATTGTCGGAATTGATATTTTTTTAAACACTGTTTTAGGTAATGGTGGTAGGTAGCTACTGCTAACACTTCTGTCTTATATCTTATTCCAGTTATTCCAATCATTATGGCACCACTTCAAACTACATATCATTATTCTAAACTTAACACAAGTGCCCCCTGAATTTAATAATTCAGATTGAATTCTTGAATACTTTATTAAAAGGAACAAACAAACAAAAAATAAAAGTCCCTTTATTCTAAAGAATACAATATCCTGCTATGATGTGCTTCAAAAATCGAAACACTGGTATAAACGCAAGAAGTTCTACAAATGTATTTGGTATATTATCATGATGGCAAGTAATATTTATTACTAAACTGTGAAATGAAATATGATTTCATAATTTGTGCTACTTTCTTACAGTTTGCTTACCAACTGTTTGTTAGACTAGCAAGCTATTAGTGAAATTATTTAAATGAGCTTGGTACCTGTAAAGGTTAGAACTGGTACACATTACATAATTCCATAATCGCAGTAACCGAAGTAGAAACAAATCTGCCAAGGAGGCCTTTGCAACATAGGCGAGCACAAGATTCCTAGAAACATAGTAGCAGTATACATTACATTATTAAAACAGAAACCCGCTGTAGCATTTTTCTTTTCTAACTATAAAGAAAAGAGCGAATATAAACAGATCTATCTGAATATTTAAAGTAACGTATTAAAAGTGTACAACTTAAGTCCTCCTTACGGACGTGATAACAACACGGTGTAGCGTCAGTAACTATTGTTGTTGTGTACATGCTGAAGAAATCTCAAAACCAATTTACAAAAAAAAAATTAGTCGAAATATTTGCTTTTAATTGAATGTTTCAGGGGCGCCGGGGCAGCCCAGATGAAATGGCACTCTGTTACGCAGTGCTAGACCGCCAGAAGTAACACCACTACAGGTTCCAACGTAGCCGCGACCTAAAAGAATTTCTTCTAGGCTCTGTTTTCAACAAATTCCAGAGTTGGTATTTGTTGAAACTGGCATAAACAAGTAGGGTTATTATAAAATTCGATTTTTTATCTCCTCAAATCATAACACTGTGAACATACAACTCGCATTATTTCAGACAATATGTCTGCTATACCTGTTGGGGTTTAGGAACGCAAAATGGCCTAAATGAAGTGCACTCTACTACCCACATCTCGGTGTGTACTCTCTTTTCTCGTGCTTCCGAAATCACTGAAGCTTCCGGTTCAGCTACACAGGAAGTACTACTGATACTCCAATAGTTAGGATTAATAGACCTCCGCAAATACTCCTTATATATATATATATATATATATAATATTCATTAAAGCTTGATTTGCTTCCTCAGTTTTAAGAGAAGGCTGGTTATATTCCATTAATTCGAGCCCTAACCAAGGGCCTATGAGTTGTGGAAACACTTTCTGAAAATGAATGCTATGCCGAACAAAGCGGGCAGCTGCCTAATTTTAAATCCATCTAACTCGAGTGCTTCTAAATGTTTTTTCAATGTTTTAGGGATGGCGCCTAAAGCACCTATTGTTATGGGAACAACTTTCGTTTTCTTTTGCCAGATTCGTTCAACTTCGATTTGAAAATAACGATATTTTGTATTTTTTTCATTTTCTTTGTTGTCAATCCGACTATCTCCTGGTACTGATATTTCGATAAACGTAACACGCTTGTTTTCTCTTTTTTCAACCACTGTAATATCGGGTGTATTACATTCCAAGCTTTTGTCAGTCTGGATTTTGAAATCCCAGAGTATTTTAGCTTTTTCATTCTCAACCACTTTCTGGTTAACTTTATGCAATATACAGTATATACACATAGGCTGTTCAATAAGTAATAAGACCATATTTATACAGAAAACAGATTACCTTTAATCGTCATCATTTACATGGTCTTTTTTCGAAGTAACTACTGTGAGACGCGATGCATTTGTCCCATCGTTACCTCCACTTCTTAAACACATGTGAGAGTCCGTTTTTTGAGAGTTTTTTCAAAACCGCCTCCGCAGCTTTTACACATGCTTTGTTGCTTTCGAAATGGCGGCCTCTTAGTGGGTTCTTGAGCTGAGGAAACAGCCAGAAATCACACGGTGCGAGATCAGGACTGTATGGAGGGTGTGGTAGGATATCTGTGTTGTTCTTCTGCAAAAACGTCCACTACACAACCAGCAATATCTGGCCTTGCATTATCGTGGTGCAATAAGAAGCCACTCTTCAGCAATGGACGCTTCCTTTTGACGTGCTTGATGATAATCGAATCGCTGCTGTGTTGATCATTGTCTTTGTGATGGACGTTGAAGGTCTTCCCTCACGTTCAAGATCTTCCACATTTTGTCTTCCTTCGTTAAAAGTTTTATGCCAGCGAAAGACACTTGCTCTCGACATTGCTTCATCGTGGAAAGCTTCGCGTATCATGTTAAAAGTGTCCGATGCCGATTTTTGCAAACGCACACAAAATTTAATCGCATAACGCTGTTCCAAGGACGCTTCCATTTCGAAGACTGGTCGCACCTCGTAGGCGCGCCGATGAGCACTTGCGGTTAGTCACGTGACACTCTGGCACATTAGCCCGTACGTCATCTATCAACCTCTTTTGTTAATACATACAGCAACATTTCTTTATTCCACAGAAATTAATATTGTGATGAGTGCTTTCACCACAGTAAAATTAGTCTTATTACTTATTGAACAGCCCACACAGACACACACACACACACACACACACACACATATATATATATATATATATATATATATAATATAACCCTAATATATATATATATATATATATATATATATATATTAGGGTTACCAAGTAATTTTATATGCTTGGTTATTTAACTCCAAACCCCAAGTGAATAGCTAGACCCTAAATAGGAGACCTCAAAAAAGGTTAAAACCGGTCTGGGTAATGACCCCACCCATAATGTATTGCAGTATACATCTTTTAGTGAGATGTGTTTTACATTATGGGAAAATACTAAGAACAGTGATCAGAGCTTTACCCACCTTTATAATGAGTTGCCCTGGTGTTGTACCATCTTTAGACCTGAACTATGTTTCAGGCACAAACTTAATTGTTTGCATACTTGGGATTAGGAGTTAAATAACCAAGCTTATAAAATTACTTGGTAACCTTAATATACAGTATCCCCACGTTAAAAAAAAAAAGAATTACATCTATATCTCCTCCAGAGATTCTGTTTAAAAATAAAAACACCTTTTAGCAACTTCTATAGGTAAAGTTGATAAGGCTCTGTATTACTGAACCTTGTATTTAGGGTCTAGCTACTCACTGAGGAGACCTTAAAAAAGGTTGAAACCGGTCTGGGTAGTGACCCCACCCATAATATATTGCAGTATGCATCTTTTAGTGAGATGTGTTTTACATTATGGGAAAATACTAAGAACAGTGATCAGAGCTTTACCCACCTTTATAATGAGTTGCCCTGGTATTGTACCATCTTTAGACTTGAACTATGTTTCAGGCGCAAACTTAATTGTTTGCATACTTGGGATTAGGAGTTAAATAACCAAGCTTATAAAATTACTTGGTAACCCTAATATTCAGTATCCCCAAGTTAAAAAAAAAATAATAATAATAATTACATATATATATATATATATATATGTCAAAAGTTTTTTACCTTGGAGATAATATATAATAAGGATACCAAGTAATTTTATAAACTTGGTTTTTTTTTTCTTCCTTCTCCCAAGTAAGCAAAATAGTTAAGCTTGCACCTGAATGTAGTTCAAGTCTAAAGGTAGTGCAACACCAGGGCAACTCGTTGTAAAAGTGGGTAAAGCTCTGATTACTATTCTTAGTATTTCCCATAATGTAAAACACATCTCACTAAGTGGTGTGTACTGTTATACATTATGGATGGGGGGTCACTACCCAGACCGGTTTCAACCTTTTCTGAGGGCTCCTCAGTGAGTAGCTAGACCCTGAAATACCAAGGTTTTTAGTAATACTGAGCCTTATCAACTTAAAGACCTTCGTATTTCAAGGTCTAGCTACTCACTCAGGAGACCTCAAAAAAGGTTGAAACTGGTCTGGGAAGTGACTCCCCCACCCATAATGTGTAACAGTGTACATCTCTTAGTGACATGTGTTTTACATTATGGGAAATACTAAGAATAGTGATCAGAGCTTTAACCACCTTTACAACGAGTTGCCCTGGTGTTGCACTACCTTTAGACTTGAACTATATTCAGGCGCAAACTTAATTGTTTTGCTTACTAGTTTATAAAATCACTTGGTATCCTTAATATATATATATATATATATATAATATATATACACAGGGTGTATATATATTATATATACACCCTGTGTATATATATATATATATACACAGGGTGGCCATAAAATAACTTTCTCTCTTTGGAGGTATCTGCAGCTAAACTACTCCTTCTCCCAAGTAAGCAAAACAGTTAAGTTTGTGCTTGAATATAGTTCAAGTCTAAAGGCAGTGCAACACCAAGGCAACTTGTTGTAAAGGTGGTTAAAGCTCAGATAATTACATTAAAGGCAGATATTCTTCTTCTCTCTTCCATCAGCTATGTGGATGATGATGAAGCCGAATAAACTCTTTCCACTTAAGTCTGTCCCAGGAGAGTCCAAACAATTCTGTCCAGTTTAGTGTTGCTTGTTTTGATTTGGTTTTCAGGTCCGCTTTTATTTTGTCTATCCATCTAATTCTGGGCCGTCCTTTGAATCTTTTACCTTCCATTGTTGTATTCAGGGCTTTAGATGGTAGTCTTTCTGTTCCCATTCTGGTCACATGGCCAAACCATCACAGTCTTCTTTCTTGGATTTTGTCTATTATTGTTGTTTCTTGTGTTAGTCCTTTCCTTACGTCTTCGTTTCATAGTAATATTTTTTCTCCTCAGCCTTTTTGAGATTCCAGCATTCACTTCCATAGAGGAAAATTGGGAGGACCATTGTTTCATTGATTCTTCCTTGTTACTTGTTTGATGTCTCTTGACTTCCATATTTTCTTAAGTCGTCCAAAAGTTTGGGATGCTTGACTGATTTGTCTGTTTATATCTTTTAAAATTTCACCATTGTACTCAATAACTCCTCCAAGGTAGGTTAAGTTTTTTACCTATTCCAGATTCTTACTATCAATTTCAATTTTCAGATTGGTGCTTCTTTTTCCTATTTGCATTATTTTCATCATGTCTATATTTATGTTTAATCTAGATTTTATACACTGCTTTTTTATTTTACCAGAAATTCGCTGTAGATTTTCTTTTGTGCTTGCAAGTAGTGAAATGTCGTCTGCAAATTTTTAATTTGCTACATTTTCACATATATTTTGATTCTGGAGTGTTCATTGTTTAAGACCGTATTAGTTGCTTCTTCCAGTGTAAGAGTGAACAGGTCTGGTGACAGATTGCATCCCTGCCTTGTTCCACTCTCTGTGTGGAATCAGTTATTTAAAGTGTCCTCCATTCGTATTGAACTTTCAGATTTCTTATACTGATTCTTTATTATTCTTATAGTTTTGTTAGGAATTCCAAATTCTTCCATAGTTTTTCATAGTTCTCTTCTAGGGATTGAATCAAATGCCTGACGAAAGTGAATGAAATTTATGTAGCAACTTTGGTTGTACTCTAGTGTATTTTCTATTAGCTGTCTTAAGGTGAATAATTGATCAATTGTGCATCGTCCTGGTCTGGAATAATAACATTTCGATGGTGTAATCGACAGCCACGTCTCTCATTCTACCTGAGTATGTGGCGCGTTACAATGATAATAAGAATAATAATCATTAGACTAAAACAAATACTTGCGAGGGAGACAGAAATGTAGTGAAGGAACTCACAGGAACTGTTTTATTCATCAGAATCAGGGTCCCCTGGACCACATACACGATTTTCAATGTGCTGACCTTTCTTGTGTACAATAAATTGCATCTGGTATGTGACATGCTCTACAGCCGAGCGCAAGGAGTTGGATTGGATGTTCATACAGCCCATTTTATGTTCTCTTTCAAGACATGATAATTGGGAACGCCAACAACATACACAACGGATTTCAAATATCCCCAGAGCCAAAAGTCACATAGAGTGACTTTTGGCTGTGAGTTCAATCACTGCATTAATTTCTGTGTCTCTTGCAAGTTGTTGTTTTTGTTTAATTATTATTATTACGATTGTAACATGCCGCATATCCAGCTGGAATCAGTGACGCGCTGTCCCTTACACTATCGAAATGTTATTATTCCATTTTATCTGCCGTTAATGTAATTATCCGCTTGTTTTCGGCTCCACCAGCGCCAAAATTTCCTCTATCGGCGACTTTTGGTACTAAATCTTTTTTTCGCAGAATTCATCTCCCTTTGCCTTCGAAAGTCTCAATATAAAATTTGGTGTTATTCCGTTTATTGGTTTTAGCTACAGATGCCTCCAAAGAGGGAAAGTTATTTTATGGCCATCCTGTATATCACTTAGCACTATAAAATATATCCATCATATACGGCATTCCCCTGGTTAACGGACGACCCGAATTACGGTGTTCCATACAAACGAACGGGATCCCAAGGCTCTCCATAAGGATGATTAATAATTAAATCAGTACATCCCAAACTGTGTGCCTAGGGTTGCCATCTGTCCCGAATTAGGCAGGATCCTTAATTTTAAGAAAATTTTCAGCATCCCGAATTACACCTAAGCAGGACAATTTATATGGCGAGATGCCAAAGTATCCCTAAGACTTACAAAATATGCGACAGAAATTCTTAATGAGCGTTAGCGACATTTGTAAATTTTTATCCATAATGTGTACCATGCAAAAATATCTATGTTTTGGAGGTCTCGTTGGTCAAATTCTTCTCAGATGACGTAGATTCCCGTAGATTGTAATGCTCGTTGGGATTCGATTAACTTATAATCTTCACTTGCAATATGAAATAAGCACGTTCATGACCTAAGTAATGAGTCAGCTAACCAGCTAACGCCTTTTTATTCCCGTATACGGGGAGTAGGCGAGGCCATTTAGCCCTATCTAACTTTTGGAGACTGAGTGGGCAGTTCAATCTCCACTGGTACCAATCAGAGATAGATGGCCCAAGGCTATCACTAATTAAGCGGTACCCAGTGAAGAGAGCGGCTCATATGTGCCGTCATCTCGTGGTCCCTAACCCTAACACAATATTTAATGTCTGAAATAATGTGGGTTCTACGGTCGATTTTCTTGAGTTTCCAGGACGAAAAACCCGAGTTTCCGGGAGGAAAAACCTGCTTGCCCGTGCCAGAGATCGACTAACTCGGGAACCGGTCGAAAAAAGGCTTAGAAAAATTTCCTCTAGTCGCCGACTAGACTCGAAACCAAGTCTTTCTTCGTGCGGCCAAGCGCCGTGGTTGGCAAACGCCACATCCACTGAGCTACACAGGCTCTCCATAATTATTGTATGTTATGTTGGCAGCAGGGAAACACTGCCAGTGATGTTATACATTATCATCAGGGCCGCATTTCCATTAGGCGCATGAGGCGTAAGATGAGGCCTCACTCTCTAGGGAGCCTCATTTTAAAACTTTACTCTTCACAAAGAACAATTAAAAAACAGTGTATTTATAGTTGCAAAATAAAATACTTATTTTAAATATTAAATTTATAATATAAAAACTAGAGGCCGCTGAAAATTTTGTGAGGCTTCCCGCTTCCATTTGAAATACATTGTTCTTCCCTTAGAATATAAAACTAACAGGAACTCTGTATTCCATAAAATTCATGTATGTAAGCATACCATTTCTTTACTGGACGTATATACACGTCCAGCAAACCTGGATAATATTCTGTCCACCTGCTGGAAGAACATGCATAAGAAGTGTAGTTTGACCGTCATGTCCATTAGAAAGTATGATAATCCTTCAGGCTTTTCTGAAAAGAACACTTAACTACATTATCTCGCGTACGTAGTACGTACGTTCTGTGGCCTACAGCAAGAAACGCAGTTGCTTGCCGTTCGCTCGGTAACCGGAATCTAAGTTATATCACACTAAATACCTATGAGTTATATTCATTTTGTTGCTTGTTTTTGTCGTATAATTATAATTTTTAATGCCAGCGTAAAATAAGAAACCTTTTGTACTTTCTTCACTTCATATTGTATCACTTTGGAAGATCAATGTCACTATCAATTTTTTTGCTAATTATTTTAAACGCCAATACATTTTGAAATTCTCCAAGAACTTGATTGAAGATAATTATTTTTGTCAAACAATTATTTTATAAATTTATGAAAATCCGAATCTAAAAATGACACAGCCTCCATCTGTTCCAAATTAAGTTTCCTATTTTATTCATAATCTTAGTTCGAAGGTTAGTTATCACACGTAAATCTTGAATCATATCATGTAATGCATAATTTTTATAACATAATCTTTTTTAACATAAGCTTTTGCATTGCAAATTTCTTGGTTTCCCTCCTAATCACTTACTACAAATAAAAATAAACGGCAGTTATGAAGTCATCTGTTATGTACATATTTTCGGCTAATTTCGATATTATGCGGCAGTTTTGAAGTTTTGAAGTATATCAATGATATTGGAAATACCTTGAATGGAAATATCCACTTGTTTGCTGATGATGCAAAATTGGGAAAAGCGATAATCAATTCAAATGATGTGGATATTTTATTACAGGATGACTTAAATAGGCTGACGCTATGGACTGAGGTAAATGGCTGTCAGTTCAACGTGGCTAAATGTCAGGTGATGCACTTCGGGAGGATGACATCGCATGCTGTTTACTATATTAACGGAACTGAACTGCAGGAAGTTGATGAGACAAGAGACTTAGGAGTTATTGTGGACAAAGAACTTAAGTTTAAAGGGCATATTGCTAAGATTGCCAAAACATCACATCAAATTACATGGTTGTTGAGGAACACACTAACAAGCAGGGATAGGAAAGTTATTGTTCCACTCTATAAGGCATTAATAAGGCCGCATTTGGATTACTGTGCACAGATCTGGTCGCCAGGATTACTTGGTGATGCGGAAGTGGTAGAGAGGATTCAGAGGCGGGTAACAAAGATTGTTGCAGGTCTGTGGGATGTTCCCTATGAGGATAGATTGATGATATGTGGGCTCCAAAAACTAGCTGATAGACGTAGGAGAGGAGATATGATAGAGGTATTTAAATTGTTAAAGGGATTTTACAGGATTGATACTGATGATATTCTTAAGACCAATGCAGGATGTCAGAGAACGAGGGGGCCATCCCTGGAGATTGTGTAAGAGTGTGGTTAACAAGGGTATTAGGACTAGATTTTTTACTTGGAGGGTTGTGAATGGGTGGAATGCTTTGCCAGAACTGGTTGTGAATGCTTCAACTGTGAATGAATTTAAGGAGAGGTATGACAGGTATTGTGTAAATAATGGTTAGTGTGTCAATGTCGGGTCTCCCGCGATGAGTCTTTTGACTCCATGGAGACACCGTTAAAATACTAATAATAATAATAATAATAATAATAATAATAATAATAATAATAATAATAATAATAATAATAATAACATGTGCGCACTTTCTTTTTGTTCATCATCATCATCATCATCATCAAATTCCTGCCATGTACCCTCAAGGGGTGTACAGGATATGACAGTACTACATGAAAAAATTACATCATTACTAACTTCCTATCTACAATTTACCTCCAAATCAGTCTGTTACTTGTCAAGACTCCAACATTATCAGATCTTATATTTCTATCGTCTAAGGCACTTTGTACCGTATCAATCCACCTATATCTTGGTCTTCCTCTGGGTCGTTTTCCTGCCAACCTGGCAGAGAACACTTGTTTTGCTAATCTTTCCTCTCCCATTCTATTTAAGTGATCATACCATCTGAGATTAGCTCTGCTAACGCATTCCTGGATGCTGACAATGTCAAGTTCTTTCCTAATATCCTCATTTTTAATATGATATTGCCATTGATGCCATCTGTTCACGCCTCTAATCTTTCTCAGGACTCTCATATCTGCGGTCTCTAGTCTTTGGTCAAGTGTTTTACTTCTGACCCAGCTCTCAGATCCATAAGTTAAAATTGGTTTGAACACAGTCTTGTATACAGCTAATTTAGTGTTCCGACTAATTTCTTTCTTATTCCATATGAATTTATTCAATTGACTTCCCACGATACCAGCTTTGCTGATTCTGTTGTCTATTTCTATATTTAGTTTACCATCTTCAGTAAAAATTGTGCCTAAGTAGCTGAAATGTTTTACTTGTTCCACAGGTTCTCCATTCACAACACAGTTGACATTTTCAATGATTCTGCCTATTTTCATTGTCTTTGTCTTTTTATTGCTGACCTTCATACCATATCTAACAACAGCTATTCAATTTAGTCAGAGAATCTTGCAGACTTGTAGCGGATTTATTTAGAAGTATAACATCATCTGCATAAAGCAAAGAGCTGACATTAACATCTCCAATTTTTATATCTGGTTTAATACCACATTCCTTCATAATGTGATCCATATAGATCATGAATAACAGAGGGGATAATGTACATCCTTGTCTCACACCAGATTTAACATTAAACCATCTTCCTGTACTTCCTTCAATTCTAACTGCTGACTTACAACTCAAATAAAGACTAAGTATTGCTTGATATAATGCCCCATTGACACCATATAACTGCAGCGTATTGAATAGCTTCTCTCTTGGCACCTTGTCATATGCCTTTTCCAAATCGACAAAACTTAAATACAGATCTTTGTTATATTCCCATGCTTTCTCGACTATTTGTCGTAAAGTGAAGATCTGATCCTGACAGCCTCTATTTGGCCTGAATCCAGCTTGTTCTTCACCAAGCTTTTCTTCCACAATTCTTCTCAACCGTTTCTCAAGTATACTTGCATAGATCTTGCCAGGAACACTCAGTAGTGAAATACCTCTGTAATTCTCACATTCAGTTTTATTTCCCTTTTTATATATGGGTACTATGAGAGCTCTACTCCAATCATCGGGAATTCGTCCCTCTTTCCAGGCTTTCTGAACTATGCAGTGTAGCCACTGTAAGACTCTAATACCACCATACTTCAGCATTTCTGGTCGAATATCATCTACTCCTGCTGCCTTTCCACATTTCAAGCCTTTGATGGCTTTTTCTACTTTAAGTATGGATATGTATTCCTGACTGCATGCCTGGTCAGTGTTTTTTATCACTGTGCTGTCATCACTGCTTGTTTCATTTAGCAGTTTTTCAAAGTAATTACTCCATACTTCAAGGATATCTTTTTCTCCTGTTTTCATGTCACCTTTATCATCTCTAATTCCTTTTACAGCACACTTTCCTCCATTCCTAAGCTTCTTCAACAACCTCCAGAATATTTTGCCACCTTCTTGATATTTATTTTCTATATTCTTGCCAAAGTCCTCCCATGACTTTTGTTTAGCTAGTTTTACACACTGTTTAGCTTTCTTACATTTGTCTCTGTATTCTGTAAGAGTAAAAGCTGACTTATTTGCCAGGAACTTTTGATAAGCTTTCTTTTTGTTTGAATTCGTTATTTTTCCAAAGTAATTGTACTGTTGCAGTTTTAAGCAAAAGGCAAAGCCGTTGAATTTCTGATTAAATACCATTGGATATAAATTAAAAAGACTCACAATCGGAAACTCCGAGTAATGCAGTTTAGCACCATTTGTTGTTCATAAAAAAATAAAAAAATAAAAAAATCGTTCCTAAAATTGAAATGTGACACCCGTATAATCTTATTTTGCAAGGAGAGGAAGCAAAATGTCATATTAATTTCAATAAAGGTTATTTAAAAAATATAAATATTTGGCATAATATTTCCAATGAAAACAAACATTTTAATTATTTATTTTCGCACATGCGAAATTTGTTTTTATTTGGAAAGAGATATAATAAGTAAATTGTGCAGCAAAAAAGGGTCAATCCAAGAAATACAGTGCACATAACTACAATAATCCGTTAACGGCGGGGGAGGGGTAATTGCATTTTAACACTGATGAAGTTTCATCAGCATTCTGACTTTTTATTAGGTCAAAGAGATTGAGTATGTTTGCAGACAGATATATTAACATAACTTAGCCAGTTTTGTTATAAAAAGTGCGGCATTTGAAGAAATAGTAGCGGCATAATAATAAAATAGCAAAATTCATAATGCTTCTGAATAACTTGATAATTTTGATAATACTAAAACAAGATGAGACACATCTGTAAAAACTATTATTATTATTATTATTATTATTATTATTATTATTATTATTATTATTATTATTATTAGAGTCCATTTAATTATGAACTCTATAAAGATATACTTAATAAATATGTATTTTTGTGTTTATAAATAAATCAACTAGTTTTATATTGTCACAGATGGTTTTCGCTCGACTTCCTGGACTTTTAGACTTTGATTCTTATCAATAATGTAAAAACTCGACTGTAGCTTAAATATTCCAAAGCATATTGCATCGAGTTTTTATTTAGGTCAAGTCCCATATGAATGTTGTAAAAAATAACCCTGTTTGTATCTGTATATTTAGTATTAGATATTTTTGTAAATAACCCTTCGGAAATTAACTGTATATACTTCTTTAATAAGAATATGTACTGTATATACAGTTAATTTCCGAAGGGCTATTTACAAAAATATCTAATAAAGGCAATATTTTTCGCCGGAGCTGTATGTAGTAGACCTACAAGGCGGCATTAGAAAGGTTGTTTATTAAATTTTGTGTGTGAAAAAGGATTATAAGCTCTGCACGCAAACACCTCCAAAGTCAGTCAAAAAGGTTCAAACAACTTTCTGATTGTCGACAACTTACAATCAAAAGAAGGCACAGAAGCGAACAAAGAGCGGGCCGAACTTGAAACTTAAGATGAAAGAATCATGCCGAATTATTAGGGGGTTACAAACTTCGTGAGAGGTCTCAAAGAAGACATAATAAAAAGGGACAGAGCTAAGCATATAGGGCTTCCCGGATCGAGAAGTCGCTAGAGAGAGAGGGCTTCCCGTTTCCAGACGTTGCCAGAGAGGAGTTTCCCCATTCCAGTCTTAAGAGAAGGCTTCGAGTTGACGAAAGGAGATGATACAATCGCCGGAAAAAAGCTTTCAGGGCAGAGAGGAATCCCAGTTGAGAGTTGGCAGTAATTCGAGTTAGTGGAGGCGGCAGAAAAAGGAGGCAGTCTTCCAGGCATTTTTGGCGAGCCCAAGCAGAGGAGAAAAGGCAAGACAAATTACCCGAAGCACCTTCGCTCGGAAGTTTTTCTTTTCACTGTGGGAGAATAACTTTTGCCAGAGCTGTATATGAGTACCAGAGGGCACAGTTCACAGTCCGCTATTTTCCCAATGAGATACTTCTGAAGCCAGATTTCTTGAAGGAAGCTCAAGATCTGAGATGAGAGAATTGCCTTAGAACTTTTTGAGCAAGACCTTTGACTGAATCTGAGATACAGAGCTTTTGTAAGTTATATACCTATGTACAATTACTCTTATAATGTGTTTTAGTTGGACAATTAAGATTTAGATTAACAGTAAAAAGAAGTGTCATTAAGAGTTGATATACAGTTTGTAAAAGTAAATAGAGAGTTAGCTAACCTCTTTGCAAGTATACTAGAAGTTTCATAAGTGGAAATTGTAAACAGCGTAAATAAGTTTTTGAGATAAAGAATTTTGAGATAAATAAGTTTTTGCGATCATTTTGAAACACGTTCCAGACACAACAGAGGTATTTTTTGTGCTGCTGCTATTTGTATTAATTAGTTGGGTAAGAGCAGTTTCTATATCACATAAATAGAGCATTTGAGTTTCAATTTTATTATTATTTATAAATTAAATTGATTTTTCAGTTCATTTTTTTGTGCATCAAGATTCTAGTCATTTTAGGGTAAAATGTCGAGTAAAAAAGTGGATGTCAGCGAGCATAGCAAATTATCGTTACTATTTATTGCCTCTACGTTTTAACTAAAGCTGGTATTATTATGCTTATTACTGCAACTTAAAAAAATCAAAGCTGGAGTTGAACAAATCTTGTAATAAATAAATGTTGTAATTCCATAAATATGATGATTTTTGCTATAATTTTTATTAACATAAATTCGAAATTTTTATTTTTAGTGAGGATATCTGAACTTTAGAGTTCATGAAGTTCCAATTTTTACCTTGATTAGCAAGCTTAATTTGATTGCATTTAAATTATTTAAAAAAAAAAAACACTTTATCCTTATACTAAATTATTACCATAACTTTTAATATTTTTTCGGTATTCAGAATTTTTGTAACAACTGCGATAATTGTCAACGAAGCTTGTCAAACAAAATCAACGTTCTCAAAATCAATAATCAACACTACAATTGAAATCTCTCACAAAAAGATTTTAATTACATCTTTTTGGGAAGAGACACAATAAATAAATTGTGCACCAATCAGGCTCAAATGTCGTAGAGCAGTAAAGGAAATTCCAAAAAAACGGTAATTAAACTGATAGTTTAGTTACCGTTATTTGGCTAGTACTTGCAAAGCAGTATACTGTATACAAACGTATATAGCAAATTATATGGTTAAAGTAGTTGTCGCAGTCGGTAAGAATATATTATTCAATTAATAATTATTCTTATTTTCTTGTTACTCGTTTATTTTAACAAAACCAAGATATTACTGTTTCTATTTTTGTATTTTTAAGCTTTTAACGTAATTGTTTATCTTATTTATATGTTTATTTTGGATTTAATAAATATTTATTTCGCTTTTGATAGATTAATACACATAATGACGCTAAGAAAATTTGAATCCGGATCTAGTAAAAGAAAACGACTTAGAGAAAATAAAATACAGCTAAATAGTCAAAAGGGGGTAATTTTCTCTTTCTTGTATTCTGAAAATGAAGAATTTCGTAGAATTGAAGTTGTACTTCACAGTTCTCGAAATGAAAACGAAACATTGGTATCATTATCAGGAGGAGATGAAAGTGAAAATGAAGAACATCAAAATAATGTGGAAAACATAGAAGGAGAGAAAGAAGTAAATGAAACAAATCAAGAGGATTCTGAAGAAAATTTTCAATATCGGAGCCTATACTTACCAGCAAGCAAATTATCTCTTATCCTACCGATATAGCAGTGTGGACACTTACTAAACAGTTCATAGAGCATATTTTAATAAATGTGCCCCAGAATGTTTGTAAAATCGAAAATTTAAAAAAAAGAATACAAACAACGAAATAGAATATATCTCAGAAATGTAAATATATCACATTTTTACTATAAAAATGCGAATGGAACAAAGGAGAAACGAGAGTGGCTAATTTTTTCAGAAACCATTGTATGTAAATTGTTTTCTAAGTCAAATAATAGCTTAATGAAGGGTTTTAATGACTGGGGAAATATAACACGAACCTTATGTCATCACGAGCATTCTATTGAGCATATACGAGCGATGTGCACATATCGCAAAAGAAAATAAAGTTCTGTAAATAGTCGAATTGATTCTGAATTGATCAAACAAATACAATCTGAAGAAAATTATTGGAGATAGGTTTTAAAAAGAATAATGGCTGCCATTAAGTTACTGAGTAAACTAGGGCTAGCATTTAGAGGAAATACAAATGATATTTTTTCTGATTCTTTCGGAAATTATTTATCGTGTTTACATTATTTAAATGAATTTGATGATTTTTTAAAACATCACATGAACATGCACGCCAACTGTGGTTCTCGCAGATCAAATTATCTTTCTTACCATACTAATGATGAATTCATAGCGTTAATAGCTAAAAATAAAACAAGAGAACTACTAATATAAGAATTTAAGGAAGCTGCTTATTTTGCAATAATACTCGATTGAACGCCAGATATTGCCCATAATGACCAAACTGGCTATGATGTTTAGTTATGTTGCCGCAAATTCTGACATTAGAGAAACATTTATTGGGTTCATCAGAATTACGCAACATAATTCCTTATATTTAGAAGAGGTAGTATTAAAAAATTAGAAGAATTATCTTTGGATATAAAAATGTGCAGAGGGCAAAGCTATGATAACGCTGCCAATATGAAAGGTATCTATACAGGTTTACAAGCTAGGCTGAGAGAACGTAGTCCCTCTGCACATTATATACCGTGCTCTAGTCATTCCTTAAATTTTATTGGCAACTATGCCGTGGAATCTTGTCTGGAAGCAGTGCAATGTTTTTGTTTTATTTAAAATGTATATACGGTAATCACTTTTCATCTTCAACAAGAAGATGGGGTATACTCCTTAAACATTTAGAAAAAAATCTTTAACAATTAAAAGACTAAGTGAAACGAGGTGGTTCACAAGAGCTGATGCTATATTGGCTTTGATAGGTGGATATAAACAAATTAAAATCGCATTATTTGAACTATCCATTTCTCCTTATGAAAAACCTATTTCTAAATTAGAGAGCTCATCATTGGCTGAACATTTTGACAAACCAGAAACACCAATTTTAACAGTTATGTGAACAAAATTTTACAACGAATAAATGCTACTAGTAAATCTCTGCAAGATCCTGATATGGATTTGTTTTTAACTAATAATTTGTTACACTCTTCAGTTGGTGTTATTTTAGATATAATTAATAATTTTGCTGCTGTAAATGAAGAAGCGAATTTATTAATGGATGAGACAAAATTTAAAGATGAAAAGGAAAGAGTTAAAAAACGAAAAAAAAAATGAGTGACGAAGTTTCACAATCTAGCAAAGAGATTATATTACATGGGAAAGAAAATTTCGCTGTGAACACCTTTAATGTCATTTGCAATAAGCTAATTTTGGAAATTAATGAATGAACAAAAAGCTATTTCGATATATTAGATATGTTTGACATTTCTAGAAAGAAGACATAGATCAAGACAAGTACAAGACTAGTATTGATAAAATTTTACAAACTTATGGGACTGATATTGATACAGAAAAATTTACTGATGAAGTTAAGCAATTTTTAATAATGATAAAGGAAGAAAATTCTTCAATTAAAAATATGTACAAATTTACAAACGATGGGTTAAGGTCTACTTTTCCGAACGTAGAAACAATTTTAAAAACATTTTTGACGATGCTTATTTCAAATGCAAGTGCTGAACGCTCATTTTCAGTGTTGAAACGAATAAAAAATTATTTAAGCAGCAACTTGCACCAAAATAAAACAAGTGACCTGTCGTTATTATGCATTGAATCAGATGTAATGGACTCGATCAATTATGATGAAATTATAGATATATTTGCTAAAACCAAAGCGAGAAAAAAAAACGTTTAGTTATTAATTTTTGTATTTAAATTTGAACTGATTTATTTTTATACTTTTTATAAAATGCAAATAAATGTATACCAATGTTTTATTGCGCTATTAAAATTAGTTATTATGGAAATGTTGACTTTTATTTTCAATAAACTAAACAAAAAAAAAAATGTTTATTTTTGATGGCCTCGTAATGATGTTGCGCCTCGGGCCTCCAAAGGTATAAATGCGGCCCTGATTATCATAGCATTCTAAAATCTAGATACATATGCCATATGACTCATATGACTTTGCTAAACGTCAGCGAAGGAACGCAACTAGTTGGTTGTTTTTTACGTCGAGTTTGACTTGAATTTTCATTGTTTAAAGGAGAAGTTGTGGCATTTTTTTTCAGAGGAAGAGGTAAGTTATTATTATGATCGATGATTGAGAGGTAGCGTGTTCATAAGTTTTGTGAGATACTGCTAATGTTTTACTTTCTTTTTTTTCTCTTTTTTTTTTTTCAGAATTGCTTTCCGCTCAACATTAGTCACCGATAGTGAACTGGAGTATTGCACAACATTAGTTTCACGATGTCTAGTTCCTCAAGTGACAGTGAAAAAGAGAAGGAAAGAAAAAAATGAAGCGTTTATGTGTGTACAGAAGTGTTTGGGAAGGGAAATCTCCATTGTCGAAGCCATCTGGAACAAGCTATTTTAAAGCATTCTGTAATATTTGCTTACGTGTATTCAGTATCTCATGGCGGAATAAATAATGTCAAAAAACATTCAAACAGTGATATCCACACAAAGAAAGAGAACATTAGCAAACATGGAATGAAATAAGGAAGTTTTTTTTCGTATCATCCGAAACGGAAAGAAAATCAGTAACTGCAGCAGAATTGGGATTGTTATTCACACAGTGAAGCATAATTTTTTCATATTCAAGTATAGATTGTGTAAATAAAATGTGTCCTGTTATATTTAATAACTCTGAAATTGCTTTAAATGTTCAATGTGGTAGGACAAAGGCTGAAATGCTTGTCTGCAATGTAATGGACCCTGGATTAGTCTCCGAAGTTACCAGAGATCTAAAAAAAAGTAGGTTACTTTTCTATAGCTACTGATGCAAGTAATAGCAGAAACAGAAAGCTGTGGCCTCTGTGTGTAAGATATTTCACAGCTGAAAAGGGCATTGATTGTAAGGTTCTTGATTTTTATGAGGATCCAGAAGAGGCTTCAGATTCAGTTTTTTTTTTTTTTTTAATATCAAATGTAGGCTTCAACAGCATTCAATGAGCCTAGACGATATCACAAGCTGCAGCGCAGACAATGCCAGTGTTAATTTTGGGAAGAAACATTTAGTGTATCAGTTATTATCTAAGGCAAATAACAATAACAATTTGTTCAGCTCACATCATACATAACACACTGTTATGTATGATGTGATGCACTAAATATAGATATAGAAATAGTTGTTCTTAAAGTTTACAACCAATTTTCTTGTTCTGCCAAAAGGAGAGAAGAGTTGCAGTGTTATTTTGAGTTTCTTTATTTAGAATGGCAAGAGGTTCTGAGGCATGTTGCTTGTACTAGATGGCTTTCCTTGAAACCTGCAGCTGATATACTTTTACTTAACTAGGATGCTATTGAGAGCTACTTTAAAAGCATTGAAGAATGTCCTGTTCTTCTGAGGAAATATTTGATGACAAGAAGGCCATCCAGCAAGCCAAACTTTATTTTTTATTTTTTTCAAAATTTTCAACAATTTTTGAAGAATGTATTAAATTCCTAGAAAAGAAGATTTGAGTGCATCAAAGGCGTTTGAAGTAGTCGGTGTTTTACGAAACAAATTTCTTAAAAGACAAGAGGACAGGTTCTTTGGAAATGTCACTGAAGCGGTATTAGAAGCCATAATCCCTCAAGAAAGCAATCAGTGCAAGTCAGACTTTCTTAAGTACTACGAGAAAGCTTTAAGCTATTTGAAGAAATCATTTGACTTCACAGAAAACAATCTTTTTAGTCTGCTAAAGAACTTAAACCTCCACAGTGAATTGTCTTTCAAGCATCTGAAAGAGACTGTGAAGTCAGTTAATCTAGAATCCGACATTAGCCTGGATGAGATTCTGCTTGAGTTGAGACAAAATAAATACCACTAAAGTGGACTACACAGCAGGCGAGACCTCAGGTATGAAATGGAAGGAGATTATTCAGAATATTGATAAAGAAAACATTACCAATCTCTATAAGCTCATACGGTTTGTTTTAAGCATTCCTGGTAGTAATGCCTTTGTAGAAAGGGTGTTCTCTCTTATGATCTTATAATGGACAGACTCAAAAAACAAGTGCTCGGCTGACCTCATAAAAAGTGAAATCATCATTTCAAAAAATGTTGCAGATACTTGCAAGGACTATTTCGTGAAAGTGAAACAAAACAGACAGCTTTTAGAAGCAGCCAAATCAAACAAGAAGTACAGTTTCAAATCTCGAATTTCAAGAACAGGTCGACTTGTGCTCGTCAGTATTTTCTCCGCATTAAAAGTGTTTCAAGTTACATTATATTGAATTTTGTTCATTTTTAATGTAAAATCATACAAATTAAACTTTAAAATACAAATATTATTAAATCTCTAATACCGGTACCAATGTATTCAAACTTTTAATTTTTTATAAGGTTAGAATTATATATTGAACATTAGCTTTTTAATTATTTTTAATTTTATGCATTTAGAACAGGGGAAGACTATTCGATAAGTGTGTCGAATTTCCACCTTTAGACTTAATAAAAGTTGACAATCCTATGTGCGCCGCGTAATATTCCAATACTTTTACTGAAATAACCGCACCAACTGCACACTGCCACTGTAAGCTAGGCCTATATACTGAGTTTGGGCGCTATCGAAAAATCCTGACATACTAAAGGCGTGGTGAACCGAAAAACTTTGGGAACCACTGAATTAAATAATTAAATTAATAATTCGGGAACTAGTTTCTTCCGCGCATGTAAACAAACCCGCATGTATGCGTTTGTTTGTTTTTATGTTCTGTTTGCTTGAATAAAAAGAAAGAGCACAATAGTTTCGGTGACTTATTAAAATACAGGAGTATTGTTATTATTATTACACAGTAATAATTTTGCCACATATGAGCCATTCTAGTAGTTTTATTTTTATTATTACCTTATATGCGATGAGGGATCCGAGTTACCTACACATCCGACCTAAAGACGTTCTCAGGAACTTACCTCTTCCGTTAACCGGGAACTGCCTGTATTTCGATATAATATCAATGGTATTACAATTTTCACATGCACTATCCACCCATGGTAACTTTCATGTATATACACATCATGGCCGGTCAAGTAGCCTTAACGCTTCAACTCATTTATAGTTAATCTGTTAATACTCTAAGCAACAAGGGATTAATGGTAGAGTAGGAAATTACAAGATGAAAGGATATATATATCTTTTAGTTTCTTGCTTGACTATTTCGTACTCTATTTTTTTGTTTTGCATATTGCTTTTTCAGGAACAGTCAATGAAAAAAATTCTATCCCAGTAAACACGTATAAAGACATGTAAAAATGGCCTACTACTTTGCATTTTTTGACTGCAGCTGTAGAACTCATTAGTGGTTCCTATATGTATATTATATCTACTTCATTAACAGTTTTTAAGATTATTTCTTCTAAGTATGATTAGAGGTAGCATTACTTCATACTCTGTCAACAGTTCTAGATATTGTACAGGTTGATATATCTCTGCCCTAGGCCGTTCGAACACTTATAGTTCAAGTCTAGTCGTCGGCTGGAGGAACTTTTTCAAAACCTTTCTTCGACCGGTATCCGAGCTACTCGATCTCTGACAAGGGACAGTAGGTTTTTTATACCAGAAACTCGGGTTTTTGGACCTGTAACCTTAAGAAAATCGGCTGTAGAATCCACATAATTTCAGACAGTAACACATCCTGTTAGGAACCAAGAGGTGGCAGCACTTGTTCGTCGGTCTATTCATCAGTTGCTGCCTATAATTATTTATAGTCATGGACCAACTATTTCTGATTAGTTAGCGGTGGAGATTAAACTGCCCGCTCCGTCTCCGAAAAACTAGATAAGGTTAAAAATAGTCTCGCCTACTCACTTTAAGTGAACAAGAGGCGTTAGCTTATTTATATATTTATTATTATTATTATTATTATTATTATTATGTGACAAATCCAAGAACTCATCGCAGGAAGGCTCTCTATTCCACTATTCCGGTACACACATCTGAGCGTCTCTTGGACGGAGTAATTGTGGACAGAGAACTTAAGTTTAAAGGGCATATTGCAAAGATTGACAAAATATCGCATCAAATTACATGGTTGTTGAGGAACACACTAACAAGCAGGGATAGGGAAGTTATTGTTCCACTCTTCTTCTTCTTCTTCTACGCGTTATTCCCGCTTCCTATGTAGGGTCCGCGTGTTACTTTTAGATGCGACTTCTTGTTAGTACTACTCCTAACCGACCCATCGCCTGGTCTGCCGCTGGGGGGGATATATTTTTGACTGCAGAGGCGTATGTTCAGGGGGTCGGTTTGCCTGTTTGCGGGATGAAAAACGCCAGATAAACTGGCGAAAAAACCCTACTAACCCCGCCCAAGACCGGTTAACTTGGCTATGCCTGAGAAAGATCCTCAAATATCCTCACGTCTACAACGGGAATCGAACCTGGGACACTCCTTCCCCAGGCATATGGTTGCAAAGCGCAAAGCCACTAGGCTAACCGCGCGGTCTATTGTTCCACTCTATAAGGCATTAATAAGGCCGCATTTGCACTATTGTGCACAGATCTGGTCGCCAGGATTTCTTTGTGATGCGGAAGTGGTGGAGAGGATTCAGAGGCTGGTTACAAAGGTTGTTGCAAGTCTGTGGGATGTTCCCTATGAGGATAGATTGATGATCTGTGGGCTCCAAAAACTGGCTGATAGACCTAGGAGAGGAGATATGATAGAGGAATTTAAATTGTTAAAGGGATATTACAGGATTGATACTGATGATATTTTTAAGACCAGTGAAGGAAGGGAGAGAACAAGAGGTCATCTCTGGAGATTGTGTAAGAATGTGACTAACAAGGATGATAGGACTAGATTTTTTACTTGGAGGGTTGTGAATGGGTGGAATGCTTTGCCAGAGGTGGTTGTGAATGCTTCAACTGTTAATGAATTCAAGGAGAGGTATTGACAGGTATTGTGTGAATAACTGTTATTATATCAATGTTGGGTCTCCCGCGATGAGTCTTTTGATCCCATGGAGACACCGCTAAAATAATAATAACAATAATAATCTCATCTATAGAGTTCATGTAAATCCAGATTACGTCTACTTTTCTATTCACCTGTTGTTGTTTTTTCAAACAATTTTATTTGCAAACATGTGCAAGGTTTTTTCATCTTTGTCTGTTATGCTACAGTTTCTGCTCTCTCTCTGTCTCTCTCTCTCTCTCTCTCTCGATATACGGAGGCTGTTCAATAAGTTATAAGGCTATATTTATACAGAAAAGAGATTACCTTTAATCGTCATCATTTATGTGGTCTTTTTTCGAAGTAACTACCCTGAGACGCGATGCACTTGTCACAACGTTGAGTCCACTTCTTAAACACATGTGAAAGTCCGTTTTTTGAAAGTTCTTTCAAAATCCCTCGCAGTTTTTACACATGCTTTGTTGCTTTCGAAATGGCGGCGTCTTAGGGGTTTCTTGAGCTGAGGAAACAGCCAGAAATCGCATGGTGCGAGATCAGGATTGTATGAGGGTGTGCTAGGATATCTGTGTTGTTCTTCTGCAAAACGTCCACTACACAACCAGCAATATGTGGCTTTGTATTATCGTGGTGCAATAAGAAGCCATTCTTCTGCAATAGACGCTTCCTTTTGACGTGCTGTACCATTGTCCGTAAAATATCCGTATAGTATGAGCCCTTTACAGTATTCCCAGGTTCTACAGCGTGTTGGTAAACAATTCCTTCGTAGTCAAAAAACATTATGGTCATAACTTTACCAGCCGATTTTACAGTTTTTGCTTTCTTGGGGATAGGCGAAGACGGATGCTTCCATTCATTGCTTTGTTGTTTCATTGTAGGGTCATAGTGATACAACCAAGCTTCCTCTGCTGTAATGATACGTTTTAAGAAGTTGTCACCTTCTTGTTCCAGTCTTTCTTTCCATTCTGTGCACACATCCACTCGATGCTGCAATTGTTCCGGTGTCATGAGTTTGGGAATCCATCGGGCGCAAACACGTTTCAGTTCCAAATGTTCAGCCATGATTTAGTTAACACTTCCCACAGAAATATTCAGAACAACATGCAGCTGGTGTACTGTAATTCTGCGATCCTCCTTGATGATAATCGCTGCTGTGGTGATCATTGTCTCTGTGATGGACGCTGAAGGTCTTCCCTCACGTTCAAGATCTTCCACATTTTGCCTTCCTTCCTTAAAAGTTTTATGCCAGCAAAAAACACTTGCCCTCGACATTGCTTCATCGTGGAAAGTTTCGCGTATCCTGTTAAAAGTGTCCGATGCCGATTTTTGCAAACGCACACAAAATTTCATCGCATAGCACTGTTCCAAGGACGCTTCCATTTCGACGACTGGTCGCGGTTCGTAGCGCGCAGAAACAAGCTTGCGTTTAGTCACGTGACACTCTGTCACATAAGCCCGTATATGCCATCTCTCTCAACCTCTTTTGTTAATATATAAAGCAACATTTCTTTATTCCACAGAAATTAATATTGTGATGAGTTGCTTCGCGACAGTAAAGTTAGTCTTATTACTTATTGAACAGCTTTCGTATATATCAAAAATAAAAAATAAAAAAAATAAAAAAAATCAGCTAACGCCTTTTTATACCCGTATATATAGGGAGTAGGCAAGGCCGTTTTTAGCCCTATCTAACTTTTAGAGACTGAGTGGGCAGTTCAATCTCCACTGGTACCCAAGTAGAGGTAGCTGGCCCAAGGCTATCACTAATTAAGAGGCACGCAGTGAAGAGTGACGGCTGAACAAGTGCCGCCATCTCGTGGTCCCTAACAGTCGTATTTAATGTCTGAAATAATGTGGGTTTTACGGTCTATTTTCTTGATATTACGGTACGAAAAACCAGAGTTTCCGGCAGAAAAAAACCACTTGCACGTGCCGGAGATCAACTAACTCGGAAACCGGTCGAAAAAAGAGCTTAGAAAAATTTCCACTCACAACCTTCTATAATTCCTAGGTGTATACAAAGTCACATGTGACTGTGGAAAACCTTACTATGGCAAACGGAGAAATCTATCCTCCTTCGTCTCGAGGAACACCAGAAAGACATTGCTTACAAGAGAACCAGAGCTACTTCCCTATTAGGCCATGTCCTGTTTTCAATAAACACGAACAACGAAAATCGCCAACATGATGTAAATTGGACCACAACTTCAAACCTACACATTTGCCACGATGAGGTAGAACGCCGCATTGTCGAGTCAAAAGAAATCACCTTTGAACCTCTTCATATGAAAATAATCTCAGCTATAATTTGCCTGACTCTTTCAGCTCTACTATCAGATACTGGAGATCGCGTGGTTCCACACACGCATAAGTGTACAACAATAGAACTTTAACACGGACTATAGCTCAAGTTGATAATAACTGTAATTTATAGTCGAATATTATAGCTTTATAATTGTATAGCTTTAGAGTGTCTCAATGTTTTTTCATTGTCTTTTAACAGCTTTCTATGTTCTTAATGCCTGATAAAGTCAATACCGACGAAACATCTTGCGTTTTCAAATAAATCTCAATTTGATATAATTCTCGGATTTTTAGTCAGTTTATATTAGAATGAACATATCCAACCTCCGAGTGAATAGCATTAGTCTTCATTTCCCTTCTGATGAGGGTAATTGTGTACTTTCGAAAGCATATCCAAAGACACTCAAGAGCATTGCAATTAATATCAATAGGCTTATCTTCTTGAAAATATCTAAGTTTTCCTCAATTATTCCGAAGTTCTTACAATTTAAAGAAATCATTGCTACAGAAAGAGCGCATTTACACTAAAGCTAAATTAGATCTTTTAACGGAGAGGATTTGCGTCACAAAACCAATTTATCTTTGCTTTTCACAGAAAAAACATCATTAGAAAACCAATTAGCAGCCTGCTTAGACCTTGATTCTTGGAATTATATTAAAGAATTAAGTACTTTCCGCGAATTACAATCTCAAAACTTAAACAAACACAAGCTAATCAGAAAGTTCAAGTCAAGACGAGAAAGGTCTACTCTAAATAACTGTCATAACAGACTTAAAAATTTGGTGATTAAGAAATCGTCATACGTCTTGAGTCCCGATGAAGAGAAAATTCTCGAAAAAGGCCCAAATTTTGTATTAGCACCAAAATGCATTCTTAAAGAATTACTTTTAACTAAGATGGAGAAAGCAGCTTCGCTACTTCTTACCGCAGACGCGAGTTTACTTCACATAGAAGCAATTCTTGCAATCAACAATGCAAAACCTCCTTCTGATAAAATATCCCCTGGTGAGAGACTTGCAATTAAAAATCTAAGAATTAACTAGGACATCGTCATCTTAAAAGCTGGTAAGGGAAATACAACTGTAGTTCTAGATAAAATAGACAACCGAGAAAAAATCTTAACATTGTTAGAGTCAGATAGTTATTCGGATATTGAGAGGGATCCAACAAGAGAAATACCCAATAGAACCAATAATCTCTTACAAAAGACCGCAGAAATTCCACGAAATACACGGCTTTCCATCCGTTCTTTACACCCACTCATCCCAAGGCTATATGGTCTCCCTAAGGTACATAAAGAAATCTATCCACTGAGACCTATAGAAGACAGCATTGGCTCACCCACATACAGGTTATCTAAATATATGGCGTCATCGTTAAAAGCATATGCGTGAAAATCTTCTTCTTATATGAAAAACTCAACAGATTTTGTCTCTAAAATAGAGGACTTAAAACTGAAATCTTCTGACATCATGGTGAGCTTTAACGTGGTAGCACTCTTTACCAACATTCCGACACAAGAAGTTCTCCATATTTTAAAGAACAAGATTTCAAATAAAATGTTCTCTCTACTATCTCACTGTGTAAACTCTGGCTATTTTGAATTCGAAGGTAAACTTTATAAACATATCAAAGGATTAGCTATGGGAAGCCCCCCCCCTCTCTCCTATATTAGCCAACATTTTGTTCGAGGATTTTGAACAAAACGCAGTCTTTTCTTTTAGTTTAAGACCAAGAATTTGGCTTAGATACGTGGACGATATATTCCTCATATGGGAGCATAGTATTGCGAATCTTCACAGGTTTCTCAACCACTTAAACAACCTCCATCAAGACATCAATTTGACCATGGAGATTGAAGAAAATAGTTCCCTCTGTTTCCTAGATGTTAAACACTCACCAAGCCATCTGAATCAATGAAAGTCTCTATATTTAGAAAGCCAACACACACACACACGGACAGATATTTGCATGCGTCTTCACAACGGAGAAGAGTGCTGCTTGCAGATAGTACTATTTTGTGAGCCTTAAGGGTCATTCCTTCACACGATAATGTTACATCCACCAAACTTTCACTAGCAAGTAATTTATTAAAAGCAGATAATATATTAGGTGTGTGATTGTGCCCTTTCAAACAAATTGTCTGTGATCTTGTTATCATATCGAGTTCTGAACTAGAATTAAAATAAAATACTCATATTGGGATTCTTTAAAGTACCATGCCTCTAACTTCTTAAAAAAAAAACTGTAAGATTGGCGAAAATGCTTCATCAAACAAATCATTACACATACAACATTAAACAATAAAAATGCCTAACAAAATTTACATACGTTGCTTGAAATAATTATGTCAGTATTATACACTTATAATCAATAATGTTCATTTAACATCCAGTATATATGCTCAGAGAATGACAGTATTAGGCTTAACAACAAGAACGCGATCACTATAGCATATTATTCTCGAAATGTTTCACGAAACACATCATTACATGAATAACCAAAAATATCTAATACAAAGATTTACATACGTAGCTTCAGAGAAGGTTTAATAGCCACATGCTGTCACAATAGCGAGATTGGCTTAGCTGCAACGATTCCTAATCATACAATCTGATACCAAATACATACCAATTATGTCAAATGCATAAATACTCGACACAAGATAAACACGCTTGACTTCAAAGAAGCACTTAACTGAGAAATACACAGCCATAAAATATATTTTTTTCAATTTAAATGTGTGCACACCAGAAACGAGCCTACACCACTGTGTCCGCCTCCATTTAACAGTCAATTTTTAATTTGGGTATCTATATTAGAGCATGGAGATTGAGATGACTTGGGCATTTGGAAAGAATGGGCGAGGAGAGAATGGCTTAAAAAGCATTCTCTTTTCATCCAAGCGAATCAGATGTATAACGCGGATAGTAATATTAATGGCTAATAATAATATTATTAATACCCTTAGACCCTATGGAGTCAAAGATCATCTAGGAAAAAATTCTTTACCTGCGAGTGATGTCCAAAAATCCTTAGCTGAGATGGGAATCCAGGAGTGGAATTCAAGAGTTCATGAAAGTACGTAATGGTCAAGTTGGTTATGCAGCAAAAAACCTTATAGGTTCAGATAGGTGAAGAAGAGGAAGAAGATATTTCGTACTGCTTATTTGGTAATTACGTATAGAATTCTGAATGTAATTTTAATACCAAATGAATTACGACAATGTTTGTTCTTAATAATTAATTAAACTTCATTACTGTTCCAAATTATGGACTTTTATTATATTATAATAACATTTTCATTTAAAATATTTATTAAATTATTAAATCAAATGTTTGACAGAGGAGCTGGATTTCTATTTGTATCCAATGTTGTGATTGGTCCTTGCCGGTTTCCCTCATGTAACAATATGTTTCGTTGTATTGAGTGGGTAATGTGATCGAGGCCATTTTGTTCTTCTGGTATGTGTTAATTGTAATAAAGCAATGAGTAAATATTAATGTGCCGTTTACGAATTTACTCGCTTCTCAAAAAGGTTGTGTATGCATATACGTGTCAACAATTTTAACGTTGTCAGGTATGTTATTCATAAAGGTGATATTCTGGTGGATCTGATTTTAAGTTGTACTGCCATGCCATGCATAATAATTTAAATAGTGGATTACGATTAAAATTTTTTTTATTTTCCTTTTATTTTATTTTATCTGTTGCAATTAAAAATATTCGTGTACTATAGGTAAAATTGTCCCATTGTTCTGCGTTTGTATCCAGGGGACAATTGCTAAACCTAACTTGCTTTTTCGGTTTCCGATGATAAGAGTCAAAAGAAATCAAATGTATTTTGTGCTTGTTTATTTTTCATCTTAAAAAAAAAAATAATAATAAATGATATAACGGAAATTTGGGAAGAAAGATGATGTACAAGATTTATTGTAATTACAGTTCAACTCTCAAAATTGACAAATTTTACAGCAAAACTGGGAGCAGTGACATACGCTTTCTTATTCAAAATTGAATAAAAAGTAATTTCCTTTTTTTTTTTTTTGTTTAAGTTGCCGTTTTCAGTAATTACAAATAATGACTTAGAGAATAATGAAAATGTGTAGTTTTGATTTAATGCTTTGTAGAACTTACATTTTGCGAAATGGTTTACTTAATTGTCTTTCTATAATGTATTAGAATTCCTGGACTGGTTGGATATCTAGCTAGCGGTCATTGTCATGCATCTAGTTAGAAGCAAGTAATAAATCTCTCACATGCACACGCATACGACTTATTCGGTTATGACTGCATGCCCACTTAATGGATCGGGTATTTTTATTATTATTGACACCTCATAGTGCATGATTTGTTATTTGGTGAGGGGGGGGGATAATTTGTGAACTACTCTTGGATTAAACTTGGAACTTTTTCAAGCCACTTCAGGGAGTTAGTATGGATTATGGTTTAGCATGATCACATGATATCATTTAAGATGTTTAAAAACATTCACATGTATTGAAATTTGAATGTACTAGAGTGGAAGCCCTTTCTGCTTGACCATAGGGAAAAAGTACTTGTTTTTGAATTGCCCAATAAGCATACTGTTTGTTCTTATTCCGATGCTGGAACTCGAATTCCAAAATTGTATTGATAGAATAGGTTATTGAATATGTTCTGTTGATATTGCATTTGTAACCAACACCAGCACTGCACATATACCAAACAATACATTCCTGTTCAATTAAAACTGAATACTATACTTGAAGTGGTATGGTTCGTCCACTTTGGGTAGCACTTGAAGTTGACTTCCTGCACTCCCATCTCAGTATGATATCACTGTTTGTTGTCCTGGTTATATCAGATTGCATAACACAAAAATAAATACAATAGTTAAAAAGTGGTATAATAGATATAGTAGAGAATAATTGGATTGTATTGGTTGTAAAGATAACTACAGAAATTAACTGACCTACTAGTTTTGCCACTAAAAACTATTGCTTTGTTTAGTTAAATGAAGAAAACTATAAATGCAACGTTGGAAACCATAACTTGAAACACTACTAAGCAAAGTTTTTAGGAACCATTACAGTATGAATAATGTAAACGCCCAGAAATGTGGTAGGTAGCACTAGTTCACCAGCATTGTTTGTAGGTGATCTGCTGAAAAGTTGAAATCTGGTGTCTGAAAGGATCTAATGAGAAATTTTCTAATGTCACAAAGAATTATTCCTTGGTTCTTATTAAGCATGTCATGTGAAGAGATTATTGTGGTCGATTCTTTTATCTGATGAAACAGATGGTTGTTTTCTAAGCTGGGCATGGAGTTTTTGTTCCAATCATTGTCGTATTGTGTGTTAGAACGAGAGAGAGAAAAAGAAATGATAAGCTAACCAACAACAGGTAACCTTTGATGCATTCAGGTTCCTGTCTCATTGAAGAGAAGTTGTTTTTTCTGTTGTTAGCAATATCTATAAGATGCTCTGTTTTATCTGAAAACTTTAACCTATATGAAATACAGGTATCCCTTGCTTAATGCGGATTTGATTATCGCGGCGAAATTAATTACGGCAATCCCTTGATATATGCGCCGAGAGTTTTGATTAATGCGTCTTTAAATTTACCATGCAAAATCATGCTCACACCACGAGGTTGCTAGCCTCGTGGTCATCCAAATTCTCTTAATGATCTGTGTGAGAATGTGAGAGTTTTATTTTTCCCACCAAATACAACATTATTGTTATAACCTATGGACATGGGAGTCATTGCAACTTTCAAAACCTATTTTCTTAAAAAGACATTCTCAAAGGCAGTAGAAACAACAACGGGAGAAAATGCGATTACGCTCCATGAATTTTGGAAAAAATTTAACATTAAATACATACTTAAGAACATTCGTTACTCGTGGGAGCAAGTGTCTTCTAGTTGCATGAAAGCTGTTTGGAAAAGCCTTCTGCCAGAATGCGCTAATGACTTAGGTTGTTTTCAAAATCCTGTTAACAACGTGGTCAAAGAAATTGTTGCAATTGGTGAAGGCCTCGGTTTTGATGGTGTTGATGCAGAAGATGTTAAAGAATTATTGGATTCAAAAGATTTCAGTGACAGACAACGATCTTCTTGAAATTGAACAGTGCACATAGGAAGACAACGAACAAATGGAATGTGAAGATGAGGTTCCAAAGGAAATAACCGTCAAAGAACTGGATGGAATATTTCTCAGTTTAGAATCGCTTAAGCAGCAAGTAATGGATATGGATCCAGATTTTAATCGAAGAATGCTTGTTTGCCGAGTTCTGGAGAGTCATTTTGCTCGTTATCGTAGAATTTATGCCGATAAGAAAAAAAACTAAAACTGTTCAAACGACTCTTTATAACTTCTTTTGATTAAAAAAAAATTGCAGTAACTAATGTAGGCACTAGTATTTATTAAACATTTACTTTACCAATGTAAGGAAAGAAACTTCAGTCTGTAGTGAATATCATGATTTTGTTGTGGAGTGGGATTGGAGAAATGCAATTTTTGAATGAGTTTTTATAAATGCCTGTAGTAGAAGTTGTACTTCATTAATTTTCTCCACATTTCTTAAGATGGAATCTTAAGAAATGTGGAGAAATAAGTGGTGCAGCAAAAATTAATGAAGTAATAACCAGTATATATACATCAAATGTGTGACCATTATCAACAATTTTAGCAATTGAAACACATAGAAAGGATTGTCATCTGCTAGTTTCTAATTCCAGGGTGAATTTCATTTTCTGGAAAAGTTGATGAGATAAAATTGTTTACATTAGTGACATCAGTTTCCAGATGATGAAGATATTGTGTATAGTCTGCTCATGGTTACCATAGCTAGCAGAGTGCCAAGAAGAGTCGATTCATGTTGAAGAGGAGAAAAGAATATGGGATATATGAATTTGTCATGAACACGTGAAATTATGTGCTTTATACATAAAATTTTCCAACTGTTATACAAGCAAAATAGTTAGCACTTCAAAAACTAGAATGTTCATAAAAGAAAAGCTAATTTTCCAACTTGTAATGAAAAACACTCAGCCCATGAAATGGATTTATTACCCTATTAATGGAATGGGTTCACCACCATCTGCCATGCGTAGAAGTGTTGAAGGTTCTCTCAATCTGTGATCAAACTATACTTTTATTCATCAGAATTAATTTAAGGTAGGCTGACTTACAAATTGTTTTTCAATATTTTCCATGAATACGTTGGAAACAGGACCATAGGAAGGTCAAAAAAGCTGTTTGAAAGTTTGGCCATTCCATGTAAAGTAATTTGAGTAGAGGCAATGTGTGAATATCTTAGAGATATCAGGATGGGAACAGATCGTTCATAAGCTCTATAACTTCATCTACAGGGATGTTGGTGAACAAAGAAACAGTGTCTAGATATGAGGATGTCTGATATCATGATGGAAATCTAAGATAGGTTCTGGACAAAATGCGAAGAGTTCTTTATGAAGGAGTCCATATGTCAGATTTGGTTCTTTAACAAAAAGGTGCCCATATAATAAGTGTATAGGTGAGCAATTTTGATCAATGCTTTTTTTCGGCACAAAGATATACACACTACCTGCATACAGACACTAATCAAAGACTAAGTTTAAAAAGCAGGATAAAGGCCTAACTGGACCCTATGTGTGCAGTGATGATATCTTAGGGTATACCAGCTTTGTGAATTTTTGGAGCCCCATATAGTTGTGGAGTTAAAGGATGCATGGATTTTGGCATTTCTTTAAATCTGTTGGCCAGGCGAGTTTGTTATATATGAATTGGTCTCTTATGATTGGCCTAAGTAGTATTGTAGTCTAAGGAAGCATAAGTGGAAGAGCCTGAAAGCAATAACGAAATCTTTGACGTGTAATCTGCTTTGTCTATCCTCATGACTGACATTGCCTTTGTCTGCTTTGAGGATGATGATTTCTTTGTTCTTTCTCAAATTAAAAGTGCTCTTTGTTCTGAATTTGTGCTGCTGCTTTTTTTGGATATATTATAATGGTATTATAGCACCAAACTAACTTGTATTTCACTGGATTTCAAACCAGCATTATCAGAGCACACTACATGTTACAGTTAACACACGGCAATGAGTAAGTGAAACAATGGACAAAAGATCTAAATTCCTAATTTCGCTCCCTCTAATGTTGTAAAAAAGAAGTATTTCCGCTATGTAGGAGTTGATCATATGATACCAGTCTTCCAAATTTTTGGCATATTAATGCAACCATGCTTGTTCAGGTTAGGAGAATGCTTAATTGCCATGGCTGACTAAAAATAATCTTTCTGACCTGTAACGACTTCCGTATATCACATTGATTTTCTTCCATCAAATCCTATGTGATTGTGTGTCTAAAGCATGGTCTGCCGGTCCAGACTTGCCATAATGATCTTAGTGAATGTATTTTTTATGTTCTCCAAGGCAGATGTTAACAGATCTTCCTGTTTGTCCATAGGCCACGTCACAGGGAACTTCATACACTTTGGCATATGCCTGGAGTTTATGAGGATAAACTCAAGGGAATGGAGTTTATCCTTAGGAGAGTGGATCAGAGTTGATAATTTAACATGTGGTGTGAAGGTCATATAAGTTTGGCTATGTTTTATAGGATTGATACTGATAACCTTTTTAAGACCAGTGAAGGAAGGGAGAGAACAAGGGGTCATCCCTGGAGATTGTGTAAGAGTGTGGTTAACAAGGGTGTTAGGACTAGATTTTTTGCTTGGAGGGTTGTAAATGGGTGGAATGCATTGCCAGAGGTGGTTGTGAATGCTTCATCTATGACAGGTATTGTGTGAATAACGGTTAGTATGTCAATGTTGGGTCTCCCGCGATGAGTCTTTTGACTCCATGGAGGCACCTTACATAATAATAATAATAATCTTTTCAGATGTATCTCAGACATAGGGAATAGGAATAGTAGTATATTGATCTTGTGTGTTTGAGAAGGGTAAGTAAGAGAGCCATGTAGTATTTTATCTATTTTATAGGAGTTATAGCCATTGGGCAGAAAAGTATGGAAAAGATATTTAAGTTTGGTGGAAAGAGCTGCATCATTAAAATAAATAGCCCTAGCTCAATATCTTCCCATGAGTGTTGGCTTTCTATAAATGGAAAAAGTGAACTATTTAAAAGCCAAATGACTGATGTGTCAAGAAAAGGCAAACAGTTATTAGATTCTTTTCTGCTGTGAAGTGAATTTTGGTGTGTTTGCTGTTTAGGTTGGTAACAGAAGATCTTTAGATCTTTTCTTTGTTACTGTTTGAATTCTTTCACTTACTCATTGTCGCATGTTAACGGTAACATGTAGTGTGTTCTGAAGATGCTAGTACGAAATCCAGCAAAAAAAATATAAGCAGGTTAATCAACTTATATATAATTTTGTTCATATGGTGTTGTAATATTGTTATAAATAAGTTGTGAATAACATCGTCCAACACCTAAGTTTTTCTATTAGATTTATGTTTCTTGTCTTCATCATTAGGATTGTCAAAGCCTCTTTCTTCAGGCCTTCGAGGCATATCATCTTCATCTGAAGATAGGTCAACCAGATAACATAGAAGAATGTTAGTATGACTAAAATGAATGCATAAAACTTTATTGTTATAGTTTTTCTGTGAAGTTTAAAAAAATTAGAATTAAATAAGTGTTAATAAAAAATAAAACATTTTACTTAATAAATATCTATATACCTGAGTTTATTTGATACCATGCATGCAACCTCCCATTTTCATTCATTTCTTATTGAAAAATCTCTTGATTGAAGCTTATAGATGTTACTTCTGATAATGATCATTTAGAATGTTCCTCTTTAATGCATTGTTTTTGAATATGAAGTCCTCTCCATGAAAGGTAAAGTTATAAACATATATATTTAGTATGGTGGGTGTTGTAAGAATTGGATAATTTGGATCTCTGCTCTAGAGACCAAACTGAGATGTTTTTCTGTATAAGTTGTCATGCCAGCCTAGTTGGCTGAGTGGTTAGCATACCTGTTCTACAGCCAACAGGCTGTGGATTCAAATAACACCGTGGTCATAGATGTTTGTAACTGTCTTTAGATGGGTGGGAACTGAATTTCATCATCCAGTGTGAGACCACTTCACCCACTATAGGAGGTCTGAAGTGGCTCGAAAAAGTTCCATGTTTGGTCTATACAACAAGGATTCTGAACTACGTAAAAATAAAGATACAACCATGATACAAAATGTACTGTAGGTTTGCAAATAGCCTTGTGTGTGGGTGGGGGAGTGCAAATTAAAAAAATACTGATTCACTTCAATAGTTCATTTTATTTTCTCTTGTAGTATTCATTGCCTATACTACTACTATTATCTCTGCTTTGAGTATTTTTATTCCCTTGTTCTAGCCTGTATTCACTAAGTGCATTTGTGCTGAATCCAAAATTGCTTCATTGATGCACTCAATCAGTTTTTTGCACTTGTATTGTGTGGGTTGACTAAGAGTGAAATTCGATCAGTACAGGTGATCTATGTGTGAAAATCTTTAATTCATTTATAATTGCCAAACTTGTTCACAAAGTTCTAGTAATGTTCTGTTCCTTGAAATGAACAGATCTTAAGACATCTTAATCTTTATGGGTTACCAAACCAATTTGGTTACATGTTAGCATTGCTTATTAAGTTCACCCATCCTCAGGAGTGACACTAACCACTATGACATTGAAAAAGAGAAGGTCATTTTCCATGCGCTCATGGATGAATTCTTTGCAGATGATGTCATTTAAAAAAAAAAATATTCTTTAAGTAAATCCAGTCAAGTGTGGTGTATGAGAAAGAAATCTAAATCCTGCATTGTTGGTTTCTCTTTGAACATCATGTTACACTTACCAATGGAAACACTGTATGCTGCTAAAGACCAAGTTGGAAAATGAAAAGAAACACTAATCTGAATTTAAAATATTGACATTGCTTATTTTGTTCCATTCTTTCCTGAAAAGAAAAAAAAATTGTTTGAAACTATCTGTTGTTAAAATGTACATAGTCTTCAAACTAAAGTGCATGATTTGCTGCTGATATATCATTGCTGTAAACAAAGATTTTAAGTTGCTTGGTGGACATATCAATAATAGAGCATTTCCACTGGCCAGAGCAACTAAATCTTATGAGGCCAGCGTATTATGTCTATAAATTCCATATCTTCTCCTGGGTGGCTGGTTTGCCTATTACAGGAGATGAGAAACCAATTTCCAGGAAGAAAAATCTTTGTACCTGTATATGAGACCATCCAACTCACTTTCAGTTCAAAAGCCCTGATAAGGATTTTTCCAACTAAAGGGCCTCATCGATATCAGCTGAGCTACAGTGGCTCTCACAACTTTTAAGGTTCTCCTAATATTAAGTTCTCCCATTAGAGAGTTGATAAATTTGCTTTTTATCAATTTAGCTGAGATCTCAGCATTCTTTGACATTCTGATGATATCCCTTGAGTAGCTAAGAATTTTTATCGACATCAGCACCTTTTCATTTTTCAGTTCAGTTTTTTCATGATCTTTTTTAATATAACTGTTATTTATACCTATCATAAAATTCTTAACTTTTGTCTTTTCTTGTATACTACTTCCAAAATACACATCTTGTTACAAATGCTATAAACACCACATTCAGTTTGAAATAATATTGCATGGAGAGCAGAGCTTAACGTGAAAGGGCTGATAATAAGTTGCGCTTCTGAGGAGAACTTCTCCAGCACAGCTGTATTAAACAATATATTTAAAAAAAAAAAAAATGAATGGATATATTAGAGGCAGTTGTCCAAAGTAGAACATTGTCCTGTGACACCATGAATTTTCACAAAAAAAAAGGGGGGGACTAAGTCTTACAAGAAAAGCTATAGAAGTAGCATGTGCAAAGTATTGCTTATACTAAATTTCCATGGGTGAGCTCACTGATCACAAATGCCAGATAACCAGAGTTCATTCACGGTAATAGTTGCACTGATGCCTCCAACAGTCTAGTTAACATTGCATGAAGACTACATTGTCCAAACTCTAAAGCATGATGCTGTGAATGTCTTACATCATCAATTTCCTAATATGTATCCTCAATGGATATACAGGCTACTATGACAACACTGCTTGATCAAGTTTACATTGCTGGGTCTTTTTTCCTGATCTTTGTATCAGACACTGGTTTTGTTAACCTTTCCTTTCTCATTCCGTTTAAGTGATTGTACCATTGTAGATTACACATTTTTGAATGCAAACAATGTTAAGTTCCTTTCTAATGTCTTCATTTTTAATATGATTCTACCATTGATGCCATCTGTTCAGGCCTCTAATTTTTCTCAGAACTCATATCTGTGGTCTCTAATTTTGGATCCAGTGCTTTATTTCTAATTTGATGAATGAATAGATTATGTGCATCCTTATCTTGCACTTGATTTCACATCAGACCTTTTCCTGTATTTCATTCAGTTCTAACTTCTGACTAATAACTTAAATATAGACTGTATTGCACTGCATAATATTTCATTTATCCCATAGTGTAGTGTTTTGAAAAGCTTCTCTCTAGATACCATGTATGCTTTTTCCAGAGCTGCAAAACTTGTGCAGATCCTTGTTATATTCTCGTGATTTCTCAACTATTTGTGGTAAAGTGAAAATCTGATCCTTACTGCTATTTGATTTGAACCCAACTTATTTGTCTGCAAACTCCTCTTCTACGATTTTTCTTAGCCTTTTCTCAAGTATGTTTGCATAAATCTTACCAGGAATTCCCCAGTAGAGAAATTCTTTTGCAATTCTGATATTAAGTTTTATATGGTAATCAAAAAAGTTCATGCAGTTTTTCATAATAAAAATTAAACAACTGCAGAAATGTTCATAAAATGTTTTATTCACTAAAATTGTACTTCATAATGCAACTTTTTTCCCAGCGAGATGTACAAGTTTATAAATTCCGCTTTTATAAAACATTTTGTGTTTAGATGTAATAAACCTAGCAATCTCTGTTTTTTTTTTTATTGTGAGACTGTCTATTTCACGTGTGATTATATAATGCCAAAAAAAAAAGTGATAATCGCTTGGAGAAATGCCAGGAGAATATGGAGGAAGTATCTCCCATCCTAAAGTACAAATCTTCTCATGGATAAGTTTTGCAGTATGAGGTTTTGTGTTGTCTTGTAAGAATGTCACTTTTTTTCTGATTAACTAATCCTGGCTGTTTCTGAAGTAACGCATCCTGCACATGCTCAAGTTGCATTGAGTAGATCTCGGCCGTAATTGTTTGGCCCACAGCAAGAAACTCATAGTGGACAATACTGGCTTCAGTCCACCACATGCAAAGCATAGTCTTCTGAGGATGAAGTGGTGCCTTAGAAGTATGCAGTACTGAATCATTTGGTAACAACCAATGATAAGTTTGCTTCCTGTTAGAGTACAAGATCCATTTTTCATCACAAGTGAGCTAATAATCCAAAAATGGCTCATTATTATGACATGAAACAAGTGAAGAACAAATTGATAGCCTTTGAAGTTTATTGTCATCTGATAATGTATGTCGGATCCATTTGCTTAGCTTTCACGATTCTCCCAGTTAATGCAAGTGTAAATGAATTTTTTCACCACTCACATTAAACATTTTGTGAAAGTTCTTGACATGTTAAACTTTAATTATTTTCAACAGCGACATGTCATTCTTCATTAACAATGATGGAGGATCTTCCTGAACATGGTCCATCTTCAAGTGATTCGTCACCAGAAACATTTTTTAAGCCATTTCTGTGCAGTATGTTCTGCTACTGCATCTTTTCCAAATGTCACACACATCTTGGGACGCTTCTGAAGTCTTCGAACCGAGTTTAAATTTGTAAAGCAAACAAGCCCAAATTACACTAGGTTCAACTGACATTTTACAAGGATTCAAAGTCACAGAAAAAAAACTACACGCCAAAGTTAGGATGCACTGATTGGCTGACACGTATCTGTGCTTTACGATGCACATAAACAATTATGCTCTGCAAACCAGTACCAAATAAAATGAGTCATTGTAGCAAAGTCTACCGAAAACCACAAACTTTTTTTGTTACCTGATAGGTTCCCTTTTCATAGAAGGGGACTACGAGAGCTCTACTCCAGTTATCTGGAATTTGTCCTTCTGACCAGACCTTCTGAATTTTGCAGTTTAGCCACTACAAAATTTTTATACCTCCAGAGTTTGACAAGCATTAGCCTAAAAACTGTAAAAACCTCTATACAACATCTTTTGGTCATTTTGCTCGTTAGGTCATTATAATTTGAATTGTTTCATTTACTTATTGTCATATTTGTATTGTATCAAGTAGTTGTGCTCTGCAAATGCTGGTTTGAAACCCAGCAAAGTATAAATCAATTAACATCTCTTCATATTATTTGTTTTTTTATTATAATATGATTTAAAAGAGATGAATGATGTCAACACCTAAGCTTATCTACATGGTGGATTGTGAAAGCTTTATTCCCCAAAAGTATTGCGTGCAACTGATGTTTCTGATTCATTTTTCTAATGTGGTTCTGTCTTTGATTTGAAAAGAAGGTAAAAATAGCACAGAGTATTTCTTTCAGAACAGCACAACAAAGGTGTGTTTTGTGAATGAATGAATGAATAAAAAGATAACAAATTTCCACATATTTTAAAAGTTGAAATGTTAAAGTAAAATGGGGGGGGTGCAGCAGAGAGTTTAATTTAATTGTTTCTCAATATGTGCATGGGAATTTCTGTAGGACTTTGTTTTAAAAAAAGAAAATGGCATAGAAATATGGGAAGCTACTAATTTTCATGATGAACTGTGGTTAAATAAAATCTTAATTTCCTGCTATATTTCCAATGATTTCCAATCAATGTTAATATAGAAGACTGGCAACTCTTCTATATTAACTTTTTTTAATGTTTTAATATTTTGTTATGCCATTTTAAATTGCATTACAATTTAAATTAAAAATTGTAAATTAAATTTTAAATTTTTGATTAGTTATTAAATTTTATATTTATAGATACTTATGGCTTATGCATGTAGAAAAAAAAAATGATATTACATCCAGTGTAACGTGGACATCATCAGGGAGAAAGATTGGTAACTACATTGAAAACATGAATCATAAGAATAAGAGTTCAAAGGAACAACTGTAAAAATTTGTGCAGATTAAATAACCTAAAACCAACACCAGAAAAAAAAAAAAAAAAAAAATTATGGATCGCTAATAGTAACCACTTCCTAAAACTTGGAGATTGGCATACAGCCAGTGGTTAAGGTTTAGAGACAATTTTGTAGCATTTCACATGTTTTAAGAAAAAGACCATCAAATTTGAACCTGCTGGAATGAAAAATCTTTGCTTGGTGTCAAAGAAATCTGTGGTTAGTGTTAGCAGCATGAGAAACAAGGCTGGACTTGTCAGATTCTCAAAATGCAATATAGTCTTGATATTCTTGGATTTTAATCAAAGCAGAGCGACCAGTCTTTTGTAGATGGTGAGAAAGAAGACAGTTTCCAAGCTGGTTTGAAGAGGTGTAAGAATGAATTTGTGAAGAATTCGTACTATTCTGAGGTTCTTTTAAGGTAGGGGTATTGAAATTCTTTTCACATCAAATTTGTAGTCAGATCAATGGATGATGATTATTGGTAATGTTCTGAATGATAATTATGTTGTAACCATTAGACAGATTGCTTTTAATTTTATTTAATTCACCTAAACAAAAGGAAATCAGAAGTACATATTGCATGAACTCTATGTATGAGACTTTTGATGATACCTGCAATGAATGAAGGAAGGTGTGAAGACAATTGAGATGTATCTGCTAGTAAAGGTTGGTTTTCAATAAACTTAAAATTCAACATGAGGCGTAGGATTTCAAATGATTAAGGTATCCAAAAAAGGCAGGCAGTTAGATTCATGTTCAGTAATGAACTTGATGCAAAAGTGAAAAGTGTTTATTTTTTTCCAGGAACTGAAGTAATTCCGACCTCTAAAGGCAACGTCAACATAATGAACTGTATACGAAATTTAGGAAGAATAGTGTTGAAGAGTTATGTTCTAGATGCTTATAAAATAATCACCCAAAGCTGGTAAGATAGGATTGTTCTTTCAATTTATTTGAACAACTTGTCCTAACATGTAAAATAGCCTGCATTGATGGTGAATTTAAATAAGTGTGTCTTCAGGAAAATCAGATTGCAAAAATTGAAAAGTCTCTTTTAGATATGGTGACTATATCAAACAAAACCATAATTTCATTATTAGACAGGTATAGGTCTTTGATTTTCTTTTTCAAGGCAGTGCGGGTTTTTATTTTAAGAACTAGTGTGGACAGTGAGATTCCGAAGATGTTTTGCAAAGTGGAAGAGCTTATTCTCGTGAATGATGTTTTGAATGTAGTTACAAGTTGCTCCCTCTCCCCCTGATGATGGCCATATTACATTGGGTTAAATATGAGTTCTTGAATAAAATTCTATATTTTTCTGCATTTGTAAGCTGCATAAGTATCTTCAAGTATGTCTAGTACTTCCATTAAAACATTTGATTATAAAATGTTATGAATGTTTGTCTAGAATCGACTTTTAAATCAGAATTCTCCACTTCTGTTGCTGCCTCTAAATCTTTTAATAATGTACTGTTATTACATGAAAATAAATTAATATTTTTCATTTTTAAGTCTATTTGATTATTTTTTATAGGTCTGTTTTCCAGTTGAGGATATCACTGTCTTTCATAAAATTTGGGCATAAGCATTGAAGCAAAAGTTAGCACCTACATTAAGTATTATTTCCGTTACATATTTTATTTTTTCCTAGGCAGTGGTGAGCTACACTCAATCACTCAATTTGCAATTTCTTGTGAATGGTTAGTTGAATTCTAAACCAGTTTTAGGACTTAGGCTACCACTTGATTTAAAATTTATAATTAAACTGTTGTTTACAAAAAAAAAAAAGTATTTTTTGCTTTGATACAATGCTGTTTTATTTGTCTAGTAATAAAAATTTAGAGATTAGATTACAAAATTTTTAGCAGCTCACTACTGTATAGATGTAACATTAATCCTTTTGAATTATATAAGTTTAGCCACCATACTTTGTTTGTTGCTAAGAATTTTGCAATACAAAATGAACATCTAGAAAGCACTGTATTAACTATAGTGCTGATATTAGTACAGGAAGGCCTTATTTTTTGAAGGGGTTAGGTTCCAAGCCAACTTTTTGTAAAGTGAATCATTCATAAATTGAGATAAAATTGTGTTTAAATGAAATTGATTTTTAGTACGAATGACTTTTTCATCATCTTCATTTATTTCATTTTAAATAAGGACTTTGCCTTATCCATGATTACTGTTTGAATTACAGGAATGTTTATTTTGATTAATATCGTCAATCTGCAATACTAATAATTTTTTCACTTTTTCCTTTACTTCATTTCTTGAATATGATGCTTTGACGTTTTTGCATTAACAGTTGAATGTGAATGCTTTATCTTATCTTCACTGGTTATTTTTTTGAAACTGTAGAAGGCATTAACTTCATTGCTTTATACACACATCTTAATGATGCTTACCTGATTCGATGCATCGAATCACTTCCATTTTTTTCCTTAATGGTAAGTGATTTTCTGCTCTAAGTTGAGGATGACGTTGAATAGCCTCTATGTTGACATTCTAAATGTATTGTTTAAATACAGTTGCATATTTTACAATCAAATTAATATGATTTTGAAATGTTCTTTAATTCAAATCTTTGTAAATAGAGGAATTATTAAATGGGGACTTCCTGTGATTGGATATTCTTGTTTTTCATTGAAATATACTAATTTGCAGGCCTCCAAAAATCCACTCGCCAGGAGTGAGTTTTTAGAGACAAGTGGCACATGAATTTTCAGGCTCCTTCTAAAAGCATTCAAAAATGTTAGTTTCTTTGCATAATTGACAATTTTTAATTTTAAAATATCATCTCATACACTGTCACAAGTTATTTGATAATAAGTTGCTGCCAACAAATTTATTTGAGAAATTTATTTCCATAGAGTTGGAAATAAAACTTGTGGATCTGAAATCCTAATTTGAACACCACAGCATTTCCTTTTAAGGAATCGCAAAAGCTTGCAATTTTAGTTGCCAGTTTTCTCTAAAAGGCATAAAACCAGTTATCTTCACTTCTGTCCTTTTATCTCCTTTAAGGTTCAGAACTTTTTCCTTTCTGTATTAAAGACTAAGAAATAACGAAGTCATTAAAAACTTCTCCAACCATGTCTTCTTCACCCACGAGTTTTTCTGTTGGCCATTGTTGTAACACAACTGAACTTTTAAAATGTTATATATATATATATAAAAGACATAAATATCAGCAGTTGAGTTCCAAAAATCAACTCTCATTTTTTTCTCTCAGCAGTAATATGGTGTCCTCTTTACCTCACAATTCCAGTCTATTCAAATCATTCTGCATATCTGCAGCACTCCTGATTACCCTACCTACCTATCTATGCATCGTCAGCAAATAGTTGTATGTTACATGTCAAATCCTTCCCAATGTCATTAATGAACAGATTTAATAACAGTGGACCCAGGACTGATCCTTGAGGTACCCATTGGTTACCTTGAATCTTGCAGATTCACACCTCCATATACCCCTTTTTGATATCTGATCTGTCAGTCAGCCATCCTCTTATCCATGCCAATAGTTTATAATCCAATCCCATATTCTCCAATTTATGCATCAGTATCATATGACAGAATACCATGCTGTATCTTGTCAAAAGCCTTAGCAAAATCCTAAAGTATCATAGTGTATCCATTCCCCCTTCTCTAACTCAGTGGTAACATTATTATAGAATGTGAGCAAATTGCTCAAACATGACCTTCCCTTAGTCAACCCATGCTGTTCATTGCAAAGTAGAGATTCTTTGTCAACCCATTTCTGAATGTGAGCCCTAACCAGACTTCTGAAAAATCTTCACCACTACTCCTGAGATACTGATCGGTCGATAATTGGATACATTGATCTTTGCATTACCCTTGTGTAATTCGATACCATATATTGTTACCACTCCTGTGTAATCTTCCCTGTTCTGAGACATTATATAGCCTGGTCAAGGGAATAGCCAGTTCAGCTGAACACATTTTTAGCATCTGTGCTGATATCTCATCAGTTCACATTGCAGAATTCTTATTCAGTTTGTGCAATAGTTATAGTACTTCCTCCTCATCCACATGAGTTTCCTCATATGGTGAAGTTGTAGCATTGAGTTCAATGTTGCATATTTATTTATTAAATATTTATTAACTTAAAAGCTAATTTTTTGCTGATATTATATCCAGCATCTTCAGAGCACACAAACAAAGTTTGTTACAAATGAGAGACAACCACAATTCGGTGTAACAGTGGGCATTAGAATAAGTAATTGCAGCGTACAACACAAGACTAATGTCCTAAAACGCGCCATCTAAGTTAAAAAAAAAAAAAAAAATAGTAGTCCAAAGTTTTGAAAAAAATATAGTAGTCCTTGAAAGTTTTGAACAAAATAAAAATAAATAAAATTAAAATAAATATTAATTTGGTCTTAAGATGACAGTCTCCCAAATCTTTTTGGTAGATTTATACAGCCATACTTGTTAAGGTTTGGAGTGTGTTTTAAGGCATCTGTTGATTCCAGGAACAAACTGACTTGTAGAAGCTTCTGTGCAGCACTTTTGTTTTTTTACAATTGATCCTGTGTTCCGGAATATCCAAAGCATGGTCTGCCAGACCCGACTTGCCATAGCGAAAGTGCCGGATATATTTTTTGTGTTCACTGATGCGGATGTCCACAATTCTTCCTGTCTGTCCATAGTAGGCTCGATGACAAGAATAGGGTACTTCATAGACTCCTGCATGTGATAAAGGAGTGAATCTGTCCTTAGGTGAACGGATGAGAGTTGCTAATTTCACATACGATGAGCAGTTGGTGTTTGTTAAGCACCCTAGATATCTTTTCAGATGTGCCTTTAATGTATGGAATGGTGATAGTTTTGTTGTAGTCTTCTGTGGTAGATAGTGTGGGGGATTTCTGGGTAGCATTTAGTATTTTTTCTATCATATGGGGATTATAGCCATTGGTTAGGAAGGTTTGAGGCAGGTGAGAAAATTCAGCAGTGAGAGCAATGTCATTGGAACAGATTGCTCTAGCTGTATGGGTTAGTGTTTTTAAGATACCATATTGTTGAGAAGGGTGATGGTGTGATTGTTTGTGTAAATATCTCCCTGTATGTGTGGGTTTTCTATAAACTGAAAATGATAAGGAACCTTCTGGAAGACGTGATCAGTGTGTCTGGGAAGGGCAGGCAGTCATTGGCTTCTAGTTCCATTGTAAAGTGGATTTTAGGGTGCTGGCTATTTAGATGCACTAAAAATGTATTCAACGTGTCTGGGCCATGTGGCCAAATAGCAAACACATCATCATAGCGTAGCCAGAGACCTGTGTTGATAGCTAGCTTTTCAGATGTTCTATGTAGAAGTTGGCTAAGGGGGGGAGAAAAGGGGGGGAATCCCATAGCTTGTGTCAAATATACAAACAATTAGATGTCCCATCTAATTGTTTGTATATTTTCCCTTTCCATGTAAAATATCCTGCCTGTACTATGAATTTAAATAGCTGAAATATATTAGCTTGTAATTGTGAATTTAGTAAGTTAAGTGTTTCAGTCAATGGTACATTAGTGAATAATGAGGTTATATCAAAACTCACCATTAGGTCTGAACTATTTAGGGTGCATTTTTCTAAAATACTTTTTAGGTGGGTAGAATTTTTAACAAAAGAGGGAAAGAGGGAGATTGTTTGTGCAAGTGGTTAGTAGTTTGGCTAAATGTTTAGCTAGTTTATATGTAGGACTGTTTATACTATCTTCAATAGGTCGTAAAGATGTACCTTGTTTGTATATTTTAGGAGCACCATATATTCTGGGTGTTTTGCTCTCAGGGGACCCTGTAACCCCTAGAGAGCGCGTCCACTGGGTGGCGGATAGGGGAGCCCACCGTGTGTGTGTGTGTGTATGGTGGGGGTGGTCCGAATATACTGAATAAGGACTCATGGTCCAACAGGGCCATAAGGGGCAATCATCTTGATTGTAAGGGAAGCGGCACTCCCATGGACCTCTAACTGGATCTATCCTCCCCTTCTTCTACTTTGAGGAAGACCCACTTACTTTAATCTTTCCTATAAGGCCTTATCAGTCAACTATTCTTACTTTATGACCCTTGTACTATTAGAGTACTCGAGGGCCATGGGGTCTTTTCATTTCTGGCCTTACAACTATGTTCTCTCTATAAACCTTACTATATTTCTTCTATAATCTACCCTTTCCTCTTCAATATATCCTATTCCTCCTATGGGTTTAAATTTGGAAAGGAGAGTTCAGAAGCCTTAAGGTAGCAGCCCTACCACTGAACTATTCCATCGTCAAGCTAGTCCCCTGACATGGAGAGCATAACCATACTTGTAAGCTGACAGAAAAAGATAATCAGATTGAATCTATGGGAAACGACCCTGGAATGGAAAAGGGAAAACGAAAATGGAAACGACAAAATATAATACACATAGCAAACTGTAATGTAAGAGGAATAGCATATAAAGAAATAGAATTAGACCAGTTATTAAATGAAAGAAATTTTAAAATAGCAGTAATCACTGAAACAAAAAAGAAATTAAAAGGAACTATAAGAACTGAAAATTTTAATGTGATATACAGTGGAGTCAACAGAGACCAAAGAACACAAGCAGGAGTCATGATTTGGATTCATAACTCCCTTTCAAAACAGTTAAAACATTATAAATTATGGAATGAAAGAATAATAGAGGCTATTTAACATTAATTAGTTTATATGCCCCAGAAGAAGGAAGAGAACAGGATAATATTGATTTTTATAATCAGCTACAAAACATATATAATAAAATAAATAAAAATGATTACATAATTTTAGCAGGAGACTTAAATGCAAGAATTGGAAACACGAAAATTAATAATAATATAGGAATACATGGAGAACACACTCTAAACAGAAATGGTAAAAAATTGATTGACTTTGTAGTTTATAATAACCTAAAAATAATGAATTCCTTCTATAAACATAAAGACATACATAAATATACTTGGGCAGCAAGAGGATGGAAATCAATATTAGATTACTTCATATTAAATGAAAAGACATCAAAATTTTCACTAGATGTTAGAGTTCACAGAGGATATGAAATAAGCAGTGACCACTTCCTTGTTAAAATAAAATTAAGATTACCACCTAAATGGCTACAAGTAACAAGAACAGAAAGAAAAATTGAAACATTTGTTTATAAAACTGGACTATTGAATGACAAATGTACAATGGCTATATGAACAAAGAATTAACCAATATCTAGATAAAATAAAACAAAATGAAGAAATAGAAATAGAATGGCTTAATATAAAAACGATACTAAATGCAGCAGCAAATGAAAGCTTAGGAAAGACCAAAAAATTCAATAAAAGAAAAAAACTGAAGATCTGGAATGATACAATCAAAGAAATAATCAAAAAGAAAAAAGAAGTCTATCACAAATGGTTAAGCAGTAAAAGATTAGAAGATGAAATAGAATATAAAAGAATAAGAGCCATAGCTAAAAGAGAAGTCAGAAAAAGACATAGAGAATCATGGAATAAATTTGTTTCTAATTTAGAACATGATTTATATAAAATAAGACCCAATGTATATAAGATTTTGAAACACCTAAATGCAGATACCAAAGAAAACAAAATTAAACACTGAATTGAAATTAGAAGAATTTCTAAATTACTACACAGAACTGTGGACAGACAAATATTTTAAAAAAGACAACTGGCAAACAATTAACGAAAATGAAAAGGAAATAACTGAAGAAGAATTGGAAATCATCCTGAAAGAAACAAGAAACGGAAAATCACCTGGAGAAGATAAGCTAGGTTCAGAACTATATAAATACACAGGAACAAGATTCAAAGGAAGACTCTTATTATTTTTAAATAAAATTTACTCAACTGGTATTCTCCCAATAGAATGGAAAAAAGCAATTGTGATTCCTATCTTTAAGAAAGGTAATAGAGATGACCCTAAAAACTATAGAGGTATCAGTATACTAAATTCATGTTACAAAATATACAGCAGAATCTTAAATAACAAACTAATGAAATATTCCGAAAACTTTATTCTAGAGGTACAAAATGGATTTAGAAAAGGTCGATCATGTATAGACCCAGCCTTCTGCCTAAAATTAATAATAGAGAAAAGAAGAGATTATAATTTAGAAACACATTGCATTTATTGACTTTGAAAAAGCATTTGACAAAGTTAAAAGAAACATATTATTTAACATATTAAAAGAAAGACAAATACCAAATAATATCCTAAAAGCTGTCACAACTATATATGAAAATAATCAAATACAAATAAGATTAAATCATGAGCTATCATATACAAGAGAGATAAACCAAGGGGTCTGACAGGGATGTCCCCTCTCAGCAACTCTTTTTAATATCTACTTAAATGAAATAATAATAAAATAGAGTAAAAATTTACATCAAGGAATTAAACTTTCACCTACAGTTAACTTAAACACTCTCCTCTTTGCAGATGACCAAATGATAATTACAAATTCTGAAGATAACTTACAGAAAGCTATTTTAAATCTAAATGAGATATCCAAAGATTATGGTATGATAATATCAACGGAAAAATCAAAAACTATGGCCTTTAAAGGACAAGATCCAGCAAGAACTAAAATAGTATTAGATAACAAGATCTTAGAACAGGTGAATTCATTTAACTACCTAGTATGTATGATCACTTATGAAAATGAAAAAGATATAAACATAAAAATTGCAAAATATTTAAAAATAACAGGAGTAATTAACTCTATATTTAAACCAAACCTAGTTCAAAAACAAACCAGGCTAAAAGTATACAATACAATAGTCCTACCGGTCTTAATGTATGGAAGCGAAATCTGGACAATAAAACAAAAAGACAAAGATTAACAACAGCAGAAATGAAGTTTATGAGAAAAACTGCAAAGTATACCCTATTTAATCACAAAAGAAACAAAGATATTATGAAAGAATTATACCAAGAACCAGTAATTAAAAAAATTAAAAAATATAAACATAGATGGATGGAACACGTTCAAAGAATGAAAACGAAAGATTACCAAAACAAGCCTTAAAGTACAAGCCATTAGGAAAAAGAAAACCAGGACGTCCTCTTAAACGATTCAACGATGACTTCTAAGGCCGGAACAGGCCATACTAGGCCTAAATCCTTGATACGTATGATGATAATGATGACCACATATTCTGGGTGTTTTAACATGAAAGGGTTTGAGTTTGTTGACTGTTTCTTTTGGCCAGGAAGTGACTTTGTTCAATAACTTGCACACCTTATTCTTTTGTGAGTTGGTATGATCGCGATCTATAATTACATCTGTTGACCGGTCTTGGAGAAGTGTGTGCATTTTGCTTTCATGTTCTGTTGTATCCATTACTACAGTTGCGTTTCCTTTGTCTGATTTGGTTATTGTAATGTGGTTATTGTTGCGTAGCCCTTTTAGAGTCATTATTTCTTTATGTGGGATATCATTTTTGGGAGCCTTAGAATGGATTCGGATATTGGCCATGTCTAACCTAATATTATTGGCTGTTGCTGGGGGCAGATTGTATAGTCCACGTTCAACAGAAACTCCTTTTGGTCTAAACTTTGAATAAGACATATATCTCTTCTGGAGTGAGAGGTCATTTAGTAAACAGCAAAATTGTGTCAAAATAATAAATAATCACATTACAGTAACCAAATCAGACAAAGGAAATGCAACTGTAGTAATGGATACAACAGAATATGAAAGTAAAATGCACACAGTTCTCCAAGACCTGTCAACATATCTAATTATAGATCGAGATCCCACCAACTCACAAAAGAATAAGGCGTGCAAGTTATTGAACAAAGTCACTTCCTGGCCAAAAGAAACAGTCAACAAACTCAAACCCTTTCACGTTAAAACACCCAGAATATATGGAGCTCCAAAAGTTCACAAATAAGGTACACCTTTACACCGTATTGTAGATAGTATAAACAGCCCTACATATAAACTAGCTAAACATTTAGCCAAACTACTAGCCACTTGCACAAGCAATTCTCCCTCTTTTGTTAAAGATTCTACCCACCCAAAAAGTATTTTAGAAAACCGCACCTTAAATAGTTCAGACCTAATGGTGAGTTTTGCTATCACCTCATTATTCACTAATGTACCATTGACTGAAACACTTAAATTACTAAATTCACAGTACAGGCAAGTTATTTTACATGGAAAGGAAAAATATACAAACAATTAGAATGGACAGCTAGTCTCTGGCGATGCTATGTTGATGATGTGTTTGCTATTTGGCCACATGCCCAGACACATTGAATACAATTTTAGTGCATCTAAATAGCCAGCACCCTAAAATCCACTTTACAATGGAACTAGAAGCCAATGACTGCCTGACCTTCCTGGACACACTGATCACACGTCTTCCAGAAGGTTCCTTATCATTTTTGGTTTATAGAAAACCCACACATACAAGGAGATATTACACAAACAATCACACCATCACCCTTCTCAACAATATGGTATCTTAAAAACACTAACCCATAGATAAGTTTAGTTTAATCCTTTATCCAAGTGTGAGCAAACAAAGTTTGTGCCTGAAAGTATCTTCAGGACTGGGGTAACATTACACATATCTGCAAGGAGTGATGAGAGAGCTTTCTCCACCTTTGCAACGAGTTGCCTGGTGTTGCACTGTCTTACCCCAGTTCTGAAGATACTTTCAGGCGCAAACTTTGTTTGCTCACACTTGGATAAAGGATTAAACTAAACTTATTATAGTCTAACCAAGTGAAAAATAAACTCTCAACTAACCCATAGAGCTAGAGCAATCTGTTCCAATGACATTGCTCTCACTGCTGAACTTTCTCACCTGTGCCACACCTTCTTAAGCAATGGCTATAATCCACATAAGATAGATAAAATACTAAATGCTACCCAGAAATCCCCCCCACTATACCACAGAAGACTACAACAAAACTATCACCATCCCATACATTATAGGCGCATCTGAAAAGATATCTAGGGTGCTTAACAAACGCCAACTGCGCACCATATTTAAACCGCATGTGAAATTGGCAACTCTCACCTGTTCACCTAAGGACAGATTCACTCCTTTATCACATGCAGAAGTCTTTAGAAGTGCCCTGTTCTTGTCATCGAGCCTACTATGGACAGACAGGAAGAACTGTGGACATCTGCCTCAATGAACACAAAAATATATCCAGCACACAGGATCAGTTGGAAAAAAACAAAAGTACTGCACAGAAGTTTCTACAAGTCAGAGAGGTTGTTCCTGGAATCAACAGAAGCCTTAAAACATACTCCAAATCTTAACAAGTATGGCTGTATAAATCTACCAAAGATTTGGGAGACTGTCATCCTAAGGCCAAATTAATATTTATTTTAATTTTATTTATTTTTATTTTGTTCAAAACTTTCAAGGACTACTATATTTTTTTCAAAACTTTGGACTACTGTTTTTTTTTTAACTTAGAATTTTTAACTTTAACACCATATTAGGACTTTAGTCTTGTGTTGTACGCTGCAATTACTTATTCTAATGCCCACTGTTACACCGAATTGTGGTTGTCTCGCATTTGTAACAAACTTTGTTTGTGTGCTCTGAAGATGCTGGATATAATACAAGCGAAAAATTAGCTTTTAAGTTAATAAATAGTTATTTTCTTATCAATCTGTGTTCGATTCAACACTGTTTAAATTCAATCCAACATGCTGAGAAATATGTGCAAGAATTTAGTGACTATGTAAAGGCTGAGGGTTTTCTTACCAAACAAGCGTTCAACTGTGATGAAACCGGCCTATTTTGGAAAAAATTGCCAAAGAGGACCTACATCACTCAGGAGGAAAAAGCACTTCCAGGACACAAGCCAGTGAAGGAGAGGCTGACTCTTTTGCTATGTGTGAAATGCAAGTGGGGACTTCAAGGTCAAGCCATTGCTTGTGTACCACTCTGAGAATCCGAGGGTGTTTAAGAAAAATAGTGTGATGAAAAGTAAATTGCCTGTTATGTGGTGGGCTAATAGTAGGGCTTGTGTAACCAGGCAATTGTTTATTGAGTGGATCCATGAAGTCTTTGCCCTAAGTGTGAGAAAATACCTTCAAGAAAAAAATTTGCCAATTAGATGCCTTCTTGTGATGAATAGTGCTCCTACTTATCCTCGAGGTTTGGCGGACGAGTTAGTGGAGGAGTCTGATTTTATCACAGTGAAGTTCCTGCCCTCTGACACAACTTCTCTAATTGAGCCCATGGACCAGTAGGTCATTTCGAACTTTAAGAAACTCTACATCAAAGCACTGTTTCAAAGGTGTTTTGAAGTGACATTAGCATTAACACTCAGAGAATTCTGGAAAAATCACTTCAGCATCCTCCACTGGTTAAGTATCCTTGACAAAGCCTGGGTGCAAGTGACTTACAGGATGATGAAATCGGCCTGGAGGAAATTGTGTCATGTTAAATTTAATAACTATTGTAAATCTGGCCTTTCTATTCTATTGGATGGTTTACACAGAAATGACTAGAATGGCACATCAAAACCTAGTATGAGCACATAATTAAAGAAGCTTGTAAAATTCTAATCAACCAACCTGATCACAACAATAATGATGGTTTAAAAATCTCAATGATATGGATTGCACATATTCAACCCATTTAACCTTTTGTTCTAACAAGTCATTTTAATTAGGACTATAGTACTTCAGGACCTTAGGCATAATATATTATTACTAATCCACAAGACTTATTTTTAATTCTGATTTGGCTGATTGCTAGATTAAGGGTTAATATGAATTTGTTTTCTGACCATGTAAAATAGGATATAACTTTGGATTTTTTTTTTTTTTCATGCTAGAGGTCAGGCTAGTAGAATAACAGTTGACTATATGAAAACCTTAATACAAAGCTCAGGAAATTCTTAAGACAGTAATACTTCCCTTAATTTTATGAAAATGAATACTGATCATTGTGTAAGATTAAAAGAAAGGATATGATTCTACTGTAAATGGGAAATGAACTTATTGGCTAGGAAAGACATGTTATTATAGTATGCTGTTTGTTACATTCATAACCTTGACGAAAAGGTTGCATCGTCCAAAAGCACCTGCAGGCATGGTTATTAGTTGATAAAAATGTGTGTCATCTTATCCAAGAAATGCAAAGGATGACATGTAAACTCTAACATCAGGAGACTTAAATGGTTCTTGGAAAGCTTATGAGGATATCTTGACTTGACGCTAGTTTATGGAAGCAGTCAGAGTGTATAGAGGTTCACATTAGTAATTGCCAGTGTTCACTATGCTGTGTGCATGTGCATTTCTCCAGTGTTTCCACTCTATTACTCTAACCCATTTCAACTTAATACACTCTAATTTGTATTTTTCGGATGATAAGACGCACCCCAAATTTATGAGACGATTTTTAGAAAAAAATATTTTTTTATATAAAGATATTTACAAATTCTTACTTAATTTTTATTTATTGTTACAATCATTTGTATTAGCAATATTCAGTTCATCTTCACTCTCGGTACTATTACTCGTCTCGTTAATGTCACCGTTCGTATTACTTTCATCTGAACTATTGTTGTCACTCCCTTCAAAAACTGCATCATCTTTAGTACCATCCATTGCATTACTTATCCCGCATTTCTTAAATGACTTTATAATCGTCTCTTCTTTCACAGCTTCCCATGAATTTTTCACCCAGGTACATACTTCTGAAATTGTTGGCCGTTTCATATGTCCTGTTGCTGTAACATTGTGATTGGGCTTTGCCATCCATTTGTTCCACCCTTCCCTCATAAAATTTTTGAATGATTTATTAATAGATCCATCCAAGGGTTGTAATTGACTTGTAAGGCCTCCAGGAATGATAGCTAATTTTGTATTCATTTCTTTTAGAAGCTTCTTTGTTGATTCTGTGCTCTCAATTGATCCCACACTAACATCGCATGCTTTTTAAACAATGCACCTGGACGTTTTGCCCATATCTTTTGTATCCATAATTTCATTCCTGTTTCGTCCATCCAGCCTTATTCTTGAATGTGGATAATAATGCCATGATGAATTTCATCTCTCGGTAATTTTTTTCTCTTGAAGATTAGCATGGGGAGTAGTTTTATTCTGTTCGCGCAACAAGCTAAAACTACAGTGTAGTGAGTTATTCGTGATTTGGTGCCTTTTGAATCTACTGTCCAATTTGAAGGAACATCAAAAGTTAGAGGCATTTCATCCATGTTCGCAATTCGATTAAGCTCAAAGTTAAAGTTCCTTCTCGCTGATATGGCAAATCTATGGAATTCTATAATTTTAGCTTCATAGTCAGCCGACATTTTTTGGGTTAGAGTGGTTTTTATATGCACCCGTGTCTTTTCATAAATCTGAAGCAACAAGGCAGCAATACAGTAAAATCCAAAATTCCATTAGCAGTTGCCCATTGTTTCGCTTCAAAAATTATCTTTTTCGTAGAAACAGATATTCCCATGTTTCGATGATTTGTTACCCAATTTTTCATTTGTACTTCTAATTCTGGCCATTTTTCTAGGTGCTGCAAACGGAATGTTTTCTTGTGTTTACATAGCAGTTTTAACTGTTTCTCTTGTTTTCTCCACTCACGAACCATTTTTTCTGTTGGTGGTGGACCAAAATGTCTTTCTGCTGCTCTGTTTCCATATTGTTTTGCATAATTTATCACATTTAATTTGTAACTCATGTTATATGAAAGTAATTTTTGTTTTACACTCATTTTTTCTAATTTTAAGATAAAAATTTTAACGACTTATAAAAAAATAATTCAAATGAACCGTACAAAAGCTCATATGTTTACACACTAATGACTATTGACGCTCTAAATCGGTGATTCACCCACATGCAGCGAGATAACTTAGGTACCTACCTTCAGTTCATTGCGCCAGTAATTGAACTTCAACAACAGCTTCGGTACAGTGTAAAGATTTGTATTTTAATGTTACCTTCGGACCATAAGACTCACCCCGATATTCTGTCGATTTTTCTATGTAAAAAGGTGCGTCTTATGGTCCGAAAAATACGGTAGTTACTTTAATCCTGTACCGTTTGGGCAAATTGATGCTGATGTCAACCAGTTGCAGTTGCATATTTGTTCTGCTATCTAGACAGAAGCAGAACTCTTGCAAACACTGATGGATTTAAGCAAATTAATGTAGTGCTTGTTATTTTCCAGGTTATAGCTAGACAAAAAAAAAAAAAAAGGGAACATTAATATGAGAAATATTATATTAGTAGTTTTACTGTGTTAAACCCTCAAAATGCTGCTGTCAAAATTAAAGTGGAAAAGAACTGCAAATTCATTTAAATTTGAGTGGATGGACCTATATGATATAATTTGTTTTTAAATTACATGTATATTAATATTTAAGTAGCTGAAAGAATAAACATTCGGATTATTCAGGTTGTTCTTATATTTAGATTGCTATGTACAAGATCTTTTAACAAAGATGTCACCAGTTTTGGGCATATAAAAAGTGGCTGGCTTATGGCTTTTGCAATTCTGAGCACAAGAGCTGGTAATAGATCATCATGTAATGAGTCTATGCAGTTAACAGCACTGATATGGAGTATTAAAGCAACATGATGTCCATAAAACTTTGAAAGCCTGTGATACAGAGCAATAACTCACAGTACACCCTTTACCAAGTGGATGGGTGAGTGGGATTATTATCCGGAGACCTAGTCTGAACATATTATGCAAAACCTTACATGATATACAAAACATACACTTGCTCAAGAACCCTTCCTTCCATTTTTTTAATAATATATCCCAATAAGTCCATAGGGATGAGTTCCAGAAATGATTAGGCATGTTATTCTGTGGTTGGAGTTAAAAAAAAAAAAAAAAAAAAAAAAAAAAAAAAAACCACTAACACTTTATATTCCCCGAAGGGAGTAGGCAAGGCCATTTCAGCCCAGTCTAATTTTTGTAGGCTGATGGTCAATCTCCACTCTTAGCCAATCAAAGATGACTGGTCCAAACTATAAATGATATTAGTGGCATCCGATGAAGAGATTATGCGACAGCATCCACCATCTTTTAGCCTCTAACATTATCAAATTCCTGACATGTACCCTCAAGGGGTGTACAGGATATGATAGTACTACATGAAAAATTTATGTCATTACTAACTTCCTATCTACAATTTTCCTCCAAATCAGTGTTACTTGTCAAGACTCCAACATTATCAGATCTTATATTTCTATCATCCAAGGCACTTTGTACCATATCAATCCACCTATATCTTGGTCTTCCTCTGGGTCGTTTTCCTGCCAACCTGGCAGAGAACACTTGTTTTGCCAATCTTTCCTGGCCCATTCTCTTTAAATGACCATACCACCTGAGATTAGCTTTGCTAACGCATTCCTGGATGCTGACAATGTCAAGTTCTTTTCTAATATCCTCGTTTTTAATATGATATTGCCATTGATGCCATCTGTTCACGCTTCTAATCTTTCTCAGGACTCATATCTGCGGTCTCTAGTCTTTGATCAAGTGTTTTACTTCTGACCCAGCTCTCAGATCCATAAGTCAAAACTGGTTTGAACACTGTCTTGTATACACCTAATTTAGTATTCCAACTAATTTCTCTCTTATTCCATATGAATTTATTCAATTGACTGCCTACCATACCAGCTTTGTTGATTCTGTTGTCTATTTCCATATTTAATTTACCATCTTCACTAAAAATCGTGCCTAAGTAGCTGAAATGTTTTACTTGTTCCACAGGTTCCCCGTTCACAACACAATTGACATTTTCAACAATTCTACCTATTTTCATTGTCTTTGTCTTTTTAATGGTGACCTTCATACCATATCTATTACAACAGTTATTCAATTTAGTCAGAGAATCTTGCCGACTTGTAGCAGATTTATTTTGAAATATAACATCGTCCACATAAAGCAAAGAGCTGACATTGACATCTCCAATTCTGATATCATGTTTAATACTACTTTCCTTCATAATGTGATCCATATAGATGATGAATAACAGAGGGGATAATGTAGATCCTTGTCCTCAAATAAAGACTAAGTATTGCTTGAGCCTGATATAATGCCCCATTGACACCATATAACTGTAGCGTATTGAATAGCTTCTCTCTTTGCACCTTATCATATGCCTTTTCCAGATCGACAAAACTTAAATACAGATCTTTGTTATATTCCCATGCTTTCTCAACTATTTGTCGTAAAGTGAAGATCTGATCCTGACAGCCTCTATTTGGCCTGAATCCAGCTTGTTCTTCACCAAGTTTTTCTTCCACAATTGTTCTCAACCGTTTCTCAAGTATACTGGCATAAATCTTGCCTGAAACACTCAGTAGGGATATACCTTTGTAATTCTCATGTTTTATTTCCCTTCTTATATGTGGATACTATTAGAGCTCTACTCCAATCATCAGGAATTCGTCCCTCTGTCCAGGCCTTCTGAACTATGCAGTGCTGCCACTGTAAGACTTTTATACACCATACTTCAGCATTTCTGGTCAAATATCCTCTACTCCTGCTGCCTTTCCACATTTCAAGCCTTTGATGGCTTTTTCTACTTCAAGTATGGATATGTATTCCTGACTGCATACCTGGTCAGTGTTTTTTATCACTGTGCTGTCATCACTGCTTGTTTCATGTAGAAATTTTCAAAGTAATTACAACATACTTCAAGGATATCTTTCTCCTGCTTTCATGTCACCTTTATCATCTCTAACTCCTTTTAGAGCACTCTTTCCCATTTCTAAGCTTCTTCAACAACCTCCAGAATATTTTGCTACCTTCTTGATATTTATTTTCTATGTTCTTGCCAAAGTCCTCCCATGACTTTTGTTTAGCTAGTTTTACACAGTGTTTCGCTTTCTTACATTTGTCTCTGTATTCTGTAAGAGTAAAAGCTGACTTATTTGCCAGGAACTTTTGATATGCTTTCTTCTTTTCCTTCACTGCCTCTTTAACTTCCTGTGTCCACCATGGAGTTCTGATTTTTCTATCCTTGCAGACAACCTCACCACCTGCCTCTCTGACTGAATCATTCAGGGTTTTCTTCAAGGAGCCCACCAAATCTCCAACGTTTAGTTCCTGTTCTCAAACTCTTTAATTTTTTCTTCAATAATCTTTGTGTATTTTAACCTACAGTTCACATCTGAGAGCTGCTCGACTTTTATTCGCTTTAAAACTTTCTTACATGTTATTCTTTTCAATATGAAATTCAATTTTATCCTGCTCAGGACTAAATAGTGATCGCTTCAATTTCAAGTCCTATGTACGTTCTGGTGTCCTGCACCAGAAACATCACTATCAACAATAATATAGTCAATGAGACTTTTCTTATTCCTTGCCTCTTCTCTCCATGTGAATTTGTGCACATTTTTATGTTGGAACATAGTGTTAGTATTAACCAGTCCATGTCCTGATCAGAAATCCAAGAGGTATTTGCCATTATTATTAGCTTTGCTCTTTTCTCCAAATTTTCCCAAAATATTTTTGTATGTCTGACAATCATTTCCTACTCTGCTATTTAGATCCCCAACTAGGACCAACTTTTCCTTTTTCATTGTGTCAGTTGCTTTTTCTAAAGCAAAAAAAAAATTCCTCCACTTCTACCTTAGTAGAGCCTGCTGTGGGACCATAGGCAAAAATAAGTCTCATCGTCCAATTCCCCATTCTGATATTTGCCCACATCACTCTACTTGAGACTGACTGCCATTCAAGAAGGTTAGCCTCGTATTTTGTGTTGAATACTATGGCTACGCCTTCTTTTCCTTGATTGTCATTTCCTGAGTATAACATTTTGTATTCATTGCTCAGAAAGATCTCGTAGTTTTTGTCTTTTTTGTTTCAGTCACCCCTATTATGTCAATCTGGTACTTATCTAATTCTTCAGCTAGCTCCATTTCTTTGACATTCAGGCTTTTTATTTTGATAGTACCGATCTATAAGTCTGGTGATGTTTAGTTGTCGTGTGCTTTCAGATTTGTTCTAGTAGCTGACTTTTCACTGTTCGCCCTGGCAAAAAACAATGGAGGCCTTGTTTAACTCCTGGCATGAAATTTTGTCATGTTGTACCATAATTTTCTATATTGGTTTTAGCCAATAAAAATACAATTTGGTTGGCTAAATCCCAAATTGCAAGCCCATCCTCGTTCGTTCAGTATCCAGGTAGATACCCAACAGGGTCCACCATGAGAAGGTGAGGATTGGACATTAAGTCAGAAGGCCTGGTCGGTTCTCGCATTCCTTTAATGGCTATGTGGAGGTCTACTCTCAGTTATACAACTTTGACCCTTAAGCACCCCTAGGCCCCTAACAACTGTATATTATTGTCCAAAATAGTGAGAACTTGTAAATCACCCATGGAATCATTACTCTTGGAACCCTTTCTGCACATCTTCCCAAGAATCTCTTCCTTTACAAGAGAAGTCTGTCTTCATCTAGGTTAAGTGTTTTGAATAATACTCGGTTCTTGGGAATGTGATCACCTCTCTTAATTTTTTCATATTTATTCCTTAACTCAGGATCTCCTTTCTGAGCCTCTATAATATGGGGCTTACCCCAGGTTTGGCGATGAGGAGGTTTATATATGACTCTTCGTATAGTCTCAGCACTATTGAGCTTGCCTATGTTACTGTCTTCCTTTTTAACAGGATCCACCAGTGCAACACTGGAAATCACATAATTTCAGTAACTATTCCCTTTTCAAGACTTCCGTTTACTACAGGATTATCTGCCTTTCTCTTCACTATCCCCCCTTTCCTGACATGGATTAAATTTGGGGGCCATCATTTTTAGCTTGCCTTATTCTTTGATAATTGCGTCTAGTCGCTCTATTACTGGCAGACGTAACCTCTCTATCTCCTGCTTAATTATCAATCTTACTGACTCCGTGACAAAGGAATCAGTTAACTTAGGTTTGGTTGTCAATATCTCTTCGCTCACAACCTTAATATGAGCCTTATTCTCTAGGTCTATGTCTTTTCCTTCCACTTCTCTTGGGGATTTTTCTTTCAGCATATCAAGAACCTTTTTTGAGTTACAGGTGGAATCACTTGTTTAATTGAGTGTACTTGTTTGGGGATAGAGGCGGGATGTATATCACCAAGCCTCTCCTCTCTGTCTCGGACTGCAAGGTAACACATTACAAGTTCTTTATTTTCTTTTTATGTGCTGTTTCTTTTAGTTCTTCCCTTAATCCCAATCGAAATTGATGAAAAACTGCCCAATCTAAATGCGACTTATCCTCCTCAGAAACACTCAGACTACTTGCAAGAGTTAGTAATCTATTATAGAAGTCTGTAGCACTTTCTTTGTTTTCTTGCCTGCATTTCTGTAACTTCCAAAGATTCGGGCTTATGTTCCTCACTTTAGAATACTGTGATATTAAAGTATCCTTAAACTTTGAATACTCTAACATGTCTCTGAGAATAGGGGAAGCATTTAAAAAGATCTTTGCTTTACCAACCAGTTTGTTTCTTAGGAGAATCAGTAACTGGAAGTCTATCCGCCTCCCAATTTTTCTTAATTCTTCTACAAAACCAAAAATAGGAATGAATGTCATCATTTTGACATTCATTCTTTTGTAAAATATTTACTTTGTTTTACTTTTCATTTTATCTGTTCTTTTTTCTGTCTATCTACTTCCTTACCTAACATTGTTTCTTGCCCCACCCCTATCTTTCTGCTGTTAGTTAGACCTCATGTTGTATCTAACGTAACAGTCCCTTAGCAATCGCACAATGTCAATTAAGAAATTTATTTATTTATCTTAGCGACTGCACCACTTAATTGACTTTTTTATGTTTGAAAGTCAGGGCGAGAAGATGACAAAATTAATTTAACACTACTGTACAAATTCCTTATATGCAAGTCGTGGCTCGTTAATATTTTTGGGATAGTGCATTGGCTAAGGAATGAGAACCAGGTAGTTACAAAACAAAAACATATATATTATCAAACTGAAAGATGTGATACAGAGCACATAAAAGTTAATTTAAGATGAACTTAATCAAAAACACTTTAACACACAAATTTACTTGCTATCTGAGCAACAGAAAAACCTACTTTTCCTTGATATAAGTCTCTTCTATGACACAACTTGGCATACAAGTATGCATAAGTATTCCAGGAGGGATTACATTCAAATTTCTTTCAATATATTCAAAACTTAAATGACACTAATTCAGATACTATCACAATCAACCTGTGAATTAGACATACTTAGCAATACATAATTTTCTGTTATTTCACATTCACTTTTCCCGCTAGTAAACAAGTAACCTCTCTCAATCCTTTAAGATTTCGAGTATCTTATGTGTATGTAACTCGAAATCTACAACAAATTTATGGCTTAATTGCTAACAATCTCGAGAGGAAGGTCCGACATACATTCCATTATACACATTGGAACTGGAACGTCCTTCGTCTAGTCACGCTGGGGTTCTGATTTAGCTACCCAGAGCCTAGAGTGAGCTGGCAGCAGTGGACAATGGCAGGAAAATGAACCTCCTGGATTTCAGCAAGGAACCCTGTAGAACAGTAGAACAGAATTAAATTCAGAGTATTCCAGGATTAACCAGAAGCAATGAAAGAACTGACATCGTCGCTGGCTGCCTGACCATACGATTTTGGTGGTATTCGGTGCTAATCCGGCTTAATTCTTATTAAGCTCTTAACAAGTCTAAAGTGCAAGTGCATTTAACAGCAATTTATATTTTTACAATTTTATAATATTACAACTAAGTACATTTTTTCCTTATAATTTCAGACAAAAAATATTGTAAAATATAATTGCGAAAATTCTCTGAAAAAAATTATATCTCGCGATATTTTGCAGTATCTCCCAACATGCAAAGTACATCTCCTTGTGGACCTGTATACTGCTATGCATTAAGGGAAGGGCCACTACCCAGACCGGTTTCGACCTTTATTGAGGTCTCGTCTGTGGGAGCAGACCCAGAGTGGTGATACTTAGGCAGAAGCAATCTGTCTATCTCAATGGCTTTAACAGACCTTTAAGGCCCACGACCTCCAAGCATGCATGGATTTTGTAACTGAAATACGAGGATAGAACGGTCACTCCTATGCCTCTGGGTATTCCTGGCTGTATCCCTCTGTGTGTTCACGGGGCCGGTTTACTTGCTTGCGGGATTAAAAACGCCAGAGAAACTGCTGGAAAAAACCCTGCTGTCCATGCCCAAGACCGACCAACATGGCTATGGTTGAGAAAAATCCTTCAACTCCTCACATCGTCGACAGGAATCGAGCCTAGGATACTCCTTCCCCAGTCATATGGTTGAGAAGCACGAAGCCACTAGGCAAACCGCGTGGACAGGTAGAAGCAATGGAGAGGTCATATTTACCTGTACAAGTTGCCAACCTTTGGCAACTTGTATAGATAAGGTGGTAAAAATAGGTATGGTAAGGTGGACCTTGGTCCACCTTTGCTACGAGTTGCCTAGGGATTGCACCACCTTAACTCAGTCCCGAAGATATTTTTAGGTGCAAACTTTGTTTGCATACACTTGGATAAAGGATTAAACTAAATTTATTATAGTCTAACCAAGTGAAAAATAAACTTCCACCATCTTTCTCTAAATCCAGAGTAATTTAATAATAAGGTGGTACACCAGTTGGCAACTTGTATAGGTAAATATGACCTCTCCATTGCTTCTGCCTTAGTATCACCACTCTGGGTCTGCCTCCCACTGACGAGACCTCAATAAAGGTTGAAACAGGTCTGAATAGTGGCCCTTCCCTTAATGCATAGCAGTATACATGTCCGCAAGGAGATGTGCTTTGCATGATGGGAGATACTGAGACAAGGGGTGATGAGAGTTTGGTCCACCATTGCTACGAGTTGCCTAGGGATTGCACCACCTTATCTCAGTCCTGAAGATATTTTCAGGCGCAAACTTCATTTGCCTACACTTGGATAAAGGATTAAACTAAATTTATTATAATCTAACCAAGCAAAAAATAAACTTCTTACAATTCTTGTTTAGCACACAGTCTTTCATATTAACATTTTGTTCACACACATCATCTTGTCTTTCTTTCCGCTTGCTGACTTGTTCCTGTTTTGCCACTAAATTTCTTCCTTGTCCGAGTTGTTAACTATGCCTTGCCTTATAGGACCCTCAACGTGGTGGCAATGTACTGCTCCTTCCTTTCGAGATGATGACACTGTTTCTCACGTGTAGATGGACCCAGGTTAGAAGACTTGGAATCCACGACGCTTCTCTTTCAACTTCCGATAGCGAACTTGGCATGCCAGGAACTGGTGAGAGAAGGTCTAAAAAAAATCCCAAGACAAAATTCCTTCCCACGACTTGCCTTATATGGGCTCTGACTTGCGCATGCACACATTTCTCAAAAATTATCACATATTGACCTTTGGACATGATGATGTCATCTTTCACAAGGCTTTGGAAATTTCCATCTATGGTAATTCTCGGAATTCTTCACTAATCTTAGCATTAGACTTGCTGATTTAACATTACTTAATAGCCTTACATCATGATGTTATGCACCACATTATTTTAACAAAGATTCAATACAAGATTATTTAAGTCAAAAAATTAACATTACTCCAAGTACATTCTCATAAACAAAAAACATGTAAAAACGAACATGAGTTACAATGTTACATATCATGAGAAATTTTACAGCATGCTCAGCAAGCTCCAGATTGTTTATACTCATGGTGTTGGATGTAAGACTTATGTTCTTCATGGCAGATAAAAGCAGACCTTATAAGTTTTCCATAAAAAGACAAATTAGTCTTTATTATTTGTATACTTTTCTATTTTTCTTTCTGTACTGAAGATGCCTATGAAACACAGGAAAAAAAGTCTACAATTATAGATCAAGTTTTTTATGTGATTTTCCTGCTATTAATGGTATGCTAACTCATGCTTTTCCAATTTTAAAACAGATATTAGACTCATTTTCATAAATTGGTGGAGAGCATATCTAATGAGCTAGACCAGTGGTTGCCAAAGTGGTCGATATCGACCCCCAGGGGTCGATATAACATTGTTAGGGGTCGATTCGGGCTCAGGGGTCAATAGAAAAATATAAGACATCATTGTATGGGTAATATTTAATTCAGTTAACTTGGATTACCTCCATCATGAATGACGATGCAATTAAGAGTGAATCGTGGGAACAGTGACATGAATAGGACGTAAGATGGAGCAAGGTCATGAAAATAGTTATGGAGGCCAATCAAGTAGGCTAAAATGGCGTATTTACCAATAAACGGATGTTGGTGGTTCCCGCCTGGGCGGCGCGTACATGGTTGAAGCTGGTTTCAGTCATGTTAATTCCATTTTAACAAAACAAAGAAATAAGCTAGATATAGAATTCCGTGGCGATTTAAGGCTGAAACTTACTGATTTTGAACTCAACATTTCTAATCTTGTCAAGAGTCACGAAACACACCCTTCACATTGACAGCGTTAGTAAATTGTATACTAAGTTAATAAAAGTCTTATTTTAATTATTTAAATGAAAGGAATATTAAATCCCACATTATTTCAAAGCCGAATAAGAAACTCAAAGATCGGAATCAGTTTCATGCCGAATCTGGGATTTAATATCCCCTTCATTTAAATAATGTTACATCGCCGAAGTGAAGCCCATTGGCTCTTTTATTTAAGTCTTATTTTCATATAAGGAAGATTGTATTATTGTTATTTTGTTATCTAAATTAAATTTTATATGTTACATATTATTTATCCCTCCTATCAAATATGTAATGTTAAGAAGGACGTCAAAAACGTATCCCTTTGACGTTAAGCCAATATAATAATATATACTATATTATACATACAATAAACACTGTAACTATAAAATAAATAAGCATCTGTTTTGCTTGTCCTATTATAATTACATAATAGCAAAATAGAGGGGGTTAATAAAAAGTCGAGAAACTCTTGAAGGGAGTCGACGGTCAAAGAAGTTTGGCGACCCCTGAGCTAGACCAAAGGCTTGCATTGAGATGTCTATGAAATGAAATATAGTTATCCTGACACATAAAATCAATATGGTGTATGTTTCAATGTCTGCAGGATATCTTTAATTTGTATCTGCTGCAGAGATGTTTGTGCTTCATTAATGTACTTGATATGTACTATATTTTCAAAGGTATTTGTAAAACAGTAATATTGAAGGACATTGATGTTTATATGGAATTTTATAATATACATATCTATAGGCTAAATTAGTTTTCTCAATTTAATTTTATTTTGGAACCCTTTCAAATTCAGTAAAAAGTTATGAACCCTAACTAGAATTTTTTACATTTGTAAAACTTGGGAAAAAAAATTTATAAATTGTGTAATGCAATGTTTATATAATATATAAACACAATTCTTTTAGAATACAAAACGTATGAAATAATGTAAAAGTTAAGTTCTTATTGCGAAGAGTTCATTTTGTTTGTTTATGGATTCCTAGTCCATTCCCAATGTATATGCACTATATTTTCAAAGGTAAATCACTGGGAATAAATCAGTTCATTTTTTGAGGGAAAGTATTCATGCTTAAATTCTGAACATGCCTTAGAGTTTCATTGTGAACTTCAAGAACACATTTGGATTCTTGTAAAAAAAAAAAAGTCATATAGATTTGGAAGACAATCAAGATCATTTTGTTCTATTGAGATCAAAGATTTAACTTTGTGAATATATCTGTATGATAAGCAGTTCTTTATAACCGCAAAAAAATTCTTAATTAATCTGTAATTGAAATTTATCATTGAGAAGGAATATGGAGAGCTCTCTTCATAATTCTAATAACATCACAAGAATTTTGCCATGCAACAGTTGACTTCAGTATGTAACTGCAAGGCTCTATGCAGATGATAGTTACTTCACATAACTATTAAAAAAATTGTTCAAAATCTTGCATTTTCATATAGTTAATGAATTTCATTGCTTCATCCAATGCATATTTTAAAGACAAGGAAATGTTCTTTACTAATATCTGTCTGTAAAGAACAGTGACTACTTGTAGTTTTTTGGGAATTTTTTGCTACATTTTTTGTGTTTTTTTTTTATTTGTGCATCTTTCACAGGCTCTATCATTGATTTGGTGCCACCATTGCATACATCCACATTCTTCTATCCACTTACTCCATTCATAACATTGCCGATTCAATTAAATATATCTTTCACATTGTATTCTTTTGAAAATTTTGACATAATAGCTTATCTTATTTAGAATATTGAAATAGCATACAAATACTAGTGAAATTAATCTGTAATATCTATCTTCTCATCTAATTATAATGAGTATTTGCCACATACAAACACTGATATACAGGGTGTTTCAAAAAGAATGACCCGATTTCAAGTAATTATATTTAATAATAAAAATGTGGTACAGTTACAAAATAAATTACCAAGTATTAAGTAAGGCCTAAAGTTTAACTCACCACAATTACAAACGGTACAAGTGGCATTCATTTATGGTTCATTGGTTGCAGAGATATACAATTTTCAAATCGGGACATTCTTTTTGAAACACCCTGTATTTGTATGTGGTACTTGATATGAAGTCGTTGCTTTTCATTATCAGTCATATTTTTGGCATGAAATGTTTATTTTATCAAGTGATTCAAGCTTGCATTTTGCATTGCAAAAAACTCCATCTTTATTTTTATATTCTGGGTGATCTATTTTAAAATATCTTCATGATTTTTCTGGTGCTTAAAGACCTAATTGATAATATTTTGATGCACAATAGCAACAGGAGAATTGGGATCTCCAATGACTGTGAATGAGTAGTACTCCCCCCCCCCCTCTCACCAAGTTTTTTAATTTTTATTTTGAAGATATTCATAATCTTGACATGAGCAGCTTGCTTGATATGTCATCAGTTTCTGCAACAGCGTGGTCTTTAAATTGCCTTCTTTCAACCAATGATCCAGGGGGGATTCTTATATTATTAATTTAAATTTTCATATAGCAATTTAACCATGATGTATTAAGAGCAAAATTTACAAAAGTGTGCACAATTCACTTCTTCTCTAATGCTTGTATTACATGCACAGTGTTGTAAGCTGCATTATGATGGTATATTATGGATAGTAAGGATGAGTAAGTCATTTGATATCACATGATAATATGAATGGAATGTGACTTGAAAAGTACAATATGCCATTATGTACAACATGTAAAACAATTAATACAAAAAGGAAAAAATGAAACATTTTTGGCTATTGATTTTTGGCTTTTTTTTTTTTTTAACATCCATGTTGTCATGGAACTCCAAATTACAGCAGTTCGTGGAACCATAGGATTCCACAGAGCACCATTTGGGAAACAACACTGGACTAATTGATTAGCATTGACCGCTTATTTCCCCCCCCCCCACACACACACGTACCATCCTCATGGAATTCTTTTGATTTGTAACAGTGATTATCCTCTAGGCATAGCAGAGAATATTACTCTCACCATAATCTATTGTTCTAATACCCACTATTACTGTGATTTATGATTTTAATTTTTGGGATTAATCATCATCATCAAATTCCTGCCATGTACCCACAATGGGTGTACAGGATATGATAGTACTACATGTAAAAATTATATCATTACTAACTTCCTATCTACAATTTTCCTCCAAATCAGTCTGTTACTTGTCAAGACTCCAACATTATCAGATCTTATATTTCTATCGTCTAAGGCACTTTGTACCGTATCAATCCACCTATATCTTGGTCTTCCCCTGGTTCGTTTTCCTGCCAACCTAGCAGAGAACACTTGTTTTGCAAATCTTTCCTCTCCCATTCTATTTAAGTGACCATACCACCTGAGATTAGCTCTGCTAACGCATTCCTGGATGCTGACAATGTCAAGTTCTTTCCTAATATCCTCATTTTTAATATAATATTGCCATTGATGCCATCTGTTCACACCTCTAATCTTTCTCAGGACTCTCATATCTGTGGTCTCTAGTCTTTGGTCAAGTGTTTTACTTCTGACCCAGCTCTCAGATCCATAAGTTAAAACTGGTTTGAACACTGTCTTGTATACAGCTAATTTAGTGTTCCGACTAATTTCTCTCTTATTCCATATGAATTTATTCAATTGACTTCCCACCATACCAGCTTTGCTGATTCTGTTGTCTATTTCTGTATTTAATTTACCATCTTCAGTAAAAATCGTGCCTAAGTAGCTGAAATGTTTTACTTATTCCACAGGTTCTCCATTCACAACATAGTTGACATTTTCAATGATTCTGCCTGTTTTCATTGTCTTTGTCTTTTTATTGCTGACCTTCATACCATATCTATTACAACAGCTATTCAATTTAGTCAGAGAATCATGCAGACTTGTAGCGGATTTATTTAGAAGTATAACATCATCTGCATGAAGCAAAGAGCTGACATTAACATCTCCAATTTTGATATCATGTTTAATACCACTTTCCTTCATAATGTGATCCATATAGATAATGAATAACAGAGGAGATAATGTACATCCTTGTCTCACACCAGATTTAACATTAAACCATCTTCCTGTACTTCCTTCAATTCTAACTGCTGACTTACAACTCAAATAAAGACTAAGTATTGCTTGATATAATGCCCCATTGACACCATATAACTGTAGCGTATTGAATAGCTTCTCACTTGGCACCTTATCATATGCCTTTTCCAAATCGACAAAACTTAAATACAGATCTTTGTTATATTCCCATGCTTTCTCGACTATTTGTCGTAAAGTGAAGATCTGATCCTGACAGCCTCTGTTTGGCCTGAATCCAGCTTGTTCTTCACCAAACTTTTCTTCCACAATTCTTCTCAACCGTTTCTCAAGTATACTTGCATAGATTTTGCCAAGAACACTCAGTAGGGAAATACCTCTGTAATTCTCACATTCAGTTTTATTTCCCTTTTTATGTATGGGTACTATGAGAGCTGTACTCCAATCATCGGGAATTCGTCCCTCTGTCCAGTCTTTCTGAACTATGCAGTGCAGCCACTGTAAGACTCTTATACCACCATACTTCAGCATTTCTGGTCGAATATCATCTACTCCAGCTGCCTTTCCACATTTCAAGCCTTTGATGGCTTTTTCTACTTCAAGTATGGATATGTATTCCTGCCGGCATGCCTGGTCAGTGTTTTTTACCACTGCTGTCATCACTGCTTGCTTCATTTAGCAGTTTTTCAAAGTAATTACTCCATACTTCAAGGATATCTTTTATTCCAGTTTTCATGTCACCTTTATCATCTCTAACTCCTTTTACAGCACTCTTTCCTCCATTCCTAAACTTCTTCAACAACCTCCAGAATATTTTGTCACCTTCTTGATATTTATTTTCTATATTCTTGCCAAAGTCCTCCCATGACTTTTGTTTAGCTAGTTTTACACAGTGTTTAGCATTCTTGCATTTGTCTCTATATTCTCTAAGAGCACAAGCTGACTTATTTGACAGGAACTTTTGATATGCTTTCTTCTTTTCCTTCACTGCCTCTTTAACTTCCTGTGTCGACCATGGAGTTCTAATTTTTCTATCCTTGCAGACAACCTCACCACATGCCTCTCTGGCTGAATCAATCAGTGTTTTCTTGAAGGCTTGCCACTGAATCTCCAAGGTTTGGTTCCTGTTCTCAAACTCTTTCATTTTTTCTTCAATAATCTTTGTGTATTTTAATCTACAGTTCACATCTGAGAGCTGCTCAACTTTTATTTGCTTTTATTCACTTTAAAATGTTACCTAAAATTGATAACATTAAAGCATTGGATTATGTGTGTTCCTCCCATGATATAAAAGACTATTTGCTTTTGGACACTGTCCATGTTCATGTATATTATTGCTGACATTAGAAGCTCTGATTTTCACATTTTGAAGTGGGATAAACTTCCTAGGTAGAAATTAAGATAATTTCTTAATTATTTTGTAAGTGGTTATCCAATCATATTTTTTGATATGATTTGATGATAGCAAACATGATTTGATGATATTAAACATGATATCAGAATTGGAGATGTTAATGTCAGCTCTTTGTTTTATGCAGACGATGTTATACTTTTAAATAAATCCGCTACAAGTTTGCAAGATTCTCTGACTAAATTGAATAACTGTTGTAATAGAAATGGTATGAAGGTCACCAATACAAAGACAATGAAAATAAGCAGAATCGTTGAAAATGTCAACTGTGTTGTGAGCAGGGAACCTGTGGAACAAGTAAAACATTTCAGCTACTTAGGGTGATTTTTAGTGAAGATGGTAAATTAAATATGGAAATAGACAACAGAATCAACAAAGCTTATATGGTAGGAAGTCAATTGAATAAATTCATATGGAATAAGAGAGAAATTAGTTGGAACATTAAATTAGCTGTATACAAGACAGTGTTCAAACCAGTTTTAACTTATGCATGTGAGAGCTGGGTCAGAAGTAAAACACTTGACCAAAGATTAGAGGTGTGAACAGATGGCATCAATGGCAATATCATTAAAAACGAGGATATTAGGAAAGAACTTGTTTCTGTTTCTTTTAGGTATCCCACTTTTTGATCCAACTCCCGATCGCTGGATTGGTATTGCGGACCTTGTTGATCTGGGCAACATCTGAGCCAGCACGTTGTTGCTGTTGATCATATGTGTATCAGATAGCAATCATGTTTTTTCTTTACGGTCGGAGCATCGACACTCATCTGACCTACCCTCCTCCTTTATCCAGGCTTGGGACTGGCATGAAACCTCTAAGGATTCCACGGCGGCTTTTTGCTTTGCTTCCTGGCAAATCAGAATTAACTTACAGCAGACATTGTCAGCATCCAGGAATGTGTTAGCAGAGCTAATCTCAGGTGGTATGGTCACTTAAACAGAATGGGCGAAGAAAGATTAGCAAAACAAGTGTTCTCTGCCAGTTTGGCAGGAAAACGACCCAGAGGGAGACCAAGATATAGGTGGATTGATATGGTACAAAGTGCCTTGGATGATAGAAATATAAGATCTGATAATGTTGGAGTCTTGACAAGTAACAGACTGATTTGGAGGAAAATTGTAGATAGGAAGTTAGTAATGATGTAAATTTTTCATGTAGTATTATCATATCCTATACACCCCTTGAGGGTACATGTCAGGAATTTGATGATGATGATAGCAAATAGAATTACACATACATTACATTCTTAGGTGCATTTGAGAATGTTTATTTAGCTGAAAAGAACATTATAAACTGAACATAAGCAAAGAATTTTTTTTTTTTTTAATGACCTTTCACATGAAAAGCCACAAGACCTGTGTAACAGGTCTTGTGACTTTTCATGTGTAAGTACCATGTGTGTGGGCAAGTGATCAAGGAGAAAAAGTTGGAGATTGTATTTATTGGGAAAAACAGCATGGAGGAGAGATTGTTCTAAAGAAGAACAATTACGGAACAAGAACGGAAGTGTGGTAGAATGAAGTTGACGAGTTCTTTCATTATATTTGGAGTTAGTGTATGGGTGTTGGCCAGTGGTTGATTTAGTTCTTATGTGGTTAAGTGGAGAAATGATACCAATTCAGAGGAGGCGCAGTGCCCATGAAAGTACCTATAAAAAAGGCATAGCGTTAGTGTGCCTATGAGAAAGTGATGAAAAGTAATCTGAGGGAGAGAGAGAGATCTCACCTATTAAGCAGATCACCTTGTTCTGTATATCGTCAACAATTCTTAGGGAGGTTTTGGATGCATCACCCCTAATGTAAGAACAGTATTCTGAGGTTGGTAGGATCTGACACCTATAAAGTGTTTGGTGTTGAGCAGAAGAAAACTAATATTTAGAATGAAAAAGGATACTTTTTTTAGAATCTGAGGGAGCTTGTGGAGATAATGTGTTCATGCAGAATAGGCTAGATGTGGAAGTTATCCCAAGAAAGGGGAAAACTGATCTTGAAAGGATATTGGAACATTATCAAAAGTAAGGTGGAGTGAAGTAGGATCTTTCTTGCACTTAATAAGACAGTAGTTGAGGTCAATATTTGGTTATGGAAAGTCTTGTGACTTTAATCATTTTTGAGTACCTACAGAGTTGTTTCTCAAATGAAGAAGAGGAATGGAGAATACTGTCATCAGCAAAACTATACATAGGATTTGAAGTTAGAGAGAGAAAGGTCATTAATGTAAAAGAGGGAGAGCATAAGTGAGATTATAGACTTCTGCCTATTCCAGCATTGATAAAATCTGTTGAGAGGAAGCTGGAAATCCAGTCACAAAGCACAAGAGAAGGACTGTAATAAGTTTTAAAAGAGGTATACCGTGAGTAGACATACCGATACAAAATTAATAACGGAAAAAACTCGCGTACAAAGATTATTTAATAATATAATTTTCGCCTGTGTTTCACAGGCATCTTCAGTACATTAAGCTCAAATTAAACAATAACTGCTGACAATTCCAAAAAGCGCCACCTAAGTAGCTGGTGTAAGATAACTAAAAAGGTCAATAACTTTCCTAAAAATAAAAATTAAAAAAAAAATAATAATAATAATAAGTAATAAAAAAAAATCAATACAATAAAAAGTTAGGAAAGATTAGCTGATTTGCAAAGTATTATCTCCCATGAAGGGGATAGACGTAAGCCGTCGGATCTGTTTAAGTTAGGAGAATGAAGTAGAGTTTCACGTGTTTCTTTATAAAGGCGTTCCACAAGAAACGGACTTTTGTGAAGAACTTTTGTCTTTCTCCAATGAACTCTGTGTCTAGTGAAGATGGCATGTTCTGCAAGTCTAGACTTTTCAGGTTTAAAGTATTCAATATAAGATTGGTGTTCTTCTAGCCGAATAGAGGCAGATCTTCCTGTTTGTCCGAAATAATATAATCCACAAGAGCACGGAATCTGGTATACACCTGGATAATTAAGATGTGGAAGCTTGTCCTTAGGAGAAGTGAGAAATGTGGAGATTTTTCTAAACGGTCGAAAGGCAACAAAAATATTCAGTGGTTTTAAAACTTTTGCTATATACGTTCACTGATGCTTTGTACATAAGGGATAGTAATGCGCGTTATTTCTTCTGTGTTTGAAGAGGAAGACATATTAAAACTACTCAAAGTTCTTTTAATGAAGCAATTCTTATAACCATTAGATACAAAGGAAGAAGTTATATATTGTAGTTCTTTCTGTAAAAGATCATCTGAAGAACAAAAGGAGTGGGCCCGATGAACCAGTATTTTAATAGTTCCTGCCTTTTGACTGGGATGGTGATGAGATTCTGCATGGATATAATGGCCTGTATGAGTTTTCTTTCTATAATCTGAGAAATGTAGGTTACCATCTGGTTAGCGAAGAAATCTAAAAAGGCTAACTGCTTATTTGATTCTACTTCTAGGGTAAGCTTGATCCTAGGATGAAATGCATTTAACTTAGTGAGAAATTGTTGAAGTTCATCTGAAGAGCCATTCCATACAGCAAAAATGTCATCGACATATCTGAACCAATGAGTAGTTGTGGGAGAAATGTCAAAGATACGTTGTTCAAAATGTTCCATAAAGAAATTGGAGATAGCAGGAGAAAGAGGATTACCCATTGCTGTTCCTTCAATTTATTGATACAACTTATTTTTAAAGGAAAAATAACCAGAATTTATTACAAAATCAAATACGTTTACAATGTCTGAAGGAAATTCCTGTTGTAGTAATTCAATGCTTTCCGAAAGAGGCACATTTGTAAAATAAAGAAACAACATCTAAACTGATCATGATATCAGAAACGTCCAAATGAAGATCTGAAATTTTATTTTTGAAATCCAAAGTATTTTTTATATAAGTATCAGTTCTTCTAGTTGAAGAGGAGAGTAAATTTGATAAAAATTTTGAGATTTTGTAAGTGGGGCAACCTATACAATCTACGACTGGTCTTAACGGAATGCCTGGTTTATGAACTTTTGGAAGACCATACAATCTAGGTGGACGACCGAAGAAGGTTTTAAGTTTTTTCTTTTGATCTTCATTCCATGTAGATACATTATCTATAAGAGAATTAAGTCTCTTCAATTGACTCCGGGTAGGATCCGATGTAAGAGGCCTATAAGTTGAATAGTCGCAAAGCAAAAGAGACATTTTTCTCTCATATTCCTTCCTATCTTGAATCACTACAGCCTTCCCCTTATCAGCTTGCATAATAATTAAATTATTGTTATTCTTCAGTGATTTCAATGCTTTAAATTCAGAGTAAGAAAGATTAGGATGAGGAGGTTTGGCACGAAAAAGAATTTGTGCACATTCAAAAATTTGTTGGCTGTTTTTTGGGATAAGGATCGAATACCCCTGTCTATGTTATGAAAAAAAATCCATAATTGGCACCTTATTCAGCGTAACAGTGAAATCATGTCCTTTTGATAAAACAAAACGTTCACAGTCTGTTGGTGGACGTCCGGAAACTTTTATAACTACTTTATCTATATCAATATTATTACTGGATCTAGGTATGCTGACCAGTGATTCAAATTTGCGTTTTAGCTTGTCACGAGAATCATTAAAGACCTTTAAGTTAAGAACTCGAAGATATGTGCATTACAATAGTAAAAGTTTCAACCGTTAAAACAGATTCCAGAACATTTTTTATATCCATAATTTCTCTATTTAAGAGGGCAAGAGATTTTTTTAGCTTCGTGTAGTTGATTATTTAAAAGAGACTTACTAGCTTTGAAGTAGATCCGATGAGCTTTTGGGGACCTAAAAACTTCTTTTATTTTACAACAGGTTGGAATAACCTGGGCATCGTTTAAGGAATATTAATCTGTTAATGCATTTGGCCTTCTTTACCAATACTTGACTGTATCTAGCAGATTGTTTGGAAATAGATTCTCCGTGAAGTCTAGCAATAAGTTTTAAAAGAGCTATACCGTGAGTAGACATATCGATACAAAATTAATAACGGAAAAAACTCGCGTACAAAGATTATTTAATAGTATAATTTTTGTCTGTGTGTCACAGGCATCTTCAGTACATTAAGCTCAAATTAAACAATAACTGACAATTCCAGAAAGCGCCACCTAAGTAGCTGGTGTAAGATAACTAAAAAGGTCAATAACTTTCCTAAAAATAAAAATTAAAAAAAAAAAATAATAAAAAAATAATAAAAAAAAATCAATACAATAAAAAGTTAGGAAAGATTAGCTGATTTGTAAAGTACTATCTCCTATGAAGGGGATAGACGTAATCCGTCGGATCTATTTAAGTTAGGAGAATGAAGTAGAGTTTCACATGTTTCTTTATAAAGGCGTTCCATGTTATTTACATTTGCTTGCATATTTGCAACTTCCATTAATAATGTTTTAATAATAATATTATTATTAAGATAGACCTCCAGGGAGTCAGGGACTCATCGAGGGAGGCCACATACTTCATGCACCAGCTATCATACACATTCTTGAATTCATTCACACTATTTGCACACACATCCAATGGCATTCCATTCCAATCACGCACCACTCCATGAAAGAAAAATCTATTCCTCACCTCCTTGTTAGTAATATTCATTCTCAGCTTCCAAGGATTAAATCTGTTAAGAGGAAGCTGGAAATCCAATCACAAAGCACAACAGAAGGACTGTAAAATGAGCCTCTTGTCCTTTCCCTTCCTTCCATATTATCCTTTTCTTATGAATCTCTTTCTTTATAAGATTACACATCCATTTGACTACTACCCTAATTTTTCTTCGAACTCTCAGGACATGTGATATTGCATCATTTAAGTGTTTTTTAAATTCTTCCCATGCACTGTTGGTATTCTTCCCACCCATCAATCGATACCATGGCGCTGAACTCTGTATACTCCACAACCACTTTGCAAGTGAGTACTGCATGATCACTGTCATCAACCAGAGGTAGAATAGTTGTCTTTAACTGAAATGACGTCTGATGCTGTCATCAAGTCAAATACTCCTTGATCCCAAGTTCCTTCTGTCTCATGCTGCTTGAGAAAGTTGTCTCCAAACAGCTCAATAAATTCTGTTTAATTCCTCTTGTGAGATTTTACTCTTACCCAATCAATGTTTGGATAACTAAAGTCCCCCATTATGATTACTCTTTTCGTTCCCATGATCTTTATTTGGTGATACATTTCTTCATCACTAGCAACCAATCCACCAGGTCTGTAACAATATCCCACTGGGAAGTTGATCTTGTTAGAATCCACCTCACACCAGATGTCTTCAAAGTCACTGTCATATGAAATACTGTTACTAGTATTATAATCATAGGTCTCAACACTAATTGGAATTAAGTCATTTGATATCATTAGCAGCATGATATCAGATGACCCCCCTCTCTCTCTCTCTCTCTCTCTCTCTCTGTCCTGTCTATTTTTCCTAAAAAAGCCTTAGTCTTATTGTCCCTCTTTAATAAAGCCAAACAATTTTGCCATCTTTCCACTTTTGGAATCTGTGCTAATCTAAGACTCATATTAAAATTGTGTAAGTTAAAGATACATAATAATAATATGTTATTATCATCATCAAATTCCTGCCTTGTACCCTCAAGGGGTGTACAGGATATGATAGTACTACATGAAAAAAATTACATCATTACTAACTTCCTATCTACAATTTTCCTCCAAATCAGTCTGTTACTTGTCAAGGCTTCAACATTATCAGATCTTATATTTCTATCATCTAAGGCACTTTGTACTGTATCAATCCACCTATATCTTGGTCTTACTCTGGGTCGTTTTCCTGCCAACCTGGCAGAGAAAACTTATTTTACTAATCTTTCTTCGCCCATTCTGTTTAAGTGACCATACCACCTGAGATTAACTCTGCTAACGCATTCTTGGATGTTGACAATGTCAAGTTCTTTCCTAATATCCTCGTTTTTAATATGATATTGCCATTGATGCCATCTGTTCACACCTCTAATCTTTCTCAGGACTCTCATATCTGCGGTCTCTAGTCTTTGGTCAATTGTTTTACTTCTGACCCAGCTCTCAGATCCATAAGTTAAAACTGGTTTGAACACTGTCTTGTATAATTTAGTGTTCCAACTAATTTCTCTCTTATTCCATATGAATTTATTCATTTGACTTCCTACTATACCAGCTTTATTGATTCCGTTGTCTATTTCCATATTTAATTTACCATCTTCACTAAAAATCGTGCCTTAGTAGGTGAAATGTTTTACTTGTTCCACAGGTTCTCCGTTCACAATGCAGTTGACATTTTCAACGATTCTGCCTATTTTCATTGTCTTTGTTTTTTTATTGCTGACCTTCATGCCATATCTATTACAGCAGCTATTCGATTTAGTCAGAGAATCTTGCAGACTTGTAGCAGATTTATTTAAAGTATAACATCATCCGCATAAAGCAAAAAGCTGACATTAACATCTCCAATTTTGATATCATTTTTAATACCACTTTCCTTCATAATGTGATCCATATAGATAATGAATAACAGAGGGGATAATGTACATCCTTGTCTCACACCAGATTTAACATTAAACCATCTTCCTGTACTTCCTTCAATTCTAACTGCTGACTTACAACTCGAATAAAGACTACGTATTGCTTGATATAATGCCCCGTTGACACCATATAACTGTAGCATATTGAATAGCTTCTCTCTTGGCACCTTGTCATATGCCTTTTCCAAATCGACAAAACTTAAATACAGATCTCTGTTATATTCCCATGATTTCTCTACCATTTGTCGTAAAGTGAAGATCTGATCCTGACAGCCTCTATTTGGCCTGAATCCAGCTTGTTCTTCACCAAGCTTTTCTTCCGCAATTCTTCTCAACCGTTTCTCAAATATACTTGCATAGATCTTGCCAGGAACACTCAGTAGGGAAATACCTCTGTAATTCTCACATTCAGTTTTATTTCCCTTTTTATATATAGGTACTATGAGAGCCCTACTCCAATCATCAGGAATTCGTCCCTCTGTCCAGGCTTTCTGAACTATGCAGTGCAGCCACTGTAAGACTCTTATACCACCATACTTCAGCATTTCTGGTCGAATATCATCTACTCTTGCTGCCTTTCCACATTTCAAACTTTGATGACTTTTTCTACTTCAAGTATGGATATGTATTCCTCACTGCATGCCTGGTCAGTGTTTTTTCCACTGTGCTGTCATCACTGCTTGTTTCATTTAGCAGATTTTCAAAGTAATTACTCCATACTTCAAGGATATCTTTTTCTATGGTTTTCATGTCACCTTTATCATCTCTAACTCCTTTTACAGCACTCTTTCCTCCATTCCTAAGCTTCTTCAACAATCTCCAGAATATTTTGCCACCTTCTTGATATTTATTCTCTATATTCTTGCCAAAATCCTCCCATGACTTTTGTTTAGCTAGTTTTACACAGTTTTTAGCATTTTTGCATTTGTCTCTAAGAGAACAAGCTGACTTATTTGCCAGGAACTTTTGATATGCTTTCTTCTTTAACTTCCTGTGTCCACCAGGGAGTTCTAATTTTTTTTATCCTTGCAGATAACCTCACCACATGCCTCTCTAGCAGAATCAATCGATGTTTCCCTCAGAGTTTGCCACTGAATCTCCAAGGTTTGATTCCTGTTCTCAAACTCTTTCATTTTTTCTACAATAATCTTTGTGTATTTTAGTCTACAATTCACATCTGAGAGCTGCTCAACTTTTATTCACTTTAAAACTTTCTTACATGTTATTCTTTTCAATATGAAATTCAATTTTATCCTGCTCAAGACTAAATAGTGATCACTTCCAATTTCAAATCCTCTGTACACTCTGGTGTCCTGCACCAGGGAGAAAACATCACTGTCAACAATAGCATAGTCAATGAGACTTTTGTTATTCCTAGCCTCTTCTCTCCATGTGAATTTGTGCACATTTTTATGTTGGAACATGGTGTTAGTAATAACCAGTCCATGTCCAGGGCAGAAATCCAACAGATATTTGCCATTATTATTAGCTTTGCTCTTTTCTCCAAATTTTCCCAAAATATTTTTGTATGTCTGGCAATCATTTCCTACTCTGCTATTTAGATCCCCAACAAGGACCAACTTTTCCTTTTTCATTGTGTCAGTTGCTTTTTCTAAAGCGTCTAAAAATTCCTCCACTTCTACCTTAGTAGAACCTTCTGTGGGACCATAGGCACAAATAAGTCTCATTGTCCAGTTCCCCATTCTCATATTTGCCCACATTACTCTACTTGAGACTGACTGCCATTCAAGAAGATTAGCCTCGTATTTTGTGTTGAATACTATGGCTACTCCTTCTTTTCCTTGATTGTCATTGCCTGAATATAACATTTTGTATTTATTGCTCAGAAAGATCTCATCAGTTTTGGTCTTTTTTGTTTCAGTCACCCCTATTATGTCTATCTGGTAGTTATCTAATTCCTCAGCTAGCTCCATTTCTTTGCCATTCAGGCTTCTTACGTTGATAGTACCGATCTTTAACTCTGGTGATGTTGAGTTATGGTTTGTTTTCAGATTTGTTCCAGTAGCTGACTTTTTGCTGTTCGCCTTGGTTCCCTGGCGAAAACAACGGTGGCCTTGTTTAACCGGGCGATGCCCCAGCCAGCATGAAATTTTTTATGTTGTACCATCATTTTCTATTTTGGTTTAACCAATAAGAATACAATTTGGTCGGCTAAATCCCAAATTGCCAGCCCATCCTCGTTCGTTCAGTATCCAAGTAGATACCCACCAGGGTGCATCACAAGAAGGTGAGGATTGGACATTAGGTCAGAAGCCCTGGTCGGTTCTCCGCATTCCTTTAAAGGCTATGTTGAGGTCTCCTCTCAGTTATACAGTTTTGACCCTTAAGCACCCCATATGTCATTATTATATATAAAATAATATATTTGTGTATAAACTGAGTTTCATGATTTTATGCATTTTTTCTATTATCAGGAATCTTTTAACTAAAAAGAACATTGCATTTCAAGTATGAGTTACCGCTCAATGGGGAGGCCTGATAGTGGACGTGATTCTGATGACCGTCGAGGTGTTAATGATGGCAATGAACCTAAAATTCCAGATGCAAGGGTGTTTGTTGGAAATATTGATCCTGATAGTGTCAATAGAGAAGAATTAGAAGAGAGATTTTCTAAATATGGTAAAATAATTGGTGAGTTATTGCACACACATTTCCTTTTAACTTCTATTACATTGATTAACCTCAAATTCAATTAACAGTATGATTTTTTTTACTATCTCATGAAACAGTGAAAAACTCAAAATGAGCATTATTTTTCCTATTGTTTCTTTTGCACTTGCTACATCTTTGGAGAAGGCCAAAAAAAAAAAAAAAAAAAAAAAAAAAACTTAATATCAGATGTTACAAAAATCAAAAGCCTAACAGATAAAAATAACACATTCGTGCTGAGCTTTGTTTTATATATCTGGCAGGACTTGCTTGACCATGAAACATCATGCCTTTACAGCATTGGGTGGGCACATTTTTATACATTTTTCAGTGTACACGGCCTGCCAGTTTAAAGTTTTTTCATTGGGATTTTTGTTTAAAACTAACATTTATGGAACTGCCTTCCTGGTATGGATAATATCTCAAAATTAATGTTTCTTCTCATTTTGTGTTTTAGAATTTATATATAAAAAATCTTTCCTTTCAAAAATATCTATTACATTAATAGGTTGATTTCTGCAACAAAGTGAAATATATATGAATATCTAGCAATATTTCTCTTTTATGATTATACCATAATGAGTTATCTAGAAAAACATCAAAATAAAACAAAGCAAATCATTGCAATTAGTGATTCCGTTCCCCCCATCTTTAGAAATGTAGAATTACACTTTCATGTGGTAATACAGTAAACTGCCAGAAGCTATATTTTCTGTAGTTTTTTTTTTTTTTTAATTTAATAAAAACATTTCTTTGAGAATGTATATTGAATTATCAATCAATTAACCAAACATTATTAAAAAAAAATGTTCCCTTTAAAAAATATCTCATTATTTTGATATTTACAGAAGAATATTTAAAATCCTGTAATATAAAATTTCTCGTAAATTTCAGTCTCATTCTCTGGATATGTGTCCATATTCAAAAATGCATATTTTCATAAAGCTTCACCAAAACACGAACCTATATAGCTCAGAGAAAGTGGTGTTTGCACTCCTCAGTGCTAGACTGCCTAAAGAATGCTGTGAGTTTGATTCTAGTCACTTGACTCGAGAAACTTTTTCTAAGCCTTTTTACTAGTTCCCAAGTTAGTGAGAACTAGTTGTAAACTCTGGCAGAGGCGAGCAGGTTTTTCTCCTGGAAACTTGTTTTTTTATCCCATAAACTCAAGAAAATCGACTGTAGAACCCACCCTATTTCAGACATTAAAAATATTGTGTTAGGGTTATGGACCACAGGATGGTGACACTTGTTATCTGTCTCTATTCTTCATACTGCTTAAATTAGTGATAGCCTTTGACCAGCTATCTAATTGGTTACTAGTAGTATCTAACTCTTGGAGACTAAGTGGCCTCCCTTACTCCCTATAAGGGAATAAAAGGCAATAGCTGAATTCCCCCACCCCCTAAAAAAAGGAGAAAAAAAAACACTTGCTAATATTTTAGCCTGACTTTTCTTGGAAATAAATTCCAAAATACTAGTCTTCGTATCATCTTACTATCCTTAATACCACAACTGTAGATTGGATATTCATTTGTCTGCAGGAAATCTATTTATGTCTATTCTTTTTCTAGATGTTAGATGGGGCTATCATACAATAATACTTTATATCTGATTAATACAGATTGAGCATTGGGAAACTTAAAACATATCAACTAATTTTAAAAATTCCCTTTATTGATTACTTATATATATATATATATATATATCCCAAAAGTAAAATTTGTTACTTTGCAGATATCTTATTCCTCCTACATAACTATGCTTTCTCCATAAAGCTTTTTTTTTTCTTCATCCTGCTCAGTGGTCAACTGAGCAGCATTTGATTTTGTCTTAGTATGCTTTGTTTACCAGTGCTTTAGTTCATCAGTGCATACTAATGGCTATATTAATAGAGAAACTTTTGATCCTATTAAGCATGCGATTAAAGACTGAAAATAGTAGCATCACTTGTAATTGAAGTATGGTGATTCTAATATCAAGAATAAACTGTACGAGTTACTCTGTTGGATTGCTTAAGAGTCAGTGCTGGTTAATGAATGGAGATCTCTACATATCCTATGAGGAATACTGAGAACTAACCAGGTCTTCTAGTCCAGTGTTCAACCCATATCTTCTTGTGCTGGAGCTAGTTGTTAAATATCTACCTAGATACTTAAAGAATAAGGATAGTCTAACAGTTTGGGACTTAGCTGGCCTTTTGTATGTTCTTTATTGGCTTAAATCACAGATAAATATTATGGTATGACATGATCAAATATCTTGCTGTCTGGGAGATGCCTTCATTAAACAAGGAACCCTGCTTTTTTTTTTCTTTTTTTTCAGGGAACCAACTTAGAAAGTGAAAGTCATAATACAACAACACCAACAATAAACTCAACATGAATTGAAGACAGTATTATGATCATAACAGCCAATAGTGGAAATGAGGTGGGACTAGCAGAAGAACAAAATTGCATGTCAGCATAACAGGTGTTATGCTGAAATTAAGACAGAAATATTAAAACTGGCAAGGTACTTCTAAAGCCTGAAATGTGGAAAGGCAGCTGGAGTAGATGATACATTGGACCAGAAATGCTCAAATGTGGAGGTACACCTAAACCTCCAATTTGATGCAATCCAATGCAAATTTTTTTTATGCGAATTGGGATATCAAAAATTTTTTTTTTTTACGCGCTTTTTATTCACTTTTACGCAACCAGCCTAAAGTCTAAGTTAGGAAAAAATCTGTAATTCAAGAAAATTCTGAGAATTTTGTAGAATTGTATTCTCGTTTCAATTAAGAAAATTCTAAATTCTTACAAATTTCATTTATTGGAAATTCCCCGAATTACATAACTGACTGCGCATAAAAAAACGGTTCTTAGCAGTTTGAATTTGGTGCTTGAGTAGACAACACAGTTACCGCATTTTTTGCATTTGCAGCTTTTAAGTGAAATCAAAATAAAAATCACGTTATAAAATTAATAATTTTGCCAAGAAATAATAAATGGTAAGCTATATGTAATTTTCAAACTTTCATTTCATTAACTACTTCTGCACTTCACTGGGTATCTACAGATGCCATATGGTTACTCCAATGCATGGTGATGTGCCACACCAGGCCTCGCCGTGTAGTCCTGTTGTTTGCTTTTCTGGCGGCCTCAACTCTCTGAAGATTAGTGACTCCACATATGCCATACATCCATCTCATTGATGGTCTACCCCTGCCTCTTTTTCCAGGAACTTGACCTTCTATTACTGTTCTGAGAAGTATCCCTTTCATCCTTTCTATGTGTCCAAAATATTTTAACTTTCTTCTGTCAGTATCCTTAAGAAGCCTTAAAGTTCTGCTGATCTTTTCTAACACCCATTCATTTGTGCGCCTTTCAGTATATGATATCCTCAACAGCCTTCTGTATCACCACATCTCAAAAGCAGATATCTGTTTCTTATCTGACTTCTTTAGGTTCCAAGTCTCACATCCATAAGTCGCTGTTGGAAAAACAACTGCATCCAAAATCCTCAACTTTGTTTCCATGGAGATAGATCCATCCTTCCAGATTTTAGACAGGTCTCTGACTATTGTTTTAGCCATTCCTAACCTTTTTCTGATGTCTTCTGAACAGCAATTCTTCACATTAATAATGGATCCCAGGTACTCAAACTTGCTGACTTCAATTCTTTCTCCATTAAGGTACACTTGGATCTCAAGAGCTTCTCTGTTTGTATTTCCTTTGAGAACCATAATCTTTGTCTTGCTAGGATTGAGTTGGAGTCCTCTGTTATTACTGATCTTGTTAACTTTGTCAAGAATTAGTCCTAGTTCTTCCATGTCATTACAAAGAAGTACATTTCATTTACCAAAGATTTTAATCCAGCTCTCTCATGATGTTGCTGATAACCAAAAAAAAAAAAAAAAAAAAAAAAAAAAGGAAAGCAGTTTCCTTGGATACAAAAATTCAAATTTTAGATTGTCTTCAAACTGGGGAAGGTACGACGGCTGTGGGTAAGCATTTTAGAGTCTGAATCAACTGTCAGATCTATAAAGAAAAATGAAGAGGCTATTAGAAAAGTGGTATGTTCTGGTACAAAATCGAGTGTGAAATTATCATCATACACGAGATGTTGTTCTAGAAAAGGCCGAAAAAGCTTTAGTGATGTGGATAGACGATAATGTACAAAAAAGAATGCCAGTTGACGGAAATTCCTTCAAGCAATCAGCATTGAGATTTTATGAACAGATTAAAAAACTGCAGCCGGATACTTCATCTCAGTCGGGGAAATAATATGAATTTCATGCAAGATGGTTGGCTGTCTAAGTTTATTAAAAGACGTGCTCTTTATAAAATAAAAATTAAAGGTGAAACGACTTCTGCTGATGAAACAGCTGCTAAAGTATTTCCACAAAAACTTGCTAAAATAATTATAGATGGCAGTTACACTCGTGAACAAGTTTGGAATATGAATGAAACTGGCCTTTTCTGGAAAAAAATACCAAATAGACCTTGCATATCAAAAATGCAAAAAACTGTTGGTGGGTTCAAAGCAGCAAAGGATTGCATAACACTCCTATTTTATTCGAATGGTTTAGGAGATCAGATGTTAAAACCACTGCTCATAAATCGATCATTAAGACCACGGCCAATGAAAGGTGTAGATTTTCAAAAATTGCCAGTTCATTGGATGGCCAACAAAAAAGCTTAGGTGACCATTGATATTTTCACTGAGTGATTCCACAAATATTTCATGCCAGAAGTTAGACGCTATTTGAATGACAAGGGTCTTGAATTTAAAGTGCTTTTGATTCTTGATAATGCACCCGGTCATCCTGCCATAGAACACCCAAATGTGCAATTTTTTTTTCTGCTGCCCAATACCACATCATTTCTATGACCTCTAGATAAGGGTATAATTGTGGCCTTTAAAACATATTATGTCAGACGAACATTTCAGTACGTTTTGAACAAGCTAAATGATGATGAAACACTGTCAGTTATGGAAGTGTAGAAAAAATTTTCAATTATGGATTCTATTGATCAGGTTCGATTATCGTTATCTGAATTGAGACCATAAACTATGAATGCATGCTGGAAAGCTATTTGGCCCGTATGTGTTAAAGAGAATGCTCCTGTTCCCTTCAATCATACTGCAGAATTCCTCAATATAATAAGTTTGGCATCTGAAATTCGTGGAGAAAGATTCCATGATCTTACGAAGGCAGATATCGTAGAATTGTTAATTGATCAGCCTCTTAGCGAAGAAGAAATAGTGGAGATTGTTTCTGACCTGAAAGTGAAGAAGTTAATGATAATGATCAAATAATCCTACTTTTACTGCTGATATAATTAAAGAAGGTCTTAAACTGATCAGTAATTTAGGCAATTATTTTGCCCGATATGATCCAAATGAAGAACGTGCTGGGAAGTTTTCACGTGAGCTTAAGTTGTAATGTCTTCATATAGAGAATTATATTGCGACTTATCTAAAGCATCAATGCAGCAATTAATAACTGAGTTCATGCCTAAAACTACTGAAACAGCCAGTGGTACTGCTGTTCAAGACATAACAAGAAGAATTCCACAAGTTGAGATGGAAGTCGATGACAATAATACCATATCTAGTAGTTCTAGTGATATTACAGGCTCACGAAAAAGAAAGCTTTTACATTTATTGTCAGAAACTGATAGCGAATAACATATTTTTTTTATAGAATCCTTAGCAAACAACTGAAATGAATGTTTTTTTTTTAAGTTATTAAAATTCATTATATGTGTGTGTTCTCCATGAAATGTAAATAAAAACGTTATGATCCTAAAGAATTTAATGTTTGTTTTTTTCATTATTTTGCTTATATTTCAGGTTTGGAACCAATCTTCACTTTTTCTATGGAGTCAGTAGTTCTTTTTAAGCTTAATTTTTTGAAACGTATCCAGATGATTGAAGTAGAGAGCTCTCATAGTGCCCATATATAAAAAAGGAAAATAAAACTGAATGTGAGAATTACAGAGGTATTTCTCTACTGAGTGTTCCTGGTAAGATTTATTCTAGTATACTTGAGAAACAGTTAAGAAGGATTGTGGAAGAGAAGCTTGGTGAAGAATAAGCTGGATTCAGGCCATATAGGGGCTGTCAGGATCAGATTTTCACTTTATGACAAATAGTTCAGAAATCATGGAAATATAACAAAGATCTATATTTAAGTTTTGTCGATCTGTAAAAGGCATATGACAAGGTGCCAAGAGAGCTCTTCAAAATGCTACAGTTGTATGGTATCAGTGGGGCATTATATCATGCAATACTTAGTCTTTACTTAGTACTCATAAATATACAAATATTATTGCAATAAAAAGTGAAAGAGATTAAAAACAAAAAACAAACAAACAGAAGCTTTCTGGCAAAATCCAAAGACAGTGATTTGATTTATTCGTCATTATTTCAGTCTTCCACCAGGAACCCAAAGTCCTAGGATGGTTACTGTATTAATGCTCAGTTACTTTAAAAACGTGTTTTAGACCATATTCATGTTTTTGAGAGAGAACCAGAATACTTAGAAAAATGCAGATATTTGAGCCATACACTGGCAAATACCACTGTGGCGACAAAGAATGGTTGTCATTTTCCTAAATTCTCAACCTTGAATAACGTGAGTTATGCATCTTAATATTCATAATGTCTCTCTTGAATTTCTTCTCCTTTTTTTTATTATATATATGTATTTTTTTCCTCATAACATGTCCTATACTAGTTAATTACAAATTACCTGATTATCTATTTGACATTAAAAACATCATTTTATCACAGTGAACAGTAACAGTACTTAGTAATGATGATATATGTATATCATCATTACTAAGTACTATCCAACTATATATATATAGTTATATAAGTAAAAAATTTTTGTGTGAACATATTGCTCTCTAGCTTAATTTAGTTTTGTAACATAATAGATAATAACAGGACTCTAGTTTTGATATAGTAGGGTTTTTTTTTTTCCCACTAGAGATCAGGCCAGTAGTTTTAACGGTTGACTAAATCAGTGTAACTTCAGCATACTACGTAGATTGTAGTGCAGCTTGTTTCTTTGTATATATGTGTATACTCCAGATGATGACCTTAATGCAAATGTTGAATGATTATTTTGATTTATATTAAACCGAAGTTCTACTCTAACACGGTAGTTATTTCCATAATTTTTGAAGATGTATTCTGATCACCGTGTAAGCATGAAGAAAAGGGTACACTTAAGTGTTTATAAGACGTTTATTTTTTGTTTGCCATAACATTTATAAAATTTTCTGATTTATAAAATTATAAAATTCATTTATAAAATTCAAATGTACTGATTTGAAATCAGTACATTTCAGATAAACATTCCACTTTTTATGGCTAGGATGTAATTAATTTTAAAATGTGATCCTGGTTTTTGATTGGAATGAAGAATAAGAGGAAGAAATATAGGAATTTAATGCAAAAGTTTGAGCAGTTGCTTGGTATAAAATCCCTGCCATTTCAATATGGAACTAACTTGCCTTTATTTGAAAAGTCCTTATAAAGTTCATGTTTTAAATGGGATTTGAATCCAGCTAAAGGCATCATTATCAACTGTGCTCTGTAGGCTCTTCTAAAAAGAGCTCTTAAAATAAGTCAAATTTCAAAGGTGCATGTAGTAATTATCAATTAAATACCATGTTATACAAGTGCATGTTATTATTTATACAAGTATATCCTACCAATGAAAGATGGTAACCCTATATCACATCTTTAGTATACCTTGTGTGGACTGCGAGGGTTAAGTAATCTGGAAACCTTGCTCTAGATGGCAAACTTGAAATATTTTTAAGCCACTTGAACAAAAATTTCAAGCTGGATGTTGCTATTATATTAGGTGATGAAAATCATCGATCCTTATCTCACATCCGCACCTATTATCATGAAGACATCTTCATTTTAACTTTAATTAAAATTTTTAAATTATACTTCATAGCAAGAACAAACTTGAAGACAGGACAACTCCATTAACTCAGCCTTCTATAGGCCATGCCCTGTAATCAGGACATGGCCTGATTGCACTGGATTGCTGTAAAGATCTGAAGACATTTACAGATTATTGATGCCCATAGTGGAATTCAAACCCTTAGCTTGTTAATTGGAGATGCTATCTGTTTGGCCAGCCAGGCTGACAAATATATTCATTTTGGAGAAAATTATTACAAATAGAAGAAGATTCTTGACCTCTCCCCCCCCCCTCCAATGCACACCCAAATTTGTAATACAGAAAAATCTTAATATTTACCAAATACTTTGTCCCTGGAAAAAAAAAAAAAAAAAAAAAAAAAAAAAAAAAAAAAAAAAAAAGATGGACTAGTAAATGTATTTAACTAAACTAGGTTATTCTAGAAAACATAAAACATGAATTTCCAGTATGTTGACATTTTTGAGCAATGCTTAAATTATAATCAGTAAGAGTGAAAGTGGATCAAATTGATTATTAAAAATGTAGATTCCTTTAATGCTGGATTTACATCGTCATCTCCACTGTTATTGATATTCTGTATGGACCACATTATGTGATTCATATAAATTATACTATACAAATGTTCACCCAGTCCTCAACTTTTGCACTGCTGTATATATGTTCATTATCAAATATACATCAGAAGAGCAGACTCTTATAATTGTATACAATACAGTTTAAAATTCTTCAAAGTCGAGTTCTTAATTTTGATATTTCTATCATTTCAGAACACCATCTTGAATGATGGTACTTTTAATGTTGAGGAAACCTGTGCCATTGTGTCAAAGCTTGAGTACACTTTATGAAACTTCATCATAATCAAATTCCTGCCATGTACCCTAAATGGGTGTACAGGATATGATAGTACCACGTGAAAAATTTACATCATTACTAACTTAACATGTACAATTTTCCTCCAAATCAGTCTGTTACTTGTCAAGATTCCAACATTATCAGATCTTATATTTCTATCGTCTAAGGCACTTTGTTCCGTATAAATCCACCTATATCTTGGTCTCCCTCTGGGTCATTTTCCTGCCTACTTGGCAGAGAACACTTGTTTTGATAATCATTCCTTGCCCATTCTGTTTAAGTGACCATACCACCTGAGATTAGCTCTGCTAATGCATTCCTGGATGCAGATAATGTCAAGTTCCTTCCTAATATCCTCATTTTTAATATGATATTGCCATTGATGCCATCTGTTCACACCTGTAATCTTTCTCAGGACTCTCGAGTCTTTGGTCAAGTGTTTTACTTCTGACCCAGCTCTCAGATCCATCAGTTAAAACTGGTTTGAACACTGTCTTGTATACAGCTAATTTAGTGTTCCGACTAATTTCTCTTATTCCATATGAATTTATTCAATTGACTTCCTACCATACCAGCTTTGTTGATTCTGTTGTCTATTTCCATATTTAATTTACCATCTTCACTAAAAATCGTGAGTAAGTAGCTGAAATGTTTTACTTGTTCCACAGGTTCTCCATTCACAACACAGCTGACATTTTCAATGATTCTGCCTATTTTCATTGTCTTTGTCTTTTTATTGCTGACCTTCATACCATATCTATTACAACAGTTATTCAATTTAGTCAGAGAATCTTGCCGACTTCCAGCGGATTTATTTAGAAGTATAACATTGTCCGCAAAAAGCAAAGAGCTGACATTAACATCTCCAATATCATGTTTAATACCACTTTCCTTCATAATGTGATCCATATAGATAATGAATAACAGAGGGGATAATGTACATCCTTTTCTCACACCAGATTTAATATTAAACCATCTTCCTGTACTTCCTTCAATTCTAACTGCTGACTTATAACTCAAATAAAGACTAAGTATTGCTTGATATAATGTCCTATTGACCATATAACTGTAGCGTATTGAATAGCTTCTCTCTTGGCACCTTGTCATATACCTTTTCCAAATCGACAAAACTTAAATACAGATCTTTGTTATATTCCAATGATTTCTCCACTACTTGTTGTAAAGTGACGACCTGATCCTGACAGCTTCTATTTGACCTGAATCCAGCTTGTTCTTCACCAAGCTTTTCTTCCACAATTCTTCTCAACCGTTTCTCAAGTATACTTGCATATAACTTACCAGGAACACTCAATAGGATATACCTCTGTAATTCTCACATTCAGTTTTATTTCCCTTTTTATATATAGGTACTATGAGAGCTCTACTCCAATCATCTGGAATTCGTCCCTCTTTCCAGGCATTCTGAACTATGCAGTGCAGCCACTGTAAGACTTTTATACTTCCATACTTCAGCATTTCTGGTCGCATATTATCTACTCCTGCTGTCTTTCCACATTTCAAGCCTTTGATGGCATTTTATACTTTAAGTATGGATATGTATTCCTGACTGCATGCCTGGTCAGTGTTTTTTATCACTGTGCTGTCATCACTGCTTGTTTCATTTAGAAATTTTCAAAGTAATTACAACATACTTCAAGGATATCTTTTTCTCCTGTTTTCATTTCACCTTTATCATCTCTAACTCCTTTTATAGCACTCTTTCCTCCATTTCTAAGCTTCTTCAACAACCTCCAGAATATTTTGCCACCTTCTTGATATTTATTTTCTATATTCTTGCCATCCAAAGTCCTCCGATGACTTTTGTTTAGCTAGTTTTACACAGTGTTTCACTTTCTTACATTTGTCTCTGTATTCTCTAAGAGCAAAAGCTGACTTATTTGCTAGGAGCTTTTGATATGCTTTCTTCTTTTCCTTCACTGCCTCTTTAACTTCCTGTGTCCATCAGGGAGTTCTGATTTTTCTATCCTTGCAGACAACTTCACCACATGCCTCTAGCTGAATCAATTGGGGTGTTCTTCAAGGCTTGCACTGAATCTCCAAGGTTTGGTTCCTGTTCTCAAACTTTCATTTTTCCTTCAATAATCTTTGTATTTTAGTCTACAGTTCACATCTGATTGCTGCTCAACTTTTATTCGCTTTAAAACTTTCTTACTTGGCATTCTTTTCAATATGAAATTCAAGTTTATCCTGTTCAAGACTAAATAGTGATCACCTCCAATTTCAAATCTTCTGTCCACTCTGGTGTCCTGTACCAGGGTGAAAACATTTACTTTCAACAATAACATAGTCAGTGAGACTTTTCTTATTCCTTGCCTCTTCTCTCCATGTGAATTTGTGCACATTTTTATGTTGGAACATGGTGTTAATAATAACCAGTCCATGTCCTGAGCAGAAATCCAACAGATATTTGCCATTATTATTAGCTTTGCTCTTTTCTCCAAATTTTCCCAAAATATTTTTGTATGTCTGGCAATCATTTCCTACTCTGCTATTTAGATCCCCAACAAGGACCAACTTTTCCTTTTTCATTGTGTCAGTCGCTTACTCTAGAGCCTCAAAAAATTCCTCCACTTCTACCTTAGTAGAACCTTCTGTCAGACCATAGGCACAAATAAGTCTCGTTGTCCAGTTCTCCTTTCTGATATTTGCCCAAATCACTCTACTTGACACTGCTTGCCATTCAAGAAGATGAGCCTCATATTTTGTGTTGAATACAATGGCTACTCCTTCTTTTCCTTGATTGTCATTTCCTGAATATAACATTTTGTATTTATTGCTCAGAAAGAGTTCGCCAGTTTTTGTCTTTTTTGTTTCAGTCACCCCTATTATGTTGATCTGGTACTTATCTAATTCCTCCGCTAGCTCCATTTCTTTGCCATTCAGGGTTCTTATGTTGATAGTACCAATCTTTAACTCTGGTGATATTGAGTTGGGGTGGGTTTTCAGAATTGTTCCAGTAGCTGACGTTTCGCTGTTCGCCCTGGTTTCCCTGGTGAAAATAATGGGGGCCTTGTTTAACCAGGCGATGCCCCAGCCAGCATGAAATTTTTTATGTTGTACCATCATTTTCTATTTTGGTTTAACCAATAAGAATACAATTTGGTCGGCTAAATCCCAAATTGTCAGCCCATCCTCGTTCGTTCAGTATCCAAGTAGATACCCAACAGGGTGCACCACGATAAGGTGAGGATTGGACATTAGTTCAGAAGCCCTGGTCAGTTCTCCGCATTCCTTTAAAGGCTATGTGGAGGTCTCCTCTCAGTTATACAGCTTTGACCCTTTTTTTGCTATATGCATTAGACATAATTTTGTTTTGCCACCACAAATGGTTCGTATGAAAACTAAAATTAGAATAGATCCTAAAATTCAAAATTTACTAGTAGAAATAATTTATTTGAAACAAAAATTAGTAAGACTTTAGTAGTAATGTAGTAAATTGCATCAGAGACTATTATGAGTTTGAATCATTTTGAAAGTATAATCTGAATTGAAACAAAACACATTACATGGACATATTCTAGTGTACATCCACAATTGCAACTTTAATTTTAAAATAATAATAATAATAATAATAATAAATCTAGCATAGTGGAGTTGTTGTTTTTTTTTTTGTCCATGGTCTGCTGATTGAAGCAAAAATTAAGATGGTTCAACACTGGATCTGGTTTGTCTCAGTGGTTAATATATACCCATTCTTCAACCATAAGATCATACTAGTTCAGATCTGGCAGTAAGCATGGATGTTTGTGATTACCTTTCAATAGGTGATGTATTTTATCATCCAGTGTGAGACCATTACCTTGCCTATTGATCCCAAAGAGGCTCGACAAACCTCTCTTTTGTCTCTAGAACAAGGTTTTAGACAATGTAAAAAATAAATATTTATGATAAATTCTTTAGGCTGCCCATGGTTGTAATATAGGTTTACAACCTTTTGTTTGCGTGGGGGGGGGGATTCTGATAAGGGCTTTCAATGCTGAAACACAATAAAATTAGCCCACACTAAATGCATTTCAAAAATCACTTTATTATTATTTATTTTAAATATAACAATGCACTTCAATGGTTCACCCTTTAGTACATTAGTATTGTAGATAAAAAATTGAGAAAGAAAGATCTTGTTAACAGTGGATTTTGAAGGCCAGTAAATTGTACTGTGAAAAAGAAGAAAAATGTGTTCCATGAGTCACACTGCCAAAGCTACAGCCAGTAGCTTTGGCAGTGTGAATCCCATCCATGAAAGGTTGTTAAGTTATAGTACATGAATATTGTGAGTGGACTAAGTGGTTAGATAATTTGGCAACCCTGCTCTGTAAAGCAGACACATGGAACTTTACCAAGCAACTTCAAGTCTCCAGAAGGATGAAGGTCCCTTACCAAGTGATTGCATTCATCTCCCCCCCCCCCCCCCTCAAGGCTACAAGTTAATTCTGAAAATGGCTATCTTGGCTTTGCAAGATAGTCAAAGCTCTAAATAAACACTTTAATTTTCATAAACCTTTATATGTTCTTTTAATGACCAACATTGTTTTCCACATAGTAATGTAAAAAAATATAACATTTAAAATAAAAATCTACAAGAAATGCATACATTTGTCATCATTATGGTAAATCAGCCCACAAGTTGAATATTTCTTCATACTGGATTAAATGAAGTTCTGTTATGGTCCTGCAGAAAAGCTGTTGCAGATGATAGATTTTTTTGAGTTTGCATCTAGTGTTGACATTGGGGCTTTTCTTAAATCTCAAAAAATATGACTGCATTGATTATCAAAAATTGGGATTATGGTCTTTAAGATCACCTTCACTTCAGCAGATAACAAAATGGACAAAAGGAAGGAATGAAATATCTCTGGGGCTAATAGCTTCATTGTTGAAGGTTAGATCTAAATTATTCAAATCTGAAGATTCCTTTTATTTGCTCCTAATGATAACTTCCTAATCCTGGAAGTGGAAGATTCATCAATAATAGTGTAGCTTGTGATGTTGGAAGAGGTGTTGGGTGAGCTACAGATACATCTTCTCACTGTAAGTAACAAGCTGTTATTGCTACATGATCTTGGGGTTTCTCTCAGATCATTGGCACCTCTGGCTCTATAGTCTGTCCTTTTCATTTAATCCAGTGAGTCATATTAACTTTACAAAAATGCACAGTAATAATGAGAACTCACTTTTATCTTGGTTCTCTATTTCACACCCAAAGTAATGAAAATATGCTTTTTATCACATGAAATATTGTGCCTTTGCCTAAATCCTGTAAACAAAGTATGCATAATAAAAGCAGCCCTTGCTTGCTTTTTCAGCATGTTTTTTTTTTTTTAATGTAATGTAATAATAAAACAGTAAAGATGCCTAAGCACAAGTGTCAAACCATGTTTCCATTCTTTTTAAACTGTTGCTTGATAGTCAAAACTGCTTTTAAAAAAATTATATTTAAATGATAATTTAAAATGTTACTATTATTACTACTGAAGACATGACTTCATAATTCAAACTTATGAAAACATGAGAAAAAATGCACAGTAGTGTAATTTTTTGGATTCTGCACCCAAAAATACATTAGAATCACCTAAATTAATTTCATTTACAGTAAAAATTTTTATTTCACAACAGAAATGAAAGATTAGCAGAACAGATGCATTGCAAAAATGGGAAGAAAAAGTTCAAGAGATAACTAATATAATGATAGGTTGATGCAGTTAGAAGTGTTTTAGAAGATAGAAAGTAATAGATCACTTCATTTCAAAAATCTTCTGCCATTTCTTAGTGGTAAAAGATTATTAATCAGAAACAAGAAATTAAATATTGTGTTGATCTATCTTAATATCTGGTACATACATACAGACAAGAAGAGGGGGGGGGGATCAGTGTTTTATTTTCGTACTTACCTTCTTGAGTATTGACAAGACTGTCAATAAGAAATATGCTGCATGTTCAAATTCTTTTGTGTGCATGGATATTTGTGATTCCGATTCCCTAGTGTGAGACCACTACCTCATTTATTGGAAGCCTGAAGAAGCTCCATGTTTGGTTATGAAATTGGGTTTTTGGTTTAGGTACAAATTAAATTTTAAAAATACAAAAAAAAAATCTAAATATTGTTGATGACACATGAAGATTTCAAAAGAAGTATCATCATAGAATGTCATACCAGTGACCTATCTGTTTGACATTGGCAAAAGACTGCACCACTCAAAATTTTTTGAAATTTCCAGAAGCTGATAGTCAGCTTCTGGAAATGTCAGAAGAAGGAGAAGACTGGAATCTAAATCAAAGGACCAAAGAGCATTTTGTAAATCTCATCAAGCAGATGTGAAATCAAACCAAAATTTCAGAGAATAATCAATAAGAGGTTCATAAACCCCACAAGGTTTCAAATTAATAAGATTCTGTGTAAAAAGTTGTATGATCTGTTCCTGTGCCAAGGGTATGAACATCCTCTGTGACAGTTAACATATTCCATATTATACTATTATGAAGAATATCTTGATTAGTCCATTGTAGCAGTAAGGCTTGCTATATCCTTTTTTTGATTGGATGAGGGTGTATCAGCAGTAGGCACATTATGAATATTTAATACCCGAGTGCCTCAGCTCTGGTTTGGCTGGAATAGTTGGTCTAGAACCTTTTTAATGGTATGGACTCAAACCTTTGGTAGTGCCTGTTAAGACAAATATTAATCGATATGCAATACTTCTTGATAATGCACTTCTTCCTACATTGTGGCAGCTTTATAGAACAGATCCCTCTCCCCCAGTCTTCCAACATAACATTGCACTATGCCATACACCAGGTTCTATTGCAACATGATTACAGGAGTGACCATATCAACTTATAAAACTAAGTTGATATGGTCACTTAAACAGATTGGGAGGTTAGCAAGTAAAACAAGTGCTTTGGGGGGGGGGACCAAAATGTAGATGGTTGATGTAGTTAAGAGTACTTTAGGAGATATGACAAAAAAAATGACCAACTGAGGGAAAAAAAAAGTTTATTGCAAACTAGCTATAAAATATTGTATCAGACAGTCATAATTGGTACTCACTTTTAATGGTATATTTCAAGAACTTTGGCCTGTTAATTTGCAAGAAGATGATTGTGCTTCCCTAGGGAGACTTGTTATAACCTTTTTCTTTTTTCCTTGTTAAAGAGCTATTACATTTATGATGAATAATTTAGCTCATACTTTTGAACTGATCAAAAATGTGTATATTGCTCATTTTAAGTTTAGAACCTGTCATTTGTTTGGATGATTGTGGGGGTGCTTCTAAATTTTTTGAAATTACAAATGTTAACTAATTTAAAGATTGATAAAAACATCTCTGAGTGAAGTATTGACATATGAAGGTTTATATGGCAGCATACAAGGAGTATTCCAAAATTGCTGGGCAACTTGCTAAGAGATCAAAGCATTATGATATCAGACTGAAATTGGTCTGACTGCTACTTTTATCATTGCACGTTGAAATAATCCTGATATCTTATTTTAATTTCCAGATTCTCAGTATATATCCTGTTCAAATCTGGTGAAACAATTCTTGATACATCATCTGTTCAGCTCTCAATAACTTTGATAATCAACCCTGTGTGTTAGTAGTGTTTACTTTTTTTTTTTCCAGATGGCTGGGCAAGAGACTAGATAGTATTCAAATATTTAAAATTCGAAACAGATGACATTTTGAATTGGAGCAGTTAAAGCATTTTTAAATATATACTTTTTTCCTTTCATAAGGAAAAGTTAATTGCCCAATTTTTTCTTCCTTTCATCACACTCAATCAAAATCACTCATGCCGGTAATTATGGAAAAACAGACATACATACCAAAGAAAAATGAAATATATTCAATGAATCTGGTTACCATAAAAATCAGTTTCATCATGGGCTTCTTCTGAATTGAACTGCCACCACTATTTTACAATGTATACGTGGAGAATGCACACTTCTTTTCAAAAATACCCATACATATTTGTCAGATGCAATGTCTATTTTGTTACCAGAACTGTGGCAAAGATGGCTATTGAATTAAATTTAAATAGTTTTAGGTGGTAGATGACTTTCATCATGTGATGTGATACTACCATGTTTGTATGCCTGAAGTTGGATTTAAAAAAAAAAAGTATTTTTACATCTTTGACTAACCAAGGGTACTGGTATCTATTGATTCTCACTCCTTTCTTATTAGAATTACCATAAAAAAATAAACATATTTACTGTATATTTATACATGGTTCAATAAAAAGCACACTTATCATTTATTAATTTGGGTTATAAATACTACTCAGTAGTCCACAATCAATACCTGTTATATAGAATCACTATTTACCTAGAACGCCTTAGCTTTGTTTTTAGTTTATTTTATTTACTAACTTAGTTTACAGTTTTTATTATACTTTATAATGATATAAAATCTTATTCTTCGAGTCTGTATTATTTTTTCTTTAATTATAGGTGTGACTATTTTACGAAATTTTGCATTTGTACAATATGATCGTTCAGACTCTGCCCAAGAAGCAATTAAAAGCGAACATGGTTCAATGTTGAAAGGTAACAGAATTGGTAAGTGCTAGCATTTTTTTTTTTTTTTTTTAAACAATACTTGAATAAAGGTCATTTCTAGCCAACTAATTTTCCATCCATTTAAATTTTTATTAAAGAATTGGCTGATGCAGTACTTGGACACAGTGGAATCTGGATGGTATAAGCACTATCGTCAGACTACTGATGTAAGGTGGCTATAGCATTAGTATTCTTAATATCAAAAGCTTGTTCTCTCTTGCAAATTATTTTAACGAAATTGTTTCAAAATTAAACAATAGATGTTTGCTAGATAGCTTAAAGGATTGCTTTTATGATGTTTAATGTAAAATATATAAACAAATTGCAGACAAATAGGATATCAGCCCACATAAACAGAAACAACCATTTATTAAATACAGTAGATTCCGGTTAACTGGTACACCAGATAATCAGGAAGCTGTTTTATTGGGACAAGTTTGGAAGAACAAAAACAAAATGAGAATAAAATATGAATTTGCTTAATTTATTTGGGAAACAATGTCGTTTAATTGGGTCAGGCAGTTCTCTACCAATGGAGAATTAGAAAAATTACATAATATTGCTTCAAAATTTTAGTACTTGTGACAACTGCAAAGATAATGAAATGACTGCTTGTGATCCACACTGTTTGGATCATAAGCAGTGGATCATGTAACAGTGTTATGCTGTTCGAATATGTCGGGAACTGATAAACAAAGGCTGTTCGTTTTTGGAAAAAGGGTCAAGCTTTGCTGCTTTAAAGAATTGGAATGGAGAATTTACGAGTGCAGTACCATGCAAGCAAAAATATGTGGATGACATCTGAATTTTTTAAAAATTCTCTTATGAGATGGGACATGGTATTACAATGGAAATCAGAAAAAAAAATTACTGGTTCTTGACACCTGCTAAGGAAATCGGCACAAAAGTTAATCTTTTATAAGCAGTACAGTTTATGGCCAATATTCAGTGAGGAATAATCAACAAGCAATTCAAATTCTTAAAACCACAGTTTATTATGGTTTTAAGCATTTAATCTTGGATATGCCAGATACTGCTGATAGTGAAAATGATATCTCATTAGGCATGAACCACATTACAAATTGAAGAACTTGTATCTATTGACAACAGTCTTCAATACCATAATGAAAATGAAGATTTTGAGCAGGAAATTGTAGCAAAACACTAGAGGACCTTAGAAGAACAGGAAAGTAATGAGGGTAACATTCTCAAGTTCGAATGAGTAATTACCCACGACGGTAATTTGTTACTGGATTATGACTGTTTCATTCAGGGAGGCAATGGTATTATCTGCGCTAAATACCTGCATTAATTTTATTCAGTTGCTATTGATTAAAAAAAAAAAAAAGAAAACAACTATGCTCGATCCATTTACTGCCAAGAATTCATGCATATTTAATACGTATATTAATGAAATTATTTTTTATGGCAGATATTTTACTTTAATTAAAGGCAACTGTTTAAGCTTATCTATTAGTCAGTAATTCGCTATAAAATAAACGAAAAATTTGTATAAACTTGTACTTTTTCTTATAAACATGCGTCTTTTAAACTCTAAATGTGCATCTTTGTTTATTTAGGGTATCTGTTTAATTGGGTCAAATTATGCTATTCCCCATGTAGGCCAATTAACTGAAAACAACTTTTATAAGGTCTCCAGATTTTCAATTCATTCTCTTGATTAGAACTATTGTCTTCCAGTTTTTAAAGATTCTTGATTTAGAGAAAATAAGAACTTCATATGTATGTAATGACCTATAAATTTATGCATTTAAATAATGCATGTTTAAAATAACATGGGGTAACCATATTTACAGAAGTGCAATGAGAGGCCAGCATGATAATCTATCATTTTCTTATTTTTTTTTTCTTCCAGATTGTTGATTGGCCATCTATTGGAAGCACAGAATTTTTACTTTTGTGCATATTTTTACTTATTTTGTGTTTGTTAGCACTATGAATTAAGGTGAGAGCATGGCATGCATTAAACATGTTCTAATTGTCTGAGTAAAGGTAAATTATATACTTCGAGATAGTGCTGATAAAATTAAAGAAAGTGTTGAGTTGTTACTGTATATGTTAATTAATGCAAACTTACTTTTTCTTACTGCACAAACATAATTAAAATAAATATTTTTAATGTTAAAAATAATAAAATTTTTAATAATTTTCTTTAGTGTCCAGTTTTCCAACAAGGCCTATATTTATTTTTTGGTGATTATTACATGACACTTGAATTTAAATTTCACAAGACAGTTTGTAATGTTTGTAATGAGTTGTTACTGTATATGTTAATTAATGCAAACTTACTTTATCTTACTGCACAAACATAATTAAAATAATTATTTTTAATGTTAAAAATAATAAAATTTTTAATAATTTTCTTTAGTGTCCCAGTTTTCCAACAAGGCCTATATTTATTTTTTGGTGATTATTACATGACACTTGAATTTAAATTTCACAAGACAGTTTGTAATGCAACCTAACTATAAATTAAGCAATCACTGTATTAGCAGGGTCAGTGCTAGATTTTTATATGTGAAGCATATATTGTCTCGCATTACACTGTTTAGTAAGAATGTGTGATCATTTTTTGAAGACATTAGTACCTTTACAAATGCCCACTTTATTTTACTTTATGCCAACGCCACTTCTACTGTGCTACACTACTCAGTGAAGTTTGGGATGATAGCATTTAAAAAAATTATTATTCTGAAATTAATGGAATGGAATTGTTTAACAAACTAGTATGTGATAAAAATAGTTGCTCTTCAGTCATTCATTTGTTTTTGTGGAATCCAATTGTGTAAATTTCTTGGAAAAATTAATTTATATGATATTATGAAGTGAACGTATCTCTTTCCACTTTCCAGTGGTTAATTTGTGAGAGAATAAAGAAATCAAAACACAAAGCATGGAACTTAGGACCTCAACATCAGCTAAGTAGTGTAGCTCAGTAGACGTGGTGTGGGCATACATGTTGCTAAGTTGCCCAAAGAAAGAGTACCCGAAGTTCGATTCTAGTCACTGACTAGAGGAACTTTTTCTAAGCCTTTTTGATATGCTGTTCAGGTTGTGTTTGCAGTGCTCCAAAAGCTAAGTTGTTTAGTTTAGAAAAAAACGGCAATATCGGTTAAAAATTCTAGTAGAATTTTATTTTATTTATTTATTTATAGTCTTTCTGCATGGTAAGTTATATATAATAGCACATGGCACTGATCCAAAGCAGGAAAATGACATCAAAAACATCATTGTTTAAGGAATTCAACCAGAGGGACTTCATTCAATGCAATGTTTGCAAGATGTATGCATACCTAAAGTGAGGGGACTTTGATTTGAAAATGATAGTGATCGGAGAGTGTGCCGAAAATGTTGATTTGCATATGAATGATTTGGTGGTCAGAGTCTGATGTTTGTACAAAGATGAATTTGGTGGTCAGATGAAGATGGTTGTACAAAATCAGGGAAACTAGAACTTTGGGGGGAGCTGCTGAGCGAGTACACAGAGAATCTTAGAATAGTGTTTTTACATTTAGGACAGTGCAACAAAAAAACACCTGTCTGAAAGAGACCATGAAGGACATCAAATTCTCCAAGTGTTCCATAAGAACTCCACTACAGCTATTCAGAAATAACAGCAATAAGTTCTCTCTTTTACCACCTACCTGCAACACACATAGCAGTACAATAGTCTTCAATATCATAATGAAAATTATGGTATTGACTTCATATATGTGCTATATAAAATGAACTAAAGTGAATGCATTCCTGTTTCAGATGTTAATCTTGCATCTGAAAGGCCCTCACGGCGACCACCACCATTTGGGCGAGGAAGAAGGCCATCACCACCTGGACGTGGAGGAAGAGACTTCAAAGATAGAGGAAGGTAATTGTTATAATTTAATGTTATTGGTTATAAGTAAATTGGGTTTTGTTACTTCCACAATAGTACTTTTGACTCTTTTAAATGCTAGAAATTGTGATAAGAATATTTTATAAACAGCACAACTTCTTTGACCTCAAGATGTTAACTAATTTTGATGCCTGATTCATTTTACTGGATGTTTTTTAAACTTTTGATAAAGTGCTTTCATAAATATTTTTAATTCCACACTATATTTCATTAAATGCTACAAATTTGCTTTCATTATTCATTCAGTTCATTGTTTTTCAGATTATTTATTGTTTCTCCTATATTGCTAATAAATATTTGTTTTTTTGTGTGTGTTAAATTTACAGCCTTTTCAGTAGCTTGAGATTAGAATAATAATGCTCACAGTTCTGTGTGCATGTCTTCTGCTGGTACTTTCTTTTTGTTTAAATCAGTTATCACCAAACAATGTGATCCAATAATTTCATAGCTTTCAAAATTATAAGATAATCATCTGTTTACTTGCTTTCTGTAATAAAGTTAAAACAGATAATAGAAAATGGAGTTAAAAAAATTGTCACCAATTTATTTGGACTTGACTCAAAATACTACAAATCGTTTTTTTTTTCTTTTGATATATTTGGTTACAGGAAAATTTGATTTCCTTGAACATAGATGTCCTAATCTGTTTATGGTCATTGCACAATTTTGTGGACTTAGTAAGTTGGAGGCAGTCAAGGAAAAATAAGAAAGGGAATTCTCTCTGAATGGAAAAAACTTATAAATGGGATATTACATCAGTTAATATATAGCCTGTATTTTGCAACTCAGCAGTCAGAATTGAAGAAAGTACAGAAAGATGGTTTAATGTTAATTCAGATGTGAGACAAGACAAAAGTGGCAAAACTAGGCAGGAGCATTAGAAAATTGACCACATCCTGAATTGAGAGCGCATAGAAAAAGTAAAACATTTCAGCTATTTAGGCAAATTTTTTTAGTGAAGATGTCCAATATAAAAATGGACAACAGAATTTGCATAATTAGTATATGGTAGGAAATCAGCTGAATAAATTTATATGGAATAAAATAGAAATTAATCAAAACACTAAACTAACTGTATACAAGAGTGTTCTGACCAATTTTGTTGTGTGGATCTGAGAAATAAACACTTGATCAAAGACTAGAGACTATAGACATGAGTTCTAAGAGAGAGAGAAATTTGGGGAGTGAACATCATGTAGCATAATTGTATTAAAACAAGATTAGGATGGTACTTAGAATTGTTAGTATTCAAGAACGTGTGAGCCGAGCATCAGGTGGTATGGTAGCTTAAACAGGAAAGGTTAACAATTTTTTTTTTACTCTCAGACGTCAGGAAAAAGACCCAGAGGAGGACTTTCTGGGTGTATTGATACAGTGATATCTGAGTGCTGGAGTCCTGACAGATTAATTTTGAGTGGATTACTCAAAATTAATTTGCATCATTACTAACTTTCAATAGAAAGTTAGTAATAATGCAAACTCTTCACGTAGTACTGTGTTTTATCCTGTAACCTCCTCCGAGAGTACGTATCAGGATTTTCATTATGCGGTGCTGTCACACATTGATAGATATATTATACTGCAGTCGGTGCAGTATAATATTCTCATAAAAACCACAGGAACAGTTTGTCAGAGCAAATTTCTTTGAGAATAACATTTATGACTGAGAATTTTGTTTGGGCATTTTTAGTAATTTGGTATAATGGTATTTGCTGTAACAATAGCCAACTTGCCAGAGCCTCCTATTTATGTATTTATTGTTTTTTACATTATCGCACATGGGCTGGTACACAGTACAATGGTGAACCCAACCAAATGCTGTAGAAAGTCTCTAATTACTTCTTTTAAAATATTTTTTAGTGAAAAAAAAATTTATCTGCTGTAACTACAGGTTGTATCATTCAAGCAATTTCTACCACATTGGAAATTTAGTTGTTACTTATGTTACCCAAAATCTAAGAAATTTATTACAATCAGATAAAAGTAAAGATTTAGGGATTTCTCTGCAGGTACCTAGATTTCATTTCTGAGCTGATTTCATTCTTATTTTGAATATACTTATTCCTTATGCTGTTTATGCTCTCCTGATAATTTCAGCCCAGTTGCATAAAAAAATAAAGGAATTGTGTGGAGGGATTATGTCCTTAAGGAATAACTCAACAACTCATTAACCAGTTTTGACCAAATTTGACATTGTCTTCTTCTGACATTATTTAAGGATCGCTTTTTATGCTAGTTGCATTTGCATTGATTAACCAGATTTGCAGTGCTGTTCTTTCTTGTGTTACTAAAATCTGTCATATTTATGCTTATATGTAATGCTGAGCCAGAAAGGAGAGAGAATTAGCAAATTTGGAATGTTACTTTTTTCTAGCATTACTTTAAATTATAAGAAAAGATTGCTCTCAGACATGAGAGAATATGCCCCCCCCCCCCCCCCCCCAAAAAAAAAAAAAAAACTTGACCAAAAATTATAGGCATGTACAAGATCTGATTGATACAAAATGCTATAGATACAGGGATAGAAAGAAAAAGTATTATATTTTCAATGAGAATATAGGGAATAGAAAAGGAGGTGGAATATTACTGATGATAACTTGAAGAACTGCACAAACAAAAATAGAAGTTAAGGAGGATTTTAGGGCAGGAAGAGATAGTTCATTTGAGGTTGTTGTTTGGGATTGAGTCCAGTAGAACAAATATGTCCTTACCATATTTGGTCTGCATCATTGTGCTAATCTGCCATTGCATGGCATCCACAACTTTCTGTTGAGAATCCTGGTTGTTGCTATAGACCAGGAAGGTCAACTGGTCCATTACTCTTTAATTTGTTTATGAATGATATTGGGAATGATTTGGGTTGAAAAGATTACACACCGTTTATCACATTGCTACTGGATTGCAGGAAATTGATGAGGCTGGGAACTTGGGGATAATGATGGACAGAGTTGAAGTTCAGATGTTGAAAAGTTTAATAGCTCAAAGAATTATTAAAAATAGCTCAAAGTATTATTCGGATGTTGAAAAACACACTGTCGAGTAAAGATAGGGAGGTTGTTATATCCATCTTTATAAGACTAATTATGCTGCCTATTGACTACTGTACAATTTGTGCACAGTAGTCAATATACAGCATTCCACAAATCTGTGGAATGCTCCTTATTGAGAGCAATTCAAAAGGAACTCCCCCCTCCTCCAAAGCTGCATGAATTAATGATTGTGGATAGAAATTTTATCATGAATTTATCTATCTATCCAAACTGAAACAATTTATTTATTCCTCTGAAGATATATTTCTGTGATGGAGCAAAAAATTTCACTCCCAGAAAACAATGCTTCATCTGAAAACACAAGCATGCATGCACATGTTGAAAGCATCTGGGTGCAAAGTTTAGTTGATGAGCATAAAAGAGGGAACATGATAGAAACTTAGATATTAAAAGGATTCTGTAAGATTGAGACCATAAATTTTTTAATACCTAACAAATAGAGAGAGAGAAAGACCTGGAGATTGTTGTATAAAACTGGTTAGTAAGTGTGCGTGCAGACTAGATTTTTTGCTTGGAGAATTGTGAATGAGTGGAATAATTGCCAGAATTAGATGTGAGTACCCTGATGGCAAATGAGTTTAAGGAGAGGTATGATAAGTAGCATATGATGTGTATAATGGTTCACATGGGTCCCCTCTGATGAGACAATACTACCACACACACATTCGATCACTCAGTTGATTTTAACCAGTTATTCCTCCCTTTTTTTCCCTACTTAAAAAGAAAAAAAAAAGTTCATATGTTAAAAAGTGAGCTAAAAAAGAAGTAGGACTACAGTTTAGAAGAAGCTATTTTGCTCTAAGTATGATGTAGGAATTGAAATAACTATCCAAAGAATGAATACTGTTTGATCCTCAGGCATTTATTTAGAGTGGAACGAAATATTTTTTGTAAATATGTTTTTGTTCTACTGAAACAATTGATGTGTTTAGGTTCTAAGATATCTGAGGATTTAACACAGAGCTAAATCATTCCAGTTTGAAGCAAAGAATTTCAATCTCAGAAAATAATGTTCCATCTAAAAAACAAACATACTTTTTTTTTAATCCATGACAACGACAACACACACACACACACACACAGCTTATATCTTCTTTATAACTAAAACTTCATTTATTTTCATTTTGTATTTCAATAAATTTAAATCATAGTATTATTTTTCCTAGTTCATAGCAACAATAAACAAAGAAATACTATTTCTTTTTTTATATTATATTATTTCTTGCATCATTTTTTTCCCTGACATAATTCTTAAATTAACCCTGAATAGTCAGTCAATAAATGTTGTGTTTTCGGATGAAGCATTATTTTCTGGGAGTGAAATTTTTTGCTCCATCACAGAAATATATCTTCAGAGGAATAAATAAATTGTTTCAGTTTGGATAGATAGATAAATTCATGATAACAAAATTTCTATCCACAATCATTAATTCATGCAGCTTTGGGGGAGGGGGGAGTTCCTTTTGAATTGTTCTGAGATGTTTTATTTTGTTTCAAAACTGTTTCAATCCTTGGTACAATGTCATGTTTTTGGCATGTACAAAAACTTAAGTAAATCTATTTAAAAAGAAAGAAAAGGGAAAAATTTTTTTTTTTTTTTTTAATCAGCAGATGCTGACGGCAGATGTAAAACTGACACACAGTTATGCCAATTTCTTTGATAATGGAAGAGTTAATTCAAAAAATGTTTTTGTGATGATAGCATATATTTGTAGCATGTTGGTAGTACCGTATATGGTGAAGACCGGTTAAAAATAATGTAAATCTAATAATTAATAATGATTTAAATATAGATTTCACGTTTTGCTAGAATGTATGTATAGAAATGGATGTTTAAAAGAACATCAACAATGGGAATGATTAAAAAATGTGTTCTTTAAGTATGAAGTAGAACTGAATGAATGGGAGCTGGTTTCTGTTCAGATTTAGATAAAAATGGAATAATTTACTCATTGACACTTACCTTAAATGATGATAATGGAGAGAGATCATTAACCAATTTAATTGCTCACTTGAAGTTGATTAATGATATGAGGTCTCTTAGTGTGACAGCATGGTTTGATGGATCTAGGTTTCTTGGATGCCAAGAAAGATTTATTCTCAAGGTAAGAAATTTCGTGAGATTTACATTTTACTTTCAGTATAGCCAGAAGGGATAGTTCATTATAGTCTGTAATTTATAGTGACTGATATGTGCTGTAGTCACAAGTATATAAAAAGAACATATTAGTTTAAGGAATGTTCTATGCAATACCTGAATGTTAGTTGCAAAGCTTTCAAAATTAGGTTCAGATTTCTCTCTAGCCTGTATATATAATATGGAGGTTAGAGAAAAAACTGCACCTAACGATAAAGCACAGGTCAAGATGAATTCCTAGCTTTTTTTTTTTAGCTTTCAGGCATTGTTTAATCAAATTTCTGATTATGTAATCAGAACCGCTTTTAGATATCAAGCAACCACCTAAATTTCCATAAACTTTTCCATTGCATTTTCCAACAGTTGATGGGTATAAGCATTCTTTGTGAATTGGCAATCATTGATTATATAATTAGTTTTTGTGTAGTGGTGCCAGAAATTTCTCCATTATTTTAGGAAGGATTGAAGTAACAGCTGTCGGATGGCAAAGATATTGTCTCCTTTCACTTAATATAGTATAAAGTTCGGTCAGCTTAGTAAGCAGTGATTTTCATTCATTTATCATCAAAGTGGATCCCTTGTAATGGGGAAGGTGAGTATCAGGCATTGGACCAGATAGTTTTTTGCATTTCTTCTAGATTATGTAGTGGTCTTCCAGTTATTTATTGATTAGTTTATTTTTTTATTTTTTTTAAACATATGTCCCATGTACACAGGTTGCAAAACCTATAAGGTAATCTCTCTGCTGTTTTTGGATAAGTAGTTAAGGAAGATGTGCTTCTTGAACAGTTTGAAGTTTTACTGTTTTGGAAAGCAGCATCAGAATTTTTTTCTTCCAGAGAGATGGAATGGGATCGGTCCAAATTCAGATAGTAGATGGATGTTGACTAGTAACTTTCTTAATTTTGACCATCTAAAACAGTGGTTCCCAAAGTGATGAGCAAAAGAGGGCATTGAATTGAAGTAAGGGGTGGAGAAAGCACAAAGGACAAAAATTAGGTGCTGAAAACAATTCGTCAAAATTTTTGATGATGTAACTGTGGTATAATGTACGTAGAGTCAAATGGTTGCTTTATTTTCCAAGGAAACATACAAAATGATAGTTACAGCTGATGCTCAGCTATTGTCATCACTTGGAGGCTCTCCATTGTGATTTCAACCAACGATTTAAATACATTCTTGAAATGAAAATACCAGATTGGATTTTCGACCCGTTTTCAAGAAGAAACACAGAAGATATTTTACAATTACAACAAGAACTGATAGAAGTAACAACACATGAGGAATTAAAATTCAAAAATGGGTACCAACAGTTCTAGTTGCAAAAGCAGAGGTCCATACTTTATTCTGGATTGTGGGCTGTAGTAAAAAAAAAGTTTTTAACTGCATTTTCATCATCATATTTAGTGGAACGTGGGGGTTCAGTGTGGTCACAAATCTTTTAACTAAAAAAAAGAAATCAACTGCAAATAGCTGATTGCAGTGAATGTGTCAGCAGAATGCTGCTGACAAATATAGAGCCAAATATCAATAAATTGGTAGCAGCACACCAGGCTCATCCATCTCATTAGGATTCTTTTTGATATTACTGATTGTTATGTACTATTTTATGTGCTATTTTTACAAATGCGCAATTTATGTTTGTTTTCTTAATTTTAATAGTGTTATTAAATTTTCAGCTCCAAGTTGTTCTATTTTTATGGGCAATTTATGTTTCTTTTGTTGATTTCAATAAATAGTTTTAAAATTTCAGTTCCAAGGTGTCTTATTTCGAAACTTCAAAAATTTCTACAAGATGCATAATAAAATGCAAATTTGTATCTGTCTGTTTGCTCGCTTAAAACTTGAGAACTGCTGATCCGATTTTCATACAATTTTCTTTTATATGTATCAGGTAGAGCTGGTCTGGTCTTAGAAAGTAGTTTCCAGGGGAGATGTTGAATAAATTTTTGTTTTATTAGATATCAATTTATGTTATTTTGTTGATTTTAATAAATAGTTTTAAAATTTCAGTTTCAAGTTGTCTTATTTCGAAACTTCAAAAATTTCTGCTAGATGCATAATAAAATGCAAATTTGTTTCTGTATCTGTCTGTTTGTTCACTTAAAACTTGAGAACTGCTGATCCGACTTTCATACAATTTTCTTTTATATGTATCAGGTAGAGCTGGTCTGGTCTTAAAAAGTAGTTTTCAGGGAGATGTTGAATAAATTTTTTTGGAAAAGGGTAACCACTCATCTAAAAGGAAAGAGAATGAAGGTTGAAGTTCAGCAGAACATTCCCCATGAAAATTGTTATCGAAGCAACATAAGACAGAAACATAACATTTCGGAGAAGGTGATTGGAGTGACTGAAGGGAGAGAGGATTCAATGGGAATTGCTTACTTTTAATGATGTTAAGCATATTTATGAAGGGTTTGGGTGCACCATTCCAAATGTTGGAACAGCATTCTAAATCTAGATGGCAGGAGCATACATTGTTAGGAGAATGCCTCATGAACACAAGAAAAGCAGTCATCTGGTGCATGGCCTCAACTGTACATCTGCATTCGGCTGTACTCAGACTCATTACAGACACCATCTGTCAGTAAATGTCATATGTATTCAGCATCCAGTCTTTGGAATTGCTTTGATTTTTTTTGGGGTGGGTGGGGTGGGGGCTTTGCAAAATGTTTGGGATTCTTTTGAAAAATGTCATCTTCATAAGGTTTTTTTTTTAAAAAATTCTCTCTCTCTTTCAAGACCAAATATAATAAGAATTCAGACCTTTAATAAATAAGTTGCTAATATTTTGCTAGGTATTGAGATTTGCTTCCACCTTGAAGTTACAAGGAAGTCCCTTGAGTGAGGGAAGATAGGAATTTACAGTGGCAGTCATATTCACCATATCCTTATTTTTTTGGAAACAAGACTATCCATGAAATATAGCTCCAGCTTCAGTTACATTAAAAAAAAAAAAAAGTATGAACATTTAAAGGAAATTGCCATCATTTTATTTTTTGAGATGAAAGTACGATACTTCTTCTGTAGTACAATTTACGCAATACAAACCTTAATTTCTCTCTTCTCTCTAGATGAGTCAGCAACTTTGTGTGTGTATATATATATATATATATATATATATATATATATATTCATTTTTTTATATAAACTGACTAAAAATCCAAGAATTATAACAAATTGAGATTTATTGGATATGCAACATGTTGTCGGGATTGACTTCATCAGGCGATAAGAACATAGAAAGCTATTAAAAGACACTGAAAAAAACATTGAGATGCTCTAAAGCTATAAATTCGACTGTAAATTACAGTTATTATGAACTTGAGCTATAGTCTGTGTTAAAGTTCTATTGTCATCATCAAATTCCTGCCATGTACCCTCAAGGGGTGTACAGGATATGAAAGTACTACATGAAAAAATTACATCATTACTAACTTCCTATATACAATTTTCCTCCAAATCAGTCTGTTACTTGTCAAGATTCCAACATTATCAGATCTTATATTTCTATCGTCTAAGGCACTTTGTACCGTATCAATCCACCTATATCTTGGTCTTCCCCTGGTTCGTTTTCCTGCCAACCTAACAGAGAACACTTGTTTTGCAAATCTTTCCTCTCCCATTCTATTTAAGTGACCATACCACCTGAGATTACCTCTGCTAACGCATTCCTGGATGCTGACAATGTCAAGTTCTTTCCTAATATCCTCATTTTTAATATGATATTGCCATTGATGCCATCTGTTCACACCTCTAATCTTTCTCAGGACTCTCATATCTGCGGTCTCTAGTCTTTGGTCAAGTGTTTTACTTCTGACCCAGCTCTCAGATCCATAAGTTAAAACTGGTTTGAACACTGTCTTGTATACAGCTAATTTAGTGTTCCGACTAATTTCTCTCTTATTCCATATGAATTTATTCAATTGACTTCCCACCATACCAGCTTTGCTGATTCTGTTGTCTATTTCTATATTTAATTTACCATCTTGGGGTGTTTAAGGGTCAAAGCTGTATAACTGAGAGGAGACCTCCACATAGCCTTTAAAGGAATGCGGAGAACCGACCAGGGCTTCTGACCTAATGTCCAATCCTCACCTTCTCGTGGTGCATCCTGTTGGGTATCTACTTTGATACTGAATGAACAAGGATGGGCTGGCAATTTGGGATTTAGCCGACCAAATTGTATTCTTATTGGTTAAACCAAAATAAAAAATGATGGTACAACATGACAAAATTTCATGCCGGCTGGGGCGTCGCCCGGTTAAACAAGGCCCCCGTTGTTTTCGCCAGGGAACCAGGGCGAACAGCGAAAAGTCAGCTACTGGAACAAATCTGAAAACAAACCCCAACTCAACATCACCAGAGTTAAAGATCGGTACTATCAACGTAAGAAGCCTGAATGGCAAAGAAATGGAGCTAGCTGAGGAATTAGATAAGTACCAGATCGACATAATAGGGGTGACTGAAACAAAAAAGACCAAAACTGGTGAGATCTTTCTGAGCAATAAATACAAAATGTTGTATTCAGGCAATAACAATCAAGGAAAAGAAGGAGTAGCCATAGTATTCAACACAAAATACGAGGCTAATCTTCTTGAATGGCAGTCAGTCTCAAGTAGAGTAATGTGGGCAAATATGAGAATGGGGAACTGGACAATGAGACTTATTTGTGCCTATGGTCCCACAGAAGGTTCTACTAAGGTAGAAGTGGAGGAATTTTTTGAGGCTTTAGAAAAAGCAACTGACACAATGAAAAAGGAAAAGTTGGTCCTTGTTGGGGATCTAAATAGTAGAGTAGGAAATGATTGTGAGACATACAAAAATATTTTGGGAAAATTTGGAGAAAAGAGCAAAGCTAATAATAATGGCAAATATCTGTTGGATTTCTGCTCAGGACATGGACTGGTTATTACTAACACCATGTTCCAACATAAAAATGTGCACAAATTCACATGGAGAGAAGAGGCTAGGAATAAGAAAAGTCTCATTGACTATGTTATTGTTGATAGTGATGTTTTCTCCCTAGTGCAGGACACCAGAGTGTACAGAGGATTTGAAATTGGAAGTGATCACTATTTAGTCTTGAGCAGGATAAAATTGAATTTCATATTGAAAAGAATAACATGTAAGAAAGTTTTAAAGCGAATAAAAGTTGAGCAGCTCTCAGATGTAAACTGTAGACTAAAATACAGAAATATTATTGAAAAGAAAATGAAAGAGTTTGAGAACAGGAAGCAAACATTGGAGATTCAGTGGCAAACTCTGAAGGAAACATTGATTGATTCTGCAAGAGAGGCATGTGGTGAGGTTGTGTGCAAAGATAAAAAAATCAGAACTCCCTGGTGGACACAGGAAGTTAAAGAGGCAGTGAAGGAAAAGAAGAAAGCATATCAAAAGTTCCTGGCAAATAAGTCAGCTTTTACTCTTACAGAATACAGAGACAAATGTAAGAAAGCTAAACAGTGTGTAAAACTAGCTAAACAAAAGTCATGGGAGGACTCTGGCAAGAATATAGAAAATAAATATCAAGAAGGTGGCAAAATATTCTGGAGGTTGTTGAAGAAGCTTAGGAATGGAGGAAAGAGTGTTGTAAAAGGAATTAGAGATGATAAAGGTGAAATGAAAACAGGAGAAAAAGATATCCTTGAAGTATGGAGTAATTACTTTGAAAAACTGCTAAATGAAACAAGCAGTGATGACAGCATAGTGATTAAAAACACTGACCAGGCTTGCAGTCAGGAATACATATCCATACTTGAAGTAGAAAAAGCCTTCAAAGGCTTGAAATGTGGAAAGGCAGCAGGAGTAGATGATATTCGACCAGAAATGCTGAAGTATGGTGGTATAAGAGTCTTACAGTGGCTGCACTGCATAGTTCAGAAAGCCTGGACAGAGGGACGAATTCCCGATGATTGGAGTAGAGCTCTCATAGTACCCATATATAAAAAGGGAAATAAAACTGAATGTGAGAATTACAGAGGTATTTCCCTACTGAGTGTTCCTGGCAAGATCTATGCAAGTATACTTGAGAAACGGTTGAGAAGAATTGTGGAAGAAAAGCTTGGTGAAGAACAAGCTGGATTCAGGCCAAATAGAGGCTGTCAGGATCAGATCTTCACTTTACGACAAATAGTCGAGAAAGCATGGAAATATAACAAAGATCTGTATTTAAGTTTTGTCGATTTGGAAAAGGCATATGACAAGGTGCCAAGAGAGAAGCTATTCAATACGCTGCAGTTATATGGTGTCAATGGGGCATTATATCAAGCAATACTTAGTCTTTATTTGAGTTGTGAGTCAGCAGTTCGAATTGAAGGAAGTACAGGAAGATGGTTTAATGTTAAATCTGGTGTGAGACAAGGATGTACATTATCCCCTCTGTTATTCATTATCTATATGGATCACATTATGAAGGAATGTGGTATTAAACCTGATATCAAAATTGGAGATGTTAATGTCAGCTCTTTGCTTTATGCGGATGATGTTATACTTCTAAATAAATCCGCTACAAGTCTGCAAGATTCTCTGACTAAATTGAATAGCTGTTGTAATAGATATGGTATGAAGGTCAGCAATAAAAAGACAAAGACAATGAAAATAGGCAGAATCATTGAAAATGTCAACTGTGTTGTGAATGGAGAACCTGTGGAACAAGTAAAACATTTCAGCTACTTAGGCACAATTTTTACTGAAGATGGTAAACTAAATATAGAAATAGACAACAGAATCAGCAAAGCTGGTATCGTGGGAAGTCAATTGAATAAATTCATATGGAATAAGAAAGAAATTAGTCGGAACACTAAATTAGCTGTATACAAGACTGTGTTCAAACCAATTTTAACTTATGGATCTGAGAGCTGGGTCAGAAGTAAAACACTTGACCAAAGACTAGAGACCGCAGATATGAGAGTCCTGAGAAAGATTAGAGGCGTGAACAGATGGCATCAATGGCAATATCATATTAAAAATGAGGATATTAGGAAAGAACTTGACATTGTCAGCATCCAGGAATGCGTTAGCAGAGCTAATCTCAGACGGTATGGTCACTTAAATAGAATGGGAGAGGAAAGATTAGCAAAACAAGTGTTCTCTGCCAGGTTGGCAGGAAAACGACCCAGAGGAAGACCAAGATATAGGTGGATTGATACGGTACAAAGTGCCTTAGACGATAGAAATATAAGATCTGATAATGTTGGAGTCTTGACAAGTAACAGACTGATTTGGAGGAAAATTGTAGATAGGAAGTTAGTAATGATGTAATCTTTTCATGTAGTACTGTCATATCCTCTACACCCCTTGAGGGTACATGGCAGGAATTTGATGATGATGGTGATGATTTACCATCTTCACTAAAAATCGTGCCTAAGTAGCTGAAATGTTTTACTTGTTCCACAGGTTCTCCATTCACAACACAGTTGACCTTTTCAATGATTCTGCCTATTTTCATTGTCTTTGTCTTTTTATTGCTGACCTTCATACCATACCTATTACAACAGCTATTCAATTTAGTCAGAGAATCTTGCAGACTTGTAGCAGATTTTAGAAGTATAACATCATCTGCATAAAGCAAAGAGCTGACATTAACATCTCCAATTTTGATATCAGGTTTAATAACACTTTCCTTCATAATGTGATCCATATAGATAATGAATAATAGAGGGGATAATGTACATCCTTGTCTCACACCAGATTTAACATTAAACAATCTTCCTGTACTTCCTTCAATTCTAACTGCTGACTTACAACTCAAATAAAGACTAAGTATTGCTTGATATAATGCCCCATTGACACCATATAACGGCAGCGTATTGAATACCTTCTCTCTTGGCACCTTATCATATGCCTTTTCCAAATCAACAAAACTTAAATACAGATCTTTGTTATATTTCCATGCTTTCTCGACTATTTGTCGTAAAGTGAAGATCTGATCCTGACAGCCTCTATTTGGCCTGAATCCAGCTTGTTCTTCACCAAGCTTTTCTTCCACAATTCTTCTCAACCGTTTCTCAAGTATACTTGATCTTACCAGGAACACTCAGTAGGGAAATACCTCTGTAATTCTCACATTCAATTTTATTTCCATTTTTATATATGGGTACTATGAGAGCTCTACTCCAATCATCGGGAATTCGTCCTTCTGTCCAGGCTTTCTGAACTATGCAGTGCAGCCCCTGTAAGACTTTTATACCACCATACTTCAGCATTTCTGGTCGAATAACATCTACTCCTGCTGCCTTTCCACATTTGAAGCCTTTGATGGCTTTTTCTACTTCGAGTATGTATTCCTGACTGCATGCCTGGTCAGTGTTTTTTACCACTGTGCTGTCATCACTGCTTGTTTCATTTAGCAGTTTTTCAAAGTAATTACTCCATACTTCAAGGATATCTTTTTCTCCTGTTTTCATGTCACCTTTATCATCTCTAACTCCTTTTACAGCACTCTTTCCTCCATTCCTAAGCTTCTTCAATAACCTCCAGAATATTTTGCCACTTTCTTGATATTTATTTTCTATATTCTTGCCAAAGTCCTCCCATGACTTTTGTTTAGCTAGTTTTACACACTGTTTAGCTTTCTTACATTTGTCTCTGTATTCTGTAAGAGTAAAAGCTGACTTATTTGCCAGGAACTTTTGATATGCTTTCTTCTTTTCCTTCACTGCCTCTTTAACTTCCTGTGTCCACCAGGGAGTTCTGATTTTTTTATCCTTGCACACAACCTCACCACATGCCTCTCTAACTGAATCAATCAGGGTTTTCTTCAGAGTTTGCCACTGAATCTCGAAGGTTTGATTCCTCTTCTCAAACTCTTTGATTTTCTTTTCAATAATCTTTCTGTATTTTAGTCTACAGTTCACATCTGAGAGCTGCTCAACTTTTATTCGCTTTAAAACTTTCTTACATGTTATTCTTTTCAATATGAAATTTAATTTTATCCTGCTCAGGACTAAATAGTGATCACTTCCAATTTCAAATCCTCTGTACACTCTGGTGTCCTGCACCAGGGAGAAAACATCACTATCAACAATAGCATAGTCAATGAGACTTTTGTTATTCCTAGCCTCTTCTCTCCATGTGAATTTGTGCACATTTTTATGTTGGAACATGGTGTTAGTAATAACCAGTCCATGTCCAGGGCAGAAATCCAACAGATATTTGCCATTATTATTAGCTTTGCTCTTTTCTCCAAATTTTCCCAAAATATTTTTGTATGTCTCGCAATCATTTCCTACTCTGCTATTTAGATCCCCAACAAGGACCAACTTTTCCTTTTTCATTGTGTCAGTTGCTTTTTCTAAAGCGTTAAAAAATTCCTCCACTTCTACCTTAGTAGAACCTTCTGTGGGACCATAGGCACAAATAAGTCTCATTGTCCAGTTCCCCATTCTCATATTTGCCCACATCACTCTACTTGAGACTGACTGCCATTCATGAAGGTTAGCCTCGTATTTTGTGTTGAATACTATGGCTACTCCTTCTTTTCCTTGATTGTCATTGCCTGAATATAACATTTTGTATTTATTGCTCTGAAAGATCTCACCAGTTTTGGTCTTTTTTGTTTCAGTCACCCTATTATGTCGATCTCGTACTTATCTAATTCCTCAGCTAGCTCCATTTCTTTGCCATTCAGGCTTCTTACGTTGATAGTACCGATCTTTAACTCTGGTGATGTTGAGTTGGGGTTTGTTTTCAGATTTGTTCCAGTAGCTGACTTTTTGCTGTTCGCCCTGATTCCCTGGCGAAAACAACGGTGGCCTTGTTTAAAAGGGCGACGCCCCAGCCGGTATGAAATTTTGTCATGTTGCACCATCATTTTTTATTTTGGTTTAACCAATAAAAATACAATTTGGTCGGCTAAATCCCAAATTGCCAGCCCATCCTCGTTCGTTCAGTATCCAAGTAGATACCCAACAGGGTGCATCACGAGAAGGTGAGGATTGGACATTAGGTCAGAAGCCCTGGTCGGTTCTCTGCATTCCTTTGAAGGTTATGTGGAGGTCTCCTCTCAGTTATACGGCTTTGACCCTTAAGCACCCCCTTGGTAAGCAGATTGACTCAATTTCTAGACATGTTAAATATTCTTTAATGACTGAATTCTGGGAAAATTGAGAAACAAGTAAATTTAATATAACCACACAACTAGTTTTGTTGGAATGTCAACTTTGTCAGGTGTGATAACATAAAAAACCAAAGACCATAAAAAACATTGCACCATTACAACAATAGATCATTAAAAACTGTAATTATGTTTGAATTGGAGTCCGAGCTACAGTTCTATAGTTATGTACATGCAAGCGTATGACTTCACTAGTTCGCCAATACCGAATATCAGAACTATAAGAGTCTGGCAGACTGTAACTGAGATTGCTGTTCATGTGGGAAGAGTCAAGGGTTATTTCCTTTGATTCCAGTATACGACTTTCTAATTCATCGTAACACATATGAATGTTGGAAGTTGAATTCCAATTTATTTGATGTTGGCGGCATTCGTCATTAGAGTTAACTGAGAACAAGACATGGCTGGAGAGGGCTCTGGTTCTCTTGTATGAGATTCCTCTCTGGTGTTCTTCGAGACGTAGAAAGATAGACTTTTCAGTTTGGCCGTAATATGGTTTCCCACAGTCGCATATAATTTTTTAGACACCTGGAAACTAAAGATGGTGATGATTTTCTTTGGGATGGCTTAAAATTGACCGGAGTTTAGATAGAGTGGAGTGGAGAAACACGTTTTGATATTCAAATTCTCGCCAGTTTAGGGGAGAGAGAACTGATGTAAGGTAAGGAGATGTAAGCTCTGGGGTTGGTGGAAGCCTGAACAGTGTATTGATGATGTGGTATAGTAGTTTATTAATACTTTTGGATGAGTAACCATTATTTGTGAAGGTCCTTTTAAGATGTTTCAGTTCATTTTTGAGTTCTTCCTCATCTGACAATACGGATCTGGCACGATGAGCGAAGAATGGTATGAGAGACATGCAGGTGTCTATCCGTGTGTGTGGGTTTTCTCAAGATTGAGATTTTTAAAGAATCAGACATCCTAGTAAGTTTGTCTAGAAAGGGCAGAGAACCATTTACTTCAAGTTCGGCTGTAAACTTGATATCAGGATGAAAGTTGTTCAAATGATTTAGAAAAATGTGAAGGTTGTTAATGCTGTTCTCCCAAATGAGAAAAATATCGTCTATATAACTGAGCCAAATGTTAGCTAATATCAGAGACAGTGGACTACCCATTGTCAATCCGTTAGTTTGTTTATAAATCTTGTCTTCAAACTTGAAGTAGCCTGAATTATACAATGTGAAAGTAAAGAGAATATCTTTTTTGAAATCTTGTTTCTTAGAAGAGAGAGAACATCTTGGGTTGGAACATTTGTAAAAAGCAGTACTATGTCGAAACTTGCCCTGATATCTGAATTCTTCTTGAGGTTTTTAATCTTGGAATGTATATAAATGTGTGTGTGTGTGTGTGCGTGTGCATGTGTTAGATATATTTTGCAAAATATGTAAGCATCTGTTAAATTTGGTATGTGGAATCCTTATAAATTTGTCAAAATTATTTTTGGAAATTATTGCCATAAGATCCTCCAGTAAAAATTGGAGGATCTTAAAGGAAAGGACTCTCTCTCTCTATGCTACAAGCACTCATTAGTAAAATGATGTATAACATGTGAATATACTTGTAAATTACTAGCTGTAAGAATGTAACTGTTCAGTTGCGCATAGTAGACAATATTCCCACACTACTTCCATTCTGCTATATGTTTAATACATTCTTAACTTGTTTGCAGATCAACTTATGGATTTGAAATCAGTTGTGTGTATTACAGTTAACAAACTACAGCACTGCTTGTATACCACATGCATTGGCTGTTTAGAAGTGAATGCAAATTTTGAATGTGGGGTGAGTTTCAAGGAAGAATTAAATTATATAAGAGGGACAATATACACTTGTGCATGCATTTGGTATCAGGATTCTAGAGAAATTATTAATTGGTATGAGACACAACATTGGATAGCCAGGGAAACTAAATTATGATGGGAAGAATGGTGAGAATATCTATACATGAGAGTGACTGTACTGTGCAGCTGTGTTAATAATAGGAATGTGAATTATGAAAACAATTGAGGAATCCTATGAACATGCAGTCAGTGCATGTTCATAGGATTGTGCTTCTTATAGTTCAGATGTATTAAGCATGTGCAAGAATGTCTGCATAAGTAAGGCATTAGATAAGAATAGAGATCTGCAAATTATCCAACTGGGTCATACAGACTACAGAAGTGAATGAACATAAAAGCATATGGTAACATTATGTCTGCACTTAAATGCCAGACGTATCAAAAACAAAAAGTAGAGTTTTGTTACCTTGTTGGGTCCTCAGATTGTAGGCATTATTGAGACCTGGATATCAAAGGCAGATATACTAACTGGTATTTTTAGGAAGGATAGATTGGAGAGGAGAAAGAGCATGCTTTTAATTAATGAACTCAAATCATCTAATAATGATATTAGATGATTTGAGTTCATTTAGGTAGAAAGCTATGATGACTGCAATACCAGTAGCAATTTTCCATTGGTGTGACATGTAGTCTAACAAGATCAAATACATAATGGGGTATTGTTTTACCAACTTAGTGGATTGCTTGTTAGTGACAACAAAATGCATTATCAAATAAACATGATGAATGTGAAACAGTAATCATTATTGATGACTTTAATTATCCAAACATTGATAGGGTGTCATTAAATCTAGTAGAAATTAGACACACTAGTAGGAAAGGAAACACAGACCTGTTGTCAAAAGTCAGCTTACAGTCCTAACTGGTGCTCTATGGGTGCATTGATGAACACTTGCTGATGGTTTCAAAATAATGGTCTCCTAGAGTTTTTGGCAATGTGATGCAGCCAAACTGGTTTAAGATTAGACAAATTAAACAAATTCAGCTCTATCACATTGCTAAAAATCTGGGAGACCATAATTTTGAGACTCCCATCAAGTGTTCATCACTTCACCCTTAGAGGGTGCAGTTAGGACTGAGACCTGTCTTTTTCAGTCGGTCTGTTTGCCTTGCTAAATATTTGTGTCTGTGAAGGTTCCAACCAAGGTGAAATATTGGCTTAAGTAATGTAATTAGCTAAATAAATTTAGTTATTAGCGCTTTAGAAGTCTGTTTTTTCCATTAAAGTTCATCAACATGAGTGATAAGCAGCATTCAAGCTGTATAATTGAAGTCTTAGAACAAGGATAATACCCAATTGCACATGATTGGTACAAAGACTGATATGTCTAATTGTTGACCTATCAGTATCTTTGGAGTTGTGGTGATTTTAAAAAAAGTTGGTAAGAGCTTACGTTCTATTCTATCCTAATTTACGTTCATGCGTAGACCTATACATTTTACTCCGTAGGTATTCAGTACTGAAATCTTATGGAATAGGTTGTTTACTCTTTATTCATGGAGGGGTCCTATGTCTAGAAATGTGTGTTCACACGTCTGGTTTGCCTGTTCTGGGGGACAAAAATCTTGAGTTTCAGGGTGAAAAAACCTCTACTCCATATGAGACCAGCTAATTCACCTTTAGTTGAAAGAGACCAGATAAAGGTTCCTCACATCACTGACAGGAATCGAACCCAGGTCTTTCCGACCAAAGGGCTTCATCCATACTTACTGAGCTACAGAGGCTCTAAGAGCTTACATACAGAAATCTATACTTTGCAGTTAACAGCATGGGTTTACTAAGATGTTACTAAGGGATTATTAATTAGTCAGATTGCCCTTTCTGGATAGAATCGCGCAATCTTAGGATTTTGGTGCACCACCCCAAATATGGGAGCATCTTACCTTTTCAAAGTCTGACTTGGATTTGGTGATGATTCTTTTGCAACTGTTGCAAGCTGCAGAGTAAGCAGCTGGAGTTCTGGTCTTGAGCCATTCATTGTAAGCAGAGTAGGTTTTTTTTTTCTTTTACATCATTGGCACACTTTTGAGAACCAAGGCCAAAATTTTTGGAGGTCAAAAATTTGGAATGGAATGAGGGATGAAGCCTTCATTCCTGTGAGGATGATTTATGTTATTCAGTCTGAGCAGCTGTTTGGATCAGAAGAACTGAAGCAGTAGTCGGACCATGGGAAGGAAGAAGAGGTCCTCCATTTGGGCACTTTTGTAGTTTCAAAGGACACAAGACTGTGAATTGGTGGGCATAGGTTGTTTCTGTGCACAGGATACTTGTATCAGGTTAGGTTGTGGTCCGAGTTTCTAAGAGGAGAACCAATGGCAGAGGTCAAGTGTATTGGCAAATTTAAAGGGGGTTGTCTGGTATTCTGGTGGGAAGATTGATGATCTGAGATTGGTCATTGCCGATGGCACATACCTCAGCATCCCTGCCTGCTTGATTGGTGAAACTTGAGAAAGGAGGCTAATATGAATTGTGGACATCGAAGTCCCCAAGTGACTTCAATGTCCACAACCAAATAATGGATGACTTCACTATTGTGGTACTTAGACTGTAGAAAGTCCAGGTTTAGAGAGAGAAAGTTGAAGATATCAGAGTTTAAAGTTTGGAGCAATAAAGTGAGCATGCAAAAAGTTCAGGTTGATTTGGTAGAGAAATTTTGAGCCTAAGCAGATGAAACGGCGGAAATTCAAGGATTTGCAATCTCTGGCATGTTATGTCATTTCTGATGAATGCACTGGCCTGGTTGGCTGAGTGGTCATAATATCTGCTTTCCAGCTAAGAGGCTGTGGGTTCAAATTCTGCCAAGGGCATGGATGTTTGTGATTGTCTTACTAACCAATTACCATATATACATACTACTCCAGAATGACCATTGATGTCTTTGCACCATAAAATATCAAATTTAAAAAAAAATTCGATGAACGCGCAAATGCCACTCTTGTGGTGGAAAGCTGTGTAATGTGTAGTTTGGGCAGTTGAGGTGTACAGTGGCTGTTGATGTTGTCAATTGGGGTTCTGAAAGGAATAGTAATTGTGGTTTAGATGACTGTAGGTGATTGTGGTTGTGCACATTGTTTATATTGCTGTTTAAGACATGAATGTTCGTGACGAGGATATGGAAATTTTTTTAAACTATTTTGTTTGGTAGAATTTTTGAGATCTACACTTGTTCTGCTGTAAAAATACATTGCTTTCAGTTATGGTTCATTGTGTTTGGTGAGGAAGAGATAAAAAGGAAGTAGGGCATGTAGTGAGGTGATAGACTTACAAACATACCACCCACACAGAGGGGAGTTGTTCCCCTCCTGTCCATACATGATCTCGGCAGTTTCACCTGCAGCCGCAGTATTTGGTCTCCCTCCAGTCACAAACTGGCAAAATTCGTGGTTGCAGGAGTTTTTGCTAGCTTATCGGAAAGCCTCCATTTTCGTTACCATTTGGTTCGGTTCCATATATTAACCAGCAGCCAGTCTGCAGAACTGTTTTACTTCTATACTCTCGAGCAGAGGAGGGTCTGGGCCCCTATAATGAGATTGGTATGTCTTTTAGAGTATCACTCTCATTGCATGTGGGAAGAGTGATGTGGGGGAGGACAAATCAGAGCCTTCGCTCTACCAACCGAGCATGGCTACAGCCACCTCAGGTGTCTAATAAGCAAGTTGGTAGTATTTCACCAGGTGATGAAATCCTTTAATAGATCAGTGTCAATAAGAGGACTGACAGATATTAAAAAGTGTTGTATATGGGGTGGGAGCCTGCAAGATTTTAGGTGACCAGTACTGTACCACAGAGATCAGTCCTGGGCCCATTGTTATTGAATCTCTTCATTAATGACATGGGGAAGGATTTGACAGGCAACAGCTATTTACTGAGGACACAAAGATAGATGATAACCATGAATGCATAGTACTTGCAGAATTATTATATGAATAAGCTGAAATTGTGGGCATGTCAAAATTGCTGTCGGTTTAATGTTAAGTTATGCACTTTGGTGTGATGAGTTATCCAATGCTGCATTATATTGGTGGAGTGTGCTAGAAGAAGCTGATCAACCTTGAGGATCTTGAAGTTTTAGTAAATAGGAAGTTAAAGTTCAAGGGCCAAATGGCAAAAATTGTAAATATGCCTCAGGATAACAATGCTGAAATAACACCAACATTAAAAAAATAAGGAGTCATTTTGCTTGTATATGGCTCTTGGACTATTTACTAGACTATTGTGCATAGGTCCAGTCTAGTTTGTTGGTTTATGTAGTTGCTGCTGATACATTACAGAAAGTTCAAAGGAGAATGCTACAGATATATATCTTGGGTTCCAGATTTTGAACAGCTTGAGAATTGTAGACTGTAGACACAGCTAAACAGGATATGTCATTATGACCCTATCTTTACTGAAGCACATTTGGCATTTCATCACCTTCTAATACTGTTTTTGACACTTCTTCAGGATTTTATTGCTTACACATCTGTTTGCTCCATTCCTCTGCAATTGACTAGTAAAATAATGGTACAACATCACAGAATTTCATGCTGACTGGGACGGTGCCCACTTAAACAAGGCCCCTGTTGTTTTCGCCGCGGATAAAGGGCAAACAGTGAAACGTTAGCCACAGGAAAAAATCCTGAAACATATCTCAACTCAACATCACCATACTTCAAGATCGTTACTATCATCATCATCATCATCAAATTCCTGCCATGTACCCTCAAGGGGTGTACAGGATATGACAGTACTACATGAAAAAATTACATCATTACTAACTTCCTATCTACAATTTTCCTCCAAATCAGTCTGTTACTTGTCAAGACTCCAACATTATCAGATCTTATATTTCTATCGTCTAAGGCACTTTGTACCGTATCAATCCACCTATATCTTGGTCTTCCTCTGGGTCGTTTTCCTGCCAACCTGGCAGAGAACACTTGTTTTGCTAATCTTTCCTCTCCCATTCTATTTAAGTGACCATACCATCTGAGATTAGCTCTGCTAACGCATTCCTGGATGCTGACAATGTCAAGTTCTTTCCTAATATCCTCATTTTTAATATGATATTGCCATTGATGCCATCTGTTCACGCCTCTAATCTTTCTCAGGACTCTCATATCTGCGGTCTCTAGTCTTTGGTCAAGTGTTTTACTTCTGACCCAGCTCTCAGATCCATAAGTTAAGCATAAGAAGTCTAAATGGCAAAAAAAAAAAAATGGAACTATCAGAATTGGATAAGTACCAGTACCTGATAGGTACATAATAGGGGTGACTAAAACAAAAAAGACAAAGACTGGTGAAATCTTTTCTAAGCAATAAATACATCAAATTCCTGCCATGTATACTCAAGGGGTGTACAGGATATGATACTACTATATGAAAAATTTACATCATTACTAACTTCCTGTCTACACTTTTCCTCCAAATCAGTCTGCTACCTGTCAAGACTCCAACATTATCAGATCTTATATTTCTGTCTTCTAACACTTTTTACTGTATGAATCCACCTATATCTTGGTCTTCCTCTGGGTCTTTTTTCCTACCAACCTGGCAGAGAACACTTCCATTCTGTTTAAGTAACTATACCACCTGAGATTAGCTCTGCTAATTCATTCCTGGATTCTGACACTGTCAAGTTCTTTCCTAATAACCTTGTTTTTAATATGATATTGCCACTAATGCCATCCATTCGTGCCCCTAATCTTTCTCAGGACTCTCATATCTCTAGTCTTTGGTCAAGTGTTTTATTTTTAATCCAGCCTTCAGATCCATAAGTTAAAAAAATCGGTTTGAACACAGTCTGTATACTTAGTGTTTTGACTAATTTCTCTCTTATTCCATATAAATTTATTCAGTTGACTTCATACGATACCACCTTTGATTCTGTTGTCTCTTTCCATATTTAATTTACCATCTTCACTAAAAATCGTGCCTAAGTAGCTGAAATGTTTTACTTGTTCCACAGGTTCTCCGTTCACAACACAGTTGACATTTTCAACAATTCTGCCTATTTTCATTGTCTTTGTCTTTTTATTGCTGACCATATCTATTACAACAGTTATTGAATTTAGTCAGGGAATCTTGCAGACCTCTAGTGGATTTATTTAGAAGCATAACATCATCCGTATAAAGCTGAGATTAACACCTCCAATTTTGATATCAGGTTTAATACCACTTTCCTTCATAATGTACATCCTTGTCTGACACCAGATTTAACATTAAACCATTTTCCTGTACTTGCTTCAATTCTAACTGCTGACTAACAACTCATATAAAGACTAAGTATTGCTTGATATAATGCCCAATTGACACCATATAACTGTAGCGTTTTGAATAGCTTTTCTCTTGGCACCTTGTCATTTGCCTTTTAACAGATCTACAAAACTTAAATATAGATCTTTGTTATATTCCCATGTTTTCTCAACTATTTGTTGTAAAGTGAAAATCTGATCCTGACAACCCGACTGTCCCTCTGGCACAATGTGATTGCTTATTAATTCAACGTTCTTTTTGAATTAATTCACCTGTTTACCCCTATCACTTTCTCACTGTGCATTCATTTGAGTTATTCTTCTACAATTATTATTTCTTTTAATCACTACAAAGAAATATCAGGAATTTCCTTTGGTCTTAGTAAATAAGACCTTCTTGCCTGTGCTTTGTACTGCTCATAAACTGCTGTTCATATTTGCTCTATTACTTCCACAGATTTTTGCATATGCCCAATAATACTCATTCATTTATCTCTCAGCTAATATATTTTCCCCACTCTTGGTTAGGCAGTCCAATAATTTCACAATTTTTGGCTGTGATTCTGTTGTAGGCCCACTTCCTGAGTCATAAACCTGAGACTACATCCTTGCATGCCTAGCAGCTGTGCACTTACTTTTAAATTTCCATAGATGTTCCAGTGGTAGTTCCTGTCCCTTATTACTTTCCTTCACTTTTCTTACATAAGGAATGTCCAGAAACTAAGTTTGAATTGTGCACATGATGCAGGTAGTGGGGAATGATGTCACAAAAATTTACAAGTATAGTCAACTCTCAGTCTGTGTTTATGATCTCACCACTTGTGAGATATATATAGTGATAATTTTTGAATGCCTAAAATGCTTGCCTGGCTGAAATTTATCAATAAGTTAGTGAACTATATGGAGAACATGCCATAAGCAAGAGAATAGTGATAAGATTTTGTATGATGTTCAGGATAGAAGGCAAATGTGCACAATGAAGACCAAACTGGCAACCCATTATTAATCACTGGCAATCTGCTTGACCTGGTGAATAGGAAGACAGATGTTTCACCATTTCTGAGTCCACATTTTGCGTTCTTTCATTGTTATCATGGAACACTTTGCAAAAATGTGTGCAAGATGGTTGTCAACAACACTACTTGGTGGTAGAACTGAATCTTTTTTGCAACATTGATTAACATAATGAAGGTGGTGAATTTATGAACTGCATTGTGTAACAGGAGATGAAAACCTATTCACATGACATCAGAGAGAAATTTCCAATCAGTACCCCTCGTTTTCCGTATATTAGGCCCTAGTGTCCTTTACATTCGTATTAGGCACGGCCCATTAAGATTTGAAACCGTAACTGCCTCGAGGATAAGGTAGTTAGTCCTATGCCTCCTGGTGTGTCCTATGTCTGAAAATACATGTGTTCAAGGAGCTGATTTGCCTGTTCTGGCATGGGAGGACAAAAAACCCAAGTTTCCTGGTGGGAAAAAAAAAACCCTACCTTCATATGGGACTGGCTAACTCACTTTTAGTCGAAAGAGACTAGATAAAGGTTCCTCGCATCTTGGATGTGAATTGAATTAGGTCTCTCCGACCAAATGGCTTCGTCTATAGCTACTGACGCTTGCCAATCAGTGCAATGGCATAATGCATCTTCAAAGGTAAAGATGCTTTTGCTCACTGACTTTAAACTTTGGAAAAAACATTAAACACAAGGAGTTGGGGTGCTTAAGGGTCAAGCTGTATTCTCCACATAGCCTTTAAAGGAATGTGGAGAACCGACCAGGGCTTCTGACCTAATATCCAATCCTCACCTTCTTGTGGTGCACCGTGTTGGGTATCTACTTGGGTACTGAACGAACAAGGATGGTCTGGCAATTTGGGATTTAGCTGACCAAATTGTATTCTTATTGGTTAAACCAAAATAAAAAATGATGGTACAACATGACAAAATTTCATGCCGGCTGGGGTGTCGCCCGGTTAAACAAGGCCCCCGTTGTTTTCCCCAGGGAACCAGGGCAAACAGCGAAATGTCAGATACTGGAACAAATCTGAAAACACACCCCCAACTCAACATCACCAGAATTAAAGATCGGTACTATCAACATAAGAAGCCTGAATGGCAAAGAAATGATGCTAGCTGAGGAATTAGATAAGTGCCAGATCGACATAATAGGGGTGACTGAAACAAAAAAAGACAAAAACTGGTGAGATCTTTCTGAGCAATAAATATAAAATGTTATATTCAGGCAATGACAATCAAGGAAAAGAAGGAGTAGCCATAGTATTCAACACAAAATATGAGGCTCATCTTCTTGAATGGCAGGCAGTGTCAAGTAGAGTGATTATGGCAAATATCAGAATGGGGAACTGGACAATGAGACTTATTTGTACCTATAGTCCGACAGAAGTAGAAGTGGAGGAATTTTTTGAAACTCTAGAGAAAGCTACTGACACAATGAAAAAGGAAAAGTTGGTCCTTGTTGGGTATGTAAATAGCAGAGTAGGAAGTGATTGTCAGACATACAAAATGTTTCGGGAAAATTTGGAGAAAAGAGCAAAGCTAATAATAATGGCAAATACCTGTTGAATTTCTGCTCAGGACATGGACTGGTTATTACTAACACCATGTTCCAACATAAAAATGTACACAAATTCACATGGAGAGAAGAAGCAAGGAATAAGAAAAGTCTCATTGACTATGTTATTGTTGAACGTAAAATGTTTTCTCCTTGCTCCCTGGTGCAGGACACCAGAGTGTACAGAGGATTTGAAATTGGAAGTGATCACTATTTAGTCTTGAGCAGGATAAAATTGAATTTCATATTGAAAAGAATAACATGTAAGAAAGTTTTAAAGCGAATAAAAGTTGAGCAGCTCTCAGATGTGAGCTGTAGACTAAAATACACAAAAATTATTGAAGAAAAAATGAAAAAGTTTGAGAACAGGAACCAAACCTTGGAGATTCAGTGGCAAGCCTTGAAGAAAACCCTGATTGATTCAATTAGAGAGGCATGTGGTGAAGTTGTCTGCAAGGATAGAAAAATTAGAACTCCATGGTGGACACAGGAAGTTAAAGAGGCAGTGAAGGAAAAGAAGAAAGCATATCAAAAGTTCCTGGCAAATAAGTCAGCTTTTGCTCTTAGTGAATACAGAGAGAAATGTAAGAAAGCGAAACATTGTGCAAAACTAGCTAAACAAAAGTCATGGGAGGACTTTGGCAAGAACATAGAAAATAAATATCAAGAAGGTGGTAAGATATTCTGGATGTTGTTGAAGAAGCTTAGAAATGGAGAAAAGAGTGCTGTAAAAGGAGTTAGAGATGATAAAGGTGACATGAGAACAGGAGAAAAACATATATCTTGAAGTATGGAGCAATTACTTCAAAAAATTGCTAAATGAAACAAGCAGTGCTGACAGCACAGTGATAAAAAAACACTGACCAGGCATGTAGTCAGGAATACATATCCATACTTGAAGTAGAAAAAGCCATCAAAGGCTTGAAATGTGGAAAGGCAGCAGGAGTAGATGATATTTGACCAGAAATGATGAAATATGGTGGTATAAAAGTCTTACAGTGGCTGCACTGAATAGTTCAGAATGCCTGGACAGAGGGACGAATTCCTGATGATTGGAGTAGGGCTCAGATAGTACCCATATATAAAAAGGGAAATAAAACAAAGTGAGAATTACAGAGGTATTTCCCTACTTGGTGTTCCTGGTAAGATTTATGGAAGTATAATTGAGAAACTGTCGAGAACAATTGTGGAAGAAAAGCTTGGTGAAGAACAAGCTGGATTCAGGTCAAATAGAAGCTGTCAGGATCAGATCTTCACTTTACGACAACTAGTGGAGAAATCATTGGAATATAACAAAGATCTGTATTTAAGTTTTGTCGATTTGGAAAAGGCATATGACAAGGTGCCAAGAGAGAAGCTATTCAATACATTACAGTTATATGGTGGTCAATGGGACATTATATCAAGCGATACTTAGTGTTTATTTGAGTTGTAAGTCAGCAGTTAGAATTGAAGGAAGTACAGGAAGATGGTTTAATGTTAAATCTGGTGTGAGACCAGGATGTACACTATCCCTGCTTTTTTTGTTGGTGCTTACAAGCAATTTTGCAATGACTGTCCACAAGAAACAGAGTGCATTTGAAATTTTATTTTCTTTTTGATAAAACTGTAGCTGAAATTATTGTTATGCTTCGACAAGCCTTTAAGGAGTATGCTTTAGGTAAAACCAGGCCTGTGAGTGGTTTTGCATGGGACATGTCAGTTGAAGACCAAACACGATCTGGTTTATCTTCAACAAGCAGAAGTTATGAAAATGTTGAAAAAATTTGATTTGAAAGACCATTGAGCAAGTTTCTAAGGAGGCAAATTTGTTATGGAGTTCATGTCAGTGAATTTTAACAGATGATTTGTAAATGAAACATGTGTCAACTAAATTTGTGCATTTGCTCATAGAGGATTAAAAAAAATCGTGTGAATGTTTGCCACGATGGGAGCAAGTTCTTAATGACCAGAACTTTCAAAAATTTTGACCGAATGGAAACATGCAAATTCACCATGCCTCAAGAAGGCTCATCAAGAAAATGTTGATTACTTTTTTTATGTGAATAGAATTGAACACAAAGAATTTGTTCCTCCTTGATGTACAGTGAACCAGCATTTTTATCCCAATGTTTGAGAAAACTACATAGTAGTGTGTGACAAAAACCACCAGAAATGTGGAGTAGTGGAGATTGGTTGCTGCACCACGACAATGTCCCAGCCCACATGGCCTTGTCTGTCCAACAGTTCTTCACAAAAAAACTTGTTGGTCATTCCTCACCCTCCCTACTCATCTGGTCTCTCTCCATGTGACTTTTTTTTATTCCCACGGATAAAGAAAACCATGAAAGGGCAGCAATTCATTGATGTGGATGAAGTGAAAGAAAAGTCTGGAGGCCATAAACAGTATTCCAGTTGAACAGTTCCAGAACTGTTTCCAGCAGTGGAAAAAACATTGGGAAAGTGCATTAACTCACATGGAAAGTACTTTGAAGGAGACTAGAATATGGTATTATAAACTTTAATAAAAATTTGTTTAAAAAATAATTCCGGTTATTTTTGGGTACCCTCTCATATAAGTAGTTAATATATTTGCTATCTTGTTCCTGTGCTTTGCATTCAACGTAATGAAAGTATGCTGTCCTTACCATTTTGAATGATCTGTCATTGTTTAATGGCCTCTAACTTTTAATTGTGACATAATAATAAATTAAATGACTGATTCAAAGATGTGGGAACCTGAAACCAAGTTGTAGTATTCAAACAGTAGTGTTGAATTGCTGCCTTGCCTTGACAGTTACAACAGCTACGAGAGATTTGGTTTATTTTAATTTTTTATGTGAATTTGTCCCAGAAGAGGTCAAAAATCGTGTAAAAGTTTAGATAATTCAGAAACCCTGCTCTAAAGACAAAACATGAAGATTTTTATTAAGTACCACTTCTGACTTCCATTAAATTGGATGGTGGTTGTCTCACAGTATGTGATAAAATTCTCCCTTCTAAAGACATTGACCACTGTCCATAGCAAGATTTTAACCCGCAGCTTATTAGTAAGCATGTGAGCTATCCACTCAGCCACCTGGATTGCCACTCAATTAAGTGACAGTAATATAAAATTTTATATTAGTATTAATATTATTAGTAGCATTACTGAAATTCATGCTTAAGATATTCAAAAAAAAAAAAAAAAACGAAAAGCATCCATTAAAAAATATATATATTCTTGCATGGGGACAGATTTGGATTCAGCACCTGAAATACACTCAAATAACCTAAATTAACTTCAGTTATTTTAATAATAACCTATCAACAGGCGTATCGTGTCTAGAAAAGCTGTCTTAACTGAAGATTTTTTTTGGACAATTTGTATTAATTAAAAAAGAAAATATTCATTTGTTTGGTAATTTGATTTTAGAGATTTAAGAAAAATATTCATATTTTTATGATTATTAATTCCTTTTATTATTAAATGCTGTGCAGTTCTACAAATATTGGAATGGAAATGTCTGTTATATTTTAAAGGGATTTTGGATTTGATAAATTCAGCAGAGATGGTGGTCATGATCCTCCCCTTTTGCGTGATCGTTCGCCACTTCGAAATACCTTTGAAGATCGTTATACGGATAGATTTAAAAAAGACGACAGGTGATCTTTTTTTAATATTATATATAAATGCTTTGGATTAAATAGATATAACACATTTGTTCCATTTTTTTTTCCCTCTGTTGTTTTTGCCATACAGTTCCTCACTGATAATTGATTGCAAATGTATTCACTATCATTATGGCCTATTCACAAGTTTGTAAGCAGTTGTAGCTACCTCATTAACTTAAAGGTTTATATATTATATCCAGTGTGACAACATTCTCAATTGTGACTTTTGTTTAGTTCAGTGTATATACTTATTATGCCTTCATTCTTTTGGATTCTGTAAATTATGTTTATAGCTAGTAACTATAGTCAGCAACTATATTGTTACAATCTGCTTATTATCAATTAATAAACTCATTTCAGTATTAACACAATTTTGTAATGTTTACTGATTAATGCTGTCAGCATTTTGTTTCGCACTTCTGCAGCTATATAATTAATCTCAAGAGATGACTGCAGTCTAGATGATGTGCATTCTAGCATCAGTGTATTATTATGCTTATTATTACAGACTACAAGTAGTCCTTAGACTCATCGAGGGAGGCCTTAAACATCATGTCAAGAACCATCTATCATACTTTGCTTTGAACTCATTCACAGTCATGGCACCTACAATAGACTCTAGCAACCTATTCCACTCATTCACTACTCTAAGCAAAAAAAACCTAGTTCTAACACCCTTGTAACTACATTCTTACTCAGATTCCATGGATGGCCCTTAGTTCTCCCACCACCAGACCTGTTCTGAAAATTTCCTCTGAATTAATCTTTTAAAAATATCTTTAGTAATTTGTATGTCTCAATCATATCACCCTTTTTCTGCCTATCAATCAGTTTCTGTAACCCACAAACCCTCAACCTGTTCTTGTAAGGTTCATTCCATGCATCTGCTACTATCTTGGTCACTTGCCTCTGGATCCCCTCCACCTCTTCCTCATCACCAAGAAACCCTGCTTAGCAACTTAATGTGTTTTAGTTGCTAAGCAGTTGCTTAAAATAACTCAAAGCTTCTTTCAGCATAGTGTGACATGGCAGAGGAAAGTTATTTGATGTTATGATTGTTTTCTGAGGTGTATAAATCCTTAATACTTAACATTTTTACTTTTTGTGTTCACATGTTTTTCTGATTTCTAGTGAACATATGATCTCATGCACATATGCCATTCCACATGAGGACTACATTTTGAAAGTTTCTGCAATCATTTCAAAGTGGTTTTCATAACTTGAGCAAAGATGATAATTAATAAAGGATATTCAACATAACATTGAAACTATTGTCTTTCCATGTTGAAACCTGTTTGAGATTCAGTCAGCTCTCATTCTAGAAACTTGTATGGACAAAATGAGTTGTTTGTTTTGTTGGAATTTTTTAGACTACACATTCTTGGGGCTTTTGCTTACACTTTGACTGTGTTTGCAATAGCGAAAATCAATTGTATTTCACGTATGACTTACAATGTATCACATGAATTACAATTAAAAATAAAATAAAATCATTCTAATTTATTTTCTATTTAGAATGTATCTATAATTTGAAAAAATGTTTATCAATGCATGATTTCTGTTTTTCTGAAACAGGAATTGTTTCATTGAAAGGCACAGTGACTTTTTTTTTTTCCATTATTATCTCTAACATTATAACAGCAATGTCAACAAACTAAAAAAATAAAAAAGGTTAAATTGTTTTTGGAACTAAATGTTGCTAAGTAATATTCTATAAGAAAAGCTAGACTTATTGACATCTCACATTAGTATATGTTACATACCATGCTGCTTTTTTTTTAATGAATAGTATTTTATTCTGTCGTTTTTTATTGGTCATAAGTTAACTTACAGTGTTAGACTTGTAATTTCAAGAAATGAATGTTGAAAGAGACTTGCAGAAAAATTTTTTATTTAATCCAAACTACATTTGCAGTCATCCGTGTGATTTCATGTTTTCACTTTGTGTCAAGTGTAGTATTATCACATGAATGCTACATACGAACACCCTTGGAATATTCTATATATATTTTATTAATTTACATTAAAATGTTTAATTATATCAAAGTAACAATGTATCTTGTGCTTTTTTGTATTTTTGTTTCTAATATCAAGAAATAAATTCCGTTCAGAATTTATCATTCTTATCTCTGTGCAAAGAAAATAACATTTGACTGGCATTTCTTTAGCAGTATGCTACTGCATCATTTTTTGAATTTTTATCAACACCTGACTATCAACGAAAAAAGGAAATGATGAATATTAACAATAGACTTGGCACTGTTGTTTTCCTTATCTATCACTTCCACAGGCATAGCATTTGAAACTGATATTTAGAATTTACTAACATCTGTAAAGCAAGTTTTGTAACATATAACATTTATGTTATATTTGTTTTCAACTCACTACAGTTTTGTAAAGTGCCTAATCATGTTCCAAAGTCTTATTTAAATTTAAAAAAAAAATGTTGTATTTAAATAAATATGGCTTCCTCAACTTACCCAAATTCTGGGCACAAATAATATTGGAGAGAATTAAGAGTAAAATAGAAAAAAGAAATGAAAGAAGAATTTGTTTGGTTTCCGAACCAACGGAGGAACTAGAGAGGCTATAACTTGTTTAAGAATTATTGGAGACTAAACACTAAACTATGGTGGAAAGGTGTTTTTGAGAGTTTCTAGATTTTGAAGAGGCATTTGATACAGTGAAACATAAAAGGCTTTTTTGATATTCTAGAAAATATTGATATTGACTCATATGAACTTGCCCAAATTCTGGGCGACAGTCAACTTAAGACCTTCAGCAGAATGAGCAAGATCCCATAACAGAACATAGAGGGTATCATGTATGGTTTATGATCCTGCCTGCATGCATGGGTAGATTACATAAATATTTTTGCCCATGTCTTTGCTTCGCTTCATTACTTAGTTTAATAACTAAGTAATGCTGGTTGGTTAATTATTATCCTTAGACGTAAATTAGTATTTAGGCTTAGGTGCTGGTTTACGCTAATAATGCAATTTAATGAAATAACAACAGCACAAAGAAAAGGTAACTCTCGTATAACGCGGTCTACAAATTGTAGTAACCCTTTATCTTTTCATATATTTTTCGCCACGTGACTTAAAAATCGAATTTTATCTTATTTTATCATTACATTTGTGTCTGCCTGTATCGCACATGTAGTTATAAGTAGCGAATTTATATCAGGGGAAATACCCTTTAGCATTGGTACATTTTTTTTTGCATGTGTGTGTATGTAGTGTCAATTGTTTACTATATAAAGTGTTTATTGTTGCACATGTAGTTGTAAGTAGCAAATTTATATTAGGGGAAATGCCCGTTAACACGCATGTACGTCAATTGTTTACCGTATAAATTATTTATTGTTGAAAATTGTATTCGTTTTTCTGCCAGGAAAACGCATTAAACGTCACAAGTGTGTTAATCTCAAGCTGAGCACTTTATTTTCTGGTGAGTTGCGTACAAAATTAATATATAATTCTTTTTTTTATGTAAAAAATTATTTTTATATCAAGCCAAGCACTTTCTTTTCTGGTGAGTTGCGTACAAAATTAATATATAATTTTTTTTATGTAAAAAAATTATTTTTTTAGTAATGGCTACTAAAACTACTAAAACTGCAATGAAAAGGAAAAAACCAACATTGAAAAGAAAATTAATTTTTCTTGAAGAAAAAATTAAAATCTTGGATCGGTTGAAAAATGCAGAATAACCAGGAGTTTTTGCAAGGACTTTGAATTTAAATGAATCAACAATTTGAACAATCAAACAAAATGAACATAAAATCTGAGAAAGTGTTATTGCTGGTCAATGGTAAGTGCAAAGCTCTTTTCTCATGTACGCGATATTCTAAGGAAAAAAATTGAGAAATCTGTAATGATTTGAATAGAAGATTGGACTGAGAAGAAAATTCTTTTGGATGGAAATCTTATTAAGCAAAAAAGCTCTTAAAGTTTATAAACATTAAAAGAACTTCAAGTTTCTTCAGAAGAAAACTCTCAACATGGATTTTGTGCCAGTAAAGGTTGGTTTGAAAACTTTAAAAAGCCGTTTTCTTTGCATAATTTTAAAATCCAAGGAGAATCAGCAGACATATAAGCTGCCCTGAAATACCCAGGAGAACTTTTAAAAATAATTGAAGATGGTGGTTATAGTGCAGACCAGGTGTTCAATGCGGATGAATCTGGGTTATATTGGGAAAATGCCAGAACACACCTATATTTCGAAAAATGAAGGATCAGCTCCTGGATTCAAAGTTTCCAAGGATAGAATTACTCTACTGTTTTGTAGTAATGCATCAGGTGATTAGATGACAAAACCAATCTTGATTAACCAGAACCTCAAATCCTCGTGCTATGAAAGAGCTCGACAAGTCTGCCCTACCTGTTTATTAGTGGGCACCAAAAAGGCAGATTACAGCTAGCATGTTTGAAAATTGGTTTCTCAAGTGTTTTGTACCTGATGTAGAAAGTTACATAAAGAAAAAGAATATTGACTTCAAAATTCTACTAATTTTAGATAATGCAACAGGCCACCCAACAAATTTAAGCCATTCGAATATTAAAATAAGTTTTTTGCCGCCTAATACTACTTCACTTATTCAACCACTCGACCAAGGAATAATAGCAACATTTAAGTCATATTATATTTGTTGAACATTTCAATTTTGAAAAAAAAAAAATGAAATCTAATCCAAACATGACACTGCCTCAAGGGTGGAAAGAGTTTTCAATATTGAATTGTGTGAAAATTATTTCTCTGTCCATTAAGGAATTACATCCCTTGAATACTTGCTGGAAAAAAAATATGGCCTGAAGCTGTTCTGGAAGAAAATTTTGTACCTCTATTGGATTCTAAGCTAAGTCGTATAACAAACACGCACATTTTTGGCGGAGAGGATTTTTACGATATGGTTGAAAACGAAATTAGGGATTAATTGATAGGGAAACAGATTTAAATGAGGAGGAACTGGTAGTACAATTAATAGATGGCATCGAACCAAATGGCAGGGAAAATTCTGCTGAAGATTCTGATTGTGATGTATCTGTTAAAGAAATTAGCAGAAGGATTGGACTTGGTAAGAAAGTTAGGAAGTTATTTTACAGATAATGATCCCTTAATGGAGCGCTCCAGAAAATTCACGAGACAATTGGATATTTGTTTAGCTCCATATTATGAACTTAATCAAAAATTGCAGCATAGAGGTAAGCAAGGTGTTATTACTGACTTGATAACTAAACCAGCCGAAGTATGCAATGAGAATTATACAAATGATGTCCAAAAGGTTTCAAGTGATGTTGCCATCTAGCCACTCATAAATAAAGAACATCTACAAAATTACTAATTATACAAAGAGCCAAAGGCTTCAATTCGGCAACATGAACTTATTTAAGTTAAGGGATATCCCTTAACTTAAATCAGTTCATGTCACCGAATTGAAGCCTTTGGCTCTTCATATAATTAGTAATTTATTAGGACACCTTGGTAATTCTCATAGAAAAGATGTTAGTTCTGTTTGCTATGAACTTGGTATTAACTAGGTCTACCTACTCACTGATGAGTAGGTAGACCTAGTTAAGGGGCGGAGCTTGCTCCACCCTTACTATGAGTTGCCTCAGTTTGCACTACCAAATAGGTCAGGTGTTGCACTATCCAGGTATTTGCTTACGCTTGGAATCGTCGAACTTTATATTGAGTTTCTTATTCGGCTAAGAAACAATATGGGATCTACAAAATGTTATTTTTGAAGACAGTGATGACAATTAAAATATGAACTTGATTTTATTTTGCCTCAAACATTTATGCATTATGTGCAATGAAGTTTCCATACAATTTGTAATTTTTATAATTTTATACAATATATTTGTTTTAGAACAGTCAGTACACTAAATTAGCTGTATGCAAGACAGTGTTCAAACCAGTTTTAACTTATGGATCTGAGAGCTGGGTCAGAAGTAAAAGACCCCAGATATGAGAATCCTGAGAAAGGAGGTGTGAACAGATGGCATCAATGGCAATATCATATTAAAAACGAGGATATTAGGAAAGAACTTGACATTGTCAGCATCCAGGAATGCATTAGCAGAGCTAATCTCAGGTGGTATGGTTATTTAAACAGAATGGATGAGGAAAGATTAGCAAAACAAGTGTTCTCTGCCAGGTTGGCAGGAAAACGACCCAGAGGAAGACCAAGATATAGGTGGATTGATACGGTACAAAATGCCTTAGACAGAAATATAACATCTGATAATATTGGAATCTTGACAATTAACAGACTGATCTGGAGGAAAATTGTAGATAGGAAGTTAGTAATGTAAATTTTTCATGTAGTACTATCATATCCTGTACATCCCCTTGAGGTTACATGGCAGGAATTTGATGATGATGTATTTGTTTCATATTTTGTTTTCTTAACTGAAATGAATTAGCTGAATTAAATAAAAAAATATTTTTGTTGGATATGTCATTTTTGTTTATATAATTTAAAAACAAAAACGATTTCGGAACATAACCCTGCTTTTTCTATGTTATCTGAGTCTCGTATGTATAATGTGGCATTTCTATGTAACCTAACATCCATGTTATACGAGGGTTACCTGCAATTAAATAGCAGGTTTAACATCTTTTGTATCATCTGCTGTATCATCTTTCAAAATATTAACTGAGATTTTTGAATTTTTATGAATGCTTGACCATCAACAAAAAAGTGAATTTGAAATGTGAATATTAACAACAGACTTGGCACTATGATTTTGTTCATTATCTATCACTTCCATAGACGTGGTAATTGAAACTGGTTCTGAATACCAGTTTCAATTTGGCAGCATGGATCAGACACATTATTCTTTCCTCCTCCACCTGAACAATCAACACTCCAGAATCCAGTTCACTATTGAAAAACCAAATGATAACAGCTTCCCTTTTTTAGATACTCTAATCAGACATGTGCCCAATGGCACTCTTTCTTTTACAGTTTACAGAAAACCCATCCACCCACACAGTAGATACATGCTTAAACTTTTCCACCCCCCCCCCTTATCAACAATATGGCGTCATCAAAACCCTTGTCAACAGACCCTCCAATCTCTATTCCACTTAAGCTTCCATTTCAGCAGAACTTTATTCACCATACTTTCTTATCCAGTGGTTAAAATGCCAAAAAGATCTAAAAATTATCTGTCACTTCCACCTCCTCACATCCCTCTCAGCATAAAGACTACAGTAATGCCATTACTATTCTCTATATCTGGATATGTCAGAAAAAAAAATAGCCAGAACTTTAAAGAAGTATAAAGGTTCCATATCCTAGCAAGTTCTGACTGGGAGATCTACTAACATGTGCTGCCACAACTATTTTCAGTCAGGTCTAGCAGACCATGCCTTGTTTATTATACTGGAGCATGGTAGTTTTTTCCCCCATCTGATTCTATGCAAGGTAAAAAAAACTATCATGCTCCATCATAATAAATGCAAACTTGAAGGACTTTTTTTAGAATCAGTAGCAGATTTAAAAAATCAGCCTAATCATAAATGTGTTTGTACTAAACTTCCCAAGAATAGGGAAACTTTAATTCTTAGGCCTCATACCCAACATCTAAGGCTAGAACCAGTAGCACCCGTAGAGGAAATCCCCTCACAAGACTTTAATCCTTGATATAGTCTAATTTCATTTCTTCCACTTATTGTTTCTTGTGTGTTTTTGTGTATTATTACAATTTTATTTTGTGTATTATTACAAAATATTGAAACAAACCTGCTGTTTAATATTTTTTTTTCTGCTGTATTATACTCATAATACAGTTTAATGGAATCATTATTCCATTAAATTGTATTATGAGTATCCCTAGATGTGTTTTCTCCTTCAAATAACAACAGCGTAAGTGATTAAGCATTAGGAAAAAGTCAAATAAAGCACACTTGAGGATTTAGGAGTGATTGAAAATTCCATTAAAGAATTTAGCATTCTTTAATTGAATTCAAAATGGATCAGAAAAAAACAGTTTCTGTAAACTAGTAAATTTTTCATATTCATCATCTAGTATTAAAGAAATTTCCTTCTAGATAAATGAATATTATAGTGAAAATTAGATAGCAAAATTCCTCTTCTCCTTTTCTCTCAAACTTTTCTCTGTCCAGCCTATTAACTCTATAGAAATGCCATATTCACCCAACATTGGAGTACTACTCCCACGTGTGGAGTAGGTCACCAAAAAACCAGAATAATTTACATTATTAAATGCAAAACTTCCAGTAAATGTAAAACACAATTTATTGTGGATAGTGTGGCCTGTCTAGAAAAGGCTACCTTTGCTTTTGAACAAAATCTCCGATAGTTCAAAAGTGGATAATGGATGTCGGTTGAATGTTAAGAAATGTAAAATCCCAAATTGTCAATAGGAGTTGGAGTCAGTAGAAAATTGAGCATCATGAAATCTGGATTGTGTGCTGCACCCATGATTCATAAGCAAAATATATCATGGTGTTCAGTTGTGAATGTTACTGATTCTCAACATTTTTGTCACTCCCACATGACAGGGTTTTTCTCTGGACAGGGTTCTAAAGAAAAACTGTTGATGACTTTTGAAGAGCTGGAGGTTATAACTTGAGAATACTTCATGGGGAAGGCAGGACTTCAAGTATGTGGAATGAGAGGTTTAGTGAGTAAAAGTGAAAAACTTATTGTTGGTTTAGATGAATTGAGCATGATGAGTTACACTTTTTTCTGAACATCATCCATCAGATTATCTATAGAAGAGCTATAGTACAGAATTCGACGATTTATGAGATGTAGCTGGAGAGAGTTCATTGGTTAGGCAAACTGTCTTCTGGACAGCATCAGGAATTTTTAGAGTTTTTTTTTTTTGGCGACTCCCAATGTGGGAGTAGTACTCCAACGTTGAGTGAATATGGAATTTCTATAGAGTTAGTGGGCTGGACAGATGAAAAGTTTGAGAGAAAAGGAATGTCAGGTTTTGTGGATGCTACAATTGATGTGTTTATGTCAGATTAGAGTAAGTGTCCAAGAAGAGAAATGCGATTTTCACTGTTGAGCTAGCATTATCAAAGGTAAAGGAAAAACTTAGGGTGTTTATAAGAGAAAAGAAAATTGTTTGGAAGCATTGAAGGTGACTAGATTGTCATTTCTCCATCAATTGAAGAATGTCGTGATCGTTTAGGACACTGACTCCTTGAAGCTGAAGATGTTTGAACACTGCAAGATTTATTATATAAGTAGAAGAAATGGAAAGTATTACTATCAGTAATGCTCAATAGGATTTCAGGTAAGTGAGAGGCTATATGACAAAAAGGGATGGGTGAGGCAGAGCACTGACGAACAACTGCATTAATATGAAAATGTGAAGAGAGAACCAATCCATGCAGCTGGTTGACCATAGAGAAAACTGGCAATCCATTTACAAGGAGTGGAAGGCTGGCCATAAAATAGTAATTTGCTACCATGGCTGCATCAAATGCTTTAAGTGTCAGGTGCAAACAATACAGGTTTCTCCAGATCGTTCCATGACAAATGTCCAAATATGAATGATTTACACAGTGAGATCTGTTGTAGATCATGATTAGCATTGTGGTCACTCTTTTGACATCTCTCTTGCCATTGATGTTGACTTTCTTTAATACTGTAGATATCACTGAGGTGAGAGCAGCAGTCTGCTTAGTGAGTGCTTATCTTCATTTTTTTTGGGGGGGGGGGATCAACTGTATGCAAGCTTACTTCAATTCTGTGGGTATGGATGCTATGTAATCTGAAGAAAGCATACACAGAAAGCTTGGGATTGATTGATCAAATTACTGCCAAGGCAAATCAGTGATTGAAAATTGCATGCTTTTTTGACTTTCTATTTTACAAGGATAAAGAAACCATTAGTTGTAGGAAGTTTTTCACTTGGTTACAAATTAAAACCTGCCAAGAATTCTTGTTTAATCCTTTATCCAAGTGTAAGGAAACAAAGTTTAATTTAATTGAACTCAGATGTTTCCACTCAAAGGGCATAATGCTATTAAAACTACCACCCTATAACAAAGCTTTCATTGTACTTATTAATGCTGTATTGCAGGCCTCCTCTGAACTTTCATTATCTTTCCTCCAGAGATGTGGGGAAAAAAATCAAATGGAAAGAGAAAACATGAGTTGACATATTTTTCATATTCACTATACATGGTCATCACAGATTGCAAAGATTTTCAGAATTACAGTTAAAAAGAATCCGTACTTTTTTTTTTCATTCCCATGGTGCTACATTCTGACACAGTGTCTAGAATAATACAGCTTATACTGCATCTATTTCTTGAAATATGTTTCTTCTTTTAAGGCTACCTGTATAACCAACTGATTCTAACTCCCACCTTAGTCAATCTTTGGCATGACCAAGTAGGACATTCCCCTTCTGGAAAGTCAGGGTTTTTAACCCATCTCAAATTAGCCATAGAACTCACACCATTACAAATGATAATGCATATTATTAATGCAAATAATGTGTTAGGATTTAGGTCCATCAGATAGTGGCAATTGTTGGTCATTTCTCTCTCTTTTTCTCCTGTAAAAAAGCTTTGATTCAGTGATAGCATCAGGTGACTCTCAGTGAAAAAAGCTAAAGGATAAAGATTTACTGCCATCTGTCTTCAAAAAGTTAGTTAGGGATCAAGGAGCTCACCTACTTCCTTTGAGGAGTGAAAGGCACCATGGATTGATTTTTGTTCGCCCATATGCATATGGTTTCAAGTTAAATGATTTAGTTCACTGATTATATAATCAAGAAATGACTAATACCAAATGTGAGTGATTATTAAGTAATTAAATTGTTTTTATACATTCACCTGTTACACCTGCATAGTCTTTGAAGTGTCTGCTGAATGTACTAAATTAAAAATGTAATGATTTGGATTGGTCTCTCCTGTATGCAGGAGGCCTTTCAAATTATTATCATAACTTGTGCAATGGTATAAAACTCTGCAAGGTAAGGATGTTAGTAGTGCGTGGGAGATATTTATGGAGCATCTAGAGGAAGCAATATTAAATTGTATACCTAAGGTGAAGAGGGTTAATCAGGTAGCAGTTAATGGGTGAGTAATATCATTAAGCATGAGCTGCAGAAGAAGAAGAAAATCATGTGGAGGATATATAAGGAGAAAAGTGTCTAGCTGGCAGGCCAAAGGAAATTCCAAAGAGTTTTTTTTGTTATGTGACAAGTGAGAGGAAGAATGGCTATCGAAGATTAACCTTAATAATGAGTGATGATGGTCATGAAGTGACAGATGCAGATAAAATAGCTGAGTTACTAAATGACCACTTTGCAAAGGTATATCATCCAAGTGAGGTTACTGCTGTGGCATGTGACAGACTGATGTAGAAACAGAGGCAAATTAATTGGAGGTTATTAGAATATTACCAAATCTCAATGTTAATACAGTTGTGGGATTGGATGGGATATCAAGTCGTGTTTTGTGGGGAATGTGCAAGGGGACTGGCATTGCCTCTGACTAGGCTCTTTAAGTCTAAGCTCTGGTAGAGTTTGTAAAGGGGTGGAGAGACAGCAAAATGATTTCCCTGCATAAGGGAAGTTCTAAGACTGCAGTAGTAAATTATAGACCAATTGTTATCTCAGCAGTGGTAGTAAAAGTATGAAAAAATTGCTCAAAAAGAATTCCAGAATGGGTGGATAAGAGTATAATACTCAATACATGGTTTTGTTAAGGGTCGATCGTGCCTTAGTAATTTACTAACTTTTTATGATAGAATTACAGCTTAGTTGGATAAAGGAAATGGCTACACAATGATTCAGTTGTTTGCTGATGATACAAAATCAGGTAGAGTAATATTAATCAAGACGATGTGGAGAGCTTGCAGAATGGTTTAATAGGCTGTCAGTATGGACAAAAGATAATGGATGTGAGTTGAATGTTAAGAAATGTAAAATTATGCATTTTGGGATAAGTAGATTACAAGCTATGTACCACATTGATGGAACTGTACTCCAGGAGATTGATGAAGCTAGAGATTTAGGGATAGTTGTAGACAGACAGTTAATGTTTAGAGGACATAACTCTTAAAGTAGCCCATAAGATTACTTGGCTATTGAAGAACAAGTAGAGATAATGAAGTTATTTTTCTCTATAAGGCTTTGATATGTCCACATGTGGATTACTGTGCTCAGTCTGGTCTTGGATTTCTTGGAGATGAGGAAGCAGTGGAGAAGATTCAGAGGCGAACAAAGATGGTGAGTGGTCTGTGCAATGTTCCCTGTGAGAATAGATTGTTGTCTGAATTGCAAAAGTTGTTTGATAGAGAAACAAGAGGGGATATGATAAAAACATTTAAGTTGTTTAAAGGGTATTATTGGATAGATCCAAGGGAAATGTTCCAGCACTTGGCTAGAGGGACCAGAACAAGAGGTCATCCCTGGAAGTTGAATAAAGATGTGGTTAGTAGGGGAGCGAAGACTAGATTTTTTTTTTTTGCTTGGAGAGTTGTGAATGAGTGGAATTGGTTGCCAGAGTCAGTTGTGAGTGTTGTGTGTATTAATGGGTTCAAGGAGAGGTATGATAGATTGTGTGGATCTTTTGCAATCTCTATAGATGTGTCCATACAAAAATAACTTAAAGCAGTGTAAGTGTTTGATTTGATGTGTTATACCAGTTTCTAACAGTTTACTTAAACAGTAAAGAGCTACACACATAGCATCAACCTGTTGGAAGTTTTTTCCCACTTGGTTAGACTATAATAAATTTAGTTTAATCCTTTATCCAAGTGTAAGCAAACAAAGATTGCACCTGAAGTATCTTCAGGACTGAGGCAACTCGTGGTAAAGGTGGACCAAGCTCTCATCACTCCTTGTCTTAAAGCATTATGGGAGATATTATCCTTGGAGGCAGATCCAGAATTACATCTCCTTGCGGACATGTAATTCTGGATCTGTCTCCCACTGACGAGACCTGAATAAAGGTCAAAACCAGTCTGGGTACTGGCCCTTCCCTTTATGCATAGTATTATACATGTTCACCTTTCAATTTTTTAGCAAATATTTTTAGGGAATTTTTCTGCGATGAATTTTCCTTACTTTTTGTATTTTGTATGATGACACAACAGCCATGAGCCTCTTTTACAGGAAGGTACAACACCATCTCAATCCCCTCTATTTTTATCCAGGCTCAGAACCGCCATAGCGGACAGATCAGACCTGTGGCTGGAGGGACGTCCTAAGTATTCCTGACTGTAATTCGTGTGTGTTCACTGAGCCGGTTTGCCTGTTATGGAGGATGAAAAACCTGAGTTTCCAGGTGAAAACCCCCTATCTCAATACGAGGGTCAGCTAACTCACCTTTCATCAAAAGAGACCAGATAAAGGTTCCTCACATCATGTAATGGGAATCGAACCCAGGTCTTTCTATCCAAAGGGCTTCGTCTATACCGACTGAGCTATGTAGGCTCTTTTCCTTGCTATGAATTGTCTGTGAACTCTTATAATAAGGCAGTTAATCTTACCTACGTTGTGTGTGTGTCCTGGCTGGTTTGCATGTTTTATAGGATCTCCCAATTCTGTATGAGGCTAGCTAGGTCACCTTTCATTGAAAGTCCTGTTTAAAGTTTTTTTACATCCTAGAGTATTGAAACCCAGGTCTTTCCAACTAAAGGGCTTCATCGATACAAAACTATGTAGGCTCTCTTCATATGATAGCTTATTAAAAAAAATTATTTCGGATAATGTTTTCTATATATTGTGCCTGTTTTCCTTAACTGGTCAAAATCTTGTATTTTCTTGCAACAGACCCAATGTAGCAAGAACACACTGTATATTGTCTGCAGAAATTAATAGATTGTTTTTGGCTTAATCAGAGAAGCAAAAAAAAAAAAAAAAAAAAAAAAAAAAAAAAAAAAAGGCAATCAATCACCGCAGTTAATCCACTAATTGAACTCAAAGTGACTGCCTTTTCCATATCTGTTGCTATCGTATGACATTTGTGCTAGATAGATTGTTAATAATTTTTATAGTGTTATTTTAATATCGGATCCATACACATGTATTTTAATATTGGTCTTCTCCAGATTGCCTCAATTACATGATTCTTTCTCTCTCTCTCTCTCACACATGCACACACACTTCTTTTCATATTTCATATGCTACATTCATTGTTATAAGTTCTGCAACACCAGTGTATCTAATATTAAAGTAATCATAATAATAGCATGATCAAACAGATGATTGTGTAGCCTTGTTTCTGCATAATCATTTCTAACATTTCTAGTTCTCTAATGCTAGACTTTAAAAAACATATGTTAATTTCTAGTTGCTTCACTTTCCTTAAAACACTAACAGCTAAACCAGGACAGGCTTAAAAGCCAGTCTTGGGGTAGTTGATTTTTGGTGTAGGCAAATAGTTTTTTTCCTCTCTCTCTTGGAAATGGGGAGTTTTGACACCTTGCAACATAGAAAAATCAACTATAGAACTTGCACCAAATTGAAACACTATCAACATATTGAGAATTCAGACAGTAATACTATTTACAATTTAGAAACACACGATGGCAGCAGTCTATCATCCTGAAGTTTACTTATGGCCAATGCCCTAAGTAAAGCATTAGTCTTACACTAAAAGATGAAATTCATCTTCCACTTACTAGTTTCCAAAAGTTTATTAGGACTAAAACAGTTCTGCCTACTTTGTGAAATAAAAGTTTTCAGAGGATTTATTTTTATGTATATATAACAAGTTCAGCTGTTGCTCATCAGTTAGAAAACCAAGATTTTATAAGATGTTTAGAAAAATCAAGTTTTGCCAGGCATGCAGTAGCATTTTTTCAATCACAGAATTCATTATAACTAAATGAAAATATTTCATAAAAGCCACTTTCTATGAAAAAAGACAGTACAAAGAGACATGAAGCTCCATTTCATTTACTGAACCTGTATATACGGTCACTTCTTAAACTGTCCCAGGCCACACACCAACATTTTGTGTTATTTATTTTATATATGTATTGCCCTTATTCCAGTTAGACTAATAGTAGTTCTGTTCTAAACTAAACTGCCAAAAAGGTTTGCTGGAAATTACAAATTATTGACACAAATCATACCTTTTAATTCGTGTATCATGTCTTTATGATATTTATCTGCTTGCTTTCAAATTTAAAATGCATTAAATATAGCTTATAATGAATAGTTGTCCCATGTTTCTTTCTAAAATTTAATTTTCTTAGCTATTTGCCCTTATGTCATTCATTTAAAAATAAAAACTGGAACACTGTTTTCAAGCGGATTAGAAGGTATAATGAAAAAAATGGTGAAATATCACTTGAAGGATTAGTGGTAGACAGAAGATAGCACATTATTATGGGGAGGCTTAGTTTGGTTGAAATTGCAGCTTTCTCAACTCAGGTTATGAAGCTGCATGGATAGAATTTTGAAGGTGATACATGGAATGGGGAAAACTGATAGAAAGAGGGAGTGGTGGAGTAAATGCCTGCAGAGAAGCACAAGGCAGGAATGATCTGATTTTAGTTGGGCTGACAAAGAATAAAAATATGCATATCAAGGATGAAAGAAGGAATGCGTAGCTGTGCATTCTTTTTTTGTTTCATCTGTTCGGTCATTCAGTTTTTTTTTCTTTCCTCATTAGTCCTAGTCCAAATGCTTCATTGATTTTTTTCAACTACTTTTTCACACATGCATACAAAGAATTATTTCCCTACTGTCCACTCTAATGGTAAGTTGTATTCCAGTGTTTCATTGTCAAATTAATATTTAAGGCATGGTACAACTGCAATTTGAATGTTAAAACAGTATTTTAATATCTTACTATTATGTCCAAAATTTAGATTTATGAATAGGAGAGAAGATCGTGGAAGAGATGATTCCTTTAGGCCCCCCTTTTTTGACGACTCATTTCGAGATAACCCACGGGGTAGATTTGATGGTGATGGCCCTTTCAATTCACGTTTTGATTCTCAAGATGAACCATTCCGTTTTCAGTAAGTTTTAAATTTAGATAGTCAGTTTAGGCATATAAAATTGTAATTATAACTACCCTTTGTTTATTTATTTATTTATTTTTTCTATATTTGAAAAGTTTTTTACCTTGGGTATAATATATGTTAAAGATACCGAGTAATTTTATAACGTTGTTTTTAATTCTTTTTCCCAAGTAAGCAAACAGACAAGTAAGTCAAGTTTGTGCCTGAACGTGGTTCAAGACTTATGGTGGTGCAACACCAAGGCAACTCGTGGTAAAGATGGATTAAGTTCTGATCACTTTCCTTAGTATTTCCCATAAATGTAAAACACATCTCCTAGGAGATGTATGATGTTATACATTATGGGTGGGGATCACTACCCAGACCGGTTTCAACCTTTATTGAGGTCTCATTAAGTCTTGAACCACGTTCAGGCACACTTACTTGTCTGTTTGGTTACTTGGGAAAAAGGATTAAAACCAAGATTAAAAAATTACTTGGTATCTTTAACATATTATACCAAAGGTAAAAAACTTTTCACATCTTTCTGTCATCCGTAGATTCTTAATTAAGGTCAAAGCACCTTGTGGCAACTTGCATAGGTAAAATTGATAAGCTCTGTATTACTTAAACCTTGGCATTTTAGGGTCTGCCTACTCACTGATGAGTAGGCAGACCCTGAAATCCTTATCCTTATGGGAAATACTAAGAAAGGTGATCAGAACTTAATCCATCTTTACCACAAGTTGCCTTGGTGTTGCACCACCACCACCATAAGTCTTGAACCACGTTCAGGCGCAAACTTGACTGACTTGTCTGTTTGCTTACTAGGGAAAAAGGATTAAAACCAAGGTTATAAAATTACTTGGCATCTTTAATAACAAATGTTATATTTGTTTTTGTTGTAGGTTTTTAGCAATGGACATGTATCAGCAAAGGTAGTCATGGAGTCGCATCGGGAAAAAAAAAAAAAAGATGTTTGTAAAGAACATTATATGGCTGCCAAAGAACTTTTTTAGGGGCTTGAGTATTCAAAGTACAATAATAGCTCACATTATGCAAGTAATTCATCCACTGCTAATGTTGCATGACATGAGAGACCATATTTTTGAGATGAATGAAAATTGAAACAAAAAATATAATCAATGTTTAGGTGCTGGATGCTATTCATAGCTTATTTTAACAGTATTGCAACACCAACTGAACTAAATTATAAAAGTGTTTATTAACTGATTTATATTTTGCTGGATTTTAAACCCAGATCACAAAACATGCTATGGTTTACATGTGACAATGAGTAAGTGAAACATTTCAAATTGTAACAGTCAAAAGAATTCTAATACGTGAGGACTTTAGCAGTTTATTGTAATTCAGTAGAGGACAGGCTAAGAAAAAAGATTAGTTAACAACGTAGATGTAATTTACCTGTATAGAGTGCAACAACATGTAGCTTGGTTCTTATACACATGTATCCTTCTGATGATGACCTCAATACAGGGGTCGAAACGTCAAGTTATTATTTTATTATTAATCAGTAAAATAATCTTTTCAACATGTGTGTTTTGTGTCCCTAAATTCATCAATATGAGTAACAGACAAAAGATCTGAAGTCCTAATTGGATGCCCTCAAATGTTTTAAAAAAGAAGTACTACAGTTGTGTAGGAGTTGATAAACAGTCTCCCGAAGTTTTGGCAAATTAATGCAACCATGCTTGTTCAGGTTTGGAGAATGCTTCATAGCTATTGCTGACTCTAAAAATAATTTTTCTGACCTCTAATGACTTCATAGAGAAAAGATTTGACTTATACATGTAATAATATAAAAAATAAAAAAAAAATTATTTTATTAGAATTCATATTGTGGATTCGCTAAATTGGAAGAAAATGAACCTGACCCACTACATAATAGTTCATTAAAATCTGAAGATAAGTAACATTGAAAATCTTGAATCAAGGCTGAAATTAACACTATAATGCTTCCCCATCCCATCTATTTTCCTTTTACCCTCTTTTACCTTGCAGTGTCGAGGGTTTATTAATCGTCTGACCTCAAAACCGTTCTCAGGATAAGGTGGTCAGCCCTACGCCCTGGTGTATTCTATGTCTGTAGTGTTGAGTTCTCAAGGCCGGTTTGCCTGCTTTGCAGGATGAAAAACCCCAGAATAAACTGGGGGGGGAACCCTACTGTCCATGCCCAAGGTTGACTAACTTCGCTATGGCTGAGGAAGATCCTTCAGCTCCTCACGTCACCGACAGGAATCAAACCTCGGACACTCCTTCCCCAGGCATATGGTTGCAAAGCGCACAGCCACTAGGCCAACCGCACGGACCTATAATGCTTCTATGTAAAGAAATTTCCATGTGTATAGAAGTGTCACCTGTCAGCCGAAATGGATATTTTAAATAAAAAAAAATAGAGTGAGTTGAATATGTGTGACTTGAGGTATTACTATATATTGTTAATGTGGTAGTGGAAAGGCTGGGATACTAGAAAATTGGTATCAATTTTATACAAAATAATACAACTACTACTATGTATGAGAGAGGAATGGGCCAAAGAAGCCAGTCCGGAAAGCAAGTGTAAATCATCTCCTGTACCAAAACAGAACAAGGCTTTCCAAGTCAAGCATGAAACTTGACAACCATCTTCTGTAATAGGGATGTCCAATTACTTAGTTTTTTTTTTTTTTTTAATCCACATGAGAATAATAAGGATAAATATTCAAAAATACAAAGAAAAATAATTAACTTATAAAGTCACAAACATTAAACAATATGACACCTCTGACATGTAACTTGGAATTAGTTTCAGATTGTACCATGCAAGGGGGGGGGAGATTAGAGAATCGTGTAAAACTGGCATGTACGTGAAAGCATCTGGAGTTGTTTATTTGCTCACCATTCATAAAATTGTGTATCTTTGAATGATCAGATAATTAAAATTCTTCTAATGAAGTTAACTACTAATGAGGAATTAAAAGAAGATATGCAGAACTAGTTTAAGTCATGAACATGCTTTCCCCCACCCCTAAAATGTCTAAAGAATTAAAAAGGGAAGATAGTTAATTAGGCAGTTTGAGTTTCTATGTTTTAGCTTTACAAATACAAATATTCACTTGATTACCTAAGTATGCTCATTAATTTCTAATTCATTCTAACTTTCTTATAGTAATCTGTATATCCTATTATTAAGTACATTTTGCCAAAATGCTTAGTTGGTATACACTCGATTCCATAAATTAAGTAACAAAGAGAAAAATCGCTAACTCAAAAACTTTGATTTTATGCAATTCAGTAAAAAGAAATATGGTATGAAATGTGAAAGAAAAACACTTACAAAAATTGTAAATGAATAGTTTCATTCAGTAACAAATGGATACATGAAGACAATGGTCAAAAACAAGAGAACAAAATGAGATTCTCAAAGTATCTCAATGAGGAACATGGTCACTGCCCACATCAATATTAATGTTTCATTAGGAAACACCATTATAAGCACTAGGAAACAATGTTTCCTAGTGTTTATAATGGTGTTCTTAAGCTCAAGTTGGTAACAACAATTGCTCCTGCAGAGCTCTCTTAAGTCTGTCAAGATTTTTGGTGAAGGGGGTTGAGAACAGCAACACATCTATGTAGAGAATCCCAGGCATGCTCAATAGAATTAAGGTCAGGAGACCTGGCTGGCCTGTCCATGTGTACGATAATATCTTCTTGAAGATATTGGTCCAAGATATTTGCTTGATGTATTATCGATGTATGTCTTGTAAAATAAATGTCTTCCCTGTTTCACCTGTATACAGATGAACATAGGGATCCAGGACCTCATCTCTGTAAGTTGCAGCATTACGGTTCTGATAGTAAGCACATACTGGTTGAAGCATCTACCCAACAAAATGCCTTTCCAAACCATCACACTACTTCCACCATAAGTGTCTCTTTCATGGATATTATAGGAATGGTAATGTGTCCCTAGTTCTTTCCGGCTCAGAGCATGTCTGATATCACTTTGTACAGCAAATGAGGACGTGTCTATAAACCATACCAGTTCCCATTTGTCTTGGGCCTGGCTAACATAAGAATAGGGGCATGTAGACTACTCATTGTCTAGCATACAGATCACCTTCGCAAAGTCTTCTGCACACAGCAGAATCAGATACCAATGTTCCTGTAACTGACAGGGTCAGATCACAGCTGATTTTGACAAAGCACTCTTGTTTTTTCGAGCAAATAAATGACAGACATCACCACTGCAGTGGGTGATGTCTGTCACCCACTGCAGTTGCAGCCAGTGGCCTTCCTTCATTGTATCTCTAGGATGCTGTTTGTGACTGTTGGGATTTTTTTTTCACAGTCTGTGACCCATGAACAAGTCACAATCTGTATACCTCTGCCTGACTTTTGCTAGTGTCTAGTCTTATGGTGGGTTGCCACCTGAATTCGTTGGTTAAATGATGACTTGCATCAATATCCAAGAATTTTCCTATTGAGAAATATCTTGTTTTCACTCCAGACACAAAACAGAAAACCACTCCACGCTTTCAATGCCGTGGCTCATTTGTGCGTATCACTGACAGTGCCGCTCATTTGTGTATGATAACCAAACTCAGCGTCACATTGTTATATAATGTACCCTGACTCAGATTTTTTTAACCCCCCCCCCCTCATTATTTCGATGTTTCTCTTTATTCCTTAATTTATAGAAGTCATTAATTTTTAGTCAAATTATATTAAGCTCTCCATGTTTATGCTTTAGATTCTTTATAAAAAAAAAAAAAAAAAAAAAAGATGTAAGATAATTATTTTTTTAGTTAATTCTGCTTCTTTAACATCAGTATGCAATAACATTGATAAATTTTATTTCAGCCAAGATAACTTTGGTGGCAGTGGTGGGCCTGGTGGAGCTGCCGGTCCTGGTCCTGGTCCCGGTCCCGGTGGTATTGGTGGGCCTGCGGGTATTGGTGGCCCTGTTAGTGGACCTCCTGGAGTTGGTGCTCCAGGTGGTGGAACTGGTACTGGTCCGTTTAAAGATTTCCTGAGAAATGATTCTGGAGCAACTCCTAACGAATGTGAAATCATTGTGGTGAATAAACAGCAAAGGTAAAGTTTTTATTTTAAGTTAGATTTTATTTATATGCTAATCGTGGTTGTGAAGGCTCCACATTTATAAAGTTTTGGGTGTATTTTTCAAATTGTAGTTTGAGAGAAACAACATTTATATTGTTTATCTGTCTGTATTTATATAAAAACTGGCTAGACAGAATTTAATGAAAATTGCAAAACTACCTACTAAAATTAGTTGTCTCCATTTCATCATTTAAATTGGACTAGAATTAGGCAAAAATTTTGAAATACGTGTTATGAAAGTAAATAAACTATCTATAGTAAATAACTAATAATAGATATCTAGTAACTATAAATCAAAAATGTCTCTAGGTGCATTGGCTATGATAACAAATGTCACTATACAAATATGCTATTTCAAAATACTGTTGTGATTCTAGGTTTGTTTTTATATAAAATAATCTATATATGCTTTAGACAGCAGTATTTTGTTACTTTGTCAGTGGGTGTTATCTTTCTTGATGATTGCCATTTACAAGTATTAATCACATTGACCACTTTATCCATGGTGTAGACACTAAGCCAATCTTGTAAATACATTCAAATAAAATTTATTTGTATAGTTTGAGTTATGCTTGAAGTAGGTTCTTATTTATTAAATTTTATTTTATTTTTTTAAATTAATTTGATGAATGGTATGAGAGCCTCCATAGCTCAGTCAGTATAGACGAAACCTTTCGTAGGAAAGACCTCAGCTTGAATCTCATCTAGAACACAAAGAACCTTTATATCAGGAGTTTTTCAACTAAAGGTGTTAGCTGGTCTGGTACAGCTTTTTTTGTTGGGGGGGGGGTTTACTCTATCATATCACTACTCTTATCATAAGCAGTACCAGGTTTCTAAGAAGTTTACTTGGCATTGATAGCCCATTGAGCCCAATGCAAAAGGAAAGGTGGGGGTGGGGTGAAAGGTATGGAAGGCATACACCATTGGCTTTCATTTCTTCTTCTAAGTGCAAAGTATTGGGGATTTGGCAGGTTTAGTACGATTATAAGAATAACTTCTTAAATATCATTCAGCCAGGCTGACTGACCATAGTCATGGTTGCAGATGTATGACTTGTGTTCCTCCAGGCAGGTGATTGCTGATCCACCTGTCTGTCCAAAGCATAGCAGCTTACAGGAACAGGGTACTTTATAAACTCCAGACACTGAGAGAGGAGGAAGCTGATCTTTTATAGAACGGATAAGAGTTTGCAGTGGGGCTTAAATGCCGTGATCTGAAGAGAAGAATGGGGAAGGAACTGATTATTTTTTTAATACTGTGGTCACTGTAGCCATTGGAGAGGAAAATGTTGTGTATATGGTCAAGCTCAGTTGTAAGGGTGTTTCCACTGGAACAAAGTATAATAAATTTAGTTTAGTCCTTTTTCCAAGTGTAAGCAAACAAAGCTTGCTCCTGAAGTATCTTCAGGACTGAATCAACTCGTAGTAAAGGTGGACCAAGCTCTCATCACTCCTTATCATCTCCCATAATGCAAAGCACATTTCCTTGCAGACATGCATTAATGGAAGGGCCACTACCCAGACCGGTTTCGACCTTTATTGAGGTCTCGTCAGTGGGAGCCCGACCCAGAAGTGGTGATACTAAGGTAGAAGCAATGGAGATGTCATATTTACCTATTTGAGTTGCCAAAAGGTGTACCACCTTATTATTAAATTACTCTGAATTTAGAGAAAGATGTTGGAAGTTTATTTTCCACTTGGTTAGACTATAATACATTTAGTTTAATCCTTTATCCAAGTGTAAGCAAACTTTGTTTGCTTACAGAAACAAACAAAATAAACTTTCAACACTGGAACAAAGATTGTGAACCCTCTTGGTTAGAGTTTTAATAATGCCATATTTTTGAATGTGGTCGTGGTGGGAGAGTTTGTAAATGTGTGCGTAGGTTTTTTTATATACAGTGAAGGAATGTGTACCATTAGGAAGCCGTGTAACTAAGGTGTCTAGGAAGGGTAAACAATTGTTCTTTTCCTTTTCCATCGTAAACTGGATTCTTGGATGTAGGCTGTTGAGGTGACTGAGGAAGGAGTCTAATGTGTCTGAGCCATGAGGCCAAATAGAAAATATACAGGCATATCAGCAACCATCTGCCTGGAGGGACACAAGTCATGCATCTGTAATCGCGACTGTGGTCAGTCAGGCCTGGCCAACCATGTCTTGGATACAACCCTCAGGATCTCATGGGAAAAAACCACCATGCTCCACCACAGCAAATTCAAAAAAGAGAGACTATTTTTAGAATCAGCAACATCCCTCAGAAATCAACCAAATCTTAATAAGTACGGTTGCATTAAGCTTCCTAAGATTTTGGGAAACACTTATCATCAGAGATTCCACCTTACATTCCAGGCCACCTACAACCGCCCTTAGAGGGCACTCCATCTAGATAGGACTTTAGAGTCACCCACGTGGTTGGGCTTCGTATTGTGTGGTATTTGTGTATATGTTATGTAATCCCTAAAAATGTTTCAGTGACTGAGATGAACTATAGGAAGTATTAAATTGTTTTAATCCTTTCTGAGTGCTGTATATGATCCATTAAGCCTCCAACATGAAAACCACTCATCATAAAACAAAACTTCCTCTGAAATTCCACATAAGTACATTTTCTAATGATTGAATTTGACCTGCTTAAAAAAAAACAAAAAAACTACAGATTGTTCTGATAGTTATTTAAACAATAAAATATGGAAATTAGAGCTTCCATGGCTCAAGTATAGATGATGATGATGCCCTCTAGTCGGAAAAACAATAATAGCATAACTGCAGATAGGATTTACCGCTCTATCATATGCATTAATGGGTTTCTAAGATGATGATTTTCTTGGCTTTGACAGGCTATTCAAACAAGAACAGAAAGATGTGATGAGAGTATAGAATCATCTGGGATAATTTCTTCCACCAAAGTTGATACTTTCTCTGATACTTGGGTTGTATTTAGCTGTTTTTGATCCAGTGCCATTCTAAGGATTCCGAAATTCTTCTCTTGGTTATGTCATAGCAATGGTATAATAGCTCAGACTTATCCCATAACACTTGATGTCTCATTGCCAAAACATTCTCCAAGTCATTTGAGAAGAGTACATGTATGACAAAGCTGGGGGCACATCTTTGGCATTCAGCGTCTCATGTGTTCTTCAGTGTGTTGTTCAATAGATTTTTCTGTCTGTCTGTGTATAGTAAGATGACCTGCATTCACACCATAGCCTATACAGTAAACACCAGGATATTTTAGTAGATCAAGTCGTGGTTTTGTAGATCAGAGTAGTGATCCCATCCCTATGATAAAGGGAGCGAATAATGTTTTAATTATATGTTCTCTAAGTATTTCTGCAAGTTTTATGGAAAGAAAACTAATATATGGAAGAGTGAATGGAGCTTTTGCTTTCTTCATGATTAGAAATATATCTAATCCCATGTTGGTTAAGCAAACTTGAGAAAATGCATTTTTAAAATATTGGAGCTCTTTAGCTAGACTATCCTTGTCAGTAATGGCCCTTACTCCTAGTGTTGAAATAATGCCCAATTTTTGAGGTCTGTAATGATGTGAAGAGGTATGTACATATCTGTCAGTATGTGTATGTTTTTGAAATATAGACACTTTTAATTTACCAAATTCCTGAGTTACTTAAAGATCCAGAAATGGGAGAACACCATTACATTCTAACTCATACTTCTAATTTTTTAGAAAATGACAATGTAAACTAAATTATTAATTATAAATACTTTAATTAATAACTACTTATATTTTGGCAATGTTACATTGCCATCTTCAAGGATCACAAAATAATGATATGTGCATGCAGGCACTCATACTAAGCAAATGAGGCTGAAGAAAGGCAAGTGAAGTCATTCCTAGAATCCTAAAGGTGCCTTTTAGCAGGCTAAGTTGGGTTGACGATCTTAGAATGTAAGCTTCCCAAATTTGGAACAGTCTCTTGCACCCAAATTTGTTGAGGTTTGGGAAGTTTTTCAGAGCTGAGGCTGATTCAAGGAATAATCTTTCTTACTTGTACTTGCTGCAATGTCAGGACTTCCACTCAGTCAATACAGCCACTCAGCAAGTCCTGAGTGGCTATATTGGTGGAACCAGATGTAGTCCTTGTGTTCAGATATCCTGATATTGGCTTTCCTGTCTGTATAGCCATAGTAGGATGGTTTGCAGCTTCAAGGATCCTGGTATACTCCAGGTAGGTGTTGGGGAAGTAGCTGGTCTTTGGTGGAGGGATAAGCAATGCCAAGTTCTTATGTGGTTTGTAACTAGTTGTGTAGGTCATATTTTCTTAGGATTTTTGTTAGTTTTTTGGATGTATGCTGGATATGGAATGCCGATAGATTTAGAGTAATCTCTGTTATGAAGTGATTTGTGGTTAATTAGTTTTAATATTTTTTGGGGGGGGGGGGGGGGGTTTGTAGCCATTGGCTAAGAAGGTGTTAAGGATATGGTTAAGTTCAGTAGTTAGGGCATTGTTATCTGAACAGATTAATTTAGCTTTGTTATATAGGGTTTTTATAATCCCATATTGTTGTGGGGGGGGGTGATTGCTGGTGAATGTATCTACCTCTATGTGTATGTTTTCTATAAACAGAGAAAGCCAGGAATCTATCAGGCTGGCATGTAATCAGTGTCTAGGAAACAGAGACTGTCGTTGTGTTCATTTTCCAAGGTCAACTGGATCTTGGGGTGTTGATTGTTTCAGTGTGTTGAATTGTGGAGTGAATCCAGACCATGCAGCTAAATGACGAACACATTATCCACATAGCGTAGCTAAACAGTTGGGTTATGTGAGGCAAAGTTTAAGGCTTTTTCTTCAAATGTCTCCATAAAGAAGTTGGCCAGGGTTTGGAGAACCGATGGCTGTCCCCTCTATCTGTTTGTAGAATTTTCCTTGCAAACGAAATAGCCTGAGTTCATGGTGAACTGAAATAGGGCTGAGATATCAGGAGGAAATTTGGCTTGAATGGGGTCTAAGGTATCTTTGAGTGGGACATTGGTGAATAAGGAGGAGACAACTGACCATTATGTTAGTATGTTAAAGTGAGAGATTTTCTATCCTGTGTTTAAAGTGGGCTGAGTTTTGTTTGTGTGTGAAGGCGTGTTACCAGTATATTGTGTGAGCAGTTTGGCTAATTTATATGTGGGAGAATCAGTTCTATCCATAATGGGATGTAGTGGTATATTTTGCTTATGGATTTTTGGTAGTCCATATTTCTGGGTGGAGGAAGGTTAGTGTTAAAGGGTTTTAGTCTGTCAATCACTTTCACAGACCTTCTTAGGGAGCCTATGGAGTGTCCTGATTTGGGAGCTGGTGGGATCATTCACACCTTCACATACAAAAAACTCAGCCAATTTTGGTCAGACTGAAAAATCCATTGAATTATGTCTGGAAGCACATGTGAGAGATATCACATATGGCAAAAATAGAAATAGTGCATTGTCTAATCATGTCCTTAATTCTGTTCACCCTAATGATGAAAAATTCTATCAGTTATTTAGTTATCTGGATCAACTCAGAAAAGATCTTTAGATGCCATGATGAACTAGAAAGAAAAATTATGGAATCTAAGGAAATTGTCCTCAATCCATCGCATCCTAACACTAACCTCAGCTATAATCTCTCTCTGGTTGTCACTGTGCTGCTATCCAACTTTGGCATTCACGATACCATGACCGTGTGTGTCCAATAATACACTAGTATCCAGAACTCCTTCAAATGTCAGTAATACATTGGCAATTTAATTTATAGCTTTTCTCTTGCGTTGTTTTTTTGTATTTCTCTTTTCATGTTGTGTACCCTACGAAGTCTTCTAAGAAGATGAAACTAGTTGTGTGTTTTAATTAAATAAATAATAGTGTTTCTGTTTTTTATTTCTCTACTTCCAGTCATTTTATCTACTTTAAATACACGTACAAGTATCCCACATCATATTTTCTTCACACCGATATAGCAAATTGTAACTGCTCTGTTTTGGGAAAATTATTTACTGTTTGTTATTGCAGTTGACTCCTGAAGGAATAGTTTACTACAGTGAATCTTCTTTGGAATAGTATTGTGCTCATGGGGCTTTAAGCCTAGCCTTTCCATTAGTTTTATAGCGAGTTTGTTTTATATATAGCAGACACTTCAGTTATATGGTGCTTGCTATAGCAAATTGTATAAATACAGTTATGAGAAAAACAAAAATGAAATTTGACACCGAGATATTTATATTTCAGATTATATGCAGAATCTGTAGAGCAGAGATTGAAAAACTTGGGTCTTCTTGTTGATCTCTTGTTTTTAAAAGATGAAGCACTTTTAATCCAGACAATAGATGATATTGCACGTCGTGGTAGTCTGTATGCTGTTGTAATTACTCAGCAGCATGAAGCACATGGCTCGCTTACCTTTAACATTTTATATGGAAATCCTCAAGGTAAGTTTACAATGAAGCAGTTTCTCATCAATATACTTTAAGTATATGAAATGTTTCTAAGAGTAGTTACATGATTCGAAATTATTTTTTCCATGACCTGTAATTTAAAATTAAGGCTGCATGCATAAGCAATTATCTAGATTTACATTTCTTTATGAAATTATCTTATATAATCAACCCCATACACGAAAGGTTGCAAAGACCTATACCACAGCTCTGTGTGTGTGGCACGGTGGGGGGCTAATAAGAAAGAAGGAATCTGTAGACATTCTTGAATAGTTGTAATCTTTGGGCAATTGTAATTGATGGCAAAGGAACTAGAGGAAGAAAAAGAATATCATGGTTTGACAACATCAAGACGTGGACAGGAAAGAGCAGCACACAACTGCTCCGATCAATGCAAGAACGCAGTTTGTTCGCCAAGATGGTCGCTGACCTTCGATTGAAGATATCACCATAAGAAGAACCTTTGCGGAATACAAAGTGAGAGAGAGTTTTGGTCTTGGACCACTTGCATCATGCTGATTTTTTTGCTATGCTTATTGGGGAACTATGTCAGAAATTTGGATGAGTGAGGGGTGAAGGCATTCATTTCACTAAGAATTATTTTTATTATTCAGGTAGAGTAGGTGTTTGGATCTGGAAAATGGAAACAGTGGTAGGACCGGTAGAATAGCATGCTATCAATCGTTGCCAGAAGATATGAGACTGATAATGGTTGGACGAAGTTTGTTTCATAGGTGAAGGAAACTTGCAAAACTTGAGTTAGCAAGAGGAGAACTGGCATCTGCACTATATCTGAAAGGAGAATTATTAAGAATAGGTTTAAAGTGTTGGTGGAATGGTGAGTAAATGAATTGTGTTAGGTTGTTGCTAATTGGATATTCCTCAGCATCACTGTCCATTTGATGATCTGTGTAATTAAACCAGTCTGGGTTTGGATGTTGAAGCCCTTGTGGAAAATGATCTCAGTATTTGGATGTTTTGACACCAGCTTATTCACAGAGGTGAGTGTTATAAGAGTTTGGAGAGCAATAGAGGCAGATCTCATCACATAAATGCAACACAATTTGATGTAGCGATTTTGAACCAGCAAACGGAGGGGAATTAAAGGGCCTCACATTCTCTGACATAGGATGTCAGTTTTGATGAATGCTTGTGCTATCATCAGAACCACCAAGCCATGTCAGTAAAGAAATCTCTTTCTCCCCCTCCTTGCGTAGTTAAAAGATATAGTTTGGACAGTAGTTGTTGAGCTAACCAGGTGAAGTTCCATTTAGAAATAATAGATCTGGTTTTGGATGGCTGTAAGTATACTTGTTGGTGAAGTTGATATTGATTTTTTTTTTTTTTTTTTTGGTAAGAATTTTTAATGCTTGTTGGTTTTTATTGTTTATTGTGGAAGAATTTTTTTATTCGTTAATAAAATTTTTATCTTTTGGTGTTAGTATGGAGGAGAAGCTAAATGAAGAGTAGAGGCATGCAGTGGGAGGTGAAAGACTTGCAGATTTGCTGCTTGCACATAAAGAACTAGGCTCTCCTGTACACATGTGGCCTTGGCAGTCCTCTGTTGGATTCTGAATGAAGAGAAATATAGATTACTAATATTCCTTTCAGAATCCAACATAATCCCCCATACCAAAGGCTATACTTGTAAATATTATTTGATATTAATCTCTTGTTATAAATTATTATTCATGTAACTGCCTTGAATTTATTTATTAAGTTTTATTAATTAATCTAAAATATGTGTTAGCAATAATAGAACTCTGTATTGAAATATCACTCTGTTTATTTTGATTATTCCTAATTTGATATTATGAGAAACTGTAAATATAAATTTAATATGCCTTATGTGAAATATAATATTTTAGTTTTTATTTATTATTACCAGTGTGTAAAGGTATAATGTTATGCAATACTTCTGTTTTTATTTTTTGTTTGTTACTATGGAGACAGGCGTGAAATAGCTGGCGCGTGCGTGAATGGCAAGATATTGTATTGAACTGAGAGAAGGAATTTGACATAAACAAGAGCATGAGAAACATTTTGGCGGGAAAATAGAAGGGAGATATATAAGCTAAGAACGGAGAAAACCGGGGCTCTTTTCTTTATCAGGACGGACCACTCAGGGATAGGAGAGCATTTTAGTATAGCACAGGCAGACGAGGAAAATACGGAGCAGCAGAAAAGGATTGCTGTAACCTTAGTGCTGAATTAAGCTATTAAATTAAGCTATTACTGGGAAAGTATTAGGCAACTGAGAGTTCCATTAGTTTCATGGAACTTTAACAGGGTGCTGAATTAATCAAATAGTGTTAAGGAAGGAATGAGCATTTTCCTTTATCCAAATATGTCCATACATGTAAAGTGTGACCATTAATTGAAGATTTATTCTAATTAGCGCTGCCATAGTGTGCGAAATAAAGTTATTAAGTGTGCCCATAATGAAATTGACGAGCAAAGGATTTACCCGGTAAGAACTGTCCATTTATGTGTTACTTCAGTGCAGAAATATATGTGTGATTCCTCCTGTTATTCCCCACATTAATTATAACGTTTTTTTCTGAAATCAGCCGGAGTAAGAAGTATGAAAGTGAATACTTGTGAAGCAGTTGTTGCCACCATTAATGTATTGAGACTTTGCTGACTGTGTGATAATAGTAAAAATTGTTATTAAGAGATTTTGTGATATTGAACTCTATTAGAAGTTAATTCAATGTTGTGAAAGCTGTAAGTTTGACAGCAGAGTGATCATAGATTGAATCTATAAGATGTGACCTGTATGCTAAGATAATTATATGACCCTGAATTAAATGTTTTGTTTTATTGATTTTAAATTTGTGTTTGCCTGAATCTTGTTTATTGCACCGTTCATAAAATTATCGGACCTAACAGGAGCCTTAAAATTAAGAGATAAACTCGGCCTGTATAAGAAATAAAGTTACTATAAAAAAATTAGTTATTGGTTGGTTCCACTATATTCCAATAGACTAATCTAGTTATAGAGTGGCGCAGTCTAAAAATATAAATTTCTCTATATTAAAATTAGTAATCAACCAGCAACTAATTACTTGTTTAAAAACTAAGTTAAAACAAGATGGCGGATCGAATACAAGGAAGAAGTACGAACCAACACCTCCCTCTCCTTCCTTGAATACTAGCAGTTGGTCTGGAAGAGCTGGATGAGAAACTTAAATCCTTTACTGTGAGGTCTTTGTCCCATGAATTATCTGTTTGTCAGTCTTGGAACACAGTTTTTCTGCTGTACTCTCGTATGGCAGGGTTGCTTTTCTGTTGTGTGGTTTCATTCCCTTAAACTGAAATTTTATTATTATTTGAAATCAAATATGGCAACTACTGGACAGTGAAACAAATCTACCATCTAGTTGGCATTACCTCTAACTAGAAAAATTAAGCCTTTGCAGTGTCAGTACTTACTTACCAGATAGTACACCAGGACCCATTCGTAGAAATAGGCTGTGCTGCAAGAAAGTGGGATTGATTTGACTAGAAGAATCTATATATTGAGCCCTTTGCGTATCCCAAATCTGTTTTAATTATAATACAAACAAAATGTTAAATATAGAAAAAGAATTATTACATTTCTTTCTATTTTGTTATAACATAAATCACTTTAATTGAAAAGCAGTTCTCATTTACTGTGTTTCCCAACAAAAGTGGGTAGCCTTGTGTCTGCATTTACAGACTTCACAGAATAGATGATTTGTACTCTTCATTTTCTTATCATGAGAATTTGAATATTGCTGCATTCCTGTCCTCTTTATTATGTTTGTTTTTGGATAATGCAAAGATGTAGGCTGATAGTAAGTCTCAGGTCATCATACTGTGCCGTGTTTGTTTTGTTTTAGTGAAGATTATGTGAAAACATTTTCTTTGTAATATTAGAATGTCTGTGTTATTACAACCTACTGACAAGGTGTATCGTTGCGTGAGATTTAAAATTCACTATATTTACTCTAAAAAAAAAAAGACGGTAGATTGAGCGGGCATGTACTTGAAATGAGTTTAGTCCCTGACAGAGGAATAATTCACTTGACAGAACTATTATTTGAAATATTCAAAAGGATAAATGATGCTGTCATACTGCCAAACTTATCTGGATTATTTTATTTTATCGTGAAGGTCTTGTGCATTGTTATTCTTCCTGGTGTGTGCTCATGCAATTGTGATATTTAGCTGCCTTCTCATAGTGACTGATTTGTGTAAATTCTACTTTGTGTTTTCTAATTTTTATATCACATCTCCACACATTGAACCTGTGTGATATTCAGCATAATAAGCTGTAATTTAATCAAACATTTAATTTTCCTTTGAGCATATTTTCATTTAGGTGAGTTCAGCATTTGGCCCATTTTCCCACTCCCATTAGTCACAGTGCTATTGTTTTCGCTAATCTTGCATTTATGTACATGTGTTAAACAGTTTTATTTATTTATGTGACTCCCACATAAATAAAGTTATCTGTCAAGACTTCCACACACAAAAGGTTCTAAAACTATACTATGTTAGTACTATGTGTGGATCAAGATTTTTGTCATTTACTGAAAGTTAATGGGATGGGCGAATGGTTGAGCCTTGCCCATCTGTGTTGCTTTATTAAGCATGATAATGCAATATTTGCACTTTTGTTGAGCCAAACTTGGGGACTTCTCGAATTGTAATCGAAGTGGAAAGAGAGATAACCAATATGAAGTCACATGCTATCAATAATGGACAGGCGGAATAATGAGCTGTTTATAACTAAACAAAAAGGACAAATGCCAGATGTCAGCATTTCATTTCTTGATATATATATATATATATATATATATAAGGAGATATAATGATATAATAAGGAGATAGTGTTACTTCTCCACTGTTATAGACTGTTTATCTACCATCTTGGCAACACACACACATACACCTTTTGTTAAATTTTCATAAGTAACCATATATCTTTGATAAGCTTTGCTCACTCAGTTCTCGTATGCCAAGTTTCATTTTAATGTATTCATTTTCAATAATTCACCATTATGCCATTTGTTCACTCCCCAATCTTCCTTGGGATTTGAGATCAGGATTAATGCTACTGCATCCTTGTCTTACACCTGATTTTTGCATCAAATCCTCTTCCAATTATAACTATATCTTTCAATTTTAGATGCTGCCATATACAACTTACAAGTGTCTTAAGATAGTTGGCTATGCATTGTTCTATTATTCACAGCAATATATATAGCCTATATATTGAATATTAGTTGTAATATAAGGAGAATATTAGTTGTAATTAGTTCTAGTTGTAATATAAAGGAGAATATTAGTTGTAATATTCTCCTTTACATCATATAATTGCACCCTTTTCAAGAGCTTTTTGCTTCCTTATCACATGCCTTTTCCAGATCCCAATTATATTTCCATGATTTGTCAACTGTTTCTGTTAAAGTAAAAATCTCGTTCAGACAATCATTGTTTGGCCTGAACCCAGCTTAGCCTTTTCTCGAGTATGCTTTTGCATAAATCTTACATAGAACACAAATTATAGAAGAATTTTTATTTCTTGGAGGGGGCGGGGGAAAATACAGCACCTGGAGATTTGTAAATTTTTATTTTAATGAGAATAAATACACTACTTTCCAAGAAAGTAAATGCATGACACAACATTGCAGTAACAGTACCAATTATATACAGTCATACCCCGAAGTTACATGGTAGGTGGGAAGAACAAAAAGCGCATAAGTCGAATTCGCGTAACTCAGGTATAATTTTGTATACAAACATACAAAATGTTAGTTAATTGGGACCAAAGGTTTACAAAAATACCTATATTTTTTAAGAAATATAATCATAATTGTAGTTTTTCATACATAAAAAAAGGTTATTTCGATATCATTGGTTTTGTCGGTTCGTACTTCTTCCTTGTATTCGATCCGCCATCTTGTTTTAACTTAGTTTTTAAACAAATAATTAGTTGCTGGTTGATTACTAATTTTAATATAGAGAAATTTATATTTTTAGACTGCGCCACTCTATAACTAGATTAGTCTATTGGAATATAGTGGAACCAACCAATAACTAATTTTTTTATAGTAACTTTATTTCTTATACAGGCCGAGTTTATCTCTTAATTTTAAGGCTCCCGCTAGGTCCGATAATTTTATGAACGGTGCAATAAACAAGATTCAGGCAAACACAAAAATTTAAAATCAATACATTTAATTCAGGGTCATATAATACACAATTAAGCTCAACTCTGACAAGAAAATAATATAATTATCTTAGCATACAGGTCACATCTTATAGATTCAATCTATGATCATTCTGCTGTCAAGCTTTCACAACATTGAATTCACTTCTAATAGAGTTCAATATCACAAAATCTCTTAATAACAATTTTTACTATTATCACACAGTCAGCAAAGTCTCAATACATTAATGGTGGCAACAACTGCTTCACAAGTATTCACTTTCATACTTCTTACTCCGGCTGATTTCAGCAAAAAACGTTATAGTTAATGTGGGGAATAACAGGAGGAATCACACATATATTTCTGCACTGAAGTAACACATAAATGGACAGTTCTTACCGGGTAAATCCTTTGCTCGTCAATTTCACTATGGGCACACTTAATAACTTTATTTCGCACACTATGGCAGCGCTAATTAGAATAAATCTTCTCAATGATAACTGAACTTTTAATGGTCACACTTTACATGTATGGACATATTTGGATAAAGGAAAATGCTCATTCCTTCCTTAACACTATTTGATTAATTCAGCACCCTGTTAAAGTTCCATGAAACTAATGGAACACGCAGTAATTCTTTAACTTCTAGAATTATTCTCAGTTGCCTAATACTTTGCCGGTAATTTAATAGCTTAGTTACAGCAATCCTTTGTATTCCTTTTCTGTAACTCCATATTTTCCTCGTCTGTCTGTGCTATACTAAAATGCTCTCCTATCCCTGAGAAGTATATAAGCTCAGAGCGGAGAAAACCGGGCTCTTTTCTCCGCTCTTAGCTTATATACCTCCCTTCTATTTTCCCGCCAAAATGTTTCTCATGCTCTTGTTTATGTCAAATTCCTTCTCTCAGTTCCATACAATATCTTGCCATTCACGCACGCGCCAGCTATTTCTCGCCTGTCTCCATAGTAACAAACAAAATAAAATAAAAACAGAAGTATTGCATAACATTATACCTTTACACACTGGTAATAATAAATAAAAACTAAAATATTATATTTCACATAAGGCATATTTAAATTTATATATACAGTTTCTCATAATATCAAATTAGGAATAATCAAAATAAACAAAGTGATATTTCAATACAGAGTTCTATTATTGCTAACACATGTTTTAGATTAATTAATAAAACTTAATAAATAAACTCAAGGCAATTACATGAATAATAATTTATAACAAGAGATTAATATCAAATAATATTTACAAGTATTGCCTTTGGTGTGGTGGATTATGTTGGATTCTGAAAGGAATATTAGTAATCAATATTTCTCTTCATTCAGAATCCAACAGTTTTATAAAATCTAATAGATTCGTCTGACAGCTTAATATCTTTTTCTTGTCACGCAAAATTTCTTCATAGCAAGCTAATGATTTTTTTATTCCTTGCCTTGTGGCTACAGTTTGTTCCTCGTTAGAATCTATGTCCTCCAAAATCTGTAAACCTTTCTTTTATGATTGTTCTTACTGTGGATTCCTGTAGATCAAACTTCTTTGCTAGCTCACAAATTTTCATTCTGCCTTCAAAATCCTTAATAATGTTGAGTTTTGTTTCCAAAGTCAATGTTTTTCTTTTCTTGCTAGCTCTAGAAGAATCGCACTTGCTTTGGACGACATTATTATTTTTTATGTGATAAAATTTTTATCAAGAACATAACATTAAACAATCACAAGGTTTGTAAACTATAAAAATCATGTATGAATGGAGACCGCGTGAAACACGTCAGTGCTTGTTCACACCATGTACGACACTGGCGAATGTAGCCAGTGCCAGAAAGATACGACTCGACTAGTAGTGAAGCAGGACGGGAATACGTACGTATATGAAACTGCAGAACTCCGGATTTGCGTAAGTTGGGGTATGACTGTATTTGGTTTAATCCTTTATCCAAGTGTAAGTAAACAAAGTTTGCGTCTGAAGTATTTTCAGGACTGGGGCAACTCGTAAAGGTGGAGTAAGTTCTGATCTCTTGCCTTAGTATCTCCCATAATGCAAAGCACATCTCCTTGCAGACATGTGTAATGCTATGCATGAAGGGAAGGGCTGCTACCCAGACCAGTAGTGGCCACTACCCAGACCGGTTTCGACCTGTATTAAGGTCTCATTGGTTGGAGCCAGACCCTGAGGTGGTGATAATAAGGTGGAAGTAATGCATAAGTCATATCACTATATACCAGTTGCCAAAAGGTGTCAACACCGTATTATTAAAATTCTCTTGATTAGAGATAGTTGATGGATTTTTTTTCCACATGGCTATGCTACCAATTATAAATTATTTTAATCCTTTATCCAAGTTTAAGCAAACAAAGTTTGCAACAGAAGTATTTTCAGGACTGGGGAAACTCCCTTCCATCAACTATCTCTAATCCAGAGAATTTTAATAATAAGGTTTTGACATCTTTTGCCATCTGGTATATGGTGATATGACTTTTGCATTACTTCCACCTTAGTATCACCACCTCAAGGTCTGGCTCCCACCCATGAGACCTCAATAAAGGCAAAACTGGTCCTGCAAGGAGATGTGCTTTGCATTATGGGCGATACTAAGGCAAGTGATCAGAACTTACTCCACTTTTACCACGAGTTGCCCCAGTTCTGAAAATACTTCAGGCGCAAACTTTTTTCTTGCACTTGGATAAAGGATTAAACCAAATATATAATTGATAGCATAGCCAAGTGAAAAAACTTCCATCAGCAGTAACAGTAGTTGATTGCACGATTTATTTCACATTGCGGGCTTTTGGTAAGTAATAACATGTTACCATGAATTCCATGTGTTAATTAATTCTATCAATCCCACTCTTTGTGAGGAAAGCTATTCACTGCAAGATATTGTGAAACAATTAGATTGCTATCATTCAAAAGTATTGCCTTTTGAAATAAAAAAAAAACATGAGGCAGGTATTTTGGAGAGAAACTTTTAAAGTAAAAAGAAGTGACTATCTGTGGTGAAGCAGGACCTACTACTTAAAGTGATTATCACTAGAAAATCATATGATTATATCAAATAAACTTTAACATCATTGAGATGTTGATTCAACAGTCAGAGTAGCTAGCACTGCTGTTAGACATTGTCATTAGCAAATTGAAAGCCTATAATTTTGCGGAGTGAAGTTTCAAAACATGCATGTTGCGTGTTTAATGTGACGAGGAATGTACTAAGTGAAATTCAGATCAGCGAAACCCTTTTTCATGTTCGGCTTACATGGTTCAGTATGTCAAGCATAGACCTAGTAAGCTTTTCACTTTTGAAGGATGTGAAATTTCCTGCAATACTACAAGCCTTATATCTACATTGACAGCACATCCTGAAAAGGAAATGACTGTCATGCACAACTGATTGATGCATTTGAAGACTGTATTTCAAAATGACTCTGTGGCATGCTTTCAAACTGTAGGGATAAACATTGTTATACTGGCACCTTTAATGATTATTAACTAAAAGTGCAGACTCTTTTCATCATCATAATCAAATTCCTGATATGTACCCTCAGGGGGGGGGGTACATATCAGGAATTTGTACATGTCAGTAAGGTTTCTTGTAGTACTATCACATAGTACTACAAGAAACCTTACTATCTTCTTATTGACAGTTTTGCCCCAAAATCATCTGTTATCTGTCAAGACTCTAATAATATTGACTTATATTTCGGTCTTCTAAGGCTCTTCTTACTGTATCAGTTCACCTAGATCCTGGTCTTCCTATGAGTCTTTTTCCTGGCACAAAAAAAAAAAGTTTTGTAACCTTTCCTCTCTAATTCTGTTTAAGTAACGACCATAACACCTGAGATTAGCCCTGCTGAAACACATTCCTCTGAATGCTAACCAATGTCCAATTCTTTCCTAATGCTTCTTTTTGATATGATAACCATTGATATCTGGTAACTCTCTTTACCTTTCTCAGAACTATCATATCTATTGAAGTTAAAAATTGGTTTGAACACTGCCTTGTGTACAGAAAGTTTGTTTAGTGTTTCGACTTTAATACCTTCACAAAAAGGTGAAAAAAGATAGTACATTATAATGCTACTTATGTTTTAAAAACTCCACTTCTACTGATGTTAATGTGTATCGCAGTTAAGAATAAAGAATGAAAAGAGAAATGTGGGAATCAGCGGTAAGAGTGAAGTATCATTAACTCAGTGCAGACATTGCATGTGCAGTCTGATTTCCAGCATTGCAACAATAAAGGCAAAACGTGGTTCACTAAAATGCTGAGTAAACAGTGAACACCATTTTGACCATATAAAATTGTTCCAAATCTTGTGATTGTATTTAATGTTCAGTAGTGTTCACATAATACAAAAAGTGTGGGCCATTTAGCTTGTATGTTATGTTGTATTACTTTGATTTTTATAATTTTGTGAAGATTACAAATGGCAGTGTTTATTTTATTTATTTATATGGAGCACTATTTTATTAATTACGTTGGCTTCAAGTGCTGCCAAAGGTCTGATCACATTCAATTCTGATTTTCGAGATTCCTTTGGTTAAAGAAATTTATACGTAATCATATCTTTTTTAAATAACAAAACCTGTGGTGAGATCGTAATTAAAAGAAACACGTATTAACCAAAATACGTGTGTTTCTTTTAATTGTAATCATAACTATTTAATGAATAAAGTCTTCATGTTGTATTGGATTATTACTTGCATGGGTGTATAAAAAATGAATTTTTTGTCACATGATAAATTTAGTTTGTTTTTCATTAAATTTTAGGTGGTTAACTGAATTCTTTTTTCTTCCATCTCTCTCTCTCTCTCGCTCTCAGAACATCGCAATATGCCACTTGATGATGCTCTAAAACTGGTCGCTTGCAATTACCATGAGTATGTTCAGAGTCAGAGAGACAAACTAGACAGAGATCGTATTGATCGTAGTCCCTACCTGGAAACAACACCTGCTGATCGTGAAATGCATTTCTTCTTTAGAGTTCTGGTAGAAGGAAAAGTTGTTACTGTTTCTGAACTTGATTTAATCATCAGATATTTGCAAGAACGAAGGGAAAGGATGATAGTTGCAGAAAATGCAGGTGGTCCAAGGTCATTACCAGGCATGGATGGGAAACCACCATTACAAAGTAAGTAGTGTACACATTCATACTCTTTTATTTACTTTATGTAGTGCATAAATGAGCTTCTGTTGTTAGACTTTACTTTAAGCTGAAAGTTAAAGAATCATGTAAACTCCATTTCCAACTTTAGTTGAGACTTATCAGAGCTCTCTACTGACAGGATTTTCTCATATTTATAAAAAGTAAAATTCAGAAAGTCGTATGGGTTTCTCACTTTAATGTCAAACTTTCTAGGTCTGGACATATCTCTGCATGGATTGCAGTGGTTCATATTTTGAGACAGTTTAAAAACTCTTTGCAATGAGACCATGAGTGGTTTATGAGTTGATTTCATGTGAGGGAAGGGACAGAAAAGTTATCATAATGAAATCCAATTAAGCTCTTTATACAGGCTACAAAATTATGCAACAGATGAAGAGTTGTGATTCTTAGGCAGGTTACAAGTATCACAAATGAGTGGTACAGTGTAAATTTTGCTTAAGACAGGACATTGCTAATATTTTTCTATTATTCAGAAAACAAACAAGAAACTCAAGACAAATCAACTCCTGGTATCTTCTCATAACCTGGCTTCATGAGAGTCCAGTAGTGCTTAGGAGATTAATCCTTCTTGATAAATATCTGTTCATCAGTTGTGCATGTATGTGCACGCTCTAGCTGGTTTATGTTTTGCAGGAAGAAAAATCTTGATGCCTTTTCCCTGGGGACTGGCCAGCTCACCTTCAGTAGAAAAGTACTTGCCCTTACCAAAATGCTAATCATTTCATTTGTAAAATCCTCCAGTACTTCTCAAGAATAATGATTGTCATATAGGATATGTTGATATTGAATTATACAAATGAATTTTCTTGTGAAAAAGCAGAAATTCCATAGTTCGTAATACTACTCCACCTGTGCACAAAAACAAACCACTGAAATTTCATTTCTTGCCATCATGGATAAAAATATTAAAGAAACCTTCAATCCTTCTTCTTCCCTCTTTCTGCTTTGTTTGATGTATGCAGTACTGATAAAATAGCTTGTCACCCTATGATCTGCATGGAACATGGATCCAGTGAGCAGATTACTCTATATCTAGGAAGCATTGTCAAACTTCTGAAATGAGTGCTCATATATTGCGTGGTAATATTTATATAAATGAAACCACATTTTTAAAATATTTCGAATACTATATGCTCTGAAACTCCAGTTATCTGAAATACTTCTCATACACATTTTATTTTTTTATTAGAAAAATCACTTGTTCAGTTAAGTTATGGATTTATCTTCTTGTTATAAACACAGCAGTAGATAAAAAATGATTTCAATTTAGCAGCAAGCCACTTTGAAAACTGCTTACCTACAGGTAAGCAGTTGATATTAGTTTGAGTCCATGTTGGCAGATTATTCTTTCATCAATATTTTATACAGAACAGCAAGTTCTCTTAAGGACCAGAGAAATGGTTTGTTAAAGCACAAAGTTTGCAATAGTGAATCGGGGTCCTCACCCCTTCATTAACAGGAAACCAAGAAAGTATTATTGGTATTCATACATACTGCTTGAGCAGGTCATTTGCAGATGTCACCCCCCCGCCCCAAGTTCATTTAACTTCTTTTCCCTGTATAGTGGAATTTTAAGTATTGGACCAAACAATATTCTTTTGCCACTTTATAATTTCTTATGTACTGCTGAAATATTTCACATTTTAAACACAATGGATATTGCTGATCTTCATATGAGACTCATACCCACAGATATGCAAGTCAAATTCACATTTACATGAATAAAAACATTCAATTTCTGTTAGCTATATCAAAAAGATGGTTTTTTTAAAAAAAAAAAAAAAAAAAGAATTAGGAGGTAAAGGACAGTCAAGGTAAACTGGTGTACAGCAGTAGCATATGTAATTTTGACCACCACAACTTTATAATGCATGCTGTTAATTGAAAAAAGGAGGGGTAAATCTAAAAAGAAAAATTAATAAATATCCAGTACTTATAGCCAACATGATCAACAAAGTCAACCTGATCTAATGAAGATAAAGGCAGGAAATCATATATACCACAAAGGATTGTCAAGAACCATGCTTGTATAGCACAAAGGGCAAGCAATAATGGGAGGCATAAAAGAGAAATGAACTAGTAGAAAAATATGAAATTATAAATATGCATTTTTAGAATCTGTATCAAAAAAAAATTTTTTTTTACCTGAAAACTTCTACAGTTAATCATCTTGATAGATAGCCAGTTCCATTTGAGGGGTGGGGGGGGCTGATAAACAGCTCATCTGCATTCATCAAGCCTAAGTAAGGGTATAAGTGATTGCGTATCTACTGTAAACATGTCAACTTCCTAATTGGACAAAAATATAACAATGGAGATAGTGATATAACATACTGTTCTCTTAAAACTAAACTACACAGTATTTTTAATTAGAATATTAATCAGAAATTAAGTTCACGGCTTAAAGCTCATTATATGTTTGAAAAATTAATTCTTTATCCATAAAGTAAAAAATTCTGAATTGTTCTTTGATGTGACAGCTGTCCAGGATTTATTTCTTTTCTTAATGAAAATATTTTAGATGCATAATTTGGATGGAAAGGATAATTCATGGTAAACTAGTATGCAATAGCATACAATATTCTGACTGATACAATTTTACAGTTCATACTACTGCTTGGAGGATGGAGGGCAATGTTCCCTATCAATTTTGCCAGCCTTGTGCACATGAAAAACATTTTATTCATAAGTTTTCATTCTCAGTGTGTGTGTGTGTGGTAGCTTGTGCTTACGATAGTGAGTCACAAGCCACCAACTCTTAATTTTAAAACTCTTCATCTTGGTAACAATGTTGTTAAAAGATGTATGTATTTTGAGCAATTTCCTAATGCTGTAGCATCTTGACAGTATAATTATGCAAGTCTGTCATCCTTGTCATATCTAAATATTTCATAAGTGCAATTTGCTTGCATGTTTGAGTAATATTGGAGTTGAAAACATTAGAGAAATTACTAAATAAGTGATAAGTATGATTTATATAATTCGTTTTTATAGTATGTTCAAAAATTATTCACTGTAAATTAGAAATTCTGAAAGCAAAAACTTTGTGCACATACTTACTAGGTGTGTGCATATGCACAGATTACAGGAAGCATTGGTGGCATGGTAAAATAATTCTAAAATAATTTAGAATTATTTTACCTTATGGATAAAGAATTTACTTTACATTAAAGAAATGGTATATATTATACCTTATTTCTGTAATTTACAATTTTAAGTATTGATTTGAATGGTATCGGCTCCAGCTGTCCATTATTAGGTCTCTGTTCAAATTTAACTCCACACACACTACAAGAACAGAATGTATAATACACTGTTACCATATGTAGTTGAGTGACGCAGATGAAAGACGAATATCTTGTGTTTCATGAAGAGCTTGAAGTTAATGGAACAGACATTTCTATACAAAACTGTATAGAAATGTCTGTTCCAAAGAATTGAAGTAGATGGAGGGAAAGAAAAAAGATGAGAATTTTATTCAATTTGTTAGGAGTTGAACTGTTTACAAATGTTGGTCGCTGACTGCTCTTGTTCTTATGTGATTAGAGGAAAGTGGAGAAATCTGTCTTAGAATCAGAAAAGTTTGAACTGGTAAGTAGGCATAATACTAGACATGAAAAAAATGAATTAAATAATTTTTAATGGTAGAATTTTTGCCTGTTTATCTAATGCATCCTCAGTACAACTAAAAAAAAAAAAAAGTGGAATAGCATGATATACAATTATCAGGATTTTTAAAGTGCCACAGTAGCTTTATTAATATAAAAAATGGTCAATCAATTCTTAATTTAAAAATAAATATGTGAATAAAATTAAGAAAGGTTAGCAGACTGTAAAAGTACTATCTCGTAAAAGAGATAAACATGGGCCATTAAGTTTGGACAGTGTAATATAACATTACAGATAACGGGATATTCAATATAAGCTTTATGTTCCTCATGACAGACAAAGGCACATCTTCAAGATAGTTTAAAATAAGATAAGTCATAAGAGCTAAGAATCTGGGTGGAGGAACCTTTTCTTTTGGTGAAGAGAGAACTGGAGAGAGAGTTTTTTTTTTGATAAGGTGGAATGCCACATGGATGTTGGGAGGCTTTAAAATTTTGCATTGTATTCACATATTCCTTTAACATGGGGGAGCAAAAATTTCTACTTGAGCAGAGCAGCAGGAATCCTCTAGCTGTTTAAAGCTCTGTTAATAAAGGCTTTGCTAAAACCATTTTCAGAAAGTTCTGTTAGCTGTAATGTAATTCTTTTCTATAGTAAATTTTCTGTAGAACATAAAGCACAATCACAATGCATTAATGGTTTTTTTTTTTTTTTTTTAAACTACAGTGATGGTACAACTTTTCATGAATATGACATGAAAAAAATGGCCTGTGTGACTTTTCTTCTGGAACACTGCCCTCCAGTTGATGAAAAATTAACAGATCGAAAAAGGCTAATTGTTATTTTCTTCTCTTTTTAAAGTAACTGTATTCTGGGATGAACTATATTTATTTTGGGTATGAAATTTCCAGATCAGAATGAGAACCATTCCAAATACTAAAGCATAGGTTTGGAAGAAATATTGTTGAGATGTTCAAAGTCTGCCATAAAGTAGTTAGTAGCAAGCATGGGTGAAAGAAGACTTCCCACAACTGTACTTTCAGTTTGACTAGCAGAAGTGAAAAGTTAAACAATATCAGAAGGAAAATTTTGCCTGTGTAATTCAGTAGTATACCTGATAAAGGAAGTTGGTGAAGAGTGATACATCTAAACTAATCATAATATCAGAAGGAGTTAACACAAATTTTTTTTTCTCAAGTTCGGAGCTCTTTTTATTATGCTCTTTCTTTATTTCAGTTGTATTGAAGATGGTGTAGATACATAGGCAGAAATTCTGCCATTTAAAAATTAATTTATTTAATGTTAGTTGTTTCTTGGCTCTACAAAGTAGAGAAATGAGTGGCCAGAAGAGAAATTAGTGGAGCATTGCCCATGAAAATACTTATTTAAAAAAAAAAAAAAAAAAAAAAAAATATGACACAGGATATGAGAAAGTGATTTGTTGGCATTGGTGAAAGCAGAATCAGTTATAAGGAAATTGCCCTCTTCTGTATACAGTCGATAATTCTTAGAGAAGGTTTGGGTGCACCACCATAAATGTGAGAACATTATTATATATTATATATTAAGTGTTAGGAGTTCAGCAGTAGTGTTTTGGAGGAGAATGGATGAGTTTTTAAACCTGGGAGAATATGGCTGCAATATGTACGAGGGTGGTCCAAAAAGTTCTCGGCCTGAACCATAGATGGCAACACTATCGGCAAGATTTTTTTTTTTTTTTTATAAGTTGGTACATCTGTCATAAGCATCCACGTGAAATTACAAGTCATTCTATCAAGTAGTTTGTTTTATACAGCTGTCTGAAGCAAAAGTGTTGTCTGTATCCCTTGAAGATAAAATTGAGTATCGTGTGAAAATTTTTGTAAAAGAAGGTTTAACGGCAAAAGAAATTCATTTGAAGTTCATAAAAGTTTATAGGCACTCTTCTCGTTTGTTTTTTAAGACTTGAGAAGTGGGCTGCCAAGTTTAAACATGGCCGTACCACCCTTGAAGATGATCCACATGAAGGATGTCCAAAAAGTGTAACAACACTATAGAAATCATTGATCAAGTGCACGATATGATATTGGATGACTGGCGAGTCAAAGTACGTGAAATTGCTGAGACTATAGGCATTTCAAAAGAATGTGTAGGATATATTTTGCATGAAGAATTGCATATGAAAAGGCTTTGCGCAAGATGGGTGCCACACTTACTCACAGCATGTCAAAAATGCACTCGCATGAAAATCTCTGAACAATGCTTGCGGTATTTTAACAAGAATAAAAAACTGATTTTGTGCATTGATTTATTACTATAGATGAGACTTGGATTCACCATTACACATCAAAACAGTGGACAGAAGTCAGTTGTTCAACACCAAAGAAGACAAAGTCAGATCCATCAGCAGGAAAGGTCATGGTATTGGAAAAATAAAATTGATTGAAGTTGAAAAATAAAAATAATTTTGAAATTATAAATTCATTGTTAGGCCGAGAACTTTTCAGACCACCCTCATTTATGCCAGCATAAGCTAGATGTGAAAGTCAGTCCAAGAAAAGAATTTGAAATCAGAACATTTTCAAAAGTAAGAGGGAGTGAAACGGAATCTTTCTTTTGGGTAATAAGACAGGGCTGTGTTTTGATACCATAGAAATTCCCTAAATTATCTTTAACTTGAGAATTATGGAGATCAGTGTTTAAGACATTAGTTTTAGAAGTTCTCAAAGCTTGAATCTTTAAGTACTATATGGTTTCTCAAAAAAAGAAAAGGAATGGAGATTAGCAAAAATGTGGATAGTATATGAATTTGGAGTAGCTGATTAATGTACTGGATATATGTGAAAACAGGGGTAGTTCAACATTGACACAGAAATCTGATGCAAGGAATACCACCATTGCCTGCAATGAACAACCAAACAGGAAATTGGCATTTCAATTGCAAAGGGGAGATCATAAAATGGTAAACATGATAAGAGGACAATTGCACGATTATGTGTGGCATAATCTTGGAAATGTCTTCTTATCTGAAGGGAGAATTTGACTGTCAAAGTCATTAAGTGTCTTTAATGCAAAACAAGAAGATGCTTTTTTTTATATAAATTTCCTTATAAAATATGTTAGATGATAATATTTCATAAGCCAAAAAAAAAAAAAAAAAAATTTTGAATTAAGACACCTGATTCTTTCTTGTATACTACTGTGTAGCACTTGGGAAACATGGACATTTCTCACATCAAGAGCCAGTCTTTTCTCTCTTGCTCTCGTGTGCATACACACACTAGCAAATTCCCCTTTACAATGCATTAATCTTATACTAGACTATTTTTTGGAAGGAAAACTTGAGTTTCTAGGAGAAAAATTATTATTCATTAGCCAACTCAGCTTTAAAAAAAAAAAATATCTTCAAATCAAATTCCATCAGAGAGAGGATTCAGGATTTGAGCCAAGGTCTGTTTTTCATACAAATGTTGCATGGAAACACTCAACCATAGAGATATCTTTAACATAATAAAGGGATTTTTATATATAATGAATTCTAAATTCAAGGAAAAAATTTGTATCTAGTGATAATATTGTGTTATAATGCTAAATTTAAACTAACAGTTAAAAGGTAAAAGCTAACAGGTAAAACATTATGACCATACTTTCATATTTACTGTGTAAGTAATGTGTTTCTGATCACTTCTCCAAACCTATTCAAGATGAATTTTCTCATATCTGAAGTTTCCTGGTGTAGTTGGTTTTTCAGTATTTTATCACAGCATGCATTATGTCAAGTTACCCTTCCATCCAAAATAGATGATCTTTCACAGTTCTTTCCATATTAACACCCTTCATTATAATCATTTTGTATCCATGTTCAGCAAAATGAGAATAAATGCAGAGTGGATTTTAATATTGCCTGCTATGAAATCAATTTGCTGTTTATTTTTAAATCTTTTGCACACTACTTCAATAGTTTGTAAATATCATCAAAATTCACTTCTGTGGTATTTAGTAATGTAAGTTAACTGTATTTTTAATAATTTGATTACAGAATTTAAAAACACCTTTTTTTATTCACTAAACCAGTGCCTTTAAATATAATGAAAAACTTCATATATATTATATATATATTGGCTAGTTGATACTTTTTATTCCCTTATAGGGAGTAGGTGAGGCCTTTTAACCTTATCTAGCTTTATTATTCTTATCATTGAGCTGAAATACTCATGTTGGTATATAACAGTGGCTGCACTACATAATTCTCAAGTTAAAATTTTTTCAAGCACACTTGGGATAAGTAGCCAGATTTAGACTAAATATAGGATTACTGCAATGAGATTTTTGCTTTAACACAGAAATCATAGGAATTATAATATATCTGTAAGTTACTGGAAAAACATAAGTTATCAAAAGTAAAGTAACATGGAAAATAAATATCAAGAAGGTGGCAAGATATTCTGGAGGTTGTTGAAAAAGCTCAGAAATGGAGGAAAGAGTGCTGTAAAAGGAATTAGAGATGATAAAGGTGACATGAAAACTAGAGAAAAAGATATCCTTGATGTATGGAGTAATTATTTCGAAAAATTGCTAAACAAAACCAAACAGTGGCCAAAAGCACTCAACAGGCATGCAATCAGAAATACATATTCATACTTGAAGTAGAAAAACCCACCAAAAGCCTGAAATGTGGAAAGGCAGCTGGAGTAGATGGTATTTGACAAATGCTCAAGTATGAAGGTATAAAAGTTTTACGGTGGCTGCACTGCTTAGTTGAGAACGTCTGGACAAGGGACAAATTTCAGATGATTGGAGTAAAGCTCTCATAGTACCCATATATAAAACGGGAAATAAAACAATGTGAGAATTACAGAGGTATTTTCCTACTGAGTGTTCCTGGTAAGATTTATGCAAGTATACTTGAGGAACAGTAAAGAAGAATAGTGGAAGGGAAGCTTGGTGAAGAACAGGCTGGATTTAGGCCAAATACAGACTGTCATGATCAGATTTTTCGCTTTACGACAAATAGTTGAGAAATTGTAACAATATAACAAAGATCTGTATTTAAGTTTTGTAGACCCGCAAAAGGCATATGACAAGGTGCTAGGAGAAAAGCTAGTCAAAATGCTACAGTTGTATGATGTCAACGCAGCATTGGTTAGAATTGAAGGGAAGTACAGGAAGATGGTTTAATGTTAAATCTGGCGTCAGACAAGGATGTACATTATCCCCTCTGTTATTCATTATCTATATGAATCACATTATGAAGAAAAGTGGTATTAAACCTGATATCAAAATTGGAGAAGTTAATCTCAGCTCTTTACTTTATGCAGATGTTATACTTCTAAATAAATCTGCTACGGGTCTGCAAGATTCCCTGACTAAATTGAATGATTGTTGTAATACTATGCTATGATGGTCAGCAATAACAAGTCAAAGACAATAAAAATAGGCAGAGATTTTTACTGAAGATGGTAAATTAAATATGGAAATAGACAACAGAATCAACAAAGCTGGTATGGTTGGAAGTCATCTGAATAACTTTATATGGAATAAGAGAGAAATTAGTCAAAACACTAAATTAGCTGTATACAAGACACAAACCAATTTTTAACTTATGATATAAGAGTCCTGAGAAAGATTAGGAGTGTGAACTCCTAATCTTTCTCAGAACAGATGGCATCAATGGCAATATCATATTAAAAATGAGGATGTTAGAAAAGAACTTGACGTGTTAGCAGAACTAATCTCGGGTGGTATGGTCATTTAAGATTAGCAAAACAAGTGTTTTCTGTCAGGTTGGCAAGAAAAAGACCTAGAGGAAGACCTAGATATAGGTGGATTGATACGGTAAATAGTGCCTTAGAAGATAGAAATATAAGATCTGATAATGTTGGAGTCTTGATAAGTAACAGACTGATTTGGAGGAAAATTGTAGATAGGAAGTTAGTAATGATGTAAATTTTTCATGTGATACTATCATATCCTATACACCTTGTGAGGGTACATGGAGGAATTTGATTATGATGATGAAGTAAAGTAACAAAGTTGTAATTTAGTGTTTAGAACTGAAGGAGATACAGGAAGGTGGCTTGATGGAAAATTTGATATAAGACAAGGATTCACACTGTCTCCTTGCTCATACAGCAAAAAACTCTACTTTGTGCTCCTAAATATATTTAGTTTGTCTTCAGAATGATTCTTCAGCTACATTGAATAAATGCTACAAGAAATTTGGTGTGAAAATCACCAATAAAAAGTCAGACTTGAAAGAAATAAAGTACTTCAACAAAGCTTAGAAATAGCAGATATGAGATTTGGAGTGAACAGATGGTATTAATGGCAGCAGCATATTAAAAATAAAGATTATGAAGAAAGAATTTGACATTGCCAGCATTCCATAATAGATGAGGGAAGGTCAGAAAAATGTTATTTGTTCCAAAATGCTAGGAAAAGATCCAAAGAAAGACAAACATCCAGGCATATTGATACTGAAGTGCTCTAGAAGACCAAAATACAAGATTTCACATTATTAGGAGGACTGATATATAGCAGATTAATTTGGAGGAAATTGTTAAAAGGGAATTAATAATAATGTAAACTTAATTATGCAGTACTATAGCTTGTACACCTCTTGAGAGTACATATCAGGAATTATTCTAATTAGTTCAGTCACCTGGATGTTTGGCTTTTCTCCTTAAGTTCTCAGTTATAAAAGGATAATAAATCACTTATTATAGTTATGATAGATGAACTTGACACCTAGAAAGAGTCAGAAGTGAAAGTTAAACAATTAAGAACAGGGACAATCTCATTCTAGTTTTGTTTAGAAGCATTTGGTGTGGACATTCTGTTCACATTGTAAATTTAATGGTGATTTTTCAACACATTGCATTACATTTGAAATGAATCATTAACTAGCCTTATTCTGTTTCTCTCCTTCATTTCATCCAGATTATATAATGTAAGTAGGAGATAAACAGAATCTTTGGTATAACCTCTCAAAAGATTTAATGGGGCAAGGTCTAGGGGTGATGAGGACCATTACATGCCTCATAACCATCTATTAATCAAATATCTTTCTTATTTAGAATGTTACATTACTTCCCAACGATAATAAACAGTAGTTCTCTGCATAGCAGCTGTTTTTGAGAATTCACTGAATGTTTGTAAAACTGGAAATTTATTTTAATTTGTGTGAATCGCATTGTACTTACACAATATTATTATTGAATAGTCTGCATCTAAATCAAAACTTGAGAATGTAATCAGCATAACTGAAATTAAGTAATTATTGTTATCTAAGACATCTAGGGAGTTAAGGACTTGTCAAGAGAGGCTATAAATTACCTAAACCAGCTATCATACCCTCCCTTCAATTCATTCACACTTGATGCACTCAGTACTCTGTGAGAAAAAAACCTAGCTCTTGCCCCTTTCTTTACTGCAAACAAACTTCCATGGATGGAAATTAAGAATTATTTTATAATTGAAAACTATATTAAGATGCATTGCTGTTGCTGTCTAGTTGTATGAAGACTATTTTACCACTAAATTCACTGCCATTTCTGATCTACTTAATTTTTAGAAGACTATAATTTCAATATTAGCATAGTTTGTGTCACCTTTAGTTACCACTTATTCTAGGTGTTTTTAGCAAGTTACTCTTTGGTGTGGACATAGATTTTTTTTTCTTCTTAGAAGCTGGGTTTTTAAAAAAGCTCACAACTTAGAAATATTGACTGTAGAACTTATATTGTTTGATGGTAATATGCCAGCTATGATTTAGAAACATGAGGTGATGGCAGTTGTCTGTCATACCCTTACCCAGCAATCTTTAAAATCATCATTAGCCATGAACTAAACAGCATGCGGAGACTAGATGTATTATAAATTTCCAAAAGTTAGTTAGGGCTAAAAAAGGCCTCCCTACTCCTTTAGAGAATAAAATACACTAGAATTATTATTTATGTTAGTATTATTCTATAACATGTAGCATTCATCTCACTGAAGAAAATGCTCTCAATGTGATTTGCTTAATTTTTTGCAAATAGAGATGGCCCCATCTAATATTAAAGTTTCATAAACCTCAGTAAAACATTTTCGAGATTAGTGCACTGAAATTACTTTTTTGATGGTCTTTTGAACATTGAACTGAAAATCACCTGGCATAGCACTCCCATTTTCATATCTTGTAGCATTTGCTGTGGTAGCATCTCCACATAGATCCTCTGCTGAGGCATGTGTTTTCAGTAATCAGTCTTGTTGAAATGATTGGACTCTATGTTGGAAAGTATACTAACTGTAAAGAATGGATCTAGAAATTTTATTACAGGTGTGGTTGACAGTTTTTGTAACATCATTGAATGACTGCAAATAAGATAACTTTGATAGCAATAATATGATGAAATGATTTAAATAAATTTATTTAAATTATCTGGCATGCAGTATTAAGCATGATTTTATTTTAGCTTTGATATTTAAAAAAATTTAAATATTGTTTCATTTTTATTGCAGATATCAATTTAGTTTTATAAAAGTTGGTCTTTTAACAAAATGAAATCCTCTAGGATTGTCAACCTTGATTTTGTTGCATATTATTTGAGAGTAGTTCATTATAACAGATTGTATGTAGCTGATTTTTAATGGGAAGAACACTATCCAAAATAGTATTTTTGCACTTTGAATATCTTCTGTTATTATACTTGACTGCTACCCACAGTCAGATTTCATGGTCTCTAAACAGTAGCTATACAGCAACCCCTAACAGTTCTTTCAAGCCATCTCAACTGATGGTGAGCTAGCAGGTTTTCCTCCTTGGAACTTCAAGTTTTTCATCCCTGCAAGACATGTTAGTCAGAAAACACGTGCAAGTGAGAGACATAGCAGATACCAGACTTCATATAGGTTTATAAGAAGCCTGCATACCCTGCTGTAATAGGGACCATCAAGTCTAATATGTTAGGAAGATGAAGTTTAAAAAATCTCATAAGTTGCAGGTCATCTTTGCTTTTTATGATATTAATATCAGTAAGGAGCCCTTGGGAAGGTAGATTTAGGTAGAAGGTACATTTAGCTACATATATTCACATCTTCCTTTGTTTCATATTATAACTAAATAAGAATTCTTTACATTGACTTGAATGGTTTGATAGTGAATTTAAACTTATAGCTAATTCCTCGGATTTGTTGTGGAGAGAGAGTACAGCAAAAATTAGCCATTGCTATTGTCCTGTCCTGCCTATGATTTTGTACTTCAGGAAAAGTAATATCCCATTCTTTCTGGGTACTTCTGTTTTTGTACATATCCTTTTATTAACTTCTAGAACTTTAATCATAGACTTTCATGAAAGTCGGATTGTTTTGGGATTTTTTCAGGTTCTAGCAAGTTTGTAACATGTGATTGTCATTATGCAGTATCATTAATTTTCTTATGATTGCTTACTGCAGACTCTGCATCAGGTAAGATGTGAAATGGCAAGTGCTACCATAAATTTAAGTTCATCCATAATTCTCTCATGATTTTTTCCATGTTTTTAACACAGTCTTGAAAATTTTTATATTAATTCCCCTTGAAAGGTTATACAAATCTGCAGTACATTATTACTGTTGGGTGGGAGGGGGAAGGATAGGAGTTGGGCAGGGAGAAGGGACCAATTGATATTGCACTTGGAACAGATGTGGGATACTCATTCTTTCAGAATTTTAACTTGTTGCAGAATTGCAGTTTCTGATATGAACAGTGATCAAACAATCTGTTTGAGGCCATATGCACATATTGTGTTTGCATCATTAATTTTCTGTTATCAGTTATTTTTTGATCTATAGTGCACAAACCTAAACCATATGATTGCTGGTGATGCTTTTTTTGCATAATGAAATATATAAGATCTGCTTTTATTGTCTACTGGAACAATACAGCCTTGCATTTTTTTAAGAACATGAAGACTTTTCTTTCTCCATGAATCATGGTTTAATTCCATGATGATAACAGTACGTTGTGTTGAAATCTGTTAAGTTACATAAGTAGCACGTATGAACAATCCTGCTAGCAAAAGCTGCAAACTTCTCTTTCCCGTGACCTAGCATTCCCACCTGCAAAATGCTCATATCTTTTGATGCAGTGAATTGTATTGCTTTGACAAAGGAATGGTGAGTGCAGTAGGTAGAATCCTGTTATTGTGTGTTATTGTTTTTTTTTTTTTTTTAAAAAGTGAAAAGCCAAGTCCAAAAAATTATTCAAAGGAGTTTTAAAGTTTGATTTAATTTTATTCTGAAATGTATATTAATGTTCATGGGTCATTCATGAGATATTTCCTAAATCCATTGTTGCTAAAATAATCATAGCTTGTGTTTAGGAGTTCCTTTGAAAACATAAGTTTAGTAATTGACACTTTGTCTTAATTAGTATCAGAACATAAAATTTATTACTAATATGTGTATTTTAAAAATAAATAAATGCACTTTTCCTCTTATTATTTTTTATGCCAATTTGGCTGCTATGCTTAAACTAGATTCTGCTGTATATTTATACCCACACAGGCACAGGTTTGTGTGTGGGTATGTAAAAGCTCTTTTTCTTTGTTAACAGAGGAAGATCAATCCCTTGTCCAACAACAGGAAGAACTTCAACACCGGATTTTGAGTATTATGAATAAAGGTCCAGCACCACCAAATAATCCAACAGGACCTGGCCACCAAGGTATGGGACCAGGACACCAAGGTCCGGGAATGGGAAAAGGAAAATCCCAACAACCATCTACTTATATAGACTTTGAAAATCCAAGTGTGCAGAAAGCTCTTGATAATCTAATGCAGAGTGGTACTAGTTTACTAAAGAATATATCAATGGCAGGTGCAGGAGGATCTCCAAACATGCCTAATAGCAATCAGATGGGGCAGCCACCAAATTCTATGGGGAGTAACTTAGGACCTGGCCAAGGTGCTCCTTTTAATCCACCAAATAACCCAGCTTCCATACCGGGAGCTTTTGGTGGTGGTGGACAAGGTTTGTTGGGAACATTATCTGGAGGCTTACGCCATCCATTATTAGGAACTCAAGTGGGTAATCCAGGTTCATTACTTGGAAGTGGACCTCCTCATAGATTTTGAACCTACTATGACAAGTACTTCATTTCATCACTATACTAAAGCTGTAGGATGTGGTTGCTGATATATACTGAGAGGTGTAACTGGAAACTGCAACCATTTAATGTTAATTCTCATTTGTTCATGATTTTTTTTTTCTTTTATGACCATATTCTGCCACATTGTGTTGTACTGTCCTTTAATGTAATACATCAAGTTGTATTTGGTGTAATAAAGGTGGCTAAGACCATTTTGTTTTATTCATATCAGAATGTTAATTTTTAATTGCTTAAAGAGCTCTAAGTTAAATGAAAACATTAATAAGTATTCACATTTTGCTTCATTCTTCCTTAACAGTAAAGAATTGCGTATACTTTCTAAAATATAATTAAACAGTGTGCTTAAAGGCCTGTATAATTTATACTAACTCAATAATTTATGGCATCTAATAAGAAGCCATAAATATATGGCATGCAAAGAAAACATTTCTTTGTTTGATTGACATCAATTGATTTGAATAATTTCTTCGTTCTTTAGAAAACCTTGCATTCATTAGTTACAACTCCATTATACCTTCCTCCAGGAGACATTAATCCACACAGGGTGGTAACAGATATGAACTCCACTTTACCTATGTTTTACTATGTGAAAGTAACTAGAAAAACAAATTTGAATCTTGGTTTTGATCAGAAGACCAGAGCACCTAAAGGAAAATCAATCCCATTTATAACTAAGTTGTAGATTTGAAAGTGGGGAGGGGAGATGTGCAGTGGACTGACAATCAGCACTATAGTGTAGCAAATCCAGGAACTCAAATTCTCCCTCCTTAGCTACACATAAGTTGACTTTTGCTTATTAAGTTTCTTTCTCCCCCCCCCCCTTTTTTTTTTTTTTTTTTTTTCATGATTTGTTTATCTGTTTTTCCTATCTCACTAATATTTTATGTGAAGAACAAAAACAGAACTAAAATGTTCAGCATTGCTAATTAACTGTCTGTCATCTAGGTGTTCTCTTGATAATCACTACACTAATATTAAACATCAATCAACAGTACTGTTAATAATTAACAAAACTATTAACTGTCATTAAATATAGTGATGACATTCAGCAACGAGTGGTTATTAAACTGTACTCTCTCAGATTTTTAATGGATAGGGAGAAAATCAGAGATATTTACAGAAGATCAAAAATATGTAGCCTGACCTTCATTACTGGATTGTAAAAGTGATGAATTTATGCAACTTAAAGAAAGGATAAGGTAGTTGTGAAAGAAAAATGGGTGAATTAATCATTATGCATAAATAAATTTTATCTAATTTAGTGCTGCCTTGGCGACAGTAATTCTTAACCACTATATTGTTCACATGCTTTTTTTTTTCAGAACTAAGTTGATATTAGATGGAAATGGTTTTCTTCTCATAAGTATAAAATCAATCTCAAATATGTTTTATAGTCTGTCACATGTACTGTAAATGTGTGTATGTGAATTTGAGTAATTTGTGGTGTCCATGCCATTTTCTGCCTTAGATGAACTTATATTTCCTGGTGGAATGCAGATGATAATCACAACTGTCAAAATTCAGTAGGTGGCTTAAAGATTAAATTTAGCTAAGTGGGAGGAGACACATAGCCAATATGAAATGCAGAGAAGGGAGCTTCTGACCTAATGTTGGTTTGCACCTTCTTGTGTATGTAACCTATGCTATTAAGTAATTATCCACACGTATACTGAATAACAGGTGGACTAGCAGTTTGAACAAACTGCATTCTGAATTGGCTTAAACCACAAACATAAATGGTACACTATGTTGAATTGTCATGTGGTGAACAAGGAGAGTTGTTTTCATCATGGAAGCAGTGACTAGGGAAATTTAGGTCAAACAAACTCATCCACAGTAGATATAAAGATAACTACCATTAACATAAGAATAGAAAAATGAGTAGCACTTGCAGAAGAAATAGAAAAGCCATGTTAACATACCTGATCTTAACAAAAGAAAACTTTAAAAAAAAAAAGAGGGAGGAGTAAGATACTGCTAAATAATAACTATAAAATGTATTTAGACAATAGCAATCACGGAAAATATGGAACAGATAAATTCACCATTAAACAGGAAGATAAAACTTCTTGAATGGTAAGTAACTTCAAGCAGATTGATGTTAGTCAAAAAGGAAAAATTAGATTGTTTGTGTCTCTAGTCCAATAGTAGTTTCAAATAGGGAAAACGGGAATTTTAGAATCATTAAAGAAAATGAAATGCTGGTTCTTTTTGGAGATCTAAACAATACAGTAAGAAATTAAAACCAAATACAGAAATGTTTTAGAAAAATTTGGAAAAAAAAAAGAACATAACTAATAAGGATAAAAGCTTGCTGGATTTCTATTCAGGACATGTACTAGTCATTATTAACACCATATGGCAACTTTTAATTTTTATAAATTCACATGTGGAAAACATAAGTCCTTATTGCTGACAGTAATCTTTCCCCTGCTTCATGATACAGGAGTATACAGAAAATTTGATATTGGAAGTGATTGTTTAGTTTTAAAAACGAATATTATGTTGAAAAAGAAAACTGTATGAGCATTATAAAAATAAAGTTCAACTTTCAGAAGACTGTAGACTTGAATATACAAACCTTACTCAGAAAAATTGAAATTGAATACAAGAACCAAATCCTGGGAGACTGGCAAGATCTGAAGCATTGATCATCTAGGGTGATATGTAGTAAAGTTGTTTGAAAAATCTGTTTATTTTAAGTTTCGAATAGTCTTCATGACAGAGCCGAGAAGTTATAGCAAGTTCCTGGGGAGTGAGTACGAGGGTGGTTTGAAAGGTTCTTGGCCTCGACCATAGATGGCAATACTATCGGCAAGATTTTTTTTTCTAAGTTGGTACATCTGTCATAACCAACCACGTGAAATTGCAAGTCATTCTATCAAGTAGTTTGTTTTATACAGCTGTCTGAAGCAAAAGTGTTGTCTGTATCCCTCGAAATGGATAAAATTGAGTATCGTGTGAAAATTCTTGTAAAAGAAGGTTTAACGCCAAAAGAAATTCATTTGAAGTTCATAAAAGTTTATGGACACTCTTCTCCTTCATTTTCGACAATTAAGAAATGGGCCGCCGAGCTTAAACATGGCTGTACGAGCCTTGAAGATGATCCAAGTGAAGGATGTCCCATAAAGTGTAAGAATACCAGAAATCATTCATCAAATGCACAGTATAGGATGACCGGCTAGTCAAAGTGTGCCAAATTGCTGAAACTATAGGCATTTTAAAAGAATGTGTAGGATATATTTTGCATGAAGAATTGCAAATGAAAAAAGCTTTCTGCAAGATGGGTGCCATGCTTGCTCACAGCAGTTCAAAAATGCGCTCTCATGAAAATCTCTGAACAGTGATTGGAGTGTTTTAACAAGAAAAAAAATTATTTTGTGTGTCAATTTATTAGTATGGTTGAGACTTGGATTCACCATTACACACCAGAATCTAAACAGCAGTCAAAACAGTGGACAGAAGCTGGTTGTTCAGCGCCAAAGAAGACAAAGTCTGTTCCATCAGCAGGAAAGGTCATGGCATTGGTGTTTTGGGATGCTAAAGGTATTTTGTTTATTAATTATCTTGAAAAGGGTAAAACAATAACCGAGGAATATTATTCCAATCTTTTAACCAGGCTAGACAAAAAAATTTGTGAGAAAAGACCTGGTTTGCAGAAGAAAAACGATCATCTTTCATCAGGGCAATGCACCTGCCCACAAAGATGTTTTGGCAATGGGAAAATTAAGGGATCTGTGCTATGAATTGTTGGAACATCCACCCTATTCCCCAGATTTGGCTCCCTCTGACTTCTGTCTCTTCCTTGCTGGTCAGCATTTTTCTTCAAATCAAGAGGTGATTGCAGCTGTAGAGGAGTATTTTGCAGATCTTATTGAGAACCACTACAGGGACTTGATAATGGTACTTGAACACTGCTGGAATAAATGTATTAGTCTTAAGGGAGATTATGTTGAAAAATAAAAAAAAATTGATGTTATAAATCCGTTTTTTCATTGTTAGGCCGAGAACTTTTCAGACCATTCTCATACGTAATTTTCTCATACAGAACTTTTCAAACCACTCTTATACATAATTTTGTAAGAGAATACAAAAGATCAGAAAGCTAAAGCAATTAAACAAAACACTTGTTAATTGTGATAAGCATTAACAGAACAGTAGTAGAGAATATCTAAGAGGAATACAATCAAAAGAGTATAGCAACACTTGAGATAGAAAATTTCTTCATCAGGAAACCTGAAATAAATTTGAGAGTTGATACCAATCAACTTGGCTTGATAAAATGTTGTGGTATAAAAGACACTCTTATGGGGTTTGCACTTCTGAAAGTCAAATTCCAAATGATTGGAATAGCACTGTTATGGTATTTATTTACAAAAAAAGAAAGAAAACAATGTGAAAATGAAGACGAAGAAAAACTGGAAGTAACAGGTTAGTTTTGGGCAAAATGGGGGTTCTCAGGATCAGTTTTTACTTTAAGACAGATAGTTGAGAAGACATGGAAATATAACAATGATCTGTATTTAAGTTTTGTAGATTTGGAAAAGCTATGAGTTTCCTAGAGAAAAGCTGTTCAGAATGCTCTAATTATATGGTATAAATGGAACATGATATAGAGATCACATATATGTGTGTGTGTGTGTGTGTATATATATATATATACACACATACATATACTGTGCCTAAGTTTTAAGTTGGTGGTTATTATCAAAGGATGTACAATTTTTGGATGTAAAATCAGGTGTAAGGCAAAGATGCACATCTTCACTGTGATTCATCATCTGTATAGATTGTATTATGAAGGAAAGTGGTATTTAACCCAATACAAAAATCAGTGATATTCATCTTAGTTTTTTATTTTATGCAGATGACATTAAATTACTAAATAAATCCAGCAAGACTTCTGTTAGGATTATTTTATTGCATTGAAAAAAAAAATGAAAATCAGCAATAAAATAGGAGGTGGGGGGGTAAAAATCATCTGCACTCTCACTCGAGAAATTTAACTATTTTACTTGTTGTGGCAAACAGGTAAATTATTTCAATTATATAGGTTATACAGTTATACAAAATTTTTATGGAGATAGGAAGTTAAATTTGGAAATAGATAATAAAAGAAGCAAAGCTTGACATGGTTGGTATAGGGCACATTGTAATATCCTGCGATGTGCAATTTTATATTGTTAATTTATAATGTGGGGTCATAGAAGCTTATTTTTTAAACTGCATAGAAATGTTACACGTTTCAAGTCGGTAATTGATGTTGTGAATTTATGCTATTTACCCAAACATCTTTGCTCCCTGTATGTACTCACTTGTAGCAGATCCGGTTTAATCCTGGATATGTGCATCAAGTCTTGCATGATCACCAAAGAAACCATCTCAATTCTAACCATTCCTTTGATATTCCAATTCTTATACTTAATCAGAAGCCAAGAAACTACTTATCTCCCCGATTTTCTTTGCCATTTCATCCTTCTACCAGGTGCTCTATTTAAAAAAATGTCATCTCTGCATGGAACATCATCTTAACTGCTGATAACTAAGTTTTTTCACATGGTTAGTCAAAGTAAACTTGACATGAAATTATATTTTTATTTAATCCTTGATCTAAGCATAAACAAAGTGCGCATGAAGCATCTTCTTGATAAGCCTACTTATATAGTTAATGATTTTGCATTTGATTGCGTTACTATCCCATAATATAAAACACACATGGATAAAGAATTCAACATTATAATTTCTTGTCTTGAAGTTTAATTGATATAATCTTGCCTGTTTGCATATCACGATCTATTCTCTTCTATGCCTACAGGCCATGCTGTAATTCACATACATATAGTGTTGATTGTACAAGAATACTTAGTTTGCTTTGTGATCCAAATTTGGAAGCCCAAATGTTCCTGGCCTGGCTCAAATAATATCATGTCATCCCAAAAGTAATGTCGTTTTTAGAATTATGTTTTGAAAGGATATAAAAGATAAATCACTTGCTAATTTAATCAAGTATATATTCTCCATTTGAATCATTGCTCTTCCAACATTGTGAAAGCTTCATAATGTCATTTCTATAGAATTCAGATGGTTTGGAGGCAAAGAAGCCGCATAGGCTTAATTTCAGTGACTCTGATGTATCGTGTTGTTTTTCATGAATGAAATGTCGCAAACTTTGAAATAAGTGGTAATCTGAAGGTGCAAGATCAGGAGATAACAGAGGATGTGGAAGCTTTTCCCAGTCGAGTTCCTCAGTTTTGGTATTGGTGATTCTTGCACTGTGAGGGCATGCATTATCATGGTGAAAAATAATACCCTTTCAATTGACCAGAGAACACCTCGTTTCATTCAGTTGATCAATTTGTTCACAGTATACCTCAGCTGTGATTGTTTGGTTTTGTGGTAAGAGTTCAAAGTCTATAATCCCAGTTACATCTCCCCCCCCACGTTAACATTTCTGAGGGTGAAGGTCTTGTTTTGGCTGAGGTTTAGCCTGAACCTGAATGAATCCACTACCTTTGGCACTTACATCTTGTAAAGTATCCACTTTTCATCACCGGTGACTACACAACTCAAAAAACTGAGATTGTACCTCTCGAGAATGAAAAGTAGTGCAGATGTTGATGCGCTCTCTTCAGTTGTTGTTCATCAGTTTGTGAGGAACCCACTTGTTGAGTTTAGGCACTATTCCAAATTCTTGCAAATGACGATGAATCAAGATCTTTTGCTAAATCTTCGGCAATTGCATTGCCATTTCTTGCAAAATCAGCTTATCATTATCGAGAGAGACAGGACACCCGGGGGGGGGGGGGGGGTGTCTTTCAAGCTAAAGTTCCCTTGTTAAAATTTTTGAACCACTTTTGCACATTCAAAACATTATCGCCATACATTTCTTGCACAGTTTTAGTGTTAGCAGCATTGTTGCCTTTCTTTGAACTCATAAAGCGTGATGTTCCTAAAGTGTTCTTCAGTGACCTCCATAGTAACAAAGGGTTATTTAAACAATAACTTATGTATGATCTTGCAAGGTGGAATTCCTTAGAATGATACTGCCTCAGCTTAGCTGTACTTATAAAGCATTAAAAATTCATGTTTAGACAAGCTGAGACATATTTGAATAAGTACAGTATAAAAAACGACATTACTTTTGTGGTGACCTGATAGTACATCCATTATGCCTTATTTTTGCACATTCTATTTTTATGGCAATTGTTCACCACGTGAATCCTAAAACAAAAATCTACATGAAACAGGGTAATTTACTTGGAATCAGAAAGTCACCTTGTTTCATGTTGTAATCTTCTCGGGATATTCCATTTCCCTTTTATGCATATATATATATATATATATATATATATATATATATATCTTTTCCATTATATACATTAAAGGGAAATGGATAACCCGAGAAGATTACAACATGAAACAAGAACTATATAGAACTATAGATATATAGTTCTTCCATTGACATGAGAGTACCAGCATCCTTGAAATACAGGATTCTCTGGGATGGATTTACAAAATTAGAGAACATGTTTGCATTGTTTCATTGGGTGAAACTTTTCTCTCCAAAATTCCTTTAACAGGCTTGAAGAGTTGGAAATAGGTCTTGATTATAATGAGCAAGGATTAGGAATCCAGAACACTGGCATTATTTGAAGTAAAATGATATCTTAGTTCTTGAGGTAAGAAAATTTCTGTAATCTTCAAAGGAGGGAAATATGAAACTGAAATTCATCATGGTTTGAGTGCAGTTATTCACACAATACAATTTTTAAAACAATAGGTACAGATGATTGTTTTAAAATTATAATTATGGAAATTATACTTTTTTTAATGGCATTGCTCCCTTGAATGGTTGAAAATTTCTGTTATATTTAGTACTATGAATTGGTTAGTGGTAAGATGATGTAGAATTCCTGTTTTAGTGATCATAGTACTTTTTTCAGCCATGTTCTGTAATAAGGTGTGGGTCTCGTGCCATGTGATGAAAATCATACCATCTAAAGACTTTCACAAACTTCTATGCTGTGGTGTTATTTAAACCCACAGCTTGATAGTTGCAAAGCAGAGAGTTCATGTTTTTAACTTAAGCAACCTTTGTTTCATTGGTACAATAGTCAAGTCAATTTTGGGGAGGTTTAAGATATTTTAATAGGAAAAATTTAAGTTTCTTTTCCTATGGAACATGGGAGATGCAAAAAAAGTTTTATGAACAATTTATTATTTAGAAATGAAGGAGTCTTGAGATTTTTTAAATTCTTTTTAGCAGTCAGCTAGGTATATAATTTTTGCTCCCTTCCCAATATGTAGAAAAGGTAGTTTTTCTGAATGGAAAACTAATTAAATCTTGCAAATTGTAATTTCTTGGAAATATTGCTAGAGGAAGTGACTTTTAGATAATGCAGTGATAGAGGTGAGAAGGTTTAATAGCCATGAGTCTGTTGCACGGAATATTAATTCTAATTGGTTTGTGCACGTTTTAATGGGTTTTGAAGAGAGTGCTGAATATTCAAATAAATGATGATTGTGGAAGTATCTAAAGAAGTGTAGGCAGAAATTGAACTCCTTGTTAGTAGACAGACTGTACACTCACCAAGTAGTCACTTGATTGCTTTATGAATATTAGTCTATGATCTTTAAGGAAGTATATATCTTAGAATCAGTGCGACCTTAAGAAACCTCTTCTTGACTGGGGATGGGGTGTATTAAAAGAACAGATAAAGTCGATAATGCCCTCATTTGAAATGAATTAGGATAGATTTGACAAGGTTATTTTCTGGAGAATAGCATGGAGATTAACACATAAGGAAATAGTGGTAATATTCTTCTGATCCTGTTTGTTTGCAGATTGCAAAGTTTCTGATATGAAATGGAAATAGTGTAACATGAATATGTATTGAAATAAAAAAGAGCACTGACAGGACAGAACTTTAAAGTAATCTGCAGTTGTGAAATAGAAAGCTAAAATGTTGTCCACTTTAACACAGTGATAAACTCCAAAGAAGAAATTAGACTTAAAATTGCAGGATGCATGGGAAGACTAGAACAGTAGCTGCTTAGGACATCCTTGTGCAGTAGTCAGATGCCCTGAGTATGTTTAATGCTGTTTCGGATTACATATACATTTATGGAGTAGGAAACATAAGTAATGTCTCCTGTTGGAATAGCAATAGTGATCTGGTTATGTGGGATACTTGCAAATATTATAAAAGCTGCTAACAATTCATAGATTTCTTATTTTGAAAGGACTGACAATAACATTTGATGTTGAATTGCCTACAAATGGGAATTCGACTTGTGTTAGGTTTTTGTGACCTCTTGCACATGTGGTTGATATGGACTAATATCCTAGCCATAGATTTGATGCCATTGACATATGAGAGTGTATAAAGACAGCATAAAGTAGGGATTAGCTCCATGACATAGGTTTGGAAAACATCTGGAGAAATACTAGATGCCAGAAGACGAGTGCCTTAACCCAAAAGCTTTGGATTTTTTTAAGACCATGCCTAATATAGAAGATATTAGGTGTGGTCTGGAAGCTCTGAGAGAAGTTTTTTTTTTTGGTCAGTGATGCAAAAGTTTGGAGAAGTATTATGCCTGAAAGTCCTCTTTATATTTTGCTGATGTTGCTTAATGCTTGTCTTGTGTAGGAATGTATCTAGAATGGACAGAAGTTATAATGATAACTTACAATTTCTGTCAAAAGGTATAGCTAATGTTTGAGTCTAGTCAAGTTTTGTGCTTTTGACAATTTTAAACTTTATTTTTTTTTTGGTGATATATTAGCAAGCTTTAGCATACAATGAGAAGAACCTTTAAAGGCTTTATTTTGAAGAATTATCACAAACCTTGGAACACTAAGAAACAAAAGCTTAACCAGAGTAAACATTAAGGTGGATTGTGGGATGAAGACAATGCAATCCTACTTTGTGCCTCTTTCACAGCTTCCACAGCAATTAACCTTTCCTGGTTGGAAGTTACATAAAAAATTTGTCATATAGTGATCATAGTTAATGTCAGATAGGAAGGCTGCTGTAATTTCTGCTATTGTAATCAGAAGAGTCGAAATTACAGTAGTCTTTCCATTTGAAACTGATGACTGAAAATTGCTGTGGAAGCTGTGATAAAGGCACAAATATTCATTAAGTTGTAATCACTATTACCTATAGGAGAATGGACACAATTACACATGGAACTATGGCAGACATGTACAGTTTTAATAAAGACCGTGTTGAAAGCAGAATGCTTCATTTTTCAGCTAAATCAGTAAAAAAAAAATTAGAAATTAAGCTAGTTAATTATGTTGTACATAATGTACAAGTCACTGAGGATAAGCAAGACAAAGTTCTCAGTGGTAATAAAGTCAAAATTATGATATTAAGTAACATGTTCATTTTATTCCATAATTTATAATTTTAAATAACTATGCACAACTGTGATCTTTGCATCCTTAAAAATAGTCTTCGTTACTTGTGAGGCTACATATTGCATCATTAAATAATCTTGAAAGAAGTCAGTTGTTCACCTCCATTTGGCAAAATGGAAACTTGTGTCTCATTTGTATGAGAATATTTGTGAAGCTTCATATTATTGAGCTGCATGTTATTACATAATGTAATAACCCTGATGGATATCAGTTGTTCGCATCCAGGAAAAATGGAAAATTATCTTAGAAATAAAAGTACGGAGCAAAACACACAAATTAATATGCTTTTACTTCACAATAAACTAGGGAAGGAAGTGAATCTGGATTATTAGATATTGAATATCACTTATGTTTAGAGGCAAACACTCATAGTGATAAGAATTAACTAACTTGATGTAGTTAAATTATTAAAGCAATATTTGGCCTTGGTCACCAAGGCATCTTCATAAACATAAAGATATACACAATGTATGTGTGCCCAGGCACAATTTCAGAAAGGCAGGTGCAGACTGAGTGAAAAAAGGTAAGTCTTGAATGGCACCCTCTATCAGTGCATTGGTAGAATCTTTCTTCTTCTGCCAAAATCTCGCAATCCAGCTAGACATAACCAATATTTTAAAATCTGCAAAGCCTTCAAAAAGAATTTATCTCATACTGAGCTTGCTGCAAAAAAAATACTTATCCCTAAAGCAGATAATGGTACTTAATAGCCTTACATATGACAGAAAAATGTCGACCGTATTCAAACACAGAAATCATTAGACACTGCATCTAAAAATACACAAACAAAAACATACCCTTGAGATGCCTAGTTAACAATACTAGTTCTCCTACTTAAAGTGGCCATATACTTAGCTGAAGAGCTCTCTCATTAGTTCCATTGCCTTTCATGTTAAAAATAATGTGTGCTTCAAATCTTATTTGGTAGTCAGTATCCTCAAAGATACTGACATTATGACAATTTCAATCAATATAGCTTCCTTATATTTACTAATGTACCCCTAAAAGAAACCTTAGAACTTATTCACCCTCTTTCTTGTCCTTCGATATATATACACACACGGACAAAGAAATTAGCGCACCTGGAAGAAAACACGGTACAACGGCGAAACTAAGCAAATAGCTAGAGTGCGGGGTGGTACAAATGATCCAAGTTTGGTGCAATGCACATGCCCATACACCCTGCAGTGGCACTGCAAGCACGAACCAGTGGCCTTATAAAGCCGGCGTGTAGTCGATAGCCTATTAAAGCGAAAAGCACCGGCCGACAAAAGCTAAAGTACAGAGTGACAATAACGTCGGGTAGATGCCAGAGTCGTTGATTTAAACAACTTATGGACTTTGGCAGAGGCATGATCATCAACCTGAAAACCTGAAGGTGGTCGACGTACCATATAGGCATGCACATGAACCGTTCTGACCATACCGTCTGACAGTATTGGGAGCTGTGGACACGTTCTGGCACTGGGCAGATCAGGACCAACGCTAGAGAAGATCGTGCGGCAAGCATGGAGGGATCCCACGGTGACCCGGTCCACTATACAGGCAGGTGTAGGGGTTCCTGTGTGCCCACGAACCATTTCCCGACACCTCGCGGAGGTGAATCTACAATCCTAGTGCCCCTTACGTGTGCTTCCATTAACACCGCAACATCGCTGACTCTGTTTGCAGTGGTGCCAGGCGAGAGTAACGTGGAATGCCACAGACTGGCGACGTGTGGTCTTCAGTGATGAGTGCTGCTTCGTCTTCGGGACAGATGATCATCATGTCTAGGTGTGGAAGACCTCTGGTCAAGAACACAATCCCGACCTCACTATCGAGCGCCGCACTGCAGGCATTATGGTCTGGAGAGCCATAACCTACGATAGCTGATCACCCCTCGTAGTGGTACAGGGCAGCGGTATGTGGATGACATGCTACTGCCCCACGTTCTCCCATTCCTGGCCGGGATACCAGGACCACTATACCAGCAGGATAGTGTCCGTCTGCACACGGCTCGGGTTGCCCAGGCCTGCCTATGTTGTGTACAGACGCTTCCATGGCCTGCCCACTCCCTGGACTTGTCCCCTATCGAGCATGTTTGGGAGCAACTGAAATGCCAGCTCCCATCGTGCCGCGATATCTGGGATTTAGAGCACAGCATCCAACACGTGGTGGCTATTCTGCCGCAGGACATCAGGCATCTGTTCACCACCATGCTGGGCCATATTGCAGCATGTAACGGCACGCGAGGCGGTGCAATGTGCCATTGATGATGACCAGATTGTGTACCACAGATCCCTTTGTAATTGTCCTTCAGCTCTGTTTTTGCTATCATGTGCATCACTTACCTGTATCATTACACTAATAAAATTTCAGTTGAATCCTATGCTTCCTTCTTGGTGCGCTAATTTCTTTGTTCGTGTGTGTATAAAAGTGAATCCTTGTTCATTTTTACCATAGACTGGTTATTTGACATGGCATAAAAATGGCCACGAGCAGATTGAAAGTACAGCTTTGGGCTCTCCCACTCACTAATCTTTTAATGGCACATTTTGATGGGGGAGGGGGCAGCTTCTAAAGTCTCTCCCAATCTCCCAACATAGCACAGTATGACTATGCTATGTTGGAAAAGCTTTTACCATACACCTTAACAGCTAACACCTGAGGATCTGTTTCACCAAATTGTCTGCCCTTCATGGTAGTCTGATCACTTGGCTACCCATGGATTTTTTTTTGTTTAAAAAAGCTGTCTATGCTGATAAATGCATCTATCAAATTAGATAGATCTAGAATCATCTGCTTAACTGCACTAACCTTTGCAATGAAATCAATCACAACCAGAACACTTTTCAGGCAGTGACTTTTTATTTCCCTTTTACAAAATCAACAGAAATCTTTACCCATCCCACAAACCTTCTCAAAAAAAAAAAAAAAAAAACAGTTAGGATCACAATAAATCCATCCCTTACATCCAGATCATTTCAGAAAAAATTTCACTTTATGGTGAAAAAAGGATATAACATTCAGACTTACTTTTAAACCATATCAGAAATTAGCTATCCTTGTCATCAACTTGATCATCCTGTTGTCCATGCTCTTGGAAACTAACATTTTGAACAAACTAGAAGAATAGCCATGCCATTGATACTGATCACCAGATCCAATTAGAAAAAACCTCCCTATTTTATAGAAGCAGATACGAATGCAGTGATCAGGAGGTGATCATCATCTTCATGCACATAACATATATCTTTGTTCCCATGATGATGGTGACTAAGCTGAAATATTGGTTTAATAATTTAGCAATTAAATGGTTATATGTATTATCTCCTTTAAATAACAATATGGGTAGAGGCAATTACTTTTAAACTGTTTTAAAATAAAATGTTATTTTATAGCATATATATATATACACACACACACACCCATCTATTTGTGAAGTGGTTAACAATAAGCATTAAGGAATTCATATTGCCCCAAAAGTAATACGTGGAACCAATTCAGGTAAGTTTCATTATATAACAAGTCATATGGACTATAAGTTAGCATTACATGAGAAAGAGTATCTTGTTTCTCATGAAGAAAGATATTCCTAAACATATTCATACCATGATTACATATTATAAAAGATAGCATGGCTGGGCTAATAGAGCTGCTTTTGAGAAAATGCAGGATACAGGATTTCATTGCTGTTTGCAGAACATTGTGAATACCACACTTCTACAACTTCCTGGTGATAAAACAAGGAGGGATGCTTATCACAGTGATAATTTGAGTTTACAGCAGAGGTTTCAGCAGTTTTCAGATATAATTTTTATTGGTTGCACTACTGTTGTGTTTAGTGCCTAACACTTTGTGCAAAAAGCAAGAATCAATTTTTTGAAAAGTTATTGATTCTGGTGGGATACAAGTGGAAAATCTTCAAGTTATATAACAAAAAAAAATTCTAGTCAACAGAACATGACACTTAAGAAAAAAAAATGATCACTTTGTTACACCTTTCCTACCTGCTTTGTTATTGCATTTACAAGTGTTGTATGTGTAAAATTTTGTATTGTGTACTGCAATTTTCAAGTGGTATTGATGTTTTAAAGAATGCTGAGGAATGAATAGGGTGGTCTTTTATTTTCAAAATAAATCCAAATGAAACTTTAAGGAGCTAGCTTTCATGTACAGATAAACAACAGAAATTGCCATTGTATTTCGTGTGAGATTTCCAGGCCATCTTGTAGATTTAAGCATGTATCTCATGCATTTAGAACAATTATGAAAAAACACGGTAATAAACCTCAATGAAGTTGCATGTAGTTCTTACCAAAAACCTATATGAAAGAATTGGTCACATGCCACAGGTTGTGACATTTTACTCTTAGGGAAATGATCTCTTCATACTTTGGGTATATGGTAGGAAGGACTTGGGTTTTATCTCCTGGAGTGGTTCCATTATGAAATAATGGTAAAGCTTGCCAAGCTCCCCTCCCCTCCCCAGAAGAGTTTTACGTTACATGTTTAATCTTTCTGATACTAATCAGAAAGATATGCCTTTAGAAAAATCATAGTTCCCATCCAGTGTAGAATACAAGAGGCACATATAAAAGCCGAGTTAGTCTTGTATGGTAGTGTTAGGAATTTCTCTTCTTCCCTGCCTCACCAAAAAAATAAAATAAGCATTGCCAGAGGAATGCATGCAGTTGAGAAACATACTACTTATGGCTTTCAGCCTTGGTTTCCTCACCATATTATATCATCTCTGGTGGGAGAGACAAATGCGAGTTCAGATGACCTATCTGAAGTGACGAAAGACAGTGCTGTGGTACATTACATAGGTCACTGAATTTTGCCAAACTTGATATCACAAGTTTGCGACACTCTCTCTCTACTTAACAGATCATTTCTCAGAAGTGAAATTTTGCTTCAAGGTTGGAACAGTTTTCTCAAACCTGGTAGCAAGTTAACTGTGATGGAATTCATATGAAAGAAACCTCAAATTATTGTGAAACTTATCTTTACTTAGGGAAAAAATGTAACAAAGAGAAGCATTACAAAAGTTTTTAGCTAGCATTAGCTGATTTATTGTGTGTGTGTGTGGGTGGGGGGTATCACTATCAATAATACTGACAATCCAAGCAAATAACAGAGAAATTTTGACTGGCATTTTGGGAGAAAAAAAAACATTGCAACTCCCATGAAAAGAGTAATTTAATGGGGGGGGGGGTCCAAAATTTCCTAACTAAACTTTGTTTCCTTTGTGCTGTCTGACTTAGATATGGTGAATTTATATGAAGATTTTAGTGTTCACATTTCTTTTTCCAACTTATCAATCAGCAGATAAATATTCTCAAGTTAAAAAAAAAAAAAAGAAAACAAATAAAACTGATCCTCTGTAAATTCTTCACATTCCATCCAGGTAGCTTAGTGCATTTTTTGAAATATTTGTCAAGTGACTGCAAAAATATCTGAAAAATCAGGAAGCAAGACACAATAAAAATTGTTAAGATTACATCAAGAGAATTTACTAATGAATATTTACTCTTTAGCACATCCATCTTAACAAACTCTAAATTAATTAATTTAAAATTTTAAGTAAGAATGAAAATGAATGCAGAAATATTTCATAAAATTTTTATTTCCTTTGTTTCAAAATTTGTCCTTTTTATTATATATTTTGTGATTACAAACAAAACTTGCATCTTAGTTTTGTAAATACCTAATGACATTTTCATTAGAATCATACATTTCATGCATCTAAAATAAATCTTATGTACAACAGCCTTTAAACTTTTTTTATTTTATGGCTCATGTCCATTTAAAAATACGTAATGCCTCTTTACCATAGCACCTTTTACTTATGGTAACAAAATTAATGTAGAATTAAAATTATATTACTTTGAATATAAACTAATTCTTTTAAAAACTGTTCTTATGGAAAATAAAGTTCATAATTTATCTTGAGGAATAATTACATTTAAAAAATATTGAATAAAATTACTGCCAGAGAAACAAAACATGAAAGCATGTTGATTCCTATTTAAGCTAACAATCATATAGAATGCTCTTTTTTTGTAAAATTTGCATTTTTACTTTTATGGTTGTATCTAAAATTATTTTTGTCATTTTAATAATTATTTAAGATCATTCACTGTTATTTTATTTTTTTATATTGAATTTGATATAAGAAAATCAAGAAGCTGAATGTGCTTTGTTTTTGTATTGAAAATTGGCATTTTGTTCTTGCTTATAATGCTAAAATTTTGTTCAGCTTTAGACAACAGCTGTTAGTATTAGCAGTTATTAATCAGCATTTAAAAAAAGTAATCATGGTGAAATTAAAAACCTTGGAAAAATATGCATTTTTTGATTAATAAATTTCTTCTGGGTTTTTTATTTTATTTTATTTTTTTAATTTTTTTTATATATATAATGAAGATATTTGTCTAATTTTGTTCAGGCATGAATGATCTTTATTTGCTCACTAGGAAATACATATGCTTGTCATCTGTGTAAAAGTTGGAGAACCAATATTTTCATCATCACAAGTAGTTAAATTAAAGGAAAACTACAGAACATTAAAGTTTTCAAGAACTCGTTACATTGATTTATGTATGTCATGCTGTCTTTCTGTGTGATATTTTTTGTGAATGTTCAGAGTTAAGTAGCCATATCCAAGTCATATTCATCTTGGGGTGGGGGGGGGGGGGCATCAGCAAATCTGTTTTTATTCAGGTTTGTTGATCAAACCTGAATGCAAAGTGCCCAATATTAATTCTACTAAATCCTTTCTCATGGTCACTTTACTACTGTAACTAATATCATTTTTCTGTAATTATTCTCCCCCTTTTTGTTACATAGTAAACGATTTCCCTTGTATTTTCTTTGGTCTGAATGACTAATCTTCTGTCATACTATGCTTGTCACTGTTGTAGCCTACACTCCTCATGCATCTGACGATTACTCTCTTGTATCTCCTCCATAATGTTGTCAAAACCACATTGTTCACTCCTACTGTGTTTATGTGTAGTATTAGTTATATAAAAATGTAACTCATGAAATGTCTGCACTTATTCCTCATAACTCTTGGTATATAGTTGTACGCTGCTTGTGTCAGATCAAATGCATCTTGGTCAGTTTCTATCATCTGTCAACCTCTTCCCTATTAGCTCATCAACCCATGGTACTGATGTTTGCTATAATCAACCACCTTGTAAAAAACCACAAACACACAAGTAGCTGTTATCAACATTCATATACTGTCTATCTCCAAATATACCAAACCAATCTATCATCCTTCTCTTTCATACCTTCTACCTCTGTGTGAGAAGATTGTTCTGATCACATAGTTTTCCTTAAATACTATGACCTTCAGTTCTTTAAAAAAAATTTTTTTTTTTAAATTGTATATGAGCATGTTCCATCTTTCCTCTTAATCTTGCCTGTATAGTGCACTGATGTGCTCCAGGTCTTGAACCCTATGATGTGTGGAACTGATATTTAAATAAATAAATAATAATAAAAAAAAAAATCCACTTATTTGTTCTTGACAGTGACCTTCCCCTGTTTGACCACCACCACCTAAACCTGTATCTCGTGATCACTCTCACCAACTGATAGCAGTGTTGACATCTTTGTTTACAACCACATACTATGAGAGCACAAAATTTACTCTAAAACCTCATTAGTTCCATCTTGTTGCTTAAGTTATCTCTCGAATTCAAAATTCATTCTTGTTGTTTCTCTACAGCTTCCCTTCACATTTGTAACTTGCACACCCCTTTCATCACACAACTCACATCTTGTCATTCATTATCTTTACTGTCTTCCACTCATTATCATACCTGAACTTTCCTACTAACTACCTACTTTTCCAACAGCACTATAATTCTTAACCTCTCGCAACAATTTTTCTCAAATTCACAATTACCTCTCTTTGATGTATCTTCCTTCCATGCAAAGCCTCAGTTATTAGTCTCATTGTGCCACACAGTCATCCTTTAACACTTGCTTCATCTTACTAACTTCTCTCATTCAGTCTAGCATTTTCATCTGTATTTGTTACTTTTCATCATACTGTTCTCCTTTTTAAAAATTTGCTATCATTTTCTCATAAACCTTAATACCATTACTGTTTTCATTCATCCTCAGTCCACAAACCTGTCACATTTTTATATATTTCTTGGTATCCATTAAGAAAATTCTACTGCATTTTTCACAGTGGATCTTTGAGGTGAAACTTTTTTGCACTTATATACACCATTTTTGAAATGTCTGCCATCAGTGATAAAACAACTTGAAATAACAAATTTATCTTTAAGATAAGAAATTTCACAGAACATTCCTATATCCACTGTAAAAAAAAAAAAAAAAAAAATGAAGCACTATAATAAAAATAAATGTCATTAAATAAAAAACTGCAATACAATTTTAAACATGTTTTCTTAGCACTCCAAAAACATCACAATACCCTGCAATACCAATTATGACATTGCTGATTACTATGGCAATCTGCTTGGCCAAGTGGTTGGTGTATCTGCTCTTCAACCAACAGGCTGTGGTCATCGATGTTTATGATTGTTTTTCAGGTGAGAGATGAGTTTCATTGTCTGGTGTGAGACCACCGCCCAGTTTACTGGGGACCTAAAGCAGCTTGGAAAAGTTCTATGTTTTGTCTCTAGAGCAGGGATTCCAGACTGTAAAATATAAGTAAAAATACACAATATATATAAAATCAATAAAAATGGGGGAAAATCCTTAGCCCACCCATGGTGCGATTGTACTACAGATTTACAAATGATCCTTTCATGAGTGGGAGCCACATAAAAAAAATAAAATTAAAAAAATTGCTTAACAATTTTTGAGCCTAAATCTCACATTCTAACTAATGGAGGATGCTTGTCTACAATGCTGAAGATATTCATGCACTGTAGTACTAAAAACAGGATTGCTTCAGTCAAGCTAAATGTTCTGTTTACTGAAGATGTGAATATGGTTATCATTGATAGGGAGCCTTAAGTTTTCCCTACCTGTTAGATGTAGTGTGGTCTGTAGGCATAATGGTGTCACATGATAAACAAAATGTGACAACTTCATAAGAGAAACCTGTATGTTGGTACAAAATTAATCACTCAAAAATGTGCTAATACATTTTCAAAACCCTCCACAGTCCAAGAACAACATAAAAGCATGGCATAAGTTTTTAAGCAATGATATGTATGAAACATTAAAGGGAATTTTGTGCAATATCATAATTACATACAATGAAACCCATAAAAGTTCAAGCATAAGTTCCTGTGATTTAAATAGTTTATTTGGAGAAATTAAGTGCTGATTGCTTAATCAAGATTACGAAATTGATAACACATTGAATTCCTGTTTAAGGAAGGAGTTTGAAATAGTATGGTGCTTAATGTGGGAAATATGACTGAGAGAATGAAACTGATAAATATATAGTAAATTTTTGGAGCAAATTTCTCATGGTTTGCTCTCCTAATAAGAAATTAAATTCTTGATTTAATCACTCAAGCATATGAAGTATAACTAGTTCACTGTATATGGAAGCTGTCGACTTCACATCAGTTGGCTCAGTATCTCATAATACAAAACATGGGAAGGGTCACTACTCAGACTGTTTTGATCGTTATTGAATTCTCATCAGTGCAAAAGTCATTTTCTATGTGCAAGCAGTAAAATGGTGTTTATTTTTTTTTTTATTAGTTCCAAACTTAATTTAATTCTTTACACAGGTAAAGAATTAAATTAAGAATATAATCTTAAGTATAATGTACATGTTCTGAAACTATGTTTCCCATCCACAGAAAGAGCCTCAGAAGCAAAGATATGTAAATGCTGTTATCCAGAAGAGGAAATACTACTGAGTTCCAAAATTAATGATATCTTAAGTCATTTAAAATAGTGCCTGTGTAGTTTATGGCAAGTGTCTGGTTTTTCATAATGAAAGACTTATTAAGTTTGATTCTAGTTGCCGAGTAGAGAAACTTTTCAGCTGGTCCCAAATTAGTTAATCATGCTTTTCTGGGAGGCTTTTCACCCAGAAGCTCAGGTTTTTAACTCCACAATTCAGTAAAGCTGGCAGTAGTTCTTGCATTATTTCAGACAATGATACATTACAGTTGGGCTTACTAGATCTATGGTGGCATTGCCTGCTGTACCCCAAAGTCTTCAAAAATCATCAGTGATTAAGAATAGAAACTACCTCCCTACCAATTTCCAAATGTTTGTTAGAACTAAAAGAGTTAACTGTTTAACTTGGTTAATGATGTTATGTGCCATCTAGTTGTTCAGATTCTTGATCTTGTAAATACAAGCTCTCCATCTGAGTCTCTTTCCTCTTCTTTCCTTGCGAATTCATTCCTTTATGTTGTCCAACTATTTCACTGTCTTTCTCTCCTCAACCTTCCTCAACATAATTACCTTTTCCAATAATTCATCTGCTTACATAATGTGTCCAAAGTACATTAATTTCTATTTAGCAGTCATTGCCTCCAAGGAGTATTATCTTTTTATTCTCTAAAATCTTATTAGTCATTCTTGTGTCCATATGAATTCTTAATCATTTCCACATCTATAATTCAAATGAGTTTGCGATCTGTCTTTCTTCTGGAAATATCATTGCTTTGACAATTCTAATTCTTATTAACATCTCTATTGTTTATAACTTTTGTCAAGTTTAACATAGCTTTTGTTTCCCTGTAGCACCATTTAATTTCATCTTCACATTGGCTAGCATATCTTATTTATTTTTCTGCCACCAATCTTAATTCCTTCTGGGTTTTTATCGAAGCCTACTCTTGTTAAAATATTCTTGTCCTTTCCATAATCAATCTCACATTCTATATGATTTCTAGTTCCTGTACCTCTCTTAAACCCTCTATTCACTTATGATTCTAGTCTTTGATCTTTCAGCATGACTTGACTTACATGTGAAATTAAAGAAATGGTTTTGGAATTCTGGTGATTCTGAAATGATGAATGGTGGTGTTTTTTCCATTCTCTAGGCTAGTATTTTCTTTCAAATTTGTTGACAGATTTCAGTTAATATATTCACTACTTCATCTCCAGCTGTTCTATTGCTTATGTCACTTCATTTTCATAATCATAGATTCATCTACAGATTTCTCTTTTTAAATTCTCCTTCGATATTAATATCTTTTTGTGCACAACTCCTACATACTTTTTCACTTTTTCCTTTTCTGAGATATTGCTCTTCCATACAATAGAGTAGCATAGCTAGGTTTATGGTGCCCTTGCCAAATTCGTAGCTATGTGCCTTTTTTTTTTTTTTTTTTTTTGATTATTTTTATTTTGACAACTTCAAAAATTGGTAAAATATCCTGTCACTGATGCACTTCTGATAGAGGTGTCTTTGGCAACTGTCCCAGTGTTATAACATTCCTACCCCTCTGCATATACAACTTGTTGATAAGTATCAAATCTGTAATCCCATTTGTCCCACTTAAAATACCAACCTGTCATATGGAAATATATCTAAATCTTTTGTAAAATCTTAAGATGCTACTATATATGCATCTCATTCTTTTCAGGCTGACAAATGTCATCCTGTAAAGAGTGAGATGTAAAATGTTAATAAAATTTGATGGTCCAGTGTAAAAAAGTTATGAAAAAATTATAGATGTAATGTGTGGAAGGTAGAGAAATTAAAGTCCTTTTTTTTTCTCATCCATTAGATGACAGGCTGAGTCCATTATGAACAAGTCTGCCATGTGGCTCATCTCTGGCCACATGTCTTAAGTTAAAATTAATTGATGTATCATAATGATTATGTAATTTAGCACTATTGAATATGTTATTTTATGTAGGTGTATAAATATGCACATTAATAATGCAAAACACCAAACCACCAATCTGTTTTTTTTTTTTTTTTAATATTTAAAAGAGGATGTAAAAACGGAAGGAGAGGAACAAATGAAAGTATGTTTCAGTATTTCAATATAAATAAGGTGATGAAATTTGCATATAGATGTGATTGCATGTGGCTCACCTGTTTACCACTGCATTATTTTTATTGTGAGGCTGCTTTTCCTTATAATTGCAATCAGAAACCTACTGGTGTAGAAGAGCAGCTAGACTAGATGTTCTTTGACTATAAATGTTCAAATACGGAGATTTAAAAAAAAAAAAGATTTTATAACACTGACACTGTGTAATTTAAGTCAAATTTCAGATGATGCCAGCACCAAGTCTATAAAAACAAAGAAAGTAAACTTGAATGCAAAGAAATTTCCATATGATTTGTACAAGTACACTATTGAAGAAGAGGATAAGTACATAATGACAGTCCTCCTTATATCCATAAATGTCTATACAGTTTCCCTATAGACAAGGGTCATCTTCAGAAGAACCTTGTCTATAGTTGCATCTGTGTATTTTGTCCTGTTAACTTCTATACCAAACAGACTGGTAATATTACTCATACTTCGACCATCATTTATGATCTTTACTCTGGTTGGATTTAATCCTTCTCTAATGATTAACAATACACCCACACTTTCCAGTTTATCCTCCCCAAATACACTGTACCCTATTAGCCTTATCTATCTCACTAATACTAAAAATTCATATTTATTCCTGATGTCTCTGTGCAGTGAACTTTCTTGATTACTGATGAAAAAAGTTGAAAGTTTATTATATTTCTTGATTACTAACTTATTCATGTAATTCTTAAAACTTGACTGGTTCATATAAGTAGCCTGAATTGTTTCATCAACCAAATTCCTTACCTCACTACTGCAGTTGCTTTTCTCATATGTCATTCACTAATCTCACTATTTTTGGGGTCATCCCTTTCATATTCATTCTTTCTCTCTCATAACAATTGTCTGTCTTTCACTTTAGTGCATGTGACCAAGTTCTCATGCAGCTATCCTGTCATATTTATTTCCAAATACAGGTAACCCTCGTATAACGAGGATGTTAGGTTCCATAGAAATGCTGCGTTATATAAATCGTGTTATGCGAGACTCAGATTACATAGAAAAAGTAGGGTTAGGTTCCGAAATCGTTTTTATTTTTAATTATATAAACAACAATGATATACCCAACAAAAATATTTTTTTATTTAATTCTTGTAATTCATGTAAGTTAAGAAAACAAACTATGAAACAAATATATAGTATAAACTTATGAAATTTCAAATTGTACATAAACTTCATTGCACATAATAAAGTGGATATTTCAGTCATCATCACTGTCTTCAAAATGAACATTTCGTAGATGTTCTTTATTTACAGGTGACCGGAAGGCGTCATCACTTTTGTATAATTATACAAATGAGAATATATATTTTGTATAATTCTCATTACATACTTCGGCTGGTTTAATTATCAAGAAGTCAGTAATAAGACCTTGCTTACCACTATGCTGCAATTTTTTTATTAAGTTCATAAGATGGAGTTAAACAAATATCCAATTGTCTCGTGAATTTTCCGGAGACCTCCGTTCTGGGGTCATTATCCGTAAAATAGCTTTCTAACTTTCTTGCCAAGTCCAATCCTTCTGCTAATTTCTTTAAACTGAATTTTTTTAACGGATTCATCACAATTAGAATCTTCGACAGAACTTTCCCCACCATTTGGTTCGACGTCATCAATTAATTCACTAATTTCGTTTTCAACCATATCGCAAAAGTCTTCTATGTGGCCGTTACTATAGAAATTTTTTTTTTACATAAAAAAGCATTGCATATTGTAACTCAGAAGAAAATAAGATTAACACACGTGATTTTTAATACGCTGTCATTGCAGAAAACGAAGACAACTTTCAACAATAATTAACACTTTATACGGTAAACAATTGACATACATGCGTGCTAAAGGATATTTCCCCTAAAATTTGCTACTTATAACTACATGCGCGATACGGGCAGACAGAATTTGAATGAAGATAAAATTCGATTTTTAAGTCACACTGTGAAAAATATATGAAAAGATAATGGATTACTGCAATTTGTAAACTGTGTTGTATAAGTACCGCGTTATACGAGGGTTGCTACAATTTGTAGACCGTGTTATATGAGGGTTACCTGTGCTTGTAAAGATTCCTTCACTGAATAATGGTTTCTCCTAGCTCATATAACACCAAATCTATTTAAGTATAATCCATCTGCAAGTACAAAGCTATTTTACCCTTTCTAGCATACTCTACATCATTTCTCCTCCACAGTCTTTCATATCTTCTCTACTTGTTGTACTGCTTCTCTATAACCTTAGAAATTTAAAAAATAAAAAAGAAGAAAAACTTTTTACAGTGTAAACTTTGAGTGCAAAGCCAGAATTTTTGTCTTACCACCTTTTTTAAAGAATGAAAGCTTGAATGGTGGTCAAGGGTTTCCCCATGGAATTCAGTTATGACTAAGTAACTCTCAACAGGTGTTTGAATCAGGAGAACAGAAATGGTAATCAGATCGTGAGAAGGATGTCTGAAAATCCCAAGAATTATCTCACTTGACACTGTAGTACCAAAAGATCAAGAGTGGCCAAGTGAAGAGCATTCTGCAGGAAAGCTAGTTAGGGGAAACTTTTATCGTATTTGGAAAATGGTAAGAGTTATCTGTTTTGATGAGTAGATGAACAAATTGTCCTACCAAATACCTTGGCATCTCTTTATTATATAACATTATTCTTCCTTTTTTGATTGAAGTATTTACTTTTTTGTATAACCTTATTATTTTCTGCAGTTATCACAATTCATGCTTTGTCGCTACTTGGATAATCCAGTAGCACTATTTTTGCTTAAGAGAAATCAGATGCATTTCAGGAAACAGTAAAGAAAATATGTAGTTACGATCTAGCTTGTAATGTATGTGCTTTTCTAATTACTAGTCAATAATTTGCTCTTAGCATGAAATACTTATTTCTGTTTGTTGTGAAGTGGCCAATGTAATTGCATAATGACCAAACTGATATTACCATTTGAGGATTACTATTTTTTTTCAATAACGGCTTTACACATGTAAGAGAAAATTAAATATAATTTATTACTCATATATTTCACTCAATATGTCATGAGTTTCTTTCAGGGAGAAGACAGAAAAACTGGTAATATCATTTATTTCTGAATACAAGAAAGAATCATACTACATAATATAATATCACATGTCTTGGTCACAGCTGTCTAATTGGAGGAAACATTATTAAAGAAGTTGGAATAGATGTATAATTAATTTAAAAAGTGATTGTTGTTAATTGTTTATAATTTTTTATATTTTTATTTATAAATAAAATAAAAAAATATAAAAAATGATGAACAATTAACAGCAATCACTTCCCAAAAATTAGAAATAAGCATACAGTCTGTCCAATTAAGATTAGGATGGTGGCATATGACTTCACACTATTAAAAAAAATAGACAATCAAATTTGAACCCACTGTAGCATAGCATCTTGGTGCAGTTCCAGTGATCTCTGCGTCTAGTGTTGATAGCATGAAAAGCAAGGCCTGAATCTTCAGAATCCAAAAATCTTATGTAATCTTGATGTTCTTTGATTCTAATAGTAACAAAATGGCCAGTCTATCCAAAGTAGCAAAGATGACAAGAACAGGGTACTTGACAAACACCAGGCAAGAATAAAGGTGATAATGTATCTTTGATAGGTGGTAAGTGGTAAGAAAGATGACAACTTCCGGGCTGGTTTGATGGTGGTGTACAAACTATATCTGCGAAGGGTTCTTGCTATTTGTTCAGATGCTGGCTATTTTACTGGCATAATAGATTATTTCAGGAGATTAAAAGTGCTGTGATGGGTAGTCCTAAATCACCTGCTTTGGCTGATTATTTTATGGAGCATTTAGATCAGATTTCTAACACTATTTTTACTCAACCTCGAATTTGGCTTTTGTGAATGACATTTTTGCAATCTGGTCTTGCTGTGAAACTGATCTACTTGAATTTCTGGATAAAATTAACTTCTTATATATACTTGCATCAATTTCACTAGTGAATGTGAAACAATCTTCTCTTTTTTTGGATACTGAAATACATTCTAATTCTGCTGGTAATAATGAATTTTCTGTTTACAAGAAGCCATCCTTTATAGGTAGATGTATCTAAGCATTTTCACATTATCCTTCACAAAAAATAGATATTATCAAAAGCCTTGTACATAGACACACAATTTGTTCTTCTAAGTTTCTTTTATTAGAAGAATTAAATAAAGTACAACTTAAGCTATTACTTAACAGATACAGTCAGACCTTAATACAGAAAATATTTGATAATTATTATCCCTCTTCCAGACTGCAACCTGATGTTAAAAGGATCAGAATACCGTACCTTAAAGTAACATCTGAACAAATAGCAAGAACCCTTCACAGATATAATTTGTACACCACCTTCAAACCAGCTCAGAAGTTGTTATCCTTCTTATCACCTTTATCCTTGCCTGGTGTTTATCAAGTTCTTGTCATATTTGCTACTTTGGGCAGACTGGCCATTCTGCTACTATTAAAATCAAAGAACATCAAGATTATGTATGTTTTTCGATTCTGAAGGTTCAGGCCTTGCTACACTACAGTAGGTTCAAATTTGATTGTCTATTTTTTTTGAAATATGTGAAACCTTATTCCACCATCCTAATCGTAATTAGACAGTTGTAACCAAGACACATGATATTGTATGCATGCTGTATGACTCTTTCTTGTGTTCAGAATTTAAATGTTGTTACCAGTTTTTCTGTCTTCTTCCTGAAAGAAACTCATGACATATTGAGCAAAATATATAGGAGTAATAAATTATATTTAGTTTTCTGTTACATGTGTTGAAACTGTTATTCAAAAAAAATAGTATATTTAATGTTGCATGTCTATTAAACAACTAGTAACTTATTCTAATTAGAGGATTCAAAACCTCTAATCCTTCTGTGGGATTCAAACCCCATAAAAGTTAGTGGTTGCTAAATGATTTTTATCACCTGGTGTGACACTACCATGCTTTTTGGTCTGATGTGATATTTAAGGGGGGGGGAATCTCTTCTCTGATTTTTAACTTATGCATTATCCTTTAAACCACGCATATCACAAGTGCTTTACATTCTCTCACTTTTGTAGATGATCTTGCCATAAAAGTACATTATATGAACCATATATGGTAGTTTGTTGTTCACTAATTAGCAAGGAAACTTGCAATACATGATGAAACTGATACTTTGTATGAGTGATTTTGTAATGTTGTCATTATCAGAAAGCTGTGGCAATAAATTATTTTTTGAACTTAATTTTTTTTATATCACTTTGTTTTCTTAATTGAAAGGTTGGATTACTGAAGGTACAGTTACATGGTATTGTAGCAGAAGTCATTTGATGCATTAACCCATTCAAGGATCTGTTAACTGAAGGTTCATTAATTTTAAAGTGGATAATTGAGAAATCAACTACGTGTCTGTTTGCTGACAGACAGTGGCGGCTTGTGGCTTGAAATTGTGGGGGTGCTGCAATTTCGAAATATACATACACAAGTTAGATAGGGGTAAACGGCCTCGCCTACTCCCTGCACGGGAATATAAAGTTGTTAGCTGATTTCTGATTGTAAGTACAGTGTATATGTGTTTGGATAAAATATTAAAATTATCATACAAATTTTTTAAAAAATTAAACATGAAAAAATATTGTATATTATTGATAAATCATACAGTTTGGTATAATTCAAAATTACTTTAAAATAAAATATATTCTCTTTGTTTTGTTTCGTGAAAAAATATTGTTTATTGTCGATAAAATTATACAGTTTAGTATAATTCAAAATTACTTAAAAATAAAATCCATTATCATAACCCCAATAATGTTCTAAAATGAAAACTATAACAAATGTTATGTCTTTAATTGTAATGTCCAAATATTTAAAGAGACGGAGTAAACACGATAAGCACTACAAACACTGTTCTACTGCAAACTGCATATAAACAACAGTGGAACTGTACGACAGAGACAGTGCCGCATTACACTAATAACTTGCATCCCACTGTGACATGTATATATTTGCGTGCGTTGCAATATGACACTGCGGTAAACACAGTGCTGCTATCGTCCTTCACCCAAGTGCTACAAGATGGATTTTTATTATTTTTTATACAAAATAAGAGAATTGTATAGAATTGTTAATGATAAAATTAAATATTACAAGGAAATATAAATAACTTCATAAATATATTTATATATCGAGAAAAATTGGAGGTGCTGCAGTTCCACAATGCCTATGCACAAGCCGCCCCTGCTGACAGAGGAAACAGATATATATATATTAATATCAGTTTCATCTGCCACATCTTTATTTTTAATAATACAAAATACAAAAATTAAATAATGTTCTTTACTTAACATGTTTTAAAACTGGTTAACAACAACTTTTTTTTTCAGAAGGAAAAAATCAGATCTGAAAAGGGTTAAAAATAAGAACTGGCAAACTGATGTTAAATCTGATGAATGTTTAATACAGAATCTCCAGTACTTCACACATACTCATATATACAGTCATACCCCGACTTACGCGAATCTGGAGTTACGCGGTTTCTTATATGTATGTATTCCCGTCCCGCTTCATGCCTCACCACTAATATCTTTCAGGCGCTGGCTGCATTTGCCAGTGTCGCACATGCTGTGAACAAGCACTGATGTGTTTTGCACATTCTCCATTCATGCCCGATTTTTATAGTCTACAAACCTTGCAATTGTTTAATGTTAAGTTCTTGATAAAAATTTTATCACATAAAAAATAATAATGTCATCCAAAAGAAGCAAGTCCGATTCTTCTACTGCTAGCAAGAAAAGAAAAACATTGACTTTGGAAACAAAACTCAACATTATTAAGGAATTTTGAAGGTGGAATGAAAATTTGTGAGCTAGCAAAGAAGTTCAATCTACAGGAATTCACAGTAAGAACAATCATAAAAGAAAGGTTTACAGATTTTGGAGGACATAGAATCTAACGAGGAATGAATTGTAGCCACAAGGCAAGGAATAAAAAAATCATTAGCTTGCTATGAAGAAATTTTGCATGACAAGAAAAAGACATTATGCCGTCAGACGAATCTATTAGATTTTATGAAACCATCAACATCGAAATAGCTTTCTTTTTTTTTATGTACGAAAAACTACAATTATGATTATATTTCTTAAAAAATATAGGTGTTTTTGTAAATCTTTGGTCCCAATTGTATGTTTATATATATAAATTAGATGCAAAATTATACCCCGAGTTACGCGAATTCGATGTATGCACTTTTTGTTGGTCCCACCTACCGCATAACTTCGAAAAATGCAAAAATGGATAAGAAATTATTAAAATAAATATTTGTGGCAACAAAAATGCATCAACTCTTACAGATGAATAAGCCATCTTTTATGAATCTAAGTTAAAGTTACTGGGAGCAAAAACCCTGCTACCTCCATATGAGATCAGCTAACTCATCTTCAGTTGAAAAATCCCATGTAAAGATTCCTTTCATCAGGATGAAATCAAACCCAGGTCTTTTTTAATTGAAGGGCGCAATGTTTCGTTGTTCTTCCAATAATTTACAAAAACAATGACCTTTCTGAGGAGCTCACAAACTCTCCAAGCTAGGTGAATGTGACAGTTGACCGCAGAAAGCTTTTAGGAATTCTGCAAAATATGGCTCAATATGAAAAAAAAAAAGCTGTTTATTGGCAAAAGCTTGTATACAGGAGTATGTTGACAGAGAATCTATACTTAGCAAAGAACTGCAGAGATTTACTATGGGAAGCTCACATTTGAGCAATTTGCTGACATTTGTAATAATGTTATAATTTAGTTACATGGGGGGGGGGATTATATATATATTATATATCAGGGGTGAATATTAAGGATGTCAGTGCTCATCCATGGAATAGCAGTAACACCGATGTTATATTTTTGCATTTATTCCTGTTAAAGATGAATAAATAATTGTTTCCAGGCTTTGCATGATTCCTAAAAGTAAACACAATATACTAATGTTTCATAAAGAGAACACTTCTCGATGTGTAAACATTGCATCACATTCGCTTTTATAGCCCGGGTGTGCGTTCAAAACACATACACCTTTGAGCCCTTTGAAAAGATGTACAGATGATGCAGTCGGTAAAATTCTTAGTGTTCTAGTAGTTTTAAACCACTCAGAAAGTTCTGAGTGGTTTAAATATGGTGAGTTCTGAGACAGTAGCACCTAGAGGCTGTGATTGTTCTTATGTAAACCAAATCAAACCAATTCATGGTGTGCATTCAAAACATACACCTTTGAAAAGATGTATAGATAGTGCAGTGGGTAAAATTCTTAGTGTTTTAGTACTTTTAAACTACTCAGAAGGCAAGGTATGGTCAGTTCTGAGACAGTAGCACCTAGAGGCTGTGATTGTTCTTATGTAAACCAATCCCATTGAACGTTGCCATTTGTCATGAGTTGCTATATTTGTTTTCTGAGTTTCATCTGTTTTGTATGCATAATGTGTGAACTGACATGGTAGGCAAGTTTTTAATATATATTTTCGATAAATTTATAACTTTTTTTGCCCATATTTACAATGGGAAACAGTACTGTAGTCAAACGAGGTAGGCCTCATCCTCCTCTTCTAAATTTTACACCTTTGAATAATTCAAATATACCAACCAAATATAGCATTGTCCTCCATTATTGTTTTCTAATATACAATATCTTAAACACATTGTCCCCCACTCTGCACAGATTTGCAATACAATACAATATAAAGTTTATTCTCATCACGTATACATAATTGTATATGTGATGAGAATAATACACATGTATTTATAAATATACAATTCAAGTATTACTATCATATTTTCTGTTTTTTTTTTACATTTATTTTTGGCTGATTATTTTGTTACAGACTAATAATATAAAATAAAAATATTTTCCTTATATATACAAATAGAGTAAAATACATTATCAAATTGTTTTTGTAGTTTATAAAAATGTTTAAAATAAGTTAGTGAGTTTTTATGTGTGCAACCGAGGGCCAGGATTTGGTTACAATTAATTGATAAATTAAAGTATTCAAAGTTATCCTACAATTAATTGCATTAAACCAATTAAGATGAGCACTGATTGCTATATACTCTTAAAACTTTCATACATCGATAAAAATGCAATCATACAGTCAAACTGACGTGAATTTTGTAGCACGGGTTGCATAAGCCACGACAGCACACCCAACCGAAGCGGGCATGCAGTGCCACTGATATATATATATATATTGTCCTCTCATGTATATATATATGTGTAGAAAGTTTTTTACCTTGGGTATAATATATGCTAAAGATACCAAGTTATTTTAAATATAAACCTGGTTTTTTTTACTCCATTTCCCAAGTAAGCAAACAGACAAGTCAGTCAAGTTTGCACCTGCAAGTGTTGCAAGTCTAGCTGACCCTGCACATAGTGCAAGTCCAGGGCAACTCGTGGTAAAGGTAGAATAAGCTCTGATCACTATTCTTAATATTTACCCTTAATACATCACACATCTCCTCTCCTGGAGGAGATGTGTGATGCTATGTATTAAAGGCATCTCCTCCAGGAGATGTGCTTTGTATTAAGGGTAAATATTAAGAATAGTGATCAGAGCTTATTCTACCTTTACCACGAGTTGCCTTGGGCTTGCACTACGTGCAGGGTCAGCTAGACTTGCAGGTGTAAACTTGACTGACTTGTCTGTTTGCTTACTTGGGAAATGGAGTAAAAAACCAGGTTTATATTTAAAATAACTTGATATCTTTAACACATACACATGAGAGGTCTCAAGACCTAGGACACATCAGTGCCATGTGTGGGTGAAATGGATGCACCTTGATTATGGACTTTACTAAGGCTTTTGACAGGATACATCATGGAAGGCTGTTGCATGTGTTGGAGAAGATAGGCTTGGATTATAAACTGTTAGCCCCCTTTAAAAGGATGGCTAACTGAAGGATAAGTGTTGTGTTGCATTATTTAAGAAGAATGCCAATTTTTGTAATACCCAGTTAATCCTTATCTACCCATAATATCCATAAATTGATGAACTTTAAGTTCTTTACTTTTCATATGTGAGATTGCTATAAAAAATAATAATAAAATAGCTTGATACAAATCAACTTAATCAGGCAGATGATGGTGTGGCAGAAGCTCTTTTTTTTCCCATTCTAACTTGTAGGAATCCTTCTGACTTGAATAATTTCATTAAACAGCTAGATCACTAGCATTTTCTACTGCATCTTGTTGCCTATCATGGACACGTGTTGTCTGATACTTTTCTTTATTTCTAGCCAGGAGACTCAACATCTCTCTTTCTTTCTTTCTGTGTTTTGCTTATCTGTACATCAGCCTCTACTATAATATCATTTAAATAAGGCCTTCAGTGAACTGAAAAATTCTTATAAAATAGTAATTCATCATCTTTGATCTCATAGAACTCACTGTCATTCCCCTTCTCATTTGATAAAGTTATCTTATAAAAATGTCTTGTAAAATTTTTATAGTTATGATCTTCATATTGCCTTATCCCCTACTTCCATAACAGTGTTAGGAAAAGTACCTACTTCTTATATAAGGGTCTCCACAGCTAAATCAGTTTAAAAGTCTTCTGATAGGAAAGACCTGGATTCAGATCCCATCTAGGATATATGAACTTTATCAGGCCTTTTCAATTGAAGATAGTTAGCTGGTCTAATAAGTAGGCAGCAGAGATTTTCCTCCCAGAAGTGTAAGAGTTTTTTTTTTTCATCCTGCAACCATATGTGTACATTTAGCCATTAAGACTATCTTTTTCTAAATTATGGTTAGGAAAGCTAATTGTTTAAAATTTAGACATTAAATGCCTAGATTATTTTTATTTATTTTATTATTACATGCTCTTTATATCCATAGTTTATCCTAAAAGCCCCTTTTCAACATTGGCTTTTAGGATGCTCTCCAAGACATGTTTGATAACATATTGAAATGAAGTACCGAAAACATTTTTATAAGATGGTGTATTTTAAGGACATTATGAACATATTAAACAAGAGCATCTATGTTGTTTTCTGCACGCACAGAATGATTTGTCATCAGGTATAGTGATTCATAGTTGTTGGCATATGTGATATGGTACTTGGAAAAGAACTATGACTTGCTTCTTTCAGTTGCTCTGTTTGTTTACTGACATCCTCTTTTAATGATATCCTGCACTGCATTGTCACAAAGTAAAAGGTGTAAGCTATTCCAGTCAGTGATATGGCAGTTTATTATCTGACTATTTTTCAACCAGACTAGCATTCTATAGTACATCAGCTGTGTGTGTAGATAAGTGGTTAATAAAAAAGAAGGAACCTTTTGATATGATTTTTGAACAACTAGAAGTTGTGATCCTTAGGAAAAATGGTAGAACAAAGACTTCCATCTCACATGTAAGAACAATATTGTAATGTACCAGATTTGGGATTGATGTATATACAGCAGGGTTTACAAGTAATGTCTTCAGCAAGAGGCTATAATAGATTTGATGTGCTTATCAAGAAAGAAAGACTACATATGTAAGTGAACCCAGGAGGAAAGAGAAGATTTTGTGTAATCTCATTATTAGCAAAGATGAAGGAAGACCAAGTGTGATCTTTCTCCATTATTTTTGATAGAACTGAGGTGAGCACAATGGAATAGCAGTGTGATAGCTGGCTTTTATCTTCATTCTTTGGGATAGGTTGAATATAGGCTTTGCATGAAATAAGAGAGGATTGTGTTTTGGTAATATTAAAGTTGACAAGCTGTCCTCATCTACACTGAAAAGAGATCAATGTTAAAGACAATTATAGAGGATCTTGCAGCTTGGAACATGTGGGAACTGCAAGATCTTCTATAATTGTCTTTAACATTGATCTCCTTGCCATATTTCAGTGTAGATGAGGACAGCTTGTCAACTTTAGTATTGAAAAATGAAAAAGAGAGATGAGGAGTATTGCATTCCTCCACAAAGCTATGGATATATTCTGAGATTAATGACAGAAGGTCTTTATGAATAGAAGAAAGGCAAATGTGCAAAGCCCTGTGATACTCCAGCACTGAAATCTGAAAAATGAAGCTGTTTACTCTGGCATGCCATAAAGGGAATTAGCTATCTAAAGTTATATGACTGGTACAACTAAGTCTATGAGACAGTGTATTATATTACGTCTGTTAATTGCATATGTTCTTCTGGTTGGTTAACATGTTTTGTGCAATGAAAAACCTGAGTTTCCAAGGAGAAAACAGGAAATTGGGAATCCAGTTGCAAAGGATGGAGAGTAGACCCTAAAACAGTAATTTGGTAAGTAAGCCTTTGTGCTTACCCTAGATCATATGCCAGAAAACTATCTAGAGTGACTGCATGGGTTTTTGCCAAACCTTTCTATAGAAAGATGATGTTGATAAGAAGAGCTAGTGGATTGAGGACAGAATCCACATTGGTATTATTGATTAAACAGCTGGCTTTTTGACTATCCATTATTTTTGATAGAACTGAGATGAGTGCACTGGAATAGTAGTGTGATAGCTGTCTTTTTTATCATCTTTCTTTGGGATGGATTGAATATAGTCTTGTTTCCATGTAGAGATGCCAGATAAGTATAAAAGATTATAAAGACAATATAAAATGGGCAGTAGCTTAGATACCAACATTTTCTTGTCCATTGTGGACAGAAAAATGTTGGTATCTAAGCTATTCAGGATTCTTCTGATGTCTTACTAGTATTGACAAAAGACAAAGAAGGCATACTCTGTTAGCTGTTCTTGGTATAGTTTGCCTTGATCATCTATGTAGGAGTTGAAAGGGAAGAATGGTGTCTTAAACCAGTCTCAGATCAGCCTTAAACAACAAATTACACAATAACCACAGTAATTAACTTTAATGAAAGTACAGATATTTTGTACTTGTTTGAAAATAGCATTACATTATCAGTGTGTTTCTACACATGTTATAGTTATAATACATTACAGTTATAATTATATTATAGTTATAGCACAGGTTCCTCTAAAGATTAGTCAGATCAGCCTTGTCTTTGAGTGATGTAACCATAAGGCTATCTATTATGTGAGATTTGAAATGATAGGGCAGAAACTGGGCAAATTGATTTTTCTGAGGAACTAGAATGTTCATCTGCCATTTGAGTAAGATGCAAGTTTTCTGCACTTGACCCTTTGTAAGTCTGATTATCTAATAAGCCTCACCACCTTCCTGTTGCTTTTGATCTCTTCTTTGATCCAAATCAGGCTTTGAAATCCAAGTCTGATATTGTGGATGGTTTTTTGTAGTTGTTCCATTCTGCAGTGTAGACTAAGTGTAAAGCTGGAGCTTTGGTTTCAGTCTCTTGCATCCTGTCATGTTTAATGACAGAGTAACTGGGCGAAGGAAATGTTGTAGAAAAAGGAACTAGAACATTTCCGCTTCTGAAATCGACAGTATATTCAGAAGGGGAACTTGTAAAGAAGAGATCAAAAGCAACAGGAAGGTGGATAGGCTTATTAGATATTCTGGTGGACAAATGAACATTTGCAAAAGATTATTATTGACAAAATATCCTGGCACCTCCTCCAGCCTGATCAGTCAAACTGAACAACAGACACCAATTTGAGATTTGAACAATGAAGTTCCTAAAGAATGTCACTTTACTGTTTGGGTATAAAAATGAATTATAATTTAGCAAATTTATTTTATGATTGTTTCTTTTTGTAATCAGAATTTCATCTCACTTTGTTTAGTGCACAAAAATACGTTATTTACGAAGATTGCAGATGAAATCAGCTTGTGGCAATTAATGTAACTGACAATTTCAACTAAAAAGTGGATACACATTGAAATTTCAAATCGTGAAGAATTCATTTTTATGGATGACAATCCACACTACACCGTACATGAACAGTGGAGATACTCTGGAGACCAAGGATATTAATTCAATTGAGTGGCCTTCATACTCCCCAGATCTCAACCCGCATAAGAACACATTTGGAACACAATAGGGAGTCACTTTGCTGCTCAAAATTCCCATCCAGAAAACAAGGCTGATTTGAATGAGGAGTGAGCCAGTTAGCCTCAAGAACTCCTGAATCACTTGGTTCTAAGCATGGTGTGATGTTATGGCAGCTGCATCGCAGTTTAGTATGGACATAGTCCATACCGAAATGTCTCTCCGTATAGTTTTCTGTAAGCACTGGGCATTAATTCTTTAACTACATCCTCAGGATTGTAACTTTTGCCAAAAATGTATTGCAGTTTAATTTGTATGAAATTTATAACACATTTTTTGTGTAATATAATTTATTAGTATGCTGGCAATAAATTTATGCCCACAAATATTTGGCTATAGTCATGAAAATTTTTTCATATACAAGTAAAAATTTAGTTCGTCCTTAGTTTGTGAACACCAATGTATTACACTGACAGTCAGAAAAGGTATTGCTGCCTTTTCACCCCTGACCTGATCAACTGGTGGATAAAAATGCTCAAAAGTTGTGAACATTCCTTTCTAAGAAAACATTGACAGAAGTTTCCATGTTTGGGCTACAGTGCACAAACCTAGCTGCTAATAATCCCCTGACAGACTAATAACTATATATTAGTATATCAGTGTATCCTAATCATATTTTTCTATAACTTCTTGCTAATCCTAAATACATATGCCTTTGATCCACTTCTTATAAGCACCTCATTCGATTGAGAAGGACTGTTGATTCTTAGTTATAGACTAAAAAAAATGATAACTTCAGCACTTGGAAGCTGAAAGAGAGAGATAGTATATTTGAGCCATAAGTCGATCATGGAAGTTGGTGAACTTCCTAGAAGGTATATAAGATATAAGGTCTTGTGAGTAACTAGATTTTTTTTGGGGTGGGGGGGGGTGTACAGTGACGGCGCTGATGTTGAATGAATTCGAGGCATGATATTTTGGATGAGTGATCAAATTCAGAAATTATCTCTGATTAAAGAATTACCAAATGCAACTACTGACTGAATATTCTCTCCATCAATCCGCATTAGTCTGTTGTTAATTCTTAAATATTCATGAAATGGAAACAGTCTGAGCTCTGAAGTAGACCTTTAGAAAACAGCATCGTCAGAGAAAGCCATGGGCAGCAAATATTTCAAATAACCACAAAGATACTTCAAAAAACTGTAAAGGAGATAAAAATCATTATTCACATCTTCAGTCCTCTAAACCCTAATTACTTAAATATCCTGAAATTACCCTTGTAAAGTCATACCAAATTCTGCAATTTACATTTTTTTTTTCTTTATATATCTCCATATTTACTTCCACAGTTTAAAATTAACTCAGGTTATCGACATCTGAATTTGTAAATGTAAATCTGATCCTACAACGATACATCAACATCTTAAAAGATATTCTGAAATATAGCCAGGTGAATGCAAGAGACTAGAAGGAGGATAACTGACGGTCTGTATTCCTTTACGTACTTATTCAAGATGAAATAATATCTTGAGTTATTGGTACTTCAGATATTGCTTAATCTTGAGTAATTTAAGAGTATACAGTCAGTTATGTTATCAAACAGTGCAGTAAAAAAAAAAGTTGTAATTCCATATCCTTTATTTCTGATATTTGGTTCACAGTTTTATTATGAGCACTCATAATTAGTATCGTTAAGTAAGCATACTTCCATGGAGTCAAAAGACTATTCACAGGAGGTTCATCCTAAATGCCATTGTGCTTATAAATCTTAAATTCTTTCACACGCCTTTACCTTCACAATGTGCTCTGGCAGTTCGTTCTAGTCACTTACAGTCCTTCTTACCCACATTTATACAGTTTCCAGGACTAGTTTCTTTATTTCTTTCGCCCTTTGAACATTACCTTAATTATCTTTCTCTGCACTCATTCTAGGCCTTCCACATCACCACAAAACTAAGTTTTATAATAGTGTAGATACAGTCAAACCAAGCAAGCCAAAATGTACAAATCTCATTCTGGCCTTCATAAAGAATCTGTTCTAATTTGCCCAACTCTATATTCCAGTCCTAATTTTTCCATAAACCTTTATTTTATTACTAGAAATGCAAACTGATTTATAATTCAATTAGGTCTGCCTTTGTATTTCCACTGTTCTGAGACTTTTATTTTCCTTTCACTCCACTGATAACTTTTTCAAGTTAAATTTTTATTAACTAAGTCAAGGGTATTATCCGTTTCTTAGAACATTCTCTTAAAATGCATAAGGAAATGTCACTCAGCTCTAGGCTTATTAACATCAACATTATTCAATAGTCTGAATACCTCAAGGTTGTCACTGCTGTTTGAAGCAGACATAAATTGCTCATTAAATTATCATTATAACAAACCTGGACTCAATGGGAGATAGATCTGAATGAGATCACACAGTACATCTTACCCAGGGAGCAGCATATCTATTATATTTAAATTTAAACTCATTCATATTCCTAATATTCACATTCTATGGCAGTACATTCTATTTACCCACTACTCCTGGATTAATTACCTCAATAATATAACATGTAAAAAAAAAAAAAACTCTTCTGCATTAACATGGTAAAATATCCTCACCAACTTAAAAATTTCCAGCATTGCTCTTCTCTAAATCTTCTATGAATTAGGTGACCATTGCACTGCAAATAGGGTTTCTACCCTAGAAATTTTTTTTTGTCTCAAGTCATGAAAAAAACTACTTGAGATTTGAGACTTTCATAAATTTAAGTTTATAAATCTGAAACAGAAAAGTGTCTAATTTATTATTTTTAATTTTAGTAAAATGAGTATTGCATCATGGAGATTATGAATGATAAGTGAAATTCTATTACGAATTAATGAAACAAAACTATTCAATTACTGGAATAAATGTTTTTCATTATTTTATACATCAATTTGTGTTTCCTTTTAAATATAATATAATAATATTAATATATATGACTAAATTGTTGCACTTAGCTGCTCCAAGTCATTTCTTTCACAGCATTGCTCAATATTTAAAAATATATATATTAAAATTTAAATATTATGTAACCCACTTTAATCTCTCCTAAACTGTGAACATCCCACAGACCTTCCCCCATCTTGGTCACTTGCCTCTGAATCCATTCCACCTCTTACACATCTCCATGAAACCCAAGTCACCAGATCTGTGCACAATAATCCAGATGAAGCCGTATAAAGAAGAACAATAACTTGCTAATCTCAACTTGTTAGAATGTTGTTCAGTAATCTTAATACAACACACAGGTAATACTGTGTGTTGTATTAAGCCACTTTTACAATAAGCCCTCTGAACTTCAACTCCTCATCCACCAACATCCCAAATCCCTGGCTTCATCAATTTCCTGCAGTGCAGTACCAGTACACAACCAGTAATCTTTTCATTCCAAAATCCATAACCTTAAGCATTAAATTGACATCCATTCTCCTCTGCCCATATTGCCAATCTATTTGAGTAAAATAGATCCTGCAAAATTTCAACATCATCTTTATTGACTATTACTCTAATTAATTTTGCATCATCCGCAAACAACTGAATGTTTCTCCTCAGATCATTTCTCATATCATTAATGCAGTGACCCAAGAATAGAGCCCTATGTCTCACCATTAGTCACAGACCTTCTACGGGACCTTGCTCCTGAATAAACTACTGTTTGGTATCTCTCCATCAACCACCCTTTTATCGTCCATACCCATATGCTGTAGCATACATATCAGAATTCCATGTCGTATTCTGTCAAACACCATTGGAAAGTCCAACAGTGTCAGCATGTTGTCATTACCTTTATCCACCCATCTGTTACTTTATTGTAAAAAGTCAGTTAAATTACTGAAGCATGCTCTACCCTTCACAAAACCATGTTGTCCCCATACAGTATCCCATTCCAGAAATTTGTCTTTAACCAACTTTTCCTATAATACCTTGACCCTCACTCCTGAAATGCTAATTGGTTGATAATTTGAAACTTCTGTCATGGAATCCTCCTTTATACAACAAAACTATTTTCCACTCCCTTGGGACTCTACTGAGTGGAAACAGATTAAACAATCTAGTCAAAGGCACTACCAATTCCCTAGCATATTCCTGTAATATGCAAGCTGTTATCCCATCCAAACCAATAACTGTATTCACATCAAGATTCTGTAATATCTAATATCACCTCAACTTCATCTATCTCTATATCCCTGTCATGTCAAAAATTTAAATATATTGCAAAAACGATTTTCATTAGTGAAAGTGGGCTTGTGGTCTTAATTTGTGATTAGAATCTACGATATGGTTTAATTTCCTCATCATCAGTCTCATTTTCAATCCAATATCCTCTTTTGAGATCTACCTAGCTTTCTCTTCCCAATTGGTTTATATTTTATTAATTGGTTAGGATATCTGGTGTTTGCCATTCAGTTTACTTGTTCTATCCAGTTCTGTTTATATTTGTTTAGTTTTTCATCTGTTGATATTATTTTTAGTCTTTTACAATATCTTCATTCCGCTTTTTTTGTCTAACGTATTTTGCAGTTCTTCTCATGAATTTCATTTCATTTGTATAAAATTTTCAGATTGAGTGTTCTATTTAGCAGGCTTATAATCTGTAAAAATTTTAAAGTTTTTTATTTTGTCTTTTTTTTTTTTTCCTCCTTCATATGATATTTCTTATCCAAGATAAAAGTATTTATCTGTTCTATTATATTATTATTAATTATTTTACTTCTAACTGGATTTTAACCACAAAATGCCACTTTTTTAGTTTTATCTATGGATATTTTTATTTGAAACTGTTCTACTATAATGTTTAAATTATATATTGCTCTTTGTAAATTGTGTTCTAATTTTATTATTGCGCAAAATTTTTATACCTGAGATATTAAAGTGTTCCATTGTATTAATATTTCATTAATATCAATATTAAAAATGTTAGGACATCTCTATCTTACTCCTTGGTTTATAAATTCTTTTTCAGACATTTTTCCATTTATTTTTATTCATTATCTTTGTATATATATATATTCAGTCTTGTCTGCTGTAAAATATTAGGTATATTTATTCTTTATAATATATCAAACAATGTCTTTTTACTTTATCAAATGCTTTTTTACCATCTAAACAAAAGGTGAGTTTCTGAATTAAATCATCTTCTTTTCTCTGTAAATAGTTTTAAACAAAATGCTGCATCCTTTTCTAAATCCATTTTGATATTGTAATAATATTTTTTCACTGTATATTTTCAATTTTTCATTAATTATTCTGCTATACATTTTGTAACATGTATTCGATAAACTAATACCTCTGTAATTAGTCAGATTTTCTTATATTCCCCCCCTCCTTTTTTACATATAGTTATTATTGTACTTGTATTTCATTATATTGGTGTTTGTCAATTTGTATATATGTTTTATTTAAAATTTTTAATAATCTCTGATAATTTTTTTTCCCTGGCAAATTTTTGCAGTTCTGAGTACATCCCAACTTCTCCTGATGATTTACCATTTTTTTATTTTACTTTGGTTGTTCTTTCATTGTTATTATATTATTTAAAGCATTTTGTAAATTTTTTTGTAATTTTATTATTTATTATTTTTTTTAATGTTAGTATTATCTGTCCAAAGTAATCTTAGTAATCTGTTAATAATAACAGATAATAACTTAGTAATCTGCTAAGAATATGAAAGAAAGAGCTAAGCTATTTTTGGCAATGGGCAGATTTTTTAACATGTAAGCTTAAGCAGTTGAATTTAATAAGGCTTAAAGAGAAGGGTATTAATTAACCTACCAGTCTCTTGATGGTATAGAAGGTGAAAACTTCTTGACTGGAGCTGAGACACAGTATGTAATTCAAAAAAGTGGGTACAAAAAGGTAGAAAATACATGAAGATAGACAAGAATTTTAAAACCAATCATGAAAAAGTTAAAACTGAAAAGATGAATTTGTGTACTTTGGAATTTGAAAGAACTGAGAATAAAAAAACCTATTATATACACAGCAAGCCAACAACTTGGATATTGTGAGGGAGTACTTTCTGACGATGTTTCAGTGACAGATGAAATATTGGAAGAATTAAATTATATTTTTAATCCTTTTTCAGTGCTCCTCTAACATGAGTATTTTTGTGATGTGTGTGTGTGTGTTTTAAATTATTCTTTCATATCATTCCATTCAATGTCTTGTATTTTCATTTCATTTTCTTGTATTTTTTCTAAATAGTTATTCATCATCTGTTGATATAAATTTCTTATACTTAAATCATTTAGTAGTGTTAATTGAATACAAAATCACTGAGTACAACTGCCCAATCTTTAAGAAACATATCAACACACTACATTTATCCTTAATCGCTTGCCTACACATGGTGCTCTAGTGTTATAGGTCTTGTGACTTTTCGTGTGTGTGTCATCAACATAAAAAAAAGTTTTTTTGTTTCTGTAGTTTGCTTATTTATTTATTTTGTATTTTTGTAACCAATTTGGTAGAAACCTTAATTTTATACTAAATAATGGTCTATATCTATTTCTAACTCTCTCCTGACTAAAAACATCTGGGAAAAGTTTTGCTGCTTTTTCATTTGCTAAAAAGTAGTCTATTATTAATTTTTGTCCTCTTTTACCCATGTATATTTTTGTGTTTATAGAATGTATTCATGATTTTTTAAATTATTATATAATCAATGAGTCATTTTCTGTATTATTTTATTTATTTTTCATTCCTATTCTGGCATTAAGATCTCCATCTATGATTATGTTATCTGTTTTGTTTAATTTTTCATATATTCCTTGTAACTACATGTAAAAGTGATAATTTTCTTTTCATTTTCTGGGAGCATACACTCCAACAACTGTTAAATTAGCTTTATTTAATTTTAATTGCCATTCTAATATTCTTTCATTTTAGTGTACATAATGAGTGGTTTTTGCTTTGATTGATTTATGGATCCAAATCATTATACCAACTTTTTTACATGTATATATATATATATATATATATATATGCACACACACATACATGATAGTTTCTTGTTTCTGTATGAACTGCCATTTCCATGTGTTCTTCATTTAAAATTTTATCTGATTCTTCTTCTTTATTTGCTGTGTTACTAATGTTCCATGTGGAATATTTCACCATGTTTTTCTTTTTCCAAAGTTTTAACCTTTTCCCCATGTTTTCCATCCAGTTTAGATTTCTTTGAGACTTTAAAGTAATATGTTTCCCTATGTCAAGTTACTAGCATGACAATAGGTATCCTAGTGATGGGGCTGCCACCTGAGGACAATTAGGTTTGCCTCTTTTAGTAGGTAGTGAAAACTACAATTTGGGAGGAAAAAATCACCCCCTTGTCCTCAAACTGCTCTAATAGCACTGGGGGAGTAAGAGAAAGTAGAGAAAAAAAGACCAGTCTACAGATATAATATACCAAGCATATAATTGTAGGAAATTTAATTTCCTATATTAATTACACATTAGGTGATAGTTATGCTTGTTCATGCTGACCGACTTCATTTGGTCACTAGATAATCTTGAATCATTTATTTAACATTCAGATGTCGAAACCCTTCTATCATGAAAATACTCAAACTAATGAATGCATACTCATGAAAAGTTAATTCTGTAACTTTAGTAAAACTATTTTTGCAATAAGGAAATGAATTAATCATGTATCGGTTGCCAAAAGGTTTTGCAGTGTGCACCTACCTGGAAAAAAGAAACCTAGGTTAAAAAACCAACTGTGACAAGACTTTATAACCATTTTCCAAGTAATGCTAAATTGGATGTAACATTACTGAGAAAAGGGAGGTGCTACTTATTTTTTCTTTATACAGAACTGATCACGGGATGCAGCTATGAGCTATTTTATTATATTTTTTACAAAAAAAAAAAAAAAAAAGTTGTGAATCTAATATACTAGTAAGGGAGCAATGGGCTATTAACGTAAGAACTCCATTGAGTTAAATGACAGTAAACTCATTCACTCTTTTTCACACTCGCCAGACTTCAGGTAAAGCATTTTACTCGCCAACCATTCTTCATGCAAAGAATCTGCTCCTCATACTCACATTCTCCTTATACAGCTTCTAGGGATGGCTTCATGTTCTGTTTCCCCTCCATTCTGTGAAGAATCTCTTCCACATTGAACCAATATCCCTTTACTTTCTTATATATCTTAATCATATCATCCCTCCTCTTCCTATTCACAAGGCACTGCAAAGAGTAGTTATTAATCTTCATACTCAACATTCCAGAGATCTGATACATCTTCTCCATGAAAACTAGGCAATCACTATGCATATTTAATCCAGGTGTCCTGATCAAGACCTTATACAATGGAACTAGAACCTCTTTATTTCTACTTGTCAAGGCCCTCCCTCCTTATCAGTGCCATAATCTGTTGTGATGTCCTCAGAGTTTTAGCTGGGTGATTCCTGAATTTCCCTTTTTACCACCACTCCCAGATCCTCCATCTCCCTCAAAATGAGCAATGAGCTTTTGGTTTAATCCACAGAATCTTTTTTCATTCTGTGCATTATCTTGTACTGATTTTTTTGTAATAACTGTGAAAGTCTCAGCTGACTGGATACTAACATTATTACAAAGGCTGTCTATCACAAGTGGTTAGTTTATTAAGCAGGAAGTTATACTATCCCATGCAAGTGAATTTTCTGTTTACTCATCTTGATTTGCTTATTCACAACAGTCTCTATTTTGCTAACTTATATTTATCATACCATTTTTATGTATATTTTATAAACTTGTATTTTATTGCATTGTCTGGTACAGTCTTGTGGCACTGTAATAATATGGAATTAGTTTTGCATTCCATTAGCCTACTTTCCCAAATGTTCATTTATTTCATTGAAAGTGAAATAGGCCTTTATGTTAAAGAAAGTTTACTTTTTTTTTTTTTCAGGTATCTCCAACAATAATATGTCTTTCAACCTTCTTGCAAGTAATCTGCAAAGCCCTCCAATGGGAAAAAATTTCCTTAAATTTCGCCGGAAGCGAGGAAAATAAGATTTTAGTGGTCTTCTAATGAGGTACCATTAAAAAAAAAGGGGGGGGTCAACAGTTACTTATATAAAAGTGACCCTCGTGTATAAAGTATTACAATTTTGAAATAAGAATGTTCTTCTGAATCACTTATGTATCATGTCCAAATGTAATAAACTGCTTTTAGTCTGAAAGAATACTTTGTAATTATTTATGTTTACTTTAAACTTGTGAATAGTATTAAAAGTAATTCCTGTACTAATTGACTCAGTTTTAGCTGGAAGTTCTTACACTTATATATTTATATCAAATCACAGTGACAATATTTGCATATAAAGAAAGATTTTTACCAAATCATTTTCAGTGGATGACATGTTTGAGGATATATGATTGACAATAGATAATTATGCAAATTTATGAATAATAATTGGATACTAAGTTCATGAAAATTTCCCTGATTGAAAAATGAATAGCATTTCTATAATAAAATATTTGAAATGTTTCAGATACTGTTATCCATGTGCCTTATGATTATAACCAGATTTCTTATACATCATTATTATTAACATTAGACCTCCATGGTGTCAAAATTCCCACGATGATACTGATCCCTCTCATTTTCCCATCTTTTTTATACTTTTCTCCCTATATTGTTCACTCTACTTCTCCTGAGCTTTTATTACTTTCCTAATTCAGAAGACCATTCACTGGGATCCAGTGTCCTGCTGCTATCATTACCATAAATGTGACCCATGGATATCCTAAAAGGAAGATCTTGGTAGTATGCATGCACTGTTTTGGCCCCTTCTTCAAGACAGACCATGCTAGATGGCCCTACTAGGGTTTGATACCATCAGCTTGTAATCTTGCCTGCAAGGGTCAATGCCATAGTAAGGCTCCTCATGTGAGGTCTGGGGAGGGGATCTAAAGCTTACTGTGGTGAGTAGTGGCACTCAGGGTAGTTCTGAGCACACCACTTGGTAAAGAGTGAGAATGATTCAGCACCCAGGGTTTCTTATGCAACACAGAGCCACACATGGCTCTGTGGTGCATGGGGAACATGGAGTACCGAATCCTCCTTTCTTTTCAGCATGAGGCTTTCATTCTGAAATTTAGAGGTCTTGGAAGAGTCCTGACCAGGTTTAGGAACCATGGCAACATATGTTAACAGGAATAAAAAAACAAAACATCTGAGATACCTACTAATATACTATCCTTCCTCATAATATATTCAATAGGTCTTCCTATTGGGAAAATGTAATCCTGGAGATTAGCAGGGATCCCTTAAAAAACTGTACTGAGATACATAAGTCAAAAATTGCTTACCAAAAAATTCCTTGAGAAATATCTCTCGCCCTCCTCCTTGCAACATTAGCTTCTCAAGAGGAGCAATGTTGGAGTGGCATCTCCTTACCCTTTTTTTCCTAGACATAATTTTGATTACAAAAAAACTCTACATTAGATGGTTTCTTTGACATGGAATACACATATTACACACCTGGAGATTCAGTATATTAAACACCCTACACAATCTTTCTTTCCACCTCTATAAGAAACTGGTGTGACCAGATATGTGCATAATAGTCCAGTTGGAGGCCATATCAAAGCTTTAAAAAAGGTATAATAATAATCTCCTTATTTCTACTTGTCAGTGTATACTTCAGCCCAGAAGAGTTACAAGCATTGCATGGAAAACTAAGTCCAAGTATGAAAACAAAATGACTCTGTAAGTTAAACACAATCCAAAAGAATTTTATCCCTATGTTGCAAGTAAAAGAAAGAATAACTACTGAATGCAGGTGACTGATGCAGAGGTGATGAGCAGCCATTTTGATAAAAGCTATCAACCTGGTATATGCAACATTAAACTCACTGCTATTTCTTCACCATATGAGGAAACTCATGTGAAACAGGAAGAAGTGCTAGAGCTGTTGCACAAACTGAATAAGAATTCTGCAATAGGAACTGATGGGATATCAGCACAGATGCTAAAAGAGTGTTCAACTGAATTGGAGCAGGCTATATAATTTGAGTCTCAGAACAGGAAAGATTCACAGGAGTGGAAAGGATGTATCCCATTGCACAAGAGTGATGCAAAGACCGACGTATCCAACTATTGACCACTCAGTATCTCAGGAGTGGTGGTGGTGGTGGTGAAGATTTTGGAAATGTTGATTAGGGCTTGCATTCAGAAATGGGTTGACAGAGAATCTCTACTTTGCAACAAACAGCGTGGGTTTACTTAAAGGAAGGTCATGTTTTAGCAACTTGCTCACATTCTATAATGCTACCACTAGTTACACCATGATACTTTTGGATTTTGCTAAGGCTTTGGACAGAATATAGCATTCAAGACTTGCATAAATTGAAGAATATGGATTGGATTATGAATTATTGTCATGGATAACAGGATGGCTGACTGACATATCAAAAAGTCGTACATGGGGGGGGGGGGGTGATCTGCAAGATTGAAGGTAACCAGTGGTGTATCTCAAGAATCAGTCCTTGGTCTGCTGTTATTCAATGGACCAAGACTGATCATTTGCCATTCGACATACAGCTGTTTGCTGATGATTCAAAGATAGGTAGGGTAATCAGGAGTGCTAGCTGCTGATGTGAAGTATCAGCAGCTAGCACTCAAATCATACTTGCAGAATGATTTGAAATTTGAATAGGCTGGAATTGTGGGCATGTGAGAATGGCTGTCATTTCAATGTTGATAAATGTGAGGTTATGCACTTTGGTGTGATTAGATATCCAATGTCATATTTTATTGGTGGGATTATTCTTAAAGAAACTGATGAAACTTGGGATCTTGGAGTTTTAGTAAACAAGAAGTTGGAGTTCAAGGGTCATATAGCAAAAATTGCAAATGCAACTCAGAGAATAATGCCAATGTTGAAACAATCCTTGACATGTAAAGATAAGGAAGTCATTTTGCCTCTTTATATGGCCTTGATGAGACCTCACTTGGACTGTTGTGCAGGTCTAGTCTCCTGGATTCCATGGTGATTCTGGTACAGTAGAGAGAGAGAGAGAGAGTGCAGAGGATAGTATCAAAAATGATATCAGAATTATGGGAATATTGATTATGAAGACAGATTGAGAATTTGTACACTGCAGACACTAGCAAACAGGAAAAAGAGGGTTGATATGATTGAGACTTGCAGATTTCTGAATAGGTTATACAGAATTTCAATAGATGGAATTTTTCATTTTATGGAGGGTGGGAAAAGGACATCCATGGAAGTTGAGAATGAATGCTGTTAAGAAAGGGTTAAAGCTAGATTTTTCTCTCAGAGAGTAGTGCATGATTGAAATGGATTGCCTTAGATGTTGTGTGTGTAAGTAGCATGAATGAATTCAAGAGCAGGTATGAGAGCTGGTGCAAAGAGCATGGCTTCCCTCGAGTTCCTGACTCCCTAGAGGTCTCTTTTAGTAGTAGTAGTAATAATAATAAGCTAATCCTATGAGCTGTTTTAGCCATCCACTACAACCCCCAATAAAAAAAAAATCTGCTTCATTAATTTCTTGCAGCCCATTTACATTGATTTAGTAGCACAGATGGTAATATTTTCATCCCAAAATGCACAATATTACACTTCCATATTAAACTGGTGCCCACTCTTCTTGGCCCATATGAACAGTCTATATAAATCATCCTTCAAGACCTATACAACTTTAAAAATTTTCTACCCAATGTTATATCGTTATCAGCAAATAACCAGACATATCCGAGAACGTCGGATTATTTCCTATATAATGAATGTACAAGTTAAATAGCAATGACCCAAATACATTAAATTGATATTCTTCTTTGCTCGTGCTGTCAGTCTGTATAAATTATCATGCAAGAGCTTTGCGTTCTTATTCTTATTATCTATTGCTCTACCAAGTTTTACATCAACATTTCCTGGAACCTCAGGTTATTTATTATATCATTACAAGTTAAATAGCAGTGATCCAGATACAGCACCCAGTGTAACACCACTGGTCACATGCTTTCTCCTGAACTCTACTTCTCCATAAACCATTATCGAATGCTATCCATTCATATCCAAACCCATTTGTTCCAATTTATGCAAAAGTGTAGCACCAAATGCTTTGCAATATCCAACATTGTCACTGTGTACATTCCAAAAAAACTGAGTGCATTTCTCAGTTTTTTGGAAGAAGATTAATACAGGCCATTATATCCATGCTGAATCTCATCACCATCCCAGTCAAAAGGCTGGAACTATTAAAACATTGGTGCATCGGGTCCAGTTCTTATGTTCTTCAGATGAACTATTACAGAAAGAATTACAACATATTATTTCCACCTTTTATCTAATGGTTATAAGAATTCTTTCATCAAAAGAACTTTGAACAGTTTTTGGTAGATCTACCTCTCCAAATACAGAATAAATAACTCTTTAGGTGGTGCCTTTTGGAATTGTCAGTTATTGTTCGATTAGCTTTTTTTTTTTATTAGAGAGGATGCCTTTGATACTTAGGCAAAAATTATGTTAATAAAAAAATAATTTACGTGAGTTTATTCTGGTATTATAATTTATTTAAATTATACATTTTTAAGGCATGACCTTTAAATACTCTGTAGGCTTCCAGTATGGACCATTTGCATATTTATTATGACAATTTTCTGAAAGATGAAAGTAAAGTGTCGTATTATATTAGGTTCGATAATTGTGCTTTTATTTTCCGACTGACGTGCTGATTGATAAAAGTAAAATAAGAAAAAAACTTTCATTAGTGCACTGGCTGAACTTATCTGTTGGCAGTTCATGTCAATTTATTTAACGGTATTAATTCACAATACATATTAATAAGAAAATAATTGATATTTATTTAACTTATTTGTTAATATTTTGCTGTTAAACGTAGTCTCTCAGTCCTATAATAACTTCTGTGATTTTTTCCTCCATCCAATCCTACACGAAGGAGTATCCACAACATTGTTTGGCAATCCTGACTCGCCTTACAGATGATTGCGAATGTAATTTTTGTGTTCTTCAAGGCGGATGTTAACTGATCTATCGGTCTCTCCAAAGTAGGCTGAACTGCTGGCAACAAGGAACTTTAAACATCACAAGATGTGCAAGAGGATGAAGTTGATCTTTAGGAGAAAAGACAAAGTTAACCAGCTGAATGATAGGTTTGCAAGTGGCAGGGAGATCATATTTGCAGAGAACTTCGGCTATTTTGTTTGATGAACCTTCAGTATCTGGGATGGGAATGGTTTTGCTGTGATCCCATGTGTTGGCTGCAGGAGGGATGGGGCGCAATATTTTATCTATTTTATAGTGATTGTAGCCATTGGCTAAATAGCTAAATGTGACATCAAGGGTGGTGTCACATTTGAACAAAGAGTCCTGGCTCTGTAAAGAAGTTTTGATGATGGTATATTATTACGAAGGATGGTGGTGGTTGTGCGACTGCTTGTGCACATCCTAGACTAGTGGATTTTCTGTAAATGGAAAAGCATTATGAAGCTAGGACGCTATGTGATGTGTATTTAGAAAGGAGAGACAATATCTTTTTCTATATTTTTGTAATTTATTTCAGGATGTTGGCTATTAAGATGTGCTAAAAATATCCAGTGTGAATGGACACAAGGCCAAATAGCAAACACATCATTAACATTGCAGCCAAACTAATGGTTTAAGTGTGGCTGTGTTGAGTGTATGGTTTTCTAAATTCAATATATAGAAGTCAACTAGGGAGAGGTGGTGAAAGAGGTGAACACATTGCAATCCCTTTTCACACCTGTTTGTATCTTTTTCCTTTCCATAAGAAATAAGTTGAATACATAGTGAAAATTGAATATTTATGTCAGGGAGGAAGTGTGGCTTAATGAGATCAAGGGTCTCTGTCAAAGGCATAATAGTGAAGTAATGTTAAAACTAACCATGATGCTAGAATCTGTCAAGGTCAGAATTTTTTTTATTAGTGTTTCAAAGTATTTTGATAAATGAGGGACAGTTGCTTGTGTGGAGAAGAGAAGTGATTTGGATAAATGTTTGGCAAGTTTGTAAGTAGTGGAAGGTGGGGGGTGTCTACTATTAGATGAAAAGGGGTATTAAGTTCATGAGTTATAGGGACCATATATCTGGTGTGGTTTAACATGATAAGGTGTTTCAAGCTTGAAGCACTCTCCCAACCTCAACAAGTATGTTAATTTATTTAATTAATCAAATAGTAATAGTATTAATTCACAACACAAGAATAACGAGAAAATAATATATAACTTTTTTGCTGGTATTATGCCCATCATCTGCAAAGTACAAAATCAGTTTGTTACAGTACACAAACAGCGACAATTTGCTATAACAGTGGGGGGGATACTTTAAAAAATTGTAAAGGACAACACAAGAAACTAAAGTACTAATTGGCAGCGTCTATTATTATTAAATTACTCTGGATTTAGAAAAAGATGTTGGAAGTTTATTTTACACCTGGTTAGACTATAATAAATTTAGTTTAACCCTTTATCCAAGTGTAAGCAAACAAAGTTTGCGCATGAAGTATCTTCAGGACTGAGGTAACTCGTAGTAAAGGTGGGCCAAGCTCTCATCACTCCTTGTCTCAGTATCTCCTATAATGCAAAGCACATCTCCTTGCGGACATGTATAATGCTATGCATTAAGGGAAGGGCCACTACCCAGACCGGTTTCGACCTTTATTGAGGTCTCATCAGTGGGAGCCAGGCCCAGAGGTAGTGATACCAAGGTGGAAGCAATGGAGAAGTCATTTTTACCTATACAAGTTGCTAACCAATCTGGGTAGTGGCCTTTCCATGGTGGGAAATAATGAAGGGTTGCGCTGCTATGGAAAGAACCAGAACTAGAAGGAAAAGATTTTGTCCATTACCACTTTAATCCACCAGGTGAACTTGTGCATGAAAACTATTGGATTTGAGAATGCCATGAAAGTTAACTGTCAACCTTATTAGGGCAAGAGGATTGAATCATCGTCAATTCCAAGAGTGCGAAGCTGATCACAGCGATGTGGTTTATTATAGTGATGTGTTGGTTGAGCAGAGGAAAGGTTCTTAAAATACAGCATTTCGTGCAAACCAAGGGAAATCCAATTGCCAAAGTGGATGACAGATTTTGCCTTTGTGGCTGACATCTCGTGGCATATGAATGACCTAAATACGTGGCTACAATCCGAAGATCAACTGGTGCACACTCTGTTTGATCACATCAAAGCTTTTGTGGCCAAGCTCAAACTTTGGGAGGCACAACTCGTGAAAAAAGACGACTCATTTTCCGCTCTTCTTGCTGAGTCCAACTGTTCGTCTCTTGATGAATACGCTACAAAATTAGTCACGTTGCGAAGTGAGTTCGAAGAGAGATTTAGTGATTTTCGTAACCAACAGTCTAGATTTATTTTTAATGCCATTCAGTGTCAATGCTGCCGAAATGCCAGGCTCAGTACAAATGGAACTGCTTGAAATCCAAAACAACTCTTCTTTCAGAGAAAAATTATTCAATGTGCCCTTGCTTACATTTTACAAAGACTACATTTCTGAGGATGCATTTCCTAATCTTCGCCAGCATGCTTTGAAGATGTGCACTTTGTTAGGAAGCACATACTTATGTGAGCAGTTCTCCAGAATGAAGCATGTGACGTCCAAGACAAGAACTCAGATTATGAACCAACATCTCGAAAATACTCTGCGCATAGCGACTTCCAACATTGATGCCAACATCGACAAGCTGGTCAAGGAAAAACATTGCCAAGTTGCCCATTGACATTGTAAAAAATTAATGTTTTCTTCGTTAAATTATCTTTTTTCAAGTATTGATTGTATTTACTTATGAACCCGACGCTCTTAAAGCGGAGTTTGTTTATTTTTATAGGATTTTATGTAAAGTATCAAATGCACAGCATTCCTTGTGAATCTGGAGAGCATCTTACAATTCTAAATACCGCAGTATAGCTTAGTGGCCCACTGGCGTCATTGAAATTTTTAATGCAGCCCGCACTGTCTGAAAGGTTGAAGACTGCTGCCCTAAACGGATGCCTATATGGAAAATGGAAGTGTGTAGCAGACTGCATTATCCAGGAAGCAACAGCCTCCGTTCCAAGAACATCATCTCGATTTCCAATCTATCAAAAGCCTTGGTGGAAGAACCCAGAAGGCCAAGCAGTCAGAAAGATCAATGCAGAGTATGAAGTATATTTCGTAGATATCCCACCACATCAAACTTAATAGCTTTTAAGCCTGCTCTGACCAAAGCACGTTATATGAGACATCAGAATCAAAAGCAATCTTAGATCCTATTTATCTCATCAATTAATCAAATGGCCAGTGCAAAAATTGTATGGGATAAAATCTGGAAAATGAATGGTAGATATGGAGCATACTGTTTGTCTACTTTAGACCATAATGGAAGTGTCTTCGCTTTTCCCAAAACTACTGCAGACACATTGCGAGAACATTTTGCCAGAATATCAGCTTCATATTCTCCTGATTTTTTAATATTGCAAGAGCATCAAGAGAAATAAAGGGTAAATTTTTCTATCAATGGGCTTGAACCATACAATCAGTCATTTGTTACGGAGAGACTAAAAAGTACAATTTTATTTTTTTACCTTAATGCGGTAGGGTCCATAATATCCATTATGAAATGATAAAACATCCACTATCATATTCTATGGATTTCCTCTTAATATACAACAGAATTAATATACAGAATTCCGGATTATAGGCATAAGTCAGTTTTCATTGCTGTCCCAAAACCAGGAAAGAATCCAACACAAGCAAATAATTATCGACCTATTGCTCTGAACAGTTGTTTTGGTAAGATATTAGAGGAAATGGTTTATGCCAGACTTCTTGGTATTTAGAAAGTAAATCTTTTCTCCAGTACACAATGTGGCTTTTAGACTTCTTTCAACTTTACGCTATTGGTCTGTTTAGAAACTCGTAATAAGAGATGCATTACTGAAGCAAGAACATCTGGTTTCAGTTTTCTATGATGTTGAAAAAGCTAATGAGTCTAATAAACAGTCTAGAGAATACATATATTATATTATATAGTCTTATATAGACATATTATAAGACCTCTGTAACCCTGGTCTCAGAGGATACCTTTCTGTATTTATTAAAAACCTTCTGTCCAGGCAAACTTTCCAAGTCAAAAGGGGGGGGGGGGGGCTATCTGGGCCATATCATCAAGAACAGGGTGTTCGTCAAGGTTCTGTCTTAAGTGTGACACTTTTTTGCTATCAAAGTTAACTCGGTCATTGAACACCTTCCTCCCACTATACACAATGCTCTATATGTTGAAGACTTCACAGATGACTAATACATGCTCTCGTAACATGAGAGTAATTGAAAGACAACTTCGGCAAGGCAATTGATCATGTTTCTTTATGAGTTCTGGTTTTCACAGAAAAAAGTGTCTATGAACGCTTCTGCCAAAAACGCACTCTTTACCCAGATCCTGAATTAATAATGAGACGAACTGTTATTCCAGTAGCAACAGAAGCCAAGTTCTTGGGACTAATCTTTGACAGAAAATACATTCCTTGCACACAATCATCAACCAAGAGAAAAGTGCAAGAGAACATTGAATTTCCTCTGCACTCTAGCATCTACTCAATGGGGTGAAGCTCGACCTTTATTGATTCGTCTTTATCTTGCGCTTATAGGTTCAAACTGGATTATATATCTCAAGTCTACAAGGCAGAATAGCCTGCGATGGTTGGATCTCGTCCATCATCACGGTATAAGGATTAGCGCCTTTCTCACATCACCCACTCATAGTCGTTATGTTGAACAACTCTATCACTAGAAGGAAATAGCTCTAACTTAATTATGCCGAAAGATAAGATCTCTTCCAGATCATCCTACATTAATTAGTCTCTTTTGTCTGCGTTAGGAAGCTCAATATCACACACGTCAGACTCATACGTCCTTTTGGCATGCGTATTAAAGAGACTATGCAAATTATCGGCATGAATGTTGATAACATTGCCTACACCAAACATAACAGTATCCACCATGGCAATTTCATGACACTATTATCTTGTTTATAAACATTATATAATTGTTATAATAGACATTATTATCTACAACCAGATCCCACCTGACTGCATCAGTTATACAGCAGAGTTGCATGCCATTCAGCTTGCACTTGTGTATATAAAAGAAAACAGCTACGAAAAGTGTATAATTTATATAGACTCGTTGAGTTTTTTACAGGTTATCTCCTCTCCTGTGTATAATCCACATCCAGTGCTGTATGAGGTGTTACATTTGTTGTACAGTGTACTATTTTGATGTTCGGTTGTGCTGTATTCCCAGCCACATCGAAATTAAGAGAAATGAGACTGCAGATACAAGTGCTAGATCAGCTCATACTTTATCGACTTACTGCTTGACAGTATCATATACAGACTACGGACAGTTTATAAGATCAAAATTAATTGTTCAAAAGCAGCTATCATGGCAGAAAGCATTGATAAATAAATCCATAAGTGTGGAAGTGGTATTAATAGCTATTACATTCAATAAAAGGTTTTCTTAGATGACATTAAGCTTAATGTCTCACATTCTTAATTACTGAGGGCTGATGATCCACTTGTGTGTGAAAAATGCAATATGAGTCTTACTATTTGTCATATTCCGGTGGAGTGCCAGCACTTTACACGAGAAAGGAATCAAATTTTTACCTATCTAGCCAAGCCATATCAAGCCACTCAGGCAGATGTTATCAGACTCAGACAGATTGCATGATGTTTTTAACTTTACAAAGAATTAATTTGTAAAAATACATTTGACTATAATTTTGTTTATACCTAGATACTGCATTGCTTAACTTAGTTTTTTTACATAAATATTATTTACTAGTTTATCTCGGACTATTTATGTACTGCGCTAGCCTTTGACCTAGTATATCGATGTGATCTTTGCTGTAATTTTGTTTATATATAGATACTGCACTGCTAAACTTAATTTTTGTGCATGCATATTATTTACTAATTTGTCTTGAACTATTTATGTACTGCCTTAACTTTTGACCTTGTGTACTAATGTAACCTTTGCTATCATTTTATTCATATCAGAAATGTAGATGCTGTATTGTTTGCTTCGTTTTTGTACATGCATATTGTTTACTACAACAACAACGTTACTGGCTTGCTGGGTGAAGCATAAAATGCTTTTTGTTTTTCCCTTTGTCTGTGTCGAGAAGCTTGATTGGGGGGGGGGGGGTGAGCCTTATGCTCGCACTGTGAACTATGGAGTTAGCTCTGTTCTGCTGAGAGCAGGATTGCCTTGGGTCTTTTATGTTTGTTATAGTAATGTTCACTATAACTGGAAGCTTGTCTGATTAGTGGGTTGGGATGAGAGTGTGCCTTGCTGAAGAACTTTTCCGCATGGTCATGAAGGAGAGAGTGGATGTCTGGGATTTCGGTTTCTCTGTGGATCTGCGTGTTTCTGACGAACCATGGGGCGTCCAAGATCATATGCAGGCATTTGTTTTGTATCCTCTGTAGTTTCAGGATGTTAGATTTGGATATGTGACTCCATGCTGGGGATGCATATGTGATTACTGGTCGTATTACCATCTGATATAGTAACAGCTTGTTGCGTGTATCCAATTTGCTGTTGCGGTTGATCGGGGGGGGGGGGGAATAGAGTTGGGCTATGGTTCCGGATGTCTTTGTGCCTATGAGCTTGATGTGGCTGCTGAAATTTAGCTTTTTGTCTAGCTGTACTCCAAGGTATTTGGTTTCTGTCTGCCATGGTATATTTTTTCCGAGGAGTTGAATGTCGTCTTGGATGAAGGCTTTGCGTCTGGTGAATAGTATAGCTGAGCTTTTGACGGGGTTTACTTGTATCCTCCAGTCCGAGAACCATTTCTCTAGCTTTGTGATGGTGTCCTGGAGACGACTGTCGCCAGGTGTGGGCGGAGAGATCTTGTCAATATGGCTGTGTCATCAGCATATAGGGATGTGATGGTAGTCCTCAGGTTCTGTGGAATGTCGGCCACGTAGATTGTGAAAAGTAAAGGAGCCAACAGGGATCCCTGTGGTACTCCTGCCAGGATTTGGTGCCTAGTTGAGATGATGCCATTCATTTTTATCTGCATGGATCTGTCAGTGAGGTATGATTTTATTAGACGGGTAAGGTTTGTTGGAATTGGCCTGAATGAGTTTGTAGAGTAATCCTTGATGCGATACCTTGTGAAAGGCCTTGGCAATATCCAGAAAGACTGCAGCTGTGTGAAGGTTCCAGTTGTATCCTTGAGTGATATGCTCTACTAGTCGGTGTATTTGTTGCACTGTGCTGTGTACACGGCAGAAGCCAAATTGTTCGTTAGGAATTATTTCTAATTGGTCTCATTTTTCTTGTAGTCTTGAGAGGATGATTTTTTCAGCAATCTTTCCTAGGTTGGAAAGCAGGCTTATCGGAAGGTAGCTTTGCGGGAGTTGTGGATTGTTTCCTGGCTTTTTTATTGGTATGATATCGGCTATTTTCCATGCAGTGGGGAAGTGTTGTATCCTCAGTATTGCACTGGTTATGTTAACCAAGTGCACAGTAGCCTTTCGAGGAAGTAGTTTGATGATTCTGTTTGTAATTCCATCTGGACCTGGAGATTTTTTGTTGTTTTAGATGTTGGTTATTTCCATTGGAGTAGTGGGGTGATGATGTCTAGTTTGTCTGTGGTCTGTCTTAAGGTACGCTTGACCTGCTGGTGGACTTTATATATGTGGGTGATGTTTATGTTGTCATGATGGGCTGCATTGTTTTTCTAGGTTTTCTGCTATTACTTTGCTTTTTCTGTATCAGTGTGTGCCATTCCATGTGCAGTTTGCATGGGGGGGGGGGGTAGAGGGTTGTGTTTGGTGCGCAGGATCTTCAGAAATTTCCATATTGTGTGATCTGGGTTGAGTGATGACAGTTTATTGTCCCAATCCTGATTTCTGTGGTTTTGAAGTGCTTTTCTGACTTGGTTGTTCAAGTTGTTCAGTGTTTTCTTGTCCTGTGGGGCTCTTGTGTTGTGATATCTTTTCCTGGCTATGTTTTTTGTTCTGATGAGGTCCATGGTGTTTTCTGGGAGCCGTCTGGTTGGGTGGTTGGTTGTGGTTTTGGTGACTGCTTCTAGTGCTTTTTTGATTTGGTTTGTTAGCTTGCTTACTGCTTCATCTATTTCTTCTTTTTTGTGGATGATGGGTACAGGGCCAACGTATTCTGGTAGGATTTTGGCTAGCCTATCCCATGATATGAAGGTGTGCTGGGGGGGCCAGTTGGTCTTACGTGTCAAGTTTGATCAGGATTGGGTTGTGGTCAGATGATAGTTCATTGATCGTCTCTAGTTGGTATTGATAACTGATGTTTCTAAGGATAGCTATGTCAAGTACATCTGATCTGCCATGAGGGCTGTAATGAGTGTGCTCAGTGGGTCCTGCTACCACAACTGAGTTAAGTGTTCAGTAGTTGTGTAGTATGCGTCCACTTCTGTTGGTGGTGGTGCTGAACCAGGCTGTGTGCTTGGCGTTTAAGTATCCTGCTATGATGGTGGGGTCTGTGGTGCCCAGGACAGTATCCAGGTCTGCTGTCAGTATAGGGTTGCTTGATGAGTCGTAGGCAGCATATATATCTTGAGGCTTCCTGCGTTGCTTGTGTGGACTTGTATTCCTGTAATTTCCAGGTTGATAGTCTGTGGGTTGGATATGGCATTATGGTGGAGTTACGGTTTGATATAGATGGCAGTGCCTCCCCCTCTGGTGCTGTCTATCGGTTCGGTACATTGCGTATCCTCTCACTTTTGGGTTGTTAGAGGGGTCTCGGGTGGGTCTCGTTGATTAGTATTATGTCAGAGTTGTATCTGAGTGCAAATTCCTGTAGTTCTAGTATTTTTCTGGAGAAGCCGTTGGCATTCCAGGCTGCAATTAGAAGCGAGTTGGGTTTTACTTTTATTTTATTCATTGTTAAGTGCTGTCAGTATGGAATGTGTTCCTTGCAGGAATCTCTTTGTAGAGGATGGAGTTGGGTTTGTTCTGCTGAATTCCTGCAGCATAGTGGCTAGCGATGCAGTCAGTATTGCTGTGATGTTGGAGCCTATTTGATTTCTCTGTATTGAGTCCTTTGGGCGGGCTACTTCTGTATAGGTCTTGTGGGAGGTTGAGCCTTTCCTGACTTTTGTGGATAGGGTTTTGTTGGTTTGATGACTGTGCAGCTGAGATGCTTTGAGTGGTCCAGATTGGGGGAGGTCTTGCAGTTCCGTGATTTCTGGGGTGGTGGTTGCATCCTTTGTAGTTTGCTGGGTGGGGATCTCCACAGTTGGCACATTTGGCTGGTGTGGTTCTTGGTTTTGTGCATGTAATGGTTTGATGTTTCTCACCACGCTTCAGGCATCTGAACTCGGCTTTGCATAGTCTGGGCATGGCCAAACTTTTGGCAACGATGGCATTGCCCTGCTGATGCCCTTTTTCTGAGTGGTTCTGTTGTTATCTTAAGTCCACAGACCGCGGTTATGTCGTAATATTCGTCGTTGCATGTTCTCGATCGCAACTAATACTAATGGCATCAGTCGTTTATCGGATCTGAGCATCCGGTTGACTTTGATTGGTGTTAGGCCCCTCTGGGTGAGGTTTGCCGCGATCGCCTCAGAGTTAATGCCTTCAGTGACACCTCGGAGTACAACCTTGAGATTTCTTTCGCTGCTTAGCGCAAAGGTGTGGTATTGTAGTTTGTTGTTGTCCATCATTTTTGTTATCTCTCTGTAGTCTGACTGTTGTTGGTTGAATTTTTACTCCTTTGTCGGTGTTTCTGGCCCAGGAGTAGTCAATGTTATGTTCTCTCAGTTTTCGTTCAACTGTGGTCCATTTTTCTTTTTCACGGAGAATTACCGGGGGGGACCTTTTCTTTTTTTCCGGCACTGTTTGTGAGGGTGTTTCGTTTTCCATATGATCATCCTCGGTTCTGCGTCTTTTACTCGTGTGTTCTTCTGTGAAGTCTGTCTGACTGTGGTTCTCAGGTAGGGAGAGGGTCATGTTGTTGATCTCTTCAAATTCGTACTCGATATCTTCGGGTTCATCTGGTTGTGTGTACAGGTTTAGGAAACCTGGCCATTCCGTATCGAATTTTTTAAGTAATAATTTAAATAGTTTTAGTGCTTGATCTTTGTTTAGATGCTGTAGAAGATCAATAAAGTTATCCACGTCTGTTCTGTTCGTTGTTAAATCTAGTAGGTGGTGATTGGGGAATTGCGTATGAGTGCAAGTAGAAATCCCGCAGGTCTAGAGACCTGCCAGCAGATATTCTGTAGAGGATATCGCAGATGCAAAGGACTGCCAGCAATATCGAGCGATTAGCTAAATGCGCGAAGCAATAGCAAATTAAATTTCACAAAACGAAGAACGCTTACCTCTATATACATTCGAAAATCCAAAAATATCACACTAATCAAAACGCGAGCCGCCATCATCACGCACATCATCCATTTCATGTTGTTTACTAGTTTGCTTTTCACTATTTATGTACTGCTATAACACCTTGTGTATTGCTGTAACCTTTGCTGTAATTGGCTCATTTCTTATGACGGAAGTATTATCAATACAAGATTTCCCAGAAATAAATCCTTTCTCATGTTTATCATTGTCATCATGCAAACTCAAGTAAATCGACTATAGAACTCACACTATATCAGACAATTATGTATATATACCATATACAAAGTCAGTGTCATCCTGAACTCGAGCAATTTTTACTTGATCGTCAGCAAACAATACTGAATGTATGACAGTGTTTCCAATCTTAATTCACATAGCTCTACATTTATTTATATTATTATGTGACAACTCCAGGGAGTCCAAAGACTCATCGAGGGAGAGTGTGCCAACAACATCGAACGATTCTCCGTCCAACTACTAACCGCGCTCAAACTTGCTTAACTTTTTTACGTGAGCCATTAGTAGCAGAGGCTCTACCAATCGACCATCCATTGCTGGCATTGTATGTAGATATTATATTTGCATTGCTGAACTTAATTTTTGTATATGTTTTATATATAATATACAATACTAGAAAGTACATTATGTATTTCTTAGTATTGTTTGTAAAAACTGTACTGATGATGGACTTCATCAGTACAGTTCGTCTTTCGTCTTAAGACGAAATATCTACATATTATTTATTTATTCATATGGAGTTTCCTCCCTTTTCTCCCCCATCCCTATTGGGGAGAGTTGAGCCCCCTCATGGGGGTTAAGTATTTATGGCTGTAGATCCGTGTGTTCACGAGAGGGGTTTGCCTGCTTGCGGGATGAAAAACCCCAGATAAACTGGGGGGAGAAAACCCTGCTGTCCACGCCCAAGACCGGCTAAGTTGGCTATGGCTGAGGAAGATCCTTAAGCTCCTCACGTTGGCGACGGGAATCGAACCCGGGACACTCCTTTCCCAGGCATATGGTTGCGAAGCGCTAAGCCACTAGGCTAACCGCGCGGATTATTAAAATTTAATTACTGTGGTATACGTGTGGATTTTTAGTAATGAATGCTTACCCAGGTGGTTGATCCATTTTCCTCAAGCTGGAATATCGGCACTTAACTGCTGCCTATAGTAAAACTTAGAACTGCATTTATAGTTTTTACACTTTTGATGATTTTTCAAATTCTATTTAAGTATATTGTATATGTTAAACGCTAAAAAAATAACTAAATAAAATAATTAGCAATGTGTTACTATATTGAAATATAATTAGTACAAGTGAACGGCCTCTGCATCCCTGTCGAAATGGTGTACAATGTAGTAGTAAATCGACCGAAGAAAGACTGCTGGATTCTGCTCTTCAATAGAGGAACTTTTTTCAAAGCTATAAACTAGTTCCCAAGTGAGTGAAAACCTGTTGCAATAGCATTTATGGTTTCTTTTAATCCTGGAACTTTGAGTTTTAATCCAGGAATATAAGAGAATCAACCGTAGAAAACTTACTATTATTGAAAATAATATACAGAGTAATGCCTACAAGATTAGCAGTTATCTGATGTGCGATATTCTCCCTCAGACACAAGTTAAAATTGTTGGTCTTAAGCCACCTATGAGATGGTTATAAAGGTAGTGTTTGGCTGACCTGAATTTCCTAAATATAGTTAGGCTTAAAGGGTATCCCTTGCTCTCTTTGTGGAATAAATTCATTAGTCGGTTTCTTTATTCATTTTACAGCACTTTGTGAGAAGCGGTTATCCTCTCCAGAACTGTGGAATTGATACTAAGAGCTATTACATTCAATAAAAGGCTTAGTTCGATTCTAGTCGCTGAGTTTAAAAAAAAAAAAAAAACGCCCGATTTTCTTCACCCGATTCCCAATTTCGTCGATCTCTAGCAAGCTGATTTTTTTTCTTCCCAGAAACTTGTATTTTTTCATCTCGTAAATTTAGAAAAACCGACTGCAGCACGCGCAGTGTTTCAGGATATAATATCTGACCCTAATCTTTCACTGGGCCAGGGTCAGAAACTACGAGATAATGACGATTGCTTGCTATGCTTTTTTACCCGATTACGAATTAAAATAAATGATAATCTTAGGAGAGCTATCGCTGATTGGCTAATAGAGGAGAATGACTGCCAGTCGGTCTTCAAATATATTGTTAAACTGCTTCACCTCGTTCCTATGGAGATTAAAGGAGTTAGTAAATGGTTTAATTACAAGTGCTCTATTACTTAATTACTCTTATATTAAAATTTCCAAAATATATTAGGGTATTATTTGCTGGCCTAGTTGACTGAGTACATAGCATCTCCTTATCCTATCATGATCTGTAGCATTAACAATCTGTACCCCCCCCCCCCACACACACACGCAGAAACTCGATTTTCATCCTGTAAGGATGAAAATCGAGTGATTGCGTTCGATTTACTTGAGTAAATCGACCGTAGAATCCACATTATTTCAGACAAGAATATTTTGCGGGCAACACGATATGCCGATACTCGTCTGCTTTGGATGCCATTTAAAATGAGTGTTATTCTTGGTCAAGCGCTCTCTAATTAGCTAACGGTGGAGGGTGATTGCCCCTCAGTCGCCAAAACTTAGAATTAAAACGGCCTTGCTTTCTCTCTTTGAAGAACTGAAGGAGTCAGCTTATTTCTTTTGCAGATTATTCATGACTACCTTGGAATACAAGGGCTCATGTCAAGATGCACATCCTAACAGATACATTTCTTTTGACTAGATCAAATCAGATCCACCCTCAACAGATCAGTCGTGCTTAATGAGGTAATACACACTGATTGGTAAGAAGTTAAAGAACGTCTTAATCTGAGGAGCAAATACAAACATTCATGGCTCCCACCTTAATAAGATATAGGACTTCCTTTTGATGCCATGACTGTAGTACTCCTAAGGGGCATACTTTCCACAAGAATACGAGAGCGATCAACAGGAATTTTTGGACAGTTCTTCCTGTAGTCATGTAACGAAGTCCACGACTGTTGTGGGTGGACATCCCTTGACCTCACCAAACGCTCCAGTTCATCCCACGGATGTTCAATAGAGTTGAACATCCGTGGAGGTCATTCACGTGTGGTGATGTTCATGACCACAAACAACACAGTTACACCAGCAGCCTTATGGCACAGTGCATTGTCTTTCTGAAAGAGACAATTATCGGTTCCGTAGAAACGTCACAAAGTAGGAAGCACTGCATTATCCAGCTATTTCTAGGAGCTCAATGTTTGTGGAATATTATGCATAATTCCAAGGCCAAACCGGAAAAAACAGGACCATACCATCACATCTCCACCTCGGAATTTCCTGGTTGGGATTATGCTCTCTGGTAAGAGATGTTCACCAGTTATCCGCCACACCCACACCCCTCCATCGTAGAGGGTGTAGTTCGATTCGTCGCTCCACAACAGAGCTTTCCAGCTTTCATCCAGCCATCAGTATTAACATATGTTCTCGCTGTCATTTCACCTGAACACAGTTGCAGTGACTTGGGAGTATCATATTCCTCCAATTTATACTGGCTACAAACACGTGACTCGTTACATGGTACGATGTAATTTGACCATAGGGTGTCTGTTTACTTCTTTCCAAGGAGAGCATTATAATCAGCATGAAAAAATTTGTTTCCCATTCTTGTGCTAATTGTAGTAAAAGGTATAAGTTCTGGAGATAAACTTCCATGGTTAAAATGTATTTCCAAGATATTAAAACATTTTTTTAATATCTTGGAATATTAAATTAAATACCTGTTTTTGTAAAATCTCTCACCCGCTTATGTCAATATCAGTCCCTTTTCCCAATTATAAGTTGAGTATGAATTATTCAACTTATAATTCATAAACGGCAAAATTCAGTTAAAATTGGAAAAATAAATAAATAATAAAATAATAATTATTATTATACTTGGTATCAGTTAAGGTGCAAAGTGTAAGTATAAGCTCAGAATGAAATTCTTATTCTCCTCTCGTATTAATCTATTCTAATCTTCCTCAAGTAATCACAAACTTTCTTGATATGAATTGAACCTGCAAGTATTCCTTTTAAGTTAACTGGTGTAGCCTGTATGTATATAGTAATTAAATAAAAGCAGATAGATTGAAGATGCCATGAGGCTCAACTCCAAGAACAGGCAGAGCCTTGTGGCATCTCATTACTTATTTCTCTCTGTCTGTTTTTCAATACACTGCTATTTGTTAGTTGCCTGATATATATATATATATATATATATATATATATACAAATCTCCCAATTTATGCAAATTCCTACACATTGGTATTCGAACGCTCCTGAAAAGTCCAGTAATATCACAGTATAGCCATTGCTCATTTCCAAATTAATCATAATTTTATCATAAAAATATAATTATTTAAAGTATAAGTATATAACTTAGTAATATGAGTAGATTACTGAGACAAGATACTTTAAAAACTCAAGAATATCGCCCGTAGAACCCCCAATATTTCAGACAGTAACATCCTGTTAGAGTTAGGTACCAAGAGATGGTAGTACTGTTCACCCATCTCTTCATCGGTTGCCGCCTATAATTCGTGATAGTCATGGGACACTTATCTCTGATTGGCTGCCTGTGGAGATTGACCTACTCACTCGATTTCCAAAAGCTAGTTAAAAGACGTAACCTATTCTCTATAAGGGAATAAAAAGCGTTAGCTTATTATTATCATTATCTCATCAAAATAAAATATTTAGCTTATTATTATTATTAAATAAAAATTTTAATAAAGCCTAAACAAGTGTAAAGTATTTCAATAAACATTTTATACAGCAGGCCTGAGATCAGCTTTGTCATCAACAGTGCTAGGTCACCCATAGATTTCTTTTCTTTCAATTCTTTTTTCTATGATCTTTCTTATGACGGAAATATTATCAATACAAGATTTCCCAGAAATAAATCCTTTCTCATGTTTATCATTGTCATTACGCAAACTCAAGTAAATCATCAACAGAACTCACACTATATCAGACAATTATGTATATATACCATATACAAAGTCAGTGTCATCCTGAACTCGAGCAATTTTTACTTGATCGTCAGCAAACAATAGTGAATGTATGACAGTGTTTCCGATCTTAATTCCCATAGCTCTACATGAATCATTCTAAAATGCCAGTCTTGAAACAAGGTAAATCATAAACGTTGTTCACATTCCACATCCTTGTCTCAGACCTTTAGATGTTACAAACTCAGTTGTTGTTGCCAGTCCTCCGCACTTAATAGCTGCTCTGCACCGTCCAGATATTCTTTTAAACAAAGTGATGATTTACTCGCTGACATTGATCTTCATCGAACGCCAGTTTGCTAATGGAACTGAATCATAGGCCTCTTCAAGGTCCATGAAAATCAAGTGTGTTTCCTGCCCTTCGGCAATTCTTTTTTCTATGATCACTCTTATGATGGAAATATTATCAATACAAGATATTCCAGCAATAAAGCGACCTTGTTCATTTTACACACGAAAGGCAAAACTCTTCTATAATCTGTTATAATTTTTAACACCCTAATAATAGAGGATCACACTAATCCCTATGCAATTTGAAGAATCATTCTTAATACCCTTTTTAAAGACGGGAGCCATAGATGATTATAATCTCTCATTGGGAATTACTTCTCCTTCTAGCACTTGATTGAATATTTTTGTTATTATCCTTAGCAATTGACCACCTCCATACTTGTACAATTCCATGGGCACTCCTCCTAAGCCGGCTTCCTTCCCTGTGACCTTGCCAAGGCAACTCCCACCTCACCTAAAAATGGATCCACATGCAGAAGCAGGTTCTGTGCCCTTAAATCCATCTTTATCTCCTTCAATGTATTCCCTTCTCTGTTAAAGCCCTTAAAATGACTCATCCAGGTAACAATGGGTATTAATCTTACTGGGTGTGATTTACGGTTTCATGTTCTCATGCTCCTGATGGTCCTCCATGCCTGAGCCGAACTAATATATCTTAATGATTGATTAATCTTAATACACACTTTGTTCCAACATTCTTCCTTACATTTTCGTACATTTTTTTACTCTTCTCATAATAACTTGATAGTTTCCCAATCCACCTGTTGTCCAGAACAGGCGGATTGGGAAATAATAAAGCCAAGCTTTGTATGCGCCTTTCTGAGCGACGGCCTCAACAATGTCTCCTGTCATCCATTCACCTTACTGATTCAAATTCCTTTCAAAACCAAGTGCCTCCTTGGCTAGCTCATGAACTACTTCTTTAATATGATTATAGATTTCTGAGCACTCCATTCCTCACATGCATTCAATTTTTGATGATGCTACTTTTATACAATCCTTTAATATTCTCCTCTTGAAGAAGGCTGGCCATATATCATGGTTCATCTAGCTTAATATCTCCATACTGTTCATTTCTCCTTTTACTCCTTCCAGGCACAATTATCTATGCAAGTCAAAGATAGCGGTCTGTGGTACATTATTATTATTATTATTATTATTTAATAATAATTTTAACCATGGAAAATATACCAACAAAGTTAATATATCATTAACACTGATATAAACATCACAAATCACCAGCATCCAATGCCTACATCCCATACATAATCAGTAACAACAACATAAATAGTGAAGGCTAAATCCCGCTCTCTTCATAAAAGCTAACCTAAGCTTCGAAGTAGGTGGGATTAATTTGCATCACTCATCTGCACGTAATTCTTATGATCGCGCGGTTAGCCTAGTGGCTTTGCGCTTCGCAACCATATGCCTGGGGAAGGAGTGTCCCAGGTTCGATTCCCGTTGTAGACGTGAGGAACTTGAGGATCTTCCTCAGGCATAGCCAAGTTAGCCGGTCTTGAGCGCGGTCAGTAGGGTTTTTTCCACCAGTTTATCTGGCGTTTTTCATCCCGCAAACAGGCAAACCGGCCCCGTGAACATACGCCTCTACAGTCAAAAATATATCCTCCCCCAGCGGCAGACCAGGCGACGGGTCGGTTGGGAGTAGTACTAACAAGAAGTCGCATCTAAGTAACACGCGGACCCTGCATAGGAAGCGGGAATAACGCGTAGAAGAAGAAGAAGAAGATCTGCACGTAATTCTTATAATCAAGAATGCAGATTATGTAACAAAACAGTTAATAAAGTGTATAACAATCATGAAGATACTTATATATTTTAAAAAAATTGTGTATATGTAAATAGGCTGTATAATAATAAGCTATGATATTGACAGTGAAAAATAAAATATGTACATTTATATTTAAAAAAATCGCTGTACTCTACATTTGTATTGAACAGAAAATGTAAGGGTATACTTTATTGTATATATGTAAATACTCAGTATGATGACACATAAAATGTTATTACAGTTAAAAAAAAATGAGTGTAGTATTTTTATGTGTGTAGGGTTAATGTCTTGACACTGTCAAGACATTAACCCTACACACATAAAAATACTAATCTATAAAACATTATGTGAAAACATTTTAAGATACGCAATCACAGACTTAACAGGTTACAATGGTTGCAAGATACAGTGGCGCACCCAGAGGGTTGCAAAGGGCCCCTTCCCCCCCAAAAAAAAAGAAAAAGGAAAGAAAATTCACAATTTACCAAAAATCTTTTCATAATTAAAATTCATTTTTGTATTTATTTCTATACGTGTCTTCTATTTCTACACTGCTTATGAATTAGCGGTCACATAAGGTGGGGATACCCTATATCCCTCGGGAATAACGGCCACTGTGAACCCAAGACGAACGAAGTGCTCAGGCGGATCGAACGATACTTCGTTTGCACGAGCCGAGCCAGAGGAAATAACGGGTATCAGGTATTGGCGATCACTGTAGATGCTAAGTCATAGGTCGTATGAAATGTGTAGTGTATATTCTCAAATCGTCTACACAACTCCCCCCCCCCCCCCAAGATTAAATCATGAGTGCTCGGCCCTCTCTAAGATTAAACTCTGAGTGCGCCCCTGGCAAGATAAAATGGTAACACTGATATTCTGGGAACAGCCCACACTTACGCAGGCAGCAGGGACAGAACACAATATATTTAAGGTGAAACACTTATGCCACTACACAGTCATGTTAAAACATTAGCGCCTCCGTAGCGCAATTGGAAGAACAACGGTACATTGCGCCCTTCGATTGGAATAGGCCTAAGTTCGATTCTCGTCGCGACGGGAGGAATCTTTATCTGGTCGATTTCAATCGATGGTGAGTTAGCCGATCTCATACGGAGGTAGCAGGGTTTTTTCTCCCGGAAACTCGGGTTTTTCATCCCGCATACATACAAATCGGCCCTTCAGAACACACGCAATTTACAGACAAAAATCACTAGTTGTGGTAGTGTTGGAGGTGGGCGGTAGATGGCGTTGATTCGTAGTAGAGGTAAGATGTAGAGACAGTTGAAGATGTCCTCCCGCGATGAGTCTTCGGACTCCTTGGAGGTATCAGGAATAATAATAATAATAATAATAATAATTACTACAGCCCAACCTATAGAATAACCAGAACAACATATCAGATAACAAGACCACAGTCAACACACTACATAACATATAAGTACAACAATCACTACGGCAAACCCATCCGAAACTTCTACATACCTGACATGATAAACAAACTGCCATTCGACGACGGAAACCTAGGGACATATAGAGAGCTGAAACAGGCGCTGTATAAATATTATAGCGAAAATGAAAATTAGGGAAATTCCTGTTTCTCTCTCTCTCTCCCTCACACACACACACACACACACACACACACACACACACACACACACACACACACACACACACACACACACACACACACACACACACACACAAAACCTATGACAAACCACTACAAGGACATAAACAAACACACCATATACAAATCCAACTACTTGCAAAAAAAAAAAAAAAGTTAAACTGTGTAATAGCAATTGAAGTCTTCCAAGCACGTACCAACAAACAGTAAAATTATTATTTATTCACATAATTGATACACAGTCAAAACAAGATTTAAACAACATTATTTAAACAACAATTTTACTGGTGATACAGAACAATTCAGATTCTACCCAAGAATCTAAGACTGTCATGTAGCGTCGTAAATAGTACGGTAGGCGCTTTGACGCAGGACATATATGGAGCAGAGGGTGAAGCTTGACGCTTTTCATATTCCCTGTTGTCTGTTTCGGGAGCAGTGATGGGAGAGATTTGTGAGCTATTTTAGCTCGCCTTGAGTGGGTAGAAGTGGTTATTCGTCGTTGGGTGTTAGGATGACTTTCGGTCTTGTTTCCAGTGGTCATTACCGTCATAGTTTCCAGCTTGCTGTATTAGTTGGTTTGGATGCGTAGATGTCTTCATAAAGAATTTCTCTGCTAGGGAGCGTAGTAGTGGAGAGATGTAGGGGATATTTATGTCCCGGCGTTCCTGATGAACCATGAGGCGTCCAGAATCATTCGCAGGCATTTGTTCTGTAGTCTTTGTAGCTTGAGGATGTTTGTCTTGGAGGTATGGCTCCAAGCTGGGGAGGCGTATATGACTGTGGGACGGATCACTGTCTTGTACAGTAGTATTTTATTTCTTGAGCTTAGTTTGCTGTGTCTGTTGATCAAGGAGTATAGCTGGGCGATAACTTTTGAAACTTTGGTGCATGTGCTCTTGATGTGGCTGTTGAAGCATAATCGCTTATCGAGAAGTATTCCGAGGTATTTTGCTTCAGTTTTTCAGGGAATTTTAGAGTTGAACAGGGTGATGTCTCCTTTGGGGGATGCTCGTCATCTTGTGAAGAGTATCGTTGTGCTTTTCTGGGGGTTTAATTGTAGTCGCCAGTCTTTACACCATTTTTCTCGATTCAGGATGGTGTCTTGTAGTTTTTTGGTAACGAAAAGTGGTTGACGAAATCTGGCTAGAATAGCCGTGTCATCTGCATAAAGGGCGATGGTGGATGTGAGAGGATTTTGAGGGATGTCTACCATACAGATGTTGAACAGGATTGGGGCTAGCAGTGATCCTTGAGGAACTCCAGTGAGGATTTTCCGTTGGGTTGAGACTGTTTCATTGATTTTGACTTGCAACCTCCTGTTGGAGAGGTATGATTTGATCAGGTGTATCATGTTTAGTGGAAGGTTAGTGATGATAAGTTTGTAGAGGAGGCCTTGGTGCCAGATCTTATCGAAAGCCTTTGAGATGTCTAGGAAGACAGCTCCAGTGTGTTGATTCCAATTGAATCCTGTGGTGATGTATTCTACCAGTCTATGGATTTGATGGGTGGTGCGGTGATTTTGACGGAAGCCAAATTGTTCTTCTGGAATGATATTTAGTTGGTTGACATGATCTTGGAGTCTGATGAGGATGATTTTCTCAGCTAATTTCCCTAAATTGGATAGCAGGCTGATGGGATGGTAATTTTCAGGTAGGTGTGGGTCGTTGCCTGGTTTGTGAATTGGGATGATGTCAGCTCTTTTCTATGACTGGGGGAAGTGCTGCCATTTGAGGATGGAGTTTATGATATTTGCCAGATGTGCTATGGCTTTGTGTGGTAGTGCCTTGATGACTTGATTAGTGATGCTGTCAGGACCTGGGGATTTTTTGATCATGAGATGGTTGATGATGCCGATTATTTCGGTAGGTGAGGTAGGCATTATAGGACTTGGGTTGACATCGGGACGATTTACCGTGAACCTGACTTTATGATGGATCTTGTGTACGTGGCTGATGTTTAGGTTCTCATATGCAGGAGTGCATTGTTTCTCTAGGTTTCTTGCTATGGCTTTGGCTTTGTCAGCATCTGTGTATGCAAGGTGCTGTTCTGCTTGCAGAGAGGGGGGAGGGATTTGCGCTTGTTCCTGAAGTTGTTTAGGAATTTCCATATAGAATGATCTGCTGTGGAGATGGAGGTGAGTTTGTTGTCCCATTGTTGGTTCCTGTGGTTCTGGAGAGCTTCTCAGACAGATTTGTTTAATCTGTTGAGGGCTGTTTTGTCCTGGGGAGCACGAGTGTTATGATATCTTTTTCTTTGTCTGTTTTTTTCCCTTATTAAGTCCATGATTTCTTCCGGGAGACGGTTTTGTTTGTGGGTAATCGTGGACACTGTGGCTGCTGTTATGGCTTTATTGATTTGATTGGTGAGGTTCTTTATTGCCGTGTCTATTTCTTCCTTGGCTTTTATATGGGGAACCGGACCAATGTGTTCTGGTAGCACTTTCTTAAGTTTCTCCCAGATGATGGAGGTTTGGGGGGAGGTAACTGATCTTTGTTCCCTAAGTGAAGTAGGAATGGGTTGTGGTCTGATGATAATTCGTTCAGTGCTTGAATGCTGTGCTGGTATTTGATGTTGTGTAGAATGACGATGTCTAGGATGTCGGCTGTGCCAGTTGGACTGTGGTGGGTTGGTTCAGTGGGTCCTGTTATGACAGCGTTGTTTAATCCTGTGTAGCTGAACAGGATACGGCCATTTTTATTTGTGGTTCTGCTGTTCCAGGAGGGATGTTTGGAGTTTAAGTACCCAGCGACGATGATGGATTCATTTTTGCCTAGTATAGCATCCAAGTCAGAAAATAGCAGGGTCTTAGCACTGGAGTTGTAGGCGGCATAGATTTTAAGTCTTCCAGTTAAATTTGTGTGGACTTCGACACCAGTGAGTTCTAGGCTGGAGGTTGGGGAGGTGAGTATTCCATTGTGCCTGATGCAGTTCCTGATAAATACGGCTGTACCACCACCTCTGTAATCCACTTGGTCATTTCTATATAGTGTGTAGTCTCTCAGGTTTGGATTGTCTGCAGGTCTTAGATGAGTTTCATTAATTAGGATGATGTCAGGGAGAGAGATTCTCACACATCTGTGAGAGAATTCTTGAAATTCTGGAGTCTTGTTTTTTAGGCCATTGGCGTTCCAAGCGGCGATCTGTAGTGAGTCTGGAAGTAATCTAGTTTTATTCATTAACAAGCATTGATAATATGGTTTGAGTTTCTTTTAGAAATCTTTTTGTGGAGTTTGGTGAAGGGTTTGACTTACTGAAGTCTTGAAGCATGTTTGCCAATGAGGCTGTGATGACTATTCTCATGTTTGGAAGAATTTGGTCCTGCTGGATATATTTGGATGAGCGGGCTACTTCGGCATATGTCCTGCTTTGACGGTGGCTGTCCAGACTGTTGGTATTTTCCACTTCTGAGAGCTGGTATTTTGTTGTCTTTTGTTGGGTATCAGGCAACTGGGGAGCCGTCAACTCTGGTGCCTGTGGTCAGGGTTGAGAGATCTGTTTCCTTTTGTTGTCTGTTTTATTCTTAGAGTAGTGACTGCAGCCTCTGTAGTTTGCCAGGTGGAGGCACCCGCAGTTCGCGCATTTGGCAGGTCAGGTCCTGGGTTTTGAGCAGGTTGCTGTGGTGTGATTTTGCTCCCATTTGAGGCATTTGTAGTCAGCTGTGCAGAGCTTCTGTGCGTGTCCGTACTTACATCTGTAGCACTGGCCTGACGAAGCTCTTTTTCTTAGTGGTTCTGTTGTGATTTTCAGACTACAGATTATTGTTAAGTTGGATATGTTCTTGTGTCTGTTGGGTATCTCAACGAGTACTAGGGGCATTGGACTCTTGTCAGCCTGTAGCATTCTGCTAACCTTGACAGGTGGGAGATCGTGGAGGCAGAGGTCTTCAGTAATTTCATCAGTGCAGATGTTTTCTGTTACTCCCCTGAATACAACTTTTAGGTTTTTTTCCGACTTCAGTGAGTACGTATGATATTTAATATTTGACTCATTCATGGTTTTTGTGAGGAGTCTGTAGTCACCTACTGTGGTAGGATGGATTTTAAATCCGTCGTCTACGTTTTTTGCCCATGAATAGGCAATTTGGTGGTTTTGCATAATAGGCTTAAGAGCCGTCCAAAGTTCTTTTTCCCGTAAAACAATTGGAGGAACTTTTTCGTTGTTGGGTGTGGGGAGGTCAGGGTTGGGGGTATCTTCTTCCATCTCCTCGTTTATCTCAGTCTCCGCTGTTTTACGTTTTTTCCGTGCATGGGTTTCTGTATCATGTTTTGGAGTGGGAGCAGTAATTATCAGGTTCATCTTACCTTCTTCCCCTGATGTTGAGTTGTCCCCTTCTGTGGGGTCGTCTGTCGCTGATTATAGGTTTAAAAACCCTGGCCACTCTACCTTAAATTTCTTCAACAGTTTTTTGAGGAGGTCGAGCGCCAGCTTCTTATCCAACGATTGGATCAAATCATTGGGACTTAAACTGGTCATGTTTAAAATATTCAAATATATGCTTACCTGAGCTGGATCTCAAGGATTTCCATATAGTGTATAAACACAAAATATAACACACTAAAGGACTATCGCGAGACCGCAATCACTAATTAACAACACAATCATCGGTTACTTCTTTACTTTAGCTTTCCGCTTATATCAAAAATCTGAATCAACACTCCATATTATTCATAACAACTATTAAAATCACTGATCATACAGTATATCGTAGGCACTTTGAGCCAGATCAAGATCAAGATAAGATAAGGAATCGTGACGTGATTGGTTGTTTATTTGATGACATCGTGTGTGACGTCATGAGATTGGAATGTTAAGAATTTCCCTGTGGGCATATGTGTCAGTGACGTGAGTCTTGTATTTTGGTTTGCGTATGGAATTATGGGTGATGGTAGAGATAAGGATTCATGTTGTGATTGGTGGTGCACTTCTGACCAGATGAAGATCAAGATAAGATAAGGGATCGTGACGTGAATGTTTGTGGTTATCAGATGAAGATAAGTGACGTCATTTTTTATTGTAAATAAGTGATGTTATTGTTTTGAATGGATGTATTAGTGTATAAGGAATCGTGTCGTGATTGGTGGGACACTTCTGAGCAGATCAAGATAAGATAAGGAATCTTGACTTGAATGTTTGTTGTTATCATATGAGGATAAGTGACGTCAATGTTAAATGCAAAAAAGTGACATCATTTGTTAGTTGTAAATAAGTGACGTTTTTGTTATGAATGAAAATGGAGATATATTAGTGTATAAGAAATCGTGTCGTAAATGGTGGAACACTTCTTACCAGATCAAGATCAAGATAAGATAAGGAATCGTGACGTGAATGTTTCTTGTTATAGAGTTTGGAATGTTTGGAATTTGGCTGGGACCCTCGTCTGTCAAGACGAGTCAGGGACATCACGTGGTGTTTTTGGTTCGCTTAATGAATTGGGGGTGTTATTTAGAGATAAGAATCGTGACGTTATGTGTTTGGAAATTTCTGGGGGATCATATGTCTCTCTGTGAAATCACATGGTGTTTTGGTTTGGCTATGGAATTGTGGGCGATGTTTTTGATATAAGATATCTTGGAATTTTCCCAGGGTGACATACATCCGTCATTGTCGTCATGTTTTGTCTTTGTTTGTCTATTGATGGCTGTACTAATTTTCCAATACATTTTGGGGCATTTCTTTCCTGTTAAAGGGTGGGAATTCTTAAGAGTAGAGTAGAGTCGTATTGGCGGCCGCGTTTAAGATTTTTCCGAATAATTTAATTATATGATAATGTCACTCAAACATACAGTTTTGTCTTTCTTCTATAGATGGCTGTACTAATTTTGCAATACATTTTGGGGTATTTCTTTCCTGTTAAAGGGTAGGATTTCTTAGAGAAAGTCGTGATGGCGGCATTTCGAGCTTTACTGAATAATTTAATTATATACTAGTGTCTCTTAAACACACACTTTTTTTCCATAGCTCATCCGTATTTTCTTCTATATTCATATTCTAATTCAAGTTCATATTTTATTCAGAATTCATACGAATATTTTGAATTGTATAAATTAAAATCTTAAAGTTCAATAAATAAATAAATAAACAAATCTTGTGATTTCAAAAGTGATAAATAAACAAATTCACGGTGATTTCAAAAGTGATTTTACTTAAACATACATAACACATAAACGACACTGTTTTTTTAAGATTACACGGCGACAGTATTTCGAGCTTTTCTGAATAATTTAATTATATGCTGGTGTCTCTACGGCATTTTAAAATAAATAAATTAAAGTAAACGGACAGTTAAATGGATTACAAAACCTTTTGTATGTATTCTGGAAATTCTAATGATAATACAAAATTACTTACAGCTTTCCAGAATGGCTCATCTAAATACGAATATTCCAAAAAATCTTCCAAAATACTTGAATTTTATATCCACACCACAACACCAACACAAAAATCACAAAGAACGAAATTTCTGTAAAACTGTAACCTGAAATAGTTGAGTACTCTTTCCTTTAGATTTCAGCCCTAGGATGATCATGCTATGTTATGGTCATGTGAAATATCCCCCCAGCGAGCAGTTACTACAAATCGTGGTTTTCTTCAAAGGGGTCTTTATGAAGATGACATGAGTCATATCTGTAAATTGCAGTATTGTTCAAAAGGTATCGTTTTCCCAAGTTTGGATGTTTCTCAAATACTTACATATAATTAGCATTCACATGATTGTGATGACACATATCCTAAAATTATTCATTCTTCATTCCTGTGGGAAATTATTGCTGTAGTAAATTAATGCTTACATTTATTTTTTTAAAACCCATATTGACTATTAATTTTACCTGCGAGTCCTTGTGCTCTTAACCTATTTCTGTAACTGAGCTTTATTTATTTTATTTATTTATTTTCTTTAGCATTGGTAATTTTAAGTACTGGATATGCGACAAACAAGGTTTTGAACTTGCCATTGAGTTTTCTTTTAGAAATTTCTTTTGCCAGCACAACAAATAAGCAGTTATTTCTTATTATTTCAAATGATATTAGCTCTGTAATATATACTTTGTTAATTTCTATGTTACCTTTTATTTGACTGTTATATTATTAACAAATGGCTCTGTAAAATAATCAAATTCTTACACTATTGTAACATTTCAGGTGAAATCTTCTCCACTAAAATTCTGGCTAGTAATTCAATACCCGATTATTCCTTTTTCCTTCCAAGAGTTGACAGTTTTTTGAAATATGTGAGGGTTTGCATGAACAAATATGACTTATAATTCAGTGAGTCAAAAAAAAGTCTCTAGTTAGTTTGTGGCATGAAATTTCACAAGTAAAAAAAAATGTTATGGTCTTACTTAAATTTGTATAACACATCAATGACACCAAATTGGTTCATTTGAATTTACGCATTTTATTTGAATGAAATATTATTTACAAATTGTATTTACTGAATCTAACATACAGAAATAAACAAGTAAAAATACAATCTATTTTTTTTTATTCCTTAATCTTCTTATTGTTAAATTTGCACTGTTGTTCAAAGCTTCTTCCCATGCTTGTGGAATCGCCATCATGTGGTTTTTGACAATGGGACTCTCATCTGAAAGTTAATTTTCATTTGGTGACCGTTGGAAATTTATTATTATAGTAAAATTAAGGGTTGAATATTTATTTTTTAAGCCAATACGTATACTCTGAGAATTATTAAAAGCATAGAATCTTTCATTATGTTTCCAAAAGCATTTAAAAGTACACATTATGTTTTCACGTTTTTGGCATCCAATTTCATTTAAATCAAGAACAGGTCTCCCTATTAACCTCGTTAATGTTTTTGATTTTTCCCTTCCTTTGGCAAGTAATATTTGATATTTGCATGTTGATTCTATCATCCAATTTCCTAGTTTGTCCAGAGATAGTGAACCAATTTCCCACTTCAGCTGATGGTTTATTAACCAAGAATTCTGTTTTTTTTAACTCTTTCAGGTAATTGTTTCCAATTACAAGGTGATTTTGTTAATGCATATCTTACAATAATTCCATTAGAAATACAAATTTCTTTAGGAAATAAATTTAAACTCCTATTCAAAAGAAATTGGCAATCAATTATTCGAATGATAACTGAAAATTCGTATATTTCACCAACTGTCGATTTTTCATAATCGTTTTCCTTCATTCTTCTTCTTAGATTACTTCATATGGCACCACATATAAATAGTTATTTATTATTATTATTTCACTGATTATTAGCTCTGATTATATTTTAAGTTAACTTTCTGTAACAAAATTCTAAACAGTTAGAACTTTTCACAAAGAAACTTTCAAAGAATTTCTAGCTCACCCATTATTTTTACATTACCAAACCCAAAACACCACAACACAAAACAGCAGCTGCAGTGCATGAACGAGTACCTTAAGTCCAAAGTCACTCGACTCTATGGTATTTTCTTATAGTACTGTTTACACTTACCATGCCCTACCCTGACCATTCCTTCAAAAATGAACCTTTTGCACATATGACTCAACTACATGTTTTCACATGCTGCTGGATATGCTGTTGGTGTGTTTTTATCTTACTTTGTGTGGGGAAAGGTAAAATTTGTATATGTGTATCTGGAGAGTACAAACATTTTTTCTATACCAAACTTTAACAGTTAAAGTCAAGTTTTGGGTTAATTTTCTGCTCTCTCTCTCTCTCTCTCTCTCTCTGTAAAACAATCAAATTCTAACAGTTCGGATTTTCGATTATGTGAACGAATTGTTTTCAGATAACTCAAACAATGTTAATAGGTAGAAATAACAATTTCTAAAATAATCAATACATGGATATCAGTTTTCAAAACTTTTCCCCCCATTTCTGGCATTAATTTCACAGTTGTGATTATTTTAAATAATTAAACAGAATTGCGTTGAGATATAAAGTTGTGGATTTAAATATTAAGTTCTAATCAGAATAACCGAGTTAAAAATTCACTGTGGAAAAACACAACAACAAAAGCACACATCTTTGTTCATTTAAGTTTACAAATGCACATTTTTTTTGCTGAAATACTATTTACAAGTATATTCACTGAGAAAAATTCAAAATATGTAATTACCTAAAAATATTTCACAATATTTAGTTTAGACTCTTAACATTTTCCAAAGAGTTCAATGAATAAAATGTTTGTTACTCACAGTTTCTTGGTTACATTACATCAAAATAGCTGGTCACACAAAAGAGTTTTTAAAACAGATACCATGGTAACCACACTTCCATACATTTGATATTGTGTCAGTCTGGAAATGACACCATGCCTCTCTAAACATTCTGTGTATTCTTTTGTCAGCAAATATACACAAACAGTTTTTGTAAAATGTTCGTAAATGTCCCAAAATAAAGAATCTTTATAGAATTGGATAAAATCTTGAAAGTCTAATTTTACCATTGATGAAATTAAATGATTAAGGATAATTTTCCCCATGATACGAATAGATGGTAATTCAGTTTCCAAAAATAGAAAATGATTATCAATATCATACATTTTTGGTGAAAATCTCTCAGCTTCTTCACAACTAATAGAAAAAACTTTACTTCCATCAGCTCCTGTATCATCAAGTATTAGTTCCCCATCTTCGCATTTCAGAATATAACACTCACAGAGGTCCATTTCGTAGTGAATTCTTCTTTGCAAGTAGCTGAGGATATTAGACCATTTCCTACGTAACTTTTCCCAAGTGGTCATGGATAAATACATCACAATGTATGTGTCTTCTAAAATAATAATCGGTTTTCATCCTTTTAGAGCGAAGTAAAGAGTTTTGTCTCATGCTATTTTCCTGAAGAAAGAAAATTTCAATGACTTTTGTGGCTCACCCATTATTTTACTTTACTTTCCTGGATACCAATCACCACAACACAATACGATAGCTGCACGGGATGAACGAATTGCCGTAAATGCAGACACTTGACTCATTTGTTTTTCCTTATAGTACTGTTTACCTTAACCCTGACCATTCCTTCCAAAATGAAACTTTTGTGCAGATGATTCACGGACATGTTTCTACATGCTGTTGGACATGATGTTGATGTGAGATTATCTTACTTTGAGACATCATAGGGCAAATCTTATCTCTGTGGCTCGAAGTGTATTAAAAAAAAGTGTGTGTTTAAGGGACACTAGTATATAATTAAATTATTCAGAAAAGCTCGAAACAGTGCCGCCATCACGACTTTCTCTAAGAAATCCCACCCTTTAACAGGAAAGAAATACCCCAAAATGTATTGCAAAATTAGTACAGCCATCTATAGGAGAAATTAAAAAACTGTATGTTTGAGTGACATTATCATATAATTAAATTATTCAGAAAAATCCTAAACGCGGCCGCCATTACGACTCTACTCTACTCTTAAGAATTCCCACCCTTTAACAGGAAAGAAATGCCCCAAAATGTATTGGAAAATTAGTACAGCCATCAATAGACAAACAAAGACAAAACATGACGACAATGACGGATGTGTGTTATCCTGGGAAAATTTCAAGATATCTTATATCAATAACATCGCCCACAATTCCATAGCCAAACCAAAACACTATGTGATATCACAGAGAGACATATGTTCCCCAGAAATTTCCAAGCACATAACGTCACGATTCTTATCTCTAAATAACACCCCCAATTCATTAAGCGAACCAAAAACACCACGTGATGTCCCTGACTCGTCGTGACAGACGAGGGCCCAGGAAATTTCTAAACATTCCAAACTCTATAACAAGAAACACGTCACGATTCCTTAACTTATCTTGATCATGATCTGGTGAGAAGTGTTCCACCAATCACGACATCTCTCTTTCCATTCATAACAAAAACGTCACTTATTTACAACTAACAAATGACGTCATTTTTTTGCAAATAACATTGACGTCACTTATCCACATCTGATAACAACAAACATTCACGTCACGATTCCTTATCTTATCTTAATCTGGTCTGAAGTGTCCCACCAATGAAGACACGATTCCTTATACACTAATACATCCATTCAAAACAATAACGTCACTTATCTTCATCTGATAACCACAAACATTCACGTCACACTTCCTTATCTTGATTTCATCTGGTCAGAAGTGCACCACAAATCACAACACGAATCTTTATCTCTACCATCACCTATAATTCCATATGCAAACCAAAATACAAGAACTCACGTCACTGACACATATGCCCCCAGGGAAATTCCTAACATTCCAATCTCATGACATCACACACAATGATGTCATCAAATAAACAACCAATCACGTCACTATTTCTTATCTTATCTTGATCTTGATCTGGTTCAAAGCACCTACCTTACTACTGTCGTAAAATATGGACTGTTCCAAGTAATGCTGTTTTTTGTAGGTCATATGGGTTACTTCGTTGATGTTTAATTGCTGTAAATAGTTGTATGGCTTCTTTGAAATTGCTCCAAGTGGACCCATAACTATTGGGATAACTTTAGTGTGCTTATATCACAGCCTACGAACTTCGATTGCCAGATCTCGATATTTAATACTTTTTTTTAGTTCTTTGTTGTTAGTGTTTTTATCACCGGGTGCTGCGATATCGGTAATCCAGACCTGTCTATGATCGATAATTGTTATGTCAGGTCAATTGTGTTTCAAATGCCGATCAGTTTTTATCCTAAAGTCCCAGAGAATTTTTGCTGTTCCGTTTTCCAATACTGTCTCTGTTTTATGCTGCCACCAATTATGAGATGTAGGAAAGCCATATTTTATGCATACACGCGAATGAATTATTTTAGGCCACTTGATCATGGCGGTATTTATAGTCAGTTTGAGCTATCTTGTAGGCACTGATTAGATGTTCTACAGTCTCATCTTTCTGATCGCATAATCTGCATTCGCTGTTTTTGCTTTCATTGCATTAGTGCATTAGTTTGCAATGTCTATTATTGAGCTGCTAGAATAAATGTTCTTCTTATTATTATTATTACTATTATGTGACACCTCCAGGGAGTCCAAGAACTCATCGCGGGAGGGCAGACTACTCCACTTCGCTAAACACATCTCATTCTCTCCAGTACTACTTAATTCTCTACTACGACACTACTACCATCAACACCATCTATCGCCCATCATCAACACCAACAACAGCATTTTTTTTGTCTGTAAATTGCGTGTGTTCTGAAGGCTGATTTGTCTGTACTGGGGGGGATGAAAAACCCGAGTTTCTGGGAGGAAACCATGCTACCACCGTATGAGATCGGCTAACTCACCTTGAACGGAAAAAGCCCTTATAAGGATTCTCCTCATCACTATGCATCTCCTAATACTCGTACATCGCTTACAATGCATGGTCTCTGTGGTTTTGTAATCACATGATTGATAACAGATCGCGAAACTCTTTTATGTTGAACCCAAGTAAATTTTTATATCTTTATGCTGGAAGTATGAATTCATCAACTGACCTTTCTGTGCTTCAGACAATGCAATCAATGCTTTATCATTATCATTTTCTGCATCTTCACCAAAAGGTCCAATTGTTAAATCCCCAACCCTTCGACCAGTTATACTCTTTAAGTCCCAGAGCACAAAACACACTTGGTTATCTCTACACATCTCTATTAATTCACTCAAAATACTCATCTTTCATCTACGGGTAAATCCTCTGTTGGGACATATGTTACTATGATAACCATTTACATTTCACAAATAATGAATATTATTTTTGATAACCACTTATTAACCTTCCCAGCTTTTAATAGAGGTTGTCCATTTCTTTTTAATCCACAAAGATACTCCAGTTGTTACTCTGCTCGCCTTATCCACTTCACTCCAGATGTGTATGTAACTACAAGGGGCATGTTATTTTTGATAACCACTTATTAACCTTCCCAGCTTTTAATAGAGGTTGTCCATTTCTTTTTAATCCACAAAGATACTCCAGTTGTTACTCTGCTCGCCTTATCCACGTCACTCCAGATGTGTATGTAACTACAAGGGGCATGTATTCAGGTTGTGCTAGGTGTGCGGTGCACACCCACGCATTAGTAATATCACCGATATTATATTTTTGCATTTAGTCCTGTTAAAGACTTCCATAATTGTTTCCTGGTTTCGCATGATTCCTACAATTAAACACAATACGCTAAGGCTTCACGAAGAGGACACGTTCCGACGCATACATATTGCATCGCATTCGCATTGATAACCTGGGTGTGCGGTCACAAATAGGGACACCTTTGAGCCCTTTGAACAGATGCAGAGATTGGCCAGCAATTCAAATTCTTAAAACCAGGTTAACACTGGTTTAAAACTAGTGGTTTACACCACTCAGAATGCAAGGCAGGGTGTGCGCTGAGTCAATTATTATTATCAACCAATCTAATTGAACGCTGTTATTTGTCACGAGTTGCTATTTTTGTTTTCTGAGTTTCACTTCACGCTCGCCAAACAGAAATGTTTGGAGTGCGTGAAGGGTGAACTGACATGTTTAGCACACCGATGTAGACAAGTTTTTAATATACAATTTTCTATAAATGATTTATAACTTATATAAATAATTTATAATTAATAAATAATTAAATTAAATTATGCATTATAAATTACATAATTTATAATATAATTCATTTAAGTCAGTGTTGACAATCTACTGAATGTCCAATTTTCTGCCAGAGCATTTGCGGATTGTATGATTGCAGTTCGAAGGAAGTAAGCCTTGTCCTCCAAATTTACTATTATATCAACACCTTTGAGTAATTCAAATATACCAACTAAATAGAGCATTCTCCTTCATTATTGTTTTCTAATATATCTTAAAAGAAACACATCGTCCCCAACTCTATGCAGATTTGGTTACAATTAATTGATAAATTCAAAGTTATCCTACAATTAATCGTACTGGATCAATTAAGATGAGCGCTGATATGCTATGCGCTCTTAAATCTTTCATACATCAATAAAAATGCAACCATACGGTCAAATTAATGTGAATTTTGTAGCGTGGGTTTCATAAGCCACACAATCGTACCCCCAACCGAAATGTGCACACAAGGCCACTGATAACCACCCTGAACCTCGCATCCAGTGCTTTTCTTCTTGGTTTCGGGAAACCCACCAAATCTAAGTTTTTGTCTGTAACCTCTTAATACTTCTTCCAATCAAAATTCTGTTCGTAGCCAATTTCCTTTCCTAAATTTCTGTCAGGTTCCATTTTTCTCTTGAAGATACGTAACAAGGTTTTTTTTTTTTTTTTTTTTAAAAATAAGAACGGGGTGCCAGCCCTTTTGCTTATCCCTCAACCTGGAGTACCAGAGGTTTAATCTCGGATTTCACCTTCTCCTAGCATGTGGGGAACCAACGACAGACTATATCAGGCTACACAGAGAGGTTAGCATCAGGGATCTCTACACTTAGGACTGTCTTCACCTGACTTTGAGCTCCTTCTGCCCATACAATAAGAGATGAAGGTGATGTAAGAAATAAATAAAAATAATAATAATAAAAGGAAAGACCCCTAGTCCTCGGTATAATAATAATAATGATATAGAAGTAAGCAATTTGCTAAAATGACTTCTAATGACATAGATGTCTTTCTACTACAAAAATTGCAGTGCAGGAAGTGAGAGAACCAGGGGCCATCCCTGGAGATTGTGTAAGAGTGTGGTTAACAAGGGTGTTAGGACTAGATTTTTTACTTGGAGGGTTGTGAATGGGTGGAATGCTTTGCCAGAGGTGGTTGTGAATGCTTCAACTGTGAATGAATTTAAGGAGAGGTATGACAGGTATTGTGTAAATAATGGTTAGTGTGTCAATGTCGGGTCTCCCGCGATGAGTCTTTTGACTCCATGGAGACACCGTTAAAATAATAATAATAATAATAATAATAATTGTCAAAATGATTAAAATAAATAAATAATAATAATAATAAGTATGAAATATATTTTTTCCAAGATCGGAAACTTTTTTTGGTATGGAAAAAAATTGGTAGCTATTAGTATATAACAGTAATTGAGTAGAGCAGTATAAGTTAAAATTCAAAAGTTTGTCGGAGATGATGATTTATTTATTTCGTATTTATAAGATCATTCATTCACTGTGTGATCTTATTTTTGCATGTTTTAAATTGCATCTCATACGTTTTCTCCTCAATATGATTCTAGTACGCATGCTCTTTCTTTAGCGTATACAAACAGTAGATATAGAATCACTATTTACCTTAGCGTATATAGTAAAAGAGTGAAGTGAATGCGTGGTGTGTGATGTAATTTTGTGTAATATTTCAGGTATGTGTAATTGCAATTTATGGCATCATTAGTTTCGCTATCTCGTTAATATTTCATATTAGGTGTCTTCGACATGAAATGGCTGTTTGAAAATGATGAAAAGAGTAAGTCTTTATCGGATCAAAACTTCTGTTGTTGGAGAACGAAGACGTCATGGTTCTAGACGTGGTGAGCGTTCAAATGCAAATGGCGACGTTCGTGTGAATGTTGATGATCAGTATGAAGTAGAGCGTAAGCAGAGTAATTCAAGTATTAGTTGTCGTAATGATAAATCAAAAAGCAAAATAAGTATTTTAGCTACAATTAAACTGAAGTGGAGGAAGAAGAAAAGAGGAAAGCCAGAATCTCGGAGTAGAAGTAATTCTTTTACAAACCATGGCCAAATATCGCAAACAGAAGTCTGTGATCAGCGGTTAGTGAACAAACAGTCTCGTTGCAGATCATCTAAATCCGGTTCCAAAAGTTCAATTTGCCCAATGCCATCACCAATCCAGTGTGTCCGTAAAGAAACAAATGGAGTATATGAACAAGAAGGTAGTTGTGATAATATATGTAATAAAGTACGGTTTTCTTCCGAAGTTAAAAATTCAAAAGTTGTTTCCTCGGAAGCTGGAAGAAATTGCTTATGTTTTGATTGCAACAAAGTGCTTTTTAGTGCTAGTGTTTGTAATTCGAAAATTTGTTCGCCAGAGCCAGGTAGAGCTCGTACCTGTGTAGACACATACAATAAGAAGGCCAATGAAGACAACGTGAAACTACATTTATGCAATTCAAAAGGAAGCAGTGAAATTGTGCTTCCGCTTTCTCCAGGTGAATCTTTAGGAAATGTTCCTGAACTGACAATTATTTGTCCACCTAGTCTAGACCAAGAGAGATCATCTGAAAGCGAAGTTCTACATCTGCATGAAGAAAATCAGCATAGTTTTACAGAAGATAGGTGCTCACAGCCAGAATCCTTTTCAACACTATTGCCTTGCAAATCAGTTGGGGCAGTTTCTTCATTACTTCAAGATGTACCTAGAATGGGTGGCTTGACCCACGAACTTTACAAGTTATCAAAGTGTGGGTGGTATTGGGGTCCAATAGCACGAAGTGAAGCAGAAGAGAAACTTATTGATCAGCCAGATGGTGCATTCTTGGTGCGTGATAGTTCTGATGATAGATATATTTTGAGCTTAAGCTTTCGATCATATGGAAAGACTTTGCACACAAGAATTGAGTACTCAAATGGTCTTTTCAGTTTTTATACACATCGTGAACCTGAAGGTCATACCTCAATAGTTGATTTAATTGAACAATCAATGAACTATTCTCAGTCAGGAGTATTTTGTTATTCTCGTAGTCGATCACCTGGTTCCCCGTCCTTTCCAGTACGGTTAACTAAACCTGTGTCAAGGTTTACTCATGTTCGATCATTACAGTACTTATGTCGATTTGTCATTCGGCAGTATACTCGATTTGATCATATTCAAAAGTTACCTTTGCCAGCCAGGATAAAAGGTTATCTAGAGGAAGGTTATTACTGAAGTTCCAGGCATTAGTACTGTAATAATGTGCCAGAGTATTGCTCAAATATATGAACTGAGGTATAATTCTTTTGTATGCAGTTATATTTTTTGGTATATGCATATGGTTACTTTTTTTTTCTGAAATTTTATTTGTTACCTGTCTTGAAATATAATTTTATTTGGACCTTTAAATTCCTTTCAGTGGAGTATTCACAGTTCTCCACCTTCCAAGATATTTTGCAGAATAGTTTGTTGAATTATGTGGAATAAATCATTACTCTTAATATTGTTTGTATGGTATAATTTAAAAATGTGCTCTCTCCCTCCCTCCCTCTCCTCCTTTCCCCCTTACATACACATTAAATTTGCTGTTTTACTTCTGTTCAGCATGAGTAGATGTAAGAATCCAGAAAAGGTAATGTTGAATGCTTCCTCTGAAAATATTCTGTACTGAGTGTTTTATGGTTATATTTTAATAATTTTGTAAGTTTAAAAACATTAACTCCATTAGTTATATATAATTTAAAATTCTAAATTAAACTAAATTCTAAAATTTGTAAAAATATGTGAATTTTTAAAAAAATAATCCAATCGCCATGGAATTTTATATCTTGTGACTGATTTATTTATTGGTGCTTTGTTGGTCATAAACATAATTGCAACATAACTCATTTTTGAATATCTAGTTGAAACTCCTTTCCTTTCAATAACATTTGTTCCCAACAGTTGTGTGCTTTCTCCTAGTGCAAGTGTTTACATAAGTCTACAGAACGAGTGCAAACTTATGAATGTTATAAACATGGATAAATCGCAATAAAATCTCATATATACACTATTCAGAGAATATTTGATATTTACAGCATCAATTGCTATGAATTTAAAGTGCAAAACAAATGGAAAAGTTATAAAGAAAAAATTGACAATTGGCATTTTTTTTTTAAACCCTGGATTAATGGAGATGAATCCAGAGTAACTATTTAGTTGCTCAATGAGAAAGTTTTTGTAGTGGAGGATCCTAAACCGTGGGTTGTCTCTCTCTCCAGGGGATCAGAGGTTAGAGTATTGGAAACATTGTTTATTGGCTGAAGAAAAATTGGGAACTTGGACCAGATTCTAATGCAGGTAATAAGAACCTTAGATAAGGTGCTGAGGTAACTAGCCAGTTAGGAGTGCCATCCTAAGGCCTGCTTCTTTCCTTTGCCCCTAATGTAATCGACCAAAAAAAATGAATCCTACCCAGAGAAAAACACACAGTAATAGAATATTGAGTGTGAAAACACTTTTTTGACAACTGCAAAATATTAGAACGAATAAAACTTCTATATGAAACTTTGCAGTGGTGATAATGAAAAGTGAAAAGAGAATGAGATGAAAACAGACTTAAATAAAAGGAGTACTACTGTATAGATAAGCCATGAAGCAAAGCGAAGAATCAAGAGTAGCAGGAGGAGATAATACTGTAATTGAAATGTCAAGAAAAAGCAAACCAAAATGTAAAATGAGAGCTTAAAATCCTATTTAATCATTACATAAAAAGGAAGACTCAAACATATTGGATAAAGTCTTTTCCTAATACTTAAAGATAAGAAGCTGAAATCTTTAGCCTGATATTTTATATTTTCAGATTATTCAGAATTATAGCAAACAGATCATAGGCAAAATTAGACCAATTACTAATGGAGAGCCATAAGGCTTCATTTCTGCACCGTAAAATTACATAGGCAAAGTGGATACTAAATCTAACATTATTTCAAAGCCAAATGTTTGTAGAAACTATGAAAGTTTCTTAAGTTGACTTGAGAGCTTACAAGAATACAATCCTTGGGATTCCCGAGTTGCCTTAGCTTGCACTACTTAAAAGACATGGGTGCTGCCCAATTGTCCATATTTCACCTTTTATTAGTGCATTTGATAAAGGTTTCACTGGCCTGACAGCTGTTTTGAACTGGTTGATTCTCTTCAGGCCAGTGAAACCTTTATCAAATGCACTAATAAAAGGTGAATATATATGGGCAATTGGACAACACCCATCTCTTTTAAGTACTGCAAGCTAAAGCAACTCGGGGATCTCAATGATTATATTCTCATAAGCTCTCAGGTCAACTTATGAAGCTCATAGTTTCTACAAACATTCGGCTTTGAAATAATGTTGGATTTAGTATCTACTTTGCCTATGTAAAATTAGACTAATTTTTTTTAATACTACACAGATCATTTGCATTGAATGTTGTTGAACTCCACAGAACAGTATATAAAAATAATAAACATTTAAATGAAAATGGTTGACTATATAATTTTTCAGTGAATAAAGTGAAAATTTATTGTCAGGTTGGGGAGGTGATATCCCTATCTTATCTATCTTTCACTCTAATTTGCGTATTGCATATTCTAACATTGTAGCGGACAAAAAAAAAAATAATCAAATTTCATAATCAAAACAGGAATTAGCATCAGTAGTGTAAAACGCAACTTGAGATTTGTTATAGTCTTCAAAACATGAAACAGGACGGAACTAAGGAAAATGATGATAGAATTAGTTGCAGTTTCAAAGGAAGTGTAATTAATGCAGTAGAAAAAGAAATTAATGACTAACATTGAAGAAAGATTCAATGTAAGAAAACATGTGCAAGCAGTGAGATAACCTAGAAGAAAATACTTTAATTATTGATGTGGAAAGACTGTACATAATATGCTTTGATATATTCAGATGATAAATTGAAAACTAAATAGCCTAATCACTGCTTGAGTAGACACGTTTTTGGTGATAGTCAGTCCTACTTCCAAGAATTTTTAAATTTTAATGAATTTTTATTAAAGCTATTTAATTTTTTAACGAGAAGGATACGAAAATTAAAACAGCTCTGCATGGGCTTTTCACTTAATGTTATTTATTGACCTCTGCTGTACTCTGCTCTTTTAGTGTGATGAGTAAGTTATATCACATTTTTAATATTAAGAACTTAGCAAACATTAAATAATTGAGTTATGTTTAAGATAAAAAGCCGAACGGCTATTTTTTCTGGCAAAATTAATTAAATTAAATTAAGGGGATAAAAGATAACTAAGATAACTTTATCTTAGATATAATAAAGGGGCACACTTTCTGGCATTTGTATAGTGAAGGTACGTATGTTCTTTTCACTTAAACTTTGATATCCAGGTCTACCTACTCACTGATGAGACCTCAAAAAAGGTTGAAACCAGTCTGGGTAGTGACCTCTCTTCATAATGTAAGGCAGTATTACATCTCCTAGGAGCTGTGTTTTACATTATGAGAAAATATCAAGGATAGTGAGGGAGCTTGCTCCACCTTTGCTTTGAGTTGCCTTGGTATTGTACTACCAGGTGTTCACTTACGCTTGGATTTGCCGATAGTTCTTCGGCATGAAACTCTTAGATCATATTTTTCGATCTCAGAGTTTCGCATAGTGGCTGTAAAATAATAAGGGATTTTTATCCCCTTAATTTAATTTGAGTTATGTTTAATTTGCCAGAATGCTTTGTTGGCTGTTTTCTTTATTTAGAATAGGCATATAAGGTTTAGGCTTTTATATCTAGTAATACATTCATCAGTTAAAGCTATTTGCTTGTTGTATATTTACACTTATTTGTATTGTTGGTGTGATGCTAAAAAGTTATGAACTGATTTTTGATGATTGAAGGCAGTGAAAGTAGAGCAGCCTACTAAATCATAACTGAAGGGATTCACATGAATGTGAACCCCTTCAGTTATGACACAACAAATTACCTGTGCCCTCGTGCATTATGCAACAGTCATGGCATATATAAAGGGATAAAAACAGTAGAAAAATTAAGCAGCCAGCAGGAAGAAGTGGCAGATTCATGTGATAAGGAGGGCTCTTAGTATTCTGTATATGTGTAGAGCATCTTGAGAGAAGTAATGTATATTTTAACTTTTTTAAGTACCATTCATGTATTTTATTCTAATCTACATGCTTAGTGTTGAATAATTTGCACATATCTCACAATGTGTGATCAGATGTCCTGTATCAATTTCACTGACAAAAGTAATAATTAAAAAAAAAAAAAAACATTTATAAATGAAAGATGCCAAGAAATCATATTCTTGGTTTCATCCTTTCTCCAAGTGTAAACAAACAAAGTCTGTGCGTGAAGTAACTTCATGACTGGGCTACTTCATTGTTGTATATAGAGGTTATTTCACACACACACACTTTGCTTATACTTGGATAAAGGATGAAAACAAGAATATAATTTCTTGGCATCTTTAATTTATAGTACAACCAAGTGAAAAAAAAAAAAATTGACAATCATTTGTAATTAGACATATTTTTAATGGTATTTGTGCCATTTCGGCATTTATTATACGCACGTATTCACAAGAATAATCTTATTACTTCAGGTTGTTGAAAGTATTTAGACTTTGTTATACTATAAATTAAAGATACCAAGAAATTATATACTTGGTTTAATCCATTATCCAAGTGTAAGCAAACAAGTTTGCACCTGAACTATTTTCAGGACTGGGGCAACTTTTAAAGGAGACCTCAGTAAAGGTTGAAACTGGTCTGGGTAGTGACTCTTCTCATAATGCATAGCATTATACATACCCATAAGGATATGAGCTTTCATTATGGGATACTAATGCAAGTGATGTGAAGTCATACACCTTTACCACGAGTTGCCCCAGTCCTGAAAATAGTTCAGGTGCAAACTTGTTTGCTTTCACGTGGATGAAGGATTAAACCAAGTGTATAATTTCTTAGTATCTTTAATTTATCTTATTACTCCAGATATATCAACCAGAAACAAATTGGTTATCAATGCACCAGCATAATCACAAGGTGAAGCTATAACAAAAAATGTTAATCCTATTTACAGAGCTATCATTTGCTGGATGCCACCTAGTTAGGTAAAGAAGTGGGTGGTTACAATAAAATAAGATTACATTTAAAGCTCCAAATATAAAATTAAGTCATATGAATTAAAATGAAACAGTAAAAAATATTAATAATCAAAATGGGGTAGAGGAAAGATAACAATAAAATAAGAATACAGTTAATCCCCAAATTTAAAATTAAGTGAATTAAATTAAATTTAATTACAGAATGACTGTTGCCAAGATTTGGGAGAGTCTCATCCTCATAAATAGCAAGGAAAGATTTTAATTATTATTTTTTTAAAATTTCATTTGATATAATGCTGTTTCATTTCATTATGTAATTAAATTTAATTTTAATTCAAATCACTTAATTTTAAATTATTTTAAATCAAATATGATTACTTAATTGTAATCATATTTGACTGTAACCAGTCACTAGGTGGCTCAGCTTTGTAAATAGGATTAACATTGTAGCTTCACCTTGTGATTATGTTGCACTACTGATGACCAGTTAGTTTCTGGTTGAAATATTTGCAGTGATAAAATTACTCTTCTTGTGAATGCATGTGTACAATCATTTAAAACATATTTAAAGTAAGAATCAAAATTTTAGTAATAAAGAACTATAATGTTTGAGCCATAATAAGACTTAAAATATTTTCATTTTAAATGTCATCGTTTTATTTAGCTAGCATGGTTAGTCAAAGTAGTATTTCCACTCTTCAAGTGCAGGACCTGTGTCAAGTGTTTGTGAAAGTGTTTTTCATCTTCCACTATAAGACAGCCATCCTGCTTAACAAAATCTTGAATTGGCTTGAAAAGAAGTACATGTTTTGTATCTGTTCAGCATTCAGCACTGATGTTATCTTTGTTCTCCATATAAGCTATTCTTATGAGAGGTTGAAGAACCTATAACCAGATCATTGCAGCAGAGGGGGGGGATGCAGGTGAGAATTGAGATAGAAGTTTATTAACATTTTTCTTGGAGTTGCAGGTTAAGCTTGGGAAGACTGTTCCAGAGGACAGGTGGATGGAATAAAAGAAGAGGAGAAGCAGGTTTAGTGCATTTGCATTGACAAGGAATGCTTGGCAGCTTCTACTCTTGGTTTAACAAGCATAACAGATGGTGGGGGGGGTGATGATTGATAGTCCATTGGAGCAGTGATATTTAAGTACTTGTATAATAGACACAGTGCTAGAACATCTCTGAGAGTTTGTAAGAGAGGAATCATCTGAGTTGAATTACTCTCCTTTAGACTGGCAAGAATTTTTAGAGAGATTTTAGATGCACTATCCCAAACGTGAACAGTATTCTAAATATGCATGGATTTGGAATTAGTAGCTCAGTGGATGTAAAAGAGCATCTTGAATGGAAGAGAGAACGTAGTTTTTTGGATGCTGAGAAAGCTGATGTGATGTGTTTTTATGCCATGAGAGGGCACTGGTTGTAGATGATTTTGAAGCTTGGAATGTCTGAATGCATGGTTTGCCATACTTAGAGTAGGATGATTGTAGAATATTATCATCCCAAAGCTGTGAATAGGATTAGTAGCAATAGAGAATAGGACATTAATGTACAGGAGAAAGAGAATAGGTAATAGAGCCCTGAAGTACTTCTGCATTGGAAGCAAAGCTCGAAGAGAGCGAGCCAGCCACATGATGCACAGTGAAGGATCAGAGAGAAAGCTGGCTATCCGATTACACAGAGTACAGATAAACCAAAGGATGGTGTTGCGTCCCCTTTTTATTGTCCTATAATTGTTAATTCCTCTTACAAGTTTATTTTTTATCTTGTTTGTAACAAATTTCTTACTATATGTAATATCACAAAATAACAATAATACAATAAGATTGTATTATTGTTATTTTGTTATCTAAATTAAATTTTATATTTTACATATTATTTATCCCTCCTATCAAATATGTAATGTTAAGGAAGTCAAAAACGTATCCGTTTGACGTTAAGCAAATATAATAATATATACTATATTGCACATACAATAAACACTGTAACTATAAAGTAAACAATCTAAGAACTCACATAAGCATCTTTTTTGCCTGTCCTATTATAATTACGTAATAGTAAAATAGAGGGGGTCGATAAAAAGTCGAGAAACTCTTGAAGGGGTCGATGGTCAAAGAAGTTTGGCGACCCCTGCTCTACAGGAAGATTTGAATAGATTTTTCACTTGGACAAATGAGTGGGATTGCAGTTTTAATATTAATAAATGCAAGGTATTACATTTTGGGACACAGAGAATATAAGGCTGCATACTGTATTGGTGGAGCTGTACTTCAGGAAGTGAATGAGATTTGGGATCTTGGAGTGATGGTAGACAGCAGACTGAATTTCCAGGGGGAACATCTCAAGTGTTACAAAGACTGCACGTCATATCCCTGCTATGATAAAAAGTACATTGACATGTAGGGATAGGGAGGTGGTGATGCCTCTATATAAGATATTGGACTAATATAAGACTACCAGACCACATATGGACTATTGTGCTCCGATTTGGTCATCTAATTTTCATTGTGATGTGGAAACACTAGAGGGTTCAAAGATGAATGTAAAGTGATATCAAGACTCTGGAGTGTTGGTTATGTGGATCATTTGAGGGATGTGGATTACAAAGGTTGGTGGATAGGATTAAAAGAGGAGATATGATAGAGACCTTGAAGTTTAGGTATTTTATCAGATTAATACAGAAGGAATTATAAAAAGAGTGGATGTTAAGATGGGAAGAACGAGGGGCCATTCCTAGAAGTTGTATGAAGATGTGGTGATGAGGAGTAGATTTTTTGTGTGGAGAGTTGTTGGTGAGTGGAATGCAGGTAGTAAATAACTTCAAAGCTCATTATGATAGACTTGCTGCTGGTTGAGTGGACTTCCCACGATGAGAAACTATGTTGAAACGAATGCCCATAAATAATTTACTGACTAAAATTAATTAATTGCAATGTTAAAGTGTTTCTTGATAATGCTAGCATTATCAGATGCACCATGCTATAAGTATAACTTCTTGCAGACTCGAGAAATTAATGGGTGGATTTGGAGGTGATATTACAAAAGTAGGCAGAATGGCTGAAAGGATTACTTAGATGCTGAATACATGAAGTAGGAGAGATGGGGAAGTTATTGTCACTCATATCCTTCCCATCTAGCAACTGATATCATGGAACAGAACATAGCATACTTCTTCATCGGTCATAATTTCCTGCTTTATAGTTCAGCATGCAACCTTTTTTGAATGGGATGTACATAAAGTTAGCTACTTCCCAAGTCTATGTATTATGATCACTCACTAACCAGAAACATAATGCAAACAACTTTTACTGAAACCCCTTTCTTGAAATTATAATTAGATTTTAACACTTTGACCTTGTTTCTTCTGTCGCATGCTGCTTGAGGAAGTTGTCTCTCAATAGTGCAATTAAATTCAGTTTGATTCTTCTCACAAAATTTCACTGTCTAATCTACAATGTTTAGATGAAAAAATGTCTTCTCTAAATACTAAACCTTTCCTTGTGAATGACTCGTTTGCTATTTGGAATCATACACAGCAAGAACTACATATTTTCCTACAAAAGATTGACTTGTAACATAGTATCAAATTTACCTAGGAAAAGAGGGAAATGGGACTTTTACCTTTCTAGATGTTCTTGTCGAGCAAAAGCAGACAGGTCTCTCACCACATCCATAGTATACCATAAACTGTCTTTCCTGGTTATATTCATCAAATGGAAGTCTACCATCCTTCACAAAAGCATGATATAATCAATCACTGCTGTTAAGAGCCCACATTATCTATTCTTCACAAATATCTTTTCAGCAAGAAATTTTTACTACCAAACAGACCTCTGCTCTCAACATCTACAACCCAAAAATTGACAAAATTATCAACCATTTCTCTCTCTTAATTCTGTGAGAAGAGTTAACATAGGATACTTATTCCTTTATATTAAGGGCATTTACATGCATTTGTCTTACAGTAAGAAATTTCAACTTGTAGCCACTTATACACCTGTCAAACAAATCAGCTTACTTTTACCTTTTAAAGATTAATTTACTTCATTGTTGCTACCTGGTGTTTGGGTTATTATGTTTTAAAACTTAGAACACCATTGTGATATCCAGCTGATTTAAAACATTGGAACTTCAGCCTTGCAGAAAATGGAATTAACATTAGCTACAGAATCCTTTGGAATGATACAAAATTGCTACACAGAAGCTGTATAAATTCAAAGACTTTAATGTTGGACTATCCATTCCCAAAATTTGGGGAATTGTTTTTAGCATCTATTTCATATTTGTATATGTTACAATGGTGATGCAAAAACTAGTGTGTGATTACTGACCTATCAGTATCTCTGGAGTGGTGATGAAGAATTTAGAGAGTGGTAAGAGCTCCTATACAGAAACTGGTTGACAAACAAGCTACCCTTTGCAAGAAAGGATATGTTTACTAAAGGGAGGTCATGACTGAATAGGATAAAGAAAATGGATATATTATGATATTGGACTCTGCTAAAGTATTTGATAGGATACCACATGAACGGCTGTTCCACAAAATGGAGAATATGGGGTTGAAATCTAAACTGTTGACTTGGATAAGTGGGTAGTTGACAGGTATCAGACAATGTCATACGGTGGGTGTGAATTGACTAGATTTAAGGTTACTAGTGGTGTACCCCAGGAATTGGTCCTTGGACCATGGTTGTTCAATCTATACATCAATGATACTGAAAAGGATCTGACAGAAGATATGTTTATGATTTTTATGTGGCACCTACAAGAAGTCCAAGGACTTATTGCAGGAGGTCACTCTACTCTGCTATGCATGTTTCACTGCCTTCCTTACTAAATTCTCCAACAGAACTTCTTACATCGATGCCATCTACCACCCACCACCAATAGTAGTTCTTGTCTGTAAATTGTGTGTTCTCATGTCCAATTTTCCTGTGTGTAGGATGAAAAATCTGAGTTTCTGGGAGAAAAAAACCCTTGCTACCTTCATATAAGAGATCAGCTAACTCACCTTCAATGAAAAAGCAAATATAAAGATTCCTCTTGTCGTGACGAGATTCGAATGCAGGTCTTTTCCAATAGAAGGGCACAGTGTTCTGTTCTTCCAATTGCACTATGAAGGTGCTTTAAAAAAAATGAATAATAATAATAATCCAGAAACATTGCTCATCTGCATTTTGATTGGTTTATCAAATTATTAACGTATATCCCAACACAAGCATCAGATGAAAATGCGATTATGCATTGTGTGTGTGTGAGAGAGATAGACTAAAAGGTTAACACACCTTTTAATGTTGGACTTTCCACTCCCAAAATTTGGGGAATTTGTTTTTGCAGCTATTTCATATTCATATATGTTACAAGAGTGGTGCAAAAACCATTGTGTAACTACTTGATCTATCAGTGTCTGGAGTGTTGAAGATTTTAGAATTCTTATACGCGTGGATAGGCTTATGTGTTCATCAGACATGTTGTAATAGATTTCACGGTATGATATGAACACAGATGGATAAGAAAATAACTATTTATTAACTTAGAAGCTAATATTGCGGTATTATATCAAGCTGGTATTATATCCAGCATCTTCAGAGCACACAACACAAAGTTTGTTACAAAAGCAAGACAACCACAATCCAGTGTAACAGTGGGGCTAGTTTAAGTAATTGCAGCGTGCAACACAAGACTAAAGTCCTAATATGGCGCCGTCTAGGTTAAAAAAAATAAAAAATAAAATAAGTTCAAGTTTTGAAATAGTAGTCCAAATGATAGTCTAGAAAGTTTAAAAAATAAAATAAAATAATAAATATTAATTTAGTCTTAGGATGACTGTCTCCCAAATCTTTGGTAGATTTATACAGCCATACTTGTTAAGGTTTGGAGTATGTTTTAAGGCTTCTGTTGATTCCAGGAACAACCTCTCTGACTTGTAGAAGCTTCTGTGCATTACTTTTGTTTCTTTCCAATTGATCCTGTGTGCAGGAGTATCCAAAGCATGGTCTGCCAGACCCGACTTGCTATAGTGAAAGTGTCGGATATATTTTTTGTGTTCATTGAGGCAGATGTCCACAGTTCTTCCTGTCTGTCCGTAGTAGGCTTGATGGCAAGAACAGGGACTACTATCATTTGGACTACTATTTCGAAACTTTGAACTTATTTATTTATTTTTTTTTTTTAACCTAGATGGCGCCATATTAGGACTTTGGTCTTGTGTTGCACGCTGCAATTACTTATACTAGCCCCCACTGTTACACCGGATTGTCGTTGTCTTGCTTTTGTAACAAACTTTGTGTTGTGTGCTCTGAAGATGCTGGATATAATACCAGCGAAATATTAGCTTCTCAGTTAATAAACAGTTATTTTCTTATCCATCTGTGTTCGTATCATACCGTGAAATCTATTACAACATTTTAGAATTCTGTTAGTGCTGAATGTCCTACTGATATTCAGCACTAACAGAATGATTTGAATAGGTTGGAAATGTGGAATGATAATAATGGCTGTCATTTCAAAATTGTTATCTTTTCCATGAGATTTCTAATGGCATGTTTTATTGGTAGTATTATGCTATGAGAAACTACTGAGGCTAGGGATCTTGGAGTTATGGTGGATTGGAACATGAAGTTCAAAGGTCACATTACAAAAATTGCAAATACAACTTAGAGTATAATTGTAATGTTGAAATTCATTGGAAAGCTTGGTTAACTGAGGAATGATATACACATGGTGATGGAGAGATATCTTTTGTTATCATTTGGTGATGTGATCATGAAATACTGATTTGAGACTAAGTTGTCAATTACAGGAAGGCCTAGTTCAGAGGGATTATATTTGGAGTTGTAAGGCTAGTAACTATGGAAAGTTCAGTAGTCTATGAAAATACTATGAGCTATTGAGATGTAAAGAAAACAGGTCAACAATGTGGGATTTGGTTAGTGCACATTAGACACAAGCAATATGTAATAAATAAGCATTTTTCATACTTGTCACTTATCTGATACGTGTGTGGAATAAAAATTGCAAGCCAGATGAGTGGCAGACATGATATATAGACTAATTATTAAAAGAACACATAAGACCACAGTAATAACTTTTTAATTAATAAGGTACAGATATTTCATACTAAAACTAATAGTACATCTTCAGTGTCACACAAACAGTTATTACTGTGGTCTTATGTGTTCTTTTAATAATTATACTATGCCACAGGTACCTCTAAAAATAAGAATAGTCATCCTTCACAGGGAAGAATTTACTAAGCAAACAAGGTTAGGAAAACTATCTGTTTTACAAGGTAAGCTTCGCGCACGGATTGCCTTCCTCAAAAAATGTCATGACATGAAAGTTATTCCTACATTTGCTAGGTTTAAGGAAACAATTCGGTCTCCTGGAGTCCACTCTGCTTACATTTCTGCAAGTTTTTCCTTAATTCGTAACCAACTTCGTACTGCCAAAAAAGAATTAGCTTCTAATATTAAATCTATTTTGGATCTCGAAGAAGAAATTTCAGCTGTTCTTAATGATGAATTACTAGATATTTTTCTTCGTTTATCTAAACAATCTTTAACCCGTTCTTACGAAAGAAATTTTCACAGACTTGTGCAAAAATATAATTCTTTATATCACAAGCAAAAGAAAAACTTAACCTTTGACATCACTTCTACTAATAAATGGATTTAAATTGTTCATATTTGGTCTAATGTATTAAAACTAAGAACTTTTATTGTTAAAAGACCATAAGATTTAATGATTACAAATATAAAGAGCCAACAAGTTTCACTAGCCACTGTCTAGCATTTTCAAGGCTAGACAGTGGCTACTGAAACTTGTGTGAAAACAAATGCATCAAGTTACATGAAAACATACACTTTAGTAACTGCTAGGCCGTTACATTTGATAATTCGTGTTTGATGGTGTGCATGCGTTTGAATGCTTCAGTCAGAATCCGGTACATGACCACGTGTTGTGTAGTTTTTCACATATTGTAGTTCTGTTGAGCTGAGAGAATTGATGAGATATTTCCATATGCCTTTAAGAATAGCACCTTGATTTCCATTTAAATTATTGCCTGTGCACAGCACCATTGCTGCTTCTTTGAAAGTTCTGTGTCTGTAGTCATTCTCGATGTACGGAGAACTGTTTTTCCAATCTATAACGTGATTTGATGTCCAGAAATGATGAGCTAAACCAGATGTGATGATTCTATTGTGATTGGCATCCCCCACATGTTCCTTCTGTCTTATTTCAAAACTTCTAGGTCTGTCCAATGTAAGAAAGGCCACACGTGCATGGAATTTTGTATACTCCAGGAAATTTGAAGAAAGGTCTTAAGATCACCTCATCTTTGGGTGATTTTAAGACTTGTCGGATTGTGGTAGTTGGTTTAAAAACTACTCTGAACTTTTAACATTTTCGCCAACTTTGTGGATACTGAACTAACATGGAATGACAGCTATGGACACATATTGGGACTCTGTTCCACGTTGTTGGAGGTTGTCTTTAAAAAGCAATTTGTTTAAAATGTTAGAAGGGTATCCATTCAGCGATAGTGTTAGCTATTTGTGACAGTTCTCTCTGTACATCTACTTCTTTCGAAATAGACCTTAAGGCTCTATTACAGAGCATATGAATGATGCTGTGTTTTGTGATCTATGATGGTTAGACGAATAACGTAGATATCTACCTGTATCTGTGGGTTTCTTGTAGATGGATAGTTGGACATTGTTATCTTCTCTCCTCACCAGTATGTCAAGAAAGGGTAGTTCTTTTTTCTTCTCCAGTTCCATAGTGAATTTGATCTTATTATGTAGTGAGTTGATTTTAAGAAACACAAGAAGGTTTTCCGTGGTATCCTTCCAGATGATGAACATGTCATCGACATATCTCCACCAAATCGACAGTTTAGGTGAAATGGTGGAAAAAATATCCTTTTCAAGTTTTTCCCATACATAGGTCTGCGCATGGTGGTGACAGTGGGCTACCCATGACTAGACCTTCCGATTGTTTGTATACTGTGTTATTTACTTTGAAGAAATTTGATTTCAGGCAATGATGAAACAACTGGGTGATGTCCTGAGGGAAGAGATCTTTTTAGAATGTTGACCACCTCTACGACCGGTACATTAGTGAATAAGGACACTACATCTATACTAGCCATTATGTCCGTTTGTGATATTTTGATACTCTTGATTTTTTCCATAAAATGTTGACAGTTTTTAATGTAGGTCTCTGTTTGTCTAATTTTTCCTTTCATTAATTTGCCAGATGCTTTGCTAGTAAGTACGTAGGTGAGGATCTTTCATCAACTATTGGATGAAGTGGTACATTTTCTTTATGAATCTTCGGTGCCCCATAAAGGTGTGGAGTAATAGGGTGTAAGGATTTAAGTTGTTTTTTTAGTTCATCCAACCAACCGGTCATATTGTGGATAAGAGCATTAGTCTCCAGATGATTACTCATGGTGGGATTTTTATTTAAGACTTGGTAAGTGGAACTGTCTACTAGTAACAAGTTAATCTGATTAACATGTTCATTGCCAAACATGCGATATCGCGCGATGCGAGTTCTCACCAAACGGCCGATCACGCGTTATTGCGTGGACGTCGCTAACTAAATAAAAAAATTTAAAAAATTTGGCCACCCACACGAAATTCCAATTTTCAGCTTGGCAATGAAAGCGTTAAAGTAATCTTTCGCGTTGAGAATCTCCTTTGTCCGCTTTGATTATTATAATGTCTTTGTTGTTACATAAATTGTAGATTGCTTTCTTATCATATGGAGTAGTATTAGGTATTGGTTTTTTTACTGAGGCAAGAATAATCGTACTATTGAATCTGATAGTATTTGCTGTAGCCTCTGGAAGATAATAAAGACTTTTTTCTATCCCACATATCACAAACGGACATTATGGCTAGTCTAGATGTAGTGTCCTTATTCACTAATGTACCAGTCGTAGAGGTGGTCAACATTCTAAAAGATCTCTTCCCCTCAGGACATCACCCAGTTGTTTCATCATTGCCTGAAATCAAATTTCTTCAAAGTAAATAACACAGTATACAAACAATCGGAAGATCTAGCCATGGGTAGCCCCCTGTCACCACCATGCGCAGACCTATGTATGGAAAAACTTGAAAAGGATATTTTTTCCACCATTTCACCTAAACCATCGATTTGGTGGAGATATGTCGATGACATGTTCATCATCTGGAAGGATACCATGGAAAAAATTCTTGTGTTTCTTAAAATCAACTCACTACATAATAAGATCAAATTCACTATGGAACTGGAGAAGAACAAAGAACTACCCTTTCTTGACATACTGGTGAGGAGAGAAGATAACAATGTCCAACTGTCCATTTACAAGAAACCCACAGATACAGGTAGATATCTACGTTGTTCGTCTAACCATCATAGATCACAAAACACAGCATCATTCATATGCTCTGTAATAGAGCCTTAAGGTCTATTTCGAAAGAAGTAGATGTACAGAGAGAACTGTCACAAATAGCTAACACTCTATCGCTGAATGGATACCCTTCTAACATTTTAAACAAATTGCTTTTTAAAGACAATCTTCAACAACGTGGAACGGACTTCCAATATGTGTCCACAGCTGTTATTCCATATATTAATTCAGTATCCACAAAATTGGGGAGAATGTTAAAAGCTCATAACATCAGAGTAGTTTTTAAACCAACTACCACGATCAGACAAGTCTTAGGATCACCCAAAAATGAGGTACCTTTCTTCAAATTTCCTGGAGTATACGAAATTCCATGTACGTGTGGCCTTTCTTACATTGGACAGACCTAGAAGTTTTGAAAAAAGATAGGAGCATGTGGGGGATGTCAATCACAATAGAATCATCACATCTGGTTTAGCTCATCATTTCTGGATTTAATCACGTTATAGATTGGAAAAACAGTTCTCCTTACATCGAGAATGACTACAGACAGAACTTTCAAAGAAACAGCAATGGTGCTGTTCACTGGCAATAATTTAAATGGAAATCAAGGTGCTATTCTTGAAGACATATGGAAATATCTCATCAATTCTCTCAGCTCAACAGAACTACAATATGTGAAAAACTACACAACACGTGGTCATGTACCGGATTCTGACCAAGGCATTCAAACGCATGCACGCCATCAAACACGAATTATCAAATGTAACGGCCTAGCAGTTACTAAAGTGTATGTTTTCATGTAACTTGATGTATTTGTTTTCACACCAGAACGGCCTTGAAAATGCTAGAGAGTGGCTAGTGAAACTTGTTGGCTCTTTGTATTTGTAATCATTAAATCTTATTATTATTACCACCCCAAGACCTCATGGAGTCAAATACTCATCTGGAAGGTCCTTTTATCACACACACAGTTCATCATACCATGTTTTAAATACATTCAAACTCTTTGCAGACATCACATTCTCAAGCAAAGCATTCCAATCATTCACAACTCTGCACGAAAAAAAAACCTGCCTCACACCCTCTTTATACAGTTTCCAGGGATGACCTCTGGTTTATCCCCTGATCTCCCACTATTCTCTGTAAAACTTCTCCAACATTGATCCTATAACAACCACTTACCAACTTGTAGGTCTGTGTCATATGTCCCCTCTTCCTCCTGTCCACCAGACTCTGCAAATTACATCTTCTCAATCTTTCCTCATACTCGACATTCCAGAGGTCAGAAACTACCTTAGTCAGTCTCCTTTGGACCCTTTCCATCATCTCATCATCCTTCTGAAAACCAGGTGACCAATCTGAGCACAATAGTCCATGTGTGGCCTAATCAAAGCCTTATACAACAGAACAAGAATCTCCCTACTTCTACATGTCAGTGTCCTCCGCATCATTTCTAGAAGCCTTTGTGTTGCCTTCACAATTTTGGCGATGTGTCGCCTAAATTTTAGATCCTTATCCACTATCACCCCCAGATCTCTTATTTCCTCTACCTCCAACAATATATTCTCACCAAGCATAAATTCTGCATCCCATCTTTGTTTTCCAAATTTTAAAACCTTGCATTTTGCAACATTGAACTCGCATCCCCATTTCCATGCCCAATCACTCAATCTATTCAAGTCTTCCTGTAAGGCCACAACATCTTCACTACACTTCATGGTTCGTCCCAACTTTGCATCATCTGCAAACAACTGAATATCTCCATCCAAATCTTCACCTATATCGTTAATATTAAAGTTAAACAGCAATGAACCTAAAACAGACCCCCCGAGGCACTCCACTAGTGACTTTCCTTTTCCTGGATATCGCTCCCCCATACACAACTTGTTGATACCTATCAGATAGCCAGTTTCCAATCCAATGCACCAATCTAATATCCAGCCCCATCTGCTCTAGTTTGACTGTCCACCTATCATGAGGTACTCTATCAAAAGCCTTTGCGAAATCCAAATATATTACTGTGTATCCTTTTCCTCTGTCCAAGGAAGCGGTCACTTTATTGTAATAAGTAAGTAGATTACTAACCTCCCTTTAGCAAATCCATGCTGTCCATCAAAGATAATACCATTATTATCAACCCAACTCTGGATCCTAGTTCTCACAAGCTTCTTCATCAACTTAACCACAATACCTGACACACAGATAAGCCTATAGTTTGATGCTTGAGTTCAATCATCTCCTTTATGAAGTGGCACAATCATCCACTCCTTAGGAACTTGACCGAGTGCAAGACTCATATTTAAAAGATTTATGGTCTTTTAAACAATAAAAATTCTTAATAAATGGATTGGTTCTTATTTCTTATTTTTATTGCCCTTTTTGCATCTTTTATTGCATCTTATTTCTAATTGCCCTTTATCAACGCTGAAACCAGTGCATTAGCAAAAAGCCTCGATTTTGCAGTTATTCCTATATGCATTCCGTATCTTGATTTTTTACATAATATAGAACGCAATCTGTCAGGACTTTCTAGCAACAATGCTAACAAACTTCGTTATTTAAAAGCAAATTACCTCCATGCAACTTATCAAATGCTGAAATCAAAGGGCTAACTTCTTTAAGAAGAGATAATAACATATCTATTTCTAAGGCCGATAAAGGAAAAGCTATTGTAATCATGAATAAGACTGACTATGAAACAAAAGTATCCAGACTTTTAGAAGACACCTCTACCTACCAAATGATCACGCATAATCTTACAAATTAAACAGTTAAATAAATTACTCGATGAGGTTATCAGTTGGGACCCAAATTATGTGGAGGAGTTACGCACCTGCTTTGGAAGAACTCCCCGTCTATATGGACTCCCGAAAATCCATAAAGGCCATCCAGTGCGACCTACTGTGAATTGTATCAATTCTCTTACCTATCAAATTGCAAAAATCTTGTCACGTTCTTTAAGTGCTCTCACTGGACATTCCAGATCCTACATAAAAAATTCAACAGATTTTCTTGAAAAAATCAAGGATATAAAAATCAAAGAGTCTGAGTTACTAGTCATTTTTGACTTTGTTTCTCTTTTTACCAATATTCCATTAGCCGACACAATCAAATTATTATATGAAGATTACCCTCCAGATATCGCAAAAATTTTCGAATTTGTTATCCATTCAGGTTATTTTAGCTGGAAAAGAAGAACTACAAACAAGTTGAAGGTACTGCCATGGGCAGCCCTCTGTCTCCACCTTTGGCAGACTATTTTTTGAAACAATTCGAAGACTCTGTTTTCATCCATTCATCCTCAACCATCTCTTTGGTATCATTATGTTGATGATGTTTTTGCTATTTGGTCACATTATGAAGATGAGCTTTCCACTTTTCTACAACAGATAAATAGCCTTCACCCACATATTCAATTCACCATGGAAAAATAAAATTCTGTTACTTGACCTTTTTTGGACATCCTCCTTACTTGAACTTCTTCTGGTACCTTATCTACAATCGTCTTTCGAAAGCCCACATTTATTGGCAGATACATTTATAAAAAGTCTGCTCACCACACATCTCAAATATTTGGCATTCTTAAATCTCTAATTAATAGAGCACATAAAATTTGCTCTTCTCCAGTAATCTTACAACAAGAACTTTCCATCATTAAAAAGTTAATGGAATAGAATAATTACAACCTTAATCAAGTCCAACAGATAATTGAATCTTATGTTCCAATACCTAAGGTTTCTTCAACAGTCTGCAGAGTTCCAATCCCTTAAGTTTCAGAAATCTCAGAACCTATAGGTAGAATTTTGAAAAAGTACCAATTGATTCCCACGTATGTTCCTATCAACAAAATTTCCTTTTTATTGCCTTCTACGAAAGATAAACTGACATATCTATCTTTGGCTGGCAATTACCAAATACCATGTGAATGCAATGTTTCTTATTTTGGACAAACTGACCGTTCTGGGGAAAAAAGTAAAGAACATCAATATTATATTGAATACAACAAACCTCAGAAGTCTGGTGTAGCACAACACAGTATTAACACTACTCATAATATCCAGTGGGATAAAGCTATTCTCCTCCATAGATGCAGGTTCAAATATGAACGCCTTTTTAAAGAAAGTTCTGAAGCTATTTTACACTGACCGAATTTAAACCGAAACGATTCTCTCTCTCTCTCTCTCAAAGATCTGGGAGACTTTTATTTTATGTAATCAATTAAAAAAAACAATCATCCTAAATATTAATTATTTTCTATCATTTCCTAGCATGCGGCTACAATTGTATTTTAATAGGTGATCCACCGAATGTTCGTTACTTGTATTCCATTCCTATAACTATTTGTGTGACACTGAAGATGTACGATTAGTTTTAGTATGAAATATCTGTACCTTATTAATTAAAAAGTTATTACTGTGGTCTTACGTGTTCTTTTAATAATTATACTATGCCACAGATACCTATATAAAAAAAAAAAAAAAAAAAAAAAAAAAAAAAAAATATGATATATAGACTGATTGCAATATGAGAGGAGATCAGCTATTAAAAGGCCAAACAAAATTCAGAAAAACGTCTTCCACTTTTTTGCAGAATAATTCAAGAGAATGACTCTTCAAGCAAGAAAAGAATAACTGTAACAGTCACACTGGTGGATAGTTATGGTCAGTGCATCCTCTGAATTTTCCTGCACATTGAAAAACACTTGTTCACAAGTTTCCAGTCTCAGACTCAATGTATATGCATATGTAATATTTCTCATATTAATGTTGTCTGTTTTTCATCTAGCTATAACCTGTAAAATTGTGATCACTAAATTAATTTGCTTAAATCTGCGTAGCTACAAAAATTCATCGCTGTTTACATGAATTCAAGTGATTGTACCGTTTCGACCAGGGATATCAAACATCCGGTCCAAGATCATGTTTAATCTGGCCTACAGTTCCATTTTATTTTAAAAAAATATTTTTTAGTATAATTTTTTAATTTTAAATTATTCTGTTAATATATACTTGGAGATTATAAAACAGTTTATCTTTAACCCATAACGGTTAAGGGTTAAAGATAAACTCTTTAAGGCTTAACCTTTTGTTGCGGAGCTGTGTTTACGAATGTGCGCAAAACAAATGTGCTAACAAAGCTTTTAAACAAAGTATATAAGTATACACACACTCATGTCAGTGATAGTGTACTGCTTTCGCTAAAGATAACTTTATTGTTACAAATTATTTTATTTAAAAATTTTATAACTATCTAACCCCATTATGCCAAAGCAAAGAAAAGTCGATGCTGAATGTAGAATAATGGGGGAAAAAAAAAAATGGACATATATAAATGTCAAATTGGATGGTAAACCAATCTGCTTGATTTGCAATAAACAAATTTCTGTTGCTAAAGAGTAATGTGCAATGACATTATAAAACTAATCATGAAAAGAAATTTAAAGATTATAGTAGAAAGATTTGTGAAGAAAAAACTGTTAGACTATGCACTCGATTAGAGAATCAGCAGTCAGTTTTTAAAAACACATAAAGAGAGGTGATGCTGCAGTTAGAGCTAGCTATGTAATTGCAAATGAAATAACCATTTCATCAAAGTTCTTTTCAGAAGGTGCCTTTTGTTTAAAAAAAAAATTGCATGATGAAGGAAGGCTTCAGAGACAGTTTGTCCTGAAAAACGGCAATTATTTTCAGATATCATTTGTCAAGGAATATTATTGCAGAACATATTATGGATATCTCTGAAAACTTGCAACTTAAGAATAAAGCTCATTCTTTTCTTGCATTTTCCATTGTCATTAATGAAAGTACTGATGTGGCACAGCTTTGTATTTTTATTCGAGGTGTCGATGAAGATAAGTACATCATAGAAGAATTTGTGGAGCTTGTACCTCTGAAAGGCCAAACAACAGGAGAAGATATATTTCAATCTTTGGTTATCTCTTGAGATAACAGACTGGAAACAGATGGTGAGTTTGACCACAGATGGGGCTCTGCGAATGATACATTGATTTAGGTATAGTGTCCAGATTAAAATTAAAATTGCAGGCTATAAATAAAGATCATCTCTACAGTGTGCATTGCATTATACATCACAAAGTGCTATGGTGCAAAGCTCTCAAAATGGACCCGTCATTGATGTCATGGTAAAAACAGTTAATTTTATATGTGCACTTGGCTTAAATCACCGATAATTTGATAATTTCTTAAGTGAGATCGAGATTCCACATGGACTGCCCTATCACAGTAATATGAATTGTTTGGTGAAATAACAGTTTTCGTGGAAATGAAAGAAAAAAAATGTGCCTGAGTTTGAAGGCCATTTGAATGATCTGAACCTAAAAATGCAAGGAAGCACCAAGTTAGTGACTGAACTTTCTTCATGCATTGAAGCATTTGAGATAAAGCTTGAGCTTTGGGCCGATCAAATGTTGAAAGGAATTTATTTCGCTTTGCTACCTTGAAATCACTTGAATATTCTCCCAATTATGAAGAAACATCCTTTGAAAAGTAGGCTATGTAATTTCTGATCTAAGAAGAGACTTTCAAAAAAAGGTTCTTAGATTTACATGAAGCAAAAATTCTCCATTTTCTGTTGACATAGACTTTCTGCCTGAAGAATTCTAACCTGAAGTGATAGATATGAAGTTTGATTTAGCTCTTAAGGATAAATTTTCAAAAGTAGACAAAACATTTTATCAGTATTTGGGAAATAAATATCCCAAATTCAATCTATTTTCTGCAAGAATAATGCCTATGTTCGGATGTTCATTTCTGGTAGAAAAGAGAAGCCAAGTTTCAGGAGGCTGCAGCAAAAATTAAGGTAAAAAAAAATTTATTAATTTCTTTTTGTTCTACATAAAAACTATCTAAACTTTTTTTTTTGTCAAATTATTATGCACCAATACTATGAATAAGGTTTTATTGTCCTTATCTGGCCCACAAGATCTAGTTTATGCTTCAATCCAGCCCACAAAGCCAAATGATTTTGACACCCTTGGTGTAGACAGCAGACACTGTAAACAAATATGCCTCTTCAACTTGCTGACATCAGCATCATTTTGCCCACAAACAGAATGGTAACATTGAGGAGTATGTTCAAAAATTATTGATTAGAAATTCGGAGCACAATTATTTTGTGTACAGACAGCTTAGAGGGAACTTTGGTTATGGTAACAAAGTGGCCTTGACAGAGATATGGAATTATAATAATGAACACATTCAGTGTATATCATACTGCCATGAATGACACTGTGCAACACCTAGATGGGAGTCAAATTGTAAAGTGACTAGAACTGAAAGAACCACAGGTTGTGGGAATGAAGAATAATTTGCTATATATTTTCCAAGAATATATAAAAGAGTTGAACATGTTCTTGATCTGCCTGTTAAATGAGGAGAGGGTTTAAACAGTGGAGAGAAGGCAAAATAGTCATCAGCATATATATAATAGTCATCATTTGTGCAGTGGTACTGTTTTGAACAAAAGTTTCCAATTGTAAATTACTGTATATCTGCAATTGTAATTTAAGTTGCTAGACGAGTTGATTAGGGATAATTGGATTGACAGATGTACGATTCTCTACAATGATCAAGTATTTGTGAAGAGTAGTATTGCTTCAAAATATGCATGCATTTTATGATGTTGACATGGGCTGCAAAGGCATATCTTGATGCCAAACTGAATCTCTAGGTGGTAGATGATTCTCTGGTGAAATGCTATCTGCTTGCTTGTTTGAGACCAGAAGTAGCCGCTGCTGTGTTTCATCTCCAGTTTATCTTTCACGTCTCACGTGGTATGTGGGTGAACCCTTAAAGGACATGTCAAATACATTGCAGCAATCAAGGTCCTCCCATGCTAGAGTACAGTAGCATAATGGTTCCACAGGCCAGCCACTATATAGTACAGAGAACTGAGCCTTACAGTAGTGAATTGGGAAAATTCCTGATGTCTTACAGGTAATCCTGCTGCCATGTCTGATTCTCTCTGGCCAGAAGGAATCAGACATGGAAATCAAAAATTCTAGAGTATGGTATTATGCATGACAAACTATCTAGGCTGCACATAGACAGTTTTCTGTGGGCAGTATGTTCACAACTCATTTTCACCTCCCATTGTGTACCAACAGTGGACATTATGTACAAATGCAGTTTTACTGCTGATTACAGAAATTCTTCTACACCCCCCCCCCCCAAAAAAAGTAATTCAACCAAGATTACATCTTATGCTATTCCTTCTGTCAAATGGCAGCATATGTGTCATTTGAGGTGTAACATTCTCTGACTTTAAACTGAATATTTCCCCATCTCCCTATTTAATCTGTTCTGGCTTGATTTCTTTACCACATTTTGTTGCATTCATTCCAAATATCTAAACAGTGATATCACTTTCCTTGGGGACTTATGCAAACTCAAACTGATTTCTCTTCCTTTCTCCAATTCCAGTGATCAGACTGATAGGGATGCCAAGATATTTGCCACTATCAACAACTTTACACAAATAGTCCATTTCATCCAGCCATCACAAGACTAGATAATCCTCACCATCCTACTAATTTGACTGTTGACCTTTTTTAAGCCATCTCTCTCTTTCCATTAAATAGATGTCAGTTCTCCACTTAGTAACTCAGACTGTAAACCTTGCCCAAGTTTTCTTTACTGTAGAAAAACATTCAAGTATTTCTCAGCTCTTTGTCATTTGGAAGGAACAAATGGAATGACTTCTGTGATTCCTTTCCATTTTACTATCCAAAAATCTTTTCAGATCAGTTAACAGAAATAATTAAGAAATGAAGGCAAGCCTTCATTTCTGTAAGATTCTACTCAAAATTCAAAACTACTATTCAAGCCTTTTTTCTCAAATAAATGTGTCAAAGTGGCTTAAGAAAAAAAAAAAAGTTCAGCATATCACAAGTGGCTGTAGAACAAAACTCCAGCTTCGCATAGCTTAGCTAACATTGTAGTTTACAACAATTGGATGTAATAAGGTCAATCTAGATCTGATTTTGAACCAGATGTAAAAAAAATGTCCAAATAGCAGTTAATCATTCTGGATAAAGGCTGTTGGGTGCATCTTTTGCCATCCATTTTCCACCTTTAGCATGTACATGTTACTATTGTAACACTTCTCAAAGACAACATGTCTGACTAATATCATTCTTTTCCAACTGCTGCATTACAACCACAACTTCACTTTGCCAAGAATTGCTTATTGTATGATTTTCTTAATACTTTGTCAGAGAGAAATCCAAATAAATTAGATGCCAGCAAAGTCACCTAGACCTGATAGTATCCTTTCTGGTGTGCCAATAATCCTATGTTCCAGAATTAATCAATATCCTGTACTGCCCTTTAATCTTTCCCACTTAACTGGCATCTACTGTACAGCATGAAAAAACAGTTTATATTTAGCAAATTCCAAAAAGGGTGATAAATGTTAGCCAGATGCCACCCTGTTGCTCATATTTAAGCTTTCTCAGAAATCATGGAGAGGAGATCAGTAGTTTGCTTCGTTACGAAGGACCATTAGATATTTAGTACTACCAGTATGACTTTCCCTATCTCTTGTTTGACAGATGATTTCTTAGCGAAACATATCTTTGGACACAAGCCATGGAAAGGTTGGGAGAAATTGTAGAAAGTTTTTTTCACTTGGTTGCAAAAGTAAATTATACTTGCCAAGAAATTAAATTTTTGTTTAATCCTTTACTAAAGCATAAGCAAACAAAGTTTGCACACAGAGTATCTTCACAACTAGTATATAGTATATAATGGGTAGATAATAATGAAGATACTTCAGGACTGAGGCAACTCGTAGTAAAGGTGGACCAAGCTCTCATCACTCCTTGTCTCAGTATCTCCAATAATGCAAAGCACATCTCCTTGCAGACATATATATTGCTATGTATTAAGGGAGGGCCACTACCCAGACCGGTTTCGACCTTTATTGAGGTCTCATCAGTGGGAGCCAGACCTAGAAATGGTGATACTAAGGCGGAAACAATGGAGAGGTCATGTTTACCTATACGAGTTGCCAAAAGGTGTACCACCTTATTATTAAATTACTCTGGATTTAGAGAAAGATGTTGGAAGGTTATTTTCCACTTGGTTAGACTATAATAAATTTAGTTTAATCCTTTATCCAAGTGTAAGCAAACAAAGTTTGCACCTGAAGTATCTTCAGAACTGAGGCAACTCGTAGTAAAGGTGGAGCTTGGTTCACCTTTACTACGAGTTGCCTCAGTTCTGAAGATACTTCAGGTGCAAACTTTATTTGCTTACACTTGGATAAAGGATTAAACTAAATTTATTATAGTCTAACCAAGTGGAAAATAAACTTCCAACAGAAACAACAAAATAAAACTGTTTATAGAATATGAAAATGTAACCCAAAAAGTTTTATTTGGCAGTGTTGTATTGTATTGCATCACTGTATTGATGTTTGGGAGATAATATGATGTCATACTTCAAAATGGTGACTGTTCAAGAGAAGCAATGTGTGTACTTTGATTTTTTTTTGAAACAAGGTCCGTTATCACAAAGCAACGTCACTACAGAACTCAGTATGGAAAACATTCACCTTCAGATAATGCTATCCGACACTGGTTAAAGCAATTTCAAGAGAATGGTAGTGTTCAGCACCAAAAAGGAGCAGGAAGATGTTTAGTTTATTGAATCCAGGAAGCATTTTATTGAAGCCCACAAAAATCAACTAGACAAGTTTTTTTACATTTAGGTATACCACAAATGACTATACTGGAATACATAACCTCCTTCAACTGTAGATAAAAACTGTAGATAGTGTGGGCTTTACAGCCAGATGATAAACCCCACCTTTTTCCAGTTTGCTCAAGACATTTTGTCAAAAATCGAAGCTGATGAAAATTACCTTTGGAGGATATTTATCAGATTTCTTTATCAATGCTGGTGTACCCTAGGTTCTGCACACTCATCCATACCATACCTTAGATCAATGACTCTCTCTCTGGTTTCAAATCCTGTACATGCCATTCCTCATTTGAGTAACCCTGTAATTCTTTAATGATTGAAGCCCGTATGATCTTGAATAACCAATAATTTAAATACTGATCTCTTCATCATTCTCATATGGAGTGAATTTCAATGCTATAAAAACTGAGGCCTGTCTTCTTACATGCAAAAAAGCATATGCTTCACTTCCACCTACTTTTGATATGTCCATTATCCTTTTGTGATTAGCTTTCCCTTCTCTTCTTGGGCTGACTCTCACATACAGCTTATCCTGGCACAAAAATGTTGCCTCTATATCCTCCTCAGCCTCTTAAAAAAAACATTTATTTTTTATTCAAAACATTACTTCTCTTCTGTTCAACTCCTAACATTTTATAAATCTCAGATCCAACCAACAATAAATATTGTTCTTGCATTTGGGATGGTGCACCAAAACCTCCCTAAGGATTCATGATATACACAAGATGGTAATCTGCTTAATAGGTGACCCACTTTCTCATAGACTCATTTCAGTGCTATAGGGACTCTTCTTGCACTATGCATTTTCTGTAGGTGCTTTTGAGGACAAACTGGCTGCTACTATTCCTCCATTTTCTTGTAATCATGTAAGAACCAGAGCAGCCACTGGCAATACTGTCAAACTCCAATCATACTGAATGAACTCTTCATCTACCTTTCATTCTATCCATCTCTGTTCTTTGGAACTGTCTCTTTCATACTGCTTTTCCTCACTGAGTACAACTGCCAACTTTAAGAAACATAAACGATTGCTGCTTTCTCCTCAATCACTTATCCACACATGGCACTAATGTGTCATAGGTCATGGTCAGCACTTTGAAATGGTATTTTGTGCTGGCAATTTTATTAACAGTGCCAGCACTGTATGACATATGGATGCAATACATTTAGAAATTTGCAACATTCAGTAATTTTTTGTTTACCGTGTATGCAAATATGCTTATTTATTTAATGAAATTTACATTTTTCATTGCATGTATTGTTGAGAGATTTGTTACATAAAACTTTTTATATTTGCTATATAAAATTTTTATTAAAAATTATCACATTTTACTTATTTTTTTGTATACTTGTACAACAAATTTATGATTAATAAACTGTGTTATATACTTAATTTGCTGTTTTTTTTTTCCAAAAAAATATCAAACTGAAGTAAAAATATCAGTATATAATTTTTAGTTTTCTCTTCATGTCATTTTAATTTTCAGTTTGTCCTGTTAGCAAAGAATGAGTACCAGTACTTGTTTTACAAAAAAGCACAGGATCTTGTTACCTTTCTTGTGTGGGGTCATTATAAAAATAAAAGCATAATTTACTTTGTAATCAAGTGAAAAAACACTTTCTACAACTATCTCTAGAGTATTTTAATAATGAGGAAATACACCTTTTTGCATCTTTGTATGTGGAAACTATGTGACTTCTGCATTAATTCAACCTTGGTATCTTTCTGGATCTAGCTCGCACTAATGAGACCCCAGTTATACCGAAAAGCTAAGAATGAATTTCTTCAAATGTCAAATAAGTACAGCGGCTTTGGGCTTCCAGTGTTAAAAATGCTGTTTAAGCCATAGAGCTTCAAAAATCCATAAAAGAAGGTCCACATTTATGTAGACCTTCTCCGGTATACTACCTGGGTTTTCGTCTCTGCAGTTTGGAATAAATGATTAGGAAGGTCAAAGAACTGAGATTGTTTCTGAGTAGTATAGAATTCTGTGCTTACCTCTAAGATTACCACAGTATTCTGGCACTGATGTTCTTTCCAATCGGTGACATCTGTTACTGATTGGAAACAGTAGAACATCCTACAGCTGCCTTCTTGCCATGTGTATTTGAAACAGATTATGTAATGTGTTGGGCCTTCCATTATGTAGAGTAGAGCTGGTTCTTCTTTTTTTGCAATACCCCCACCTGTCAGTTATGGGAAGAGAATTTTGATTTTTATAATTAATGATTTAAAATATCATTTATGGAACATTGGAAAAAATTTGGATTTGAAAACCAGCAATATGATATACAAATGCTTTACAATATTGTATTGTGGAAATTTTATTACTTCAGTCTGATTTTTTGTATTTAGAAAGATCTATGAATCAGATTTCTCTTCATGGACTGGCTTACTCTTCCTAATCTTCGCCGACACAAATTTGAGATTGTGCATGATGGATAATAGCAACCTGAAGTACAGAGGGTAAGTTACGAAAGGTAGTAGATGAATGCCATTGCTCTGTGTGAGATTACCATCCTGCTTATTGGATGATACTTGTGGATAACTTGAAAATTTGTAAATAGCCATTGGTTATTACTTTTAACTTGCTTTATGACACTAATATCAATGTTCTATAAGTTTACAGCCTTTCAGGCAGTAAAGAAAAAATACACACAAAAATAGGGTTAAGAAGGTGGCTGTGTAACTGTATATTGATCAGGATGATGTATGAAACTGATATGTTCAAATTTGGGTTACTAAGTTTCTATTATAATGTGGAAACACTGAAGAGGGTCCAGATATAAGTGACTAAGGCAGTATCAGAACTCTGAAATGTTGGTTATGGGGAAGAGGTTGAAAAATATAAATTGCAAAGGTTAGTGAACAGGCAGAAAAGTAGTGATGTGATAGAATGTTTTAAGTTGGTGAGGGATTTTACCAGATTACACAGAAGGTATTATATTTAGTGGAGGGAGAATGAAGTGCCATTCCTGGAAGTGGTGTAGATATGTGATGAGAGAGGGGCTTGAGTAGTAGCTTTTTTTTTTTGCATGGAGTGGTAGATCACTGGTGTACATTGCCAGAATGTGTTGTGAATGAGTATTGTTCACTATTTTCATGTACAAACTTGTTTGCTTGAGTATAATAAGAATAAACATGAATACAATTTCTTGTGAGGGATAATATAGTTTATAACTCAGCCAAAAAAATAGCCATCTCTAAATAAGACTATTGTAATAACATGGTGACTATTTTTACTTCAAGTAAATATGACCACTGCCTTCAAAATAACTCCTCGCATTTTTATAGATCTAGCTCCACTGATAAGCCAGTGATAAAGGTAATCAAGGAACACTTACAATGGAGGGAAATAGGTTCATTCCTACCACTGAGAACCCAAATAGACTTAATATCCTCGAGTAAGGCAGAGCTATTTCTCTGCAAAAGATCTTTTCAGATCACTTGTGGGGGTTCTTAGAACATAGTTCTGTTGAATTCTTAATAGTTAAAATCTTGGTAAAAAGTTTTTTTTTTTGAACAAACTATCCACCTCAGTAAAGGTTGAAACTGGTTTGGGTAATGATCCCACCCATCACAATTCAATGCATTATACATGTCCCAGAAGAGCATGTGTGTTCATTATGGGAACATGAACAAGTGAAGTCAGCTGCTCTCTCTCTCTGAGTCTTTGGACTCCCTGGAGGTGTCAAATAATAATAATATAGAAATAGCATAGTCATGAAGATATTTCACATGTGGATTTTTTTTTTTTTTTTTTTTACTTCGTTAAAATAAGAACGAAAACAATATAATTTCTTGTCAAGTATAATATACTGTACTTTCCAGCAGCAACAACAAAAAACCTAGCAGAAACCATAATTGTGAAAAATATAATGCAACAAAATTGATTTTTAATAGGATTTTTTACCCATTAGTTGTAACATAATGAGACCATTGGGAATAATGAAAAAAACTTTGAATACTTTATTTTTAAATCCACTTTGTAATTAAATTTTAAAATTAAAATATTTAATCAGTCCATATTTAAAGTAGTTTAACTGAGTACTGTTTTGAGAGGGCATTAATGGGAAGGATTAAGAATGTATCTTACCATCTAAAAAAGAGATGATGATCAGTGTGACTGTTTACATTGACTTCAGATTTCAAACATAATGTGCTTTATCTCCCATGAATAAATGATTTTTTATGGTATGCTACTGTATTTATAGTTTCTTGGGGAGAGAATTTGCCAAGAACAAACTGTTCATTTCTGTGGATGGTGGTGTACTCCTTTTTTTTTATTTACTTCTGTACCTTTCCTTGAGCTCATTTATACTTGATAAATCATTGAACAACTCTCTCTCTCTCTCTCTATATATATATATTACTCTTGTCTAGCTTTATACTATTAGTGAGATTTTAACTTTTTTTTTTACAAAGTGGTTTAAAAAAATAAATGTTTAATATCATTCAATCCAGATGAGGTTAATTTTCTAATCTTCAGGGCAAGGCTGTGTTAAAATCTGTTAGCTGCTAGAAAAAACATTTGCCGACTGCATAAAATGGACTTGGAGACACAAACTGTATCAGTATTGTTATTAGTTGACAGCCTGACAAGTTTCTTCAGGAAGACATACGAGGGACATCCAGAAAGTAAGTTCCGATGGGCTGTCAGAGAAACAAAAATATACTTGCAAAAAAATTTGAAAATTAAAGTAGACATCTTTCACTACTTTTCTACATAATTTTCGCCATTGTTCAGACACTTATCATAACGGAGCACCAAGAGTTATATACCTTCGTCATAGAAGGTTGCCACCTGTGACAAGCCATGACTGCTTTTTTGACCTTGTCTTGAAACTGCCAGCCACCAAGGAAAGATTTCAGATGTTTGAACGGGCGAAAGTCACGACACGAGGTTAGGGGGATGATGGAATTATTCCCAGCCAAAGTTGGCGAGAAGTTGTGTTATGCCGGCGTTATCATGAATCAAAACAACGTCCCTGGTAAGCATGGTACGTCGTTTATTCTGGATCGCACGACGCAGTTTCTTAAGGGTTTGGCAGTACATACGTTGATTGTGGAGCCTTGACCCAAGAAGTCTACCAGCAAAATTCCTTGTCTGTTCCAAAACACTGCATATGATTTTCTGAGTGGAAACTTGTCTTCAATTTCGCCTCGATTGGTGATGAAATGCGCCTCCACTCCATGGACTGATGTTTGGATTCAGGGGTTGCGTGCGACACCCAAGTCTCAATCCCTGGTGACAAGTCTGCTCAGGAAAGAATCGCCATCCTCATGGTAGTGTGTCAAGAATTCCAATGCACTGCCCAGCCGATTCCATTCTTGTTCTGTAAGCAACCTCGGCACCCAGCGTGCACACAATTTCCGATAATACAGTTTCTCCAACATGCAGATGGCGATTCGATTTTCTTAGACATTAAAAACACACACCAAGAAGCGTACGCATTGCGAGAATGTCTGAAAATGGAACCAACGCCTTGATAACGAATCAACAAACTCAGCAAGCATGCGCACCATTGCGATCTCCGCTGCAGTGAAAATATTTAAAAATGGAACAACTTTCTGGACGTCCCTCATACATACAAACAACGGAGAGTGTGGGTGATTTTTAGCGATGTTTAGAAATAGGATATAGAACTTGTTTTATTTAATAGATACCTGTAATTATGATGACTTCTAATCATTGGTAGATATGATTGGTACCTGGAAGGCTGAAATGATGAGACATTTTTGGTGGAACTCATTCATAAATTATATATCATATTACTCCAGTCATTAAATATCAGTATATTAAAATACTGTATAGTGAGTTCTGCTTACTGCCACAAAAGATCTAATTTGTTCCCTCAAAAGTATTTAGGATGGTTCTGATATTTTTTCTATACTTTTGGAGATGCAAACTGTTCCTCAGATGCACAAATGAATATTACAACAAAGAGGCATATACATAATCTTAACAGTGAAATTACTTTTTTATACCTTCTAACAACTAAGAATCATAAACTGTTTGGCAGATAAAACAGGAAATCTTGCTATGCATTTCTATTAGGTTTCACACTTGAATCTGAAGTGGCTCAAATTAAATTCGAACATTGTATTAATGGATGAAAAGAAGGAAAAAAGCAACATCGATAACAAAACTTCAGGAAATTTTGTTTTCCCAGAACAAAGTGCCTTTATAGTCCTTTGATTGTGTAGTCTGACTTTGATTCTCTTGCAACAAAAAGAATTTTTGTATATGGGCTTTTTCAATTGCAGGTGAGTTAGCCGATCTCACACAGAGGTAATGTTTTTTTCTGGCATTAACTCTGGATGTTCTTCTCATATCGGGCAAATAGGCCATGAGAACATGCAATTCACAGAGACAAAAAAATACTGTTCGTAGTGGTAGTAGGTGGCAGATGTGTGTTGATGGTATTGCCATTGTGGTGGTAGTAGTAGTTGAAAGATTAAGTAGGGAAGATGGTAAGTTGTATACTGGATAAAGTGTCCTGCTGCGCTAAGTCCTTAGAGATGTCACGAAATAATGATATCTGTGAGTCGCATATCCATCTACAGCATTAATTTCCAGGACAGAGCTAGCAACCAATTTGCATCTAAATTGAGCTGATACTTGGAGTAGTATTTACCAGGATTCCAACAGCTTACAAAATTTTAAATTGTCAATATTGTAATTGTTATATTAAAATAAAAATGACTACATTAATAAAAAAAACATAAAATACAGGTTTTTTTCTTTCTTTTTTAATTTTGGAGTAAAACAATGCAAAGTGAACAAAGGAGGGGAGGGATAACAGATTTTTGTTTATGGAAACAACGTGCAGCTGGTTCTCCTCTCTGGAAAGTTCCATGGCAAGTTTCTTGCTGAATTTTTTATATATTTTTTGAAATAATGTGATTTACCATGTGCTGTTTAAAGAATGCAGGAATTAAAATTGGTTTCACGTAGCTTATTATTCTGGTTTGATAATGAACTGTTTTGGTTCTTATGTCCTGATTTTTTTCAGTGGGAATGGAAGTCCACTTCAGCAAAAGCTGAAGCCAGATTTCTGCTACTGTCATCAGGAGTGGAAATAAAAACGAATTATAGACTTCTTGAAGAGGCTCTTTGTTGCTTGCTGTTTTTTCATGTAACAAGTGCATTCAGCCAGATCTCCAAATCAAATAACCTTATAATGATCAAAGATATACACTGGTGTCCAAAAGCTAAGGATGAACTACATTTTTACCTGTATATGAAAAAAAATTTCATGACTACAGCCAACGTGTGGATGTAAATTGTATTACACAAAAAATTTATTATAAATTTCGTACAAATTAAATTGCAATATGTTTTTGGCAAAAGTTACAAACTTCCTGAGGACATAATCCTGCAATGGGCATTGGTGTTTGTGATTGTCTGTGGAAATACTAGTGATGGTGGTTGGCAGTAGATGGCGTTGGTGAGGTTGCGGTCAGTTGGCAGATGAGTTGTAGAGCAGGTGTCCTCCCTTGATGAGTCTTTGGACTCCCTGAAGGTATCATGTAATAATAATAATAATAATTAAGGAAGTAATATACGAGGGTGATCTGAAAAGTTAACAATGAAAAAACGAATTTATAATTTCAAAATTATTTTTATTTTTCAACATAATCTCCCTTAAGACTAATACTTTTATTCCAGCGATACTCCAGCGCCATTATTCCATCCCTGTAGTGGTTCTCAGTAAGATCTGCAAAATACCCCTCTACAGTTGCAATCGCCTCTTGATTCGAAGAAAAACGCTGACTAGGTAGGAAGAGTTTTAGTTTTGGGAAGTGATAGAAGTCGGAGGGAGCCAAATCTGGGGAATAGGGTGGATGTTCCAACAATTCATAGTGCAGATCCCTTAATTTCCCATTGCCAAAACACCTTTGTTGGCAGGTGTATTGTCCTGATGAAAGATGATTTTTTTTCCTTCTGCAAACCGGGTCTTTTCTCACGAATTTTTTCGTCTAGTTGGGTTAAAAGATCGGAATAATATTCCCCAGTTATTGTTTTACGCTATTCAAGAAAATTAATAAACAAAATGCCTTTAACATCCCAAAACACCGATGCCATGACCTTTCCTGCTGATGGAACCGATTTTGTCGCTGAACAACCAACTTCTATCCACTGTTTTGACTGCTGCTTGGATTCTGGTGAATCCAAGCCTCATCCATAGGAATAAATCTACGCAAAAAATCAGTTTTATTCTTGTTAAAACGCTCCAAGCACTGTTCAGAGATTTTCATGCGAGTGCGTTTTTGATCTGCTGTGAGCAAGCGCGGCACCCATCGTGCGCAAAGATTTTTCATATGCAAATTATCCTACACGTTCTTCTGAAATGCTTATAGTCTCAGCAATTTCACGCTCTTTGACTCGTCGGTCATTCAATACCATATCGTGCACTTGATCAATGATTTCTGGTGGTGTTACACTTTTTGAACGTCCTTCAAGTGGATCATTTTCAAGGCTGGTATGCAGTGGTGTAGCTAGAGCTTTTGCCGCCCGGGGTTTGCTGCCCTTTTCAATACACACTGAACAAAAAGGCATAGCATTTTTGACAATCTGAGGCTTAGTCACCGGATTGGCTGGCGTTTTCGCCGCAGCTCCCTGATCGCCGTAAACTCCCAAACGCGCAGCAGTATGATAGATTTGTTTAAATCTAGACTCTAGACCAGGGGTGGACAACTTGTACATGCCAAAATCGCGAAATCTTTGATGCAAAATTTTCTCACGTGCCGACCGAAATTTTGGGGAACATATTATTATTCGTAGTCTTTTAAGTATTGGGAAGACCTTTTCAAATAAAAATCAACTAGAATGGTAAAATCAAAGAATATTGTAAGAGTGATTATTGTAAAGATTAAATGAATATAAAATTAGTGATGGAATTTTTACTTAAAAGTCCTTCTACCCTGTTGATAGCGTGACTATTATTTATTTATTTATTATTATTTTTTTATAAAGATCAATCAGACATAAGTTTATTCAAGTTTTCCCAATATATTGCAGTGCACAATCTCATAATCGTTTTACTTGACTAAAGCACAACAAAATTAAAGATATAATTGTATTACTTCTTAATAACCTTACGAGTAATACATAAAATTACAAACAAAATAAATTGTTATTTTACCTACATAATATATATTAAACAGAAGTAATTTTTAGCAAAAAAACATCAAATCAAAACTAAAGAAAAATAGTGGACATTTTATTTATTTAGTATCAATGAGACTTTTGCTGCTGTTGCATCATTAATGAAAATTAATTTATATGAGGTTTATATTTTGTCACCTATAGAGATATGCATGCGCTATTAGTTTCATTTGTAAGGCTACTCCTCTTACGAGACTTAACAAAGTTCATCACTGAGAACAATGATTCACAAGAATACATAGATGCAAAAATGGACAATAATGCTGTTGCAAGGGTTTTTAAACATAAAAAAGTTTCGAGAATAGCATTCCAAGTTCTTATTACCTCTTTTTTTCGCACTTCTCTCTGCAACTCCCGTCTCTAATCCCTCCTTTTCAATATTTTCCAAGTCAACTCTGAGGTCAACAAATTTCTGCCTACAAATTGCGCTACTTTGAAAATCAATGACTGCATTTCAAAATCATCCATATTTATTACTATTAAGATATACGAAATTTATATACGATTTATATACGAAAACATCTGCAAATTTATTTGAAGATGTTTTCGTGTCCTGTAGTTTGAGGTTCAAGTCATTTAAATGTTTCCAAAAATCTGTAATAAACATGAGTTTACAAACTTACACGATGTCATACATTTCTGTATAAGACATTTGTTGATTAGTCAAAAAGAGATTTATCTTATCCAGGCATTCAACAAATCGTTTCTGAACAAGACCTCGACTAAGTCAACGAACATCGTTGTACATTATTAGTCCTTTGTACACCGAATCCACTTCGTTCAATAGATTCCGAAATTGTATTTTATTCAAAGCAAGTGCAGAAATGTAATTAACAACCTTGGTTACTGTTTGCATCACTTCTTGAAGTTCCATCAGGCCAGCGTTTGCACATAAATTCTCCTCATATAGGATGCAATGAAAAACTATTAGTGGATGACCAACATGTTTTGCAAACAGATTTACAAATTCTGCTTCATTACCAATCATGCTGGATGCACAATCTGTTGTGATGGATACCACTTTTCAAATATCAATTTGCCGAATAGATGATTCGTTCCTAACTGCTTTACATATTTCAACCCCGCGTACACTCAGGTAGTGTTACAAGGTTAATCATCTCTTCAAAATCGAGCAAAGATTGCCAGTCTAGCTGATGATGTAATGTCTGTGCTCTCATCAACACAAATAGAAAATAACTTACATGAAGCGAAATCTTTTGTTAATTGCTCTGCTGTATTCCTTTCCAACTTAAGTATTCTATTCTTAATTGTTTTTCTACTCAGACAATTCTTTAATGCGCCGAATAATTTTTGCCTTTTCTGAAAGATTGTCAAAAAGGAACAGAGCACATTCTAGCCATGATTCCCTAATATACTCCCCATCACTGAGTGGTTTTACACGTTGGGTAATAACTTTTGAAACCCCAAAACTAGCAGCAAGTAAGTTGCAACCAGGCCTACCTGAAATAAATTTCATCGAAGTGTCGGACTATTTTTTTGTCTTGCTCAGTTCACGAGAAATTAATTCTCTGTTCTTGCTCACTTTTGTTACTTAATTTCTCATGAACAGTTTCAAAATGTCTCTTTACAGAAGAAGTCTTACAAACAACTGATTCGGAACAAAATTGACATTCTGCTCAATCTGTAAAGAGCAGGAAGCAAATAGATAAATAAATATATATATATATATAAGAAAGTAATTAAATAATCGCTTTATTCATACAGCTCTTAACTTTAATGAAAATCGGATTATGGGGTGTGAAAATGGACAGAGACATATAGACTGACAAAAATTATAATTTGGACTCGATCTCATCTTAATCACTCTCTGCATATACCAAGTTTAAGCAAACCAACAATTTATACAATTATAACCAACCTACACACGCAAATGAAAGAGAAGGGTACGCATGCAATCTAATCAAGTGCAGATAACACTTCATAATCCTGATTATTGATAATATATTTCACATAGCTTTAAAAATAACTTACCGTATTTACTGGAGTATAACCTGCACCCCTGATTTTACTTTGAGAAAAAAAAAAACTGAAACATTTCGCGTATACCTCGCACAGGAAAAAAAAAAGTTGAATCATGTTCACGTCAGGGCGATAATGACTTGCTTCTCGCGGCAAACCAAGCTCCCTCCCCAGTAGCCAATAATGACTGCAGACACAAGTAAAAGCAGGTCGTTTTATTGTATCACTGAATAAGGTACAGATATTTGCAGTCTGTGTATTATATTTCTCGACAAATAGTGCAATTAGAGACATCTGGGATAAAAATGGCACTAACTAATGAATCACATGTCCTCTTCCCACAGAAACTATGGTATTTAGACTCAAGCAAAACCATATGCTGCACCAGCAAACACTAAAAACTAGATGTGCGGGAGTCTCTACCCCCCCAGGTCAAATGCAAAGCAACAATAAAAATCAACGGAAAGTGTTAAAATTCGTGAACTTGTTAAAAGCTAAGAAATATATAGTGAATATTGTTATGGCACTTTCAGATATTGAAGTTGGTCAAAGAGAATTAGCATTTCAATTCAAAAATTATCTGCTGGCTTTTATCTTTGACTCGTGCGATCTTTTTTGTTAATACCGCACCAGTCATATGCTCATCTTCATAGCCGCTATATCTTTACTGGCTAGTACCATAGCTGTTTGTTCATTAGTCATTCGTGAAGGATTGTTCAATAAGTATCTCAAGTCTTGTAAATTACTGGTAATTTTTGCTCGAAAAAATAATGGAAAAGAAGATGGTGCTATTTGGGTAGGATGCACACAAGGAAACTACTCTCTAGTTAGGAAATAGCAATTTCAATCGTGATACGAGATATATGCGCTGATTTTACGAAACAACCTGAAAACTTTAGTTTCCGAAAATCCCCACATATATATATCGCACCACGATTTTTAGCTTTAATTTCGGGAGGAAAAAAGTTCGAATTATATTCGCGTAAATACGGTATGTTTATGGCAATGTAATGGAAATTTGCTTTTATATCTAATAAGTTAAATATATTAATTGACAATAAATACTTCCAATCCATATTTTAAAGACTTACGATTTAATAAAATCCAAAATCCACACATATACAGACTTTAGAAAACGGATACATTCTTTACGAAACATGAAAAGATATATCAAATAATGATAAGGGAGTCACGCCATGTTTGGATACCTGACGAACAGGGGCGAATGCTGGTCTTGAAATTCACGCTTGCTCTTGTTATCATTCAGGGAATGAGAGGTGTGATTGAAGTCTGATTAGCAGAATAATGAATTACTGACCATTTAAAACTATGTACAGGTAACCCTCGTAAAACACAGATGTTAGGTTCCGCAGAAATGCCGCATTATATAAATCGCGTTATGCAAGTCTCAGATCACATAGAAAAAGTAGGGTTATGTTCCGAAATCGTTTTTTTTTTTTTTTTAATTATATATAAACAACAATGACATATCCAACAAAAAAAATATTTTTATTTAATTCGGGTAATTCATGTAAGTTAAGAAAACATAAACTATGAAACAAATACATAGCATAAAAATTACAAATTGTACTTAAACTTCATTGCACATAATGCATAAATGTTTTAGGCAAAATAAAATAGTGCATATTTTAATCTTTCATAGCACGAGGATTTGAGGATTGGTTAATAAACACTGGTTTTGTCATATAATCACCTGATGAATTACTACAAAACAGTAGAGTAATTCTGTTTTTGGAAACTTTGAATCCAGGAGCTGATCTTTCATTTTTCGAAATATAGGTGCGTTTTTGCACTTTTGTTCAATATAACCCGGATTCATCCGCATTCATCACCTGGTCTGCACTATAAATGTTAATAAACTTGGAGAGTTTTTTGTTTAATAAGATCAAACAAAAAACTTTAAACAAGGAAACCACTCACCAGAAAATAAAGTGCTCAGCTTGAGATGAACACACTTATGATTTTTAACATGTTCATTGCCAATCACGCGATATCGCGCGATGCCAGAGCTCACCAAACGGCCGATCACGCGTTATCGCGTGGACGTCGTTAACTAAATAAAAAAAATAATAAAAAAAAGTTGGCCACCACACGAAATTCCAATTTTTAGCTTGGTAATGAACGATATCGCGCGATGCGAGTTCTCACCAAAAAAAAAATTTGGCCACCACACGAAATTCCAATTTTCAGCTTGGCAATGAAAGTGTTAATGCACTTTCCTGGAAGAAACGACAATTTTCAACAATAAACGTTTTATACGGTAACAACTGAGGCACATGCGTGCTAAAGGGTATTTCCCTAATATAAATTCGCTACTTATAATTGCCCCAGGGGCTCCCGTCTTGGTAGTACGTGGCTAGCGGCTACAGAGTCCCGAGCTGATCCTGACATTGCTTCCGCTTACTTGTGTCAGGTTCTTTCTATATTCTTTCCTATACGGCCTCACTTGGCTGACTCTTGCTTACTTCGACCATGAGGGAATTAGAGTACTCGAGGCCCGAGGGTGTTTCTCCTTTTCCCAACTTCTACTCTAGCTGGTAGAGGGCAGCAGCTCTACTAGTACTTGATGGAGCACTGCGGTGGAGAAGGCAACGGGAAACCACTCCACTAATATCCCTACAAACTTTTAGTAGTAATGAATAGAGCTTATAAAGGGGCAGCTACCAGCCCAGCAAACCAAGGTGATGTCTCTTGGCACAGAGAGGAAAAGAAGGTGCACATTGGAATAGATACAATATCGGGAAATAAGGACGCTTCAAGGGCTGATGTTCTTCCCGATCAAACCTCTAAAAGTGACTTAAAACAAGCTATAAACAAAATGAAAATGAAAGATCGTCAGAGAATCAAAATTGCAACATGGAATGTGAGAACAATGAACAGATGTGGAAAATTAGAAAATCTCAAACAAGAAATGGAAAAAGGAAAAATTGATATCATAGGGCTCTGTGAAGTCAGATGGGAAGGAATAGGTGATTTTTATAGTGACGAAGTAAGAGTAATTTACTCAGGTTGAAGATAAAAAGGAAAAAGGAGTTGCACTAGTTTTTAATAAAAGAACAGCAAAGAGCATCATTAGCATAAATTGTCTGATTGACAGGATTATGGTGGTAAAATTGAAGGCTGAACCAGTGGACATAACAATAATGCAGATATATATGCCAACAAATGGCCATTCAGATGAGGAAATAGAGAAAATGTACGAACAGTTACAAGAACTAATTAAAGAAGAAAAAAGAAAAGACTATATGGTTATAATGGGAGATTGGAATGGAGTTGTAGGAGAAGAAGAGGATGGGAGTGTAGGAAGATACGGACTAGGTAATAGAAATGAGAGAGGGGAAAGGTTAGTGGAATTCTGTAAAAATAAGATAATAATTGCAGATGCTTGGTTTAAAAAATCCAAGAGAAGACTATACACATGGAAAAAACCAGGAGATACGGAAAGGTATCAAATTGATTACATTATAGTAAAGCAAAGATACAAGAATAGTGTAAAAAATGCATGCACATATCCTGGAGCTGATATTTACTCTGACCACAACCTACTATTCATAGAAATAAATGTGAAACTAAAGAAAATAAAAGAAGCCATGAAAAGGAAAAAATGGAACTTAGAGAAATTAAAAAATACCAAGGAATTTGGAAATAGATTGGAGAAAGAATTAGAGGAAACAAGTTTTGTCAAAACTGAAGACACAGAAAAGAAATGGGAACAAGATAAAGAGAAAATAAAGAAGATTGCAGAAGACGAAATTGGATATGTAAGAGCTAAAATAATAAAAAAAAACAAAAAAAAACCTTGGATAACTAATGAGTTCATTTCTCTAATGGAAGAAAGAAGAAAATGGAAAAATAAAGACAACCCAGAAGGGAAAATACAATATAGAACCCTGAATGACAGATTGAGATGGGAAGCAGAAAGAAGTAGAGAAGATTGGCTTAAAAAACAATGTAAAGAAATGGAAAATTATGAGAGAATGGGAAAGTATGATCTTTTATATGAAAAAGCAAGACGCAAGAATCACAAGAGAAACAGAATTCAAGCTAGAGATATAGAAAATAAGAATGGAGAAATCATAACTGAATAAAATAAAATCCTAATGAGATGGAAGGAAGTAATGGAAAAGATTGGTATAGATTGGAAAGACAGAAGGCTAATTATCTCACTATATATGGGACAAACTGCCACGGTGAGAAACATATATGGTACAACAGAACCAGGTATCATTGGATGAGGAGTAAGACAAGGCTGTTCTCTATCACCAGTTTTGTTTAACATGTATTCTGAATTAATGTTAAAACAATTGCTTCAGAATTGTTTTCTGAAGCACGCCAATAAAAAATTGTTGGCGCCGAATTTTCCAGCTTAAAAGAAGCACTGGAGAATTCAAAAGAAGGAATAAAGATTGGAGGTAGACAGATATTTGCAATAAGACACGCAGATGACAAGGCATTAGTATCAAACACTGAAACCGGACTACAGCATCTGTTGAACAGATTACTGGAATTCTGTATCAATTATGGAATGAAAATTAATCAGAAAAACATAGGTGATGAAAATAGCAAGGAAAGGCAAATATGGATATCCGAATAAATGGGGGAAAATTGAATCAAGTAAAGACATTTAAATATCTAGGAAGTGTTATTAGCAGTGATGGAAGATGTAAAAGTGACATAAAAGCAAGAATAGCGATGAGAAGAGATGCCTTTAATAGAAAATGGAATTTATTCAGAAGTAAAATGGATAGAAACCTAAAGAAAAGGCTAATAAAATGTTATGTGTGGAGTGTTGCCCTATATGCATCTGCAACTTGGACATTGAAGAAAGAAGAAATTAAGATTTTGGAAAGCTTTGAGATGTGGATTTGGAGAAGAATGGAAAAAATCAAATGGATAGATAAAATAACTAATGAAGAAGTCTTAAAAAGAGGAGAAGAAGAAAGAAGTCTGTTAAGGAGGATAAAAAGAAGCAAGGGAAACTGGATCGGACATATTCTCAGAGGAAATAGAATCATCAGAGATGCCATCGAAGGAAAAATAGATGGAAAAAGACCCAGAGGAAGAGTAAGGAAAACAATGCTAGATGACATGCTCAATGGAGACAGGTACACAACCTTGAAAGAGAAGGCTCAGAACAGAAGAGAGTGGAAGGAAAGTTTCTGCTACTAAAAGAAGAACCTGCTCAATTGCAGAATACTAAAGAAGAAGACTTATAATTACATGCGGGATACAGGTAGACACAAATTTAACGAAGATAAAATTTGATTTTTAAGTCGCGCGGTGAAAAACATGAAAAGATAAAGGTTACTACAATTTGTAGACCCTGTTTTTATCGGAACCGTGTTGTATAAGTACCGTGATATATCGAAACCGCGATATACGAGGGTTACCTGTATTTAGAAATTTATGTACATTTAATCATACAAATACAACATTTATTTTACAAATGATATTCTATCTTTTTCAATTTTGCTACTTGAATACAAATTCTACCCAACAGTTCTTTATGAACTGGTCAATAACATCGTCATAAAAAGTTGGTTGTAACTTAATTTTCCGAAGCAACACGCACACTTGTGAAGGTTGGCTGAAGCTCACTGGCTAGAGCTACTTTGACTGCGTACGGCCCATATTTAAGCAACAGGGTGAGATGACGTGCAGGGAGCGGAAATGGCTATGCGTGCGCATGAAATCACAGTGCTGAAGCGAGGACCTGGATGCTCCCACAATCGAGCAAGCCAAGGTAGCTTGACTAGCGTCGGCCTTCAATACACAACGCAAAACACAATTATTGCCGCGCAAGCTTAAAACGTCTTCTGTCTACAAAAATAAAAGCCAAAATGGAATGCTTATAAATGCATGCATTTATTAACAAATAAATATTACTTCTTTCTCAATTAATGAGCTTGCGCAGCAAGCATAGGAAGCATGGAGAATTCGCCACTGCTGACGAATGATGCAACAACTGAACTGGACGAAACTTGTACATCAGTATATCGCGGAGATATAGATGGCTTGGAAACAGGATGTTTGTTTCTAATTTTCTTTCTACTTATTATTACTCAAACAGGGTTTGCTTAGTTATTGCATTTTTATTTGGTATCGCTGTACTTAATAAAATTGTATTATATTAATTTAAAATATACAACTCAGCGAAGATGTTTGAAATGTATTTTTTTTAATTTAATTATTTTTTAAGATGAACCCTGGGTTACGTGCCCCTGAAAAGTTGTTGGTGTGCCATGTTTGGCAAGCATGCCAAGGGTTGTCCACCCCTGCTCTAGACTAATCATACATAAAGAATATAATAAATATTTTTTCAACGGTTTCGATAACGAGCCAAATAATATAAATGTGTACCAGATTAAAAAAACTGATTATGAATCAGGCATTTTAGCATTTTTAGGGTAAAAACGGAATCATGTTTGTTAATTTTTATACACTGTATAAACGCATCAAAAGGGTTAATCAAAAACCCTAATATAATAGGGAATTACAGAGATATTATATTACCGGGCCCTAAAATCCTGTCGATGGCCTTAGTTATACGCAAAATTAGAAGATGAAATAAATAAATAAATAATAATAAAAAAAAAAAAACGTTTTCGCAAATGTGTACTGACTGTATGGTGCCAGCTTCTGAGAAGCAGCCGCCACAGTATAAGCAATAAACCAATCGCCTTGCCATGCGTTTTATTGTTTTAATTTTAAGAATTTGGATTATAGTATGATAGGGATATGTAATGGTTTGTTATATTTATATTTTATTTATTTTAGTTGTAAGTATAGTTGTTAAAAACTAATTACTAATTAAGTAATAAAAATTACTAAGTTAACATAAATAAAAGAATCGTCGACAAATAAAATTGTGTCTCATGCGATAGCCCCAAAAAAGTACGGCCCGGGGAGCCTCCCCCTTCCCTTGCTACGCCACTGCTGGTACGGCCAAGTTTAACCTCAGCAGCCCATTTCTTAATTGTCGAACACGAAGAAGAAGAGTGCCCATAAACTTTTACGAACTTCGCAAGAATTTCTTTTGGCGTTAAACCTTTTACAAAGAATTTTATAACCGCACGATACTCAGTTTTACCCATTTCAAGGGATACACACTATTGCTTCAGACAGCTGTATAAAACAAAATAGTTGATAGAATGACTTGCAATTTCACACGGATGGTTACGACAGATGTACCAACTTAGAAAAAAAAAAATTGTGCTGCTAGTGTTGCCATCTAGGATCGCGGCCGAGAACGTTTCAGACCACCCTTACAGAAAACTGCGAAGAGAAAATTTCAGTATGGAATATGCCCACCTAGAAGTGATGCAGATCTCACAACGTCGTACCATACTTAGCATCAAGTGATTCAGGAGTTCGTGAGGTAAACTGGCCCGCTCCACCTTCAGTGCAAGAATAATGCCTTGTTTGTTTTCTGGAGGAGAATTTCGAGCAACAGTGAATCTCCCTATTACGTCCCAACCGTGTTTTGTGGGTTGAAATTTGGGGAGCGTACTGGCCACTGAATTCGATTAATATCTTCTGTCTACAGAAATAGCTCCATATCATCCATAAAAATGAATTATTCGTGTACAGCACCGTGGAGTAATCGAACATGACATAACTTCGTTGCAGTATCGTTCACCAGTCATAATCCTTTTCCCACCACCACTTGTAACTTGGTATGTCCATTAAGCGCAATGTCTTCCCATACCATGATCTCAGCGCTTCTGTCAATATCAGTAATTCTCCGGCCTTCTTCAAGCTTTCCAATAATTCTTCCGGGCGTGAAATCATCTAGATAATGTCTTTGAGACATTACAAGACATCCAGGTTTGCTACTTTATTCCTTTAAATACAATTCGATTAGAGCAGCCTTTTCTCCTGTTGACGGCTAACATTTCTGCGCGCGATTCGAAAATTTGAATGTGTAACTGCTTTCTACTCGAAATCGTCAGCTATACAAATTGCCACAAGCTGATTCGTCTGAATTGGAGTTTGTAACCTTTAGTAATACTGTTCATCCTTAGGTTTTGTAAACCAATGTTATACAATATTTTTTTTTTTTAAAAAAAGTACATTAAGTACATTCAGGTTAAATAACAGGAAGCCTTGTAAAATGAGAACAGATTACTTATAAAACGGGGAGGGGAGGAAGAGGGGAGATATAAAAGAATGTCGATGGTAACAGAAATGTAATAGGGAAAAAACTAAATTTTAAAGCCCATGGATGACAGAACATATATTGAAATGAAGAGACTAAAAAGAACTTCGAAAAATATCCTTAATGGAAAAGAGGGATATAAAACAGATTAGACAGATAAATGAAGAGGAGGAGGAAAATATATAATTACTCGAAACTATCTTAATATTGAAAACAACATAACTCAAAATTTAAGACAAAAATATTATCTAACTGGACAAAATACTTTCTATCCAGAAAGTTTTTTTTTTTTTTTTTGCAAAATTGTATAATGACAATGTACAGAATAAACTAGCCAATCAGATGGAATTTATATATAGTTAGGATGCATTTTAAAGAAAAAAGCTATTCCAAATGTCAGGAGGTAGTAGAATAGACTATTTAATATCATATTTATAAATTTAGGGACACAAAAACACACGTGTGGAACAGATTATTTTATTAATTACTAATAAAATAAAACTTGACGTTTCGACCTTGTATCGAGGTCATCATCGGAAGGATACAAGTGCATAAGGAACAAAGCTACATGCAGTAGCGCTGTATAATGGTAAACTAAATCTACGTAGTTAATTAATCCTTTTTCCTAGCCTGACCTCTAGTGATAAAAAATAAATAAATAAAATAATAATAATAATAAAATAATATATATATATATATATATATATATATATATATATATATATATATATATATATATATATACAACTACAATAAACTGCTAAAGTCCTCATGTATTAATATTCTTCTGGATTTGTAAAATTGCGATTGTTATAATATGATTTCTTTCAGTTGCTGTTGAATGTTACAAACACTTCACCAGGTTATCTTATTGTAGTGGGATTTTTCTATGGCTAGTTTAGGTTGTTATACAGGTTGTAGATGGGTCCTCCACATTCTTGAAATGGTTAGGCCATCATTTTTGTTGAAATTTGGGTTGTGTTTGAGCATTTCACATGACTCTTTAAATTTTCTCTCAAACCAGGTTTTGGTGCGGTGTAGGGACTTGGTATTTTTCCAATCAATTTTGTGGTATGTTTGGAGTGCGTGGTCAGAAAGGCCGGTATTCCCAAAATGGAGGTATTTAATGTGTCGTTTGTGTTCATCTTATCTGATTGGGATAGTTCCCTCTGTTTCACCTATGTATGGTATGTTACATGTGTATTGTATTTTGTATACCTCTGGGTGGGCCAGGTGTGGAAGAGGATCTTTAGAACTGAGTAGGTGTCTTAACTTGTTTTGGGGTTTAAAGGCGGTTTTCATGTTGTATTTACGTAGTGTTCTGTCTACTTTTTCAGAAATGTCTCTAACATAAGGAATGGCAAAAGCATTCCTGATTTTTGTGTTTTTTTTGTTCTTAATGGTATCTTTATGGAGGATCTTGTGAATAGTTTTTTACTGTATCCATTTTTTATAAATGTTTGGTTGATGATCTTGTATTCCTAGTTTAGAGCCTGTTCATTAGAACAAATTGTTAGAGCTCTGTGTATAAGGGTGTTTATAACATCTAGTTTTTGTGTTGGGTGGTGGTAAGAATTTTTGTGTATGTATTGGCCGGTTTGTACAGGGCTAGAGCATGTAGCTTGGTTCCTCACTTGTATCCTTCCGATGCAGGGGTCGAAACGTCAAGTTTTATTTTATTAGTAATTAATAAAAGAACCTGTTCAACACGTGTGTTTTTCCGTCCCTAAATTTATAAATATGAATGCTGATCACCGTGTAACCTTAAAAGAAAGAGTATTTAATAGAAACAACAATCCATTACTCTATATACGAAATTGGAATATTACCAGAAGCTTTGGTAAAATTGGTAATAAAAACTGATATCATATCTCATTTCATATTGTTAAAAATAATAAATAGAAACTTTTCTGGAATATTATTATTATTATTTTCGGGCTACTCCAGGGAGTCCTTAGACTCATCGAGGGAGGCCCTAAACATCATGTCCACACAACTATACGACATTCTCACAGTATCTATCATACCTTGCCTTGAACTCGCTCACTGTCATAGCACCCACAACAGACTCTGGCAGCTTATTCCACTCATTTACCATTCTAAAATTAAAGAACCCAGCTCTAACACCACTGCTAACCACACTCTTGCCCAGCTTCCATAGGTGTCCCCTAGTTCTCCCACCACCAGTCTTGATCTCAAAAATATCCTCTGAATTAATCTTATAGAATCCATTTAGCAATTTGAATGACTCAATCATATCTCCCCTTTTCCGCCTATCAACCAGTTTCTGCAACCCACAAATCTTCAACCTATTCTCATATGGTTCATTCCATAGACCTGCTATCATCTTAGTCACTCGCCTCTGGATCCTCTCCACCTTCTCCCCATCAAGAAGGAACCTAGGTGACAAAATCTGGGCACAGCAGTCAAGATGAGGTCTTATCAAGACTCGGTACCAAGGTACAATAACTTGCTTGTCTCTGCTTGTTAAGGTATTTTTCAACAACCAAGTGAGTTGATGAGCAGATTTAGCTACTTTCGCAATGTTCCCCCTAAACTTCATCTCCCTATCCACCAAGACTCCCAAGTCCCTGGCCTCATCAATCTCTTGGAGTACAGTTCCACCCATGTAGTATACTGCTGCTAATCTTTTCACCCCAAAATGCATAAGCTTACATTTTGTCACATTAAATTGACATCCATTCTCCTTAGCCAAGAACTCCAATCTATCTAAGTCATCCTGCAAGACTTTGACATCTTCTGCATTCACTATCGTCCTCTCCAACTTTGCATTATCAGCGAACAAATGAACTGTTCCGCTTAGATCCTTCCCTATATCGTTAATAAACAGATTAAACAGCAGTGGTCCAAGAACAGAACCCTGCGGCACCCCACAAGTCACAGCCCGTCTTTTGGACTCCACTCCTGAATAAACCACTCTTTGATATCACTCCATCAACCACCCACCTATCCATTTCACCAACCCTATATCCATTCCCATATGTTGTAGTTTACGGATTAGAATTCCATGTGGTATCCTGTCAAACGCCTTTGCCAGGTTCAATAGTATAACTGTAAACCCATTTCCCTTATCCAGTTCAGCCGTCACCTTGTTATAAAACTTGAGCAAGTTACTCAGTCATGATCTACCCTTTACAAAGCCATGCTTTCCCCTGTACAGTATCTCATTTTCATCAATCCATTCCTGTATTTTTTTCTTGACTACTTTCTCCAAGACCTTGACAACAACTCCTGATATGCTGATCGGCCGGTAATTTGCAACCATAGTCTTGGATCCTCCTTTATGCAGTGAAACTATTTTCAGCTCTTTCCACGCCTTCGGGAATAAACCAGAACCGAGACTCAGATTAAACAACATGGTCAAGGGCACTGATAATTCCTTAGCCGCTTCAAGCAAGACCCGTGCCGGTATACCATCCAATCCCACAGATGTATTCACATTAAGGTTCTGTAATAGACTATTCACCTTCACTTCATTCATCACAATTCCCATATAAACTAATGGCTCCTTCATTTTTTCAATGTCACCACCTGGATGATATACTTTTGCAAAGTGCGCGCTCAGTAACTCCACTATATCGACTGGTTCAGTGACCTCCTTACCATCGTAATTCCTTAAAATCATTTTGCCATGTACAGTTTTTTTTTTTGCTTGCAGCATATTGAAAGAACTGTTTGGGATTCTCTTTTGCTTGGATAGCGAGTTTCCTTTCATAATCGGCTTTTGCTGTTTTTACCACACTCGTTACCCTTCTGGCCTGCACTTTATACCGTTCGTGTGCCTGTAGGTCATCCCCTTTCTTTAAATTCCCTCCACAGTTGTTTCTTTTTTTTGCAGCTCAAGCTTAATGGTGTTATTCATCCATTTAACCCCTACTTGTTTTACTATTCGGACCCTAGGTATACAATCAGCCATAACCTCTTGTAAATGCTCTTTGATCACTTCCCATGCTCTATCGACGTCCAGCCCTTGCAGTTGTACATGCCATGGCACTGATCCAAGCAATCTCCTAAGCTTGTCATACTTGCCAGCACGGTAATTCCACATATACCCTGTCTTAATCAAAAACTCCACACCTCTAGCCATCTCCCAGGTCAAGACCTTATGATCACTCTCTCACCAATAGGTGGCAACATGGTCATATTCATTACAGGAAAATTGTGAGATGCTATTACCAGGTCTAGCACTCTCTCACCCCTAGTATTTTCAATTACATGCTGTCTCAGATAGTTATCCCTTAATAATTGAATAAAATCCATTTCCTTCCTCACATGTGTCCTCTCTCTTCCTTCCAATCAATGTTACCATAATTAAAAGCCCCCATAATAATTACCCTCCTTCCACTCATTTCATCAATTTGTTTATGCATACTATTTCCATCATCTATTCCATCACCTGGTCTATAGCAGCACCCAACTGTATATTTTATTCTGCCAGTCTCAATCTCACACCAAATAGCCTCAAATGAGCTCCTTTCACTATCCTGCAATTTCATCAGCTATCATCAATAACACCCCTCCCCCCATTTTATTCTCTCTGTCCCTCCTAAACACACTATAACCTACACATTCTATCCCACTAACTATATCATCTTTAGTCAGACATGTTTCACTAATGCCAATAACCTGTGGTTAGGAAGAGCCAATCAAGGCAAAAAATTCTTCCTTCTTGTTCCTAATACTCCTGGCATTAGTATACATGAAATGCAGTGATCCCTTTGTCCCACCCCTATCTTGATGCGTCATTCTAAATGTCCCATTCCCATTTTTTGTCCTTAGTGATGGCTCAGGTACATTATATACATTTTTACACTCAACTGTCTCACTGATGTCTGCATATCCACTCCCCCCCACCCAAATCCTTGGTAGTTCTAGTTTCCCTGGACATCCATTTTCACTTCATTCAGCAACACTTTTTTCCAGTCTTCGCACACCAAGTCCATTCAAATGCAGGCCATCCATCTTGTATAAGTCCTTTCGCCCATCAAACTCATTCCACACGTCCACGAATTCCACACCACACCGTCTGCATAACCTGCGCATAATGTCATTTGCGATTATGGCCCTCCTTCTAAACTCCTCTCTGTCATACCGCGGCAACAGACTCACCATTCTAACTCTGTCACTCTTTTCTTTCGCTACCTTTAACAATACTTTCAAGTCCTCTCTCATAAAAAATTTATCACCTTTCAATTCATTCGTACCCGCCACAATTATTAATTCTTTCACCCTTTGTTTTTGCACTCTAATACTCTCACTCACATCCTTAAATTTCGCACCCGGTAAGTACGATTTAGTTACACTCCCATCTTTCACTCCTCTTGATAACGAGTCACCATACAACACTCTTTCCTTCATTTCAGAAACTCGCCCACTCTTAAGCTGGTTATTTACGTTAGCCGAATCACTCTGGAAAGAGTTTTGCAGGTGCTCTAATTGCCGCTGCGCATTTTGTATCACTGCGCGCAACCTAGCGATCTCACTTCCTACAAATAATTCCTCATTTTTTTTATCATTCAAACCATTTTCTCTCTCTGTATAGTTGCTCTCACTCTTTCTTAGATCACCGCTCTCATTGCCATCTTGTACATCGCAATTCCCTATCAAGCCACTATTTTCACTCACATTCTGGCTTTCTTCAACCATAGCTGTCTCACAACCTGACACATAATTCAACTCCTCACTTTGCTTTCACTTTCTGCACATTCTCCCACCACTATCACTTTCAATCCAAACTCCAGCCTCATTCGGGAATGCATACATTCCACACACATCACACTGGACAAATTCTCTCACATTATAGTTTTTGAACAATGGCGTCGTATTTTTGGACGCCATTATCTTACGTCGCATTGGCGCCATATTCAAATCTATGAGACGTATCGTTAAATACTAAATTAAATAACGGAATTTACACCAAAATCACACAGACACCACAAGCTACCAAAATTAGACAATATTACGTTATGATTTTAACCTATATTGTAATTTTCGTTCATAATTATACTTAGCTTTCGGGAGCTCTCTGAAAACACGACCAACCGTCTCAATATGGTTGTATTCCCTCTACAAGCTGTCCTCTTTGCTATTAAAATGTTGTCCCATTGTCTTCACCTCAACTTCTCAAACTGTGCAGAAGGCAGGGGTGCGCCAGTAGTGTCCGACGCCTGTGTGCAAAACTTTAGTTGGCGCCCCTATACCCCTTCCCGCAATAATAAAAAAAAAACACTTTATAAGAATGTTATTTTTAATATTTGATGCCAATAAAGTGAGTATTTCATTTTGAATTTTATCTCCTAAATAGGAGGGCATATTTTTAAAGTCAGGATCATTAGCTACAAGTAGCGTGTGTTCCGATATAAAAGGATCAAACTTTTCTAACATCTCAATGGAATAAATAAGAATTGGAAAGATAGTGAAGTAATGGTGGACTTGTCAGTTTTGGAATTGTGGTGCGTTTATTACACTGTGTCTTGTAGATCATGCAATTTTGGAATCAGTGATCTTGCCAGATCAGTTCAGAGTCCTGCAGCAGTGCCGGTAAGACTACAACTGCACGGTAAGCGTTTTTTTTTTTTTTTTTTTTCCTTCTTCCCCTTCAACTTTAGATACTTCACATTGATAGTCATGGAAAAACAACTAAATGAGACGATATTTGAGGAGGTATATAGAGAATTTAGAAGACTAGGTGAACTACTTAACAACAATTGGCCGGTAAAAGTGAAACTTTGCGACACGTTTCCCCTGGAAAGTGTCACAGACGTTGTCGCAGAAGATCAGTCAGAATCGGTGCCTTCTACTCCTTCAGACTTTGTAGAAGTGCGTGCACGCAAAAAGCGAAGAACAATAGAAGAACCGCAGAATGACAACGAAATTGAACAGCATTCTCAGAGTTCGGACGTCGCTATTTCTCCCAAAGAAAAGATGCCGCCGATCATCCTTAGAGAAAAGCAGAAATGGGCAACTTTAAGTTCCACAATGTCCAATCTGCACACTGGCTTCATTAAGGCCAAAAACATGGATGAAGGCATAAAGATACAGCCAGGAACAGTGACAGACTGTAGAAGGTTGACCAAAGAACTGGACGATAGAGGCATCCAGTATCATACATTTGCGCTCAGCTCGGAAAAAACTTAAAAGTGGTCCTTCGCGGTATCTGTGAAGAGATTGACACGGTAGACATAGCTGCTGACCTTAATTCTCAGGATCTGCCTCCAGTCAAGGTCAGCAGAATGTACAAAGCAGACAAGACTCCCATGCCATTAGTCCTAGTAGAGATTCATAAAATTTACAAAAATATTTACAACCTAAAAACAGTCTGTGGACTCATCGTCACACCAGAACCACTCCGGAAACGATCATCTTCTGGGCAGTTTGGCCATGCCCAGAATATTTGTAGAGCAGAATATAGATGTTTGAAATGTGGGGACAGCCACCCAACCAATACCTGCACAAAGCCGAGGACCACCTCGGCCAAATGAGGTGGCCCTCATCCTGCGAACTACAAAGGATGTACTCAGCACCCAAAGAACAGACGGATGGAGACAGTCAATCAGCCCTCCTCCTACAGTATAAGAACTCCAGAAGCTAAGGCATCAAAACCGGAGACTCAGCGGCCACAATCGGAAACCTCCAAAAATAGAGACACCCAAAAGAAAACAAGAAGTTATGCTGATGTAACCCCTACAAATAGACTAATGCTAGAACAAAATCAACCAATAGCACCTAAAAACCTAACAGCTGTTATTATGGCGTCGCTAGCAAACATGCTACAAGATTTCAGCTTGTCAAACCCTACGGCAACCTCCAATAAAAAATTTCTTCTTGAAACTCAGGTCATCCTCACAGCTCTCATAAATGAATAGTAAAAAACTCATTCCAGCATCACTTCAGATAGTTGCTTGGAACGCAAATGGCCTTAAAAACAAAATTCTGGAACTCCGAAATTTCACATATAGGTATCAACCAGATGTTATATTAATCAGTGAAACTCATTTAAGACCTTCAGACAATCCTACAATAAGGGGCTATTACCTATACAGAAATGAAAGACTACTCTACAGAGGCGGTGGCACTGCCATCTTCATTAAAAACTACATCAAGCACCACTCTGTGAGCAATCCTTCAACCACTAACCTTGAGATCACAGGCGTGGAAGTAGTTACCAGTTCCACTGGCAAACTGAAAATGTACTCAGTTTACAACCCTCCCCAAAAATCTCTACTTCACTGTGACCTAAATGCCATCTTATGTGTCAGAGAGCCCACCATTATAGCCGAGGATCTGAATTCCAAACACCCTGCATGGAATTGCACAACCACCAACAAGGATGGTTGCATCCTTTCCAATTACTTAAAATCAAGCAACGCTGTTGTAGCAGGCCCCACCGAACCAACTCATCTCAGTACGTTTGGCACTGCTGACATTCTGGATATAGCTATCCTGCAAGATATCAAACTTCAATACAGCATCATATCTATGGATGAACTATCATCCGATCACAATCCAATTCTACTACAGCTGGGAAATCAAGAATACATGTGTCCTCCTCACTCCTACATAGCATGGGAAAGACTGTCAACAGCACTCAAGGATTATATTGGACCTGTTCCTCACATACGCACAAAAGAAGACGTAGAAACTGCAGTAACAAATCTCACACAACAAATTAATTCTGCTATAACGGTAGCTACCTCCTACAAATCTGCCCGCAAGCCAGATCGTTTGCCTGAAGACATCATGAACCTGATCAAAGACAAAAACAGAGCTAGAAAACGATTCAGTAACACGCGTGCACCACAAGATAAAACAGCTCTAAACAGGATAAACGGGGCAGTAAGAGATGCACTTAAAAATCATAGAAACTAAGTTTGGGATAAAAAGTTATCCTCTATCTCACCTATTGATCACTCTATCTGGGGGTTACTGAGAAACATCAGAAATAAAAACAGTCCCCTCCATAATCTCAAACCAGGGCTTAGTTCACACAGATGTAGATAAGGCAGAAGCCATACTAAAGAATCAAGAAGAGCAGTGCAAGCCCTCTTATAGCAACTTAAATTTCAATCACTTGTACAAAATCCACAGACAGGTCATTAAATCTCCTAGATACCAGCACTGACCATATTGTACCCATATCACCTGTTTAATTATATGATATTAATAAAAAACTTAAGAACAATAAAGCTCCTGGACCAGATGGCATCTCAAACAGTGTGATCAAGCTGCTGCCTCGGAAAGCTGTAGTGCACCTGAACAGTATAATAAATGCAATCTTCAGATTTCACTATTTTCCTTCCACCTGGAAACTGGCTGATGTAATCCCAATTCATAAGCCAGGCAAGGACCCACACCTACCGCAAAATTATCGTCCAATCAGTCTTATCTCTAATCTGGGTAAGGTTGCAGAGAAGGTCATCCTCTCATGAATTCAAACCTCAGTAAATGACCTAAACATCCTCCCCAAAGAACAGTTTGGTTTTCGGCAACACCATAGTACTACCCAGCAAATCCACAGAATTGTCGAATACATCACCACCAGCTATAACTGGCGCCAGTACACAGGAGCTGTTTTCCTAGACCTATCCAAAGCATTTGACAAAATCTGGCATTTTGGACTCCTACACAAACTTATCTCAGCCGGTACCTCACTAACAATGGGTCATCTAATCCATTCATATCTTCAGAATAGATCAATGCAAGTAAAAATCAACGGTTCTACATCGTCCCAGGGCCACATCTTTGCTGGAGTGCCGCAGGGATCCCTACGGGCTCCACTGCTGTTTTCTGTATACATGTCGGACATCCCGCACAATCTGATGTCTTCCATTTTGGCCTTGTATGCGGACGATACAGCAATACTAACCAGATCTCTCCGACCCCATTTCGTTACCAGAAAGCTTCAAGAAAACCTTCTAAAGCTGGAGGATTGGTTCTCCAAATGGAGATTGAAAGTCAACCCCCAGAAACGATCAGCCGTTCTTTTCTCAAAATGGCCAATGTCTCCTGCAGGAGATGTGTTACTATTCAGTACTAAAATTCCCTGGCAGACAGAAACAAATTACCTGGGTGTAATTCTCGACAAAAAGCTATCTTTCAACCAACACATCAAGTCTACGTGCGCAAAGGCATCTAAAGCCATAGCTCAGATCTATCCGCTAATTAACAGAAATAGCAAGCTCAGCAACAGAATCAAATTGCAGCTATACCAGATGACGATTCGTCCTATAATCACCTATGTCTCTCCAGCCTGGAGCCATACCTCTAATACTAACATTATCAAGATCAACGAGTGCAGAACAAGTGCTTGAGAATGATTCTGAACGCCCAGTGGTATGTTGGAAACAATCAACTTTATAGAGATAAAAATATTCCCTATATTTTCTCTTTTCTACAATCCTTAGCATCCAAGTTTTTCCTAAAGACGTCCACACACCCCAACGATTTGGTTCAGCAAGCTGCAGCATACGAGGCAACGGCCATATTCAAATATAGAAGACCAAAAGCTATATTAGCTTCCTATGGCGATGCATAATCTCCATGCCCATTCAGGGAGAGCAAACTGCTCATAAATTTTACCCTCAATGTAACCACAACAGATAGCGGGGAATATGAAAAGCATCTTGCTTCATCCCTAAAGACATAAATGTCAATTGTCACATCTCAATGCATTTTAAAAAAATTGCCATTCTTGCGATCGTAAAGTTTATTACTTTTACCACGAAGAACTAGATTTTGCTTGCCTAAAAACTGTTAAAATGACGGCTACAGAAATTATTCTTTTTATAACTTCATACCAACGTTTCCTTTCATTATCTAAAACTGTTTATTGCAAATGATCAATACAAGTTTTATTTTTTAAGGATGTAATTAATTCTGTCCATTTTTTGTAATTGTTTCAGATGATTTAAATTTTTTTCATGACGATTCAGGTACATAGAATAAAGTTAAAAACTACAGCAGATTTTCTTATATATATATTTAGAGCAAATGCGAATGTGAACAAGATTAAACAAATTCAAACGCGCGTCATCCTGTAAACCAGTGGTCGCCAAAGTGGTCGATATCGACCCCCAGTGGTTGATATAACATTGTTAGGGGTCGATAGAAAAATATAAGACATCAATCTACGGGTAATAATTAATTCGGTTAACTTGGATTACCTCCATCCTGAATGACAACGCAATTAAGAGTGAATCATGGGAACAGTGACATGAATAGGACCTGTAAGATGGAGAAAGGTCATGAAAATAGTCACGGAAGCCAATCAAGTAGGCCAAAATAATATATTTACCAATAAACGACTGTCGGTGGTTCCCACCCGGCAAAGAAGCACACCCTTCACATTGACAACGTTAGTAAATTGTATACTAAGTTAATAAAAGTCTTATTTTCATATATATAAGGAAGATTGTATTATTGTTATTTTGTTATCTAAATTAAATTTTATATTTTATATATTATTTATCCCTCCTATCAAATGTGTAATGTTAAGAAGGACGTCAAAAACAAAAACGTATCCCTTCGACGTTAAGCCAATATAATAATATATACTATATTATACATACAATAAATACAGTAACTATAAAATAAATAATATAAAAACTCACATAAGCGTCTTTTTTGCTTGTCCTATTATAATTACGTAATAGTAAAATAGAGGAGGTCGATGAAAAGTCAAGAAACTCTTGAAGGGGTCGACGGTCAGAGAAGTTTGGCGACCCACTGCTGTAAACAGTAAACTCATGCAAGTTCAAGTTTTTACTTGTTTACGCTAAACTACTTGTTAGAACTAGAATCAGAATAAAATAAGATCTTAAGGAATAATAAGAAATAAGTGATTATAAAGAATTTGTTTAAGACAAAATATAATTAAAATTTAAACAAAAATGTAATTTATTTTGATATAATTAATGAATATTATTTTTAAGTATTTCCTCCTCTCCTGGAATCTTTGGCGCCTTTACTATCCTGGCGCCTGTGTGCGTCGCACACATTGCACATATTGCCGACGCGCCCCTGCCAGAAGGTGTCATGAATAGCAAATTTCTTTACCTGGAGGTCTGCCAGTTTATGATCATCAGTATTCATTTTACTGCTACTATTCAATATTCTCCTAGACAGCCTTTGAACACAAGCCACTAAAAGATTTAAAGAAACTTGACTTAACATTTTCAGAGCAATTGGCAGAGAGAGAGAGAGAGAGAGAGAGAGAGAGAGAGAGAGAGAGAGAGAGAGAGAGGGAGAGAGAGAGAGAGAGAGAGAGAGAGAGAGAGAGAGAGAGAGAGAGAAGGGGGGGCTCCTTATCAACCAACCATCTAACGGGTTATTCTCCAGCATTCACAGTTTCGTCCCACATGAGTAACCTCCACTGAATCATTTTGTTGGGAACACCTGGATTTCAAATCCCACACATTTAAAACATAAAAATGTTATCTAACTGGACTAAATACTGAAATGGAAAGAATATTTACAAAATCGTGTAATGACAATGTATAGAGTAATCTAGCCAATCAGTACGTCTCATATGAAGGTGGAATTGGTTTCCCTCTTAAAAACTGTTTTTTCCATCAGGCAAACTGACTAGAAGAACAAACAATAAATGGAATATACAGGCATAATAAACTGCATGGAAAGAAGTCAACAGATCCCCTCATAGGCAGTGTCCATAGTGCCATGTAACGAGTAATGTGTTTGTAGCCGCTATGAATTAGAGGAATGTGATGCTCTCAAGTCAGTGGAACTGTGTCCTGGTGAAATGGCTGCCAGAAGGAAACTAGCGGAGTTTGAAAGAAACGTTGTAATAGGATGCCATATCTGTTTGGTAAAAATATAATACTGAGATGGAAGCGCAGTGAGTCAACTGCAAGGGTTACCGCAGTGAACGACTAACCACACTCACCGAAAGTGACCGTAGGGTGTTACGAAATACCATATGCAAAAACCCCTATCATCGGCCGACACGTTGAATGCGGAGTTCCAGACATCGACTGAAACACGAATCTGAACAAAAACATTCAGGTTCCAGGTTCACAACATGGGTTTCCATAGTAGGACTGCAACATGCACCGTACATTACCCGAACCAACATGGAGTGCTGTCTCTATGCAAAGAGTCTGTAAAATGGGACATAACACAGCTTTCTAAGCTGTTATGGGCAGATGGACGGGTGTGGTGAGCATCTCTGGTGAGAGATGCTCAGTGAACGTCTCTCATCAGAGTGCGTAACCCCAACTATGAAATTCAGAGGTGGTGGTGTGTGGTATGGTGCTGTTTTTATTGGTTTGCATTCAATCCTGTTTATGGTGCCACGAACATTGAACTCAGAGAGATATCTGGGAGCTCCTACTTTGTGGCGCTTCTACAGATGTGAGCATTGTCTCTTTCAGCAAGAATGCACTGTGTCATAAGGATGCTGCTGGAACTGTATGGTTTGTAGAACGTCACCATACTTGACTGGCTTCCACAGAGCCCTGTTGAACCTGTGGGATGAACTAGAGCGTTGAGTGAGGTCAAAAGAATCTGCGCCAAAATAGTCCAGGACCTAATTACATGCCTGCAGGAAGAAAGGTCAAAAATTACCATTGATCGCTATCATAGGCTTGTAGAAAGTTTCCTCCGTAATATTGCTACAGCAATATGAGGTCATACATTTTGTTAAGGCGGGTCCCATCGCTGTATGTTTGAACGTTGACTTCTTTCTAAGCAGAATACACACGAGAAAACAAATTTTAGATAAGTCAGTAAAATAGTTTTACAGGTTATCAGTTTGCTGAATTGCCATCTCGAGTGTCAATTTTTTGGTTCACCTACCACATGTAAGAACTGTTCTAAATTTTAAAACGCTGAGATTTTTATAGTCATCGCTTCAGATAGGTAGTATTCTGAGGGGGAAAATGCGCAAAGTTTTAGTACTTATGGATATAATGTGAATGACAGAGTAAGCTGCAGAGGCTATACGTATTACCCCAAGAATACAGACCTCACCTTCTGAGATGATTTTATCTCAGGTGAGGTACAGAAATTTCTGTTAATTTTTGTCTCAGTATAGAAATTAACAGAGAGTAAATCGAGATTTTTTTTCACTTGAAGAATGACATGCAGTTCCCAGTGCATGAACTATTGATTGCAGAATATCTCGAAGTTTCAAAGATATATTTGTCATGGTTTCTCAGATGAGTAGCGCTATTGTTAGCAATTAGCATTAAATATAATATTGATTTTATTCATGTAATTTAACACTGGTCTGTTCCATAAAAACTCCACAGTGTAGCTGCACCTGATTATCCAGAATATCAAGATAGTGAGTTGCCATCATGGAACCATGGAGAATGATAACTGGTCCCACTCCAAACCAGCTGAATGCAACCCACACCACCATTCCTCTTCCACCATCAAATTTTACCGTGAGTATAACACACTGTGACAACAATCATTCACCAGGTTGCCTACACACGGACATCCTGCCATTAGACGGGAAACAAGTAAACCTTGATTCATCGCTCCAGAGTACCGTTTACCACTTGTTAATTGTCCAGTTCATGCGCTCTTTGGACCAGGTCAGATGAGCCGCCTTGTTCGTTGTTGTGATACCTGGCTTGTGTGCCGCTGCTCTTCCATGGAAACCAAGTAAATGGAATTCTTTTCGTACAGTATTAGTGCTCACCATGGTGGCACTGGTGCTCTAAAACTCATCACCGTGGATGGTCTGTGTTGATTGTAGCCTGTGTTCACGTGTCACCGGTTTTATCATCCTCCTGTCCCTGTCAGTCATTTTCAGCGGCCGCCCTGGGAGTTTTCCTGCACTAGTGATGCCAGAACGTCGCCATTTGTTGATCACATCGCCAAACGTTGATTTTATATGCTCCAGTTCAGTGGCAATGGTATGTATAGCCATGTCACCAATGTGACAGCCCACGATTATCTCGCTCAATGTCACTGAGTTCACGTCGTGTTGCCATACCATCTGTATTCAACTGCTACGATGAAACCCTGCTTCCTACTATCTGTACACCGGTTATTGTTATTGAGAAACCTGGAATGTTCCATAACTTCAAATAACAGAGGTGTCCGGACAATTACTGGTAGATAGTTATTACTGTAAGGACACCTCCATGGAGTCCGAAGAATTATCACGGAGATCGAAACAATCCAGACAATCTATCATACCTCTCCTTGAACCCATTAATAGACAAAGACTTCACAGATGACACTGGCAACCCATTCCATTCGTTCTCAACTCTCCAAGCGTTAAATCTTGTCTTCATATCCATACTAACCACGCCTATAGTCAAATTTCAGCGATGCCCGCATCCTAAAATCCTTTAAGTAATCCCCACTTCATATCTCTACTTTTTCGTCTATCAACCAACTTTTGCATTCCACACAACCTTAATCAGTTCTCAAAGGGAACATTCAACAGAATTACTCACCATATAGTTGACTCGCATCTTAATAAGAAAAAAAGAAAATTAATAAGAAAACTGACCCATTATTTTTACCCCATACCGACAGCCTATTTAAATCATCCTGCAAACACTGCACTATTGACTATTACTTTACCTAATTTTGTATCATGAGCAAAAACTGAATACTCCGTTCAGTTTATTTCCTATATCATTTATGTACAAATTAGACGAGTAGTGGAGTAGCTAATTACAGCGATTAATGCTCCTCCGTAATTAGATCACTAATTACGTAGGAGCAGAATCCAGCTTTCGCCTGGATTCTGATCCTCCGTATACTACTTTTTGATATCTGTTCAGCAGCAACCCTATTATCCACACAACTAGTGTCATATTATTATTATTATTTTGTGCAGGCACCTCCATGGAGTCTGAAGACTCATCACGGAACACCCAAAATATCCACACGATATATCACACCACTCCTTGAACACAATAACAGATAAAGCACTCACAATTGACTCTGGCAACACATTCGACTCATTCACAACTCTCCTAGCAAAACACCTAGTTCTCACACCCCTATTAACATTCAACTTATAGGGATGACCCCTTGTTCTGTCCCCCCAAGTGATGAAACATATCCCCTGCATCAATTCTATAAAATTCTTTAAGTAACTTCAATGTTTCTATCATATCCCCTCTTTTTACGCCTATCAACCAACTTTTGCAATCCACACACTCTCAATCTTCATAGCGAACATTCCACAGACCACTCACCTCTGAATCTTCTCCACCACTTCTTCATCCCAAAGAAATCCAGGAGACCAGGCTTTAGCACAGTAAGCCAGATATGGACGTATCAAGCCTTTATAAAGAGGAATAACAACTTCTTTATCTCTACGTGTTAATGTGCTTTTCAATAACCAAGTAATGTTATGGGCTGCCTTAGAAACCTTAGCAATATTTCCTCTGAAATTTAACTCTCTGTCTACCTCTAGCCCTAAATCTCTAGCTTCATCTATTTCCTGGAGTATCCAATAATGTGACACACACACACACACACACACACACACATACACCTCATTTTGATATCTGTCCAGTATCCACCCTATAAGCTATAATCTCACTCTCTCTCTCTCTCTCTCTCTCTATATATATATATGTAAAAGTTTTTTACCTTGGAATTAAAACCAGGTTTAAAATAGCTTGGTATCCTTAAACATGGAAATTTTCGAAGACACTTCAAACCTCCAATAATTGGGGTGATGGTTTCACTCCAGGTGATGACATTCATTTCCCACCAAAATTCATCTCCATCTCCATTTGTTCTGATTTGCATAACAGAGTTCCATGTGGTACTGAGGCATTGCTTGTAATCTATTTCTTAAAATGCATAATTTTACATTTCTCCACAATAAACTGATACCCGTTATCTTTTGCCCACACTGACATCCTATTTAAATAGTCTTGCAAGCTCTCGCATCACCTTGATTAACTATTAACTATTACTCTACCTAATTTGGCATAATCAGCAAACAAATGAATATTTCCACTCAGATATCATTAGCATTGCTGCTAATGATATCCTATATCATTAGCAGCAATGGTCCCAGCACCGAAACTTGCATGAAGAATGGCATATTTTGCATAAGGAATTGCAGATGAAAAGCTTAGCGCAAGATGGGTGCTGCGCTTGCTCACAGCAGATCAAAAACGCACTCGCATGAAAATCTCTGAACTGTGTTTGGAGCGTTTTAACAAGAATAAAGCTGATTTTATGAGTCGATTTATTACTATGGATGAGACTGGGATTCACCATTACACACCAGAATCAAAACAGTGGACAGAAGCCGGTTGTTCAGAGAGAAAGATGACAAAGGAATTGAAGGAGGTACTGAAGGGAAAAAAGCAGCGGGAAACTGAGCAGAGGCATGTTGCCTTTGCAGGGCAACGCATCTGTTCAAAATGCTCGTGAAACCCAACTTTCGACAAACCCAAACTTGGGTTTTTAATATCTGCCTAACCCACCATATTCGTCAGACAGCCCTATCTGACTATTTCCTATTCCCAAATTTAAAGAAACACTTCAAAGGAACAAAATTTACCACATACGATGAAGTCATATCTGCAGCTGAGGGCTGGTTCGTGCAACAAGGGAGACTTTTTTCTCAGAAGATTGCAAATGAAAAGCAGCAGTGTAACAAGCTGTGGATTATGTAGAGTAATGTATAAGCTACATGGCTCTACCTCAATTCCTTCATGGAATTGAGGTAGAGCCTTTATGAAAATTTTCAGCACCCCTCATAAAAAAATAGTCAGTTAACGCCTTTTTATTCCCGTATACGGGGAGTAGGTGAGGCCATTTGCCCTATCTAACTTTTGGAGACTGAGTGGGCAGTTCAATCTCCACTGGTACCAATCAGAGATAGATGGCCCAAGGCTATCACTAATTAAATGGTACACAGGGAAGAGAGACGGCTCAAATGTGCCGCCATCTCGTGGTCCCTAACCCTGACACAATATATTTAATGTCTGAAATAATGTGGGTTCTACAGTCGATTTTCTTGAGTTTACAGGACGAAAAAACCCGAGTTTCCGGGTTTTTTCGTCGAAAGCCTTTCGTCGTGCGGTCAAGCGCTGTAGAGTACAAACGCCACATCCACCGAGCTACAAAGGCTCTCACACCCTCATATATTTTTTATTTACAATTCCATGAAAAATAATCAAAGGCCTGTGCAGCTCAGTAGAAGTGGCGTTTGTACTCTACAGTGCTTGACCGCATGACGAAAGGCATTCGAATCTAGTCGCCGACTTGAGAAACTTTTTCTAAGCCTTTTCTCGACCGGTTCCAGAGTTAGTCGATCTCTGGCACAGGCTAGCGGGTTTTTCCTCTGGGAAACTCGGGTTTTTCTTCTTGTAAACTCAAGAAAATCGGCCGTCGAAATCACACTATTTTCAGACATTAAAAATCTTGTGTTAGGGACCACCAGATGGCGGCACTTACTAGCCGCCTTCTTCACTGCATGTCGATTAATTAGTGATAGCCTTGGGCCAGCTATCTCTGATTGGCTACCAGTGGAGATTGCACTGGCCACTCCAAAACTTAGATAGGGCTAAAAAACGGCCTCGCCTACTCCCTATACGCGAACAAAAAGGCGTTAGCTGATTTTTTTATTTGAAAAAAAATCTAATAAATAGCGAATTTGAATAATTCAAATGAATAAATGAGGGTTTTTTATGAGAATACAATTCTAGGCATAGTCGTTGCCTTAGACTTCACTACTTAAAAGAACATGACGCTGCCCAAGCATTGTTATTGTTATTATTCGTGACATCTCCAAGGAGTCCGAAGACTCATCGCGGGAGGACATCTACTGTACAACTCTCTGTCTGCACCACTACACCGAACATCTACTACCAATCTACTGCCCATCACCACCACCACAGCTAGTATTTTTTGTCTGTAAATTGCATGTGTTCTGAAGGGCCGATTTGTCTCTATGCGGGATGAAAAACCCGAGTTTCAGGGAGATAAAACCCTGCTACCGCCATATGAGATCTGCTAACTCATCTTCGATTGAAAAAGTCCATATAAAGATTCCCGCCATCATGACGAGACTCGAGCTTAGGCCTTTTCCAATTGAAGGGTGCAACATACTGTCGTTCTTCCAATTGTGCTATGGAGGCGCTAATCTGAAATTAATTGGAATGGACATCAGGTTGGTAAAATGGATAAGTGGGCGGCTGTAAAGTATAATTTATCACTTAATACTACATTGAAACCCTGCAGTTAAGCTCATGAACAATACAAGATAGTAGGAAAGATGGCAAGTGTAATACTAAAGGCAAAATTGCATAATGAGATGAAATTAGTGAAGTATGCCAAAGGGAATCTAAAAAAAATCCTTTCGTTATGTAGTAAATAAAAGAAAAAATGATTAAAGAACGATATCTTTAAAAAAAGTCTGCTGGCATGAAGTGAGCCAGACCCAAAGAAATAGTTGAATAGAATCATCAAAATCAAATAACGCCTTTTCCTCCTCCCCACATAGGTAGTAGGCGAGGCCGTTTTAGCCTTTCTAACTTTTGGTTACCAGTGGAGATTGAACTGAATTAATTAGTGATAGCCTTCTGCCAGATAGCTGGCAGAAGGCTATCACTAATTAATCAGTACACGGTGAAGATGGCTAACTAGTGCCGCCATTTCGTGGTCACTAACCCTAACACAATATATATATATATATATATATATATATATATATATATATATATATATATATATATATATATATATATATATATATATATACAGGGTGTTCGGGATAAATTTGACAGTTTCGTAAGGAAAAAGAAAATCTTCTTTGTATCTATTAAATTTAATGAATTGACAAAAAAACATTACAGGCAGAGTTAATTACAATACTATCAACAAGATTTACTCAAAATAACCACCATTAGCATCGATCACAGCTTCAATTCTGCTTCGGAACCTCGAACAAGCTGATGCTACAGTCTCCCTGGGAAGGGCCGCAAAAACTGTTTTAATTTTATCCATTAACTGGGCTTTTGTATTACTGGAAGTGCGATTGGTGTCTTTTTCAACTGCGCCCCATACAAAATAATCCATGGGGTTAAGGTCTGGGGAGTTTGGAGGCCAAACATTTGGACTGGTGAAGTCGTAGAAATTTTCAGACAACCATTTTTGACTTTTCCCAGAGGTGTGGCAAGGGGCCGAATCCTGCTGCCATACATACGGCCTACCATTGGCTACCCTTGTTATCCAGGGCTTGACTACAGTTAGCAACTCCACGAACAAAGCCCGAATTCCAATGCCAGGGTTCTTCAACACCTGTTCCTGCAGATTTGCGAGGAATTCTGCTGTACGAACGCAATCAGTTCGTCTGCTAGGGATCTTTCTTCTTGCTACATCTTCGTAGTCACCATTGCAAGTCTCTAGTTCATGCCTGATTGTTTTTACTGTATTCAGGGAGCATTGGGCAGCAGTCGTAATATCCTTATTTTGATGGCGGGCACGAATCATCATGATACAAGTTATTCTCTTCCATGATTCAGGTGGGTTCCAGCTATCCATCCTTTCTGACATCTTGTATATGAATGAAGAACGGTCCAAACTTTTAAATGAAGAGAAGTGTGTGTTAATACATGTAACTTACGGAAAAATATAATTAATTATAAATATGTCAAATTTATCCCGAACACCCTGTATATATATATATTAAAGTCTGAAAATAGTGTGGGTTCGACGGCCGATTTTCTTTAGTTTACAAGACGAAAAACCAGAGTTTCTGGGAGGGAAAAACTGCTTGCCCATGCCAGAGATCGACTAACTCGGGAACCCGTTGAGAAAAGGATAAGAAAATGTTCTAGTTTGCGACTAGATTCGAACCCAAGTCTTCCGTCGTGCGGTCAAACGCAGCAGAGTGCAAAAGCCACTTCTACTGAGGTTGAGCGATTATTTTGTGAAAGTAAACAAATTGTAGGTGCTTGGGATTTTACAAGATCTCAATGTGAATTCTTCCATGAGATTTCAGTGTGTATGTGTGTGTTGCGTGATTGTGCAAGGAATTCTTTTTGACTAGGCTATTTAATTTAAGTTACACCACTATCATGGCTCTAAGAGAGTGATGGTACGATAGCTCCATTGTGTAAAGGTAGATCTAAACCAGAGGTTGAAAATTACAGATGTGTTACTATTTCAGGAGTGGTTAAGGTTTTTGAAAAGTTGGTGAAAGGCAGAATTCAATGGATAGAAAATAATTTGACACTTTTTTTTGAGGACTACATGGCTTTGTTAAGGGAAGGTGTTGCCTTGGCTATTTACTGATTCTAGAAGAGAGTGAAGCTAAAGTTCGATAAAGGCAATGCCTATAATGTGATATTGTTGGAGCATTAATAAGAAGGTAATTGGAATAGAAATTGGATTGTGAACAGGTAGGTGGTTGTTAGGATATGATTCAGATTTCTTGTTGTGAGGATGATGATTGAGCGGAAGGTATTTCCTGAAGTCTTTTCCGAAGTGAATCAATTTAAGGAGAAGAACGATAGGTATTGTGTGAATAATGATTTGACTGAACCTTCCATGGTGAGAGTTTGGATATATTCTTTAAGTTATGATAGGTATCCTGTCCTATCCCAATTTATGCTTACGCCCAGACCTACACATTTTGCTATGTATTCGGAACCGAAATACTACAGAATAGGTTGGTTATTTCTTATTCCTGGAGGTTCCCTATGTCTGTAGAAGCGTGTCTTCATGGGGATGGTTTGCCTGTTCTGGGGGACGAAAAACCAAGTTTCCTGGTGAAAAAAACCTTATCTCCGTATGAGACCGGCTAACTCACCTTCAGTCGAAAGAGACCAGATAAAGGTTCCTCATGTCACTGAAGGGAAACGAACCTAGGTCTTTCTGATCAAAGGGCTTCGTCTATACTGAGCTACGGAGGCTCTAATGATAGGTATACTGTGAACAATGGCCTGAGACAATGACTCCATAGAGATATCCGGTAAACAACAACAATATACAAATGAAAATGTAGTTTCAGTCATATAGAATAAAACTTGCTGGTTAAGTACCATTAATGCTGTCCCATCTTCCATTGTTCAGGGAAAAAAAATACAAGGCGATTATGGACAATTAGGTCAGAATCTCCAGTTGGTTTGGTGCATTCCACAGTGGCCATGAATTTTCCTGGTTTATAGCTTTCAACATTAAGCAACCTGTTAATGTTTAAAAGGTTAAGCTACTCTTCAATGCTTTGAAATATGCTATTGTATTTTGTTCCTTTATACACATTGCAAATAGCCTAGAAAGGAGACCGAAAATTTTGCTATTAAATATTTTAAATAAGTAAATTCCGTATGTTACTTGCTTAGTTATGCCTGCTTCTGACAAATCTATATTTCATGATAAATATTGTGGAATGGTTGTTGACAAAGCAGGATCCGATAAGCATCAAGCCTGCTAAATGATTTCTGAAAGTCAAATATTTCCAATATAAGCGAATTCTCCTATTTGCTTATGGTTATTCCCTTCTCTTACGTAATTATTATTTTTATTATTAATAAAAATAATAATTATTCATTAATATATAATAATAAGACCTCTGTTTGTGGTGCCACAAATATTGAACTCCAAGAGCTGACCATTCTGGAATATGCAATGCTGTTTCTACAGAACTGACCATTGTCTCTCTCAGTATGGCACTGTGTCATAAGGATGCTGCTGTAACTACATGGTTTGTGGACATGAACATCACACTTGACTGGCCTCCACAGAACCCTAATCTCAATCCTATTGAACATCTGTGGGATGAACTGGAGCACTGAGGTCGAGCTCCATCCTCACAACAGTCCAGGATCTCATTACATGCCTACAGGAAGAATGGTCAAAAATTCCCATTGATTGATATCATGTGATTGTGGAAAGTGTTCCATAGAATTGCTGCAGTCATTACAGTGAAAGGAGGTCCTACATCTTATTGAGTGCCATGGCTTCCTTTTCTTCACACCATAGATAGTGTCCATTGACTTCTTTTCAAGCACTTCTTGTAAAGAAGTCATGGTTAGTGCATATAAAAGTTGACTTCTGGATGTGCTATGGAATTCCATTGAGAAGTTAGTTGTGGTTATATACATTTGCTCCCATCATAAAAATAACACGGATGGAGAATTTTTTTTTTTTTTTTTTTTGAGTAGCAAATGTACCCCCACCGCAAAAGCCATAAACACAAAGTTGGTGATGTTGCTTTGATAATCATCTGCCAAATTACCCCCTTTAATAATGAATCTACAGAGCTCAGTGGGCATGGCATTAGCACTTCATGGTGCTAAGCCGCTGTCATTTTCTTGTTGCCGACTACAGGAACTTTTCTTCGATTGGTTCCTTGGTTAGTTAAGCAAGTGTTTTTTCTCTCTTGGAAACTTGAGTTTTTCGTATTATAAACTCAAAAAATCGACTGTAGAACCACACCATTTCAGAAAATTGTTAGGATTAGGGATACCGTATTTACTTAAATATAACTTGCACTTTTTTCCCCAAAATTAAAGTTAAAAAATCGCGGCGCGAGATACATGCGGGGATTTTCAAAAACTAAAGTTTCAGGAAAAAACTATTGACGATTATAATTAAATTCTCAGTATTCATTATAATTTACAATTGCTCACATTATTTATAAAATTAACGCATTTAAATTTTAATTATCAATGTCATCACGCGTTCGGCCGCTCACTTTCATCACGCGACATATTTGAATCTTTTAGTGTCAATGCTTCTGTAATTAAATTAAAACAAACAGGTTCATTATTGCTAGTCCTTTTATCATTTCGGAATCACGATCTCACTTATCATACCTTTGAGTTTAAAACCAGCACTGTAACTTGAACGTTTCTCCATATTTGAAGCGAAAATTACAAGTAATTTACAAGACTTGAGATCAGTACTGTCAACAGGGTGTAGCAGAGAGGCAGCATAGTTGCGAGACCAACCAATCTTTCTTGGGTCATTGCTGTTCGCAAATAATTTTAATCAGTTTAAGCTTGGAAAAACTTTCTGCACTTGCTATGCTAACAGGAATTAGCCAAACTGCAGTAGGTGCTGTCGCTATGCTAACAATTCCTGTTAGCGTAGCAAGTGCAGAAAGTTTTTCCAAGCTTAAACTGATTAAAAATTATTTGCGAACAGCAATGACCCAAGAAAGATTGGTTGGTCTCGCAACTATATCGATAGAGGTGGACAGCTTATAATTTAAATTTAGAAGAGCTTATAAACAGTTTTATTGTGCGATATCCCCGTAGAGCAAACATTTAATTAATATTATTATGTAATCGTTTTGCATTAATGTTTCTCTTGTAATAAAAACAAATTAGCAAGTGGGAATTTTCTTATGTTTTTGTCTTATAATCCATCAGAGGTGATATTTAATTGTTTGCCTCAGGGCCCTATCTAATCTGGCAACGGCCCTGCTTGAGATACGTAATGAACAATCCTTCACGAATGACTGAGAAGTGAAAGCAGAGTACAAAACCGACAGCAATGGTAAGCCATTGGAGATAGAGCAGCTATGAAGATGTGCATGATTAGTGGAGTATTAACAAAAGACCACACAACTCAATGACAAAGACAAGCCAAGAACTGTTAAGTTGAAATGCTGATTCTCTTCAGCTGAATTCCAAAATACATGAAACTGCCATAATAACATTCTCTTAGTTTTAAACTTCTTTTCATGTGCAAGTAATTTTAATTTATTTTTTCACGAAGTAAAATCAGGGATGTGAGATATACGCGAGGGTGAAGTTATATTTGAGTAAATACAGTATGAGATGGCAGCACTTCTCTGGATGTTGTTTATAATTAGTTATAGTCTTGGACCAACTATCTCTGACTAGCTGCTGGTAGAGATTGAACTACTCCCTCAGTCTCCAAAATTAGATAGGACTAAAACAGCCTTGCTTACTTCCTAGAGGAATAAAAGGAATTAGTGGATTTATTTACTGATATTTCTACAAAAGTGGATATCCAGCTTTCTCTTTGGCCATACTATGGAAATCATGGGAGATGGCTCCTTCTCTTCGAGCTTTACCATCAGTGCTGGAGTGTGCCCCCCCAAAGCTGTCCTATCACTTACAATAATCACTAATCTTATCCACAGCTTTGCAAATAACAGTACTCTCCACTCATCCTACTGATTTGACAAACCATGCAGTACTCTGACATCCCAGGCTTAACGATTATTTACAACTAATTCCTTAAACATTGAGCTACATACTACCCTTCAATAGGTGAGGACAACCTTATGTTCAATGCCATCAAAACAGTCTTGCCTTTTCTCATTCAAAAGAGATCCTAACTCACCTAACCTTACCCCCAGTAATATACAAAATCAAGATCAGATCTCTTTGTTCTGTACCTACTGGCATAAACAAATCACATCAACAGCCTCCAAGAAACTTGGTATTCTTTCATTCAAGAGCGCCTATTTTATACCTAACTAAATGTTCACTGTATACATATCCCAAATCTGCCATGTTTAAAATACTGCTCACATATTTGTGATAGTGCATCTAAACTAAAAGTTCCCTCAAAATCCTTGATGCTGTTCAGAGGAACGCAATTAGGATCACAGACGATCCCTCACTTAAAAACACACTTCAATGTCATTGGAAGTTTTTCTACTTGGTTATACTATAAATTAAAGATACCAAGAAATTATATACTTGGTTTAATCCTTTATCCAAGTTTAAGCAAACAAGTTTGTGCCTGAACTATTTTCAGAACTGGGGCAACTCGTATAAATAAGCTGACTTCACATCACTTGCCTTAGTATCCCATAATGCAAAGCACATTTCATTGCGGACATGTATAATGCTATGCATTCTGGGAAGAGTCACTACCCAGACTGGTTTCGACCTTTATTGAGGTCTCATCAGTGGGAGCCAGACCCAGATGTGATATTCTGCATTACTTCAACCTCAGAATCGGCTCTGGGTTTTGCTCCCACTGATGAGATCGCAATAAAGGTTGAAACCGATCTGGGTAGTGACCCTTCCCATAATGCATGGCATTATACATGTGCTTTGCATTATGGGATACTAAGGCAAGTCTTAGCTTCTTTATACGAGTTGCCCCAGTCCTGAAAATAGTTCAGGTGCAAACTTATTTGCTTACACTTGGATAAAGGATTAAACCAAGAATATAATTTCTTGGTATCTTTAATTTACACTTCAGTGTCAATCACACTGGGACAGTGTTTCAGCACTGTCTATTCTTCAGGTACTTCCATGGTCACTGTTGTAATGAATTGGCAACTGCAAACATACTGAACCTGCTTCTATTCGTCCTCTTTTAGACTGTCCACTTCTGTATTCTATAAGAGCCTTCCTATTTGCAGTTCCCAAACAACTGCAAACTATAGCTAAAAACAACAACAACAACAACAAAAACAAAAAAAAAAACTTCTATCTCAGTCCTCTTCTGCACCCCACACATGGCATTGATGAGTTTATACGTCCCTCGACCTCTTGTGTATGTAATATATATATATATATATATATATATATATATATATAAAAAAAATAATATTTTGATAGTTAATATTTGGTTCTTCTTTTTTACTAAATATGATACATTATATTGGATTTTTTATTGGACCATGATTTTGATAAACATATATATATAATCGTCGACAAGTTTTGCCAGCTAGGGTCTATCTGGCTTCTTAGATGAGAAAGGTTATACTAACATTAAATGCTAAAACAAAAGAATGCAGTAACGACCTAAAAATCAGTTAAACAAATTGAAGATCACACGTGACATTAAGAGCATAAAGCATGGAGACTTAGTCATTGTTATTAAAACGCGTTTTATAATTTTTCGCGTAATTGAGTTCTGCTAAACATAATGAATTTATTAAGTTTTCCCAAATGTCTTTTTATATTATGCCTTGGTTTCTATTGACATTGTCTCCTGTCCAGAGTACCACTGCAGCTTCTTTAAAAAATGAATAGGTTGAAAACTTAATGTTTTTTACCTAAGGATTAAAATAAACTCCAACCTTGGCTCAGAATATTTCAAGCCTTTAATATGCAGGATTTCACATTAGTGAAAATCGTGAAAGTCAAACCCTGATAAACTTAACTGCAAAAATAGATGCTGTTCATCTGACTACCTAGGCTGGCATGAAGAAAGCTTTTCAGTTATGACGTTTTATTTCAAAACTCCAACAAAAGGATTCACTGCTTTTGGAATCAGTTTTTTTATTTTATTTACTTTGATGAAGTTCATTTATACTTTTTTTTTTTTTAGGGGTTTAATTCTCACAAAGAGAGAGCCTGTCACCCCTCCTTTTTTTTAAGCAAACCAGTTGTTAAAAATTTACCAACATCCCACTGATTATCATTATTTTTTATTATTTGTATTTTATACAGTCCAAAACTCTGCTCTTGAAACCAATATGGAACTTTTTTCACACCAATGCATGGTTTTCTGATATCACTGTGGTCTCACACTGGGTGATAAAATTCTAACTGTGTGTGCTCAGCTCAAACATCTCAAGCTTCAAGCCAATCTACTATAAGAACCAGTGGCAGCCAGTGAAAATTTTAAGTGGGGGAGGGGTGCTGCATATACAAAATAAAATTAAAAAAAAAATTATCTTTTTGTGACCACATCTAATACTTTCGTACTAGATCTAGTACTTTTTATAAATTTTTAGTGTTCTAGTATGTTCACCAAAAGATCTAGTACTTTCTTCCTTCCGAATAATAATAATAATTAAAATAACAATATGAGAGTTAGACATATGCGTTTAATATTTTTCTCTTCTCCCACCTCCCCATATATCACATTCAGTGAGAGAAGCATGATTTCTCTTTTATTTCTTATTTTTTTTTATCCCCGTCTTACTGTTCGCTAACTTTCTCTTCCTCCCCGATCCCATACTCACGCAATCCGACTGATAGCCAATGAAAATATATTCTTCGCTATTCAAATATTTCTCGGCGTTATAAGATCATTACAACAATGAAACCTTCCAACGCAATTCATGATGCTCAAGACAGCCGTGCTAGTCACACCCCAGTCCAAACTATCTCTAGCCCGAAAACTCAAGAAAGGAAACAAATGCCTAAAACTTATGCAGAGGCAGCACAAACAAAGGCTACTCCATCTCATGACTGTATAGGCTCAAATCTAACATCAGTACTAACTGCCTCACTAGCTACCATGTTACAAGAATTCAGTATGACGAATCCTTCGCCGTCCGCCACGAAAAGATTCCTACAAGGTACTCACTCAATTCTGACAGCCCTCAACAATGAATAGAAGAAAATTCAATCCTAACTCTCTCATGATCACCGCATGGAATGCCAAAGGACTCAAAAACAAATTCTAGAACTACAAGAATTCACTCACAGATACACTCCTGATATAATTCTAGTAAACGAAACACATCTGAGACCAGCTAATAATCCCAAATTACGGAACTATACTATGTACAAAACAGATAGACTCACCAGCAGCAGAGGAGGAACAGCTATATACATTAAAAACTACCTAAGCCACAATGTTCTGACCAATCCCCAAACCAAGAACCTAGAGATAACAGGCATTGAAGTTAATACCAACAATGCTGGCAATATTAAAATCTATGCTGTATATAATCCACCCAGCATTCCATTGCTGGTATCTGACTTGGACTCCATTCTCGGCTTCACAGACTCCATTATCATGGCTGGTGACTTTAATGCCAAACATACAGCCTGGCATAGCTCCACAATCAACGACAAAGGTCGAATTCTAAATCATTACTCAATGCAACATTCTATTGTTGTAACTGGACCCACAGAGCCAACCCATCACAGTTCAACTGGAAGTTCAGATGTACTTGACATAGTCATCCTCAAAAACATCAGATACCAATATCAGCTGGAAACAATAAATGAACTTTCATCAGATCACAACCCTATTCTGCTTCAACTTTGGTACACAAGAACAATTCTCCTCTCCCCACTCTTTCATATCTTGGGACAAACTCTCCAGAATCCTACCTGATCACATTGGCCCAGTCCCTACTATTCACACTAAAGAGGAGATAGAAATGGATGCAAACAACTTTACCAGTCAAATCAAAAATGCAATAAAGTCAATTACCCAAACAACAGTTTTTCACCCTAGTGGACGGATCCCCGAGGAAATTATGGATTTAATAAGACTGAAAAACAAAACCAGAAAGAGGTATCATAACCCCTGAAGATAAAGCAAATTTGAATAAATTAAACAGACAAGTACGTGAAGCCCTCCAAAAACATCGAAACCAAGAATGGGAATCTAAGCTAACAAAATTAAACCCTGAGGACAACTCCATATGGAAGTTTCTGAGAACTTTCCGCACCAAAAGACAACTTTTATCCCCAATTCAAACCTCGAAAGGAATAGCTCACACTGATAAAGAAAAGGCAGAGGCTCTGGCCGAGCTTGGAAAGTCAATGCAACCCCTCATATGAAAATTTGAACATCAATCTCATCTACAAGATTCACCGCCGAGTTAGGCAGGCCATAACACAACAAAAAGATGACCTAGAACCTCTCACACCTACTTCTCCAACAGAAGTTATAAACATTATAACCCACCTGAACAACAATAAAGCTCCAGGCTCAGATGGAATTACAAACAAAATAATTAAACTACTCCCCAGAAAAGCCATTGTACATCTAGTCAACATAATTAATGCCATCCTCAGACTACAGTATTTCCCTTTAACAAGGAAAATAGCAGATGTCACACCAATCAAAAAGATGGGAAAAAATGCTCAACTCCCTGAAAACTACAGCCCTATCAGTCTTCTATCTAACCTTGGAAAGATCGCAGAAAAAGTAGTCCTTACTAGGCTTCAATCACAAACGGACCAACTACATATAATCCCAAATGAGCAATTTGGATTCAGAAAAAACCACTCCACCGTTCAGCAGATCCACAGGCTGGTCGAATACATCTCCGAAGGCTTGAACCGGAACCTTCATACAGCTGCAGTCTTTTTAGATGCTGCAAAGGCTTTTGATAAGGTGTGGAATCAGGATCTTCTCTACAAGCTCATCACATTCAATATGCCTACTAATCTAGTTAAAATAATTCACTCTTACTTCAGAGACAGATACATGCAAGTCAAAATAAATGAAACTGTATCAACCAGACGCAAGGTTCTGGCAGGATTGCCGCAGGGCTCACTCTTGGCCCCTTTGCCGTTTTCTATCTGTATTGCTGATATCCCTCAAAACCCAAGCTCAACAATCACTGCATTATATGCTGATGACACTGCATTATTAGCAAGATCTCCCAGCCCCAAACTAGCTATTAAGAGAGCAAGCTATTAAAAGCAGCATTCACATGTTGGAAAGATGGTTTATGGACTGGAGAATTCAAACCAATCCATAGAAGAGCTCAGCCATACTGTTCACTAGAAAAAAGCCTCAAATCAAGGAAGATATACATTTACTAGGTGTTAAAGTTCCATGGTAGAATACAAATACAGTCAAATATCTTGGAGTAATTCTGGATAAAAAATTACAATTCACCAACCATATAGAACACATAAGTTCAAAGACATCCAAAGCAATAGCGCAGCTCTACCCCATGATCAACAGAAAAAGTAAATTCGATACTCAGAACAAACTGCTCATATACAAGTTGGTAATACGCCCAGTCATAACTTACACATCTCCTGCGTGGAGTCATACTTCGAAAACAAATATTCAGAAGCTGCAGAGAATACAAAACAAATGTCTGAGAATGAGTTTGGATGCTCCGTGGTTTATCAGAAACTCCCAAATTCACAGAAACGTCAGCATTCCTTATATCACATCTCTTCTTCATGACCTAGCTGAAAAGTTCTTCATTAAGACAATTAATCATCCGAACCCACTGATAAAGCAAGCTTCAGACTATAATGAAGCAGATTTCTGCAAATACAAGAGACCCAAATCAATTCTATGCTCAGCTGAACACAGTTAATCTCACTGCCCTTTCAGGGCGAGCTTAAAGTTCAATAATTCTCCACCCAAAGAACTTAACTTTTCAGATGGAGGGGAATATGAAAAGCATTTATGCTTCACCCATCAAAACAGTATCGTTCTGCGTCCTGCGAAACCAAGTGGAAAAATTAAATATTTTAATATGAATAACCACTTTTTATTGATGCAAATCGTAATTTGGACCCCATTGAAAAGAGAAATCCAGCCGACTCGGTAAGTTTTTAGACATAGAAAATGTATATAAGGAATGGCAACTTTGAAGACTGTAAAACATTGAATAAAGTTCAAGTATTCATGGTGTTTTGGAATAAAGTTTTTAAAATGAAAAATGCTGTAGGAGAACAAATGTTTCCTAATTCAGCAACATTAGTTAAAGCTGTACTGTGCCTGCCTCATTCATCAGCAGCAACTGAAAGAATATTTTCAGCAGGGAAAATAAATAAGAATAAAATAAGAAATCAACAACAAACTCCCTTGATGAATGAACTCGTTTTGACAAAAGAAAAATTGAAACATTCATCAGCTACAGACTTCACTATTTCTGAAGAGTTAATTAATTTAGCAAAATCTGTTAAAATAATGAATAAATACTTCCAGTGTTTTTCTTGTGTGTGAGAACTCCCGTATATATGTAAATAGCATATTAAATAACTGAAAATTTAATGTTACATTATTTTAAACACTAAAATGAGACAAAAATTATATGGAAAATTAATACACACGTTAAGAACGAGAGTTACAATTGGGACTTCTGTTATGATGATTGACAACTGCAGATCTTGGATTCACAGATGACTACAGTGAGGTGAGTTTGACTTTTGTTTTTCATATCTGTCGTACACGTGTTAATTTAGCGGTTTTACATTGCATTCATCTATGATAATAAGGTACTAATACCGTAAAATGCCATAAATAGAGTAAATAAAACGAAAACAAATAAAAATTTAGTACTTTTTTTTTCAGATCTAGTACCTTTTTCCTGCATAAGTTGGTACTAAATATTTTTCTTGAATGGTCACCCTGCCTGCAATTGACGCGATCATTCGCAGTGTATTTGTTTCGTGTTACCATAATTATTATTATTATTTGATACCTCCAGGGAGTCCAAAGACTCATCAAGGGAGAGTGTGCCAACAGCATCGAGCGATTGGTCCCCTATTTCTGCCTAAACCTACAAATAACAAGAGCAACAGCTGCCTAACATCCTTTTTCAGTTGAACTGTTGACTCACCAAACCTGCCACCTCCATGCATCTTTCATTCCAAATGCCTTAGCTGTGTAAAACAGCCCTCTTTAAGTTCTCCAGAGACTACAACCACAAAATTAAATAAAAAAATAAAAAATAAAAAAAAACTTTCTTCGGCCTGCAATTGTTTGCTATAGATCTTGCAGCCTCTTGTGTAGAAGTGACATAACAATAACATAATAAATCATACTTGAAATTTTATATTTGCTGATCATACTGCAGTGATAGTTGATATAGCCATTAAAGTGATTTTATTATTATTTGTGACACTTCCAAGGAGTCTGAAGACTCATCGTGAGAGGACACCTACTGTACAACTCTCTGTCTCCACTACTACACCGAACCTCTACTACCAATCACCAACATCGATGCCATCTACTGCCCTTAACCACCACCACCACAGCTAGTATTTTTTGTCTGTAAATGGCGTGTGTTCTGAAGGGCTGATTTGTCTGTATGCGGGATGAAAAACCCATGTTTCAGGGAGAAAAAACCCTGCTACCTCCATATGAGATTGGCTAACTCACCTTCAACTGAAAAAGTCCATATAAAGATTCCTCCCATCATGACAAGAATCCAACTTAGGCCTTTTCGAATCGAAGAGCACAATGTACCGTCGTTTTTCCAATTGTACCACGAAGCCGCTTTTTTGTTTAAAAAAGAGAAAACAGAACATACATATGTTCACTAAATTTAGTTTAATCCTTTATCCAAGTGTGAGCAAACAAAGTTTGCGCCTGAAAGTATCTTCAGGACTGGGTTAAGGTGGTACACACCAGGGCAACTCGTTGCAAAGGTGGAGCAAGCTACCAACACTCCTATCCTAGTATCTCCTATAATGCAAAACACATCTCCTTGCGGATATGTCTATTGTTATGCATTAAGGGAAGGGCCACTACCCAGACCGGTTTCGACCTTTATTGAGGTCTCTTCAGTGGGAGCCAGGCCCAAGTCGAGATATCAGGCAGAAGCATTTGCAGGTCATCTCCACCTATAGGAATTGCCAATTGGTGTGCCACCCTTTTTTTAATAAATTACTCTGGATTTAGAGAAAGATGTTGAAAGTTTATTTTCCACTTGGTTAGAGTATAATAAATTTAGTTTAATCCTTTATCCAAGTGTGAGCAAACAAAGTTTGCGCCTGAAAGTATCTTCAGGACTGGGTTAAGGTGGTACACACCAGGGCAACTCGTTGCAAAGGTGGAGCAAGCTACCAACACTCCTATCCTAGTATCTCCTATAATGCAAAACACATCTCCTTGCGGATATGTCTATTGTTATGCATTAAGGGAAGGGCCACTACCCAGACCGGTTTCGACCTTTATTGAGGTCTCTTCAGTGGGAGCCAGGCCCAAGTCGAGATATCAGGCAGAAGCATTTGCAGGTCATCTCCACCTATAGGAATTGCCAATTGGTGTGCCACCCTTTTTTTAATAAATTACTCTGGATTTAGAGAAAGATGTTGAAAGTTTATTTTCCACTTGGTTAGAGTATAATAAATTTAGTTTAATCCTTTATCCAAGTGTGAGCAAACAAAGTTTGCGCCTGAAAGTATCTTCAGGACTGGGTTAAGGTGGTACACACCAGGGCAACTCGTTGCAAAGGTGGAGCAAGCTACCAACACTCCTATCCTAGTATCTCCTATGGTATCTCCTAGTATCTCCTAGAATCTCCTAGTATCGCAAATGCTTCTGCCTGATATCTCGACTTGGGCCTGGCTCCCACTGAAGAGACCTCAATAAAGGTCGAAACCGGTCTGGGTAGTGGCCCTTCCCTTAATGCATAACAATAGACATATCCGCAAGGAGATGTGTTTTGCATTATAGGAGATACTAGGATAGGAGTGTTGGTAGCTTGCTCCACCTTTGCAACGAGTTGCCCTGGTGTGTACCACCTTAACCCAGTCCTGAAGATACTTTCAGGCGCAAACTTTGTTTGCTCACACTTGGATAAAGGATTAAACTAAATTTATTATACTCTAACCAAGTGGAAAATAAACTTTCAACATCTTTCTCTAAATCCAGAGTAATTTATTAAAAAAAGGGTGGCACACCAATTGGCAATTCCTATAGGTGGAGATGACCTGCAAATGCTTCTGCCTGATATCTCGACTTGGGCCTGGCTCCCACTGAAGAGACCTCAATAAAGGTCGAAACCGGTCTGGGTAGTGGCCCTTCCCTTAATGCATAACAATAGACATATCCGCAAGGAGATGTGTTTTGTATTATAGGAGATACTAGGATAGGAGTGTTGGTAGCTTGCTCCACCTTTGCAACGAGTTGCCCTGGTGTGTACCACCTTAACCCAGTCCTGAAGATACTTTCAGGCGGAAACTTTGTTTGCTCACACTTGGATAAAGGATTAAACTAAATTTATTATACTCTAACCAAGTGGAAAATAAACTTTCAACATCTTTCTCTAAATCCAGAGTAATTTATTAAAAAAAAGGGTGGCACACCAATTGGCAATTCCTATAGGTGGAGATGACCTGCAAATGCTTCTGCCTGATATCTCGACTTGGGCCTGGCTCCCACTGAAGAGACCTCAATAAAGGTCGAAACCGGTCTGGGTAGTGGCCCTTCCCTTAATGCATAACAATAGACATATCTGCAAGGAGATGTGTTTTGCATTATAGGAGATACTAGGATAGGAGTGTTGGTAGCTTGCTCCACCTTTGCAACGAGTTGCCCTGGTGTGTACCACCTTAACCCAGTCCTGAAGATACTTTCAGGCGCAAACTTTGTTTGCTCACACTTGGATAAAGGATTAAACTAAATTTATTATACTCTAACCAAGTGGAAAATAAACTTTCAACATCTTTCTCTAAATCCAGAGTAATTTATTAAAAAAAGGGTGGCACACCAATTGGCAATTCCTATAGGTGGAGATGACCTGCAAATGCTTCTGCCTGATATCTCGACTTGGGCCTGGCTCCCACTGAAGAGACCTCAATAAAGGTCGAAACCGGTCTGGGTAGTGGCCCTTCCCTTAATGCATAACAATAGACATATCCGCAAGGAGATGTGTTTTGCATTATAGGAGATACTAGGATAGGAGTGTTGGTAGCTTGCTCCACCTTTGCAACGAGTTGCCCTGGTGTGTACCACCTTAACCCAGTCCTGAAGATACTTTCAGGCGCAAACTTTGTTTGCTCACACTTGGATAAAGGATTAAACTAAATTTATTATACTCTAACCAAGTGGAAAATAAACTTTCAACATATGTTCACTGTTAGAATGAATAGAGGGAATCATTTTGTTTAGGTTTTATTATACAATGTGCTTCTGTTTTATGCTAATAGATCTTCTATTGGTTTGAGATGCAAGACTTGATATTTCTGGTTGGTGGAAATCATGTAGTCATCCCTAAGTTACGTGGTAAATATAATATATTTGTATTAGCATACACTACTGATCAAAAATATCCAGACATTTGCACATCCCAACTCTCACTCTACCATGAAACATTAATGTGGAGTTAGTCTATCCTTTGCTTTTGTAAAGGCTTCGATATTCTGAGAAGACTTTCATTAGATTTTGGTACACTGCTGTAATAATTCTCTTCTATTCTTCAAGAGCATTAATAAGGTCAGTCACTGATGCCAGACTGACTCATAAACGGCATTCCAATTTATACCACAAGTGCTTGATCTGGTTGAGATCAGGATTCTGAGCATGCCAGTCAAGTTCTTCAAAACTCCATCAAACCATTACTGCAGACCTCACTTTGTGGATGGGCATTGTTGGTACATAGAGAAAAGACACTTCACCGAACTGTTGCCATAAAGTTGAAAGAAAGGACAGAATTGTCTAGAATGTCATTATAAGCTGTAGCATTAAGATTCTACATGTCACTGGAACTAAATGGCCAACTCGAACAATGAAAAACAATCCCAGACCATGATGCCTCCTGCACCAAACTTCAGAGCTGGCGCATAACATTTAGGCAGGTAGCATTCTCCTGGCATCTGCCAAACATAGACTTGTCCATCAGACTGCCAGATGGTGAAACATCACTCTAGAGAAGGCATTTCTGCTGCTCAACTAGTTGCAGTGAGTTTGGAACTCAGTAGCAAGAAATTCAATCAATGGTAGGCGATTTTTCAGTACTCAGCAGTTCTGCTCTGTGAATTTATGTGGATTATCAAGTTGCGATTGCTCTTGTTGCTCCTAGGCAATTCCACTTCACAATAACTTCATTTATAGTTGATCAGAGCAGATATTTCCTGAACTGAGTTGTTGCAAAGGTGGCACCCTATAATAATGTATGTCCAAAGTCACTGAGCTCTTCAATATAAGGAAGCAAGACCTTTTGTTTCCTTTTATACCAATATGAAAGAATTCGATAAGCTAAAACAGCTCATCAGATTACTCGGTTATTGAAGAACACCCTGATGAACCCTCTGACAAGAAGGTTATTATACCTCTTTATAGGATCTTGGTAAGACTCCATTCTTGGGGATGAGAAGGAGGTAGAGAGGATCCAAAGATCAGTGATAAAGATGGTAGCAGGTCTATGTAATGCGCCTTATGAAGATAGGTTGAAGATTTGTGGGTTACATAAATTGATTGACAGGCAGAAAAGGGATGATATGATTGAGACATATACATCACTGAGTTTTTACAGGATTAACACAGAGAAAAAATTTTTCAGAACAGGTCTGGATGTGGGAGAACTAGGGACCATCCTTGGAAATTGAGCAAAGTATGTGGTAAGCCAAGGGGATAAGGACTAGATTTTTTGCTTGTAGAGTGGTGCATGAGTGGAATAGGTTGCAAGTGTCTTTTGCGGGTGCCATGTGAACAAGTTCAAAGCAAAGTATGATAGATATTGCAGGAATGTTGGATAGTATTTGGCATAATATTCAGGGTCTTCCTCGATGAAAGAGAGAGGCTGTGGATTCCATGCAGTTGTCCATATAATAACAAATAATAACAATAATGAACCATGGTTATGATCAGCGGTGAGCTATTAAAATTTTAACAAAGGGCTCGCATTGTCAAGCAAAAAAAAAAAAAAAAAAAAAAAAAAAGAAAAGAAAAGAAAAGAAAAGAAAAGAAAAAAGGCCCCCTTATAATACTTATATAGCGACTTTGCAGAGCTTCTGACAGATATGATAATTCCCATAGGATATCAATCATTAATGCTAGATCTTTTAAAAATTCTAAATTGAGAAGTCAGTTTAAAAAGCTCTTATATTTATAGTTCGATGCAAAATGCTTGCATCAAGCTGGGTAATTTCTCCACAAAGCAAGAGCCGTTCGTAAACTGCAAGCTGCCCATCGTGGTCCAAACACATGGCCGATCTTTAAAATTTCGATACCAAGGTCTTTTGCAATCGGATTTAATTCTCGTAGATTTTTTGGTGATTGATGATAAAAAGCATATAATTTAACCCTAAATATTTCAAAATGATTTATTACTTTAATGTTTTTTATCAAATCGTCTAATGCTAAGTGTAAACGATGAGTGCAATGCCAAATCACAACGTTTGGAAATTTTTGTAGAAGTTTGATTACAACACCTGATTTGTTTCCTAACATTACACTAGCTCCATCAGAACAAAATGCAATGAAATGATTTTTTATATAGTTATCAGAAAATCCATATGATTTAAAGTACAATTACAGTAGCATGTATACATTCCACGGTGGTATTTTCTAGTTCTACAAGATTAAACAAGAAGAACAAGGGGCTCGCAAATTTGAAAAAAATTTAACAAAGGGCTTGCGCAAGCTCCTTATAGCTTACCACTGGTTATGATGTATATAGCCATATCCACTATTACAAATGGTGTTCGGATATTTTTGATCAGATCATGCAAAATCCTACCTGTCCCTTCCACTCCATGTTGCTGATTATTGGTGCTGTGGAGAACAATGAATAATAAAAATAGGAAGAATACTAAAAAAAAAAAAAAAAAAACCACAGATTTTTAAGAAAATATAATTTATTACTGGTCTTTTATTTATTTTTATTACTTTTATTTGTTGGTCATTCATATTATGTATATTCTTCCATGGTTTCTTAAAGTTAACAAAATCTATTTTTAAAAATTTATTTTTTATTAAATAAAAACTATTTTATGTTCTACAGTATACAGCTACTCGCCAACTAGCAAAATCTACTCGCAACATGCAAGCATATTTGTTGATTCCTGGTCATGGGTTAAATGGTCAGGGCTACATGTGAGCTAGTTTAATGAAGAGGGTGCAGTTCCACTGCCAATCCATCTTCCCGGATCAATTTTGTTGATGTAGGAATGATGTTGTGAAGGAATCTCTGCAGGTATAGCCAAACTACTTAGGTCAATTGGCTACAAGTGCCCTTTCACCCTTTTTAACTAGATGTCTACTTTTTTAGGCTCTGAAAAAGATAAACTTGTGCCTTTGGTACATGCCTATTAAATTCCTTGCCAGTGTGGGTTATCATATTTTGGCCAATTTCGTAGATCGATGACTATATGTCATGATGAACATCTAAAGTGTATTAAATTCCATGAGCCTGAACAGCCGAGACTTGCAGAACATGCAATCTCTACCAGACATTGAATCCTTTAGAAGAAAATTAAGGGCCTTCATAAAAGTAATTATCTTATGGAACACCTATATAAAGAAAGTTGTGAAGCCTTGCTATGTTGTCCAAATCTAAACAGAAGTGATGGACTGAAATTATCCCTTTTATGGGAAATAGTATTTCACATATTCTGCAAATAATGAAATTTTTTTTAGAAAGAATTACAATACTTTGGACCATATTCACAAGTTAAGACAGCTCATTGAAAAATCAATTGAATACAATAAATCCTTATGTCTGGCCTATATAGACTATGAAAAAGCATTTGATTCAGTTAAAACATCTGCAACACTAAAAGCTCTTGAAACTCAGGGAACTGAGAAACCATATATTGAAACACTAAAACATATTTACAATCAGTAGCGCACTCAGGATTTATTCTTGGAGGGGGCCGAGCATTATTATTGTTATTACGGGCGACTCCAGGGAGTCCTTAGACTCATCGAGGGAGGCCCTAAACATCATGTCCACACAACTATACGACATTCTAACAGTATTTATCATACCTTCCCTTGAACTCACTCACCATCATAGCACCCACAACAGACTCTGGCAGCTTATTCCACTCATTTACCACTCTAAAAGTAAAGAATCCAGCTCTCACACCTTGCTAACCACACTCTTTCCCAGCTTCCATAGCTGTCCCTTGGTTCTCCCACCACTAGTCCTGATCACAAAAATATCCTTTGAATTAATCCTATAGAAACTCTTTAGCAATTTGAATGTCTCAATCATATCTCCCCTTTTCCGCCTATCAACTAATTTCGGCAATCCACAAATCTTCAACGTGTTCTCATAAGGTTCATTCTATAGACCTGCTATCATCTTGGACACTCGCCTCTGGATCCTCTCCACCTCTTCCCCATCAAGAAGAAACCAAGGTGACCAAATCTGGGCACAGTAGTCGAGATGAGGTCTTATCAAGGCTCGATACAGAGGTACAATAACTTGCTTGTCTCTGCTCGTCAAAGTATTTTTCAACAACCAAGTGTCTCAATCATATCTCTTTATGATTGAGACACTCAGACACTCAGAAATCAGCTCATCAAGTGAGTTGATGAGCTGATTTAGCCACTTTTGCAATGTGCCTTCTAAACTTCATCTCCCTATCCACCACCACTCTCAAGTCCCTGGCCTCATCAATCTCCTGGAGTATAGTTCCACCAATGTGGTATACTGCTGCTAATCTTTTCACCCCAAAATGCATAACCTCACATTTTGTCACATTAAATTGACATCCATTCTCCTTAGCCCAGAACTCCAATCTATCAAAATCATCCTGCAAGATTTTGACATCTTCTGCATTCACTATTGCCCTACCCAACTTTGCATCATCATCAGCAAACAAATGAACCGTTCCTCTTAGATCCTTCCCTATATCGTTAATGAACAAATTAAACAGCGGTGGTCAAGAACAGAACCCTGCGGCACACCACTAGTCACAGGCCGTCTTTTGGACTCAACTCCTGAATAAACTACTCTCTGATATCTCTCCACCAACCACCCACCTATCCATCTCACCAACCCTATATCCATTCCCATATGTTGTAGTTTACGGATTAGAATTCCATGTGGTATCCTGTCAAATGCCATAGCCAGGTCCAGCAGTATCACTGTAAACCCATTAACCTTATTCAGTTCAGCCGTCACTGTGTTATAAAACTTGAGCAAGTTACTGAGGCATGATCTACCCTTCACAAAGCCATGCTGTCCCCTGTACAGTATCTCGTTTTCATCAATCCATTCCTGTATTTTTCCCTTGACTACTTTCTCCAAGACCTTGACAATGACCCCTGATATGCTGATCGGTCGGTAATTTGCAACAATAGTCTTGGATCCTCCTTTATGCAGTGGAACTATTTTTCCCCTCTTTCCACACCTTCGGGACTAAACCAGACCCGAGACTCAGATTAAACAACACAGTCAAGATCACTGATAATTCTTTAGCCGCTTCAAGTAAGACCCGTGCCGGTATACCATCCAATCCCACACATGTATTCACATTAAGGTTCTGTAATAGACTATTCACCTCCACTTCATTCATCACAATTCCCGTATAAACTAATGGTTTCAATATCACCACCTGGATGATATACTCTTGCAAAGTGCTCGCTCAGTAATTCCACCATATCGACTGATTCAGTGACCTCCTTACCATCATCATTCCTTAAAAGATTTCTATTCAAGATTTAATCTTGAGGAGGGCAGAGTTGAGTAGACGATTTGAGAATGCACACTATATTGCATACGACATATGACTGAGCATCTGCATTGATTGCCAATACATGATACCCGTGATCTCCTCTCAGTCTACAAGAGCACTACTTCGTTTGCCTTGCGTTTATAGAGGCCAGGATTCCCGAGAGCTGTAGGATATTCCCACCTTATGCGGTCACTAATTCATAAGTAGTATAGAAATAGAAGACACAACATAAATAAAAAAAATGAATTTTAATTAGGAAAAGATTTTTGGAAAATTTTCTAGTGTATTTTTCCTTTTTCTTTTTTCTCCCTGGTTGCACCACTGTTTACAATAATGCAACTTCTGTAATTAAATTACATAAAAACAGTGAAAAGTTTCCAATACAAAAAAGCATCTGGCAAGGCGACACCATAGCTCCCAAATTATTTACAGCTGCACTAGAGGAAGCCTTAAGAAGCCTTGATTGGGAAACAAAAGGAATAAACATAAATGGAGAAAGGCTGCATCATCTGAAATTTGCAGATGATATTGTCCTAATAGCAGATAATCTTGAAGATCTGGAAGAAAGGCTAAATCAGCTAAATGAAGCCTCTAAAGTAACTGAATTAAAATTAGAGAAAAAACAAAAATAATGATGAATAAATACATAAACTATAGAACTGTCAAAGTTGAAAACCATGAAATAGAACAAGTTACTTCATATGTATATTTGGGCCAATTGTTATCCTTTGAGGATTGCCAAAGAAAAGAGATTGAACGAAGAATTCACCTTGGATGGATGGCTTATGGGAAAATGAGAGACATATTCAGAAGTGACATCCCTATAAGTCTAAAAAGGAAAGCTTTCAACCAGTGCATACTTACTGTCCTAAAATACAGAGGAGAAACATGGACTTTAACAGAAGCCCTAAACAAAAAGCTGAGAACAACACAACATCGCATGGAGAGAAGTATGCTAAAAATAACATTAAGAGATAGGAAGACAAATACCTGGATAAGATCTCAAAGAGGTGTCATGGATATTGTAAAATACATTAAACAGGCTAAGTGGAGATGGGCTGGCCATAGTGCCAGATGCAGTGACGGGAGATAGACTTGAAAAACAACAGAGTGGAGACCAATGGATGGAGCAAGACAAAGAGGAAGACCGAGAAGAAGGTGAAGGGATGAACTGGAACAAATTGCAGGAGTAAGATGGATGGGAGAGGCAGAAAACTGAGTGGTCTGGAAAATCATGGGGGAGACCTTCATCCAACAGTGGATAGAACCAAAAGGTTGAAGAAGAAGAATGATTTTTTGTTTAAAGTTACTTGGTTAGGACCTTAATGTATTTAGAATGTGTCACTCTAAGTGTAGTTCTTGCATTTTCATTGTTGAAGCTCCTGGTTTCTGTTCTCGTTGTTTAATTTGAGAGTCATACTGAAGATGCCCTTGACAGTGAAGTGAAAATTCTATCTGAATATATAAATTACATTTAATGATATTTCATCTTGTACCATTATTGGTATAAAATGAGATATCATGTGACTATTAAATTATTTAAGGAATTTACAACATATACTGGAATATTAATTAAAAGAAACTTTAATAAATACTTCCTATATTTCGGCAATGTCACATTGCCATCTTCATGGGAACATAGAAATATGGCACGCGCACACAGGAACTACAAAAAGCAAATGAGGCAGAAGATCTGAAACTACTGTTGTTCCTGAAGTCCTAATGGTGCCCCCTAGCAGGCTATATTGGGTTGTCTTGGCTGTTGGCTGATGTTCTCATGATGTAAATCTCCCAAATTTGGGACAGTCTCATGCACCCAAATTTGTTGAGGTTTGGAACATTTTTTATAGCTGAGGCTGATTCTATGAATAATCTTTCGTACTTAAACTTGCTACGGTGTATTACTTTGGCTTTCTTCCAACGTATTCCGTGGTGGGTATCTAGAGCATTGTCTGTAAGCCCAGAGTGGCTATACTGGTGAAACCGGATGTAGTCTTTGTGTTCTGAAATCCTGATATTCATTGTCCTGCCTGTTTGGCCAAAGTAGGACAATTTAGAGCTGCAAGGGACCTGGTATACCCCAGGTAGGTCTAGGGGAAGTGGTTGGTCTTTGGTAGAGCGGATAAGGGATGCCAACTTTTTATATGGTCTGTAACAAGAAGTCAGGTCATATTTTTTAAGGATTTTGGTTATTTTTTCAGAGGTGCCCCGGATATGATGTCTGCCGGTTTAAGCTAATGCAGAATATAAGTGTTGGCTTAACCACACAACTGGCCATATGGATAAAATACACACTCCCCCATACACTTCGTATCCATCATATATTTCAATGTAATATCAATGGTATTACAATTTTAATATGCACTTTACATCCATTATAACCTTGACGTCTATAGACGTCATGGCCGGTTGGGTGGTTAATCCCAAATTGCCAGCTCATCCTTATGTATGGTTTTTCCTGCTTTGTGGGATGAAAAACTGTTTTCTGGGAGCACATAGGTCACTTAAGTCAAAGAAAATTAACTGAGATGAGATCTTTAAATAACCTTTTAATGAATGCAGAGAACCAATCACGGTTTCCACACATAATTTACAGACATAATAATAATAATATTATTATTATCATCATCATCCAGCACTTACACTGGAGTCATGACTCATTTTGGAAGATTCACCTTAAAAAGCACAAATTCTGTTGTGCTACTCCTTAAACTCACCTGCAGTCTGTACCACTCTCTTACATGATGCACATATATGCTCCCACTATTCTCTACACAAAAAGGAAACTAATCTCTTATCATCTCATCAGAAAAGTTCCAGGGAAGAATTCTTGTGCTAGTTCCTTTCCCCTCTAAATGCCTATCAACAGCTCAAATATCTCAATCACACCATCATCACTGCTTTGTCTTCTGTCCACCAGAGATGCATGTTATATGCCTTTGGTTTATAAAACACATTTATCCTCATAACCAATGATATTATTTGATATCATTTTTGACTCTAAACCCTCTCCAAAGTTACTTTCTCACCTTCACATGCCACTGAACAGGTCTACACACACACAGCAATCCATAAATTATTTAAACGTTTTTTAAATCCATAAATCATCTGATCAGGGCCTTAAATAATGGAACTATTTCCCTCTTTTTTCTGCCCTGTCTAGTCAAATTTCTATATATCATGACCACAATTTTCCCTTTGATGTAATCATGAAGTCTCCCTACTCTCCTGGTGGAGCTATATCGAAGATATAGCTCCACCAGGAGAGTAGGGAGACTTCATGATTACATCAAATTCCTGATATATATATATATACTCAAGGGGTGTACAGGATATTATGATAGTACTGCATGAAATACTTACATCATCACTAACTCCCTATCAACAATTTTCCTCCAAATCAATCTGTTATCTGTCATGACTCCAACATTATCAGATTTTATATTTCTGTCCTCTAAGGCACTTTTTACTGTATCAAACCACACACATCTTGGTCTTGCTGTGGGTCATTTTCCTGCCAACCTGGCAGAGAACACTTGTTTTGCTAATCTTTGTCTCTCCTGTTCTGTTTAAGACCATACCACCTGAGAACACATTCGTGGATGCTAACAATGTCAAGTTCATTCCTAACATCCGCATTATTAATATGATATTGTCATTGATGCCATCAGTTCATGCCCCTAATCTTGATCGGGACTCTCATATCTATGGTCCTTAGTCTTTGGTCAAGTGTTTTATTCCTGACTCAGCTCTCAGATCCATACATTAAAATTGGTTTGTGTCCTTTATACAGCTAATTTAGTGTTTTGACTAATTTCTCTCTTATTCCATATAAATTTATTCAATTGACTTCCTACCATACCAGCTTTGTCAATTCTGTTGTCTATTTCCATATTTAATTTACCATCTTCAATAAAAATTGTGCCTAAGTAGCTGAAATACTTTACTTGTTCTATAGGTTCTTCATTCGTGATGCAGTTGATATTTTCAATGTTTCTGTCTATTGTCTTTGTCTTGTTATTGCTGATTTTCATACCAAATTTATTACAACAGTTTTTTAATTCAGTCAGGGAATCTTGCAGACTTGTACTGAATTTACTTAAAAGTATAACATCATCTGCATAAAGTAAAGAGCTGAGATTAGCATCTCCAATTTCGATATCAGGTTTAACTTCCCTACCGGCCGAGGTGGATGAAATAGTGAGACCAAATTGCATTTCTTATCCATGTTATTCAATAGGTGTTACAGAATTGTATCCAGATTTAGCTGGATGTCTATAGACGTCATGGCTGGTTAATATTGCTTTCCTTCATAATGTGATCCATATAGATAATGAATAACAGGAGATAATGTACACCCTTGTCTCACACCAGATTTAACATTAAGACATCTTCCTGTACTTCCTTCAATTCTAACTGTTGACTTACAACTCAAATAAAGACAAAGTACTGCTTGATATAATACCCCATTGACACATATAACTGTAGCGTATTGAATAGCTTCTCTCTTGGCACCTTATCATATGACTTTTCCAGATCAACAAAACTTAAATACAGATCTTTGTTATATTCCATGATTTCTCTAATATTTGTCGTAAAGTGAACATATATATATATTGACAGTCTCTATTTGGCCTGAATCCAGCTTATTCTTCACCAAGCTTTTCTTCCACAGTTCTTCTCAACCGTTTCTCAAGTATACTTGCATAAATTTTATCAGGAACACTCAGTCGGGAAATACCTCTGTAATTCTCACATTCAGTTTTATTTCCCTTTTTATATATGGGTACTATGAGAGGTCTACTCCAATCATCTAGAATTTGTCCTTCTGTCCAAGCCTTCTGAATTATGCAGTGCAGCCACTGCAAGACTTTTATACCTCAACATGAGCATTTCTGGTCGAATATCACCTACTTCCGCTGCCTTTCCACATTTCATGCTTTTGATGGCATTTTCTATCAAGTATGGATATGTATTCATAATTGAATGCCTAATGAGGGTTTTTTTAACCACTGTGCTGTCACACTGATTGTTTCATTTAGCAAGTTTTCAAAGTAATTGCTCCATACATCAAGGATATCTTTTTCACCAGTTTTCATGTCACCTTTATTATCTCTAATTCCTTTTACAGCACTCTTTCCTCCATTTCTGAGCTTTTACAACAGCCTACAAAATATTTTGCCACCTTCCTAATATTTATTTTCTATATTCTTACCAAAGTCTTCCCATGACTTTTTGTTTAGCTGGTTTTGCACAGTGTTTAGCTTTCTTACATTTTACTCTGTATTCTGTAAGATCACATGCTGATTTTCCTTCACTGCCTCTTTAACTTCTTGTGTCCACCATGGAGTTCTGATTTTTCTATCCTTGCAGACAACCTCACCACATGCCTCTCTGGCTGAATCAATCAATGTCTTCTTCAGAGCTTGCCACTGAGTCTTCAAGGTTTGGTTGCTGTTCTCAAACTCTTTCATTTTTTCTTGAATAATGTTTGTGTATTTTAGTCTACAGTTTACATCTGAGAGCTGCTCAACTTTTATTCCCTTTGAAACTTTCTTACATGTTCTTCTTTTCAGTATGAAATTCAGTTTTATCCTGTTCAAGACTAAATGGTGATCACTTCCGATTCCAAATCCTCTTTGCACTCGTGTCCTACATCAGTGAAAAAACATCACTATCAACAATAACATAGTCAATGAGACTTTTCTTATTCCTTTTCTCTTATTTCCGTGTGACTTTGTGCACATTTTTATGTCGGAACATGGTGTTAGTAATAACCAGTGCATGTCCTGAGCAGAAATCCAACAGGTATTTGCCATTATTATTAGCTTTGCTCTTTTCTCCAAATTTTCCCAAAATATTTCTGTATGTTTAACAATCATGTCCTACTTTGCAATTTAGATCTCCAACAAGGATCAACTTTTCCTTTTTCACCGTGTCAGTTGCTTTCTCTAAAAGCCTCAAAAAATTCCTCCGCTTCTACCTTAGTAGAACCTTCTGAGGGACCATAGTCACAAATAAGTTTCATTTTCTAGTTCCCCATTCTGATATTTCCCCACATCACTCTACATGATATTGCCTGCCATTCAATATTAGCCTCATATTTAGTGTTAAATACTATAGCTACTCCTTTTCAATTATTGTTATTGCCTGAATATAATATTTTGTATGTATTGGTTAGAAAGATCTCACCAGTTTTGTCTTTTTTGTTTCAGTCATCTTTATTATATGGATCTGATACTTCTCGAATTCTTCAGCCAGCTCTATTTCTTTGCCATTCATGCTTCTTATGTTGACAGTGCTGATCTTAAACTCAATGATTTTGAGTTCAGATGTGTTTTGGGATTTGCTACGGCAGCTGACTTTTTGCTGTTTGCCCTGGTTCCTTGGTGAAAACAACAGGGGTGTTGTTTAATCAGGCGATGCCCCAGCCAGCATGAAATTCTGTCATGTTGTACTATCATTTTACATTGTGATTTAAGACAATAAGAATACAATTTGGTCAGCTAAATCTCAAATTGTCAGCCCATCCTCATTCATTCGGTATCCAGGTAGATATCTAACAGGATGCACCACGAGAAGGTGATGATTATACATTAGGTCAGAAGCCTGGTTGATTCTCTGCATTCCTTTAAAGGCTATGTGGAGGTCTCCTCTCAGTTATACAGATTTGACCCTTAAGAATCCTCCCTTTGGATCACAAATTTCAAAACCTTACATTTAGTTCTGTGAACGGTAAAAATGGGAAATGAATCAAATCATTGAAGATTCACACAAATAGAATAGTACTATTAGTAACAACCCTCCCAAGCTTCTCATTATCTGCAAACTGGAGAATATTTCCCTGCAATCAGTGAGCATCATCACTGACACAAAGGTTTAGCAGTAACAGTCCTCGTACCCCACTTGTAACTGTCATTCTCCCTGATACTACTATGTCATATACAATTCTCTAATATCAAACAAAAAGTAAAAATCAATTTATCAAGTTAGTGTCATGTCAAATGCTTTTGTAAAATCCAAAAAAATTACATATGACTGTCCCTCATCACATACTCTTGTTTCTTTTTTTTATAAAAGACAAACTGGCTTATTAAAACAAGAGTAGCAATCGGCTGAGTAGTGAGTGTATCCGCTCTCCAGCGAAAAGTCCATGTCCACAGTGGGTTCAAATCCCACTGTGGGCATGGATGTTTGTCATTGTCTGTGAATATATTAGTGGTGGCAGTGGATGGTAAATGGTGTTGGTGTAGATGATGATGGTAGTTGCAGTTCATTGTAGTTGGTGGTTTGAGTGGTGGAGACTGAGAGTTGTAGAGTAGGTGCCCCTCCCTCGATGAGTCTTTGGACTCCCTGGAGGTGTCACATAATAATAATAATAATAATAATATACAAACTGATGTTCAAAACCTAAGGACAAACACTGTTTCTGAAGCTTGCAGCCACAAATTCAGATGAATCAACTTGTGGCAATTTGTATAACTGATGATTTTGAGTATAAAGAGGGTACATGTTGTAGCACTCAAAAGGATAAAAAGGCAAAAGGCTGCGCTAAGTTAGTGTTTGAAGGAAGTTCTTTTCATGAAGGAATAAAGTTGCAAACTTGGATGTCTTGTAATGTCTCAAAGACATCATCTAGATGATTTCACATGGGGAAGAATTATCAGAAAGCTGCAGAATTACTGATATTGCCAGAGAGTTCAGAATCTTACAAAGCATTATATCCAGTCTCTGGGCAGTATTTCAAACCAATGGAATGAATTTCAGACATTTGTAAAAAGTTACCCTCACTTTACCACAGAGCATCAAGACAGAATTTTGATTATAACAACAGAACGTAACTGACGTATCATGAGAGGTCTACTTGCAAGTCAGTTCTGTTCAAGCACAGGTATACAGATATTTTGTATTTTGACAAACTGTGGTAAGAAGTTTGTGACAAGTAGGTCATATACCCAAAGGGCTGCAGTCTGCCACTTTATCCACAGCTCATTACAGAGCACATTTTCAGTGGTGGTGTATCCATAAAAATTGGACAAGACACCAATGCACCACAGCAGGTCAGCTTCATTCAAGCAAATGTAGTGGATTTCTTGACAAACTGTGGCAAGATGTCTACGACAAGTAGGCTTATATGCCCAAAGGCCTGTAGTCTGCATCCCTTTATTTACAACTCACCATAAAGCATGTTTTCAGTGGTATTATATCCATAAAAATTGGACAAGACACCAAAGGACTAAGGTACTCTTTACAGATGAGAATCATTTTAGTCTTTCTTTCAATTCTTGACAGCACTTGAACTGGCATGAAAGTGGTACTGCTTACTATTGCGGAATGTTCTTTAAGGGTAGATATGGCAGTGCTGAGGTCATGGTGGGAAGGCATTATGTTTAATGGACTACTGAGCTACAAGTGCTGGAAAAAGGGGCTATGACTGGTGAACGATATTCAAAAGAAGTTCTTCAATATCATGTTCGATTGTTCCATGGTACTGTAGAGAATTAATTTTTATGGATGAAAATTTCACACTACATCGTACATGAGCTGTGGAGATACTTCTGGAGACCGAGGATATTAATGGAATTGAGTGGCCAGCATGCTCCCTAGATCTCAACTCCATTACACATGTTTGGGATGCAATACGGAGATGCACTGCTGCTCAAGATTCCTCTCCAGAAAATAAACAAACAAGGCCTTATCCTTGTTCTGAAGGAAAAGGGCCAGCTTGTCTCAAGAACTCCTGAATCACTTGGTGCTAAGCATGGTACAACATTGTGAGAGCTTCATCGCACTTCCAGGTGGACATATTTCATACTGAAATGTCTCTCTGCATAATTTTCTGTAAGCACTGTACATTAATTCTTTAAGTACATTCACAGGAAATTTGTAACTTTTGCCCAAAACAAACAAACATATTGCAATTTAATCTGTGCAAAATTTATAACACCTTTTTTTTTTTTAATATAATTTATTAGTATGTTGGAAATAAATTTATGCCTACATTTGGCTGTAGTCATGAAAATTTTTTCACATACAGGTAAAAATGGAGTTCATCCTTAGCTTTTGGACAACAGTGTATATGAATATCGTGCACTGAAAATAAAAAAAAAAACAAAAACAAAACTGGCTTTTTCAAATATAAATTTGGTATCCAAAGTACAGTATTGTTGCAATAAACTACTGTTTAACTGCAGGTATTTTTGGGTTTCAACTGGTCAGCTCTTCGAGTTTGTAGCTTAAAAATTTGTTGGAATTCTTGATTGCCTTTCTGAGTATTGTATTTGAGGTATTAATTGCAATTCTGTGGTTGTAAAAGGCAAACTTCCAGAATCTGGTTACTCAACTACTGTTTAAGTAATAATAGCAACAGATAAATACTGTAATATTTAATGGCCATTCACAATAACATTCAACAAAGCCAACTAGAATTTTTCACTTCTGTTAGAAATGATGTGTCAAAGAATTACAGCACTTTTTAGAGTGCTGTAATTACAATTACAGCTTTTTTTTTTTTTTTTAAACAGGATGTTTTGCACAATTCAGTCATAATAGTAGGGTGTAATTTGATAATTACATCCACTATGGCTAACTTGTGAGTATACTGGTGTTTCCAATGCACAGTGGCTCAGAAGCATTCACACTGTTAGAATTCTTGCAGAGGGCAGATTCTATGGTTTATATACAGTGCCGGCACTAAGGTCTTTGCTGCCCGCATGCAATTTCTATCTAAGCGGCCCTGTAACGATCCGGGCGTGTGTGTGGTTCTTTTATGATAATAAAAATTTAAATTATTTGCAATTTCTTACACAAATTTTGACAGAACAGCCACACATTGGTTTATTACATGTAACGAACCGGGGGTGTTGACTAGGCAGGATAATCATTAAAAATCTGAATATTCAAAAAATTCTCAAAAGTTAAAGCAAATTTTGATAAAGCCACTTCACTTTAATTGTTGAATATAATGATACAGGGATTATAGCCTTCTCACTGACCCGAATCACTAACAAAATTAAATTTAATTAAAGTTAAAATTTATTTGAACTAAAGTTTAAAAAATTCTTGCATTTTACTAAATTCTTAGTAACTAGTAAAATTTTTTTAATAATTTTTATAAGTGGAACTATCTTTTAGGAAAATAAAAGAAACTCAAGATAAATGAGCAAATAAGAAAAGAATTCAGAAACACCGTATATTCTGGCATACAAGTCGATATTGGAAATTTTTGAGTTTATTTGAGTTTTTATAGTATACTCGTCGTATAAGTCGACTCGAAAAATCTTTTTCGTATTGACCAGTTGAACAATAGTGAACTAAAGTGCAATGGCTCCTTTTAAAAGAATGAAATATGACGCGAGTTTTAAGTGCAAAGTGATTATATTTGCAAAAGAAAATACTAACTGTGTTGCTGCATGTCAGTTCGGAGTAAACGAAAAACTAGTTCGCGACTGGAGAAAAAATGAAACTTTAATAATGAAAATGCCAAAAAAATAAGTGCGCATTACAGAAAGGAATTTGTAAGTGGCCTATTCTGGAAAATAATGTAGCGGATTGGATTTGGGAAAATCGCCAAAATGGACTCATTATAACAAGAAATAATATTCGTTTATTTGCTTTGATGTGGGGCAAGCAAATAAAAAGGACAGCAAAAACTTCAAAGCTACAGTGAGTTGGTGTAGCTGGTTTATGGAAAGGAAAAATTTAGTGCTTCGACTAAAAACGAAAATCGCACAGAAGCTGCCAAAGGATTTGGATGATAAGTTATTAAGTTTTCAAAGATTTATAATTGCTAAAAGAAAGCAAAAAAATTATTTATTGTCTCAAATCGGAAATATGGATGAAACTCCAGTTATGTTTGACATGATTGGGAATAGAACAGTAGAACTGAAAGTAAAACTATTTCTTTAAAAACAACTGGACATGAAAAAAGCCATTTCACAGTTGTACTTGCTTGTATGTCTGATGGTACTAAATTAAAACCTATGATAATTTTTAAAAGAAAAACAATGCCAAAGATCAAATTTCCAAGAAACGTTTTTGTCCATGTTCATGAGAATGGTTGGATGGACGAAGCAGAAGTTAAGCTGTGGATAAAAAAATATTTGGAATACACGACAAGGTGCATTAAAAAATCCAAACAGTCTTTTAGTGTGGGACATGTTCAAATCCCATTTAACGGAGAGCCCAAAATCTTTATTAAGAGAGAAAATACCAATATGGCAGTGATTCCAAGTGGGTTAACTTCACTAGTGCAACCGTTGGATGTTTGTATAAACAAGCTATTTAAAGTCAGTTTACGAAAACAGTGGAATGCTTGGATGCAAAAAGGACAGAAAAGTTACAAAAGGAGGACAAATGCGACATGCGTCTTTGGTAACTATGTGTGAATGGGTAGCGAAAGCATGGGATGAAATAAAACCAGATACAGTAATAAAATATTTTAAAAAATGTGCTATATCTAACAAATTAGATGGCTTGGAAGATGATTTTGTTTAAAATGATGACGAAATTACAGAACCAGAGTACAATGAACTTTTCATACATTCAGACAGTGAAAATTAAATTTTAATTATGTAGTTACCTATTTTCTTTTGTAAATAATTATATAATATGTAAATAATTTTTTCTGTAAATAAATTTGATATAAGTTGAAATATTTTTACTTATTTACCCTTTTTGTATATTGCTAATAAATTTAACAGAGTATGATACATACTAGTTTTTTCTTGGAAAGCAGTCAATTTTTGACTCGCATATAAGTCGACCTAAAAAATTCAGTACTTTTTTTCAATGCTGAACAGTCAACTTATATGCCGGAATATACGGTAATTAGAACATTTTATTAATATAAGTATTCAAAAAATAAAATCTTTACAAAATAACAGAAAATAAATCAAATTACATAAATATACTTGAAATTTTTTAATTAAAATTTTAGGTTTCTTGATTTCATATTTACCAAATTAGAAATAATGGTCTTAAATTCTAATTCTGCATATACATCATTTTCAATAGCTATTAACGCTAAACTAACAAGCCTTTTTTGTGACATACTTGTTCTTAAGAAGGTTTTAATCAATTTCAACTTGGGAAAGGAATGTTCACCACTCGCTACACTAACAGGTAAGGTTAATAGTATTCTTAAAGCAATTGAAAAGTTAGGGAAAGATAAATTATTGGACACAATAAAATTAAGAATATCGAAAGGGTTTTGAATATTTAAATTAACCTTCTGAAAAATACCCCGGAAAGCACATAACTCGTCATATAGTTCTATTGCATTTACGTCTTTATTGTCGCCGTCCTTCAAGAGAATCTCTAAATCATCACAATTTTTTCCTAAATCTTTGTTGTTAATTTGTAGTAATCTATACAATAAACTGAAATTATCATATGTTTTTAGTTGTTCAAACGCTATTAACGAACCCATTGCAACATCTAGAAGTGTATAAAACACATTCACTCTAAATTTATCTTCTTGCGATTGTGGCGTTTCGTCATGATGCTCGTAGTCAAATTGTCGTGTCTTCTTTCGTCATTGAACTTCCACACCAGTTTTAAATTCTTGTTCTCCATCCACCTCTTCACTCAGTTCTTTTGCCGTTTTTAGAACTTCTTTAAAATTTGTAACTGATCGATTATCTTGTAAAAATCAGGGAAACTAGATTTATTAAGGGGAGGGGGAGTAGATATACAGACCTTAGGGAGGCAGTTGAATGTATGAATGAGTATAATATGCCCGAGCGAATAAGGACAACAAATCAGAATGGGATAGTTAATATAAGGCATCAAGGTAGGGATGGAGCTAATGGAGGTCTTAAATTCATGTACACTAATGCTAGGAGTATTAGGAACAAGAAGGAAGAGTTTTTGGCATTGGTTGGCACTTCCAGGTTATTGGCATTAGTGAATCATGGCTGACTGTAGATGATATAGCTAGTGGGATTGAATGTGATGGGTATAGTGTGTTCAGGAATGACAGGGAGAACAAAATGGGGAGAGGAGTATTGTTGATGATAGCTGATGAGCTGCAGCCAAGGAGAATAGAAGTTGAATTGCAGGATAGAGAAAAGAACACATTTGAGGCCATTTGGTGTGAGATTGTGGCTAGCAGAACAAAAAATACAATTGGGTGCTGCTATAGACCAGGTGATGGAAAAGATGGTGGAGACAGTATGCACAAGCAAATAGAAGAAATGAGTGGAAGGAGGGTAATTATTATTGAAGATTTCAACTATGGTCGCATTGATTGGAGTGAGGAGAGGACAGACACACGGGAGGAAGGAATTGGATTTTATGCAGTTATTAAGGGATAACTATCTGCGACAGCATGTAATGGAAAATACTAGGGATCAGACAGTGCTTGACCTAGTGATCATCTGAGGATTTGGCTGTAACAAATATGACTACATTGTCACCAATTGGTGAGCGATCAAAGGGTCTTGACTTGGGAGGTGGCTAAAGGGGTGGAATTTACAATTAAGACAGGGTACATGTGAAATTATCAGGCTGGAAAGTATGACAAGCTTAGGAGTTTGATTAGTTCAGTGCCATGGCATGAACAACTGCAAGGACAAGAAGTTGATAGTGCATCGGAGGCAGTTAAGAAGTGTTTGCATGAAGCAATGGCTGACTGTATACCTAGAGTGCGAATAATAAATCAAGTAGGAGTTAAATGAATAACACCATTAAGCTTCAGCTGCAAAAAAAGAAATAACTATGGAGGGAATTTAAGGAGAAAGGTGACCGGCATGCACATGAACGGTATAAAGCGCAGGCCAGAAGGGTAACGAGTGTGGTAAGAAAAGCAAAAAAGATTACAAAAGAACATTGGCCATGCAGGCTAAAGAGAATCCTAAACAGTTTTTTGATATGTTGCAAGTAGAAGAAAAAATGTATATGGCAGAATGATTTTAAAGAATGCCGATGGTAGGGAGGTAACTGAATCAGTTGATATAGTTGAATTACTGAGCGAGCACATTGCAAGAGTATATCATCCAGGTGGTGACATTGCAGAAATGAATGAACCAAAAGTTTATATGGGAATTGTGGTGAATGAGGTGGAGGTGAGTAGTCTATTACAAACCTTCAATGTCAATACATCTGTGGGATTGGATGGTATACCAGCTCGCGTCATACATGAAGTGACTAAAGAATTGTCAGTACCTTTGACCATTCTGTTTAATCTGAGTCTCGGGTCTGGGTTAGTCCCGATGGGGTGGAAAGAGGGGAAAATAGTTCCACTACATAAAGGAGGTTCCAAAACTGCTATTGTAAATTACCGACCGATTAGCATATCAGGAATCGTTGTCAAGGAGAGAAATTAGTCAAGAAAAGAATACAGGATTGGATAGATGAAAATGGGATACTGTATGGGGGACAACATGGTTTTGTGAAGGGTAGATCATGCCTCAGTAACTTGCTCACGTTTTATAACACAGTGATGACGGCTGAACTGGATAAGGATAATGGGTTTACAGTGATTCTACTGGACCTTGCCAAGGCCTTTGACAGGATACCACATGGAACCCTAATCAGTAAACTGGAGCAGATGGGGATGGATATAGGGTTGGTGAGATGGAGAGATACCAGATAGTGGTTTATTCAGGAGTTGAGTCCAAAAGACGGCTTGTGACTAGTGGTGTGCCGCAGGACTCTGTTCTTGGACCACTACTTTTCAATTTGTTCATCAATGATATAGGAAAGAATCTGAGAGGAAGTGTTCACTTGTTTGCTGATGATGCAAAGTTTTGTGAGTGCACAGGATGACAAAATTTTACAGGATGATTTGGATAGTTTGGAGGATTGGGCTAGGAAAAATGGATGTCAATTTAATGTGGCAAAGTGTAAGGTTATGCATTTTGGGGTGAAAATAATAGCAGCAGTATATCACATTGGTGGAACCGTATTCCAGGAGATTGATGAGGCCAGGGATTTGGGAGTGTTGGTGGATAGGGAATTGAAGTTTAGGAGGGGCACATTGTAAAAGTGGCTAAATCAGCTCATCAAATCACTTGGTTTCTGAAAAATACTTTAACATGTAGAGACAAACAAGTTATTGTTCCTCTGTATCGAGCCTTGATAAGACCCCATCTGGACTACTGTGCCCAGTTATGGGCGCCAAGGTTTCTTCGTGATATGGAGGAAGGAGAGAGGATCCAGAGACGAGCGACCAAGATGATAGCAGGTCTGAGGAATGAACCTTATGAGAATAAGTTGAAGATTTGTGGGTTGCAAAAATTGGTCGATAAGCGGAAAAGGGGTGATATGATCGAGATATTCAAATTACTGAAGGGTTTCTATAAGATTAATCAAAAAGAAATTTTTGAAAAGAGGACTGGTGGTGGGAGGACTAGGGGCTATGCATGGAAGCTGGGCAAGAATGTGGCTAATAAGGGTGTTAGAGCTAGGTTTTTTACTTGGAGAGTGGTGAATAAGTGGAATAAGCTGCCAGAGTCTGATGTGGGTGCTACAACTGTGAATGAGTTCAAGGCAAGGTATGATAGATACTGTGTGAATGTCGAATAGTTGTTCTTGACATGATGTTAGGGCCTCCCTTGATGAGTCTGTCGACTCCTTGGAGTTGCCTGGAATAATAATAATAATAATAATAATAATAATAATAATAATAATAATATTTTTAAGTTTTCGATAGATTCTAAAGCAAGTGTAATGTTTATATTTTTGTCTTGAAGCATTTTACTCACAGGCTGTATTGTTAAGTAAATTATGCCAAATTATAAGAGAGCAAATAAATTTGTAGTCCTTTATTTTAGCACATAATGTTTTTGCTTCATGCTGAGTTTCTTTATTAAAATTTTCATTATTTAAAATTTCAAAAAGTGCATCGTAAATTTCTCCTAACTGATATCATAGAGGGCAGATTGCATTAACTTTCTCATTGCGTTTCTGATGGCTGTTTCAATGTTAAATTTTTTACGAACTTTAAAAGGATTGCCCAACGTTTGTAAGAGAATGAAAAGAAATTGTATATTTCTTGAAGAATTGCAAAGAAATATCTGCATTCACTTTGGCTGCATCGTTAATGATTAAATTTAGAGTATGAGCAGCACATGGCACATAAAAAGCTCGAAGAGTTTTGTTCAAAAGCAAATTTTGGAGCCCATATTTTCCCCTTTCATATTTGCTCCATTGTGATATCCTTGACCTCGCATGTCTTCAATGGGAATGTTCCATTTTTCCAGTTGTTCCATTATTGTGGCACATAAACCACAATCCTGTGTAATCTGATATATCTGCAAAACCTAAAAAGTTTTCCCTGATCTTGACAATTCCATTGTCACAGGAAACAAAGCGAATAATAATGGTCATTCGTTCTGTTTTACTTGCATCACGTGTGCAATCTAAAATTATGGAATAATATTTTGATTTCCGAATTGATAATAAAATTGTATCCCTGATTACATGACTTAAAGTTTCCAATATTTCATTTTGACTGTCTTTACTCAAATAGTGTACTCTATTATCTTAGTTTCGCTTACTGGCTGAAAAACCATAAGGGATTTTTATCCCCTTAACTGATCAACCTCGCCAGTGTACTCTGTTGTTTCCTTGTAGGGCCCTTTCAACATGATTTTCAATAATGGAATCAAACTTCGTAAACAGTTCGACTAATTTTAAAAAATTGCCGTTATTCCTTTCATATAATTTATCAGATGATCTGTGAAAAGCTAAATTTTGGCTACCAGGGAATTTTATAATTCAATCAAGTGTTCTAAAATACTTGTCCAATGTTTCTTTTCCATTTCATACATGCTTTGAGTCTGGCAATCAATAGTAGTTTTGTTTTTTAAATTTTTATCAAGTTCTTTCCATTTTTAAGAAATTTTTCATGTGAGTTAAATTAGTCTCATGTCTATGTAAAGTTGTACTTACATTTCTCCAATCGTTATAACCTTCTACAAGACTACTTGATTCAGTAGGTGCGAAAAGTTTGCAATAAAGCAAAAAATAGAATTTAAAGTTTCGGAATAATTGAGCCATGTTCTTGGCACGAGCTCCCCGTTTTCCATTTTTCTATTATAATGTGCCTCCAAATTTACGACCATATGTATCTCTGGGATATATTATATTTTTCTTTTGAACAGGCCCCATTTCAATTAAAACAACTCGTAATTTTTCATCAATATTTCCCCATTCACCTGGATCTTCAAAATTTACAGAGACTAACAATGTGTTAGTTACAACTAAATCTTGTCCTAACTGTTTTTCACTTAAATCCTGCATCTTGTTATCTTGTTCAATAGTTGCAATAGTACTTTCATGCAAACTGGATGATGTGCACGGTTCGTCAACTCTGATTTCTGATGTATCGATTTGGTTACAATCTGCATCAGAATATTTTAATGTTTTAACAAATTTATTAAGTCCACACTGCACTACTGTCAGTAGCCTACTGAGATGCATTATAAATCTACTGTTGCTATCCTGTCATTACTGCGACAGTGTAAACTTTTATTATTATTTAGCTTTGTATACTTCTAATTTCTATTAATTAATCTTGTGATGTCTTTTTTCTTTACTTTATTCTCCGTTATTCTAATGTAGCTGTGCATGCTTTCTCTCTCTCTCTTTCTCAAAATCTCTCTTGTTTATATTAATATGTGCTATGCTTACAAGAAAGTCAAATAACATTTATTTACATTACTATGAAATGTACACGAATTTAAACATTAGGGAGATTGCTTTCTCTATCCTCCTATAAAAACTCTTTAGCAAAATTTAGAACCTTTTTACTTCAACTTTAAATACTTTCTACAAATTATTTTCTTTAAATAATTTGTAAACTGAGAGTAGATAACAAAATGTTATCTACCCTCAGTTTACAAATTTTACTTATTAAACTCCAAGTTTATTCGCAAAGAGGTTACCTAAATCTCTCTGTTAAGTTATCTTTACAAATTTGATATCAACTTCTAACATGCCAATTGATTCTTTTAAGGACACTTCTTAACCTTATTAAACATATATCTTAAAAGTCTTTCTAATACAACTATAAGAATTATATAAAAGTTTTGAACTTACAAAGGCTTTGTATCTCACAATTAGTCAAAAATCTTTCACTAAAAGTTCTATGGCAATTCTTTCATCTCAGATCTTCATCTGGAATTTTGGCTTCGGCTATATTTCATCGGGAACGCACCGGGACTCGTACAGCTCTGGAAAAATGTTATTCTCCCCCAGTGAAAAGAAAAACTTATGAGCTAAGGTACTTCGGGAAATTTGCCTCACCTTTTCTCCTCTGCTTGGGCTCACTGAAAATGCCTGGACAACTGCTGCCTCTAAGAAACTGAAAATGCTACCTCCAAGAAAAATGAAACTGTCAATCAGGATCCCTCTCTGGACTGGAAGCTTTTCTCTTCTACGGCATTTGGGACTTCTCCTTTCGGCAATTTGAAAGCCCTGTCTGTGGCCTAGAAGTCATTTCTCTCTAGCAACGTCTCGAACCGAGAAGCTCCTTTCTGGAAGCGAAAAACTCCTCTCTCAACCAACGTCTGGATCTGGGATGCTCCCCAACGATGTCTGGAAACGAGCAGCTCTGTTTCTCTTCGGTGTCTGGGACTGGGCTGCCTCCTCTTTGACAGCATCAGAAACTGGGCAGCTTCTCCTGTCTCTCTGAAACCGGGCCCCCCCCTCTACTTCTGCAGCAATCTCTGGATCCGGGCAGCCCCTTCTGTTTGCTTCAGTCCCTTTTTATTATACCTCCTCTGAGACCTTGTATGAAGCTTGGCAACCCCCAAAGAATCGGTATGATTCTTTCTTCTTAAGTTTCAAGTTCGGCACGCCTTTCGTTCTCCTCCTCTTTCTTTTAATTGTAAGTTGCCGGCCATCGGAAAGTTGTTTGAGCCTTTCTGACTGACTTAGCAGATGTTTACACTTAGAGCCTGCAAGCCTTTCTCATTATTGTAAATAACACTCTCAGAGTGTTATTTACAATAACATCTAAAACAAACTATACAGAGATAAACAAAGTTTATTTTTACAATATTCACATGGGACTTAACCTAAGTAAAAAATCGAATGTAATGTGCTTTGGAATATTTAAGCTATAACCGAGTTTTTACAGTACCATGTGACTGGTGACGTAGCAACAAATGTTTTGTACGAAAATTCGTTTCTGCGCATAAAAACCGTTCACTTTAGATTCTGCAGGCAAAATTGCTTTCGCTGCAAAATTGTGAACAGCCGGCAATATACAATTTTTTTAAAATTTTTATTCAGTGTATCTGGCCTTATTTATTTTAATATTGATCATTCTAAGAATTTTTTGTTTTTATGATAAAAGTTTTGTTTCTTAAAAATGAACTTATGAACCGTGCCCCGGCAGCAGCGCCTGCATGCTCTGAATGCCTGCTTCCGCCGGCCTTGTTTATATATAATATTTATATAATGCTGCGCAAACAACAGCCAACTGAAATTCTTTACATTTTACATCTAGGAACATGGCATCTAAAATACACAGCACTGTTCATACAGGTTTTAAATGCCAATATTTTGCAAACTATAACCAATAATACCAAACTACTAATATAAAAACTATGTTCAGCCCACAAATAGATCTGAGAAACAATACAGTTTAAAAAGATGTGACAGACAGGAAGCCAATGGGTTGAAGATTCAAAGGTAAATTAAAAAAAAAAAAATCCATCATTTCTTTGAGCCTCTGGTTTGTTTCATCCCTTTCTTTACATGTATGGATGATGCCATGAAGTCTTAACTACATGCCATCATTACTGCTGAATTGTTCAACTGCTAATGTTGCTCCAAGCAGAGAAAAAGATGGAAGTCACTGAATGCAAGAGAAGGGTTATAGAGTGGTCATTGCAAGACTTCCCAGTTGAACTGTTCAAGTAGCTGGCATGTCTGAGCAGCAACATGGAGTCATGAATCAAAACAACTGTAGAGATGAGGAGGTTTGGTCTTTTAGAATCTCACAGTAAATATCTGCCTTTATTATTTTTACTTGAGGCATAAAGTCAATGAACAAAACACTGCATCCATCCCTACACATGGTATATCTGATTTTTCTGGAGGAAAGTGCCTGGTTGAATTTCTTTGTTTTCAGAGCCATTTGGCTGCTATACAGTCATTCCAGTGAATGCTGCTTACTTTGTCACCATGTGGTTCAAAAATTCATCATCTTCATAATGACACCATTCCAAAAAAAAAAAAAAAAATGGTGTCATTATGAAGATGGACTTTGGCTTGTGATCATCAGAGCATTTTTGGGACCCATTTTGCATATGAACACTTGAAACACTGCAAGTGACCCATGACAATTTATTGTAGCACAAAATGATAAATGTATGTGGGAAATCTATACTTAACTGAGAAATGGTGAATCTTCCATTTTCTGAAATCTTCTCATTCACCTTCTCAACAGACCAGCATTGATTACAACAGGTGAGTACTTCAGTCTTCACCATGAACATTCATCCTCTCCGTTCATAGAATATCATAAATCATCTTCTCAATCATTCCCTCATTCACAGCATTTTGTCCATATACTTTACTAACTTGCTGATAAATTTTTGCCAGATAAATATTCAAAATGTTTATCACTGACCATATCTCATAACTGGTAGGATTTTTGGTTTTCTTACTCATTTTACAGCACAATGGCAAACTTACAAACACAGAACTGAGAATTGTAATTTTTCCATTAAATACTTTTTTATCTAACCTTTCTTCTCATTCTGTTTAAATGGCCACACTACTTTAGATTAGCTCTGCTTATATGTTCTTTCTTCTTATTATTATTTTCTCAGACATTGCCATGGAGCAAAGATTCATTGTAGGTACTAACCTAATATTATTCACACAAAATCTACATACTCTTGAACCAAGTCACTGCCAAAACATTCACCACCAATGCTGGCAGCAACCAACCCATTCCATCCAATCATCATCCTTCAAGTAAAAAATCAAATTAACCATATGTTTACAGAATTATCATGAGTGACCATTTATTCTCTTGCTTCTTGCCATGAGTTTGGTGTCCATCCTATAAAACCCTTTTAATATGTTCTATCATATCACTGGTTTCCATCTATAACTAGCCTTTGTAACCACCAGACCTTCAATCTGTTTTCATAGTGAACATTCTATAAGTCTATCACAATTTCAGCCATTTGTCTTTGGATGCTCTCTACCATCTATTTTACGGGAGAATCCAGGTAACTAGATATGAGATATGTGCACAGTAATCCAGATATGGCCTTCATAAAGAGAAATACTAATATTTTTACACCTGCTTATCAGTATGTTTTTCAACATCCAAGTAATCTCATAAGCTGTTTGGGTCACCTTTGTAATATGGCATCTTAAACTTCAACACTCTCTCCACAATCACCCCAATCCCTGGCCTGATCAATTTCTTGCAGTCCATTTCCTTTTATCTCTTCTTGTTAAAGTGCATAACTTTATACTTTGCCACAATAAACCGGTAGCCTTATTCTTTGCCCATCCTGCTAACCTATTTAAGTCATCCTGAAGTATATCATATTCACTGATTGCTCTTCCTAGTTTTGTGTTATCACAACTGGACACTTGTCCAGTTAATGGACGAATTAATAGCAGCCATCCAAGTACAGAGCCCAACAATACACTACTAAGTCATCTGTCTTCTCCTGGATTCAATTCTCCTCCCATATATACTTTTTTTTTTGTCTGTCTATCAGCAACTCTTTCATCCAAATCACTAGTTTAATATCCATCCCTCATTTGTTCCAGATTATGTAACAGAATTGCACGCAATATCTATCCTAATGTCAGATGCCTTTGCAAAGTCTATAGTAACACTGTATGTATCTTTTATCATGCTTAGGGGTTACTTTATTAGAAAAAGTGAGCAAATTACTTTGGCAAGACCTACCTTTCAGAAAATCAGGCTTCCCCACCAGAGAATCATGTTACTGTCCACCCCTTCCAGAACTCTGCCTTTTAGCAAGTTCTCCATACCTTAAACATCACTCTCAACTGAAATTTTTAGTACTCATTGTTTTATGATTGAATGTTTAGTACAATACATTACACAATTTTTGAGAGAAAATAATCCTCTAAATATAGAAATAAATAATAAAATAACTGCACATGTAGCGGACCTCTGAGTAATGTTCAAAGAACATTTTCCATCACTGTTGGATGAATTAATAACTGGATTAGGAAACTCCCTTTGAATCTGATATCTATGAAATAAAGAAAACATTCATTTTTCATAAATTTTTTTATCATTCTATGTAAAAAAAAAAAAAGGGCTTAATTTCAAGGTTCAAATAATTGCACCAGAATTTTTCCTTGAGCATTCAACTTCCATTACACAGTACCTGAAATATTCTGGAAATTGTTGGATGACCATTATGAAATTAACAATTCTGATTGCCTTATCATTCCAACTTTTAAGTGCTCAGACATATATTTTGAAGCAAGAATTTGTATGTAGATACAGAAATGTGTCAAGGCATTTATTCTAGAAACAAATCTGATGTGCTTACCAATCCCATCAGTGTAGATACTAATGAATCAAGTCAGTCTATTCCTTTGTCATGTAAATTAGTTATTAATCATTTTATATGTCTTCATAATTTGCATTCTTTCAGTGAGTGATAAAATAACATATCTTCTGTGACAAGTTTTTAGGTATGTGTTTTGATGCAAGATCTTGTCTGTGGATACTGCAATGTTCCACAAACTCCTGATGGATTCTCTTTAATTCTAATAACAAATTCAATATGCTTATCACTCAATGTAGACAAAGCTCCAGCTATGCATTGAGTCCAGTACATTCCTTTTTCATGGAAAGAGTTATTAGTCAGATTAATACAAATAAGGCTTCTCCATTTTTATGTGCTTTCAGTGGATGACAAAATAACACCTTCTATGACTTTATTATTGTACTCATAATATATGAAAAGAAATAAAATGCTAAACTGACAACATCTGTGATTCATTCAAATGTATGCTTTTATATTTTCTGTCATATTAATTCTTTATGATATTGTGTTGTTGGAAAGCATCACTAAGTTGATAATTCTGAGGATTTTCAACATGAATACATTTGACCACATTATTTATGCATGGCCCAATGAAGTTCTCTGGAGCCTAAGCCTCAGAAGAGTTTTCTATAATTTTCTCCAGTTGGTGCGAGTTGTAGCCACTCATGTGAGAATTTCTGTGAGGAAGAGATATATATAGTACAAAGATGGTGATTATAAAAAAATTTGGAGACTACTGGGAGCTAGAGCATGGGAAGGAGACAGATGCTGCTCAGGCACTAATTAAAAGATATTTAACAGCAACAATGTCTAAGTGTATAAAGGTGAAAAGGCTAAATAAGGTAGGAGTAAAATGGATGAATGAATGAAGGAAATAAGCTGAAATCTGGAAGAATCCACTGTGGAAGCAGCAAAAAATGAATATTGGTAATAGTGAATTGCATGAAGAATGCAATTCACTATTACCAATTAATTCACTATAAGCCAAAAAGGTGACTAAATAAAAGTAAATTATTAAAGAAGTTTGAATATTTTACATTTAAAAAAAAGTGACTGAAATTTTTTCTGATGCACCCAGGATATAAAGCATGGCATAGGATTTTTTTGTGATCTGAGTTTTATGGAGGATTAGGTATGGAAGAAGAACAAAGAAATATGACTGATTTTGTCACATACTATGGTCACCAGTTGGTATGTGCTGGTGTGGATAGGTTCCTGTAAAAAAGATCTGTTGGTATCAAGGAAACTAGTGTCAAGGAGGAAGTGGACAATTATTGTTTTCTTTTTGAATGCTGAAACACATCCAAAGAAATAACTTTTAACTGATGCCACTCCTACAAATGGGAAAGTAAATAAGAACAATTATAACCATCTTTTGATCCCCCAAAGTCTCTACATCCTTAGTAATAAAATCCAGATATATATGAAATAACTTGCGAATGTCATATTCTATACTTTTGCCAAACAGGAAGAGTATTTGAAAAAAAGAGGAGCATATAGCAGGAGCTGAATATAAAAGATAAAACAGGGCTGTCTTCACTTGCTAATGAAATGAACTGAGATTTAACAATTATTTTAGCATGCAAAAGAAAGTATGAATACCTTTTCAAAGAGGCTTTAGTAAAAAGACACAACAAGTGTTTAATAATTGAAATAATAGGCTTATGTTTAGTATTTGGTTTTGACTTCAACCTAACTGTACAAAATCTTATGCAGAGTGTCTGTCACACTCTCTCTCTCTCTCTCTCACACACACACACAGGTTTCTCAAGGAATCAATGGTTAAGAAGGCTTGACCAGACTGTATAGCTTCCCATACCAGATATGTCTCTCTTGATCATTCAGAGCCCACCTAAGATTACTGCAAATTTTAAGTTTTGTTCTTATTGCTGTTCTGCGGATCACTTAACATAATCTTGTTAACCAAACAAACACCCTGCATTTTGTAACATAGCTGAACTATTGTAGCCTTTCCTCACTCATTCACACACACACACACACACACACACACACACACACACACACACACACACACACACACACACACACACACACACACACACACACACAAAGATAGTGCTAAGCGGTAGATGACCACACTCCCCTAATGTATCTCATTATTATTTATTATTCACGAAGAAACCATTTCACTTCCAAAAATATACTATAAAGATTGTTGATCAAAATCATCAATTATCCGATTATCACCTCTTATACAATGTCCACATCTCAGCTCCATAACACAACATGGAAAGAACAAGATTATCGCAACTGCTTTAATATAGGTAGGTAAGTTGATATACTCAAAAACATTTTACAGCTAATAAATTTATTTTACATAAGTTTAAGTTTTCATCCTTAATTTTTCTAAGATTACTGTAAATTTTAAGTTCTGTTCTGCTGCATTTAAATCATAAGTTTTTAAACCCTCTTGAAGTTAACTTGACAGGCAAAAATGAAACAGGAGGTCATAACTTGCTGACTTTAATTTGACTATGTAAGTTTCTGTATTTAATCTAGATAAATGGACTGGGATTATCACTCAGAACATAGAGGAAAGGGGGACCAAATGGCTATATGTGTAAAATACTTCCTGCATATAAATGAAAGCTAATTATTATGTAAAGTCTACATGTTAGTCCTATTAATATTCAAAAATTGTAAGCAGAGATAATTGGAAAAGAAAGGATGGTTATTCAAGTAGAATAATTATCCTAGCTTTGTGATGAGAGATCAGCAGAGCAGTTTAGTAAAACAGAAATGATTTTAGTAAACTAAGGATTGATGATGACAATAAATGAAACAATACGAAAGTAAACTGCTCACTTGGCTATATAATATTCAGTGCTCCTTGAGTTAAAGTTAAGGTAATTTTTTTACATGTGATGACTGCATATTCTTGGTTTGTTCATTCCCCCACCCCCACTGCTATATACAAAACTGTACATTGTGATGAAACATTTAAGAAACTTCAGTATTAATTAAATATTTAAATAATATTTTTTTTTTAATATTCAACAATTATTTAATACAGTATTTTATTTTGCTTTTTAATATACAAATTACAAAAATAGAATATGATACAATGGTACCTACACAGATTTATCTGTTTAGTCTCAGGAGATTGAGTATCTTAAAATAAAAAGAGAGAGAGAGTGAGAGAAAAAAAAATTACATAGCAAATAAACTCAAATTAAAATACAATATTCTATTTATTTATAAAAATTATCCAAAACAGAAAATTTGCATAGAGGTAGTTGGTTGTTACTTTTAAAGTAACAACCAACAGAAAATAAAATGGGAAACTCTTGATAGAAAAAGACAATAAATTTTCTTATGTACACTAAAAGCTTGAGCCACCTTTGTCAGATAATAGTGCATATTGAGGAAACTCATGGCAAAGCTGACTGAAGCTCCATGCAAACATTGTTTGCATGGAGCTTCTTTTTTTGGTTTAAAAGTATGGATATTCATCCATATTCAAATGATATATGTATATAGTTGTCAATTTTGAGATGGATGCATATTTAAACAGATTTGGAATTAGGCATTTAGAGAGACTGTTAGTTTGCAAGAAAGTGTGAATGTAATGAATCAGGAAAATGAGAGATATTAGGGCTGGAGCATGAGAATTGGAATGCAAGTACAATTGAGCCAAGACGTGGTATAATGGAGAACAAGAGTGATCAGAAGGGTCAGGGGGGATTGAAAGAAATGATCAACATGGGGTGGGATAGCCTATCTAATTTGTGTTGAGACAGAAAAGAAAGAGGGGATGATTGTTAAAAGGATGCAAAGTTATCTATAGGAGTAAGGAGATACTACAATGCTTGTAATACTAATGCCAGAAGTATCAGGAAAAAGGAGAAGTTCATAGCATCATTCCATTTAATTTGGCCAAAAATTAGACATATTAATGAGAAGTGGTTGATGGAAGAGGATATGATTATAGATAAATATAATGCATATTACATCTATTTATGACCATATTCTCCATAAATATATAATATGCATTACATATGAAAAGATGTAATGTACATTATATATTCATGAGTGACCTGAAGAACTGAAGAAGTATGTTGATAACAATGGAACAATTGTGACCAATGAGAGTGGAAGCTTGATAGGATGAGAGTAGCAAGTCATGACAAGTGGTGCATTTGAGGCTATCTGGTGTGAGACAAAAGACAACAGGACGAAATATATAGTCAGCTACTGTTAGAGGAATTGCAGGTGAAATGTATTGAAAATTAATTGACTTGAGCACAAATTGATAATTATTATGAAAGATTTTTAACTATGGGAAAACAGAATAGAAGGAGGAAAGGGAACATGGAAAGAAAATGGAATTTATACAGATAATGCAGGATAATTACTCAAAACAGCATTTGATTGAGAGGGCATGAGTATGAAAAGGGTGTTGAATATGGTGATAGTATCTTAGGATTTGCACATAACACTGAGATCACACTAACTGAAATGGAAAAAGAGCAAGTCCTGGGATCTGCTGCTTGGACAATTTTCTTCCACTTATTTCTATCTTGGGCATCCCTCCTTTCTATTCCAACTTCTTCCATATCCATTTTTGAAAATTATGGAGACAACTACCGTGTTTGAATAAAAACTTTAGTTTAATATAACTAAAATCTACATTCAACTAGTTGCGCCCAATGTATTTCTACAAACAACAGATAACACTAATAATAGGACTCTAGCTTTGATGTATAATTTTTTTTTTTCTCACCAGAGGTCAGGCCAACAATTGTTGTAGCAGTTGGTCAGTATCTTTAACAAACCAGTTTGAATGTAGTGTAGCTTGTTTTCTGTATATAGTTGTATGCTCCAGAAGATGACCTTGACATAAAGGTCGAATGTAGATTTTAGTTATATTAAACTAAAGTTTTTATTCAAACACGGTAGTTGTCTCAATAATTTTCAAAAATGCATTCGGATCACCGTGTAAGCTTAAAAGAAAGGATTCTTCCATATCCCTTTTGATATTTTCCCACCATCTTTTCATTGGTCTTCCTTTTCTTCTCCTACCCTCCACTTCCATTGTTGTGACTCTTTGAATTTGGTTTTCTGGTCTTCTCCATACATGGCTGGCCCACCTCAATCTATTTTCTCTCACTTTGTCGCTAATTTTTCTAATCCCCATCTCCTTCCTTATCTTCATTCCTCCTATGCTCTTTCCCTGATGTTCCATTCATCCATCTTAGCATCCTCATCTCTGTTCTTTCTAATTGTTCCTGAGCTCTCTGATCTCTGTTCTTTCTAATTGTTCCTGAGCTCTCTGATCTCTGTTCTTTCTAATTGTTCCTGAGCTCTCTGATCTCTGTTCTTTCTAATTGTTCCTGAGCTCTCTGCTCTATACAACAAGACCAGTCTAATGGCTGATTTATATATACACTGTTGAACAATTCAGGGGTTGGGGTGGTGCCGACCCCCCCCCCCCTGCATTGTTCAAAAATCCACATATAACTTTTGACTTCCCAAACACTTAACTACTAATAGCCTACTGTTGACTGGAAGCCTTACCGATAACATAAACATTGATTAATACATATTTTGTATGGTATGTATTATATACTATGTTCTTACAATAAAGTAAGCTACATACATACATAGTTTATTCACAATATGAAAAGGGAAAAGAGATTTATATTAAAAATTAAATATTGCAAATTATGGTCTTCCAAATCTCTCTATCTTGAGTTAACTGGTAGATGTCAGATGGAGTTTTGCAGTTCAGCCTACTGATGGTTTCGCATATGTATTGCCAAAATTGTTTGCATGGTCTTCCTCTACTGCGTTTGCCATCTTCTGGTTTGTACAGGATGAGGGGTTTCAAAAAGGGCAATACTTCAGGATGTCTGAGTTGATGCCCAATCCATCTGAGTTGTAGTTTTTTGACTATATTGACGAATGGTTCTTGCTTAGCCAGATTTAGCACAGCAGAGTTAGTGACGCTGTCCATCCAGGTGTATCCAAGGATCAGTCTGAGACATGTAGTTCCAAAGGGGTTAATTAGATCTGTAGTTTTTTTGGTGCTTATTGTCCAGGTTTGAGAACCATACAAGATGGATCTACTGGTTGCATGGTATAGTCTTAATTATATCTTTAATGATACTAATGGTGATTTCCAGATGGGGCGGAGTTTGTTATGGAAGACTAGAGCCAGCTGTTTACGTTTTCTCATATCATTTTCTGTATTGCTGATGTACGATCCAAGGAATTGAAAGTCCTTTACTCTTTCTAAGGGTTTATTGTCGATATGAAGTATAAAGTTTTCACAACCTATTGAGAATGCTTTAGACTTTTGATGTTGATCAGACCAATAAGTTTAGCCTGTGACTCTAGTGGACCGAGATGTTTTTGTTTATTTGTTGGTTCTGTATCAATAAGTACAACATCATCAGGAAAGCTAAGATCAGTTATTTGCATGGTGTGGGTGGATGTTTTAATGTTAAAACCAAGATCTTCTGTGTTGATGATCCGGAAGATGTAGTCCAAGCATATTAAAAACAAATAAGGTGCTAGTACATCATCTTGCAGGACTCCTGTTGTCACTGGAAATGATTCAGATATTTCTGTTTTAAAGATTACTGTAGCATTGTAATCTTTATAAGGCACTGAGATTGCTTTTATGAGTTTTGAGGGTAGACCATAGAAGCTGAGTATTTTAAACATTGCTTCTCTATTAATGGAGTCAAAGGCTTTTTTGAAGTCTAAAAGGTTAAAATGAGTGGTAAGTTTTTATCACCTGAACCGTCTATGATTCTTCTGATGCAATGTATCTGTTCTATTGTACATCGTTTTTTTAGAAATCCAGCTTGGTTTTTTCTTAAAAGTGGTGTTAAGTAAGGTTCTATTCTATTGAGTATCATCCTATTGTAGATTTTAACTGTGGTTGATAGCAAAGTAATACCTCTATAGTTATCCATTCTATTAAGACTGTGCTTTTTGGGTATAGGGACAATAAGGCCTTGTTTCCATTGTTGAGGTATTATTCCAGTGATTCATTATGGCAAGGAGATTGGAATATGTATTAAAGCTTGATTCATTATGGCAAGGAGATTGGCAAGGAGATGAAAGCTTCTGCTCCATTTCCGTCAATCTCTGGGGACTTTCCTGCTTTGGTTTGATCTATTGCTATTTTTAGTTCCTTTTCAGTGAAGTCTTCACAATTTATTGGTAGAGTGGTAGTTAGATGCAAGTCTGCTTGCTGACTTGAATGTTGGGGATTATCAACATTCAGTAATTCTTGAAAGTAGTTTCTCAATTCTTTCATCAAGTTCAAATCTACTGATAGCTGTCTACCGTTTTTGTCATGTGTGACAATATTTCCACTTCTCTTTGTTTTATGGTGACAGATATAATTTATCATTTGAAAGGTGTTTCTAGTATCCCCAGTTTTATTATAATTTTCAAGTTCCTCACAGTATTTAGTTACTTGATTTTCTTTGTCTCTGGTCATTAGTTCATTGATCCTGTTATTTAAAATGTCTAGTTTATCTTTATTATTTCATTCTGTTTAAGTGGTAGAGTTTCCTTGCTTTATTTCTTTCATCTATAAAGCAAGCTATAGAAAAAAAAATGTTATTATAGAAAATTATAAGGATGTGAAAATACATTTACAATTCTGTACTGTATTTACTGATATTGTAAGTTTATGTTGTATGTTTACAAGATGAATCATATGTCTGTTAGTACACCAATATTGTCTTATATGATACAAAACACTGTAGATGTCATAAGTATTACTAACACTAGACATCAAAAATGAAAAGATAATGTGAAAAAGAAATTATATTTATTTACAGGTATAATGATTCATACATTGATAATGAAGAAGCAGCAATATGATCGCTTTATGGTAGACTAGTGCAATCCATATGATTGCTTTGCGGTAGCCTGGCCTATACACCAATAAATGAATCATTATAATTTTTTTTTATATGCTAAATCAATTAACTAATTAATAACAGTAATTTTATGCAGTTATGATTTAATACTGCATCTTTACATTTGTTTACATTTCTCTCAACTGCGAACGGTCGAGAGAAATGTGTGTGTAAGTTTTGATAAATTTTACCATTTTATAATAGATTTGTGTATATTTTATGGTAGTAAATGATAAAATAGACTAATAACTACATAGATTTTATGCATTCATGACATACCTAACTTTTTCTTAATTTTTTTGATATTTCTAAGCTACACGGTGTTATAATGTGGTTGTTTCTGTATATTTATATTTATTTTATCTTTCTACTCATTCACTCATTCGTTTTATTTCTAGCTTATTCACTTGTACTTATTTATCTTCTTACTTACTCAAACCTTACTCATCTAAAATCCTACTCGCTGCGCTATTGTTATATCTTCTTTTTACTTTATACTTTCGTTATTGATATATAATATACTAATATACTTCCCTAAGAATGCCTTACTTAACTCCACCTAAGAATGCTTCCTTTTCGGACACTGGCAAAATTTATTTTTTATTGCTGCGCCAGCCAGAGTCCTATAATATGAGCTTATTCAAAATTCAGGGAATATTCCTAGGTTAATTGGCATTCATTCTAATATACACTAAATAGATACTGGTTCTAATTTCAGTCGTGGCCAATAATCTATTTTTACTCTAACACTCTCATTAAATTCCCTCCCGCTATGGTTCTAAATTTTTGCAAGTGGTAATTTGAATTCTTGAATCAAGCACGAATCAGGCATATACAACAAAACATGTTTATTGGAACAAATTACACTTTACAGCTATAATTGGAATACGATACTAAGCTTTTCAAAATCTCTTGCTAAGTTAGTTACTCAATACTAATTTAACAGAACACTCATAGATTAACTTGGTAATCTCACACAAACTATAAAACATTAAATCTAGCTAATTATGTTACTCAAAAAGCAAACTCTTATTTCATGCTATGTTAAAATACATTTTTCAACCCGTTACTATTCTGATATAAATCATCCACAAAATTTCAAATTCACATATAATCTCAGTCACATGCAGCTAAAATTTCACTCCTGACATTCCTTTGTTCAGCAGAATTACTCTATCTCAAATTACAAATCCTTATTATAGTCCACTATGAATTGTCCACTTAATATGATCTAACACTAAATTCTGTCTCATTCAAACATACAATAAAAGTCTTTACATTACCCAATCTTTTTCTTCTGAAGGTCTGTTAAAGGCCACGTGTTGTTTCGGGTCCTCCTTTGATCAGTTGCTTCCGCAATAGGCTTACGACTACGCCGTCCGTTTTTACATTCTTTCTGGACTTGAACTTCTCACTGCCTCGATACAGCACATTCTCTGCTCCTACTTGAGTGGGACATCCCTCTCGCTCGTCCCTACTCCGTCCACTAGTCAGGAATCCTCGAAGTGAAAATCGGGAACAACCAGAAAAAAGCCCCACATTATCGCGTGCATTCGCTTATATTTCGTCCCTTCTTTCCCATACGACCCTTTGTCTTCGTGCCCCTAAGGTGATCCTCCAAGTCCTAGCTGCCGTTAGGTGCTGTATTCCAGGAATCCCGCTTGCGTCATATTCCTCGTACGTTGTAGCTGGCGGCATTACGGCCGATACATGTGTATGTAACTTGACCTTTGCACTCGTACTCTTAACTTCTTTGGCGACTTATTAAGTTTAAGACAGCTTAATGGGACAAGATTATACTACAATTTCCTTATTAAAATTTCATTAATCCTATAATCCTTCAGTTTAACTTTCAACTACAAGATTTTTCTAGTGCATTTTACATGTTATTACATAAATTCCTTTACAACAAAATTCAGAGCTGTGTGCTGTCAACCAGGTATTATCTGTGTTAGCCAAATTCTCATGTTAGATTCTGAATGAGTAATTTCTCAAAATTCGTCCATTCAGGATCTAACAGCAGTTCATTTGCGAGTTTTTTCAAATTGTTGAGATCTCTAAAAAAATTCCAATATATTTATTAAAAAAAAAAAAAAAAATGCATATAGTGGAACCACGCAGTTCAAACCCATGTTCTTCAAGGGTCAACTGTTCTTGTTTTTACTTCTTTCGGTGCATTTTTGTCAAATATCACTCCTGACATCTCCTTCCATTTAGTTCAACCTGCCCTAATTCTTTCTCTGACTGCCAAGTTACATGTACCTTCTCTTTCTCTCTCTATGGTTGATCTCAGGTATACCTAAAATGATCAACTTCTTTCAAGATACCACCCTCTCTATTCTTTATACTAATTTCTTTATGTCCTTCCCTTTCACTAACCATTACTTCAGTTTTCCTATTATTTATCTTTAGACTTGCACCCTTCAAAGTATTTTGCCACTCTATAAAACTCTCTTGGGCCTCTTCTACAATTTCAACTGTGATGGCCAAGTCATCTGCAAATAATATATTCCATGGTGTATTTTTGGCTACTCCTTCACTGAGTGCGTCTAAAATAATCACAATCAGAAATGGGCTTAGTGCTGACACTTTGATGCAAGTCCACTTTGACGTTAAAAAATTGTTGTTCCAATGCTCGTTTTTACTGCCGTCTAAGTTTATTCATACACTGCTTTTTATAATACTTACTAACTTTTCTGTTACATCCTTCTGAGGGTTCAGTAGATTACGTCCCTTGGTATTCTGTCATATGCTTTTTCCAGGTCTACAAATATATGGATAAGCCTTTTCCTTTCATGAAAGACATTGTACCTGGTTAAGATCCACTATTTCTCTCAATCTTTTATCCACTATTCTTTCAAATGTCTTTAGTAGGTGTTTTGTAAGTTTTACTCTTCTATAGTTTCCACAGTCTAGTATGTTGTCTTTTTGTTTGTAAATAGGTACTACAAAGCTTTTTCCAGTCTTCCAGTATCTTTTCTTCTCTCCACACTTTAGCAGAAAATTCAGAAAACAGCTTGGAATCAAATTTTTGATTCCAATATCATGGAATCAAAAATTCTAAGGTAAAGACATTAGCAGTACATGAGAAATAGTAAAGGTGCATTTGAGGGAAGCAATATTGGACTACATTCTCATGACAGGAGGATAAATCAGGTGAGAGTTAAATGGATAACAAAATGTCATTATGCATAATGATCTGTATAAAAGGAAACTGTTGTGAAAGGAATATAAGGAGAGCTGTGACAACCAAACTGAAGAAATTTATAAAGTGCAAGCTAGAAAAGTGAAGATTAACAAATTATAAGAGGATATCACTGAGCAGTCCAAAGGGAATTTCAGTGTTCTTTTGTCATATGATGAATAAAAGGATAATAATTATGGAAGAATAACTTTTATGAATGCAGATGACAGAAAAGTGATCACAGAAGACATAGTTCAATTACTATGTGAACATTACGCAAAGGCATATCATCTGTCCTGTCAAGTGTCATTTCCATCCAGGTTGGCTGTTATGGATGTCCATATACTTCTTTAGGCCCTCTGCATAGTTCAGGCCCAGCGTTTTTTGAATGATGTATGTCACTGTCTACCTTTTTTTCACATGCCTTAAATTCTTCTCGCTAATAAATATTTTTGAAGACTTTCATGTTTCACAATATAATATGTTCCTTATTAGTTGAATTTTTAGTAAATATCTCCAAAACTTCTTTATTTTTCTTCTTCTGGATCTATGAGATCTTTGCCGTTCTGTACGTTCACATATCAAAAGCATCAATCCTTCTACTGCTGTCTTATTTATTGTCAAAGTTAGTACTCTTGAGAGAAAAGAAGACCAAATAAAACATCATCATTCATAGTTTTAGGCTAGTTCTTTTTCTTCTTTCTTTCGATGTTAGTTTATTCTTCATTCTGTTAAACATAAATTTTGTAAATTCTATTCTGTAAATTCTACTCCTAATCTCTCATTTGCATTTTCTATTCCCTGTAATTAAATATCCTAAATAAGTTTAACATTTCACTTGTTCTATAATTTGGTTTTCTACTTTGATTTTTAACTTTGGGATATATTTTTCTCTGCACTTTACAACTTTACTACTATCACAACTTTAGTTTTTTGGAATTTAATTAATGCTGGGTATTCATATTTCTCCCTGCTAATTTTATTCCCTCCACTTCTTCTAAACTTTTAAAAATTTCTTCAGTGTAGAGATTGAACTAAAGGGGAGAAAGCACACATGCCTGCCAGACATTTTTTTTGTTGACAGTTTTTGACAGTTCACAGCTGATTTTTATGCTTGCAGTTTGGTTCCATTATATGTGACACCAGTGTTTTAATGTCATTCCTGTTTATTCTTTTCTTTATTAATGTTTCTATTAATTTCTTATGGTGTATTAAGAGTGTTTATATTTACTCCCTGATATTTTTACTTTATAAATTTCTGTTCATATTTCTCCCTGTTGTTTTTATTCCCTCCACTTCTTCCAAACTTTCAAAAATTTCTTCACTGTAGAGACAGAACTGAAGAGGAGAAAGCACACATCCCTGTCAAACTTTTATTATTTTTTTTGGAAAGTTTTTGACAGCTCACAGTTGACTTTTATGCTTGCAGTTTGGTTTCCAATATATGTGATACCAGTTTTACATGATTCCTGTTTATTCTTTTCTTTATTAATTTCTTATTGTGAAAACACCATGAAATACTTTATTATAATCTATAAAACAAAGAGAAATGTCTTTCTACATTTCCAAGTTTCTTTCTAGTATCATTCTGATATTGAAGATATTATCCTCTCTTTTTCCTTTATTTCTCAAAATCCACTTTGGATATCCTTTATTTCATTTGTTTATTAACCCTAGGGAATTTTTTAGCTATGTGGCCAGTAAGAGGCGAAATGGCTGTGGAAGAATGATATTGTGGGATAAAAATGGGAATAGAGTGACTGACGCAGAGGACATAGTGGAATTGTTCAATGAACACTTTATTGGAGTATTTCATCCTAGAGGAGTCAGTTTTAATGCTAGAGGGATAGGGCTGGTTTGAGGTACAGGAGGAGAGTGTGTTTTAAATACTGAGTACTCTGGATGTCAGTAAAGCTTTGGGACTGGATGGTATTTCACCACGAGTTTTGAGAGAATGTGCTAGGGAACTGACAGTGCCTTTAACCTGGCTTTTCAATGAAAGTCTGGCTGCGGGAAAGGTTCCCAGGGAATGGAAAGAAGGCAAGATAGTGCCATTGCATAAGGGTGGTAACAGACTGGAAGTGTCTAATTATAGGCCAGTTTGTGTGTCATCAGTAGTTGTTAAGATCTTGGAGAAAGTAGTGAGGGACCGTATACATAGCCTTTTATAATAAAGTTACAAGAACATTAGATGAGGGAAAGGCATATACTGCAATTTTCTTAGGCTTAGCAAAGGCATTTGACAGGGTGCCACATGATAAGCTGATATTTAAGTTGCAGCACATGGGTCTGGATGTCAGATTGGTCAACTGGATTCAGGATTGGCTGTCTGATAGGTATCAGAGAGTTGTGTATGGTGGAGCAGTTTCAAGGAGACAGAGGGTTACAAGTGGGGTCCCACAGGGCTCAGTACTAGGACCTATATTGTTTAACCTTCATATCAATGACATTGCCAGTGGATTGCAAGGGGATATCCAGTTGTTTGCAGATGATGCAAAGCTGAGACTGATTTGAAGGGGATTATTAGTAATAGTGCAGATGTGGTAGCCCTGCAAGAGGATTTGAATAAGCCAGATACATGGGCAAATGAATGGGGTATCAGTTTAATGCAGCAAAATGTAAGGTCTTGAGGTTTGGGAAACATCAATGGGATGCTGCATACTCTATGGGAGGAGTTATACTGGAGGAAGTAGGGGAGACAAGAGATCTGGGGTTGATGATTGATAGAAACCTGAAATTCAGGGAATATATTGCAAAGGTGGTGAAGGTAACACAGAGGATTGCTGCAATTATGAGAAGGACACTGACCTGCAGAGATAAAAGGGTTATCATTCTGTTGTATGAGTCTCTGATCAGACCACACTTAGACTATTGTTCTCAGATTTGGTTCCCAGGATTTGAAGGGGATAAATTAACTGTGGAAAGGGTACAAAGACGGATGACAAAGATGGTTTCAGGATTGTACAATTTTGGTTATGAGGATCGGCTGAGGGAATGTGGACTGCAGAGTTTGGTGGATAGAAGAAGGAAAGGTGATATGATTGAGACTTTTAAACTGTTGAGAGGTGGTTACAGGGTTGACACTGGGGATTTCTTTCGCTTGGTTGAACAGCAGGAAGGAGTGATGACAAGAAGCCATCCCTGGAAGTTATGAAAGGAAACTGTGAGGAAGAGGGTGAGGAGTGGTTTCTTTGCATGGAGGGTGGTTGAATGCATTGCCTGATGGAGTGGTGAGAGCGAGAACAGTCAATGAGTTTAAGGAGTGGTATGATAGACTTTGTGTTTCTTAGGGGGGACCTCCCCTTGATGAGTCTTGACAGACTTTATGTTCTTAGAAAGGACCTCCCACGATGAGTCTTTTGACTCCATGGAGGCCTGAATAATAATAATAATAATAATAGTAATTTTATCACATAGTATTAAAGTTGATTAGGCTTGCTAGTCTGTAAACTTTACATTGAACTACCCCAACCTTTTTTGGGATGTTTATATAGGCAGAATTCCTGTTTTCATCAGGAACATATTCACTTTCATGACCTGATTTCCTTAGCTATTTTATTCCATTATCTTCTAGAGCCTTTAGCATTTCTGATTAAATGTCACCTTGACCTGGTGCCTTTTCTATCTTCCTTTGCTCCATAGCTCTTAATATTTCTTCTTTTACTGGAGGATCATCTTCAAGGTTGTTAAATTCTGATTTTTTTCTCTCCTCATCTCTGAAAAGATCTGAAATGTAATGAAGCACCACCTTTTCTTAATTGCTATTTCAAATAACATTCTGCTATCACTAAAAGGCATCATTTTGCATTGATTGAAATTTTCTGTGGATTATTAGTTTTCTTGTTCATCATTTCTTTTATTTTTATTTATTTTTTGTACCTCTCGAGTTTGTTGTTTTATTTCTAGATTTTCTATTTCCTTGCACTTATTAAGCCATGTTTTTTTTTTCTCTCTGCATGCTTTCCTTATTATATGGTTTAAAGATTTATACTGCGATTTATTTTTTGCTTGTCTTCTTTTGTAGAACAAATTTCATATACTTTTATTCATCCATGGTTTTCTTCTATTTTAAATCTTCTTGGGGATACAGTCTTGAGCTGCATAAAGATGCTGCAAAAGTCTCAAAGTTTTCCATTTTTTTTTTTTGCTATTTTCAAGTTTGTTATCAGTCAAAACAATCTTTAATTTTTGTTGCATGCTTATTTTTAATTAGGTCATTCTTCATGAAATCCAGATGAGGTTCTCTATTTCTACTCTTAGTGTTTTTTAGTCTTACTTTTTCATTTTGAAATAACTGGAATGTGGTCTTAGTTTATATCTGCTTCTGGGTATGCTTTTTATTTGCCTGATACTATTTAGAAATCTTTTTATATCATTATATAATTACTCTGTTTCTGATTTTACCATTTATAGGTATATAGATGGTAAAATCTATATACCTTATTATCAGATCATTCTTCTTACAAAACGCAATTAACCTTAAGCCTCTGTCATTCATTTCACCAAGTCAAAAGTTACCAATTACTGGGAACACTCCTCTTCCTGTATATCTAACTTTTGCATTTCAGTCTCCAATAATGATCAGGATATCATCTTTGCTTTATAACATTTTGTACCTCCTCATAAAATTCTTCAACACCTCTTCATCACAACAGCTATAGCATCAGAATACTTTTGAAAATTCCTTTTTCATCATAATTCCAATCTATTGTGTGTTCTTCACTTCCTGAATAGATCATTTTTCCATTTCTTGTCTATCTTGTCTCGCTAATTCCTATTATGTATATATTCATATTTAGTATCTTTTCCATTAAATAGTCAATTTATATAATGTTCTGACATTCCAAGTAGCTATTCACAATAGTCAATTTGCAGTTTTCAGACAAACTTGATCTAATGATGACCATTCTGATGGCTAGACATCATCTTAATAAGCTAAGTAATTGAAGTTCATCCTACATTTCCCATTTTTGGCATCTTCTTCCCTATAGTTATATACAGCAGAGTCCATCGCAGGGGGCCCAAATTCTTCTGCATGACTAAAGCTCTTCAACCACTGATCCCAATGTGCAGCAGAAAGATAAGATGGTGAAGTTCTAATTTCTTCCATCTCACAGTACAATCAATCTGATCATGCCTGTAAGTTTCTAGAAATGAGCCTGTCTGATATCATTTGTCTTCAGCTTCAAGTTGGTACTATAGTCCGACCACATAAGCGAGAACTATCGTTGGCAGGCTGCCAAGAATAGTCAATTCATGTTGAAGGGAAGAAAGAAATAAGGCGATGTATGAATTGGTCACCAACACGCAAAATAAGTGCTTTATACGTAAAATTTTCCAACTGTTATACAAGCAAAATAGTTACCACTTTAAAAATTACGATGTTCATAAAAGAAAAGTTAATTTTCCAACGTGTTATAATAAACAACTCATCCCACAATACGGATTGATTACCCTATAATCGGAATGGATTCTCCTTCTTTTGACATGCACAGAAGTGTCAAAGGGTCTCGTATCTGTGGGTGTACTATAATAAGAAATGCCACTCACTGTCATCTAAGCCAGAGGAAGGGAGAAACTGAATTTGTGCAGCTACTGAGAAATAATTACCTTAAACAACATGTGATGGAAGGGGAACAGAATTTTGAAAGTGTTAGATCTGGAGATACCATCAAAGGATTTCTCCATAACTATGGTTACCACATCACAGTAGAAAGATAAGATGGTAAGTTTGAATTTCTTCTATCTCACAGTTTTGCAGTCATTACAATCAATCTGATCATGCCTGTAAGTTTCTAGAAATGAGCCTGTCTGATACCATTTGTTTTCAGTCTAAAGCCGGTACTAATAAGAACTGCCACTCACTATCATCTAAACCAGAGAAACTGAATTTATGCAACTACTGAAAAATAATTACCTTAAACAACATGGAAGGGACCCAGAATTTTGAAAGTGTTAGATCTGGTGATACCATCAAAGGATTCCATAACTATGGTTGTCACACCACTTAAAAATAAAATAAAAAATTATAATGGAAGGATAATTTTGATTAATGCCGATGGTAAAATTTGAAGACTGCAAAATGTGGAATTTTTCAGTTAAGATATGTGTGTTATTATAGCCAGAGCAGGTGTTTATGACAAACATAGGAGGCAGCATGAAGTACTGTAAAAGACTGTGTACTCCTGACTGGTCAGGAGTGTATATCAGGGATAACCAAAATGGATGAGTAGCATCATTAGACTCAGGAAGATGATCAGGATAGTAAGGAAGGAAAAATCAGATTATGAGAGGAAATTAGCCAAGCAGGCCGACCAAAGGAAATCCCAGAGTTGTTTTACTATGTGTTGAGGAAGAATGCTATGGTAGGACAATTTAATGAATGCTGGTGACATGACAGAAGCAGAAAAAAAACAGTTCAGTAACTGGGAGATAACTCTGCAAGAGTGTATCATCTTGGTGGAGATACCGAAATGACATGTGAGAATAGAAGCAAATGAACTGGAGGTGCAAAGGATATTGCAGAATCTTAATGCAATATGGACATGGAATTAGATGGGACATTGGTGCATACATCATGAGAATATGAAAACTTGCAGTGCCTCAGAAAAGACGCATCAATTAGTTATCTGTTTCCTTATAAGCTGGTCTTCTACCAGTTATCTAGCTTTGATTTTAAAATACTCAGCAATATGGAGAAAATATATCAATTAAATTATGCTTTGGATATAACCATGTTAATGAATATATTAATGGATATGTTAATCTTATATTAATATATAACATACACATATTAAAATATTGATTAATATATCTATCATTAATGTTATAATAACCGTGCATATTATAATATGCTAAGGTATGAGCACAGGGCATGAACTGTTATGACTTCAAGTACAGACACACAGATTGGGAAACAAGATACTATTATAATAACTTGTACTAATGTTATGATAATAGTATCCAAATGTATTTCATTTGGATACTTTCAATGGACATTTTAATATCCATGTATTTATGGATGTGTAAACACGTCAAAGCAATATGGTGGTTAAGTCCCAACAACATCCCATTATATTTCATAATTTTTAAAAGTTTTAACATGATGCAATGCAACTGTATGTTTCTTTCTTTCTTTCTTTTCAAAAAGTATGTTAATAAGTGAGTTTAAAAGTATCAAACAAAAGACAGAAAGAAAATTCATCAAGCCTTTAAGATGAATGCAGTTCTAAGCCAAGTCTGAGATCAAAGGCATAACCAATCCTTATGATATTAGAAGGCTGGTATTTCTAAAGTTGGAATAGGATATGAAAATTGCTAAATTTTCATATCCCATTTATCTGACCCTTCAATTACATGGTGCTCTACCAGAAGTCAGCTGACATGCAAGGGTCAGTTAATTGAAGAGTTGTTGTTTTGAAGGTTGGATAAACAGTAGTTTACTGCATTTTTCATTACAACTTTTTTAGTATACAGGACAGAATGCAAAACCTATACCACATTAATGTCACATGTAGGTAAGTCAGCAATTATAAAAAATTGAATACTGTGCAATTCAGAGAAGATAAAAAAAAACTGTTCAGAATATTGTAAATTGAAGTGAGCAGTTACTTAAAAATTAATCTTGTGCAAATTAGTATTTATATTACAAATAAAACCAAAATAATACTCACTGTAATGATACTTCCACTTAAAATCTGTTCACTAACTTCTATTATTTCCTCTGCCTAAGCAATATATTTAAAATTAATTATATGGCATTATATATATATATATTAATAATTAGTTTAAATGACTGATGCCGAGAGATAAAGAGGTGATATGGTTTATTTAAAAAGATACTACTACTAGTTTCGCTGAATGGAGCAACTTCTTCAGGTATCAAAATCAATAAGAAATATACAAAAAATAACAGAGACTTAAAAATTGCATTAAATGTAGTACAAAAGACAGTAGTACATTTTGAAAACAGTAATGCGAGCTTGAGTTCCAAATAAAAGTTGACTACGTGCTGTCACAAGTGCACCAGTATTGAACAGAGGCAATGTGTGCATCAGAGAGATTGAAACTTAGGCTGTTATTGATATGGGAAGAATCTAAGGTAATTTCTCTAGATTTGACAATCTTTCTTTCAAGTTCATCATAGCACACATGGATATTAGAAGTTTGTGTCCAGTCCGCAATGTGTTGGTGGCCTTCATCTGAGTTAACAGAAAAAAGAACATGGCTAAAGAGAGAGCGCTGGCCCTAGTCCTGCTGTAGGAAATATCTCTACGGTGTTCTTCCATACGTAAAAGGATGGATTTAGCAGTTTGGCCGTAGTATAGCTTTCCACAATCACATAAAATCTTGTAGACTTGAGTGGGAAGATGTTTCTCTTTAAGTTTACTAAGTATGGAGCAAAGTTTTGGGAGCGTAGAGAAGCAAGTTCTGAAGTTAAATTTCTTGAGAATTATAGCTAGTTTTGGTGAAAGAGAGCTGATGTAAGGCAAAGAAATAATGGCTCTTGGGGAAGAGGGATCTTCAGAAGCAGTTGAGTGACGGAGAGAAAGAAATTTATCAATCTTACTAGGAGAGAAACCATTATTAATAAAAGTCTTTTTAAGAAAAAGGAGTTCATTTTCTGTTTCTTCTGTAAGTAAAGATTTGGCCCTTAGATTCTTCCCGGTGTGCTAAGGTGGAAATAATACCAAATTTTTGTGGAAGATTGTGATGGGAAGAAGCATAAAGGTATCTGTCAGTATGAGTAGGTTTTCTAAAAATTGAGATTTTAATACTTTCAGAACATCTGGTAAGCTTCAGATCCAGAAAGGGAAGGCAGTCATCGGATTCCAGTTCGAAGGTAAAAGAGATTATTCCACGAAACTTGTTTAGGTGGTCAAAAAAAAATTGAGGTTGTTGACACCGTCTTCCCAGATGAGGAATATATCGTCTATATAACGATACCAAAATTTTGGTTTAAGGGGGAAGGAGTTAATAGCTTTTTCTTCAAAATCGTTAAGACATATATCTGCGAGAATCGGAGAGAGAGTGGGCTGCCCATGGCCAGATCTCAGTTTTGTAAGTAGATCCTATTGTCATATTTGAAGTATCCTGCCTTGATGCAATGAAACTTTAAACAAGTTTCATGAAAAAATCTCTTTTACCTTCAAACTGGAATCTGATGACTATATTCCCTTTCTAAATCTGAAGCTTACCAGATGTTCTGAAAGTATTAAAATCTCAATTTTTAGAAAACCTACTCATAATGACAGATACCTTCATGCTTCTTCCCATCGATATCCTCCGCAAAAATTTGGTATTATTTCCACCTTAGCACACCGGGCCAAATCTTTACTTACAGAAGAAACAGAAATTGAAAATGAACTCCTTTTTCTTAAAAAGACTTTTATTAATAATGGTTTCTCTCCTAATAAGATTGATAAATTTCTTTCTCTCCATCACTCAACTGCTTCTGAAGATCCCTCTTCCCCAAGAGCCATTATTTCTTTGCCTTACATCAGCTCTCTTTCACCAAAACTAGCTATAATTCTCAAGAAATTTAACTTCAGAACTTGATTCTCTACACTCCCAAAACTTTGCTCCATACTTAGTAAACTTAAAGAGAAACATCTTCCCACTTAGTTTCCAGGAGTCTACAAGATTTTATGTGATTGTGGAAAGCTATACTACGGCCAAACTGCTAAATCCATCCTTTTATGTATGGGAGAACACCGTAGAGACATTTCCTACAACAGGACTAGAGCCAGCACTCTCTCTAGCCATGTTCTTTTTTCTGTTAACTCAGATGAAGGCCGCCAACACATTGTGGACTGGACACAAACTTCTAATATCCATGTGTGCTATGATGAGCTTGAAAGAAAGATTGTCGAAACTAGAGAAATTACCATAGATTCTTCCCATATCAATAACAGCCTAAGTTTCAATCTCTCTGATGCACACATTGCCTCTGTTCAATACTGGCGCACTCGTGCCAGCACGTAGTCAACTTTTATTTGGAACTCAAGCTCACATTACTGTTTTCAAAATTTTCTACTGTCTTTTGTACTAGTACTGTTAATGCAATTTTTAAGTCTCTGTTATTTTTGTATATTTCTTTGATTGTGATACCTGAAGACGTTGATCCATTCAACAAAACTAGTAAACTAGTAGTATCTTTTTAAATAAACCATGTCACCTCTTTATCTCTCGGTATCAGTCATTTAAACTAATTAATACTATTTTCTACCAAGTAAAAAAGAACAATTAAAAAAAAAAAATATATATATATATACAGGGTGTTCGGGATAAATTTGACATATTTATAATTAATTATATTTTTCCGTAAGTTACATGTATTAACACACACTTCTCTTCATTTAAAAGGTTGGACCCTTCTTCATTCATATACAAGATGTCAGAAAGGATGGATAGCTGGAACCCACCTGAATCATGGAAGAGAATAACTTGTATCATGATGATTCGTGCCGGCCATCAAAATAAGGATATTTCGACTGCTGCCCAATGCTCCCTGAATACAGTAAAAACAATCAGGCATGAACTAGAGACTTGCAATGGTGACTACGAGGATGTAGCAAGAAGAAAGATCCCTAGCAGACGATCTGATTGCGTTCGTACAGCAGAATTCCTCGCAAATCTGCAGGAACAGGTGTTGAAGATCCCTGGCATTGGAATTCGGGCTTTGTCACGTGAAATGAATGTTGCAGCCTCTACTATGAAGCTTGCACTCCATGAAGACCTCCGCTACTACTCATACAAGCGCCGCAAAGGTCAGCTGCTTACAGAAAAGGCCCGTGAAAAACGTTTGATAAATGCGAAGAAACTTCTAAGCAAAGTGAAACATCCTGCGGAACCACAAACAATCTGGTTCTTTTCCGATGAGAAAAACTTTTGCCAGGATCAAAAACACAACACGCAGAATAACAGATGGCTTGCATACAGTACAAAGGACATTCCTCGTGTAATGCAGACTAAATTTCCCCAAACTGTGATGGTTTTCGGATGTGTATCCTCTGAAGGCAATGTGATGCCTCCGCATTTTTTCCAAGAGGGCCTCAGGTTGACTTCAGATGGCTACGTGGAGTTGCTAAACACTGTAGTCAAGCCCTGGATAACAAGGGTAGCCAATGGTAGGCCGTATGTATGGCAGCAGGATTCGGCCCCTTGCCACACCTCTGGGAAAAGTCAAAAATGGTTGTCTGAAAATTTCTACGACTTCACCAGTGCAAATGTTTGGCCTCCAAACTCCCCAGACCTTAACCCCATGGATTATTTTGTATGGGGCGCAGTTGAAAAAGACACCAATCGCACTTCCAGTAATACAAAAGCCCAGTTAATGGATAAAATTAAAACAGTTTTTGCGGCCCTTCCCAGGGAGACTGTAGCATCAGCTTGTTCGAGGTTCCAAAGCAGGATTGAAGCTGTGATCGATGCTAATGGTGGTTATTTTGAGTAAATCTTGTTGATAGTATTGTAATTAACTCTGCCTGTAATGTTTTTTGTCAATTCATTAAATTTAATAGATACAAAGAAGATTTTCTTTTTCCTTACGAAACTGTCAAATTTATCCCGAACACCCTGTATATATTTTTTTTTTTTTTTGAGCCACCTTGTGTATATATATATATACAAGGTGGATCAAAATTCCACATACAAACTTTGAGGGGAGGTAGAAAACATCAAAATCAACCATAGTCACAAAGGAAAGCATGACTGGAAACGCCACCTGAAAGTGATAGGTGGCGCTGTTCGCTAGTGCTCCAGGTGAGCAATTGGGGCTTCCTCATTCTAGCTTTCGACGTTGTACGAAGAACATGCGTCGTTTTACGAACGCTGAGATGGCAGACACGTACCTCGTTTACGGGTTAATGGACGGTAATGGACAAGCCACTGTATGAATGTATCGCGAAAGGTACCCAAACAGACGTGTACTGCATCACCAAATGTTTGCGTATTTGCATCAGAATTTGCGTGACTATGGATCATTCAGGGATAGCAGGCATGATAGTGGACGGCCATGATCGACACAAAATCCTGTCATGGAAGAGGAGGTGTTGCATGCGATGGACAATAATCCAGAGACAAGCACACGTGCCGTTGCCTCTGCTATAGGAGTATCTCGATCCAGTGTATTGTGCATTATGCACTCTGAGTCCTTATATCCATTTCATCTGCAACGGGTCCAGTTACCGATGGCCGAAGATTATCCTCAACGTGTGGAATTCGTGCAGAAAAGTGCCATAGACCTGGATTTTCCAACTTGTGTTTTGTTCACGGATGAAGCTTCATTTACCTGCGAAGGGGTCTTCAATCACCACAATGCTCATGAGTGAGCCCATGAGAACCCACACACTGTGCAATCACATGCTGCACAACAACGCTTCGCCATTAATGTATGGGCAGGTATCGTCACTGACTGTTTAGTCGGCCCATACCTGTTACCACCCTGACTGGACTCACAGAGGTATCGGACCTTTCTGGAAGAAGTTCTGCCGGGTTTACTGAACAATGTTCTAATGACTGCGCATTGGCAGATGTGGTTCCAACATGATGGGGCTCCAGCCGATTTTGGCATTTCTGTGGGTCAGTATTTGGACAGGTCCTTTAGGACTCAATGGATTGGGCATGGTAGACCCATCGCATGGTCCCATGCTCACCTGATTTATCGAGCATTGATTACAAAGGACCCTTTATGCCAAGTAAATTACATCAAATTTGCCTTTCTAAAAAATAGTTTTGATAAGTCCTTGCCTTTGACATGGACCTCGTGGCAAAGAATTGCCGTTGGTGCTGCTAATATCCGGGAAACTCCAGGTATTTTTGAAAATGTACGGCAATTAATGCATCATCAGTGTCAGGCATGCATCACTGCTAATGGTCGTAACTTTGAGCACCTGATGTGAAACCATATTATGTATCCAGCTACTATTGAACTGTTCAGTTACGCCTAATAAAGTTTTTTACACTACTTACTGCCTTGTGTTATTTCTGTATCTTTGTAGTACCTTTCCGGGCAAGCTTTACTATGTGAATGTGGTTGATTATGATGTTCTCTACCTCTCCTCAAAGTTTGTACGTGGAATTTTGAACTACCCTATATAACATTATAGGGGCAGAAAAGAACATTTCATAAGAATCATATAAATTATGTAAAGTTGAATATTATCATTACTTTGACATTCAAGAGTGAAAGCTTATAAAACAGCATGTTCATTAAATGTTTTTAACTAAACAACTGCAATACTCCTACACTTCAAGATGTACAAACAACCATAAGCATATACACTCAATGGACAAAATATTAGAAATAGGGTTGATGGGAAGTTGACATTGGCATCCCCCCCCCCCACACACACACACAGAAAGTGAAACAACCCAAACCCAATGCAGATGATAATAGGCAGACATCAGGGCTTCCCAACAGTGTATCACAATTGATGAACATGGGTAAATGTGGTGATCTTAGCGACTTCGATCATGGAAGTATTATCAGCAAAAGACAGAAGGGTCATTTTATTGCCCAAGTGGTATGAACTCTAGGGTTCTTAAGGGCAACTGTATCAATGGTCTACTGTGAGTATATCATTAATGGACATACCAGTGCCAAGATAATTAAATACTTAAGGAATTGACAGTGTATACTAAAAATATAAATTAAATCAACTTTAATATATATACTTTCCAATATTTCGGCGTCACGTTGCCATCTTCATGGGAACTTAAGATAAAGACACGTGCACGCAAGTACCACATAACAGCAAATGAGAAATGAAGTGAGGAAGCTACTGTTTTCCTAAAGTCCTGATGGTGCCCCCTGGTGGGCTATATTAGGTGTTCTTGGCCTTTGGGCTGAAGTTCTTCTGATGTATGTTATCCACCCACCCCCCCATTCACAAAAAAGATTACTCTAAATCCATCACCATTCTCTACATCCGAGGCACCTCCGAAAAATCAACAAAATCCTAAAAAAAACATGATTTGACCTCTTTTTACAGACCATATAGAAAATTGGCATTCCTTATCTGCTCCACTAAAGACCAACCACTTCCCCTAGACCTACCTGGTGTATACCAGGTCCCTTGCAGCTGTAAAATGTCCTACTTTAGCCAAACAGGCAGGATAGCAAATATCAGAATCTCAGAACACAAGGAGTAAATCCGATTTCACCAGTACAGCCACTCTTGGCTTGCAGACCATGCTCTGGATACTTGCCACAGAATAAGGTGGAAGAAAGCCACAGTAATACACTGCAGCAAGTTCAAATATGAAAGACTATTCATGGAATTAGCCTCAGCCCTTAGGGACTAGCCAAACCTCAACAAATTTGGATGCATGAGACTGCCCCAAATTTGGGAAACATACATCAGAACTTCAGCCCAAAGGGCAAGAACATCTAATATAGCCCACCAGGGGGCACCATCAGGACTTTAAGAAAACAGTAGCTTCCTCGCTTCATTTCTCATTTGCTGTTATGTAGTACTTGCGTGCACGTGTCTTTATCTTAAGTACCCATGAAGATGGCAACGTGACGTTGCTGAAATATTGGAAAGTATATATTAAAGTTGATTTAATTTATATTTCTAGTATATGCTGTCAATTCCTTAAGTATTTAATTATCATTTAACCAGCGTATAAGCCTTTCTACAAGAAATACCAGTGCCAAGCGAGCAAGTGGGGACCGACCACAACACGCCATTGATGACTATGGTCGACATAGACCGTTCAGACTTGTACAGGCCAACTGCAGGCACAAATTGTACAGGCCAATGACAGCACAAATCATCTAGTTTCAATGTCAGAAGTCCAAGCATGGTCAGCGACTGAATAGTATGGCTTACCCTGCATACCATGGGCTTCAGAAGTTAAGGCCTTAATCGTGTACCACTGTTGACAGCTCAACATTGGGCATTGCACCTCGCCTGGTGTCCAGGCCATCAAAACTTGAATCCTGTTATCAGTTGTACCGAGCTGATGGGAGGGTGTGGTGTTTACAGCATGCCAGGTTGGCTCAGTTCAAGAAGGTGGTGGCTGTGTGATGGTTTGAGGAGACTTCTCAAGTGAGAAGTCTCTTTAAGGTCTTTAAATGCTACAAGCTACCAGAATGTGCTGGCTGATCATCTACACACTTTCATGGCCTTTGTACATCCTGCAGCCAATGGTCTGTTTCAACAGAACAATGGGCCACAACCACCCAGGCATGGCTAGCAGAACACTCATCTGAGTTCAGGACAATTCAGTAGCCCCCCCCCCCCCCAGGTCCTGGATTTAAATCTGATCAAATCTCTCTGGGATGCCATATTGTGAGACATATCAGATCCATGCATCTGGGACCAATGTCTAAGGTGCAGTTGTGGAGACAATGCTGCAACAGGCATGCATGGTCAAAATTACCTTCAGTGATCTTCCGGCATCTGGTAGAGTTAATGCCTCAGAGAGTACAGGCTGTTATTCGTGCTACAGGAAGATCGACACGCTATCATTATTACTCCAAGACTCCTAGATGAGGCTTTGACTCCTGTGAAGTCAAAGCCTCATCTAGGAGGTCCTTCTGTCAAACAAACAGCTCACCATACCACCTTAAACATACTCAAATTCTCTGCAGACACAACACTTTCAGGTAAGACATTCCCATCATTCACAACTCTGCATGCAAAAAATCCGCTTTTCATTCTCCTGTTTACATCCTTATACAGCTTCTAGGGATGACTTCTGGTTTTCCCTTGATCGTCCACTATTTTCTGTAAAACCTCTTCAGCAACACCCCTTACTAACTTGTAGATCTCTATCATATCACCCCTTTTCCTCCTACCCACTAGACTCTGTAAACTACCTTTTGAAAACCAGGTGATCAAATCTACACAGTAGTCTATGTGTGGTTTAATCAGAGCCTTATACAATAGAACAAGAATCTCCTTATTTCTACAAGTCAGTGTCCTCTGCATCATTCCCAGAATTCGTTGTGTTGTTCTCACAATTTTTGCAATATGTTCTCTAAATTTTAGATCCTTATCCACTATCGCCCCAAGAACTCTTATTTCCTCTACACCTCCAACAATATATCCCCACCAAGCATAAATTCTACATCTCATCTTTGTTTCCCAAATTTTAAAATCTTACATTTTGCAACGGTGAACTGCCATCTTCACTTCCGTGCCCATTCACTCAATCTATTCAAGTCTTCTTGTAAGGCAGCAACATCTGCTCTACTCCTTATAGATTGTTCCAATTTTGAATCATCAGCAAATAACTGAATATCCCTAAACATCGGAAAACAACTGAATTTCCTCTTCCAGGGTATCGCTTTCCCCAACACAACTTGCTGATACCTATCAAATAGCCACTCTCTGATCCAATACACTAGTCTAATATCCAACCCCAACTACTCTAGTTTGACTATCAACTTATGCGGTAATCTATCAAAAGCCTTTGTAAAATCTAAATATACTAATTATATGAAGAGCCAAAGCTTCAATTCCTACCACTACCAAAAATAGTGATCGGAGCTTGCTCCACCCTTACTATGAGTTGCCTCAGTGTCGCGTGTCACACTACCAAATGGGTCAGATGTTGCACTATCCAGGTATTTGCTTACGCTTGGAATCGCCGAACTCTATATAGTTTCTATATTCAGCATGAAACTCTTTGAGTTTCTTATTCGGCTAAGAAACAATATGGGATGTAATATCCCTTAACTTAAATAAGTTCGTGTCGCCGAATTGAAGCCTTTGGCTCTTCATATAATTAGTAATTTATTAGGACATATTCTTGGCAATTCTCATAGTAGGGTGTGTAAGTTCTGTTTGCTACAAACTTGGTATTAACTAGGTCTACCTACTCACTGATGAGACCTCAATAAAGGTTGAAACCGGTCTGGGTAGTGACCTTCTCTCATAATGTAGAACAGTAATACAGCTCCTAGGAGCTAAGTTCACATTATGGGTAAATACCATGAATAGTGATTGGAGCTTGCTCCACCCTTACTATGAGTTGCTCAGTGTAGCACTACCAAATGGGTCAGATGTTGCACTATCCAGGTATTTGCTTACGTTTGAAATCGCCGAACTTTAAAAAGTTTCTATATTCAGCATGAAACTCTTTGAGTTTCTTATTCGGCTAAGAAACAATATGAGATGTAATACCCCTTAACTTAAATAAGTTCATATCACCGAATTGAAGCCGTTGGCTCTTCTTATAATTAGTAATTTATTAGGACACCTTCTTGGCAATTCTCATAGTAGGGTATGTAAGTTCTGTTTGCTACAAACGTGGTATTAACTAGGTCTACCTACTCACTGATGAGACCTCAATAAAGGTTGAAACCGGTCTGGATAGTGACCTTCTCTCATAATGTAGAACAGTAATACAGCTCCTAGGAGCTATTCGGCTAAGAAACAATAAAGCTAAGTTCACATTATGGGTAAATACCAAGAATAGTGGTTGGAGCTTGCTCCATCCTTACTATGAGTTGCCTCAGTGTTGCACTACCAAATGGGTCAGATGTTGCACTATCCAGGTATTTGCTTACGCTTGGAATCACTGAACTTTATATAGTTTCTATATTCGGCATGAAACTCTTTGAGTTTCTTATTCGGCTAAGAAACAATATGGGATGTAATATCCCTTAACTTAAATAAATAAAATCTAAACATATTACCGTGTATCCATTTTCTTTGTCCAATGAAGTCATCACCTTATTGTAAAAAGAAAGTACGGTAGATTACTAAATCATGACCTCCCTTTAGCAAATCCATGTTGTCCATCAAAGATAATACCATGGTTGTCAACCCAATTCTGGATCCTGGTTCTCACCAGCCTCTCCACTTTAATCACAACAACTGACACACAGATAAGCCTATAATTTCATGCTCGAGTTCTTTCACCCCACTTATGAAGCAGCACAATCTTGCCTTCCTTCCACTCCTTTTGGAACTTGACACAGTGTAAGACTCATAGTAAACAAATATGTCAAGGCAGATGCCAACACACTGGCACATTCCTTCAAAATGTGTGGTGATATATTATTATCAAGTCCTACAGCCTTATTAACATCAAGTTTGCTCAATTCCCCATATACCTCTTGCTCTCTTACATTTAGTATCTCTTCCTCATCATCAACTGCTTTCAAAGTCTCTATGATCTCACATTCACAAGAATGAAAGACATTTATAAACTGTTCATTAAATATCGCAACCAAATCTTATGCAGCAGCTGCTCTTATACCATTTTCTCCAATCAATGTCATCCTTCCATAATCATTTTTTTTTTGCTGGCTACATATTGACAGAACTCCCTGGGATTCTTTTTAGCTTCATTAGCTAACTGCTGTTCATGCTTCACTTTTGCTACCCTCACCAACCAAGTCACCTTCCTTGCCTGTTCTTTGTAATCCTCATGGAACTGATTATTACCATTCCTCTTATGCTGCCTCCATAATGCCTGTTTTACTCTGTATTGCATGCTTAATCTCCTCATTCATCCATTTCACACCTACTTTATTTAATCTTTTGACCCTTGGAATATATTTAGTAGTTCCATCTTGAAGTATCTATAACTCCCAGTTATAGAGCTTTGACCTTTAAACACTCGTCGATCTTCGAGGGGTGCTTAAGACCTTCAATCCTTGTGTGTGTCTGTTGCATACTGCCTGAGGAAGTTGCCCCTGAAAAACTCAAGAAACTCATTTTCTTTACTTCCTGTTGCTATCTCATCATCTCAGTCTATATTGCCATAATTAAAACTGCCCATAATGATCATCTGTTTCTTATTTGTTTGGCTAATTTGATTATATATTTCATGGTCACTACATCCACATTACCAGGTCTATAACAACATTTGGCTAAGTATTTCATTCTATTCACCTCTATCTCACATCATACTTTCTCAAAACCACTGGTGCTATTTCCCTCTTGTATCTCTACCTTGTATAGACATAACCCTTTCTCTATCATCAATAGCAATCCTACCCCTTTTTACCCTTTCTATCTTCACAAAATACATCACACCCTTCCATTTCTATTCATGTCAGGATGTCATCCTCATCCAACCATGTTTCACTTATTTCAACAATTCTTGGGTGAACAGACTCAATTAATGCAACCATTTCATTTGCCTTGTTTCTTACACCTTTAGCATTTGTATACAAACATAACAGCTCATTCCTGGATCTATAGCAAGTTTTACTGATATCACTCCATACTTAACCCGAACTATTTTCCCTTGATCCCTGGTCATTCCTTTCCCTTTTTGTGCACACACACATCACATCCTCTTTTAGGATCAACCTTCTCATGCTGTGTTCTCCTGTCCACCCTGAACCTCCCCTCTGTTTATCTTGCACACTTGTTCTCTCATTCTCTATACTCATGCTACCCACTTCTTCATTCATAACTACCACTTCAATCTCTCTCCTTTCTTAGTCTCCTGCTCCTTCACACATCACTTCTTAATTGATCAAATTCATTCTCTGCATTCATTCCTCTACCTTCCAACAGCAGCAGTCTCTCCAAATGACTCACACCAAAATCATTCAAATGCATTCCATCACTCTTATATAGTTCAATTCGTCCTTCAAACTCATTCCACACATTAACAAACTGCACTCCTTTCTCCTCACACATCTGCTAACCTATCACTCACATCTGTTAACTTGCTAACTCACAATCTTCGCTCTCTGCCTCATTCTATCACTGTCATATCTGGTCAACACACTGACTACATTTCCTATCACACCATTCTCTTTTATCCTTCTCAACAACCCCCTGATATCCAATCTTATGTGTTCATTGTTCCCAATCAAGTCATTTGTCGCTATTACCCTCTTTTCTTGCTTACTCCTCATATCCAATGCCTCAATCACTCTATTCATTTTACCTCCAGGAAAACAAACCTCGTTTACCATACCTCTAATAATTGAATCCCCATACAATGCCATTTACGGGTCTTTCGTTACTTCTTTCAAACTGGTATTATTCGTTTTCATCGTTTTACTCTTCCATACATATCTCGAATTCTCTTATTATCACTCTGCATCCGTTCCATCTCTTGCTTCATCTTAAACAACTTATTTTCAAATCTTGAGTCACATTTTTTCTCTCATTCACTCTCATTTTATTGCCAGCCATACACACTTGTTCACCATTAATGCTGCTCCCCACCTTACCTGCAATTGTACTCTATTTTTCAACTTCCGTTACATTCATATTGCTTTCTTCTTTCTTACCATCAATTGTTAAGTTCACCAGATCGCTTGTTCGCTTTTTCAAAACTTTTTTACTATTTTTTCACTACTCTTTTACACTGTCCCTTTTTTCTATTAGACAAGCATTCATCCTTCTCCTTCCATTCTTGTGGTATTCTCGCTACTAACATTTTTAGTTATTACCACTCATCAAGTCCTTATTCAGATTACAATTCACACACACCCTCCTTCCATCTGCCTTAAATATCCATAATTTATCTACATAATTGAACAAATACATATAGCACACCTCACATTTCACGAAACGACTGAAATCAAAATTAAATTCTGCAAAGCCACCACCGTAATCTTTCCTTTGCTGGTTACAACACTAAGCTCTAAGTTTAACGATTTCATAAACAAACAAAATTGGCAAGCCCACACACTCTAAAAACACTGCAAGCACACAACTTTTATAGCAACTCTTACTCATAAACACACACTTATTTACAATTAATTATTCCAAAATACTTATCTGAAATGCGAGACTCCTTTACACAAACATTCCAACAAAATGCCTCCTCTGTAGATGTAGATTTTAAAGAACAATATTTATAACATCAATTTTTTTCTGCTTTTTATTTCATGGAGTTGGTTGGTTCGGTTTCTGAGAGGCAAAATTAGATTTATATTATATCAACAGAAGAATGGATATGTTACTTTGTGATCCTGATAGAGAAGGAGTTTAAAATTTATAAGGAAACATTTTCATAAACATTAGTGAATGTTTCACTGAGGGTATTTAGGAGGTATCCCAAACAGATGTTGTATTGCAGTTACAATAAGAAGAAAAAAAACAATTTTTATCAAACCAAACTCCTCTAAAATTTTCTGAAAGATTTAATAAGTTCACACCATGCACTGTACAAATTATATCATTGCATACTCACCCAGAGGGTGGAGTACAACAAATTGTTTCATTCTTCTGAATTGTCATTTACAGGCCATGCAACAAATCATTACATGTGCTTTGTAGAGAAACCATAGCTATGTAGAAAGGATAAGGTTTGTTGATTTCAGGGATATATAAGTAACCAATAATTAAGAGAATTTCTACAACTGGCTGGTATGTTTAAATTTCTAAGAGGTATAGGTGATTATATTTCAACCTGTATTAATCAGATATGAACCATTGGCATAAGACTGAAACATCTAAGGAGAAGAACAGACATGAATAAAATAGATTTATTACAAATAAATATCCAATTTACAGTTGTGGTGTTATGGGTGAGGCAATAAATTACTGTAATGGAGAATGAATTACATATCATCCTATAAACTCCAGTTATATGCATTTATGAAGGACTTTGATTAAAAAAAAAGGGGAGGGAGGGAGAGGATATATTTATGAATAAATCCCCCCACTGCACTGCACAGGTGTATGCAAAATGAAAAACAAAGTAAACTTTTTAATGTAGTAGAAAATACAGAAAAATATCCTAAAAACATATTTTCAAAATAATGAATAAGGCAAAGTTATTTCTAAGAATTTTTGATGACTTCATATCTATTCCTTCTGTTCAGTGGTTGACATTCATTGTGAAGAATTTATAGAAACACAAACACACAAATTGGAGCAATTACTTCACTTCTAATTATGAAAATAACACTTAATATTTTGACCTGTAGAGGTCATCATCAGGAAAACATGCACATGCAAGGACACAAGCTACATGACACTACACAAAAGTAAAATAAATCTAAACGCTTTGTTAATCATTTACCATAGCCTTATCTTTGGTGAAAAAAAATAATAAAAAATTAAACACAAATATAAATTATTTTCTTTTAGGCTTGCACGGTGATCCGAATGCATTTTTGGAAATTATGGAGACAACTACCGTGTTTGAATAAAAACTTTAGTTTACTATTACTAAAATTTTACAATTCGACGTTTCGACCTTTATGTTAAGGTCATCTTCTGGAGCGTACAAATATACACAGGAAACAAGCTATACCACAATCATACTGGTTCGTTAAAGACACTGACTAACCGCTACCACAATTGTTGGCCTGACCTCTGGTGGAAAAAAAAAAAAAAAAAAAAAAAAAAAATTATACATCAGCGCTAAAGTCCTATTATTTGTGTTGTCTACTATATACTAACATTATATTAACATCATTCCAGCCAGTTGGAGTGGAATGGTTTTTAATAATAGCAGATTGGCTAGAGTCCTGACTTGTGTTGAATCTTTCAAATTAGGTTGGCTGAATGTGTGCCATCCAGATCCTTGGAATTTTCATACCATCTTTGTTGTTGATGTTTGGGTGGTTTATCAGGATTTCGCAGGATTCTTTAAATTTTCTTTCGTACCATGTTTTTGTACGGTGTAAGGAGCAGGTGCTTTTCCAGTTGATTTGGTGTAAGGTGTTGAGTGCGTGGTCTGAGAGGCCTGCTTCACCAAAATGGTTATATTTAATGTGTCTAATGTGTTCTTTTTTGCGTATAGGGATTGTCCGTCCTGTTTCACCAATGTATGGTAAGTTACAGGTGCAGCGGATGCAATAGACTCCAGGATGTGCTAATGGGAGGAGAGGGTCCTTAGAGGAGCTGAATATAGTTTTAAGTTTAGTGGGTGGTTTAAAGGTGGCATTAAGGTTATAAAAAAGAAATTTACGTCCGCTAAGGCACTTCGTATCTATGACCGCACAGAAAAAGCAATGCTTAGGGAACAGATCCAAACAGCCCGCCGAAACCTAGCTACAACACAAAATCTAGTTTCTGAATTACAATTAGAACTATCCAACTATGTCAACCAAGACATTCTACAAACACTTGAAAGAATTACTGACAATTCGGCCAAGCATACCCTGGAAAAGAACAAAGAAAAACTCGAGAAAAAATTCCACTGGTTGAAACAACGGCAAAACATGGCGGCCAATCAGAGGACTTCCTCCCCGAGACACAACAATGAACAACAAACAAGGGAGACAAGGAGCGACCAACCACCGACAAGCAAGAACCATGTGATCAACTTATCAAGCCACACCCTGAACAACGGCGAACTCACGCTGCTGAATAAAGGACTGAACTACGCAATAGCGCCAAAAAAGGTAAACAAATTAGATTTTATCTACCACATTGAAAGAGGCATCAGATCCCTACCTAACAACATAGCAGACAAAATACGACTAGAAACCAGTAATGTCCTAAATACCAAGAAAACCATACAGAATAACCTGACTAAAACAGAATTAGCAGCAATCAAATCGTTAAAAGCCAAACAAAACATAATAATAACGAAAGCTGATAAAGGCAGTGCCACTGTTGTCCTTGACAGGTCAACATACATACTTCAAATGAACCAACTAGTAGCCGATAACAACACATATAAAATGGTGAATTATAACCCAACAAAGAGGATAAAGGACAAAACAGAAAAACTATTAAAGTCCGTCACTTCTTGGCCACCAGACACAGTTAAAAAACTCAAACCCCACTACGCCCGCCCGCCCAGAATATATGGGGTTCCGAAAATACACAAACAAAATGTGCCCCTTCGACCAATAGTGGAAGGAATAGACAGTCCCAATTACCACCTAGCCAAGAAATTAGCGGCAACACTCAAGGAGTTGGTAGGTCATTCCCCCTCCTACATAAAAAACACACAACACTTTATAAACATAACCAAAAACATAACACTCGACAAAGACGACTTATTAGTCAGTTTTGACGTTTCTGCCCTTTTCACTAATGTCCCCATCAATGACACAATTCTCCTACTACAAAACAAATTTCCGCCCGACATTACGGCCCTCTTTGCCCACGTACTAAAGTCCGGTTACTTCGTGTGGCAAAACAAATTCTACCTACAAAAGGAAGGTACGGCCATGGGCTCACCATTATCCCCCCCAATCGCGAACTTCTACATGGAAACCTTTGAGCAAAGGGCTCTTGATTCCGCCACGCTTCGACCGACAATCTGGCTCAGATACGTTGACGACGTGTTCGCGATCTGGCCGCACGGTCGACAAACGCTAAACACATTCCTCAGCCACCTAAACAAACAACACGAACGCATACAATTTACCATTGAAATCGAAAACCAAAATTCGCTCCCGTTCCTAGACACACTAGTTACACGTCTTCCTTCAGGCAATCTATCCTTCACGGTCTACCGAAAACCTACACACACGGGCCAATACATACATGCGAATTCATATCACCACCCAGCACAAAAATATGGAGTCATAAACACCCTTAAAAACAGAGCCACAACTATTTGCTCTAACCAGCAGACCCTGAAACAAGAACTAAAAATCATTAGTGACACATTCATAAACAATGGCTATAACAAAAATACTGTCAATAAAATACTCTATAAAACCACAACAAAAACGAATCTAGACTACAGTAAAACCATAGCCATCCCATACATTAAAGGGTTATCAGAAAAAATCAACAGAATCCTACAACATTATAACCTTAATGCCACCTTTAAACCACCCACTAAACTTAAAACTATATTCAGCTCCTCTAAGGACCTTCTCCTCCCATTAGCACATCCTGGAGTCTATTGCATCCGCTGCACCTGTAACTTACCATACATTGGTGAAACAGGACGGACAATCCCTATATGCAAAAAAGAACACATTAGACACATTAAATATAACCATTTTGGTGAAGCAGGCCTCTCAGACCACGCACTCAACACCTTACACCAAATCAACTGGAAAAGCACCTGCTCCTTACACCGTACAAAAACATGGTACGAAAGAAAATTTAAAGAATCCTGCGAAATCCTGATAAACCACCCAAACATCAACAACAAAGATGGTATGAAATTCCAAGGATCTGGATGGCACACATTCAGCCAACCTAATTTGAAAGATTCAACACAAGTCAGGACTCTAGCCAATCTGCTATTATTAAAAACCATTCCACTCCAACTGGCTGGAATGATGTTAATATAATGTTAGTATATAGTAGACAACACAAATAATAGGACTTTAGCGCTGATGTATAATTTTTTTTTTTTTTTTTTTTTTTTCCCACCAGAGGTCAGGCCAACAATTGTGGTAGCGGTTAGTCAGTGTCTTTAACGAACCAGTATGATTGTGGTATAGCTTGTTTCCTGTGTATATTTGTACGCTCCAGAAGATGACCTTAACATAAAGGTCGAAACGTCGAATTGTAAAATTTTAGTAATAGTAAACTAAAGTTTTTATTCAAACACGGTAGTTGTCTCCATAATTTCCAAAAATACAAATATAAATTAATTAACAAAATAAAATGCATTTTTTATACATTTAAGTATAATAATATATGGATGATAAAAAAATCTAAATGAATAAAAATAAAAAAAGGTTTATAGTGGAACTACATTAAACACATCTCTATAGTCCTTTTATTTTAAGGTTTTCTTGTGTCAAGGGTTCTGCAATCATGTTGTATGTTATAATATTCCAGGTTCACGTGACCTTTCTTACATAGGGCAAACTTCTAGAAGTTTGGAAATAAGACAAAAAAGAACATATTGGAGATGTGAATAACAACAGAGAAGACAGCTCAGGCCCAGCTTTCCACTTCTTTCATACTCACTATAATATTGAATGGGACAAGAGCTCTGTGCCTTACATACAGGACAACTTCAATGCCCACAGCATCAAAGAATCTACAGTGTGTGAGTTATTCACTGACAATGCACACTCAGCAGAAACCAAGGAGTATGTGATCTTTGGAAGTCACTTATTAGATCTTTCAACACATCAAACTTTAACTATTCTGCCAACTATCGTGCATACTTAACTCACTGAACAATGACTGACCCGTGCTAGCTTCCATGTTTGTGTTTTCTGTTTTTTATTTTTTGTGTAACAGTTCCTACATGTTCTGTTTTTTAGTTATGTAATGGTTCACACTGATCCCTTTATTGTTTATTATTATTATTTTTTTTGCTCTTCCTAACCCAGAAGAAGCCACTAGCATATGTAGTGAAACTAGTTGGTATAATGATCTGTAATATTATTGCCTAATAAAATGCAATGTCAGTTATTTAATCACATTTGTTTTTTGGTTGAAAATTCTACATACTCAAAGTACCTGATTATTTTATAAAAGAAAACAACTGTGGTTTTCTGCATAATGTTTGATTTATTTTTGATGGCTGAACAGGAATGAAATAAGAATGAAACTATCCATTACATTAACAGTAATATTCAGCAAGAGTAAAGCTAGCAATTATCAATATTATCCATCAAAGAACTGATTATATATATATACAGGGTGTTCGGGATAAATTTGACAGTTTCGTAAGGAAAAAGAAAATCTTCTTTGTATCTATTAAATTTAATGAATTGACAAAAAAACATTACAGGCAGAGTTAATTACAATACTATCAACAAGATTTACTCAAAATAACCACCATTAGCATCGATCACAGCTTCAATTCTGCTTCGGAACCTCGAACAAGCTGATGCTACAGTCTCCCTGGGAAGGGCCGCAAAAACTGTTTTAATTTTATCCATTAACTGGGCTTTTGTATTACTGGAAGTGCGATTGGTGTCTTTTTCAACTGCGCCCCATACAAAATAATCCATGGGGTTAAGGTCTGGGGAGTTTGGAGGCCAAACATTTGGACTGGTGAAGTCGTAGAAATTTTCAGACAACCATTTTTACTTTTCCCAGAGGTGTGGCAAGGGGCCGAATCCTGCTGCCATACATACGGCCTACCATTGGCTACCCTTGTTATCCAGGGCTTGACTACAGTTAGCAACTCCACGAACAAAGCCCGAATTCCAATGCCAGGGTTCTTCAACACCTGTTCCTGCAGATTTGCGAGGAATTCTGCTGTACGAACGCAATCAGATCGTCTGCTAGGGATCTTTCTTCTTGCTACATCCTCGTAGTCACCATTGCAAGTCTCTAGTTCATGCCTGATTGTTTTTACTGTATTCAGGGAGCATTGGGCAGCAGTCGTAATATCCTTATTTTGATGGCGGGCACGAATCATCATGATACAAGTTATTCTCTTCCATGATTCAGGTGGGTTCCAGCTATCCATCCTTTCTGACATCTTGTATATGAATGAAGAAGGGTCCAAACTTTTAAATGAAGAGAAGTGTGTGTTAATACATGTAACTTACGGAAAAATATAATTAATTATAAATATGTCAAATTTATCCCGAACACCCTGTATATGGTGGTGGACCGCATGGTTAGCGTGGCTTTGCACTTCTCAACCATATGCCTGGGGAAGGAGCGTCCTAGGTTCGATTCCTGTGGACAACGTGAAGAGCTTAAGGATCTTCCTCAGCCATAGCTAAGTTAGCCAGTCTTGGGCGTGGACAGCAGGGTTTTTTCATCCCGCAAGCTGGCAAACCAGCCCCGTGAACACACAGGGATACAGTCAGGAATACTTATAGGCATAGGGCTGACCATCTTATCCTCGTATTTCAGTTACGAAATCCAAGCATGCTTGGAAGGTTGTGGGCCTTAAAGTCATTGGGATAGGATAGGTGGTGGTTTTTCTCTTTCAACTGTTTCCGACCCTAGGTGACTTTGTAGGCATTGGCCAAAAGGTGTTCCTGGTGAGATTTTTTTTTTTTAATTTTACAGGGCAGTTTACAATTGATTTCCCCAACTCCCGCACTTTTATCCAAGCTTGGGACCGACACATGGCTGGAACAACATGTAATCCATGTTGTTCACAGCTGGTTTGCCTGTTCAGGGGGATGAAAAACATGAGTTTCTGGGTGAAAAAATCCCCTACAGAGGTAGGTTTTTTTTTTTTTATGAAACTGCCTAACTCACCTTTTGTCGAAAGAGATCAGATAAAGGTTCCACACATCACCAAAAGGAGGTCTTTCCGACCAAAGGTGTTTTTAAACCCAGGTCTTTCCGACCAAAGGGCTTCGTCTATACTGACTGAGCTACGGAGGCTCTCTCTCTCTCTATATATATATATTCATAAACTTGAAAACCTGAATTAAGAAAACATTACTTTTGAGACCTGTGTGTAGAGGCTTAAGTGCTGTGAGGACATCATGTTGGAGACTTAATGGATTGTATACAACACTCAGAAAGGATTAAAACAGAATTTAATACTTCCTATATTTTGTCTCAGTCACTGAGACATCTTCAGGGATTACAAAAAAAAATAATGTAACATATACACAAATAACAGACAATACTAAGCCCAACCACGTGATTGACACTAAAGTCTTATCTAGGTGGAGCGCCCTCTAAGGGCTGTTGTAGGTGGCCTGGAATGTAAGGTGGGATCTCTGATGATAAGTGTTTCCCAAATCTTAGGTAGCTTAATGCAACCGTATTTATTAAGATTTGGTTGATTTCTGAGCGCTGCTGCTGCTGATTCCAAAAAGAGTCTCTCTTTTTTGAATTTGCTGTGGTGGAGCATAGTGGTTTTTTTTCCATGAGATCCTGTGGGTTGTATCCAAGACATGGTCAGCCAGGCCTGACTGATCATAGTCGTGGTTGCAGATGTATGACTTGTGTTCCTCCAGGCAGATGGTTGCTGATCTGCCTGTCTGTCCAAAGTATGCCAACTTACAGGAACAGAGTACTTTATAAACTCCAGGCACTGAGAGAAGAGGGAGCTGATCTTTTGTAGAACGGATAAGGGTAGCAAGTTTGGGTTGGGGCTTAAATGCTGTGTGTAGGTCATACTTTTTTAAAATCTTGGCTATTTTTTCGGATGTAGGGTATGGTGATGGCATTTCTAAACTCTTTCTGAAGAGAAGACTGGGGAATGGGGGAGGAACTGATTATTTGTTTACTACTGTGAATGCTGTAGCCATTGGAGAGGAAAGTGTTGTGTATGTGGTCAAGCTCAGTTGTAAGGGCGGTTCCACTGGAACAAAGATTGTGGGCTCTCTTCGTTAGAGTTTTAATAATGCCATATTGTTGAGCAGGGTGGTGGTGGGAGAGTTTGTGAATGTATCTGCCTGTGTGCATGGGTTTTCTATATACAGTGAAGGAAAGTGTATCCTTAGGAAGGCGTGTATAGGAACTAAGGTGTCTAGGAAGGGTAAACAATTGTTCTTTTCCTTTTCTCAGCCCCTCTCAAACCTTCTATCTGGCTAAGATATGTAGATGACGTGTTTTCCATTAGGCCTCATGGCCCAGACACATTAGACTCCTTCCTCAGCCACCTCAACAGCCTACATCCAAGAATCCAGTTTACAATGGAAAAGAATTGTTTATCCTTACTAGACACCTTAGTTACACGCCTTCCTAACGGTACACAGGAAGGGTAAACAATTGTTCTTTTCCTTTTCTCAGCCCCCTCTCAAACCTTCTATCTGGCTAAGACATGTAGATGATGTGTTTTCCATTTGGCCTCATAGCCCAGACACATTAGACTCCTTCCTCAGCCACCTCAACAGCCAACATCCAAGAATCCAGTTTACAATGAAAAAGGAAAAGAATAATTGTTTACCCTTCCTATACACCTTAGTTACATGCCTAATAATAATAATAATTTAAAATTCTGAATATTTTTAAGTATTAATAAATTTAGTTTAATTCTTTATCCAAGTGTGAGCAAACAAAGTTTGCGCCTGAAAGTATTTTCAGGACTGGGGTAAGGTGGTACAACACCGTGCAACTCATTGCAAAGGTGGAGCAAGCTAACATCACTCCTATCTCGGTATCTCCCATAATGCAAAAGACATCTCCTTGCGGATATGTATAACGTTATGCATTAAGGAAAGGGCCACTACCCAGACTGTTTCGACCTTTATTGAGGTCTCTTCAGTGGGAGCCAGGCCCAAGTGGAGATACAAGGCAGAAGCATTAGCAAGGTCATCTCTACCTATAAGAGTTGTGAAACGGTGTGCCACCTTTTTATTAAATTACTCTGGATTTAGAGAAAGATGTTGAACGTTTATTTTTCACTTGGTTAGACTATAATAAATTTAGTTTAATCCTTTATCCAAGTGTTAGCAAACAAAGTTTGCGCCTGAAAGTATCTTGAGGAGTGGGGGTAAGGTGGTACAACACCGGACAACTCATTGCAAAGGTGGAGCAAGCTAACATCACTCCTATCTCGGTATCTCCCATAATGCAAAACACATCGCCTTGTGGATATGTATAATGTTACCGAGATAGGAATGATGTTAGCTTGCTCCACCTTTGCAATGAGTTGCCCGGTGTTGTACCACCTTACCCTAGTCCTGAAGATACTTTCAGGCGCAAACTTCGTTTGCTAATACTTGGATAAAGGATTAAACTAAATTTATTATAGTCTAACCAAGTGAAAAATAAACTTTCAACATTTTTACATATTGTTTATATTAGAATGTTTATTAGTTTTAGTTTCATAACACGCATTGTCGACACTTGCGATGTGCCTGTTATTGAAATTGTTTTGTTAAAAATTATATGTAAAGAAGTTAAAAAATCGATGTACTTACTGGATTTGATATTTGTATTACTTACAGGAATTTTATTGTAGTTTAAAATTATCAAAAGTTGTGCTTTATGAAGACATTCCCTTGTTGCTAACGGAGACAACGTGCCAGCCATTATACCTAGTTTCTCGCTTGCCACTTTCATGGAGTGCACATGCTCGCCAAGAAGTTTGATGTGTGATTGACAGCTGACAAGTTCGGTATAGAAGCAATGGTACAGTAAACAAGAAGAGCGTTCAGGGAGAAAATTAGAATACAAGCCGGCATTTAGATTCATAGGAAATTGAGTTTTATTATGTGACAGTCGCAGGAAGATTAATAGTATATTCCGAAAAAGGAATCATGAAACTATGAAGTTTTAAAGCGGAATAAGCATTGGTAGATAAAAGGAAAATATTGCTATAGATCGTTTTAAAAGGAATATCCGAGGAAATGCTAATTGGAAGATTAGTAGTAGATTCCGAAAAGGGAATCGTAGAACTAAGTTTTTTAAAGTGGAAGAGTTAAGACTGTCAATAAGCAATAGTGAATAAAAGAAGAAATTGCTATTTATGTTCTAAAGGAATGTTCGAGAAAACTCTAATTAGGAAGAGTCATCTGTCTTAAGGATGCCGAATCTAACTGTTATTTCTACTAAAAAGAAGACAGAATTAAGTTAGGAAGAATTAATGTGTGCTACATGAGTGATGAGAAAGGATCCTGTGAAAATGAAGAATAAAGTCATATATCTTCGGAAAAGGGCCTTAATAGAGAAAGAAACTGGCTATGAACATTTTGTCATTGTGCAAACAAAGTGTTTAGTCTAGTCTTAAGTGTAAGTTTATTTTTAAAAAGGCCTTGGATCCAATTAAATTTGTAGTTAGTTATGTAATATTGTTTGAAGTGTATATATATTGTTTGTGTTTTATTAAAGGTGTTTATTTTGTATTTTGGTCTTTGGATTCTGAAAGAAATAGTAAAAAAAAGGTCATTGCACCAATCGGAGTGAACCCTTGTGCAATAAATAAATATAATAAAAGCACTCGGAAATAAATTAAAAATAATTGTTGAACAGAGATGATTTCTATATACAGGATTAAATTAATAAAAATCCTATATTTAAATAATAGTGCACAGGTAGGATTAATATTATGATAATGTCCACTATATAAATATCATCTATATATATAAAAACCTCCATTTATTAACAGAGTCTAGGAAGGGTAAACAATTGTTCTTTTCCTTTTCTCAGCCCCTCTCAAACCTTCTATCTGGCTAAGATATGTAAATGATGTGTTTTCCATTTGGCCTCATTGCCCAGAAACATTAGACTCCTTCCTCAGCCACCTCAACAGCTTACATCCAAGAATCCAGTTTACAATGGAAAAGGAAAAGAATAATCGTTTACCCTTCCTAGACACCTTAGTTACACGCCTTCCTAATGGTATACTTTCTTTCACTGTATATAGAAAACCCATGCACACAGGCAGACACATTCACAAACTCTCCCACCACCAACCTGCTCAACAATACGGCATTATTAAAACTCTAACCAAGAGAGCCCACATCTTCATTCCAGTGGAACCGCCCTTACAACTGAACTTGACCACATACAAAACACTTTCCTCTACAATGGCTACAGCGATCACAGTATTAAACAAATAATCAGTTCCTCCCCCGATTCCCCAGTCTTCTCTTCAGAAAGAGTTTAGAAATGCCATCACCATACCCAACATCCGTGGCACATCCGAAAAAATAGCCAAGATTTTAAAAAAGTATGACCTACACACAGAGCATTTAAGCCCCACTGCAAACTTGCTACCCTTATCCGTTCTACAAAAGATTAGCTCCCTCCTCTCTCAGTGCCTTCTATTAACCATCCGCCTGGAGGAACACAAGTCATACATCTGCAACCATGACTATGGTCAGTCAGGCCTGGCTGACCATGTCTTGGATATAACCCACAGGATCTCATGAAAAAAACCACCATGCTCCACCACAGCAAATTCAAAAAAAGAGAGACTATTTTTGGAATCAGAAGCAGCTCTCAGAAATCAACCAAATCTTAATAAATACGGTTGCACTAAGCTTCCTAAGATTTGGGAAACACTTATCATCAGAGATCCCACTTTACATTCCATGCCACCTACAACCGCCCTTAGAGGGCGCCCCACCTAGATAGGACTTTAGTGTCACCCACGTGGTTGGGCTTAGTATTGCGTGTTATTTGTGTATATGTTACAATAGTTTTTTTGTAATCCTTGAAGATGTCTCAGTGACTGAGATGAAATATAGGAAGTATTAAATTCTGTTTTAATCCTTTCTGAGTGCCGTATATAATCTATTAAGCCTCCAACATGATTACTTTTGAGACATTTTCTATACTATGAAGATAGGTCATAAATATTATCTTTAGATGGAAATTCTGTTGAAAATTGAAATTGACTTGCCACATATACTGACAAATGTACAAACATTTGCTTGCCTGATGCAGAATTAGTATGTTACATGGTCAAGTGAGTTCCTGCCAGATGTGTCAGGCATGCAAAATACAGCATAACATGAAAGTGTTAAGAAACTGATTTAATTTCTTAAACACAGCCTCAGAATCAAGAATTACTGATATTCAAATTTCTTTATTTAAATTTCAATAACAGGTAAGGAGAATTCTTATAGAATTCTCCTTACCTGTTATTGAAAAAAACCAAATGAAAAACTTCACTTTGTTTTAAGACCATCCTGTGAATAAGGTCATGGAGCTGATCAACTTTCTCTTAAGTTTATATATTTGTAAGGGGTATAAGAAAAAAGATCTCTGTTGATGTAATGGAAATCAGAATTTGAGATTGTGATATTCTGGAAGTTTTGTAATTTGTTTAGTGCAAGGCTTACAAATGAGAAAGACAAGTGCAGTGTACTGTCATCTTGCCAAAAGCGTGCAGTCAACTGGAGAAGGTCACTGATATATACATATATATATCAGTGACATAGATGTCAGTGGCAGAATCTATATTGTGTTCATTTATTACTTGAAAAAGTTTCCAGATAGCCTATACATTGAGTGTTAATGATTTTTAGAAAGAACTAAAATGGAACAAAATCGATGGTAATCAGATGGCAAAAATTTGTTGCCTTTCTTAGAAATGGATTGAATATATGCCAATTTTCAGGCTGCAGGAAAGATACCACCAGAATAGGAGAGAATCAAAAGATGACACAGAACAGCGGTCAACTCAGGATTACAAGCCTACAAATGGTGAAATGCTATTAGAACCAGGACACTTTTATTGGTATCTACATGGACAAGACTGTTCTGATTCTTTTCTGGAAAAAAAAAAAATAAAAAAAAATCCAAGAAGCGCAACATGTCATAGGATGGCAAGCACTTTTGTCATCCTATCCTTTAACCTCCCAACCAGCTGGTGTGGATGATATAGTCAGCTCTCCCTAGCTTTTTTCATGGATCAAAACTTCGTCGGCATTCTACCTTTTATCATGCCATTACCTTCCTCCGCCGTAATCTCGTTACGGCTATTCTATAGCCATTAGTGGATTAACTGTTGTTGAGTGACCTTTGTGTCCCCCTGTCTTTATGTCTATTGTGTTGCTTAGAATTTCCTTTACTGTCCTAAGTTATTTGACCTTTCTTGCCTCTAAAATGATTTATTGTGTCTCTTCCCAAAAATTGAAACGAATTTCACATATGCGAAAGAAATCAAACCTGAAATGACCACTGATCAGCTTTTGCAATGAATCTATTTAGTGACAGTAAATTTGGTGTATTTTATTCTACAAATCAGTGCACTGGAAGAGTTGCACTGATTGTTCTTTCACTTTACGTATAATAATCAAATACTTTTTATTCGAATTTCAGAATTTTCAAATGTTTGCTTTGAAAATATTATGTCAAATATTAATATTTTTAAATAATATTTATTGAAATAAATATGTCCTTTTGCTTTCATTTCTAGCCAAATAGCATTGTATGGATCATCACATTTCAGTTTTAGAAACGATTTTTTGTTATTCATAAAGACAAAATAAAAAAAAAATGTTAAAATGCTAAATTGCATTACTCGGTTTCTGATTGTGTCTTTTTGGTATCAAAAATTTATATCCAATGATATTTTAGCAGTGATTCTTTGCCTTCGTCTTTTATTTATTTATTTGCATTATGTATATTACGATAATATCTAATGCATATCCTCGTAGATATGTTGAAAATATGTGAAAAATATCATATACGGAATGATTCAAAATTTTTGCTCGTTTTGAAGATTTTCTAATGCATCCCCCCCCCACCTCCTTATTCTCTCCTGGAACTGAATTGTATAACTACTCTAAATTTCTATACAGGTTTGAAAGCTTTTCTAGACATCATTCAAAATCAATTACTTCATTTTACCATTTTGACAAAAGATATACGGCAATCAGATTGTACCGTGAAACTTCTAATTCTGTTCTATTTATTTGCAATCTAAAACCAGCTGTTCTACTGTCCACTGAAATTATGTGAAATTTTAGAAATAATATGCTATATTTTCACCATGCAAAATTGTTTATATGCATACCACACAAAAGAAAGTTCAGTAGTATTATTTTTGTTTGTTTTTCTTTAAAAAAATCTAAATATTACTTCTGCTGCTGGAAGCTATTTCTGAAATAATCTACGTCTTATAAATACTTGGTAATATCCTCTTAGCTGGAGGAAAAGTTGAAGGCTTACTCATTGCTATTGAGAAGAAAGGGGTGAATACTAAAGTCGCACTAAAGTGCCTCAGGCTGTAGTGCAGAATATGTCAAGAATGTCTTGTTTCCTTTTTGATTGCTGATTACCTATATCCTAACAGAAATACTGATATTTCGTTTACATGCTTATACATTATTTATGCCAAAATAATTGCTTAATTTATAATGATCAGTTTCACTTTTATTATCAAAAATTAGAAATTAAATCATACAATGGGGAACTGGACAATGAGACTTATTTGTGCCTATGGTCCCACAGAAGGTTCTACTAAGGTAGAAGTGGAGGAATTTTTTGAGGCTTTAGAAAAAGCAACTGACACAATGAAAAAGGAAAAGTTGGTCCTTGTTGGGGATCTAAATAGTAGAGTAGGAAATGATTGTGAGACATACAAAAATATTTTGGGAAAATTTGGAGAAAAGAGCAAAGCTAATAATAATGGCAAATATCTGTTGGATTTCTGCTCAGGACATGGACTGGTTATTACTAACACCATGTTCCAACATAAAAATGTGCACAAATTCACATGGAGAGAAGAGGCTAGGAATAAGAAAAGTCTCATTGACTATGTTATTGTTGATAGTGATGTTTTCTCCCTGGTGCAGGACACCAGAGTGTACAGAGGATTTGAAATTGGAAGTGATCACTATTTAGTCTTGAGCAGGATAAAATTGAGTTTCATATTGAAAAGAATAACATGTAAGAAAGTTTTAAAGCGAATAAAAGTTGAGCAGCTCTCAGATGTAAACTGTAGACTAAAATACAGAAATATTATTGAAAAGAAAATGAAAGAGTTTGAGAACAGGAATCAAACCTTGGAGATTCAGTGGCAAACTCTAAAGGAAACATTGATTGATTCTGCCAGAGAGGCATGTGGTGAGGTTGTGTGCAAAGATAAAAAAATCAGAACTCCCTGGTGGACACAGGAAGTTAAAGAGGCAGTGAAGGAAAAGAAGAAAGCATATCAAAAGTTCCTGGCAAATAAGTCAGCTTTTACTCTTACAGAATACAGAGACAAATGTAAGAAAGCTAAACAGTGTGTAAAACTAGCTAAACAAAAGTCACGGGAGGACTTTGGCAAGAATATAGAAAATAAATATCAAGAAGGTGGCAAAATATTCTGGAGGTTGTTGAAGAAGCTTAGGAATGGAGGAAAGAGTGCTGTAAAAGGAATTAGAGATGATAAAGGTGAAATGAAAACAGGAGAAAAAGATATCCTTGAAGTATGGGGTAATTACTTTGAAAAACTGCTAAATGAAACAAGCAGTGATGACAGCACAGTGATAAAAAACACTGACCAGGCATGCAGTCAGGAATACATATCCATACTTGAAGTAGAAAAAGCCATCAAAGGCTTGAAATGTGGAAAGGCAGCAGGAGTAGATGATATTCGACCAGAAATGCTGAAGTATGGTGGTATAAGAGTCTTACAGTGGCTGCACTGCATAGTTCAGAAAGCCTGGACAGAGGGACGAATTCCCGATGATTGGAGTAGAGCTCTCATAGTACCCATATATAAAAAGGGAAATAAAACTGAATGTGAGAATTACAGAGGTATTTCCCTACTGAGTGTTCCTGGCAAGATCTATGCAAGTATACTTGAGAAACGGTTGAGAAGAATTGTGGAAGAAAAGCTTGGTGAAGAACAAGCTGGATTCAGGCCAAATAGAGGCTGTCAGGATCAGATCTTCACTTTACGACAAATAGTCGAGAAAGCATGGGAACATAACAAAGATCTGTATTTAAGTTTTGTCGATTTGGAAAAGGCATATGACAAGGTGCCAAGAGAGAAGCTATTCAATACGCTGCAGTTATATGGTGTCAATGGGGCATTATATCAAGCAATACTTAGTCTTTATTTGAGTTGTGAGTCTGCAGTTAGAATTGAAGGAAGTACAGGAAGATGGTTTAATGTTAAATCTGGTGTGAGACAAGGATGTACGTTATCCCCTCTGTTATTCATTATCTATATGGATCACATTATGAAGGAATGTGGTATTAAACCTGATATCAAAATTGGAGATGTTAATGTCAGCTCTTTGCTTTATGCGGATGATGTTATACTTCTAAATAAATCCGCTACAAGTCTGCAAGATTCTCTGACTAAATTGAATAGCTGTTGTAATAGATATGGTATGAAGGTCAGCAATAAAAAGACAAAGACAATGAAAATAGGCAGAATCATTGAAAATGTCAACTGTTTGTGAATGGAAAACCTGTGGAACAAGTAAAACATTTCAGCTACTTAGGCACAATTTTTAGTGAAGATTGTAAATTAAATATAGAAATAGACAACAGAATCAGCAAAGCTGGTATCGTGGGAAGTCAATTGAATAAATTCATATGGAATAAGAAAGAAATTAGTCGGAACACTAAATTAGCTGTATACAAGACTGTGTTCAAACCAATTTTAACTTATGGATCTGAGAGCTGGGTCAGAAGTAAAACACTTGACCAAAGACTAGAGACTGCAGATATGAGAGTCCTGAGAAAGATTAGAGGCGTGAACAGATGGCATCAATGGCAATATCATATTAAAAATGAGGATATTAGGAAAGAACTTGACATTGTCAGCATCCAGGAATGCGTTAGCAGAGCTAATCTCAGATGGTATGGTCACTTAAATAGAATGGGAGAGGAAAGATTAGCAAAACAAGTGTTCTCTGCCAGGTTGGCAGGAAAACGACCCAGAGGAAGACCAAGATATAGGTGGATTGATACGGTACAAAGTGCCTTAGACGATAGAAATATAAGATCTGATAATGTTGGAGTCTTGACAAGTAACAGACTGATTTGGAGGAAAATTGTAGATAGGAAGTTAGTAATGATGTAATTTTTTCATGTAGTACTGTCATATCCTGTACACCCCTTGAGGGTACATGGCAGGAATTTGATGATGATGATGATGAATTATCTTGAAAAAGAGGATTTGAATTATTTTCAAAGAAAAGGTGCATATGCGTTTCATAATCTTCTTTTTTTTGGAGGGGAGGGGGGTATAGACCTAATCAATCTGCGGATATTTCAGATAATTTATTTCATAAATCGTTCGCAAGACAGTTGTTACAAACGTAAATCACTTGGGGAACATACCCATTCATTTTAGTGTAAAATAGTAGCAAAGGTTCAGTTACTTTAGATATCTAATCTAGAAGAAAATGTTATGTCTGCTGAGATTAGAATCTTACGTGAATAATTTTTCTCAGATGATTTCTCTATTCGTTATAATGTAACCAATTTCCATATTTTTTCCCTCATGCAGACTCCATGTTATATGCAGTGATTTCTTCTTTGTACTACAAGAAAAAAAAATCAGATAACAGAAGAAAAATATGTAGTATTTTCTTTTCCACTGGCTGAATTTACAATGTTCTTTCTTTGTGTTTTGAAGAGAAAGTGCAAATGACTATTTTCTTACTATTTTTGCCATTATAACATCTCATATAATAAGAGTGACATTTTACCATTTTTCTCCCACATGAGAAACAGAAATAAGGTAGTAATAATATTGTTGATTATGTCAAACTTCATTGTATCAGAAATTTTTATTACAAAACTCTGTAATATATATCTCCGAAACAAGAAATTTGGAACCCATATCACATCAATGTTGAGTGTTGGCAAGGTGAAAATGTTCCCGTTATTATTTATATATTTCATTTATTAATTGGGGGGGGGGGTATGCCCAACCCCCCATGTCCCGGCCAGTTCTCCTTCAATTGTGATAACTCGAAAGGGGGGTTCCGCCCCTGAATTCTGATGACTCGAATTTTGAAAACTCAACACTCAGGGTAGCCCCTGAGTTTCAAAACGTTTCGAAAAACATGACATAAAAAGGCTTATCATTTTATATGTATATAGGGTAGATTTTATTTCATTATTTTTTATTGTTCTGGTGAAATACTTTACCTGGAATACTCTTTCCAATTCCTCTGGAACTGGAAAGAGTATTCCAGTTCCTCTTATATTTTATTCCTTCGAAAATATTCTGTGTCATAAAAAGAACTTAAAAATTTGCCTTCAAGATGAAAAGGAAACAGTTCATTCAGGTATCCCTCTATCAATATTTGTAGTCCTGAAAAGGACTGTTTTGATGGCCTTGAAAACAAACATTTTTTATTTCATACTGTTCAGAATTTAAAATTCTTGAACAGTGTGGAACACCTTGAAGCAAGGGTAAACACACAAAGCAGTTTTACACTCAGGGCACCAGATATTTTTTTTATTACATACATAACATTTGCGTGCAGGTTTTTTTTAATTAGCCGTTGGTGGTAGATTTTCGGGAAAATGGTTGAAGTTAGCAGCATTCAACCTCAGATGTCTGGCAGGATTTCCTGTTTTTCTGCTTGCTGAAGAAGGCGCATGTGCATGCAGCAATGCTTTCACAATTTCTATTCTGTATTCTAGATATGTTATGGTAGACAAACATTTTTTCTTGTGCAGAAGGAAACTGTTCCAAATAACAAAATCTAATACATGTCCAAACAGTTTTTTGTAATATTGTTTATGCTGTTTCCTCATTACAGAGTAGAATGATAGCTGCTGATCGCCTGTCGACTCCACCCATAGTGTCGTTGTATGCACACACAGCAATGGGTTTTTCTTTCTTCAAACCATGCTTCTCCACGGATTCCATTGATGGATTGTGCAGGGAAGACAGCAGAAAAACATCTTTTTTGTCTTTCCAATGTAGTGCAAAGACTTTCCCTCGCTGATAAGCTCAGATTTCCCCCTTCGATAGCTTTCCTGAAGCCAGATCTGGAGGCATATCTCGCCTTTTTGCGTTTACAGTACCATAACTATCTGTACAATGCTGTAAAAGCAAATCAGCAAGTTCAGGACACATATAGTAATTATCCATTGTAATGCAGTAACCTTTCCCCAGTAAAGGGTCTCTCAATATCAGACAATATACATAAATAATATGTATATTGTCTGATTTATAATTTGCTAATTTATAATAATCACCACATAGTTTCAGTATCGAAAAATTAAAGTTATGTGGAACAATTACTAGAGAAAAATAACGAATTAAATAAAAACTGTACCTATGTTTCATAACAGTTTTCGGGTGTGTGATAGTAATGCCACGGGGGGGGGGGGGGGGGGGGTTAAACTATCAGAGGCGAAATAAGTTCGAATCTAATGTGAAAGGAAATGAAATTTTGATATACATATTTTGAATGATAAAAATAAGCAAATCTATCGCTTACTTTAAAAATTGGAGAATAAAATATCTGAATTATGCAGAAAATATAAATTTAAATCATAACTGTTAATTTCATTTTGTAATGAACAATTATACAAGGAAACCAAGAAAGTGAAAGTACAAAGAAGAGTAGATTACTATACAACATGAAGAAAAAATTTAGTAATATGATTAAAGAATTTCATGTTATTCTCTATAAAGCAAAGTTGCTCAAGCGTGTCCTAAAGGAAATCTGTAAAGTATTATTCGATTTCGAAGGTTTGTACAAAAATAAAAATAATATAAACTGGAATGTCGGCAGCCAGTTTTCTTTTCTTTTTTTAAAAGAATATTTCAAATAATTATCATGAATTAATTTTTTCGAGAACAAAGAAAAATGTTTTGTCTAGTAAGTGATTAGAAAAAAATTAGTGCAAAAAAATAAAAAATTAAATTGGTTCTCCAAGGTAAGGCTTTGTTCACTTAAATATTTTTAAGTGAACAAATTATACAAGATCTTTATTTTGTCCAGACATTAAAATTGTATTGTACAATAAAAAGAGAAAACAAAAATATAAATAATTTCTCTATTTTTAGTCTATCCTATATAACTAAAATCCAGTCGACCAGCATGGAACAAGGAAGTGCGTTTCTTGTTATAGGCAACTGAGAGGCAGCTAAGAACGTGAGATAATCCGATTAACCGTTCTCTTCAGTGTGAGGGTTTATCACACTTTCTAATGGATAAGAGGGTCAAATTGCACTTCTTATCCAGGTTCTTTAAACAGGTGGCTGAAACATATCCAGATTTAGTTGGACGTCTATAGACGTCCTAGCCATTTGGAAGGTTAAACTGAAGAATCCCCCCCCCCCCCCCCGTTATGGTTTTGGAAAGTTCTAACATTAATCACAACTTATTTCCAAACTTAGAATGAAAGTGTGTTTTTACATTATGAGAAAATATCAAGGATAGTGAGGGAGCTTGCTCCACCTTTGATATGAGTTGCCTTGGTGTTGTACTACCAAGTGGTTACTTACAATTGGATTTGCCGATAGTTTTTCGGTATGAAACTCATAGATCTTAGTCCTAGTTCTCAGAGTTTCACTTACTGGCAGATAAACATCAAAAGATTTGTATCCCCTTCATTATTATTTCCAAACTGTCCAATGCTCAAAGTGTATTTTTTAAATTTCTTATTTACATTTTCAGACAAACTACTTTCTTTTCAAGACAGCAATCACCTGATTTAGGTATACCAAGTGTTCTTCCTTTTCTTCATTTTCATTCTATCATGTAGGCCCAAGGTTGAATTCACAATACTTTTTGTGATTTTTATATAATGGAATATGTATGGCCCAAATCATCTTGAATTAAGCCTCTTTCTTCTACGAAAAAAACTGTCTGAAGGATTGCAAAAAATAATTAATGACACTGACTTTGAAGTACAAAAAAGTTACACAGGCGAATAAATAAAAATTTAAAATTTTTACGAGAGATGATTTAAAGCAAACTCAATCCCATTCTGTTATTTTCATCCCTTCAGCATAGACAGCCTTTTAAAAATGAAGAAACCTACAGTTTTTATTTTTGTCAAATCTTTCAGCATATTTAGTACATAAATTTTTTAGAACTGTCCTGAGTGGTGCAGAGTAAGCAAATTAGATGTTGGGAGTTTTTCATCTTACCAGCATTATGTAATTTTATTATTATTATTACTAGGTGACACTTCCAAAGAGTACAAGAACTCACTGCAGGAAGGTACTCTACTCTGCTACACAAATATCTCACCATCTTCCCTATTAATTCTCCTACTACAAAAAAAGCTACAATCAATGCCATTTACTGCCCATCACCACAAACAACAGTATTTTTTGTCTGTAAATTGCACATGTTCTGATGGCCAATTTGCTTGCATGTGGGATAAAAAACCCTGCTAACTCCATATGAGATTGGCTAACTCACCTCCAAATGAAAAAAGTCCATATAAAGATTCCTCTTGTCACAACAAGAATCAAACTCAGGCCTTTTCCAATCAAAGGATGCAAGTACTGTTGTTCTGCCAATTGTGCTATGGAGATGCTTAAAATAAAAGTAGAATAAAACTTTAAACTTTTGTTTACTTTTAAACTTTGTTTAAAAGTAAACTTTGTTTAAAATTTCCTGCATGGCTAATTTACACAAGTAAATTAGCCATGCAGGAAATGTAATTTTATATTGCTAAGGTTAGCAAAAAAACAGGTGCACTGCAGTTTGAAGTGCATATAAAATTTTGTTCCATTTTAATCAATTTTACTTAGCTAGGTAATAAAAAGAACTTATTTAAGGATGTTGCATTACTTTGTCAATTTTAATAGCAATTCTATAGTAATTCAGTTTTAATTTTAATAGTTACCTGACACCAGGGGATGAAATTCATCTCCCACCTAAATATACTCCCCTACCTTCATTCAATAAAATCCTTTTATCTGCTTCAGTGTTTCTATCATGTCACTTATCTTCCCTCCATCTGCCAACTTTTGTAACCCACAAATCTCCAATCTATCCTTGTATGGAACATTCCACACGTTCTGCAATCGTCTTGGTTATCTGCCTCTGAATCCTCTCAACCATCATCTCCAGGAAACCCAGGTGACCAAATGTGAGCACAATAGTCCAGATGTGGATGTATCAGAGTCTTATAAAGAGGAATAATGACTTTTTTGTCCCTATGAATCAACATATTTTTGACATTCCAAGTGATCTTCTGAACTGTTGTGCAAATTTTTGCAATATGACCTCTAAATTTCAGTTCCCTATCAACCATAGCTACCAGATCCCTCATCAATTTCTTTCCAGCAAAAAAACCTCATCAGCAGAATATACAGACTGAAACTTTTTCAGCTGAAAGCGAATAACTTTACATTTTGTCAAATTAAAAGAAAAACCATTATTCTTTGACCACAATGATAGCTGATTCAAATCATTCTACAGGATCACTACATTGTCTTTATGTACTATAGCTCTTCCCAACTTAACATCATCAGCAAACAATATCACTCTGTAAATTGTCTTCAATATCATTAATATACCGATTAAAACAGTTTATATAAAAAACTCCATAAAAACACTGAAATTTAGCATGGACAGTGGTAAGAGCATGGAATGTATTGCCTGAGAAGGTGGTGAATGTACAGATGTGGATGATTTTAAGGAGGTGGTATGATAGACTTTGTGCTCACTAGTGTTGACCGTGCATGATGAGTCTTGCGACTCCATGGGGGTCAGGAAAATAATAGTGATAATTATGAAAAACATTTAAAATATTTTGTAATATTAGAAGGAAACCTGAAATAACAGATCCCCCTGAAAATTGTATTGCAACACATGATGTTTTGAATTAAACATTATTTTGTCATAAAAACATCTGGATGTCATATTAGTTCATTAATAGAGAACATATCATATTGCAATACTTATTAATATGACCTTAGTAAGAGGGATAACTGATAAGTATCAATAAATGGCCATCAAAGATAATGAAAATAGAGTCTTGCATTGTTTCAGATTTATTTCTAAGTTTCTAAACATGAAGTTTACTATATTGTTAGTTTTATCATGATTCAGTAAAACTTGAGATTAGCACTATTAACCAAAAGAATATTTTGCCTGAATAATTTTTATCTGAATTACACTACATTCACAAAGATGACTAACAAGGATTAAACTAATTTCACATCACAATTATGAAAATTTGAACTGATTGAATGGTATGCAGGAATTCTGACAGAAGCCTTGTCTCCCAATCTTTTATTTTCATCTTTCAATAATGCTGAAATCAGAAATAATACGTTTCTGCATATATCTGCATTTCAAAGCAGTGTAACGGCTATGGTCAGGTTAGACACTAAGTACTTGTACATGATAAACTATATTCTAAGGTCGGTGGAACCTTATAAGAGAATTTTTGCATATTCTGGCCAGTTAATTCTACCCGTTTTGCAATAATCAAGTGGTGTAATGAGCAGCACTTCATTGCGATCGCTGTCTTCATAAACACCCTATGAAGACTCTTTATGAAAACAGCTCTACACATTGTCCAAATATTTCTTTTTCATGCAAGACATGTATTTATCATTCAACATCTTTTTACTTAATCAGAAGGAACCTGCCTCTTATACAAGCAAGTGTTTATACAAAGTTAGGCAAAGAAATTTCATGCACATAATTTTCTACACTGTTAAGTGCTATTAGCATATTTAAAGAGATGATATATGCAATGAAACAAATGAAAAGTAATGCTAACAGTGCATATCACCAACATAAGTTTGGTGGATAATAAAATAGCTGTATATATACTTTTATGATCACTACTAACATGGGTATCATAAGATCATTCACCCATGGCACCAAATATGAGATCTTTACCTATAAAGAAAACAGGTTTTTTCCATGATAGTTTCAATAATTCTTCAAGGCATCAAATTACTATTATTATATAATAATATAAAGTGGCACATGATGAATAATAAGAATATGAGATGAATACCTATTCTTCTTGTTATTATCTTGAAAACATCATTGACTATAACAGGTAGGGAAACATGGCAATTTATTTATAAATATGATTATTAATAACACACACACACACACACACACACACACACACACACACACACACACACACACACACACACACACACACACACACACGGATGGACGGATACAAAAGCCTAGTTATCATTATGTTATTCAACCTATCTTAAAATTGCCTGAGTCTGGATATTAGATAAATTACTGTACATAGATATTAATATTTACCTGTTGACAACATTCCAAAGCAGTGGATACTTCATCTAAACGCCTGTCTAAAAAAAGCCAGGTATCCTTGTGATCTATAGATTCATCCTGTAACAGACATATTTCAGCTGATTTGTATGCTGCAGCCAAAGAAATTCTTTTTGTATACCAATTGAGCTGACAAGGAAAAAAGGAAGTAACTTAGTACAAACAAAAATAACTTAGCATTATTTAGGTTATTAATCTATTATTGTTAGTTTATTTGTAAAATTTAAGAACAGTGTTTTAAAAATTACAGAAATTGAAATATTATTATTTTTTATTTTTCAGAATTTGTGGCAAAACTCTGCTAGATGATAGATTTTTTCTGCATATTGAATGGTCACATAAATTTAGGTTTTTCGAACTTCTTCACTGTTAACACCACATATTGTCATCTGCAATTATGAGACATTATCTAAGAAATGTCTGAATGCTTGTGTAGTATCAGTCGATGAATAATAAGAATATCAGAGGAATACTGGGAATGAGAAGTATACCAGGAGAAGCTTGGCTTCCCCATTAGAACAACATGCCTGCCATTTCTATATTTCAGAGCTACATAATGCATATAGATAAATAATTTTTTCTTAGTATAACCTTCTGATTTTCATGTAATTCAGAAGGAAGAGCTTCATTTTCAGAGATCTATAAGCTTTTTTTTTTTTCTTAGCTCAGATATTTCATTTCCTCGGAAGAAGTCTGTCTCAGTGGAAGTTTTAATGCATTACTCACCAGTAGTCCACAGTTTCAGTGGACTTTGTTTTACATTTTGTTTTGTATCTGAAGAAACTTCTCCAATATGAGTACACTTTCTCTGGTGAAATATTTTAACCTGTAAATACGAGAGTGGTCTGAAAAGTTCTCGGCCTAACAAAGAAAAAACGAATCCTGATTATTAATCAGGAGAATTCTGACCGTTAATATTCAGTTGTGGAGAGTAGGTTAATTATATTTACATACAAATTTTATTTCTTTACCATTCTAACCAACTTTATTAGTTGGTTACAATGTTTTAGATTTGTACATGTGATAGCACACTGACATCAAAGATTAATGCACTTCATTCTTTGTAAATTACAAAGAATGAAGCACAAATATAAAAAATTAAAACATTTACTGTGTAAATTCTGTGTAAACCCAAATACACAGAATTAAGTACATTAAATCATTCTCTTTGTACATCTAAAGGAAATGGATAGAAGTCATATTCTCTCAGAATTTCAATTAGTAAACATTAACTTCCTACTGTCCTATACACTGTATTTCTTTTAAATTCTTAGTGACTACAGAAGATAGCCATTCTAGAATTTAGATGATACGAGATCCAAGAAATCATTATCTCTTACTGTCTATCACAATTAAATTTGTTTCTGAGAGATAACATCAAATACAGTAAAACCCTGAAGTTACGCGGTAGGTGGGACTAACAAAAAGCACGTAAGTCAAATTCGCGTAACTCGGGTATAATTTTGCATGTAATTTATATATACAAACATACAATTGGGACCAAAGGTTTACAAAAACACCTATATTTTTTAAGAAATATAATCATAATTGTAGTTTTTCGTACATAAAAAAAAGAAAGTTATTTCAATGTCGATGGTTTCATAAAATCTAATAGATTTGTCTGACGGCATAATGTCTTTTTCTTGTCACGCAAAATTTCTTCATAGCAAGCTAATGATTTTTTTATTCTTTGCCTTGTGGCTACAATTCGTTCCTCATTAGAATCTATCCTCCAAAATCTGTAAACCTTTCTTTTATGATTGTTCTTACTGTGGATTCCTGTAGATTGAACTTCTTTGCTAGATCACAAATTTTCATTACGCCTTCAAAATCCTTAATAATGTTGAGTTTTGTTTCCAAAGTCAATGTTTTTCTTTTCTTGCTAGCTGTAAAAGAATCGGACTTGCTTCTTTTGAATGACATTATTATTTTTTATGTGATAAAATTTTTATCAAGAACATAACATTAAACAATTGCAAGGTTTGTAGACTATAAAAATCATGTATGAATGGAGACTACGCGAAACACGTCAGTGCTTGTTCACAGTATGTGCGACACTGGAGAATGCGGCTGGCGCCTGAAAGATATGACTAGTGGTGAGACGTGAAGCAGGATGGGAATACGTACATATAAGAAACTGCGTAACTCCGGATTTGCGTAAGTCAGGGTATGATTGTACTATATAAAGAATGAACAGCATTCAGTAAAAGTTCTATAGTTTTACTTGACTATATGGGAGCTTCCTTAGCAGCATTTATTCCATCACTGTCCTTTTTATCTTTCTATATTTTATTTATTTTGGTTTCTACTCATTCATTCAACATATCTTACTTCTCAAATCCCTTAAATCAAAATAAAAGAAGTTGAAGATCTCGGTTGACTATTATGCTAACATATCTTCTTCTAGCATGTAGTTGGATAAACAACATCTTTCCTTCATTTCCTGAAGTAAGCACAAATATAATCTCTCTGACAATAGGAGACACTTAATTGAGCAGTTCCACGTAATTCTGAGTTAAAGAATTTTACTGTGCATTTCATCCAGCTTAATATGGTACTTGCTTCTCATTTGAGCATGCAATACTCTCTCTGATATATGAAGGCTAATAATACCTTGTATTGTCCTTGGATAATAGATAAAGATCCATACAAAAACTTTTGTGAGATCACAGAATTTAACTTAGCAGTTTTTCTCCTTTCCAGCTCTATCTCTTTCCTCTGTTCTCTAATATCTGGCTAGTGTTCCCGTTTCCTGGAAACAGCTGTTTCAACTCATATCTAATATGCATGCCCATTACTGAGATTCAAAGTAAAACTCAAGTGACAATACATCTGCCATTAGTGCAGCAATTACGTTTTACAACAGTGTATGGCATAGGAACACTAATATAAACAGAAACATAAAATAATATACATACAACATTCTTTCTGGTAAGCAAGTTGACTATTTAAATATATCTACTTAAATAAAGTTTCCTTTATTACACCACTGGTGCTTAACCACATGGTGGTTTTAGTAATATCAAGCTGCACATAAACAACATAAACAAATAAGTTAAAAAAAAGTTCATGAAACTCACACTCAGTATCAGATAACTCTTAATGTGTTCTGATAAATATACTATAGACATCAGCCTCCTTGGTAACTCTGATCATAACTTCATCCAAGTCTATGCAATGTCCTTTACCTAGCTACTCTTAGTTTCATTTTCTTCGACACTACAGTAGTATCAAATGAAATGACTTCCATAACTTCTATTACCTCTTTCCTTAGGCTAATTACTGTTTTTGCCCTTCAGATCCAAACACATGCTCCAACTGAATATCTAAAATAATTCTTGCTGGAATGAAGGGTTCACTTTCATCTCCATTTTATTCAAAACTCTAGATCGCTCTCCAAACACTTGTTTTCCAACAAAAATAGTACAAGAAAATTTCATCATATCTGGAAAACAAAACTTCAGTTTCAGTGTCAGCCTAAAACATCTGCAATCTGCAAAAAAAAAAAAAAAAAAAGACCATCAGCAAACAGGAAGTAGATTGAATGAGGTAATACAAAAAAACTTGCCTTCTGCTGAAATAGCAACTTCTGCCCATCTATGTTTCTGCATTTCTCTCTCTATCTCACTCATTCATAGCATAATCTAGATATGACAGAGCTGAATATTTTTCTCCTTCAACTCCTGCAATTATGACCAGGGCAAAAAAGTATCTTACCCCTCACTTTAACAAGGAACAGCTCGCTGCAAGTCTCCTTTTGTCTTTCACCAGAATGACATCAGAAGAATCCTGAACAGACTGGTCACCCAGTCTATTCAAAATATCCACATCTTCTGATCCTGAAGGTATCCTTCCACTTTTGCTCCAGAAGTAACATCCATCCTATATCACGTTTATAATTTTTGATAATCATCCTCTATCCAAAAGCATGGAAACAAGTCTATAATCAATCCATTCCAAAGAAGGGATAAAAACCAGCCATTAAGCTGTTGCAATTACTACAATTGTGTCAATGACACCAATTAGTGATTCCATATTTTCAATTCACAATAGATCTCTTAGCCAACATAACCCATTTATGGAATCATTCATGTCTACTTTACTCAGATCTGGTCACTGGGATTTCAAGGAGATGAAATAACATTGAAAAGGGTAAAGATGGATAATGAAAATGATATCAGGACTGTACAATGTTGGTTATGAGGACAGACTGAAGGCATGCAAACTACAGAGTTTGGTGAATAGAAAGGGAAGAGATATGATTAAAATATTTAAGCCTATTTAAAGGTTATTATCACATTGATAATGGGAAGATTTTTCATATGGTAGACCAAAACGAAGGAACAAGGATAAGAGGCCATCCTTAGAAGTTGGAAAAGAAAGTGTTAGCAAGAGTTTAAGAAGTAAGGTTTCTCATGAAGATGGTAGGAGCATGGAATGATGGTAAAAGTACAAATGGTGAATGAGATTAAGAAGTGGTACGACAGACTTTGTGCTGTCTAGCATTGACTGCTCATGGTGAGTCTTGTGACTCCATGGATGTAAGGAAAACAACAACAATAATAATATTATACCACACAAAAACAATAAATAATAAAAAAAAACATGTTTATAAACTGACTTATATTTCATTGGCTTTCAAACTGCCACCTTCAGTGCATAACCATTTGTTACAATACACAAATGATAATGAGTAGAAAAAATAATTCAAATGAGTACAGGAAACAGTTCAAATCGTAATGGACAAGCGACCTGAAGTTCTAATTTGGCTTCCTCTAATGTTGTATATATAGAAATCTTATTACTGTTACTGGGTTGGAGCTGACCTTAAGATTTTCTGAGGCAGCCATACTCAGTGAAGTTAGGAGGATGATTCATAGTCATTGCTGGCTCTAAAAAAAAAAAATAATGACTTTTATATAGCATAACAATTTACTTTTATCTGTGCAAAGTAATGTGCATGGTCTGCAAGTCCTGACTTTCCATAATGATGGTAGACAGATCCTTTGGTCTATCCATAGTATGCCAAGTTACAGTTGTAGCTTGGGCACTTCAGGATAGGACAGAGAATAGATTGTGTCCTTTGATGAGTGGATCAGGGATGCTACTTTGAAGTGTGGTGTGAAGGTTATATTTCTTCAGCTATCTTTTTCAGATGTACCCTGCATCATATTTCATCTATTTTGTAAGGGCTATAGCTACTGGCCAAAAAAATGTGGCAAAGGTAGTTGAGGTCTGTGGCAAGAGCTGCATCACTAAAATAAATAGCTCTGGCTTTAAGAATTAGTGTTTTGAGGATTCTGCACTGCTGGGCTGGATGATAATGTGATTGTTAATGTAAGTATTATGTTGACTTTCTATGAATAGAAAAAGATAGTAAAAATTTGAAGGACATTTGAGAAGTGTATTAAGAAAAGACACACAGTTATTTCATTCTTTTCTAATTTGAAGTGTATTTTAGGGTATAATTGTTCAGATGAATTACAAAGTTAACAAGAATGGCTTTATCTGGATAAAAAAATAGTTATAAGATCAGCTCCAATCCAACAACTATAAAAGAAATTTAATTTATGCACCATTTTTATACAACATTACAGGTCACCAAATTAGTATTTTAGATCTTTTGTCCATTAAAATTTGATTTCTTACATGAAATGTAATCATAACTTAATCTTACTTGTAAATGGAAGCTGCTGACTTCACATCAATAGCCTCAGTATCCTATAATGCAAAGAACACACTTCCTGCCAGATGTGTATATTGCTATGCAATATGAGAAGGATCACTACTCAAATTGGTTATAACCTTTACTGAGGTCTCATCATGGTGAGCCAGATTCAATGCATTCAAAATGGGAAGGAACACAAGTAATGACACCACATCTCTTTGTCACTGATGCACCAATAACTTGTCATAGGGAAGCTATGAAAAATTCTCAATATTCTAAATGTTTGCAAAAATAAATGCTTTGCATATACAGAATACTGATTCTAGGAATGACAATAGTCTCTAAACAGCATGTTAGATGGAAACAAAGCAAAATCTACTGCCATTTACAACAGCGTTTCTTAAACTGAGTTACACGAAACCCTATGGCAGCAAAAACTTGTATGGGGTTCTCCAAGAGCACACAGGCATTTATAACCTGTATTAGATATATTTTCTGGAAAAAAAACCTTCACTGAATGGGAAAGATACTAATTTTTTTTATTAAATTGACTTATTTCTAGAACAGTTATGTTAATTTATTATTTGTAATATTATGCATCATATGTTTCTTGATTAAAATATTTTGCAGGTAATGGGTTATTGTCAAAATTCTTTTCTGATAATTTTTTTTAGAAAATTTCCATAGCTTTCCATGAAAAAATATTTTTATGTAAAGTTCTATGGTCTCAAAAAGTTAAAGAAACACTCCATAGCTTTCTATGAAAAAATATTTTTATGTAAGGTTCTGCAGTCTCAAAAAGTTTGAGAAACACTGATTTAGAGTAACAATATGAAAAGTTAAATTATTAGCAACAGGAAATGCTAATAAGGAGGAATCCCTCCTTCCTGCCCTCAGCTATATTAAATTAGTATACACTGATAGGAAAGAAGTCAACAGACATCCCCCATGGGCAAGGTGCATTGTACCATGTAACAAGTCACGTGTTTGTAGCCCATATAAAATGGAGGAATATGATTCTCTCAAGTCAGTGCAACTGTGTCCAGGTGAAATGGTTGCAAGAAGAGAACTGATGGAGTTTGAAAGAGGCATCGTGATATGATGCCAGGTTACAAGCCTATCTATTTGGCAATCTCAGGTCAACAATCAGTGATACTACACTGAGATGAATGCATAGGGAGTCAACTGCAAGTGCTACCTGCAGTGGATGACCTACCTACCACATTCACGGAACATGACTGTAGGGTGCTACCTAGGATAATATGTAACAAACCTCCATTCATCAGCTGGCATGCTAAAATGAGGAGTTACGGGCATCGAGTGGAACACAACTGGGTTTCTATGGGAGGACTGCAATATTAACGTTCCAATAAGCAGTGTTGTTATTAGTGGTGTAAAGAACATGTACAGTTTGATGCTGACTCTTGGAAAGCTGTGTTATGGAGCGACAATTCATGCTACATTCTCTACTGAGCAGATGGATTGGTGTGGGGTATGGCAGATGCCTGATGAATGTCTCCTACCAGAGTGCATAACCCTAACTATGAAATTCGGAGGTTGTGGTGTGATGTATAGTCCTGTTTTTCCTGATTTAGCCTCAGCCCTCTGTTTTTGGTGCCACAAACTCTGAACTCGAAAAGGTAGTGTCTGAACATTCTAGACAATGTAACGCTTCCTACTTTGTGACATTTTTACAGAACCAACCTTTGTCTCTTTCAACAAGACAACACACTGTGTCATAAGGTTGCTGCTGTAACTGTGTGGTTTATGGACATGAACATTACCACACTTGACTGGTCTCTACAGAGCCCTGATCTCAAACCTATTGAACATCTGTGGGATGAAATGCAGCATCAGGTGAGGTAAAGGGATGTCTGCTATACAACAGTCCAGGATAGTGATCAGGGGATTTTGTACCATTCTTCCTCATTACATGCCTACAAGAGGAATGGTACAAAATCCCCTGATCGCCATCATACACTTGTGGAAAGTGTATGATAGTGATCAGAGAATTATTCTCTGTAGTTATCACAGTGAAAGAAAGTCCTACATCTTATTAAGAGTCATGGCTGTTTGGTCGTCACACTATGGTGTCTGTTGACTTCTTTCCAAACAGCATATACTGATATCTTAGCTATTGTTTTTTATACTTACTAGGGAGGCCACCCCCCCCCCCAGCGTCCAACCTCCAGTGTTCTGGACTGGTAGGCCGGTTCTCCTTCAATTCTGATGACTCGAAAGGGATTTCTCCCCCCCCCCCCCGAGTTCCGGTGGTAGGCCAGTTCTCCTTCAATTCTGATGACTCGACACTCAGAGTAGCCCCTGAGTTTCAAATAACTTGACAAAAAATGTGACATAAAAACGTTACATAAAAAGCTTATTTTATATATATAGGGTAGATAGTATTAGGAGAAGTCTCAGATGAGTTTAATGGCATCACTCATCTGTTCTTAGTTAAATGTGAATAGGTATTCATTTTATGCTGGTCACTAGTACACTTTCTTCATGTCTTTGAACAAATTTCCTACCTCAATAAAAATTTAAACCACTCTGAGTAGTGGCTTTCACCATAATGTATGATGCCTGAGAAGGGGGATACACACATTATCAAATATAAATGCTAATGATGTAAAGTTTATTTTATATACAAGTAGGAGCAAACTTACAAAGTAAATTATACCTGACAAGAATATGATTTCATATTCATTTACTTTGTAACATTTCTTTTCATTGCCATGGAAAATTAAGAAATATAATTTTTCAAGTAAATACTTGGATTATGAGTATGTAGGGAATAATGAATAGGAGTGTTCACCATTTAGATTTGAGTAGGATAAAAATGAGTATCATATTGAAAAGAAAAATGTGTATGAAAGTATTAAAAAGAATCAAAGTTGAGAAGCTTTCAGATGTGAACTGTGCACACATATTCAAGCAACCAATGGCTATGGAAGAACAACTTCATGTTAGATGCACATCTTGAGTACCTGGTTGACCAATGTAAACTGTAAATCATTTTTATTATGGATTTATTTGATATTGTCAACCCACATCATATGGGGCATATCTCTTTTTCTAATACCTTTTTGAATAACTCAGAATAATCTTGTTAACTATACTTTGCATTCTGGTAATATGGTTGAACCACCGCAGTTTTTTCTCATACAGGATAGTGCTAAGAGGTGGCTGACAACTTCTTCAGTGTACCTCATCATTATTTACAAAGTCAAACTGTCTCACTCACAAGATACTCTTTAAACACCATTGATCAAAATCAAGTCTCCTATTATCACACTGATACTGGATGCTTAATGAAATAAAAACAGCAGCAGCAATTAATTAAATAACAGTTTAATGCTTCCAATATTTCTGTTACAGAGGGAATGGGAATGGTCAGATCGAAGAGAGAGGTGTGGTATAGCAGCTAGAATAGCTGCTATACCACACCTCTCTCTCTCTCTCTCTCTTTGGAGAATGTTGGAGCTGATAGAATGGTTTCAAACACACAGGGATTGTAATGTTTATTATTATTATTATTATTATTATTCCTGACACCTCCAAGGAGTCCGAAGACTCATCGTGGGAAGACACCTACAACTGTCTCAACCACTACACCGAACCTCTACTACGAATCATCTCCATCAACAACATCTACATTCCACATCCACCATAACTAGTATTTTTTGTCTGTAAATTGCGTGCATTCTGAAGGGCCGATTTGTCCGTATGCGGGATGAAAAACCCGAGTTTCCGGGAGAAAAAACCCTGCTACCTCCATATGAGATCGGCTAACTCACCTTCGATTGAAACCGTCCAGATAAAGATTCCTCCCATCGTGACGAGAATCGAACTTAGGCATATTCCAATCGAAGGGCACAATGTACGTTGTTCTTCCAATTGCACTACGGAGGCGCTTACAATACTCCTTACGTTTGTACACAAATGTAAGGAGTATTCAAAACAAGGGAGCAGTTTGTTGCATTGATTGAGTTGATATGCCCAAAGATAATTGGAATAAGTGAAACTGGGTTGTCTGAGGAGGATGTGATGTCAGGAATAGAAACAGAAGGACATATATAATTTTCCAGAAGGATAGAAATGTGGAAAGAGGAGGGAGAGTGCTGAGGAATTGTGTCTGCAAAGTGTGGAAGCTGAGAGTGTAGCACAGATTTTGAATTTGTGTGGTGTGAAGATGAAATAAATAGGTTAGTATATCTGATAGGCTGCTGCGATAGGACAGGGAATGCAGAGAATACCCACTGTGAAATGCCTAGGCAAATTAGTTGGGCATGTAAAAAGAATGTGATCCTGATGGGAGACTTTAATTACAGGAATATGGAATGGAAGGAGGAGATAATGTATGGAAACAAGGAGAGTGAGTTTGTGGAATTTCTGAGAGATAAGTATCTTAAGCAGCATGTGATTGAAGCAATTAGAGGCTTTAATATTTTGGATTTGGTGATTTTCTTTTAAATTCATGTGGGGTTCCCTCCTTTCCCCAACCATCCCTTAGGATTGGTTGAGCCCTCATACTGAGGGATTAAGTAAGTATTTTATGACATAGATCCATGTGTGGGTTCACGAACCAGTTTGCCTGTTCTGAGGGAAAAACCCAAGTTTCAGGGTGAAAAATCCTCTACTGCTATATCTGACCAGCTAACTCACCTTAGTCGACAGAGACCAGATAAAGATTCCTCATGTCACAGATGGAAATCGAACACAGGCCTTTCTGACCAAAGGACTTTGTCTATACCGACTGAGCTATGGAGGCTCTGATTTGGTGATAACTTCCCAAGATGTAGTTGTTAATGAGGTGGTAACACTGCTGGTTTGTGGGAGTGATCATGAAGTGCTTGTTTGGGAAGTGATGAAACAAAAAAAGGTTACTGCCAAAAATGGATATATGTGGAAGTATAAAGCAGGAGATTATAGGAAGCTCTGTAGTCAGTTAGCATCAGTATGTTGGGTGGATAGGCTGAGCAGAAAAGATGATGACAATGCATGGAAACTCACAGGGCAGTATCTGCAAAAGCAATGTATAACTGCATACCGAGAATGCATACCAAGGGTTAAGCAAGTATAAAGGAGGAGTGAACTGGATGAACAGTGAAATCAAGCAAGCTGTGCTGAAAAAGAAAATGCTATGGAGGTACAAGACGGTATCCATGAAGAGTATAAAGTGCAAGCTAGAAAGGTGACAAGAATGGTAAAGAAAGAAAAGGCGCAGTATGAGAGGAGATTGGCTGGTCAGGCCAGGGTTAACTCAAGAGAATTTTTCTGCTACATAGCAAGCAAGATGAAGAATAATTATGGCTGATTAACATTAGTGCATAGTCATGGCAGTAGACCAACAGCTGCAAGAGATATAGTGGAATTATTGAACGAACACTTTATCAGCACTATATCATAATGGTGTAAATGATGTGGTGCAATATAGAAGAGAGGCAAGTATTAGGAGAATTGGAAGTGAAAGAAACAGAGGTGTATCAGATGACAACCTCATGTTAATTTAGCAACTCCGATCTGCTCACCTAAGGATAAATCTTCACCTTCTAGCACACTCTGAAGTGTATAAAGTACCTTGTGACTGTGACTTGGCCTACTATGGGCAGACAGGAAGATCTGCCAATATCCACCTGGAAGAACATGAAAAATAAATTCACTAACCTTATTGTGACAAGTCAGGACTGGCAGACCACACTTTGGACATCCCTTCACACAGGATTAAATGGAAGAAAACTAATGTTTTCTTCCATTTAATCTAAAAGAGGGGGGGGGGGGGAATGGATCTAATAAAACTAAAGGAGGAGGGGGGGGGAATGGATATGCAGACATCAGTGAGACAGATGAGTGTAAGAATGTATATAATGTACCCGAGCCAGCACTAAGGACAAAAAATGGGAATGGGTCATTTAGAATAACGTATCAATAGAGGGGTGGGACTAAGGAATCACTGCATTTCATGTATACTAATGCCAGGAGTATTAGGAACAAGAAAGAAGAATTTTTGGCCTTGATTGGCTCTTCCTGGCCACAGGTTATTGGCATTAGTGAAACATGGCTGACTGAAGAAGATATAGTTAGTGGGATAGAATGTGTAGGTTATAGTGTGTTTATTCTCGTAGACAGGCTTATACGTTGGTTATGCATTATTAAAACACTTAAGGAATAGAACAACGTAGTTAAGGATATAAATTAAATTAAACTTTAATAAATATTTTCCGATATTTCGGCAATGTCACATTGCCATCTTCTAAAGGAACTTACAAAAAAAGCACGTGCACGTAGGCATTACAAACATAGTAACTGGGAATGAAGAGATGAAGCTACTGTTCTCCTAAAAGTCCTGATGGTGCCCTCTAGCGAGCTAAGTAGGTGTTCTTGGCCGTTGGGCTGAAGGTCTGCTGATGTAAGCCTCACAAATTTGGGGAAGTCGCATACAACCAAATTTGTTGAGGTTTGGAGAATTTCTTAGGGCTGAGGCTGATTCCATAAAAAGTCTTTTCTATTTGTATTTGGTACGGTGTATTACTGTAGCTTTCTTCCACCGTATTCTGTGGCGTGTGTCCAGAGCATGGTCCGCAAGACCAGAATGGCTGTACTTGTGAAATCGGATGTAGTCCTTATGTTCAGAAATTCTGATATTCGCTGTCCTGCCTGTTTGGCCAAAGTAAGACAGATTACAACTGCAAGGGACCTGGTATACACCAGGTAGGTCTAGGGGAAGTGGTTGGTCTTTAGTGGAGCGGATAAGGGATGCCAATTTTCTGTAAGGTTTGTAACAGGAGGTGCCTCGGATGTAGGGAATGGTGATGGATTTAGAGTAATCCTTGTTGTGGAGGGGGGGAGTTGTGGCCATGTGACAGCGCGTTGATTGCTTCAGGCTTCAGGGTGACTGAAGAAAGGTTGATTACGGTATTGGTAGCAATCAACGCGCTGTCACGTGTCCACAACTTCGCGATTGCTCCCAAAAACATACCCAGTGAGGATATTATGATCCAGATCGAACGCGGAATCCGCCACCTTCCACATCAAGTCGCCAACAGTGTGAGACTGGATGTAGCTTGTGTCCTTTCCAAAGCAGTCCCACCAAAAGTCTACATATCTAACAAGGAATATAAAGCTCTACAGGAAATGAAGAATAATAAAGAAATAGTTATCACCAAAGCGGATAAGGGAAACGCAACTGTAGTCCTTAACCAAAAGGACTACACAGGTAAGCTGAATGCTCTTCTCTTAGATCGGGCTACTTACCTCCCCATCAATTACAATCCCACCAACTCTCAAATTAGAAAACTTCACAGGCTCCTTAAGAGAGTCACTTCTTGGGCTGTAGAAGTTACCAACAGATTAAAGCCATTTAACTCTATACCCCCCCCCCCCCCCCCGTATTTACGGACTCCCAAAAATACATAAAGAAAATGTGCCATTACGTCCCATAGTGGATGGCATTGATTCCCCCACATACAAATTAGCTAAACATTTGGCCAAAGAGCTCACACACTATACTGGCAACACACCATCACACATAAAAAAACTCAGCCCATTTCAAAGCCAACATAGAAAACCTTACACTCCAACATACTAACATAATGGTCAGCTTTGACGTCTCCTCTTTATTCACAAATGTCCCACTCAAGGAAACTCTAGAGCTAATCCAAGCTAAATTTTCTCCCGATATTTCAGCCTTATTTCAGTTCACAATGAACTCAGGCTATTTCGTTTGGCAAGGAAAATTCTACAAACAAATAGAGGGGACAGCCATGGGTTCACCATTCTCCCCACCCTTGGCCAATTTCTTTATGGAGACCTTTGAAGAAAAAGCTTTAGCCTCTGCCCCACAAAAACCAACCATATGGCTTTGCTACGTTGATGATGTGTTCGCTATTTGGCCACATGGCTCTGAAACACTTCTCTCCTTCTTAACATACTTAAACAACCAACACCCTAGAATCAAATTCACCCTGGAAAAAGAGGAAAAAAAAACAGCATCCCTTTCCTAGACACACTAGTCACCCGCCAGCCTAATGGAACTTTGGTTTTCTCAGTTTACAGAAAACCCACCCATACAGGCAGATACATTCACCAACAATCCCCCCACCCCCACACACACAACAATATGGAGTAGTGAAAACACTATACAACAGGGCTAAACTAATCTGTTCAAACAACTTGGCCCTAAACACTAAACTAAATCACATCCTCAACACTTTCTCAGCCAATGGCTACCCCCCCAAAAAAAGTCCAAAAAATATTAGAACCTACAAACCACAGATCCCCTCCACAACAAGGATTACTCTAAATCCATCACCATTCCCTACATCCGAGGCACCTCGGAAAAGATTACCAAAATCTTAAAAAAGCATGACCTGACCTCCTGTTACAAACCTTACAGAAAATTGGCATCCCTTATCCGCTCCACTAAAGACCAACCACTTCCCCTAGACCTACCTGGTGTATACCAGGTCCCTTGCAGTTGTAATCTGTCTTACTTTGGCCAAACAGGCAGGACAGCGAATATCAGAATTTCTGAACACAAGGACTGCATCCGGTTTCACAAGTACAGCCATTGTGGTCTTGTGGACCATGCTCTGGATACACGCCACAGAATACGGTGGAAGAAAGCTACAGTAATACACCGTACCAAATACAAATACAAAAGACTTTTTATGGAATCAGCCTCAGCCCTAAGAAATTCTCCAAACCTCAACAAATTTTGGTTGTATGCGACTTCCCCAAATTTGTGAGGCTTACATCAGCAGACTTTCAGCCCAACGGCCAAGAACACCTACTTAGCCCGCTAGAGGGCACCATCAGGACTTTTAGGAGAACAATAGCTTCATCTCTTCATTCCCAGTTACTGTGTTTGTAGTGCCTACGTGCACGTGCTTTTTTTGTAAGTTCCTTTAGAAGATGGCAATGTGACATTGCCGAAATATTGGAAAATATTTATTAAAGTTTAATTTAATTTATATCCTTAACTACGTTGTTCTATTCCTTCAGTGTTTTAACATAGTGTGTTTAGGAGGGACAGAGAGAATAAAATGGGGGGAGGGATATTATTGATGATAGCTGATGAACTGCAGCCAAGGAGAATTGAAGTTGTATCGCAGGATAGTGAAAGGAGCTCATTTGACGCTATTTGGTGTGAGATTGAGACTGGCAGAATAAAATATACACTTGGGTGCTGCTATAGACCAGGTGATGGAATAGATGGTGGAGATAGTATGCATAGGGAAATTGATGAAATGAGTGGAAGGAGGGTAATTATTATGGGGGATTTCAACTATGGTAACATTGATTGGAAGGAGGAGAGGACACATGTGAGGAAGGAAAAGGATTTTATTCAATTATTAAGGGATAACTATCTGAGACAGCATGTAATTGAAAATACTAGGGGTGTGAGAGTGCTTGACCTGGTAATAGCATCTGAGAATTTGACTGTAATGAATATGACCATGTTGCCACCTATTGGTGAGAGTGATCATAAGGTCTTGGCCTGGGAGGTGGCTAAAGGTGTGGAATTTTCGATTAAGACAGGGTATATGTGGAATTACCGTGCTGGCAAGTATGACAAGCTTAGGAGATTGCTTGGATCAGTGCCATGGCATATACAACTGCAAGGGCTGGACGTCGATAGAGCATGGGAAGTGGTCAAGGAGCATTTACAGGAGGTAATGGCTGATTGTATACATAGGGTCCAAATAGTAAAACAAGTAGGGGTTAAATGGATGAATAACACCATTAAGCTTGAGATGCAAAAAAAGAAACAACTGTGGAGGGAATTTAAAGAAAGAGGTGACCTGCAGGCACACGAACGGTATAAAGTGCAGGCCAGAAAGGTAACGAGTGTGGTAAAAAAAGCAAAAGCGGATTATGAAAGAAAACCAGCTTTGCAAGCAAAAGAGAATCCGAAACAGTTCTTTCAATATGCTGCAAGCAAGAAAAAAACTGTACACGGCAAAATGATTTTAAAGAATGACGATGGTAAAGAATAAACTAAGGAACCATTAGTTTATACGGGAATAGTGACGAATGAAGTGGAGGTGACTAGTCTATTACAGAACCTTAATGTGAACACATCTGTGGGATTGGATGGTATACCGACATGGGTCTTGCGTGAAGCGGCTAAAGATTTATTAGTGCCCTTGACCATGTTGTTTAATCTGAGTCTCAGGTCTGGGTTAGTCCCGAAGGTATGGAAAGAGGGGAAAATAGTTTCACTGCATAAAGGAGGATCCAAGACTACGGTTGCAAATTACCGACCGATCAGCATATCAGGAGTCGTTGTCAAGGTCTTAGAGAAAGTAGTCAAGGGAAAAATACAGGAATGGATTGATGAAAACGAGATAATGTACAGGGGACAGCATGGCTTTGTGAAGGGTAGATCATGCTTCAGTAACTTGCTCAAGTTTTATAACAAGGTGACAGCTGAACTGGATAAGGGAAATGGGTTTACAGTGATACTGCTGGACCTGGCAAAGGCGTTTGACAGGATACCTCATGGAATACTAATCCGTAAACTACAACATATGGGAATGGATATAGGGTTGGTGAGATGGATAGGTGGTTGGTTGATGGAGAGATATCAAAGAGTAGTTTATTCAGGAGTAGAGTCCAAAAGACGGCCTGTGACTAGTGGTGTGCCACAGGGTTCTGTTCTTTGACCACTGCTGTTTAATCTGTTCATTAACGATATAGGGAAGGATCTAAGTGGAACAATTCATTTGTTCACTGATGATGCAAAGTTGGGTAGGGCAATAGTGAATGCAGAAGATGTCAAAGTCTTGCAGGATGACTTAGATAGATTGGAGTTCTGGGCTAAGGAGAATGGATGTCAATTTAATGTGACAAAATGTAAGGTTATGCATTTTGAGGTGAAAAGATTAGCAGCAGTATACCACATTGGTGGAACTGTACTCCAAAAGATTGATGAGGCCAGGGACTTGGAAGTGTTGGTGGATAGGGAGATGAAGTTTAGGGGGCACACTGCAAAAGTAGCCAAATCAGCTCATCAACTCACTTGGTTGTTGAAAAATACCTTGACGAGCAGAGACAAGCAAGTTATTGTATCTCTGTACTGAGCCTTGATAAGACCTCATCTCGACTTCTGTGCCCAGATTTGCTCACCTCGGTTCCTTCTTGATGGGGAGGAGGTAGAGAGGATCCAGAGGCGAGTGACTAAGATGATAACAGGTCTATGGAATGAACCATATGAGAACAGGTTGAAGATTCGTGGGTTACAGAAACTAGTTGATAGGCAGAGGAGGGGAGATATGATTGAGACATTCAAACTGCTAAAGGGATTCTATAGGATTAATTCAGAGGATATTTTTGAGATCAGGACTGGTGGTGGGATAACTAGGGGACACCTATGGAAGCTGGGCAAGAGTGTGGTTAGCAGGGGTGTTAGAGCTGGGTTCTTTACTTTTAGAGTGGTAAATGAGTGGAATAAGCTGCCAGAGTCTGTTGTGGGTGCTATGACGGTGAACGAGTTCAAGACAAGGTATGATAGATACTGTGAGAATGTAATCGCATAGTTGTGTGGACATGATGTTTAGGGCCTCCCTCAATGAGTCTAAGGACTCCTGGAGTCGCCCGAAATAATAATAATAGTAATAATAATAATAATAATAATAATAATAATAATAATAATGTACTATTTAGAAGTCGTTACAGATCCAAAAGATTCTTTTTTGAGTCAGCCATGGCTAGGAAGAATTTTCGTAACCTGAACAAATATGGTTGCTATAATTTGCCAAAAATTTGGGAGGCTGTTATCTTAAGAGCAACTTCCAGATAGCTGTAATTTTTTAATTAAAAAAAATTTATTATTATTATTATTATTTACAACGTTAAAGGGTGCCAAAATAGGACTTTAGATCTTTTGTCCATTACAATTGTAGTTTCACTTACTCACTGTCATATATACAAGCTGTGTTGTGCTCTGATGATGCCAATTTGAAATTCAGTGAAATATAAGCAAGTTAATAAAACATCTTTTTATAAAATAGTTTGTTTGGCATTTTTCCAACAGCCACTCTTCCCAAGCTGTCCATCACCTGTTCCATTCTTGTGATCATTCACTTCACTTCTTCTGATCTGTTGCTCGATATCTTTTTTTTAGCAACAGTTTCTCCAGATTATTTTGACCACAGCCATTTGAATTTCATTTGTCATTTTTGTACAAATCCATGCCACAAATCTACAAACTACACTCCCTTTTTCTTTGAATATCTCTGCCTGCATACCATTCATGATTCTTGCTGTCCATCTCAACTCATCATTGTCATACCTTGGCAACATACACACTGACAACCTTTCCTACTACTGTTATCTTTCACTCTTCTCAGTAACCTCCCAATATCCACCTTTACATTCTCCTTATGTTCAACCAAATCACTTGTTTCCACAACCATCACTAACTCTCTTGATCATTTTCTTCTCATATCCACAGCATGAATTATCTTGTTTGTTACCCCTCCTGGAAAGTAGACCTTATGGACTCTCTCAATAACTATACCTCTAATCCCCATACAGTGCTATTCTCTAATCATTCATCACCTCTTTTTCTCTACTTTCTTTCATTTTATCCATTTGCACTTTTTTTTATTTCTTTCCCCCAAATGTCTAATATTACTTCACATTTCTCATCTTGAACAAATCCTTCAAATCTTGTATTCCAACAATTTCATTCTCTGTTGCACCTTTATTCTCACTCTCTCTCTCTCTCATTCTGTTGTTCCTCTCTTCTGTTTCCTCATTCCTACATTTTTCCCCCATCCATATATCACTTACTATCATTTTGTCACTGATGCTGATCAAAGAAGATGTGAATTGTCAGCCTTTTTTAAAATTTTTTTGAAACCTCATCAATCACAAATAAATCATGACACTGACAAAACTTCAAATTTCTTCCAGCCTTCCAAGATTATTAGCTCACTTTAATAACATGGATGCAATTGCATAGGTTTATATAATATATCAACATCAAATGTAATATCTGAAATTCGATATTTGGAAACAAATCTGACACTAACTTAACTCATTTAAACATACTTGACATAGTCTTCATGATGAATTAAGTAATTAGTCTATTATTCCAGATGGTGAAGAAGGACTTACAATGAATTATGTTGAGGATGTCAGTATTTTTGTTTTTGTAAAAGCATTTGTTTAAAACTTTATACTTACACTGACTGACTTATCTCCTGCATAATACCACACAATGTCCATCAGATCCATCATATGCTTTAAACTTTGTGGAATGTTTTGTGGCAGAGCCATAATACCTAAAGCCTCATGAAAGAGAGAAAGAGCAGAAAATAAGTGTACACAGTAAATTTACAAGTAACAGATATTTAAACACACTGACTCTTACTTCATATATTTAAGATATTATTAATTCATGAAAACATCATCATAATTATCATCATTGTCCATCTCATGTTCTAACATGTTGCCAGGTCATCAGAATTAGCACCTTTCCATCATCTTCCACAGGGCCGTCACCAAATTAGATTGCATACTGAGGCAAACAATTAAATATCACCCCTGATGGATTATAAGACAAAAATATAAGAAAATCTCCAATTGCTATTTTGTTTTTATTACAAGAAAAACATTAATGTAAAACGATTACATAATAATATTAATTAAATGTTTGCTCTACGGGGATATCCCACAATAAAACTGTTTATAAGCTTTTCTAAATTTAAATTATAAGCAATGTCCGCCTCTATCGATATAGATGCTAGACCAACCAATCTTTCTTGGGTCACTGCTGTTTGCAAATAATTTTTAATCAGTTTAAGCTTGAAAAAACTAAGCTAAACAGGAATTGTTAGCATAGCGACGGCACCTACTGCAATATAGTTGAACGAGCACCCTTATTAAGCTGCGCTGTGAGACAGGCTGCCTCTCTGCTACACCCTGTAGATGGTACTGGTCTTCCACTTTCTCAAACTCTTAAATCTTGTTCTACAATTTTCCAAATCTTATTCATGTTCTCTCCATAATTACTAATGTAGTATCTATAAAAAAAAACTTCCTTGGAATTCCTCTAGGTCTTTTTGTTCTTCATTTCTGTGAAGAAATCTGCTTTCATGAGTTAGCATATGTACAAACCATTTACTGCAATGTAGCAGTTTCTTTGTTTAGTTGAAATGATTTAAAATTTTTTTTTCTTTATTTATTCACTAGATACATGACAAACAAGGGCTGATTCCAGCATTTTGTTAGATCTTTGGAAAGAACAATTGAGTTTTATCAAGTAAAGTGACATTTGCAACAGCATGGAGTATAAATATAAGTTAGATAAAGGTGCAGAAAGTGACGCTTATTAAAGCCATATATGCGACATATTCAGTGTATGAAAATGTCCATAATATTCTTGATGTGTATAAAGATATTTTTATAGTGCCATGAAACATATTCCTAACTGAAAGTTGAAGTTATAAGTTAAATATAACACTCTATAATGGCCAGTGCAGAACAGAAGTATTAAAAAATAGCACTTACAAATTAAAAAAAAAAAGCCATAAAATTTTTGTGCAAGTAAAGCTGAATTGGTGAAGATGAGGCAGATGTAGAGTGAAATGAAGAGAATTGGAGATGGAAGAGTGAAGAAGACCACAAAAAATTATGTTGGTTCATAAGAAAAGGTAAAAAATCAAGTGGCACTGTATAGTGATTCGATTATCTGGTGTAGAAAATAATTATATAGGTGTGAATAAGTGAGTAAGTGAGCAAAGGAGATGGTAGTGGTAATAGGGACAAATGATTTGACTGGGAACAAGGAGAATGAAAGAATGGATATCAGGAGGTTGTTGAGAAGGATAAAAGATAATAGTGTGATAAGAAAGGCAGTCAGTGTGTTGCTCAGGTATGACAGAGACGAGATGAGGCAGAGAGCAAGAATTATCAATGTCAGCAGAAATATGTGAAGAGAAAGAAGTGAATTTGTTAATGTGTGGAATGAGTCTGAAGGAAGAATTGAACTGTATAAGAGTGATGGACTGCATTTGAATAGTTTTGGCATGAGTCATTTGGAGAGATTGCTGCTGGAAGGGAGAGTAATGAGCACAGAGAATGAATCTGAGAAAGTAAGAAGCAATGTGAAAGAGCAGAAGAGTAAGGAAGGAGAAAGTGAAGTGGTGGAAAAGAAGTAGGCAGCACGAGTGTAAAGAATAAGAGAATAAGTGTGCAGGACAAACAGGGAAATGGGGAGACTCAGGGTGAATAGGGGGATCACAGAATGAGATCGGTTGATGTCCCAAGAGGATGTGAATGGGTGTATAGACAAAAAGGGAAGGGAATGAACTGGGATGCAGGGAAAACAGTTGGATTTGAAGAAGGAGAAAAACAAATGGTTTGAGGAGAGTATGGAGAAGTCACATCTAATAAGTAGCATAAGTGAAACTTGTTATAGATCTGGGAGTGAACTGTTATGTTTGTATATGAATACTAGAAGTATCAGAAACAAGGGAAATGAAATGGTTGCAATGAGTGAGTTTAAATTAAAGTTAACAAAGAAATTATATACTTGGTTTAATCTTTTATCCAAGTGTAAGCAAACAAAGTTTATGCCTGAAGTATTTTCAGGCCTGGAGCACCACCTCGTATACAGAAGCTAATGACTTCACATCACTTGCTTTAGTATCCCATAATGCAAAGAACATATCCTTACAGACATGTATAATGCTATGCATTATGGGATGAGTTACTACCCAGACCGGTTTCAACCTTTATTGAGGTCTCATCAGTGGGAGCCAGCAACAACTATCTCTAATCCAGAGTATTTCACTAATAAGGTGTGACATCTTTTGGCTACCTCTTAGGGGACCCCTGTAACCCCTAGAGAGCACTCCCATGGGTGGCGGACAGGGAAGCCCACCATGTGTGTGTGTGTGTGTATGGTGGGATAGTCAGAATATACCGAATAAGGACTCGTGGACCAACAGGGTCATAAGGGGCAATCATCTTGATTGTAAGGGAAGCAGCACTCCCATGGTCCCCTAGCTGGATCTATTCTCCCCTTCTTCTACTTTGAGGAAGATCCACTTACTTTAATCTTTCCTATAAGGCCTTATCAACCAACTCTTCTTATTTTATGACCTGGGGGTCTTTTCATTTCTGGCCTTACAACTATGCCCTCTCTATAAACCTTACTATAATTCTTCTATAATCTACTCTTTCCCCTTCAATATACCCTATTCCTCCTATGGGTTTAAATTTGGAAGGAGGCTAGTTCAGAAGCCATAAGGTAGCAACCCTACCACTGAACTATTCCATCATCAGGCTAGTTCCCTGACATGGAGAATATAATCCTACCTGTAAGTTGACAGAAAAAGATAATCGGATTGAATCTATGGGAAACGACCCTGGAATGGAAAAGGTAAAACAAAAATGGAAACGACAAAATATAATACACATAGCAAACTGGAATGTAAGAGGAATAGCATATAAAGAAATGGAATTAGACCAGTTATTAAATGAAAGAAATTTTAAAATAGCATTAATCACTGAAACAAAAAAGAAATTAAAAGGAACTATGAGAACCAAAAATTTTAATGTGATATACAGTGGAGTTGACAGAGATCAAAGAGCACAGGCAGGAGTCATGATTTGGATCATAACTCCATTTCAAAACAGTTACAACATTATAAATTATGGAATGAAAGAATAATAGAAGCTAGAATAAAAATAGATAGAGGCTATTTAACAATAATAGGTTTATATGCCCCAGAAGGAGGAAGAGAACAGGATAATATTGATTGGGGGGGGGTGGGGGGGGGGGGGGGTGGGGGGGGGGGGGGGTGGGGGGGGGGGGGGGTGGGGGGGGGGGGGGGTGGGGGGGGGGGGGGGTGGGGGGGGGGGGGGGTGGGGGGGGGGGGGGGTGGGGGGGGGGGGGGGTGGGGGGGGGGGGGGGTGGGGGGGGGGGGGGGTGGGGGGGGGGGGGGGTGGGGGGGGGGGGGGGTGGGGGGGGGGGGGGGTGGGGGGGGGGGGGGGTGGGGGGGGGGGGGGGTGGGGGGGGGGGGGGGTGGGGGGGGGGGGGGGTGGGGGGGGGGGGGGGTGGGGGGGGGGGGGGGTGGGGGGGGGGGGGGGTGGGGGGGGGGGGGGGTGGGGGGGGGGGGGGGTGGGGGGGGGGGGGGGTGGGGGGGGGGGGGGGTGGGGGGGGGGGGGGGTGGGGGGGGGGGGGGGTGGGGGGGGGGGGGGGTGGGGGGGGGGGGGGGTGGGGGGGGGGGGGGGTGGGGGGGGGGGGGGGTGGGGGGGGGGATGTACAAATTAAACAGCAATGGTCCCAGCACTGAACCTTGTGGCACACACCTAGTCTAGTAATAGTCTAATTATCAAGGTTTTATAAAGAGGAATTACAACTTCCTTATCTCTACTTGATAATGTGTTCTTCACTAGCCCAGTAATTTTATGTGTTAACTTAGCAAACCTTAGCAATATGTGCACTAAATTTTAACTCTCTGTCTACCACCACCACCACCACTAAATTTCTAGCTTCATCTATTTCCTAGAGAGAATAGAAATAAAGGCTATGATGTATTTTGTGAAGATAGAAAGGGTAAAAAGGGCAGTGGAGTTATTGATGATTAGGGAGGAAATAGTGTAGTGGTTTTGAGGCAGTATGGAGTGACAATTATGGGTGATTTTAATTCTGGCAATATAGATTGGGATGACAAGATAGTAACCGGAAGAACATGAGTTTTTGAGGGGCAACTACCTCAGGCAGTATGTAACAGAGGCACACGAAGATTGAGGGTTTTAACCCTGAAGAGGTCATGACTGATCTGACAGATACAAACAAATTGTTTAATATAAATATTCTTACACATATCCAGTGTATAGCTTGGAGGTCATGACTAGCTGCGCACATATATTACGAGTGATATTCCACACTGTTTATGGGTCAGTTTTCGTTTAACACGTGTTATGTAAAGGTGTGTGATATTTGATAGTACATTGTACCCGAGAGATACTGCAAACTCTGATATCAGTATAGTATTGGTTTAGTTGTTATTTTTTTATTTACCATTAAAAATGGCTGGAAAAATATATCGATTGGATAATCATCAGATGTTGAAGAGATTCAGCGAATGTTACTCGAGTCCGATGATAAGAATAATAGAGCCTAATGAGAAAGAGAAAGTGATATTTGATAGTAAATTGTATATGAGAGATACTGCAAACTCTGATGTCAGTATAGTATTGGTTTAGTTTTTTTTTTTCTTTGTTTCTTTGTTCAATAATTTCTAGATTGTAATTGAAAATAAATAAACCATCATGTGTTATATTTGCAGTGTCTTTTTTTTTTTTTTAAGTTTAATCACATTTTAGCACATACTAGTAATGAATGTATCTCTCAGATACACGCAACCTAAGCTGCAATTTTTATGACCATGACCTCTGCAGGGTTAAGCAACCCTCGAAGATCAAGGAGTGCTTAAAGATTAAAGCTCTAAAATTGGGAGGAGACCTCCATGTAGCCTTTTAAGGAATGAGAAGAACAGAGTGGAGGATTCTGACCTAATGTCCAATTCTCACTTTCTCCTGGTGAATCCTGTTAGGTATCTACCTGGACACTGAACGAACAAGGATGGGCTGGCAGTTCAGGATTTAGTCAACCAAACTGTATTCTTATCGGCTTAAACCACAAAATAAAATGATAGTACAACATGAAAGAATTTCATGCCAGCTGGGTGTCGCCTGGTTAAACAAGGTCCCCATTGTTTTTGTCAGGGAACCAGGATGAACAGCAAAGAGAGTCAGCTACTGGAAGAAAACCCCAGAACACACCAAGTCAACATCAACAAAGTTCAAGATTGATATTATCGACGTAAGAAGAATCAATGAAAAAGAACTGGAACTAGCAGAAGAATTGAATGAGTACCAGATTGACATAACAGGAATGACTGAAACAAATAAGACAAAAACAGGTGAGATCTTTCTAAGCGATAAATACAAAATGTTATATTCTAGCAATGAAAACAATGGAAAAGAAGGCGCAGCCATAGTATTCAACACTAAACATGAGAATAATCTTCAATGCCAGGCAATATCAAGTAGAGTGATGTGGGCAAATATCACAATGGGGAACTGGACAATAAGACTTATATGTGCATATGGTCCCAATGAAGGTTCTAGAAAGTACTGAAAAGAGGAATTTTTTTAGTCATTAGCGAAGGAAGCTAGCTAAACTAAAAAGGAAAAGTTGGTCTTTGTTGGAGATCTTAACAGCAGAGTAAGAAATGATTACCAGACATATAGAAATGTTTTGGAAAAATTTGGAGAAAAGAGCAAAGCTAATAATAAAGGTAATAATAAAATAATAAAGCTAATAATAAAATGCCTGCTGGATTTCTGTTCAGGACATGGATTAATTATTACTAACACCATGTTCCAACATAAAACGTGCACAAATTCACATGGAGAGAAAATGCAAGAAATCTCACTGACTACATTATTGTTGATAAGTGATGTTTTCTCACTGGTGCAGGACATGAAAATACAGAGGATTTGAAATTGGAAGTGATCACCATTTAGTCTTGAGTAGGATAAAACTGAATTTCATACTGAAAAGAAGAACATGTAAGAAAGATTTAAAGGAATAAAAGTTGAGCAGCTCTCAGATGTGAACTGTAGACTAAAATACACAAACATTATTCAAGAAAAAATGAAAGAGTTTGAGAACAGGAACTAAACCTTGGAGGTTCAGTGGCAAATCCTGAAGAAAACATTGATTGATTCAACTAGAAAGGCATGTTGGTGAGGTTGTCTGTAAGGATAGAAAATCAGAACTCAATGGTAGACTCAATAAGTTAAAGAGACAATGAAAGAAAAGAAGAAAGCATATCAAACTTTCCTGACAAGTAAGTCAGCTTGTGCTGTTAGAAAATACAGAGAACAATGTAAGAAAGTGAAGCACTGTGTAAAACTTGCTAAACAAAAGTCATGGGAAGACTTTGGTAAGAACACAGAAAATATATATCAGGAAGGCAAAATATTTTGGAGGATACTGAAATAGTTTAGAAAGGATGGAAAGAGTACTGTAAAAGGAATCAGAGATGATAAAAGTGACATGAAAACTGAAGAAAGATATTCAAGATGTCTGAAATAATTACTTTGAAAGACTACTAAATGAAACAAGCAGTGTCAGGATGATGGTAGAAAACTCCAAACAGGAATGCAGTCAGGAATACATATCAATACTTGAAGTAGAAAAAGTCATCAAAAGCCTCAAATGTGAAAAGGCAGCTGGTGTAGATGAAATTCAGCTAGAAATGCTCAAATATGAAGTAGCTGCACTGCATAATTCAGAAGGTCAGGGGGGTCAAATTCCCGATGAATGGAGCAGGGAAAAGGGAAATAAAACTGAAAGCAAGAATTACAGAGGTATTTCCCTACTGAGTGTTCCTGGTAAGATTTATGCAAGTATACAAGGACCAAACTTTTTAAATAGATTGCCAACTGGTGCAGAGAGAGTGCTGCGGGTACTGAGTGCACTTAGTGGCAGATTTGAACAACAAACTGCCATTCCCCCATTCTGCTATGAGCATTAATCATCAAGTTACATCCACTGAAGTGAGCATGAGCACAAGTTGTTTGTTGGATTAGTGACAAAGTGACAATGAATGAGCTTGAAGAATAACGTGTATTTATGTTAAATTTTGCTGGAAACTTGGTAAAAATTTCACAGAGACATTTAAATTGCTTAAACAAGAATACGGGGAGGATTGTATGAGCCAAATGCAGTGCTATGAGTGGTTTAAGCATTTATAAAAAAAAAAAAGGCAGAACGTCGGTTGGTGAAGATCTCAGGCCTGAACAACCTTCCACATCAACAGAAGATGACCATGTCAAGAGAGCTCGTGATGTGCTTTGTGGAAATGGGTGTTTAACTGTTTGAGAAGTTGCTGACAAAGTGGGCATCAGCATAGGATCTTGCCATCAAATTTTGACTGAAAAACTTTAGCTGTGTCGCATCAGTGCAAAATTCATTCTGCGTTTGTTGACTGATGATCAGAAAGAGAACTGTGTTGAAATCAGTCAGGAACTGCTTGCAAATGCAAATGGTAATGAAAACTTTCTTAAGAACATCATAACATCCAAACTTAAAACCACTTTGAAAGGACGTCATTTCCAACCCATAGAGGAAATTCAGGAAAATGAAATAAGAGAACTGCACGCCATCAGAGAAAGTGCATTCCAGGAAGCATTCCAACAATAGATGATATTTTGGGAACAGTGCATTGCAAGTAGATGGGACTACTTTGAAGGGGGAGCAGAGCTTAAAATGTTGTAACATGAGCAATAAAGTCTTCATAACAAACGTTCAACCTTTTTTTTTTTTTTTGAACACACCTTGTACATGAGAAATGGATAAGAAAAATTGTGGGAGGAAAGCTTGGTGAAGAACAAGCTGGATTCAAGTCAAATAGAGGTTGTCAGGTTTGGATTTTAAAACAAATAGTTGAGAAATATTGGGAATATAACAAGAATTTGTATTTAAGTTTTGTTGATGTAGAAAAGGCATATGACAAGGTGCCAAGATGAAAGCTTTTCAAAACGCTACAATTATATGGTGTAAATGGGACATTATATCAAGCAATACATAGATTCGATTTAAGTTGTAAGTCAGCAGTTAAACTTGTAGGAGGTACAGGAAGATGGTTTGAGATAAAATTAGGTGTGTGACAAGAGTATCCGTAATCTCCACTGTTATTCATTATCTATATGAATCACATTATGAAGAGAAATAGTTTTAAATCTGATATCAAAACTGTTGATGTTAATCTTAACCTCCTTTCTTTTAGGCTTACACGGTGATCCGAATACATTTCGGAAAATTATGGAGACAACTACCGTGTTTGAGTAAAACTTTAGTTTAATATAAACCAAAATCTACATTCAACGTTTTGACCTTTATATCAAAATCATCTCTGGAGCATATATACTATATACAGAGAAACAAGTTGCCCTACAATTTATATGGTTTGTTAAAGTTACTGACCAACATTACAACAATTATTGGCCTGACTTCTGGTGAAAAAAAAAAAGAAAAAAAAGAAAAAAAAAACTTACTACATCAACGCTAGAGTCCTATTATTAATATTATCTATTGGTTGTAAAATTACACTGGGAGCAACAACAAGTCTATATATATATATTAACACCATGATTATACATATAAATTCTAACCAGTTGGTATGGAATGGTTTCCAATACTAGCTGAAGGTTGCCTAGAGTCCTGAAGTATGCTGGATACTAAATATTAAGTAGGCTGAATGTGTGCCCAGATTCTTGGAATTTTCATGCCATCATTATTGTTGATATTTGGGTGGTTTATCAGAATTTCACAGACTTCCTTAAATATTCTTCCATACCAGGTTTTTGTATGGTGTAAAGAGCGGGTACTTTTCCAGTCGATTTGGTGTAAGGTGTTGAGAGTGTGATCTGAGAGGCCTGCTTCACCAAAATGGTTATATTTAATGTGTCTTATGTGTTCTTTCTTACGTATAGGGATTGTATGTGCTGTTTCACCAATGTATGGTAAGTTACAGGTGCAGTGGATGCAATAAACTCCAGGATGTGCCAATGGGAGGAGAGGATCCTTAGAGGAGTTGAATATGTTTTTAAGTTTTGTAGGTGGTTTAAAAGTGGCATTGAGATTATAATGGTGTAGTATTTTTTGTTGATTTTTCTGTTGATTTATATATCTGCTGATTTTTTCTGATAACCCTTTAATGTATGGGATGTCTATGGTTTTACTGTAATCCAGATTATTTTTTGATGATGTTTTATGAAGTACTTTATTAATAGTATTTTTGTTATAGCAATTATTTGTAAATGTGTTGCTGATGATTTTTAGTAACCAGCAAGCTCCTGTTTCAGAGCTTGCTGGTTAGAGCAAATTGTTATAGCTCTGTTTTAAGGGTGTTTATGACTACACAAAGAACACACAACCCTTTATAAACAAAATTAAAAACATAACACTCGACAAAGATGACTTATTAGTCAGTTTCGACATTTCTGCCCGACATTACGGCCCCCTTCGTCCACGTACTATGTTCTGGTTACTTCATGTGGCAAAATAAATTTTACCTACAAAAAGAAGGTACGGCCATGGGCTCGCCACTATCCCCTCCCCAATCGCTAACTTCTATATGGACACTTTTGAGCAAAGTGCTCTTGATTCCTCCATTCTAAAACCTACAGTGTGGCTTAGATAAGTTGACGATGTGTTCGTTATCTGGCCACATGAGCGACAAATGCTAAACACATTCCTTAGCCACCAGAACAAACGACATGAATGTATACAATTTACTATCGAAATTGAAAATCAGAACTCACTCCCGTTCCTGGATACACTGGTCACACGTCTTCCTTCAGGCAGTCTATTCTTCATGGTCTACTGCAAACTGACACACACTGGCTAATACATACATGCTAATTCATACCACCACCCATAACAAAAATATGGAGTCATTAAATTAAAATCAGAGTTATAACTATTTGCTCTAACCAGCAAGCTCTGAAACAGGAACTAAAAATCATCAGCGATACATTTATAAATAATGGCTATAACAAAAATACTATTAATAAAGTACTTCATAAAACATCATCAAAAAAGAATCTAGATTACAGTAAAACCATAGCCATCCCATACAATAAAGGGTTATCAGAAAAAATCAACAGAATCCTACACCATTATAATCTCAATGCCACCTTTAAACCACCTACAAAACTTAAAAACATATTCAACTCCTCCCACTGGCATATCCTGGAGTTTATTGCATCCACTGCACCTGTAACTTACCGTACATTGGTGAAACAAGACGTACAATCCCTATATGTAAGAAAAAAACACATAAGACACATTAAATATAACCATTTTGGTGAAGCAGGCCTTTCAGATCACGCTCTCAACACCTTAAACCAAATTGACTGGAAAAGTACCCGCTCTTTACACCATACAAAAACCTGGTATGGAAGAATATTTAAGGAAGTCTGTGAAATTCTGATAAACCACCCAAATATCAACAATAATGATGGCATGAAAATTCCAAGAATCTGGACGGCACACATTCAGCCTACTTAATATTTAGTATCCAGCATACTTCAGGACTCTAGGCAACCTTCAGCTAGTATTGGAAACCATTCCATACCAACTGGTTGGAATTTATATGTATAATCATGGTGTTAATATATATATAGACTTGTTGTTGCCCCATATGCAATTTTACAACCAATACATAATATTAATAATAGAACTCTAGCGTTGATGTAGTAAGGTTTTTTTTTTTTTTCACCAGAGGTCAGGCCAATAATTGCTGTAACAGTTGGTCAGTAACTTTAACAAACCATACAGATTGTAGTGCAGCTTGTTTCTCTGTATATAGTATGTATGCTCCAGAAGATGACCTTAATATAAAGGTCAAAACATCGAATGTGGATTTTGAAATCCACATTCGACTTATATTAAACTAAAGTTTTAACATGGTAGTTGTCTCCATAATTTTCCAAAATTAATCTTAACCTCTTTACTTTATGCAGATGATGTTATACTTCTAAATAAATCCAATACAACTCTGAAAGATTCCCTGACTAAATTTAATAAGTGTTGTAATAAATTTGGTATGAAAATCAGCAATGAAAACATCAACTGTATCCTGAATAATGAGCCTATAGTACAAGTAAAATATTTCAACTATTTAGGCACAATTTTTCGTGAAGATCTGGAAATAGACAGCAGAATTAGTAAAGCTGGAATGGTAGAAAGTCATCTGAATAAATTTATATGGAATAGAAATTAGTCAAAACATTAAATTAACCCATGCAAGACAATATTCAAACCAATTTTAACTTATGGATCTGAGAGCTGGGTTAGAAATAAAACACTTGATCAAAGACTGTGACTTCTGATATGAGAGTTCTGAGAAAGATTGGTGGAGTGACTAAATTGAATAGCGTATTAAAAATGAGATTATTAGGTGAGAACTTGCCATTGTTAGCATTCAAGAATGTGTTTGTAGAGCTATTCTCAGGTGGTATGGTCATTTAAACAGAATAGGAGAAGAAAGATTAGCAAAACAAGTGTTCTTTGCCAGGTTGGCAGGAAAGACCCAGAGAAAGACCAAGTAGATGAATTGATACAGTAAAAAGTGCCTTAAAAGACAGAAATATAAGATCTGATAATATTGGAATCTTAACAGATAACAGATTAATTTGGAGGAAAATTGTTAATTGGAAGTTAGTAACGGTGTAACTTTTTCTTGCAGTACTATCATAATTATTCTGTATGCTCCCTGAGGGTACATATTAGGAAACTGATGATGATGGATCTGATCATCTCATCTGAAGATGTTATTATGAATGAGGTGTCAAATCTCTCTTCAATTGGTGAGAGTGTCCATAGAGTGATTACCTTGGTAGTTGTCAACCATGTCAGGACGTTCATGATGAAAGGGTATATGTGGAACTACAGAACTGGTGATTATGAGAGGCTCAGGGAGACAGCGTGCATCTGTAGCATGGTATGAGGAGTTTTAGCTGTAAAAGTTATCAATGCTGTTTGGGTGATATTTAAGAACTATCTAGTAGAAGCAATGTCTAAATGTATTCCAAGGGTCAGAAGGTTAAATAAGGTAGGTGTGAAATGGATGAATGAAGAGATTAAGCATGTGATACAGAGGAAAAAGGCATTATGGAGGCAGCATAAGAGTGGTAATAATCGATTTCATGAGGATTACAAAGAACAGGTAAGGAGGGTGACATGGTTGGTAAGGGTAGCAAAAGTTCATATGAACAGTAGTTAGCTAATGAAGCCCCCCCCCCCAAAAAAAAAAAAAAAAAAAAACATAAACGAGTTCTTTCAATATGTAGCAGCAAAAAAAAAAAAAAAAAAAAAGAACGATGGTAGGATGGCAAAGATTGCAGAAAATGAAAATGGTATAAGGACAACTGCTGCAGAGGATATAGTTGAGATATTTAATGAGCAGTTCATAAATGTGTTTCATCCTTGTGAATGTGACATCATGAAGAATTTAAGAGCAGTGGATGACAAGGAGGAGAGACTATCTATGAGTGAAGAAGAGGTATATTGGGAATTACGCAAACTTGACATTAATAATAATGATACTGTGCAACTTGATGATATATCACTACGTATTCTGAAGGAATGTGCCAGGGAACTGACATCTGCCATGACATATTCATTTAATAAAAGTCTACACTGGGTCAAGTTCCAAAGGAGTGGAAGGAAGGCAAGATTGTGCCACTTGATAAAGGAGATGGCAGAATTCAAGTATCAAATTATAGCTCAGTCTGTGTGTCAGGTGTTGTAGAGGTGGGTGAGAATCATGATCCAGAATTGGGTTGACAACAATAGTATTATCAAAGATAATACTATTGTTGTCAACCCACAGATTTGATAAAGGTAGATCAAGTTTAAGTAATATACTTACTTATTACAATAAGGTGACAGCAGCATTGGACACAGGAGATGGATACATAGTAGTATACTTATTTGCAAAGGCTTTTGATAGGTTATTGCATGATTGTTAAACTAGATCGGTTGGGCTTGGATATTAGACTAGTGCATTGGATTGGAGATTGGCTCTCTTATAGGTATCAACAAGTTGTGCATGGAGGAGTAATATCCCAGAAGAGGAAAGACATTAGTGGTGCCTCACAGATCTGTTTTAAAGCCATTGCTGTTTGTCCTTTATGTTAATGATATTGGAGAAGATTTGAATGGGGATATACAGTTGTTTGCAGATGATGCATAGTTGGGATGAATTCTGAGAAGTTTGGCCTTACAAGAAGACTTGAATAGACTGAGTGAATGGAAATAGGAGTGGCGATGCCAGTTCTATATTGCGAAATGTAAGATTTAAAAATTTGGTAAACAAAGATGGGATGTAGAATTTACTCTTGGTGAGGATATATTGTTGAAGGTGGAGGAAATAAGAGATCTTGGGGTGACGGTGGATAAGGATCTAAAATTTAGAGGACAACACAAACAATTTTGGCAATGATGCAGAGGACACTGACTTGTAGAAGTGAGGAGATTCTAGTTACAAATATAAAGCTCCGATTAGGACTGATTAGGATTAGGACCACATATGGACTACTGTCCAATCTATGGACAGTAATCCATATGTGACCTAATCAGATATGTGGTCATATATCTGATTAGGCCACAATCCAATATGTGGCCAAATAGTGCACAGATTTGGTCACCTGGTTTTCAAAAAGATGAAGAGATGTTGGAGAGGGTCCAGAGACAATTGATGTAAATAGTTTCTGATCTCTGTAATGATGAATATGAAGATACGTTGAGACAATGCAATTTGCAGAGTCTAGTGGATAGCAAGAAGAAGGGGTGACATGATAGAGGCATTCATGCTGGTAAGGAGTTATAGGATTAACGTTGAAGAGGTTTTTCACAAAATCATGGAAGACTGGGGAAGAACAAGAGGACATCACTGGAAGCTGTATAAGGAGGGTGTGAGCAGCGGAGTGAGAAAGAATCAAGTTTTTTGCATGGAGAGTTGTGAATAATTCAAATGCATTGCCTGAGAGCATGGTGTCTGCAGAGAATTTGAACGTGTTTAAGGCACAGTATGATGAGCTGTGTGTATATGATAAAAGTGACCTCCTAGATGAGTCTTTGACTCCATGAGGTCTTAAGGTAATAGTAAGTATGAAGGGAATAGATCTATTTGGTTGAAATCTATTAGTAAGATTTCGTATTTATCTTCATACAACTCCTCTATATAGAAACAGCTTTTATGTAGGACTTAAGTTCAGACTAACCACTGTAGATCTATTAGTTTAATCGAAGTATGATAAATCAGAGGAGAAGTGAACTGAATAGACAATGGGGGTAGACAAAAGGAGAAAGTGTGCCATTTGCAGTGCTTTGAAAGGAGGAAAGTTTATTAACTGGAATAAGAGAGAGAAACTCCATAACTGATGGTAGTTTAAAAAATTAAGCAAAATAAACCAGGAACTTAACATAATCAAAAAGATGAAAATCGAATAAGTTTCATTTTGAAATCTTTGAAAATTGAGCCACAAAACTCAACTATAAGATCCTTAGGACAACTGCTAAGGTTGTGCTGTGTACTTTGAATGTTATAAAATATGTGAACCACAGTCTCGGTAAGTATACCAAAGACATCAGAGTTGATTTTTTAATGTTTTCAGATCTTCTGTCAGGATCTTGTTAGTAAATGCAGAAATTATAGACAATTTTTAAGACAAGTATTTTATACATTTGGAATGAGGATAATGCTTGTTTAACATGCACAATGTTGTTCACAGCTTCTTCCCCCCCCCCCCCCCCCCAATAAAATTTTTCTTACTGCTGGATACAATACCAATTTTTGAACTTCTTTATCAAGCCATTTAATGCTGATTTGCTTAGAGTTGCACTCCAATTAAATAACCTGCAAAAATCATGCTGCACTTCTATCACATTCCAAATAAAAGGTTGTGACTAAATCATATGATTCTGAAAGTTACCACTTGCTATGATGCAGATCCTATGTCTGCAAAGTTAATATCAAAACTATTCCTATACATTATGTCATCATCAAATTTCTGATATGTGCTCTCAAAGAGTGTACAGGATACTATGATAGTATTACATAAATTAGATGCTAAGAAATTAGATTCTTGGTTTCATCCTTTATCTAAGTGTAAGCAAACAAATGTGTGTGCATGAAGCCACGTCATGACTGGGTTACTTGTATATAGAGGCTAATGACTTCACATCAATTGCCTTGGTGGGGGGGGGATTGAGACAGCCTCCCCGTGGCCTCCCCACCGGTAGTGTTGCCTTGGTACATTGTTGGTGCTTCAGACAAAAGAAGCCCCAGAGATGAACCACAGGCAACATGAAGCTAATGTCTCAAACAAGGCATCCAAATGTTTCCAAGCCTCCTGGACTACTTACAATTATGATGAATACAAAACATAAAAAGTTCCAAGCCTGCTCGATCGTCGCCTGGAAAAACAGGGATCGCATTGCTTGTTTAGGTGGAGGACAAGCTTTGAAAAATATGTTACAGTCCCCTAATCAACACTACCTCAAGATATGTTCCCTAAACATAGAAGGGATATCTAAATCCAAAGCCAAAGTCATCAGCAAAATAGCCAAAGATAAAGCAATTGATGTCTTGACTCTCCAGGAAATCCATGTGCCTGATGCCACCCTCAGCAGACTAAAGATCCCAGGACTCATTCTAGTGTCTTATAACTGCCACCTCAAGCATGGCCTAGCAACCTGATCTCAAGGATATAATCCAAAGTGTTCCTGATACAGAATACTCCATAGGTATTAAAGTTCAAAATATCACCATCTATAATGTCTACAAACCTCCATCGCAATCCTGGCCTGATCAGATGGACCGACCTCCTCCTCACTCTGCTATCTATGTTGGTGACTTCAATTCCCATCACACCATGTGGGGCTATTCCTCTAACAACCGGGATGATAATAATCTAGCAAACTGGATGGTACATATAATTTGTATTTGAATTATGATGCCAAGCAGGACGGCACTCTTTACTCAGCCAGATGGAACAGAACCTACACCCCAGATCTGTGCATAGTCACTAAAGACTCTGAAGACCACCCTCTTCCATCAACCAGAACCATCCTTAACAGATTCCCTAATAGTCAACATCGTCCTACATTAATAGAGATAGGAACATCAATCCCAGTCATCAGCGGAACACCAATCGTTAGATGGAATCTCCGCAGTTCCAACTGGTCTGCATTTCAGAAACAAATCGAGCAGACCATTAGAGCAATTCCACCCACTCCTAATTGCTATCCTAGATTTGTTAAACTACTCAAATCTGCAGCAAAAGCCTCTATCCCTAGATGCTACAGAAAACAATATATCCCATGTTGGAGTAGAGAAAGTGAGGAACTCCTAGCCAAATATGAGGAAACTGAAGATCCAGCTATTGCTAAGGGGCTCATATCAACCCTGGATAAAAACAGAAAGGAAAGATGGATCTCAACCATCAATGAACTCGATTATGTCACATCTAGTCAGAGAAGCTGGTCACTTTTGAGAAAATTAGGTGGAGCAGAGCCAAACACACAAAACAATAGAGATAACTCCTGATCAAATGGCTAACCATTTATCGAAAACCTCCAAGATTCATCCCAGCTCTACCAGGAAAATTGCTGTACAAGCTTCCATCAGACAAATCCTGAGGACGGAACCCGAGCTTCCTGAACTCGTGCACCCAATATCTCGGGAAGAGGTATACAAATAGCCTTAAAACTTACCAAGAATGGCAAAGCTGCAGGAGTGGATGGTATTCTCCCTGAATTCCTAAAACATCTTGGTCAACATGGTCAAACATGGCTGGCTGTCCTTTTCTCAGAAATCATCATGCCTGGTAAATTACCAAAGCTGTGGCGGAAGCCAAAATAAGTGCCGTGCCAAAAACCAGGGAAAGATCCAAATGAAGTGAAAAACCTACGACCTATCTCCTTGCTTTGCACCACCTTTAAGCTCTTTGAAAGAATTCTCCTTAAAAGAATTTCACCACTCGTCGAAAGAGCACTCCCGACTGAACAAGCTGGCTTCAGGCCAGGAAGAAGTTGCTGTGACCATGTCCTGGTCTTGACAACTCAAATTGAAGCAGGCTTCCAGAAGAAACTTAAATCTGGAGCCACTTTCATTGACCTAACATCTGCTTATGACACTGTCTGGATCAGGGGCCTCCTCCTAAAACTAGGAAATATAAAGTGTAAAAAAACTCTACAACTTTTTGAATCTATTCTCTCCAACAGAAAGATCTGGGTCCATATTGGCAGAAAAAAGAGCAGGCCCAGATTCCTTCAAAACGGTCTTCCTCAGGGCTCTGTGTTATCCCCTATACTTTTTAACAACTATGTGTATGATCTATCTCATACCAGATCAAGCAAGTATATGTACGGTGATAACCTAGCGATCTTACATCAATCCACCTCCTTTACCAACCTAGAATCAACCTTGAATACAGACCTGAACACCCTGGAAGAGTACTTCAAGCAGTGGTATTTGAAGCCAAATCCAACGAAAACAGTGTGTTCAGTATTTCACCTGTACAATCCAGAGGCGAATCGACAACTCAACCTTTCCTTCTGTGGAGAAATGGTAGAACATGAGCTTCACCCAAAATACCTTGGAGTGAGCCTGGACAGAAGCCTAACCTATAAAAGGCACATCATCAATCTCTCCAATAAAATTAAAACCAGAAATAACATAATTTCAAGGCTTGCTGGAACAACCTGGGGTTGCAGCGCAGAAGTCCTAAGGTCGTCTGCGCTAGCCCTCGCATTCTCTGCAGCAGAATATTGTGCCCTTGTCTGGGAAAGAAGTACACACACACTAACATTATAGACACCCAGCTGAACTCTACCATGTGCACAATTAGTGGTATGGTGAGAAGCATCCCTCACTCCTGGTTGCCTGTTCAACATTGCTCCACCACACACATATGGAGAAGACAAGCCTCGATTAAGGAATTTAATAAAGCGATGAGCAACCCACTCCTACCCCTACACTAGACTCTCATAAACCCACCTAGTCTTCGCCTCAAATCTAGAAAGCCTCTCTGGTCCATGGACGAACTCTCTTCAGCTACGCAGCCATCAATATCTGACATATGGAGAGAATACTGGTCCAACAATCTCCTAACAAACAGCTTCCTGGTAGAAGATCCCTGTGCTCCGCAGCCTGGTTTTGATCTTCCTAGGAAGATTTGGTCATTCATAAACAGGATCAGAACTAGTCAGGGCAGATGTGGTTATCTTCTACATAAATGGGGGCTGTCAGATCACCCTTATTGTGATTGTTCTCCCGTGGCTCAGACGATTACTCATATTGTGTACGACTGCCCAAGGCGCCAATTTCACGGTGGTGGCCTACAGGACATCCACAAGGTGACAGATGAGGTCTTGAATTGGCTTTCCAGCCTGGACCTTGGAGTTGGTATGATGGTGGCAGTGGTTATGGAGGAAACAGAAGATCACGGTCCCGTCTCACCATGAAGACGTTATTCTTATAGTTACTCTCATAGTCCTCGTCATAGTATCAGCAGAACTCCTCCTCATGTTAGAAGATGATGATGCAGTGTGAAATGGGCCTCCTCTAATGGATCAAGTTTTCTCACACAAGACAACTGCTCTCTACTTAAACCTTGGATACAGCTACTTTTATAATAAAATTAGTTTAATCCTTTATCCAAGTGTGAGCAAACAAAGTTTGCGCCTGAAAGTATCTTCAGGACTGGGGTAAGGTGGTACAACACCAGGAAAACTCGTTGCAAAGGTGGAGCAAGCTACCAACACTCCTATCTCAGTATATCCTATAATGCAAAACACATCTCCTTGCAGATATGTCTAATGTTATGCATTAAGGGAAGGGCCACTACCCAGACTAGTTTCGACCTTTATTGAGGTTTCTTCAGTGGGAGCCAGGCCCAAGTGGAGATACCAGGCAGAAGCATTAGCAGGTCATCTCTACCTATAGGAGTTGCCAAATGGTGTGCCACCCTTTTTTAATAAATTACTCTGGATTTAGAGAAAGATGTTGAAAGTTTATTTTTCACTTGGTTAGAGTATAATAAAATTAGTTCCTTAATCCTTTATCCAAGTTCAGGTGCAAACTTTGTTTGCTCACACTTGGATAAAGGATTAAACTAATTTTATTATACTCTAACCAAGTGAAAAATAAACTTTCAACATCTTTCTCTAAATCCGCGTAATTTATTAAAAAAGGGTGGCACACCATTTGGCAACTCCTATAGGTAGAGATGACCTGCTAATGCTTCTGCCTGGTATCTCCACTTGGGCCTGGCTCCCACTGAAGAAACCTCAATAAAGGTCGAAACTAGTCTGGGTAGTGGCCCTTCCCTTAATGCATAACATTAGACATATCTGCAAGGAGATGTGTTTTGCATTATAGGATATACTGAGATAGGAGTGTTGGTAGCTTGCTCCACCTTTGCAACGAGTTTCCCTGGTGTTGTACCACCTTATCCCCAGTCCTGAAGATACTTTCAAGTGCAAACTTTGTTTGCTCATACTTGGATAAAGGATTAAACTAATTTTATTATACTCTAACCAAGTGAAAAATAAACTTTCAGCTACTTTTATGTTGTGAAGTGTTGTGAGAACATGCAGCCTTGTCATACTTGGTGCAGCAGGACGATAATTATCCCTGGCTTAATTATGACAAGTTACTTTTGCTTTATATTTAAAAAAAAAAGGAAAGACTTAGAAAGCAGGTTGTGCCTTTTATGTAATGAACTTTTATATGTTATGATTTTCATCATTTGTTTCTGGAAATTGTGATTGTACTTTTCACTTATCAGTTTTCATGTAGTCATAAGCATCAATAAATAAATTGCCTTGGTATCCCATAATTAGATACATTATGGAAAGGGCCACTATCCAGACTAGTTTCAACCTTCATTGAGGTGAAAAAGTAAAGGGATGTTCATCATAGGCCTAGTGGCTATGTGCTTTGCAACCATTTGCCTGGGGAAAGAAGTGTCCTAGGTTCGATTCCCATCAACGACATGAGGAGCTTAAGGATCTTTCTCAGCCATACTTAGACGGTCTTGGGCATCGGCAGCAGGGTTCACCCCCAGTTTATCTGGGGTTTTTCATCCCGCAAGCAGACAAACCGACCCCGTGAACACACAGGCTAGTCATAGGATATAATCCTTCATTAGGCCTAGTTGAGCCCTCCTTCATTAGGAGGGCTCAACCAGTCCTAAGGAGTAGTCAAGGAATGGGGGGGGGGGGACCTCACATGAATAAAATAAAATAAATAATAGTCCTAGAGCAGCTCATATACAGATGCAAAAGAACCTGATAAAATCAGGAGAAAGAAAAGACAGATAGATAGTATGAGAGATAGAGAAAAGGTCTCAGCTCTTTTATACCATTATACAGCCAAAGGCTATATGATGATAAAAAAATTTCCTTTTTCATCAATCTCACATAGATGAACGACCAAAAGATCATTTGAAACTAAAGCACAAAGATGATAGATACCCAGGTGGTTAGCCATATCTGAGTTAACTGTCTTGAGTTGGCCTTCTGTGCCTGTGATTGCTGTCGCATCATCTCTGCAATTGACTATAAGACCACAATGAATTAACAGGATGGAACCATTTAAAAAACCACTCATAATGGCTTTCAAATCCATGTTTCTTTCTTACCTTCCATAAATGGTATATCATCAAACTTCTGCCATGTACCCTCAAGGGGTGTACAGGATATGATAGTACTACATGAAAAATTTACATCACTACTAATTTCTTATCTACAATTTTCCTCCAAATCAGTCTCTGTTACCTGTCAAGACTCCAACATTATCAGATCTTATATTTCTATCTTCTAAGGGACTTTTTACCATATCAATCCACCTATATCTTGGTTTAAATCTGGATCTTTTTCCTGCCAACCTGACAGAGAACACTTGTTTTAGTAATCTTTCCTCGTCCATTCTGTTTAAGCAACCATACCACTTGAGATTAGCTCTGCTAACTCACTCCTGGATCTTTCCATATTAGGAAAGAACTACACATCTGACAACGTCAAGTTCTTTTCTAATATCCTCATTTTTAATATGATATACCCATTGATGCCACCTGTTCAAGCTGCTAATCTTTCTCAGGACTCTCATATCTGCGATCTCTAGTTTTTGGTCGAGTGTTTTGCTTCTGACCCAGTTCTCAGATCCATAAGTTAAAATTGGTTTGAACACTGTCTTGTATATAGCTAATTTAGTGTTTTGACTAATTTCCCACTTATTCCATATCAATTTATTCAGTTGACTTCCTACCATACCAGCTTTTTTGATTCTGTTGTCTATTTCCATATTTAATTTACTATCTTCACTAAACAATTTTACTTGTTCTATAGGTTCTCCATTCACAATGCAGTTGATATTTTCAATGCTTCTTTTCATGGCTATTTTCATGGTCTTTGTCTTGTTATTGCTGACCTTCATACCATATCTATTACAACATTTATTCAATTTAGTCAGGGAATCTCGCAGACTCATAGCAGAATTATTTAGAAGTATAACATCGTCAGCATAAAGCAAAGACATCGCATTAACATTTCCAATTTTAATATCTGGTTTAATACCACTTTCTTTCATAATGTGATCCATAGAGATAATGAATAACAGAGGGGATAATGTACATCCTTGTCTGACATCAGATTTAACATTAAACCAATTTTCCTGTACTTCCTTCAATTCTAACTGCTGTTTTACAACTCAAATAAAGACAAAGTATTGCTTGATATAATGCCCCATCGACATCATACAACTATAGCATTTTGAATAGGTTTTCTCTTGGCACCTCGTCATATGCCTTTTCCAGATCTATAAACCATAAATATAGATCTTTGTTATATTCCCATGATTTCTCAATTTTTTGTCGTAAAGTGAAAATTTGATCCTAACAGCCTCTATTTGACCTGAATCCAGCTTGTTCTTCACCAAGCTTTACTTCCACAATCCTTTTCAATCGTTTCTCAACTATACTTGTGTAAATCTTACCAGGAACACTCAGTAGAGAAATACCTCTGTAATTCTCACATTCAGTTTTATTTCTCTTTTTATATATATCGGTACTATGAGAGCTCTACTCCAATCATCCAGAATTTGTCCCTCTGTCCAGACTTACAGTGTTCAAGTCTTACAGTGGCTGCACTATGCAGTGCAGCCACTGTAAGACTTGATCATTTCTGGTTGAATATCATCAATTTCAGCTGCTTCTCCGCATTTCATGTTTTTGATGGCTTTTTCTACTTCAAGTATGGGTATGTATTCCTGACTGCACCTGTTGAGTGTTTTTTTACCACTGTGCTGTCATCATTGCTTGTTTCATTTAGCAGTTTTTCAAAGTAATTACTCCATACTTTAAGGATATCTTTTTCTCCTGTTTTCATGTCACCTTTATCATCTCTAACTCCTTTTACAGTATTCTTTCCTCCATTTCTAAGCTCTTCAACAACCACCAGAATATTTATCACCTTCTTGAGAGCGTTTATTTATTGCCAAAGTCCTCCTATGACTTTCGTTTAACTAGTTTTACAGAGTGTTTCGCTTTCTTACATTTGTCTCTGTATTCTCTAAGTGCAAAAGCTGACTTATTTGCCAGGAACTTTTGATATGCTTTCTTCTTTTCCTTCACTGCTTCTTTAACTTCCTGTGTCCATCATGGAGTGATTTTTCTATCCTTGCAGACGACCTCACCAACATGCCTCTCTGTCTGAAGCAATCAATGTTTTCTTCAGGGCTTTCCACTGAATCTCCAAGGTTTGGTTCCTGTTCACAAACTCTTTCATTTTTGCTACAATAATGTTTGTGTATTTTAGTCTATAGTTCACATCTGAGAGCTGCTCAACTTTTATTCGCTTTAAAACTTTCTTATATGTTCTTCTTTTCAATTTGAAATTCAATTTTATCCTGCTCAAGACTAAATGGAGATCACTTCCAATTTCAAATCCTCTGTACACTCTGGTGTCCTCAAACAGGGAGAAAAAATCAATATCAATAATAACATAGTCAATGAGACGTTTCTTATTCCTTGTATCTTCTCTTCATGTGAATTTGTGCATATCTTTATGTTGGAATATTGTATTAGTAATAACCAGTCCATGTCCTGAGCAGAAATCCCACAGGTATTTGCCATTATTATTAGCTTTGCTCTTTTCTCCAAATTTTCCCAAAATATTTTTGTATGCCTGCCAATCATTTCCTATTCTGCTATTTACATCCCCAACAAGGACCAAGTTTTCATTTTTTATTCTGTCAGTTGCTTTTTCTAAAGCCCCAACTTCTACCTTAGTAGAACCTTCTGTGGGACCATAGGCAAAAATAAGTCTCATTGTCCAGTTCCCCATTCTGATATTTGTCCACATCACTCTATTTTGAGACCTTGTCATTCAAGAAGATTAGTCTCGTATTTAGTGTTGAATACTATGGCTACTCCTTTTTCTTGATTGTCATTGCTGAATATAACATTTTGTATTTATTGCTCAGAAACATCTCACCAGTTTTGGTGTTTTTTGTTTCAGTCACCCTATTATGTTGATCTGGTACTTATCTAATTCCTCACCTAGCTCCATTTCTTTGCCATTCAGGTTTCTTATGTTGATAGTACCGATCTTTAACTCTGGTGATGTTGAGTTGGGGTGTGTTTTCAGATTTGTTCCAGTAGCTGACTTTTCGCTGTTTGTGCTGGTTCCCTGGCGAAAACAATGGAGGCCTTGTTTAACTGGGCGACACCCCAGCCAGCACGAAATTCCATAAATGGTATTCAATTCTTTAATTATAAAAATCAAAATTCTCTTCCCATTGCTGACAGGTGGTGGATACTGCAAAAAAATAACCTGTTCTGTTGCAAGTAATGGAATGCCCAATATATTACAGAATCTGTTCCAAATAGGCAGGGCCACAGGACAGCCGTAGAATGCATGTTCTATTATTTCCAATAAAAGAAGTCACAGATTGAATCTCTGATGTTAAAGTACCTCTATTTGATGGCATCGACTGGAAGGTGACCATATGCAATTCTCTAAGCAAGATTCCTCCTGTTAGGGTATCCTTTGAATTTCAATAAGTTATAAAATAAAGTGTTGTTGTCAGTATCCAACTGTGGAAGTTTGTGGTGAAAGAGATTAAAGATTTCTTTATACCAAATTTTACCTTTTTTAATGCAAAGAATGTTGTAGTATTCAGGAACAATTTCGGCTTTTGGACCTTTGTAATCATTACTCCAAATAGTGGAAGATGAAAACCCAGGTAGTACAGGAGAAGGTCAGTACATGTGTGATTGGTCTGAAATATTTTATGGATTTCTGAAGCTGTATTGCTTAAATAGCAGAATTTTAAGACTAGAAGTTCAAATCCTGAGTGCTTCACTGACAGTTGAAGAAATTCCTTTTTAATTTCTTAGTAACGGCTGGACCAAAAATAATTGCAGAGGCTTACGGCACTGCTCAAAACAGTTAGGGGATATTTTAGTTTCTATCGCATAATTATAAATTTCTGCAAATAATTAACTAATGGGTACTTTATACATGAATAAATATTTCTTACTTATAGATAGGGTGTAATTGATGAGATAATGTTTAAATAAACGATATTTATTACACATTTAACAAATTATACACTCTAGCATGAAATAATTTTAACAAGAATATCCCCCTGATTGTTTTGAGCAGTATATATAATTGCTTTTCTTCAGCTTCTGTGATGTCTGTAATAGTTTGTAATATAATATAATATTTTTTTTTGTAATATATAATAGTCTGTAATTATGTACAACCGAGCAGGGAAGAATATGGTTTTGAGTACTATGGCTTTAGAAGAAAAGGAAAGTGGCCCTATTATCCAGTTGTCTAAGATTTTAATGTTCTTGTATATAAATTCTTGAACTGGTAATATTGGGTAAGTAGAGAAGGGAATTTCAAGTATAATGGGGTTCTCTCTTAGGGATTACTCCAAAAAGAATGCCTCCAAAATCCCACTTTACAAAAACTTTTAATTTTGTCTTGTCTGCATTAGTAGTTAATCCACTGATCTTGCTGAATTTTTCTAAAATACCAAAAAAAATATATATGGAATCATATTTCTTCAAAGTGCCCACTACAACATCGGCATATGCTAATAGCTTATTTTCCTTTATAGTTAAAGGAACTGTTATTCCTCACACAACACATGTATTGTTGACTTCCTGTAAGAAAGGTTCAAGAACCAATGCAAAGGGCAATGAACTAAGAGGACAACCTTGCTTGACTCTTTTTTGAAATTTGACTGGGTCTGACAGGAACCCATTAACTAGGAGGCAGGTATTTGAATTAGTATAGGCTGCTTTGATAACGGATAGCAGTTTTTTACCCACACCAATTTTCTGGGGGATGTGAAAGAGAAAGGGATGCATGCCTGACATTATCAAATGTGTGAGTAAAATCTACTGATAGCATTGCCATTGACTGCTTTTTTGTATTAACTAAGCAGAGTAGAATCATGTAGCAGAAACAGATTAAATTCTACTGCTTGGATTGGAACTCCGTATGTCTGTGTGCTTTTAATTATGTATCTCATTCACACTTTGAACCTTTTATTGATAATGTGGAAAAAAATATCTTGTAGTCGGTATTAGAGAAATAGGTCTCCAGTTGCTGATTTCCGGTGTGATCTCTATTAGGTTTTGGAATGAGGACAGTATGGCTTGCTAAAAATTCACTTGGTATGTGTCCTGATGAGAGTAAAGAATTAAACAACATGATTAGAATGGGAAGAATAAAATGCCAGGCCTTGCAGTAAAGTTCTATCCCTAGACAACCAGGTCCTGGGGATTTTCTTGTCTGGCATTCTTCAGAGGCTGTAATGGGTCTGTCGAGTCCATCTTGGATATGAACAGGAAAGCCATTAATGCTCCAAGAGTTATAATTTTCCACAGTACTATTGTCTTCAAACACAGAACACACCAGGAGATATAGGGCCACCCACCTTCCTCAAGACAGTTGCGGCTGCAAGAATAAAAAACCTCAACACTGTAAAGGGTAGATGAGGAGGATTAAGAAAGAAAGAAAGACTATTGTTTTCAAACAGATTTTTGTAGTGTTTTTGAAAGGAGTCAAGGATGTCTTGAGTGGTGTGGATATGTCTTCACCATCAATGCAGATTTAAGTGATAGTCGTTTCGTTGCAGAATTTAGTGAATTGTCTATTGAAGAATGCAGCTGAAGGGCAATCTGCTAATGTTGTTGTATTCTTATTTTAACATTTCTTTCTTCTACTCGTTTCTGCCTTTCCATTTCTATCTCTCTGTTAATGTTTCTAATGATGTTGCTACATTCTATATTATTGCATTGGCTTGTAACGAACCATCTTCTCTCTTTTATATAGGTCTTTCAACATTTTTTTTCTTTTGAGGAAAGCCTATTCCTTTCCCCAATTCAATCATATTCTGTTTTACTGCTTGTTTGAATTTTAATCACATGTCCTAGTTCTAAGTAACATTTTTCCAATTTGAACAGAGGGTCTGGAATTTAGCTGAAAAGATCAACGGAAAATTTTGTGGAAGTCCATGGTCCAGAACTGATCTCTATTTGTTCCATGCAGCAGAATTTAATTAGAACTGGATTATGTGTAAGCCTGGAGAATAGTGAAATGTTTTTAACTGTGCATATCCCACTTTTCCACTCCTGTGGGGTTTTCAATACAATTGCAGTCTCCAGCTGCTATGATGTAATGGACACCGTATAAATATGGCTCAAATTCCTGGAAGAATTTTTATCTAACTGTTCCATTGGATGGAGCATAAACATGACACATCTACAGTATTTCCAGTCTATTGTCACAATTCTCCCTTCTGCATCCCTTTGGATATTACAGAATGACCCAAAGAGGGGATGCAAGAATAAGAACCTCTCCAGCTCTGTTAAAGCTTCCAAAGTTCCAATAAGAAAGAAGTGGATATCTTTCTGTTAAAGTTTTTATATCTTTATATCTGCAGAATGTTTCTTAGAGAAACAAAAACTGATATTATGAGATTTTGAATGAACCTGATGAGGTTTTCAGTCTGTGAAGCAGCAATTATATAGCCTGATTCTTGTAAACTGTTTTCAAGTGTTTTACAACTGCTTTCCGTTTTTTCAATTTCATGTCTATCATTCTTGATCTGGAAGCTAGTTATTTTATTTTATTTTCATGTAGATGATAATCTATATGAAAATAAAAAAAGAAAATAAACTCCTCAAACCACATAAAATAAGAGTGACCTTTAAACCTAAAGAAACAATTCGTAAACTCTTAAGATCTCCAACAGACTTCCATCCTTTCTTTAAATATGCTGGAGTTTACAATATTCCATGCTTGTGCAGTTTAAGTTACATCGACCAAACTTCAAGAAGCCTTGAGATAAGACGGAGAGAACACATCGGATATGTCAAAAACAACAGACAAGATATATCGGGCTTATCTTCCCATTTCTCCAGGACCAACCATCTGATTGAGTGGGATAAAAGCTGTATCCCTCACATAGAAGAGGATTACCACTCTCGTATTTTTAAAGAAGCCACAACAGTCGCCCATTCTGTAGAAAATCTTAATAGGAACTAAGGTTTAATCTTATCTGAGATCTGGAAGACCCTAATTAGATCTTTAAACACACAAGAAATGAATTTTAGTACCAACTATAAAACGTTCCTAAACAACAAGAAGTGAAATCATGTACACACCACACGTGTATTGCACACGTTCAATGTTGTTTGTAATTTATAATTAGAATTCTGTTAATGTCTAGTCTGTAACATGTTTTGTTAGCTTTAGTTCCTATCATCAGTCCTGTACTCTGAAGATGCCAACAGCTTAAGTTGGTGAAACTAGTTGGTATTAAAATAGTTTTTCTCAGATACTTGATCAACATTTCCCAAATAGTCAATTTTACATAGCTTCTGTGGTCAAGAAAAACATATCATTTAATATGAGTAGATGATAATCATACTGAGAAAACTTTGAATCAATAAACTTTATTATTTTTTTTCTTAAATTGTATCTCTTATTTTCCATTTATTAGCATGAGATGGTTCTTCAGTCCATAAACTCTTCTGAGCTTGAGCGTGAAGAGTCTTCATTTGATGATCTTTACATTTTTTATTACTTCTTTTTCTTCTAGATGTAGTTCATTTTTTTAACACATCTTTTAATATTTTTGTTTATGCTCAATTTTTTGTCTTGTCTTGTCTGCATATTATCAATATGCAGACAAGACAGATAATCTTGTCTGTATATTGAGTTCTTTCAGTTGTCTTACCTGCTTTTCTGTTTCTTCTCCAGTTTAATCTTTATAGAACAGGAACAGTTTCATGTGTTTGCATTTCAACACTGTCTTGTATGTACCTACTGTACTAGGTACATACAAGAGCATGTACCTATATATATATAAGGCATGCACGCGCGCGCGCACACACACAAACACACAAAAACAAACAAAACAGCAACGAATATGGCATATCTCATAGCACATATACTGAAGGGATCTAGTCAGATCGATACAAAAAGGACCTCCTGAGAAATCCGACAGGTGAGAATTGGTCAAATTTGTGACCTAAATAATGGCCACTTCAGAAGAGAAGTTGATAGGATTGGTAATAAAATCTTAATGTATTAGACCAGGTTCATAGTTTTTTATTTGGATTACTCATTTTGGGATAAAAATTTTTTAAACATGAGCAACCAATGTATGGTCAAAGCATGCCGACAACACCAGTGAAGTGGAGACACATCCTCAAGTGCACAGTTGCCAATAGACTAAATACATAAAGCATATGCACAAAATTAGCACTGGTAACACTTGCACTCAAAGACAGAGGAATTACAAAATGTTTGTAATATAACATAAATGTTAACATTTATGATTTCAATAAATATTATTACTAAGAGAAGACATATTTTCCAGATTTAATTTTATTTTTTCTTTATTTAGTAATTGACAGCAGGCGAATTTGTGCCCGCAGCATAGGGTTGAGAACCATCATACCAGGAAATGATGATAATGATATTATGTGCAACTTAATCTTATTAAAGCATGAGCTTTTATAAGGTAAGTCTAGTAAATTTCATATTCCCTAGACCTATCAGGTCCTTCGCAGTTGCAAACTGTTCTACTATGACCAAACAGGCAGGGCAGTCAATATCAGAATTTTTGACCACATGGACTACATCCATTTCCACTATTACAGCCACTCTGGACTTGCTGACCATGCTTTGGACATCTGCCACAAGATGCATTTGAAGAATGCTACATTATGTACTGCAGCAAATATAACTATGAGAGGATAATCCCGGAATCTGCCTCAGCCCGGAGAAATTTTCCAAACTCCAACAAATTTGGGTGCATGAAACTGCCCTGAATTTGGAAGCAGCAGCACTCATCTTCAGATCTTCAGTCCAATGGCTAAGAATACCCAATTTAGCCCACTAAGGGCACTGTTTAGGACTCTAGACCTGACTTTTGTTGCCTTTCTTCAGCCTAATTTACTCAGTGTTAGTGTCTGCATATACATATCATTGTCCTCTGATTCCTGATGGCAATGTAACGTTGCTGCAATATGGGAAATATTAGTTAAAGTTATTATAATTAATATTCAGTATACATTGTAATTTTCTGAAAAATAATAGTTATGAATAGCCAACATATAAGATTTTCTAACAGAATGAAATAAAAATAACTGAAACAACATAAATTTAAGCTAAAATTTTTTCATGCACAAAAATTTACTGGACAATTGCAGGATTATACAGGAAGTTAATGATTATTCTACATAAACCCATTAAGCATGATGTGTTCAAGGAATGTATTAAATTAAAGATACCAAGAAATATTCTTGTTTAATCCTTCATCAGTTATGGATCTCGCTCCAAATGATGAGACCTCAATAATGCTATGTATTATATGAGCTAAAAGAATGACTGCTTTGCATTATCGGATACTAAAGCAATTAATGTGAAGTCATTAGCCTCTACATAGAAGAAGTCTGCTCATGAAGATATTTCACATGCAAACTTTGTTTTGCGTACAGTTGGATAATGGATTAAACAATACAATTTCTTGGTATCTTTAATTTAATTTATAACCAAGTAAAAAAAAAAACTTTCATTAATGAATGTATGTTCATTATTTTTAATGTAGGGTGTCCAGAAAAGGATGTTCTATGGTGTACACACTTTCAGCCAGCAATTTGTGTGATGAGAATTTAAACAAATTTATTAGGTTTATTTAACTGATGATATATGTATCACACAATGGTATAATCATTTGAAGAAATTAGCACTGCTGAGGAATATAAATCCATGTCATCTAAGATCATCCAGGATATCCTGAATGGATTGGGAAGTAAAGAGATTACAAGGTGCCTAAATTCCTAGCCACATTCTAGTCTTACCTTACAACATTAAAATATTTTTATTTGGAGGTTATGTAAAATGATCACATCAAAACAATTAAAAAATTAAATTAGAGATGTTATAGCCAGTTACTCCAGAAATGTGTGAATATAGATGGGTTCTATGTGTATATGTTTATCCCCCCCCCCCCACCAAAAAAAAAAGAACTTTACAATCCATACTATTTTCCTCTGCAATATCAAATTTTGTACAATAAAAATTGCATTTAACACATCAGTATTATTTTGTATAAACCATAATTCAATAACAATTACATCAATAATACATGTCAATAATTAGTTAAGCAATAATAACTTTTTACTGTTCATTGAAATGATTCATAATATATATATATATAAATATCATCATCATCAATTTCCTGACATATACCCTCAGGGAGTGTACAAGATCTTATGATAGTAATACATGAACAGCATGTAGTACTATCATGACTAACTTCCAATCAACAATTTTCCTCCAGATTAGCCTGTTATCTGTCAACATTCCAATATTATCAGATCTTATATTCCTGTCTTCTAAGGCAATTTTTACTGTATCAAGTCTTTCCCCTGCCAAAGAACACGTCTAATCTTTTTTCTCACATTCTGTTTAAGTGGCCATACCACCTGAGATTAGCTCTGCTAACACATTCCTGAATGCTAACAATGTCAATTTCTTTCCTAATATCCTCATTTTTAATATGATATTGCCATTGATGCCATCTGAGAAAGATTAGTCCCCTTTCTCATTCTCAGGACTCTTTCTCAGGACTCATTCTCAATCTTTCTCAGGACTCTCATATCTGTAGTCTCCAGTCTTTGATCAAGAGTTTTATTTAAAACCCAGTGCTCAGATTCATAAGTTAAAATTGGTTTGAAGACTGTCTAATATATAGCAAGTTTAGTGTTTTGACTAATCTCTCTCTTATTCCAGAGAAATTTATTCAATTAACTTCTTACCACACCAGCTTTGCTAATTCTGCTGTCCATTAATAGAAGAGATTGAAATCAATCAGGGAGTCAGACAGGAATGTAGCTTCTCTCAACTCTATTCAGTATATATATATATTGATCAGATGATTAAAATATGGAAAACAACAATAAAACAAGGTATCCAGTTAACCAGAAGAACTAGTATCAATACAATGCTGTATGCAGATGATCAGATAATATTACAAGACAATGAAGATGAACTTTTAAAATCAGTTTATGAATTAAACAAAATAAGCCAACAATACAATTTAAAAATTTCACAAAGGTAACAAAAGTCATGGCATTTAAAGGATGAGATCATGTAAGATCAAAAATAGTTATAGAAAATAAAATAACAGAACAGATGACAGAGTTTAATGATTTAGGCTGCATAATAACATACCTAAAAGATAAAGATACAGATGAAAAAATAAAGAAATTTCAGAAAATAGTGGAAAATGAAATGAACACAATAAAAAAAAAAAAAGAAAAAAGAAACTCAACTAAAATTTTATAAAGTAATGGCCACTCCCTACTATATGGTTCAGAAACACAGACTGTTAAAAAGAAAGATGAAAGTAAAATACAAGCTGCAGAGATGAGATTTTTAAGAACAATTAAAGGATGTACAAAATTGGATCATAAGAATGAAGATATCAGAAAAGAAATAGATATTTACGAAATCAAAGAATACAGAGAGAAATGGAAAACAGCTTGTTTCCATTTCTCTCTATCAAAAGAAGTAGATAGATATAGACCAAATGGGGTGGGGGGGGGGAGATCAGTTGCAAAATGGAAAGACCACTGAACCTGGAACAGGCAAATGCCTAACCCTTGAAGAGAAGAAGAAGATTTCCAAATTTAATTTGCCATCTTCACTAAAAATTATGCCTAAATAGCTGAAACGTTTTACTTGTTCTATAGGTTCTCCATTCAGGATGCAGTTTATGTTTTCAATATTTCTGCCTATTTTCACTGTCTTTGTCTTTTTAATACTGATTTTCATACCAAATTTATTATAGCAGTTATTTAATTTGGTCAGGGAATCCTGAAGACTTGTCCTGGATTTATTTAGAAGAATAACATCATCCACATAAAGTACAGAGCTGAGATTAACATCTCCAATTTTGATATCAGGTTTTATACTACTTTCCTTCATAATGTGATCCATATAGATAATGAATAACAGTGGAGATAACATACATCCTAGTTGCACACCTGATTTAATATCAAACAATCTTCCTGTACCTTCCTACAATTCCAATTGCTAAAATACCTCAAATAGAGACTATGTATTGCTTGATATAATGTCCCATTTACACCATATAACTTGAGTGTTTTGAACAGCTTTCCTCTTGGAAAGCCTTGTCATATGCCTTAAATATATTTAAAAACTTAAATACAGATCCTTGTTATATTCCCATGATTTCTCAACTATTTGTCTTGACCACCTCTGTTTGGCTTTAACCCAGCTTGTTCTTCTCCAAGTTTCTCCTAAACATTCCTCCATTTCTAAGCTTTTTGAATAGCTTCCAGAATATTTTACCACTTTCCTGATATTTATTTTCAATGTTCTTACCAAAGTCTTCCCATGACTTTTATTTAGTAATTTTATACAATGCTTTGGTTTCTTACATTGTTCTCTGTATTCCCTAAGAGCACAAGGTGACTTACTTTCCAGTTACTATTGATATACTTTCTTTTTTTAATTGACTACCTTTTTAACTTCTTGAGTACATGATGGAGTTGTGATTTTTTAGCTATTTTTCTCAAGAATATAAGAATGCATAAATCATACCAGGACCAGTCAGTAGAAAAATTCCTCTATAATTCTCACATGCTGCTTTATTCGCTTGTACAATGAGCACTCAATTACTCTAATCATATGGAATTCAACCCACTGATCAGACATTCTGAATTATGCAGTATAGCCACTGTAAAACTTTTATACCTCCATATTTTAGCATTTATGATCAAATATCACCTACTCCAGCTGCATTCCTCAGTTTTCATGTCCACTTTATCATGTTTAATTCCTTTTACAGTACTTTTTCCTCCATTTCTAAGCTTTTTCAATAGCTTGCAGAATATTTTACCACTTTCCTGATATTTATTTTCAATGTTCTTACCAAAGTCTTCCCATGACTTTTATTTAGTAATTTTATACAATGCTTTGGTTTCTTACATTTTTCTCTGTATTCCCTAAGAGCACAAGGTGACTTACTTTCCAGTTACTATTGATATACTTTCTTCTTTTAATTGACTGCCTTTTAACTTCTTGAGTACACCATGGAGTTGTGATTTTTCTATCCTTGAAGATGAAGATTACCCCACCATGCCTCTCTGGCTGAATCAATCAAACTTTTCTTTACGGTTTGCCACCGAATCTCAAAGGTTTGGTTCTTGTTTTCAAACTATTTCAGTTTTTCTTCAATAATGTTTGTGTATTTGAGTCTACAGTTCACATCTGAACTATAGACTCAAATATGAATTCAAATAATGAATCAAAGTAGCTGTTCAACTTTGATTCATTTCAAAACTTTCTTACACATCCTTCTTTTTAATATGAATTCAATTTTATCCTGCTGAACACTAAATGGTGATTGCTTCCTATTTCAAATGCTCCGTATACTCGTGTCCTGAACCATTGAGAAAACACCATTATCGACACTAACATAGCCAATGAAACTTTTTTTATTCCTTATGTCTTCCGTCCATGTGAATTTGTGCACATTTTTATGTTGGAATATGGTGTTAGTAATAACTAGTAATAACCTTGTCCTTAGCAGAATCTAGCTGCTATTTACCTTATTATTAGCTTTGCTCTTTTCTTGAAAATTTCCCAAAACATTCTAAAATGTCTGGTAATTATTTCCTACTCTGTGGTTTCACTTTTTTTTGTGACTCCAACCCATGAAATACTTGTAAATCTATATTAAATTAGTACTATGAGTGGGAGATGTTTTTTCCTATTCACTATTTTTATTAAATTTATACATTTGTTTGTATTTTTTATTTATTATTTTTTTTTAAATCTGGAAACTGCTGCACAGACCAAATACGGAACTTTTTCAAGCTGCTCAGGTCTCCAATAAGCAGGGTAGTGGTCTCTCACTAAGTAATGAAATTCATTTCTCTCCCCCCCCCCACCAAAAAAAAAACAATCTCTCACTCACACAATAATATAATATACTTTCCAACCCAGTGGAAGAACCTTCTACAACTGTCTCTCTAGAGTATTTAATAATATGGTAAAATGCTGTTTTACTTACTTGTGTATAGAAAATACATAACTTCTGTATTGATTTAACCTTGTTCCTTCCTTCACCTGGCTCCCACTGATGAGACCTCAATAAAAGTGAAAACTAGTCTGAGTATGACCCTTTCCATAATATTTTCGAATTTTGGAATACTGAGGCAATTGATGTGAAGTCAACAGACTCTATACACAAATGGACTATTTCTAAAGCCAATTCACATGCAAACTATTTTGCTTATGCTTGGGTAAAAGATTAAAGCAAGAATATAATAATCTATCAATATTAATTTATCAGCATAAAATAAGCAAAAATTTGTTTTATTGCTAACTACTTATGAGTCTGATGAAAGTATCCAACTGTATTTTAATGTATTTCTATGGGATAATTGGTTTTAATTTCAATGAATCTGTGTTTGGACAAAATTCCAAGAACGGAATCATGACTATTGTGTAACAAACTGTTGGCTGCCACGCTTGATCAAGTCTTGCATTCAGCTGACTAATGACATGAGATAATCAAAGAACATATAATTATTTTAACAGAAGAAAGTATGAGATGGAATAGGTAAGCAAACAACCAGGAGTTGGTATGCAAAGTATACTGGACCAGAATTACTGGATTCATCAAAAAAACAAAAAAAAAAAGCATATATACGGTAGTAGCTTAATATTTTAATCCTTACCTCAGACCACCTCTCTTTGTATGGTAAAATCATCTCCAATCGTACTTGTAATGTATCTTTTAAAAATGGCTGCAGCAACCACCTAATATAAAAAATAGAATTAATTGTTCTAAAAATTAGATAAAGATTTTAAATAATCTGGAAATACTATAGCAGTCCCCTACACAAGATTATCCCTCTGGGCTTAGTGGTAATGTACACACTTCTCAACTAAAAAAAGTCTGTGTTCAAATTGCAGACATTTTGGGCAAATATCAGAATGGGGAACTGGACAATGAGACTTATTTATGCCTATGGTCCCACAGAAAGTTCTACTAAGGTAGAAGTTGAGGCTTTAGAGAAAGCAATTGACACAATGAAAAAGGAAAAGTTGGTCCTTGTTAGGAATCTAAATAGCAGAGCAGGAAATTAGATTTCTGCTAAGAACATGGAACATTGTGTTAGTAATAACACAATGTTCCAACATAAAAATGTGCACAAATTCACTTGGAGAGAAGAGGCAATGAATAAGAAAAGTCTCATTGACTATGTTATTGTTGAATGCAATGTTTTCTCACTGGTGCAGGACACTACAGTGTACAGAGGATTTGAAATTGGAAGTGATCTCCATTTAGTTTTGAGTTGGATAAAATTGAATTTCATATTGAAAAGAAAAACAAGAAAGAAAGTTTTACAATGAATAAAAGTTGAGCAGCTCTCAGATGTGAACTGTAGACTAAAATACACAAACATTATTCAAGCAAAAATGAAAGAGTTTGTGAAGAAGAACCAAACCTTGAAGATTCAGTGGCAAGCCCTGAAGACAACACTGATGGATTCAGCCAGAGAAGCATGTAGTGAGGTTGTCTTCAAGGATAGAAAAATTAGAACTAAATGGTGGACACAGGAAGTTAAAGAGGCAGCGAAGGAAAAGAAAAAAGCATATCAAAATTCCTAGCAAATAAGTTAGCTTCTACTCTTAAAGAATACAGGGACAAATGTAAGAAAGCTAAACACTGTGTAAAACTAGCTAAACAAAAGTCATGGGATGACTTTGGTAAGAACACAGAAAATAAATATCAGGAAGGTGGCAAGATATTCTAGAGGCTGTTGAAAAAAGCTCGGAAATGGAGGAAAAGGAATTAGAGATGATAAAGGTGACATGAAAACTAAAGAAAAAGATATCCTTGATGTATAGAGTAATTACTTTGAAAAATTGCTAAATGAAACAAGCAGTGATGACAGCACAGTGGTAAAAAACACTTATCAGGCATGCAATCAGGCATACATATCCATACTTCAAGTAGAAAAAGCCATCAAAAGCCTGAAATGTGGAAAGGTAGCTGGAGTAGATGATATTCGACCAGAAATGCTCAAGTATGGAGGTATGCAAGTCTTACAGTGGCTGCACTGCACAGTTCAGAAAGCCTGGACAGAGGCGATTTATAGATGACTGGAATAGACTTCTCATAGTACCCATATATAAAAAGGGAAATAAAACTGAATGTGAGAATTACAGAGGTATTTTACTGCTGAGTGTTCCTGGTAAGATTTATGCAAGTATACTTGAGAAATGGTTGAGAAGGATTGTGGAAGAGAAGCCTGGTGAAGAACAAGCTGAATTCAGGCCAAATAGATACTGTCAGAATCAAATTTTCTTTATGACAAAAAGTTGAGAAATCATAGGAATTTAACAAAGATCTGTATTTAACTTTTTGTAGATCTAGAAAAGGCATATGACAAGGTGCCAAGAGAAAAACTATTCAAAACTACAGTTATGTGATGTCAATGGTACATTATATCAAGCAATACTTAGTCTTTATTTGAGTAAGTCAGTAGTTAGAATTGAAGGAAGTACAGGAAGATGGTTTAATATTAAATCTGGTGTCAGACAAGGATGTCCCCTCTATTATTCATTATCTACATGGATCACATTATGAAGGAAAGTGGTATTAAACCTGATATCAAAATTGGAGATGCTAATCTTAGCTCTTTACTTTATGCAGATGATATTATACTTCTAAATAAATGCAGTACAAGTCTGCAAGATTCCCTGGCTAAATTGAATAACTGTTGTAATGGATTTGGTATGAAGGTCAGCAATAGCAAGACAAAGACAATGAAAACAAGCAGAAGTATTGGAAATATCAACTGCATTGTGAATGAAGAACCTATAGAACAAGTAAACATTTCAGGTACGTAGGCACAATGTTTTAGTGAAGATGGTAAATTAAATATGGAAATAGACAACAGAATCAACAAAGCTATTATGATAGGATGTCAACTGAATAAATTTATATGGAATGAGAGAAATTAGTCAAAATACTAAATTAGCTATAAAGTGACCATGAGGTGATTACCTGGGTGGTTGCCAGCAGTGCAAGGACCCCTGTGAAAAAAGGGTATATGTGGAACTACAAGGGGGGTGATTATGAAGCGCTAAGGAGACAGCTTGCAGGTGTAGCATGGAATGAGGAGTTAGCTGGAAAAGAGATCAATGTAGCTTGGGGGATTTTCAAAAACTATTTAGTAGATGCAATGTCTAAATGTATTCCACGGGTGAGAAGGTTAAATAAGGTAGGTGTGAGATGGATGAATAAAGAGATTAAGCATGCGATACAGAGAAAAAGGGCATTGTGGAGGCAGCATAAGAGAAGTGAAAGTAACCAATTTCATAAGGTCTACAAAGACCAGGCAAGGAAGGTGACTTGGTTGGTGAGAGTAGCTAAAGAGAGGTATGAACAGCAGTTAGCTAACGAAGCCAAAAAGAATCCTAGGGAGTTCTTTTGATATGTAGCCAGCAAAAGAAAGAATGATTATGGAAGGAGGACATTGATTGGAGGAAATGGTATAAAGACAGCTATTGCAGAATGTGTGGTGGAGATACTTAATGAGCAGTTCATAAAGATCTTTCAATCTTGTGAATGTGACTTCATGGAGAGATTGAGAGCAGTTGATGATGGGGAGGAGAGACTGACTGTAAGTGAGCAAGAGGTGTTTGGGGAGTTGAGTAAACTAGATATAAATAAGGCTGTGGGACTTGATAAATATCACCGCGTATTCTGAAAGAATGTGCCAGAGAGTTGACACCTGCCTTGACATATTTTTTTAATACAAGTCTTGCACTTGGTCAAGTTCCTAAAGAGTGGAAGGGGGGCATCATCATTAAGATTGTGCCACTTCATAAAGGAGGTGATCAAACTCAAGCATCAAACTATAGGCCTATCTCTGTGTCAGGTGTTGATGTTAAGTTGTTGGAGAAGCTTGTGAGAACTAGGATCCAGAGTTGGGTTCACAACAATGGTATAATCTTTGATGGACAGCATGGATTTGCTAAAGGGAGGTCATGTTTTAGTAATCTACTTACTTATTACAATAAAGTGACTACTTCCATGGACAGAGGAGAAGGCTACACAGTAATATACTCGGATTTTGCAAAAGCTTTTGATATAGTACCTCATGATAAGTTGGTGGGGTTGGATATTAGATTGGTGCATTGGATTGGAGACTGGCTATCTGATAGGTATCAACAAGTTGTGTATAGGGGTGCAATATCCAGGAAGAGGAAAGTGACTAGTGGAGTGCCTCAGGGGTCTGTTTTAGGGCCATTACTATTTAACTTGTATATTAATGATATTGGCGAAGATTTAGATGAAGATATTCAGTTGTTTGCAGATGATGCAAAGTTGGGACGAACCATAAAGAGTAGTGAAGATGTTGTGGCCGTGCAAGAAGACTTGAATAAATTGAGTGATTGGGCAAGCAAATGGGGATGTGAGTTCAATGTTGCAAAATGTAAGGTTTTAAAATTTGGAAAACAAAGATGGGATGCAGAATTTATGCTTGGTGAGAATATATTGTTGGAAGTAGAGGAAATAAGAGATCTGGGGTTGATAGTGGATAAGGATCTAAAATATAGAGGACGCATCGCCAAAATTGTGAAGACAACACAAAGACTTCTGGGAATGTTGCGAAGGACACTGACGTGTAGAAGTAGGGAGATTCCTGTTCCGTTGTATAAGGCTTTGATTAGGCCACACACGGACTATCGTGCCCAGATTTGGTCACCGGGTTTTCAGAAGGATGAAGAGATGTTGGAAAGGGTCCAAAGGCGACTGACTAAGGTAGTTTCTGACCTCTGGAAAGTTGAGTATGAGGAAAGATTGAGAAGATGTAATTTGCAGAGTCTGGTGGAGAGAAGGAAGAGGAGAGATATGATAGAGACCTACAAGTTGGTAAGGGGTTGTTATAAGATCAATGGTGGAGAAGTTCTACAGAGAATAGTAGGAGATCAGGGGAGAACCAGAGGTCATCCCTGGAAACTGTATAAAGAGGGTGTGAGTAGGGGAGTGAGAGGCAGGTTTTTTTCGTGCAGAGTGGTGATGATTGGAATGCCTTGCCTGAGAGTGTGGTGTCTGCAAGGAGTTTGAGTGTGTTTAAGACACGGTATGATGAGATGTGCGTGTGATAAAAGGACCTCCCAGATGAGTCTTTGACTCCATGAGGTCTTGTTTAATAATAATAATAATAATAATAATAATAATAATAATAATAATAATATATACAAGACAGTGTTCAAACAATTTTAACTTATGGATCTGAGAGATGGGTTAGAAATAAAACATTTGACCAAAGACTAGAGATATGAGAGTCCTGAGAAAGATTACGAGTGTGAACAGATGGCATCAGTGGCAATATCATATTAAAAACAAGGCTATTAGGAAAGAACTTGACATTGTTAACATCCAGGAATGTGTTAGCAGAGCTAATCTCAGGTGGGCATGGTCACTTAAACAGAATGTGAGAAGGAAAGATTAACAAAAGAAGTGTTCTCTGCGAGATTGGAAAAGACCCAGAGGAAGACCAAGATATAGGTTGATTGATACAGTAAAAAGTGCCTTAGAAGTCAGAAATATAAGATCCAATAATGTTGTAGTCTTGATAGGGTAATAGATTGTTTTGGAGGAAAATTGTAAATACGAAGTTAGTAATGATGTTCATGTAGTACTATCATATCCTCTACATCCCTTGAGGATAAATGTCAGGAATTTGATGATGATATATATAAAAAAAGAATTTTTGTAGTATAATATTAATATATATAAATACATAACTATAAATATAATATAAATTTATAATATCAGTATAATATTAATTTTTTATGTTATTGTTATTCTGTTTGTATTCCCATGGAGTAAGAAAGGTCTATGAGGTTTTTTGCCTTCATGGACTACAATACATTACTTACCTAGCAATGAATATTAGAAAACTGGAGCATTCCCCCACACAACTGCACTTCCTTAATCATCATATGTCATTAGTTTTCACTTCCTGACCTTGAAAAAGTTTCCAGGAATGACCTCTCTTTCTCCCACTACTTTTTAAGCGAAATATGCAAAATCTCCCCTATTAAGCTGCTCTTACCAACTTCTATTTCTAAATCACCTCTTCTCCTTTTACCTGCTAAGCTCTGGAGAGCATCCCTCAACCTGAACTCACAGTACACATTACAGAGTCCTATAACAACCTTAGTCACTTGCCTTTGTAATGTTTCCCTATTACCTACATATCCAGTTTTCAGTACAACTTCAGGGATATCATCTGTTCAAGGAGACTAAAATTTTTAGGTATCTAAATTACTGTTTTTTTTTTTTAATGCCTTTCTGGTGAAAATTAGAGAGGCAAGCAGTGAATTGTCTGTAATATAATGAAAGGTGGTTCCCTTGGTTTTTATACTTGAGTTGCAAAAGACAAAAATTTATGGCAAGAGGTCAGCTTTGTCTTTATTTTATTATTATTATTTGACACCTCCAGGGAGTCCAAGGGCTCCTCAAGGGAAGGCCCCTACTCTACATCTCCGTCTCCACTATTCAATCACCAACTGATCGCAACTACACCAATGCCATCTACCGCCGACCACCAGTGGTATTTCCACAGATAATCACAAACATTCATGCCCACAGTGGGATTCGAACCTGCAGCCTTTTGGCTGGAGAGTGGATACACTATCCACTCGGCCAACCAGGCCAGCTGTGATGATACTGTAAAAACAGTCATAATCTATAATTATGAGTCTTTTTACAACTGTTTCTCTATGTTAGTATTCCATTAATTTTGGTTTCTAACTACGTATAATAGACACTTGTGATATGCCCAATAAGAAATTGATATCTGTTTAAAGAAATAATGTAAGTTATTTGAGATTTATTATACTTACCTGATAGCTGTAATAATTTCAAATGTTCTCTATTGTAATTTACAATTTGTTAAGAGTACTATGATATCTGTTATTCATCATAAAGACATTCTCTTTTCTAATGACAACAAAGTGTCAGCCATTGCCAACTTCTTGCCTGCCACATTGAACAAGTGTGGATGCTCACCAAGGAAGCTGATGGATGATTGACAACTGACAGAGAGAGCATTCAATACCTGGATAACAAAAGAAAACAAGAAGAGAGAGAAAGGAAGTCTGAGAATACAGACCATAGAATTTTCTTTTAGGAAGTTTCTAAAAAACTTGATAGCTGGAATATATTAACAGAGAATTCCAAAAAGGGAATTTTAGCAAGGTGAATGCTTTGACTAGAAAAGTGAAACTGTTGACAAGTGAATGGTAAATAAAAGGAGATATGAGATATTAAGTAGATGTTCTATTTCAACATTCAAAGAACTGCTAAATAAAAAGTTTCATATTCTCTTTCAAGGATGGTGGTGATATTAATTATTCTTCTTGGAAAAGTGGTGGAATTAATGAAATCTGAACCTGTCAAGTGGTGTTAATGAAGAGGCTTTATCTTGGTTTTCTCTGGTAATGTATTTGTGCGTTATGTAATTATAACACCTAAGGTAAGAAGATTTATACTCAGCGTAACAGTAAGGAGGAATGGAAAAATATATTATTATTATTTATACGGGGCAATCCATGAAGTCAAAAGACTCATCACAGGAGACCCGATCTATCCATTAATGCAATACCTATTATACATTTCTTTACACCTATTCATTGTTGAGGTGCTCACAATCACCTCTGGCAATATATTCCCCTCATTTACCACTTTCCAAGTAAAGAATCTAGTCTGTATACCCTTACTAACCACACTTTTAAACAACTTCCAAGTGTTAGCCCTTGTTTCTTCCCCCCCCCACTCTTCATATATTGAAAAATTTCTTTTGTGTCAATCTTATCCCCTCATTATCCTTATAAGCTTGGTTACTTGTCTCTGAATCTTCTCCACCACCTCCCGATCCCTAAGAAATACAGATGATCAAATCTGTGCACAGCAGTCAACATGTGGCTGAATCATAGCCTTATAAAGAGGAATAATACCATCCCTATCTTTACATGTCAAAGTATTCTTCAACATCCAAGTAATCATCTGAGAACTATTTTGCAAACTCTTGAAATATGTCCTCTGAATTTCAAATCTCTATCCACCATCACCCCCAGATCCCTAGCCTCATCAATTTCTTGTAAATTAGTACCATTGTTATATCTTTTCTTTCTCTTAAGTGTATATTTATTTATTTTATTTTTATTATCTTAATTACTATCTTGTTATACACTTGTTATGATATTATCACTCATCCGTTTACTTAGTATTGTATCTTAACTAAAACCTATTCCTTCAGTGGCCTATCATTCCAATAGATCACGTGCACAAATCCTACAAACAAAGAGAATGCCTCAGGCTTGGGCCAATTTTCCTTAGTTGCAATTCTGGAGTTAACTCCATTTCAGAATTAAGAAAAATTTATTTTTTGAAGCTGCGCCATCTTAATTCCTATACAAGAGAAATCTCCATGTCAGAGAGTTAACACGCAGGCTGTCACACGACCTTGTTAGAATCTAGTATTCAACAAGCACTTAAATTACTTTCTTCAATTAGCAGTCATAACCAGTCCCCCCATGCTTGAAATTTTTTTATACAGGTTCTAATTTAAGCAAGTGGTGCACTGGTTTGAGAAATCAGGCAATTTACTTTGGTAAAGAAAACAAGAATGTTTATTCATTCTAAGATATTGTACATAGTAATCAAAGTTATTCTAAACATAAAAATTTTGTTCCTGCAGGTAACACCCATCTATCAGACAAGATCTAATTACAATTAATGCATTACACTAAAAACATCAGCAAATCAAACTGTCCTATTCTCGTTCACTTATCGCAGCTATGCAAGTGAATAACTACTCAATCCAAAGACTAGATTATAACACACCGAAAATGATTCAAGGACAATATCTGTTACAATATACTTCTAGAATTACAACAATTTACCACAGGTTAAAGTACTAGAGTCCTGTCATATATTAGCAAATCCTATCACATATTATATTAGCACTTTAACTCTTCCTAGCTCTGTTCACAGCTTCATGGACAAAAAAAAAAAGTTTTTACGTTACCGACCAAGTGGACTAAGCAGGAATTTCCCCTCGATCAATCTTTGCTGACTCCTCTCGGCTAGTTTTCTCGATCTGTTACCTGTTGTCCTCCGATTTTGCCAACTAGTGATTACGTTCACGAATCACTCCTGTGCTGATGATTGCGATGCTACGCTGACAGATGGGTGCGCGTGGTTCTGCATAAAGCTGCGGTCTTCACTGGCTGTTTAGCTGTGCCGCTGCTATGCCTGGACCGGACCGCTACCTGACTGCGTGGCCATCGTTGACCATCGTTCTTCCAGTCCGCACGAACAACTTCTACTGGAACCCAAAACCGGGGGGGAGGCACGAACCAAGAAAAAAGCTCCGAGCTCGCGCCACCAAATCTTTTATATCACTCGTGGCTGCTCTCCCTACTATGTCACTGATGGTACCTAAGCTTTTTGCACTCCGTGCTATCTTCTCTCCGATATGTCTCCCACATGGGTGCCTTGCACGTGCCTCGGACTTCGCATCGCGGCTGCCTGGGGTTATGTCTATAAGCCGATTAAACTAATGTGAACTTTGCTGTAACTTTCTTGTTCCAATGTAACCTTTACAAAGACTTTTATGATTCTTGTCTGTTATTTACAGGACAGTTTACAATATGATGCGTACAAAATTTCATTAAGAAAGTATTATTACATTATTTACAAAATCACTTATACCTATGTACAAGCATTTCTTTTAGGGAATTTTGGCATCTTAGTTAAATCCCAAATGAAATGCCTAATAATAAATTAAACCTTTCATTCCAGATTTAACACCATTAATATTATATGAAGTGTGCAATCTTTTCATCCTGAAGTGCATTATCTTATATTCTGCAACACTGAAATGACAATCCCACACTGCCAATTTATTTAAAGCATCATGTAAGATATCTACATCACCTTTATCAATTACTGCCCTCTCTAGTTTTGCATATCATCAGAAAACATTGAATATCTCCCTTCAAATCTTCTGCTATATCATTAATATACAAATTAAAGAGTATTGGTCCTGGGACACTCCACTAGTTACCCTCATTCGCCTTGATTCCACTTCATCATACACTACCGTCTGATGTCTGTCTATCAGCCCCCCCCCCCCTCCCACCAGCCTTATATCCATTCCCATTTGCTCCAACTTAATATTTTTCCATTTGAAATTCTGTCAGATGGCTTTGCAAAGTTCAGCAGTATTGTGGTGTAGTCATTTCCTTTATCCAATTTTAGTGTCACCTTATTATAAAATGTGAGTAAATAACTGGGGCACCTACCTTTTACAAAGCCATGCTTCTCCCTATAGAGTATCATATTCCAATCCACTCATTCCTGAATTTCACTTTTAACCAACTTTTTCAATATTTTAACCACTACTCCAAAGATACTAATTGGTCTATAATTTAATACTTCTATCTTAGAACCACCTTTATGCTAATGGAACTACCTTACCCTTTTTCCACTCCCTTCGAACCTTGCCAGAGCTGAGAACTTAGTATAAACAACTGTGTCAGAGGCACTGCCAGTTCACTTGCACATTCTCATAGCACATGAGCTGGCATACCATTCAGGCCCATTGTTGTATTCATATTGATATTTTTCAATATACTGAATACCTCCAGTTCCTCTACCTACTCACATCAGTCACTGTTACCTCGGTAACTGTAAAGTCACCACCTGGATGATATACTCTTGCAGAGTGATCACTTAGTAACTGAACTATTTCTTCTGCTTCTGTCACTTTCCTACATTCAGCACTGAGTAAAGTTATCTTTCCATAATCATTCTTTCTCTTACTTGCTATGTAGCCAAAAAACTCCTTTGGATTAACTTTGGCCTGCTTAGTTAATTTTCTCTCAAAATCTGATTTAACCTTTACTTACATACTAGTTACCCTTCTTGCTTGTGTTTTATATTGCTCATGGGCATGCTGATCACCTTGCTGTTTATATTCCTTCCATAATGCTTTCTTTTTTTGCAGCTCCTGCTTTATATTGTTAGTCAGCCATTTAATCCCTACTTTATCTACCTGATCCTGGGTATGCACACTGATACTGCCTTGCTCAAACATTCATTGACCACTTTCCATGCACTTAATGACATTCATTCCATGTAGTTTTTTATACCATGGCACTGCTCCAAGTTGCCTCCTAAGTTTGTCATAATTGCCAGTTTTGTAGTTTTGAATAAACCCTTTCTTGACTCAAATTTCCACATGTGGAGCAAGTTAAATACATATGCTAAACATATGTATACATCATCATCATCATCAAATTCCTGCCATGTACCCTCAAGGGGTGTACAGGATATGACAGTACTACATGAAAAAATTACATCATTACTAACTTCCTATCTACAATTTTCCTCCAAATCAGTCTGTTACTTGTCAAGACTCCAACATTATCAGATCTTATATTTCTATCGTCTAAGGCACTTTGTACCGTATCAATCCACCTATATCTTGGTCTTCCTCTGGGTCGTTTTCCTGCCAACCTGGCAGAGACCACTTGTTTTGCTAATCTTTCCTCTCCCATTCTATTTAAGTGACCATACCATCTGAGATTAGCTCTGCTAACGCATTCCTGGATGCTGACAATGTCAAGTTCTTTCCTAATATCCTCATTTTTAATATGATATTGCCATTGATGCCATCTGTTCACGCCTCTAATCTTTCTCAGGACTCTCATATCTGCGGTCTCTAGTCTTTGGTCAAGTGTTTTACTTCTGACCCAGCTCTCAGATCCATAAGTTAAAATTGGTTTGAACACAGTCTTGTATACAGCTAATTTAGTGTTCCGACTAATTTCTTTCTTATTCCATATGAATTTATTCAATTGACTTCCCACGATACCAGCTTTGCTGATTCTGTTGTCTATTTCTATATTTAGTTTACCATCTTCAGTAAAAATTGTGCCTAAGTAGCTGAAATGTTTTACTTGTTCCACAGGTTCTCCATTCACAACACAGTTGACATTTTCAATGATTCTGCCTATTTTCATTGTCTTTGTCTTTTTATTGCTGACCTTCATACCATATCTATTACAACAGCTATTCAATTTAGTCAGAGAATCTTGCAGACTTGTAGCGGATTTATTTAGAAGTATAACATCATCCGCATAAAGCAAAGAGCTGACATTAACATCTCCAATTTTGATATCAGGTTTAATACCACATTCCTTCATAATGTGATCCATATAGATAATGAATAACAGAGGGGATAATGTACATCCTTGTCTCACACCAGATTTAACATTAAACCATCTTCCTGTACTTCCTTCAATTCTAACTGCTGACTCACAACTGAAATAAAGACTAAGTATTGCTTTATATAATGCCCCATTGACACCATATAACTGCAGCGTATTGAATAGCTTCTCTCTTGGCACCTTGTCATATGCCTTTTCCAAATCGACAAAAATTAAATACAGATCTTTGTTATATTCCCATGCTTTCTCGACTATTTGTCGTAAAGTGAAGATCTGATCCTGACAGCCTCTATTTGGCCTGAATCCAGCTTGTTCTTCACCAAGCTTTTCTTCCACAATTCTTCTCAACCGTTTCTCAAGTATACTTGCATAGATCTTGCCAGGAACACTCAGTAGGGAAATACCTCTGTAATTCTCACATTTAGTTTTATTTCCCTTTTTATATATGGGTACTATGAGAGCTCTACTCCAATCATTGGGAATTCGTCCCTCTGTCCAGGCTTTCTGAACTATGCAGTGCAGCCACTGTAAGACTCTTATACCACCATACTTCAGCATTTCTGGCCGAATATCATCTACTCCTGCTGCCTTTCCACATTTCAAGCCTTTGATGGCTTTTTCTACTTCAAGTATGGATATGTATTCCTGACTGCATGCCTGGTCAGTGTTTTTTATCACTGTGCTGTCATCACTGCTTGTTTCATTTAGCAGTTTTTCAAAGTAATTACTCCATACTTCAAGGATATCTTTTTCTCCTGTTTTCATTTCACCTTTATCATCTCTAATTCCTTTTACAGCACTCTTTCCTCCATTCCTAAGCTTCTTCAACAACCTCCAGAATATTTTGCCACCTTCTTGATATTTATTTTCTATATTCTTGCCAAAGTCCTCCCATGACTTTTGTTTAGCTAGTTTTACACACTGTTTAGCTTTCTTACATTTGTCTCTGTATTCTGTAAGAGTAAAAGCTGACTTATTTGCCAGGAACTTTTGATATGCTTTCTTCTTTTCCTTCACTGCCTCTTTAACTTCCTGTGTCCACCAGGGAGTTCTGATTTTTTTATCCTTGCACACAACCTCACCACATGCCTCTCTGGCAGAATCAATCAATGTTTCCTTCAGAGTTTGCCACTGAATCTCCAAGGTTTGATTCCTGTTCTCAAACTCTTTCATTTTCTTTTCAATAATATTTCTGTATTTTAGTCTACAGTTCACATCTGAGAGCTGCTCAACTTTTATTCGCTTTAAAACTTTCTTACATGTTATTCTTTTCAATATGAAATTCAATTTTATCCTGCTCAAGACTAAATAGTGATCACTTCCAATTTCAAATCCTCGTACACTCTGGTGTCCTGCACCAGGGAGAAAACATCACTATCAACAATAACATAGTCAATGAGACTTTTCTTATTCCTAGCCTCTTCTCTCCATGTGAATTTGTGCACATTTTTATGTTGGAACATGGTGTTAGTAATAACCAGTCCATGTCCTGAGCAGAAATCCAACAGATATTTGCCATTAATATTAGCTTTGCTCTTTTCTCCAAATTTTCCCAAAATATTTTTGTATGTCTCACAATCATTTCCTACTCTACTATTTAGATCCCCAACAAGGACCAACTTTTCCTTTTTCATTGTGTCAGTTGCTTTTTCTAAAGCCTCAAAAAATTCCTCCACTTCTACCTTAGTAGAACCTTCTGTGGGACCATAGGCACAAATAAGTCTCATTGTCCAGTTCCCCATTCTCATATTTGCCCACATTACTCTACTTGAGACTGACTGCCATTCAAGAAGATTAGCCTCGTATTTTGTGTTGAATACTATGGCTACTCCTTCTTTTCCTTGATTGTCATTGCCTGAATATAACATTTTGTATTTATTGCTCAGAAAGATCTCACCAGTTTTGGTCTTTTTTGTTTCAGTCACCCCTATTATGTCGATCTGGTACTTATCTAATTCCTCAGCTAGCTCCATTTCTTTGCCATTCAGGCTTCTTACGTTGATAGTACCGATCTTTAACTCTGGTGATGTTGAGTTGGGGTTTGTTTTCAGATTTGTTCCAGTAGCTGACTTTTCGCTGTTCGCCCTGGTTCCCTGGCGAAAACAACGGGGGCCTTGTTTAACCGGGCGAAGCCCCAGCCGGCATGAAATTTTGTCATGTTGTACCATCATTTTTTTTCATTTTTTATTTTGGTTTCAACCAATAAGAATACAATTTGGTCGGCTAAATCCCAAATTGCCAGCCCATCCTCGTTCGTTCAGTATCAAAGTAGATACCCAACAGGGTGCACCACGAGAAGGTGAGGATTGGACATTAGGTCAGAAGCCCTGGTCGGTTCTCCGCATTCCTTTAAAGGCTATGTAGAGGTCTCCTCTCAGTTATACAGCTTTGACCCTTAAGCACCCCACATATGTATACATAATACATAAATACATATGCTAAATAAGGAGACACTGCATAGTCCCAAAGAAGTGAAGAAGTTCAACATTTTGAGAGAAGGCCTGATAAAGATTGACTTTAATGAACATTTATTGTGTGTAGGAATTTTGTTGTGAGAATTGACTTTAATGAACATTTATTGTGTGTAGGAATTTTGTTGCGAGAGTATGACTTTATCCTCTAAAGATAAGGAGATCAATAAAGAATAGTTTTATTTTAGAAGGCCTTGGATCCAAATAGTTTTATAATTATTAATTCAATTTTATTTACAATGTATTTATATATATTTAGTTTCATTAAATATATATATATATTTTTTTTATTTGGTATTAGGTCAATTAATTCCTAGATTTTAAAAGAAAAAATAGAGTTAAAAAAGTCATCGTACCAAATGGATTGAAGTGCGGTATATTTACTTAACAATCAGTTTAAAAAAAAAAAATCTCTTTAACAGAGAGAGATTAACATAAATGATGTCGCCAGTAAGAATTTTAATATAATTGTTACAGATGACACGATGATTAATAATATCATCTGAATGTGAAGGAGATGGAAAATGGAAGAGTATGAGGGATAAGAAGGCTTAACTGTCATTTGAGAAGGAAGCAAGATTTTGCATTTTAGAACTTACAAAGTCTAAAATTAATTAATTTGACATTCATATGCATTATAATTACCTCTGTCCACAAGCTCATTTCCTATGTGAAAAGGGATTGAAAAGGGATTTTTTTTTTTCAATAATAATCCGACACAAGAAGCCTGCTCCCAAGGATCGGCTGAGAGAATGTGGACTGCAGAGTTTGGGGGATAGAAGAAGGAGAGGTGATATGATTGAGACTTTTACACCGTTAAGAGTTGGTTACAACTCTCAACAGTTTAAAAGGTTAAAGGGGAGTTCTTTCGCTTGGTTGAACAGCGGGAAGGAGTGATGACAAGGGGCCATCCCTGGAAATTATGAAAGGAAACTGTGAGCAAGAGGGTGAGGAGTGGTTTCTTTGCATGAAGGGTAGTTGAACCATGGAATGCATTGCCTGATGGAGCAGTGAGAGCGAGAACGGTCAATGAGTTTAAGGAGCGGTATGATAGACTTTGTGTTTCCTGGGAGGGACCTCCGACATTGAGTCTTGATAGACTTGTGTTTCCTAGCAAAGACCTCCCGTGATGAGTCTTTGGACTCCTTGGAGGCCTAAATAATGATAATAAACCTATTACATTAATCAGCTAAGTGTTAAGATGATCCAGACGTGCTCTGAAAACCAAAGATTAGTACTTTCTCATGCCATTTACAATAACTAATAAGAGTTGGGAAAATGATCTGTTGCCTAAATTCATATCTCTTAAGTGAGCAGAGAAAGCCATTCAAACTCCTTATAATGGACTGTGATAATCATCTGCTACCTAATAAAATTAATGATCCCATGCCACAATGAATTTGATCTTGATCTGAATTAGCTAAAATCTCTGTCCTATTCTATCAAATTCATTTGCTGTCTCTATTGCTCTTCTAAGGCCAACTGCCATTCTGAACTTTCTGATTCCTTTTCTTTAAATATTAATTTTCTCTACTCTAACGTTCCTAATATTCATTATAATAAAGTATGAAGCTGACCACCATGCTGGATTAATAACTAATTTAATATTAAAAAAAATAATACAATTATTCTATTTATAAAAATCAAGTGGATATTAAATCCAGCATTATTTCAAAGTCAAATACAGAAACTATAAAAGTTTTGTATGAAATTTGATCAGAGAGCTTACAGGAATACACTTGCTGGCATTTATAAGTTGCCCTAGCCGGACCTTATAGAAGACAAATTTCATACGAAACTTTTATAGTTTCTGTATTCAGCTTTGAAATAATGCTGGATTCAATATCCACTTGATTTTTATAATTTTTGCATCGCCGAACTGAAGCCTTTTGGCTCTTTATTTTAGTAAATGCTTTTACGCACCGACTGAGAGTTCACTTACGAAAAATACACCTCTCCACCGTTTCAAGTTCCTTAGTAATGAAAGAGAGTTTTTGCTCTCTTAAGGTACTGCCTGGTCTCTGATGAAAACCAACCAGTTTGAAACAGCTGTCAGGCCAGTGACACCTTATCAAAATTGACCAATAGGAGGCATATATATGGACACTTGGGTATAGTGATCGTGTCTCCTATAAGGTCCAGCTAGGGCAACTTGTAAATGGTGGCAAGTGTATTTCCATAAACTCTTTGGTCAAATTTCATATGAAACTTATATAGTTTCTGTATTCGGCTTTGAAATAATGCTGGATTTAATATCCACTTGATTTTTATAATTTTTTCATCACTGAACTGAAGCTTTTTGGCTCTTTATTTTAGTAAATAATTACTGTATGTTTTGTCCTTTATATTAAGGTCATCATCTGAAGTACATATGGAGGGGGGTATGGAAAGTTCTGATAAACACCTAGAACAAAAATGATATATTAAAGGAACTGATATAACCACAAAAAAGAACATACAACATACGAGGATATAAGAACATAAGTTACCTTCATAACTCTGCTACTAGTATGTTCTTGATTGTGATTATATCAGTTGCTTTAATATCGTTTTTGTTCTAGGTGTTTATCAGAACTTTCCAACCCCCCCATCCCCATATATATATATACAAAAAGACAAGCTATATTACCCAAAATACACACATATGTATACCCAAGTGTGCTGATCACTATAAAAGAAACTTCCGTAATAGTTAAGTCATCTGCTTGTTGATCTTAATATCTCCACAAATCTACTGCACTGATCTGGTAGATCAATATACCAAGACATTTGCTATTGCTAATGATCTCACATAAAATAATCTTATGCCTGCCAGAATATCAGATAACCCTAACCACTCTCCAATAATGCTGATCCTTGACTCATTGATCATCCTTCTAAGTATACTGTAAATATTGTTTGTCTTAGCAAAACATAACACTGATTTTACTTCTGTAAATTTTTATTAGCATAAAATTTTTGCCCAGTATCAAGAGCATCTTCAGCATGACTTTCATATTAAACAACTAGAACAGAAACTGGTAGATTCAACAATGAAAATGTGTGAACTGCACATACATGACGTAGAGTGACATGGTCTAAATACATTAGTGTTCTAATAAAATAACTTTAACAAGAGATTAAAAAATAAAAAATAAAAATAAATAATTCTGGAACTTGTGAAGAAGAACTACTTCCATAAAAGGGATAATTAAAGTCCATCACTTCTATTTAGATTTGGACGATGTATCAAGGTTTCACAACTTTCTTTATATATTTAAGTTAAGGGATATTACATCCCATATTGTTTCACAGCCGAATAAGAAACTCAAAGAGTTTCATGCCGAATATATTAAATATATAAAGTTTGGCGAGTCCAAGCGTAAGCAAATACCTGGATAGTGTTACAACAACTGACCCTTTAGGGAGTGCAACACGTTTTTGTCACTGAATTGAAGCCTTTGGCTCTTTTATATATAATTAATAATTTCTTTATATAAATGTTCTAAGAGATTATTACTATTTTGGAGAACCTTAATTTTCTTCCAAAGGATTGGTTGTCCGGTGGTAGTAGCATATTCTTCAAGTCCCAATTGTTCTGACTCATGGAACTTAACATAGTTTAAATGTTCATCTTGATACACAGATACTGATCTAACTGGCTAAAATATGATAATCTAAACATCATCATTGGCCTCCACAGCTCAGTCAGTTTTGACGATGCCCTTTGGTTGGAAAAACTTGAGTTCGAATCCTGTCTAGGACATGAACCTTCATCAGGGCTTTTAAACTGAAGATGAATTAGCCAGTCTCATATTGGAGTAACAGGTTTTCCCTACTGCCAACTCAGAATTTCATTATCATCATCATCAAATTCCTGCCATGTACCCTCAAGGGGTGTATAGGACATGATAGTACTACATGAAAAAATTACATCATTACTAACTTCCTATCTACAATTTTCCTCCAAATCAGCCTGTTACTTGTCAAGACTCCAACATTATCAGATCTTATACTTCTATCGTCTAAGGCACTTTGTACCATTATTAATCCACCTATATCTCGGTCTTCCTCTGGGTCGTTTTCCTGCCAACCATGGAAGAGAACACTTGTTTTGCTAATCTTTTCTCTCCGATTCTATTTAAGTGACCATACCACCTGAGATTAGCTCTGCTAACGCATTCCTGGATGCTGACAATGCCAGGTTCTTTCCTGATATCCTCATTTTTAATATAATATTGCCATTGATGCCATCTGTTCATGCCTCTAATCTTTCTCAGGACTCTTATATCTGCAGTCTCTAGTCTTTGGTCAAGTGTTTTACTTCTGACCCAGTTCTCAGATCCATAAGTTAAAACTGGTTTGAACACTGTCTTGTATACAGCTAATTTAGTGTTCCGACTAATTTCTCTCTTATTCCATATGAATTTATTCAATTGACTTCCCACCATACCAGCTTTGCTGATTCTGTTGTCTATTTCCATATTTAATTTACCATCTTCAGTAAAAATCGTGCCTAAGTAGCTGAAATGTTTTACTTGCTCCACAGGTTCTCCATTCACAACACAGTTGACATTTTCAATGATTCTGCCTATTTTCATTGTCTTTGTCTTTTTATTGCTGACATTCATACCATATCTATTACAACAGCAATTGAATTTAGTCAGAGAATCTTGCAGACTTGTAGCGGATTTATTTAGAAGTATAACATCATCCGCATAAAGCAAAGAGCTGACATTAACATCTCCAATTTTGATATCAGGTTTAATACCACTTTCCTTCATAATGTGATCCATATAGATAATGAATAACAGAGGGGATAATGTACATCCTTGTTTCACACCAGATGTAACATGAAACCATCTTCCTGTACTTCCTTCAATTCTAACTGCTGACTTACAACTCAAATAAAGACTAAGTATTGCTTGATATAATGCCCCATCGACACCATATAACTGCAGCGTATTGAATAGCTTCTCTCTTGGCACCTTGTCATATGCCTTTTCCAGATCTACAAAACTTAAATACAGATCTTTGTTATATTCCCATGCTTTCTCGACTATTTGCCGTAAAGTGAAGATCTGAATCCTGACAGCCTCGATTTGGCCTGAATCCAGCTTGTTCTTCACCCAGCTTTTCTTCCACAATTCTTCTCAACCGTTTCTCAAGTATACTTACATAGATCTTGCCAGGAACACTCAGTAGGGAAATACCTCTGTAATTCTCACATTCAGTTTTATTTCCCTTTTTATATATGGGTACCATGAGAGCTCTACTCCAATCATCGGGAATTCGTCCCTCTGTCCAGGCTTTCTGAACTATGCAGTGCAGCCACTGTAAGACTTTTATACCACCGTACTTCAGCATTTCTGGTCGAATATCATCTACTCCTACTGCCTTTCCACATTTCAAGCCTTTGATGGCTTTTTCTACTTCAAGTATGGATATGTATTCCTGACTGCATGCCTGGTCAGTGTTTTTTACCACTGTGCTGTCATCACTGCTTGTTTCATTTAGCAGTTTTTCAAAGTAATTACTCGATACTTCAAGGATATCTTTTTCTCCTGTTTTCATGTCACCTTTATCATCTCTAACTCCTTTTACAGCACTCTTTCCTCCATACCTAAGCTTCTTCAACAACCTCCAGAATATTTTGCCACCTTCTTGATATTTATTTTCTATATTCTTGCCAAAGTCCTCCCATGACTTTTGTTTAGCTGGTTTTACGCAGTGTTTAGCATTCTTGCATTTGTCTCTATATTCTCTAAGAGCACAAGCTGACTTATTTGCCAGGAACTTTTGATATGCTTTCTTCTTTTCCTTCACTGCCTCTTTAACTTCCTGTGTCCACCAGGGAGTTCTGATTTTTTTATCCTTGCAGACAACCTCACCACATGCCTCTCTGGCAGAATCAATCAATGTTTTCTTCAGAGTTTGCCACTGAATCTCCAAGGTTTGATTCCTGTTCTCAAACGCTTTTATTTTTTTTTCAATAATCTTTGTGTATTTTAGTCTACAGTTCACATCTGGGAGCTGCTCAACTTTTATTCGCTTTAAAACTTTCTTACATGTTCTTCTTTTCAATATGAAATTCAATTTTATCCTGCTCAAGACTAAATAGTGATCACTTCCAATTTCAAATCCTCTGTACACTCTGGTGTCCTGCACCAGGGAGAAAACATCACTATCAACAATAACATAGTCAATGAGACTTTTCTTATTCCTTGCCTCTTCTCTCCATGTGAATTTGTGCACATTTTTATGTTGGAACATGGTGTTAGTAATAACCAGTCCATGTCCTGAGCAGAAATCCAACAGATATTTGCCATTATTATTAGCTTTGCTCTTTTCTTCAAATTTTCCCAAAATATTTTTGTATGTCTCACAATCATTTCCTACGCTGCTATTTAGATCCCCAACAAGGACCAACTTTTCCTTTTTCATTGTTTTTATCCTGCAAATAATTCAAGCCAGCCATTAGAATACACACAATTAACAGACATCAGCTGGCTTGAATTATTTGCAGGATAACAAACCAAACAAGCATTATCATGGAAATCAGGAGGCCAGACCTGCACACAAGTCCAAGTGATGTTGTACCAAACAGACAAAATGATTTCCTATCTTTACATGTTAAGGCTTGATTCATCACTGCAGTTATCTCTGAGTTATCGTTTCAGCACTGCAATTATCCCCAAAAAAGAAGCCAGAAGAATATGACATAGTTCAACATCATAATGTATTTTTCCCATAAGATTTGATCTGGAAAATGCATGCATGTGTGCACACACACATACACACAACGCAATAATTTGTATATATATGTATACCCCCCCCTCCTGCGTGTGCATGTGTGTGTGTGTGTGTGTGTATGTACAGAGAAAAAGAACAGTTAGTCAAACATTATTATAAGTGACTAGAATATTACCGATACTAGAATAATACGACACTAATACCGATTTCATAAAATGAACAAAATGAACGACACTAATACCGATTTCATAAAATGAAATCGGTATTAGTGTCGTATTATTCTAGTATCGGTATTATTCTAGTCACTTATAATAATGTTTGACTAACTGTTCTTTTTATATTTAATATTTATATTTATATTTAATACCGATTTCATAAAATGAACAAAATGAACGACACTAATACCGATTTCATTTTATGAAATTGGTATTAGTGTAGTTCAATTTGCTTTTTTTCTACATAATTTCCAACAACAACAAAACTGCCAACCACAAAAGATTTGTAGTCATCTGTGGGTGGCAGTGATATGCATATATCAGTGGCATCACATGCCCGTTTTGGTTGGGTGTGCTGTTGTGGCTTATGCAACCCGTGCTACAAAATTCATGTCAATTTGACCATACGATTGCATTTTTATCGATGTATGAAAGTTTTAAGTGTTTGTGTGTGTGCTCATCTGAATTGGTCTAATGCAATTAATTTTTTATAACTTTGAATACTTTATCAATTAATTGTAACCATATCTGCACAGAGTGGGGGAAAATGTGTTTGTTTTAAGATACTGTATATTACAAACAATAATGAAGGAGAATGCTATATTTGTTTAGTATATTTGAATTACTCAAATGTGTCAAATTTGAAAAAGGAGGACGAGGCTTACCTCCTTCTATTACAATATTGTTTCCCATTGTAAATATGGGCAAAAAAGTTATAAATTAATCGAAAATTATATATTAAAAACTTGTCTATATTATAAAAAATAACTAACACTGAGTTTATAGGTTGTAATAATTATTTAATTAAACTTGCTAGTTTCACCACTTAAGCTAGTGGCTTCGTCTGAGTTAGGATGAACACGCAAATGTACAACAAGCATTAAATAATAATGTCACAAGAGCTCCATGCTGTACATAGAAGACAACTTCAGCACCTGCAACATCAGAGGCTACAATGGTAATCATTTTACAAGGCATTCTCAACAGAAACCAAGGAATCATTATGTGTGACATTAGGAAGTCACTTATTAGATCTTTAATTACATCGGACTTTAATTTTTCTGCAAACTATTGGGCACACCTGCTGAATAATGACTGATGTGCCAGCTTCCATGCTCCACATGTTTCTGTTTTACTTGTCTTTTTGTGTAACTAAAAACACTGAACAAGTAGGAACCGTTACACAAAAATACAAGTAAAACAGAAACATGTGGATTTGTGTTGTTTCTTATGCATTTGATATGAATAACTATTTCTGCCTTCCAAAACACAGATGTTATAAGTTTCCTGCACTTAATATATATTTTTGGTTTGTAAGGATGCATTTCTGTTCTGTTTCAATTATTTACTTTCAAAGGTGCAGTGATAAACCTATGTCTCACTGCCATTCATTATTGATTTTAAAAACATATTTTCTTTTTTATATCACTGAAGAAGTGACAGGGAAACTGCTATAAAATGCCAACCTTCATAATTATCAATCATACTTCTTGGGAAACCCAGAAGTGTTATTTTTTGAACAGCACATCTTTTGTGCTATCTAGTTCTTTTTATATAAAGTTGTGTGCTACTGCATACAAAATATTTAATTCTGAGGCAAACTTCTTTTATGTTTCAACATCAGTGGTGCAAAATCAATTCCTCACTTTTGTATCGGGGTTTAGTATCTGTTGTGGAAGTGCTCAGTCTCTTGCTATGATTCTATCATGACTATCTGAAGCAACTATATTGATCAAGAAACTAAATTGGCCTGCCTAGTCAGCTGTGTGGATAGCATATTCAATATTTTCAACCAAAAGGTTTGAATCCTGTTACAGACATGGACATTTGTGAATGTCTTTTAGGTGTTAGATCGATTCCATCATTTGGTGTGAAACCACAATTCTGTTTATTGAGGAAATGACTTGGAAAAAAAAAAAGTTTTTATATTATCTTAGCCTTAATCCACTCAGCAGTTATTAGAGGTTTATAGCATTTTTTGTGGGTATTGGGATTTACACAAAAAACTTTGGCAGTATGTAATAGCATAGATATTTCCACAAAAGGAAATTTTATTTCTTTAAATACACAACATTACAGTATTTGATCAACCTCATAATACATATCTGTAATATATGATCCAAAATATATAACTTTACACTTTGCAAAATGAACTGTATACATTACCATTTGCCACACTGTCAGTCTATTCAAATCATGCAGCAGATTTCTATGTCATTTACTATTGTCCAGCAGAGCATCATCATCATCAAGAAAGAAGTTGATATTTTCATTCAAACTATATGCAATATCAGTTATGTAAAATAATTATTACAAGGCACTTCCAGAGAGCTCAGGAGTGATCATGGTTGTACAGCAGTTGTCCAAATGCAGAACCCTATGGTGCAATACTGGTCACCTGCATTCCACCTTATAATACTTTATGATGCCTGTCCATCAACCACTCCTGATCCATGTTACTAGTTTCAATCTTCTCATTTGCTCCAATTTATGTAATAGTGGTTGGTACTCAAGCTGTACAAAGGTTGGCTCCCTGAGTAACCTGGATACCTTTCTCTCTCTCTCAGGTTCCGATTCGTGGTCCATAATCCCAGAACCAATTTTTTTCTTCTCCCTTAATCAGATTTGCAATATTCTAGTAATCTGTTTAGGAACCAGAATACTCAGGAAAACCCCAGAACAGACCTAGGTTTACTATCCTTTAGACCAGCATTTCCCAAACTATGTTTTGCGGAACACCAGTGTTCCGTGAAAAAGTATCAAAATTAATACGAGCCTGGAATGGTTTTAAATGCTGCGACAAGTTCAAACATGTTTGAAAATTAGGCACTCCTCACTCTGTGTGTGGATTGTGCTATTTAGGCCAGTGCATGCTGGCCTTGATTCAGCTGCCTGCGGTTGTTGAACACCTCCGAGGGCGAGCAAAGTACAGAGGTATTTGTGACCACACGTATTCTAGAAAACGTGTGGTCACAAACAAGGTCAATGTGATGCACTGTGGTCCAGCATGCCTGTAGTGTGCGCTGTCGCATTTTTGCGATGCGAATACAGCCTGCTGCGGCGATAGCGTGCGCTTAGCTTTACATTGAATACGAGACCGATGATACTTGACTCTAACCAAGGTGTTCCGTTAAAAATTTTAGGATTTGTGAAGTGTTCCGTCGTAGGAAAAGTTTGAGAAACCCTGCCTTAGACTATTATGGAAAAATTTTCAACTGGAGAACTAAGGATTGTCAGAATAAAAGGACTTGAAAAAAAAAAACCCTTTAAATCTTAAATCATCATGAACATCAATATATACAGGTATTCCTTGCTTAACAAGGTTTTGCTTAATGTGGGATTTAATTAATGCGGCAAGAGTTTTGATTAATGCGCCTTTAACTCTGCGGAGCTCACAGCTGATCCGACAGATACATGCAAAATGCTTAATATAAATATTGTTACACAATTCAGTGTATAGCTTGGAGGTCATGAGTAGCTGTGCATTCATATGTTATGAGTGATATTCTGCACTGTGTTTTTGCACTGTTTATTTGGTTTAACACATGTTATGTAAAGGTTTGTGATATTTGACAGTAAATTGTACTGAGAGATACTGCGACTTCCAATGTCAGTATAGTATGGTTTAGTTGTTTTTTTATTATTTGTTCAATAATTTCTAGATTGTAAGTAATAATAATAAAACAACCACCATGTATTACTGAAATAGAGAGAGTCAAAGGCTTATTTATCATACATGTCCTCTAGGAGATGTGCTTTACATTATGAAAAATACTAATCAAAGTGATCTGGAGCTTACTCCACCTTTACTACGAGTTGCCCATAAGGTTGCTTATGCTTGCATCTGCTGAAACTTTTAGTTTCTATATATTCGGCACGAAACTCTTGTAGTTTCTATATTCGGCTATGAAATAATGTTGGATTCAATATCCGCTTAATTTGTACCATCATGTATTATATTTGCAGAGTCTGGAGAGTCATTTTGCCTGTAATCGTAGAATTTATGCCGATAAGAAAAAAACTAAAACTGTTCAAGCGACTCTTGATAACTTCTTTTGATAAAAAAATTGCAGTAAATAATGTAGGTACAAGCATTTATTAAACATTTACTTTGCATTAATTTTGTATCTTTCCTAAAAGAGTACCATATAAAATGAATTATTAATACAGTAATCGATCATGGACGATGCAGTTTAATGATCATACACACAAAAAAATTCAAATTAAGAATATTAAGAAACATGGAATTCGGTATGCTTAAGATTATGAGTTCACTAGACAAGAAAGCACATCAGATTTATCCAATGGATTTTGTTAAAAGTTTTAATAACTTACTCTGAGCTTTCAGAATCCACATACTTTGATTTAAGATATGTCTCTAATGATGTATTACATGAAAAGAGGAAATAATCAACTAGATGAACACCTCCATTTGGAAACATGCCATGGGCAATTCCTGGATATCCTAAAGAGTTTGCACCTATAAACAATAATGAAACATAATTAATTTCATTTTAGCAGGAAATACCCAAGTATTAATAATATCTATAGCTATTTTTCTGAGTATAAAAATCATGGAACCAGTTTATAAAGAATCCATAATTTTTATCAATCATTGCTCCATTACCTATCAACATCAAACTAATACAAAATGGATTCTTATGGAAAACTTTTTTCAAGCTCTTTATTCCTAGTATGGCACAAGTTTCTGGAGTAAGATTAAATGCTTACATCAAAAGAGGGAGAGGGAGTTTAAGTGTAGACTTAAAAATTCACAGGAAATGGCATTCTAACATAATTTTACAGATAAAAAGTGTAATAATTATATAATGCACAAGTTTTTTTAAGGATGGAGCAAAAATAAACTGAATATTCTCAAATATTCCAGGATAAAACTGAATTTTGGTTTTAAACTTTATTATTTCTTTAAGAAATACTTTATGAATTATTTCTTTCTTTACATATTTATGATCTTCTATATTATCTACTACTTCTGATTCACAAAATAGTATCGACAACGATCACTTTGTTCATTTCTATTTTCTTGTCTCGGAATCTTTACTCTTTACTAGTTTACCATGGGATCAGAACCATTTCTTCTTCAAAAAATATTTTCTCAATCCATCAGTCCTGATAGACTTGTATGGATTCAAGTAAAATTTGGAAAAGACCTGATAATGGGTCTTCTTGTCATAGGTGAAATTCAAACACAGGTCTTTTCAAATAGAGGGTTCTGTCAAAACTAAATAAGGTATGGAGACTCTAATGAAACTATAGAGTGAACCCCCCCCCCCATACACACAATCACCACCACACTCCACAGGACAAGCAAAACCTAGAAAATGTATTGCTTACCAAAAAATACAGTAAAATATTCTAAAAAGCCTATTTCAAAATGATTTCACATCCATTCTTTAACCCTAAGAAAGAAAATACTTAAGTTTTGAATTTTTATTTTTAAGAAATCCAAGAAAAGCCTAATTAATCCTAAAAAATTAGCAAAACTTACCTTGTTTTTGGAAATCATTTGAGGAATAAACAATTACAAAGCTTTATGCAAAAATCTGCATTTGAAATCATGGTGAATATTAGACTTCCCATAAGACTGAAATATGAGAAATATCACATTATACAATTTTGAATTTTTTCCTAAAATGATATAAAAAAGAAAGTACCAGTGAACCTCTACTTACAAACTTTCAAAATATGAACAATTCATACTTACAAACATTGCACAGGCTAATAAATTGTGACCCCAATTCATTTAACAAGCACAGAACCCTACGTTTACAAACATTCACTGATACATTAATAAGTTAAATGATACATCTTATAAATAAAAAATAAATAAATCTGTCTGGCTTTTCTTTGGATGAGACTTGAAAGTATATTGAATTTCCCCAGGGCAGGTTACTAGCTTGTTGCTGGGTAAGTCTAGTGGTAGGGCTGCTACCTAACACCTCTGGACAGGCAGATCTAACAGCATTTATTCTGTTAGGATGTTAATAAAAAAAATAAATTAATTAAAAAATAAATAAACCAGAACAGGCCACCTGGCCTAAAATCCATGTTCGGAAAAAGAAGAAAAAAATAAATTCAACTTATGAATATGTCAAGGAATTCATTATGTTCGTAAGTTAGAGTTTGCCTGTATTTGATTATTTTATGTAAAGGAACAACGACTGTGGTTTTTTATACAACGTTTATATCTGATTACTGTATACTGGAGAGAATTAAGAATAAAAACTATATTTACATAAGTAATACTCAGACCAGTATATAAGGTAGGTCAAGTCATATTGAATCCATTCTCCAACCCACGAGCTGTGGACTTGAATCCCAACATGGGCATGAATGTTTGTGATCGTCCTAATAATTCTGTGTGGAAAGGGAATTATGACCCCTCTGCTTCTAATAGAGACTTCATTCCCAAAACCTTATGAGGTACAGGAGTAACCATACAGCATCCAGTAGAGATGGTAATGTGAAAAAAAGTATATCCATATATATATATATATATATATTTTTGTACATCGTGTATGTGCATGATATAACCATAAAATAGAAACATCACTAGATATTTGCATATACCTCACTTGGCACAGAAACCAACCCATTTATGTCAGGCATAATATTTTTAAAAACAAATGTTATACATAAACTTCAACTAAGAAAACATTACTTTTAACTTATTTTCTATACTATGAAGACAGTTCACAAATATTAGTTTTATATGAAAATTCCACTGAAAAATTGAAACTGGCATGTTATGTATATATATATTTCCAAATGTATAAAAATGTGTCTGCCTGCAGGCCCACACAAAGCATATAGGGCAAAATAAAAGGATTAAAATCAGTCACTGCCAGATGCACGACACATATGTGAAACACAGTTTGGAGTGAACATGTTCTAAAATTACTTCTTTCCCAACAGTTGCTGTGAGATGATAGGCACAAACAAGTCTCACTGTCCACTTTACTTGAAACTGACTGCCAATTAAGAAGTTATCCTAGTGTTCAAGATACTATAATGAATGGAATCAAACAGCTACAATCCTATCTTATTCAAAGATATTAGACTCAATTCTACACCTACAGAGTTCTGATCTCATACATTTTGTTGGTATATTTGAACCTATCAGCATGATAGGTTCAGATATGAGGAAATTTCACCTGATATCCACTTATTTTCCCACAACAACGTTCCTAATCTCTTTCCAACTACAAAAGAATGACAAACGGATTAGCAAATATCAGTACTACATTAAATACCTTAAACCTCAACAGTTGGGTACTATTGAGATAAAACAGAAATCCTCTGGAACAGTGCTTATCTTCTCCATAAGAGACAACTTTAAACACAAATGTCTCTTCAAAGAAAGTTCAGACACTCTGTTACATCAGCCTAATTTAAATCAAAATGATTGCCTCTCCTGAAAGTTGGATATTTTATCATCATCATCAAATAGGAAGTGACACCATTCAGCTGAGAAGGATAAAAATGACTATTACAATGTAAAGAAAAATATGTAAACAAAGTTTTGAAAATAACTAAAGATGAGTAGCTTTCAGAGGTGAACTGAAAACTCATGTACCTTAAGCATGTAAATATTACTAGAAAAAATAAAGGAGTTAAAAACGGTAGTCAAACCCTGAAGCTCACTGGAAGATTGAAGATGCTGATTGATTCAGCTAGACAGGCATGTGGGAATTTGTCTACAAGGATAAAAAAATCAGAACTCCATGGTGGACTGAGGAAATTAGAGTGAATCATGAAAAAAAAAAGAAAATGTATTGAAAGTTACCAAGAAGTAAGCAAGCATGTAATGTAATCTGAGATAATACAGAGGAAAATATGCAGAAATGAAGCAGTGTATAAAAGTAGCTAAACAAGTTATGGGAAGACTGTTAATAATACAAGAGATAAATATCAGGAAGGTGGCAAGATGTTCTGGATGCAATTGATAAAAGGAATGAGATGATAAAGGTGACACAAACTGAAGATACAGTTTGTGTCTTCTTTGAAACTTTTCTGAACATCAAGAATTTTTAGGGAGGTCTTAGGTGCACCACCCCAAACATGTGAGTTGTATTCCAAGATTTAGGATTTATAGAGAATAAGTAACTAGTCAGAAGAGAAGTACCATCTTGAGTGGAAAAGGATGCCAAGTTTATTGGAAGCTGATGATGCTGTAGTTGTTTAAGAGATATTTGTGCCATGAGATGTTTCTTCAAATTAACATGAAAAACACAAGGAATAAGTAATACTATTTATTTAAAGCCATATATTTCAGCCTGATATTACAGGCCATCATCAGTGGTGACAATAGTTAATTACAAAGTAGAATACGAACAACGCATTGATTTAAAAAAAATAAGAGCTGCATGATGTTATTATATAAAACAACACAAAGATATGGCCGGCCTGGTTGGCCGAGTGGTTAGTGTATCCGCTCTCCAGCTAGAAGGCTGCGGGTTCGAATCCTGCCATGGGAATGGATGTTTGTGATCGTCTGTGGAAATACTAGTGGTGGTGGTGGAAGGCAGTAGATGGCGTTAGTGTAGTTACGGTTAATTGTAGTTGGTGAAGAATTGTAGAGTAGATGCCCTCCCTCGATTAGTCTTTGAACTCCCTGGAGATGTTATGTAATAATAATAATAATAATAATAATAATATACCGTTTTTTTTGTGTATAAGACGATACTTTTTTCTAAAATTTTTAGACCAAAAATTGGAGGCATCTTATACATGGGGGGGGGGGGGGGGGTAACCGGTTGAGAGGCCTGAGGTTGCCATGGCAAAACTGCAAGAAGCTTTGCCTCTGCGAACAGACTTCAGCCAATCACTAGCCTTTGTTAACCTGTTCCTTCTTCTTGTTTGACATTGATTGATGTCATTAATGGCTGATTCTGAATAAACCAATCAGAACTCTAAAAGCATTCATATGTCTGCAACTTGTTGGCAGAGTAAGTTAATGCATTAACAATATTTTGAGCACTAGCCCATAAAAATATCTGAAAATAAAAAACGACTGTCATATTCTTTAAAATTCAAGTTAAAAGTCATCAATTATGCAAAAGAACATGGAAATAAATAATGTGGGATAAAATATCCCCTTAATTTAAATAATGGAAATAAAGCTTCAGAGAGACAGTTTGGACCTCCTCCCACTGAGTGTATGATTAGACAGTGGAGAAAACAGGAAGAACAAGTACTCCAAATGACAAAAAAGAAGAGGGCCTTGTGAGGAAAACGAGCAAAATGGCCAAACTTGGAGCAGAGGTTTGAGACTTGGATTATGGAGCAGAGCCAAAGTAGGATTTGTGTGTCAACCAAGCTTATTCAATATGAGGAAAAAGGTTTGCAAGAGAAATGAACATTGTTGATTTCATAGGGAAGGCAACCCTTCTCTCCTCAACTTCATGAGGAGAGAAGGGTTGGCCATGAGAACATGAACCAAGTTAGCCCAGAAAATGCATCTTAAATGCATCCCTAAAAATGCATCTTAGTATGTATCTTAAAAATATCACCTAATTACTAAATATACTTTGAATATCAAAAAAAATATCAAATATATTCTGTTTTATGTTTAAAATATTGATTTCTTAATTTTGGGTTCGAAAAAGTAGGGTTTATCTTATACATGGAAAAATATGGTAACTGAGCAAATACTGCAAATATTAATTATTCATTAGGTATTTATTAAAAAGAAAAAATATTGATGCGTGATTAAAATAAGACTTTCTCATATCATTGATAGAGAGGGACGGTTGTTCCGATTTAAGTTTGGATGATGAAGCAAGGCCTCAGCACTTTTTTTTAAGCAAGCATTCAAATTTATACCAACATTGATGAAGAAAGTCTGCTTCACACCATAGGATATTAATGATCTGTATCTGTCCCATGCTGTGCCAAGCCAGATTTTTCAGATTTACTGTTGTTAATATACGATTAGTGTTCTTGTATTCTCTTTTCTAGAGAGCATCCAGTTTGTCCAAAGTAAAAACAATGACAGTCACAATGAACTTGGTAGATACCAGGGAGAGCTAGAGAGACAGTTTATTTATCTTTTGAAGATGAAAACCATGCTGATAATTTGTTGATAAGAAGAAGAGTAGCCACTAAATTGTATTTCTTAAGAATTCTGGAAATGGATTCTGAGATGCCAGAAATGCAAGGAAATGGAACTCGAAGTACTGTCTCTTTGTTATTTGAGCTAGGATTATAGGAATTAAAAAGCTGTTGCATGGTTCTTTCTGAGAAGCTGCTGAGTTTCATATATTGTTTGATGTTTAAGAGTTCTTGCTGTAATAACTGAGGTGTAGAACAAATAGTATGAGCATGTCGCAATAAAGATTTTTATAATTCCAGTCTTCTGTGATGGATGGTGAGCTGATTGCTGTTGAATGTAGCATCCAGTGAAAGTAGGCATTTGATAAACAGAAATAATTAATTTACTTAATGGTGAACAAAGGAATAAAATATCTAAAATGGACAGTTTCTTTGTCCATTTCCATGGTAAATTTAATTCATGGATATAGAATGTTGATATTAGATAAAAGAAGTAGGTAATGTGTTTTCATTATGGGACCAGATAGCAAAAATGTCATCTACATAACGAATCCAAAATGAAGGCTAAGGGGGTATGGATAAGCAAAGGATGTCACCTAAATGTTCTAAATAAAAGATAGCAAGTGCAGGGGAGAGTGGACTTTCCATTGCAGTTCCTTCAACTTGACTGTAAAACTTATTCTGACAAAATAAAATATCCCAAGTGCATAATGAAGTCAAATAATTTCACTATATCCTGTGGAAATGCTTTTGAAAGTACATGTAGTGTATCCTCAAGAGGAATATTTGTGAAGAGAGATTCTATATCAAAGCTAACCATTATACCTGTGGGTTGTAGGGAAACATTTTTTACTTTATCTAGAAAATCAGAAGAATTTTTTATAAATAAGTGGAAGTTGTCAATCTGAGCTTTCAATAGGAGTGCTAAAAATTTGGCTATTCGGTAAGTAGGAGAATCTACAGTCGACAACTGGATGAAGAGGAATGTCTTTCTTGTGAATCTTGGGTAAACCACAGAACCTAGACGTTCTAGCAAAATAACTTCCAAGTTTTTCTATGGTGTCTCCATTGGGGCTTACAACTTCATCTATCATAGAGTTCGATTTTCTGAGTTATATGTTAGTGGGATTGTAATCCAATTCTTGGTATGTTGAATGATCCCATAATAAAAGAGCAACTTTTCATTTATAATTAGCACAATCCACACAGCAGTAGTATTCCCCCCCCCTTGTCAGACTTGGTAATAATGAGATGACTGTTGCATCTTAAGAATGTAATGCTTTTATTTCAGCTAAAGTGATGTAGCTTGGTTTTCAGTAGGACAGATGAAATTTCCAAACAAAGTTTATTAGCATCCTCACTAGATAGAGTGAATAAGTTCCATTCAATGTTGAAAAGGAAATCTAAGTAAGTTATCCTTTTAAGAACTATGGAGAAATCATGTCCTTTTTAAAGAATAAAGGTTTCACGTTTGGTTAACAAGCATCCTGAGATGTTTACTAATCAGTATTTTTTTATGAAACAGTATGAAGTGCACTTTGCTTTGTGACAAGGGAAATGAATTTATGATCTAAATGTTGGTTGTGTTTATTAAATGAATGGTGCAGAGAACGTTTAGCCACCGTGAGAACTACACTGGAAAGTTGAGGGTCTACAGTTGAGGTAATAAAATTCTGGAGATCAGAAATAAGATGTATATTAATAGCTAATTCACATTTAGCAGATCATAGCTGATTGCAGACGAGTGATAGTCTTACACTAAATAGATATTATGAGCACCTGGAGGGTTTGATCGATTCCTTCAACTTTGCGAAGATTGGAATAATCCTGAGATCACAGCATTTTTTGAGAACGGCTATCCTTGCTCTCAGCTTACCTTGTAACACTGATAATTCTCCAAGTTTACTGGTCTTCTTGATTATTTTTTCTCTATGAAGGATTATGAACTGTTGTGTAAGAGATACTTTACCATGAGTGGTTTCTTCAATTAACATGAAAAAACACAGGGATAAGTAACACTATTTATTTAAGGCCATATATTTCAGCCAGAATATTATAGGCCATTAACAGTGGCGACAATAGTTAATTACAATGTAAAATACAAACAACGGATTGATTTGAAAAAGTAAGAGCCATATGATGTTATACATAAAGCAACACAATGGTATAACTGAGGAAATATTGCAATATTAAAAGCTCATTAGCTATTTAAGAAAAAAAAATATTAATGTGATTAAAATAAGACTTTCCCATACCTTAAATAGAAAGAGGAAGTCATTTTGATTTAAGTTCCGATGGTGAAGTAAGGCCTTAGTGCTTTCTTTAAACAAGCATTCAAATTTATATTGAAATTGATGAAGTAAGAGTGTTTCAGACTATAGGATGATGTGGTCTGTATCTATTACCTACTGTGCCAAGCCAGATTTTTCAGATTTATTGTTGCTAATGAAAGATTGGTGTTCGTGTCTCCTCTTTTCTACAAAGTATCCAGTTTGTTCAAAGTTATAACGATGACAGTCACAAGGAATTTCTATATAGAAATAGAACATGGAACTTGGAAATGCCAATGATGCCTAGCAGTCTCACTGGCATTTCCTTCAGCTAGGGAAAGTGCACTTTTAAGATGGCAATACTCACCTTGACAGAGACCAATTTGTGAAAACAGGCCATACAATGGTAAGGTGGGAATGAATGACTTGACTGGGAGAGGCTATACACTGCACAATCACCAGTCCTTAATGGCTCAAATTACCTGAAATCAACATCTTATAGTTAAATAGTTATTAGTTAGCATTATCTCACCTGCTTTAGTTTTCTTTGTTTTCAATAACATCAATCATGTCAATGTGATGTAGGGAGTTTTTTCACTTTGTTATAAAGTATATTATACTTGACAAGAAATTATGATATATTCTGGTTTTAATCCTTACTGAAATATAACCAAAAAAAAAAAAAAAAAATCAGTGCTTGAAGTATCTTTATGACTAGTCTATTTGTATATAGAGGCTCCAGATTTCACATTAATTGCCCTATTATCTGCTAATGCATACTTCCATATGGACACACACACACACACACATATATATATATATAACCATGCATTATGGGAGGGATCATCATCCAGATTGGTTTTAACCTTTACTAAGATCCCATCAGTGAAAGCCAGACCTAGGAAGATAATAAGTTTCAATCAAAGAAATCCAATATTTTTCATATATAAGTAGTAAAATGGTGAATCGTGATATTATTAAAATACTCTGGATCAGAGAGAACTGTAGGAAGTTTTTTTACTGGTTATAATATGGTGATACACCATTTCACTATCTTAAAGAAGCCATAGACAAACATTTGGAGGACATAAATTTGATGTAAATGGTTGACACACACACACACACCATGACTTTTTATTTATTTTTGTGAATGACCAATGACAATCAAAGGAATTTTTAATCTTTAGGATTCCATATTTGTTCTATCATTCTATATAAGAATGACAGAAATGAGCGATACAAGAAAGCTTCTTGCACTGCATTAATAAACTTATTATGAACAGTTTCTAAAAAAACATTTACATACCTGAAGAGAGTGCATGCTTGTCCCAGCCATGTGTTGAAACAAAATTCAAAGATGCATTCAAAATGTTTGTTTTTATTTCCTCCAAATTTTCTTTATCAACTGATTCAGCATTTACATTAGTACAACTTAAAAATCTTCTGGCTGTAGGAAACAGCTTTTGCTCTAAGTACATGAAAAAATGTAAACATTATTTCCACATTTCTTATAATTTTCATACATAACTTAGCCTATTGAATACAGTATGCTGCAAAAGAAAAAAAAGAACTGATGCATATAGAATTCCTATAAATTAAACTTGCCAAGAAATTATATTCTTGTTTAATACTTTATTCAAGTGTAAGCAAACAAACTTTATTATTATTATTATTTGTCACCTCCAGGGAGTCCAAAGACTCATCGAGGGGAGAGCATCTACTCTATAACTCTGTCTCCACTACTCACAATCCACCAACTGACCGCAACTACACCAACGCCATCTATTGCCGCCCACTACCACTAGTATTTCCACAGATGATCACAAACATCCATGCCCACGGTGGGATTCGATCCTGCAACCTTTTGGCTGGGGAGCAGATATACTAACCACTCGACCAGCCAGGCTGGCATGTGTGAAGTATCTTCACAACTGGGCTACTTGTATATAGAGGCTAGTGACTTTGCATCTTTTACCTTGGTATTCCATAATGCAAAGCACAGTCCCTCTTGGATAAAAGATTAAACAAGAATATAATTTCTCGATAAGATTAATTTATATGATAACCAAGTGAAAAAATTTTCTATATCTATCTGACCCAGAGTATTTTAAAAATAACATGATACACCTTTTCGTAACTTGGGAAATATATGATTTCTACATTTATTTGCTGGCCTGGTTGGCTGAGTGGTTAGTGTATTCGCTCTCCAACAAAAAAGGCTGCAGGTTCAAATCCCGCCATGGGCATGGACGTTTGTGATTGCCTGTGAAAATACTAATGGTGATAGTGGGCAGTAGATGGCACTGGTGTAGATGATGATGGTAGTTGCTGTTCACTGTAGTTGATGAGTGGTGGAGACAGTGAGTTGTAAAGTGGGTGTCTCCTCCCTTGATGAGTCTTTGGACTCCCTGAAAGTGTCATGTAATAATAATAATACTAATAATTTAACCTTGGTATCCCTTCTGGGTCTGGCTCTCTGATCTCAGGAGTAAGCGGTTCTGCTCACCGGCAGCTTTCTTCCTACCACTGAGCAGAACTGCCACTGTTGAGTTTTCTGTCCTGCAGTGATTCAGATCAGGAGTGATGAGTTTGGTAACGACCCTTTAGGGTCACTCAGTGAAATTCAGAATGATCTTGGAGATCACTCAGAGTTTCTGGAGAAAGGTATCCCCCCCCCCCTCCACAAAAAATATTTCAATAAAAGTCAAAACTAGTCTAAGTAGTGGCCCTTCCCAAAATACATGGTATTACAGATGTTGGGGAGAGTGCTTTGCTTTATGGGACACTGAGGTAATTCATGTGAAGCATTAGCCTCTATATACAAGTAGCTAAGTTGTGAAGATACTTCACATGCAAACTTTGCTTATACTTGGATAAAGGATTAAACAAGAATATAATTTATTGGAAAGCTTAATTTATATTACAACCGGCTGAGAAAACTTTCTATAAAAATTCCTGGCCCCAAATTAGCTTTGAATTAATTTGCCAAGTCTCAGAGAATGTGTCTAATATGTTATTATATACAGTATGGTAGTGTTTATGAAAAGAAATTTTGCTTACTCTGCAAATGGCAATGAAAAATTCACCATACTTATAATAAAACTGAACATCTACCTGGAAAGAATGTCAAATTTCCAGTATACTTCATTCCAGGATTGCAGTTATTCTTATAAGAGCTAACTTGAATCACAAGAAATCGAGTAATTCTTGATGGTTTATGGGACTTATTGCCAAATCTTTATTACAAGACACTAGACTTGATATTTTGATGCTTTTAGCTATTGGTGTTCAAAGAATACATACAGAGTATTTTTTTAATCCTCTGAACTACTTTTTTTTATGTATTGATCTGATACGCAAGAAGTAAAAGTACATATAATCAATTCAGTGCTGGATGTGTACACACAGTTAGCCTGGTGTCTGTGCTCTTTGCAACCATATGACTGGGGAAGGAGTGTCCCAGGTTCGATTCCCATCGAAGACGTGAGGAATTTGAGGATCTTCCTCAGCCATAGCCAAGTTAGCCAGTCTTGGGCGTGGGCAGTAGGTTTTTTCTGTCAGTTTATCTGGCGTTTTTCATCCTGCAAGCAGGCAAACTGGCCCAATGAACACACACGAATCTACAGTCATAAATACTTAACCCCCCATGAGGGGGCTCAACTCACCCCAATAGGGATGGGGGAGAAAAAGGGAGGAAACTCCATACGAATAAATAAAATAAATAAATAAAGTGCTGTATGTGGGGTACAGGTGTAGACCGAGATAGAAATTTATTGACGTTTTTTCCCTAAAGTTGCAGGTTGCAGGTGTTTGGGAATGCTGTACCAGATAACTGAGGTAGATGGAATAAAAGAGGAAGAGAAGAAGAAGCAGATTCAGTGTGTTTCTAGTTGCACAGTGAAGGGGTACTGCCCTTGTATTAAGGGGAGCAATAGAAAGTGGAGAGATGGTAGTCGTGAGTTTAGTTTATTTCAATTATTGTTATTGTTTCATTTATGCAGTGTGGAAAGAAACTTTGGGAGCATCAAGATACACATTTATATTTTACGATAGTTGAACTGAAGTGGAGCTATTTTAACTGCAAACATTATTAAGACAGAGAGATCGCCAATCAGCTGAAATGCATTTTATGGACAGCATAAAGAATTTTTTGAGAAGCATTTGTAGCACCAACTGAAATGTGAGATCTGTATTCTAAGTACATTTTGTACTGTGGGTGGGTCTAGGATTATTTTTTATGCCATATTCATCAATTACACACACACACACGCACACACACGAGGGTGGTCTGAAAAGTTCTTGGCCTAACAATGAAAAAACAAATTTATAATTTCAAAATTATTTTTATTTTTCAACATAATCTCCCTTAAGATTAATACATTTATTTCAGCAATGCCCATTATTCCATCCCTGTAGTGGTTCTCAGTAAGATCTGCAAAATACCCCTCTACAGCTGCAATCATCTCTTGATTCAAAGAAAAATGCTGACTGGCGAGGAAGTTTTAGTTTTGGGAAGAGACAGAAGTCAGAGGGAGCAAAATCTGGGGAATAGGGTGGATGTTCCAACAATTCATAGTGTAGTGCAGCTCCCTTAATTTTCCCATTGCCAAAACACCTTTGTGGGCATTGTCCTGATGAAAGATGATTTTTTCTTCTGCAAACCGGGTCTTTTCTCATGAATTTTTTCATCTAGTCTGGTTAAAAGATCGGAATAATATTCCCCGGTTACTGTTTTAGCATCCCAAAAGACCAATGCCATAACCTGACTTTGTCTTCTTTGGTGCTGAATAACAGGCTTCTGTCAACTGTTTTGACTGCTGTTTGGATTCTGGTGTGTAATGGTGAATCCAAGTCTCATCCATAGTAATAAATTGATGCAGAAAATCAGTTTTATTCTTGTTAAAATGCTCCAAGCACTGTTCAGAGATTTTCATGCGAGTGCATTTTTGATCTGCTGTGAGCAAGCGCAGCACCCATCTTGCACAAAGCTTTTTCATTTGCAATTCTTCATGCAAAATATATCCTACACGTTCTTTTGAAATGCCTATAGTCTCAGCAATTTCACGCTCTTTGACTCGCTGGTAATCCAATATCATATTGTGCAGTTGATCAATGATTTCTGGTGTTGTTACACTTTTTGGACGTCCTTCATGTGGATCATCTTCAAAGCTGGTACGGCCATGTTTAAACTCGGTAGCCCATTTCTTAATTGTCGAAAATGAAGAAGACGAGTGCCCATAAACATTTATGAACTCCGAATGAATTTCTTTTGGCATTAAATTTTCTTTTACAAAGAATTTTATAACCACGCCATACTCAATTTTAACCATTTCAAAGGATACAGAAACATTTTGCTTCAGACAGCTGTATAAAAAAAAAACTAATTGATAGAATGACTTGCAATTTCACATGGATGCTTATGACAGATATACCAACTTAGAAAAAAAAAATCTTGTCGATAGTGTTGCAAGAACTTTCAGACTACCCTCGCGTGTGCGTGCACGTGTGTGTGTGTGTGTGTGTGTGTGTGTGTGTGTGTGTGTGTGTGTGTGTAAAATATATATATATATATATTTTTTTTTTTGTAATTTTTTTTAAAATTCATTTTTGCACAGTCCAGAAACCCTGCTCTAGATTAAACGAAATTCTGTTCCAGAAACCCTGCTCAGCAATTAAACATGGAACGTTCTCAAGTCACTTCAGGCCTCAAATAAGATGGGTGGTGGTCTCACACACGGCAATGAAATTCATCTTCCACATAAAGCCAATCACAAACATCCATGCCCACACAATAGGATTCAAACCCATGACCTGTCGGTTGGAGAGTGGGTATGCTAACTGCTCAGCCAACCAGGCCAGCCACAGGGAATGTAATATGAGTAACATTGGGGAAGATACAGTTAGTGGTACAGAATATGATGGGCACAGTGTTTTCAGGGAGGATAGAGAGAAAAAAATGGGGAGGGAGGGGAGTACATTTTATTGATTCTGGCCGACTGCAACCAAAGAGAGTGGAGTTCAACTGCAGGCACCAATGAAAATAGCACATTTGAGTCCATCTAGTGTGAGATAGTGAACCAAATATATATTTGGTTGCATCTATAGCTAAGGGATGTAAAGAATAATGGTGATAGTATGAATCAACAAATTAGCTCAATAAGTGGGGGATGGGTAATTATTATGGGGAACTTCAACTATGGGAACATAGATTAGAAGGAAAGGAAACATGGGAGGAAGGAAATGAAACTTATACAGTTACTATAGAATAATTACCTGAGGCAGCATGTGATGGAATGCACTAGGGGAGTGCCAGACCTAGTAATTGCATCAGAAAGTTTGTCTATAACCACATTACCAACAATTGGTGAGAGTGATGATACGATCTTGACCTGGGAGGTAGCTAAATGTGGAAATTTCAGTTAAGAGAGGATATATATATATATGGAATTACAGGACTCATAAATATGAAACTTAGGAGATTGTTTGGATCAGTGCCATGGCATGTGAAACTGCAAGGGCTGGATGTTGATAGTGCATGGGAAGTTGTAAAGGATTGTTTGAAGGATGTAATAGCAGACTGCATACCTAGAGTCAGGAGAATAAAAAAAGCAGGAGTTAAATGGATGAATACCATCAATAAGCTGGAGCTAGGGAAAAAAAATCGTGAAGGGAATTCAAGGAGAAAGGTGACCAGCTGACACATCAGCAGTATAAAGAACAAAGCAAAACAGTAACAAGTATAGTAAGAAAGGCAAAAGCAGAGTATGAAAGGAAATTAGCACTACAGGCCAAATATAATCTCAAAGAGTTCTTTTGGTATACATCATGAAAATTATAGAAACAACTACCACGTTAGAGTAAAACTTTAATTTAATATAAACCAAAATAAACACTCAATGTTTTGACCTTCACATTAAGATCATCATCTGGAGTATACAAGCTGCACTACAATCTACATGGTATGCTAAAGTTACTGATCAACTGTTAAAACTATTGGCCTGACCTCTGGTGAAAAAAAAAAAACACCATTACAAGATCAAAGCTAGAGTCCTGTTATTATTATCTATTAGGTTACAAAATAAATACATAGAAATTACAACAAACTAGTATGGATGGTGGCCAATAAAAGCCAAAAAATTTTTTAGACTCCTAAAGTCAGGGTTTGCTGGAAAACTACATGGGCTGAATGTGTGCCATCCAAATTCTTGGAATTTTTATGACACCATTATTGTTCAGATTAGGGTAGTTAATCAAAATTTCACAGGCTTCTATAAATTTCCGTTTGTACCAGGTTTTTGTATGATGATGTAAAGAACAAGCACTTTTCCAATCAATTTGGTGTAGGGTGTTAAGAACATTATCAGAGAGGTCTGCTTCTCCAAAATTGTTAATTTTAAATGCCAAGATGGCAGGAAAGAGATCCACAGGAAAACCAAGGTCTAGGTGGATTGATCCGGACAGAAGTGCCTTAGAAGCATGAAATGTTAGATATGACAATATTGGATATTTCACAAGTAATAGACTGATTTGGAGGAAAATTATTGATAGGAGATTAATAATAATGTAAACTTAATCACGTAGTGCTGTCACAGTAACCTGAACACTCCTTAGCAGTACATATCAGATAGAGGATATATATACATATAATGGAGAGGAAACAATATAATTCACCATGTCAAAAACTTACTAAATCTATGTCTATAAGAGGGAAAGATACCAGAAAACTGGAAAAATGCTACTCTGATACTTTATTTAAAAAAGGGGACAAAGAAGAAGTAAAGCACTATAGACCAATTAGTATTCTCTCTAATCTGTACAAAATTCTCACAAAAGTAATAATAAACAAGTTAAGCCCTCTTCTAGACTCAAATCAACCAGTAGAACAAGCAGGATTTCGTAAAGGCTTTAATGCAATTGATTCATGCAGTAAAACAAATAATAGAAAAAGCAGAAGAAAATCCATTGCCTCTCTCTGTTTAGCCTTTATTGATTATGAAAAAGCATTTGATTCCATCAAAACTAATGCAATAATCAAAGCACTCCAGAATCAGGGAGTTTCTGGAGAATATATGAACCTCCTCCAGGAAATACACCACACTGCAACAGCAACAATCCAACTTCACATGAGTAGCAATAAAATATCAATTGAAAAAAGTTTCTGACAAGGAGACTCTCTATCACCCAAAATACAACAGTCCTTCAAGAATATTTAATAATATAAACTGGACAAACCTTGGTATAAAAATTGATAACAGAAATTTAACACAACTAAGATATGAAAATGATATCATAATTTTTGCAAACACTCCAGAAGACCTTAATATAATGATAGAAGCCCTATATCATGAAAGCCAAAAAGTCAGTCTAAAAATAAACAGAGAAAAAAACTAAAATCATATTTAAACATTTTGTAACACCAAAAAACATAATAATAGAAAACAATTTCTTGGAAAGAGTCTCTTCATATACATACTTAGGTCATCTCATTGATCTAAACTATGGACTCGAAAAGGAAACAAATAGGAGAGTTCAACTTGCCTGGAGTGCATTCAGAAAATTGAAAAGCATTTTTCAAAACAATGATGTCCCACTCTGTTTAAAAAGGAAGACATTTAATCAGTGCATACTTCCAGTCATCTCATATTATTATGGGCAACTCCAAGGAGTCGACAGACTCATCGAGGGAGGCCCTGACATCATGTCAAGAACAACTATTCTTCTTTCACACAGTATCTATCATACCTCACTTTAAACTCATTCATGGTCATAGCATCCACAACAGACTCTGGCAACTTATTCCACTCATTTACCACTCTCCAAGTAAAGAACCTAGCTCTAACAATCCTGTTAACCACATTTTTGCCCAGCTTCCATGTATGGTCCCTAGTCCTCCTACCACCAGTCCTATTCTCAAAAATATCTTCTGGATTAATCTTATAGAAACCCTTCAGTAATTTGAATGTCTCAATCATACACCCCTTTTCCGCCTATCAACCAATATTTGCAATCCACAAATCTTCAATCTGTTCTCATAAGGTTCATTCCACAGACCTGCCACCATCTTGGTCACTTGTCTCTGGATCCTCTCCACCTCCTCCCCATCAAGAAGAAAACCTGGCGCCCATATCTGGGCACAGTAGTCCAGATGGGGTCTTATCAGGGCTCGATATAGAGGAACAATAACTTGTTTGTCTCTGCTCATTAAAGTATTTTTCAGTAACCAAGTGATTTGATGAGCTGTTTTAGCCACTGTTGCAATGTGCCCCTAAACTTCAACTCCCTATTCACCAACACTCCCAAATCCCTGGCCTCATCAATTTAGTGGAGTACGGTTCCACCAACGTGATATACTGCTGCTAATCTTTTCACTCCAAAATGCAAAACCTTACACTTTGCCACATTAAATTGACATCCATTTTCCTTAGCCCAGTCCTCCAAACTATCCAAATCATCATGCAAAATTTTGACATCCTGTGCACTCCAATTGCTCTACCCAACTTTGCATCATTCACAAACAAGTGAACACTTCCTCTCAGATCCTTTCCTATATCGTTAATGAACAAATTAAAAAGTAGTGGTCCAAGAACAGAACCCTGCGGCACACCACTAGTCACAAGCCGTCTTTTGGACTCCACTCCTGAATAAACCACTCTCTGGTATCTCTCCATCAACCACCCTCCTATCCATCTCACCAATCCTATATCCATCCCCCATCTGCTCCAGTTTACTGATTAGAGTTCCATGTGGTATCCTATCAAAGGCCTTGGCAAGGTCCAGTAGAATCACTGAAAACCCATTACCCTTATCCAGTTCAGTCGTTACTGTGTTATAAAATGTGAGCAAATTACTGAGGCATGATCTACCCTTCACGAAACCATGTTGTCCCCCCCCCCCATACAGTATCCCATTTTCATCTATCCAATCCTGTATTCTTCTCTTGACTAGTTTCTCCAAGACCTTGATAACGATTCCTGATATGCTAATCAGGTGATAATTTACAACAGCAGTCCTGGAACCTCCTTTATGCAGTGGAACTATTTTCCCCTTTTTCCACCCCATCGGGACTAACCCAGACCCGAGACTCAGATTAAACAGAATGGTCAAAGGTACTGACAATTCTTTAGCTGCTTCACGAACGACACGATCTGGTATACCATCCAATCCCACAGATGAGGTTTTGAGTTGACATTGAGGTTTTGTAATAGACTACTCACCTCCACCTCATTCACCACAATTCCCGTATAAACTTTTGGTTCATTCATTTCTGCAATGTCACCATCTGGATGATATACTCTTGTAAAGTGCTCGCTCAGTAATTCAATTATATCAACTGATTCAGTTACCTCCCTACCATCGGCATTATTTAAAATCATTCTGCCATATACATTTTTTCTTCTACTTGCAACATATCAAAAAAACTGTTTAGGATTCTCTTTAGCCTGCATTGCCAATGTTCTTCGTAATCTTTTTTGCTTTTCTTACCACACTCGTTACCCTTCTGGCCTGGGCTTTATACTGTTCATGTGTCTGCTGGTCACCTTTCTCATTAAATTCCCTCCATAGTTGTTTCTTTTTTTGCAGTTCAAGCTTAATGGTGTTATTCATCCATTTAACTCCTACTTGATTTTTTATTCGGGTTCTAGGTATACAGTCAGCCACTGCTTCATGCAAACACTTCTTAACCGCCTCCCATTCACTGTCAACTAGCCCTTGCAGTTTTGCATGCCATGGCACTGTACCAATCAATCTCCTAAGCTTGTCATACTTACCAGCCCGATAATTCCACATGTACCCTGTCTTAAATGTAGATTCCACACCTTTAGCCACCTTCCAAGTCAAGACCCTATGATCGCTCTCACCAATTGGTGGCAATGTGGTCATATTCGTTACAGCCAAATTCTCAGATGCAATTACTAGGTCAAGCACTCTCTGACCCCTAGTATTTTCCATTACATGCTGTTGCAGATAGTTATCCCTTAATAACCACATAAAATCCAATTCCTTCCTCCCATGTGTCCTCTCCTCCTTCCAATCAATGTTACCATAGTTGAAATCTCCCATAATAATTACTCTCCTTCCACTCATTTCTTCTATTTGCTTATGCATACTATATCCACCATTTATTCCATCACCTGGTCTATAGTAGCACCCAACTGTATATTTTGTTCTGCTAGTTTCAATCTCACACCAAATAGCCTCAAATGTGCTCTTTTCTCTATCCTGTGGTTCCACTTCTATTCTCCTTGACTGTAGCTCATCTGCTATCGTCAATAACACCCTCCCACCATTTTATTCTCCCTGTCTCTCCTGAACACACCATACTCCTCACATTCAATCCCACTAGCTGTGTCATCTTCTGTCAGCCATGTTTCACTAATGCCAATAACCTGTGGTCTGGAAGTGCCAACCAAGGCTAAAAATTCTTCCTTCTTGTTCCTAATACTTCTGGCATTTGTATACATGAACTGAAGAAACTGATTTGTCCCATCCCTATTTTGATGCCTTATACTAACTATTCCATTCTGATTTGTGGTCTTTCCTACTTTCTTGAGCATATTCACACACTCAACTGTCTCCCTAAAATCTGCATATCTACCCACCCCCCTTATTAACTCTAGTTTCCCTGGTTCTGTACATTCACTTCCACTACATTCGACAACACCTTTTCAAGTCTCCGCACACCAAATCCATTCAAATGTAATCCATCCATTTTATATAAAACCTTTTGCCCACCGAACTCATTCCACACCACTCATCAAACATAATTCACGCATAAAGTCATTAGCAATTATGGCCATTCTTCTATACTCTTCACTGTCATGCCGTGGCAACAGACTCACCATCCTAACTCTCTTACTCTTTTCTTTTGCTACCTGAAGCAATTTCCTGGCATCCTCACTCGTAGCCTTTTTGTTTCCTTTCAAATCATTTGTACCTGCTACCACTATCAGTTCCTTCACCCACTGTTTTTGCATTCTAACTGACTCGCTTACATTCTTTACAGTCGCACCGGGTTGGTACGATTTTGTTAAACTCTCAACTAACTCACCTCTTACTAGGGAATCTCCATACAACACACACTCTTTCATTTTAAAAGTATGATAGGCAAAAGTCTATCATACTTTTGCCGATTATTAGTTGATACGCTTGTTAAAGATTTTTGCCAACGTTCCAGTTGCTGGTTTACTCCATGTATCGCTCCGTGTAATAGAGCTAATTCACTCATTGCGTCAGTGTCATCATTTTTATTTTCCGATGATTCATTCAATCGTTCTGTATGCTTAACTTCATTCTCTCTTACAACACCACTCTCACAGCTATCAGGTACTACCTCGCAAATATCCTTATTCATACCTCGAATAATGCTATTATCTAGATTCTCACTTTCGACAATGTTATCACTCACACGATCTGAAACACTCTTTAAATCCTCACATTCTTTACACTTTTTGCACACATTCACTCCACAATCGTTGTTTAACCAGACTCCAACCGCTCTCCTCGATGCATACATTTCGCAAACGGTACACTGAATCAAGTCTTTTATGTTAAGATATAGTTGTGAAACTTGGTCGCTAACAAAAGCACTGGCAAATAAACTAACAACAACTCAAAAAAAAAATAGAGAGGTTGATGCTAGGCATCACATTAAAAGATAAGAAGCGAAACACCTGGATAAGAAACAAACTCACATCACTGATATCATTCTTCACCAGAAGCGACTAAAATGGAAATGGGCCTGATATCTATCTAGAGGAGAAGATGAGCGATGGACCACCATACGAACTGGATTCCAAAAGAAGGGAAACGAGGCTGAGGATGTCCTAAAAGAAGGTGGAGTGATGAATTATCAAATTTTGTTGGGGAAAATTGGTCAACCATTGCCAAGAACAGAAAAAGGTGGAAAGAACTGGAGGAGGAGGCCTTCATCCAGCAGTGGATAAAAAATGGCTGAAAAGAAGAAGAATATATATACACACACACAGACAGACAGATTTTTTTATTTTTATTGCACAAAAACATCAAGGGTGATAATGCATTGGGACACAGGTTAAAGCAGTACACATGGTAAATGGCTAGTAGGACAATCACAGACATCCATGCTCTGGCAGGATTCGAACCAGCAGCCTCTTGGCTGGAGAACAGATAAGCTAACCACTCAGTCAACCAGGCAGCAATATGACTGGAGGTGGTTTATTGCTGATGATATAACAGCAATATCCAACAAAATTAAAAGTTATACGATATTAGGTCTTCATTTCAGGCTATCTGGTGTGAGACAGAGGTCAATAGAGCAAAGTATATTGTTAGTTGCTGCTATAGAACTGGAAGGTGCACAGGAAGATGTGGATGTGTATCGGTAGATTAGCACAATAAGTGAAGGCTGAGCAATTATTATGGGAGATTTCAACTATGGGGACATAGACTGGAAAGAGGAAAGATGGTGGCATGGCAGGGTGGAAATGGAATTTATATAGTTTCTAAGGGATAATTACCTGACACGTTATAGAGATGGCGAGGGGGTTTGAGAGTGCTGAATATGGTAACAGCATCAGAAGCTATATCCATAACCAAGGAAGACACTCTGTCTCCAATTGGGGAGAGTGACCATGGAGTCTTGTTCTGGGAAGTTGCTATACATGTGGAATTCTCTTTCAAGGAAGGATTTATGTTGAACTATTAAGCCAGTAATTATGACAGACTTAGGAGACATCTTGTAGTGACATGGCTTGAGAAGCTACAACGAACAAACATTAGAAGTGCATGGGAAGTGGTCAGGGATTGTTTAAGAGAAGCAGAATCAGACTGCTAATTCTTGTAGAAAGGCTTATACGTTGGTAACACATGACTATTAAATTATTTAAGGAATTTGCAACGTATACTGGAATATTAATTAAAAGAAACTTTAATGAATACTTCCTATAATTTGGTAATGTCACATTGCCATCTTCATGGGAACATACAAATATGACACGTGCACGCAGGAACTACAAAAAGCAAATGAGGCAGAAGATAAGAAACTACTCTTGTTCCTAAAGTCCTAACTACATCCAGTTTCACCAGTACAGCCACTCTGGGCTTACAGACCATGCTCTGGATACCTGCCACAGAATACGGTGGAAGAAAGCCAAAGTAATACACCACAGCAAGTTCAAGTACAAAAGACTATTCATAGAATCAGCCTCAGCACTAAAAAATGTTCCAAACCTCAACAAATTTGGGTGCATGAGACTGCCTCAAATTTGGGAGACTTACATCATGAGAACATCAGCCCAATGGCCAAGACAACCTAATATAGCCCACTAAGGGCACCATCAGGCCTTTAGGAACAAGAGTAGTTCCTTATCTTCTGCCTCATTTGCTTTTTTGTAGTTCCTGCGTGCACGTGTCATATTTGCATGTTCCCATGAAGACGGCAATGTGACATTGCAGAAATATAGGAAGTATTCATTCAAGTTTCTTTTAATTAATATTCCAGTATACGTTGCAAATTCCTAAAATAATTTAATAGTCATGTATCAGACTGCATACCCACAGTCAGGAGGATAAATCAAGTAGAGATTAAGTGGATCAGCAGAAATATAAAGCAAGAAAGAACTACAAGAAAACACTGCAGAGGGAAAATAAAGAAAACATGAAAAATGTGATCTGCATACTCATGAGCAGTACAAAGTGCAAGCAAGAAAGGTGCCCAGAATGGTAAAACAGGCCAAGGTAAATCCAAAAGTTTTTTTCATTTATGTAACAAGTAAGAGGAAAAATTACTATGGAAGGTTGACTTTAATCAGTGCTGACAGTAGGAAGTGACAAGTGGCAAAAATGTAAATAGTTGAGATGCTGAGTATATCATCCACATGGAGATTTTGCAGTTGCTGATGTGAAGAGATGCATGTCAAAACTGAGGTAGATAAACTCAGCCTATTGAAAAAACATCAATGTGAATACAGCAGTGGTACTGAATGGCATGACAGCCCATGTACTATATGAATGTGCAAAAGAATTGATATTGCTTCTGATGAAATTGGTTAATCTAAGTCAGTTCTGGCAAGGTTCCAAGAGAGAGTAGAAAGAGGGTAAGATAGCTCCATTACATAAAGATAGCTCCAAGACAGACATAGCAAATTAAAGATTTGGGTTTAAAAAAGTAACAATTACATGGATGGTACTGGATTGCAAGAAATTGATGATTTGGAGATAATGCTGGACAGAGAGTTGAAGTTCAGCAACTGCGAAATCTCGAAAGATTACTTGGATGTTGAAAAACATGCAAATAAGCAAAGATAGATTATCTCCATTTATAAGATTATGATTCAGTTGCATCTTGACTATTGTGCACAGATTTAGTCACCTGGGCTTCTTGGGGATTAAGAGGTAGTAGAGAGGATTCAGAGATGAGTGACAAAGCTGGTACAGGACTGTGGAATGCTCCCTATGAAGATAGGTTGAAGGTGCATGTGTAGGTTACAAAGTTTAATTGATAGGCAGAAAAGGGGGAACATTATATAAACTTATAACTTATTAAACGAGTTCTATAACATTGACAGAAAGGAAATTTGTCAATACATGACAGAGAGAACCAGAGGTCAACCTTGGAAGTTCTGTAAGAGAGTGTTAGTAAGTGTGTGTACTAGATTTTTTTACTTAGAAAGTGGTGAGTGAATAGAATAGGTTGCCAGAATTAGTTGCGTGTCCTGACAACGAATGAGTTAAAGAAGAGGTATGATAGGTTTTGGGTGTATATACGTTAGTGCGGGTCTATCACGATGAATTTCCAGACTCTATGGTAGACACTGTATAATAATAATAATAATAATAAATATATATATCAGCGTTTTTGCACCTGCAGACCGGGGGAAATAGGAGAAATATTTTGCAGACCAGCTGATGGCTAAGACAGAAATATAAACCAATGTAGATAGTATTTTATTTATTAAATCCAATGTTATAAAATTACAATTTTTATCGAGTGTGACATCTGCTGCTGCTTAGGAGTTAGAAAATTTGATATATGTAGCTGGAGTGTTGTTTCTGAGAGACGAAGAAATTTTTGGCAGACTGCCAGGAAATTTTTGGCAGACAACCAGGACTACAGGTTGAAGAGCAAGAATATATATATAACAAGCAGAAATGCAATTCTCAGACTATATACAAAATAATCAGAGCATCGTGCTTAGACATGCTTCAGGTGAAGTACACCAGGCACCTAATTCATATAATATCGCATAACATGGAGATTAACAGATATGTATTCAAAAATGCACGGTGCATCATGTGTGCACACAACTAATTCTGGCAACCTATTCTATTCACTCACCACTTTCTAAGTAAAAAATCTAGTACATACACTTACTAACCACACTCTTACAGAACTTCCAAGGATAACTTTGAGTTCTCTCTCTCTCTCTCTGTCATGTATTGACAAATACATGTGTGCCTATTAAATTAAATAATGAGAAACTTTTTATGAAAGTAATGTAAACAGAAGTGGGCTAAATAGTACATCAGCTTAACTGCTAAAGTGTACTCTTTCTAGCGAGTACATATACACTGCTATAGCTTTATTAGTTTGTGCATAGATGCTGTTTGAGTGAGGTGTTAATGCCTTGTGTGAAAAATTGAAAATGGAACAAGCAGAGATAATATTTTTATTTCGCACTGGACAAATCTACTTCAAAAAAATTTAATGATATTAAAATCATCATCATCATTCTTTCAGGAATTTAGGCCTAGAGGCCTGTTCCAGTCTCTCTCCATCTTTTCCTTGGTCATCACTGACTTCTATATCCTCCAATGATATTAAAACAATGTTCATAAAGGACACGGGGTGCTCAAGGGTCAAAGCTGTATAACTGAGAGGAGACCGCGACACAGCCTTTAAAGGAATGCGGAGAACCGACCAGAGCTTCTGATCTAATGTCCAATCCTCACCTTCTCGTTGTGCACCCTGTTAGGTATCTACCTGGATACTAAACGAATAAGGATGGGCTGGCAATTTGGGATTTAGCAGACCATATTGTATTCTTATTGGCTTAAACCACAATATTAAATGATAATACAACATGATAGAATTTCATGCCGGCAGGGGTGTTGGCAGGTTAAACAAGGCTCCCATTGCTTTTGCCAGGGAACCAGGGCGAACAGTGAAAAATCAGCTACTGGAACAAATCCTAAAACACACCCTAACTCAATATCACCAGAATTGAAGATCGGTACTATCAACATAAGAAGCTTGAATGGCAAAGAAATGGAGCTAGCTGAAGAATTAGATAAGTACCAGATCGACATAATAGGGGTGACTGAAACAAAAAAGACAAAAACTGGTGAGCTCTTTCTGAGCAATAACTACAAAATGTTATATTCAGGCAATGACAATCAAGGAAAAAGAAGGAGTAGCCATAGTATTCAACACTACAACACTAAATACGAGGCTAATCTTGTTGAATGGGCAGACAATTTCAAGTAGAGGGATGTGGGCAAATATCAGAATGGGGAACTGGACAATGAGACTTATTTGTGTCTATGGTCCCACAGTAAGTTCTCCTAAGGTAGAAGTGGAGGAATTTTTTGAGGCTTTAGAAAAAGCAACTGACACAATGAAAAAATGGTCCTTGTTGGGGATCTAAATAGCAGAGTAGGAAATGATTGTCAGACATACAAAAATATTTTGGGAAAATTTGGAGAAAAGAGCAAAGCTAATAATAATGGCAAATACTTGATGGATTTCTGCTCAGGACATGGACTGGTTATTACTAACACCATGTTCCAACATAAAAATATGCAGGAATAAGATAAGTCTCATTAACTATGTTATTGTTGATAGTGACGTTTACTCTCTGGTGCAGGATACTAGCGTGTACAGAGGATTTGAAATTGGAAGTAATCACCATTAAGTCTTAAGCAGGATAAAACTGAATTTCATATTGAAAAGAAGAATGTAAGAAAGTTTTAAAACGAATAAAAGTTGAGCAGCCCTCAGATGTGAACTGTAGACTAAAATATACAAAGATTATTGAAGAAAAAATGAAAGAGTTTGAGAACAGGAATTAAACCTTGGAGATTCAATGGCAAGCTCTGAAGAAAACATTGATTGATTCTGCCAGAGAGGCATGTGGTGAGGTTATTTGTAAGAATAGAAAAATCAGAATTCCCTGGTGGGCATAGGAAGTAAAAGAGGCAGTGAAGAAAAAGAAGAAAGCATATATAAAGACGGCCTGGTTGGCCGAGTGGTTAGCATATCCACTCTCCAGCCAAAAGGCTGCGGGTTCGAATCCCGCTTTGGGCATGGACGTTTGTGAATGTCTGTGAAATGACTAGCGGTGGTACTCAGCGATAGATGGCATTGGTGGTAGATTATGAAGGTGGGTGGAGTAGTGAGACGAAGAGTTGTAGAGTACATGCCCTCCCTCGATGAGTCTTTGGACACCCTGGAGGTGTGATGTAATAATAATAATATCAAAAGTTCCTGGCAAATAAGTCAGCTTGTGCTCTTAGAGAATACAGAGACAAATGTAAGAAAGTTAAACACTGTGTAAAACTAGCTAAACAAAAGTCATGGGAAGACTTTATTATTATTATTATTATTCAGGCCGCCATGGAGTCAAAAGACTCATCGTGGGAGGTCCTTTCTAAGAAACACAAGTGTATCAAGACTCATTGAGGGGAGGTCCCTCCTAGGAAACACAAAGTCTATCATACCACTCCTTAAATGCATTGACCGTTCTCGCTCTCACCACTCCATGGTTCAACCACCCTCCATGCAAAGAAAACACTCCTCACCCTCTTTCTCACAGTTTCCTTTCGTAACTTCCAGGGATGGCCCCTTGTCATGAACCTTGTCAGGGATGGCCCCGTGTTCAACCAAATGTCAACCCTGTAACCACCTCTCCTTCTTCTATCCACCAAACTCTGCAGTCCACACTCCCTCAGCCAATCCTCATAACTAACATTGTACAGTCTCCAGACACCAACTTTGTTATCCACCTTTTTACCCTTTCCCCTACAAATCCTGGGGACCAGATCTGAGAACAATAGTCTAAGTGTGGTCTGATCAGTCTTATACAACAGAATGATGACCATTTTATCTCTGCAATAAGTTTAGTTTAATCCTTTATCCAAGTGTGAGCAAACAAAGTTTGTGCCTGAAAGTATCTTCAGGACTGGGGTAAGGTAGTGTAACACCAGGCAACTTGTTGCAAAGGTGGAGAAAGCTCTCATCACTCCTATCTCAGTATCTCCCATAATGCAAAGCACATCTCCTTGCGGATATGTGTAATGCTATGCATTAAGGCAAGGGCCACTACCCATACCGGTTTCGACCTTTATTGAGGTCTCGTCAGTGGGAGCCAGGCCCAGTAGTGGAGATACAAAGGCAGAAGCAATGAGAGGTCATCCTAACCTATAGGAGTTGCCAAAGGGTGTGCCACCTTATTATTAAATTACTCCGGATTCAGAGAAAGATGTTGAGAGTTTATTTTTCACTTGGTTAGACTATAATAAGTTTAGTTTAATCCTTTATCCAAGTGTGAGCAAACAAAGTTTGCACCTGAAAAGTATCTTCAGGACTGGGGTAAGGTAGTGCAACACCAGGCAACTCATTGGAAAGGTGGAGAAAGCTCTCATCACTCCTATCTCAGTATCTCCCATAATGCAAAGCACATCTCCTTGCGGATAGCATTACACATATCTCTTGTCTCTCCTGCTTATTCCAGTTTAACTCCTCCCATAGAATATGCAGCGTCCCATCGATGTGTCCCAAACCTCAAGACCTTACATTTTACTGCATTAAACTGACACCCTCATTCATTTGCCCATGTAGCTAGCTTATTCAAATCCTGTTGCAGGGCTACTACATCTACACTATTACTAATAACCTTTCCCAGCTTCACATCATCCGCAAATAACCGAATATCCCCTTGCAACGTCATTGATATAAAGGTTAAAACAATATAGGTCCCAGTACCGAGCCCTGTGGAACCCCACTTGTAACCTTCTGCCTCTTAGATATTGCTCCACCATACACAACTCTCTGATACCTATCGGACAGCCAATCCTGAATCCAGTTGATCAATCTGACATCCAGACCCATGTGCTGCAACTTGAATATCAGTTTATCATGTGGCACCCTGTCAAATGCCTTTGCTAAGTCTAGGAAAATGGCTACATATGTCTTTCTCTCATCTTACCTTTGGTAAGAACATAGAAAATAAATATCAAGAAGGTGTCAAGATATTCTGGAGGTTGTTGAAGAAGCTCAGAAATGGAGGAAAGAGTGCTTTAAGAGGAATTAGAGATGATAAAGGTGATATGAAAACTGGAGAAAAAGATATCCTTGAAGTATGGAGTAATTACTTCGAAAACTTACTAAACGGAACTAGCAGTAATGACAGCACAGTGATAAAAAACACTGACCAAGCATGCAATCAATATATATCCATGCTTGAAGTAGAAAAAGCTATCAAAAAGTCTGAAATGTGGAAAGGCAGCTGGAGTAGATGATATTAGACCAGAAATGCTCAAGTATGTTGGTATAAAAGTTTTACAGTGGCTACACTGCATAGTTCAGAGGGCCTGGAGAGAAGAACGAATTCCAGATGATTGGAATAGAGCTCTCATAGTACCCATATATAAAAAGGGAAATAAAACTGATTGTGAGAATTACAGAGGTATTTCTCTACTGAGTGTTCCTGGTAAGATTTATGCAAGTATACTTGAGAAACGGTTGAAAAGGATTGTGGAAGAGAAGCATGGTGAGGAACAAGCTGGATTCAGGCCAAATAGACGCTATCAGGATCAGATATTCACTTTACGACAAATAGTTGAAAAGTCATGGGAATATAACAAAGATCTGTATTTAAGTTTTGTAGATCTGGAAAAAGCATATGACAAGGTGCCAAGAGAGAGAAGCTATTCAAAACGCAACAGTTGATGTCAGTGGATCATTATATCAAGCAATACTTAGTCTTTATTTGAGTTTGTAAATCAGCAGTTAGAATTGAAGGAAGTACAGATAGATGGTTCAATGTTAAATCTGGTGTCAGACAAGGATGTACATTATCCCCTCTCTTATTAATTATCTATATGGATTACATTATGAAGGAAAGTGGTATTAAACCTGATATCAAAATTGGAGATGTTAATGTCAGCTCCTTGCTTCATGCGGATGATGTTATACTTCTAAATAAATCTGCTACAAGTCTGCAAGATTCCCTGACTAAATTGAATAATTGTTATGATAGATATGGTTAACAAGACAAAGATAATGAAAATAGGCAGAAGCATTAAAAATATCAGCTCCATTCTCAAATCACTAATAACCCTGCCTAGCTTCACATCATCTGCCAACAACTGAATATCTCCCTGCAATCCACTGACAATGTCATTGATATAAAGATTAAACAATACAGGTCCTGAGCCCTGTGAGACCCCACTTGTAACCTTCTGCCTCCTTGATATTGCCCTGTCATACACAACTCTCTTTTCTAGCACATTCTATTAAAATACATGGTAAAATCTCATTCATCCTACTGTCTCATAGCAATCTACCATTCTTAGTATTCGAAATACATCTTCATGCATTTAAAGTTGATCCTGTCTCTCTATTTTAGCTTCTAGGAATAAAACTCAGTTTTGCAGGTTTTGATTGCAATGAAGTCATCATCATCATCAGCTCCTTTTAAAATGATATCAACCTCTCTGAGGCAAATGGGAAGGATAAACCCAAGAAAGAAAGAATTTGTATCAATAAACAATAATAACCAGAAAATATAAGATAACATGTAATGCCACAGCAATAGATTCCTTCAGTCCAAGGGACTTCACAATAGAGACTTATCCCTATAACATTAATGTGTTATATACTGAACACAATCAGTAAAAACTCCTCAAAATTACTAATTATTTTTATCATAGAAATTTTTTTTCACATTCCACATAATTTTGGAATACATAGGCATGTATGTACTGATGAATGTTCTTATAATGAAAGGCAGCAAGGAAGAACCTATTAATAACTAATTAGTTTCTGTGCATTTTTGAATCTTAAAAAATCCAGTAGGAATATATATTCCCACCAGAATCTATATGATCATTATTAATTAAATAAAAAGTTTAAACGTGAACACGCATACACCAAAACAACATCTATTATCCAGCAAGTATTACATCACTTATCTATTCAACATAGTCTAAGCTGAACGAGATTAATATAAAAATGTGACATAAAGCAGGTATTAAAACACGTGCACATCCTGTTTTCGCAAGGTAGCAGTTGCTATAGTTACTATAAATCATGCATACCTCTAACAAACAGAGTATCAAAAATGCCAGATCTCCTAGCACACTTAAACAACCGATTCACTTTGAACGCCATCACTATCCCATGCGAAAGAGCGTGGGGAGGGAGAGGGGAGGAAATTTGTCAAACTGCATAATTCCATGTTAAGAAGAAATACGTCTCCAGAATTCTTGGGAATTAACTACTTAAAAGAGATTATATATTTTGTTATTTTCCTTCTTTCCTTATTCTTAACATGTATTATTATTATTTTTTTTAAAATGAAAATCGTGACATAGTCTGCAAGATGCTTCAGAATCATGGAAAGTTCAGTACGAGAAGATGGACAGGTGTAGTGTTGGTGAATTCGTGTGATTTAGTTTTCTGGTTATGATGGATTATATAAATAACGAAATTACATGAACCGCGTAAAGGATCTGGTTTATTATAGTTTCAAATTTTTGTGTACAATAGGATGACGTTGATGTAGAGTTGAATCATTAGTTTTTACTGATTATGTCTTCAAAAAGCACCATCTCCAAAGAGCTCAACGGTAGGTGTGTTTATTTACGTTGTAACTTACAGTAACTGTAGATACTGTATTCTTCAACCTGCTATGTTACCTGTACAAGAATGCATCAAAATAAGACGGTGTTGACCATAAACATAACTCGATGTAAGCAAAGTGTGCAGTACTTCCGGGCTCGAAGATTATAGTGGTCACCCCAACATGTTTGTGATTGCATGAGATTTGAACTTTGCTGTTGATTTTGACAAATTGTATCGTTTATCAAGATAATTTGCGTAAAGTAATATCCTTAATATGGAAAATTTTAAATACGTGCTTTGGTCACTTCCAACATATATGATGTATAATATGCATTATCGCACACACATTTTCTAAGACAGATAGAGAGAGAAGATCAACGAACAGCATAGAATTTCCAACTAAACTGTATTTGTTTTAATAAACATATTCAGTATAAAATTTTAGTATTTATCAGACACAAGACAGCAAGGTTATTCAACATTCATATTAGAATATTGACAGGCTTCCAGAGCTGAATGCCTTAGATCAGGTTTTACATTAACTATTCCGCAAATGCATCAATACCGAACGTAAGGACCACCCCCTAACATAAATAATCAACAAATACTTTTGCAGAATGCCTGAAATTTGTGTTGGGTCCACCCCTACAACTGTTCCTGCAAGTTAATTCTAACATGAACTACATTTTCACTAAAAGAGTTTTCCTTAAGATCAGATTCACCCACCCACATACCTTTAGTTCAAATCTTTTTTATACCTTAGCTTGTAGTCTTAAGGAAATTATAATTCGTCTGTTTAACTACAAAATGACCTTATGCACAAAATGTTATGTTTGCTCATTCATTTTGTCAAACAAATTAAAGATGCCAAGAAATTATATTTCTGGTTCAATCCTTTTACTAGGAATATAATTCCTTGGCATCTTTAATTTATAATATTACGAAGTAAAAAAAAAAAAAAAAAAACTTTCAACATTTTGTGAAATGTTTGTGACAACCTTTGTTTTTTTTTTTTTTTTCATATGATTAGCTGATATTCATACTCATTATTAATCTGGGTATGCACTCTTCACACTTTTTCCAGTATATCAGTCTTTTTACAGTACTTTAAATGAGTCAAACCATGAAAAATGAATAATTATACCTTTTTATGTCCCCTAGAATTGCGAGAGTTACTTTGCTACTATTACTTTATCCTGAACTTTTGACAGTATATTTAGACCAGATTCAAGACTAGCCTTGAATTTTTTGCCACCTAGATGGACTGTTGTATATGTTATGAACTGTTGAATCTTCATTACCATTTTCTAAGACAAATAAAATATCCTATTTGAATTCTGAAGCAATAGTCTTGTTCATCTTTAATGAATCATCCCATTGTAGTATTGTTTGCAAATTGTGTTATTTTTAATTCTGTATCAACATCGTTGCTAAATATCAAGACAGCAATGGACATTACAATGACCTGTGTAACTCTGCTAGTAGCTTATCCCCCACTGGGCTGCTACTAGTAGAGTAGTAACAGCAGAGTAGAGGCATGTGCATTCAGTAGTGATATTTTTATTTCTCCCTTAATTATTCTTCTAATCACTGCAGCACATTTCCTCAATGCCTTTCTCCAGTTTGCATACAAGAATTATGATTATGAATTACTGTAGCAAGTCTTGCAAAAAAATCCACATATTCACATATATTGAAGTAAAAAATTTCCTTCATTTAATTTCATGTAAATAATTATAGGGGAATTAGTCTGTGAATACAGGATATAAAATATAGGCAGGAATATTAAAAGAGAAACTAAGCAGTATTATAGAGGACAAACTACTAGAAGAACAAAATGGTTTCTGAAAAGGCCGATCCTGCATAGATCCAATTTTTACTTTAAAATTATTAATAGAGAAGAGAATTTCAAAAAGAAACACATGTGGCCTTTATTGATTATGAAAAAGCCTTTGACAAAATTAGTAGACAAAAACTGTTTAAAATATTAACCGATTTAAACATACGAAACCAACTTTTGCAATCCATTCAAGAAATGTATACAGGAAATAAAATAGCAGTTAAATTAGAACACATCTCAGAATGGAAAGATATATCAAGAGGAGTATGACAAGATGTACCCTCTCACCTCTGCTTTTCAATATATATATATATAAATAAAATTATAACAATCTGGAAACATTATAACCTATTTGGTATACAAATGACCCCTCAAATGAAGATAGATACTCTACTATTTGCAGATGATGAAATAGTATTAGCTACATCAAATGATTTACATAGATCATTAAAATCATTAAATGATATCTCAAAACAATATAATATATGACAATATCTAAAGAAAAAACAAAAATAATTGCATTCAAAGGAGAAACCCCAATAAGAAATAAAATAATGATGGATAATAAAATATCAGAACAATTGCTTGTCAATTCTAACATTTTGTTTGACACCTTGGTGCCAAACAAAATGTTTCTATTCGAGATAGAAATTTGTGTGAAGCCTCATTTCATGTGGAGCTGAGAAGCTGAAGTTTTACACAGTATTGTGCGCTCACAGTTTTCATAGAACTGGGAGATTCTATGAAAACTGTGGAAGATTGCCAAGAATAGTCAATTCATGCTGAAGGGGAGGAAGAAATAAAGGATGTACAAATTGGTCACCAACATGCAAAATCACTTTAAACGTAAAATTTTCCAACTGTTATACAAGCAAAATAGTTACCACTTTAAAAACTACAATGTTCATAAAAGAAAAGTTAATTTTCCAGTGTGTAATAATAAACAACTCATCCCACAAGCCGGATTGATTACCCTAATATCAGAATGGATTTTCCTTCTTCTGATATGCGCAGAAGTGTCAAAGGGTCTCGTATCTGTGGGCGTACAGTAGTGGCTTTTACTTTCATGATGTGATCACTAGAGAAGTATCTGAAAACCAGAATTTTGGAGTTTAAGTAGCCCAAACACTTTGAAGTATTCTATTAAAAAAAAAAATTTTTTTTAACTCAAAACTAGTTAATTTTTCTTTTATGTTGTTAGTGCAAACAGGACATTTGATTTTTAAGCCCATTTATTTATTGTTTCTGGTTTTAGATAAAATTTAATTGAAATTAAGCAATTTTATTTATTTATTATTTTTTATTTTTATTTTTACAGAATTAATATTTAGGAATATATGCAGGGAAAAAAATCGTATTTTTAGAATAAATATATTTTTAAATAGGCAGCCAGAAGATGTATGGGCAGAGTTCAAGGCTCTCTTTAAGGGTAATTATTATTATTTTTATTATGACAGTCTCTCCATGGAGTCAGAAGACTCATTACGGGAGACCCTACATTGACATGCTAACCGTTATTCACACAATACCTATCATACTTATCCTTAAATTCATTCACAGACGAAGCATTCACAACCATCTCTGGCAATGCATTCCACGTAATCACTACCCTCCAAGCAAAAAAATCTAGTCCTAACATCCTTGTTAACCAGACTCTTACACAATTTCCAGGGATGACTCCTCATTCTCTCCCTTTCTACTCTGTATAGAAGAAAGTCGTCAGTATCAATCCTATAAAACCCCCTTTAATAATTTATATGCTTCTATCTTATCTTCTATCTTATGCCTATTAACTTCAAAAACTAGTTTTTGGAGCCCACAGACCAGCAACAATCTTTGTCACTTGCCTTTGGATCCTCTCCACCATTTCTTCATCACCAAGGAACCCAGGTGACCAGATCTGTGTGCAGTAATCCAGATGTGGTCTTATTAATGGTGTATAAAGTGGAACAATTACTTCCCTATCCCTGCTTGTCTGTGAATTCTTCAAACCATATAATTTGATGTACTGTTTTGGCAGCCTTTGCAATATACCCTCTAAATTTAAGTTCTCTGTCCATAATGACCCCCAAGTCCCTTGCCTCATCAACTTCTTGCAGTTCAGTTCCATTAATATAGTACACAGCATGTGGTCTCATCCTTGCGAAGTGCATCGCCTTACACTTGGCAACGTTAAACTGACAGCCATTTCCCTTAGCACATCCCACCAGCATATTTAAGTCATTCTGCAAGATATCTACATCACTTTCACTGACTATCACTCTTCCCAATTTTGTATCATCAGCAAACAAGTGGATATTTCCTGTCAAATTATTTCCAGTATCATTAATGTACAAATTAAACAACAGAGGACCAAATACTGAACCCTGAGGTACACCAGTAGTCACGTGCCTTCTCCTGGACTCAGCTCCTCCATAAACCACTCATTGATATCTGTCCAGCAGTTACCTTCTAATCCAAATCACTAGCTTTGGAGCTATTCCCATTTGCTCCAATTTATGCAGCATCACCGAGTAAAGATTTCCCTTATCCAACTCCACTGTTACTTTATTATAGAAAGTAAGTTACTAAGGCAAGACCTACTTTTCACAAAACCATGTTTCAAATGATAAATAACATATTCCAGTAATTATGGATATAATTTATTACATAATTAGTTATTCCTACATTGATTCTCTACCAGACATAGTGTAAAGAAAGTGCAAACTGATTCAATTATTTGTTGTTCCATAGCTGATGATAACTTTGAGACAAAGATCATAATCTTAATAGAGTCGTTGAAGAAAGCCAGCAAAGACCCCCCCCCCCCCCCCAATAGAAACAATTCAGAAAAGTCATCAGCTGAGATGGTTGGGACACCAACTTCGACATCCACCTACATGCTCTTGCTCTCTACTGACCAGTTAATGGACACAGAAGGAATCCATTCTTCTGTGCCCAAGAGGAAATTTTTTTCTTAAAGAGTGGTGGGTTAATGCACTATGGAGAGTGTGATGGTTGCAGTGACAGTTTTGGCAGTAAACTTATGTTTGAAGATGAGACTCATGAACCATCTGGCATTTTTCAGTTGCCACATAGCAAAGCAACTTGGCTCACCTTCATTTAATAAACTTTATCTCTGTGAGTTGTTGTTATATGCTTATTTTTTTATATCTTTCCCCATTCATACATGAATAAACAAAGATGATGATGATGTGAAGTCACACTCTCCACAGTGCATTGACCCACCACTCATCAAGGAAAAAAACTTCCTCTTTTTTCTTTCTTGTTTACTCCCCATTTTTATACAACCTCCAGGATATAGGACTTTTTTTCTCTTCCATGTATAAGTTAGCCAGTTTCCTTACAGTCCTGTCCACTCTCCAATGCAAACACTAACCTGCTATGTGAATTCTTCAAATTTTGCAGAGTTCATAATTTAATAAATATAATAAATTATTTTAATATTGCATGAGCATCTCCACAGAATCTGAAAACTCATCTCAGGAAATTCATGGTATTCACAATATCTGTTGTTATTATTATCTGTTGTTATTATTATGTGACACCTCCAGGGAGTCCAGAGACTCCTCGAGGGAGAGTGTGCCAACAGCATCGAATGATCCCCTTCCACCAACTAACCACGCTCAAACTTGCTTAACTTTTATATCTCTCCTTGAACATATTTGCAGAAAAAACATGCATACTGGCAATCAATTCCACTCATTTATCATTATTTGAGTGCCTTAAAGACAGGTGAATGAGTGGAAAAGTAAAAAATCTAGTTCAGATATCCTTAACACTCTTATTCTATTTTTAGATATGACCCCCTTGTTCTTTCCCCTTTGGTCAAGTGTCGAAAAACTTCCTATGTATTAATCCTCTAAAACCCTTTTAGTTACTTGTATGTTTTTATCACATCCTTTTTTCCCCCTGACTCCTCCTTCAGCAACTGCAGACCTTCAGAACTTTAGTCTCGTAGGAAGCATTCCTCACTGCTCATTGTTTTGGTCACTTTCCACCATATTCTCTCTACTACTTCTTCACCCCAAAGAAACCAAAAACCAGACATATGACAGTAATCTAGATGTTGCCTTATGGTTTCTTTACTTTGCACAGAATCATAAGAAAACAAGTGAATAATATTTATTTAAAGGCCATATATTTCAGCCTGAAAATTTCAGGCCATTATCAGTGGCAATGTTAGTTAATTACAAGGTAGAACACCGTGAACAATGGATTGATTTGAAACAATGAGAGGCATATGATGTTATACATAAAACAATACAAAGGTATAACAGAGGAAATGCTGTGATATTAGTTATTAATTAACGATAATAATAATAAAAAAACTTTAATGATCTGTGATTAGAATAAGACTTCCTGTGTCTTTGATAATGAGAGGCAGTTATTCCAGTTCAAGTATTTTAATAATAGGGTGTAACACCTTTTGGCTACTCATATATGAAAATATGCCTTCGGCATTACTTCAAACTTTTATCATCTCTGGGTCTGGCTCCCACTGACAAGACTTCAATAAAGGTTAAAACTGGTCTGGGTAGTGACCCTTCTCATAATGCATAGCATTATGCATACCCATAAGGATATGTGCTTTGTATTATGGGATACTAAGGCAAGTGATGTGAAGTCATTAGCTTCTGTATATGAGTTTCCCCCATTCCTGATTATATTTCAGGTGTAAACTTTGTTTGCTTACACTTGGATAAAGGATTAAACCAAGTATATAATTTCTTGGTATCTTTAATTTATAGTATAACCAAGTGGACAAACTTCCAACAACTATCTTCAATCCAGAGTATTTTAATAATAATAGTGTGACACCTTTTGGTTACTCATATATGAAAATATGACTTCGGCATTACTTTAACTTTAGTATCATCTCTAGGTCGTGCTCCCACTGATGAAATCTCAATAAAGGTTGAAACCAGTTTGGGTAGCATTATACATACCCATAAGGAATGTGCTTTGCATTATGGGATACTAAGGCAAGTGATGTGAAGTCATTAGCTTCTATATATATGTATATATGAGTTACCCCAGTCCTGATTATATTTCAGGCACAAAAAACCTTGTTTGCTTACACTGGGATAAAGGATTAAATCAAGTATATAATTTCTTGGTATCTTTAATTTATACTACATTATATTTCTTAAGTATTCTAGAAATTGGTTCTGAAATGTATGAGGATAGACTGTTTCCTTGTTATCTGAGCTAAGATTATAGGAATCAAAACTATGTCATGTGGCTTGCTGTGAGAAACCATTGAGTTTCATATATTGTTTGATCTTTAAGAGTTCTTGCTGTAGTTGTTGGTGTTTTGATTATAGGAATCAAAAATTCTTTGTGATTTGCTCAGAGAAGCCATTGAGTTTCATATATTGTTTGATGTTTAAGAGTTCTTGCTATAGTTGTTGAATAGAACATATGGTGTGAGCATGTCATAATGAAGTTTTGATAATTTCAATCTTCTGGGAGGAATGGTGAGCAGATTACTGGTGAATTTAGTATCCAATGAAAGTAGGCTTTCAATACATGGAAATAATTAGTTCACCTGAGTTGTGTTGCCTTTTTCTGTTTCCATAGTAAAATTATTTTGCAGATGTATGATAGAATATTTATGTTACATAAAAAGGTAGTAATGTTTGTTCATTATGGGGCCAGATTGCAAAAATGTTTATATAGCAAACAAAATGAAGGCTACGGGTGTATGGATGTGACCAGGATGTCTTTTAAATGTTGCAAATGGAAGTTTGGGGGGGGGGGGGGAGTGTGAACTTCTTTTGGCGGTTCCTTCAGTTTGACTGTGAAATTTGTTTTGATAAAGAAACTATCCAAAATGAATAACAAATTCGAACCATTTCATTATATCCTGTAGAAAGGTTATGAAAGCAGTGGTAGTGTATCTTCTAGAGGTATGTTAAGTGAAGAGCGATTCTATATTGAAACTGACCATTAAATCTGTGGGTTGGAGGGAAGGTTTTTGACTTTATCCAGAAAATTGAAAACGAGAAACAGTCTTGAAAATTGGAACTTTGGAATTTTCACAACCTTATGCAGTAAATGAAAAGACTTAAAGTTGATGTGATGGGAATTAGTGTAACCAAATAGCCTAACTCAGGAAAATTAGATATAGATGGCTTTACATTTGTTTATTCTGGCAGAGAGAAGCATGAATATGGAGTGGGTTTCATGATTAAGAAAGGCATCTTTAAATCTGTAATGGGGCTGCTGCCCATAAATGAAAGAATGATACTTATTAAATTAGCTGTAAAGCCTTTTAATATCATAATTATTCATTTTACATGCCTACAACTACTCACAATGATGAAGAAATAGATGATTTTAAATCAAATAAGATATGCATAGTGATGGGGGATTTGAATGCAAATGTTGAAGGGGGGAAAAATCCATTTGGTGGAAAATTTGGATTGGATGAAAGAGGTGAGAGATTGATACAATTCTGCATTCAAAACAACATACACATAATGATTACTTTCTTTCAACATCCAAAGTGCAGACTATAGTGATGGGTTGGACAAACCCTATAACACTATAAGAAATCAAATAGATTTTATAATGATAAATAATAGATACAAAAATAATATAACCGACATCAAAACATACCCAGGTGCTGATATAGGTTCAGACCAAAAGGTTAAACTAAAAAAACATTTCTAAAAACAATCATACTGAAAGACTTGACAGCTCTGAATATTATTATTATTATTACCCAAAACCACATGGAGTCAAAGACTCATCTAGGAGGTCCTTTTATCAAACAAACAGCTCATCATACTGTGCTTTAAACGCACTCAAATTCTCTGCAGACACCACACTCTCAGGCAAGGTATTCCAATCATTCACAACTCTGCATGGAAAAAACCTGCTTCTCACTCCCCTACTCACACCCTCTTTATACAGCTTCCAGGGATGACCTCTGGTTCTCCCCTGATCTCCCACTGTTTTCTATAGAACGTCTCCAGCATTGAGCCTATAACAACCCCTTAATAACTTGTGGGTCTCTATCATATCTCCCCTCCTCCTCCTCCTGTCCACCAGATTCTGCAAGTTGCATCTTCTCAATCTCTCCTCATACCTGACATTCCAGAAGTTAGAAACTACCTTAGTCAGTCACCTCTGGACCCTCTCCAACATCTCTTTGTCCTTCTGAAAACCAGGTGACCAAATCTGGGCACAATAATCCATGTGTGGCCTAATCAAAGCCTTATACAATGGAAGAAGAATCTCCCTACTTCTACAATTCAGTGTCCTCTGCATCATTCCCAGAAGCTTTTGTGTTGTCTTCACAGTTTTGACTACGTGTTCCTTAAATTTCAGATCCTTATCCGCTATCCCCCCCCCCCCCCCGATCTCTTATTTCCTGCACCTCCGACAATATATCTTCACCAAGCATAAATTCTGCATCTCACTTTTGTTTTCCAAATTTTAAAACCTTACATTTTGCAACATTGAACTCGTATTCCCATTTCCAATCACTTAATTTATTCAAGTCTTCTTGTAAGGCCACAACATCATCTCTACTCTTCATGGTTTGTCCCAACTTTGCATCATCTGCAAACAACTGAATATCTCCATCCAGATCTTCACCAATATCATTAATATACAAGTTAAACATCAATGGCTCTAAAACAGACCCCCTGAGGCACACCACTAGTAACTTTCCTTTTCCTGGATATCACTCCCCCATGCAAAATTTGTTGATATCTATCAGATAGCCAGTCTCCAATCCAACCAATCTAATATCCAACCCCATCCACTCCAGTTTGACTATCAACTTATCAGGCTGTAATCTATCAAGAGCCTTTGCAAAATCTAAGGATATTACTGTGTATGTTCATGGAAGCAGTCACCTTATTGTAATAAGTAAGTAGATGACTAAAACATGACCACCCTTTAGCACATCCATGCTGTCCATCAAAGATAATACCATTGTTATCAACCCAATTTTGGATCCTAGTTCTCACAAGCTTCTCCAACAACTTAACTACAGCACCTGACACACAGATAGGCTTATAGTTTGATGCTTGAGTTCTGTCACCTCCTTTATGAAGTGGCACAATCTTGCCCTCCTTCCACTCCTTAGGAACATCACTGAGTGTAAGACTCATTAAAAAATATACCTGATATCTGATAACATAATAATTATACCTGATAACATAATAGTGTTTAACTCAGGAATTAGGAAAAAATTAGACCATGTAGGTTATAAAACAGAAGACAATTTACTTAGCAACACAGAGGAAATTGAAAAAAAGATGGTCAAAATTTAGAAGTGCAATATGTAAGACAGCCAATGAGATTATTCCAAAAATTAAATACAATAAGAAAAAACCCTGGATGACATAATCAGTATTAGAACTTATGAATGAAAGTTGAAAAAAGAAAAATACACAACAGTATAAAATACGCAGTAAAATGATAAAAAATGAATTCAGGAAGGCGAAGGCTAAATTTTTAATATGATATTGCCATTGATGCCATCTATTCATGCCCCTAATCTTTCTCAGGACTCTCATATGTGCGGTCTCTAGTCTTTGACCAAGTGTTTTACTTCTAACCCAGCTCTCAGATCCATAAGTTAAAATTGGTTTGAACACTGTCTTGCATATAGCTAATTTAGTGTTTTGGCTAATTTCTCTCTTATTCCATATAAATTTATTCATTTGACTTCCTACCATATCAGCTTTGTTGATTCTGTTGTCAATTTCCATATTTAATTTACCATCTTCACTAAAATTTGTGCCTAAGTAGCTGAAATGTTTTACTTGTTACATAAGTTCTCCATTCACAATGTAGTTGATATTTACAATGCTTCTGCCTACTTTCGTTGTCTTTGTCTTTTTAATACTGAACCTTCATACCATATCTATTACAACAGTTATTCAATTTAGTCAGGGAATCTTGCAGACTTGTAGTGGATTTATTTAGAAGTATAACATTATCTGCATAAAGCAAAGAGCTGAGATTAGCACATCCAATTTTGATATCAGGTTTAATACTACTACTTTCCTTCATAATGTGATCCATATAGATAAGGAATAACAGAGGGGATAATGTACATCCTTGTCTGACACCAGATTTAACATTAAACCATCTTCTTGTACTTACTTCAATTCTAACTGCTAACTTACAACTCAAATAAAGACTAAGTATTGCTTGATATAATGCCCCATTAACACCATATAACTGTAACGTTTTGAATAGCTTCTCTCTTGGGCATCTTGTCATATGCCTTTTCCAGATCTACAAAACTTAAATACAGATCTTTGTTATATTCTCATGATTTGTCAACTATCTGTCATAAAGTGAAAAATCTGATCCTGACAGCCTCTATTTGGCCTGAATCCAGCTTGTTCTTCACCAGGCTTCTCTTCCACAATCCTTCTCAACTGTTTCTCAAGTATATTTGCATATATATTACCAGGAACACTCAGTAATGAAATGCCTCTTTAATTCTCACATTCAGTTTTATTTCCCTTTTTATATATATGTACTATGAGAGGTCTATTCCAATCATCTGGAATTCGTCCCTCTGTCCAGGCCTTCTGAACTGTGCAATGCAGCCACTATAAGACTTTTATACCTGCATACTTGAGCATTTCTGGTCGAATATCATCTCCTGTGGCCTTTCTACATTTCAGGCTTTTGATCGCTTTTTCTACTTCAAGTATGGATATGTATTCCTGACTGTATGCCTGGTCAGTGTTTTTTACCACTGTACTGTCATCACTGCTTGTTTCATTTAGCAATTTTTCGAAGGAATTACTCCATACATCAAAGATATCTTTTTCACCAGTTTTCATGTCACCTTTATCATCTCTAATTCCTTTTATAGCACCTTTTCTCCATTTCTGAGCTTCTTCAACAATCTCCAGAATATCTTGCCACCTTGATATTTATTTTCTATGTTCTTGCCAAAGTCCTCTCATGACTTTTGTTTAGCCAGTTTTATACAGTGTTTAGCTTTCTTACATTTGTCTCTGTATTCTCTAAGAGCACAAGCTGACTTATTTGCCAGTAACTTTTGATATGCTTTTTTCTTTTCCTTCACTGCCTCTTTTAACTTCCCGTGTCCACCATGGAGTTCTGATTTTTCTATCCTTGCCGATAACCTCACCACATGCCTCTGGTTGAATCAATCAGTGTTTTCTTCAGGACTTGCCACTGAATCTCTAAAGTTTGGTTCCTCTTATTCTTTATTCAGCATAGTTTGCCTCTCCATATGAGTACATTAGTGAACTCAATCACCAATCCCAAATGTAGATTTGGGACTGGTGATTGTTCTCAAACTCTTTCATTTTTTCTTGAATAATATTTGTGTATTTTAGTCTACAGTTCACATCTGAGAGCTGCTCAACTTTTATTCGCTTTAAAACTTTCTTACATGTTTTTCTTTTCAATATGAAATTCAATTTTATCCTGCTCAAGACTAAATGGTGATCACTTCCAATTTCAAATCCTCTGTACACTGTGGTGTCCTGCACCATTGGGAAAACATCACTATCAACAATAACATAGTCAATGAGACATTTCTTATTCCTTGCCTCTTCTTTCCATGTGAATTTGTGCACATCTTTGTTGGACCATTGTGTTAGTAATAACCAGTCCATGTTCTGAGCAGAAATCCAACAGATATTCGTCATTATTATTATTAAAAAAAAATTTCGACAAAAGTTTGCTCTTTTGTCGAAATTTTTGCAAAATATTTGTATATGTCTGACAATCATTTCCTACTCTGCTACTTTGATCCCCATCAAGGACCAACTTTTCCTTTTTCATTGTGTCAGTTGCTTTCTCTAAAGCCTCAACTTCTACCTTAGTAGAACCTTCTGTTGGACCATAGGCACAAATAAGTCTCATTGTCCAGTTCTCCATTTTGATATATGCCCACATCACTCTACTTAAGACTGTTTTCCATTCAAGAAGATGATCCTCTTATTTAGTGTTGAATACTATGGCTACTACTCTTTTCTGTTGATTGTCATTGCCTGAATATAATATTTTGTATTTATTGCTCAGAAAGATCTCGCCAGTTTTTGTCTTTTTTTTGTTTCAGTCACTTCTATTATGTCGATCTGATACTTATTCAAGTCCTCAGCTAGCTCCATTTCTTTGACATTCAGGCTTCTTATGTTGATAGTACTGATCTTGAACTCTAGTGATGTTGAGTTGGGGTAAGTTTTAGGATTTGTTCCAGTAGCTGACTTTTTTGCTGTTTGTATATGTCTGACAATCATTTCCTACTCTGCTACTTTGATCCCCATCAAGGACCAACTTTTCCTTTTTCATTGTGTCAGTTGCTTTCTCTAAAGCCTCAACTTCTACCTTAGTAGAACCTTCTGTTGGACCATAGGCACAAATAAGTCTCATTGTCCAGTTCTCCATTTTGATATATGCCCACATCACTCTACTTAAGACTGTTTTCCATTCAAGAAGATGATCCTCTTATTTAGTGTTGAATACTATGGCTACTACTCTTTTCTGTTGATTGTCATTGCCTGAATATAATATTTTGTATTTATTGCTCAGAAAGATCTCGCCAGTTTTTGTCTTTTTTTTGTTTCAGTCACTTCTATTATGTCGATCTGATACTTATTCAAGTCCTCAGCTAGCTCCATTTCTTTGACATTCAGGCTTCTTATGTTGATAGTACTGATCTTGAACTCTAGTGATGTTGAGTTGGGGTAAGTTTTAGGATTTGTTCCAGTAGCTGACTTTTTTGCTGTTTGCCCTGGTTCCCTGGTGAAAACAACGTGGGGCCCTTGTTTAACTGGGCGAAGCCCCAGATGGCATGAAATTCTGTTATGTTGTACCATCATTTGAAATTTTGGTTTAAGCCAATAAGAATACAGTTTGGTCGGCTAAATCCCAAATTGCCAGCACATCCTTGTCCGTTCAGTATCCAGGTAGATACTTACCAGGGTGCACCACGAGAAGGTGAGGATTGGACATTAGGTCAGAAGCCCTGGTGAGTTCTCCGCATTCCTTTGAAGGCTATGTGGAGGTCTCCTCTCAGTTATATAGCTTTGACCCTTAAGCACCCCAGAACGTATTTTTGATTCCTATAATCTTAGTTCAAATAATAATGAAACAGTACATAGAGTCCCTATCCTGTTCATTTCTGGCATCTCAGTACTAATTTCTGGAATTCTTAAGAAATATAATGTAGTGGCCACATGTATTTCTGTCAACAAACTATCATCATGATTTCCATCTTCTAAAGGTAAATGTTTCTCTCTTGTTCTTTCTGGCATCTACTAAGTTCCTTGTGACCATTGGCGCACCCATTGGGGGGGGGGGGGGCAAATGGCCATGAACCCCCCCCCCCCCCAAAAAAAAAGAAAAAAAAGAAAAAGGAAAAAAACACTAGAAAATTTCCAAAAATCTTTTGGAGATTCATTTTTTTAAAAAAAATTTATGTTGTGTCTTGTCTTCTAGTTCTATGCTACTTATGAATTAGCGGTCACATAAGGTGAGAATACCCTATAGCTCTTGGGAATCCTGGCCACTGTGAACGCAAGGAGAATGTAGTAGTGCTCAGGCACTACTTCGTTTGCCTGAGCCAGAAGAGATCATGGATATCATGTATTGGCGATCACTGCAGATGCTCAGTCATAGCTCGTATGCAATGCGTAATGTGTGTTCTCAAATCGCCTACTCAACTCGGCCCCACCCCAAAGATTAAATCTTGAGTGCTCGACCCCCTCCAAGATTAAATCCTGAATGCGCCACTGCTTGTGACTGTCACCATTCTTACTTTGGACAAACTAGGTGTTCAGTGGAAAAGAGAATACAAGAACATGAGTCCTTCATCATCAACAGGATATATCTGTGCCTTGCACAATATGGAATAAATGCAGATCACAATATCCTATGGTCTGAAATGCACTTACTCCATCTGTTGCTATAAATATGAATGTTTATTTTTTTTTTAAAAAAAGCTCTGAACCCTTACCTCGCCATCCAAACTTGATTCGCCTGTCTATCACTATTTAAGATATGGGAAAGTCTTATTACAGTAAGTTTCATACTTACACATGTAAAAAATTATATAAAATTTATTAAAAAATTCCAATATATTTCATCATTATATGGACATCATCAGGGAGATAGACGGTTAACTATATTCAAAAGATGAATCAAAATAATGAGTCATAAATTGTGTATGTTGTGTTGGTCGCAGCTGAAGTATATCATATTACGCTATTAGAGTTCAAAGGAACAATTGTAGTGCATGGCATAGATTAAAAAATAATATATATATAAAAATGACAATAATTAAAAAAAAAATATGAACAATTAATAGTGATCACTTCCAAAACTTAGATATTGGCATACAATCTGAATTGGTTTAGGTTCGGACGATTTCTTAGCATTTCCATTATATCCATTATATATCAAATTGCTTTTAATTTTATTCAGTTCATCTAACAAAAGGGGATCAGAAGAGCAGATTGTATGAGCTCTGTGTACAAGACTTGATAATACCCATTTTTTGTGATGAATGATGGTGGAAGGCAGTGGTGTAGCTAGAGCTTTTGCCGCCCCGCTCAATACATAGAAATACTACAAAAAGTCAAAACAACCTATACGGAAATAAATTAAAACACTATGTTTATTTTTGAAGTAAAACTTCAGACCAGCTCACAAACTGTCTTCCTTCTTACCATCAACAAAAGGAATACATTTTTGAAATTTCATGATTCTGGCCTTGCTACTTGTGCTATTGACACTAGGCACAGAGTTCTTTGGAACTAGACAAAACGTCTTCACTTCAGCAAGTTCAAATTTGATCATCTTTTCCTTGAAATATTAAACGTCAAGAAATTTTTGGAACTGAACCGATTAGACTATATGCCAATATCCAAGTTTGGGAAAGTGATTACTATTAATTGTTCATAATTTTTTTTTTAATTAATAATTATATATATATTTTCTTTATTTTATTTTTTAATCTGTGCAACTTACTACAATTGTTCCTTTGAACTTGAATAGTGTAATATCATATACTTCAGCTGCAACTGAGACATGAGCTAATATACACAAGATTTATGACTCATTATTTAGATTCATCTTTTGAATCTAGTTAATAGTCTTTCTCCCTGATGACGTCCACATAATGTTGGATAAAATATATTGGAGTTTTTGAATAAATTCTATATAATTTTTTCAAATAAAATAAATAAAATAAAATAAATTCAAATATATAATTTGAATAAATTCTGTATAATTCTATATAATTTTACATGTGTATTGCCATGAAACTTAGTGTGTAGTGTGCATGTTCCAGTAAAGCCTTAATAGGGAAAGTTTTATTTTAATCACACATTAATTTTTTTTTTTAGTACAGTTAATCAATAACCAATAATACAGTGTTTCCTCTGCCATATCTTTGTGTTGTTTATATATAACATCATGCAGCTCTCACTATTTCAAATCAGTTCATTGATGATGGCCTGAAATTTTCAGGTTGAAATATGTGTCCTTTAAATATTATTCACGTATTTCCTTGCGTTTTCATGTGAATTGAAGAAACCTTCTCTACTTCTTAGTGTGTTTCAATATCTAAGTAATCCTATGAACAACTTTTGCAATATTCCTTCTGAACTTCAACTCCCTGTCTGCCAGACCCCTAACTTAATCAGTTTTTTAGAATATATTTCTATATATAGCTTGCAATATTTTCATCCCAGAGTACATAATTATACACTTTCCATACTTAACTGGCATCCAGTACCTTTTATCCATGCTGTCAGCAATTTAAATGATTTTGCATGCTCTTTACATTCTGTATTAATTATTTCAGTAATCAGTTTTTTTATCAACAAACTGTGAAGCTAAAAAAAATCTTCCTCAAAAACTTTTTAAATATCAAAAATTCAACAAAAAATTGCAACCCACTCCCTCAGAAAGCCAAAAAAAAAAAACAACTAAGTTGCTTAAAAATTATTTAAAAAAAATTCCACACGTACTTTATCACCAACATGAGCAATATGCCCCACCCCTTACATATAAACCTGATCTGTTATTCATCACTAAATCTTGATTGGCAACCTCCCTTCCCCCCTGTCAGTTACAACTTACATGAACTTTCTACATTACATAATGGCGTGATGCATTTTTGTAAGAAGGTTGAACTATGCTTTTGTCAGGTCCGATATCCCATACTGAAGATTATCATCCCTGAAATCTCCTCTATATAATCTGCTTTTAACTGAAGCTTTCCTTGCCTCATTTTGTTGTCTTCATTTCTTGACTTTATTGCTTACCTTATTCTGATGACTGTTCTAACTTTTCTGATTTATCTCTGAAAGTTGATCACATACAATCTAATGACCCAAACAGTGAGATAATTTGCCTTAGAGATTTTGATATCCATAATTCTTATTGGCCCTCTTTTCTACCTTCACAAACCAAGCTGGAAGAGAATCTGAATTGTTTGCTGTCAGTAATGATCTAATGGAAATTGCTGACTTACCTATTGTACACCCACAGTTCATAGAACCCGATCTGGCAGATTGCCAAGAATAGTCAATTATGTTGAAGAGGAGAAATAAACGAAGGATGTATGAATTCGTCACCAACAAGAGAAATCATGTGCTTTATACGTAAAATTTTCCAACTGTTATACAAGCAAAATAGTTACCACTTTAAAAACTACAATGTTCAGAAAAGAAAAGTTAATTTTCGACGTGTAATAATAAACCAGGTGACACACCACTGTTACAGCACCCAAAGAAAAAACTGACTTACTAGCATTACTCTTTTCCTCTAACTTCTGCATGGAACAAGAAGACAAATCACCTACTTCCATAGGAGCAACTGAGCACTGTATGTATCCTGTGGTCTTTCATCAAAAGGACATAAGAAGAATATTAGACAACCTGAACACTACAAAGTTATCTGGTCTTGATGGCATCCCTCCTATTATACTCAAATGTTGTGCTCCAAAGCTAACACTTGTCCTCTATCATCTCTTCAATCTTCTATACTCAGCTGGCAGCTATCCCATCCAATGGAAGCAAGCGTATATCCAATCCATTCCAACAAAGGGAGATAAAAGCTTACCATTCAACCACTGACCAATTGCCAGCACCTCAGTTCTCTCCAAAATAATGGAAAATGTTATCAAAAGTCAATTTCTTCACTACCTGGAAGCTTGCCACTTAATCAGTGACCACCAGTATGGATTCTGACAGTCAAGATCCATGGCTGATATCTTAGCCTACATTACCCACCACTGGACACATGCCATGGAAAGGTTTGGAGAAATGTGTGCAGTCGTTCCTGACATATCCAGGGCTTTTGATCATGTTTGGCATCAAAGCCTATTTTGTAAACTGCCTTTCTTCAGTCTATCTCTCACCCTCTGTAATTGATAGCCAACTTTCTCTCTGGTTATTCACTGTGTGTCATGGTGAATGGCACCTTATCTCTTCAAGCTTTGCCACCAGTGCAGGAGTGCCTCAGGACTGTTCTATCACGTACACTCTCTTATACACCAATGACCTACTTTTAATCATTACAAATCCTATCCATAACTTTGCTGATGATAGCACTCTCTATTCATCCTACTCATTTGACAAGTAATTCATAGACATCCCTTACATCAAGATCCTCTGCAACCAGTGCCTTAAAACACTGATCTCCATCATCCTTCAGTAGACAAGGATGACCTAGTCACCTTCAATGTCGCCAAAATACAGTCCTGCCTTTTCTCTTGCAAAAGGGATCTCAGCTGACCTTCCATTATTCTCAATAATATGCACATCACAAGACAGGATGAACTGTCTCTCCTTGGACTAACATTTACCTGCAGCTTCTCTTGGCATAAACACATCACAACATATCATTAGCTTCTTCAGTATCTAAAATATCTAGGCATTCTTATCTCCTCAAGAAGCTATTTTACACCCACCCAACTGCTAACCCTATATAAATCCCAAATCCACTCATCCTTAGAATACTGTTCACACATTTGGAGTGGTGCACCTAAAACCTCCTTAAAAATTCTGGATGCTGTCCAGAGGAGAACAACCTGGCTCACAGATGCCCCTTTCCTTACAGGCTCACTTCAACCTCTTTCTCATAGATGTAATGTTTCAGCTGTCTCTCTTCTACAGGTACTTCAATGGTTACTGCTCCAGTGAATTGGCAAACATCATTCCTCCACTTGCTGTTGGGCCTGTTAAAACAAGATCAATTGCTTTCCCTTTTCAGCACACCTGCAAACTCATTGAACCTGCTTCTCCTCTTCTTCATTTCTTCCATCTACCTCTGGAACAGCCTTCCCCATAACGTGTTTCCCAACAACTTCAACCTGCAGCTCTTTAAGAAAAATGTCAATAGATTTCTTCTTTTTCAAACTTTATCTGTTCCTCACACACTGCACTGATGTGTTATAGGCCGTTGTATCTCTAGTTTGTGGGACGGACGGACGGACGGACGGACACACACACACACACACACACACACACACACACACACACACACACACACACACACACACACACACAGAGAGAGACCATCAAAAAAATGTATTCAGCACAAAATCCTGTATAAAAATTGTAATACTAAATTTATACAGACATCAAGGGATGAATACAAGTTACCTTTGACTTCTACAATTACACGAGGTGCTCATAGTAGTTACCATTAGCATCCAGACACTTATTATTACGGCGAACTATTGCTTGGGCAACGTTGACCAAAGTGTCCAGTGGGATTGCTGCGCATGCTGTTTCAATTTCTTTCTGAAGGGCCAACAGTATAGCCGATTTTCTATGATACACTACATCCTTTATAGTTCCCTATAGGTAGAAGTCCAAGGGTGTTAAATCAGGAGAACGTGGGGGAAACTCAACTGCACCTCTTTGTCCTATCCATTGTCCCTGCAAACTCTCATTGAGGCAAGCTCTCACATCTCGGTGGTAATGTGGTTATGGTGCACCATCTTGTTGGAAGAGAAATTGATCATTCCCATAAAGTGTGTGACTGGCAGGTAAAATGGATGTGCGTAGCATGTCTAAGTACACTTGACCAGTAACGGTATCTTCAAAGAAGAATGGCCCTATTAAACCCCTAGATGACAATCCACACCAGAACATCGAGTCCCGGTAAATTGACTGCTTTGTCCAGATGAACGCTCCAATTTTCTGGAGTCCAGTAAACACAATTATGCCGAATTCCATTAAGCTTAAATTGTGTTTCATCTTCCTCACAAACTCCTCATCCTCATCTACCATGTGTTCAAACCACTCACAATATTGCATTTTTCGATCAGGATCATATTCATTCATTGCATGTAAAAACTTGGAATGTAAACTTTCCATTTAGCTGCTTTAAGAATGCGCCGTATACTTGTGCTGCTAACTCCTGTCTCACGTGCACATTGTGTGGTAGACTTCTGTGGCGAGCATATAAACTGTTTCAACACCATATCCGAGGAAGCAGGACTTGTTGCTGCTTCCTCGGATATGGTGACGCCTCTCGGATCTTCCCTTCTGCACATCACACATGATACCATGGGTCTCAAACTTATCACGAATACATGCAATTGTCAGGCGGGTTTGTTGAAACAGTTTACATGCTCGCCACAGAAGTCTACCAATTCAAACAGATTATGGCGGTGATAAGGGGACTTTGGCATATAATGTGGAATGGTTCATATGAAGATATATTGAAGGTGTGGGAGTTGCAAAAATTAGTTGATAGGTGGAAAAGGGGGACATGGTAGAAACTTATAATGTATTAAAATGATTCTATAGCATTTACAGAAAGGACATTTGTCAATACATGACAGATAGAGAACTATAGGTCACCCTTGGAAGTTCTGTAAGAGTTACTGTATTTTTTACTTAGTGAGTGAATGGAATGGATTGTCAGAATTAGTTGAGTGTCCTGACAGTGAATGAATTAAAGGAGAGGTATGATAGGTATTGTGTGTATGAAAGTTAGTGAGGGTCCCCACAGTGCGTCTTCTGACTTTGTGGAGATACCCATATAATAATAAAATAGAGGTAGTTGTTACACATAAAGATCTAATCTTGCTTAATTCGGATCACTCTGTGCAGATGTGATTACGTGGTTTTTGAAAGTGATGAGCCAGATTACTGAAATATTGAATATAAGGATAGATTGAGAGATGCATTTCTACCACTCAATCCACCAACTACAATGAACCGCAACTACCATCATCATTTGCATTGTCATCTACCGCCCACAACCACTAGTATTTTCAAAGACAATCACAAACATCCATGCCCACGGCAGGATTCGAACCCACAACCTTTTTGGCTGGAGAACGAATATGCTAACCACTTGGCCAACCAGGCTGGCATTCAAAAAACATCCCATAAAACACAAAAAACATTCTTCGAGTCTCAAAACACTTGTTAATGTTTTGATGTTAATGAAACAAAATGAAAGTCTCAGCAAGGCCTCTCTGGAGTCCTGTCTGACTTGCAGACAACTAGTCACACAAGTTGGCTGAGTGATTTACTGCTCTCCAACCAACAAATTGCATGCTCAAATCCCACCATGGATGTTTGTGAATATGTTTGTCGTAGATGAATTTCACTGCCTAATATGAGACCACCCTGTTGGTGGAAGCCTGAAGTGGCTGAAAAAGCTTCATGTTTAGTTTCTGGAGCAGAGTTTCCCAGATTATTTAATCTTTGGCCTATGTGCACATACTAAATGTATAAAAGATTTACAACCCTTTCTGGGTGGGATTCACATAGGGGGGGACAGGAAGTTTTTGTTTTGTCATGTTTTTCAGGAGTTTTAGCTATTGGCTAAAGAAATGTAACACTGATAATTGAATTAGAGGAAGGTGCCATATTGTTCCTTCTGTATTAATGTTTTAAGGATATTATATTTATTGCTCATATTGATAATTTACAAAGAAGATGATAATATAGATGATGAGGATAAGAAAGCAGTGGAGAGGATCCAGAGCTGAGTGACCAAAATAGTAACTGCTTTATTGAATCATATTTTTTTAAATCCTTGTGGGTTACAGAATTTGGTTGATAATAGGAAAAAAGGAGATATGATACAAATATAAAACTTATGTTTATGTTTTTCTTTCTTTTATGTCTGCCTGTAGAATAGAATCAAGAAATTTTTCAGTGTTAACAGGAGGGAAAAGAACAAGGCATCATTCCTGGAAGGTGTGCAAAAGCATCATGACAAATTTTTTTTGGTTGGAGAATGTATGCTTTCTCAATGAATGGGTTTAAGAAAAGATATGATAGCCAACATATGAATAATGGTCATTGTGGATCTTCTGCAATGAATTTTAGGAATGGGGATGCCCATGAAATAATGATGTCGTAACCAAAATTATTTAATAATTATCATGATCAGATTTCACCATTAGTGCTTTAAACCCTCTCCATTTTCTCTCTCACCAACCACTTTCCATGCAAAAAAAAAAAAAAAAACCTGTTCTTCAACTCCTTTGTTTGCACTCTCCTTACAGGTTCCAGGGATGGCCTTTTGCTTTGTTCCTCATCTATTCTGTGAAAAATCTCTTGTACACTATTATTTTTATTGCTATTTTGCCTGCTTTCGTTTAAAAGTGTCCCTATTTTATTGTCATTGGCATTTTACTCAAGAATTCTTAGGGCACTGCAGATGTATTTTAGAGACAAATATGTAGAATAATAGAAGAAAATTCGCACATACCTTTTCTTGGATGTTGTTGCCTGTCTTCTTTCTGTGATGTGCATATTTCTGCTGTTATGGTGTCAACACGGGAGTGGGGGGGGGCAGTTTAGGCAATGTGGAAGAAATTAATATGAAAAAAACCCAGGTTTTTTCAAATTAATTCTTGAGTAAAAAGCCAATGACATTAAAAAAGGGACACTCTTAAACGAAAGCAGGAAAAATAGCTGTAAAAATAATAGTTTTTAAGAGGAGTGAAATGGGAGTTTTCTCAGAAATAATACCTATATCTCTTGTACACTAATCTGGTAACAATCCCTTACCAATATATGTTAATCAGATCATTCCTTCTCCTTATCCCTATATATATGAATAAAATAACGAGAGTGGGGAATATGGAAAGGTTGAATGATTGCGAAGTTTTAGGCTATGGTCTCAGTTGGGAGATTGAATGGCAAATGAGAGTGGCTGACTTGCAGAGAGAGAGATAGATGAGCTGTAAAAGCAGGTGGAATGTCTAGGGAATGAGATGAGAAATGTGAAAGATGAGATTAGACGAATGGAAGAGATGAATACAAGGTGAATCAGAGTAGGAGTGAGAGAGAGTTATGGGAATGATAGAAGAGGAGAGAATAGGATAAGTGGAAGAGAGGGAATGAGAGAGAGATATGGGAATGATAGAAGAGGAGAGAATAGGAACAGTGGAGGAGAGGGAATGAGAGAAAGTTATGGGAATGGTAGAAGAGGAGAGAATGGAAACAGTAGGAGAGAGAGGGAATGAGAGGAATGCAAGGGAATACTGGAACCAGGGATAGTGATGTTAGGAAGGCAGGCAAGTAGGGGAGCACAGTGTTAGAGGAGAGAGAGAGAGAGAGGGATGCATGTGAGCAATCGAGGAATAGGGTGGTAAGAGGTGTAATGTATGGTGACTCAATGATCCGTGGTGTTCAAGATAGGATGCGTGAGGAGTGTTTGCCTGGAGGAACGATAGAAAGTGTGGCTATGGCAATTAAGAGGGGTGAAAGGGTGGATGAGATGATTGTGATGGTAGGAACAAATGACTTGAGAGGTAATGTAAATTAGGCAGCGGGAGATGTGAGATTCTTGCTTGAGGTAGTACGAAAGAAGATGAAGAGAGGAAAGATAGTGTGTGTGTGTTGCCTAGGTATGATTGTGATGAGCTGAGCGGAAGAGCAGTAATATTGAATAATATAATAGCTAGAATGTGTCAGAAGAGAGGATTGGAATATGTGGATGCTTGGAGAGCGTTTGAGGACAGAGGGGATTTGTATTCGAGAAACTGCTTGCATTTGAATGAGGAAGGACACATGCATCTAGAGAGATTGCTGTTCTGAACGAGCCAGTGTGTCAATGCAGGGAGGCTAGACTTGACTATCCCTAAATTGGAGTTATTCTGCATCGTTCTTTAGCTAACTCATTAAGTGTTGATATATGACAGTGGCGTTCAACCTTTTTTACTATGCGAGCTACTTTTCTATAATAAGTTATTCGGCGATCTACTCTCTTATATAGATCACATTCCCCCAACGTGATATCTGATTACGCACAAATAAACAACTAAAAATAAACAATTAAAAAATAATACACAACTAAAAACTTTACTTGTGTATTTAAAAATTTATTTATCACTTTTAATTATTTTAATACAACAAAAAAAAAAAAAAAACACAAATATATTGGAATAAAATATTTATTTCTCTATTTTAGAAAACCAAAGTTAGAAGAAACAACAGATTGATTACAAACTCGCAAGTTACAGGAAATGCTGGTTGATTAAAAAAAAAAAAAAGTTAATGTGAAATTTGGCATTGTTTGGACCTTGCAATATTTTCATAGTCAAATTGATATGAAGAAGTGGCCAATTGCAGACAATCATCCAAATAATAATTTGTAATTTGGTTTCTTAATTGATTTTTTATGACGTTCATATTTGAAAAAGCGGATTCTGACAAGTATGTCAATCTGAAACATGACAGAATTTTTCGCGCAATATCAGTTAATATTGGGAATTTTTCATGTGCATACTTCCAAATGACTTCATTGTTTATTGATTTTAAATGTAAACTATTCTGAATGTTTATTATCTCAAGTTCTACTTCAGCTTGGTTTATATCAAACAGACCACTAATTTTATTTGAAATTTCTGTGATGTTCAAGTTTTCTTGAAATGGATTATTGATAAAAGATACAATCATTTCAGTTTTATTAAAATCTTTAAATCTTGAATTTATTTCTTCCTCAACTAAATCTATTTCACGAATAAATTCTTTTAAATCATAGCGAAGCATTTCTTGATTTTGTTCAAAAAAGTTTAATAAATATGGGAGATGTCTAAATTCGCAGTCATTTATATTTTTCTTTAATAAAAGTAAGTATTGTTGGAAAGTTTTTATTGAACTTAACAGGTCAATTAAATTTTTATCTCTACCTTGTAACTCAAAATTTAAATTGCTTAATTTCATACAGAAATCTACTAAAAATGATAAGTGTAACAACCATCTTTTATCACTCAATTGTGGATAAATATCTACTTTTTCATGAAGAAAAATTTTTATATCATTAATTAATACAAGAAATCTTTCTAAAAATTGACTTCTGCTGAGCCAGCGAACATTATTGTACAACAGAACTTCTCAATCATCATCTGCTTGCAATTTAAATAACAGCCGTTGCAGGGCTTTTCCTCAAACAGAATTTACAATTTTAAATATAATATCCAAAACATCTTTTGTGTTTAATCTTTTACTACACAGTACTTGTTGGTGAATAATACAGTGGGACGTTAAAAAATCTGGATATTTGTCATTGTTTTTACATAATGAAATAAAGCCTGATTTATTAACTGTCATTGCAGGAACACCATCAGTAGTAATAGACACAAGTTTAAAAAGTGGAAGTTTGTGTTGTTTCACAAATTCATCAAATGCCGAAAAAATGTCTTCTCCCCTAGTCCTTCCCAATAATGGTATAATTTTCAAAAGTTCTTCTTTATTTGAATAATCTTGAAATACCATGCAAACAAATACCATTAACTGAGCAATATCAGTGAAGTCATTTGATTCATCAAATTGTAATGAAAACTCAACACACTGGTGAATGTCTGACATTAACTGAGTATTCAGATCGGCACTTAAAATTTCAACTTCTCTCATAACCGTTGTTCTGGAAAGTTGTAAATCTTTAATATTCGAAATGATTTCATTTTTATTTTTAAAATCAGAAAATAAAGATTCTGCTGCTGCAAGAACGATTCTTTTATTAACTCTCCATCAGTAAAAGGCTTTTTTGCTTTTGCTAATAAATGACACACTTTCAAACTTGCAATAGTGACTGATATTGGTTTATTTAGTACTTTCAAAATCATATTTTGTTGTCCAGAAAGTCCTTCCTTTAAATTTATAATTTTTGATTTACGTATTTCGGAATTTTTGGGAAAATCTTCATCATATTTTGCATGTAGCGATCGAAAATGTCTCTCGATATTACCTTTTTTTTGGAATTGCTACAGATGAATTACAAATCAAACAACAACACTTTCCATTTACCATTGTAAATAAAAAATCCATTTCCCATGCCTTGTGAAAATGATAAGTCTTCGATTTCTTTGATACACTCATGATTATCCTCAAATTAAATGAAACGCATACGATGTGCTTTTGTTACACGTCTACTTTTGCTATCCAGTCGTTACTGCGACATTGTAAACTTTTATTATTATTTAACTTCGTATACTTGTAATTTCTATTAATTACTTGTGATGTGTTTTACTCTATACTTTATTCTCCATTATTCTAATTTGCTGTGCTCACTTTCTCTCAGAATCTCTTGTTTATCTTATTACGTGCTATGTTTATCTACTTTTCGCATTACCAGTCTTATGCCTAACATATTAGAAAATTTATTTAAAATGAGACTTCGCCACTAATATCTTTGATTAGTGAAAAGAACTCAAATATACAGCTGGTAGATTTCTCTCTCTCTAACACAAAGTTGTATGGAGATTCGCTATTAAGAGGTGTGATAGTTGAGAGTTTGACGAAATCGTATCAACTGGGTGCGAACATAAAGGACGTCAGCGAATCTATTCGAGTGCAAAAACAGAGGGTGAAAGAGATGATAGTTGTGGCAGGAACAAATGATTTGAAAGAAGACAAAATGGAAATGAGAGAGGATGTGAGGGAATTACTTGAGGTAGCAAAAGAGAAGAGTGAGAGAGTTAGGATGGTGAGTATTTTGCCACGGTATGACAGTGAAGTGTTTAGAAGGAGGGCCATAATTGCCTATGATGCGTGGGTTATGCATGGAGAGTAGTGTGGAATTTGTGGATGTGTGGAGTAAGTTCGATGGGCGAAAGGATTTATATAAGATGGATGGGGGTTACATTTGAATGGATTTGGTGTACGGAGGCTTGAAAAAGTGTTGATGAATGAAGTGGAAGTAGATGTACAGACTCAGGGAAACTAGATTTATTAAGGGGGGGGGAGTAGATATGCAGACTTTAGGGAGGCAGTTGAGTGTATGAATGAGTATAATATGCCCGAGCGAGTACAAAGGACAACAGATCAGAATGGGATAGTTAGTATAAGGCATCAAAGTAGGGATGGGACTAATGGGTTTCTGCAATTCATGTACACCAGGAGTATTAGGAACAAGAAGGAAGAGTTTTTGGCCTTGGTTGGCACTTCCAGGCCACAGGTGGTTGGTATTAGTGAAACATGGCTGACAGAAGATGATAAAGCTAGTGGGATTGAATGTCACGGGTATTGCATGTTCAGGAGTGACAGGGAAAATAAAAAGGGGGGAGGAGTGTTATTGATGATAGCTGATGAGTTGCAGCCAAGGAGTATAGAAGTTGAACTGCAGGATAGAGAAAAGAGCACATTTGAGGCTATTTGGTGTGAGATAGAGTCTAGCAGAACAAAATATACAATTGGGTGCTGCTATAGATCAGGTGATGGAATAGATGGTGGGGATAGTATGCATAGGCAAATAGAAGAAATGAGTGGAAGAAGAGTAATTATTATGGGTGATTTCAATTATGGTAACATTGACTGGAAGGAGGAGAAGGCACATGGGAGGAAGGAATTGGATTTTATGCGGTTATTAAGGGACAACTATCTGCGACAGCATGTAGTGGAAAATACTAGGGGGGGGGGCAAAGAGTGCTTGACCTAGTAATTGCATCTGAGAATGTGGCTGTAACGAATATGACCACATTGCCACCAATTGGTGAGAGCGATCATAGGGTCTTGACTTGGGAGGTGGCTAAAGGTGTGGAATTTACAATTAAGACAGGTAACATGTGGAATTATCGGGCTGGTAAGTATGACAAGCTTAGGAGTGTCCTTGGCTCAGTGCCATGGCATGTAAAACTGCAAGGGCTGGATGTTGATAGTGCATGGGAGGTGGTTAAGAAGTGTTTGCAGGAGGCAATGGTTGACTGTATACCAAGAGTCTGAATAATAAATCAAGTAGGGGTTAAATGGATGAATAACACTATTAAGCTTGAGCTGCAAAAAAATAAACAATTGTGGAAGGAATTTAAGGAGAAAGGTGACCAGCAGGTGCAGGAACAGTATAAAGCTCAGGCCAGGAAGGTAACAAGGGTGGTAAGAAAAGCAAAAGCAGATTAGGAAAGAAAATTGGCCATGCAGGCTAAAGAGAATCCCAAACAGTTTTTTCAATATGTTGCAAGTAAAAGGAAAAATGTTCATGGCAGAATGATTTTAAAAAATGATGAGGGATGGGGAGGTAACCGAATCAGTTGGTATAGTTGAATTACTGAGTGAGCACTTTGCAAGAGTATATCATCCAGGTGGTGACATTGCAGGAATTGGAGAACCAACAGCTTATACTGGAATTGTGATGAATGAAGTAGAGGTAAATAATCTATTACAGAACCTCAATGTCAATACATCTGTGGGATTGGATGGTATACCAGCTCATGTCGTACGTGAAGCAGCTAAAGAATTGTCAGTGCCCTTGACCATTTTGTTTAATTACCGGCCGTTGAAAATTACCGGCCAATCAGCATAACAGGAATCGTTATCAAGGTCTTGGAGAAAATAGTCAAGAGGAAAATACAAGATTGGATAGATGAAAATGGGATACTGTATCGGGGACAGCATGGTGGTACATAGCGGGACGACTGCCTTCTTTTTTTTGCCGTTTCAACAGCTAGAACTGCTGCCAACTGTTAACTGGATCCCTTTCTGGCCTGGAAACTTTTCTCCAGCAATTGGAACTCTTCCTTTTGGCAATTTGAAACCATGTCTGCAGCCTAGAAGTAGTCTCTCTCTAGCGACGTCTCGAACCGAGAAGCTCCTTTCTGGAAGCAGGAAACTCCTCTCTCAAGCAATGTGGATCCAGGCAGCCTCTCTGTCTCTCTGACAGTGACTCTGGACTGGGCGGCCTCCTCTCTGACAGCAATTCTGGAACCAGAACCCCTTCTGCTTGTGAGGTCTCAGAGGAGACCTAATAAAAATGGACTCCTCTGAGACCTCGCATGAAGTTTGGCAACCCCCAAAGAATCGGTATGAATCTTTCATCTTAAGTTTCAAGTTCACCATGCCTTTTGTTCTCCTCCGCTTTCTTTTGTTTGTAAGTTGCCGGCCATCAGAAAGTTGTTTGAACTCTTTCTGACTGACTTCGGAGATGTTTACACTTAGAACCTGCAAGCCTTTCTCATACATACAAGTTTCAATAACAATCTTTCTAATGCCACCATGTACTGCTTCGGCGACAAAAACATTGCCTTTGTTTTTAACACTCTAACATATTCTTGTTAAAGCAGTATATACAGTTAGCTTCAAAAGAGTTATTTACAAAAACATCTAATACAAACTATACCGAGACAAACAAAGTTTATTTTTTTACAATATTCACATGGGACTTAACCTGAGTAAAAAATCGATGTAATGTGCTTTGGAATATTTAATATTTAAGCTACAATCGAGTTTTTACACTTTGCTTATAATCGTATTCACTCAGCTTGCTGTTTGACTTCCACTGATCCAAATTAATTTATTTTCCCAGACTTATAAGAAAATTACTGATTTGACAATTTTAATGAACAAGAAATAAACAATAGCAATACACTTAAAGCGAATTAAAAATAATACAAAATAATGATAAATAAAATATTATGTTTTTAGTTTTAATTAAATTTGTAAGTAAGGAGGACTACACAAGAGATCGTACTAAAGGAGAGGAATTGGTGGCGCTGATAGCATCAGCCTAGCCAAAGATTATGGAGATCACTGAGATGTGGTTGACAGAAGAGGATATAATAACAGGAATAGAAGTAGCTGGGTACAGCATTTTTTGGTAGGATAGGAAGGAAAAGCGTGGTGGTGGAGTACTACTTATGATAAATGATGCTTTATGTCCTTATGACAACTTATAATAGTGTGGGTCTCGCATTTGAGTCTTTGGAGTTCATTGAGGTGTCCATGTAAGTGATAGAATGCTAGTAATTATCACGTTTTGTGCACTATCTGAGTATCTTATGTATCAAGGAAATATCTAATGAAGTGAAAAAAAATGTAATATTTGTTTATTAATGTCAGTTAGTTACTTAATTTTGTTAATTATTGATATATTGATGACTAAATTTTGACATTTAATAATAATAATACATGCAGAGAATACAGTATTCATAAATGCATGCTTTGCACATCGATTAGCCACCCTGTTATAGTATTAATAAATTCTATAAAGCCAAGTTTTTTGATTTTGACAGACAATTAAGCCTAACTTTGATGGAGGAAGATGGGAATATTTATTCTGAAAGCAAATGTCAGAAATGTGGGTTGCATTAATGTGTGATTTTTTAAATCCTTCCCCCACTCCACCCCAGCATTCCTCCATTATTTTGAATCTATAATCAATTTTTATGGCTTATTTATTTAGAGTGGAATTACTCATTGAATAACATTTTACTTCATTATAATTTTACTACATTATAGTCAATGTATAATCAGTTAAGTTGGCAGATGCCCTAAAAGAATACAGAGAAAAATGTAAGAGAGCTATGCTATGTGTGAAAGTAGCTAAACAAAAGTCATGGGGAGACTTCGGTAAGAATATTGCAATTAAGAGAGACCTCCAGGAAGTCAGAGACTGATTGAGGGAGGCCACATACTACATGCACCAGCTATCATCCTTATTTTTGAATTCATTCACACTGCCTGCACACACACACACACACACATACACATCATCCAATGGTAATCCATTCTAATCACGCACCACCCCATGAGAGAAAAATCAAGTCTTCACTCCTTTCTTAGTGTAGTTCATTTTCATCTTCCAAGGGCTTTCTAGTCCTTTCTGTACCCTTCATAAAATGAAAATTCCATCAACTGAAATCCTGTATGACCCTTTCAGAAGTTTGTGTCTCAATCGTATCTCTTTCTCCTGTTTGCTAGTGTCTGCAGTCTACACATTCTCAGACTGTCTTCATAATCAGTATTCCACAATCCTGAAATCATTTTTAACACTCTCAAGGCTTTGTAAAGAGGCAAAATGACATCCTTATCTTTGCATGTGAAAGCCAATGTGCATGACTTTACATTTACTGACACTGAACTGATATCCATTTTCCCATGCCCACAATTCCAGCGTATTCAAATCATTCTGCAAGTACTGCATATCAGCAGCATTCCTGATTATTCTACCTAACTTTTCATCATCAGCAAATATCTATTAATCACCATTCAAATCCTTCCCAGTATCATTAATGTACAGATTGAATAACAGTGGACCAAGGACTGATCCTGATACATCACTAGTTACCTTAAATCCTGCAGACTCAAATCCTCCGTATACCACTCTTTGATATGTCAGTCAGCCATCCTCTTATCCATGCAATTTATGCACCAGAAGTACCATTGTGTATTCATTCCCCTCGTCTAGTTCAATGGTAATATTATTATAGAAAATGAGCAAGTTGCTAAAACATAATCTTCCCTTAGTAATCCCATGATGTTCATTGCAAAGTAGAGATAAGGAAGTTGTTGTTATTCCTCTTTATAAGGCCTTCATATGTCCACATTTGGATAACTGTGCTCAGATCTGGTCTCCTGGGATTTTTGGGAATGAGGAAGTTGTGGAGAGGATTCAGAGGTGAGGAACCAAGATGTTGAGTTGGTTTGTTTAATGTTCCCTATGAGGATAGATTGAGAGTGTGTGTGGACTGCAGAAGTTGGTTGATAGGCAAAAAAAAAAAAAAAAAGGGTGGGATATGATATCACATGATATATGATATGATATATTACATTTAAGTTAATTAAAGTATTTTATAGGATCGATGCAGGAGAAATGTTTCAGCACTTGGCTAGAGGGGTAGAACAAGAGGTCATCCCTGGAAGTTGAGTAAAAATGTGACTAGTAGGAGAAAGAGGATCATTCCTCTACTAAGTTTTGCAGTGGCTACACTACATAATTCAAAGGGCTTGGTCACAAGGTTGAATTCCAAATAATTGGGAATAAAAGGGAATAAAACCGAATCCAAGAATGACAGAGGAATTTCTCTACTGAGTTTTCCAGGTAATATTTATGCAAGCCTACTTGAAAAAAAGTGGAGAAAAATTGTGGAAGAGAAACTGGGAGAAGAACTAGCTGGATTCAGGCCAAATACAATTTGTCAGGATCAGATTTTTACTTTCACAATAGTTGAGAAATCATGGGAATATGACAAGGATTTGTACTTAAGTTTTGTAGATCTGCAAAAGGCATAGAAAAGTTTCTCAAAGCACTAAAGTTATATAGGTAAATTGAACATTACTCAGGACAATACATAGTTTACATTTAAGTTGTAAATCAGCAGTTAAAATTGAATGGAAAACAAGAAGATGGTTTGATGCAAAATGATGTGTAAGACAAAGATGCACATTTTCTACACTGCTATTGATTGTCTATATGGATCACATTATGAAAGAAAGTGGCATTGAACCTGACATTAGAATTAGAAATATCAAACTTGGCTTTTTGCTCCATGCAGATGTTCTACTCTAAACACATCCAACACAAGTCTTCAGGATTATCTAACTAAATTGAATAATAGCTGTAGCAAATTTGACATGAAAATCAGCAATAAAAAGGCAAAAACTATGAAAGTAGGCAAAACATAGAAAACTTCAACTGCATTCTGAATGGAGATCCTATAGAACAAGTAAAATATTTCAGCTATTTAGGCACAGTATTTAGTGAAGATGGCAGGTTAAATCTGGAAATGGGCAACAGAATAAGCAAAGCTAGTGTGATGAGGAGCTGGCTAAATAAATTTTTATGAATAAGAGAGAAATTAGCCAAAACACCAAACTAGTCATATATATAAGACAGTGTTCAAACCAAATTTAAGTTTATGGATCTGAGAGTTGGGTTAGAAATACAGCAATTGATCAAAGAGAACCAGAGACCACAGATATGAGGGTTCTGAGAAAAATTAGAAGAGTTAACAGATGGCATCAATGGAAGAATCATATCAAAAATGAAGACTAGGAAGAAACTTGACATTTATTGGCATTCAAGACTGTGAGCAGTGCTAATCTAAGGTGGTATGGTCACTTAAACTGAATGGGAGAGAAAAGGTCAGCAAAACAGTTGTTTAATGCCAAGGTGGAAGGAAAAAGACAGAGAGGAAGACCAAGGTGGATTGATTCAGTGAGAAATGCCGTAGAATAATGAAATGTTAGATACAACAGTATTGGAGGGCTAACAAGTAATAAAACTAATTTGGAGGAAAATTGTTGATAGTGGACTATTAACATGTTCATTGCCAATCACGCGATATCGCACGATCTCACCAAACGGCCGATCACACGTTATCGCTAACTAAATAAAAAAATAAAAAAAATTTGGCCACCACACGCAATTCCAATTTTCAGCTTGGCAATGAAAGTGTTAATAATGTAAACTTTATCATGTAGTGCTGTCTTAGTAGCCTGAACACCCCTTGAGGGTACATATCAGGAAATTGACGATGATGACTTTCAGATAATTAACCATCCTATTATAGTATTAATTAAATTCTGAAGTCAAGAATCTTGATTTGACAGACACCTAACTTAATGGGGAAAAGATGGGAATATATAATTATTTTATAAGCAAATGTCATAAATGTGTGTTGCATAAATGTGTGGTGATTTTTTAAATCCTTCCACCCCACCTCACCCCCTACTTTCTTCCATGCTGGAATGTGTAATTGGTTTTTATCTTTGTTTATGGCTTGTTTAGTGTAGAATTACTCTTTCAGTCACATTTTACTACTGTGCAAATTATTAGCATATAATATATTTCTTCTTTTATAGAGAGCATTCGTAATGTGCTTGGAAGGAACATTAAGATTTCACTTAAGTGTATAGTCCGGATGGAGACCAAGCCAGAGAAGTTGGAAACACGTGTGCTTGTAAGTAAATAAAAGTAGTTTCATTGATTCTCAAAACTTGTTATAGAGGTCAACTTTAGTTCAGCCTATGACTCTCATATCCTTCCTTTAATTCTTTAAAACCATCATTATATTTAATGCACTCTGCAGAAATGCAATTTACTTATTTACTTACTCCCCCTCTGTGATATTGCATTATATTTCTCTATTTCTCTCTCTCTCTCTCTCTAACAGTTTATTGCACTTGCAAATCACTCCTCTCCTCTTAAGAAAATCCTGTTTCTTACTCTTACTGACCATTTACACTTAACTTTCATGTAATGCCTTTGCCAGGAAATGGTCATAGGGATGATTGCACTATCCCCCACCATCTACTTCCCCCAGGAAATCAGGACAACACATTCTGAATTATCAGTTAAATAATGTGCACACGCGCGCGCGCGCGCGCGCGCACACACACACACACACACACACACACACACACACACACACACACACACACACACACACACACACACACACAATCTATATGTTAGATTATTATCATAATCAAATTCCTGCTGTTTAGGATACTATAATAGTACATATGACTAAGTTTAATTACTAACTGAACAGTTTTCCTCCTAGTTAGTCATTTCTCAGAACTCCACAGTTGTCTTACATTTTGTTCTCTAGAGGCAGTACTAACTTTTTTTTAGTGACCTCACATATGGAAGATCACAAGACCTATAACACAATAGTGCTATGTGTGGGCAAGTGATTAATAAAAGTAATCTATTAATAAGTTTTTTAAAAAGGTGGGCGATTGTGCTCATTGGAAAAAACAATATAGAACAGATAGTTTCCAAAGAACAGAGATAGATGGAATGAAGGAAGATGAGAAGTTCATTTTGTGTGTTTGGAGTTGAACGGTGGTGTATATGGGTATTGACTAATGGCAGCTGCATGTTTAGAAGAAAGTGGAGGAATGGTAGTGGCCAGTTCAGAGGAGCAGTGCCCATGAAAGTACCTATAGAAAAGGTTTGTAATGCAGAAAAATTGTGTGCCTATGGGAAAGTTACTGAAGGGAGTCTCTGAGAGATGGGATTTTCTGTTAAGCATATTGCCTTCTTCTGGATATCATCAAGAATTCTTAGGGAGATTTTCAATGCTCCATCCCAAATGTGAGAACAGTATTCCAAGGTTGATTGAATTCAAGACATAAAATATTAGGAGTTGAGAAGAAGAGAAGCAATGTTCTTGCAAGAAAAGAATAATTTTTTTATGGGATAAAGAGGTTATTGATGTAATATGTTTGTGCTAGGATAAACTGGATGTGACAATCATTCCAAGAAGGATGAAACTGCTTTTGAAGAGATTAGAACATCATCAAAAGTAAGTGGGAGTGAAGTAGGATCTTTCCTGTGTGTAATAAGACAGGACTGAATTTTAATGATGGTGAAATTTACTAAGTTATCTTCACTCCACTTGGGAATAGCAGGCGATCAGTATTTAAGTCATTGATTATGGAAAATCTTCAAGTTTCAGTCATTTGACTACTACAGGGTTTTTCGAATGTGCATCTGTCTATGCAGATGTTTGTCTTCCTCTAGGGCTTATTCATGTCATCAGATACTTAGTTTCCTAATCCTACTTCTCCCACTCTAAGTATCCATACCATCTTAGATTAGCTATCCTTATATATTCTTGAATGCTGACAATGTTATGCTCCGTCTTTCTAATATCTTCATTTTTTATGCCATTCTTTCATTTATGGCATCTGTTCACTCTCTCTTACTTTTTCCTGTACTCTCAGATCCACAAGTTAAAATCATCTTAAACTTTATCTGGAATATTGCTAGTTTAGTGTTTCATCTAATTTTTCTCATATTCCTTATACATTTATTTAACTGCCTCCTGCTTTGCCTATTCTATTTTCTATTGTACATAAATAGCTGAAATATTTGACTTATTCTGTAGATTCTCCATTCAGAATGTAGTTGATGTTTTTCCTGGTTCTACCTCTTCATGTACTCCTTCATTTCCAACATCACTGACTTATAGCTAAGGATTGTAAATTTATCAACTTTTTCAATTACCAATAATTTGGTAAATATTGTCATAAATACTGGTTTACAGGTAATTTCTTACATTTTTAAATAAGCTCAATATTGAATGATAACAATAAAAAAAGTTGTTTATTAATATTTAATTACCACATAAAACATGATATAAAAACAAAAAAAAATTATTGAAACATAGAACATGACATAAATTCATTAAAATTATTCTAAAGAAAAAAGATTAATATTATTAATATAAATTATAAACAAATTTTTATTTCAGAACATAAAAGAGCAACAAAAGATAAGGAAAACATAAACATCTAACTCAATATAAACTTATTTTATTATTTTTATTTTAGGTGTCCTGTTTATTAAAATAAGTGCACAGAAAACATGACTTCTATGGTCTTCTAATTTTAATGTCATTTATGTACAAATTAATCTAACAGTGGGAATAAGCTCTATCAGAACTGACATTTGATGATGCTCATCGGTCAACTGGTCATTAGACAAAAGTCATTTTTAAATAGTTTCCTCTATTTTTTCTTCTTGAAAATGTGTCAGTTCTTTTCTAATGACTTGCATTAAGTCTATAGTGCTTTTTTGCTTTGGAGTTTTTCAGTTTTTTCTTTATCATCAAGTTAAGTTTATTCTTCATAGGTAAATTATCTGATATCGAAGCAACTGAATCTGAAGTTGCAGTCTTCAGACGTGGAATCACTAACTTCAGTGTTGAATTTTCTGTTTTTTTTTTTTTTTTATTATAAAGGTGCTCCACTCCATGATGGAGTGGAGCGGGTGTGAAAATTAATTATGTTAGTGAGACTATTAGACCACAAAAGGATAGGATGGAAGAGATGATTGTATTTGCTGGAATGAATGATTTGAATGGAAAAAAGTGATGCATGAGATAGGATATGGAAGAATTACTGAAAGTAGCAAAAGAAAAGAGTGAGAGAGTTATTTAATAGTGAATGACTTGATGCGTAAGTTATGCAGGAGGGGGGGGAGTGGTGTGGAGTTTGTGGATGTGTGGAGTGAGTTTGACGGGTGAAAGGACTTATACAAGAAGGATGGTTTGCATCTGAATGGATTTGGTCAGAGAGTGGAAAAAGTGTTGTTGAATGAAGGGAAAGTGGATGTGCAGAATCAGGGAAACTAGAGCTTTTTTTGTGGGGGGGAGAGCTATTCCGTAGATATCCAGATATCAGCGAGGCAGTTCAGTGTAAGAATGCGTATAATATGCCTAAGTTAGTACCACTGGTAACAAACCAGAATGGGATAGTTAGTATAAAGCATCAGAATAGTGGTGGGCCTAAGGGCTTTTCCACTTTATGTACTTATGCACTTGTGCTCCTGACTAATGCCAGGAGCATTCAGAATAACAGGAGGAATTTTTGGCATTAGTTGGCTCATCCTGGTCAAAGTTTATTGACATTAGTGGGACATGGCTAACAGAAGATGATATATAGTTAGTGGGATAGAATGTGAAGGGTATAGTGTGTTCAGGGAAGATAGAGAAAAAAGGAATGGGGGAGCAGTGTTATTAATGATAGCTGATGAACTGTAACCAAAGAGAGTAGAAGTTTAACTGCAGGCCAGCAAAAATAGCACATTTGAGGCTATCTGGTGTGAGATAGAGGCCAGCACAACAAAATATACGGTTGGATGCTGCTATAAACCAGGATGGAAAAGATGATGGAAATAGTATGCATCAGCAAATGGACTTAATGAGTGGAGGACAGGTAATTATTATAGGGAATTTCAACTATGAGAACATAGATTGGAAGGAGGAGAGGACACATGGGAGGAAGGAAATGGAATTTTTGCAGTTACTAAGGGATAATTACCCGAGACAGCATGTGATGGAATATACTAGGTTTCGAGACTGCTTGATCGAGTAATTGCATCTGAGAATTTGTCTATAACGAATATGACCATGATTGGAATTTTCAGTTAAGACAGGGTATATGTGGAATTATAAGCCTGTTAAGTATGACAAGCTTAGGAGATTGCTTGGATCGGTGCAAGGGCTGAATGTTGATGTGGATGAGAAGTGGTAAAGGAGTGGTTGAGGGAAACAATGGCAGACTGTATACCTATAGTCAGGAGAGTAAAGTGGAAGTTAAATGTATGAATATCATCATTAAACTGGAGCTGCAAAAAAAAAAAAAAAAAAAGAAACAATTGTGGAGGGAATTTAAGGAGAAAGGTGACCAGCAGGTACATGATGAGTACATGGCACAGGCCAGAAGGGTAACTAGTGTAGTAAGAAAGGCAAAAGCAGAGTATGAAAGGAAGTTAGCAATGCAGGCTGAAGATAATCCTGAACAGTTCTTTTGATATATTTCAAGTAACAGAAAGAATGTATATAGCAGACTGATTTTAGTGAATGCTGATGGTAGGGAGGTAACTAAATTAGTCAAAATAGTATAATTACTAAGTGAACACATTGCAAGAGTATATCATCCAGGTGGTGATATGCAAGAACAAAAGAACCAAAGACATATAGGAACTGAGGTAAATGAAATAGAGATGTATAGCATATTACAGAACCATAATGTGAATATAGCTGTGGGATTGGAAGGTATACCAGCTTGAGGTTTACCTGAAATGGTGAGATTGTCAGTGCTCTTGACCATATTGTTTAATCTAAATCTCAGCTCTAGGTTAGTCCTGAGGGGAGGGAAGGAGAATTAAATAGTTCCATTGCATAAAGGAGTTTCCAAGACTGATGTAGCAAATTACTGACTGATCAGCATATCAGAAGTTGTTGTCAAAGAATTGGAGTAGTTGGTCAAGAGAAAAGAACAGGTATGGGTGGATGGAAATGGGATACTCTATGGGGGGGGGGGCAACATAGTTTTGTAAAAGGTAGGTCGTGCCTCAGTAACTTGCTCATGTTTTATAATACAGTGATAGCTGAGTTGGATAAAGGTAATGGGTTTACAGTGATACTGCTGGACTTTGCAAAGGCCTTTGACAGGATAACACATGGAATTCTAATCAGTAAACTGCAGCACATAGGAATGGATATAGGGTTTGTGAGAGAGCGAGAGATATCAGAGAGTAGTTTATTCAGGAGTAGAGTCCAAAAGAGGACCTGTAACTAGTGGCATGCCACAGGGTTCTGTTCTAGGACCACTACTGTTTAATTTGTACATTACCGATATAGGAAAGGATCCGAGAAGAACTGTTCAGTTATTTGCCGACAATGCAAAATTGGTAGAACCATAGTTAATACAGATGATGTCAAAATTTTGCAGGATGATTTGAACAGATTAGCAAACTGGACAAAAGAGAATGGATGTCAGTTTAATGTGGCAAAGTGTAAAGTTATGCATTTTGGGGTGAAAAGATTACCAACTGTATAACACATTGGTGGAACTGTACTCCAGAAAATTGATGAAGCCAAAGATTTGGGAGTGTTAGTGGATAGGGAGTTTAGTGGGGACATGACTAAAGTGGCTCATCGAATTACTTGGTTACTGAAGAATACTTTGACATTCAGAGATGAGCAGTTTATTGTTCCTCTTAATTGAGCCTTGATAAGACCCCCCCCCCCCCCACCTTGACGACTCTGTGCAGATATGGGTGCCAGGGTTTCTTGGTGATGAGGAGGTGGAGAGTATTCAGAGGTGAGTGACCAAGATAGTAGCAGGTCTATGGAATGAACCTTACGAGAACAGGTTGAAGATTTATGGGTTACAGAAACTGGTAGATAGGTGGAAAAAGGGTGATATGATTAATATATATAAATTATTGAGGGATTTTTACAAGATTAATTCATAGGAAATTTTTCAGAACAGGTCTGGTGGTGGGAGAACTAGGGGCAACCCATGGAAACTGAATTAGCAAGTGTGTGAGAACCAGGTTTTTTGCTTGGAGAGTTGTAAATGCACGGAATAACTTGCCTGAGTCTGTTGTGGGTACGATGACTGTGAATGAGTTGAAAGCAAAGTATGATAGATATTGCACAAATGTTGGATAGTTTTCTTGACATGATGTTTAGGGCCTTCTTTGATGAGTCTAAGGACTCCTTGGAGTAGCCTGTAATAATAATTTTTTTTTTTAATGTCAAATAATACTTCATTATCTGTCAGTTAAATTACATACAGTTTAATTATGCATACAATTTATATAATACATACAATTTAATATAATTGTATACAGTTTAAGAGATAACAATACAATTTTTCACATGTAGTTTACTTCAGATTCCAATTTATCTCATACTTTGTACAGTGTGCAAGTCATATTGTACAACAATTCATCTGTTATTAGTAGTGATAACGATTTTAGTAATAGTGTACAATCAATTATAGTTCAGTTACACAGGATAGATTACACGATTATCTATCTATATAATTTTTTTTTTCTCTACAAAATGCTAGGAAAATATCTTATTTAAATTGTATAAATAATGATATTAACAATGTGTTTTACATCTTTTTTCACATACATATTTACAATGATTCACTTTTTATTAAATTGATTATAATATTTACTTGTAATAGACAGAAGCCTATAAATATAAAAGATAACATTCAAGGACCAGCAATCATGAAAAGCGAAATAGAGAATGCTATACGAACAAGTAAAACAGGAAAAGCCAGTGGACCAGATGGTGTGCAAACAGAATTTTTAAAATTAATAGAACCAGATAACATCAAACTTCTTGAAAAACTATTTAATAAAATATATGAAAGTGATGAATTTCCATCAGATTGGCTCAAATCTACATTTATCACTGTCCCAAAGCGAATTCCTGTGGTGACTTCCGACTTATTAGTCTAATGAGCCAAACATTAAAAATATTTTTGAAAGTAATTCAGAATCGTATTTATAGAAAAAGTGAAGAAACTCTAAGTGAAACACAATTCGGCTTTCGGAATGGTTTTGGTACTAGAGAGGCCCTTTTCTGTACCCAAATATTGATACAAAAATGCATAGAAAAACAGAAATCTGTCTTTATGTGTTTCATAGATTTTGAAAAAGCATTCAACAAAGTCAGACACACTAACTTAATAGAAGTCCTTCAACAAATAAGGCTAGACAAACAAGACATAAGACTAATAACAAATCTGTATTGGAATCAGTCAGCTACCGTTCATTTAGACAACATTACCACCAGTGATATTAACATCAAAAGAGGAATGAGACAAGGATGTGTGCTCTCACCACTCCTGTTCAACATATATGCAGAGGGAATCACAATAAATGGAAAGATTGTTAACAACCTTCAATATGCAGATGACACCGTGCTAATTGCAGATAATATTATGGATCTCCAAAAACTCATTGACAGAGTATACATAGAAAGCCAAAGAATGGGAATAAATATAAACATCAACAAGACAAAATACATGATCATCAGCAAACATCCAGCCTCATCAATGATACTCAATGGGAAAAATATTGATCAAGTGTCAAGATATAAATATCTTGGTTGCTGGCTTAATGAACGGTGGGATCCAGAAATAGATATAAAGACAAGGATTGAAGTTGCACGGCAGTCCTTCATGAAAATGAGAACATTATTCTGCAATAAAGACCTAAACATGGAAGTCAGATGCCGAATGCTGAAATGCTACGTGTGGTCTATTCTGCTCTATGGAGGTGAAACATGGACATTGAAGGTGACAACCATCAAGAAAATCGAAGCCTTTGAGATGTGGCTATACAGAAGAATGCTAAAGATATCATGGACAGAAAAAATTACCAATGAAGATGTCTTAAAATCCATTGGCAAAGCTAAACATACAAATAATCAAGAAACGAAAAACATCATATCTTGGCCACATCATGAGAAACAGTAAATACCAACTTCTACAAACTATTTTGATAGGAAGAATTGGTGGCAAAGGAACTAGAGGAAGAAAAAGAATATTATGGTTTGACAACATCAAGACGTGGACAGGAAAGAGCAGTGCACAACTGCTCAGATTAGCACAAGAGTGCAGTTTGTTCGCCAAGATGGTCGCTGACCTTCAATAGAAGATAGCACAATAAGAAGAAGAATTTACTTGTTTCTTTGGGTGGCATTTCTGATTTCTTCCTCGAAGCTTTGCAGAGCTTATCTGAGGAAGATAATAGATAGCGGTGGTTTTGTTTCTATACCCGTCACAAGCCAGATGCTGATTTTACTGTTTGTAGGTACATGCTTGGAAGACTACTACTGCTTGTGCATGGTTTGAATTTTTTTGCAAGTGGGATTGGATTTGGATATGGTGTGTTTGTGTCCTTGTAATGGTGTTTTTTGAAAGAGGCTTTGTTATAGGTTTTGTCTCTGTGTGTGTGTGTGAGAGAAAAGAGGAATTTCTCTAATTTTCATTCTCTCTATAATATTTATATAGCACCTGTTTCAGTTCTCTGTAGGTCCCTAGTTTCTGTCATCGAACAGCAGTTTGTTTATTATGTCAGGTACGTAGAAGTTTCAGGTGGCTTTGCTATAGTGATTATTGTACTTATATGTTATGTAGTTTGTTGACTGTGGTCTTGTTGCTCTATAGGTTGGACTGAAGTAATGTTTTAACTTGACTATGTAGTGGCATAAGTGTTTCACCTTAAATTTTGTGTTCTGTCCATGCTGCCTGCATAACTGTGGGTTGTTCCCAGAATATCAGTTTTACCATTTTATTTTGCAACCATTGTAACATGTTAAGGTTGTAGTTTGCGCAGAATGTGTATGATGTGATTGCATATCTTAAAATGTTTTCACATAATGCTTTATAGATTAGTATTTTTGTGTGTGTGTTGGGGCAATGTCTTTTAATTGATATAGTTTGCTTGTTATTATCCTGAGTTTATATGGCTATTCCAACTTTGATCAGCATCGAAGTGAAGTCCGAGATAGCGTGTTGATTTCACCTGTGTGATGGTTGTAGTTTTAGGATCAGCACTTTGTGTATAGGAGGATGGATGTTGGATAGTGAGATATTTAGTTTCTATGGGTAGGGTTTGGGGTTTTTTTATCATTAGCTTTGTTTTTCCAGGGTTTATATATATATATATATGGCGTTTTCGGTTAGCCAGTGATTTGATTGATGTTGTGTTGCATATTTGTGTAAGCGATATTTGAGTTGTTGTGAATAGACACTATGGCCATGTCATCTGCGTATTGGCAGATTTTACTTTTTAGGGGAAGATGGCTTATGTCGTGCATATATATGTTAAATAGAATGGGAGATAAAATAGCTCCTTGTGGTATTCCACTGTATGCTGATCCTATACATGTGATGTGCTTCCTGTTTTTCATGTATGCTTTAAACCCCTGGAGTAGATGACCTCGATTCCGATATGTGTTAGTTTCGTTAACAAGGTTTTGTGTATTAGTGTGTCAGATGCTTGTTAGGTAAATGAAAATGACTAATACTATTCTGGTTTTATCCAGTGAAGCGTTTATTAGGTCTGTGAAATCTTCCAGGAGTGTTGCTGTTTCTTTATTTTTTTGAAAGCCATATCGTGTTTTGGGGATTTAGAATTTTTCAACGTATGTGGAGAGTTTTGCAATGCAAGTTGCGTTCCATGATTTGGTTGATTACAGACAATGTGGCGATGGGTCTGTGATTACTTATAATGTTTCTTTTTCCTTGTTTATGTATGGGTGTAGTTAATGCTGCCTTTAGTGTTTTAGGTATGTGCCCCATTTCGAACAGTTTATTTAACAATTTTAGTATAACTGGACATAGGTTGTAATGAAGGTTTATTTTCTTGATCCTGAGAATTAATAATAATATTTTTGGTTTACAGGTCAAATGTTGATCAATTTTATTAACTTAACCAACTAGTTTTGCCAAACTTTAACTGTTGGCATCTTCAGGGCACTTACATATAGGCTGAAACAATCTCACAATTTTGTGTAACTATAAAATTGACAAGAATAACAGTAAAAAACTGACTAGAATAATTACAAATAAAATAGTATTGAACATGTGTGAAACACGTATCGTGTGTACAAGATTAGCTAGCTGTTGCTAAGGAACTTTCTGTAGTTTGTATTAAAGTTCATTTCTTTTGTTTTTAAAGATTTGATTAGGGTTTTCCATAACTCTGGGAGTATTAGGCCTTGATTTCTGTTAAGGTTGACAGTAGAACGGGCGACTGTGGCTGCTGCTTTGAAAATTCTTGAATGGTAATCTTCCTGTAAGTAAGGGGAACAACTTTTGTCCCATTCGATGGCATGGTTAGTCATAGAGAAATGAGACGATAGGCCAGAAATGTCCTGTCTGTTGTTTTTGACATAGCCGATGTGCTCTTTTTGCCTGATTTCAAGGCTTCTCGAAGTCTGTCCAATGTTACTAGAGCCACACGAGCATGGAATATTATAAATTCCAGCATATTTATAGAAAGGGTGGTTGTCTTTTGGAGATCTTAGTAGTTTACGAATAGGTTCTATTGGTTTAAATGTTACTCTTATTTTGTGTTGTTTGAGGAGGCTGGTGAGCTTGTAGGAGATGCCACTTACAAACGGAATTGCAATAGTTTTTATATATTGAATATCTTCTTTTTCTTTTTGTGGTGGTTCAAAGAAAAGGACTTTATTGACTAGTCTTCTTGGACAGCTGTTCAAGTACAGATTGTTGGAAATTAATGTTAACTCATCTTGAAGGGTCTCATTGTCTGTTGTGATGCGAATTTGCTCTCTTCTTTAACATGTGTACAATGCTGAGTTTATGTGAGATGGTGAGAGGAGCTGAAATGTAGGTAGTGACCTGTATTGGTCGGTTTTCTGTACACCAATAGATTTATACTGCCATCAATTTGTTTTTTGATTAAAATGTCTAAAAATGGTTAAGTTAATTAAATTGATCAACACTTGATCTGTAAACCAAAAATATTATGGACATAGGTTGGTTGAGTGTTTCTTGATGTCTTTTGGTCTGATTCTGTCTATCCCTGGTCCTTTGTTAGGGTGGTTAATTTGTTGAATTGCAAGTGATAGTTCTTCTTTTGTTACAGTGGGGAACCTGACTGGGTTGCTCTTGGACCTAGTGGAAAATGTTTGTTTGTGTGAGGAGAGATTGTTTCCTGTAGTTTTTGGACACAGTTCACAAAGTGCTGATTAAAGTTATTTGCCAACCGTTTGAGTGACTTGGGGTTGCAAGCAAAGCTATGTTTTATTGTTTATGAAGCAGTGGTTCTGTGTATATTGTCCAGCATTTCATTAATCAGGTGCCAGGTTTCTTTTATGTCATTCTGAGCTGTTGTTAATTTGTTTCTGTAATAGTTTCTTTTTGCCGTTTTAATGTGTGTAGTTAAGAGATTCCATTTTCTTTTGTATTCAGCTTGTAAAACGGTATTGTTAGGCGACTTCTTGAGTTGTTTCCATAGGGCATCTTTTTTTGTATGTCTATTAATATGTTGTCTGTTATCCATGGATTCTGTTTAGTTTGGACACGTATTTTTAGTTTTGTTAATGCTTTGTTATATATTTTATTAAAGGCAAGTTTAAGATTATTATATACAGCATCAGCAGAGTCTAAAGATGCTATCTGCATCCAGTCTGTTTTTCGGATTTCGTTGTTTACTATTGTTTCGTTTAGGATGCTATTATACTGTTTTGTAGTGTTAGTGAGTTTTAAGGGTTCTTTGTTCAGTGTGTAACTGTAATGCTGTGAAATAATGGTCTGCCAGTTTGCACGTTATGATGGCTGCTGTGTAGCTGTTTGGAGGGGGCCCCGTATATTTATGTGGTCGATACAGGATGAGGTAGTTGTATTTCCGACTATCTCTTCTCCTATATACGACTGTATGGATGGGATTATGTTATATTCTGATAAGAGGTCTAGGTATTGTTCTGTGTTGTTATTTATGTTCCTAATGTTTATATTCATGCCACCTATTATTATCAAGTATTCTAAGGCACCTTCTTCCTTGGCTGAAAGTTATCTGTTTAATTCATCTAGAAATTTTGTAGTGCTTAAGTTGGGTGGTCTGTATATTGTGTTTAATATCAAGGAGTTTTCTTGTTTGATGTTTTTAATTTCGATGCATGTTTTCTGCAAATTCTAATTTATAGTTTATTTCTATTGCGGTACATATATATATCTATATATATATGTATGTACCGCTGCCTCGTTTAGTTTGTCCGCAGTGTTTGTGTTGTTGGAAATTTGGCATTTGGTAGCTGGTTGCCTCTTCGTTTGTTGTAGATACTTCAGTCAGTATTAAAATGTCTATGTTGTCTATATCTTCCTTCAGATAAGCTTGCAGGGTTAGCCAGTGTTTTTGAATGCTCCTGATGTTGATGTGGAGAATAGATAGTCCTTTTTTTTTTGGGGGGGGGGGGGGGTTGTCACTTGTTTCCATTCTGTTATCGATTTCAGAATGTGGCAGTTGTCATGTTTCCAGGGTGATTACATCTGCTTGGTGGTCTGCATTAACGTAGATTGGTGTACCCATCCCTTCTTTACGACTTATCAGTATTCCTTTTAATGTGGCAGCCTGTTGAGGTTTTCTACGGATTTTATTTGGGTTGGTTTTGCTTCTTGTGTCTTTTTAAGGAATATTTTGCTGTCACTTATCAATATAAACTGGTAATTTTTTTCCGTTTTTACTTTCATTGTTTGGTATAAAGTTTCTGATAATATGATGTTAAGTATTCGGACAAGTATATTCAGGTATTCTCGTAGACAGGCTTATACGTTGGTTATGCATTATTAAAACACTTAAGGAATTGACCAACATAGTTAAGAATATAAATTAAATTATACTTTAATAAATATTTCGATATTTCAGCAACGTCACATTGCCATCTTCTAAAGGAACTTACAAAAAAAGGCATGCGCACGTAGGCACTACAACACAGTAACTGAGAATGAAGAGATGAAGCTATTGTTCTCCTAAAAGTCCTGATGGTGCCCTCTAGCGGGCTAAGTAGGTGCTCTTGGCCGTTGGGCTGAAAGTCTGCTGATGTAAGTCGCATACAACCAAATTTGTTGAGGTTTGGAGAATTTCTTAGGGCTGAGGCTGATTCCATAAAAAGTCTTTCGTATTTGTATTTGGTACGGTGTATTACTGTAGCTTTCTTCCACCGTATTCTGTGGCGAGTATCCAGAGCATGGTCTGCAAGACCAGAATGGCTGTACTTGTGACCAACGTAGTTGGTCATAAGTACAGCCATTCTGGTCTTGCATACCATGTTCAGAAATTGTGTTCAGAAATTCTGATATTCACTGTCCTGCCTATTTGGCCAAAGTAAGACAGTTTACAACTGCAAGGGACATGGTATACACCAGGTAGGTCCAGGGGAAGTGGTTGGTCTTTAGTGGAGCGGATAAGGGATGCCAATTTTCTGTAAGGTCTGTAACAGAAGGTCAGGTCATGTTTTTTTAAGATTTTGGTAATTTTTTCCGAGGTGCCTCGGATGTAGGGAATGGTGATGGATTTAGAGTAATCCTTGTTGTGGAGGGAGGGGGGGGGGGGATCTGTCGTTTGTAGGTTCTAATATTTTTTGGATTTTTTTTGGGGGGGGGGGTGGCCATTGGCTGAGAAAGTGTTGTGGATGTGATTTAGTTCAGTGTTAAGAGCCAAGTCGTTTGAACAGATTAGTTTAGCCCTGTTGTATAGTGTTTTCACCACTCTTATTGTTGTGAGGGGGGAGGATTGTTGGTGAATGTATCTGCCTGTATGGGTGGGTTTTCGGTAAACTGAGAAAACCAAGGTTCCATTAGGCTGGTGGGTGACTAGTGTGTCTAGAAAAGGGAGGCTGTTGTTATCCTCTTTTTCCAGGGTGAACTTGATTCTGGGGTGTTGGTTTATGTGTGTTAAGAAGGAGAGGAGTGTTTCAGATTCATGTGGACAAATAGCAAACACATCATCAACGTAGTGAAGCCATATGGTTGGTTTTTGTGAGGCAGAGGCTAAGGCTTTTTCTTCAAAGGTCTCCATAAAGAAACTGGCCAAGGGTGGGGAGTGTGGTGAACCCATGGCTGTCCCCTCAATTTGTTTGTAGAATTTTCCCTGCCAAACGAAATAGCCTGAGTTCATTGTGAACTGAAATAAGGTTGAGATATCGGGAGAAAATTTAGCTTGAATTAGCTAATTAGGTGAAAACACTATACAACAGGGCTAAACTAATCTGTTCAAACGACTTGGCCCTTAACACTGAACTAAATCACATCCTCAACACTTTCTCAGGCAATGGCTACCCCCCCCCCCCCAAAGAAATCCAAAAAATATTAGAAACTACAAACCACAGATCCCCCCCCCTCCCCTTCCACAACAAGGATTACTCTAAATCCATCACCATTCCCTACATCCGAAGCACCTTCGAAAAGATTACCAAAATCTTAAAAAACATGACTTGACCTCCTGTTACAGACCTTACAGAAAATTGGCATCCCTTATCCGCTCCACTAAAGACCAACCACTTCCCCTAGACCTACCTGGTATATACCATGTCCCTTTCAGTTGTAAACTGTCTTACTTTGGCCAAACAGGCAGGACAGCGAATATCAGAATTTCTGAACACAAGGACTACATCCGTTTTCACAAGTACAGTCAAGTACAGCCATTCTGGTCTTGCAGACCATGCTCTGGATAACGGCACAGAATATGGTGGAAGAAAGCTACAGTAATACATGTAGCAAATGCAAATTCGAAAGACTTTATGGAATCAGCCTCAGCCCTAAGAAACTCCCCAAACCTCAACAAATTTGGTTGTATGCGACTGTCCCAAATTCGGGAGGCTTACATCAGCAGGCCTTCAGCCCAACGGCCAAGAACACCTACTTAGCCCGCTAGAGGGCACCATCAGGACTTTTAGGAGAACAGTAGCTTCATCTCTTCATTCTCAGTTTCTGTGTTGTAACACGCAGGCACGTTGCACGTGCCTTTTTTTGCAAGTTCCTTTAGAAGATGGCAACGTGATGTTGCCGAAATATAGGAAATATTTATTAAAGTATAATTTAATTTATATTCTTAACTACGTTGTTCAATTCCTTAAGTGTTTTAATAATATTGGGGTATTGTTGTGGGTTCCATTCAGATCCTTGACTATTGGTTTTTTAATCCTGCTAGCTTTTATAAGGGTAACTTTTGTTGAACTGTTAGTGAGTCGCGCCACGACGAGGGGAGGACGGGATTACTTTCTCTTTCCCTTTTTTGGTAATCGATGTACTAACTGGATATCTTTTGATTCTATGGAAGCACCAATTTTCTAGCATTGTTGAATTACCATGTATTTTAAATGTTCTGTAGCAATTTCTGGGAGACCATCTATGAGGAGATAATTTTTATACTGCTTTTGGTTTGAGTTCATAATGTTATTTTAAAGAGTTTAGTTCTTGTCGTAGTTCCGTTGTCTCTTTAATTAAATTATGCTGTCTTTCCGTTAGCTCTTTAATGCAGTTTTTAATTTCCCTAACAGTCTGTAAAATGTCTTCTACTGAGCTATTATTAAATTTAATAAATTCCTCATATTGGTTGAATTTTTCGGTAATTTGTACGGTATATTTTTCAAATAGTTCTCCAATAAAATTGATTAACAGTCTTTTAGGTTTTGTAATCTATTTTCTAGTAATGCATTCAAAGTTGCTTCACCTGGGTTTCCGTTGTTGTATTCTGTTTTTCATTTCCTCTGCTGTTGATTACCATGTTAGCTATTTGCTGCCTGTGGTAGTTTTCTGCATTGGCTGTTTCCCGCCTGCAGTTGAAGGCGACATTCCTTTGTTTTGTCTACAATGTGGACACTTCCACTCATCATGCTTTGCATTCGACGTTCGCTGCCAAGTGGCCACGGACAATCCCGAACATAGAAAATGCATGTTTCTCTGGCAGTTCCTGCAGGTTATGTGGTTTTCTTCCCCCGTTGTCTTCCTGGCATTTATAGCACTTCATATTTCTGGTTTTGACAATCTTGCTGAGACTGCTAAAATGGCGACTTCCTTTGTTCTCCTCTCACGTAGTTGACTGATGTATACTTTGAACTTTGAATAATTATAATTTACTTATTACTTAACAGATACTTACAGTTTTTATGTCAATATGTTCAGCTTGAAGAACGAAATTCACAAGAAAAAACCTACTTTACAAGAAAACAAAATTCACAAGAAAAAAACCTACTTTGCGACTTAACATATGCAGACATCGAAATAGTGTGCTTGCTACTGCTTGCTGCTAATAATAATAATAATGATTATGTTTGTTATTGTATAATTTTTGGTTTTGTTAAAAATTCTGTAATCTTTGTCATTCAATTTCTTGGGATCATAAAGATATTGCAGAATAAGTGGTTGTCCTTCCTTTATACAAGCTATAATGAATCTTTAAGTTCATTACTTAAAAAGGTGTTTTGATTTATTAGCTCATTTAGTATAAATTTTAATGTGATATCAGCGATATACAGTAAACCCTTGCTGAAAGCGGGGGTTACGTCATTAATACATTGCACGCACGGCAAAATCGCATTCTGCAAAGTTAACTTTCTATGGAAAAAATGTGTTAGGTATAGTTCAAATTAAGAAAGCATGCATGTATAATTTAAACTAACCTAAATATTGTTGTAATTAAAAGGGAAAAATGAGACAAATGTTAATTGAAAGGATTTTTATTACTGCTTAATAAGTAGGTACACGATACAGTTATTTTTTTAAAAAGCTAGTGATTTTTGCTTGGGACAATGACTGACACAGCTCTTTAAAAGTTTCGCGGTAAGGAGTGCAGATTTTTTCAATGCCTTTCATAAAGTGTCCTCTTCTTTCTTCATTCGGGCCAATCTCCATTGCAAAATCAGGCAGTTCCTGTGCCTTTTTTAACAATTCGTTTATCTTCTTGTAAGTTAAAGGCGCTTTATCTTCTTCACTATCGCTGCTTTCACTGGTGGCTGGTGTTACAAGATCATCCAATTCTTCATTTGTCATTTCTCGATTGTCATTTTTGATTAATTCTTTGACTTCTCCTTCTTCCATATCTGAAAATCCTTTGCCGCCAATTGCTTTTGCAATTTGTATGATTAATTTGTACAATCCAAGCTATTAATATTTTTTCCATCTTTTCCAATTGCGGAATTCTTCTTGAAACTTGAGCAACCGTTGCCGAAGTATTGCCTGAAGCTTTGACACTAGACCGAATCTTTTCTTCATTCTCCCGTATTGTTCTTATGCTTGATTCGTTTATAGCTAGTTCTCTTGCAAGCGATGAAACACGTGTACCATTTTTCAACTTATCTAAAATTAAAATTTTCTGAGATAATGTCAAACTTTGCGTCTTTTTGCTGCTTTATCCTCTTCATTCTTCCTCTTAGATGTCATATTGAATTTTTGAAATTAAAAGAAATGCAAAAGGAGAAGAGGATAAACACTGATAAATACGTGATTACACTCTGCTAACGTGTAATGAAATAATCGCCTCTCAGCCTGGGTCACTCAGCTAGTGGGCAGCGCCAGGCAGGATTGCCGGCTGATGCTCTTCAGCGTACCACGTATGGATGAAATTGTAGCGTTGGACAAATTAAATGGAAATAATTAAGATAACGCATATTTGCAAAATCACGTTCTGCAAATCCGCTCTGGGCAAGGGTTTACTGTATATAGATTCATGTTTTCCACAAAATAATTCTTCTAAATCAGCTCTTCCCGAACTGTGGGCCATGGCTCCCTTGGGGCCATTAGTTTTGTTGAGGGGAGGGCCATGAAATAATGAAAAGAAATTTAAAATGTTTTAAGGCTAAGTCAGATGTTTTAAGACCATGTCAAATGTATCTGTAAGATGCTAAAAATGTAATATTTGTATTTGATTTTTGCAATATTCGCTGTGTATGTTTTGCATTGAATATAAAAACAATAAATATTACAATAATATATGTCTGTATTGTGATTTTTTTTTCGATGCGGCACTGAAATATTTTAATTTTTCAAAAGGGGCCTTTACATCCATAAGTTTTGGAAGCACTGTTTTAAATCATCCTTTATCGGTTGCAGTGCTAATATTGTATGAGAGAGCAATTCAAGTTCATGATCTGTAAAGCTTATTGATAAAGCTGAGTCCATTATCAGATTTTTCTTTTTTTTTTTGTTGGTGATCTGCATAATATTGTTGATCCTTTTATATCTTTGCTATCAGAGAACTTAGTTGTAATTTTTCTATAAAATATGAGAATCAGTGAATGTATCTTGCAGCACCTGTAAAATATCGTCTTCATTATCATCAGAAATGTTACAATCATCTTTCTCAGATAGTTCTTTATTAAGCCTCCATAGCGCAATTAGAAAAACAACAGTACATTGCACCCTTTGATTGGAAAAGGCGTAAGTTCGATTCTCGTTGAATTGGGAAGAATCTTTATATGGAATTTTTCAATTGAGGGTGAGTCATCCGATCTCATATGGTGGTAACAGGGTATTTTTTCCTCCCAGAAACTTAAGTTTTTCTTCCTGCATACAGACAAATGTGCCTTTAGGACTCAAGCAATTTACAGACACACACACACACAAAAAAAAATACTAGTGGTGGTGAGCAGTAGATGGTGTTGGTGTATATCAGGGTTCAGCCACCTTTTCAGACTTGCGGGCCACATTCAAGTTTTATTTTTAATAATCAGGCCACAAGCATTTAATTAACAGAAATAGTGAGTGAAAAAAACACTTAGGTTATCAATTTTTATTATATAAATCTTAAAAAAAACACAGAAATATTTAAAATATGAGATAAAGTATGACATTCTTGTAATGACATCTGATATTATATTCTTTCATAACAGCAACACTTTTATGACAAATAAGACAAAGGGGCTTACCTTCGTTATCAGTAAAGTACTTACTATTCCAATCATCATTAAACCTTCTTCCTTCATCTGCAATTTTACGTTTTCTTGAACTCATTTTTGAAATTTTTTAAAAAAAATATATATCCTCTGAAAATAATAGTTGATGTTATTGAATTATTGGATTATATTAAAAGACGGACCAGGGAACATGACTGTAAAATGTACCAAAATCTCAGTTGTCATCGGATGAAGTCACCTTTGTTATCCCCACTCATGATGACTCACATGGTTGATTCGTGCCAAGTTGCACAGCAATATCACGAAGTATAGGTATAAAATTATTTTTAATTTATTATTCATATTATAAAATGCTATTTAAATAATTCAACATACGGGCCACATCCCATGTAAGTATTGTCAACCTTTTATGTGCTGCCGAAAATCTATGTTTGGACCGCATGCGGCTGTTGGTTGCTGACCCCTGGTGTAGATGATGCAGACAAAGAATTGTAGAGTGAGCACCCTCCCTCGATGAGTCTTTGGACTCCTTGGAGGTGTCACAAAATAATAATAATAATAATTCAACTATTCTCTTTTTCTATTTGTCAACATCATTTTCTTGTAAATTATTTTTACTATAAAGAAACTGATTACATAATCAGTTCGAAGGCTAATTGTTGTACTACTTTCTTCATTACTGAAGTTCCATCTATTGTAATAAATATACTACTTTTAAAAGGAAATTACATTTTTTTCGTTTTATTTTGAAGAAGAGTTAAATATCTGTCTGCAGCCATACAAACATGAATACAACATAAACCAAGATTCCAAAATTTATTATCACGTTGCATGGACAGTAATATTCATGTATCATCAGTTAACAGATGTCTGCTCATCAATTGTTAAACAAAATGTTTTACCACAAATATTACTCACTGATATCTCATTGATTTTTTTTTTTTTTTTGCTGGACGAGGGCTACCGCATCAAGGGCGGGTGCGGTTAAAGAAGCGAGCCCAGCAGGTGGACAGGATGTTGCGAGTGGGAACACTGAATGTTGGAAGCATGACTGGAAGGGGAAGAGAGGTGGCAGACATGATGATGAAGAGGAAGTTGGACATTTTATGTGTGCAGGAGACAAGGTGGAAGGGGGGAAAGGCAAAGGAACTGGGAGATGGATATAAATTGTTCTACTCTGGAGCGAATAACAAGGGAAGAAATGGTGTAGGAATTGTGGTGTGTGGCAGAATGAAGGGTGAAGTACTGGACGTAGGTAGAAGGAATGACAGTATCATGCGAATGAAATTGGGTCTTGGAGAAGAGCGGGTGGTCGTATTATGTGTATATGCCCTGCAAGTTAGTTGTACAGCAGAGGAAAAAGATGAGTTCTGGAACGTGCTAGATGAAGAAATGAGGGAATTGGAAGAAAATGAGATGGTGATTGTCGGAGGAGACTTGAACGGACACATAGGAAGACAGAATAGAGATTGTGAAAGGGTGCATGGTGGCCACGGAGTGGGAATGATGAACCAGGAAGGAGAGAGGGTTGTGGACTTTGCAGTAGCGTTTGATCTGGCAATTGTGAACTCGTTTTTCTACAAGAGGGAAGAACATTTGATAACATTTAGGAGTGGTAACAACAGCTCACAAATTGACTACATTTTGACTAGAAGAAAACATCGTAAGGTTGTGACAAATTGTAAAGTAATTCCAACAGATCAAGTAGCACAACAACACCGACTGCTGTGCGCAGACTTTAAAATAAGATCGAAGATAAGAACTTCTGGATGCCATGGGATGAAGACAATTAAGTGGTTTCGCTTAAAAGAGGAGAGTGTGAGGAATCATTTTAGGGAGAGGGTGTTAGAGAGGATTTCGGATGGACTGGAAAGTGTACAAGATTGGTGGAAACATAATTCAAAAGTAATCCTGAGCTGTGCAATCGAGGTGCTTGGTGAGACATCTGGAAAGATTAGAGAGCAGAAGGAGGGTTGGTGGTGGAATAATAATGTACAAGTGGCAGTGACAGCTAAGAGGAAGGCAAAGCAGAAGTGGGGTGAGTCAAGAGTGGAAGAGGACAGAGAGGTGTACAAAGAGAGAAAGCAAGAAGCCAAGAGAGTTGTGGCACAGGCAAAGGCCATGGCATATCAAGATCTGTATGATCAATTAGAAACAAAGGAAGGACAGAGAAAAATTTACCAACTAGCGAAATGTAGAAATAAAGCAGCAAAGGACATCTTACATTTGAGGCAGATCAAAGATGCTGAAGGATGAGTATTATGGAGGGATGTGGACATAAGAAACAGATGGAAAATATACTTTGAGGGACTTTTGAATGAGGAAAATGCAAGGACTCTCAGAGGAGATGGGCAGCCTTCTGAGGGGATGGTGCAGAACATCAGTAGACTGGAAGTGACGGAGGCCATGAAGAGGATGAGGAATGGAAAATTGGTGGGCCCCCGACAGAATTCCAGTGGAGGCATGGAAGGCACTGGGGGAAGAGGGAATTAACCTGCTGTGGGACCTGTTCATGAAAGTTTGCCAACAGGAAAATATACCCGAGGAATGGAGGGAGAGTACTCTTATCCCCATCTACAAGGGTAAAGGGGATGCACAAGACTGTAAAAATTATAGAGGAATAAAGTTGATGTCTCACACAATGAAGATCCTAGAAATGGTTCTTGATGGTAGATTGAGGAAGGAGGTGGAGATTGCAAAGAAACAATTTGGCTTCATGCCTGGTAGATCAACAACAGATGCTATCTTTGGGTTACGGCAGATGATGGAAAAATATCGAGAGAAACAAAGGGAGCTACATCTGGTATTTATTGATCTGGAGAAAGCATACGATAGAGTGCCAAGGCAAGAAGTCTGGAGGTGTCTGAGGGAGAAGAAGGTGCCAGAGAAATATGTTAGGTTGGTGCAGGAAATGTACAGAAATGTGAAGACAAGTGTTCGGACCTGTTTGGGACAGACAGAAAGTTTTCAAGTAACAGTTGGCTTGCATCAAGGGTCAGCATTAAGTCCGTTTCTGTTTAATATTGTGATGGAGGTGGTAACAGAGGAGGTGAGAGAAGATGCGCCTTGGACAATGTTGTATGCAGATGACATCTTGCTGTGTGTAGATTCAAGAGAAGAAGTGGGAACTAAACTGGAAAGATGGAGAAAAGTACTGGAAGAAAGAGGTATGAGACTGAACAGAAGTAAGACAGAGTACATGTGTTGCGCAGTGGGCGGCGGCCAGGAGACAGATCTGGAGCTGGAAGGAAATGTCATCAGGAAGGTGAGAGACTTTAGATACTTAGGTTCAACAGTGGAAGAAGATGGAGGAGCTGAGAAGGAAGTGGGATGCAGGATACAAGTGGGTTAGAGGAACTGGAGGGAGATGGCTGGAGTGTTATGCGATAAGAGGGTGCTGATCAATCTGAAAGGCAAAATTTATAGGACAGTAGTGAGGCCAGCTATGACATATGCTATAGAAACTGTGGCCCTGAGGAAAAATAATATCAGCAGGATGGAAGTAGCAGAGATGAGAATGCTTAGGTGGATGTGCGGTGTGACCAGAAAGGATTGTCTGAGAAATGACTATGTCAGGGGAACAGTGAAAGTTACGAACTTAGGAGCGAAAATACAGGAGGTAAGGTTGAGATGGTTTGGTCATGTGATGAGGAGGGAGGACAAATATGTGGGAAGAAGGGTCATGCAGATGGATCTGCAAGGAAGGCAGAAGCGTAGGCGGCCAAAGAAGAGATGGAGGAAGCTGGTAGAAGAGGACTTGAAGATGAAGAACTTGGATGTGGTGACAGCCCAAGACAGGAAGGTGTGGAGAAGACTCATTACAAACAGTGACCCCACTTAAGTGGGAGAAGCTGCAGAAGAAGAAGAAGATATATATATATAAATTATATATATAAAAAATTATATATAATTATATATAATTTATATATATATATAAAAAAAAAAATATATATATTTTTTTTTTTTCACCAGAGGTCACATCAGTAGAATAACATGTGATCAAATCATTGTTTCACTAGCTTACAGTTAATGATGTAACTCAGCCTGTTCTGTATACTTATGTACGCTCCAGATGATGATCTTGATGTGAAGATCGAAACGTCGGGATAATAAAAAAAGTTTTTTAACACGGTTGTAAATTGCATAAAATTTTTAAAATAACATCATACAAGTAATAGCATACAACACTTTGTACAGGACATCATAAATAGCCTACATTTGTATATGATGGTAGATGACTTCCACATCAAATTGCCTCAGTATCCTCCTATAATTGTACAGCACATTTTCTTTTGGACATGTGTATTTCCATACATGCTATGATTTCTATCATTGATTTAGCCTTTGGTATCTCAGCAGGTCTAGTATTACTACTACTGAGGTCAGTAGTAGTACACAGACCAGAAAGGTCAAACTGTTCTGAATCATGACCCTCCTCGTAATGATGCGTGACCATATATAAACATCCAAAAGGAAGTGTGCTGTGTATTATAGGATAGTGGGGCAATCTGATGTGAAGTCCTCTGCCTCCATATACAGATAGCCTAGTTGTAATGTTAAATTTGTTCATGCTTAGGCAAAGGTTTAAATACAAGAATTTTTTGTCAAGTATAATTTATTTATTTATGAATAGAACATTTATCTTTTTATGAAAATTTTTTTCCAAGTCAGTGGAACATAATTACATTCTCTACTTATATCCTGTAGATTTTTTTATCAGTTGTTTTAGAACAGCTATTACATTATTACATAATATTCTGTTTGAAAAGCCTTGTTCTTCATATGCTGAATTTATCTTGATTTCCTTCGAATGGAAACTCTTCTCTGGAAGATTGCTGACACTAATTAAGAAGTTTTGTTTATGTAGTGCAAGGTTTGTCAAACTGGAAAGAGTTTCATATTGTCAACCACAAAATTATAGATTATGCAGTCATTAGATAACACTCCTTAACATAGAGAAGAAAAGAGGTTGTGTGATTAGTTAGATTACAAAGCTCATGTTATGGAGTGTTAATATCCTGCAATGGTAGTGATAGTATTTATTTCATCAAATGGTTGCTAAAGTTTAATGTTCATGTTATGTGATACTTAATTTCAGTGCTGATTTCTCAAAGAAACTGTTTCTTTGCATTTTGTTGATTGTAAATACGTTTAGGATCAGCTTAGAAATACATCTTAGATTGAAAAAAGTTCCTAAGCAAGTTTAACTTTTTGATCCCAACAGTTATATGTTCAGTGTATTAAGGCGACAAGACACCATGTGATATTTTCCCAATGGATATGTTTCAGTGGGATTTTCTTAAGATATTTTAACATCTTAAGTGGGTTCTGTTATATTTATTATCAAAGCAATTAATCTGAATAATATTATTACACTTAAAATTTAATTATTTATTACTTTTCTTTATTTTCAGGCATTTTCTGCATGCAGACTTTTTATTCTCACTGCCAAAATTCCCACAAAGGTAAATAGTAGCTTCATGGAATTTCATTTTCATGAATGCATCTTGCCAGTAATAGATGCAGTATAATCTCTTACTGAGATTAAAATATAATGATGATTAAAACATGAAGTATAATGATTTAAAAACTTGCATTTTATTTGTAGTTGTCATTATAATTTATCTAAACGTGGCTTTATAGGTGTTTTACTTAGCAGAGACCTAGAATGTTTTTTTTTTTGTTTCATTAATTTTAGGTATTTATATCTCAATAAAATAATTAGTACTGTATTCTGTAATATGTGAATTATGAGTATTCTATAATATTGGTGGACACATGAAAGTAATAAAAGAGTAGTTTGTATAATTATGGATTTGACATTATTAGCACATATACATCTTCATATTTTAATAACTCATTCCCTATAAAGATGAAAAAATATAGTACACTAGTCTTGTGAATTACAAAAATGCTAGGTAGATAGATGAAAATTACTGATTTACTTCTTTAACTAACTGCAGATGTGGTGGTTGAAAATGCAGATGTGGGAAGTTCATTCCACAATTTTGTTGGGAGTAGGAGGCAATGAGGATCAATGGTATTGTGATTTTAAAGTTCTGCTGAAGGTCACTAAATTCATTGCTTGCATTCACGAGTGCTTAGGAGAGTACAAAATTAGAAATGTTAGAAATGCAAGTTCATATGAACAGTCAGTGTCCATGAAGGTAGCTTTAAAAAAAAGCATTTTTTACAGATTATATTTTCTGCTATTCTCCATAGCATAAATATGCTGGTCTGTCTCTTATGGACAATGATAGTGTTAGTCCATAAGAACTGAGTTATTAAACTACTTCTGTGTGGATTTTGCAAAATGAATTCAACATCAGGCTGCACTGAGATATTCATTGCATACACAAAATTATTTAAGCTAACAAAGGTTGATAGTGAAGTACATTCACAAGTAATCTGGAATGAAATTAACATAGCTACAAACTACATCCATGTTCACTGGATAATGGACTCATAGTTCAACACCTGATAATACTGCAATACAATGCAGAGTTTCATTCCATGTGTTTTGGTTATTTCTGAAGTTATCAGCAGAATGTTTATGAGGTATCACCTGATACATGCTTATTTTCCAATCAACAGAATTTCTAATCTCTTACTTTCTCCTCTTCTACCTGGTGTTTACCATCCAAGTACTATCCAATCTACAGTACCTTGGACAGACAGGCCATTCTGTGGTATAAAGGATTTAGTGAACATCTATACTACATTGAATGCCTTAAACTTCAAAATATTCTAAGGAAATAAATTACGGAATTTACTTCCAGTGGAAATAAATATTTATTAACAGCAACATTTTTAGTCTGATTTTAAGATTAATCTCAGTGTGAAAAGAAGAATCAGAAGACCAAGAAAGAGATGGCATGAGACCGGAACAGGCACCTGGCCTAAAATCCATGTTAGGAGGAAGAAGAATATAATCTTTCTAATAAAAATCTGCTGCTCATTCTTCATCTTAACCAGAATAGAAATGACTCTCTTAAACTTCCCCAGTTTTAGAAAGTTATCTTACTCATTGTACTCCTCATGATGTGTTAAATTAATTAATAATAATTTTTGCTGTAAAAATGTTTTTGAGCTCTCCTCTTGCTGTAAATATTACACCACATGCCATAATTTTCAGTTGTTATTATTCTATTTTATTTTGTCTCTAACTATTCACATTTAAGAATGGTCTTGAGACTAAACCAACAATTTTGCATTTAATAAATATTTATTTCCAATTTATTTACTTAGAAAATGTTTTCCTCTGACATTTCTTTGTTTTATAATATTATACTTCAAAAGTTGGGTCAGATGAAATCCCAGCAGAATTAATTAAGGACATAGGGGATGGAGGTATAAGAGTGTTTCATAGATTGATTACAAGGATATGGGAGACAGGATCATCGCCTAGAGACTGGAAGAAGTCTGTTTTCATACCGCTACATAAGAAAGGGGATATGAAAGCATGCAACAGCTACAGAACTATTAGTTTAGTATCTCATGCAAGCAAAATTTCATTGAAGATCATGATAAATAGGATTGAGGCCAAAGTTGAGGCAGAGATGCCCAAGGAACAAGCAGGTTTTAGGAAAGGTAAGGGCACCAGAGATCAGATTCTTTGCCTTAGACAAATCATAGAAAAATATAAAGAATTTAGACTTCCTCTGGTAATGTGTTTCTTAGACTAATCTAAAGCTTTTGACTGTGTTCAGCATGTGAAACTGTGGGAAGTAATGAAAAGAATGGGTTTTCCTCAACACACTATCTGGTTGATAGCCAACTTGTACAGGGAGCAAGAAGCCACAGTAAGATTAGGTGTTGGATTAACTGATTGGCTTCAGGTTGGAAAAGGAGTAAGGCAAGGATGTTTACTTTCTCCTCACTTGTTTAGTATATATACGGAGGACATCATGCATGAAGCATTGGATAAGCTCAAGACAGGAATTAGGATAGGAGGTAAATTGATCAGTAATCTGAGGTATGCTGATGATACAGTACTCCTTTATAATGACATCGAAGAACTAGGACAAATTCTTGACATAATTAACAAGATTAGTAATAACAGAGGACTTCAACCAAATTCTAGCAAGACAAAGATTATGGTTCTCAAAGGAAATACAAAGAGGGAAGCTCTTGAGAAACAAGTTTACCTTAATGGGAAAAGAATTGAGGAAGTCAGCATGTTTGAGTACCAGGAATCCATTATCAATGTGAAGAATTGCTGTTCAGAAGACATCAGCAGAAGGTTAGGAATGGCTAAAATAACAGTCAGAGACTTGTCTAAAATCTGGAAGGATGGATCTATCTCCATGGGAACAAAGTTGAGGATTTTGGATGCAGTTGTTTTTCCAACAGCGACTTATGGAAGTGAGACTTCGAACCTAAAGAAGTGAGATAAGAAAAGGATATCTGCTTTTGAGATGTGGTGCTACAGAAGGCTGTTGAGGATATCATATATTGAAAGGTGTACAAATGAATGGGTGTTAGAAAAGATCAGTAGAACTTTAAGGCTCGTTAAGGATATTGACAAAAGAAAGTTAAAATATTTTGAACACATTGAAAAGATGGAAGGAGGACTTTTCAGAACAGTAATAGAAGGTAAAGTTCCTGGAAAAAAGAGGATGGGGTAGACCATCAATGAGATGGATGGATGGTGTGTGTGTGGAGAAACTAATCTTCAGAGAGTTGAAGTCTCCAGAAAAGCAAACAACAGGACTACATGACGAGGCCTGGTGTGGCACATCACTGAGCATCGGAGTGATCATATGGCATCTGTGGATGTCCAGTGAACATTTAGAGATAAGTTGGGTCTTGCACAACACATCGAGACCTAACACATTAGCCTCTGAAACAATGCTCTTGTTTCAAGGCTGAAAAAAATTGTGAGCATAATTTTGCTAACTCTGCTGGTTTTATATTACCTACTAGATGAGGGGTCTGCAACCTTTTTGGATTGAAGAGCCATTTTTAAAATTATATCTGTTAAAAAAAAATTTAGGAAGCCGCACACAGTGATGAGCAACCAATGGTCCGCGGGTTGCATGCAGCCCTCTCAGGTTGTTTTGTGCGGTCCACGGTGTTTGTTTTGTACGGCAAAATTAGTATATTTTAATTAAAAATCTATTTTATGAATGTTGATTTTTACATGTGGATTTATTTGTGCAGGTTAAAAAATTAAAATATAGCTTTAATACTTTCTTATCAAAGAAAAAGAAAATATTCTTTATGCGGATCGAACCGATTATTTGATTTACTATTTAATTGCTCATCACTGCTTTAAATTTAGAAACTACATTGAAAAATATTATAATTAAATTATTTATTCAGGTTTTTTTTTTTTTTTTTTTTACAGAACATGTTATCATACTTGTAAAACACAGGGGTGGCATGTCACACGAAATTATATGATATTTTTAAATATTAAATAATAAAACAAAGATTTGCTCCTCCTTACAAAAACATGGGTATAAAATCCAATAACATACCTATTTCTTTAATATATTTTTTTTTAAATTTAAAATATCTTCTTAGTGCGACTTTTGCTGTTGAACTTCTTGGGATAGTTTCTCAATATGCAGCGAATATGCCGTAATTTTCATTTTCAAACATGACGAAAGACTCACGTTGTTTAGTAGGTTTCTCAACTTACTCTTAATAAAATTCATATTAGAAAATATTTGCTCACAGAAATATGTCAATCCGAAAATCGATAGATGTCCAAATGCATATGTTTGAAATCACCGAATGTAAGTGTATGGTAAACAATTCCACATGTCAAATACAATCTGATCTTGCTTTTTAAGATCTATTTCAGACCATTTTTTTGTATTGCAAAGATAGATTTTTTTGTCTTTCCAACTCCTCCAGGTCAGCTTTAAGATTTCTAAATTTTGAATTCCACAAATCCTGGGGTTTCAGGTCCTCTAACTGAAGTTGAAATACAGCCTCATCACTTCCAGCAGAAGGTGAAAAATTTAATTTGGCAGGATTAATATCAAGTGGTCGCAATAAAAATGATATAGTTGCCTTGTTCTTTCTAAATTCCTCAAATCTCCCATTAAATGCAGATCGCATATTTACCACAATTTCTTTGAAAAAGGTTAAATTTATGGAACTATTATCAGCTTGTTATTGTTGATATTTCTTTAACATAGGAAAATGTAATAATGTGCCTTTCTCTAAGTCTATCGCAAACAAATATAATTTTTGTTCAAACAAAATCACTTCTAAAAGCAAACTGCTGTATTTCCCTTTCCCTGTAGTTTCTTATTTAGTGCGTTTAAGACTGGATATAATCTTAAAACAACTCAAAAAATCATCAGTCACCTTCCCACACATCAACCCAGACAAGAAGAAGTCCATAGGATTCCCATACCTTACGTCAAAGATATCTCCGAACGTCTTTCAAAAATTATGAAGAAATAAAATTTTGCCACTACTTACAAACCTATCAACCAAATCTATAACTTGTTACCTTCTCCTAAGGACAAACTCTCACCTCTGATGTCACCTGGTGTTTATGAGATTCCATGCTCTTGCAAATTGTCTTACTTTGGTCAGACAGGTAGGTCTGTTCAGAAACACATCTCGGAAGATCAAGACCACATTTGTCTTTTCAAACCACAGAAATCTGGTCTCTCCCAACACAGAGTTGAAAATCCAAACCATAGAATCCATTGGGAGAAGTCGAAACTTTTACACAGATCTTTATATAAATATGAACGTTTATATAAAGAAAGTGTTGATGCCCTACTACACAGACCAAATTTAAACCGCAATGACATTCTTACTATTCCTATAGTATGGGAAATTGTCATACAAAATTGTGTAAAATAATCTTTATATATATATATATATATATATATATATTTTTCTTTTTTCAGTTATATTTAATTTACTTCTATAACACGTCACTGCACGTATATTGAGATTCCATTGTAATCATGCACCCTAACTGTATGTTATTCCTAGTATTGTTTGAACTACTGTACTGATGACGTCCCAAGATACTTGGGATGAAATATTTATGAAATAAATAGTCATTACTGTGGTTAGTACTTGTATTTTTTAGTGATGAATTCACCACAGGTTTTGTTATATAAAAAAAAAAGATATCACCATTGTCACTCGAGTTCAAAAAACAAATAGTGTGGGTGCAAAATGGATATGGAACTTTATTAAGCAAGAGATCTATAAGATAATTGTCTAAGATAATGTGGAAGGAATATTGTGAGAATAATAAGAGTGAGAGGCAAATAAAGTTAAGTGCATTGTACGGAAAGCTAAACCGAGTACAAAAAGAAATTGGCTTTTCAGGTAAAGGCAATCCAAAAGAATTTTATTGTCACAACAAAGTAAAAGAAAGAATGAATGTGGAAGAGTAACTTTACTGAATGCAGATGGCACCCTTGTGTCAAGCAATGAGGTGGTTCAAATAATGAGTGCTCACTTTGCTAAGATTTATCATCTAGGTGCACAGTGCTACAACTACATTGGATTAAGAGTTAGAGCTCCATTCAAGGAAGTTGAAGAGCTGTTCATTACCTGGATAAGAATTCATCATTAGGGATAAATAGGATATCAGCATGTGTGCTGATTGAATGTTCAGCTGAATTGGCTAAGCCCTTGACAGGCTTGTGTAACATGAGTCGCAGCTCAGAAAGAATACCACAAGAATGGAAAGAGTATATAATAGTTCCATTGTACCAGGACAGTGAAAAAAATTATGTGTATGATTACTGACATATTAGTAGTGGTGGTGAAGATTTTAGAGAATTTGGTATGAACTCATATACAAAAATGGCACAGATAAACTATACTTTGTAATGAACAGCATGGGTTTACTAAAGGGAGGTCATTATAAATTAAAGATGCCAAGAAATTATATTCTTGGCTTAATCCTTTATCGAAATGTAAGCAAACAAAGTTTGTGCCTGAAGTATTTTTAGGACAGGGCAACTCGTATATGAGGTGTGGCTATTAAATAACAAGACAGGATGCAAATAATGTGGTTTATTATTACAATTGTACAACTTAATTGTTATCCCCTTCAACATACTCCCCTCCTCTATCTATACACTATTGCATATGAATTTTCCATTGTTCGAAGCAGTGCTGCAAGGCATCAGGTGTTATCTGCTTCAGTAGCACTGTCGTTTTCTCCTTTACCTCATCCACTGCAAGTCCGGCTGACAGTGAAGCTGGACTTGCAGGAGAAGAGCATCACTGGTGATGAGATGTGGATTTTCTAGTATGATCCAGAAACAAAGAGACAATCGATGCACTGGAAAACTCCCACGTCACCGAGCATGAAAAAAGCAAGAATAAGTAAGTCAAAATTGAAGGCAATGCTGATCGTTTTTTTTTTTGTTGTTGTTGTTGTTTTGTTTTTTAATATCAATGGCATGGTAATGGTTGAATGGGTAGAAGAGGGTCAGATAGTTAACCAACATTACTACCTTGAGGTTCTGGCCAAACTGAGAGAACAAGTGAGGAAGAAGTGACCTGATCTGTAGAAGAACAATGCTTGGATTCTCTATCAGGACAACACTCTAGCCTAGTGCACTGTCTGTAAATCAATATCTGACTGATAAGAAGATCCCAGTGTTGGACTATCCACCATACTCGCTGGACTTAGCTCCATGCGACTTTTAACTTTTTCCAAAGTTGAAATCTGCATTGAAGGGCACCCATTTTCAGTTAGTGGATGAGGTAAAGGAGAAAACGGCAGCATTACCGAAGCAGATAACACCTGATGACTTGCAGCACTGTTTCCAACAATGGAAAATTTGCATGCAATGGTGTATAGATAGAGGAGGGGAGTATGTGTTGAAGGGGATAACAATTAAGTTGTACAATTGTAATAATAAATTACATTTTTGCAACCAGTCTTGTTATTTAATAGCCACACCTTGTATATAGAGGTTAATGACTTCACATCACTTGCCTTAATATCCCATAATGCAAAGCACATCTTCTTACAGACATGTATAATGTTATGCATTATGGGAAGGGTCACTACCCAGATTGGCTTTCACCTTTATTGAGGTCTGATCAGTAAGAGTCACACCCAGAGGTGATACCAAAGTTGAAGAAATGCGGAAGTCATATTTCCATATGTACGAGTATCCAAAAGGTGTCACCCCTTATTATTAAAATATTCTGGATTAGAGATAGTTGTTGGAAGTTTCTCCTCTGGGATATACTATAAATTAAAGATGCCAAGACATTATATCCTTGGTTTAATTCTTTATTCAGGAGCAAACAAAGTTTTACACCTGAAGTATTTTCAGAACAGGGCAACTCGTATATGGAGGCTAATGACTTCACATCACTTGCCTTAGTATCCCATAATGCAAAGCACATCTCCTTACGGACATATATAATGCTATGCATTATGGGAAGGGTCAGTACCCAGACCGGTTTCGACCTTTATTGAGGTCTCATCCTGAAAATAATTCAGTCGCAAACTTTATTTGCTTACACTTGGATGAAGGATTAAACCAAGAATATAATTTCTTGGCATCTTTAATTTATAGTATAACCAATTCGAAAAACTTCTAACTACTAAAGGGAGGTTATGTTTTAGCAATTTGCTCGTATTTTCTAACATTGGATAAAGGGAATAGATATGCTATAATACTGTTGGAAGGCATTTAATAAGATACCACATGAAAGGCTGATGCATAAAATGGAGAATATGGGATTCGAATCTAATGCTATTGATGTGGATAAGTGGGTTGCTGATGGATTACAATGTACTAGGGTGGTCTGAAAAGTTCTCGGCCTAACAATGAAAAAACGAATTTATAATTTCAAAATTATTTTTATTTTTCAACATAATCTCCCTTAACCTCTTAATGTACCAATTAAAAATCAGAAAGCGGTTGTTTTTCTGCCAATTTTTTGGGCGAGGGTGATTTGCTGGATCAAATTCATCATTATTCGAAAAATAATGATGAATTTGTGCAAACGCAAATGAAATAGCCGATACATGCCATTGGCAACTTTTCTCGGCTGAAAGGAAATAGGCACAAGATTGTGTAGCGTCTATATTCGGTTGTATTTATATGTGAAACCAAAATTCAAAATAAGTTTTGGTGCAATAAACAATAGACGTGTCACAGATGTCTTTGTATGTTAAGGGGTTAAGACTAATACATTTATTCCAGCAATGCTCCAGCACCATTATCCCGTCCCTGTAGTGGTTCTCAGTAAGATCTGCAAAATACCCCTCTACTGCAATCACCTCTTGATTCAAAGAAAAACGCTGACCAGCGAGGAAGAGTTTTAGTTTTGGGAAGAGATAGAAGTCAGAGGGAGCCAAATATGGCGAATAGGGTAGATGTTCCAACAATTCATAGTGCAGATCCCTTAAATTTCTCATTGCCAAAACACCTTTGTGGGCAGGTGCATTGTCCTGCTGAAAGATGATTTTTTTCTTCTGCAAACCTGGTCTTTTCTCACAAATTTTTTTGTCTAGTCTGGTTAAAAGATCGGAATAATATTCCCCGGTTATTGTTTTACCCTTTTCAAGATAATTAATAAACAGAATGCCTTTAGCATCCCAAGACACTGATTCCATGACCTTTCCTGCTGATGGAACCGACTTTGTGTTCTTTGGCGCCGAACAACTGACTTCCGTCCACTGTTTGGATTTTGGTGTGTAATGGTGAATCCAAGTATCATCCACAGTAATAAATCAACGCACAAAATCAGTTTTATTCTTGTTAAAACACTCTCACTGTTCAGAGATTTTTATGCGAGTGCTTTTTTGATCTGCTGTGTGCAAGTATGGCACCCATCTTGTGCAAAGGTTTTTCATTTGCAATTCTTCATGCAAAATATATGAGTTTCTTTATTTATATAGATAACTTTTAACTTTTTGCATTTGAGGAAAGCCAAGCACTTTTCCTTTATGCATTCAATAATGTTCTGTTTTATTGCTTCATTGAATTTCAGCAGTGTATTCCAGTCCCAGGTAACAATATTTCATTGGAAAAGAGGATCTCAAGTTTGGTTGAAAAGATCAATGGGAAAATCTGACAAAAGTGTGGTAGACAGGAGAAAGAGGGGTGATATGATAGAAGTCTATAAACTTCATTATATGGAAGGTGAGGAGACACTATGGGTAATCCATAGAAGTTAAGTTTGTTCACGGTTAAGAAAGGGGTAAGGACTAGATTTTTCTCCCACAGAGCAGTGAGTGACTGAAACAGTTTGCCTCTTGAAGTGGTGAGTGCATCTACTTTGAATGAGTTTTGGAGAAGGTATGACAGTTGTTTGGGTGATGTATAGCCTCCCTCAATGAGTCCTTGACTTTTAGGAGTTATTAGATAATAATAAGTCTCCATGGTGTGGAATTGATCTTTGCTTGTTCCATACAGTGAAATTTTAGTGGGTCTTGATTATGATCAGACATTCTGATGTCGAGTTGTTTGATCTGAATTACTCTGTCTATAAGAGAAGAAGAGATAAATTTTTATTAAGCCAGGAACCAGTATTGTGATTCATGTAAGGATAACCCTGGAGATTAGGGTTGTAAATCCTTCATACATCTGCTTGTTGAGCATTGTGAGAACATTTTAATTGTGCATATCTTGCCTGTTCCTTTCTGGGATTGCCTCCTGTTTTGTGTGATTTTGGGATTAGTCACTTGCTGCTATTGTGTAGTGTACATCATATAAGTATAGCCGCAATTCCTGGAAGAATGTCCAACTGTTCTGTTGGTTGAAGCCTATACATTTATAAACCTTATTACACATTCTTGGTATTTCCAGTCTTCTGTTGTTGAACCCCTACTGGAGCAGGTATTGATCTGTTAAGATTTTTATATCTGCAGGAGTATGCTCTTGGAGAAATAACATACTAGTGTTATGGTGTAGTATTAGTTTCCATATAGTTTCTTGTTTAATTGGACTGTGAAATCTTTGTGCATTTAATCAGGCAACACAGAAGGTAGATGATATGATTAGTAAAATATAATAGTAAGACCTCTTGATTTTGAATGAATCTGATGAGGTCTTCAGTTTGTGAACTTCCTCAAAATTGAAGTTCTCTGCATCTATGCTGTTGCTTGTAAATTTTTTCCATAGTTTTTTTTTACAGTTGCTTGCTACAATCCACAACCCTCTCCAACTTTACATTTTTTATCATTTTAGTTTTTGTTCCTTTTTCTAGCTCATCTTTCTTTTAATATTAATGAAGACATGAATAAATACATAAATGAATGAATATATAAATAAATAAGTGAATGAGTAAATAATAAATAAATAATATTCATCTTTCTTTTTTCAGTGAGATTGTCTGGATACTAAGTTCTTTCAGATGGGTTTTCTGTTTCTTCTTCTCTGATTTCTCCTTGTAGAAGTATTTCTTTTGTTTGCATTTGGTTTTTATTTGTTCAGCTGTTACACTAAAGTCATTACTATTAATTTTAGTTAATGATTGTTCTTCCTGGTGGACAAGGAATATTGGTCTTGCTGTTCTGGAACATTTTGTCTAATTGTTGGTCAGTATTGTTGTGCATTTTTTATAACTTTACCGAAAGAAAGACAAGCTACCAGAGACTAGCTTGTCTTTCTTTTAATATTAATGAAGACATGAATAAATAAATAAATGAACTATTATGGAAAAATTAAAGGACAATACAGAGTTGGATTTCTAATTAAGAAAACAATTACACACCTCATAAAAGAATTTAATTATACAGATGAAAGAATAATAGAAACCACACTTAAAATAAACTCCTAACTTAAAATCATGATCATCCAAATATATGCTCCCACCTCATCCCACACTGATGAAGAGATAGAATCATTTTATGACTCACTGCAGCACACTCTAGACAAAAAAAGAAATAGCAATCAAAACTTTACTATAGTAATGGGCGATTTTAATGCCAAAATAGGTTATCCATTCACCAAATAGACACAATAGGACCATTCGTAGATGGTACAAGCAGCAACTCAGGAATGGCTCTTATAGAATTCTCTATCAGTAGCAAGTTTTACATTATGAATACATTTTTTAAGAAAGTCCTCAAAAGAAAATGGACATGGAGGAGTCCAATTGGAGAAATAAAAAATGAAATAGATTATATACTGTGTAATAATAAAGAAATAGTTCAAATCAAGTAAAAACAGGAAATGACCACCGACTGGTGAGAGCCAAAATTAAAATAAACCCAAAATGGAAAGAATAAAATGGATAAACACCAAAAAATCAAGAAGTTTTGACTTAAAACCTATTGAAAACAAGAAGGATTATGAAGAAAAACTCAATCAAAAACTAGACTTAATAAATATATTTGAAGAAGAAGACCTAAATAAAATAAGCAAAAACCTAATGGAAATAATAATCTCAGCAGCCAACGAATTCAAAAGCAACAAACGACAAAGAGACCATAAACTTTCAGAGGAAACCTTACAACTACTAAGAAAGAGACAAAAAATGAAAAAAGACAAAAACTTGATTTCTAAAATAGAATATGCAGAACTATGCAGAACAATAAGGAAAAAGATGAGAAATGAAATAAGATCTTATACCACTAAAAAATAAAAGAAACAATTGAAAACAATAAAAATATGAAAATACTAAGAAAACATTTATCAGTTGGAAAAAGTCAAATAACTGCAATAAAAGATAAGAATGGAAAACTATAAAGAGTTTATAAAGAACTCTGTAGTGATCCTTCAATAGATAAATCAAATATAAATAACTCTTCTCCATCGCATATAAAATTCATCTCCCCATTCATTTCAGATGACAAGCATTAAATGCTACTCTGATACTGTTATTTAAAAAGGGGACAAAGAAGAAATAAAGAACTATAGACCAATTAGTATTCTCTCTAATCTGTACAAAATTCTCACAAAAGTATCGTTAACAAACATGTTAACCCCTCTTCTAGACTCAAATCAAACAGTAGAACAAGCAGGAGTCCATAAAGGTTTAACACAATTGATCATATTCATGCAGTAAAAAAAAAAAGCAAAAGAAAACGAATTGCCTATCTGTTTAGCCTTTATTGATTATGAAAAAGCATTTGATTCCAACAAAACTAATGCAATAATTAAAGCACTCCAGAATCAGGGAGTTTCTGGAGAATATATGGACCTCCTCCAGGAAATATACCACACTGCAACAGTAACAATCCAACTTCACACGAGTAACAATAAAATATCAATTGAAAAAAAGTGTCCAACAAGTAGACTCTCTATCACCCAAAATCAAATACAAGAAATATTTAATAATATAAACTTCATGAACCTTTGTATAAAAATTAATATCAGAAACTTAACACACCTAAGATATGCAGATGATATCATAAATAAACTAGCAACACCTTAAAGAAAAATGGAGAGGTTGATGCTAGGCATCACATTAAAAGATAAGAAGTGAAACACTGATAAGAGGCCAGACTCACATCACTGACATCATTCTTCACCATAAGTGACTATAATAAATTTAGTTTAATCCTTTATCCAAGTGTGAGCAAACAAAGTTTGCACTTGAAAGTATCTTCAGGACTGGGGTAAGGTGGTAGAACACCGGGCAACTCATTGCAAAGGTGGAGCAAGTTAACATCACTCCTATCTCAGTATCTCCCATCATGCAAAACACATCTCCTTGCGGATATGTATAATGTTATGCATTAAGGGAAGGACCACTACCCAGACTACTTTTGACCTTTATTGAGGTCTCTTCAGTGGGAGCCAAGCCCAAGTGGAGATACCAGGCAGAAATATTAGCAAGTCATCTCTACCTATAGGAGTTGCCAAACGGTGTGCCACCTTTTTATTAAATTACTCTGGATTTAGAGAAAGATGTTGAAAGTTTATTTTGGATAAAATACTTGGATAAAGGATTAAACTAAATTTATTATAGTCTAACCAAGTGAAAAATAAACCTTTCAACATCTTTCTCTAAATCTAGAGTAATTTAATAAAAAGGTGGCACACCATTTGGCAACTCCTATAGGTAGAGATGACCTTGCTAATACTTCTGCCTGGTATCTCCACTTGGGCCTGGCTCCCACTGAAGAGACCTCAATAAAGGTGAAAAGTAGTCTGGGTAGTGGCCCTTCCCTTAATGCATAACATTATACATATTCGCAAGGAGATGTGTTTTGCATTATAGGAGTTAGGAGATATTGAGATAGGAGTGATGTTTGCTCCACTATCTCCACTTGGGCCTGGCTCCCACTGAAGAGACCTCAATAAAGGTGAAAAGTAGTCTGGGTAGTGGCCCTTCCCTTAATGCATAACATTATACATATTCGCAAGGAGATGTGTTTTGCATTATAGGAGTTAGGAGATATTGAGATAGGAGTGATGTTTGCTCCACCTTTGCTCCACTATCTCCACTTGGGCCTGGCTCCCACTGAAGAGACCTCAATAAAGGTGAAAAGTAGTCTGGGTAGTGGCCCTTCCCTTAATGCATAACATTATACATATTCGCAAGGAGATGTGTTTTGCATTATAGGAGTTAGGAGATATTGAGATAGGAGTGATGTTTGCTCCACCTTTGCAAGGTGGAGCAAACATCACTCCTATATATAACACCGGGAGTTTCCCGGTGTTGTACCACCTTACCCCAGTCCTGAAGATACTTTCAAGTGCAAACTTTGTTTGCTCACACTTGGATAAAGGATTAAACTAAATTTATTATAATCTAACCAAGTGAAAAATAAACTTTCACCATAAGTGACTAAAATGGAAATGGACTGGACATCTATCCAGAAGAGAAGATGAGCAATGGACCACCATACTAATGAACTGGATTTGAAAAGAAGGGAAACAAGGCCGAGGACATCCTAAAAGAAGGTGGAGTGATGAATTGTCAAATTTTATTGGGGAAAATTGGTTAACCACTGCCAAGAACAGAGAAAGGTGGAAAGAACTGGAGGGGACTTTAGTCCAGCAGTGGACAGAAAATGGCTGAAAAGAAGAAGAAGAAGAACAATAAAGAAGAAATCTTCTTTATTGCTATTCGATATATATATATATGCTGGCCATGATAGGTTCTACTGGTGCTTATGTCCTTTCATCAAAAGTTCTGAGGAGACAGGTAATAATGCAATGCTCAAAATTTTTACATTTCTGGTACAGTTAAAACATTTAGCCTTGGATTTGCTTCCCAAATGATTGTATGAGGGGTTTGCAGAGACAGTGCCTACAATGCAGGCAGTGTGTCTGCAACCCCTCCACCAAACAGTTCACCATATTTTCAGTTGCACTGATACCAACCTTCAGGGAGTAGGCTCATGGCAAAGGTGACATCACCTGAAAACCAGTTGGGATCTTCATTTGAGATATCCTTTTTTTATGTTACTGATTTTACTCCATTTTGACAATGTATTGATAAGGATTTCATCACTGCATACTATCTATTCCATTGGAATTCTCTCAACTTTTATTGTTCTCTCCTGGCTTTCTACCATTAGAGGCATTATTGTTTCCTCCTTGGAATGCGAAACCCTCTAATAGTTTATTCCTGGTTTCCAGATCTTTAATTTGAACTGAATATTTCCCTCTGCTTGACAGAATGAAGGAACATATATTATTAGCCCTTGTTATCTCTTTTAAAACTTTGGTCACTTGCTTTGCGTCTTCACCTTCTGCAATTTCAATTCCTAGAGTTTGCATCTTTGAGGGAATTGATTCCATTATTTTTGAAAACCTAAAAACTAAATTGAGTGATGGGGGAGGGGGAAAAATGCTTTCAGCCTGCTCTTACCAAGTAGATGGTAAGAGAAGTGGGCTGTAAAAAAGAAAAAAAAAAAAAAAGCAGTGTTGCTTTATTTGGCTAGGCTGCAGGTTCAAATCCTGCAGGGGTGAATTCTCCATGCTTGCTGCGTAAGCTCATTAATTGAGAAAGAAGTTATATTTATTTGTTAATAAATGCATGCATTTATAAGCATTCCATTTAGGCTTTTATTTTTATAGACAGGACGTCTTAAGCTTGCGCGGCAATAATTGAGCTTTGCGTTGTGCATCGAAGGCCGATGCTTGCTTGTCTAGCCAAAGCTACCCTGGCTTGCTCGGTTGTAGGAGCTTCCAGGTCCTTGCAACAGCACTGTGATTTCATGCGCTGCATAGCCATTTCACATCATCTCACTCTGTTGCTTTAACACACACCATGCGCAGTCAAGGTAGCTCTAGCCAGTGAGCTTCAGCCAGCCTTTACATGTGTGTGTGTGTGTTGCTTGGGAAAATCAAGTTACAACCAACTTTTTATGACTATGTTATTGACCAGTTCATAAAGAAGAACCATAGGGTAGAATTTGTATTCAAGTAGCTAAATTGAAAAAGATAGAATATCATTTGTAAAATAAATGTTGTATTTTTATGATTAAATGTACATAAATTTCTAAATATATAGTTTTAAATGGTCAGTAATTCATTATTCCGCTAATCAGACACTTCAATCACACTTCTCACTCCCTAAATGATAACAAGAGCAAGCGTGAATTTCAAGACCAGCATTCGCCCCTGGAATCCTGCATAAGGTATGAATATTTATAAGACTTGCACACAATGTTTTGAGAACTCGAAACCTTCAGGAGTGTGGGTATGTCTTTTTTTTTTTTTTAGCAGAGCTGTGTGAGGAGAAAGGGGGTTTATTTTGTGAATGTGTGGGATGAGTTTGAGGGGCAGATAGAGCTATATAAAAGAGATGGGCTACATTTGAATGGATTTGGTGTGAGTCAATTGGAAAAACTGCTGCTGCAAGAGAGAATGAGTGAAGTGAATGTAAGACCTGAGGAAGCAAAAGCTTTGTGGAAGAGCAGGAGAGTATGGTAGACAAGTTTGTGAATGGAGAGGTGAGTGGCACGAGTGAAGAGAATGAGAGAGAAGGAACACATAGTGGACATGGAAACAGAGGGACTGCATGAAAAGTATGGATGATGATTTCAGGAGTAGATATGTGAGTGCACAAGAAAGGATTAAGATAGTCAAGGATGTGGGGTTGACACTTAAGTCCAGGGAAGGGTGTAATATCAGTGTTGATAGATGGGGGGGAAGATGGTGGAGTCATATCCGACAAGTGGGGTTAGTGGGACTTGTTATAGAAACAGAAATGAGCCAGTGTGTATGTGTACAAAAGAACTATTCAAAACAAGGGGAATGAAACTGTAGTGTCGATAGAGTTCATTTGCCCAAAAATTGTTGTAAATTATACAAAGTAAATTATACTTAACAAGAAATTATATTCTTGTTTTTTTATCCTTTATCCAAGTGTGAGCTGGTGAAGTAATATCACAATACATCACTTCTTTATGGAGACAGCTGATTTCATATCAAATTACCCTAGACAGCCACTTCCATTTGGAAGTGTATGTTGCCATTCATTTTGAGAAGGATCACTACACAGACTGGTTTCAACATTTATTAAGGTCTCGTCAGTGGAATATACATTCAATGGACAAAACATTAGAGATAGAGGTGATTGGAAGTTGACATTGGCATCCTCTGTGCAGAGTGAAACATACCCAAACTGAATGCATATAGTAAATAGGCAGAATCGAGACATCCTAACAGTGTATTGCAGTCGACGAACATGGGTAAATGTGGCAGTCTTAGCAACTTTGATTGTGGATATATTTTATCATTGCAAGAGAGATGAGTCATTTTATCGCCCAAGTAGTAAGACCATAGGGTTTTTGACGGCAACCATATAAAGGGTCTACCGCAAGTATACCATCAACAGACATACCAGTGCCCAGCGAGCAAGTGGTGGCCGAACACATGCCATTGATGGCTGGAGTCAACATAGACTTCCTGTCATACAGACCTACTATAGAGCAGCAGCAGCACAAATCACATCCAGTTTCAATGGCGGAGGTCCAAGAAGTGTCAGGGTGTGAACGGTAATGGCTTACCCTGCATACCATGGACTATGGGAGCTGATGTTCCTAATCATGTACAACTGTTGACAGCTTGTTATTGGGCATTGCACTTTGCCTGGTGTCGGAGCCATCAAAACTGGACCTGCAAAGTGGACGAGCGTTGTGTGGGGTGATGAATCTCATTATCAGTTGTACTGAGCTGATGAGAGGGTGCAGGTGTGCAGTAGACAGCATGAGGCCATGGTCCTGTCATGTCTGGTAGGCTCTATTCAAGAATGTGGCTCTGTGGTTTGGGGACCTTTCTCATGCAACACATTAGGTCCCTTGGTGTGTCTGGAGAGGTTGTTAAATGCTGCAGGCTACCAGAATGTGTTGGCTGATCACCTATGCATTTTCGTGGACTTCGTGCATCCTGCAGCTGATGGTCTATTTTAACAGGAGAATGCACTGCCCCATTTAAAATGTAACCTAATATTGAAGAACACTCATTTGAGTTTGGGACCATCTAGTGGTCCCCAAGGTCCCCGGATTTAAATCTGATGGAATCTCCCTGGATGCCATAAAGCAAGACATCAGATCCATGTGTCTGGGACTGATGTTTAAGGTGCAGTTGTGGAGAATGCTGCAACAGGCTTGGTTAGAATTACCTTTGGCAACCCCTCCAGCATCTGATGGAGTCAATATCTCAGAGAGTAAGGCTATTATTTGCACTAGAGGAGGACTGACATGCTATTAGGTAGGTATCTCTAATGTTTTGTCCATTGAGTGTATATCCAAAAGGAATGCTCTCCATTTAGATATTAGGGAAATTTGATGTGTTCATCTGCCTCTGTGCATAAGTAGACCATCATGATGTTATTTTATGTACTCATACTTGGGTAAAGAATAAAATCAAGAATATAATATGGTGATATATTATTCTCTTGCTTGCATATGGAAACATGATTTCTCCCATTAATAACTCTCAATATCTTGATGGATGTAGCTCTCACTGATGATACCTCTGTGAAATCAAACCAAATCAAATCTGTGTAATGATTTCAGACAAGATACTGCAGTATTCTTGTCTGAAAGGAAGTATACTATACATTATAGGATATTAGAGCAGTTTGATGATGTTACTTTGCATGCTCAAGCTTGGTTAAAAATAAAAACAAAGAATATAATTTCTTGTTGAGCATGTACTTTGTAATGAGATTTTTTCCCCTACAAAAAACAAAATGCTATAGCTATATAAGGCATTAGAAACTGCATGATATTTAAAGAAGGGCTTAGGTAAGGATATTAGGTGTCAGTTTCAATTGAAATTGTTTCTATAGTTACTTAGTTTAGTGATGTGTGCCTGTCACAGGTATCATTGTGCTCTGATGATGCGAGATAGTGAAATATTAGTGAGTTTACATATTGATGAATTTAGGGACACAAAACACACTTGTTTTAAAGATTATTTTACTAATTATTAATAAAATAACTTGACGTTTAGACCCCCTTATTGAGGTCATCATCAGAAGGATACATGTGTATAGGAACCAAGCTACATGCTGTTGCACTCTATAAAGGTAACTTAAATCTACATTGTTAACTAATCTTTTTCTTAGCCTGACCTCTAGTGATCATTATCATCATCATGCATATCAAGGATTTAGGCCTAGCACGGTCTGTTCTGGCCTTAGAAGTCATCGTTGAATCGTTTAAGAGAACATCCTGTTTTTCTTTTTCCTAATGGCTTGTACTTTAAGGCTTGTTTTGGTAATCTTTCTGTTTTCATTCTTTGAACGTGTTCCATCCATTTATGTTTATATTTTTAAATTTTTTCTATTACTTGTTCTTGGTTTAATTCTTAGGGTATACTTTGCAGTTTTTCTCATAAATTTCATTTCTGCTGTAATTAATCTTTGTTTGTCTTTTTGTGTTATTATCCAGATTTTGCTTCCATACATTAAGACTGGTAGGGCTAATGTATTGTATACTTTTAGTCTGGTTTGTTTTTGAAATAGGTTTGGTTTAAATATAGAGTTAATTACACCTGTTATTTTTAAATATTTTGCAATTTTTACGTTTATATCTTTTTCATTTTCATATGTAATCATACATCCTAGGTAGTTAAATGAATTCACCTGTTCTAAGATCTTGTTATCTATTATATTTTAGTTCTTGCTGAACCTCTAGTGATAATAAAAATACATAAATAAAAAGATTTAAATAAAAACTACAATAAACTCTGCTAAAGTCCTCATGTACTAAGATTCTTCTGGAATTGTACAGTTCATATTTTTATATTATGATTATCTTCTGGATTTGTACAGTTCAGGTTGCTATTGAAAGTTCAGAAAAAAAAAAAAAAAACACTTCACCAAGTCTTCTTGCATTGAGATTTTTCTTTGTGGTTGCTGTAAAGGTTGCAGATGGGTCCTTCACATTCTTGGAATAGTTAGATCATCATTTTTATTGAGATTTGGATTATGTTTGAGCATTTCACATGCTTCTTTGAATTTCTGCTTGAACCTACACCGCGCCAAAACCTGGTTTGAGCAGAAATTCAAAGAAGCATGTGAAATGCTCAAACATAATCCAAATTGCTCGAACCCCTACACCACACCAAAACTTGGTTCAAGCAGAAATTCAAAGAAGCATGTGAAATGCTCAAACATAATCCAAATCTGAATAAAAATGATGGTCTAACTATTCCAAGAATGTGGAGGACCCATCTGCAACCTTCATAGCAATCACAAAAAAAAATCTCAATACAAGAAGACTTGGTGAAGTGTTTTTTTTTTTTTTCCTGAACATTCAATAGCAACCTGAACTGTACAAATCCAGAAGATAATCGTAATATAACAATATGAACTGTACAATTCCAGAAGAATCTTAGTACGTGAGGACTTTAGCAGAGTTTATTGTAGTTTTTATATGTATATATATATACAGGGTGTTCGGGATAAATTTGACATATTTATAATTAATTATATTTTTCCGTAAGTTACATGTATTAACACACACTTCTCTTCATTTAAAAGTTTGGACCCTTCTTCATTCATATACAAGATGTCAGAAAGGATGGATAGCTGGAACCCACCTGAATCATGGAAGAGAATAACTTGTATCATGATGATTCGTGCCCGCCATCAAAATAAGGATATTTCGACTGCTGCCCAATGCTCCCTGAATACAGTAAAAACAATCAGGCATGAACTAGAGACTTGCAATGGTGACTACGAGGATGTAGCAAGAAGAAAGATCCCTAGCAGACGATCTGATTGCGTTCGTACAGCAGAATTCCTCGCAAATCTGCAGGAACAGGTGTTGAAAAACCCTGGCATTGGAATTCGGGCTTTGTTCGTGGAGTTGCTAACTGTAGTCAAGCCCTGGATAACAAGGGTAGCCAATGGTAGGCCGTATGTATGGCAGCAGGATTCGGCCCCTTGCCACACCTCTGGGAAAAGTCAAAAATGGTTGTCTGAAAATTTCTACGACTTCACCAGTCCAAATGTTTGGCCTCCAAACTCCCCAGACCTTAACCCCATGGATTATTTTGTATGGGGCGCAGTTGAAAAAGACACCAATCGCGCTTCTAGTAATACAAAAGCCCAGTTAATGGATAAAATTAAAACAGTTTTTGCGGCCCTTCCCAGGGAGACTGTAGCATCAGCTTGTTCGAGGTTCCGAAGCAGAATTGAAGCTGTGATCGATGCTAATGGTGGTTATTTTGAGTAAATCTTGTTGATAGTATTGTAATTAACTCTGCCTGTAATGTTTTTTTGTCAATTCATTAAATTTAATAGATACAAAGAAGATTTTCTTTTTCCTTACGAAACTGTCAAATTTATCCCGAACACCCTGTGTATATATATATTTATTTATTATTATTTATTTTTTTTATCGCTAGAGGTCAGGCTAAGAAAAAGATTAGTTAACAACGTAGATTTAATTTACCTTTATAGAGTGCAACAGCATGTAGCTTGATTCCTATACACATGTATTCTTCTGATGGTGACCTCAATACAGGGATCGAAATGTCAAGTTGTTATTTTATTAATAATTAGTAAAATAATCTTTTCAACACATGTGTGTTTTGTGTCCCTAAATTCATAAATATGAATGCTGATCGCTGTATAGCCTTAAAAGAAAGAAATTAGTGAGTTTAATGAACGTGTTCTTTTCATGTTGGTGTTGTTTATACTGTTAAGCATTATTATGTAAAAAAAAAATAAAATAGCAGGGTTTTTTTCTCCTGTAAACTTGGTTTTTTTCATCCTGCATACAGACAAATCGACCCTTCAGAACACACGCATTTACAGACAAAAAAATACTTGTGATGGTGGCGGTGGGTAGTAGATGGTGCTAATGTGGTTGATTAGTAGTATAGGTTCGGTAGTGGTGGAGACTGAGAATTGTGCAGTGGGTGTCCTTCCGCGATGAGTATTTGGACTCCCTGGAAGTGTCACGAATAATAATAATAATAATAAAATAAAAATAAAACTGCATCACAGTAGAATCAGCAGTGCATGGGAATTAGTCTAAGGTTGTCTGAAGGAAGCTGTATCTGATTACATCCAGAGTTAAGAAAATAAATTACTTTAAAGTAGGAGCTGCAAAAAAAAAAAAAGAAAAAAAGAAAGAGAGAGAGAGAATGTTCTGTATTCAAAATCATTACAAGATTGATTATGAGACTCAGCAGCAATATAAAGAGAAGGCTAGGAGAGTGACAGCCATGGTTGATGAAGTCAAAATCAGATTATAAAAAAAAAAACAGAAGTTAGCCAAACAAGCCAAGAGAAATCAAGAAAATGTTGCTCTAATAAAAGAAAGTATTGCCCTGACAGAATAATCTTAATGAATTGAGATGGTGGGAAAGTGTAAGATGTACTAGAAAATAGCTACGTTATTAAGTGTTTAATTTAGTAAGGTATACATGTTGAATTGGATTTAAATGGTATTGATGATAACACAGATTGATAAGAAAATAAGAAAATTTGTGTTCGCATCCATACCATTTAAATCCAATTCAACATGTGTGACGAACACATAAGCCTATCCATGCGTTTAAATATTCTTCACGGAGATAATATTGTACGCAAGGCACGACAATATGGTAAGTGGAAAGTAAAATTGGCATGGCAACTGAACAGGTTAGCCTTCTTAAAAAGGTGCCAAGATACCAATTTGATACCAAACTGTATAAAAATTAAGAACAAGTTTCACTCGGCCAAAGCCCAACGTATTTATAAACGAGCGAGTTTAGCACTATTACTGGAACAGATATACGCTACTTGCTGAGAACTTTCAGATATAAATTCTTCCATCAGTGCACTACGTGATATACTATCTGACATTTTGAACCTGGAGCTATGGGATATCCTGGAGAGAATCTCTGACTCTACAGCCAATGAAGAATTCATTAAAGTTAAAAACTGGCACCAGAAGAAATTTGAAATCCTCCACCAATGATGCAGTGCTATGCAGCGGCCGCAATTACATCAAGATGGCGTCGTTGTGAACTTATCATCGTTAACCTTAACCAAAGAAGCCACGAGTGCATTAAGTCATGGACACAATTTTGCTGTTACTCCTAAAGAAGTTCCAAAAACCAAAATAATGGCTTCTGTTGAACGTGGAATATACAGCCTGCCTCCAGCAATAGCCAGTAATATTAGGTTAGACATGGCCAATATCCTAATCCAATCTAAGCATCCCAAAAATAATATCCCACATAAAGAAATAATGGCTCTAAAAGAGCTATGCAATAATAACCACATTACAATAACCAAATCAGACAAAGGAAACGCAACTGTCATAATGGATACAACAGAATATGAAAGCAAAATGCACACACTTCTCCAAGACAGGTCAACATATCAAATTATAGATCGAGATCCCACCAACTCACAAAAGAATAAGGTGTGCAAGTTATTGAACAAAGTCACTTCCTGGCCAAAAGAAACAGTCAACAAACTCAAACCCTTTCACATTAAAACACCCAGAATATATGGAACTCCAAAAATCCACAAACAAGGTACACCTTTACGCCCTATTGTAGATAGTATAAACAGTCCTACATATAAACTAGCTAAACATTTAGCCAAACTACTAGCCACTTGCACAAACAATTCTCCCTCTTTTGTTAAAAATTCTAACACCTAAAAAGTATTTTAGAAAACCGCACCTTAAATAGTTCAGACCTAGTGGTGAGTTTTGATATCACCTCATTATTCACTAATGTACCATTGACTGAAACACTTAACTTACTAAATTCACAATTTCTCCCTGATATATTTCAGCAATTTAAATTTACAGTACAGGCAGGTTATTTTACATGGAAAGAGAAAATATACAAACAATTAGATGGAACAGCTATGGGAACCCCCCCCCCTCCTTAGCCAACTTCTACATAGAACATCTGGAAAAATTAGCTATCAACACAGCCACTCTCAAACCTAGTCTCTGGCTACTCTATGTTGATGATGTGTTTGCCATTGAGGAAGAAGTGTTCACTTGTTTGCTGATGATGCAAAGTTTGGTAGAGCAATTGTGAGTGCACAGGATGTCAAAATTTTACAGGATAGTTTGGTGGACTGGGCTAGGAAAAATGGATGTCAGTTTAATGTGGCAAAGTGTAAGGTTATGCACTTTGGGGTGAAAAGAACAGCAGCAGTATATCGCATTGGTGGAACCGTACTCCAGGAGATTGATGAGGCCAGGGATTTGGGAGTGCTGGTGGATAGGGAGTTGAAGTTTAGGGGGCACATTGCAAAAGTGACTAAAACAGCTCACCAAATATCACTTGGCTTATGAAAAATACTTTAACATGCAGAGACAAACAAGTTGTTGTTCCTCTGTATCGAGCCTTGATAAGACCCCATCTGGACTTCTGTGCCCAGTTATGGGCACCAGGGTTTCTTCGTGATGGGGAGGAAGTGGAGAGGGTCCAGAGACGAGTGACCAAGATGATAGCAGGTCTGTGGAATGAACCTTATGAGAATAGGTTGAGGATTTGTGGGTTGCAGAAATTAGACGATAGGCGAAGGAGGAGTGATATGATTGAGACATTCAAATTACTGAAGGGTTTTTATAAGATTGATCCAGAAGATATTTTTGAAAATTTGACTGGTGGTGGGAGGACTAGGGGCCATGCATGGAAGCTGGGCAAGAGCGTGGTTGACAAGGGTGTTAGAGCTAGGTTTTTTACTTGGAGAGTGGTGAATGAGTGGAATAAGCTTCTAGAGTCTGTTGTGGGTGCTACGACCGTGAATGAGTTCAAGGCAAGATATGATAGATACTGTGTGAATGCTGAATAGTTGTTCCAGACATGATGTTAGGGCCTCCCTCGACGAGTCTGACGACTCCTTGGAGTTTCCCGGAACAACAACAACAACAACAATAATAATAATAATAATTTGGCCACATGGCCCGGACACATTGAATACATTTTTAGTGCATCTAAATAGCCAGCACCCTAAAATCCACTTTACAATGGAACTAGAAGCCAATGACTGCCTGCCCTTCCTGGACACACTGATCACACGTCTTCCAGAAGGTTCCTTATCATTTTCAGTTTATAGAAAAACCCACACACACACACGGAGATATTTACACAAACAATCACACCATCACATTTCTCAACAATATGGTATCTTAAAAACACTAACCCATAGAGCTAGAGCAATCTGTTTCAATGACCTCTCACTGCTGAACTTTCTCACTTGCGCCACACCTTCCTAACCAACTATTATCCCCATAAGATAGATAAAATACTAAATGCTACCCAGAAATCCCCCCCCCCCACTATCTACCACAGAAGACTACAACAAAAAAACTATCACCATCCCGTACATTAAAGGCACATCTGAAAAGATATCTAGGGTGCTTAACAAACACCAACTGCACACTGTATTTAAACCTTATGTAAAATTATCAACTCTCATCTGTTCACCTAAGAACAGATTCACTCCTTTATCACATCCAGGAGTCTATGAAGTGCCCTGTTTTTGTCATCCAGCCTACTATTGACAGACAGGAAGAACTTTGGACGTCTGCCTCAGTGAACACAAAAAATATATCCGGCACTTTCGCTATGGCAAGTCGGGTCTGGCAGACCATGCTTTGGATACCCCAGCACACAGGATCAATTGGAAAAAAACAAAAGTACTGCACAGAAGCTTCTACAAATCAGAGAGGTTGTTCCTGGAATCAACAGAAGCCTTAAAACATACTCCAAACCTTAACAAGTATGGCTGTATAAATCTACCAAAGATTTGGGAGACAGTCATCCTAAGACCAAATTAATATTTATTTATTTTTATTTTATTTTTTTCAAAACTTTCAAAGACTACTATTTTTACTACTATATATTTTTTTCAAAACTTTGGACTACCGTTTTTTTTTTTTTAAACTTAGATGGTGCGTATTAGGGCTTTAGTCTTGTGTTACACGCTGCAATTACTTATACTAGCCCCACTGTTACACCGAATTGTGGTTGTCTTGCATTTGTAACAAGACAACCACATGGTTGTCTTGTTACAAATGCTGGATATAATACTAGCGAAATATTAGCTTTTAAGTTAATAAATTGTTATTTTCTTATCAATCTGTGTTCGCATCAATACCGTTTAAATCCAATTCAACACGTGTGATGAACACATAAGCCTATCCACCCGTTTAGTAAGGTATACGTTTGCTCTGGATACTGGACGAAAAATTAGAGCTCCTTGAATTTGAAGTATGAAACTATTTATAAACGCTTGATTTAAATATATCTGTGGGGCTGAATGGCATATCAAGAATATTGCTAATTCTCTTGCATGTTCATTTAGCAGCCATGCTGATAGTTGTTCAACTTAAATCTGAGCACATGTAAGATTCCTAATAAGCTGGAAGATGAGCAAGATGATTCCATTATACAAAGATGGAGCTAGGACTGATGCAGGGAATTATAGACCATTTGGTATCTCTGGTAGATTATCAAGGTACTGGAGAGGCTGGTAGGAATTGCAACCAAAGGTGGTTAGACAATATTTAAATTAAGGGGATATTAAATCCCACATAGTTTTAAAACCGAATAAGAAACTCAAAGATTGGAATCAGAGAGTTTCTTGCCGAATATAGTAAACTATAAAGTATCGGCGACCACTGGCGTGAGCAAACGCAAGTGACCCTAGCACGTAGTACAATACCGTAAGACTTGCAGCAAAGTCGGTAAATTCTGATCGCTATTCTTAGGTATTTTCCATAATGTAAAAACACATTTCCTAGGAAATGTATGCTGTTATTACATTATGGTAGGGAGGTCACTACCCAGACCGGTTTCAGCCTTTTTTGAGGTTTCATCAGTGAGTAGCTAGACCTAATACCAAAGTGTATAGCGAAAAGAACTTATATACTCTGCGATACGAGTTTCCAAACACGTGCAGCCATTAAGTTACTTAAGTATAAAGAGCTAATAAGCTTCATTTCGGCAATGAAAACATTATTTAAATTAAGGGGATATTAAATCCCACATAGTTTTAAAACCGAATAAGAAACTCAAAGATTGGAATCAGAGAGTTTCTTGCCGAATATAGTAAACTATAAAGTATCGGCGACCACTGGCGTGAGCAAACGCAAGTAACCCTAGCACGTAGTGCAATACCGGAAGACTCGCAGCAAAGTCGGTAAATTCTGATCGCTATTCTTAGGTATTTTCCATAATGTAAAAACACATTTCCTAGGAAATGTGTAAAAACACATTTCCTAGGAAATGTGTTTTTACATTATGGAAAATACCTAAGAATAGCGATCAGAATTTACCGACTTTGCTGCGAGTCTTCCGGTATTGCACTACGTGCTAGGGTTACTTGCGTTTGCTCACGCCAGTGGTCGCCGATACATTATAATTTACTATATTCGGCAAGAAACTCTCTGATTCCAATCTTTGAGTTTCTTATTCGGTTTTAAAACTATGTGGGATTTAATATCCCCTTAATTTAAATAATGTTTTCATTGCCGAAATGAAGCTTATTAGCTCTTTATACTTAAGTGGTTAGACAATACTAGGATATCCTCTACAGATCACAGCATGGTTTTGTTAAAAGCATTCTTGCTTTAGTACTCTGCTGATACTAGAGTGCTGTAACATCAGAATTGGATAAGTGGAATATATACTAGAATACCTTTGGATTTTGCCATGGAATTTGACAGGATTCCACATGCACAATTGCTATATACGTTCAGAGGAAGGTGTGAAAAATACCTCATGATATGGATTGATTGGTTGATTAGTAGGTTGGTTGACTGACAGGTATCAGAAAGGATGCATGTGGAGGTGCTGAGGCTTAAAGGAGAAAGATGATGACTGTATATCTCAGGTTCTGTACTTGGGTGATTATTGCTTAACTTGTATATTAATGATATTGGGGATGGTTGTAGAGGATGATATCCATTTATTTGCTGATGATGCTAGAATAGGGAGGGAGTGATAAGAGACATAGCTGATACAGAATCCTTGCAATTTGACTTAAAACACTGATTTAATGGATGAATGATATTGAATGTCAAGCCATTGTTGCCAAGTGTGAGGTTATTCATTTCACATTGAGGATATTGCTGGTAGAATATAATATTAGTGGGAATTTGCTGCAAGTAGTCATTGAAGTTACAGATGGGATTATAGTGGATAAACCTGACAACCACATTGCTCAGATGGCAAAGTCATCTTATTAGATAACTGCATTGTTGAAGAAAACACTAATTTTTAGGAATAAGGTAGTTATTTCCCTGTACATAGTTTTAGTACGACCACATCTTGACTTTTGATCTCATATATGGTTACCAGATTTCAGATAAGATGAGATGAGACATTTGAAAAGATCAAGTGGCAGTTAATAACGGAATTGTGGAATTGTGCATATGAGAGCAGATTGGGCAATGTGGTTTTCAAAGTCTAAACATTAATAGATAGGAGATATGATGGAAACATAAGTTAGTAAGGTATTTTACAGTATAGATACAATCGAGATTTTGCTGCTTATGTTGGGTTCAGGTAGAATTTGGGATCCTCCCTGGCTGTTGAATGTTTTAAGTGCATGTTCACTGAATATGTTTAAAAGAGATATGATAGATATTTTAGCTATGAGTAACTAAAAGGGACCCTTTCTCAGAGTCCTTAGATACCATGGAGGAGTACTATGATAATAATTTAAAATGAGGTTTTTTCTCTGAATGTAACTCTGTGCTGAAGTGCAGTAGTGATCATGTTGCACCATGTGCATAAAATTAAAAAAATAAATAAATAAAAATACTTGGTCATGCTTTTGAAAATGTTAGATCAAAACATATGCCATATACATTTTTTTCTCCATAAAATGTATCAGTGATGAGGTAATTATATAAATTTTTAATTTTATTCCTTATGTATGACATTTTTGTATCTAAAAAAATAATTATATATTGTCATTTTCCAATAACATCAGTTTACTATAATTTGCAGATAGAAAATACATTCCATTATTTGGATATTCAGGCTATTGATAGCAAGAAACCAAATCAGGTAAGGAGACAAATATATTTATCTCATTCATACTAGATTAGCAAAATTGATTCCCTTTGGGCGCTAGTGTCCTTGGTAAATGTGGCGGTCATGTTTAGCTAGTCTAGAAAACGTGTTTTTAAAGTTAAATATAGTGTGGTTTTTTGTCACAAATTGTGCTGCAGTTGTGCATTGGTTAGATATAAGTGTCCTTCAGTGGTGTTATTGTTTGGAACTGTGTTGTATATATTGTATTTTCACTGCCGTTTGTTTCACTATTTTAACGAGTAAAGATGTCGTCCAACAAGAAACGTACGTCAGCGGCGCGCAGGACTTCTACTTCTACACGAAAGGCTGGCTCAGCGTTAGATTTTTCGCAATGCGGAAACTGCTACATGTATGCGCCGAAAAATGTGAAGGATCTGTGTTCGGTCTAGCTAAATGAGAAGAACGAAAATGTCGACGTATGTGATAAGTGTCGGGATAGGCTGGAGCGTTTAGGAATGGAAGCTGACATTGGGACCGTAGCGGAAGAACTTCGGTGGGAGTTTATGAAAATGAAAAATGACCTTCATCTTCTTCATGAGGAAGTGGAAGTGCTCGATAAGGAGATACTGGAAGTTAAAGCTGAGTTTAATGTGTTAAACAGAGAAATTAGGAACTATAGAGATTACTTTAGATGAAGTAACTAGAACAGGATTACATATGGATGAGTCTTTGGTGAATGATGCAGTAATAAATAGTATGGGAGTGATTGGGAGTCAACAAAATAAAACCACAAGTGGCCTAGAAGAAACAAGATGTAGTGAGAGTGGGAGGGGGGTAAGTAATAGAGCATTGATTAATGAAGCTGGGAGAGTCATGCTGAATAGTGTAGAGAATGAGTCCATGAGTGTGGACTTGAATGAAGTTAAGAGTGGTAAGATATATGGGGATTCTATGATTAAGGGTATGGAGAGTGGTGTACATGAGGAGTGCTTGGCTGCTGGGACAATAGAAAGAGTGGCTTTAGCAATAAAGAGAGCGCATGAAGCAGACAAGATGATAGTTATGGTGGGTACGAATGACCTGAGAGGTAGTATAAATCAGGTAGGAAAAGATTTAAGAACATTATTAGATATTGTGAAGAGGAAAAGTGTCAATGGGAGGATAGTGTGTGTGTGCTGCCTCGTTTTGAGTTAAGTAGATGAGCAATGATAATGAATGATATGATTGCAAGAATGTGCAAAAAAAGAAGTCTGGAATTTGTTGATGTTTGGAGTGTGTTTGAAGGAAAAAAGACAGTTGTATGCTAGAGATGGACTGTATCTTAACATGGAAGGACATAAGCGATTGAAGAAGTTATTGTTTTCTGAACAAGTTGAAGTTATTGGTCAGGGAAACTAATATTGAAAAGGTCGAGTGTAAGAGAGAGAAACTTTAGCACTATTGTATATTTATTAATCCTTATATGCAGAATAAATTGCAGAAGAGAGGTGATAAAAAATCAGCATAGGACTATGGAAGTTAGTGACTTATATATCACTTCTAATGCCGGTACAAGATCTAGAGGGAATCTGCAATTTTTGTATACCAATGCTAGAAGCATTCGAAATAAGAGAGAAGAATTTTTGGCATTAGTCAGTGAAATCTCACCAAAAGTTGTAGGCATTAGTGAAACTTGGCTGTCAGCAGAAGATGTGGTCACTGGAATTGAATATGATGGGTACAGTATTTTCAGGGAGGATAGAGAAGATAGAACAGGAGGAGGAGTACTGTTGATGATAGAACAGGAGGAGGAGTACTGTTGATGATAGCTGATGTGTTGCAGCCAAAGAAAGTAGTATATCAAGATGTTGGACATGTGAATGAGAGTTCATTTGAGGCGGTCTGGTGTGAAATAGTGACCAATGCAACCAAATATACAGTTGGATGCTGCTATAGGCCAGGGAGTACAGGGGGAGATATTGAATTCATGCATCAGCAAATTAGTGCAATGAGTGAAGGCTTAGTGATTATTATGGGTGATTTTAATTATGGTGATATCAATTGGAAGGAGAAAATATCACGTAGCAAAAAGGAAATGGAGTTCATACATCTTCTACGAGATAATTACTTGAAATAGCACATAACTGAAGGGACACATGGTGTGAGAGTGTTGGACCTGGTTATTGGTTCAGAGGTTATATGCATAAGTAAGGTGTCCTCGTTACCTCCAATTGGTGAAAGCGATCATGTGGTATTGACTTGGGAGGTTGCAAAATCTGTGGATTTTTCTGTTAAGAAGGGGTATATATGGAACTACAGGTTAGGCAATTATAACAAGCTTCGGAGTGAGCTTGCAGCCATCCCATGGCAGAACATATTGCAAGGGAAAGATGTTAACAGTGCTTGGGATAAAATCAGCGGGTATCTGAGGAAAGCAATATCAGATTGTGTCCCCATGGTCAGGAGGTCAAACAAGGCAGGCATTAGATGGATAAGCAGTAGTATCAAGCTTGATCTGCAAAAAAAGAAAATGTTATGGAGAATTTACAAGGAGAAAGGCAATCAGGACACCCATGAGCAGTACAAGGCTCAAGCTAGGAAGGTTACCAGCATAGTAAGAAAAGCTAAATCAGATTATGAGAAGACCTTAGCCAAAGAGATCAAGGGTAATCCCAAAGAGTTCTTCCGCTATGTGGCAAGTAAGAGGAAGAATGATTTCGGAAGGATAACTTTAGTGGATGTTGATGGTATCGAGGTGACAAAATCAGATGTAATAGTCGAGTTACTGAGTGATCACTTTTCAAAAGTCTTTCACCCAAGTGAGGATATCTCTATACCTGTAGCAATACCTAATGTGAGAATTGAAGCTAAAGAATCAGAGGTATTGAATATATTGCAAAATTTAAATATAAACACTGCTGTAGGTTTAGACAGCATATCAGCTCGGGTGTTATGTAAATATGCAAAGGAATTGTTAATGCCTCTTACTTGGTTATTTAACTTAAGCTTAAACTCTGGTATGGTCCCTAGGGAGTGGAAGTTAGGCAAAGTGGTTCCTTTGCATAAGGGTGGCTCTAAAACTGCAGTATTTAATTACAGACCAATCACCATCTCAGGAGTAGTGGTAAAAGTATTGTAAAAGTTGGTTAAATACAAAATTCAAGAATGTGTGGATCAGGATATGATACTCTATAGAGGCCAACATGGTTTTGTTAAAGGTAGATCCTGCCTTAGCAATCTATTAACTATTCATAATACAATAACATCTGAGTTGGACAAAGGAACTGGCTACACAGTGGTACTACTTCTGGATTTTGCTAAGGCTTTTGACAAGATACCCCATAGAACACTGTTACGCAAATTGGAGCAGATGGGAATGGATATTAAATTGGTGATATGGATAGGAGAATGGCTCAGGGAGAGATACCATAAGGTGGTGTATGGAGGAGCCAAGTCCAGAATGAGGCAGGTGACCAGTGGTGTGCCTCAGGGCTCTGTGCTTGGGCCAATGTTGTTTAATTTGTATATAAATGATATAGGAAATGGCTTAAAGGGAGATATTCAATTGTTTGCTGATGATGCAAAGTTGTGTAGTGCAATAAAAAATCAAGCTGATGTTGAAAGTTTGCAGGAGGATTTAAATAAGCTGGTAAAATGGGCAAAAGATAATGGATGTCAGTTCAATGTGGAAAAGTGTAAAGTTATGCATTTTGGGATTAAAAGATTACCAGCTGTGTACTACATCGATGGAAAGGTACTCCAAGAGATTGATGAGGCTAGGGACTTAGGGGTATTGGTAGATAGGGAGATGAAGTTCAGAGGACACATTGCTAAGGTGTCCAAGATTGCACATAGAATTACTTGGTTGTTGAGGAACACACTGACATCCAGAGATAAAGAGGTTATTATTCCCCTTTATAAAGCATTGATACTTCCACATTTGGATTACTGTGCTCAGGTCTGGTCACCTGGATTCCTTGGAGATGAGGAGGCTGTGGAGAGGGTTCAGAGAAGAGTGACCAAGTTGGTGAGTGATATAAAAAATGCTCCCTACATTGATAATTGAGAGCTTGTGGATTGCAGAGATTGGTTGATAGGCGAAGAAGAGGGGATATGATAGAAACATTCAAATTACTGAAAGGTTTTTATAGGATTGATGCAGGGGAAATGTTTCAGCTGTGTGATAGTGATGGAAGAACAAGAGGTCATCTCTGGAAATTAAAGAAGAGTGTGGTTAACAAAGGTGTCAGAACAAGGTTTTTTGCCTGGAGGGTGGTGAATGAGTGGAATTCATTGCCTGACTTAGTTGTTAGCTCTTCGTCTGTAAATGAATTCAAGAAGAGATATGACAGATATTGTTTTGCTAGTTTGGGTCTCCTGCGATGAGTCTACTGACTCCATGGAGATACCCATAATAATAATAATAATTTAGCCTAGTTTAAATTTTAGGATATAATATTAAAATACACTACTTTTTAAGATCTGGTTTATTTGTTGTTTATTTTTTCTACTGTCATATTTTAATTTTTGCTTTGAAACTAGTCAGCATTTAATGTAAAACCAACTTAAACCATGAAAAAAATTGAAAATTATTTAAAAAATTAGAATTTGATATATATAGACTGGGATCATTTGTGGTTAAGTGATTAAAACTTTGTAAAGGATGGAATGATGTTTCTGTTTCTTGATTCACAAAACTGTTGCGATTATGCAAGATCTGTGGGAGTTAACTGCAGTTTGATTTGTTCTGATTGCAAGGGTTTCTGAAAGATGTAATTTTAATTCATATTTCTGGAAATCTGTTATAATGGCTTTCTTGATATTATGTATATGTTGGCATTGTTAGTATGTAATGCTATTTCTGTGGATTATCTTTACTCATGGGTTATCTATATATCTTGGATTATCTTTAGTCATGTCTTTTCCTAGGATTTCTTTTCTTTTTTTTTTTTTTTTTTTTTTGAAAAGGTAAAGAATTAGAATATTACCATTTATTAGTGTTCCGATAACCTAGTTTATTATTATTATTATCAACATTTGACCTCCATGGAGTCAGAGACTCATCATGGGAGGTACTAACTATTGCATACAATGCCCATCCAACTGTGTCTAAATTGATTCAATGTATCCACATCCACAACACGCTCAGGCAATGCATTCCACTCACCAACCCTCCATGCAAAGAACCTGCTTCTCACTCCTTTGCTCACATTTCCACATACTCATAGAAATCACAAAAATCCACATACTCATAGAAATAAGTGCTCACATCCTCCTTATACAGTTTCCAGCCATGGCTGGAAACTGTATAAGGAGGGTGTGAGCACTTATTTCTATGAGTATGTGGATTTTTAACAAAAAAACAAATATGACAAAAAACGTGTGTACAAATATGTTTGTACATAAATGTAAGTAGTATTCGAAACAAGAGAGCTGAGTTTGTTACACTGATTGAGTCATTACGCCCAAAGATAATTGGAATAAGTGAAACTTGGTTGTCTGAGGAGGATGTGATGTCGGGAATAGAAATAGAAGGATATATAATTTTTCACAAGGATAGAAATGTGAAAAGAGGAGGGGGAGTGCTATTAATGATTGCAGAGGAATTGTGTCTGCAAAATGTGGAAGTTGATAGTGCATGCACAGCTTTTGAATCTGTGTGGTGTGGTGTGAAGTGAAGTTGAAATAAACAGGTTAGTATATCTGATAGGATGCTGTTATAGGCCAGGAAATGAAGAGAATACCAATTGTGAAATGTTTAGGCAAATTAGTTGGGCATGTAAAAAGAAGATGATCTTGATGAGAGACTTTAATTACAGGAATATAGAACAGAAGGAGGAGGAGATAGTGTATGGGAACAAGGAGAATGAGCTTGTGGAATATCTGAGAGATAAGTATCTTAAGCAGCATGCGATTGAAGCAACCAGAGATTTTAATGTTTTGGATTTGGTGACAACTTCACAAAATGTAGTTGTTAAAGAGGTGTTGACACTGCCACCAGTTGGTGAGAGTGATCATGAGGTGCTTGTTTGGGAAGTGATGAAACAAGGAAAGGTTACTGCCAAAAATGGATACATGTGGAAGTATAAAGCAGGTGATTATATATGAAAAAAATTAGTCAGCTAGCATCAGTACGTTGGGTAGATGAGCTGAGTGGGAAAAGATGTTGACAATGCATGGAAACTCACAAGGCAGTATCTGACTAAAGCAATGTATAACTGCATACCAAGGGGTTAAGTGAGTAAATAGAGAAGGAGTGAAATGGATGAACAGTGAAATTAAGCAAGCTGTACTGGAAAAAAAAAATGTTACGGAGGAGGTACAAGACAGTTGTGGTGATCAGATCTATGAAGAAGTGCAGGCTAGAAAGGTGATGAGCATGGTAAAGAAAGAAAAGGTGCAGTATGAGAGGAGATCAACTGGTCATTCCAAGGTGAACTCAAGGGAATTTTTCCACTATATGGCAAGCAAGAGAAAGAATAAATATGGCAGGTTAACACTAATGGATAGTTATCACAGCAGAATAACAGCTGCAAAGGATATAGTGGAATTATTGAACCAGCACTTTATCATACTGGTGTAAATGATGCCATGCAATATATTGAAGAGAGGCAAGTATTAGGAGAAATGGAAGTGAAAGAATTCACAGTTTTATCAGATGTTGGTTGGATTGGATGCTAATAAGGCTGTGGGATGGGAATGAATGTCATAGCACCAAGTATTTTTAAGGACTGTGTACAACAGTTAGCTTTGCCCTTGGCCTGGTTATTTAATGAAGGTCTTGCAGTAGTAAAGTTCCTAAGGAGCAGAAAGAAGGCAAAATAGTACCACTCCACAAGCATGGTTCTAGTTGTTATCATAGCAGCATTATTATAGACTAGTCTGTATAACTGCAGTTGTGGTCAAGGTGTTGGAGAGATTGGTAAGGAATAGAACACAGAATTGGGTTGATGGACATTGCATTCTTCATGATGGTCAGCATGAATTTTAAAAGGGTTGACCCTGTCTTAGCAATTTACTTGCATTTGATAAGTTAACATTAGTTAAGTGTTAGATAAGGGAGAATCATATACAGTGCTATTCTTAGACTTTGCAAAAAGCGTTTGATAGATTACCACATGATAAGTTGGTCTACAAGTTGCAGAGGATGGGAATAGATAGTATATTGGTCAGATGGATCAGAGATTGGCTGTCTGAACAATGTCGGCAAGTTATGTATGATGGAGCAGTGTCAAAAAAAAAAAAAAAAAGGAGGGTAACCAGTGACATGCCCCAGGGTTCTGTTCTTGGACCCCTGCTGTTTTACTTGTTTGTAAATGATATATCATATGGACTGACTGGGGATGCAAAGTTGTGAAGAATTATAAGTAGCACTGCTGATGTTAATTCCCTTCAGGAAGATTTGAATAAACTTTTTACTTGGACAAAAGAGTGGGGGTTGTAGTTTTAATATCAATAAGTGCAAGATGCTGCATTTTTGAGTGCAGAAATATAAGGCTGTGTACTTTATCGAATGCTGTCTGCAGAAAGTGGATGCGATTAGATATTTTGGAGTGACAGTTGGCATTAGACTGAAGTTTAGAGGGCATATTGCTAGTGTTGCAAAGGCTGCACATCATAGTTCTACTATGATAGGAAGTACTCTAACATGTAAGGATAAAGAAGTGGTTGTGCTACTGTATAAGGCACTGGTCAGACCACACTTGGACTACTGTGCTCAGATCTGGTCACCTAGTTTTCAATGTGATGTGGAGACATTGGAGAGGGTCCAGAGCCGAGTGCTAAGACAATATCGGAACTTTGGAATGCTGGCTATGGAGAGAGAGAGAGAGAGAGGTGAAGAAATGTGGATTGATATGATATGATAGCGACATGTAAGTCAGTGAGAGGATTTTATCAGATTAATCCAGAGGGATTATAAAATGAGTAAATGGTGAGAGGGGAAGAACCAGAGGTCATCCCTGGAAGCTGTGTAAAAGTGTGGTGAGGAACATATTTTTTGCATGGAGAATTGTCAGTGAATGGAACACATTACCAGACTGTGTTGTTAATTCAAGGAGTGTTAAGGATTTTAAGATTCTATATGATAAATATGTTGTCAGTTGAATGACCCTTTCACAATGAGTCTGCTGACTCCATGGAGGATGTAATAATAATAATAAGTTAAAGATACCAAGGAAATACATTCTTGGTTTCATCCTTTATCCAAGTGTAAGCAAACAAAGTTTGTGTGTGAAGAAAGCTCACGACTGGACTACTTGTATGTAGAGGCTAATGTCTTCACATTAGTTGCCTTAATATCCCATAATGCAAGGCACATATCCTTACAGACATCTATAATGCTGTGCATTATGGGAGGGGCTACTACCAAGAATAGTTTTGACCTTTATTGAGGTCTCATGAGATAATAAGGTCTAACACCTTTTGACTACTTGTGTATGGAAAATATGTGAATTTTGCATTTATTTGACCTTAGTATTCTTCTGGAGGCTGGCTCCCACTGATGAGACCTCAGTATGGTAGCCTATACTAACTGCGTGATTTAGTAGTTAGTACAAGTGAACCGCAACTACCATAATCATCTACACCATTGCCATCTACTGCCCACCACCACTAGTATTTGCACAGACAATCACAAACATCCATGTCAAAGGCAGGATTTGAACCCACAGCCTTTTGGCTGGAGAGCAGATACACTAACCACTCGACCAACCAGGCCAGCTGTTTTAGGAAAATTTGAAGAAAAGCAAACTAACTGTTAGATTGCTGTCCATGACATGAAATAGTCATTACTAACACAGGTGTTCTAATATAAAGATGTGCATGAATTCACATGGAGAAAGACTCAAGAAATAAGTAAAGTGGTGCCATACTGTTGTTGATAGTAGTCGTTTCAGACTGGTTTAGGATAAAAGAGTATACAGATTTGAAATAATTTGACATTTATGTGTTTAGAAGAATCAAAGTTGAGCAGCTTTCAGACTTAAACATACAAACATTATTCAAGATAAATGAATGAGTTTGAAAACAGCAAGCAAACTTTGGAGACTGAGTTGCTGGCTCTGGAGAGAGCAGAGTATCTGAATTTTCTATCATGAACAATTGATGGAGAAGCTGTTTGGGTTAGAAAAATCAGAACCCCATGGTGGACTCTGAAAGTTAAAGAGAATGTCATAGAAAAGAATAAACTGTATTGAAAGTTTCCATCAGCAAGTAAGTCTGCATGGACTTGAGAGAAAAATATAAGAAAGCAAAGCAATAGAAAATAAGGGGATAAACATCCTTTGTTGTTTTATAGCCAGTAAGCGAAACTAAAGATTGATAACTACGATCTATAAGTTTCATGCTGAAAAACTATCCGCGAAGGCAATTCGAAGTAAAGGTGGAGCCAGCTCCCTCACTATTCTTGATATTTTCTCATAATGTAAAACACACAGCTCCTAGGGATAATAAATCCCTCAAAATAATGAGGGATTTATTATCCCTTTAACTTAATTTATGCTGCCAGAAAAATAGCCTCTTGGCTCTTTATCGTAGTAATAATAATATATGGGTACACCGGTCTGGCAATTCGTTAGTAGGAGTATATGTAAGTTCAGTTCACTTAAACCTTGGTATTATCCAGGTCTACCTACTCATTAATGAGACCTCGATAAAGGTCGAAGCCAGTCTGGGCAGTGACCTCTCCTTATAATGTAAAACAGTAATACATCTCCTAGGAGCTGCATTTTACATTATGAGAAAATATTAAGGATAGTGATGGATCTTGCTCCACCTTTGCTCCGATTTGCCCTAGTGTTGTACCACCCAGGTGTTGACTTATGTTTGGACTCGCCGATAGTTCTTCGGCATGAAACTCTTAGATTTCGATCTCCGAGTTTCGGCTTTAAAATAACGAGGGATTTATTATCTCCTTAACTTAATTTACGCCACTGGAAAAATAGCCTCTTGGCTCTTTATCATAGTATTTTATATAATTCATTTTGTAGCAATAGTTGTATTTTGCAATAGTCAATGTGCTCTGCAGAGTAGGGCTAGTATCAGTACTGGCTACTATACTGAATGCTGGAACCGCATTCAATGCAGTCCACACCAAACCACTACCTAGTGGGGATAACGTAGTTAGGGGGGCAATGAGTGATTTACAGTTTGGGCTGGTAGCATTGCAGCCCAAGATATGTTGCTACCACATGAGCACAAACAACACAAATTAACACAGTTAAAACGGATCCAAAAACCGATATTTTCTAGTTTGTAATAAAATACTGCTCAATAGTATTTTATATGATTCATTTTGTAGCAATAGTCAGTGTGCTGTGCGGGCTCGGGCTAGTATACTCGATGCTGGAGCTGCATTTCATGCAGACTCAACCAAACTGCTTCCTAGTTGGGATAACATTGTAGGGGTAATGCATGATGTATGTGCAGTTTGGGCTAATAGTATTGCAGCCCACCACTACAAATTCTTATGAGCCGCCACTGATTTTCTCTTTAAGACAAATAGTTAAGAAATTATGGGAATATAACAGTGATCTGTATTTAAGTTTTGTTGATCTGGAAAATGTGTGTGTGATATGCTACCAAGAGAAAATCCTTTCAAGATGCTACAATTAAGTTGTGTATTTAGAACATTACATCGAGCAATTCATAGTCTATATTTGAGTAGTAATTCAGCAGTTAGAATTGAAAGAGACACAGGAAGATGGTTAAAATCAGCACAAGAGGTGTGTGTGTGTGTGATGTGCTATCAAGAGAAAATCTTTTCAAAATGCTACAATTATGTTGTGTATTTAGAACATTACATCGAACAATTCATAGTCTATATTTGAGAAGCAGCCATACTAACTGGTATCGAGTGCAAAAGGTACAGTATTTTTAGGAAGGACTGATAGGATAGGAAAGAAGGGATCGTGCTGCTAATGATATCAGTTGACTTGAATCCAGTTAGAGTTGAGACCCATGACTGCAATACTAGTAACAGTTTTTTATGTTGCAGTGAGTTTGAAGCCATCTGGTGTGAGCTGCAGTCTAACAAGATGGTGGATCGGTTGCTAGTGATGAAGAAATACATCACCAAATGAAGATGATGGGTGAGAAAAGAGTAATTATAATGGGGGACTTTAATTATCCAAACATTGAGTAGCTGTGAAATCACATGAGAAGATGAAACTGAATTTATTGAGCTGTTGTGAGCCACTTCCTCAAGCAGCATGTGACAGAAGGACCTCTTGGTCAAAGAGTGTTAGATTTAATTATAGTATCAGAGGTGGGTTTCATTTAAAGACATAACTATTCTGTCTCTGGTTAGTGACAGTGATCAAGCAATCCAAGAGAATGCTATCGTTATGCTGCAAGTAAAAGAAATAATGAATTTGAAAGAATAACTGAATGCAGATAGTATGTGAGTGACTCATGCAGGAGTCATTGTTCAACTAATTTATTTATTTATTCTTATGGGGTCCCTTTTGGGAGGGAAAAGTTGAGCCCTCCTAATGAGGGATTAGGTATATATATATATATATATATATATATTATGACTGTAAATCCATGTGTGTTCACAGGGGAGCCAGTTTGCCTGTTCTGAGGGACAAAAGACCTGAGTTTCAGTATGAAAACAAAACATCCTCTACCACTGTATGACACTGGCTAACTCACCTGTAGTTGAAAGAGACCAGATTAAAGTTCCTCACATCATAGATGAGAATTGAACCCAGGTCTTTCTGACTAAAGGGCTTCATCTATACCAACTGAGCTATGAAGACTCTGTTCAACTAAGTAGACATTTTGATAAAAACTATCAACATGGTATATGCAACACTGAAATCACTGCTACCTCTTCACTGTATGAGGAGGAAGTACTAGAGCTGTTGCACAAACTGAATAAGAATTCTGCAATGGGAACTGATGGAATATTAGCATGGATGCTAAAAGAGTGTTCAGCTGAACTGGCTATTCCTTGGACCAGGCTATGTAATTTGTGTTTCAGAACAACGAATACGCCACAAGAGTGGAAAGAATGTATGGTAATGCATTTTTGAAAATTATGGAGACAACTACTGTATTTGAATAAAAACTTTAGTTTACTATAACTAAAATCTAGATTCGACGTTTCAACCTTTATGTCAAGGTCATCATCTGGAGCATACAACTATACACAGAAAACAAGCTACGCTAGAATCAAACTGGTTTGTTAAAGATCCTGACCAACCGCTACAACAATTGTTGGCCTAACCTCTGGTGAAAAAAAAAAATTATACATCAACGCTAGAGTCCTATTGTTAGTGTTATCTGTTGGTTGTAGAAATACATTGTGCGCAACAACAATAAGTATCTATCTATATACATATATTAACATCATGATTATACTTGTACATTCCAGCCAGTTGGTATGGAATGGTTTCTAATACTAGCTGAAGATTGGTTAGAGTCCTGACTTATGCTGGATCTTATATATTAGGTAGGCTGAATGTGTGCCATCCAGATCCTTGGAATTTTCATGCCATCTTTGTTGTTTTGTGTGGTGTAAAGAGCGAGTGCTTTTCCAGTTGATTTGGTGTAAGGTGTTGAGTGCGTGGTCTGAGAGGACTGCTTCACCATAATGGTTATATTTAATGTGTCTAATGTGTTCTTTCTTGCGTATGGGGATTGTCCATCCTGTTTCACCAATGTACGGTAAGTTACAGGTGCAGCGGATGCAATAGACTCCAGGATGTGCTAATGGGAGGAGAGGATCCTTAGAGGAGTTGAATATGGTTTTAAGTTTAGTGGGTGGTTTAAAGGTGGCATTGAGGTTATAATGTTGTAGGATTCTGTTGATTTTTTCTGATAACCCTTTAATATAACCATTATGGTGAAGCAGGCCTCTCATACCATGCGCTCAACACCTTACACCAAATCAACTGGAAAAGCACTCGCTCTTTACACCACACAAAAACCTGGTATGAAAGGAAATTTAAGGAAGCCTGCGAAATCCTGATAAACCACCCAAATATCAACAACAAAGATGGCATGAAAATTCCAAGGATCTGGATGGCACGCATTCAGCCTACCTAATATATAAGATCCAGCAGAAGTCAGGACTCTAACCAATCTTCAGCTAGTATTAGAAACCATTCCATACCAACTGGCTGGAATGTACAAGTATAATTGTGATGTTAATATATGTATATAGATAGATACTTGTTGTTGCACCCAATGTATTTCTACAACCAACAGATAACACTAACAATAGGACTCGAGCGTTGATGTATAATTTTTTTTTTTTTTTTCATCAGAGGTCAGGCCAACAATTGTTGTAGCGGTTGGTCAGTATCTTTAACAAACCAGTTTGATTCTAGTGTAGCTTGTTTTCTGTGTATAGTTGTATGCTCCAGAAGATGACTTTGACATAAATGTTGAAATGTTGAATGTAGATTTCAGTTATAGTAAACTAAAGTTTTTATTCAAATACAGTAGTTGCCTCCATAATTTTCAAAAATGCATTTGGATCACCATGTAAGCTTAAAAGAAAGAATATGGTAATCCGATTGCACAAGGGCAGTGCAAAGTCCAGTTATATCCAACTATTGACCTATCAGTATCTCAGAAGTGGTGGCAAAGATTTTGGAAAAGTTAGTTAGGAATTATATTCAAAAATGGGTTGACAGAGAATCTCTACTTTACAATGAACAGCATGGGTTTACTAAGGGAAGGGCATGTTTAAACAACTTGCTCACATTCTGTAATAATGTTACCACTGAGTTAGACAAGGAGAATGGATACTCCACGATACTTTTGGATTTTGTAAAGGCTTTTTGACAGAATATGGCATGGGAGACTGTTGCATAAATTGCAGAATATGGGATTGGATTATGAACTATTGGCATGGACAAGAGGATGATGGATGACTGACAGACATCAAAAAGTTGTGTATGGGGGGGGTGAATCTGCAAGGTAACCAGTGGTGTGCCTGAAGGATTATTCCTTGGTCCATTGTTATTCATTCTCTATGTTAATAACATTGGAAAGGATTTGACATGTGATATACAGCTATTTGATAATGATTCAAAGATAGGTAGGGTAATCAGGAGCACTACTGATATGTAGTACTTGTAAAATAATCTGGAATTGTGGGCATGTGAAAATGGCTGTCATTTCAATGTTAATAAATGTATGGTCATGCACTCTGGTGTGATTAGATATCCAATGTCGTATGATATTGGTGGGATTATTCTTAAAGAAACTGATGAGACCATATATCTTCGAGTTTTAGCAGACAGGAAATTGAGTTCAGAGGTCATATAGGTAAAATTGTGAATTCAACTCAGAGCATAATTTATAGTGCTTTTTCCCCACTTACTATAGGGTCCACCATGATTATGTTTTTTGTAGGAAACCCCAACTGACTTGTCACAGAGTCTGGCTTTGTGAGGGAGGGGGATGGAGATAATTTTTATGACTGTATATGTGTGTTCACGGCACTGGTTTGTCTGTTCTGGGGTACGAAAAACCTGAGTTTTCAGGTGAAAAAATCCCCTACCTTTACGTGAGACCGGCTAACTCATCTTTAGTTGAAAGAAACTATATAAAAGTTCCCATGTCTTGGGCAGGAATCGACCCAGGTCTTTTAAACCAAAGGGCTTCGTCTGTACTGATTGAGCTATGGAGGCTCTAACTCAGAGCATAATTGCAATGCTGAAATGAACCTAGACATGTCAAGATAAGGAATTCATTTTGCCTCTTTACAAGACCTTGATAAGACCTCACTTGGACGTTTGCACGCAGGTCTGGTTTCCATGGCGATTCTGATACAATGGAAAGAGTATAAAGGAGAGTGTTAAAAATGATATCAGACTTGTGGAATACTGATTTTGAAGACAAATTGAGAATTTTCTGGCTGCAGACACTAGCAAACAGGAGAAAGAGGGGTGATAGGATTGAGACTTACAAACTTCTGAAAGGGTTATACAGAATTTCAGTAAATGGAAATTTTCATTTCATGGAGGGTGGGGGTAGGGATAGGACACAAGGGCATCATTGGAAGTTGAGAATGGATACTGTCAAGAAGGGAGTAACGGCTAGATTTTTCTCTCATAGAGTGATGCAGGATTGGAATGGGTTGCTGTTTAATGTTGTGTATGCAAGTAGCCTGAATCAATTCAAGAGCAGGTATGACAGCTGGTGTGAATAGTATGATCTCCCTCTATGAGTTCCTGACTTCCTGGAGGTCTCTCTTAATTATAATAATAAGAATAATAATTCAGCTCTTTATTTTATGGATGATGTTGTAATCCAATAAAAGTCTGAAGAATTCCTTAACAAAATTGAGTAATAAAAAATCTGATACGAAAATCAGCAAAAAAAAAAGAAAAGAAAAGCAAACTCCGAAAATAGCAAGAACATTGAAAACATCAGTTGATTCCTGTCTGGAGAATATATACAACAAGTAAAGCATTTCAACCATTCAGCTCAATTTTTATTGAAGATAGTAAATTAAATATTGAAATACTGTAGGACAACAGAATTAGGAAAGCTGTTATGGTAAGGAGTCTCAACTGAATAAAATTTATATGGAATAAGAAATTAGTGAAAACAGTAAGTGCTGTGTGCATCACAGTATTCAAACCAATTTTGACTTATGGGCCTGAGAACAGGCTTAGAAATAAAACTATTTATCAAGGGCTGGACACCACAGATGTGGTTCTGAGAAAAATTAGTAGAGGGAACAGATGATATTGTTGTTTGTAGAATTACATTACAAATAAAGATATTAGGAGAGAACCTGACATTGTTGGTGTTTGGAAATATGTCACTAACTAGAGTAGAGCTAATTTATATATATATATATATATATATATATATATATAGAGAGAGAGAGAGAGAGAGAGAGAGAGAGAGAGAAAGAGAGAGAGAGAGAGTAGAGCTAATTTATATATGTGTGTGTGTGTTTTAGGATTAAATGACTTGGAAATCGAGATAAGAAATAAAACAAATTTTAATTGCACGACTAGTTTCATCTTTAACAGACTTCTTCGGATGCAAAAAAATAAAAGAAACAACCAGTTAAGAACCGTAAAGGAAATAATGTTATGACCCCTTTTTGATATGTGGTTTTATATGCTGTTTATTCTTATTATTTCCTTGTTAAACTTATCTTTTATTCCCGTATATAACCTTCAATTTCAAGACATACTACACTTATTCCATTCTTTATTTAAATCTCACCTTTTTAATTAAGCAGTCCTATTGGCCTTTCTATAGTTTAACCACGTGTAGTTTACTTAGTGTTTAGGGCTTTGTCCTTGTGTGGGACGTGACCATTTACACATCACTCTAAGACAGTCCACCCGATAAGCATTGACAAATTTATATTATAACTGCACCAGCCAATACCGAGGATAGATGGGACCCTTACCCAGGATGGCTCTCTCAGAATGATACACAATAATTAAACTATAATAAAATTTTATCTCATTTCACTAATTTCTTATATGCAGTCGTGGCCCGCTTTGTCTAATCATACACGTGGGTTCTTCCCGCTAAGTTCGTCAATATTTTTATGAGTGGCTATTTGAATTCACATAATAACAACAGGTCAGGCAGGTACTAAGAAACATGTTTAATAAAATAGAGAAATCATACAAGTAAGCATTACTACTAATCGATCTGAATTATTCTCAAGTAAGATCCTTGGTTCAATACTAAAATACAAAACATATAAATAAACTTGCTTAGACCACCATTATAAGTAACTAAACATTATCTCATTAACACTTAACACACTTTCTACATTCAAGTGGTCATTGGTTATTTCATTATACACATTTACTATTAATTCCTGCAGAATAAACATGGCTTTGTTAGGCAGACAATTCTCAAACAAACGGGCCTGTGCCAAGTTGTAGACAGTTCTTAAAGTTCCATAAAATTAATCCACTTCACAAATGTTCCTAGGGAAGCACACTCTTTCTTAACTGGAAATCACAATACAAAAGTCTACTTTACCGTCTCTGTATTGATACTATGTCCTTCTTCTTGCCTTGTCTGGGCATCAAGGCTTCTTCACTCTGCTTTTCGTCTGATCACCTTCGATAAACTATACAGTTAGAACCTCGGCAGGAAAGGCGATATGGCTCAGGAGCACGGCCAGAACGGATGACATCTGCTTGGTTCTTCCGTTGCACGACATCGCACAGCTATCCTAGTCTTAGGAAATAGCTTGGCCCTTTTCAAATGCTGCGACAGATGGACCAATGCCTTCCACGGCCAGCCAGAAACTTCTCAGTTGGAGTGGACTGGACCTACGTCCAAGAGAGGTCAGGAAACAGGAACCCAAAAAAGCCTCGATTGGGGTCTGCTTGGCCTTTTTGTTTTCTTTCTCTTCTCGGTGTTTCTCGGCTATCGCGATGCCCGCCAATGCGGTCATGTGTGTTTACGTCATGGCGTCCAGCTCCCTCTATTACATCGCACGTGCACTTGTTGTGTTCTTCCTGGAAGGCGCTTTAGTTTCCTTTCCCCCCTTTTCGTATGTGTAACACAGGACGGTTAAAGGTGACCCTTGGACTCTGGCTTACAGGCTTTGTCACTTTATAATACATGAAATGGGGTTCTTAAATAGATTTAATAGCTTAATTAATTTCTATATCTAACCCACATGCATTACAGGTTAGGTCTTACAAATTTTCTTTCATTTTTATACAATTTCTTGCTCTTAATTTTGATTTATATACAAAAAGTTATCTTTCTAATCTATTGCCAACCTGCCACATTCTCTGCCTATGTTTAAACAAAGTTGTGTCCTGAATAAGTCGTGTTAAAACATTTCTTAGTTTATTTAGGACACAACAATAACTCTAAACAGTACAAAAAAGTTAGCATATGCATTTCAATGTTAATGTGTTAACATTTGTGTATTTAAAAACATTCTCTCTCTCTCTCTCTCTCTCTCTCTCTCTCTCTCTGACTTCATTATTGGGCGTATGCATGTGCCTCACAATCTCGTGTATGCCAATATTGTATAGCAGTGACAGTCAGACAGGTTATAACTTAGGTTGTTATCGAGATGTATAGGATTAGAACGATTTCTTTAGACTCTGCTATTCTTCTCTCTAATTCATCATCACAATGGAAAATATTCGTATACTTTTCCCATAGTACTGGATGGGTGGGGTTCTCTTCATTGGAATTTGCAGAAAACAGAACATGGCTAGACAAAGCACTGGCTCACTTTCTCCTGTAACTTATGTCTCTTGGATGTTCCTTGATGCATAGCTACGATTTCTTTGTCTGGCCAAAGTATGGCTTATCACAACCGCACCAAATCTGGTAGACATTTGGATACTCGAGATTGTTATGCCCGGGATTAGGTCTGTTCAGTAAGGAGCGAAGTTTCTGTAGAGGTGTGAATAAAGTCCGTATGTTGTACTTTTGAAGAACCTTGGCCAATTTAGGAGAGACGGAGCTGATGTAAGGTAGAGAAACATTACCTTTAACACTTATTGTTTCCTCATTATGGCAAGGGAGTGGATTAAATAGGAAATTTTTAATAGTTTTTTGTGAATAGCCATTCAGTTGAAATGTAGTCTGGAGAAAATTAAGTTCTTTGTTTAGTTCCTCCTTGTCATAAAGAAGGGAACGGGCCTGATGTCCAAGTGTCGAAATGATTCCAAACTTTTATGGAGGATAATGATTAGACTGAGCATGGAGATATCTGTTTGTGTAGGTTTTCTGTAAATCGAAATTTTCAATTTCTCCATTGAACAGGTCAGTTTAACATCCAAAAAAGGAAGAGAACCATTAACTTCTAACTCAGTTGTAAATCTGATGTTTGGATGTTGATTATTCAGATGGTCAAGGAAATTTTGAAGAGATTCATGGCCGTGGCCCCTAAACTAAAAAAAAAATGATGTCTTTGTATTTTTTCCAAATTCTAGGTTTTTAAAGGGAAGGAGGAGATAGCTTTCCCTTCAAAATCTTTGAGGTAGATGTTAGTAAGTACTGGTGACAAAGGGTTTCCTGTAGCTAGAGCAGAACAAGGCCTACGTTGTTTTTAGCAGGGAACCATGGCAAACAGTGAAAAGTCAGCTACTGGAATAAATCCTAAAACCCATCCCAACTTAACATCGCCAGAGTTCAAGATCGGTACTATCAACATAAGAAGCCTGAATGGCAAAGAAATGGAGCTAGCTGAGGAATTGGATAAATACCAGATCGACATAATAGGGATGACTGAAAAAAAAAAAAGACAAAAACGTGATGAGATCGTTCTGAGCAATACATACAAAATGTTATATTCAGGCAATGACAATCAAAAAAAGGAAGGAGTAGCCATAGTATTCAACACTATATACGAGTATCATCTTCTTGAATGGAAGGCAATTTCAAAACTGGACAATGAGACTTATTTACCTATTGTCCCACAGAAGGTTCTGCTGAAGTAAAAGTGGAGGAATTTTTTGAAGCTTTAGAGAAAGTAACTGACACAATGAAAAAGAAAAAGTTGGTTCTTGTTGGGAATCTAAATAGCAGAGTGAGAAATGATTGTTAGGCAAACAAAAATATTTTGGGAAATTTTGGAGAAAAGAGCCAAGCTAATAATAATGGCAAATACCTGTTGGATTTTTGCTCAGGACATCGACTGGTTATTACAAACACAATGTTCCAAAATAAAAATGTGCCCAAATTCACATGGAGAGAAGAGGCAAGGAATAAGAAAAAGTTTCATTGACTTTGTTATTGTTGATAGTGATATTTTCTCCCTGGTGTAGGATACCAGAGTGTACAGAGATTTAAAATTGGAAGTGATCACCATTTAGTCTTGAGCAGGATAAAATTGAATTTCATGTTGAAAAGAAGAACATATAAGAAAGTTTTAAAAGTAAATGAAAGTTGAGCAGCTCTCAGATGTGAACTCTAGACTAAAATATGCAAACATTATTCAAGAAAAAATGAAAGAGTTTGAGAACAGCTCAGATCATCAAAACACTGATTGATTCAGCCAGAGAGGCATGTGGTGAGGTTGTCTGCAAGGATAGAAAAATCAGAACTCCATGGTGGACACGGGAAGTTAAGGAAGCAGTGAAGGAAAAGAAGAAAGTATATCAAAAGTTCCTGGCAAATAAGTCAGCTTGTGCTCTTAGAGAATACAGAGACAAATGTAAGAAAGCTAAACACTGTGTAAAACTAGCTAAACAAAAGTCATGGGAAGGCTTTCGTAAGAACAGAAAATAAATATCAAGAAGGTGGCAAAATATTCTGTGGGTTGTTGATGAGCTTAGAAATGGAGGAAAGAGTACTGTAAAAGGAGTTAGAGATGATCAAGGTGACATGAAAACGGGAGAAAATGATATCCTTGAAGTATGGAGTAATTACTTTGAAAAATTGCTAAATGAAACAAGCAGTGTTGACAGCACAGTGGTAAAAAACACTCAACAGGCATACAATCAGGATACATATCCATACTTGAAGTAGAAAAAGCCATCAAAGGCTTGAAATGTGGAAAGGCAGCAGGAGTAGATGATATTCGACCAGAAATGTTGACGTATTGTGGTATAAAAGTCTTACAGTGGCTGAACTGCAAAGTTTCAGGTGCAAACTTGGTGAAAATATCTTCAGGACTGAGTGATGAGAGCTTGGCCCACCTTTGCTGTGAGTTGCCAAGGGATGTACCACCTTATCTCAGTCCTGAAGATATTTTCAAGTGTAAACTTGGTTTGCTTACACTTGGATAAAGGATTAAGCTAAATTTATTATAGTCTAACCAAGTGCAAAATAAACTTCCAACGTCTTTCTCTAAATCCAGAGTAATTTAATAATAAGGTGGTACATCGGTTGGCAACTCGTGTAGGTAAATATGACCTCTCAATTGCCTCTGCCTGAGTATCACCACTCTGGGTCTGCCTCCCACTGACGAGACCTGAATAAAGGTTGAAACTGGTCTGGGTAATGGTCCTTCCATTAATGCATGTCTGCAAGGAGATGTGCTTTTCATTATAGGAGATACTGAGACAAGGAGTGATGAGAGCTTAGTCCACCTTTGCTGCGAGTTGCCAAGGAATGTACTATCTTACCTCATTCCTGAAGATATTTTCAGGTGCAAATTTGGTTTGCTTACACTTGGATAAAGGATTTAACTAAATTTATTAATGTCTTTGGGACCTTTTGTATGTTTACCAACGACCATCCCACTCTCAATGCATTCCGATATGTGGAACTCATGGCCGACCATTTACACCCATTTATGTCCATCATACATCTCAATGGGGATGTTATCTATCAACATGACAACTGTTTATCTCACAGGTCCAGGTAGGCTACTGCTTAGTTCCAGGAGCATTCTGTTGACTTTGAAATAATGAAGTGGCCACCTAGAAGCTCTGATTTAAATCAATCCAAAATCTTTGGGATACCATCAGAATGTTTTGGGCCTGTGTCCCATCACAACAAAACTCAAGCAGATTGTAGACAGTTCTGGAGGATGTATGGGTCACCATACCTGTGAAACATTTTTGCAAGTGTGTGGAGTCCTTGCCTCATTGTGTGGCAGCCATTTTCAGGACCAGAGGGGGGGGGGATCCAACATGTTACTGGTAGCTATCCCTAATTCAACGGCACTTCAGTGTATGGAGATCAATATTTAAGGCACTAGTTGTAGATCTTGTAGCCTTAGATGTCAGAGTGCTGCATGGTTTGTCAAATAAGTAGGATGAGTGGAGAATACTATTGTCTGCAAAGCTGTGGATAGGATTAGTGGTTATTGTGAGTAGGTCATTTATGTATATGAGAAAGAGGGTAGGTGATAGGATTGAGTCTTGTGGCATTCCAGCATTAGTGGTGAAGTTCAAGGAGAGGAGGCCATCTACCATGACTTACAGAGAATGCACAGAGAGAAAGCTGGTTACACATTGCAGATACAGAATTGGAGAGGAAAGTTTAGCAAAAGAAGCATTTCATATAAAGATGACGGAAAAAAGATTCAGAGGTGCCTTAGAAATGTAAAACATAAGTTCAGACAGTATTAAAGTCCTTGCATATAACGGATTAATTTGGAGGAAAATTATCAATAGAAGGTAATGATGTAGCCTTTTCACATAGTACTATCATTGTATCCTACATCCCATGAGAATATGTATCAGAAGTGTTTTTGATGATGGTCTACTGCATTTCAAAAATAAATGGAGGAGAGTGTGATATGATAGACATACTAGTTAGTTCTTATGGTATAAACATAGTGAGATTTTTTGGCTCATGGCAGGTGGGGATTTATGGTCACCTGGAAATCTAACTAAGATTGTAGTTAGAAGATGTGTATGATCTAGATTCTTCTCATGATGTAGTGAGCTGAAGGATCTTCCACAGCCATAGCCAAGTTAGCCGGTCTTGGGCGTGGACAGCAGGGTTTTTCTCCCCAGTTTATCTGGGGTTTTTGATCCCGCAAGCAGGCAAACCGGCTCTGTGAACACATAGGGATACAGCCAGGAATACTTCGAGGCATAGGGATGACCATTCTATCCTCGTATTTCGGTTACGAAATCCAAGCATGCTTGGAGGGTTGTGGGCCTTAAAGGCCTGTTAAAGCCATTGAGATAGATAGCTCATCGTCATCTACACGAACGCCACCTGCCGCCCACTACCACCACTACTAGTATTTTCACAGACAATCACAAACATCTCACAGCCTTTTGGCTGGAGAGTGGATACACTAACCACTCGGCCAACCAGGCTGGCAAAAATTATAATACTTTTATATTATTATTATTATTATTATTATTGCATAACACCTCAAGGGAGTCCAAAGACTCATCGAGGGAGGGCACCTACTCTACCACTGTCTCCACCAAATACAACAAACTCCAACTACCATTATCATCTACACCAATGCCATCTACCACCCATCATCACCACCACTACTATTTTCTCAGACAATCACAAACATCTATGCCCACAGTAGGATTCGAACCTGCAGCCTTTTTGGCTGGAGAGCTGATACACTGACCACTCGGCCAACCAGACCAAAAGGCTGCAGTTATGTAAGCACAAAATTTTGATCCCTGAAAACCTACAGTATAATGGGGGACATTTTCAGCTTATATTCAAATTCACATGCTGAAATTAACCAGATTTACTTAGTTTTGCTTAAAAAAAAAATGCTCAGTGTATTAGATGATAGCAAGTACAAATGAATTTACTAGACTGAAGCAAACATATTTTTAGTTAAAAAAAAAAGAGGTGATTCTAAGTTAAACACTTGGGCATGGAATGCCAGAGACATGTCACATTTGAAACAAAAATTGAGCAGGATGTAATTGGACAAAGCTAGATGAGTAGTGATTGTAGAAATGGAAAGTGAGTTTGTTGAGTTGGTCAGATTTTTGATGGTATCAGACATCATTCAGTTTGTATTAGATTGGATTCTTTGCAGTGGCGGCTCATGGCTTGAAATCATGGGGATGCTGCAACTTTTGAAATATACATATACACTGTAAGTATAGTGTATACGTGTTTGGATAAAATATCAAAATTATGCTAAAAATTAAAAAAAAAATTAAACATGAAAAAATATTGTTTATTATCGATAAAATTATACAGTTTAGTATAATTCAAAATTACTTAAAAATAAAATCCATTCCTTAAAGGAATATCAATTAAAGGAATAGATTTACAATTTTTGGATATTACAATTAAATCCTTTAATTGTAATGTCCAGATATTTAAAGAGACGGAGTAAACACAATAAGCACTACTAACACTCTACTACTGGTGCAAACTGCACATAAACAACAGTGGAACTGCTCGACGGACAGTGCCACATTATGCTAATAGCTCACATCTCGCTATGACGTGCATATGCTTGCGCGTAGCAATATGACACTAGCGTCCTTCGCCCTCGTAAGTGCTACAAGATGGATTTTTATTATTTTTTATATGAAATAAGAGAATTGTATAGGATTTTTGATGGTAAAATTAAATATTACAAACAAATATAAATAAATTAATAAATATATTTATATATCGAGAAAAATTGGGGGTGCTGCAGTTCCACAGTGCCTATGCACAAGCCACCCCTGATTCTTTGTTAACTGGTTGGCTGAGTGAATAATGTCACTGCATTGTATATCATCATTATCTCAAGGTGCGATTCATACTACCTAAAATATTTTATTCTTGGTGGTATACCATGGTCTGAGTCAGCTGGCAAACCCATCGAGGAATAAGCATCTTGATAGCCTTGCTTCTGTTACCACATAGTCATAATAGAAAATTTATACCAGCTGAAAAAGCAGAGGGGGATCATAAAGAGAGCAGTCATAATGTAGAGCTCTACTTTATTATTTTTAAGCATATTATTATTTAATTTTATTTATTATGAAAAGTGCAATTTCTCATCATAAATCATGTTTTTAAGATGTGCCTGACAATAGAAAACATTTCGTTTTCTATTGTCAGGCACATCTTCTGCCACTATTGACTGCCATCGAGGAATAAACATCTTGATAGCCTTGCTTCTTCTGTTGTCATAGAGTCATAATAGAAAATTTATACCAGCTGAAAAAGCAGAAGGGAGTCATAAAGAAAACAGTCATAATGCAGAGCACTACTTGATTATTTTTAAGCATATTATTATTTACTTTTATTTATTATGAAAAGTTCAATTTCTCATCATAAATCATGTTTTTAAGATGTGCCTGACAATAGAAAACAAAATGTACACCTTCTTCTCTGTGGATCCAGAATCAGAGGATGTTGATTATATGATCATTCAATTAGGAACAGCAGTGAAAAGTATTTTTCCACAAGTGCCTCTGGAGTAAGTATTATTGATATTTTACTATAGTGTTTGTGAAATTTGAGATAAATGTTATCTTTTGAAGTATTTGTATCGAGTGATAACTTAAAAATTGGAAGTAAGTCTGCAATGAATTCTAATTCAGGTAACATTTCTGCTGATTTAAAATTTTTGTAGCAAGAGAACATGGCTAGATTGTATTTAAATAATTACTTTTGCAAAATTATGTAGTGTATCATAAATATTAATCATTTCAAAGTGATGATATTTTGCATAATACATTCAACATGAAATGAACTTTTGCATACATTGCATTACTGCTTGTTTTCAGACCTCATCAAAATATTTAACTGTGATTTTGCATCTTAATGGATTTTATATTTATTTTCTGTGTATTTATTCATTTTTATTATATTGTAGAATAGTACGTTTGTTTCATTTTTGGCTAGAGATTAAGACGAATTAAGAGCAGTATGACTTCTATCATTGACTAACATAAATGTATTTATATGGTGTATTATTATTATTATTTGTCACCTCCAGAGAGTCCAAAGACTCATCGAGGGAGAGCATCTACTCTAAAACTCTGTCTCCACCACTCACAATCCACCAACTGACCGCAACTACACCAACGGCATCTATCACTGGCCACCGCCACTAGTATTTCCACAGACAATCACAAACATTCATGCCCACAGTGGGATTTGAACCTGCAGCCTTTCGGCTGGGGATCAGATACGCTAAACACTTGGTCAGCCAGTTCAATATTATCAATATTACCAGTTCAAAATTAAAAATGTTCAATATTATCTACAAGAGGGCAGTCCAGTTAAATGAACTGTCCCCCCCCCCTCTCTCTCTCTCTCTCACACACACACAGAGAATTGCTCAAAAAACTTCCTGATCGTTATTCTTCTGCATCTGCCTTGTTTTTTTTCTCTAAGTATTTTCATTTACCTGTATTATTTGGAACAACTTACTTATGCTGTTTTTCCTGAAAGACTATAATCCCAGCTATTCAAAAAAAATTTCTACTTTTTCTCTTTCTCTCTCTCTCTCTCTCTCATCCATATACTGTAGGGTTTTCAACCTTTCTTGAGTGGTGTCAATATAATTATTATTATACAGGTGTTATTATTATATAGTGTGTGTGTGTGTGTGTGTGTGTGTGTGTGTGTGTGTGTGTGTGTGTGTGTGAGAGAGAGAGAATAATGGATCTCTATGGAGTCAGAAGTTTCATAGCAGATCCATTATTCACACACTAGCTATTATCCTCATAATACCTATCATACACTGGTGTTGAAAAACCTAAGGCTGAACACTATTTCTGAAGATTGCAACCAAATTCAGATGAATAAGCTTCTGGCAATTTGTATAGCTGATGATTTATAGTAGAAAGCAGATATACACATTCAAATTTTCGAATCATGTACAAAGGGGTCATGTGGTAGCATTCAACAGGATAAAAGGCTTCACTAAAACTGCGTCAGCACCATTCAAGCACAAGTATGCAGATACCTAGACAAACTGTGGCAAGATGTTTGCAACAAGTAGGCCTATAGTCTGCATCCCATTATCAATCAACAGCTCATTGTAGAGTATGCTTTCAGTGGTGTTGTGTCCATTAAAACTGTACATAACACCAAAGGACTAATGTAGTCTTTACAGATGAGAGTAGTTTTTGTCTTTTCATCTGATTCTAGACAACACTTGATCTGGCATGAAAGTGGTACTGCTTACTATTGTGAGAATATTCTTGAAAGGCTCTTGAAATAGCAGTATTAGGGTCTTGTGTAGGGAGTCATTATGCTTAATGGACACATTGAGCTACAAGTGCTGGAAAATGGGACTATGATTGGTGAGCGATATTGTAAGAAGTTCTTCAACATCATGTTCGATTGTTCCGTGGTGCTGTAGGCAAAGAATTCATTTTTATGGATGCCACACAAAATCATATGTGCTTCTGGAGACAGAGGAAAAATTAATTAAATCTAGTGGCCAGTATGCTCCCCAGATCTCAACCCCATAAACACATTTTGGGACACAATAGGGAGACACGTTTCAGTAAGGAAATACTGTAAGTAGACATATTAATTAAAATTATAATAACGGAATTAGCTCACGTAAAATATTATTTATTAGTAGAATTTTCGCCTGAGTATCACAGGCATCTTCAGTACATGTAAAAAGCTAATTAAACAATAACTGACAATTCCAAAAGGTCCCACCTAAGGAGCTAATATAAGATAACTAAAAAAGGTCATTAAATTTCCTAACTTATTTTAAAAAAAAAAAGATAAATAAATAAATAAATAGATTAATAAATAAATAAATAGATAAATAAATAAATAAACTCCTTTTGTTCTTCAGATGAACTATTATAGAAAGAATTGCAATATATTATTTCCTCTTTTTTATCTAATGGATATAAGAATTCCTTCATCAAAAGAGCTTTGAGTAGTTTTGATATATCTTCCTCTTCAAATACAGAAGAAATAACATATATTCCTATCCCTTATGTGCAAAGCATTAGTGAACGAATAGCAAAAGTTTTAAAACTGCTAAATATTTTTGTTCCCTTTCGACCAATCAGAAAAATCTCCACCTTTCTCACTTCTCCAAAGGACAAGATTCCACATCCATATATTGCTGTGAATTAAGGGAAGGTCACTACCCTTAATTCACAGGAAGGTAAGGTCAGTTCACTACCAAGATTGGTTTTGACCTTTATTGAGGTCTTTATTTACAGCTGGTATAATGCCATTCATTAGATCTATTTAGATTAGTTTGATATGGTAATGTTCTTAGCATTCCTTACCCTTTTCATAAGGAGTATGGTCTTTTAAAGAACTTTACTGAAGGACGCAGTGATCTATTATTGAAAGCTGTTATTTTCAGAGATATGGTGTGTGTGTGTGTGTGTGTGTGTGTGTGTGTGTGTGTGTGTGTGTGTGTGTGTGTGTGTGTGTGTGTATATATATTATTTTATTCTATTCTATTCTGTTCTATTTCAGCCATATCATTCGCAAACTGGAAGTCATTCCATTTTCTCGGCTTCAGTCTATGATTGAGTATAACCAAGGGTTGGAAGCCAAAGACTATGGACCATGCGGAGGATTTTCTACACAGTATGCATGTATGTGTAATTACCATGGATTACCATATAGAGAAGAAGTAGCTTGGGTAATTACCCTATTTTGTCATTGATGCAGTCATATGTATGCTTAATATGTGTTTTATTTTAACTGTTTGGTGTGAGTTTATATTTACCATATGTGACATCTTAATTTAAAAGTTATTTTTGTTTATCCAGAACCTATTTGTTAATATTAGTGGAGAGTGGTATACATCAGTTCTCTGATCTGATTCATACTTAAAGACTGAATATGGTAGTAAAATTATCAAAGTTAGGCATTAAAAATTACACTGTGAATCTTTATAGCATGATTCTTCATAGCAATGAATTTCAGTTTGAATTATTATTATTATTATTGTCCGTGCAGTTAGCCTAGTGGCTGTGCATTTTGCAACCATATGACTGGGGAAGGAGTGTCCCAAGTTCGATTCCATTCGAAGACGTGAGGAATTTGAGGATCTTCCTCAGCCATAGCCAAGTTAACCAGTCTTGGGCACGGGCAGTAAGGTTTTTTCCGCCAGTTTATCTGGCGTTTTTCATCCCACAAGCAGGCAAACCAGCCCTGTGAACACACACGGATCTACAGCCATAATTACTTAACCCCAATAGGGGCGGGGGAGAAAAAGGGAGGAAACTCCATACGAATAAATAAATAAATAAATTATTATTATTATTCAGGCCTCCATGGAGTCAAGAGACTCATCGTGGGAAGTCCTTAAGAAACACAAAGTCTGTCATACCACTCCTTGAACTCATTGACTTCTTGCTCTCACCACTCTATCAAGCAGTGCATTCCATGGTTCAACCCCCCCCCCCCCCGCACAAAAAAAAAACAACTCCTCACCCTCTTGCTCACAGGCTTCCTTTCATAACTTCCAGGGATGGCCCCCTTGTCATTGAACAAGCAAAAGAACTCCCCCATTGTCCACCCTGTAACTGTCTCTCAACAGTTTAAAAGTATCAATCATATCACCTCTCCTTCTATCTACCAAACTTTGCAGTTCACATTCCCTCAGCTGATCCTCATAACTAACATTGTACAGTCCTGAAACCATCTTTATTATTCGCCTCTGTACCCTTTCCACAGTTAATTTATACCCTTCAAAATCCTGGGGACCAAATTTGAGAACAGTATTCTAAGTGTGGTCTGATCAGGGTCTTATACAACAGAATGATAACTCTTTTTTCTCTGCAGGTCAGCCCCCTTCTCAGTATTACAGCAATCCTCTGTGTTACCTTCACCACCTTTGCAATATGCTCCCTGAATTTCAGTTTTCTATCAATCATCACCCCCAGATCTCTTGTCTCCCCTACTTTCTCCAGTACAGCTCCTCCAATCGAGTATGCAGCCTCCATCGATGTATCCCAAACTTCAAGACTTTACATTTTGCTGCATTAAATCGACACAAACAAATGCACTGCGTTAGATCACAGTGCATTTGTTTCGTGTAACGATAATTGAAAAAATATAATTCTTTTTATATTTTCAACAGTGACACTCGTCATAATTCAGCCATGTATCTATAATAAATAAATAATTATATGTTATTTTAATAGAATAAAATAAGACTTACAAAAAATAGTTCACCCTCGCCACGAACACGCACCAATAATAAAAGTTTTGTATCTCACAAAAACAAAGCGTGCAAGCATACAATACACTGCCCAGACTAGCAGTGTCGGAACCACTTGTAATGTGGAACGAGAAGTGCAAACGAATATTAGCGAGTCTAGCTGCAATTGGCGCAATAATTCTCACACTGCGTTACATCTTAGTGCATTTGTTTCATGTAACAATAATTGAAAAAATATAATTCTTTTCATATTTTGAACAGTGACACTCATTATAATTCAGCCTTGTATCTATAATAAATAAATAATTATATGTTATTTTAACAAAATAAAATAAGATTTACAAAAAATAGTTCACCCTCACCAAGAACACGCACCAATAATAAAAGTTTCTTATCTCACAGAAATAACGCCTGCATGCATACGATACACTGCCCAAATGAGCAGTGTCGGAATCACTTGTAATGTGCAAGCGCAAACGAATATCGGCGAGTCTAGCTGCAATTGGCTGAATGTGATAATTCCGACACTGCGTTAGATCACAGTGTATTTGTTTCTTAATCTAAAGTGTTAATCAAACAATTCCAATTATTAACTATTCAATCAATGTCAAAACATAAGCTGTAACCTTTAACATGTTGTATTGCATTTATATAATGTTGTAAGCATTGTTATTATTTATAAACACAAACAAAATTTAATTTTTCATTTTTTCCTTTGGGGTCCTGCAGTGTTGCAGTGCTTGTGTATGAGTCGTCACTGACCTTTTGACTACAGAAACCTTAAAAACTACAATAGCCTGAAAAGAGCTCTAAGGACATACTATGAACAAGAAACACGCACTCAAAATACCATAGAAACTTAATGAAACACAATATATTCCTTGAGGCTTCCAGTTCAGTGATGCATCAAGACATTCCAAGCTATCGTATATGTGTGTGTGTGTGTGAGTGAGTGTGAGTGACCTGCACACATTTCCCAATCAACTGCTGCAGTGGAAATCAAACCTATTAAACATAGGGTTGATTTCGTAGCTTCCCAACATAGCAAACAAACCAATAAATAATAACTAACTAGTGTCATCCTCAGACAAGCTTACAAATAAGCTTCGAGGATGAAAGCTGAGAAATTACATCTCGTCCAAGATACAAAAAAAAAAAAAAAAAAAAAAGAGAAACCATGTATCACATTTTAGAGTTGTAGTTACAGCGCTTAAATATAATAAAAAAAAAATCAAAATTGTAAATATATATAACTCATTGGTAAATGAATAAATGCTCATCATCATCATCATCAAATTCCTGCCATGTATCCTCAAGGGGTGTACAGGATATGACAGTACTACATGAAAAAATAACTGTATTACATAAATGCTGTATTACATTATTATTATTAATACATTATACAGGAAAAAAAAGAAAAGTAAGAAAAAAACTGTATGAATTTCATTGTTACAAAAAAAAAACAATTAAACCTGTTGTAAATAGGTAATCTTATGTATTGTAAATATGTAATCACAATATTAATCATGATTTTAATAATAAAAAAAGATTGATTTTTTTTAAAAGAAAAATATGTAATCAAGTATGTCTCATATGTAATCAAATGCATGTGATGTATGTAATGTTGTATCGTATGTAATAATAAAAAAAAAAATCTCCACAGAGTCAAGGACTCACTGAGGGAGGCTACAGCATATCACAAACATCAGCTGTTATACCTTTCTTAAATTCATTTACAATTCCTGTACTCACCACTTGCAAAGGCATCCCCCTTCCAATCACAACTACTCTATGAGAGAAAAATCTAGCGCTCACCCCTGTCTTGACTGCATTAATTCTCAACTTCCATGGATGCCCCCTTGTTATCTCCCCCCCCCCCATAAAATTATAGAAATTTGATAGAATGGAACAGACAGTTAAGAAGATTCTGACTTGGCAACTTTGTATTATGGTATATCACAATAACCATACTCAGAGAAGATCATGTTATGACAGTGAGTTGAGATGACAAATGAAGGTTATGAAAGGTGTGCCAGCAGAGTTGCGTGAGGAGAAAGGAATGCATTTTGTGAACATCTAAGAAGAATTTGAAGGATGGATAGAACTGTATAAGAGAGATAGACTGCAGTTAAATGGTTTTGGTGTGAGTTAGCTGGAGGGACTGCTGCTGGAAGGGAGAATAATGACTGCAGTTAATAGATCTGAGGAAGTAAGAGATGATGTGTTAAAGAAGGGAGTAAGATAGGAGTATTTGTGGATGGAAGAGAGTAGTGTGCATGAAGAGAATAAGAAGGCAGGAACTCAAGACACACCAGAAAATGTCTACTCTGTCCAGAGGGTTAGAAGTACTGTGTGAGAAGTGCACATGCTGGATTTAGAAGTGGATATGTGAGTACATAAGATAGAATTGAGATCACCTAGGATATGGGAGGAATGTTTGGGTCTGTGAAGGTAATTTTGGTGGTGAGAGAGGAATAGCCAGGGGAGTTTCATAAAGATATTTCATCCTCTTGAATGCCACATGCAGAACTTGAGTGCATTGCAAAAGGTGGGAGGCAGTGATGGGGATAAGTAGAAGGCATATGAGGAATTGAGTAAATTTGATGTGAATAAGGCTTGATAATATATTGGCATGTGTTTTGATGGAATGCTACAGGAAATTAACACCTGCTTTGATGTACCTTTTTAACATGTCTTAAATTGGACCAGGTTCCAAAGGAGTGGCAATATATCACTCAACATAGTTTTTCTTCATAAAGGAGGCGATAAGACTAAGGTTTCAAATTAGAAGACAATCTGTGTTTGCAGTTGTGGATAATGCTAGAGAGAGAGAGAGAGAGGTTGGTTTACAGCAGTATTTTCTTTGGGTTTGCTAAAGGAAGTATCATATTTTTGCAGTCTACTTACCTATTATAAATAACAAGGGACGAAAGCATTGGACAAGACCAATGCATACACAGTGGTATATTTAGATTCTGCAGGGGCCTGTGATAGATTGTACATGACAAGCTGGTAAATAAATTTCAACAGATGGCATTGAGATTATTGTGCAGTATTAGAGACTGGCTAATATTAGCAAGTTGTGTATGTGAGAGCAATATCCCAGAAGAGAAAAGTCACTGGTGAGTGCCCAGAGGCAGAGGTCTGTTTTGGAATTGTTCTGTTTAACTTGTATGTTAATGATAATTTGAAAGGTCTGAATAGTAATATGCACTTGTTTATAGATGATGCAAAGTTAGGAAGATCTATGTGGAATGCACAATACTACCTGCTTCAACTGTGTTGAAGCAGGTGGTATCATGTTTTTTGCAATCTGCTTACTTATTATAACAAAGTGACAAATGCATTGGACAAAGGAAATGCATTGGACAAAGGAAATACATACACAATAGTATATAACTTTATAAGTGGACTTGAATAGATTGGGTGAATGGGCAAGTGAGTAGGATTAACAGTTCACTGTTGCATTTTAAGGTTTTAAAATTTGGGAAGGCAGAGATAGAATGCAGAGTATGTAGGATCTTGGGTGATGATGGATAACGACCTAAAATTTTAGAGTGGGGGGGGGAGACATTGCCGAAATTTTGAGGACAGCATTGTGGATTCACTAAGCTTCATAACACTTCTGGTTCATGATATACAAACAGCATGAAAACACATTTTACTGCTCTTTTTGCATGCACATTTATCTGAATGAAATATAGCATATCACATGTTCATGTTTCTTTGCAATATATTTCAAGTGATGAATGTGATGTCCAGGTTGAAACAGTTTAGTAATTAAATTTACTTTATTTTTAATAAAAGTTATTATTCTAACATAATAGTCTCTATTAGTTTTTTAAAAAGATTTATTAATTGCTGTAATTTTTAAATTTGGAGAGGGCATGGAAATCGTTGTGGTGTTGGTGGTAAATATTTTGAATTATGGAACACTTTTGGAAGTAATTAATAAAAAAGTTATTAAAATGTACAAATGGATTAAATGTACAAATGGATTTCGTGAATATCCATTTTTTACACTTTAATTTTTACTTCATTAAAAATATTTTAACATAATAACATAAAACTGCTCCTCAGAATTTACATTTGTTTTATCATCATCATCAACTTCCTGATATATACCCTCAAGGGGTGTACAGGATACGATAGTACTACATGAGAAATTTACATCATTACTAACTTCCTATCTACAATTTTCCTCCAAATCAGTCTGTTAAATGTCAAAACTTCAATATTATCATATCTTATATTTCTATCTTCTAAGGCACTTTTTCCTGTATCAATCCATCTATATCTTGGTCTTCCTCTGGGTCTTTTTTCTGGCCAATCTGGCAGAGAACACTTGTTTTTCTAATCTTTCCTCTCCCATTCTGCTTAAGTGACCATACCACCTGAGATTAGCTCTGCTAATGCATTCCTGCATGCTGACATATCAAGTTCTTTCCTAATATCCTCGTTTTTAATATGATATTGCCATTGAGGCCATCTGTTCATGACCCTAATCTTTCTCAGGACTCTCATATCTGCAGTCTGTAGTCTTTGGTCAAGTGTTTTACTTCTAACCCAGCTCTCAGATCCATAAGTTAAAATTGGTTTAAAAACTGTCTTGTATATAGCTAATTTAGTGTTTTGGCTGATTTCTCTCTTATTCCATATAAATTTATTCAGCTGACTTCCTACCATACCAGCTTTGTTGATGCTGTTGTCTATTTCCATATTTAATTTACCATCTTCACTAAAAATCGTGCCTAAGTAGCTGAAATGTTTTACTTGTTCCACAGGTTCTCCATTTACAGTTGATATTTTCAGTATTTCTTCCTATTTTCATTGTCTTTGTCTTTTTAATGCTGACCGTCATACCATATCTATTACAACAGTTATTCAATTTAGTCAGGGAATCTTGCAGACTTGTAGCAGATTTATTTAGAAGTATAACATCATCTGCATAAAGCAAAGAGCTGACATTAATATCTCCAATTTTGATGTCAGGTTTAATACCACTTTCCTTCATAATGTGAAGGAAATTTGATCCATATAGATAATGAATATCTTTGTCTTGTTTAATGTTAATGGTTTAACATTAAACATTAATGATGGTTTAATGTTAAAGATTTAACATTAAAACCATCTTCCTGTACTTCCTTCAAATCTAACTGCTGACTTACAATTCAAATAAACACTAAGTATTTTTTGATATAATGCCCCATTAACACCATATAACTGTAGTGTTTGGAATAGCTTTTCTCTTGGCACCTTGTCATATGCCTTTTCCAGATCTATGAAGCTTAAATATAGATCTTTGTTATATTCTCATGCTTTCTCCACTATTTGTTGTAAAGTGAAGATCTGAACCTGACAGCCTCTATTTGGCCTGAATCCAGCTTGTTCTTCACCAGGCTTCTCTTCCACAATCCTTCTCAACCATTTCTCAAGTATACTTGCATATATATTACCAGGAACACTCAATAATGAAATGCCTCTGTAATTCTCACATTCAGTTTTATTTCCCTTTTTATATATGAGTACTATGAGAGCTCTACTCCAATCATCTGGAATTCGTCCCTCTGTCCAGGCCTTCTGAACTATGCAGTGCAGCCACTGTACGACTTTTGTACCTCCATACTTGAGCATTTCTGGTCAAATATCATCTACTCCTGCTGCCTTTCCACATTTCAGGCTTTTGATGGCTTTTTCTACTGACTGCATGCCTTGTCAGTGTTTTTTTTACCACTGTGATGTCATCACTGCTTGTTTCATTTAGCAGTTTTTCAAAGTAATTACTCCATACTTCAAGCATATCTTTCTCTCCTGTTTTCATGCCACCTTTATCATCTCTAATTCCTTTTACAGCACTCTTTCCTCCATTTCTGAGCTTCTTCAACAACCTTCAGAATATCTTGTTACCTTCTTGATATTTATTCTCCATGTTCTTGCCAAAGACCACCCATGACTTTTGTTTAGCCAGCTTAACACAGCATTTAGCTTTCATACATTTGTCTCTATATTCTCTAAGAGCACAAGCTGACTTATTTGCCAGGAACATTTGATATGCATTCTTCTTTTCCTTCACTGCCTCTTTAACTTCCTTTGTCCACCATGGAGTTTCTGATTTTTATCCATGCAGACAACCTCACCACATGCTTCTCTGGCTGAATCAATCAGTGTGTTCTTCAAGGCTTGCCACTGAATCTCTAAAGTTTGGTTCCTGTTCTCAAACTCTTTCATTTTTTCTTCAATAATCTGTGTGTATTTTAGTCTACAGTTCACATCTGAGAGCTGCTCAGCTTTTATTCAGTTTAAAACTTTCTTACATGTTATTCTTTTCAATATGAAATTCAATTTTATCCTGCTCAAGACTAAATAGTGATCATCACTTCCAGTTTCAAATCCTCTGTACACTCTGGTGTCCTGCACAAGGGAGAAAACATCATTATCAACAATAACGTAGTCAATGAGACTTCTTATTCCTTGCCTCTTCTCTCCATGTGAATTTGTGCACATTTTTATGTTGGAACATGGTGTTAGTAATAACCAGTCCATGTCTTGAGCAGAACTCCAACAGGTATTTGCCATTATTATTAACTTTGCTCTTTTCTCCAAATTTTCCCAAAATATTTTTGTATGTCTCACAATCATTTCCCACTCTGCTATTTAAATCCCCAACGAGGACCAACTTTTCCTTTTTCATTGTGTCGGATGCTTTGTCTAAATCCTCAAAAAATTCTCCACTTCTATCTTAGTAGAACCTTCTGTGGGACCATATGCACAAATAAGTCTCATTGTCCAGTTCTCCATTCTGATATTTGCCCACATCACTCTACTTGAGACTGCCTGCCATTCAAGAAGATTAGCCTCATATTTACAGCCATTGAATGCAATGGCTACTCCTTCTTTTCCTTGATTGTCATTGCCTGAATATAACATTTTGTATTTATTGCTCAGAAAGATCTCACCAGTTTTTGTCTTTTTTGTTTCACTCACTCCTATTATGTTGATGTGGTACTTATCTAATTCCTCAACTAGCTCCATTTCTTTGCCATTCAGGCGTCTTATGTTGACAGTACCGATCTTGAACTCTGGTGGTATTGAGTTGGGGTGGGTTTTAGGATTTGGCGATGCCCCAGCTGGCATGAAATTCTGTCATGTTGTACCATCATTTGAAATTTTGGTTTAAACCAATAAGAATACAATTTGGTCGGCTAAATCCCAAATTGTGAGCCCATCCTTGTTCGTTCAGTATCCAGGTAGATACCCAACAGGGTGCACCATGAGAAAGTGAGGATTGGACATTAGGTCAGAAGCCCTGGTCGGTTCTCCGCGTTCCTTTGAAGGGTATGTAGAGGTCTCCTCTCAGTTATATAGCTTTGACCCTTAAGCACCCCCATTTCTTTTATTGTGTGTTATTTATAATAAAAATAGCTTTAATTTAATGCTATTTTTAGTATAACCAACATACATCAAAACAAATGTAAATTTTGAGGAGCAGTTTTATGTTATTCTGAGTACTTTTGCAATCATAAGTTACAAGAGTTATGATTCTGAAGAATTATATGAGGAATTTGTTTGGAAGTTACATGAGGAAAAAAAAAAGCCTGATAAAGTAATAGAATGAAACTACATTAGACAACAGAAATGTTTTTTGTTGAAAGTAGATTTTATGACCACAAATAGTTATAAGAAACATGGTTTATTTGGTCATTAAAAAAAAGAAGAAGAAAAATGTGACTAGTGTCATTAGAGGGAATTTGTGTCCTCTTCAGGGTAAAATACACACAAAAATGATTAAGCAAAAAAAAAAAAAAATACAAATTAAAAAGTTTGAATGAAACACTAGTATAAACAATCAAAACACGAGGTGACTATGAAGTTTGGCATGGGTCATCCATTTGCTATCATTGTTTGAGATGATTAGTTGAAAAATTGAAATCTGGTATTTGCTGTGATGCCATCAGTGATTTCCAAATATCACTTTGGATGAATCTTTGTTTTTGATGTGTGAGCCATGTGAAAAAATAACAGTGCTAAATTCTTTAATCTAATATGAAAGAAATTGTCCTCTACATATGGCACAGAGACTTTGTCCCAATTCATTCATGATTTATGTTGGAAGAATCGTAAGCCAGACCTTATTTTTCCTCTCTGAAGCCATGCTGAGTTGTTTCTTATTTTGAAACTTCTGTAAGTCTGACCTGTGTAGAGAAGACCACAGGAAGAAGGAATTCTATAGATTTGGGTGTATGTAGAAGGGATGTCCTTATGAGAATGAAGAAGGCTGCATATGGTGAGAATAGGCTTGAAGACAACTTTACTAATGTTATGAGTTTTAAGGAGGGTGGTGATTTTGATGGATAGATGACCAATGTTAAAGAATTGAAATTCTTTAACATTGACCCCTCCCCCATAGTAGAATTATAAAATAGCATTTTTCGGATCGTCCTCATTGAATTGAGATGAACTGCTCAAGTAGAAACTGTAGTCATTTGTTTGTCTATCCTCATCTTTCAAGATGGAGATTGTACTTTTTTTTTAGGCTATGAATGATTCCTATTTTTTGTGAAGGATGGTAAAGACATGAGGAATGGAGATAAATGTCCAGTGTGCTTAGGATGTACATCTAAAGCAAATTGAAATCAGGACATCAAGAAAAGGCAACTTGCTTTCATTTTCCAATCCTAAGGTGAATTTGATTTTTGGGTGGAAATAGTTGAGTGAAATATAAAGAAAAAAATATTTAAGCCAACAATATTATGCTACCAGACAGTTTTCCTTCAAATAGCTGGCTTAGGGTTATCTGACAAAATAATCTTTATTATTATTATTTTTAATTTTCCATAAAGAGATCTACAGAGGGGAGGGAGATAACAGACTTCTACTAGTGAGAGTTCATTATTCTCCCCCCCCCAATCTCTTTTTGGATCTATAGGAGGGAGAAAGATAACATTTATAGAAGTGTGATTGTTCCATCTGAAGTAATTAGACTGAAGGTACTGCTTCTCACTATATGTGTACTACTCACCTATGGTGAGAAGAGGTCTTTAATGAGACTCTGAAAACATCATCCACTAGAACATTTTGTAGCTTGAGATTATATCAAAACTTGCAATGATGTTCATTGATGAGATGGAAATATTAGATGGTTTCTGGATGAAATGTGTTGAGTTCTTGATGAGGAATCAGAGTGCCTGATGAGGCTCTTAACTAAACTTGCCAGGTTGAGATAGAAGATAAGTAGGAGAGCTTATGCTGCCACTGTAAATCTCAAAAGGTTAGTTGTCATGTGAATTTTTGATAAGCCATATTATCTTGGAATTAAGAGATGGAATGACTTAAATTTTGGTTTTAATTCAATAAGCAAGGTTTGCATATTGCTAAGGTGATCATTGGTTTCTTCATAATTTGCCCTAACAGGGTCATTGTCAATGGGGAGCAAGAATTGAAACTGAAAGCACAAGAGAAATTTTTTGACATATGGTCCATTGTATTCATGTTGACTGTCATATATTGTCTTTGTCTACCTTAAGGGTAATGATGCCCTTGTTTCTTCTTAAATTGAAGAGAGCCTTCTTTTCTGAGTTAGCAGTGTTCTTTTTGCTGTGTAAGATGATGAGATAAACACTGCAGCTTTGAACCTAACATCGTTTGGTATGTTTCACAGAGGGTAGCAAAATGCTGTTTTTACACTGCATAAATCAGTTTTAGGAATATAGTTAGGAATAATGGTAAAATTAAAGCAGCCATTTTAAATATTTCTTTTGGACTTGGTTAAATAATCACGATCATCATTTATTCATCTATGAATAGGGAAATATATATATACAGAAATACAGTATTCATATAACAAAAACTCATGGAGATATAGTCTAGGTGAAAGTGAGTCAGGTTGCTCTCTTTTGTGCCGAATGGCAAATGTTGGATAGTTCATTAGCCTCGTTATCAAAAAGAAGTTTTCTTATGTATTTTGCCAAAACTGTTTTCTTGGTCATCGTCTGTGTCCATTAGTTGGCCTGTAGAGAGCAAGAACATTAAATGTAAGTGAAGGTGGATGTCTAAGTTGGTGTCCCACCCATCTCTGTTGACTTTTGAATTGCCTTTATTAGGAGTCTTTGCTAATTTTCTTCAAGAACAACAATATTAAGAATGTGATCTTGTCATGTATATCCTAGTATTGTTTGAAGGCATGTTGTCCCAAAGCTATTGATGATATTAACTGTTTGTTGAGTAGTGATCTCCACTGTCTAGGCACCATACATAAATATGGCTTGTCTGGTGGTTATGTACAGATGAATTTGGATATTTGTAGTGATTAGACTGGATTTCCAGGTATTAGATTTTTATAGGAATGAAGAGTTTTGTTCTTTCTTTTCACTATGTCAGTTAGAGTATCGATGTAGGAAGCAAAGTACTGAAAATTATTTACTTCTTCAAGAATGTGATCATTTAGCCTAATATTTCCTTCTATTCTGTTCTTTAGGACTTAATTTAACTGCTATTTACTGCCAACCCCAATGAATGCTACATTTTTATATAAATTATCTAAGTGATTTTGGGCAGTCTGAATGTTAGCCAATCGTTGCAACATAATCTGCTAAACAGAAATTACTTATGTGGGTTTGTCCTGCTGAATCTTCAAGAGTTATTCTATACCTGATTCATGTGAGTCTGAATACATAATCAAGGGTAATAATAAAAAGATGGTACCAAAAAGTCCCTGAACTCCATTAGAAATAGGAAAGCCCTCAGTCATCTCTCCATTAACCATTACCCATGTGATAGTTCTGATACAGCTTTGTTATTACTTATTTTCAAGGGTATGCCATGGAATTTTGAACATCCTTTCTCTATTGATTGAATTGAAGGCGTTTGAGAACTTCATAGAATTCTAAATTAAGGGAAGGTTTTTATCTCTTGATCCTTCTCAGCAACCTTCTAAGGCAGAGGATATGTTCAACAGTGTTTCTGATTTTCAAGAAACCTACTTGATTTTTGAGTCAAAGAGGTGTTACAGATGGTTCAGTTATTTGGCTTAGAAACTACCTGTTATAGATTTTCAGTGTGGTAAGAAGTAGTCCGATTCCTTTGTAAATTTTGGGCTTGGTTAGATTTCTTTTTTTTTTTTTTTTGGAGGGGGGGGGGGTGGTGATAGTATTATTAGGCCTTTTCTCCATTGTGATGGAATATTGGATGTATTATAGATATTTAACAGTTGTTTCCAAAACTTTTTTCCTTCATGTTCAATAGCCTCTGCTGTTATACCATCCAATCAGATGCTTTCTCATTCTGTTGAGTTTAGTGCAGTTTCAAATTCTTGCATTGCAAAATTGTTACACATAATGGAAAGTTCTTCTTGGATTATTATTTCTGGCAAATTATCTGTAGTGAAGTTCACTGATAAGTTATCCAGTAGTTTTTTTAAAGTGATTTTTCCTCACTAAGAGTTCATTTTTATCTTCAGGTTTCTTGCCACCATTTTTAGCTTTTATTCTTAGTCTTGTAGTTTCCTTTCCTTGGTGCATAAGGGCTATCTAGTACATTTCCCTGGTTGTATAGGTATAGGCATTTTGATATAGTTCTGATTTTTGACAAATAGTCTGGATATTGTTTTCCTTGTCATTTCAAAAGGCCACATATACTTGCTTAAATGATAATCTGGAATATTAATGATTATTTTCTTATCAGGCTGGTAAATTTTTTTAGCTTCTTATTGTAAAAGTTGAGGAATTTTTTCTTTAATATTGGATTTGTTATGGACATGAAAGTTGAGATTATACGAACAGTTTAATATATTGTCTACATTATACCATATATCAGGGGTGTTCACCCCTTGGTTGTGGAGTGCTTTTTGGCCAATCTCTTGTGTATTCCTCCTTACTTACAAATTTAATTAAAACTAAAAACATAATATTTTATTATTATTATTATTATTAAACAAGACCTCATGGAGTCAAAGACTCATCTAGGAGGTCCTTTTATCTTACACACACATCTCATCATACCGTGTCTTAAACACATTCAAACTACTTGCAGACACCACGCTCTCAGGCAAGGCATTCCAATCACTCACAACTCTGCACGAAAAAAACCTGCCTCTCACTCCCTTACTCACACCCTCCTTATACAGTTTCCAGGGATGACCCCTGGTTCTCCCCTGATCTCCCACTATTCTCTGTAGAACTTCTCCACCATTGATCCTATAACAACCCCTTACCAACTTGTAGGTCTCTATCATATCTCCCCTCTTCCTTCTCTCCACGAGACTCTGCAAATTACATCTTTTCAATCTTTCCTCATACTCAACATTCCAGAGGTCAGAAACTACCTTAGTCAGTCACCTTTGGACCCTTTCCAACATCTCTTCATCCTTCTGAAAACCCGGTGACCAAATCTGGGCACAATAGTCCAAATGTGGCCTAATCAAAGCCTTATACATTGGAACAAGTATCTCCCTACTTCTACATGTCAGTGTCCTCCGCATCATTCCCAGAAGTCTTTGTGTTGTCTTCACAATTTTGGCGATGTGTCCCCTAAATTTTAGATCCTTATCCACTATCACCCCCAGATCTCTTATTTCCTCTACTTCCAACAATATATTCTCACCAAGCATAAATTCTGCATCCCATCTTTGTTTTCCAAATTTTAAAACTTTACATTTTGCAACATTGAACTCACATCCCCATTTGCTTGCCCAATCACTCAATTTATTCAAGTCTTCTTGCAAGGCCACAACATCTTCACTACTCTTTATGGTTCGTCCCAACTTTGCATCATCTGCAAACAACTGAATATCTCCATCCAAATCTTCACCAATATCATTAATATATAAGTTAAATAGTAATGGCCCTAAAACAGACCCCTGAGGCACTCCACTAGTGACTTTCCTTTTCCTGGATATTGCACTCCCATACACAACTTGTTGATACCTATCAGATAGCCAGTCTCCAATCCAATGCACTAATCTAATATCCAACCCCATCTGCTCTAGTTTGACTGTCAACTTATCATGAGGTACTCTATCAAAAGCCTTTGCGAAATCCAAGTATATTACTGTGTATCCTTCTCCTCTGTCCAAGGAAGCAGTCACTTTATTGTAATAAGTAAGTAGATTACTAAAACATGACCTCCCTTTAGCAAATCCATGCTGTCCATCAAAGATTATACCATTGTTGTCAACCCAACTCTGGATCCTAGTTCTCACAAGCTTCTCCAACAACTTAACCACAACACCTGACACACAGATAGGCCTATAGTTTGATGCTTGAGTTCGATCACCTCCTTTATGAAGTGGCACAATCTTGCCCTCCTTCCACTCTTTAGGAACTTGACCAAGTGCAAGACTCGTATTAAAAAAATATGTCAAGGCAGGTGTCAACTCTCTGGCACACTCCTTCAGAATACGTGGTGATATATTATCAAGTCCCACAGCCTTATTTACATCTAGTTTACTCAACTCCCCAAACACCTCTTGCTCACTTACAGTCAGTCTCTCCTCCCCATCATCAACTGCTCTTAATCTCTCCATGAAGTCACATTCACAAGATTGAAAGATCTTTATGAATTGCTCATTAAGTATCTCCACAACACATTCTGCAACAGCTGTCTTTATACCATTTCCTCCAATCAATGTCATCTTTCCATAATCATTCTTTCTTTTGCTGGCTACATATCGAAAGAACTCCCTAGGATTCTTTTTGGCTTCATTAGCTAACTGCTGTTCATACCTCTCTTTAGCTACTCTCACCAACCAAGTCACCCTCCTTGCCTGGTCTTTGTAGACCTCATGAAATTGGTTACTTCCACTTCTCTTATGCTGTCTCCACAATGCCTTTTTTTTCTGTATTGCATGCTTAATCTCTTTATTCATCCATCTCACACCTACCTTATTTAACCTTCTCACCCGTGGTATACATTTAGACATTGCATCTACTAAATAGTTTTTGAAAATCCCCCAAGCTGCATTGATCTCTTTTCCAGCTAACTCCTCATTCCATGCTACATCTGCAAGCTGTCTCCTGAGCTCTTCATAATCACCCCCCCTTGTAGTTCCACATATACCCTTTTTTCACAGGGGTCCTTGCACTGCTGGGAACCACCCAGGTAATCACCTCATGGTCACTTTCACCAATTGGTGGATGATTTGACACCTCATTTATAATTACATCCTCCGATGAGATGACCAAATCCAAGACCCTTAATCCTCGTGTGCCCTCTGTTACATACTGTCTGAGGTAGTTATCCCTCAAAAACTCAAGAAACTCATTTTCTTTACTTCCAGTCGCTATCTCTTCAATCCAGTCTATATTGCCATAATTAAAATCACCCATAATGATCACCCTTTTCTTATTTGCTTGGCTTATTTGACTATACATTTCACTATCACCACCATCCACATTACCAGGTCTATAACAACATCCCACCAAGTATTTGATTCTATTCACCTCTATCTCACACCATACTGCCTCAAAACCACTGGCCCTATTTCCCTCTTGCATCTCTACCTTGTATGGACATAACTCTTTCTCTATCATCAATAGCACTCCCCCTCCCTTTTTATCCCTTCTATCCTCACGAAACACATCATACCTTTCCATCTCTATTCCTGTCAGGATGTCGTCCTCATCTAACCATGTCTCACTTATTCCAACAATCTCTGGGTACACAGACACAATTAGTGCAACCATTTCATCCGCCTTGTTTCTTATGCTTCTAGCATTGGTATACAAACACAACAACTCATTTCTGGATCTACAGCTAGTTCCACTGATACCATTCACTCGATGTGCTCTCTCCATGCTGGACTGGGGGCATTTCTCTTTCTGCTTCTTCATTTTAGAACCCTTTGCAACAACATCTGTTTCCTCTTGATCCCTGGTCATCCCATTACTTTCCTGCTTACACATGCTCTCACCTCCTCTTGGAGCATCCACCTTTCTCACGCTGTGTATCCCTGTCCACCCTGGGCCTCCCCGTTTCCCTGCTCCTCTTGCACACCCATTCTCTCATTTTCTATACTCATACCACTCACCTCTCCATTCATTTCCACTTCTTCAATCTCTCCTGTCTTACTCTCCTGCTCTTCCACATCACTCCCCTCTCGATCTGATTCATTTTCTCTATTCACTTCTCTACCTTCCAGCAGCAGTCTCTCCAAGCGACTCACACCATAACCACTCAAATGCAGTCCATCGCTCCCATACAGCTCACTTCGTCCCTCAAACTCATTCCACACATTAACAAACTGTACACCCATCTCCTCACACATTTCAGCCAGAATACCATTCATAATCCTTGCTCTCCGCCTCATTTCACCACAATCATGCCTAGGCAACACTGACCACCCTTCCTGTCACACTATTCTCTTTTATCTTTCTAAGCAGTCTCTTGACATTCATTTTGACATGCTCTTTGTTCTCTCTCAAATCATTTGTACCAATTAATACAATTAACTCTTTTGCTCGCTCCCGCCTCATATCCAATGCCTCAATCACTCTACTTATTTTACCGCCTGGAAAACATACCTTGTGCATTTTATCCTCTAGCACACCTTTAATAATGGAGTCGCCATACAACGCCACTCGCTCATCTTTCGTTAACTCTTTCATGCCATCATGATTTATTTTAATAGTTTTGACCTGAATTCTCTTAATTTCATTCTGCATCCATTTCATTTCTTGCCTCATCCAATCTAATTTACTTTCCGAACCTCGCGACACATTCTCTCTATCATTAAATCTTTCTAACTTTCTAACTCTCGACCCCCTCTTCTCACATTCCCTCTCATTCATCCTTCTTTGTTTCCGTACCTTCGGTCCAACATACGTCCAACTTTCACTATCATTCTTCTCACTTTCACTCTCATTTATCTTTCTTTGTTTCTGTACTTTCGGACTAACATGCGTCCAACTTTCGCTATCATTATTATTATTTATCATTATTTTGTATTATTTTTAATTCGCTTTAAGTGTATTGCTATTGTTTGTTTATTTTTTGTTAAAATTGTCAAATCAGTAATTTTCTTATAAGTTTGGGTAAATGAATCAATTTGGATCAGTGGAAGTCAAACAGCGAGCTGAGTGAATACGATTATAAGCAAAGTGTAAAAACTTGATTGTATCTTAAATATTCCAAAGCACATTACATCGATTTTTTACTTAGGTTAAGTTCCATGTGAATATTGTAAAAAAATGAACTTTGTTTGTCTCAGTATAGTTTGTATTAGATGTTTTTGTAAATAACTCTTTTGAAGCTAACTGTATATACTGCTTTAATAAGAATATGTGAGTGTAAAAAAACAAAGGCAATGTTTTTGTTGCTGAAGCTATACATGGCGGCATTAGAAAGATTGTTATTGAAACTTGTATGAATGAGAAAGACTTGCAGGCTCTAAGTGTAAACATCTCTGAAGTCAGTCAGAAAGAGTTCAAACAACTTTCCGATGGCCGGCAACTTACAATCAAAAGAAAGCGGAAGAGAACAAAAGGCGCGTCGAACTTGAAACTTAAGATGAAAGACTCATACCGATTCTTAGGGGGTTGCCAAACTTCATGCGAGGTCTCAGAGGAGGCCTAATAAAAAGGGTCTGAAGGCATAAGGGGTCCCGGTTCCAGAATTGCTGCCAGAGAGGAGGCCGCCCGGTCCAGAGTCGCCATCAGAGAGACTGACCGGATCCACGTTGCTTGAGAGAGGAGTTTCCTGCTTCCAGAAAGGAGCTTCTCGGTTCGAGACCGCTAGAGCGAGAGACTACTTCTAGGCGACAGACAAGGTTTCAAATTGCCGGAGAAAAGTTTCCAGGCCAGATTAATGTCAGACATTCACCAGTGTGTTGCGTTTTCATTACAATTTGATGAATCAAATGACTTCACCGATGTTGGTCAGTTAATGGTATTTATTCGCATGGTATTTCAAGATTATTCAAGTAAAGAAGAACTTGAAAATTATACCATTATTGGGAAGGACTAGGGGAGAAGACATTTTTTCGGCATTTGATGAATTTGTGAAACAACACAAACTTCCGTCTTTTAAACTTGTGTCTATTACTACTGATGGTGCTCCTGCAATGATAAGTAATAAATCAGGCTTCGTTTCATTATGTAAAAACGATGACAAATATCCAGATTTTTTAACACACTGTTAGATCCTAAATGAAGGAATCTTGGAAAGAAATCATTCATTTAGAACCTAACATATAAAACTTGCCTGGCAAAGAGAAATACCTGCACATCAGTTGTAATTAAAAGTGAAACTTCTTCACTTTATGTTAAATTTGTATTCTTTATTTTAAGTACCTTATATTTAAGCTGTGGTGATTATATTAAGATTTCATTTTAAGTATGTCTAAAAAAGAGAGATAATCTGATTTTAATTTAAGCCTCACTTAAGACGTAAAATTTACTGTGAGTCATCTAAAAAGTTGCTAAGTAATAATTCCTGGAAGGCATAAAGCTACACGTGTACAGCGTAACGCTAGTGGCTATAGCTTACTTGGAAAATTACGTTGCCATGTATTCTGTGAATCCAAGTATAACAGCGTATAGGGGACTGAGAAAAGAGAGCACTCTATAGAAGAATATAAGGGGTTGAACCCGTATCAGAAGGCTCTCTCTGGTTGTAATGTTTTCCTGTTTTGGTGGTTCGGAAGTTAGTGGGCAGTTTCGCGTAAGGGGGGGGGGTAAAGTCTGTGATAAGATGTTGGACTGCGAGCATTTTTAAAATGAAGTAGGATTCTATGCAAATCTGAAGGTAAAATTTCCAGTCCTAGCAGAATCAAGCCGTTGCTGAAAAGTCCCATCGAGTTGTTCCTGAAACACAAAGATTTGAGTCCGTTTTTCGGCAGAAGGAATGAAGATAGCATAATCCCTACGTTGGCGTATGGACAGCCAATAGATGAGAAGTATCCAGACATACACATGGTGCAGAACGACACGGTTCTGTGTCGTTCTGCGAAAATTCATTAGAAAAGAGAAGATTGTTTATGAATGTGAAATTAAGAACTGTATTCTAAAGAACTCTGTGGACAGTCTCTATTTAGAAAGTTAACCTCCTTTGAGAGTAAGAAGAATTGTTTGGAAGAGATCTTTTTGCAAATTTTGTATGTGATAGGATTAACTTGATGTGATAAGAATAGTAGAATTTAGTATCTCAGTAACATTAGAATGTTTGTTAGTTTTCTCTTGCGAGTTATACTACTGAAAGGTATTTAGCTTAACTTCATATCATTTGCTATCTATCCCAATATGCAGTTACCGTGTTTAGCATGCTTTATAAGATTTAATTAATTTAGAAAGTGTTAACCTCTTAATTCGAGTTTTATTTAGTATTGAGCATAATTGAATGTATGAATTTTGTATTGTGTTTTAGATATTCCAATAAACATGTCATATTTACCTGAACCTGAACCTTATTATAAAAATAGAACCTATTTTGGCGGGAAGGATTTAGAGAGTGAATATAAATATAGATTTAGGTCATGACTGCAATAATCTGAATCTATACGGCAGTTTAAATAAGATATTGTGTAAGAAAGCTAAGAATCTAGTATTGTCTCCCTGAGTAAGGATCTTTTCTACTATAGGATACTGGCTGGCGCAGCAAAATATAAATTCGCCAGTATCGAAAGAGGAAACAATCATAGATATAAGAATAAGATTAAAGTAAGAGAAGAAAGAATAAATAACGAAAGGTAAATATATAACAATAGAGCAGCCAGTAGGATTTTGATTGTATAAGGTTTAGGTAAGAAAGGATAGATTTAAGTAAACAACTAATTAAGCATAAATCACATAGAAACATCAATATAAGTATGCACATGAAAAATTCCCAATATTAACTGATATTGCGCGAAAAATTCTGTCATGTTTCGGATCGACATACTTGTCAGAATCCGCTTTTTCAAATATGACCGTTATAAAAAATTAATTAAGAAAGCAAATTACAAATGATCATTTGGATGATTGTCTGCGATTGGCCACTTCTTCATATCAACTTGACTATGAAAATATTGCGAGGTCCAAACAATGCCAAATTTCACATTAACTTTTTTTTTTTTTTAATCAACGAGCATTTTCTGTAACTTGTGAGTTTGCAATCAATCTGTTGTTTTTTCTAACTTTGGTTTTCCAAAATAGAGAAATAAATATTTTATTCCAATATATATATATATATATATATTTTTTTTTTTTTTTTTGTTGTATTAAAATAATTAAAAGTGATAAATAAATTTTTAAATACACAAGTAAAATTTTTAGTTGTGTATTTTTTTTTTAATTGTTTATTTTTAGTTGTTTATTTGTGCGTAATCAGATATCAGGTTGGGGGAATGTGATCTATATAAGAGAGTAGATTGCCGAATAACTTATTATAGAAAAGTAGCTTGCATAGTAAAAAAGGTTGAACACCACTGCCATATATCAACACTTAATGAGTTAGCTAAAGAACAATGCAGAATAACTCCAATTTAGGGATAGTCACATCTTGTAAACTGAATTCTTTCCTTTAGGAGAGGCTGTATGATAAATATGTCTAGTTCTTTTGGAACGAGTATGTTTTTTAATAAACAGGGATCTTGGGATTATTCCATTCTCTACAATGTTTCAAAAAAGTGAAACAGTTTCTTGCATTTATATTTTTCTAAAATACATGCCCAAAAATATGCAACCATCCTGTGGTCACCCCTACACAGGTCAGACTTCTTGAAGGTTTGAAATAAGGAGAAATACCTTAATGTGTGGCTTATAACAGATAAGAAAGATCAGCTCTGGATTGCCACTCTTCTGGCACACATTATGATAATGATTGGGACAAAGCCTCTGTGACATATTTAAAAGATTTCTTTCTTTTAAATAAGTCACATTTTTTTCATGTGGCCCACTCAGTCAAAACCAAAAACTTATCCCAAGTGATATTTAGAAATCATTGATTAGATCACTGCACATACCTAACTCCAATTTTTCACCTAATCTCCAAACCAAAATATGACTTTGGCATTACTTCAACTTGGGATCGCTTCTGCATCTGGCTCCCATTGATGAGACCTCAATAAAGGTTGAAACCAGCCTGGGTAGTGACCCTTCCCATAATGCATTGCAATGTACATGTCTGTAAGGATATTTGCTTTGCATTATGGGATACTAAGGCAAGTGATGTGAAGTCATTAGCCTATATGAGTTGCACGTCAAGCTACTTCACACTCCAACTTTGTTTGCTTACACTTGGATAAAGGATTAAACAAAGAATATAATTTTTTGGTATCTTTAATTTATAACTTTCAACATATAATCTCCAAACCATGTTAGAAAACATGATTATGTCATGCTTCGCTGTCTCTACAGCATTTTAAAAAAGTAAATCAGTTGAAGATTATTTTAGTTGTTTATACCATAATGGCTTCATTCATCGTTTTATGTCAATTTGTATTTATTACTTGTCATCTTTGTATGTATTTTACCTTGAAGAAGCCAAAAGTCCCAGGTGGTAAAATTAGTTTGTGGTTTAAATTTTCATATTTTGTTTAAATGACAAAATAAACCCAGTTTCCTATAATTTGTTTTATATATTAAAAGTAAAAAAGCAAAGCATATTTAAATGGAATGTAGCTACTCTTATGTATCCGGTGGTAGGCTATGTGTTAATACCTTGTTGCTGAATATAAATTTTGAATCACTGAAGAAATGACCATTATTTGAATTTTATATACAATCATACCCCGACTTATGCGAATCCGGAGTTATGCGGTTTCTTATATGTACGTATTCCCGTCCCACTACATGCCTCACCACTAGTCGTATCTTACTGGCGTCGGCTGCATTCGCCAGTGTCGCACATGCTGTGAACAAGCACTGACGTGTTTCGTGCCGTCTCCATTCATACACAATTTTTATAATCTACAAACCTTGCGATTGTTTAATGTTATGTTCTTGATAAAAATTTTATCACATAAAAAATAATAATGTCTTCCAAAAGAAGCAAGTCCGATTCTTCTACAGCTAGCAAGAAAAGAAAAACATTGACTTTGGAAGCAAAACACAACATTAAGGATTTTGAAGGTAGAATGAAAATATGTGAGCTAGCAAAGAAGTTCAATCTACAGGAATCCACAGTAAGAACAATCATAAAAGAAAGGTTTACAGATTTTGGAGGACATAGATTCTAACAAGGAATGAATTGTAGCCACAAGACAAGGAATAAAAAAAAACATTAGCTTGCTATGAAGAAATTTTGCGTGACAAGAAAAAGACATCATGCCATCTGACGAATCTATTAGATTTTATGAAACCATCGTCATCGAAATAACTTTCTTTTTTTATGTACAAAAAACTACAATTATGATTATATTTCTTAAAAAATATAGGTGTTTTTGTAAACCTTTGGTCCCAATTGTATGTTTGTATATGTGCTTTTTGTTGGTCCCACCTACCACGTAACTTCGGGGTGTGATTGTATTTAGAAAAAAAAGTATGAAGTTAAACATACCTGAATTTTTGGAAGTATGAATGATGCTTCATTTGGCATTGGATTTGGTAATGACACTGCAAATAGTATTAAATTAGAAATAACATGAAGGCAGAACCAGTAAATAAGAAGATAAAATTACAAAATTGGTGCAGAAATAAATGAAAATGATAAAAAACAATATATCAGAAAAAATAATGGTTTTATAAAGATAAGAATTGACAAATTAAAAACGTAGCAATACATAATAAGGTATAACATATATATGACATGTTATTCCTTTTGGAGGAACCAACATTCAGTATGAGAAAGTGAAATCGTGCTGTGAACTTGCTGTATGGAAACAAGATAAAGCACTAAGTGGGATTGGGTTAGTTATATTACAATATATTCAGAGCAATATATTGCTGTAAGAACTGATTAGTGCACTATCAACACAAAAAAGATCTCCTCTGATCTCTCCCTCATGGCAGTTAAATATGATAAATTACTCATCATTACCATCAAACCAGCACAGTTCCACTTAACACCTTTATCTTGTTAGGCAGTTGGGAAGCATATAGCAAGTTTTCATTTTCCAGCCAACACACTGTCACAGTACTGGCTTGCCATATATTACTACAGGACTTGTTTTTAATGCCTTACTTATCTTTTTAAATCTCTAATTTTTTTTTATTTTTTCATCTTCTTTATTATGTATGTCACAATATTGGCATTTTATCTTCTTACTGGGGGGGGGGGGGGGGACTCTGATGCCTAAGGCACCCAACGCCCCGAGTTCTGGACTGGTAGGCCGATTCTTCTTGAATGCTGGTGACTCGAATTTTGAAAACTCGAAAGGTGACCCCTGGGTGCATACGGCTCACCCCCCCCCCCTCCCGAGTTCTAGACTGGTAGGCCTGTTCTCCTTGAATTCAGATGATTCGAATTTTGAAGACTTGAAAGGAGGGTTCTGCGGAGCCTATGGCTCCCAATCCCCTGAGTTCCGGACTGGTAGGCCTGTTCTTGAATTCTGATGACTTAAATTTTGAAGACTTGACACTCAGGGTAGCTCTGAGTTTCAAAACATTTCAAATAACTCGACAAAAAATGTGACACCAAAATGTTACAAAAAAAAAGGCTTATCATTTTATATTATAGAGTAGATTTATTGGTTCCATATCTGCGCATTACCAGTCTAATACTATTTTTGATACTATTATCAAATTCTATACCAAACGTATCATCTTTGCCTCCAAAAATTCAGGTATGTTCTGACTGCATATTCTAATATATAAAACTAATGACTATTTCGTTAGGTAATTTATATTCAGTAACAAACATAAGGATAGTTCCATTCTATTAAATAGACTTAGTTGTATTTTTATATCTGATTTTTGGAACAAATTTGAAAGTGTTTTTCATACTCTTACATTGCATTTTGTTTTATTTTCTATATAGCATTAAAAGTGAAATTAGAAAAAGTTTCATTAGAAATGAAATATTTTAAATTAACAAATTAAAATTTAATGAATAATGAAATATGAACACATCGTCTCTTTTTGGTCATAGGATGTAGACACTATTTATCTTTCACATGACAGTAAAGAACTGTCACTGTTAGATTTTGATCATCTTGAAGGACGGTAAGTTAATTTTATTATTATTATTATTATTATCATTATTGTTACTGAAATAAATGTACATTATGCAAATTCAGAAAGAAAATAATTCTCCTTTTAGGGTTTCGTGAGCAGGAACTGAAATTTTCTATAAGGGTTATTCAATATGAAATCATCAAATCAAAAATTAATTTGAAGCTGCATAATTTTGTCTTCTGACAAAAGTAAATTATTTGGTTATCCTATCCTTTAGATCAGTGGTTCTCAAACTTTTTTTGTCTGGCGGCACACTAAAATCAATCAATAAATTTCACGGCACCCCTAGTATTATTTGCTTTTTATAGAGAGTAAAGTGCTGATTAATTGATTCTGAAAGACTCGCATATATAACCCATAAATAAATTAATATTACAGATACTAAAGATATGAAGGAAAGCATGTTTAAAAGAAAACAGATTTTATTTAAACTAAATTGGTTTATTTTCAAACAGCCCAAAAACATACAAAACAAAAGCTATTATAAAGGTTCAGATAATTGAACTTAATGTGAAATATGTGCCTGGTGTTGTTTGCATATTTCTATAATGATATTAGTTCTTTTCAACTGTTCTTTGATATTAGGCCTTGTTTTTGAGAGATATATTCTCATCTCATTTTCAAGGGCCTTTAGTCTTTCTCTCTTCTTTGTTTTAATATTTATGAGTGCAGAAAAACCCAGTTTACACAAATAAGATGTAGAAAATTACAATAAGATGTTAATTGCTTTGAATCCTATATTGGGGTACTCCTTCATAGTTGTTATTCAAAATGAATTCAGACACGTTTCTGAATGCTTCAATCTCAATGTACGATCATTACTTATATCAATTAATTTTTTGGCTTCTATAAGACTTAACTCATTCATTGCTGATGTTGACTCTACAAATGGATTTCGAATCCAATCGTATAAATTGACTGAAATGTCTGGAAAATAATGGTCAATTTTTTCTTCTAACGATGTTAAATGAATGTAAATAAGCTTTTGCAGATCAGTGTTCTTGCATTTTCTGGAGGCAACTTTAAGGAACATTTCTACATTGTTGGTGCTTAATTTTATCTTCCACATTTTTATTTTATCTTTAAAAGCTTTAATTTTATCTGAAGATGTCAAAATATTCTCATTTCTTCCTTGCATGTTTGAGTTCAGCTTGTTCAGATGACCAAATATGTCTGTTAAATAGGCTAGTTTGGAACACCAAAAATCATCTTGTAATAATTTATAGAATTCTGGTTTGTCTTCATTTTGGAAAAACATTAATATTTCTTCTTTAAATTCAAAAAAATCCAATATGCGACCTTTTGAAAGCCATCTTACTTCGGTATGAAGAAGAAGATTCTTTTAATGAGATTGCATCTCTTCACATAGTCCTGCAAATATTCTAGATTTTAATGGTCTGGCCTTGATATAATTAACCATCTGAATGATTTCTTCTAATACACTTTTTAATTCCAAGCCTATTGTCTTTGCCACCAATGATTCACGATGAATGAAGCAATGAGTCGTTATAATCTTCTCATTTTCTTTTCTAGCAAAGGAAACAAACCCTTTTGTAATTCCAACTATAGAAGGTGCACCATCTGTACATATATCCACACAAGTTTTCCAAGATAGACCATTTGTATTAAAATATGTGTTCATTATATCAAAAACATCTTTTCCCGTCATAGTTTTTTCGAATTCCTTGCAGCATAGAAATTCTTTGATAATATTATCATCTTCAATGAATCGAGTAAAAAAACAAGTAAGTGTGCTTTACCACCGATATCAGTTGACTCATCTAACTGCAAACTGAAAAATTTTGATTCGATTATTTTGGTTATAACTGACTTTTCAATATCGACTGACAGATCATTAATATGTCTACTCATAGTATCATTTGATAATGGAATCTTCTTTATTTTTTCTTCTGCCTCAGTACCAAAAATTGTTCTCACAATTGCTGAACAGGCCGGACGAATCAAGGTTTCGCCAATAGTATGAGGCTTCATTTCCTTCGCAATTATTTCAGCGACTAAATAACTCGCTTCTTGAACTCGGTCGTAAATTGTAAACTTTCTTACAAAACTTTTACTTTGTTTTTCTTGTAATCTTATTAACTCTTTGAAATATTCAGGATTTTTGTTCGACAAGTTGTCATGTTTTGTGGAGAAATGTCGCAATAATTTGCTAGGAACCATAGCCTCATTTGATAGAACCAAACCGCACAAAATACACTTAGGTCTGGGAATTAATTTATCACCACACCACGTAAATCTGATTTTTAGATAGCTCTCTTGATATAAACGAGTTTTTACATTATTTTCATTGTTCCCTTTTTACATGAACTTATTCTTTCTGTTTCTGTTGTTTCATTACTGCTTTTTTGTTGCTGAACGTTAAAAATAGTCAAATCTTCATTAATGCAAGTATCAGTTTTTAATAATTTATTAGTGCGAATTGGTTCGTTAGCTTTGCTACAAGTAGACATTTCTTGATCGTCAGAATCTTCACTTCTTCTTTTTTTTAAGGAAAAAATTATTCATGATTTTGAAGGGCATATGTAACTTTAATATTTTATTTTAAAATTTATTTCAAGTAAATAATTTTTTTTTCTGGATGGAAAAAAGAAAAACATTTGTTTACGATGTCTCTCGTTATAGTTGGAATATATAACAATAAGAAAAACCTCTACTCACTGAATTTAACGACTTTAATATCGTACTTTGTTTATTCTCGCCGATGACAAAAGACTCATGATTTTTGTTTAGGGGAAAATGATCGTGTATAATACTTGTCACACTGAACAGAGAAATACTAAAACAGACAGCAGGACAACTAACCATTCATTAGTTCATTTTCCCCAGTATTTATGTGCTGTCACATATCTAGCTACTACGACACGCAGTGATCTAATGAAATCCCAGGATATAATATAAGAGTGATACAAAAAATGATAATTTTTATATACGCTTCATCCATTAAAATCAAAATATATAATTTTTTTTTTTGATTTAGTTATTTGTGGCAATTGAATATTTTGCTTTTTTCAAAGAAACGATTCAAAATTTTGCGGCACCCTTGTGGCATACTTGCAGCACCCTAGGGTGCCGCGGCACCCAGTTTGAGAACCACTGCTTTAGATGGAAGAAAATTTTTCTTCATTTTTCCTGGCATCCTATTAATTATGGCAGCTTTTTTTTAATTTTTTTTTTTATATAGCAGATCCACATCATTTTTACAATTTTGGAAGGCTTTACTACCAGTTGCAGCTTATTTCCAAATTGTCCAGTTTCTAATTTTTTTTTTTTTTACTGCTATTTTTTGCTGTACTTTTCACTGCCACAATGCCTAGAAGCATTTTAATGTTTCTAGGCATGTACTTTTTTGATTTCTTATTTGCATTTTCAGTACTAATTTTTTTCAAGATTCAAGCTGTTGGTCACCTGTTGTAAGTGTTCCAAGTTCTCTTTTCCCCATTTTGTACTTTATCCTGCTGGTCTTAAGTTGAATTTATATCTATTTTTTTGTATGTTTGGTTTATACATAATATAGTGGAATATGTATGACTCAAATCGCCTTGATTTAAACCTTTTTTTCATTGAAAAAAATGAATTGTGATCTGATCAGGCTTTATACAATGCAATCACCACTCTTCTAGTTCTGCTGATCAACATCATCATTGCTGCAGTCCTCTGGTGCAATGATGATGTTGATCAGCATTGCAAAGGTGGTGATTACCTTCACCACCTTTGCAATGTGTTTCCTTAAACTTCAGATTTCTGTCAATCACCACCCCAAGATCCCTTACCTCCTCTACCTCCTCTAATACCACCAACAGAGTTGCAGCTTCCAATGTGGATCCCAAATTTCAAGACCTTACATTTACTTGCATTAAACTGACATCTCCATTCCTTTGTCTGTCTGTCTAGCTTATTCAAATCCTTCAGAAAGGCCACCGCATCAGCATTATTACTAATAATGCTTACTGACTTTACATAATCTGCAAACAACTGATTATCTCCCTACATTCCTTTGACAATATTATTGATATACAAGTTTAAACAATACATGTCCCACTACTGGCCCTCCGCAGCTACACTTGTGACCTTCCACTTTCTTGACACTGCTTCATTGTACACTACTCTGGTATCTGTCGGAAGGCCAATTTACTAACCTGATATATAACCTCATATGCTGTATCTTAATCAGCTAATAATGTGGAACTCCCTTTGTAAATGGATGCTTTTGTAAAATCCAAAAAGATGGTGGTATATGTTTTTCTTATCAGCTGCTCTTGTTTTATTGTTATAAAAAGTTCTGATTACTGAAACAAGAGTGCCCCTTAACAAATCCGTACTGACCCTCACATATAACATTACTCCCGTATGCCATACTGTATGCAAACTTTCACTAATTCCTCCAAAATCTTCAAACTGGTCTATAGTTTGACTCTTTCATCATGTCAAGCCAACCTCTTGTATCTGTATTATCTTACTCATTGAAAAACCAGGTCAATGGAGCAGTTTCTTAGTACATTCTCTTTTAATATGGTGAGATCCAATCCAGTCCCACTGCCTTATTGACATCCAGAGTACATAGTATTTGAAACACTTTCTCTTCATGCACTTTTAAACCTTGAACTCTCTCCATCCATCCAGTAATAAAACTTTCTTTTCCTGCATGAAATACCCCAATACAACAATCAGTGGCAGCTGGTGACAATAGAAACAGATGGAGCCAGGGGCCAAAAACAACTAAAAGATTTCAGTTCTTCTTTTAACACATTTGTAAGTCCTGTAGCAGTCCTATCAAGAACATCAATAAATGCTAGAAACCTTTCAACTGGTTGAGAATCTTTTAGGTAACGCAAAATAATTACGAACTGTGAACGACAAGATACATCAGTTGTCTCGTCTGCTTGCAAGGAAACAAAACTCGCTTTATCAATTTCACTTTTAATTTCTTCTATATACACTTTATACTTGCAGTCTAAAATGTCATTTTGGTCAGTTTTTGAAGTATTTTTTACTACTTTTGAATTTTCAAGATGATCGTTTAAAACACTATCTAATATAGCTGTGTATGAAACCATATCTAAAAACACTCCTCGATTGTTCGAATTGATGGTTTCATCATGTCCTCTTAATGGCATTTCATGTATACACCACAAAATTTTATGCAGTCTATGATCCTTGATAAAGTATGTCTGTTTTTGTCAACTAATTCATTGTTTCTTTATATTAAGATGATATCCCTTATCAATGGAAGATAAGATGTTCATTTTACCAAACATTTGCAATTGCACTGCATTGTTTATATGAATTTTACTGAACTCGTGTTTTTGTATTCGCTCGGAAAGATATTTTAGGTCTTTACAACCACTGAGTGTCCACAAACTCTCGCCACCAAACAAAACACAATAAAAACAGAACAAAGATTTTTTTTCATCACTCACACTAAGCCATGATTTCTTGTCAAACTAGGTTACATAAAATGTTCTTGTTTTTTTACCATCTTGTTGAGTAATACACACATCTCTGGGTTGGTATGCAGAAAGTCTTCTCATTTCCAATTTTTCTTCTAGACTTAATAACGAGAAACATTTTTCCAATAAACTATCGATTTTGTTCATAGTTAAAATGTGTTGTTTATGGACGTAATAAAAATTTAGACTTTAAAATAAATTATAACAAAAAACGACAACAATAATTAAACACACTAAAAACAATAAAACAGATCAACAACAAGAATAAATAATAAGACAATGAAAGAAATTGCGCGCTATTTACGTACAAACGCAGTGACTGGGCCAGACTAAACTGGCGACAAGATAAGTGTTGCACCCGGTAAACAAACACGATCGTTAGTGCACGTGCCTCAAAAATGCCCTGTGTTCTACACGTGTAGAATACGTGTATACGTGTAGAACTCTACACGTATAAAATACGTGTAGAGACCGTACTAAGTCACGTTATACAATATTGCCACAAAATACTACAGTAATTTTTTTTATTAAACAATAAAACGTGTTAGAAATAGATCAAAAAATAATAATTACAAGAAACATTTTTTAAAACTACAATTATTAGGCTAGTTATACAAATATAGGTGGGTCCTGGCCTCTGTAGACGAGCCGCCCCCTGACAACAATCAATAAACAACTCTACTGGGTCTTCTGCATCAGTCACACAAGTTCCAATTTCATCTAACAGTGTTATTCTTCTTCATTCCCTTCTCCTTGTAGTCACATAAGCAGCGATTATTTTTAAACCCTCTAAAATTGTAAAATTTTGTGGATCTCCTGCATAGAAATGGCTGCCATAATTATTAAGATATGAAGAGAAACCTAGATAGTGTGACCAAATAATTTGCTTTCACCAAAATCAAAGATTATGCAGCCTCAGCAACTTGATGATTTCACTTGGGATGACCAATAATTGTTATTACTCTTTCTAAGCATAATCTGTTGCTAGAATAATACATTGTAATATAACAGTAGAACTTTGACTGAAACAACCAATCAAGATTGCTGGATTAAATTATTGGAGAAGCTAGTATGGGCCCAAATCCTTAGGTGTGTAAATTAGCACTTAGATTTGTTATAGAGGATAGTATAGCTTTGTTAAAGGACACTTTAGCAATCTTCTCACATTTTGTAATAGAAAGACAGGAAAGATTATGGATAAGGGGATACCACGATCTCTCATGTGGTATCTTGTTAAAAGCCAGAGCATTTGACAAGATCCCATATGAGAGGAAGGATGTGCATGCAAAATAAACTTTGTGACATGGATAGGAGAGTGGCTCACTGATAGATATCAAAGTGATCTGTGGAGGTGCTGATTCTAAGAGGAGTTTGACACAGTGGTTTACAACTGTGTTCTGTACTTAGCCCATTGTGGTTTTAATTTGTATTTTACAATTTTGGAAGAGCAGTGCTGTCCAAAACCTAACGGGATTCCATGATCACTCATACTCTTTTAGAATTTAAAATCCAAAGACCATAGATTTAAAAAATTAATGGCAGACTGCTTTTATTTTAAACATATATAAGATGAGGTAAATATAAAGATGTACTGCTTAATTTATTAAACCTTTAAGCTCTTTAATTAATATTATAACAATTAAAAATTTCAAAAACAAATTACATTTAATTGAGAACACTATGGACAATTAAACTTCACCAAAAGTTACTGCATGTCTATTTTGATGCTTGTCATTGAAAGTTGAAGTAATTGTTCAGGAGTAGAGTTAGTCATACTGTTCCTGTGTTTTGACTTTATGTATTTTATCTCAGAAAATGCCCTCTTGCATATAAGTACTTTCAAACATTGAAATAATTTTTAATCCCAAATCTCATATGCTTGGGTGTTTTTCTGTGGGGAAACATTCAAACAATTCTTCTTCAGTCTCTGTTTGAGCTCTAATAAATCCATCTGTTTGAAGTTGCAGAATTCCATTTTCATTTATTATTATTATTTTACCTATTATTACATATTACTTATTATAGGTAATATTTACTAATTACCTTTTATTATTGTTAAACCTGATATCAAAATTGGAGATGTTAATCTCAGCTCTTTGCTTTATGCAGAGGATGTTATACTTCTAAATAAATCTGCTACAAGTCTGCAAGATTCCCTGACTAAATTGAATAACTGTTGTAATAGATATGGTATGAAGGTTAGCAATAACAAGACAAAGATAATGAAAATAGGCAGAAGCATTGAAAATATAAACTGCATTATAAATGGAGAACCTATAGAACAAGTAAAACATTTCAGTTACTTAGTCATGATTTTTAATGAAGCTGGTAAATTAAATATTGAAACAGACAAACAGAATCAACAAAGCTGGTATGGTATTAAGTCAACTAAAATTTATATGGAATAAGGGAGAAATTAGTCATCATCATCATATTCCTGCCATGTACCCTCTAGGAGTGTACAGGATATGACAGCACTATATGAAAAAATTACATCATTACTAACTTCCTATCTACAATTTTCCTCCAAATCAGTCTGTTACTTGTCAAGACTCCAACATTATCGGATCTTATATTTCTATCTTCTAAGGCACTTTGTACCATATCAATCCACCTATATCTTGGTCTTCCTCTGGGTCATTTTCCTGCCAACCTGGCAGAGAACACTTGTTTTGCTAATCTTTCTTCGCCCATTCTATTTAAGTGACCATACCACCTGAGATTAGCTCTGCTAACGCATTCCTGGATGCTGACAATGTCAAGTTCTTTCCTAATATCCTCATTTTTAATATGATATTGCCATTGATGCCATCTGTTCACGCCTCTAATCTTTCTCAGGACTCTCATATCTGCGGTCTCTAGTCTTTGGTCAAGTGTTTTACTTCTGACCCAGCTCTCAGATCCATAAGTTAAAACTGGTTTGAACACTGTCTTGAATACAGCTAATTTAGTGTTCCGACTAATTTCTCTCTTATTCCAAATGAATTTATTCAATTGACTTCCCACCATACCAGCTTTGCTGATTCTGTTGTCTATTTCTATATTTAATTTACCATCTTCAGTAAAAATCGTGCCTAAGTAGCTGAAATGTTTTACTTGTTCCACAGGTTCTCCATTCACAACACAGTTGACATTTTCAATGATTCTGCCTATTTTCATTGTCTTTGTCTTTTTATTGCTGACCTTCATACCATATCTATTACAACAGCAATTGAATTTAGTCAGAGAATCTTGCAGACTTGTAGCGGATTTATTTAGAAGTATAACATCATCCGCATAAAGCAAAGAGCTGACATTAACATCTCCAATTTTGATATCAGGTTTAATACCACTTTCCTTCATAATGTGATCCATATAGATAATGAATAACAGAGGGGATAATGTACATCCTTGTCTCACACCAGATGTAACATGAAACCATCTTCCTGTACTTCCTTCAATTCTAACTGCTGACTTACAACTCAAATAAAGACTAAGTATTGCTTGATATAATGCCCCATTGACACCATATAACTGCAGCATATTGATTAGCTTCTCTCTTGGCACCTTGTCATATGCCTTTTCCAAATCGACAAAACTTAAATACAGATCTTTGTTATATTCCCATGCTTTCTCGACTATTTGTCGTAAAGTGAAGATCTGATCCTGACAACCTCTATTTGGCCTGAATCCAGCTTGTTCTTCACTAAGCTTTTCTTCCACAATTCTTTTCAACCGTTTCTCAAGTATACTTGCATAGATCTTGCCAGGAACACTCAGTAGGGAAATACCTCTGTAATTCTCACATTCAGTTTTATTTCCCTTTTTATATATGGGTACTATGAGAGCTCTACTCCAATCATCGGGAATTTGTCCCTCTGTCCAGGCTTTCTGAACTATGCAGTTCAGCCACTGTAAGACTCTTATGCCACCATACTTCAGCATTTCTGGTCGAATATCATCTACTCCTGCTGCCTTTCCACATTTCAAGCCTTTGATGGCTTTTTCTACTTCAAGTATGGATATGTATTCCTGACTGCATGCCTGATCAGTGTTTTTTATCACTGTGCTGTCATCACTGCTTGTTTCATTTAGCAGTTTTTCAAAGTAATTACTCCATACTTCAAGGATATCTTTTTCTCCTGTTTTCATGTCACCTTTATCATCTCTAATTCCTTTTATAGCACTCTTTCCTCCATTCCTAAGCTTCTTCAACAATCTCCAAAATATTTTGCCACCTTCTTGATATTTATTTTCTTTATTCTTGCCAAAGTCCTCCTATGACTTTTGTTCAGCTAGTTTTACACACTGTTTAGCTTTCTTACATTTGTCTCTGTATTCTGTAAGAGTAAAAGCTGACTTATTTGCCAGGAACTTTTGATATGCTTTCTTCTTTTCCTTCACTGCCTCTTTAACTTCCTGTGTCCACCAGGGAGTTCTGATTTTTTTATCCTTGCACACAACCTCACCACATGCCTCTCTGGCAGAATCAATCAATGTTTTCTTCAGAGTTTGCCACTGAATCTCCACGGTTTGATTCCTGTTCTCAAACTCTTTCATTTTCTTTTCAATAATCTTTCTGTATTTTAGTCTACAGTTCACATCTGAGAGCTGCTCAACTTTTATTCGCTTTAAAACTTTCTTACATGTTATTCTTTTCAATATGAAATTCAAGTTTATCCTGCTCAAGACTGAATAGTGATCACCTCCAATTTCAAATCCTCTGTATACTCTGGTGACCTGCACCAGGGAGAAAACATCACTATCAACAATAACATAGTCAATGAGACTTTTCTTATTCCTAGCCTCTTCTCTCCATGTGAATTTGTGCACATTTTTATGTTGGAACATGGTGTTAGTAATAACCAGTCCATGTCCTGAGCAGAACTCCAATAGATATTTGCCATTATTATTAGCTTTGCTCTTTTCTCCAAATTTTCCCAAAATATTTTTGTATGTCTCACAATCATTTCCTACTCTGCTATTTAGATCCCCAACAAGGACCAACTTTTCCTTTTTCATTGTGTCAGTTGCTTTTTCTAAAGCCTCAAAAAATTCCTCCACTTCTACCTTAGTAGAACCTTCTGTGGGACCATAGGCACAAATAAGTCTCATTGTCCAGTTCCCCATTCTCATATTTGCCCACATTACTCTACTTGAGACTGACTGCCATTCAAGAAGATTAGCCTCGTATTTTGTGTTGAATACTATGGCTACTCCTTCTTTTCCTTGATTGTCATTGCCTGAATATAACATTTTGTATTTATTGCTCAGAAAGATCTCACCAGTTTTGGTCTTTTTTGTTTCAGTCACCCCTATTATGTCGATCTGGTACTTATCTAATTCCTCAGCTAGCTCCATTTCTTTGCCATTCAGGCTTCTTACGTTGATACTACCGATCTTTAACTCTGGTGATGTTGAGTTGGGGTTTGTGTTCAGATTTGTTCCAGTAGCTGACTTTTCGCTGTTCACCCTGGTTCCCTGGCGAAAACAACGGGGGCCTTGTTTAACTGGGCGACGCCCCAGCCGGCATGAAATTTTGTCATGTTGTACCATCATTTTTTTATTTTGTTTTAACCAATAAGAATACAATTTGGTCGGCTAAATCCCAAATTGCCAGCCCATCCTCGTTCGTTCAGTATCAAAGTAGTTACCCAACAGGGTGCACCATGAGAAGGTGAGGATTGGACATTAGGTCAGAAGCCCTAGTCGGTTCTCTGCATTCCTTTAAAGGCTATGTGGAGGTCTCCTCTCAGTTATACAGCTTTGACCCTTAAGCACCCCCTTAAGAAATTCGTCAAAACACTAAATTATCAAACCAATCCTATGTTTAATCTGTAAGTGAAGGTTTCTGTGGGTAAGCAATTCTGGAGATAGTTTTCAGTATTGAAACCACATTTTTATTAAACAATAAAAAATAAAAGAATAAAAAAAATCCGACAAGTTTGATCATCATAAGACTTACCGGGGTAATGGTGTATAAAAGTTTAACACAACAACCGAAGATTAATCGATAATTAATAGTCCATTAGATGTTTTTTTGACTTCACAACTGTTGATTAATTGAGAACCCGAATACAAAATGATACATTCGTTACTGTATGCTTGTTGGAACAACGCTAGTTGTTGCCACTTTCTGTGGCTTACGTGTGTTATATCCGAGGTCCGAGGCAGTTAATGAAGGCAGGCCACACTTGATGTAAAATCAAGCCTTGATTTTTAATGCACTGTGTAGGGATTCTAAGCATTTTTGCAGCTTCTTTAAATTTTCTTGTGAAATAGTTCTTATTAACATATGACATGGTTGTTTTTGCCAGAGTACTTGATGGCCAGTAGTAGTTGTGTGGAATGCCAAGCCTGATCTGTGTTCCCTTCTTTTTTTTTGACATCTTTTATATGTTCAGCCATGCAGATTTCTCCTGACTTTCCTGTCTGGCCTATGTAGCAGATGCCGCAAGAACAGTGGCATCTGATAGATGCTTGGTTTTATCATGGGATGATGCAGAAGTTTTGGTGGATGTAGGAATCTTGATATTTTTTGTAAAGGAAGAAAAGCCACTTTTATGTTGTACTTGCAGAGCAATGTAACTGATTTGTCCATGGCATTCTTTCGGGTTACTTTGTATGGCAAAACGCCTTCTACTTACAAAAAGAAGGCACAGCCATGGGCTCGCCATTATCCCTCCCCCTATTGCTAACTTTTACATGGAACATTTTGAGCAACTTGCCTTAGATTCCTCCCCTTTAAAACCCAAAGTCTGACTTAGATACGTTGACAATGTTTTCACGATCTGGTCCCATGGCCGCCAGACATTAGACACATTCCTTAGCCACCTAAACAAACAACACAAATGCATACAGTTCACAACTGAAATTGAAAAACACAACACACTTCTGTTTCTAGATACACTTGTCACACGTCTTCCATCGGGCAACCTTTCCTTCACTGTTTACCGAAAACCGACACATACGGGACAATATATACATATAAACTCATACCACCACCCAAACTAGGTGTCATCAACATGCTAAAAAACAGAGCTCAGATGATTTGTTCCAGTGAACAGGCACTGAAAGACGAGTTTAAAATTATCAGTAATAACCTACAAAAAAACGGATACAGCCAAAATACTATAAACAAAATTCTCTACAAAACCACAATAAAAAACAAAGACAAACCAGACTACAGTAAAACTATAACCATTCCCTACATTAAAGGAATATCAGACAAAATAAACAGAGTACTACAAAAGTACAACCTCAAAGCCACCTTTAAACCTCCTGCAAAATTAAAAAACTTACTCAACTCATCCAAAGACCCACTCCCTCCACTAGCTCACCCTGGAGTATACCGGATCTATTGCACGTGCAACATACCATATATAGGAGAAACAGGACACACTATTCCTATTAGACAAAAAGAACATAAATGACACATTAAATATAATAATTATGGTAAAGCTGTCCTTTCTGATCATACTCTGAATACCTTACACAGAATTGACTGGAAAACCACTAGCTGTCTACATCACACTAGAACATGGTATGAACGGAAATTCAAGGAAGCCTTTGAGATTATCAGCAACCACCCCAATCTGAACAACAACAATGGTTTAAAAATCCCAAACATTTGTAAGGTATATATTCGACCTTCCTCACCAAGAACAACTATAAACAGGACTGTAGAAAATCCAGTATTGTAAATCAAAAAATAAGAATTGTAACACTAAAAATAGGACACCAATTGTTTCTGAAAGAAAACCATCTAAAAGAATGTTTATTCCTGTCATTGTAAAAATAGAATTTAGCTTGATGTAAAAATTTATTTTTTATTTTATTTTATTTATATATATATATATATATATATTTATTTATTTATTTTTTTTTTCACCAGAGGTCACGTCAGTAGAATAACATGTTATCAAATCATTGTTTCTCTAGCTTACAGTTAATGATGTAACTCAGCTTGTTCTGTATACTAATGTTTGCTCCAGATGATGATCTTGATGTGAAGATTGAAACGTTGGGATAATAAAAAAAAGTTTTTTAACACGGTTGTAAATTCCATTAAATTTTTAAAATGAATGCTGAGCACCGTGTAACCCTAAAAGAAAGGATATCGGTCCTATGTTAGCAAATCAATATCAAATGATCCTATGTTATCAAACCATTTTAAATTTTGGATCTGAGAGCTGAGTTAACTTATGTATAGCTTTTCGAAAGTGTGCATAGTTATTTTTCAATGAATTTAATATTAATTGCATTTATTATGAAAAATAAGATTGTAGGCCTATACTCATTGATTGATATGACTTTGCAGAATGTTCTGCTAGAAATTATGAAGGAAGGACTAAACAATCCTTAGTCTTTATTTGAGTTGTAAGTCAGCAGTTAGAATTGAAGGAACTACAGGAAGATGGTTTAGTGTTAAATCTGGTGTCAGACAAGGATGTTCATTATCCCATCTCTTCTTCATTATCTATATGGATCATATTATGAAGGAAAGTGGTATTAAACCTGATATCAAAATTGGAAATGTTAATCTCAGCTCTTTGCTTTATGCAAATGATATTATACATCTAAATAAATCCACTACAAGTATACGAGATTCTCTTACTAATTTTAAATAACTGTTGTAATGGATATGGTATGAAGGTCAGCAATAACAAGACAAAGACAATGAAAATAGGCAGAAGCATTGAAAATATCAACTGCATTGTGAATGGAGAACCTATAGAACAAGTAAAACATTTCAGCTGCTTGGGCATGATTTTTAGTGAAGATGATAAATTAAATATGGAAATAGACAACAGAATCAACAAAGCTAGTATGATAGGAAGTCAACTAAATAAATTTATATGGAATAAGAGAGAAATTAGTCAAAACACTAAATTAACTATATACAAAATAGTGCTCAAACCAGTTTTAACTTATGGATCTTAGAACTGGGTTAGAAGTAAAACCCTTGACCAAAGACTAGAGACCGCAGATATGAGAATTCTGTGAAAGATTAGGAGCGAGAACAGATGGCATCAATGACAATATCATATTAAAAATGAGGATATTATGAAAGAACATTTACATTGTCAGCATCCAGGAATGTGTTAGCAGAGCTAATCTCAGGTGGTACGGTCACTTAAACAGAATGGGAGAGGAAAGATTAGTGAAACAAGTGTTCTCTGTCAGGTTGGCAGAAAAAAGGCCCAGAGGAAGACCATGATATAGGTGGATTGATATGGTAAAAGATGCCTTAGAAGATAGAAATATAAGATCTGAATAATACCCTTGTTATTATTATTATTATGTGACACCTCCAGGGAGTCCAGAGACTCATCGAAGGAAAGTGTGCCAACAGCATCGAACAATTGAACCCCTTTCAACTACTAACTGTCAAACTTGCTTAACTTTTTGTTAGCCGTTAATAGCAGACGCTCTACCAATCAACCGACCTTTGCTGGCAAAAGTTGGTCGATTGGGTCGAAAGGGGGATAGTGTACACCCTTGTCTGACACCGATTTAACATTAAACCATCTTCCTATACTTCCTTCAATTCTAATTGCTCATTTATAACTCAAATAAAGACTAAATATTGCTTGATATAATGCCCATTGACACCATACAACTGTAACGTTTTGAATAGTTTTTTCTTGGCACCTTGTCATATGCCTTTTCCAGATCTACAAAATTTAAATACAGATCTTTGTTATATTCCCATGATTTCTCAACTATTTGTCGTAAAGTGAAGATCTGATCCTGACAGCTTCTATTTGGCCAGAATCCAGCTTGTTCTTCACCAAGCTTCCCTTCCACAATCCTTTTCAACTATTTTGCAACTATACTTGCATAAATCTTACCCGGAAAACTCAGTAGGGAAATACCTCTGTAATCCTCACATTCAGTTTGAATCCTCTTGACTCCTTGACATTACTTGCATCCTTTGCCTTTGAATTCTAACAATAATTTATCATAAAAAAAGAAAGATGGGAATTTAATAACTGTATTTGTTAAATAGAAATTACAACATAGGCTAATATTAATTGAAATAAATTTAACACATTCGCTGCCACGCTCTGCGGGCATAGTTTGTTTCTGCATGCCAAACAGTTTCACTTCTTCAAGGTCAGTACTTGTAGTCAGTATGTTCGTAGTTGGCTTGTGAGGCTCATATACCAACTACGAATATACATACTTTCGCTGCTACGCTCCAGACGCCAAGTACTTTCACTTCTTCAAGGTTAGTATGAGTAATCTCATTGCTGGCAGTAAGCGTCATACAAGTATATTCGTAGTTGGCTTGTGAGGCTCATATACCAACTACGAGTATACTCATAGTTGGCAGCGAATGTGTTAATTAATACTTCCAATATTTCATTAAAGTCAAATTGCCATTGTAATGGAGCAAAACATAATAATATAACGTGCACACATGCCCTACACTAACTAATGACGGTGAAGCATGTCACCTGAGAGTAGGCCTAAAGTCCTAAATAGTAGTGGGCCCTTAGTGGTTAAATTGGTCGTTCTTGGCTGTTAGGCTGAAGTACAGAAGATGAGAGCTTCCCAAATTTGGGGCAGTGTCACACACTCAAATTTGTTGAGTTTAGGATAGTTTTTTAAGGCAGAAGCAGATTCAAGGAAAAGTGTTTTGTATTTATGAGGCAGGGGGGAGGTCTGGAAAGTTCTGATAAACACCTAGAACAAAAATAATATTAAAGCAACTGATATAACCATGAGAAAGAACATATTAGTAGCAGAGTTATAAAGATAACTTATGTTCTTTCTTGTGGTTATATCAGTTGCTTTAATATCATTTTTGCCTAGATGTTTATCACTTTCCAGTGTTTATCAACTTTCCAACCCCCCACCCTCCTTTTATATTTGCTGCAATGGAGTAAAGTGATTTTCTTCCAGCTTATTCTGTGGCAGGTGTATAAAGCATGGTCAGCAAGTCCTGATTACCAATAATATCAAATTGGATGTTGCCTGTTTACCAATTCAAGCAAAACCTCCAAAAAGTAACCTCTCTTATAAAGAATATGAAGCATTATTGGAAATCAAGAAAAATAATAAAATAGTAATTACTAAATCTGATAAAGAAAATGCTACAGCAGTTCTAAGCTATTAACTTGCTTCTTTACTTAGATCTCTCAACCTACCCTACTTTAGACTATGATCCTGCTAATATACACTTAGATCACTTCGCAGACTCCTTAAAAAGGTCTTCTCCTGGCCTGTTGAAGTTACTAATAAACTAAAACCATACACTTCCAAACCCCCTCCTCCCCATATATATGGACTACCTAAAATTCATAAACAGATGCCGTTGATTCACTTACATACAAATTAGCCAAACATTTAGCCAGAGTGCTCTCACAGTATGCTGGCAACACTCCTTCACACATAAAAATCTCCGCCCACTTCAAAACCAGTAGAAAACATTCCAATACAATGACATTATGGTCAGTTTCAATGTCTCCTTTCTATTTACTAATGTCCCACTTAAAGGCATTTTAAACCTTATTCAAACTGAATTTCCTCCTGATATTTCAGCATTGTTTAAATTCACTATGAACTTAAACAAACCCACTGCTATTTTCTAAAGAAGAAGCTCTAAACTCTGCCCCATATATATCCATTGTTTGGCTATGTTTAAGAGGATGTGTTCTCCATCTGGTTGCATGACCTGGATGCCCTCAATATATTTTTTACACATCTATACAATCCACATCCCAGGATACAGTTCACGAATAGAAAAAGAAAATGACAGCAGTTGCCTCTTCCTAAGCACTTTATAATTACACACCAGCCTGATGAATCCCTGGCATTCTCTGTTTACAAAAAAATCCCACCCACACATGCACTGGTATATACTTTCACAAAGTCACATCCCAGCCCTCTCAACAGTATGGAATTATTAAAACTTTATATAATGGGCTAAATTAATTAGTTTTGATAACTCCATTGAATTTGACCACCTTCACAAAACTTTCTTAGCTAAAGACTACAATTCCTACCATATCCAAAAAAATATTAAAACCACAAACCAACACACACCTCTCCCCCTCTCCAGAACAGAGACTACACCAAAGCTATCATTATTCTGTATATCCAAGGCATATCCAAAAACTAAGAAAAATCTTAAAAAAATGCAACCTTTTAACCACTTACAGATCATATTATCATCTGTAAGTGGTTAAAAGGTTGCAATTATTATCATCCCATATCCATTCCACCAAAGATTTCCCACAGTCCCAAGACCTTCAGGTGTTCATCAGGTCCCTTATATTTGTAAACTCTCCTGCTTTGGCCAAACAGGTAAGACAGCCAACATTAGAATTGCTGAACATGAGGACTATATTCATTTCCATCGCTACAGCCACTCAGGACTTATTGACCATGCTTTGGACACCCGTCATAGAATACACTGGAAGAAAAGCTAGTTTACTCCATAATAGCAAATATAAATATGAAAGACTTCCTTGAATCTCCTTCTGCCTTAAGAAACTACCCTAATCTCAACAAATTTGGTTGCACGAAACTGCCCCAAATTTGGGAAGCTCTTATTCTCTGTACTTGAGCCCAACAGCTAAGGATGCCCAATTTATGCTTGCATTCATACCATTCTGGTAAGAATGCAGTCATATTGGAATCATATAACAAACTGCAAGGTTTGTTATGACCTAACCAGTTCTGAAGAGCAACACTGTGATTGTACTTTGATGCCAGGTTTTTATGTTTACTTGTTCTGTTCTTGTCTTTATTCTTATCACAATAACTCATAAGAAATATGTCTTATGAGCTATTGTGATATAACACTGTACCCTACTTTATACATGTGAAATTTGATTTCTATTCAGCCTGTTCAAGAAGTGAAGGGACTTCAAATGGAGATATGTATTGTGTGTGAATTTTGAATCTTACAGATCCATTTTATAATTTATTATTATTATATAATGTTATCATTTTTATCATTTTGATATTTGATTTTTGATTTTAATTTTTTTATGAAACCTATATTTTTCATTTTCATATGTTACTTTATCTAACTTCACACCTTTCCTTCTTCTCTCTCTCTCTCTCTCCTTTTTTGTGATAAATCAAACTATTTCTCAATTATCAAGAGTGTCCACTGACACTAGCAAAAAAAGAAGAAAAAAAAAGTTCAGCCCCATACTTCAGTTACTTTTAGTTATTGTTAAAATCATGAAGACTTGAGTGTCTAAAAAAAAACATGCAAAACTTATTATTTTTTTCACTTTTATTACCTGTCATATGGTGAAAACTTAACATTGTGTTGGTTAACATATGGTAGTCCCAGAATCTCTGTCCTTTGTTTTCCTACTTCCCAGAAAATGTCTGCCCAGAATGATGGATGTACCAGATTTCATGAAAGAGATATTAAAAAGGAAAATGAATTTTGTAAACTAAGACCTGTAAAACTGAATAAAATATTAACTTTTGGTTTGATCTGATTTTAGTTATGTTTCAACAATGGACAGATGGTTCTTATGAAAGTAAACATGAATTCATTTTAGGTTCCACAGTTTCACAGACCAATTTGAGTGAGTCACAATCACACTTTTATTTTATTATTTTATTTTATTTTTAGTTTTATTCTGCAAGATATTACTTTTTAGAAATAAATTTAAAGTAAACAAGTCTTAAAAATGAAGGTTTTAGAAAGAACTTGACAGTATTAGCATTCAAGAATGTGTCTGCAGAACTATTCTAAGGTGGCCACTTAAATAGAATGAGTGAGGAAAGGTTAGCAAAACAGGTGTTTGATGCTAAGATGGCAGGAAAGAGACGAGAGGTCTAGGTGGATTGATTCAGTCAGAACTGCCCTAGAAGAACGAAATGTTAGATATGACAATATCAGAGTGCTTATAAGTAATAGACTAATTTGGAGGAAAATTGTGGATAAGAGATTAATAATAATGTAAACTTAATCATGTTAGTGCTGTCATAGTAACTCGAACATCCCTTTGGGGTAATATCAGGAAATTGATGATGATGAAGTAAAGTTTTGTCAAGTGAAGAAGAAGACTAGGCCATACCGTATTGACTCTGCCAGGAAGGAAGATGAAACAAAAAAAGAATTGGTTTAGGCCAATACAGTAAGAATATTGTGAAATATCATGTGAACTCTGAAACATAAGGTAGGTCTTCACTGAGATACTATATCGCAGTGTCTTAAAACCTTTTTTTGTTTCATCAAAGGATTTAAGTGCTAAATCAAAAAGTAGCAGTTGTTGAATTATCTTCACTTGCCAGCCCATGAAAATGCAATTTCTTAATTCTGTTGACCATTCCCATAAAGAAAACTAGTCTTGATGTCTCTCAGCATACTTAAGCAGACAGTACTAATGTTCATTTTGTCAAGTTTTTAATTTGCTTTATAAACTTATACTTGAAGGAAAAAGATAAACTTGCCACAGCTGAGCGACATGCTACAGTATGATGAAGAAGCATTTATATCGGGGATTTGGACATTTTCTTGTGTTTGCTAAATGAGTGGTAGTCCTTAAAGAATTATTCGATAAATTCGAATAATTCTTTAAATTATTCGAACATGTACCAGCAATATAGCTTTAATTATTGCCTGCTGTTGATAGAATGCTTAAATGCAGCCAGTGATGATAGCAATACTTTCAAACACTTAGTAAAGAGCTTTGCCCAATTTGGAATTATTGATGACCAAAGTGGAGATATCAATTATTCCAACACAAAGATTGTGTGTTATTTTCGCAAAATGTTCTAAATGTCCTCAGAAATGTTTTAAAGAAGTTGGAGGCAAATAATTTTCAAATGTTAATATGCACAAACTATGAGGTGTGCTTAGATTCTAGGAACAGGATCAGAAGTGGTTAGCATTCTTTGAAGTTCTTACTGAGTAGGTGTCACTTCTTAAAATTGTGGCATATATTATGCCCATTTTCTAATAAATTTTCTTAAATGTGTATTCATTATTATGACAGGACACTGATACTTGAAATAGATGAAGTGTGGAGCTTGTAATGCTCAAATAAAACTAAATTTTTATCTGACTTGTTTTGGGTTTTATAAATACATTACAGAAAAAGGACATATTAAAATCTACCTCTAGTTCGTCTAAGTCTTACAGGTAAAAGCAGTAATCTGGTAAAATACAGAAGTGTAGGTTTGATTTGCTTAATAATGGAAAGTCATTGGAAGACGGAAAAAAAAAATAGAAAATGAATATCAAGAAGGTGGGAAAATGTTCAGGAAACTGTAATAAAGCTTAGAAATGGAAGAAAGATTAGTGTAAAAGGAATCAGATAGTAAATGAAAATTGAAGATAAAGATAAAGAAAAAATAATTAATTTGGAAGGCTGCTAAATGAAACAGAAAAACAACAGAAGAAAATATTCAAGAGGAATTCAGGCAGAAGTAGATATCAATAGTCAAGGTAGAAAAAACCTTCAAAAACCTAAAACGTGGGAAGGCATCTGGTAGCTTAGGTAGGTCTGGTAGAATACTTGAGTAGATGATACTTGACCAGAAATGCTCGTGTAGTGGTATAAAAATTTTACAGCATAACTGTATAATTCAAAAGGTCTGGTTGAATTGCAGATGATTGGAAGTCAGCATCGGATTTTTTTTTCATTTTAAGACAAACGGTTGAGAAATTGTGGTAATATGACAAAGATTGCTATTTAAATTTTATAAAATGAAAATGGCATATGACAAGATTCCAAGAGAAAAGCTGTTCAGAAGGCTACAGTTATGGTGGTGGATATTGGACATTATATTGATCAATATGTAGTATATTCGAGTTGTAAGTCAGCAGTTGGATTTTAAGGAGGTACAGGAAAATGGTTATGTTAAATCAGGTGTGAGACAAGGTGCAGATTATCTCCAGAGTTATTCATCATCTATATGGGTCATATTATGAAAGTAAGTAGCATTAGGTCTGATATCAAAATTTGGATGTGTTCAACTCATCTCTTTATGCAGAATATGCTATACTGTTAAGTAAATCCAATACAAGTCTGAAGGATTTCCTAACTAAATTGAACTGTAATAAGTTTGTTATAAAAATCAACAATAAAAAGGCAAAGGCCATGAAAATAGATATAGTTCGCCTACCGATTTGAGGTCCCTCGACACTTCTGCGCATGTCAGAAAAAGGAGAATCCATTCCGATAATAGGGTAATCAGTCTGTCTTCTGGGATGTAATAATAAACAAACTGAGTTTGTTTATTATCACAGGTCGGAAAATTTAGTTTTTCTTTTACGAACATTGCTGTTTTTAAAGTGTAACTATTTTGCTTGTATAACAGTTGGAAAAAATGTACGTAGAGTGTTAATACGTGCAAATACTGCGTTCTACATAAAACAGTGTCACTTCGCTCCATGATAAGTTTCCTTTTATTCTGGGACTTTTTAAAACAAAATCCGATTTCATGAAGTATTTTCCTTAAAGTTTATCTTTTCCCAGGAAAATAAATTTTTTTTTAAGCACAGGAATCAATTTCGGAACAGTTGGCACTCTTTTCTCGACCACGTAAAATTCGTGAATAGCTCTTATAACATCTACATCAAAATCATTCAAAGCTACGGTTTCGATGATTTTCTTTCTCTGGCGCTTTTTTTTTTTTTTTTTTTTTTTGGAGATTTAAATTTTGGCTTACCTTCACCTTTTGATTCCCTACTAATTCTTTTAACAGTCGACCCCAATATTCCTGCAATTGCACTTGCACGTTTTATGACTTGAGAAAGGGGAACAAGAAGACGGCCTTCTGACGATTCTTTTTCGCAGAATGTCAGCACATTATTCAATATTCTTATGCAAGAGCTACTGAAACGTGTAACAATAGAACTTGTTGACTGTACTGGATCCATCATACAAATTAATAATAAAAAAATAATGCAAAAAGAGAACAACAAAAATCAAGCTAGTACTAGTACAGCGACAGACAAGAAAGCACGTGATTTTGCATGTTGGCGACCAATTAGTACATCCTTAATTTCTTTCTCCCCTTCAGCATGAATCGACTATTCTTGGCACCAAGCCAAGAAGGGATCTAGAAATGGTGGGCAAACTATAGGAACTTTGTTTGAAAACAACTGCATGCTGAATGAAGAACCTATAGAAAAGTAAAACATTTCTTCTTAGTTAGATGTGATTTTTAGTAAAGAGGGTAAATAAAATATGGAAATAGAAAACAGAATTACCAAAGTGGTATGATAGGAACAAGCTGAATGAATTTATATGGAATAGGAGAAAAATTATTTAAAACACTGAACTATCTTACAAGATAGCATTCAAACCAATTTTAACTTATGAATCTCTGACAGCTAGGTTAGAAATAAATCACTTGATCAAAGACTGGAGACCACAGATATGAGAATTCTTAGAAAGATTAGAGGTGTAAACAGATGGCTATCAATGGCAAAAACCTATTAAATTAACATTGTTAGCATCCAAGATAGTGTGAGCAGAGCTAATCTCAGGTCACATAAATAGAATGGAAGAAAAAAGGTGTGCAGGACAAGTATTTGTTGCCAAAAGGGTAGGAAAAAGACCCAGTGGAGGACAAAGATCTAACTGCGTTGATTGTAATAAGTGCTTTTAGAAGGCTGAAATGTTGGATATGACAATATTAGAGTTCTGACAGATAGCATATTAATTTGAAGAAGAATTGTCAATAGGAAGAGCAGCAGGGGAAAATTCATAAATTCATGTAAATTTCTTTTTATAAATTATTTGTCTGTGAAAACATGAAAAACTTGTGTAAAATTTATGAAACTATCATTATTTTAATTCAAATTTTGAACAGTCTTTACATTGAATAATTTGTTTCTAAGATTATTATTACTTTTTTTTTTTTTTTACAGTGATTTGGTGCCAATAATTTCAGCTCTTGCTTACAATGGCTGGTTTACAAAATTTCGAGCAAGTAATACAAAGCTGGTAAAGTACAACAAGGCTGTTTTAATTTTTATAATAAAAATTGGAATTGAAATCAAAAACTAACCCTATGAAATGCTAACTGTCAACCATAAAATGTTTTTGTAAATATGCTTAGGTAGATGCTTGGCAAAGAGGCTGCAATGATTATTGAAGATTTATTTTTATTTTATTTTTAGTTTTTTAGTTTTTTTGCTCTTGTGACTAAATTCTAAAAGTTCCTTTTTTTTTTTTTTTGGCAATTTCTTTCTACATTCTTTTTTGGAAGTGGGATTTTCAACAAATAAATACACCTGAATGATTGCTTTCTTGAAGAAATCTGAAGCTTTTCTGCTAGGTTAGAAGTTCCTCTTTCCAAAAAAAAAGCAGGCCTAGTAACTTTTTGTATTTATGTTTTACATCTGCCTTTCGTTTATTTAAACAAACCAATAGCCTTCTGATAGCATGTTGTGTCTTTCACATTTTTAGGTGGCTGGTACCTCTCTCTCTCTCCTGGTCATTTTATGTAACTGTTATGTCTTATGGTCAATGTGCACACTATACTATTCTCACTATCTGTTGGAACACACTGACTATACGACACATTGGCCAGGTGATTTCTCCTGCTATAGGCAAAAAGTGCAAATATTTTCCTCCAGATAGCAGAAGACAGAGAAGTGCTTGAATTTAACTGAATTGTATTCATAGTTGATTTCTTCACATTCCCATGAAATTCAAATGTGTTTGAAAGCTGTTTTGGTGAAGATTTATTAAATGTAAAAGTGTGCTAAAGTATACTTGAGCTCACTAAGGTTGCCATTTTTAAACTGCTTGAGATGGCACAAGAGCTTAGCAGTCAAAAGGTTAAAGTACAATTACAATAGTAATACCATCAGTTTCATTGAGATATATTAATGTGGTTTACTTTATGTAGTTACACATTTGTCTTCATTATGAACCACATCATAGATTTGAAAGAGTTTCTTATGTACCTATTGGAGTTTACCACATGGTAATTAATCACCACCAGAGAACACTAATTGATGTTAAGATTTCATCATGAGGCTTATATTTGTAGTTCAGCAAACCTGTTTTTTAATTAACTGGAGCACTTTTGCTTTTCTGGAATAATATCCAATATTTATATCCTAAAATTGAATAAAAATTGTGTTATGCAGTGACTCTTTTGATAAAATGTACTAAATTCATTTACCACTTCATTTCAAAAAATGTATTTTAATGAATCCCAATACAAAGAAACCTTCATAAATCTTCAGGTGAAGGTGCGCTATCCAGCTCATATATAGAGTGGCAGATTTTTTTTCTTCTGTAAAATAGACTGATGGAAAACACATATGATTTCCAAGGATAAAAGCAATTATCAGAACACAGGATATATTACATTTACCTCACTACCTTAATTGCTTGTGTGTAATCCTTTATGTGGGAGATGAATATGATCATATGGTATGAGAGTACTGCCCCACTTGTTGGAGGCCTGAAGAGGCTTCGAAAAAGTTCCATGTTTGGCCTCTAGAACAGGGTTTCGAAGGACTAGGTAAAAAATGAATAAAAGTACAAAGTAATATATAAATTGATAAAAAAAAAAAAAAATCCTCAGCCCATCCATTGTACAAAAGTACTATAGGTTTACAAATAACCTTTTTGTTCATGGGAGCCACACACACACACACACACACACACACACACACACACATATATATATATATATATATATATATATATATATATGAAACAAACCTAACATCATCATCATCATCAATCTCCTGATATGTACCCCTGAGTGGAAGAATTTTCAGGTTACTATTACAGCAGTGCTTAAGTTTACATTATTATTAATCTCCTATCAGCAATTTTCCTCCAAATCAATCTATTACTTGTGAGCACTCCAATATTGTTGGACACTTCTGTCCAAATCAATCCACCTAGATCTTGGTCTCTTTCCTGCTCTTGGCATCAAGCAGCTGTTTTGCTAACCTTTCTTCACCCATTCTATTTAAGTGGCCATACCAACCCTCAGATTAGTTCTCTTGACACATTCTTGAATGCTAATAAAGTCAAGTTCCTTTCTGATATCTTATTTTTAATATGATTCTGCCATTGATGCATCAGTTCACGCTCATATCCATGGTCTCTAGTCTTTGATCAAGTGCTTTATTTGTAACCCAACTCTCAGATTCATAACTTAAAACTGGTTTGAGCACCGTCTTGTATATTGCTAATTTGGTCTTTTGACTAATTTTTCTCTTATTCTATATAAATTTATTCAGCTGGCTACCCACCATACCAGCTTTGTTTATTCTGTTGTCTATTTCCAGATTTAACTTGCCATCTTCACTAAAAAACTGTGCCAAAATAGCTGAAATATTTTACTTGTTCTATAGGATCTTCATTCAGAATGCAGCTGAAGTTTTCTATGCTCTAGTTTAGTTTTATAGTTTTTATAGTTTTGGTCTTTTTATTGCTGATTTTCATTCCATATTTGTTACAGCTGTTATTCAATTTAGTTCGTGAATCCTGGAAACTTATACCAGATATGCTTAGGAGTACAACATCATCTGCATAAAGCAAAGAACTAAGTTTGACATCTCTAATTCTTATATCAGGCCTAAAGCCACTTTCTTTCATAATGTGATCCATATAGATGATAAATAAGAATGGAGATAATGTGCATCCTTGTCCTACCACTGATTTTACATTAAAACCATCTTCCTGTATTTCCTTCAATTCTAACTGCTGACTGACTACTTAAATATAGACTATGTATTGCTCTGTATAATGTTCCATTCACCCCATATAATTGAAGTATTTTTAAAAACTTTTCTCTGGGCACCTTGTTGTATTCCTTTTCCAGATCTACAAAGCTTAAGTACAGATCCTTGTCATATTCCAACGATTTCTCAACTATTTGTCCTAAAGTGAAAATCTGATCTTGACAACATCTATTTTGCCTGAACCCGTCTTGTTCTTCTTCAAATTTCTCTTCCACAATCTTTCTCAATCTCTTTTCAAGTATGCTTGCATAAATCTTACCTGGAACACTTAGTAGAGAAATTCCTCTGAAATTCTCAGATTCAGCTTTATTCCCTTTTTTATAGATGGGTACTATGAGAGCTCTGCTTCAGTCATCAGGAATCCGACCTTCTGACCAGGCCTTCTGAATTATGCAGTGAGCCATTGCAAAACTTTTATACCTCCATACTGGTTGAATATCATCTGCTCCAGCTGCTTTTCCACATTTCAAGTTTTTGATGGCTTTTTCTACCTCAAGTATTGCTATGTACTGCTCTTTGCATTCCTCTTGAAAATTTTCTAGTATGTTTTGTCACTGCTTGGTTGTTTTAACAGTCTTTCAAAGTAATTACTGCAGACATTTAGGATATCCATATCTTCAGTTTTCTAGTCACCGTTGTCATCTTTGATTCCTTTTACAGTACTCTTTCCTCCATTTTTAAGCTTTTTTCAATAGCCTCTAGAACATTTTGCCACCTTCCTGATATTTATTTTCCTTATTCATACCGAAGTCTTCCCATGACTTTTCTTTAGCTACTTTTGCACACAGTTTAGTACATTTTTATAGTTTTTATATATTTTATATATTCTTTAAGGACATCTGCTGACTTATTTGCTAAAAACGTTTGGTATTCTTTCTTCTTTTCCAGGACTGCTTCTTTAACTTCTTGTGTCTGCACTGGTTTTCTTATTTTTCTATCCTTGCAGACAACTTCACCACAATGTCTTCTTCACAGTTTGCCATTGAGACTCCAAGGTTTGGTTCTTGTTTTCAGATTGTTTCATTTTTTGTTCAATAATGTTTGTATAGTCTAGTCTACAAGTTACTTGTAAAATCTGCTCAACTTTATTTCTTTTTAAAACTTTCTTACATACTGTTTTTTTCAATGTGATGCAACTGCTCTTATTCATTCTTCCTCTTTTTCTGTGCTTTTCTTCATGTATTCTTTGTTCCACTTTTCCTGAGTATCTAAAAAGATTATCTTTGCTTCCAGACCACCATCACTGGGATCCAACACCTTGCCATGCAGTGTAACCCTTGAGCATCTAGAAAGGGGAAATCCTAATAGTTTTGCACTACTTTGGCCTCTGCTTCAGCAAAACATGTGGCTGAGGTCATTGGTGTGGCAGTAAGTCTCTCACCCCGTGGTCAGGGGTTGGGACCCAAAGCTTGTTGCTCTAATACAGCATCTGGGTTAGCCCTGGCATTCTGCTCCCAAGCAGAGTCATTGCTTGCCAGTCAGTGGGCATCCATGTGTGACTTCCAGGTTAGGTGAGGAGCTCTGGCACTAAACAAAAAACACCCCTAGAGTATGAATTTTTCATTCTCAAATGTTTCAGAGGCCTCAACATGGTCCCAACCTAGTATTAATACCAAAGATACATCATTTTGATAACAGAAGTAAGAAACAAAAGATATGTGATGCCAGTATAAATGTATCAGTGTTTCTGATCATCCACACAAATATCACCCTTCTTTATTCAAAAAAGGTTTGGAAGGAGTACCCCATAATGGATATCACCAGAAAGTAGTTTCTCCCCATATGTTAAGAAACTACTTACTAGTGACATCCTTGTGAAGCATTATGTCAGCAACATTCTGAGAAACTGCTGAGAGCAAAATCAATGGGTAGAATACCAATCACAAGAACACTTTAGAAAAATACTCAATTCTTGTAGAAGAGTGATATCAGAATGGGATCTCCATGATGTTCCAGAGCTTAAAGATCAGGGAGTGACAAGTGTGAGGGGACATCCTGACATGTAGCGATGGTCACTTGGTTCTGACCAGGAACATCATTGTTACTTTTGATCCAACTTTACCTCAAACATCTGTAAAAGCAGAGTATCTCAACTATCCTGTTAGACTGTACATCACTAATCCAATAAGTTGCATTAAATGTCAGAAATGTGGGCATTCCTAAACTTCCTGTTGTGGCTCTACCACATGTTCCCTTTGTGGTAGTAAAGAGCATTATAACATCTTACTCCATAAAGAAAGCTAAATGTGTCAACTGTCAGGAAGATTATCCAGCCTACTCTGATGCATGTCAGAAGTGGAAAGATGAAAAAGAAATACAAAAGATTAAAACAGAACAAAATATATCATATCAAGATGCAAAAAAGCCACCCTCACATCTGTCCTGAGATTCTCTTATACTGAGAAAGTGGCAGCTAAGAAGATGCCAACAGCAACTCAAACACAAATTTAATTGTGAGTGCTTCTCTGTTGAGCACATTGATCTTTAGCCTGCAGTCTCACTCCAGAAACAACTCCAAAAATAGTACCATTCTAAGAAAAGCCACATGCAAAAAAAAAAAAGAGAGAGAGAGAGGCAAGGATAACTTAAAAATAAATCCCTACAGAAAAAATGGATACCTAAGTATATCCACTGAAAGTAAACTAAACTTGCCACATGATTGTTACACATTGGATGATATATTGAATTTTTTTTTCTGGACAAAAAAGATGGACACTGGCCATTAATACTTCCCAAAATCAGTTGATATATACATAAACCCTATAAAGGTAAGTCCTCAACTTCCCAAAAATTGGACAAGTCTATGAAACCAAAACAGTAGAAAAATGTTTACAATGGAACTGTCATGGGTTTTGCCAGAATATCGATAATATCAACACTCTACGGAGTATTGCCAACACAAATGGACTCCTTGACAATAATGACCTCTCCCTTTTGAATAACAAACTCAGTACCTTGTTCCATATTCCTACTTGCTCATATTGTGCAACTGATCATACAATATGCTCCCCTGCCATTTTACCACTGCTCACATAGATTGTTGAAGACATCTGTAGAAGTGATCATTTTCCTGTTATTTGCACACTGTCATCACATGAATTATGTTCTCCTACATGGATGCCCATAAAAAATGGACCAAGCTGACTGGAATACTTTTTCCTATCTTGCAAAATTTAATGCTGATACAGTCAAGCACCTATCAGTGAAGCAATGAAGTATGTGACAGTTGCAGGTCCAGGCAGCAGCAGCCTCATTTCAAAAACATGAACTTGATTTCCACTCTTTCCAAAGCCTTGGTGGAATGCAGAGTGCCAGGCAGCCAAAACAAATCAACATGAGCATTGGGTATATTTTGTATATACTCCAATGTAAAAACAAACTTCGATCCAATTTATCTCATTAATTAATCAAACAACCAGTGCAAAAATTGTATGGGATAAAATCCAGAAAATGAAAGGTAGACATAGAACACATTGTCTACCTTAGATGATAATAAATGTGTTCTTGCTGATTCCAAAGAGACCTTGGGAGAAAATATTGCCAGTCACAGCTACAGCTGCATATCCACCTGAATTTTTAATTTCAAAGAGCAACAGGAGAAACAGCAGCTAATTTTTTCTACCAATGGGCTTGAGTCATACAATCAGACATTTTGTTAAGGAAAAGCTAAAAAGAGCTCTTTCACATTCTCATCCTAGTGCAGTAAGTCATGATGGCATCCATTATGGAATGATAAAACATCTGCCATCACGTTCTATAAATCTCCTTCTCTTTACAAAAGAATACTTGCAGAGGAAGTGTTTCTGGATTTTTTTTTTTCATTATTCAGTTGTTATCACTATCCCAAAACCAGAAAAGGATCTAACACAAGCAAACAATTATCGACCTGTTTCTGACTAGCTGCCTTTGTAAGATATTAGAGAAAATGGTTAACAGTTGACTTCTCTGGTATTTAGAAAGCAACAATCTTTTCTCCAATACACGTTTTTCATAGACATCATTCAACTTTAGACCATTTGGTTTGTTTAGAAACTTATACTTGAAGATATTCATTCTTGAAACAAGAACATCTGGTTTCAGTGTTCTTTGACATGGAAAAAAGCTTATGACATAGCCTGGAGATATAGAATATTAAAAGACTGCTATAAACTAAATCTCAGAGGACACCTTCCTGTATTTATTAAAAACTTTTTTTTTTTTATCCAGATGTGCTTTCCAAATTAGAGTGGGAAGTATGCTATCTTAGCGATATCAACAAACAGCATGTTCCATAAGGTGATCTGTCTTAAATGGGATGCTTTTTGCTATCAAAGTTCACTCGGTACTGAACAACTTTCTCCTACTGTAGGCAATGCGCTGTGTATTGACTGCTTCACAATTTACTGTTGCTCTCGTAACATGATGGTAATTGAAAGACAACTTCATCAAGCAATTGATCATGCTTCTCCATCAGCTCTTAGTATTGAAATCAGGTTTTCCACAGTAAAAAGTGTCTGTGTACACTTCTGTCGAAAAAGAGACCCTTCACCCAGATGCTGAATTAAGAATGGGGCAAACTGTTATTCCAGTAGCATTTGAAGCCAGGTTCTTTTGTCTCATCTTTGACAGAAAACTTACATTCCTTCACAAAAACTTAGAGAAAAGTGCAAGAGATTAATGAATTTCTTTGCACTCTAGCCTCTACTGGATGGGATGTGGATTGATCTTCAGTGCTTCGTGTTTATACGTTTGAAGCTGGATTATGGGCTTCAAGTCTGTGGTTCTGCAAAGCAGAATAACCTGTGATGATTGGATCCCAGCCATCATCAGGGTATATGGATAGCTGCTGGTGCCTTTTGTACATTGCCCACTCAAAGTATTTATACTGAAGCAAATGAACCTGCTCTATTACTTTAATATAAAACAGTTAAGATAAAACAGTTTTATCTTAACTATGCTCTAAAAATAGTCTCTTCCAGGCCATCCTACATGGACTAGTCTCTTTTCTCTGCATTTAGAATTTCAATATCACACGCACATTAGACTGCCATATGTCTTGCAAGCTTGTTGGTATGATGTTGATGACATTATCTGCACCAAACATAATAGCATTCCACCATGGCAGGTTTGCACTCCATTTTGCATCCTCTCACTTTGTCAGCTACATAGGTCTCATACTCCATCTGTCTGCTTGCAGTTATTTAATGCACACACACAGAGCATTTCACTCTGATGTCTTGCCATCTGTACTGATTGTTCAAGATCAGAGATCTCTATTGGCAGAGTTGCCATTCATCTTTCACTTGTGCATATATACAGGGTGTTCGGGATAAATTTGACATATTTATAATTAATTATATTTTTCCGTAAGTTACATGTATTAACACACACTTCTCTTCATTTAAAAGTTTGGACCCTTCTTCATTCATATACAAGATGTCAGAAAGGATGGATAGCTGGAACCCACCTGAATCATGGAAGAGAATAACTTATATCATGATGATTCGTGCCCGCCATCAAAATAAGGATATTACGACTGCTGCCCAATGCTCCCTGAATACAGTAAAAACAATCAGGCATGAACTAGAGACTTGCAATGGTGACTACGAGGATGTAGCAAGAAGAAAGATCCCTAGCAGACGATCTGATTGCGTTCGTACAGCAGAATTCCTCGCAAATCTGCAGGAACAGGTGTTGAAGAACCCTGACATTGGAATTCGGGCTTTGTTCGTGGAGTTGCTAACTATAGTCAAGCCCTGGATAACAAGGGTAGCCAATGGTAGGCCGTATGTATGGCAGCAGGATTCGGCCCCTTGCCACACCTCTGGGAAAAGTCAAAAATGGTTGTCTGAAAATTTCTACAACTTCACCAGTCCAAATGTTTGGCCTCCAAACTCCCCAGACCTTAACCCCATGGATTATTTTGTATGGGGCGCAGTTGAAAAAGACACCAATCGAACTTCCAGTAATACAAAAGCCCAGTTAATGGATAAAATTAAAACAGTTTTTGCGGCCCTTCCCAGGGAGACTGTAGCATCAGCTTGTTCGAGGTTCCGAAGCAGAATTGAAGCTGTGATCGATGCTAATGGTGGTTATTTTGAGTAAATCTTGTTGATAGTATTGTAATTAACTCTGCCTGTAATGTTTTTTTGTCAATTCATTAAATTTAATAGATACAAAGAAGATTTTCTTTTTCCTTACGAAACTGTCAAATTTATCCCGAACACCCTGTATATATATATATATATATTTTTTTATTTTTATGTTGAGCCCATACACAGGAGGTTGGTTGGCCAACCTATAGTACATTAGTACCATGTATGGATGGTGGGTTGGGAAAGGAGGAATTTGTTTACATTTGATTTGAATGACTTTAAATTGTATTCCTTGGGAAACACGGCAGGTAGGAGACTGTTCCACAGTGCAGCAGTTGAAGGGATGAAGGAAGAGGAAAAGAAACTTGTTCTGTTTGTTTCTAGGTGAACTGTGAAGGGATGTTGTGCAGCAGCTGTACGTGTTCCATTGAGTTTAGTACTGAGCGGAGGAATTATTGATGATATTTCCAATGAGCATTTCCCATGGAAATATTTGTAGAATATACATACTGCAGAGACCACACGTCTGTGTGAAAGAGGGGAGGGAGTTGGTAAGGGATGATCATTGATAAGTCTAATTGCTCTCCTCTGTATTGAGTCGAGCATTTTGAGAGAGCTTTTTTGGGGCCCCCACCCCATATGTGAGAGCAGTATTCAATAATTAGGCAGATTTGTGACTTGTATAATGTTAATAGCTGTTCGGGGATGAAATAACATCTTGAATGAAAGAGGAATCCTAGTTTTTTTTTGAGACTGAAGATGCAATGTTTGAGATATGTTTATGCCAGGAGAGGTTTGATGTGAGGTTGAGTCCAAGAAGTGAGATCTCAAACTGTCTGGAGATTTGGGTATCATTAAAAAGGATATTGGGAAAAATTGGTTCTTTTTTTATGGGAAATAGTACAGAACTGGGTTTTATTGGCATTGAAATTTATGAGGTTATCTGAACCCCATTGGAGGATGGCTTGGAGATCAGAGTTCAGGGTCGCAGTGGTTGATGTTCTGTAGGTATGAGGTGAGTTGTGTAGGGTAAGGCTTATCAAATGCAAGCGAAGAGTGTAGTGTGCTGTTGTCTGCAAAACTGTGTATTGGGTTGGAGGTCAATTGCAGTAGGTCATTGATATATACAGGGTGTTCGGGATAAATTTGACATATTTATAATTAATTATATTTTTCCGTAAGTTACATGTATTAACACACACTTCTCTTCATTTAAAAGTTTGGACCCTTCTTCATTCATATACAAGATGTCAGAAAGGATGGATAGCTGGAACCCACCTGAATCATGGAAGAGAATAACTTGTATCATGATGATTCGTGCCCACCATCAAAATAAGGATATTACGACTGCTGCCCAATGCTCCCTGAATACAGTAAAAACAATCAGGCATGAACTAGAGACTTGCAATGGTGACTACGAGGATGTAGCAAGAAGAAAGATCCCTAGCAGACGATCTGATTGCGTTCGTACAGCAGAATTCCTCGCAAATCTGCAGGAACAGGTGTTGAAGAACCCTGGCATTGGAATTCGGGCTTTGTTCGTGGAGTTGCTAACTGTAGTCAAGCCCTGGATAACAAGGGTAGCCAGTATGTATGGCAGCAGGATTCGGCCCCTTGCCACACCTCTGGGAAAAGTCAAAAATGGTTGTCTGAAAATTTCTACGACTTCACCAGTCCAAATGTTTGGCCTCCAAACTCCCCAGACCTTAACCCCATGGATTATTTTGTATGGGGCGCAGTTGAAAAAGACACCAATCGCACTTCCAGTAATACAAAAGCCCAGTTAATGGATAAAATTAAAACAGTTTTTGCGGCCCTTCCCAGGGAGACTGTAGCATCAGCTTGTTCGAGGTTCCGAAGCAGAATTGAAGCTGTGATCGATGCTAATGGTGGTTATTTTGAGTAAATCTTGTTGATAGTATTGTAATTAACTCTGCCTGTAATGTTTTTTTGTCAATTCATTAAATTTAATAGATACAAAGAAGATTTTCTTTTTCCTTACGAAACTGTCAAATTTATCCCGAACACCCTGTATATAGCAGGAAGAGGGTTGGTGAGAGGACAGAACCTTGTGGGACCCCAGCATTAATTGAGTGGTGGGAGGATAGGGAGCCGTCCACCATCACACAGAGTGTGCATCCAGACAGAAAACTGGTGATCCACCTACAGAAACCCTGGGTCAGACTGAATGATGGTAGTTTGCCTAGTAGGCCTTTGTGCCAGGCCCGGTCAAAGGCTTTGGAGATATTTAGTGCAACCACTTGAGATTCGCCAAACCCCTCCATGTGAGTAGATCTCCTGTTGATCGGCAGTGGCGAAATCCATACTGGCGGTCATTTATTTGGTGAGTGTCTTCAAGATGGTGTAGGAGATGGGAATTGATGATTTTTTCCATTACCTTTGACAGGACTGAGGCAAGCGAGATAGGACGGTAATTGGATGGCAGTGACTGGTCACCCTTCTTGGGGATGGGCTGAATATAGGCCAATTTCCAGTTTGTGGGAGAGATTCCAGTGGAGTAGGAGAGTATATATAGGTGACATATACTCTCCTCAAATTAGACACAAAAAAGTCTCCTGGCCCTGATGGCATTACCCCAATTGTGCTGGAGTGCAAACTTTCAGAATAATTGGGGGAATGCCATCAGGGCCAGGAGACTTTTTTGTGTCTAATTTGGACAGTATTTTTCTGATCTCATCCTGGCAAAAGGATATGGGGGGGCATTATATGTTGGGTGTCTGGAATGGTTGGGGGACATTTACCATTGTCAGTTATGCATGCATTTCAAGCAAAGTACGAGGCTAGAAGATTGGCTTTTTCTGTGGGTGATGATGGAGTAGGGTGATAGGGGTGGGAATAATGTTGGGCAGAAATGACGGCCAATTACTTTGGCGAGAGACCAAAAGGCTCGGCTGCAGTTTTGACAGGCTGCTAGTTTCCTGCTTTTTGCTCTTTCAAACTCTGTTTTGGAAGTGTTGATTGTTTTTTTTTTTGCATTTATTACGGGCTTCAGTGTAAGCTTTGAAGGAGGATGGGGTTCTTGATTTCAGCCAGTTGTGGTATGTCTGATGTTTCGTCTCTACAGCCTTGGCACATCTTTCGGAGAACCAGGGTTTCGTTAGGGAATGGCAGTTCAGGGTGCTGTGTGGAATGTATGTATTCATGCTGGTGAGGATTACTTTGGTAATAAGCTTGGTGCATATGTTTGGGTTGGAAGACAGAAGCAATAGTCCAACCATGGGAATGCAGCATAAAAGTTGCAGAGGTTCTCCCACTTGGCACTGTTATAGTGCCAAACTACTCTTGTGTGGGAGTGTCTGTGTAAATGTTGTTGCATGGGGGAGGAGGTGAGCACTAGGTTGTGGTCAGAATTGCCCAGGGGGCTCACTACTTTCACTGTGTATTTGGAGGGATCATTGGTGAGGAAGAGATCTAGGGTGTTTGGGGAGTGGTTTGGGTTATCTGGTATTCTGGTTGGCATCTGGACAAATTGTGTATGGTCGTTAGTGATAGCCAATGTTTTGGCATCTTTGCCTGCAAAATCTGTACAGCTGGAGGAGAAAAGCCAGTTAGCATTGTGGATGTTAAAATTTCCTAGGAGGATGATTTCGCTGTTGGGAAAGTGGGATTGGAGAAAGTCGATTTTTAGGGAGAGGATATTGAAGATCTCAGGGTGGTTGGTTGTGTTGGGGTAGTGATAGAGACAGCAGATGAATTGGACTGAGTAGGGAAGGGATATTTTCAACCAAAGGAGGTCAAAGTTGGGTGATTCTAGGTTGAGTGCTCTCTGGCAAGGTATGTCAGAGCAGATGTATGCGCAGACACCACCCTTGGGACGAAAGTTGTTGAAGAGTGAGTAGTTTGGAAGGTTGAGATAAGTGGTGTTGCAGGGAGGTGAGATTTGTGTTTCTGCCAGGAAGAGTAGGTGGGGTTTGGTAGACTGTAGATGGTAGTGGACACTATTCAGGTTGGAGTTTAGGCCACGGATGTTGGTGAAGTGGATGTGTAGGGTTTTGTGTGTCGTATGTTGGATCGCATGGGTCTTGCACATTTCCTATGCGGTGCCTATATGCTGGTCTCCTTGGTGGCTGCTAGTGGCATCACTTGTAGAAAGTATTTTTAACTTGGGTATAATTATGTTAAAGATACCAAGCAATTTAAAACCTGGTTTTACTCCATTTTTCCCAAGTGAGCAAACAGACAAAATGTCAAGTTTGCACCTGCAATTGATGCAAGACTAGCTGATCCCACAGGTAGTGCAAGACCAAGGCAACTCGTGGTAAAGGTGGAGCAAGCTCTGATCACTAATCTTAATATTTACCCTTAATGCCAAAACACATCTCCAAGAAGGGGATGTATGATGTTTTGTATTAAAGGCAAGGGGCCACTACCCCCTTGCTCACTTGGGAAAAATGGAGTAAAACCAGGTTTTAAATTGCTTGGTATCTTTGGCATCACTTGGTTTTTTCACCAGTTTATCTTGTCTGTAGTCGATGGTCCAGAGACCCTTCATTTTGCTGTTCGGTTGTGCTGGATTCCCAGCCACATTGGAAGTAACAGAAATGAAATGGCAGATGCAGCCATTAGATCAGCTCATAGTTTTTGAACCATATACAAAGATGAAAGCTAATGGCCCACTGGTAGTTATCATTGTAGGAAGTACTGACAAACAAATTAAATGATATTAAGCCTGAAAATAAGCATTTCAGTTTAGTCAACATAGAAGAGAGAAAGTTGTTCTTGCTACCATGAGAATGGTAGTGATTTATGTAGTATAGGACTGTGATTTATGCAGAGCCTACATAAATCACATAAACCACTGAGGGCTGATGACTTACCTGTGTGTGTGAAAAATGCAATGCATGAAAAAAAAATACAACAATATCCACATTAATTTATTCCATGTTACTTGTGGAATAAGGCTGTATCATCAGCATAATCCAAGCCAGATACTCAAAGATTTTTAGATTGGTCTAGTCCTCATCCACAAAACAAAATAGAAAAGGTTACAGGATACATCCATGTCTTACTCCAGTTGTTATTTTAAGCCATTTACTATATTCTTAAGAAATTTTAATATAAGCCTTGCTATTATATAGAAATAGTTATAAAACTAATATGTTTGTCTGGTATTCAATAAGCTCTTGCAACCTTCCATAAATTTTGCCTCTCAACCAAATCAAAAGCTGTTTTGAAGTCATCAAAACATGCAATCACAGGTTTCTGAAACTAAATTTTTTTCAAGGATCTGCTTCATTGAAAATATTTGTCTATGTAGCCTCTTCCCCTTCTGAATCCACTTTGCTCATCTCTAAGTTGCTTGCAACCATTTAAGGTCATCTGTATTGTTGAGTATAACAGTGCAGTTGACCTTGCCTAGAACAGACAGTAAGCTGATTTCCTTATAATTCTCTCTCTCACACACACATTGTGATATGCTTATTCTTAAAAATGGACACTATTATACTTTTGGTGAACTCTCTGAAAACTTTACTACTTTGATTTAAAAAAAAAAAAATAGAATCTCAGTGTCCTACAATATGAAGTCCCAATATATTAATCATCACTTACTGATTTAGTGATGAGTGTAAATCACTTAGTGATTTACAAAGTAATTTATTTACATCCAGATATACCACAGATGGTGTATTGGAATTGATATCAAATTGGAAAGTGGAATTAGTCTGTTTACTGAGGACAGTTAGATCATATGGCAATATTATTTCAAGGATTATCAAAATGCTCTACTCACCTTGCCATGATGGTATCTTGTTTTTCATTTAGGTTCTTATTTTTATCTTTTAATGACTTCACTCCATTCTCTCTCTCTCTCTCTCTCTCTCTCTGTTTTATACATAACATACCGTAATTATTGTCTCTGTCTGCATTCCCTACCACGCTGTTAAATCAGAAGTTTTAATCTATTTTCAATGCTTTGATTTGTTTATAAATTTCTCTATACCTCAGTTTATGTTTATTGTTTGGATGCTTCCCCAACCTATTTTTATATAATATTTTCTTCTTTCAGCAGTTAACTGTATTACGTTGCTGATCAAATAATTCTGTTTTTGCTTCTCTCTAACCCCCTAAAGCAGGCTAGTTTCATACACAGCCTTCTTGAAGCCATCTCTCACATTTTTTACATAAATCTTATAGCTTGCTGTTTCATAACATGTGAGCAACTCATTCTTTTAAATTCTAGCAGATTCTTAATGTTCAATGTTAATAGTGATGGTGGCTGGCATTGGAGAGTAAAGCCTCACTTTACTGGATACAGTAAAATGAGGCTTGAGTGGATTTGCAAATATCTTTATGCTTGAAATAGCTTTTGATTATTCTTAGTCCACTTTGCTTACATAAATGCTAGGAGTATAAGAAACAAAGGAGTGGAGTTTGTACTGTAATTAGTAGGTACTTCATATTGTAAGCATTAGTGAGATCTGGCTATCAGATGATGACATGCTAACTGGTATTGAGTGCAAAGGGTATAGTATTTTTAGAAAGGATAGGAGAGAAGGGAGTGTGCTGCTAATGATATCTGATGACTTGAATTCAGTTAAGAGTTGAGACCTATGACTACAATACCAGTACAACAGTTCCCTCCCCCCCTCTTATCTGCTGGTTTGCCTTCCGTGGTTTCAATTACCCACAGTCAACCCTGGTCCAAAAATATTAAATGGAAAATTCCAGAAATAAACAGTTCATAAGTTTTAAATTGTGTGCCGTTTTGGGTAGCATGATGAAATCTCGTGCCACCCTGCCCAGGATGCAAATCATTCTTTTGTCCAGCATATCCATGCTGTACCGGACTGTATATGCTACCAGCTTGTTAGTCACTTTGGATTAAAATTGTTAGGAATTGAATACACCTAAAATTCAAAATTTGCATATCATGCAATTTCTTACCTTTATTTATAACCACGCAATCAAAGAAAACTGGGACTCATCAGTACATTTTGAACTATTCCATTTCAAAAGTCTAACTCTTTCCCTTCCAGTGGTCAATTCATTAACATGGGAGTTTAGGGGAGACTGCAGTGGACATCTCACTGCACGACTTTGATTAGAGTATATTGCTATACAATAATTGTTCTATTTTATTATTAGTTATTGTTATTAATCTCTTACTGTGCCTAATTTATAAATTAAACTATCATAGGTGCATATGTATAGGGAGAAAAGATAGTATATATAGAGTTCAGTACTGTCTGTGGTTTCAGGCATCCACTAGGGATCTTGGAACATATTCCCTGCAGATGGGGGGGGAGATGCTGTAACATTTTTTTCATATGGTAGTGAGTTTGAAGCCATCTGGCGTGAGGTGGATTGGTTGCTAGTGACAAAGAAATGCATCACCAAATAGAGACGATGGGTGTGAAAAGAGTAATCATAATGGGGGACTTGAATCATCCAAACATTGATTGGGTAGCTGTGAAATCATATGAGAAGAATAAAACTGAATTTATTGAGCTGTTATAAAACGTTGTATAAAAACTTTAATAACTACCTATATTTCAGCATTGTTACATTGCCATCTTCAGGGATCACAAAACAATGATATGCACATGCAGGCACTCACACTAAGCAAATGAGGCTGAAGAAAGGCATCTGAAGTCAGTCCTAGAGTCCTAAAAATGCTCCCTAGCAGGCTATATTGGGTTGTGTTGGCTGTTGGGCTGATGATCTTAGAATGTAAGCTTCCCAAATTTGGGCAGTCTCATGCATCCAAAGATAGGAGGGCTCAACCTGTCTTTAGGGATGGTGAAGGAATGGGGGGGGTGTGTGACCCCATATGAATAAATTAATTGAGCTGTTGCAGATAACTTCCTCAAGCAGCATGCGACAGAAGGAACTAATAGTCAAAGAGAGTTAGATCTGATTATAGTGTCAGAGGGAGTTTCAGTTAAAGATGAAACAATCTGCTTATGGTTGGTGACAGGGACCATGCTGTACTCACTTGGGAAGTGGCTAACTTTATGAATATTCCATTTAGAAAAAGTTACGTACTGAACTATAAAGTAGGAAAATATACCCACCTGAGGAGTATGTGGGATTCTGCAGCATGGTATCAGTTGTTGGATGGGAAGGATATCAATAGTGCATGTTCCTAGAGTTCAAAGAATGAATAGAGTAGGAGTGAAATGGATGTGTAATCTTATCAAGCAAGAGATTCGTAAGAAAAGGATGACGTGAAAGAAATACTGTGTGCATAAGGATAATATCAGTTATGATGATTATAAGCAGCAAGCTAGGAGAGTCACAAGTGTTGTATGGAAAGCTAAGTCTGAGTATCAAAAGAAACTGGCCTTTCAAGTTAAAGACAACTCAAAAAAATTTTGTCATTATGCTGCAAGTAAAAGAAAGAATGAATTTGAAAGAATAACTCTACTGAATGCAGATAGTATGCAGGTGACTGATGTAGAAGTGATTGTTCAACTAATAAGTAGCCATTTTGCTAAAAGCTATCAACCTGGCATATGTAACATTGAACTCACTGCTACCTCTTCACTGTATAAGGAAGAAGTACTAGAATTGTTGCACAAACTAAATAAGATTTCCGAAATAGGAATTGATGGGATATCAGCACAGATGCTAAAAGAGTGTTCAGCTGAACTGGCTATTCCTTTGACGAGGCTATGTAGTTATGAGTCTCAGAATAGGGAAGATGCATATATAAGTACGTAGAACATATGGTAATCCCATTGCACAAGGGTGCTTAGACTGATGTATTCAACTCTCAACCAATCATTATCTCAGAAGTGGGGGTGAAGATTTTGGAAAAGTTGGTTAGGACACACATTCAAAAATGGATTGACAGAGAATCTCTTCCTTGTAATGAACAGCATAGCTTTACAAATGGATGGTCATATTTTACAAACTTGCTCACATTCTGAATAACTACAATGAGTACTGAATAACTACAATGATATAGATGATGCAGTAAATGGATTTATTAACAAAGAAATATATGTTTACACATGACGATATGTACATTCACAACTATCGGTGGAATAATGGTGGAATAATAAGCATTAATGACAGTAGATTATGTGCTCAAAATGGGCACCTTGTCTTTCAAGATAGGTTTTGTAGTGCTTGCAAATGTTCTCTTTCATCTTGGAGAAGAAGGGTTAGGACATCTGCTGGACATATAGTGTAATTTTATCTCTTAGTTCATCCAGGTTTGAAGGAGGGTCATGATGGAATACCTGTTTCTTCAACATACTCCAAATGAAGGCATCAAGTGATGTGAGATCAGGAGAATGTGAAGTGTACAACATGAGCCTCCCAGGGACATGTTTTGATAAATAGTCTCTAGAACCACGTGATGTGTGACAGGTTGCTCCATTCTGTTGGAATATCGGTGCTTGGACCATTTGCTCTGCCAACTTCATATGAACAAAAATAATGCTTAATAAATGTCTTTTCTTCCAACATTGACACCATTGCTACAATTAAATGTAATGGTGTACACTCTACACATTCTCTTCTCTTCTACACGTTCTCTTTTGCTGCCTGATTGGCTGAGTGGTTAGCATATCTGCTCTCCAGCCAAAAGGCTGTGGGTTCGAATCCTGTCGTGGGCATGAATGTTTGTGATTGTCTGTGAAAATACAAGTGGTGGTGTTGGTGGGCAGTAGATGGTGTTAGTGTAGTTGTGGTTTGTTGTAGTTGGTGAATTGAGTGGTGGAGACAGAGAGTTGTAGAGCAAGTGCCCTCCCTCGATGAGTTTATGGACTCCCTTGCGATGTCACATAATAATAATAATTATTATTATTATTGTGTATGCAGTCAAACAGCATATCTCATACTCTTTCTTTTAAGGTTGCACTGTGATCAGCATTCATATTTACGAATTTAGGGACACAAAACACAAGTTGAAATGATTATTTTTCTTATTATTAATAAAATAACAATTAACGTTTCAACCCCTGTATTGAGGTCATCATCAGGAAGATACATGTGTATATGAAATCAAGCTACATGCTCTTGCACTCTACAAAGGTAAATTGAATCTACGCTGTTAATTGATCTTTTACTTACCTTGACCTCTAGTGGTATAAAAACTACAACAAATCCTGCTAAAGTCCTCCCATACTAAGATTTCCTTCTGGACTTGTACAGTTCAGGTTGCTATGCTAAAAAAAAAAGTTTTCTTGTATTGAGATTTTTCTTTGGCTTGTTGTGGTTGCTATAATGGTTGCAAATGGATCCTGCACATTCTTGGAATGATTAGACTGTCATTTTTGTTCAGATTTGGATTATGTTTAAGCATTTCACATGCTTCTTTAAATTTGTTCTCTAACCAGGTTTTGGTGTGGCGTAGTGACTTGGTACCTTTCCAATCAAGTCTGTGGTATGTCTGAAGTGCATGGTCTGAAAGGCCGGTTTTTCCAAAATGGAGGTATTTAATGTGTCATTTGTGTTCGTCCTTCTTAATTGGGATGGTTCGCCCTGTTTCCCCCTATGTATGGTAGGTTACATGTGCATTGTATTTTGCAAACCCCTGGGTTGGCTAGATGCGGAAGAGGATCCTTGGAAGAACTGAGTAGGTATCTTAATTTTGTCAGGGGTTTGAAGGTGGTTTTGAGGTTGTATTTGTGTAGTGTTCTGTCTTTTTTTTTCTGAAATCCCTCTTACATAAGGTATGGCAATGGCATTCTTGAAATCTTTTTTGTTTTTAATGGTGTCTCTGTGGAGGATTTTGTGAATAGTTTTTTTTACTGTATCCATTTTTTATAAATGTATGGTTGATGATCTCATATTCCTGGTTTAGAGCTTGCTTATTTGAACAAATATGCCTGCCTGGTTTGCCGAGTGGTTAGAGTATGTGCTCTCCAGCCAAAAGGGTGCGGGTTCGAATCCTGCCATGGGCATGGATGTTTGTGATTGTCTGTGAAATACTAGTGGGTGGTAGATTATTATTATTTGACACCTCCAGGGCTCATCGAGGGAGAGTGCCAACAGCATCGAACGATTGGTCCCCTTCCAACTACTAACCACGCTCAAACTTACTTAACTGAGCCATTGGTAGCAGAGGCTCTACCAATCGACCAACCTTTGCCGGCATTGGTGTAGTTGCGGTTCGTTGTGGTTGGTGGAGACAGAGAGTTGTAGAGTAGGTGTCCTCCCTCGATGAGTCTTTGGACTCCCTGGAGGTGTCACATAATAATAATAAATAGTTTGAGCTCTGTGTTTAAGGGTGCTTATGACACCTAGTTTTTGTGTTTGGTGGTGGTAAGAATTTTGTGTATGTACTGGCCTGTGTGTGTGTGTGTGTGGGTTTGCAGTAGACTGAGAAGGAGAGACAGCCTGAGGGAAAACATGTGATGAGTGTGTCTAGGAACACTCATCAAAATGTGACGAGTGTTCCTACATTAAATACCTCCATTTTGGAAAAACTGGCCTTTCAGACCACGCACTCCAGACATACCACAAAATTGATTGGAAAGGTACCAAGTCCCTACACGCACCAAAAAAACCTGGTTCGAGAGGAAATTTAAAGAAGCATGTGAAATGCTCAAACACAATCCTAACCTGAACCAAAATGACGGTCTAACCATTCCAAGAATGCGGAGGACTCGTTTGCAACCATTATAGCAACCAGAACAAGTCAAAGAAAAATCTCAATACAAGAAGACTTGGTGAAGTGTTTTTTAACATTCAATAGCAACCTGAACTGTACAAGTCCAGAAGAAAATCTTAGTATAGCATCCTGAATTGTAGAAGTCCAGAAGACAATCTTAGTATGGGAGGACTTTAGCAGGGTTTTTTTTTTTTTTCACCACTAGAGGTCAGGCTAAGTAAAAGATCAATTAACATGGATTCAATTTACCATTGTAGAGTGCAAGAACATGTAGCTTGTTTTCATATACACATGTATCTTTCTGATGATGATGGATAAGAGGATGGCCAACTGACAGATATAAGATTCAGTGGTGTGCCTCAAGGATCAGTCTTTGATCCATTGTTATTCAATCTGTACATTAATTACATTGGGAAGGATTTGACATATGATATGCAGCTATTTGCTGATGATGCAAAGATAGATAGTCTGATTACCCTATATGTAGATATGGTAATCAAGAGTGCTGCTGATATGCAGTACTTTCAGAATGATTTGAATAGGCTAGAATTGTGGGCATGTGAAAATGGCTCTCAGTTCAATGTTAATAAATATAAGGTCATGAACTTTTGGCATGTGATTAGATATCCAATGTTGTATTTTATTATTATTATTATTCGTGACACCTATTGTACAACTCCATCTCCACCACTACACCGAACCTCTACTACCAATCATCTACATCAGCCGCATCTACTCCCCACCACCACCACCACACCTAGTATTTTTTGTTTGTAAATTACGTGTGTTCTGAAGTGCTGATTTGTCTGTATGTGGGATGAAAAACCCGAGTTTCCAGGAGAAAAAACTCTGTTATCTTCTTATGAGATTGGCTAACTCACTTTTAATTGAAAAAGTCCATATAAAGATTCCTCCCATCATGACGAGACTCAAGCTTAGGCCTTTTCCAATTGAAGGGCACAACGTACTTGGGATCTTAGAGTTTTAGTAGATAGGAAGTTTAAATTCAAGAGTGACATAGCAAAAATTGTAAATACAACTCAGAGAATAATTGCAATGCCAAAACAAACCTTTACTTGTAAAGTTAAGGAAGTAATTTTGCCTATTTACAAGACCTTGATAAGACTTCACTTGGACTATTGTGTGCAGGTCTGGTATTCTGGTTTCTGTGGCTCTCCTTTGCACTCCCTACAGTGGAGAGAGTGCAAAGGAGTGTCAAAAATGATATCAGGATTGTGGAATAATGATTATGAAGACATATTGAGAATTTTAGGCTGCAGACACTAGCAAACACGGGAAAGAGGGGATGAAATAAATAAGAGTTACAAACTTTTGAAAGGGTTATACGGAATTTCAGTAGATGGAAAAATTTCATCTACTGAATCATGGGCATTAATAAACACCTTTTTAGAACATTCTGAAAAATTCAGTGTCAAGTGGAAAAGATGAAGAAATAATACTAAAGCAAGATCATTTTCAAAAGTTGTAATGTCTTAATTTACAAGGCTAAAGACTTCTTGGTATAATTAAATTGAGATACTTAAATCTGATCAAGTTCTTTTAAGAATGAAATGCCTACTCCATCTTTAACTTTTCTGTACTCAAAGTCCTAAAGTTTCTGAAGAATAACTGCAATTTTATCCTCAGTAAAGCAGATAAAAGCAAGGCTATTGTAATACAAGACATGACTACCTTACTGCTCCAAGACTATTCTACATACTCTTTCCTCCTTTACAAACCTATAGTTAAGTCAGATCATTAGATGTAACAATTAGACGATATTTAATTGGAAGGATTAATAATAGCTGTTCCATACTTTTAATTTCAGTAGTGACATTTTGATGAAACTAGGAACCTTTTCTTAGTTTGCATAATTGAATGTGACATTGCAATCATTTGGTAAAAAAAAAAAAGTTTCCTTTTTTTTTTTACCTTGGCCTGCCTGATATAATGATCAGTTTTGATGTAGTTTGTTTACTAACATGCCTTTTATTGATTTACTCACACAATATTTTTCTTTTATAATCATCCAGATCTTTGATTTTGTCATGTGTTCTTGCTATTTTATTGTTCAAGATAAGCTTTACTTACACATTAAGAGCTTTGCTATTGTAAATCCCATTTCCTCATTCCTTGATAACTATTTTATGAAACATAATGAATAAAATCTCTTCTACTGCATTCTTACCAAATTTCTTGATGATTCTTTTGTGTGTACACGGGTTCTACATCAGAGTGCCACAGTTTTATCAGCAAGGATATGGGATCATTTTTGAAATAGAGGAGAACCTTCATTTCCTTTCTAGATCTCCCAATTCTTATGATTTATCAGTCTGAAGGTGGACTTCAGTTTTCATTAAAACATTATTATTATTATTATTACCCCAAGACCTCATGGAGTCAAAGACTCATCTGGGAGGTCCAGATCACACACACATCTCATCATACCGTGTCTTAAACACACTCAAACTCCTTGCAGACACCACACTCTCAGGCAAGGCATTCCAATCATTCACAACTTTGCACGAAAAAACCTGCCTCTCACTCACCTACTCACATCCTCTTTATACAGTTTCCAGGGATGACCTCTGGTTCTCCCCTGATCTCTAACTATTCTCTGTAGAATTCTCCACCATTGATCCTATAAGAACTCCTTAACAACTCGTAGGTCTCTGTCATATCTCCCCTCTTCCTCCTGTCCACCAGACTCTGCAAATTATATCTTCTCAATCTTTCCTCATACTCAACATTCCAGAGGTCAGAAACTACCTTAGTCAGTTGCCTTTGGACCCTTTCCAATATCTCTTTATCCTTCTGAAAACCCGGTGACCAAATCTGGGCACAATAGTCCATGTGTGGCCTAATCAAACTTTATACAACGGAACAAGAATCTCCCTACTTCTACACGTCAGTGTCCTCCTTATCATTCCCATTCCCAGAAGCTTTTGTGTTGTCTTCACAATTTTGGCAACGTGTCCCCTAAATTTTAGATCCTTGTCCACTATCACCCCCAGATCTCTTATTTCCTCTACCTCAAACAATATATTCTCACCAAGTATAAATTCTGCATCCCATCTTTGTTTTCCAAATTTTAAAACCTTACATTTTGCAACATTGAACTCACATCCCCATTTGCTTGCCCAATCACTCAATTTATTCAGGTCTTCTTGTAAGGCCACAACATCTTCATTACTCTTTATGGTTCGTCCCAACTTTGCATCATCTGCAAACAGCTGAATATCTCCATCCAAATCTTCTCCAATATCATTAATATACAAGTTAAACAGTAATGGCCCTAAAACAGACCCCTGAGGCCACTAGTGACCCTTTTCCTGGATATCGCACCCCCCATACACAACTTGTTGATACCTATCAGATAGCCATTCTCCAATCCAATGCAATCTAATATAATATCCAACCCCATATGCTCTAGTTTGACTGTCAATTTATCATGAGGTACTCTATCAAAAGGCTTTGCGAAATCCAAGTATATTACTGTGTATCCTTCTCCTCTCCAAGGAAGCAGTCACTTTATTGTAATATGTAAGTAGATTACTAAAACATGACTTCCCTTTAGCAAATCCATGCTGTCCATCAAAGATTATACCATTGTTGTGAACCCAACTCTGGATCCTAGTTCTCACAAGCTTCTCCAACAACTTAATCACAACACCTGACACAAAGATAGGCCTATAGTTTGATGCTCGAGTTCGATCACCTCCTTTATGAAGTGGCACAATCGTGCCCTCCTTCCCCTCCTTAGGAACTTGACCAAGTGCAAGACTCGTATTAAAAAAATATGTCAAGGCAGGTATCAACTCCCTGGCACATTCTTTCAGAATACACGGTGATATACACCCATCAAGTCCCACAGCCTTATTTACATCTAATTTACTCAACTCCCCAAACACCTCTTGCTCACTTACAGTCAGTCTCTCCTCCCCATCATCAACTGCTCTCAATCTCTCCATGAAGTCACATCCACAAGATTGAAAGATCTTTATGAACTGCTCATTAAGTATCTCCATCACACATTCTGCAACAGCTGTCTTTATACCATTTTCTCCAATCAATGTCATCCTTCCATAATCATTCTTTCTTTTGCTGGCTACATATCGAAAGAACTCCCTAGGATTCTTTTTGGCTTCATTAGCTAACTGCTGTTCATACCTCTCTTTAGCTACTCTCACCAACCAAGTCACCCTCCTTGCCTGGTCTTTGTAGACCTCATGAAATTGGTTATTTCCACTTCTCTTATGCTGTCTCCACAATGCCCTTTTTCTCTGTATCGCATGCTTAATCTCTTTATTCATCCATCTCACACCTACCTTATTTAACCTTCTTATCCTCGGAATACATTTAGACATTGCATCTACTAGATAGTTTTTGAAAATCCCCCAAGCTGCATTAATCTCTTTTCCAGCTAACTCCTCATTCCCATGCTACACCCACAAGCTGTCTCCTGAACTCTTCATAATCACCCCCCTCCTTGTAGTTCCACATATACCCTTTTCTCACAGGGGTCCTCACACTGCTGGCAACCACCCAGGTAATCACCTCATGGTCACTCTCACCAATTGGTGGATGATTTGACACCTCATTTATAATTACATCCTCTGATGAGATGATCAAATCCAAGACCCTTAATCCTCATGTGCCCTCTGTTACATACTGTCTGATATAGTTATCCCTCAAAAACTCAAGAAACTCATTTTCTTTACTTCCAGTTGCTATCTTATCATTCCAGTCTATATTGTCATAATTAAAATCATGATAATTTGACTATACATTTCACTATCACCACCATCCACATTACCTGGTCTATAACAACATCCCACCAAGTATTAGATTCCATTCACCTCTATCTCACACGATAGAAATAGTGCCTCAAAACCACTGGCACTATTTCTGTCTTGCATCTCTACTTTGTATGGACATAACTCTTTCTCTATCATCAATAGCACTCCCCCTCCCTTTTTACCCCTTCCACAAAACACATCATATCCTTCCATCTCTATTCCTGTCAGGATGTCCTCCTCTTCCAACCATGTCTCACTTATTCCGACGATCTTTGGGTGAACAGACGCAATTAGTGCAACCATTTCATCTGCCTTGTTTCTTATACTTCTGGCATTTATATACAAACACAACAGCTCATTTCTGGATCTACAAGTAGTTCCACTGATACCACTCATGCATGTCATTACATCCATATGCAACCTTGCCATCATCATCCCTGTCAAAAATCAAGCATTATTAAAACATTGAATCATTATATATACCTCTTATGTTGCTCCACTGAGGCTTTATTACATCAGGAAATACAACATGTTAAATCAGTGTTCAAAACTGATGATGATAACTTTATAACTGTTCTGATGACTGTTGATAAAGAGTCCTTTGTCAACAATCATCAATATTACAAACTCAGTTGTCTTCTTCCTCTCAGGAAGAAATTCCTATTTTCATTCCTTAGTGAAAAGAGTATCTAAATATATCTAAAATTCTTAGACCTTTAAAAGCATATTATTTATTCAAGTACCATTCCATCCTGTCTGCAAAATTCCTCTTTTCTTTCGTTACTTAAAGACTTAGTGCATTGTATTTTGACATATCTCTTTATCAGAAACATTGATTTTATCTGGCCCCTACAGGGTACTGTGATAGGACATTAGTTTCTGTTTTAGTATGATTTTATTTGCTTCTACAATAACCTTGAATGCTGTGTATTTTACAACAGCTGTAATTTGTGCCTTGAAAAAGCTGGTTGGAAATCCAGCAAAATATTTTTGTTCCTTAATTATTATTATTATTATTATTACATGACACCTCCAGGGAGTCTAAGGACTCATCGAGGGAGGGCACTACTCTACAGCTCACTGTTTCCAATACACAATTCATCAACTGAAATTAACTGCAACCAGAATCATCATCTGCAGCAATGCCATCTACTGCCCACCACCACCACTAGTATATTCACAGACAACACATAATAAGTTATTTATTTATTTTGTTCCTTTGATATTGTTTATGTGAAGCACAACTCAAGTTTGTATTGCATGCCAAACAGTGGCCCAATATATTGACATCAGTGTAATAGGCCACTGAATATGCCACGAATACACTGGATGGACCACATCAGTGAGTAAAGGATGGTTTTTAAATTAATTTCTTGATAGAATGATGAAATTGCTGTTTCAGTATCTATAGAGCAGTGTTAACCTGATGTAGCCATGCCCATTCATTAACTCATTTGTCAATAAGAATTCCATTCTTATTGTCTGTGGCCTCTTTTGCACCATGTGTAGTTGTAGCACTGACCGTATGTTGCATTTTCATTGTTACACTCTGCCCTGATGCCACTTACACTCACAATACTAACATGATAGTGTTTTTAATGTCACATTTTCTTAGTTGCATTTATTGTGAGTGTACACCAGCAAATATTGGTACATATTTGTGTATATTCAGGTTTGGTAGTTTGAAGAAGAGAAGATTTTCTACGATGAAATGCATAACTTCTTGTTAGTCCTATATGATGATCATTTGCAATCAACTTTTATAATTATGTCTCATAAAAAAGAACTCCATACTTCTAATTTCCCCAAAATATGTTTGTATGCAATTATATTCTGTGGTTTGTTAATAAATAAATTGGGAAAAGTTTATTTTCTGTAATATGATCTCAGATTTACTTCTTTACCTACAGAGTAAAATATTTACTATCTGGCCTGTGTTCTAGAGGGTTCTCAGTTCAGACTTGTCTCTCTTTTTTCTGATACAGTTCAAATTGTTTTCATTTAATTAGTTGATTGTTTACATCTTATGTTTGAATCCCATGAAATATCTGTGCCTTAATAAATTTACTTAGTCTATGATATAAAGAGATAAACAATGCTTTTATGTTATGGTGCACCCTAGGTCAGAACGTGTCTTTTGACTGCAACTCTATTTTTTAATTATATAATAGGATACTATTAAAATACGAGAATAAATCCAGTAATATATAATGATATGATTAGTACACTATAAAACTTTTAAAATTTAATAATGAAAAACATTGGCAGCTCCCCAACAGCAACAAAACTTTTAACCAATCAAAATACCTTAATGGCATTGACACAGCCTACATAATATACACTACAAAATTTTATTCTTTTATTCTGATGACAGCTTTTGCAAAACGGCCTTACTTCCGTAAATCAGTTTCATTTTTCATCATATATTTTTGTTTTATTTTCAAGGCTTTTACATTATTTTCTTATCCTTGACAGTTTTTATTCTAATTTTTAATATTTTTCATTTTTAAATTTTACAAGTTTTATAGTGTACTTACTAATCATATCTCATCTTTTAACAGTATCCTATTATTTTTATGCTTTTAACAACTTGATTCACATGTTTTAAATTTTAAAATTCAATGGAGCTCCATCTTACTAATTTGCCTATCATTAATATCATATTCATTCATCACCATCTGCATTCTCCACTCCAAATTTCAGAGATCGTTATTGTCAAAAGTGCAACAAAGGTAGGCAATATATATGATCACTTCATTAATTTTTCATTTTATTTTTTAATTTAAAAATAGAGTTGTAGTCAAAAGACATGTTCTGACCTAAGGTGCTCCATAACATAAAATCTTTGCTTATCTCTTTATATGAAAGATTATAAAAGGAGCAACTATATGGACAGTATAAATAATTTACTTAGTCTATTTTCTTATTGTATAGTGCTGAGTTAAAACTATTAAAAAGCTAGAATGAACAAAGAATCATAGAATGCATTAAATATAAAGAAATTATATACTTGATTTTAATTCTTTACCCAAGGAAGCAAAACAATGTTTTGTGCTTGAAAATATTTTCACATCTTGAGCCACTTGTATATAGAGGTTAATGACTTTGCATCACTTGCCTAAGTATGTGTTCCATAATGCAAAGCACACACACATCCCTTCGAACATGTAAAATGCTATGCATAATGAGAAGGGCCATCCCAGACCAGTTTGACCTTTATTTGGATCTTATCAGTGGGCACCAGACCCAGTAGAGATACCAAAGTTGAAGTAATGCAGAAGTCATATCTCATATACAAGTAGCCAAAAGGTACTAGACCTTATTACTCTGGATGAGAGAAAGATGTTAAGCACAAGGTCGAAACCGGTTTGGGTAGTGGCCCTTCTCATTATGCATAGCATTTTACATGTCCTAAAGGGTGGGGTGTGCTTTGCATTATGGGATACATATTAAGGCAAGTTATGTGAAGTCATTAGCTTCTATATACAATTAGCTCAGACGTGAATATGTTTTCAAGTGCTAAACATTGTTTTGCTTCCTTGGGTAAAGGATCAAAACCAAGTGCATAATTTATTGGTATTGTTAACGTATAATAGAACCAAGACCAAGGTAAAAAAACTTTCAGGATTAGAGAATGTTATGTTTATGTATAGTGGTGAAGGAAATATAATGTCCATTGATTGAACTTTTCAGAATTAAGTAATAATTCTTTTCAGAATTATTACTTAATAATTAATAACAACAATTATGTGACATCACTTTCCTAAACAGGTGGCTTTTTCAGCACATAAAATTAGAATGATTGGACTTTTTCATAATAAGTTATCTATTTTGGCAGAAATCCATTAATTTCATTACTTTGATTAATATAACCTGCTCTTTGTTATATTTTGACTCTGTCAGTTTTATGTGATTTTATTTTCTTCTAAATTAAAGAAGCATTCAGGTTTTTTTCAATAATTATGTAATAAAATGATTGGACTTATATTTGAATGTACTGAATGAATATATTTGTGGATTAACACGTTCATTGTCAACCACACGATATCGCGTGATATGAGTTCTCACCTGGTGGCCGATCACGCATTATCGCGTGGACGTTGCTAATTAAATAAAAAAAATAAAAAAAATTTGGCCACCACACGAAATTCCAATTTTCAGCTTGGCAATGAAAGTGTTGAGATCATGTAATTCATTAATATTCACAACATCTTCACTATAGTTTTTTTTTTAATTAAAAATCAGTATAAATGTATGCTGATAATAGCTTTGGTATTAAATATTACTAAATGTTTAGGTTTCAGAAGCTCTTGAACAACTTCTTCATGTAGTCAAGCATTCAGTTTCTCTTGAGGAGCTATATTTGGATAATACAAGTATAAAATGGTAAGTCTTCTCTGATATTTTTTTAAGATTTAGTCCTTTTCTGTTTATTAGATGAGTGTTAGAATATGATATTTATTAAGTGGATGGTTGCTATTCAGTCATAAAAACAATAAGTTTGTGCTATGATCAGCTTTTTTTATGATGATACTGCGCATGAACACCTATAGAACATTGAGTACCATGAGTAGGATAAGGATTACCCTGGAACCTATACCTATACCAAGGTTGTCCCACCATGGGTAGGACAACCCTGGAACCCTGCTCTAGAGATCAAATTGTACTTTTGATTACCTCGATATCTTTGGTCTTTGCGTTACTTTTTCAGATGGTGATGACTTCCCACTGGATTATGAAAATTATTAACGCCACCAAAATGATGAATAGCATTAGTACTATATGTAGACCACCATTGAGAAACAGTGAAGAACCTAGAAATAATACTATTAATTGCACTACATTTTTTAAGCTTCATCTCGTTCAGAAATTGTATAAGTATGCATATCAGTAAAAAAAATAATATACACACACATATTAATAAACTTAAAACATCATATATTTTGGATAAAATACATGATAAAATACTTATTCCATTCATGAATGATACAAGAAATTAAATAGCTAGTCTGAAACAAAGTGAGAATATTTAATAATTAGCTAAGTGTTCAAGGCAGGTGCTGCACTCCTAAAATGATGCCTCGCTGTTGGAATCCATCCAGGTGGGCTAAAACTAAGCACATCCTTACGAGCATCCCTCCACATGCAGCACCTCCTGTTAATGGTATTGTCCCTTTTCATTCCATTCTCCCTCTTTTCTATATGTTTTTTCCCATTCTTTGATTTACTTCTAATGAATCTCCTACTATCCTGTCTTTCAGACCACCATCAATGGAATCTAATGCCCTAATCATGTGCAATGTGACCTATGGACATCTTAAAAGAGGATTCTGGTAGTCACATTATTTTAACTTTTGATTTGGCAATCATGAATGGCCCAGCGAGAATCGGTATGATGCCGGGCTTCCTTGCAAGGTTCAATGGTGTTGCAGTAAGTCTACTATCCCATGGTTTGGGGATAAGCCCAAGCCTTGCTACAGTACTAGTATGGCATCCAGGTAATACTGGTGTTCCATTTCTGAGGCATTTATTGCCTGTCAGATAGTGGATGTCTATTTGATGCTCCATAGTGGGTGGTGATCTTTGACTCTAAACCAGAAAAATCCTTTGAGAAGGGATCCATCATCTTCAAATAGTCAAGGGAAGCTCACACAGCCCAACCAAGTACCATAGATCTATCATTTGATAATATAAATAAGAAACAAAAGACATCTGGCACATAAATATGCCAGGTGTTTTTCATCATCCATTAAACACTCTCTATGTGTTTTCCCTTTTAGATTTTCTCTATGTGAAAAGCTGATAGGGAAAATATCACTCCTCTTTATTCAAAATGGATTAGAAGAACTGACAGGATCTCCCAAAACATGTTCTGGTGATATTGTTATTAAAATATTATATTAGCAACATATAGAAAAACTAATGAGAGCAACATCAATCAATGGGAGGAGTTCCAGTTGCAGTAACACCTCATGAAAGACTCAGCTATTCATCATCATCATCAAATTCCTGCTATGTACCCTCAAGGGGTGTACAGGATATGATAGTATTACATGAAAAATTTAAATCATTACTAACTTCCTATCTACAATTTTCCTCCCAATCAGTCTGTTACTTGTCAAGACTCCAGCATTATCAGATCTTATATTTCTGTCTTCTAAGGCACTTTGTACCATATCAATCCACCTATATCTTGGTCTTCCTCTGGGTACTTTTCCTGCCAACCTGGCAGAGAACACTTATTTTGATAATCTTTCCTTGCCCATTCTATTTAAGTGACCATACCACCTGAGATTAGCTCAGCTAACACATTCCTGGATACTGACAATGTCAAGTTCTTTCCTAATATGCTCATTTTTTAATATGATATTGCCATTGATGCCATCTGTTCACCCATCTAATCTTTCTCAGGACGGTCTCTGATCTTTGGTCAAATGTTTTACTTCTGACCCAGCTCTCAGATCCATGACTTAAAATTGGTTTGAATACTGTCTTGTATACAGCTAATTTAGTGTTCCGACTAATTTCTCTCTGATTCCATATAAATTTATTCAATTGACTTCCTACCATACCAGCTCTGATTCTGTTGTCTATTTCCATATTTAATTTACCATCTTCACTAAAAATCGTGAATAAGTAGCTGAAATGTTTTACTTGTTCCACAGGTACTCCGTCCACAATGCAGTTGACATTTTCAACGATTCTGCCTATTATCATTGTCTTTGTCTTTTCAGTGCTGACCTTCATACCATATCTAATTACAACAGTCATTCAATTTTGTCAGGGAATGTTGCAGACTTGTAGCTGATTTATTTAGAAGTATAACATCGTCTGCATAAAGCAAACAGCTGACATTAACATCTCCAATTTTGATATCATGTTTAATACCACTTTCCTTCATAATGTGATCCATATAAATAATGAATAACAGAGGGGATAATGTACATCCTTGTCTCACACCAGATTTAACATTAAATCATCATCCTGTACTTATTTCAATTCTAACTGCTGACTTACAGCTCAAATAAAGACTAAGTATTGCTTGATATAAAGCCCCGTTTACACCATATAACTGTAGTGTATTGAATAGCTTCTCTCTTGGCACCGTATCATATGCCTTTTCCAGATCGACAAAACTTAAATATAGATCTTTGTTATATTCTCATGCTTTCTCCACTATTTGTTGTAAAGTGAAGATCTGAACCTGACAGACTCTATTTGGCCTGAATCCAGCTTGTTCTTCACCAAGCTTTTCTTCCACCATTCTTCTCAACTGTTTCTCAATTATACTTGCATAAATCTTGCCAGGAACACTCAGTAGGGAAATACCTCTGTAATTCTCACATTCAGTTTTATTTCCCCTATGAGAGCTCTACTCCAATCATCGGGAATTCGTCTCTGTCCGTGCTTTCTGAACTATGCAGTGCAACCAGTGTAACACCATACTTCATCATTTCTGATCGAATATCATCTACTCCTGTTGCCGTTCCACATTTCAAGCCTTTGATGGCCTTTCCTACTTCAAGTATGGATATGTTCCTGACTGTATGCCTGTTGAGTCTTTTTTACCACTGTGCTATCACTGCTTGTTTCATTTAGCAATTTTTCGAAGTAATTACTCCATACTTCAAGGATATCCTTTTCTCCCGTTTTCATGTCACCTTTATCATCTCTAACTCCTTTTACAGCACTCTTTCCTCCATTTCTAAGCTTCTTTAACAACCCACAGAATATTTTGCCACCTTCTTGATATTTATTTTCTATGTTCTTGCCGAAGTCCTCCCATGACTTTTGTTTAGCTAGTTTTACACAGTGTTTAGCTTTCTTACATTTGTCTCTGTATTCTCTAATGCACAAGCTGACTTATTTGCCAGGAACTTTTGATATGCGTTCTTCTTTTCCTTCACTTCCTCTTTAACTTCCTGTGTCCACAATGGAGTTATTTTTCTATCCTTGCCGATAATCTCACCAGATGCCTCTCTGGCTGAATCAGTCAGTGTTTTCTTCAAGGCTTGCCACTGAATCTCTAAAGTTTGGTTCCTGTTCTCAAACTGTTTCATTTTTTCTTCAATAATCTTTGTGTATTTTAGTCTACAGTTCACATCTGAGAGCTGCTCAACTTTTTAAAATTCGCTTTAAAACTTTCTTACACGTTATTCTTTTCAATATGAAATTCAATTTTATCCTGCTCAAGACTAAATAGTGATCATCACTTCCAGTTTCAAATCCTCTGTACACTCTGGTGTCCTGCACAAGGGAGAAAACATCAAACATAACTATCAATAATAACATAGTCAATGAGACTTTTCTTATTTCTTGCCTCTTCTCTCCATGTGAATTTGGCACATTTTTTTGTTGAAACATGGTGTTAGTAATAACCAGTCCATGTCCTAAGCAGAAATCCAACAAATATTTCCCATTATTATTAGCTTTGCTCTTTTCTCCAAATTTTCCTAATATATTTTTGTATGTCTGACAATCATTTCCTACTCTGCTATTTAGATCCCCAACAAGGACCAACTTTTCCTTTTTCATTATGTCAGATGCTTTTTCTAAAGCATCAAAAAATTCCTCCACTTCTACCTTAGTAGAACCTTTTGTGGGACCATAGGCACAAATAAGTCCCATTGTCCAGTTCCCCATTCTGATATTTGCCCACATCACGCTACTTGAGACTGCCTGCCATTCAAGAAGATTAGCCTCGTATTTTGTGTTGCATACTATGGCTACTCCTTCTTTTCCTTGATTGTCATTGCCTGAATATAACATTTTGTATTTATTGTTCAGAAAGATCTCAGAAAGTTTTTGTCTTTTTTCTTTCAGTCACCCCTATTGTGTCGATATGGTAAGTACTTATCTAATTCCTCAGCTAGCTCCATTTCTTTGCCATTCAGGCTTCTTATGTTGACAGTACCGATCTTTAACTCTGGTGATGTTGAGTTGGGGTGGTTTTTCAGATTTGTTCCAGTAGCGGACTTTTCGCTGTTCGCCCTGGTTCCCTGGCAAAAACAACGGGGGGGCCTTGTTTAACCAGGTGATGCCCCAGCCGGCATGAAATTTTGCCATGGTGTACCATCATTTTGTATTTTGGTTTAAGCCAATAAGAATTACAATTTGGTTGGCTAAATCCCTAAATCCGTCAGAAGCCCTGGTCGGTTCTCCGCATTCCTTTAAACGCTATGTGGAGGTCTCCTCTCAGTTATACAGCTTTGACCCTTAAGCACTCTTGAGTGTGAGTGTGAACAATACAACATTTTTCTTAACATTTGCCATGTTCCAGTTGCACTTCACTCAAAAAAAAAAAAAATACTAACATGGCAGATCTTGTCAGACTCGTACAAATTGCATGATGTTTTTTACCTTGTGCATTGATGTGTCCTTTGGAATGATAGTATGTCCTTTGCTATTTAGCACAAAGCAATCGCAAACCAACTACCATTCTAGGAGCATTTATGAAACCCCGTTGACACCGCATTAACTAGAATTGTAATAATTGGTTATTCGTGATGCCAAAGATGTGAGAAATTCTGATCTCAAATGGTTTAAATTATTATTTTTTTAATTCACATGTGTTATACACTAATCGACCATTTATCTGACCTTCAAAACAACGATCCTATAGTTAACCAACCCATGCATGTCAACCAACTTATGGTAGCGCACCACCATGTAATTGTACTTCACTTACCTGACCCCTCAATTATCAGAATGACATTACGTTCCAACTATGATCATAATAAATATCGTTTACTGACGTAGTGTCGTGATCAGTTTAGCAGATTCTTGTTCCTATTTACTTTGTTTCGTGTTTCATACTAACCATGTAGTTCTTATACACCTCCAAATCAAAACATTAGAATAATCAAAGAAAATGTGTTGAATGATTTGCAATTCTATTTTATTGCATAGAAAATAATTATTACCAAATATGCATTAGCATCATCTATAACTATGTATTCTGTAGATTATATAACCATATAAACAAATAAAATGTAATATAAATTATAAGAAAAATGTTATTTGAAAACATTCACAAAATTAGAATAACTTTTAACATGGTTAAAAATATTAGAATAATGTGAAAATAAATGCGCAAAAATCACAGTCTAGAACATGTGACAAGAATCTGAATAATCTTGCTGCAAAAGGAAATCCCCATTACATAAATCTTCCGATGCCAATAACATAAAGTGCTCAAAAATTTCTTGGTATACTTTGGAATTGACTCTTTCGTATGCAATACACAGCCTACTTGGACTCTCTGCAGTCATACAATCCTATACCATGACAGAGGTTGCAAATTTCACTGAATGTTTAATGCATTCTTTATCAAATGCTTCTTGCTTAAGACTCCATACACATATCCCTTGATGACCATGGAACACACAGAACATACTTTCATCACTAAAAAGTACCTTTTTCTTGTCCTCTTGCCCCCACAGCAGTCTTTGCTTACACCACCATTACACTCTAGCTGCCTTTTGCTTGAAAGTCATAAGTGACTTCATCTTAGGTACACTTGATTTAAAACCCAATTTATGAAGTCGTCTCAGTGTTGTAGATTTAGACGCATTCACACCTAGTTTCTTTTCATCTCCTATGAAAATACCTTATACTTCGGAAGCATTTTTCTTCATGATATTCTTCAATCTCCTCTCATCTTTTGGTGTAGGTATTACCTTCCAACTGCTATTGCAGCAATTATTTTGAAAACTCTGGTTATTGACATAATGTCTCAGTATTCTACTCATGCTTGCCTGCTAGAGAACATTTCAATTCCTTAGCTTTGTCCCCTTTTTACCATCCTATAATTGTTAATTCCTCTTACAAGTTCATTTATCTTGTTTGTAACAAATTTCTTACTGTACATGATATCACCCAAATACAAGATATCTAAGCTCTTGCTCCCCCTTAGTATCCTAAAACATTTATATTTTTTAGCTGTGCCATTTAGGACATTTAGTTTATGAAAGAAAATCAAAACAAGAAGCAATTTCTTAAATATGTTTAGGTGTGAAACAATTATGCAGTCATGACCTTGAAGTTGCAACTAAAATCTCTCCCCCCCCCCCCCCCCCCGCGGCTTGATTCGTTTGTTATTACAAGCGGTGCATTGGATGACAATTTCAGACAACTGAGTTTTCAATGAGCAAAAGTTTATTATACACATAAGCACAATACAATACATTAAAAATTGTTATAATTTAATTCAATACTAAGCTGAAGCAATACTAGCAAAACACAAATGATAGGTTATAAATTCTATGTGGGAAAGGCTATTATGCCACCACAAAAGACTCTACACATACGATAAAAGGATATCCTTGCAAATGTTAACAATTGACTAAAACTTCTCATCTGTCTGAGCACAATAATATGATACAATACTCTAATTAAACATAATTAGTTTACACGCGTTAACTCACGAGAGTAATATGGGTTAAACAGTCCTATCGCTACAATAGTAACCACATTCTATATTTTGTCTGAGACAGCTCTCAGACAAAATATAGATGACATGCATAAGTAACTAGATGCACGATTTTTTTATCTATTAACATTGACAAGTCTATTCTCTTTCTATTCTTAAATGCACTAAAGTCCTAGTTCAACTCTTGTTCAAGTCTTTCAATAGATCGGTAACTGAACTACAATCACAGCTACATAAGATTTGAAATTATATAAGATTTTACGATACCGTTTGATAAGGATCTTCTATGCTAGTCTCTGCTCTTACTCGTCCTCGGAAATTATAATTTCCAAGGACGAATTTTTCTGTAGTGGACCATATCTGAGATTTCTCGGATCAAGGTGGGCCTTCATGTCTTCAGCACATCAAGCTTCTTCCAAGGAAACACAAAGGATCTGCGATTCGGTAGGTCATGAGATTCACTATGCGGGCACCTACTTCTCCACAGATTTTCTTTTTTCGTCAAGAACACGGTTAATATAACATGCAGTAGGTTACCTTTCTTCTCAGCTGTACAGCGTCCCTCCTTTCTAATAATAGGGAATTGGGAACCGAAATTCTGCTTACTTTGTTCCTTGTCGTGGCAGAAGGAGAGAACTCCTGACCGTCACTCAGGAAAACCACATAAGACAACCCATACGAAGACTGGAGAACCAAGAGAGAGCCTCGTGGGGGGGGGGGGGGGTTCCTAACCCTTTTATACCATGAACCTACTGGCACCTTCTGCAATTAATTCCCCCCCCCCCCCCCCCCACACACACAGTAGTTTGGACATCACAGAAAGAAGAAAAGCCACAACACCCAGAAAAAGGTATGTGTAAATTTCTCTTCCTTTATGCTACATATATTTATTAGTAAATATACATCTACAATGCCCTAAGAATCCGTGAGTAAAAAGCCAATGACATTTGAATAGGGGCACTCCTAAACAGAAGCAGGCAAAATAGCCATAAATATAATAGTTTGTTAAGAGGAGTAACATGGGAGTTTCCCCAGAAATAATATCCATAATGTAATATAATGATTTTCCTCCTGACATTCTAAAATTATTCTATTTGGCTATAAATGCTGGTTATTTTGTTGCCAAGAAATTTGTGTATTTCATAAATAATTGAGGAGACTGCAATGATGCAAAAAAAAAAAATGGCTAAGTAATAATTGAGGCTGTTGATTCCTTCAACTATTAGGCATAGTGGTGTGTTTGTTTTGTGTATATTAGTCAGGCCATAAGTTCTGCGGGCGGAGCATAATGTGATAATAGCTTTTTAATTGTTTTCTCTTGCCACGTGATCACTGACTTGATTAATTCTGTTTTTTTCTCTTTGATGCAGTTTGTAGGATTGTAGTTAGCCATTCAGTACATGTGGTGGTGGTCAGATACCAATTGGTTCAAGGTATGCTGTCCAGTCAAGAACGGTGGTAGCCTTGCCTTTGTCTGGTAATAAAAACAACCAAGACCTGACAAAGGGTCTTTGTTATTTTTTAGAGATATAAGGGCTAATTTTTCTGCTTTCATTAAATTGCAACTTAGCTGTTTATTAGACTTTAGTATGTTGGATGTTTCCATCTGTATTTTATTGACTATATTAGAGAGGTGAGAATTTAGACCTCTTTCAGTGGTACAAGAAGTCTAATTTGTTTACTGACCTTGGTGCAATAGCATAGTTTAAGCCTTTTTTTCAGAAGTGAGAGTTCTCCATCATTAAGTTTGTAGCCAGATGTGTTGATAATTTGGCCATCGTCCATTAGTAGTTGGTTAGTGGTTGCTCCTTATATCGCTTGTTTGTGATTGACTGCTCATTACAAACCAGTGATATAAGGACTAGCCAATAAAGAGCAACCAAAGTTCAGGTTAGGGTAAATGATTAACAAAGCATTTTGATATATCTTACTTTTGTGTAGTGTTATTGAGCTTGTGTCCTGTGCATGTGTATGTTTTCATGATAACGATCTCAATACAGAGAGGTCAAAATGTAGAGTATTATTTTCATAATTATAAGTAAAGTAATTACTCCAGTATCTATGTTTTTGTTTCCATAAATTCTTCATAATGAGTGCTGACCACTGTGTAACCTTAAAAGAAAGATGAGAGTATCATTGAGAATTATTAAGGCATCTAGGAAGGACAAAATGCTTTTATATGATGAACTGATTTTTGTGAAGTTGACAATTGTTGAAGAGCGAGCCACTGAGTTTCTTGCCAAATAAAGTTCGCATCATCAGATAGTCAGCAACTGCTTTCTCATCTGCCTCAAAATCCTGGATTTGAGATGTTGGTGTCATAACAAGGCCTTGTAAAAAGACAACATGATTTCATTAGTCTTTCTTGATGTTATTCTGTTGTGTATTTACCACATTTGCAATTTAACCCCTAACTTTCAGTACCCCATTTACCATCACTTTGACATCCTTAATCTAATTACATCTCATTAGTTTCTTGTTGCATCATCCCATTAATATAGTATTATTTTCAGAATTTTTTTTAACCAGATTCATAACTTTGCTTTTAGTAACATTGAACTGATAGCCATCATTATTCATCCATAGCATCAGTCTGTTTGGATCCTTTTCAAGCATTCCATATTGGAATTGCTCTCATCATCATCATTCTACCCAAGTTTGTATCATCAACAAACAGATGAATATTTTTCTTCCAGCCTTTCCCAATATTATGTGAATTGAATGCAAGGATCCCACAAAGAAACCTGTATCCTCTAGCTCCACTGGTCATTCTCTGACTTTTCCACTTCATAAAAAATTAACTGTTTTTAATCTGCTTCCTTATTCATGCCACTAGTCTTTTATCCATCTCCACTTTATTCAGTACTCTTTCATATGGTATTCTGTTGAATGCCTTAGTGAAGTCCAGCAGCTGTAGTTGACTTGATCATATTATTTTCAGAATTTTTTGAAAGATCATAAAGTGATTACAAATTACTCAGACCTGATCCTTTGCTGTTCCTTATAATATATCAACTCTCTATTCACACAATCTTTAATTTTCAGAACTCATCTTTTTTGAAGGCCTGTATTACCACCCCAAGGATATTACATGTATTAAGACTCAGATAACCAGGTCAAAGCATTTAGCAATTCTTCTGCACATTCCCTTAACACATAGTGAAATATCATCCCCAATTTCAACATCTCTGGTAACATTCTTGCTTATATATGTCTGTTTTTCTGTCTAATTGTGTAATATCAGCTAACGTATTATTTCCACCTTAATGAGAGATTCTAGCAAAATAGCTACTGAATAATTCAACTCTTTAATATGCAGCATATAAAAACAATTAAACAAATAAGAGAAGTAAGCATTGTCTCATTGAAAATGATAGGAAATATATCAGTAATGATGATATTTTATCATAACAATTGATGACTTTTAACTATTTTTCTTTCTGTGTGAAAGATTTCATGAATATCTGCTATTGAGTATCAAAAGTCTGCTCATTTCTCTCACAGCAATATATATTGTAGCATACTTTTCACTCCATCCATACTTCACTATGGAACTCATTTCTTTGTTTTCGTTTCAGTCATGAAGCGATAAAAATGAACGGCCATTATGTATTATAGTTATGGCATTGTACTTGAAAACAGAAAATATGCAAGTTTTTCATATCATATATGCATATAAATTAAATTATAGTCATAATTTCCATTAAATAAATTTTTAAGCAAATCACTTCATTCATTTAGTTCAGTATTAACCTTAAACATAAGTAAAGTATGCATGACTCATCGTGGTAGGAGCACTATTCCACTACAACTCACCATTTCTCTTACTTAATCATTTAACTATGCAACACTACCACCATCAAGGCACACAGACAATCTACTCTTTAAAAAAATAAAAATAAAAAAAAACTTGCATGTTCAAGGAATATATTTTATTCTTTGAATACCTTTACTTCTTAAGTAGGTACACAATTGTAACAGTATTATCCTAAGCCGATTTTCACAGCTCACAATATAAATCAGCTTAGTATAATTAAATCTGTGAAAATTTTACATAATGCAGATTCTTTTTAATACTGTTATTTAAAAAATACAGTTATCTTGCAAAGACTGGATCATGTGATTGAGTGCATTCTGAAAAGTGACTCTGGCTCCCTATCAAGTGCCACTTACTTTCTTGTTTTCATGAATTTTATTGTCCTCCCTGTTAAATTATTGTTCATGGGTAATTTATATAACTTCACCCTTCATTATGAAGGGCAAAGTTATATAAATATGAAGTTATATTGCTTTAGTATCCCATAATGCAATGCACATATCCTTATGGACCAAGCGAAAAAAAATTTCAATGGCTAGGCAATTGATGTGAAGTAATTAGCCTCTATATGCAAGTAATCCAGTTGTGAAATGACTACACAAGCAAACTTTGTTTGCTTACACTTGGATGAAGGATGAAACCAAGAATATAATTTTTTGGCATCTTTAATGTATTGTATAACCAAGTGAAACTAGTTTCAACATCTTTTGCTAATCCAGAGTATTTTAGTAATAAGGTATGACACCTTTTGGCTACTTGCATATGTAAATATGACTTCATAATTTCTTCAACCTTGGTATCACTTCTGGGTCTGGTTCCCACTGATGGCATCTTGGATTTTGGTAGTATAAGTACCTTTGTTTTCTGTGAACATTTGTTTTTCACTTTGAGTTTATTTTACTGGTGCTAGTGATGGTTTTGCCCCTGCTAGCACTGTTTTTTTTTTAAGTAAATATTAAGATTGCTGGTAATGCAGTTAATATCTACATTACAGGATTACTTTTGGCTGTATCATGGCCACCATTTTATAGTAGCTCAAGTGGAGCACTTGTTGGTAGTGTAAAATTATTTCTATATCATGGGATTATTTAATTCTCAGGCTGATCACCGAAAGGTTTTTTTTTTTTTTTCTCTTAAAACAAGTGCAGAGGATTCAGTCTTTTTTTTTTCCACCTGAGATAATGGTACCAATTTCTCCAAGGGTGCGAACTCTAGGAATTCAAATTCCAAGATGTGAGATGGGTGACAAAGGTTTTAAAAGAGATAGTTGGTACTAATGAGATTTATTCTTTCACCCCTATATGGCAGAGGGAAATATTTAATTGTAGTTAAATCTATTGGTTCCACATCTGTAAATAAACTATTACAGGGTTTTACTTTTGAAGGCAACACAGTAATTCCTGTAATGTTGGGAAGCTAGAGTAAAACAGTAAAAATTGAAAGATTTCCAATGGAATATATAGAGAACAGCAATGAAATTCTTATACAGACATCCTTGAAATGGGATAAAATTAGTAACATATGAAAGGGTTTAGCAGGTAAAGATTCATACTGGTTTTCTGGTAAGGTCACCTTCACAATGCATATGAAGATGCCCCTACCAAATTTTGTTAACATCAGTACAACCTGAGCTATGGTAAACTATCCCAGAGTACAGAGGCAGTGCCTGTGTTGTGGTTCATACGATCACTTGGGTGGCAACTGCTCCAAATCTAAATGTTTCTGAATTCTAAAATCTAAATTCATTAATAAATTAATTTATTCATATTTCGCACACTAGCATTCACTACTTCCACATTCTCCAGAACACCTTCACTATCTTTCTTTACATTAATATTCATCACTTCATTTGCATGGACACTCATTTCTTGCAGATGCACATGAAAAATTATGATGACATGCTCTCTCTCTCTCTCTCTCTCTCTCTCGCTTTTGTACCATAATCCATTCACTCTTGACAGTGAATACATAGCACATATCTACATCATACAAAATCCCTCATGATAAACTCAGTGAACAAGGAAGCCTTGGCTGCCATTTTCTATGTTCACATCAATGAAAAAATGCTTTCTAGATGATATCCATATTAAATTTCTGAAACACACACACACACACACTCTCTCTCTCAACTTCACAGTCTGAAGTAAATAAGATATAATCAAAAATAATTACTAATATTTACTAAAATAACACTTATCTGTCAGATACGTGCAACACTGCTACTACTTTATGAATAATTTACAACTTGAAAAGTAATGTAATGGTATTCTTAAATAATTTTTCTATTCATAAGAAAGTATGCACCATAATTTTTTTAAATAAAATATCTACATAAAGAAGGCAATTATTTACATAATGAAAAAAATAAAATAAAAGTGAATTAAAGAAAATTCTTAGAAAATAAAGTGAAATATAAATAAAAAATTGAAATATATGCTCATAGCAAGCACAAGAAATTTTCCAAGCTGATTAGCTGCTCCATAATCCACCAATGTATTCCTGACATGTCCAGATGAATCAACTGATCAACATTGGTTCATTGGATAAGCCTCTCCCTATAGGTATTTACTAAGCCAATGCAGACAGCCACTGTTTCTTTTATTATTATTATCTGAGATCTCCATGGAGTCAAGGACTCATCATGGCAGGCCATACATTACCCACACTAAATGACTAAACAAACACACGTAATAACCACAGTAATAAGTTTTAATAAGTAAATATTTCATCCTAAATATCTTAGGACATCATCAGTACAGTTAATTCAAACAATACTAGGAATAACATACAGTTAGGGTGCATGATTACAATGGAATCCCAATATGTGTGCAGTAGCATGTATAGAATTAAATTAAAATATATCTGGAGGGGGAAAAGATTACATTAAAATAAGATAACACATATAAAAATTATTTTACAAAATTTTGTATGACAATTTCCCATACTTTAGGAATAGCAAGAACGTCATTACGGTTTAGATTTGGTCTGTGAAGTAAGGCTTCAGCGCTTTCTTTATATAAATGTTCATGTTTATATAAAGATCTGTGTAGAAGTTTGGTCTTTTCCCAATGGATCCTATGGTTTGGGTTTTCAACTTCGTGTTGTGCGAGGCCAGATTTCTGCGGTTTGATAAATGGATATGGCCTTGATGTTCCGAAATGCATTTATGAACAGATCTACCTATCTGTCCATAATAAGACAATTTACAGGAGCATGGAACCTCGTACACACCAGGTAGCATCAGAGGTGAGAGTTTGTCTTTAGGAGAAAGTACCAAGTTATAAATCTTATAGTTATAACAAGTTGATTGGTTTGTAGAACCAATAAAACAACCTGCTTGTTCAACCAGTAGAACAGGCAGGATTCCATAAAGGCTTTAACACATATTCATACAGTAAAACAAATAACAGAAAAAGCAGAAGAAACCAATTGCCTCTCTCTGTTTAGCCTTCATTGATTATGAAAAATCGTTTGATTCCATCAAAACTAATGCAATAATCAAAGCACTCCAGAATCAGGGAGTTCCTGGAGAATATATGGACCTCCTCCAGGCAATATACCTCACTGCAACAATCCAACTTCACACGAGTAGCAATAAAATATCATTTGAAAAAGGTGTCTGACAAGGAGACTCTCCATCACCCAAAATCTTTACAGCAGTCCTTCAAGAAATATTTAATAATATAAACTGGACAAACCTTGGTATAAAAATTAATAACAGAAACTTAACACACCTAAGATATGCAGATGATATCATAATTTTTGCAAACACTCCAGAAGACCTTAATATAACGATAGAAGACCTATTGTAAACGTATTGTTTATTTTGGCCTATATGTAATATCTCTATCTTTATTCTATTCCTAATTCTTTATAGCTTTACTCTAATGTTTTTCTCTTTTAACCTTACTCACTTACTCGACTGTGTTTTATGTTTATCCACCTTCTGTATTTATTAGCCATATGCCAATGAACACTGAAAATTTATTTGTAAGACTGCGCCATCAGTATATCAAATATTCGGCATAAGACTCAGTAAAACTTCCGGTAGATCTTTCTCTCTCTCCAACTGGCGTAAATTCCGTCAACAAAGTTTACATAAACAGTTGTAGTTCGTAAGTAACTAAACTGCGCTTTATTGCCTTAATTGTTTCCCGCTCACAAGTCCGATTTTATTTATGAACAGTGCAGTTGAAAAATAAAGAATCAGGCAGCACTTTTTTAACAAATAAATAAAACATATTTATTTAGATTAAATTGAAATATACATGAATCAAGACAGGAGACAGGGAGATTGCTTTCTCTACCCATCTATAAAATCTTTAGCATGCGATTAAAACCCTTTCACTTCAACACTAAATAATTTCTTTAACTCAAAAACTTATTTACTCTCTGCTTACAAATTCAACTTATTAAACTTCTAGTTTACTCGCAAAGAGGTTAGCTAACTCTCTGTTAAGTTATTTTTACAGATCTTGTATCAACTTCTAACATGCCAATTGACTCTCTTATGGACACTTCCCAAAAACTAATTCTTAACAGTTCATATACAATATATCTCCTACATTATAAGAGAAAATATACAAAACGATATAACTTGCAGAGGCTCTGTATCACACATTCAATCAAGAGTCTTTTACTAAAGTCTTTATGGCTTTTCTTTCATCTCGAGTTTTAGGCTTCCTTCAGGAGTGTCTTGCTACAGCGGTATCACTTTGGGATATTAGTGAGCTTTTTGACTGCAACCTGCGGTACTCAAATAGCACATATACAAGAAGTTTTAGCATACGGCAAATTCTCCTCTGGATCCTTACTTTGGGAACTTCTGCTTCCAATTGCCGCCACTTCTGCTACTAATCGCCGATGACTGCAACTGCCGCCAACTGGCTCTGGCTCTTCTCGGTAACAGTGCTTCACCTTTGCTCTTTAGGCACTTGGATCTCGACTCTCCTCTTTGTAAGTGGGGCCTTGCCTTTCCTTCTTTACTGCCACTGCTCTGATTCGGACTCCGCATATAGTCTCAGCTTGCTTCCACTCTGGTTCCAACTGCCTCTAGTTCTGACTTCTGATGACTCTCTCTCTTTACGTCTGGAAGCCCCTTATGCTCCGCTCAGTCTCCTTTTATTTTGTGATCTTGGGCCTTGCACTAAGGGTAGTAATCCCGAAGAATTTCAGCATGACTCTTTCATCTTCGCTTTAGTGTAACCCGCTCTTTGTTCTCCTCCATGCAATCTTTTGATCATATTTTGCCATGCGCGAAAACTTGTCTCTAAAACTAGTAGACCTCTTTGATACTTTGCTTCTCCTTTCAGGCCAGAAACTTCTCTAAACCTAGCGGCACTCTTGGATACTAACTTTAAATGTGTTAGTGCAGAGCTTGTAAGCAACTCTTATATACAAAACTAGTAAACAACTTTTTCTGCTCTCTTACACATAACTATATACAAAGTTCTCTGATGAGAAAGGATTGCCTTTGTTTTTGATGTTAAAACAGTAAATACATTCACTTCCCACTGGGTTAACTACATTAATATTTTGCAAAATATACATAGAAACAAACAAGGTTATTTACAGTTCTCATGGGACTTGACCTATGTAAAAAATCAATGTAAAGCGCTTTGATATTTTTAAGCTGCATTGAGTTTTTACACTATATCATGAAAGCCGAAAAGTCAGTCTAAAAATAAACAGAGAAAAAACTAAAATCATGTTTAATCATTTTGTAACACTAAAAAACATAATAATAGAAAACAATTTCTTGGAAAGAGTCTCTTCATATACATACTTAGGTCATCTCATTGATCTAAACTATGGACTCCAAAAGGAAACAAATAGGAGAGTTCAACTTGCCTGGAGTACATTCAGAAAATTGAAAAGCATTTTTCAAAACAGTGATGTCCCACTCTGTTTAAAAAGGAAGACATTTAACCAGTGTATACTTCCAGTCATCTCATATGGTTGTGAAACTTGGTCGTTAACAAAAGCTGGCAAATAAACTAACAACAACTCAAAGAAAAATGGAGAGGTTGATGCTGGGCATCACATTAAAAGATAAGAAATGAAACACCTGGATAAGAAACCAAACTTGCATCACTGATATCATTCTTCACCATGAGCGACTAAAATGGAAATGGGCCGGACATCTATCTAGAAGAGAAGATGAGCGATGGACCACCATACTAACGAACTGGATTCCAAAAGAAGGGAAACGAGGCTGAGGACGTCCTAAAAGAAGGTGGAGTGATGAATTATCAAATTTTGTTTGGGAAAATTGGTCAACCATTGCCAAGAACAGGGAAAGGTGGAAAGAACTGCAGGAGACCTTCGTCCAGCAGTGGACAGAAAATTACTAAAAAGAAGTTCAGAGATGCCTTTGACATTAGATATGGGAATCCTATGGGCTTGTTCTTGTCTAGGTTGATGTGTGGTGAAGTGACTGATGATTTTTTGAGTTGTTTTAAGATTGTATACATTTAATATGGCTGTAGTTTTGATTATTTACAATTCTTGGTTTAGAGATTCTTCAGAGGAGCAGAATCTATGTGCTCTGGTTACTAATGATTTAATGATACCAAATTTTTGAGATGGATGATGAATAGAAGAATTGTAAATGTAGTGACCTGAAAATGTTGGCTTGCGATAGACAGAAGTGGAGATGGAACCATCTTCTTTTCTTTGGATGTGTAAATCCAGAAAGGAGACACCCTGTGGATATTCTTTTTCTAGTGTAAATTTGATGCGAGGATGAAGAAGGTTTATTTTATCTAGAAACAGGTGTAGTTTTTGTTCAGAATGACCCCCAGACACCAATGACGTCATTGATATACCAGATTTTTGGTTTGGGTTTAAACGTGAACATTTTTTCTTCAAGATATTCTAGAAACAGGTTTGCTAAGTTTGGTAATAAGGGAGACCCCATTGCTGTTCCTTCCTCTTGCTTGTAATTTTTTTCTTTCCAAGTGAAGTAACCAGACTTAATAACAGATTTGAATAATTCAACAATATCAGATGGAAATTTTTGAGTTAACAAGTCTACCGTTTCCTTATGTGGAATATTAGTGAAGAGGGAGACAATGTCGAAGCTAATTAGCATGTCAGTTTCCAACAGTTGAATGCCTTTTATTTTTGCGTGAAACTCTGTGGAATTTTTAATTGATGAGGCTGAATGGCCTATGTGAGGATGGAGAAGGTTAGATAAAAATCTTAATAACTTGTAAGTCTGGCTGTTAATAGAATCCACGACGGTTCTGAGTGGAACGTTATTCTTGTGAAGTTTAGGTAAACCGTATATTCTAGGAGGCCTAGCATGGTATGTCCTCATTCAAACTAGATGCACTAACCACTTCAACAGCTGAAAACTTCTCTATGTGATAAAAATCTAGCTCTAGCCTTTTCTTAACGATGCATAAACTTAACTTGTATGGAAGCTCCCCCCGTGTTCTCTCCTCACCTTCCATATAAATTGTCTGTGGAAATGCTAGTGGTGGTGGTGATGGGTGGTAGATGGCTTTGGTGTAGTTAGTGGAAGCAGAGAGTTGTAGAGTAGATGCCCTCCCTTGATGAGTCTTTGGACTTCCTGGAGGCGTCACATAATAATAATAATGAAAAATTTCTTTGGATGATATACTATAACACCCATTCAGAAGTTTATAGAACTATATCATATTACCCCTCTTTCTCCTGTTTATCAGTGTCTGCAGATCACATGTTCTTAGTCAGTCTCCAGAATCTACATTTCATAATCCCAATATAATCTTTGTAACTCTACTTTGTACCCTTTCTACAGCTTCTTTATCCTCTCCAAAGCCAGAAGACCCAATCTGTGCACAGTATTCAAGGTACAGTTGCATCAAGACTTTGTAAAGAAGCAAAACTGACTTCCTTATCCTTACATGTCAATGTTTGTTTAAGCATCACAATTATCTTCTGAGTTGTATTTACAATTTTTGCTATGTAACCTTTGAAGTTCAAATTCTTGTTCACTATAACTTTAAGATCCTTAGCCCCATCAGTTTCTTGTAACATAATCCCACTAATATGCCATTGGAAAATCTCATCACACCAAAGTTTATAACTTTACACTTGTTAATTGAATTGACAGCCATTATTATTATTGTTTTTATTTTATTCACATAATTGATACACAGTCAAAACAAGATATCATTTAAACAACAATTTGACTGGTGATACAGAACAATTCAGATTCTACCCAAGAATCTAAGAATAGTCCGTCAGGTTACTTCGTAAAATATGGACTGTTCCAAGTAATGCTGTTTTTTGTAGGTCGTATGGGTCATTTCTTTGATGTTTAATTGCTGTAAATAGTTGGACAGCTTCTTTGAAGTTGCACCAAGTGCACCGATAACTATTGGGATGACTTGAGTGTGTTTAAGCCACAGCTAGCCAACTTCAATTGCCAGATCTCGATATTTAGTAATTTTTTCCAGTTCTTTGTTGTTATTGTTGTTATCACTGGGTACTGCGATATCAATAATCCAAACCTGTCGATATTCGATAATTGTGATGTCAGGCCTATTATGTTCCAAATACCGATCAGTTTGTATTCTAAAGTCCCAGAGAATTTTTGCTGTTTTGTTTTACAGTATTGTCTTCATTTTCTGCTGCCACCAGTAATCAGAAGTAGTAAAGCCATATTTTTTGCATACATGAAAATGAATTATTTTGTCCACTTGATCATTGGCGGTATTTATAGTCAGATTGAGCTATCTTGCTGCAGGCACTGATTAGATGTTTTACAGTCTCATCTTTCTGATTGCATAATCTGCATTTGCTGTTATTATTGATGTTCAAAATTTTTGTTTTCATTGCATTAGTTTGTAATGCCTGTTCTTGGGCTGCTAGAATAAATCCTTCTGTTTCTTTTTTAATATATCCATATTATAGCATTGCCATGTCTTGTACACGTCAATTTTGTCCACAGCATCTCAAAGAAATTGGCCATGCAAGGGTTTATTTTCCCAGCGCACTTATTGGTTATTTTGTTTCTTTTTTGCAATCGGATTTGTTTCCTGTTGCTTTTAGAAGGCCCTCTTGTGTAATTGAATGAAGCATTGACTCAGAGCTATTGTCGATGTAACTTCTTAAACTAATTTCTTCTTCTTTTACAGTCTGTCTCACTTACAACAGATTCTGTCACCTATTCTCCTCCTTGGTAGGTACAACCGGTCAACATCACTTCGTGGATATAATGCATGATGCATAGTCATTAATTTTCTTGTTTTGCAGTCCAGTTTGTCCAGGTCTTCTTTTGTCCAATCTATTATGCCAACTGTGTGTCTGATTAGTGGCATAGCCCAAGAATTCATTGCTCTAATTGTTGTTAATCCATTTAATTTTGTTTTCAGAATATTTCTAACTCTTTTGATGTATCCTGATGCTGCCTGTTGTTTAACTTTCGAGTGGAGAATATCACTGGCTTCTTATATTCCTAGGTATTTATAGTGTTCGTCAGATGAAATTGCTTTTATATATTTTCTTGATCAAAATTAAAATTGCTAGTGTCATTAATTTTTCCTCATTTAATAGATGAAATTGTGCTTTTATCTAAACCAAATTTAATTTTGATGTCCTGACTCAAAATACGAACTGTGTTCAGTTAAAGAATCTATTTGCTGGGTCGATTTTCCATATAACTTCAAGCCATCCATATACAGTAGATGGGTAATTTTAATATTACATATAGGAATTTCATATCGAAGTTTGTTTTCTTTTAGAGTCACCTACAGTTCCAGTCTGTTCAAATTATTATTTTTTAAGTGCTATATATTTGTAGCATTCCGGATTGCCCTGTCTATCTTTGCATCATCAATTGAACAACTTCTGTTGTCCTTCCCAGTATCATTAATATATAGATTGTACAACAGTATATACATTAATGGTTAGTTATTTATATTTTGCAAACAAATTTCTTTTCTTCTCCTTTTAAATTTTTAATTATGCCCATTATAAATGAACATGTTTATCTAGAGTTTATAGAATCACATGTAATTTGCTCCACCCCAGCATTTTATTGGGCACACACACATACACACACTCACACATATATATATATATATATAATATCACACCTCAAAATTATTAGTAATTCATTTGCTTCTAATGAAAGTACTTCTATTTGCACATGTATTTTTATCTACCTTATATTTGTCAATCGTTCTAACATTGCTTATGTCTCATTAATGATCGTTCACATATTTACTCCTTTTAGTAATTTAAATATACCAAGCTAGGTAGGATTCTCCTTAATTATTGTTTTCTAATATAACCTGAAACAAACACATCCCTTCTCTCAGCTGATATGCAAACAGGAAGTAGGAGAGGAAACATCTTGTCTCACTGCAAGGTCGAGATCAGTCCAAGAAGTTTTTTCTCGCCCTGACATGAATGTATCTGAGCTGCTGAAAGAATCAGTTCCTTTTCATGCTCCCTGACAGTTGTCATAACATAGTCATTTAATCACTTCTCATCAACCCTTTGGTCAGCATTCCATGACCAAATGAAGAATTTTAAGGCTTAGTGTCCTCCCAAAAACATATGTACTGTTTAGTGTGTGTAGCCAGAATTTTTCAAGAATTCAATATCACAGATACAATCTTCAAACCCCAAACCAAACTACAAGGTCTTAATTCAGGGAAACTTAAATGTCCTTCACTGAAAAGGATCAGGGTCTGGTCTACAAAAAATCTGATGGGGGAAAGACCAATATTTCCCACCTCTGCCCTTTCATAAAGTTTTGAAAATTTAACTTTATTTTAAAACACAAATGTTTTGTACTTCAGGGAAGAAAAATGTATGAGAAATAATATAAAATTTTATTATCTATTTGGTAAAAATCAAAAGTACCAATTAAAAAAAAAAGTAATAATAATAATAAAAAATATGACTATTTTTCTTATTTTTCTTTAGGAGTACCCCTTTTTAAGGGGTATTCCTAAAGAAAAATAGGCAAAATAGCCATAAAAATTGATATTAATTTAGAGGAGTAGCATGGAAAATTTTCCAGAAATAATATTTATAAAAAGAATCCCTTAAATTTTACTTTGTGTGCTTTCTACATAGTGAATGAATATGATTTAATTATAGTTCATCTCTTTACAGTGCAATGCAATTATCATTTCATTTTGCATATATTTTTATTTCTGGTTTGTTCACATTCAACATACAATTTTGATTCTTCTTTCATTTTTTCCACCGCATTAAGTTGCTATCACCTGGGTCAGGTTTCCTGGTTTGCGTCCTTCCTACATATAGGATATGCGTAATTGCAGTGCACTTTATTTCGGTCAGTCTAACCATAAGTTTGTGTAGTGCAACCCATTGGATGTCAGCTGTAAATGAGTTAATTCTACTGCTGTAACTTATTTACAGCTATATTTACAATACAAATTCTTCATTTTGTATTGTAAATCATAGTATATATATAATAATTTCTCAATTACCCGACCACAGCAGGAAAGCAATTTGTTGATTAGATAATTGAAGGATTGGATAACTGAAGGTAAAGAAAGTTACATGGTGCTGTACCAGAAGTCTGACACACTGACCCAATCAAGGGTTTGTTAATTGAAAGTCAGATAATTGAGAAAACACTGTCATTTAGGAAATCAAGAAAATGAGACCTCTAAACATATCGTGGGATTTAATATCTCTAGATTTTTTTTTTTTTAATAATTTTTCCAGGATTTTCTCAGACAAAATGCAGTTCTTTACATAAGAAAATTTCTGTAAAGAGATAGAAATTCATTGCAAATAAATTGGTTAAAGTAAATTTGTATTGTCATTCTTGCTTCATCATTTTATTTTAGCATAATAATGACTGCTTAAGTTGAAATGTATATATAAAAGCTGCCTGGAAACTGAAGTGTCTTTTATTCATTACAGTTTTGAAAATTTTACAGTATTAAATATATGAAAATTAATTATTTAAAGCTCATTATTCAAATAATTTATATTTTTAAATCTGTAATCTTATTATAGGGATTTTGCTCATAAACTTTCATTAGCACTCATATCTAATGCAAATACACCTCTCCATACCTTAGATCTTTCCAGTAATCTAATTGAAGACAAGGGTAAGATTACAATTTATTCTTTCATCTTTTCTTAGTGAAATAAATTTGGTTTGTAATAGTTTTTAAATCCTGAATATTTCATTTTTGTTGTAAACACTTTCTAAATTAGTGATGAAACAATTTATATAATAACACTACAAATTGCATTACTTCATATAGTAAATTACATAAAACATCTCCATAACACAATTGGGAGAATGATGAGATATTGTACTCTCCAGTTGGAAAACCTGAGTTCGATTCTCATCATTGTGAGAGGAATCTTTATATGGTCTTTTTCATTTGAAGGTGAATTAGCTGCTCAGATACAGAGATGGCAGGTTTTTTCCCTCACTTAATATTGGGGTTTTCACCCTGCATACAGGCCAACCAGGTAGCGAATGTGCAATTCTCCTCCTCCTTCCTGTCATGGATTAGGCCAGGTGACCTGTTCCGGTCTCATGCCATCTCTTTTTTGGTCTTCCGATTCTTCTTTTTCCACTCATTTTATGTTTGTATAATATTTTCAGTAGTCTGCTGTTGTCCATTCAATTTAAATGTTCTATCCATTTTTGTTTATACTGTTTTATGTAGTAATTAATTGATTTTATATTTAGGGATTGTAAAATTTCTTCATTTGTTTTATGGTCCCACTTGGTATATCCAGCTGTTTTTCTGAGAAATTTCATTTCTGCTATTTGAATTCATTTTTCATCTATTCTCTTTATGGTCCATGTTTCATTTCCTTATAGTAGAGTTGGTTTTGACAAGACATTATATAATCTGATTCTAGTGTGTTTTTTTACTAGGGATGGCTTAAACATATTATTTATTATGCCATTCCCTTTGACAAAGTTTGATATTTTAGCATCTATATCTTTATCTTCTTCATATAATAAATCACATCCCAAGTATTTGAAAGTATTCACTTGTTCTAATATTTTATTATCTATCACTATTTTACTTTTTGTTGGGTTTTCTTCTTTGAATGCCACTATTTTTGTTTTTTCTTTAGATATTGTCATATTATATTGTTTTGAGATATCATTTAATGATTTTAATAATCTTTGTAAATCATCTTCTGATGTAGCTGATACTATTTGATCATCTGCAAATAGTAGTGTATCTATCTTCATTTGTGGGGTTATTTGTATACCAAATGGGTTATACTGTTTCCAAATTGTTATAATTTTATTTATATCAGGCATGGGCAACCTTTCCTAGTTCAGGGGCCAAATTATCATTCTGTCTCTGAGTCAAGGGCCAGACCAAATTATTAAATAAAATAAATTAATACTAAATGAATGAAAACAAGTTGCTACTTCATATTTCATTTATTTATAATATAATGCTTTGGTATAAAGCTCTACATAGATTTTATAATACAATGAATGACATAACAATTTAATGTCAAGATTGGCCTTGTACTTCAACTACGAGACTATCAATATTGACGTTAATATTACTTAAGGATAATCGCATAGAATTTTCGAGGCTTTCGTCTGTTATTCTTGTCCGAACTTTTGATTTATTGTATTTCATCCTCGAAAAAAACTGTTCACACATATATGTGCTGCCGAAAAGACAAATGATTTTTCTTGAAAAGGCGCGTAAATTTGTGTATTTTTCTTCCACCAAATAAAATTTATAAAAAAAAATCCATCAAAGCAATGTTGTTAAATTGTGATTTTAGCACTAAATCTGCCTGAAGCTCAATAAGTTCCATCTGTAAGTTTTCTGGCACATTATTTACATCAGCATCCATCGGATGAGCAAATATAGCGAATGTGGAGTCTTTGTTTTTGAAGTCGGCAAACCTTGTATCAAATTGCTCTATTAGTGCCTTCAGTTCATTCCATAACAATTATAAGGGATATTTTTATGAGTTCCTAGAGTAGGAAAATGATAACAATTTTTAGCTCCTATCTGACTTTCCAACAATCTTAGTTTATATATATTACAAAAAAGCTTTGACATATCCATGCAGTTCATGAACCAATTGTCCTTGTTTTTGCAATTTAAGATTCAGTTCATTTAGGTATCCAGTGACATCTACAAGGAATGCTAAATCACACATCCACTCATCATCTTTTACTTGGTTAATTGTGTTTCCTTTTATGTCCATAAAATCTGCAATGGCTTGTCTCAGATCATAACATCGTTTTAACATTTTTACCATTACTCAACCACCTCACTTCACAATAATAAGACACATCTTCATAATCCGAAAATAGGTCTGCCAAATACTCCTTAAATTGGTGGTGATTAAGTGCACGTGACTTAATAAAGATAATACTGGCTACTACAACTACTACTACTACTACAATCGATTTTGCACATAGATTTTGTTGGTGGATAATGCAGTGAAAATTTGTTAAATTTTCCGGATGGATCTGTAGTTCTATTGCTCTTTCATGAACTATTCCAATAAATCCCTCCTGTGCACCAACCACTGCAAGTGCTCCATCAGTGCATATGCCAGATAGTGAACTCCATTTAAGCCCAAATCTCTCGAAGACTGTGTTGACTGTTTCAAATATATCTTCACCGGTAGTTGTTCCTTTTAACTGCCAAAGTGCCAATAATTCTTCTGTGATGTTGAAATTCACATCAACTCCTCGAATAAATATTGCTAGTTGTGCTGTATCGGAGGCATCGGTGCTGTCATCCAAAGCAATTGAAAATGCTTCCAATCTAGCAATCTTCTCTTTTAAACTTTTTTTTGATATCATCAGCCATAAATTCTATCCGTTGGACAACAGTACGTCTCGACAAACGAATATTCTTGAAGTCTTTTTTCTTTTCAGGACATATTATACTTACAACATCCAGCAGACATTCTTTGATAAATTCTCCTTCACCAAATGACTTAGAATGCTTAGCGATTTTTTCGCTTACCACAAAGCTGGCTTTGGCAATGCTGTGGTGCTGCGTTCTTTGCTTGTTGAACATTTGCTGCATTCTTTGCTTGTTGAACATTTGCTGCTGGGTATCCAAGTTCTTCTTCAACTTCTGTATTTCATCTTTTCATAGTTGTCCATCAATTTTTGGGTTATCCGCATGTCTCTTCAAGCTGTATTCTTTGTTGACGGATACAGATTCGTTGCACAGCAAACATACAGGCAAACCTTTATTCAGAATAAAATAATAATCCTCCATCCAGTTGTCTTGAAATTGATGATTCTCTGCATCTAATTTTCTTTTTTTTTGCAATAACCCCTGACATTGTCCCAAATTTATAAGCGATATTCAGAACTGACAAACAAAACTGTCTTCTACACCGCAGGCACTGAACAGAACACAACATCAATGCAGGCACCGAACAGAACATAACATCAATGCAGGCACTGAACAAAGCACAACACCAACACAAATACCGAACTGAACACGTTCACACATGCCACTAGTCAAAGTGAGAAAGAGACCTTGGTCGAAGAAAACATAGTGTGTTTTGCGCAAGTCATATGACGTCAGCTTAATATGAGTTAGTAGAACACACACCATGTTTTCTCCCACCATGAATCAGACAAACTTTGCTGAAATAGATTAGGGCCGGATCCGGCCAATAGGCCGGGGGCTGCCCATATGTGATTTATATATATATATTGAAAAGCAAAGGTGAGAGGCTACATCCTTGTCATATTCCTCTTGATATATCTTTCCATTCTGAGATATGTTCTAGTTTAACTCCTATTTTATTTCCTGTATATATATTTCTTGAATGGATTGCAAAAGTTGGTTTGGTATATTTAAATTGGTTAATATTTTAAACAATTTTTGTCTACTGATTTTGTCAAAGGCTTTTTCATAATCAATAAAGGCCAGATTTGTTTCTTTTTGAAATGCTCTTCTCTTTTCTATTAATAATTTTAAAGTAAAAATTGGATCCATGCAGAATCGGCCTTTTGGAAACCGTTTTGTTCTTCTAGTAGTTTTTCCACTACAATACTATTTAGC